>NC_053456.1:30388127-33209393 GCF_015227805.2 Hirundo rustica | reverse complement strand
TTTCCTTTCCTTTTCCTTTCCTTTCCTTTCCTTTCCTTTCCTTTCCTTTCCTTTCCTTTTCCTGTCTGTTCTTCCTTAGTTCAACTTCTGGCTTGGATTTTCATGCGAAATGGCCATGTACTGGCCAGGATTTTCAGTGAAATAGCAATCATCAACTGCATTCTCCGTGAGCAAACTAGGACAGCCCACTGCATGACTTCTTCCCCTTTGGCCAGCAGAAGTCAAGAAACAATTTTCACAGATTTTTCTTCATCAATATTTCTTTTTCAAGTAGAAAAAAATTCAAAACAGGAAGACAAACTATAATTTTAATAGACCAGAATTTTTAAATGGTCACCTTAACCTCAATTATTTGGGTCATGTCTTAGTATTTATTTGTTAATAATACATAAGTATTTATTACATCATTGAACTTGCTTGTAAAGGCGCACAAGCTGAATAATTTACCATACAAAGGCTACAATATTGTTGAGAGTCCCTAAAAACATAAGTAGAACTGAAAAACACAATTGCTTTTATCAGACAGACTTTTAACCTCATGTAAAGAAGGAACAGGTTCAAAAGACCTATAATTTCCACTAAACGAAGTGGAGAGATTCATTATATTCCAATCTATAATTTTCTTGATGAATCCAAACCTTTTTCACTATTAAATCCGTCATAAAGCCAGTATGACTGCAATTTACGATGTTCTCTTCTTTCCTTCCTGTCGGGTTCTCCTTTGCAGGAGTTTAAATTCCCTGGCATTCAGCTGGTTTTAGAGTCCTGGCCCTCTGCAAAGCTCTGTGCCAAACGGATGAAAGAGATGGAGTCTTCAAGGTTACATGCTTCGTTTATTATTTCTTATCTTACAATTTTCTCAGTGTCCAAAAGATGTTTGCTGTGGCTCGGACATCTGGTGACTCCCCCTGTCTCTGGGCTGTCCTTATCTTTTATACTAATTGCTACGTATTCTCTATTTACTATTTATTACCAATGTCTATCACTATTACTAAAAAGGTCATCTTTACTCTGACCCAATCCTCACTAACTACTTTGTGCCAACGTCACTGCAGAAATGGAGTGAGGGAACAAGAAGGAAGAAGAAAGAGACAACGCCCTAAATTCTCCATCTTGCCCCATTCACTTCAATGCCAAAAATCCCAAACCCACTGTTTTTTCACCCTGTGATATACTAAACTACTATTTTTCACACTCTTGTGGCCTGTAAACCCTCTTGCAGTGCAAGAAGCTTTTCCCATGGACTGAAATCAAAGCCAGTGTCTCTCTGGGCTCTGGGCTGGGGTCCCAGACCCCCCTGCCCAGGTCCCTGACCCTCCAGGGCAACCAAAGGAATGCCCTGGACTCCAACACCTTCCTTTAAAGGTATTTGGGCATTATTTTAATCTATTCTCCCATTAAAATGCAAGCTCATGCATGTGCCAGGTTCCCATTCAATTATGTGTGTGTGTCAGCATCCTTCCAGCTGAGGTTGTATATGAACACAGCAGTCTCTCAGAGATACCAGACCCTTGAACTTAAAAAAACCCGAAAGTGGTAGAGGGAGGACATAAAAGAGGTGTGCAAAGTCTTTTTGGAACAGATGATGAATACCATAGCAGATATTCTTTCGTGAAGTGCAGACACCCACCAGTTTCAGAGTGCACAAGCACTCCTGCTCATACTGGAGGGACAAGAATAACAGCTCTGCTCCAGGACAACTAACTCAACAGTTTGTAAATGAGTATCCATCAGTGGAGAAGCAGGCTGTTACCAAGATTGGAGAGCCAGGTTTCTCAGCATGTACCAGGTCCATGACTAACCCATGATGCTTAACTGGCTAATCAAATGCCAACCTGCTGGCTATAGAAGTCTGGGACTGCAAGAAGAAATTTGTTTACATGTGAGTTATCAGCATGGCTAAACAGAATGAGCTTAGAGGGCATTGGTGGGCTAAGATTTGGCCTGCTCCAGCCTGAGGCACTGGTTACTGTTAGAGCGTAAGAGGAATCAAGATCCATCCAATTGTTTAGTTTCAGAGTTAGAATTACAATTAGCTCCTGCTGGAACCATTGAGAAAATGAATTAGACTTTTCCCACTGGCTATGGAGCAAAGTTTAGGAGGGCTGTCAGAACGAGCTACACAACTAAATTAAGTTCTCGAATGGATACAGTTGTAGACCTTAAATTAGCTTTCTAGGCAAGCATTACCTCACCAGCTTTAAAAATATCCTGGCAAATACTGAAACCAGAAAGAACACTGCATTAGGAGTCCACCTGGATTAGAAATGGCATTTTATTCGTAGTCTCCCTACGGGCTGAAGAGTCAAGAATACCCAGTGATGATCTCCAAGATGCCTATGAGGCCACTAAATATTGACAGAATGCTTAACGGCCTTCAAATCTTTGCCACAAAGATGAGCTAGCCTATGCTAACTGCCCAAGGACCAGAATAAACCACGAGTACTCAGTTTGCAAAGAACAATCTCTGACTTCTTTGAAACTGAGGCGGATTCAAAATATTGTGCGTTGATGCTGAAATACAGATGGCAAAGCTCTGTTACGGTGTTCCAGTGCACAGGAAAACTGTAGGGCTTCTGTTGGGCTTACTGTTTAACTATCTTCATGTACCTTCGTGTACCTACAGAACCTTTTTCAGCAGGCATGTGCAAGCTCCCTGCTCTGATCTACTTTCTTCAGCCTGTGTTACACTTCTGTCCTAGATTAATTGGGGTAGCACGAGTGGCTACAGTTGTAAATGTACAAAAATAACCTGTTAGAGGTTACTTTGTCTTCTCCCTTCCTCTCCCTTTCTCTCATGAGAAACCAGTGGAATAGCATGTCCCTCTTTAAATACAACAGCTTTTACAATACATCCAGCAAAGACTTAAAAAAAAGAAAAATCCCTGCCTTAAATTCACCTTACATTTAAGGGAGGAAAATTTGAATCAAGGAACACCCAAAGAATTAAGGGGTTTCCCCCACTGTTTCTAGGAAACATGTTTACCAGTCAGTGGGGATCTTTAAAAGTCAGAGGTTTACATGTGAGACAACAGTGCAATGGTAGATTCTTGTAGAAAAAATGCGCGTCAAAAAGCAAGCTAGTGGAGAAGAATGACATAAGTACCACCCAAATTGTCACACTTAGGATCAAACTGGGGAAAAAGATTGAAAAACCAATACAGTTATCTTCCTCATTTCCATCTGTAATGGTTTTTTTCCATTTGACAAAGAAATATGAAATTTTTGAGAGTAAAAAAAAAAAAAAAAAAAAGTTGTTTCACACAGCACAGAAATATACAACTTAGACCAGAAATGGAATATGATATGACAAAAGTCTATCCCAATATACTGTGTGACACCTTGTGTGTGGAGAAAGGTAGAAGGACAGGATAAGGCTGTGAACAATAATGACTGCTCCTGCTTCAAATAACTGAAGCTAAGAACTGACGTTCAGTGGTTATTAGGATTGCCACAATAAAATGATGATATGAGGCCATCAGACATCACTCAATAAAAACATACGGGATAAATCTGCATCTTAACTTTAGCTGTTAAAATAGCCTAGTTTGAGTTCTTCTTCGAAATAAAATGCAGAAAATTTTGCTTTTGGGGAAACTTGGTACAGTAATTTTCCTACAGGAAGCACGAGTACTTTTGAAAGCACTTATTTCCTAGTGAGTTGCTCTCTCGGTAAACTGTGCATTATTTCCTTTGCTGGAGCAGAGGACTAGGTATCAAAGAATCTGCTTGTATAGATGAGTCAACTTTTATCTTGTTGGTTTTGTCTTTATTGTTATTTGTTGTTATTTTGTTTTGTATTTAGTTGAAAAATTGTTCATTCAACTTAAGTAATACTGTTAAGAGTTATAAAGCAGAATGTGATGCAACAAAAACAGAATTTAAAGGATTTCTAACAGGTAATAAAACCATGAATCAGAAGATCAATACCAATCATTTCCAGCAGATTTCCTTACACAGATCAGTTCTATTGCATTTAGAGCTTTCCACATATATTTCTTTAATGATAAAACGTTTAGGGTTTTGTTGTTGTAATGTTTAGTGGTTTTTAGTTTTAATTTTTTTTAAAGGATGTTAATAGCAACCTTTTTACATGGCTGAAAAAAGTTTGGCTTATAGGTGTAACTTATTATCTATATCTTCCTGGTATATTCTGGTTTGTTTTCCCTGAAATATCTTTTGATGTTGATAATGAAATTGTTAATGATCAAGCGAACGTTACTCACACAAAATTATCATGTCTAATCCAGAAAAATCTTTTCCCTTCATAGTGTTCATGTCAAAAGTAGTCTCTTGTTTATCTTGCTGAATTAACGAGGAATTAACAAGGAATGCTATTAGCAAAGTAGCATCAGAGATTTCATCTGCTTCAATTAATGAAGCTCATTGTTTAGAGTTGGACAGAAAACAGCCATTACATCTTAGGAAAAATTGTGAAGTTTTTATATTAAGATGAAGCCAAGAACACTCAGTGCTGCTCACAAAGAGTCATTGACTGGTACTCCAAATACTATATGGCCTTTTTGGTAGGACATTTGTCCTGTCAATCAAACCTGAAAGGAAATCTTCGACATTTGAGGGCTGTCCTTCGGTGAGCTTTTGCTGCTTTTTGTCACCCTGGTTTTTCTGAGTTTTTTAAAGCCTTTTGATTGTTCATAAGATGGAGTCAGACTTTTTAGCTACTGTACAATATTAAGAGCAGTTTCTACTTTTTCTCACACATGTAACATAAACAAATCCTTTGTTTTTCATCCCCTGTCCTTTGTTTGCATATTTCTAACCTGAAAACAATTGTAACTGACAGCTGGTCTGGCCATTCGGCTGGGACGTGATAACTCCAAAAGCCAATCCACAGCCAGACTCACAAATGTATAAAAAGTAAGAAATAAACAGGCAGAGGGGCTTCTGGGCTTGGCTCAGCCTTGGGCTCTCTCGGAGGAACTCTCTGCCCTGCGAAATCTCTCGTCTCTGTGTGATTGCTTTGCGTATCCCCATCACAGCTTTTGAAATTGTGGTTAAAAATGTGGGATGGAAAAGGAAGAAAGGAAATACTGTTCATGACTTGTTCTTACAAGATAGTCCCAAAGGAAAGAAATCTTCCTAATTAAGATGTTAAGAAGATAATAAATTAATTGCATCAAATCTATTCATAATGACATCCACATCCACTTTTTGACCATTAGTTTAAGTCTAAATGATATGCAAGTTTTTTCTAAAGTAAATCAGAAAACATGGCTACATCATCCTGAACTTCATTTATGGTCTACATATAGAAATTAATTTCATATAAAAATAATAAAATAATTAATACATTACTTAAACAGACAATCAGAATGGAAACTTTTGGCTACTTTAAAAGTAATTATAAAGTAAGGTAAGCTTAGGAACAGCTTCTGAGTTCAAGCAAAATGAGCAAAATGCTTCTGTAGACTTTTTACTGAAATACCCAAAGAGAACACATAATTAAAAAACCCTGACCTTTCAGTTTGTCTCGTTATAGGGAAAAAAAAAAAAAAATTAAACACTAAGAGACAGTTTAGGTCAATCTGGGTCATTCTTTGACTCTGGAGTATACCATAAAAAAAAGAAATTCAGGTTTTTTTCCGAGTGTGCCTATGTGGGTGTGTTCCAGGATGTCACCTCTTTTTCTAGAAATGTCTTTCTTTTACGTTACCAGTTTTCTTCTTTTAAAATGCCCTAGTTTTCAAATACTTTCAGCTATCCTCCAAATGTTGATGCATGTGTCTCAGACTCACAGAAAAAAAATATACAAACAAACAAACAAACAAACAAAAAACCCCAAACAAACAAAAAAAACCAACCAAAAAAAACCCAAAAAACCACCTCAGAAGCACAATTTTCTTTGCTGACACATGTAATATCTCATTACAAACTTGGATAACATAGTTTTATTCCATTCCACACTATTTACGAGTTCGCTATACTCTGTCACCTGCATTCTCTCCCAGTTCACAGATGTAGCCTCTGGAGTCAGGGATTTATGTAAATAAAATATGATTTTATGGAATTTTTAAACTTTATCAGGGTGATCTTACTAAGTTTTATTATTCACTTGACCGGGAGAAAAATAAAAACCTAAGAACCTGGGCAGTTTAAAAGCCCATCAAGTTCAGTATCCTGTCTCTGTCCTGTGGCCAAAGAATGGAGCACTGAGGAGGAGCATGAGGACAAGCCCTGCTTCTGCAGAGTGTACTCTCAGACTCCAACAGGGACTTTGTGAGCCAGAGACACTGTCTTGCAATTAATACTTGCTGATCCACCTCTCTTCTATGAATGTGTCAGAAGTCTGAACCTAGGCAAACTTCTAGGGTCCTGTAGCAAACGCTCGCTTAGACTGTGTCTTGTATACAGGAATTTAAAGAAATAACATAGGTCATGTTCTGCCACAATTTTTTGAGACAAAAAGGAAATTAGGTATCTCCTTGTGAGCGGAATAGAAGTTATTAGGCAGTTCTGGGCTGGCTGGATCAAACTATAGACATAGAAAGAGACAGGACTTGGACAGCTTGATTTTCCTTCCCTTCCTGCAGGGTATTGCTTCCAGTACGCAAATATCAAGTACAATGCAATATTAGTGATATGGTAAGGCAAAAAAACCCCCCAAAAAACGGTATGAAGAGGAACAGTATTCTCCAGTATTTTTTTTTTTCAGGATATGGGATACTGTGTTTATGCACGTTCCACTTCACCTTTACCCTGCTTATAGAAGGCATCTCTTCATGATAAATAGTAGAAGCAGGTGCTACTTACATGCCTAACTACACTAATCTATAAAATAATTTTCCTACTATATTTACTGTTTTATGATCCTGACTAGAAGTTATAATGGTTTCCTTCCTGAACTCTGTGAAACAAAAAAACTCCTTGCCATGCTTCCTGGTAGAAATGGTAACATTAATATTTTATTACACCTGAGGAAGCTACACATTAACAAAAGCCATACATAGGATGCTACAGGAACTCTGAAATAAACTTTAATTTTTACCTTATTTGATTTTAATTTTTGAGGCTTTAGGGTTGGTGTTTGCAGCAAGAGAAATTTTTGTGGATTTTTTTTTTAAAGTAGCTCTCCTGTCTTTGAATGACCACTGAAACAAACCTGTAGAGAAAAAGAAAGGTTGTGAGACAGAATAATTGCATTTTTGCAGTAGACTGTTAAAAGCTGAGGTACAAAATGGAAAATTTAGTATTCTGATTAAAAAAACCAAACAAATTAAGAGCAGTCATAATAACCACTGAAAAATCATAACCTTTTACTTCACATCTGCCACCTAAAATAGAGAAAGAAAATCACATTTCAGGTCTCAAAGGACTTGAAAGCATTACAGAAACTCACTTATGTTAAGTGAGTCATATTGTCTTATTTATTTTTGAGAGTCCTGACCTTCACAGGCTTTTTTCAGGTTTTACTGCAAGGTTAACTTCTCTTAGGTTGGTTTTTCTGAAGTGAAGGTATACTTAAAAGGAAATAACACACAAGTGGTGGATGAAAACTGCCTTGGTGACTGACAGTCTGTGCTAACTGCATAGTTACTCATCACTCCTTTGCAGAGCAGCCAACCTGGATGGAAGGTATTTCATACATGTACATTTTTGTTCAAAAGTTCTTGTAGTCTCTTGATATTGTTCTTTTCCATGATTAACTTTGCCTAACTACTACTGAGCTGACATACCTGATTTTACATGAAGCTACATGAACACGTGAACAACTTGTGTACATGTGTGTGTGTGTTTGTGTATATATATCTTCGTCTGTCTTTGCTGCCTTTCCCACATGACTGCAGGGAAACAAGTTCAAGTCCACCTGGCAAACAGAAACCTGGGCACAAACGGGAGTGGAATTCAGATCCTACTTATGTAACCTAGACAGGAATACTGCCAGATCTTCCTGATACCATCAGGTCCCTAGGGATACCCACTTTGGCTACTAAATATTTCAGCTTTGCATTCTACCCTGTTCCTCAGTGCTCTTCATCAAGCACACTCCCTGACACACTATAAAAACACACATCTTTAGATCAGTGCGTCTGTCTGCTGATTTATATGGATTGCTCACAGAGTGTGGTGGGAGCACAGAGGAATGCCCTGGTGTTTGTAGGGCCATGCCTTTGGTCATGGGCATGACTTTGCTTTTGGGGAGATTTTGCTGCAGCAACATGAGAAGACATGCCAGCGGCATTTCCACTGGCTCAGGATAGCTTTATAAAAACCAGCAAACTATGCTGCTTGAAATAAAATAATAAACAAAGAGCAGCTGCCTACCCTTCAGGCCAGGGATAAAAGGCTGTGTTTGAAGAAGGTTCACAGACTTAATAATATTATTAGGAGCAACCACTGGATCTCTGTTTGTAGTCTTTAGCAGTCTGGACTGGGCTTCCATATTGCACCTTATCAGAGTTAGATGACCAACCCAGTCTCTCAAACTCCACAGAGATGAGGAACTGACTCTGTTTCTGGGCTTGACCAAGGTACATCATCTGCTTTTACCTAACACATTGCATAAATAAAGCTGGTCAAGAATGATGCAGCATACATTAGCAGCATGGCTTTAGTGGATACTTTGATATGTATGCCAAAGGAATATAGGAAGAGAGGATATGTAAATGTGTGCTTAAGATACATACTTCCCCTTACAGTGGAAAGCCCTCTGAAGCAGTACATGAGCACCACAGTTATGAAGAAACAAAGCACAAAAATATGTACAGATGATTCCCACCACCTCTGGCTTCACCCTATTCCCACACACAAGTAACTGCACTTTGTTTAGCCAATAGGGTCTAGCACTTCCAATGTGTTACAAACTGGCAGATCCAGAAACCCAGAACAAGCTAACACCTTCCAGCAAAGCTTGGCTCACTGACAACCAGGTCACAGTATGTGTAAATGCCCTGTTAACTTTCTGTACACAGCTTTCAGTGTGGTCTTGCTTCCCATTTAATCCAGCTGCTACAGCAATACATTTAAAAGGCTATATACTTAATCTGTCCCTGCCTATGCCCCTTATTCCTGCCATCCAAGGAAAAACCGCCCAAACCCACAATAACTGGCAAACTTAAAATTTCATAGGCCTTCACTGTTCACCTCGGCAATGAACTCATTACACAAAACTGAGAATCCTCGTGGACTTTCCACTCTTCACTATATTAAGCTCTGGAAGAGACCTTGCTACAAATTTATTCTTCTTCATAAAATAACATTTCAAGATTTTCTCTGCACTTCACTAGCCCTTTGAAATCTCACTGTCCAGTCGGGATTCCACTTACAACAGATTTTCCAGGCATGTTACCGGATACAAGAACAAAGGAGTTAATATCTGTCATACTCTAAGCCTTCCTCCTATGTACTATCTTGCCCTGTTGCTCAGGGTGTGAATGATCCTGAGCTTGTGACTCCTAACTGCTTCAGAAAGGGAAAAGCCAGCAGGACTCGGCATCATGTCTTGACAAATTTGCAAAGCTGAAACCAAGACTCTGCTCCAGATAAAGGCCTCCAGGCTGTGTAGGAGAAGCATCCTGGAAGATACGAAGCAGGTACACTCCAAAGTGTTTATGTGTTTTGGCACAAATGGGGGTGAAATAGTCCCCCTGCAGGAGGCTGCTCCCTCCCAAGTCATCATGGACAGGAGCTGCCGTCCCAAGGGGTCCACGTACCACAGAGTGCTTTGATGAGTCTGACACATGCAATGCAATTTAAGCTTTAAACCGTGCACTTGTTACAACTATGAGATCAACTTTCCTGAATATCATCATCCCCAAATAGCACAAGGCACTTCCAAAAAGGCTTATCAGAACTTTATACAATGGCATTTATAAAAAATGGCATTATTATTTCCCCCTCTTTGTTTTAAATACCTCCTCATGCATTTCGCCGTCACACTCGCATTTCTCATCACACTACATTCATGATTCACAGCCATCCAGTCACCAATTGGTGCACAGAGTTATTTTCAACTTCTCTGTTATTTTGAACCAAGGAACAGGGAGTCTGAAGCAGAGGAATTATTAGAGTTAGAGATTAGCTGATGATAGTTTGATTTTCTCCCATATTTCTCTTACTACTCAAAGTCATCTGGTAAATGCAGTTTGAAATGTGATGTGATCAGTGTACTAATTCGGGTTCAGTTCTTCACTTCAATTAAGTTACCAACCTAAGAATCAACTGTCAAATTTCAGTGCATTTTACAGTCTAGCTCAACCCTCTAACATATGCATTTTCCAGAGTGCAAGGCTCTCTGGAATGTCTGGTTATCATTTTTCTGATAGAAGCCAGCTCTTTTGCATCAATAAGTACAGGCAGTACCTAGACCAAAATAATAGTGGAAGGAAATAAATACAGCAGGGAGGATGAGGTACTGCCATGTGAGCTCTTTAAATATGTACAAGTGGTTTTTGTCATAATTAGTAATTACAATACACATTTCTTTGTTTATACCCACAGAACAGGTTCTGCTGAACTTCTTGACAGGCAAAACAGAAGAATCATAACATCAAAAATTACTTAAAACTACTGCATTTGCATTGATATGTAGCTTATTCAAAACCTGAAGATCCAGAAATACCATTAATACATTCAGCCAAGGAAGTAGAGAAAGCACTCAGCTCCTGCCACACCCTTAGAGAAGTTTTCTACTCTCAGCAAAGCATGAAAGAGGAATGTAGGAAATAATCTGTAAACTGAAATCCCAGTTTTGAACTCTAACTCACTATTATTTTCTACCCTGTAAATGAATAGTATTAACAACTTGACATCATCATGGAAACACCTGCTTTATAAGAAATAGTGTCAATGAATATTCAAGTTAGATCTAATGCTTATTACACCCTAAATAATAAGAGAATAATTCTGCATATAAACTATTGCAGTCTTTGCATTTCAGAGAAAAAAGAGCAGCACAGGGGGTTTTTGTGTGTGGTTTTTGTGTGTGGTTTTTGTGCGTGTGAGTGTGTGTGTGGTTTTTGTGCGTGTGTGTGTGTGTGGGTGGGTGTGTGTGTTTGTGGGGTTTTTTTTGTCCAGTAGGGACCCCTGGTGTTAGAGGCAGTTATAACAAGGACCAACATCCCCAGCAGAAAATGAATCCATTACTTTGGAGTCAGCTGCCTTTCTGCATCTGCACCTATTGCATTTTCCTCCTCTGAGACCAAGTGTGAAAAGTGCATATTATATGGCTCTATGCAAGATATTTACTATATGTGTTGTGTTGTGTTAATTGTTGGTGTTGTATTAATATTTTGATAGTATAGTAAATGAAGTTTTGTAGTTAAAATGTAGTTTTTATGTACCAACCACAGGAAAATGTAAATCTTTCAGAGAAAAAAGGAATTTCCTACTTCCTTATCAGAAGAAACCAACTCCTCCTGCCTCTCTCAGCCTTGAGAATGCCACAGAGATTAAAGGAAAAAAGTGATACTAACCAGAGACGGCTCTTTGTTTAAATAGAGTTTATGCATCATGTATGAAATATATGAATATTCAACAGGCTATTGCTTTTAAGAGATGGTCCTTTGTTAGCAGAGGTCCTTCTTCCGAGTTTTTTTGCTCAGAGGAGGCACCCAGACGTCTGTAACTTTGTTTTTTATTGTCTCATATTGTCCTAACTCTAAAATTGTTCAATTTTTTTACTCTAATTCTATTTTTTTATAGCCATCTTATTTACTATTAAACTTTTAAAATTTTAAAACAAGTGATTGGCGTTTTTCACATCAAGGATCAAGGAACAACACCTGGTTGTATTATTAAGTTTAATTTTGAGTGTCTTTCTGATGCCTTGGGAAGGCTGACCTGGAACAGAGACTGGACAGAGCTGGAGAACAAAGTAGATATTTATTAAAAGGCCTTTAGGGTACACCTTGGGCAGGACAAGAGCCTGCCCAGGGCTACACCCAGGGCGGACCCAAAATGGTCACAAAATGGACAAACGGTCACGAGGCCTCACACTTTTCTAAGTTTTGGTCCATTTGCATATTGGGGTTTAATTGTCCAATTACAGTTTCGGGTTATGCAGTCCCATCCTTTTTGTTTGCTCTCTTCATTCCACCGTTGTTTTGGGCCTGAAAACTTGTAATCGTTGTCCTTGATCTCCAGCAGGAGAAGGATTTGTTTTGTCTCCCTGCTCTGTGCAGAGAGCTGAGTGACGCTTAATATGAGGCTGAGAACTACACCCCTAGGTGGCACAGAACCTGAAAAACATGGAAGCTAAAACTTAAGGCATCATTACAGATTTGTCTTAGTCTTTAAAATGCTTTTACAGCACACCCCATACTCACATAGGCCAGAAGTTGGCTACAAAGCACCTGGTTACTCTAAGGAGAGGAGGCTGGGGCTTGTCTGCAAGCAGATTTTGCTAAGGCCTCGCAAATTTCCTGACACAAGGCTGCATCACCCCGAACTGGGCCAGGAGACACTTCGGAGATAAAGTCCAAGAAGTGGGTATCTGCTCCCTTGAGCGCACCGGGTGCACGGGGGTCACTCCTCCGAACACCGCACACCCACGGCAAACTACAATATATGGCTACATTTCAAGCATATTCATTGTTTTCCTTAGAAAAGCTGCGGTCATGCGAACTATTTCTCAGAAGTCGTCATTATCACTGGTGGTCAGCACTGAGGAAGGCTCCACGTCCTCCTTGGTGGTCCCCTGATGAAGGCTGGACGTCTTCATCACCGTGCCCTTTTCACCTTTCTCCTCTAGGCACGCACAGCCTCTTGTTAGTTGTTTCAAGGATTTCCTCACTGGCTTTAGCAAGCTCTGTCCTTCATTTTTTGCAAGTTTTGTTTGGTATTTCTTGCCAAGTCTCATCCAGCGTCTACACTGGTTACAATGTATCCTTTTCTTGCCCAAGTATGCCTAGGCGCAATGCTTTTAACCCTTTCAAGATTCCCTGCATTCTTGCAAGATACCTTAATATCCTTATCTTTCACAGAGGCAGCTATAGTGAGCCAATACGGCCATGAAATTCTATGTAATTGCTGGCTTGGGCCACAGACCTAAAGCTCTCCATCGCTTCCTTTCTGATCAACTTCATCAAAATAGCCGCTAAGGCCTTAACAAAAAACAAACTAATCAATATTGTTTTAAGTCAACTGCTCTGAAGCGCAGTCCACTTGTAGCAAAGGGGGACAAAGACTCACAGACCTCTTTATACCTCCGAAGAAGATCCCTTTATTGCCAGAAATCGCCCTCTCTTTATTCCCTTAATTTCCACCAGACCGAAACCAAACCGAGGCCCAACAGAACTTAACAGAAGAAAGGCACCCACTTGCTGGCTCTGTTGCAATTCTCGAAGTGCCAAGGCTTTTGGAGACCTCCTTGCGTGGAACTAAGTTGCCTTTGGTCTGTACTGCATTCTGGGGGACTATCAGGAGGATCTCTTCAGAGTCATCAGATCCCTCCAGCATAAGTCTGAGGAATATTGCAAGAGAAGAAGTACTGTGGTAATATGTGCTTATTCTGTAAGCCAGCACAGAGGATTGTTAGCAAACTGAAATGTATTTCTGGCAGAATTTAAGTTAACGGTATTACCATCTCACTTCCCAAACAAACATTTCACACCCTTACGTAGACTTCCATTATCTGAAGGGACCTACAAGGAAGAGGGGCTCTTTACTGGGAACATCAGTGATAGGACGAGAAAGAATAGGTTCAAAATGAAAGAGAGGAATAGATACCTGGAAGAAATTCTTTACTGTGGGGGTGGTGAGGCACTGGAACAGGTTGCCCAGAGAAGCTTCCCCATCTCTGGAAGGACTGGAAGCCAGGACGGGCTTGGAACAACCTGGTCTAATGGAAGGTGTCTGTGAAAAGTGCATATTATATGGCTCTACGCAAGATATTTACTATATGTGTTATGTTGTGCTAATTGTTAATGTGGTATTAATATTTTGATAGTATGGTAAATGTAGTTTTGTAGTTAAAATGTAGTTTTTATGTACTAACCACTGGTTAGTACATACAAATATAAATCTTTCAAAGAAGAAAGCATTTACTACTTTCTTATCAGAAGAGACCAGCTCCTCCTGCTTCTCTCAGCCTGGTGGACGCCATAGAGATTAAAGGAAAAAAAGTGGTACTAACCAGAGACAATTCTTAGTTAGAATGGAATTTATGCATTATGTATAAATTGTATGAATATTCAACAGGCTATTGCTTTTAAGAGATAAATTTTTGTTAACAGGGGTCCTTCTTCAGAGCTTGTAGCTCGGGAGAGGCACCCAGACGTCTGTAACTTTGTTTTTATTGTCTTGTATTGTCCTAACTCTAAAACTGTTCAATTTTTTTACTCTAATTCTATTTTTATAACCATCTTATTTACTATTAAACTTTTAAAAATTTTAAAACAAGTGATTGGCGTTTATCACAGTGTCCATACACAGGGCAGAGGGTTTGGAATGAGGTGATCTTTAAGGTCCTTTCCAACCCAAACCATGCTGCGATTCTGTGACTACGTACCAGATGTGGAACATTACAAACGGTACGCTACGGAGAATATACGAAAACACAGGCATTAACTCGCTTGGGAATAAGGGGGAAGCAGCCTCATCCTGCTTCCCTTTTCTTCGTTTTGCCTCTTTGGTAAACACAAGAAGCTGATTTTGTTGAGTCATTGGTCGCTTAATCAAATTACTCTGGGGAAAAAAATAACCCAAATATATTTAATTCCAATATTTTCCAGCTAGCTCTTTACAATATTTCCCCACGCCTCCCGACAGGCAGGTCCCAATTAGAGCCACACACCCGCCGCGGCACGGCCCGTTCTCCGAGACGGCGTTGCGCCGCAGGGCTGTCTTTTCCATTTGAAGGCTGCTGCAGTTGTTGGGGCAGGAGGGGCCGGGCCATCGCTCGCCGAGCACCGCCCCGGGGGCGCGTCACGGGCGGCCGGCGCGGGGCGGTCGGCGCCGAGCGCTGCCGGCAGTCGCGCCATGCATTCCCTCGCCCAGGAGATCCGCAGCTTCTCCAGGGCCAACCTGCGGAAGCAGCGCACCCGCGTGACGACGCTGACCGGCCGCAGGATCGTCGAGACGTGGCGCGGCGCCTGCCTGCACATGGAGGAGGAGGAGGAGGCGGCGCCCGGCGGCGGCTTCGTGCAGGACCTCAGCGCCGACCTGCAGGTCGGCGTGGTGAAGCCCTGGCTGCTGCTGGGTGAGTGGGGCTGGGGGCGGCGGGCGCGGGGCGGGGACGCGGTGCGCCGGCCGGGCGGGGGCTCGGCGCAGCAACGGGCTCGCTCTCTCTCTCCTTAGGGTCGCAGGATGCTGCTCACGACCTGGAGACGATGAGAAAGCATAAGGTAACGTTGCGTGGGCGTACGGACGCATCTCGCGTGATGCGTGTGCAGTGCGAGTCTCCCGTAGATTGAAAATGCTAAAATATTCTCTAGCGGATCCGAGGAAAACTGTATTCCACTTGCATTTTCAAAAGGCTGCTCCGTTTGCAGGTGGATGGGTTTCTGTTGGCTTCACGAGAAGCTGAAATGCTTTCAGAGAATCCCAGAATCTTCCAAGGGACTTCTGGAGATTATCTAGTCCAAACCCCCTGCCACGGCAGGGTCACCCAGAGCACGTGACACAGGAACGTGTCCAGGTGGGTTTGGAACGTCTCCAGACAGGGAGACTCTGTGACCTTCCTGGGTACCTGTTCCGGTGCTTGGCCACCCTCAATCGAAAGAAGTTCCACCTCAGCATGAGGAAGATCTTCTTATGTTTTAGTTTATGGCAATTGCTCCTCATGCTGATGCTAGGTACCACTGAAAAGAATCTTGCTTCCCTGCAAGAGTGATGATTGTTTAGAGCTGTTTAATGGAACAGATTCCTACGCTGCCATATGCATTTCCACTTCAGACACTAAGCAGCACCGTTCCCCCTTGCCTTATGTGGATTAATGAAACTGGAAAAACAAAGCAGCTTCTCTAAGTCTGTCCCAAAATTTTGTCTTTCTGCTTTTCTCTGTTGCAGTAATGGGGTGATAAGGCCTTTGGACAGTGGTGATTCTGCAGGACAGGGCATGCACCAGGCTGGCATCTGGTGCCATCTAAATGTCACTTTACTGTAACTTGAAATAACCCATGACCCGGCTGTAGCCCGGACAGGGCAAAGATGGCAGGAGGCCAGAGGTGGTGTCGCTTGCCAAGAACAGGTGTAGTTTACTCTGAAATCCTTCTGCTTCAGCAAATGTTTTTGGTAGCTAACCAGAAGGAAAGTTAAGTTGGTGGCTTTAGAGCAGGCTTGAAATTCAGGCAATTGTTGGGTGGTCTGTGCTCTCATTCCTATTGCTTTCTCTGTTATTTTCCAACCATGTGATGAAAACTCCCTTTTCTGTTGAAAATCCGTTTTTCAGTCTGTGTTTGAGCACCGATCTTTTAATTTCCTCTCAGAAAAACCCTGAGATTTATCACAATATGTTTTAGCACACTTTGAAACTTTGCTTGGAGAAAAGCATACCATAGACAGCATATGTATGTAAAACTGAACACTGCATTAGTGTAAGGTAGAGCCTGTGTATGCCTAAAGATTAATTCACCTTTGTTACTGCTCATTTTTCTTGCTATCTTCAGAAAATGCCTTTTTTTTTTTTTTTTTTTTTTTTTTAACCTTAGGTCACTCATGTTCTAAATGTGGCATACGGAGTTCAAAATGCCTTCCTCAATGACTTTATATACAAGACCATTTCCATTCTGGACCTCCCAGAAACTGATATTACCTCCTATTTCCCTGAATGTTTTGAGTTTATTGAGAAAGCCAAGATCCAGGTACGGTCTATCAATAATTAATGCTAGTAGTTACCCTGTTTAGATTATTTATAACACTGCTTAAGAACTAATGCACCTTCTTTTGATAAAAGAAAATATGGTACCAAATGAATAGGTTTGCCATTGTCTTTTAAAATTTTAAACAGAAAATCCAAGTAATTTCTAAGCATTCCTAGAGACATGGCACTGCTGTTTAATCTTTATTCCTTCTGGCACTGCTTTTTCAGAATGACTGTCTTAAGTTTTAGAGAAATGCTTCTTTGATACAGTTGGACTAGGGCTTGACTTTAGAGTACACAATTCCATCCTAAATCCAAGTCACTACCCCTGACAGAAGGAAATGAAGAAAATTTATTTATCCATCGGGGATGTTGTTTTGGATTAGAAACCAGCCTGGATTAGAAGCAATAAACAGGGCTTTTACAGATCTTTGTGGTTTATCATCAGCTGTTCACCATCCTTGTACTTTTCATGATGGAATCATTACAGAATTTCATTATTGGATGGTTTGGGTTGGAAGGCACCTTAAAGATTATTTAGCTCCAACGTCCTGCCATGTGCAGGGACACTTACCACTAAAACAAGTTGCTCAAAGAAGATGCTGTGAATCCACATACATACCAAGAATATTAGAGAATGTGTTAGTAGTCTTGGAACCAAAAGCGGTTTAACTGCTTGCAAAATCCTGAAAGGATGTGACATAGAAAATAGGCTGAAAATCCCTTCTGGGGTAGCGTGACAGAGTTATGTCCAGCCAGGAACATGCCCAACTCAGAGCTGTTAAATTCAGGCTTACTGTGTAATTTACAACAACCATTGTTTTGGTATCTAAACTATAACTCAACAACCAAACATTATTGCATGTTATTCTACCACATCTGTCAGGTTCATTGTTAATGTAGATTGGGATAAAAGATGATCTTGCCCCAGTTTTCTTTGTGTCGCAGTGTTCTTTCCTTCTCTCATTTATAATTCACAAGGTATGTGATAACGTATTGTTACTAAATGACCTTTTCAAGGTTTCTAATTACAGTTTCCAGTTCATTTCTAGATGAGAGTTGCCATTCACAACTGCACAACTCTGCTTTCTGCCTCTGCTGTTTATATCTCAGTTACTATTTCGTAGGTTAAGGAGTTTACAGGAAAACTTTTACAACGACATTAGTAGTTTTCTGATGGAAGAGGTGGATGAAAGAGAAGGTAATTAGTGGAATAGTTGTTCTCCAGGATCAGTTCAAAAAGCACACGATAGTGGCATACAGAGACAGATCTCTGGTGGTTTGAATTCCTTTATTTGCTTTGTCAAAATAGTGTTAAAAGATCTTATGATAAATTGCGTCATGAAGTTCTCTTTTGTTTAAATAACCACTGAGACACTACTGTTTCATCTCCTCAAATGGGGGAGGAAGAGATGTTCACTGGTGAGAGAGTGTGATATATGAGAAATTATTTCTAGAACATGGTTAACTCCATGAAGAAAGTATGAGAGCATGTGAATTTGAGGATGCAAGTGAAGCCTGCACTGTTCTGTAAGTCAGTGCCAGCTGGTTACTTGTAACAGGATTCACTTTTCTAAAACTGTAATGGCCCAAGTCTCCACACATCATGGTACAAATTCTGATACTGATCAGAGCTCAACTTTTCTTCTAGGCTCCAACTTGGCAGGCAGGTTTTCCATGACATGTTCAGTGACCCATGTCAAGTCATAATACTATGAATGAGGGGTACTTTCTTACGTGTTTAGTATCTAATAATAAAACTTTTGTAATCTTATGTTTCCAAAGAGAAAATCTTTGCTGATTCGTGAACATGGCTCCTTATTGCTCCCCCTGTTTTTCCTAAGGAAAAAGCCTCAGTTCACTGCAAAATAAAACGGATCCATAAGGAATTATGTTAGCCTTCAACTTCACTAAAAACTTTATGCTTTTAAAATTCTTTCCTTGATGAGGCTTTTTGTCCACTGTGTATAACCAATGTATAATCACCTTTTCTGTTGGTGGAAAGTGATTTTGTTTCTCTCTCCATAAAAATTAAAAATAAAAATAAAAATAATAAAAAAAATCCCAACTTGGTCTTGAATCTTACATGATTCTTGCAAGTCCACAGACCATTTCTGGGCAGGAAAACAGGGTCAGGACCAGAGCAAGGAGTTCTTAGTAAATAGAGACAAATTTCCTGTTTGCAGTCTGTTTCTCACTTTTATTCTGTATTCATAGCTAATACAAAATTGGTTAAGAATGACATGCCAAATTCATTTTTGTATGAATTGTAAACAGTGGGCTTTAGCAAGGGAAGAAAAGTACTCTCAGTATTAAAGTTGGTTTAATATTATGGCCCAGATTCATTCATGTTCAATAATTTTCAGGATTCATGGGTATCACTGTATAATTTTTGGCAGTGTAAAACAAAGCAGTTATTTAAAACGATAGATCAAACTTAAATGTGAAAGAGGGAAATGAAAAGCATGAACTGTACAAAGGAAAAGAAAAATTGCTTCCAATGCATATTATTTACGTCAGTGCCTGTGCTAGACATTGATCTGGATTATGGTATGCTATGTCTGAAATAACTCCCATTAAATCAGTAAAAACTACTCCCAATCTACAGTGGATAAGCTTCAGCAACTGCCTCATTATCAGTGGCATAATTTTTAGTGTCATTATTCTGGATTTACAGGTCACCACTGGCACGTCCTCAGGTAGCTGAGATACATGCACAGATCTGCCTTGTACTCTGCCATAATGTGTGTGGGGACGTGTGGCCCTGGGAATGTGAGCAAGGGGATGAAGAGAGCAATATCCAGCAGGCAGTGCACAGGAGGTGTGATTTCCATTGCAAGGAAGGGCAGTATCATTATTTGCTGTGCTGGGATGCAGGAGCTTAGACTCGGTTCTTACTCTGTCATAATGTTGTGTGTCATTCTTCCAGTCTCAGCTTGGAATTTCTCCAACAAGGGTAATAATTCATTTCATACTTCTTTGTCTTGTTATTTAAACTGGAAGATTTTTGGAGCAGGAACCATTTTCTGGTCTGTGTGTCTATTAAAATACCAGATAATTGTAGCTCTCAAATCTGTAACATAAACTATTAAATTTCTGGAAAGGAACCCTGGTGCTTAAAAGACCTTCTTGTCTCTGGGTAAAATTCCCATTAAGTAATTTGAGCTTGTTAAAGGCAGGCAGAACAGGCTGTTTATAACTAGAACAGTTTTGTTTGGCCTCAAGTATCTGAGCACATAATGTCAGGTTTCAGTGTTTTCATTCAGAATATGGAGGTGCTGGGAGTTTAGTGGGGGTTTTTTTGTGTCAGAGAGGCATTTGGCCGACAGTTTGGACTGAGGCTTTTCCAGGTCATAGTCTGACATACAAACATGACAACATCACGAAGCCTGGGCCTTGCAAACATTGCTTAAGACATGCTAGATTGTCTAGTTGTCTTTGCATTAATTTGAGTTTGTTATTTCTTAACAAAACTTGCCGTGTCTAAAAAGAGCCATTCACGTGCCTCAAAGGTTGTGTGGGAAATGTGTAAGTAAGATAAAACCCATTAATATATGATTCAGGATAAACCCCAGAAAAAGCATTTGTGAATTTATGGGAGGTTGAGTAGTCTTGGATTTTGCAGCCTAGTTCCCAGTTAAGGGCCTTGGTTGTACCAGTGGTGTGATGGGAAGGGAGAGATTTGTGGCAAATTACACAGTATCTAATTTTTCTGTTCGTGATCCCTGTTGCCCAGTATCTTCCCTCCAGAGTACACAAGAAACATGCAACTGGAACTACAGGATGTTCTAAAATCTGCCTCTGTGCCTAGCTGTTTGCTAACTTGCTGTGTTTTCAACCTTTAACAAGATAGTGCCAAGTTCCCTTCCATACTGCAAATAAAATCTGCTTCAAAATTTGCACCCAATTAGGTCAGATACTTTAGTGTCCCAGGTGTCTGATGTGGTTTTTACATGAACTGACTTGCTGTAAGGCCTCAGGAAGAAAGACAGAGGATGTGTTTTAGTACTACGGTATGAATTATGTCTGACAAATTTGGTAATAATAAAGTATTTTGTGTAGAAAAATACTTAAATTCATGCTTATATCTGTGCTTGGATTCGTGTAAATATTTGCTTTGAGCTCAGCAAGGAGCTTTCAATAAGTCTTACAAGAGTTTTATATAAAGTTTCTTACACTTGTAATCTACCTAATGAATATCCCAACCCGTGTTTAATTTCTCTCTTCGAGGATGGCGTGGTGCTGGTTCACTGTAATGCAGGAGTCTCCCGCGCAGCGGCTGTAGTCATCGGTTTTCTAATGAATTCAGAAAGACTGAGCTTTGCCAGAGCCTTTTCCTTGGTGAAAAACGCAAGGCCTGCAGCTTGTCCAAATCCTGGCTTCATGGAGCAGCTTCACAAGTACCAAGAACAGATTGTAAAGGCAAATGGAAGCATAAACAGTCATGACTGATCCAGAGGGAAGAGTGAAATATCTGTTTTGACTATACAGGAACAGATGTTGGATGTACTTTATTCTGTCATTTTGAAATCCCCTTTCACATGCACATTTTCAAGTCTATTTTTCTTACCCTCCTTTGACCCTGTTTTTTCCAGCATGTCATCAAAAGGCCAAAATGGTGATGTACTGACTTCAGAGAAGTTTTGCCTCAAACCAGAGCACTAATCAAAAGATACAGCTCAGTTTTCCTTGAAATATTAGAAAACCATCGAATGTTGGTTTGCTTACTGAACCATCAGAAAAAGCAGGCAATAGAGTAAAATGGCTGAGAGAAGTTGTTTTTTTCCCAGATATGTGCAGTTCTAGTTGTTTGTAAAATCTAGATAATAAAATGTTCATATAATGAAGTACTTTGATATTGGATTTTAAAATTATATTGCAATTATATTTAATTGCAATTAAAATTATATTATATTGCAACTACAGATGATGTTACTGAATTTTGTGGGCTAGCCAGACTTTTTTTTTTTTTTTAATTAAAACGATGGTCTTTTGAGGATGCTCAAAATGCATAGGATGCCTTAATGCTTCATGTGTTTCTGTTGTTTGTCATCTAGTAGTGATTTGAAGTACTAACATGATGAGTACAGTCTTGGAACTAGCAGGGGTTTTTATCCTATTTCAGTAGAGATGCAAAAAAAATGTTAATCATTACCTGTCTCTCTGCTCATGCTCTTTTCTTCACATCTGGTCCTCATCTGCTGTTCCCTCACTCCATTCCACATCATATGTAAAGAACAGACATCATAGGTAATTTTGACACTCCTGAGAGATCCCAGGCTGAAATTACTGTCTTAATATGTCATGCTTTAAAAAAAAAATAAATCTCTACAAGATTTTAATAGTATTTTGTGGCCTTCATGCCAGCTCTTAATGATTTGATATATTAATATGTGACAAAATAAAAAGAACACTGTGTTTGGCTAAATTGTGTGGTGAAGTGATTTCAAAGGTTTTGTTTCAAGATTGGCGTTCTGTCCTGGCAGGGGCAGTTTGATCTGTAGCTCATTATTGTGTTTGAACCGCGACCTCTCTTGTTCTCAATACGAATTGCTCATGCTCAAGAACGTGTCAAGAATGCTCAGGACAAGGGGGAATGGATTGAAAGAGAGAGAGTAGGTTGAGATTAGATTATTTACACTGAGAATGGGGAGGCCCTGGCACAGGCTGCCCAGGGAAGCTGTGGCTGCCCTATCCCTGGGAGTGCCCAGGGCCAGGTTAGACAGAGCCTGGAGCAAACCTGGGACAGTGGGAGGTGTCCCTGCCCGTGGCAGGGAGTGGAGCTGGATGAGCTTTAAGATCCCTTCCAAGCCAAGCTATTCCGTGATTCTGTGCTAAACGTTAATGCGGGATTAGGCAACCCCGCGGAGTCTTTTCGCTGTCGGTGGTCCCTGATCCCCCGTGGCTGTGGCGAACAGCTCACCGCGCTGTCCCGGCGGAGCCGGTGGCTGCGGTGCTGGCAGCCTGGGCAATGACTGCCAGCCCTTTCCCTGGGGAAAGGCCGGTGTGTGGACGCCGCTCTGAGTTCTCGGCCCATAGAAGTAACCCAGGACAAGCCCTTGGTAACACTGACCGGGGTTCCTTCAGCTCTGTTGGCGACCCGGCCCTTCTCGGGGGACCGTTCGCCGCGGAGCCGTGAGGGGACGGGGCGGCACCCGCTGACGCCCGGCCCTGACAACGCCAGCCCCTGACGAGCTTCCGCCCGCCCGCCCCCCTTCGTTACCGCAGTCGGGGGGCGGGTCGGAAGTGACGGCGGCAGGAAGCTCCGTCCCGTTTGAAACCGCCCGGCGGTGCCGCCGCCGCCGCCTTTTTCCCGCTATCCGCCATGGCCGCCTTCGCCATGGAGCTGCCGCCCGCAGGTGAGCTGGGCCCACGGCTTCCACACCGCGCTTCGGCTTTGCTGGGCGGTGCTCAGGGGCTCCGCTGCCCGGCCGGGGGTGTCCGGAGGGTCCCCGTGAGGGGAGTGGGGCCGGGCGCGACCCCCTGCTCCAGGCGGGGCCGTGTGGATGCTGCTGGGCTGGAGCGGGCAGCGGCGGACGGCGCGGGAAGGGGCGGTTCGCGCTGGGGGGAAGCGAGAGGGGAGCGACGTTAAATCGTTCGGCCGCTGCCTGTAGTTGCGAAAAATGCAAGGTTGCGAAAAACTCGGCTTGCCTGTAAGATGAATGATTAAACAGCCTTTGATCTCATCAATACATGTAAATATCTCAAAGGCGGGTGCCAAGAGGATGGTGCCGCGCTCTCTTCGGTGGTGCCCTGCAACAGGGCGAGGAGTAATGGCCTTTGACCAAAACAAAAGGAGTTCGATCTCAGCGTGAGGAAGAAGTCAGGGTGGCCGACCACTGGAACAGGCTGCCCAGGAAGGCTGTGGGGTCTCCCTTTCTGGAGACATTCCAAGCCCACCTGGAGACATTTCTGTGTACCTGCTCTGGGTGACTCTGCCTTGGCGCAGAGGGTTTGGACTAGATGGTCTCCAGAGGTCCCTTCCAACCCTAACGATGCTGGGATTCTGTGATGTTCATCACTTACTGTATCTTTTGTTATGTTTCTTTAACAGAGCCCACAGTGGAAAAAGTTAGCCCGCTTGCCTTTTTCACATTTTAAAATTTTGTTTTCAGGAGCTGAACCAATGACTCTTGGCTCCCCGACATCTCCAAAACAAGGAACTAGTGCTCAATTTCTCCCTGGGTTTTTGATGGGTGACTTACCTGCACCAGTCACTCCGCAGCCACGTGCTTTATACGGCCCTTCAGTTGGTGTAATGGAAACAAGATCTCCACTGCTTGCAGGTCAGGCTTGGTTAAATGTTGGAAAATTGTCCCAAAGGAAAAAAAATTGGTTTGTCTCATTGTTCTACATGGCTGTTGCAGATTTGAATCCATTTAGTTTTATATCTCTCTGTAAGCAAACTCCACTGATTGAATAAGTGGTGAACTCAGTTTATTCAGCTATAATAAATGTTTTAAATGTGGCAGTTTTTGTATTAGGAAAAGTTTGTTTTACAAGGAAGGTAACATGAACCTCTCCTAATACAGAATCAATTTATATGGCTCTTAACAAGTCAATAACACAAACATCGATGTTGAAAACAGAGATATCTGCTGGCAAACTAAATGCAGCTTGTGCAAACTGCTGATCTCTTTGCAGAAATTCTTCTATTTCTTTGAATTCTAAAAGGTCACTTGCAGATTGTCAAATTTACAAAAACTGGGTGGAGAAAACCTGAAATATACTTCTTAATTAGTATCCAGTGATAGTAGCTAAAGTCTTGATGTCTGCTGTCGTTGGACTGGAGTAGTGATTTTTCCTAGCTGTACATGCTCATTTCTCTTCAACCACCTAATTAATTAGACTAGGAGAAGTTCTTCCCCATGTTAGTGTTGTCCATCTGTTTTCTTCTCTGAGAAGAATGGGTGAGTAGTTGACGTGTCATGGGTGATCTTGGCCTTTGTACTAAATCAGTTGGCATAATTTAATAGCTGATGGTGTTAATATGCTAGTCATTTTGAAAGAGAAATTGAGGATTTAAGTGCTGCAAGAATTTTTCTTAATAAAATATTCTCTTCTTTGAACGTCAGGCCAGATTGGACTCTGTGATCTTTCTAGGTCCCTTCCAACTTAAAATGTTCCATAATTTGGAGGTTTGTTGGTTTTCTGCTTCTTGCTTTTCTCTGCCTGCCCTTACACTTTGGGAGCAAACCTCTTAGGAAAATATTAATGAAATTGAAACCACGTGAATTTCACCAAATTGTTTCACTGGATGTCCCAAAGTTTACAAAATGGGTGGTTTAATTTCATGGCTGATTTAAGTTCATCCTGTCCATATGCAAGCTAGTCCCTGCTCTCAAGAGCTTTTTATTTTTATTTAATGTGAAACTAAATGGGAAGCCAAGGAATCTGGACAGTGGGAATGTGCGGTGTCTCTGTGTATTTTGGTATGGTTCTCTAAGGATATGTAGGATATCTCAATTTTTTAAAATATATATCTCACTTTTGCGTCTGTACTATAGACAGGTTAGTCTCTGAAACAATTAAAATAGATTCCTAGCTTGGCTTAAAATTGAAAAATACAGCCATGCTCAGAACTTCAGAGAAAGAACATGTAAACAGTGAATATAATGGGTTAATAAGAGGTCTGAAAGTTCTAAATGGTACTTCTGGAGGATGCTGTTTGATGGCTTTACAGACCTCCAGTGAAACAATCAAGAGTCTCAACAGCAATCAGCATGAGAGCATGGCTGAATTTATTATTGAAGTTTCAAGAACAAGTAGCACCGAAGCAAAGTTACAAGTTTTTGTCACGCTCTTGTCTTGTTCCTTTGAATTGCAGGAGGGTCTCCCCCACAACCAGTAGTCCCTTCGCATAAAGATAAAGGTGGTGCTCCACCAGTTAGAAGCATATATGATGAGTTATCCAGTCCTGGGCTTGGATCAACACCTCTGTCCTCAAGAAGACCAGTAAGTGTCTTCGGTACTGGCCTGTTCTTAGCAGAAGGTGTGAGGCAGCTTACTGCCTCAGTGAATTCTCAAACTTAGTTGTATAAACTGCTGTAGCAAAGTGACTGGTGACCCTTCAGATCATGCTGTTGCTAGTCTGGGTTGTTCAGTGTACCTGTTCCCGTTTAGACTAAACAAGAGCCGTGGTCATGAAGCAAATTCCTGTTATTGTCAATGTTCGATTCAGTAGGAAATGAAAAATGCAAGTCGTGCCTCAGTTATGCTTTGTACGTACAAATTCAGCTTTGTTTGTCAGCTTTTCGCTTTCCTGTAAATTTATTGGGCTGCTGATTGCCAGGAGGACCCTTTCACAACTTGAAAGGAGGTTGTAGCAAGGTGGAGGCTGATCTCTTCTCCAGGTAACAAGTAATAGGACAAGTGAAAATGGCCTCAGGTTGCACCAGAAGAAGTTTAGGAAAAATTTCTTCACTGAAAGGGTGGTCAGGCCTTGGAACAGGCTACCCAGGGAAGTGTTAAAATCACCATCCTTGAAAGTGTTCAAAAATGTGTGGAAGTGGTACCTGGGGACATGATTTAGTGGTCAAGATGGCAGTGTTGGGTTAATGGTTGGACTCGATTATCTTAGAGATCTTTTCCAACCTTAATAACTGCATGTTTCTGTGATTATCTTTTAGAAGGCAATAGAGGCACTTAGGGAAACAGAAGGAATTTTTTTCTGAATAAAATACCTAATTGAAGTTTGGGTAGATGGGGTTAATTTTGAAAGAGGAACACTCAAATTTCTACAAAGTAAATTTTATAATAAGCTTTGCTGCTTAACTGACTAATCAAGCATTACTAGCTCCTTTTTCACTGAACTCTTTTGATGCAAGGAGAACACTTTTCACTGAATAAGCAGTCTTTCTATTGTGCTGTCTTTTGAGAAGTTTATTCTGAAGGCTGAGGTTCTCTGTTGGACAGAATCCTATAGTGACTTAAAGGACTGGATATTAAATTTCAAAAAATGTTGAGCAGCTATCAGAACATATGCTGCTAGGTCTACAGGTAATCCAGGCTGTTCGATCTTGTATCTAAGAAATGCCACGATTCAGGCTAAAAACAGACTAATATTGTTTGGGGTATTGAATTCCTGTGTTAAAATACACTAAAATTGTTTTGAGTGTTGAAATCCTATGCTAAAAAGAAAACAACTACTGCCATCTAAAACTCAAAGCATACTTTCCTTCTATGCACTAAATAGTTGAGCAGGAAAGGAAGTCTAGTAATAGTCTCCATACAAGTGAAGGTTATGTTTCCATGAACCCTTTAGACAGTGAAAATGCTGATAAACTTGCTAATGAATAATGATGCTAATATCCTTCCCATCAGTATGCACATGAATGTGTGAATTATTACAGTGCAGCAATAGTGACATGACTATTTTGAGAAGGTAAAACTAAAGGGTTTCTGAGTCTTGATACCTAAAGCTACTTTGTTTCACAAAGCATATATCAAACATATTGTCAAATAAATTTTTATTAATAGCTCTTGGTAATCTTCTATTAAATATACGTGCAAATATTTGTTCTTACTCTAAAAAGTTAAGAATAACTTAAGGCAAACTGTTAATATTATTACCTGAATGTTTAAATCCCTTGAAAATTGTCTCTCTTGATCGGAGCAATATACCTATAAGAATGATTTGTTACTTTCTGTATATTAATGCAGGCCAGCTTTACTTTAACACAGAGCCCATCAGTTGGAATTCTGCCATCAACTCCGGGAGCAGGTAGATGTCCTGTCAAAATTTCTATTCTCATTTCCTACTGCTTTCTTTAATACAGAAAAATCATCACTGTTCAAGCTGTATGAGTTCCTTGCTAACATATGAAGGAGGCTGTGTATTTGTTAGTTTTTCAAAAGCTATATGAATAGGAAATAATTATTCCGTCTGAGACTGACTGAGTTTCAAGGAACTTTTCTTATTCCTCTTTCCAATTGTGGTGTTGAATTGAGCACAGAGGTGGTTGTAATTGAATGAAGAAGCTGAGACTGATGGATTTCCTTCCATCTTCATAAGGTTTGGTGGCTTGTGTATGAACCGGTGGCTTCATGCTAAGCTGTATTCTGTTGGCCTGTTCCTATTTGGCAACTGTATTAAAATGTTGGTGTTTCAAAGTCAGAGAACTCTAGGTTGCTACTCATAAAAACTTAATAGTGTGTTTGCAGATGTGAAGTTATGATTGACTTACCTTTTCTGTCTGTGAGTAAATCCCCATCACACTTTTCTATACACAAGTGAAATGCTTGACACTGAGTTTATTCTGGTATTACAAATCTCTGTCTTGCCAAAGAAATTTGTTCAGCAATACTATTTCAATTTACCAGCTTCAAGCATGTTCAGTCCTGCAAGTATTGGGCAGCCTAAGAAGACGACTCTATCTCCTGCTCAGCTAGATCCTTTTTATACTCAAGGTGATTCCCTTACTTCAGAAGATCAGCTTGATGACACATGGGTAACTGTGTTTGGGTAAGTTGATTTCCAAAGAATCAGAAAAACCTGTGTGAAATCTTTACAGCATATGAGAAAAATTCTTGGGCGTTGATGTTGTCTGTTGTTAGTGTGTGCTGCAGGAAATACAGCTGTGATTTAACGCAAGCAAACAAATACATTTCAGTGAGGCATCTTAACTTAAGCTACACATTTTTTATAGTTAAAAAGGCACCATTCTGCTGTTGGGGTGTGTGGTAAAGTGCCTAGAAGGTGGTATTTCTCAAGTCACTGCTTCTGATGTCATTACAGTGGTGTCTTCTGGATTTCTTAACTGCTTCATAGGGTTGTATCTTAACACCTGAATTCTTAAACTACTCATCATTTTTGAGTATTTTTTTCTGTCTTTCAGATTTCCTCAAGCATCAGCTTCCTATATTCTACTTCAGTTTGCTCAGTATGGAAACATATTAAAGCACGTGGTATGTTTTAGTTCGACTAAACATCAGAAAACGTTGTGAACTAAAGCATTTAAAAAACTACATTTCACAATTTTCACTTAATCTCATTCAGATGTCCAACACAGGAAACTGGATGCATATTCGATACCAGTCTAAGCTTCAAGCTCGGAAAGCCTTAAGCAAAGATGGCAGAATTTTTGGTGAATCTATCATGATTGGTGTCAAGCCCTGTATAGATAAAGTAAGTTAATAGTTGCTTTTAGTTAAATATAAGACACTCTGCTTTTGGTCTTTCTTCTTATTTTCCCTGACCTCTTTAATTTTTTTCCTTTTGAAATTGCAAATTGTAGGTAGTTCATCTATATAGATACAGTCTGTTACACATTTACATATGCTTTTTCTTAAGTATTTTCTTAAGTATTTGTCAACATTTCCTGATCATTAGGGGCAACGTCTGTGCTTGGAAGTTACAATGCACACTTATTATATTGCTGTACAAGGCAAGGAAGTGAAACCATAATATAGGAGACAATTGAGTTAAGTTTCCTGACTGGAATTTGTGTCATTTAGGGCCTGCAAGAGATACCTGATGGCAGATTAAGACTCTTGCTGCTCCTAATTGTACCTATTTTTTATGTGCTTCTGGCTGTTGAATTTATCTTAGTACTTTGGGACTAAAAATTTGTTAACAAGAAAATCTCAATCCTATTCTCCCACCTGCCCCTATAAAAACATGTCACTCTCTTGTAAATAGTAGTTGGGGGTAGACATGGCTGTCTTGAAATCTTAATATTAACATGAGCTATTATATTAGTGTCTAGGTATTGGCAGTTTCCTGACCTTTAATTCTTGTAGTGCTTTGCACCGGGTGCTGTACATTAGCTTAAGCAGATAAGTCATTCTTCAACAGTGTGTGTGTGTATATATATATATATATATATATTTTTTTTTTTTTTTTTAAAAAAAAGCTTTCCAATGTAAACCATTCTGAGAAGGCAGCCCTAGAAACTGAGCTTGCAATTACTGAAGTTTTAGCAGTCTGAAACATTTCCTACACTCAGTAAAATTCACAAATTTGAATTTGTGGCCCTTTTCTCTGTGGGCTTCTGCTGGTGGTGTGTCCATGCCTTTTTACTATTTTTGGTGTCCAGTTTGTATCGATGAATGAATTGCCTGTAAGCTAAGATCTGGAAGTAATGATCTGAGACATAATTGCCAGGTATCTGATCTTGCTTTTGAATTCTCACTATGTCTTTTGTGGATAGTATTCACTTTCCTATACCAATAAATAAACCCGTAGTCCTTATCTGTATTTTTGGAGGCAAAAGATATCAGGAGCCCAATCCATTGAAGGATTGGTTTTAGTAAGGCTTTCCAGCAGTTGAAAACTAGATATGATGGATTTGACATTCGCACTTAGGCTTCTGATTTAAAAGTATTAGTTAGTTCCATGGGTTCCCCTTGTGCTAAGCAGAGTCAGCTGCCACCACAGTGTACACCAATCATGCTGTTTATTTTGGAAAGTGCTCTTCTACCAAATATGCTGTTGAATTTCTGCTGTCTTCAGGCTGGTTGAATACTGTACTCCACTGAGTTTAAATGCACCAAATCACATGTCCCCAGGCTGGTTTTTATTTACCATGTTGTTTTCTCTGGTTTGTTGTGGAAATTGTGGTTCCCGTCAAGTCCCTTGCTACCTCTTCCATTCATGCATTCCTTTCTAAACATAAGCTTATGATATGGAGCCTTGAAGTTTATTGCAAGCTGTACAATATATTTTCTCTACATTGTTTCAAACTTGGTTGACATTTAGTACAGACAGTGAACAGGTTCCAACCTTCCACTACTTCACAGTGGCATAATTCAACATGTAAATGATTGAGGAAAATGCAGTGAGGAAAATGCTTGGTGGTCATGTGTACCTGTATATTCTGTACTGACACACCTTTTACCTTTTGGGATTCAAATGTTTTATCAAAAAAATTTAAACAGTAGATAATTTTAGATGTTAAAGGTTGGACTTCTGCTTTTCAGTATTTGTTTACATTATATTAACCCTCTATTTAAGAGTGTGATGGAAAACTTTGAAAGAAGCTCTACATCCTCAATGTCTTCGATTTTCACTCCACCTACAAAACCTGCTGGCACACCAATACAACCTGCAAATAATACTGCAAGGATTTCTACAATGAGACCTCTTGCAACAGCATACAAGGCTTCCACTAGTGACTATCAGGTATTTTGAGGGAAACACAAACATGTGGTGGTTTTGTGTTGTCTCCCCTTAGCTCTATGAGGCTGTACAGAAATTATCTTCTATGTGACCTTAGCTTTTATCTTTTGCTGTCAGTTCTTTAATGATGTGGTTCAAGTACAAACTCAATCTGTACAGTCTCTAATAATAATAAAAAATACTAAATCAATGACTTGTCACTTTTCCAGGGATTAAGAGCTTGTTTTGAAAATATTTCAAACACATTTTGTCAAAATATAGTAGCACTTAGGAAAAGAAGAAATAAATGGCTAATGTAAAAACTATTAACTACATGTTGACTGATTATCTGTATTTTCTCTTTTTGTTCTTCTCCCTGCCTTCTAGGTGGTTTCTGACAGACAAACTCCTAGGAAAGATGAAAGTATTGTATCTAAAGCAATGGAATATGTTTTTGGCTGGTAATATACAAGAGGAAGTAACACACCAAGCTGGGCGGGGTTTGAACTATACTACTGGCATTTGTAGTTAGTTGTATAACTACTGGTGGCAGTATTTTATCTTACATAGCACCTGTTATGCCTTCAGTTTATTCAGAAGACATGTAGCTTGCACTTTAAATGATGGCAGTGTACACATGGTTTTACAAACTGAGTAAGTGTAAATAAAAGTGCTTTATCCCTCTTTTGCTCTGATGGCATGATTGTGAAAAAATGTCAGCACCGACTTTTCCTCTGTGCTCTTGTAAGCCCCTTCCAGGACTCTCCACTGTGCATGGAGCACTTTTCATGCCTGTTCTGAACAATCTTTGCACAATAGACTGGGCTCTGGCTCTGGGGTCAGCAAACCCCACAGGTGGAGGAAGAAGCAGAGACTGTTTTGCAGCCATGCCCAAGAAAGACTGGAAGGGTCTCCTCCCTCTGGTCTTACTTTGTTTGGTTTCTCACTGTGAGTGAGGCAGGAGCTGTGATTCCTCACTTGTGGGGACCAGAACTGCACCTGGGATCCTGGCACTGCCTGACAGCGCTCAGTACAGTGTGTTGGTCATGTGTCTGAGTCTCAGCCCCTGTGCTGATGCTTCATTTGCTTTGTTTTTAGTACACCCAAAGCTCCCTGTAAATCAGAGCGATCTCTGGTTCAGCCCTGTTCCTCCCCCTTTGTAAGGAAGGACCACTGCTGTGCTTTCAAGGAAGCTATTCTTGCTTCATTTCCAGTATTCCCAGCTCCTTTGCCCTCAGTGGATGCTTCCCATGGAATCCCGCTCAGCTGGATTCAGAAAATACTGAAGCTGGCTCTTCTATAATCCAGGGTCTTTGTCCTACTGCTGACCTTCAGTGTGCTCAGTAAGACTTTTACTCCACAATGTTGTGAAATTGGACCTTCAGGGCAGGGGCCTTTCCATCCTGATCTGCCCTAACCCAGTTCCTCTGCACAAAATGCAGCACAGAAAAGAATGGCAATATGGGGCCTGTGCGCTCCAGGGCTCAGGTTTTGCCCTACTCCTGCTCCACAAAGATACAAATAAGGTGAAGAAGCTGAAATGTTTATTCATGCAAAGCAGAGGGATGAGCTGGGGAGCAGGAGAAGGGAACAGGTAAGGTCTGAGGGCTGCAGGGAAGGACCAGTAAAGCGGGAATGGGAGGCCAGGAGCTACCCCGACCTTCCAGGCACGCTCAGGTGTGCCCAGCATCAGCTGTGCCTAGAGCTCCAGCTGGTTTCCTCTGCTCTCCAGGTGATCTCCTCTTGCATGGCATCTGTTGCTGTCCTGGTTGCTTTGATCCAGAAGATGAACTTAGTACTGCAGCTCTTTCATCCAACATGACTTGAACAATCAGGTTTGTGTTGGAGGGGCTGTCATCTGTTCTGAGGGCTTGAAGGGCTGAAACAGAACAGATCCACAGCCAGAGTGAGGAAACCACCTGAAAGGACCAGCCCTCTTGCCGTGGCCTGAAGGAAGCAGGAGACAACAGGATCAGCTGGAAGGCGCTGGCCATGAATCCCCCACGGACTCCTGAAATGTCTCTGTGCTCTCCCCATGCCGCCCCTGGTCTGCACAAGGAGCAGAGCCCACTGCAGCTTCCCCTGCCAGCTCCCACTGAAACCTCGCTGCCCTCACTCACCCTCACAGATGAGCTGCAGCTCTTCCTGCTGCCCCCTCATGAGCATGCCGGCGATCCCTGGGAACACAGAGCCTGTCAGGGCCCCTGGCCGGGATCCTGCTGCCACGGGGCAGAGAGGGACCGAAACCCCGGGCTCGTTGCTCACCGATGCACCTGATGGCCGCCTCTCGCACGGGCTCCTGTGGGCTCTCCAGGTACGGCAGAGCCTGCCGCAGGTTCTCGGGTGCTTGGCTCCTGTCCTCTGCCAGCTGGAGACAGCGGCAGGGCAGGGATGGCGTGGGCTCTGCCCCTTGTCTGGGCACTCCCAGTGCCCAGCACTGCTTCCCCTGCCCGCACAGCCCTGAGACCCAGCCACCAGCTGCTGGCGCCGGGCTCTGGAGGGGGCAGAGGGCCCGGGGAGCCGCGGTGCTGCCCCGCAGCAGAGCCCAGCTGGGCCGGGGCTCCATCAGCGCCCGGCTCAGGGCCACAGGAGCCTGGAGAAGAGCCCGCGCCGCCCAGGGAAGGGAGCGGCGTGTGGGGCACAGGCCGGTGCCCCTGGGTGCAGCACCAGGCAGGGGCCACAGCTGCCGGGCCCACAGACTGGGCATTGTGGGCACGGCGCTTCTCCAGCCTGGGGCTGGGGCTTCCAGGCTGTCCTTACCACATGTTCGCCGAAGCTCCACGGGTCCTTCATCTTCAGGAGCCGCTCAAGATCCCTCCTCTTCAGGAAGCTCACAGCTCTAAGCAGCGTCTTCCGAGAGGCCTGCAGACCAGCAGAGAGCCAGAGATGGCACCGCAGGCCCGGGCACAGGACTCAGGTCCCTGTGCCAAGGCCAGGAGGAGGCTGGAGCCCATCAGGTGCCAGGGGGGAGGGAGACAGTTGGGCCCTTTCCCATGGGGACACAGGGCCCAGCAGTCCTCACCTCTGCCACATGCTGGTTCCCATCGTGGCAGTTGAAGAAGAGTGGGAGCAGGCTCTGGCTCACAAGAATCTTCAGGTGCTTTTTTCCCTTTTCCACTACCGATTCCATCACTTCTTTGTAGAGGTGAATGGAGAGCAGCTGCACCTGTCTGTTGTCCTGTCGGAAAGGAAAAAACTCAGCTCTGGATTCTCCAGGCCACCCTGTGTACAGGCCCAAAAATCCACAGGCACCACACTTCCACATCACACCCCCGTGGTTGGGGTCACAGAGCCTTACATTGTCAAAGAGCGGACGGAGTGCCTCAGCCAGTTTCGGGGCCGTGGGGCTGGATACTAGGATGTCTTTGTTCAGGAGTAGGTTGAGGAACACAGAGAGGGTCATGCTGACCACCTCTCTGTCTTCATTCCTCAGTAGCTCCATAAGGTTTGCAGACAGGCTGCACATTTTTTTGGCCTGTGTGGAACACAAGGCTGTGATGTGAATCCATGAACAACTGCTAACCACCAACACCGCTGCAGTGGTGCAACCCTACGCTGCTGGCATGGAGCCCCAAGGCTGAGGTGCTGTCCCAGGGCACCCAGGCGGCTGAAGAGCGATGCGGGAGAACTGGGAGCAGCTGCCACAGCTGCCAAAGCCCAGCCAAGCCCAAGGGGCAGCTTTCCCCAGCCCCACGCTGCCGGCACAGCTTTGGCCGCCGCCTCCTTCTCACCAGCGAGGGCTCGTTGCTGAGCATGACGAGGCCTCTGAGCACCAGGCGACGCATCTCCCTGGACTCGCTCGGCAGGTGCCGCATCATGATCTCCAGGATGCTGTCACCCCATTCACTGAAGTCCAGGCAGTCGAGGACCTGAAAGGCACAGGGCAGTGACAGGGGTGCCCAGCTGGCAGGAGCTCGGATCTGCACAGGGCAGTTCCGCATGGGCACCGACCGTCCCAGGCAGCTGTGGCTACGAGAGGGCAGAGACGTGGGAGGCAGCTCAGCGAGGCAGCGCTGGCCACCGGGCTCACCTCCACAAGGAACGCCATAGCAGGCAGTTCCCAGTGTGGTTCCTCCCTGCTGAGCAGCCTGAGCAGGCGGAGTGCAATGCAGGAACAAAGGTCTCTGGAGACACGGCGCATCTGTCTGGCAGGGGGAAAGAGGCACCATCAACCCTGAGATGGCTGGGCAAACCTTTCCCTGGACTGACTCACAGAGGTGTGGTGTTTTCCCCAGCAACCCATGGGCACTTCGGGATGCGGCTGTTCTTGAGCACACTTCTCTCCCTCCCATCCTTTTCCAGTCTGCTCGTCCATCTCTCTGTGACAAGGCCCTCTCACCCACGACCATGGGGACTGTGTGGGGCACCCTGGGCACTCATGACAGAGGCAGCAGGGAGAATGAGGCCTCACCTGGCCAGCAGACCCACTGCATAGTGGTGGGTGTCAGCACAGAGCAGCGTGTCCCAGCCACATTTGCGTTCCATTGCCACCAGTAAATCCAGACACTGCAGACGGTAGAACAGTGCCTTCAAAGTGTTCACTGCAAACCTGTGTGCAGAGCAAAGCCCAGGTGATGCTGGGAGCCCAGGCCTCAGCCCTGGGGACGTGGGAGTGACAGGAGGACTGGTGTGGGGCACCTGTTGAGGCTAGTGGGAAGGTTTTGTTCCTCCTGACATCTTCTCCAGAAAGTATTGATATCCTCTGTTATCTGCTCTGTACTGATGAAAACTTGGAAGAGCAGAGCCACGACGAGATGAGGGGAATATTCAATAAATGGCTCTGGACACCAGGGCAGGCGGAGAACCTCCCAAACCATCCTGGTTCCCTGCAAAGGATAACCCACTCAGAGACAGAGCACCGAGGGGCAGGGCCCGAGCGTGCAAGGGAGAGGCCAGGGGAGACACGGGGAGCAGCTGCCCCGGTGCCCCCGAACCTCGCCCCTAACCCAGGTGTCAGCCCAGCGCCTGAGGCAGGGAGATGCAGTGGGGGAGAGGATGGAGAGGATGGAAAGGCGCTGGGGAGGCAACCTGGGTGCAAGCAAAGGCCAGTTCCAGAAACTCACAGCCAGGGCAAATACATCCTTATTGTCCCCATCAGAGGTGTACATTTTGTGCAGTGGCCAGTCCTCCATCACACAGAGCAGTGTTGGCAGCACCTTGTCCAGTGTTGATCCTGATGAGGCTATGGTCTTCCACATGATTGCAGCACCTCTGCAGGACCAGAGGTGTGCCAGGGGCGTCTCAGCCAGAGCACCATGGCCGAGGCAGCCACAGGAGCCCAGATGACAGAGCCACAGTGCCCTGAGCAGTAGGGAGGGAGCATGGCAGGAGGCTTAGGGGCTAACAAGCCTGGGCTGGGAAAAGGAGGGTCCAGTGGCTCCTGGAACTCTCTGCCTGTCTAGCAGATCCCATTGGACTAGCTGTACAGGGTGATGGGCCCTACAGGCTGGCTAGACATGAGCCCTCAAGGCAGGTGGGTCCTGTACCTGTCACATGATGGGGCACAGCGCAGAAGGGTCACTGCAACGTCATTGGGGTGTGCATCAGTCAGCCTCAGGATGTCCATGAACAGCCTGTCGTCTGGAGGCACATCGGACATGAACCTCTGGTGCATGTTCCTAACAAAGCCTGGCACCTGGAGAAGGCATGGGCAGAATTGGAGAGCTGCCAGAGGGAGCAACTTCCCCAGCTTCCCCTGAGAAGTGCTTCCCTTCCCACCACACTGGACTGAACTCAAAAGCTGAGGAGGCCCAGTGAAACTGGCTTGAGGTGCCACCAATTCCTGGGGACACCCAGCCCTGGCCACAGGCTGCTTACTTGACTCGGACTGGAGACAACTCTCTCCCCAAAAAGATCCAGGCTGGGAGCAGAAGCTATGCTCGGAGTGTGCGTGGGGTCAGGCTCTGCCACACCCGTGGTCAATCTGGTGATCATCTCTCGACACCAAGTGCCTGTGATGTTTGTGCACATCTGCAAAAGAAGGAACAATAGAGAAGAGAAGGATGATCCATTGAGTGCTCCAACAGTGACACTCAGCTGAGAAGGTGGGGATGGCTCTCAGTACCTGGCCTATAGAGTGCCAGCAGCTATGGGCAGAGTTCTGCTGTTGTGTCTGGTTCCTCCTTGCATCTGGCAGAGAGCAAGAAATGCCAGAGCTGAAGAGCGGCAGGAGTCACCAGAGAACACAGCCCAGCCCCGCACTCCCCAGGCAGCAACAGCTCCAAGGCTGGAGCGCAGCTGCCAGGGGGTCCAGTCCCAGCCCCTCTTCTGTCCTATCCATGAGCATGTCGGATGGGATGGGACGGGACGGGATGGGATGGGGCCAGGCTGGCTGCAGGTACCAGCCCTGTGGCCCAGCTCTGCCACTCACCCTTCTGCAGCAGCTGGAACTGCTCCATTTCATTGCGTTGCTGTGGTGGGGCACCACAAGTGAATTTTCCCACATTCTTGGGTAGGCTGGAGGATCTCTCTGCCATGTCAATGTCAGGATTGATGGCTAATTGCGTGAAAGATGTCTGGGAAAATCTCTGGGTCAGTAAATGCAGCCTTGAAGGGACCTACAATAGAGAAGCCTTGGGAAGGCTACAGGACAGAAAGTCCTGCAGTCTGCTCTCAAGGCCTCCTGGCACAGTGATGGGAGACATTTTTAAAGGCGCTGGATCACCAAGTCCCACAGACAGGTCTTGAGGACACCTGCAAAAGAGAAAGCATGGGAAGGCTATGGGTCACAGAGTCCCTCAGTCTGGCCTCGAGGTCACCTGCAGAGCTAATGCCTTGGAAGAGCTCTGGGTCAGCAAAGGACGAGCTGCCTGTGTGGGGGCTCCTCACGGCGCTGCTCTGTCCCACTGCGTGCACCAAGCACTGTGGTGTGGCTGTGCCACCGCCAGCACCTGTGTCACAATGACGTGTCACAAAGGGTCACCCTTGTGATACTCCATCCTTTTACGTTCCACGGTGCCCACGCTGCACTGTGTCACAAAGAGCCCTAGGACACACCTCCACCTGCCCTGGGGGCACGCATGCACACCCCACCCCCCAAAGTGCCCCAGCTGCAAGGAAGACGTTGCCCCAGATGTCAAAGACGGCCCTACAGGAACTTTAGGAACGGCTCAAACAACAAGCAGATGCTGCCCTGCTCTCGGGCTCAGGGCAGCAGAAGGAGCCCCCAGGGCCGCCGACGCAGCTGCAGCAGGAAGGGCACCGGGGCCTTGCACAGGAGCTGCCACGGCCTCTTTGGGACAAGCCCCGGTGGTGGGTGGCCGTCATGGGGCTGTGACACAGACACGGGGCGTGTGGCCCAGGGCACGAATGCTGCTCTGAGCCCTGGGGCCCGGGGAGCACTGAAATCAGCAGGTGTGGCAGAGTCCCTGCCAAAGGAGACCTGCCAGCCCCCGAGCCCTGCCCATGCTGGGTGCCCCTTTCCTGCCACAGAATGCTGTGCCACCCAGGGGACTTTTCTGCCAGAGGACAGCCAAAGCGCACCCACACTGCTGACTGTGCTCCTTTCTGCAGGGGGCTGTTGGCAGGAGGCACCTGGAGCAATTGGTGGCAACACTCAGTGTCTGTCAGCTGTTGCTCCTTCCTGGAATGATTTTTGCCTGGAAGTGATTATCTTGACAAGCACAAAACCACCATCCACTCACGACTTTCACAGGACAATTAGATTCTTACAGAGATCTGATCGAGTTTCCTTGTGTTCTTCTGACTGTTTTTCTTGCTTTCTGGAGAAAAAACCATCAGCCCAGCATCTGATGCCCAATGCTCTGGTTGCTGCGTGCCTGCCTGTGGCCAGCAGCTCGCGTCCAACCACAGCTGGGTGCCTGCTGGGCAAGGGAATGGACAGGAATGAGCAGAGATTTTCCCTGGTGAACCTGGGAGGAAGAACCTGGGCAAGTGCAGAAGATAGGGATAACTCTGGGATGAGAGAATGTGCTCTGTGTCTCTGATGATGGTGCCAGCACTGTGAAGGAACAGCCAAGACAAGTGCTGGAAGCAGACGTGTCCTACCACTTGCTGCTGTTGGAAGGACACAGAACACACTTGTTCCCATGGCTCCAGAAGGCTTGATCCAGGAACAGTGGAGGGCCATGCATTGGTAGGGAATGGCCTCCAACAGGAGCAGAGCAGAATCCTCTATCAGCAGAGCCTCAGCATGTGAGCTGGGCCATCTGTTCAGCAGACACCAAAGTGCTTACTTCCCTCCAGCCCTGAAGCTCAGCCACACGAATGCTGCTTTTCTTCAGCATCTGCGGCTTCTTCCTTTGCTCTGAGGGAGATTAGAGCTTAGAAGCTCACACTGGCTTTTTTAAAGTTGCCTGAATGGAGGGCAGCTGCTGCAGCCCAGGGCTCATGTCCCACCAGAGTCTCTAACGATGGCCCCAATGCAGCTGCCTTGGGACACGCAAGTGTGGCAGGCGAGTCCGCCCTCAAGCACAACCACTGAAGTTAGTCAGGGGGACAGGCTGCAGCTGAAGCTGCCAAACGTTGCTGTGAGGCTGGCAAGTCAAGAGAAAGCCATGGTGACCACTTTTCCTGATGGCTTTGCCAAGATAGAAAAAACTGTGCCCGTAGCATCCCCCTCTTTTGCTATCCTGGCCGGTGTGGGTGCCTTGCTGAGGAGATACAGCCCTCCTAGGTCCTGCTCTTCCTGTACACACGCTGGTGCTTGTTTTTCTTGGTGTCCAGAGCCGTGCCGACAGCAGCGACTCCGCAGGCCAGCTCAAGGAGACATCGCCCATCCCGTGGTGGCAGCAGCTCTGCGGGCCCAGAGCTCTGTGCCAGGGGCGTCTGGGCCACGCAGCGCCGTGGCCTCGCAGCTGTGGGGACTCCGGCTGAGCGCCCGTCCCGGCTCTGCCCGCTGGCCCTCGCCAGTGGCCGTGCCCCAGCAGGGCCTGCTTGCCCTCCTTGTCCGTAGCCAAACCAGCCTGGGCACCAGGCCAGGGGGTGTCCTCACGGGCCTGCTGGGGCCCGGCCTCGAGGGCTTCTGCCGCAGGCATGAGACACACCTCGAAGAAGCGCCAGAGCAGCCGGCTGGCGGGGAGACTGGGGCTGTCTGGGGGCTGCTTACGGCCTCTGCCCCCCAGTTCCTCAGGCCTTCCCACCAAGCCATCCACTCAAGTCCTCCTGTCCCATCAGAGCCTCCCACCACTCACTGCCACACGCATGCCCCTCGTGCCTTGCCACTACCTTATCCGGTCAGGCCTTCGCAGCACCGCATCCCTTCGTGGCCTCCCAGCGTCCCGTCCCCTCCAGGCCACCCCCAGGCCTGCCTGGCTGCTGGAGGAGCTCCGGAGGAGCCGGAACAAGAGGCACCTCAGAGCCCTCAGCAATCCAGCCAGCAATACACGGGCAGGGCACAGATGGCACATCCTGGCTGGGAGAGGGGTGGTGGCCATCTCCAGGCACCAGTCTCTCCTCAGGGATCCCCGCCTCAGCTCCGGCCTCTGCCCACCCGCTCTGTCACAAGCCCTAAGGCTTCAGCAGAAGCACCAAAGGCCAAGGGGGTTTTGGCCACCTTCCCTTCCACACCGCACACTTGGGCAACTTGCTGAGCACAAGCACCCTTTCTCCTCTCTTCCCCGTGGGCCTGAAGACTCTGGGCGCCCAAAGAAAGCTCTTGCATCTCTGTGTATGACAACAGCAATTTAACATTCCTACAGTGGGGTGAAAGGAAGCGCTTGCAGAGCACAGGTGTTCCCGGCAGGCTCAGATGGCCCCAGCAGATGCCGCCTCCCGCATCAGTTCTCCACAGCGCTCCGGCAGGACAAGCAGCCACCACCACGCAGGGAGGGCCGTGACCTCCAGAGCTGGCGGAGTCGATTTTGCATCCGCTCGAGTCGGGAGGAGCCAATGCTCCGTACAGCTCTGTTGATGTACAGAGCTTGAAGGGCCAGGCATGAGATGGCAGGGCTGGTGTCATCTGTCATATCCTGAAGGGCTGGAAGAGAGAGAAACAGAGACACAGTCAGAGCCTGGATCTCTGGGGATCTGGGGAGACCCGGCTGACACGTCCGTCCCAGCCGGCTCTTGCCATGGCCTGGAGGAAGCAGGAGACAACAAGGAGCAGGTGGAAGGTGACCATAGCATCCCCTCCAACAAGAATCAGCTGGCGACAAATCTCCCACTGACCCCGGAAAGGTGTCTGTGCTCTGCCCACGCCGCCCCTGGTCCGCGCAGGGAGCAGAGCCCTGCGCAGCCGGGGCAGGGAACGCAGCTCCCACCGCCAGTCCCCGCTGGTCTCACTCACCACTGCAGATGATCCGGAGCTCTTTGTGCTGCTGCCGTCCCAGGTAGCGCCCGGCCATCCTTGCGAGCACAGAGCGTGGCAGGGCGCCAGCGGCACAGCTGCCCCACACGGGCGCTGCCAGCCCTGTGGCCACACGGCCTCGTGCCCCGGCAGGGCTCGGCCCGGGCCCTTGCCGCCTGCTGCCGCCCGAGGGCACGGCTGCGAGTGGGCTCCACGGCCTGTCTGAGTACTTGAATTCTCTTCTTGTAGATCAAGCTGTCCTGGTGAGCAGTAGAATTGACCCAGAGCCAGGAGCTTTCCGTTGCTGAAGCATTGCATCCACCTGGGGCAACCCTCTCTGTGCCATTTATGAAGGGGCATTATTCCACAAGAGTTTTCCCTTCCCTGCCTTGTTTTTCATGGAAATTCATGGCATCATCCTTTTCTTGTGCCCTGAAATTTAATTGTATTGAGCACTGAAGATGGCTTGTTCTGCTTGCATGAAAGACATGAGCAGAAGAAAATTAATGAGATATCTTTTCCATGAGCCCCATCCCATTAAATAAAAGGGCGTGGGTTTGTTTTTTTTTTTTTGCACTGCATTTTTGTCATAGTCGAGACGGCCACAGCACTCAAGAGTGCTTTAAAAACTTCAGGGGGCTCCACATACCAGTACATCATTATCTAAAAGTCTTTCATACCTTTTCTATGGTGCAGTCCCATTCGTAGCTCCATACAGCTCGAGCTCTTTCTCTCCTACCTTCCTTCTGCATTTCCAACTCCCCCCTTCCTGACCCTAGCACTATCACCTAACGCTGTCTGTCCCTTGTATGGCATCTTACCCTTTCTGTCCCTCCCACAACCTCCTAGCCCTTCCACATCACAGCACAACCAGCAAACTCTATCTGATTTCTCTCCCAGCTAATTCACTCTTTTATCACACCCACAGCTGTGAGGGCAAGGCTGTTCCCACTCTTTAATAATTAACACAGCTGCAATATATGGGAGGCAAGATGACCTTTAGCACTATCTCTATTTGTCTTCCCAAACTGCCTTTTCCTATTTGGGTTTTTAAAATCATTATTACGACTCAAATATTTCACTTTATTAATACAGCAGCTATAGGAGTTCAATAAAAATTCTTAATTGCAATGTGGAAGTTGTACATTTGGAAGACGCCTGGCCTCTTCTTTTTTTTTCCATTTAAAAAGGCCAGCTGGAATGAACAAATCAGGTGGTTTTCTGCACTCACCCCATGGACAATTTTTACTCAATTTTAAGTTCGACAAGACAAAAGTATGGTGTTAAGTTGTACACTTGATGATATAGCAACAGCTCCTATGTTGGAAACCTGGGCAAAAAAGGTTAAATTTCTTCTACCAAATGGCTTTAGCACATGAGATATGCAGAAGTCATAGCTGACCCTCAGCTCTCCAGAGTCCTCCAGAAGAATCCTGTTTGTGAAGCATGCTGGAGACAGGCTAGGATAGCACATGAGGGAAATTCAGACCCCTTGTCTCCCCCGTGGCTGGGGTTGCTTTCCTCACAGCAGTAGGTTCCAGCCCTTGGAATATCTCTGTGGTCTCCTCTGGATTTGCTCAAACAGCTCCATGTCCTTCCTGTGCTGGACCCTCGTGAGTGTAAGCAGGATGAGGGAAGTTATTATTCCCCTTTAGTGAGCTGCTTCCTTGATTATATTTTTCTGGGGCTAAATGCATTAGAGGAGGCACAGGCTCCCAGCACGGTTTGACGGATACGGCGCTCATACATCTGGGGACAGGCAACCCAAGCCACGTGACATGAGGCTGCTGTGCCAGCTCCTCTGCCTGGGACACAGACCAGCAGACGGAAAGGAGAACGCAATGAAATTCCTTTTGCATCACCCTTAGCAATTTATTATCCCATCTGACTTCCGGCTCTGGCAATGACCCATGAATGCCCCACAGCACCCATGGCCTGAGCTGGGGGAAGGATGAAGCCCTGGGGTATGATGCCAACCACCTCAGAGCTTTCTGCTTCAGCTGCCCCTTTTCCAAGGGCTGGTGGTGACTTCACCTGCCGAAGCTAGGTGCCACCAGCCGGGGGACAGAACAATAACAAAATTAAGCAAAGCACTCCTTTTCCCACACATCTGGGGGAAGACAGGTGTCCTTCCCCTCCCAGCATGGGCTCCAGAGCAGAGCACGCAATTCAAAGGCCATCACTGGCACCCACAGTACAGAGGTCAGCTTAGCAGGGATTGTGCAATGCCCCTCGCCACTCCCCCAATTGTGGGCACAGGGGAGACCCCAAATCCCACACTCACTACAGACAGCCTTGCAACCCAGGATGAGAGTCTGTCCAGACGTGGAATACAAAACAGCTTGGCAGTTTCATTAGATCTTCAAAATGGTCTGAAAAGGCACTTCACTCCCCATCTGGGGATGGAGAATAGACCTGGAAAAAACCTTAGAAAAGGAATGTTTAGAAGAGGTTGAACGGCAGAGGCTCTGCAACACTGGTGCAGCACCCCTCTCTGGCAGAGGCAGCAGTCCATATGCTAAGGTCAGCATTGAGATATCCCATGCAGCCATGGCCCCGTGCAGACACCAGGATCCAAGACAAATCCAGGGCCACGGCATCCTCAGCGTCCCAGGTTCAAGCAGACAGAGCTCCCTGCTCCTCCTGCGCTGCCCCAGCTGAGGGTCTGGCTCTGGCTGGCAGCTGCCCAACCAGAGGGCTCTTGGGATGCAGCCGGCAGAATCGCCCCAGTGTCCAGATGGGGAAGATGTTGCGGTACGCGGTGTAACTGATGGCACAGGACTTGTTGAACACCCCAGCAATGTTCTCCTGGGACACAAGCAGAGAGCAGAATGGTATGAGTGACAGGGGACTGCTATATGTTCAGGAACCCCTTGGAAAGACTAAAGATGTACCTGAGGCCAGTCCCCATTGGGCAGCTGCTTATCCATCAGCACTTTAATGCCCCTTTCCAGCACACCGATGTCAGGGTACCTGCAAAGCACAAGGGAAATGTAAGCATCTTTATCCAAACCATCTGCAAACCCTCATCCACATGCCTGGGGAACTCAACCACCTCCACGCTGCCCCAGGCTTGCCCCAGGCATGCTGAGTGCTTTGGGAAGGGCTCTCCTCAATCCGAAGACACTAGATATTATGAATATGGCATCATTTTCCCAGGCTGAAAGCCTGCAGTCATGATCAAAAGCTTTTCTTTGCACTGGGTCACAGCAGCCAGGCCCAAGGCCACCCAACCCAGCTTGCACCTTTTTTCCCTGAGCACTGGGGCCAGGTGGGGCTGCTCTTACCTGACAGCCATGAGCCCAAGCAGGGCCCAACAGGTGTTGTGGATCTGCGACTCGGCGCTCTGCACGTACGTGCGCTGCTCGCAGGACTCGAAATCCTCTCCCCACCCGCCATCTGCCATCTGCTTGGAGATGAGGAACTGGCAGGCCTGGGCCACCTCTCGGCAGACAGTCCTGCAGGGATGGGAGCCAGAATCAAGACAGGACTGTGTTTGGATGCCCACAGATCTCAGCTGCAAAGAGAAGCGGTGCCCGTGGCCAGGACTGCGCCGAGAGTTTGAGGGTCAGGCAGCGAGTACCCTTGGCCATATTGCAGACACAGGATTTGGGAGGAGCAGTCCCTGAGGCAGGAGAGTCCATGCACAGCCAGGGTACCCACCCAGCCCCACCACAGAGTCCTACCCTGGCCCAGGAGGTAGGTAGGGGCAGGACACCCAGACATCGCCTTCTCACCCGTTCTCGTATGTGTGCTGCATGCTGGCAAACGCCTCCAGACCAAACCAGGTGCCATAGGTGAAGCAAACCCCCCAGCTCCTAGGAGGAAGGGGAGAGCAGAACTGTCAGGGATGCGAGGCCCCAGGGAGAGGCAGGCTGAGCTGCGTTCACAGAAGAGAAGAGCCAGGCACAGGGCTGCAGCCTGCCTTCCCCTATGGCCCAACCATGCCCAGTACCACCAGCACCAGCTCCCAGGTAACTCCACTGTCAGCAGAACTGGGAGCACAGGAGCTGGAGCCACCCCAAACTTCTCTGGGTCTTGTGCACTGCACAAGATACCTGTTCTACCTGGACTGGAGGGAGAGTAACTGAGAGCAAAGCACAAAAGCTAGAGGAGGATCAGCCCCTACTTTCCCTCCCACAGATCCTGCCAGTCAGGAATGCTTTCCATGAAGATCCCTCTCACGCTGGGGTAGCCAGAAGAAAACTGGATGCTGGGTACACCACTTACCCTTCCCAGGACCCATCTGCTCGCTGCTTCTTGCGACAGAAATCCAGGCCCTTCTGCAGAGTCTCCCTGGACAGGAAAGAAGTCATCCACTTCAGAAGCAGCTCAAACTCAGTCTCTGCTTCACTGGGGGCTCCACCAGAGGCCTTGATGAGTCCCATTATTGGAGGGCACAAGAGACAAGAGCATGCAGACAGCTACACTGTTCAGGAGGCCATGGCAGGCAGCTTGGGACAGTGAGCCTGTCCTCTCCCCTGCCCAGCTCTCATCTCAGTGTCTCACCTGATCTCCCCAGCTCGGTGCTCAGGGAACTGGCTCTGGAAGTGTCTCAGTGCCTGCATGACAGCTGATGTGCACTCCACGTATGTGTAGTCAATCATGATGTCACCTGCCAGCAGGCAATGGGTATCAGAGCCACAGCCCCTCTGTGGACAAGCCTCCAGGCCAGCTGCAGCCAGCCTGTCCCTCAGACCCAGGGCACACTGATCCCGTCAAGCACCCACTGGCCATGGCGAGCCCAGGCCACTGTGTCCCTTCACTGTGGCCAATACAACCAGCCCCACAGCTCCCCTTACCAAACACCTCTGAGGGGTTCAGCAGCTCCAGTAAGTGGCCTCCTCGCTTGGTTTCGTAAGTGGCAAAGCCTCCATCCGAGTTCCTCATGCTCAGCAACTGCCCAGACAAGCAGAGATAGGGTGGGACAACTTCATGGGCAGTACTACTCCAGTCTGGCCCCAAGCCAGCTGTGAGGACAAAGTCAGACATACAGGTCTATAGGGCTGGCAGAAAACCCCAGGTTCCAAACCACCTTGATAGGCAGGCCCAATCTGGGCCATCACATGACATTAGGTCACACAGGCAGCTCTGAATCACAACAGAGCTTTGCCACACCAGGCCCCATACTAGCTCAGATCTACTACCAGATCTAACAATTCCTTAGGCTTTGGCTTCTCCTACAGTCCTGCATGTCCCTTGGCCTAATTTTTGCAGCTCTTACCACATTCACAGCATCAAAGAGGCGCTCAGCAGGCACAGGCTTGGCTATGAAGGGACACTTCTCCTGCAGCAGCATAACTGCCTTCAGCCCCTCCGCTGTGCAATCTGCCACGATCCAGCCACAGTCCCGTGTGCTGAAGGGGAAGCCACCCTGGAAAAGGATCAGGTCGGCTTAGGGAGCAGGATCGCTTTCCCTCACCCACTCTATCCTTGGAAGGGAGCAGGTGCTGCCCCTGATTCCTACTCCCTCTGCCCAAATCCCTGCCCCAGTCATGTGTCCTTGAGAGAGCAGTGCCAGCCATCCTACCTTGTTCATGTGGCGGTAATATTTCTGGTAGTCAGGTGGGTTCTCTGGGATCTGCAGGAGACAAGAAACAATTGAGGACAGCCTGCAGGTGCCTGGCTGCAAGACCACGGGCTGAAACCATTGCAGTTGCAGAACGATGTGGAAGTGGACAGTACCTGCCTTCCACTGAGGGAAGTAGACAGGCAAGAGGTCAGTTCTGGAGCAGGGAGAAATCACCTTTTGGCCTGGTTTCAGCAAGCGTTGCTAAAGTCCCCTTTGGGAGCTTGCCTGCCAGGGAACCATCTGCTTTCAGTGCTCCTGTTGGCAGCACCACAAACAAGACCCACGACTGCATGTGCACCTAGCTGCTGGTGACAGTGACCCTCACCCTGAGCCACTGCTGGCCTGGCCAGCAAGAGCTGAGCTCATACAGCCACTATCCAACGATCCTGGGTTTCCCAGAAGGGTGCTTCAAATATGTCGGTACCAGACAAGATGAAGGGCAAATAAGCCTAAGCTTTCAGTTTTCCAGCCTCTCTAAGCTCAGGCAAATGAGTTTACAAACCAAATAACCCAAGCATCCCTGGGCCTTGCCAAAGTCCTCTCCAAGATTCAAAGATGGTTTCCTGAAAACAGGGAGTAGAAAACAGGAGGCTGGGCCTGGGACTTTGCTAGGCAGCCCTTCAGAAGCTCTCTTCAGAAGGCAACAGATGCATCCAACAGGGTTCTGAGCAACAGCCAAGCCTGCACAGCCAGTGTGTGAGACACCAGTGACCAGCTCTGCTCACCTGGGAGAACCGGAGGAATCCATGGGCGTTCTGCAGGCAGGAGGTGAATTCGGGCATCTCCTGGGCTTCTGCCTAGAAACAGAGATGCACAGTGAGCAAGGGGCTGTAGCCAGACGTGTTTTCCTAGCTCAGTCACAACATGCCAGGCCAGAACACAGCCCCAGGGGGGTGCACAGCAGGAGCTCTGGTATCTGGGGACTCGTGAGCAGAGATTGTTTTCCTAAGGCAGCATGTAGCACTGAAGGGTGCATTACCTCCAGGAAGGCTTGGATGGCAAAAGCAGTATCCCAGAGCTGGGATCCATTAGTGCCCTGGAAGAGAGAAAATAGTGAAAGTCTGGTGCTAGCAGCAGCCTGACCCAGCTGTGGGGACTAATGGGACAGCACATCCCTCTTGCATTACCCCAAACAGCTCCCTCCACCCTGTTTTAAGTCACCCTGCATCACAGCTGACGTGCTGGCATAGGGAGGACAGAGGCAGCAGGTCAAGGGACAGCAAGGGCCCATGAAATAAGACAGCTGCTTCAATCTGCTCTGTGCACAGCCAAGGCAGGAGAGGTGGCTAGTATTAAGGAACAGCAGGACACTGTCAATGGCTCTGAGAGAAGCAGAGCTCAGCCCACATGTAGGATCAGGGGCCTGGCTTTCTCCTGCCCTTCTCCCAGGACTCATGAGGATGGGGGGAACAAAGGCTTTTCAGCTCCCAGCCACAGGTAGGCAAACTAGCAAGACAGACAGTATTCTCTCCTGGCACAGAGGGGGAAGTGGCAGTGAGAAGGCCACCAGGCACCAGAGGTGAGACACCAGGAGCTCAGGCCTGGGATGAACACGCCATCCCATTACTCCACAGGCTGCCCCAGCACACCAGGGTCCCTTCATTCACAGGTGAACTCCTACAGCACTTCACCTGCATCTTCATGCCATCGAGGCCCAGCCTGTGGGAGGAGAGAGCACAGTGCTGCAGCACAGGCACAGTGGGAGCACCAGGAGGCAAGTCAAAAGCCATGGTGTGCTCTGCCAGATGGGACACACTCAGCCCTTACCAGAGATAGTCAGGGATCCTGGAAACATGTTCCTGAAAAGCTGGGGAGTCCTTCCCCTCCACGAACCAGCGAACCAGCATGTTGATTGTCTTGGAGATCTGCCGAGAGGAGCATTGTCACTGCTCTGCATAGAGCTTCTTCCAGCCCCAGACACACACCTTCCCCCACTCAACACAAAGCCATCCAGAGGTTGTCTCAGCCTTGATCCCAACAGCTCCACCACCTGTGGCATCACCCAGCATAGCTGAGTTAGTAGGGCAGGTGCCATGAGATTACTCCAGAGCTTCCTCTCAGATCATCTCCCTGGAACTCAAGGAGAGATACGCCTCACTAGGGCCACAACTGTCCCTGTGCCCTCTGCATCTCCTGTGCCCTGTTAGCCTTAAGCTCTTGAGCATCAGGAGCAGCAGGATTTGCGCAAGATCTGGTGATTATTACACGCCACAATTGCACAGGCTGGTCCTTAAATAACAAAGGGTGAGATATTAAAGGATTAACAGCAAGTGTCTTACGGGCCCGATGCTGATGCACTTGGTGAATCTATCATCAGCCTTGATGTGGTCGTACAGCTCTGTGACGGCTCGCTGCCGAAGGTGGGTGCTGTGGTGAGCTTCATACATATTCATAACGGCTACAGGAGAAGAAAGGGACATGCAGTGAAAAAAACCCCACTCTGTGCAGCCACATTCACTTGCTGTGGCAGGCTGCCCCCCAGTTCACACAACAACCCACTAAGCATCAGGACGGAGCAAAGTTCTGCCCCAGAGCGGCTGGAGGACATGGGCACAAGGCCCTGCTGCTCTCAGGGAGGGAGAACCCCATAGAACCCCATGGATCACATAATTCCTGTCTCCATCCCAGCTGCAGGGCACACACGAGTAGCTGGTAGTAGACCCTAAAGAGCTCTGAGGCGGCTTCAGTGTTCCTGGCAACAGCTCAGCACTCACCGTAGGCAGCTCCCAGCAGCCAGCTGTGTGGGGTGTACACATCACAGGCAGCCACGTTGCTCCTCTGCGCTGGCCAGTCTATGCTGCCGTAGTCTTGCACGTACAGCTCCTGGCACAAGAGAGCAAAGGGCAGCCTGGCCAGCCAGGAGCAAGCACCTGGGGCAGTTGCTGCCGGGAGCTGGCTCTGCTGTCTGACAGAGACCGTGCAGGCATGAGAGCTGCCACTTGGCAGGCCAGAGGCTGGCTCACAGGGGCATGGACAGCACAGCAAGTGGTGATGGAGCCATGTATCCTTGTCCAGCAGGATCTGCTCCTTCCTTACCTGCCGCAAGCTCCGTATCAGCTCGTCCTCTTCTGCCGACAAACGCTTGGCATAGCAGTAGCTCATGGGAAGGTAAACCTGGCGGCAGTGGCACCAGAGCCGTGAGGGATGGGCTGGAAACCATGTGGGAAGCAGCCTGATTGCAACAGAGAAATTGCTGCCGTGAGGAACAAGGAAAGCCAAGGGCCACTGGAGAGATGTGTGGAATGCCCAGAGCAGGGCGTGCCTTCCCCTGTCCCTCGCACTAGGGGATACACAGACATCTGGCCCTGCTCAGATTCCCCCTCCAACAGGGATACTCCCTCCTGACACCACTCCAGGCCCAGCTGACATAGGGTAGGGAAAACCTCGAGCTCAAAGAGGAAGGAGAGAAGCCAGTTCAGTCACATGTGACGTTGAAGGCAGAGGCCTGGACTGACAGTTAATGGCATTTGCTGACAAAGCACCAGCAGCCCTTGGTACTGTGCAGCCCCCGATTTCCTCCAGGGATAGCGTCAGACACTTTCCCTCTCTGACACCCAGCAGCCCTCTGAGTATTCAGAGAGGGTACAAGCAAGGGTTTAGGGCTGGCAGCCTTACATGTGGCTGTCCCTTCCTGCTTGGGCCCAGTTCTGGCTGCTGGAAGATACTGGTGGCGGGCAGGAAGCACATGAATGTATTAGGGATGCTGTGGGAAATGCCAGCAGGGCTGTGCTCTGGCCTCTCCCTTGGATGCAGTGTTCAGTGCTATCCACCTAGGGGCTGGCCTGCTGCTGGCTCCCAGCTGATAAGTAGCATGAGCACCTCCAGTTCCTGGCTGTAGCTAGAGTTATCCCAGCAATCACCAGTGCCTGGGACAGTTCTGGGTCGAGGCTGGTGGCAGGACTGACACTGGCTCCTCTCTCCACCGTGAGGGGAGTACATACCACATCTCTGGGAGAAGCGTGTTCATTCCCTCCCAGCTGTAAACGTTCAAGACAGCCAGCCAAAACTTGCCCCAGGAAGGGATTCCCACAGCACCTCCTGCACAGAACAGTATCAGCTTTCAGGGTTAACACAGCCATGCCACCTCCCAACTTTCTTCCCCATCACAGGGCCCACTTCTCCCCATGTTTGGGAGCACACTACTCAGGCTGGGATACATGTCCCAAAACAGGGCAAGCAGGCTATGGTACAAAAATGCAACACAGCTTCCCATCATTAATTGAAAATGCAGTTGCCATGAAAGGTAAGTAAGAACAACAGTTATTCCACCACCTGGCAACCCCCAGTGTTCCTGCAGCCCTCAGGTCTGGCCAGACCTCTCTCACCAGTGTACCAGCCCCATGGCTGACCTTTGTTGTGCAGGTTGACACGGGCCCGCACAATGTCAGGGTCATCTGGTCCAAGCCCCAGGATCCTCAAGGCTACGTAGTTGAGGGCTGTGCCAAACACTGTTGATTTGTCTTCCACATGTCTGTCAGGAGCATATACAGAAACACCACATCCATTAGTCAGCTATTGCCATTAGCCCGACACAAGCCATGCACAAGGCTGTCTTTGTTAGGGTGAAGTGGGATGCCAGAGGTAACTTTGGAGAAGAGGGACCTGATTAACACAGGAAGAAATACTGCTCTTCACTACCTTGTCACACATGATGATTTGGGATGGAGTACCCCAGAGGAAATGTGGCCAGACTTGATGCTATGGCCACCTCTGTGACAAACAGTGTACCTGGAGTGCTGCACAAGCAAGTCCAACCACCCACACCTATCACAGGTGCTGAGTCCCCCTCCTTGAGCCTGGGCAGATCTGACAGCAGCTCCAGGTCCTGGACCTTAGCGCAGCCATCACTCCAAGAAGCATCTTTGCTACTCACAAGCCCCAGCCTCCATCCGGGAGCTGCACAGAGCGCAGGTAGCGTACCATCTCCTTCCGGAACGCCTCGGGCAGCTGGATTTTGGCCGTGTGGCAGGTGATGAGGAGACCTGGAAGACCGGACAGGCCGACACTGTAGAGAGCCAAACCCCAGGGCACTCACCCCTGGGCAGGTGTCCAGGCCTACCTGGCAGCAGGAATAGCGGCCCGCCGTAGTCGCCCGCCCAGTGCCCATCCTCGGCCTGCAGCGCTGCGTAGAACCGCATCCCGTTGCGGGCCGCCTCCCGGGCCGAGCCGGCCGCCGGCAGCGCCTGCAGGGTCGCGCTCTGCGGGGAGACAGGGGCACCTCAGCCGTGGGCCCCGGGCACGGCCCCGCCGCCGCGGCCCGGGCCCCCCGCACCGTGTCCAGCCCGAGGCTGTGCTGCTCCAGCGCCGTCTGCGCTCGCCGCTCCCCGACATCGCCGTCGCCCAGGTAGCGCCAGAGCTGCCGCCCGCCCTCGCAGCGCAGCCGCCAGGCCGGCAGCTCCGTGGCCGCCGCCGTGCGCCAAGGGCCGCCACGCCGCCGAACCGCCCTGCCGGACACGGGCACCGTGAACCGCGGCCGCCACCCCGCTCCGCCCCGCCGGGACCCGCTGCCCCCCGCCACCGCCGCTCCCGATCCCACTGCCCGGATCCACCCGCTGCCCCCCGCCACCGCCGCTCCCGATCCCACTGCCGGGATCCACCCGCTGCGCCCCGCCACCGCCGCTCCCGATCCCACTGCCGGTACCCACACGGCGCCCGCCGCCATCGCCGGTCCCTCTGGCAGCGCCGGGGCCGGGGCCGGGGCCGCGCCGGCTGGCCCCACATCGCCTCACGGGCGGCAGCCAATGGCGGCGCGGCCCGGCCCCCGGCCCGCCCCGTCTCCTCCTGCCGCGGCGCAGCGCCCGGCCCGCCGCCGGGGCTCGGCTCCTCCGGCTGCCGGGGCGCAGCCGCCGCGCTCGCTTCCCCGGGAGCGCCATCCCCTCCACAGACCGCGGCAGCCCTTTGGGTGACAGTGCCAGCCCCTACAGCGACTGTCCCCACCTCCGTATGCCCCCCAAAGTCCGGGCGTGTGGTTTCCATCGTTAATGGAAATAACAAAACAACGCCGGCCTCTCCTGTGTGAGCGGCTCATGCCCTCGTGGGCCACGAGGGACGTGTGCGGTGCACCCTGACCCACGTGTACCCACGCGTGCCCACGCTCCCGCTGCCCCCGGGCTTCCCCGCTGCTGGCACCACCCCTGATCAGCGTCCTCTGGTCTGCTTTCCCGGGGTGTCAGGCACTCGTCAAACACCGTCGCCCTGCCCGGGTGAGGATGGGTGTGGCCGGCGGGGGTGACCCCCATAAACCAGCGTGTTTTGCTCTACAGGTGGGTCAGGTATCCTCACTATGAACCCTGCCTTGGTGCCTCCAGCACGGTTGTGGGGAGCGACACCTTCGTGCAGGTTGTGCCGTGGAACAGCAGTCCATGAGATGGCAGAGCTCCTCCTGTCCTTTCCCAGTGACGTGTCCGCACCTCTCTCCTGACACCCCCAGTGTAGCATCACTGCCTTCCCAGGCCAGTGAGCGAGTGGGTTTCAGCCCTTTAAAGCGCCTCAGCTCAAGAAGGCTTCCCAGAAGGAGGCACACAGGGGTTGTAAATCCCAGAGATGCTGTACTTGCTGCTGCTATACTGTTGGAAGGGCTGGGTGGAAATTTAATATATAGTTGTTTAAATGGAGTGATGAAATTCCTTTCAGCCTTTCAGAATGACCTGACTTCCCTCCTACCACAGAGGTGACACCAGACCAAGCTAAATTCGCAGAAAAGCCCCTCCATTTCTGTGCACTGCCCAGGGACAAAAGACCTACTCACAAATGTGACACCCATCAGCACCCCAGAACAGAAAAAATCCTATTAATACTTATATTTATATACTTATATATTTATATTATATAAGTATACCCGTATAGACTTATGTAGTATATAACGCACACTACAAGTTTAATTTAAAATACTCCTCTTCTAGCAAATAGCTCTTCACTCATGTCCAGAATAATGTCAGGGAGTATTTGGAGATAATACAGTACTTTTATCTGGGAATTATTTAGTTTTTATTTTGTAAACTAGGCATAGGTAACTCACCAGTTCAGCCCCGGTTGTGTTCAGTAAGAGCAAAATGTCTTTTTGGATGGTGCTGGACTTCTCCTGGAGGGAGAATGGACGTGGATAATATCTTTGACTTGTGTCTCATCCCATTGGTCCTCACTAGGGAGAGCTGTGCTGCTTGTCTTGCACACTTTATATGAACAGAGGGAACTCTAGAAGTTCATTGACAGGAGTGTTGTATTTGAGGTTTAATAGTCTGTTTATTTTTGGTTTAATAAAAAGAAAATTGTCATAATGAGTCTGCCTGAAATGAGGTTCATGCAAGTATCCACTTGTCTGTGGATACCAAAATCTTATGATAATTTATGGTAATATTTGCCTAAAGGGAGTGATGGAGGATGAAAAATTTGGTTGTATTTTTCTGTCTCTATACAACACACCTGCACCAGAATTTTTTAATAATTGCCAAATTCCTGTTACTTAGGCATTGTTTTCATCCATGTTTTCTGTGTCTGAACTTCAGCTGGATTCACCCAGGAAGTAGCTCACCCCAGCCGCTGTGTTCGTAGGTGCCAGGGAACCTGCTCCCTCCAAAGCTGCTGTGTGTGCTGGGACTGTGAGTGCAGCCGTGCAGAGGCAGAGGCAGTTTCTTCACCCTCCCTCCCAAATTCCTCTGCTTTCGTCACGTTTTTTGTCCTAGTTCAATGACTGCTGGCTTTTGTCTCATGGTCTGGCAGAGCCTGGTGCCACACACATGAGAGACAAAGAAATAGGCTGGCTTTTCTCCGCGAGCCTGGTATGAGGAGGCCACATTGTGAGGAACACAGGCAGAGGGCTGAAGTGTTTTTGTTTTGCTCAGCCTTGGGCACTGCAAAACCCCCTTGCTTCTTTAAACATATCAGCCTAAAGCTCTGGCAAAGAAGCCCTGACCCTGAGGAAAGGAGCCCCAAGGTTGCACCCTCCTGTTCAAAGATCAGAACGTGAATTTTAAAATAACAGAAGCAGCCCTTGGGCAGCACTGAAAGCACAGCCAGCTCACAGCCTCACACCCATATCCAGACCTCCTGGATGGTCACAGGCTAGGTTAGGGATGATCCAGGCCAAGAGAGCAGTCTGCCAAAGGATATGAGCCTGGACAAGGATCAGGAAAGTTGTTGGGAGCTGCTCATTAGCAGAGGCAAAAGAGGGTCAAGGTTTCTGGTGCTCACATCTGATCCTGCTGCTCTTTCCCATCCCATCAGCACATAATTCCAGATCATCACCCGTAAAATACAGAAGTCAGAATGATTTGGGGTGAAATGGACAGCAAGAATCACCAGCAAAGAGAATTTCAAGACTGTTCAAGTTTTGATTTGTCAAATGCTGCTTTTTCTGTTCCATTTTAAGGAAAGGTCACTTTCCAGAATGACATCAGAAAATGGTTCAAGGAGATGAGCTAGGACCTTGTATCTGACTAGGAAAGTTTTGCTTTATTGAATTTCTTGGCTGAGGACTGAGGTAGAGAGCTACTAGATAAAATTGCTATCAACAGAAAAATGCTGTCTCTTTCCTGCTGACAGACACCCCCATTTATAGCCAGCTCTTATAGGAATGCAAGTACTCTTGGAAAAAATCAAATTGTGCAAAATTGCTGACAAACTACCTCCACACTAAAAACACCACTACTTAAAAGCATCCCTGCTCGTCCCACCAGAGTACAGCTAACTGGTGTCGTTTACAATGCCTTAAATGCAAGAATTTCAGTGGTCAAATAAGTATTTGCGGTCAACATACTCAACCTTAATGCTGGGGAATTTATTTTTCCCCAGACCAGTGTCTGAGCCTGTTACAAAAGCTTTCATGAGCTGATGTAAGGAAATGTTAATGGAGGTGCATTTCTTTTACACCAGTATGCGAAGAGTCTGGTGCTCTGCGGTTTTGTTCTTTGCCTCTTGTAACTGGTGATGCTTTCACTCCCCTGGAGGTGAATCGGTGTCTGCTTCTCACCCAGAACACTTTGCCAGCAGCGAAGCGCTCCCGTGCGCTGCTTCTGCCAGAAGACGCTCAGGCCATGCCCTTAGCTCCTCAGTGCTATGTAGCCCCATGTTCTGTCTCCCTTGTCATCTGAATCCAACCGGAAACCCTTTTAACAGCATCACAGTCTGGGTGGAGAGAAGGGGACATGAAGCACGTTTTTGTCCTGGCACATTTTTCTATGTGTGACTTCTATTGTGATCTTTAATCCTTGTGAAGCTGCAATGTGCATGGTGGTGCTTTGAGCTGAGAAGGACCATGCACATAGCTGATCCCTGTGGTCCCTACTGACACCTTCTTCTTCTTCTTCTATGTTGGTTATTTCAAGCTGCTGGACATGCTGGTGCCACTGATGACATGCAGGGTGTGCAGTGTTGGGGGCTCCCTGCACCTGCTGGGTGTGGGCCCCATTCTCCTCCCTGAGGGGCACAGGTACTAACAGTGCCGGGTGCCAGACAGTGCACTCATCCTCCCCCACAAAATGACCTTCTGGCTATCCCATCCCATCCCATCCCATCCCATCCCATCCCATCCCATCCCATCCCATCCCATCCCATCCGGCACACATCTTTGCTGCCCCAGCAAGATCTCCCCTTCGCTTTATACACCATGGAGTCAGCAGTTCCTGTGCTACCCCACAGATGGCCTCTCCAGCCTGGAGATCCTGGAGCGGGGCCTCGACCATCTGCAGAGCCGCTGGAGAGCAGCCAGGGGTCCCGTCACTGGCTACCAGGTACAGCACATGCCACAGACAGGGCAAGCTAGGGCAGCTGATCATGGCAGAGAGGCAGGAGGTGAGTGCTCCCTCCTGACTGCTCAGAGTTCCTGGGGCTTCGTGCTGGCTGCCTCCCTGTGTGACCTGGGGAAGATGTGGGGGTGACACTGTTCCTGCCCAGATGAGCTTGGGAGACAAGCACTGTGCTACAGGGACGGCATGTAAGGACAGAGTACCTGGTCACTGACACTGCCCAGTACACCAACAGGGCTGCCACAGGCTTCCTGGCCCTCCAGGACCACCAGGGTCACAGAGTCCACCAGGATAGAGTGCTGAGAGCCTGGGCAAGAAGGGTGACAGGCTGAATACCTCTGGCCCCTCACCCAGGCACCCCAGGATCCCTGGACAAAGTGACCTGGCTCCATGGAGCCTCTCACTGCCCCTGTCCCTTCAGTCTCCTCCACACCTACACTGGAGGGGAAATCCCACTGAAGAACCCCAGTCCAGCCCCACAGTGCACCCTCACAGCCCAGCTCAGCACACAGGGTAAAGGCACCCTGGAACCCAGCTCTGCCTTGGGGCTGCCCTGAGCTCCCAGTGCTGGCACCAGCACTGCCTTGGGCACTGAAGCAGTCTGGCAGTGCTGGGGTACACCAGATGCTGGCACGATGCTCCTGTCCTGCAGGGATTCCCCGGAGCCAGTGGGACACCAGGAAGCCCTGGCCACCCTGGGAATCCTGGATCACCAGGGCAGCTAGTGAGGAAAGGTACCCCTTGGCTTTATTGCTGCACAATGGGCTCTTCCCATCGCCTTCCCTGCTCCCCGTGCTGAGGCAGTCTCAGCAGCTGGCAGGGTCATTGCTGTCTCCTGTGTGTGTATCTCAGGCAAAGTGTACTGTCTATCCTTGCTTTGGCTGGAGATGCCATGCCGTGCCACCCCATTCCATCCCAACTCCCCTGGCTGGCAGGGACATGTTCACCTCCTCAGCTGTTGTTTTCCAGGGCATCCTTGGTCCTCGAGGGGATCCTGTGTGTATGGCCCTCACCCTTCCCATCCCCTCTCACACCCAACACTCTCTCTCATTCTCGTCTTTCCCTCCCACGGGACGCAGGGGTCCATGTGACTTACTGACACAAAGGTGGAGAGCCTGGAGAGAACCTTCTTTACCCTGACAGTTCTGGAGAATTTCAGTAGTACAGCAGCTGCTGTGTGTCAGCCTGAGGAAATTGCTGGAGGGCATCATCCCGGTCCTGCTGTTTCTGCTTGCACTTTTCCTTTTCACCAAGTGCTTTCTCCCTGGCAGTCATCAGCCCAGACCTGGCATCAGACCTCTTTCTGTCCAGCTGGTGCCTTCTGCAATGTTTTCCAAGGGTATAAACTCTGGCGGATGTCTGGCTGCAAAGCAAGCAGGGAAATGGTCAGCCCATGCCTGGAGCTGGAGCTCAGAGGCCCTGGAAGGGCTTGGCCACGCACAGGGCAGCTGTGTAGTTGCACCATGGCAGTGACACCGTAACAGCCATGCCCTGCCGGCCCCCTGGCAGTGATATATGTGACACAGTGAGCACTGCAGCTTGGCAGAGGTTCAAAACAGGAAATTCAGGACCTTCCAGGCTTTACAACTGCTTTACCTGCATAGCAATTGCTGTGAAGCTTTGCAGAAAAAGCTCCTAAGACATTAAACTGTCTGTAATATGAGTGAGAACTAACGTGCTAAGCCAAGGTTTTGACCTAACAGCTTTAGTTTCAACATTTATCAAGTCAGATTGGCAAGAGCTGTTTTGAAATGTTTAATAAGCTTTTTGTTTTAAGATTTACTTTACAAGGCAACTTGTATCACTTTCATCAGTATCTCAATACAAAAGTCTTACACTGCTTTATTTGCTAAAAAACTACAACATGGAACTGGGGGCTAGGAAGTTGTCTCCTTTTGCCAGCTGTTCTGCTAGGAGGGGTGTCCCACAGCCCGCTGCTGGAGGCTGCTGGACTCAAACAATAAGTTACACAAGTTCTGTACATAAATTACAGTCAGAGTATGCAGCTGTACTATACACCACAGGTAAACACCATCAGGGCCCATAACTACTATAAATCTTGAAGATTTCAGGGTTTATTTGACCATGGATAAATCTGATCTACCAGGGGACTGACATCCATCTTTCTTAGGCACTGATCCAGGCAGAACTGCCTGCAGAAAAAACTTGCTCTTTTGCAAACTTGTGCATTATTAAAAAATTTTGTGTAGCTCTCAAGTCTTTAACAAATCTATAAAAATAATTATTTGCTATCCTCGTGCCTACCTTCAAACACAGAATTATTTTAATAACTGCATTAGGGTCACTGCAGTATTAGATCAGACAGAAACTTCAAAACCTTAATTCGTCCAACTGTGACTCAACCAACTGGTTATTTTAGCCCAAACAAAGTTTAAATACAACTCCAAAGAAAACAAAGGAAGCTTGTACCACAGCAGCTCAAGCTAACTAACACTGAATAGGTTTTCCATTGTGAGAAAAAAAAAAGTTACTATTTCAAGTTTTAGCACAGAATATTTACGGAAAACATTTTGTAAGCCTATGCTTTGTAAACATTTATACAAATCATTCAGAGTGGCTTTGGAATGGATTTTCAAATCCTCGGCAGGGCAGGAATTAACAGCTAACACTATGGAAACAAGTGACTTTGACATGGAGTTGGAAGAGCAAGAGCACTGAAGGTTCCTGCATCAAGTACTTAAAACTGGGTATTAATTTGTATTTTATTATAAATTTTATAGCATTACAGAGTCCAGCATGGCACTGTAAGTAACCTTGTTACAGTATCTGTTTTTGCTTGGTACAAAAAAGCTGAACAGCAGCATAACTGTTACACTGAATCCAGGATTGGAATGGGTTGGCTTCTTCTGAATAGGGATGAGTCTGTGATTTAAAATAAAAAGGCTGCATTTTTAAATCTCAAATATGTGCAAAATTCCTTTCAGTAGAGAATGTGGTAGAGGTGTGTGCAATGTCGAAGGTTATGCCCCAACCCCAATACTGCAGTCACGTGGAGGGTGAACTCTGGATGGTTACACACAACTTTGGGTGCTCTTTCCAGGAGTCCTCCTCACAGCTGGTGTTCTCTCCCCACCCCACTCTATGTCCTTTTATGCAGTGCATCAAGTACTGACATTCATAATTATTCTCTCCCCTCTGCTCCCCCGCCCCAAAATAAAATTGGTCCATGATAACTCTAATAAGCTTCCTTCAGGAATTCCAGTAAACTCTCCATCCTAAGACAGCTGTGACTGTTACAATGGGTTTATGAAAGCAAATACAATCTGGGAGACAAAAGGCTGTATGTAAAGAGAAGTATCTCCATTTTCCTAAGGTCTTCAACAGCTTTTTAAAACAAGAGCATGGATTCCAATGTTATTATGAGGAAAGCCCCTTGGATTTTGGTGCTTTAGCCTTGATGCGGTTTGCTGTTTTCACATGTTGTAGGCAACATAAATAGGATCCAACTGATCAGCTAAAAATCCGTCTCTCAAGTGCATCCGTTGTTTCTCGCCACGGGAGTTGATGGGAATGACCCCAGGATCCACGATGACCACAACGCCAACAATGAGATAATGCTCTTCCAGGACCACGTTTGTCACCAGTGCGACCAGATCCAGCGCTTCCTGCTCCGAGCCTTCCAGCTCCACCACCACCACCAGCAGGTTTGTCCACGTGAACACAGCACTGTTGGCATGACACACATGTTAATGGGGAGGAAAAAACTCCTAGACAAGCTATTAAAAGAGATTACTAAAAGAAAGACAAGACCTCCCAAAGCTTACAAGTAAACCTGAATGCCTGGAGGCTGGAGAGGACCTACAGCCAATGATATATGTAACTCATTAGAGCCAACTGGGAATAATAGGCATGAGAAGACATCATCCATGAAATCCTTGAGATGTGTTTACCACACCCACACATGCACATTCCGACACAGCCAAGGAAGTTACAAGGTCTTCTGCTTTAGAAGAAATAAAATGATACAGAAGAATAATGCTGTGGTTCTTACCATTCTGCAATGCTCTTATGTGCCCTGATTACAGAGGTTTCTATGTCGATGGGGTGGTACCTCATTCCTCTGAGCTCCAGTGTTTCATCCAAAGAGCCCACCACATACAAGGCATCGTGCCTCTCTGCAATACAGCACACACATTTCAACACCATCACATCTACAGGACAAACACGCTCACCTGTATGTGCTTATTCCTGATGTTCTAAGATGTTCCCAGTGCTTCCTAGAGGAAAGAGGCTACAATACAAGCTCTTGCACTTGGAGAGAATTAAGAGCTCATGTAGCCCTTCTGACTATGACTCCAAGCAACTGAAACCACAATGAAAATAATTGCTGGGTCAATCCAGTCCTGTCCTTTCTCTCATGTAATGTAACCTCTGTTCATAAACCCAAGCAAAGTCCACTGCTAAAGCATCTTGTTGCTCCACTATTCTTACCAGAGAATTTTCTTCTCTGATTGACACAACCACTTTTCCAATTCTCAAATTTAACTTCTTTTTTTTTCTTTTTAACATCAGTTTATACCCATTTGTCCTCAGGCCAGCAGAATTCTCAGCTTCTTAAGATCCCACAGTTTGCACAGTAAGAACAACTCCGTCCTCTCCCCAGCCTCAGCTTTGCCAGGTTAAATAAGCAAAGCTCTCCTAGACCCTACCTGAAGGACACACTCTCCACATTCATGCTTGCAACTCTGCTCAGTTCAGTTTTGCTTTTTCTTTGTTAATTGTCTTAAAGTCTTGCTCAGTTGTGTCACTGGATGTGAAAATCATACTGGGAAGCTGTGTTTCATGTATACTGTATGTTAATTCACTGCACAAAGCCTTAAAAACTAAAGGACAACTGACATTGTTCCATGAGATACACATAATAAATCTCTGTGATATGTGATTTTTCAGAAAGCTACAAGGCACAAAAACTTGCTAATATTATTCAGTGGCAGCAGTTGGGAAACTGACACTATTAGTGTATGTGATAAATGTGCTAAAGTTAATTCGTGTTATCAAATTATACAAGGTAAATGTTGAACTGTATAAAATATGAATGTTAGAAATGTGTTCAAATGTACATAAAGTAAAGGTAAAATGTAGAAACTAAAAATTAGAAATTTCCTGGCTTGGGAAGCACAGGAGGGACACGAGGAAAGTATGATTGGAATTACCAGAGAGGGGGCCTTGAAACTATTGCTGCCGGGAATCCCTGAAAGGAAACAAAGAACCACGGAAGAAGAAGATACAAGTCCGGAGACCAAGATAATCACTTCAGATGGATATCTCTACTCGTCTCCGCTGAAATTAACATATACACGACACACCCGGGCCCGATCATCAACAGCATTGTTCCACCCTACCGGTCTATTCAGACCTCCGATACCAGGACTTGAATAATTAATGAAGACGCCTCGGAGAGGATAACGTCAGAATTTCGGACTTCACTCCGCGATCTTGTGTATAAAAAGGGACAGCCGGAGACCAGAAATTGTGAACTTGGGGGGGATACCAGGCTGACAGAGCTTGTTATCCGCGTTCACCCGGCACCGATCCCGGGCTCGGCGCTGTCCTTTTAAATTGTGGCTTTCCGAGACTGATATTTTGTCTCAAAATAAAATTCTAAATTTTGATACTTTGAATTTGGTCGATCTTATTTATAACAATTCTGGTGACCCCGACGTGATTGGAGTGATACCGGGACCCCCGAGGGACCCCCGTCTCTGACCAGGAGGCGCACCGCTGAATTCAGCGGCCTGGCGGAACTGGGGTATCCGGGAGGAACCGATCAACCACACGACGAACGAAACAGCGAAAGCCACATTTAAAAGGGAGATAGGCGAGGTCAGAGCTCTCGGGGAACTCGGGGAGGTTTTTCTTTGGAAGCAGAACCTCCGGAGCCGCGGTGAAGAAATCTACTCATAAAAATCTACGTGCACGAAGAATCCACGCAGGAAAAGGATCGTAAGTATTGCGTGGTTGAGTGGGGAGTGACCGAGCGTGTGAGTGAGACGTGATTTTATCACGAAGCGAGTGGGACCCCAAAATCGCAGTTCCATAGTCCCGCGAGGGGCGTGGTCGGTTGCGGGGGAAGCGAAAGTTTCGGGGGTAAAACGCACCTCACACGTTAAGCCCTGAAAACTCGGGGAGTTTTCGGAAAGGGGGGTCGGTCACAGGAAGGCTGGGAGGGAAGGTTACGTCCTTACAAGAGTTCCGGGGACTGGTAAACCTTCCAGCCTTGGACCAGGGACGGTCCGGGAAGGAAGTAAGGAGAAGAGAGCTCGCATACACCAGAGGAAACCCGGGGGGGGAGCGATCACCCACAAAGGGCTAGTATCTGGTAAACTCACACCATGGGACAGACAAAAAGCAAAGCTAGCAAAAGGAATCTTAGGAAACCAAAGCGGGGAACCGGTAAAGGAATCCCTGAAATCCCAGTTGAGAGCCCGCTGGGATGGATGTTAGAACATTGGGAAGAATGCCCCATAAGGGAGGGAAAATCCAAGAAACGGATGGTGCATTTTTGCATAGAAGTATGGGGTGGGGTAGAAATACGGGATCACGTAATTTGGCCCGTGTTTGGAACATTTGAAGAATGGATATGTAAGGCACTGGTACGTTATGTCGGAGAAAAGGGAACTGTGGAAGAACGGGAATATGCGGGGGTCTGGGGTAGAATTGATGCAAAATTACTACCCATAAGGATAAAGGACCCTGCCGATGTTTCCGGGGATAAGTGGGAGCCTTTAGACAACTTGCCTCCACCTTACATAGTACCCTCACCCCCTCCCCTCCCTGAGCAGAACAATCCACAGAACCCGGGGAGATTGGGACCCCCTCTGGGACGGAGGATTCCTATATCCCCGTCTCTCCCCTCTGCCCCTCCGTTGGAGTCACGAACAGTGGCCCCGGTCCCACCGGTCGGGCTCCCTCCCCCGCTAGAACCTGTACAAGCCACTCAGTCACTGGGAAGAGGTACACAAAGTACAGACACCCCTGCGCCAGCCCGAGATGACCTGTTGCCTGATCTAGATCTGGCGGCTTTCTTTAATTCTCCTGAAAACACACAGCAGGGTTGGGCAGAAGCAAAACACTCACCTCCCGCTAGGAGGACTAGGAGACAACTAAAGAGGATGAATGAGACGGAGAGTGAAGGGGAAGGTGAAAGAGCAAATCTTTTCCCCTTAAGGGAAATTCCCACTGCTCCAGGAATTATCGGGTACGTAAACGTCCCGATTAATACCAGTGATGTGAGAGCCTTTAAGAAGGAGATGGGAAAACTTATGGATGACCCTTTAGGGGTCTCCGAAAGACTAGATGAATTCTTAGGAACTAGCATCTATTCGTATGAAGATCTTACAGCTATTCTCAGATCTTTGTTCAATACGGAGGAAAGGGAAATGATCAGACAAGCGGGGATACGGGAATGGGAACGGAGGAACCCTCAGAGCACTCCTGGAGATCAGAAATGGCCAAGCCAAGATCCCCGATGGAATGCTCAAACTGAGGAGGGTAGGAGAAGCATGATTGATATGAGGAACATCATCATACAGGGAATAAGGGAGGCCGTGCCCCGGGGACAAAATCTGAGCAAGGTCTTTGGGGAATGTCAAGGGAAAGATGAGACCCCCACAGAATGGTTGGAAAGGTTGAGAAAAAGCCTCCAGATATACTCTGGGACAGACCCTGATTCTCCCGTGGGGGAGGTACTTTTAAAAACCCAATTTGTAGCAAAATCATGGGAGGATATCAGGAAAAAGCTGGAAAAGATTGAGGGGTGGCAGGAGAAGGGATTGCAGGAATTACTGCGGGAAGCCCAGAAAGTCTACATGAGAAGGGACGAGGAAAAACAGAAAATACAGGCTAGGGTGTTAGTAGCTGCAGTAAGGGAAGCCCAGAAACAGGAACGCCCACAAGCTTCGGAGAAACCCTTAAGGAAAGCACCTCCGAGGGGAGCCACACGCCCGCAAAAGGGGACTTCAGGAAAATGGATAGAGGGAATGGAATGTTTCTATTGTAAAAAGAAGGGACATATGAAAAAAGATTGTCCAAAGAAGATGAGAGATGAGAAGATGTTCCGGGAGGACTAGGGAAGTCAGGGGCTCTATCTTTTGGGGTCCATAACATCAGGAGAGCCCTTGATAACATTGAAAATAGGACCCCAGGGAACAAAAATGGATTTTTTGGTAGATTCAGGGGCTGAGAAAAGTACATTCAAGCAGCTGCCCCCGGGATGCCGAGTAAGTAAAGATTCTATGGTAGTTATAGGAGCTAAAGGGGAGCCATTCAAGGTACCTATAGTTAAGAATGTGGAAATAGAATCAGAGAATAAAATTTGTTTGGGAGATATGTTGCTAGTAGAAGAGGCTGATTACAACCTGCTGGGTAGGGATTTGATGGTTGCACTGGGGATCAACCTCATCATAAGGAATTCACAGATTACGGTTAGTATATATAAACTAACCTGTGAAGATGAGGACAAAATTAATCCCAAGGTATGGCACACAGGGAAGGAAGCGGGGAAATTGGCTATGGAACCTATATCAATTGAGATTGAAAAGCCTGAGGATCCCATAAGGATCAGGCAGTACCCAATCCCTCTAGAAGGGAGGCGGGGGCTGAAACCTATAATAGAGGATTTGATCAAAAAGGGCATATTGGAGCCATGTATGTCCAGACACAATACCCCAATACTGGCTGTTAAAAAGGGAGATGGGAATTATAGGTTAGTGCAAGATTTAAGAGCCATAAATGAAAGAACAAGAACTCGGTTCCCTGTAGTGGCTAACCCCTACACCCTTCTGAATAGGATCTCCCCGAGAGATACTTGGTACAGTGTTATAGACCTAAAGGATGCATTTTGGACCTGCCCTTTAGCTGAAGGCAGCAGGGATTTTTTTGCATTCCAATGGGAGGATCCAGACACTAACCGGAAACAACAGTTAAGGTGGGCCTCACTTCCCCAAGGATTCGTGGACTCCCCAAATTTATTTGGACAAGCATTGGAAAAGTTGCTAAGTCAGTTCTCCCCTAGGAAAGGGACCAAGATTTTACAATATGTAGATGATCTACTGGTGGCTGGTGAAACAGAGGAAGGTGTAAGAGAATGCACTATTGATTTGTTAAACTTTTTAGGGGAAAAGGGATTAAAGGTAGCAAAACAAAAGTTACAGTTCACAGAATCTGGGGTGAAATACTTAGGGCATTGGTTAGTAAAAGGGAAAAAGAAATTGGACCCTGCAAGGGTAGCTGGAATCATAGAACTGCCCCCCCCTAAAACCAAAAGACAAGTACGTCAGCTATTGGGGCTGTTAGGTTATTGTAGGCAGTGGATAGAAGGATATAGTGAAAAAGCAAAATTTTTGTATGAAAAATTAACTGCAGAGAGGATAAAATGGACAGAACAGGATGATAAGGAATTAGAGCGATTAAAGGGTGCTTTGGTGACTGCCCCAGTATTGAACCTCCCAGATATCAATAAGAAATTCCAATTATTTGTGAATGTAGAAAACCACACAGCACATGGGGTATTGACACAAGAATGGGCTGGGGATAGGAAGCCTGTAGGTTACCTTTCAAAATTGTTGGACCCTGTAAGCAGGGGGTGGCCTACATGTTTACAGGCGATAGTAGCAGTTGCCTTATTGATAGAAGAAGCCAAAAAGATTACTTTTGGGGCTCCCATCACAGTTTATACTCCACATAATGTAAGAACTATTTTACAACAAAAAGCTGAAAAATGGCTCACAGATGCCAGATTGTTGAAGTATGAGGCCATTCTCCTTCATGCTCCAGAATTAGAATTAAGGACAACACAAGCAAGTAATCCTGCTGGGTTCCTGTTTGGGGAAGCTTCATCAGAGCCTATACACAACTGTATAGACCTAGTAGAATTACAAACAAAAATTAGGGAAGATCTGGAGGACGAGGAGCTCGAAGAAGGGGAAAAATGGTTTGTAGATGGGTCAGCCAGGGTTATAGAAGGGAAAAGAAAATCAGGATATGCAATTATAGATGGGAAAACTGGGGGAGTGATAAAGTCAGGCCCCTTGGGCACTTCATGGTCAGCTCAGGCATGTGAATTGTATGCTGTGTTGCAAGCACTCAAAGGACTTAAAGGAAAAATAGGAACTATTTTCACTGACTCAAAGTATGCGTTTGGGGTAGTGCATACCTTTGGGAAAATCTGGGAGGAAAGAGGACTGGTGAACACTAGAGGAAAAGGGTTAATACATGAGGATCTAATAAGGCAAATTCTCAAGGCAGTAAGGGAACCAAAAGCTATTGCAGTGGTATATGTAAAGAGTCACCAGGCTGGACTACAGTTCAGAATACGTGGGAATAATTTGGCTGATCAGGAAGCCAGGAAAGCAGCTCTCCTAACCCTGGATACCCTGGAAAGCAGGACAGAAAATTTTGGAGAAGGTTCTCCTCATCCCACAGAAAAGGAGATTGAGGATTTCAAGAAAATGGGGGGAAATTTAATAGATGGGAAATGGAAATTGACTGACGGTCGAGAATTGATCCCAAAGGCTTATGCAAGGATCATATTAAAAAGATTGCATGCACAAACTCATTGGGGAACTCAAGCTTTAGCAGAACAATTTTTGAAATTTTTTGGATGTAAGGGTATCTTCGAGTTAGCCAAGCAGGAGGTTCAGAGTTGCTTGGTCTGCCAGAAAATTAATAAATCAAAGGTCAAACACAATGCATTAGGGGGACGTCCTTTAGCATATCGCCCCTTTGGGAGAATACAAGTGGATTTTACAGAGTTACCAAAAATAGGTAGATATAGATATCTGCTAGTGATAGTAGACCAATTAACACATTGGGTGGAGGCATTCCCTAGCCCTAGGGCTACAGCTCAAACAGTAGCACGGAGATTATTGGAGGAAGTAATTCCCAGATATGGAATCCCTGATTCCATTGATTCAGATCAGGGAACTCATTTTACATCCAAGGTCATAAAAAGCTTAGCAGAGGCTCTGGGAATCAGATGGGAATATCATACCCCATGGCATCCTCAGAGCTCAGGTCAAGTAGAGAGAATGAATCAAACTCTGAAGGCACAATTGTCAAAACTTATGCTAGAAACTAGAATGACTTGGATAAAATGCCTCCCTCTAGCCCTCCTAAACATCAGAACACAACCTCATTCCGGTTCGGGATTATCTCCATTCGAGATGTTGTACGGAATGCCTTATGAGCATGGAATGCCAGTTGGACATCCCCGGGTGGAGGATTGTCAGATCCAGTCTTATATCATTGTGATTAACAAAAATTTGCAGGAACTCCGGAAGCGTGGGTTAATAGCACAAAGCACCCCGCTGGGGTTTGCTATCCACAAGATCCAGCCGGGTGATCGAGTGTTGATCAGAGCGTGGAAAGAAGCACCGCTGTCATCGCATTGGGAGGGACCTTTCCTCGTCCTCCTCACAACAGATACTGCCGTGAGAACAGCAGAGAAAGGCTGGACCCATTGCTCCCGAGTGAAAAAGGTGGAACAACACAGCAGCTCTCCGCAGTGGAAAATCACCTCTGCACCTGGGGATTTAAAGCTGAGAATTCACCGAGACACCCAATGACCAGCGCTTATCGGATAAGTTGCACTCAGGCAGGATGTCCCTGCTATCCTTTTGTTCATTTTAAGTGCGGGTATTGTGAACAAGTTTGGGTAACTCATTGTGTCCGGGGGGCTAGACCTTGGAATTTGTGTGTACCTTGTTACGAGGAGGAGGTCAGGCTTACCAATCTATTCCTATACGTTGCCACAGAATCGGGATTGTTCGAATTGGATTCTCCTGAGTGGTTCCACTATTACACTAAAGGGTTAAGGGGAGGATTGAATAAAAGGGCGGATCCACTCGTAATTGAGTGCAGGAGAACGTTGAAAGTACCCTGTAGAGGAGATCAAATAAGGAGAACGAGGTGGGAGCAGTACAAGAGGCGATATGCTCAGAGAAGCACCGGCAGGGACCCGGAAGAATATCCCTGCTGCCAAGAAGATGGATTACCCCGCCGCTGGTGGCAACCCAACGGGCGAAGGGTGGAGCAGAGGGATAGGCCTATGGGTAACCCTGGTGATCCTGAGTCAAGCCATGTGCCCCACGAATGGCCTCCACGAACCCCAAGAGGGGATGGGGATGGAAACTAATCTCCCCACGGTCCCTCCAAACCTTACCCGGAACAGAGTTTTGGAATCCAGGGTACGAGTAGACTGGTTTACACCAAAAAGGGGGGAGAATCGTCAGTGGAATGAAGGGGTTAAATTGAACAAATCCAATCACCCGATGGCAACGACTAGGAAAAGGAGGGAGGTGAGCAGTCTTCCTTTGATCACAACATGCAAAGAATGTAACAAAACTGTGTGGATTGGAGGGAAAAAGGAGAGTACCTTTGTGGGATATCTCCAAGTTAACCCTTTATGTTATGATAAGAGGAAACTGAAGATGTGTGCCTTGAACGGGAAAACATATTGGGTGGGACAAAATGAGAAATTGCAAACAGCTACTTTAGCAAATGGACCTATATTACTCGATATGTTGGGGGAGAACGATGAAAGGGTTTGTTTAAGAATGGATAAAGTTTTTTGCTTTTCCAAGGACGAGGAAGGGTTAGACCCTGAGAACAAGATACAAAAGGTAGCCCTGGAATTTAAACGACAAGAATTGGCAGCTAAGAAAAAGAGAATGGAGCAGGAAAGAATGAGGACATTAAGTGAACAATATGATCAATTGGAAAAACAGTCTAATGATTGGAGTCTGGCTACTTCCAGCAAAAATCTTTTCCTGGATTTGGTACAGGAGATTGCTACCGAGTTAGGGCTAACTAATTGTTGGATCTGCGGAGGATTAAAATCCGCCGAAAGATGGCCATGGAAAGGTGAGAGTTTAACTCCTGAGCAGTTACTAAAATGGGATAATAAAATCTTAAACACTTTAACCCGGCCAGGAGGGTGGACACTGGATGAACGAGTAATAGGGACAATCTGTATTAGTAGGGAAGGGAATGTGTACAGTGATGTAGTAGGATACACCCCTTGTCTATCCACTCTGGCTGTAAATTCCAACAACAGATCCAAAATGTGGCAACCAGAACCCCCAAATGGGTACTGGGGAAAAGAGAAGCAAGGAAAGTGTAATTGGGTAGAGGAAATTGAACTCTGTTGGCATGAACTCACTAACGCTAACCCATATTACTCCTTAACTGAACTGGTGGAATTTTGGGACAAACCGGAAAATATAGACATTAAATGGAAAGCTCCCAGCGGGATTTATTGGATCTGTGGGAAAAGAGCTTACAGTGAATTGCCCCGGAAATGGAAAGGGTCCTGTACCCTAGGTATGATTAGACCCTCTTTCTTTACACTCCCCAGAACTGGTAGCAATTTGCTAGGGGCCCCTTTGTATGAAACCCTCAGCAGGAGAAAGCGAGAGGTAAAGAAAGGACTCCCACAAGTGGGAGGGAATCAGAAATGGGGAGAGGAAGAATGGCCTGCAGAGCGCATCATAGAATACTATGGTCCAGCCACCTGGGCACAGGATGGAAGTTGGGGTTACAGGACCCCAGTATACTTATTGAACCGGCTAATCAGGCTACAGGCTGTAGTAGAAATAGTGTCTAACCACACTTCAGACGCCCTGGAATTGTTAGCCAAACAACACTCACAAATGAGAGCTTTCGTATACCAAAATCGAATAGCTCTGGACTATTTACTAGCAGAGGAAGGGGGTGTGTGCGGGAAATTTAATGACTCAGAATGCTGTATCGAAATCAATGACTATGGAGAAACTATTAGAGATTTGGCTGCAGAAATTAAAAAAGTGGCGCACGTCCCAGTGCAGAAATGGAATTCGATCCTAAAAGCATCATGGTGGGATCAAATATTTGGAACGGGAGATTGGTGGAAGAAGGTGGGGTTCTTTATCCTGTGCTCAGTGGCTGGGTTAGTGTTCTTGCCTTGTTTAATACCTTGCCTAATAAGACTAATTCACACTGTGGTCCAGGGAATGCAAATAGCAGCCCTTCCTATGGATCCGGAATTAGCTTCAGGAGGATTAGCCAAAGAAAAAGCCACCTCAAAAATTATGAATTTAACCGAGGAAAGAAGTACTGCGGCTCAGGTGTTAGAAAAATTTGAAGCCCAGATACAGGGAGGAAACATAGAGAGAACATATTGGAACAAAACGACAGGGGAAAGGTTAACAGAATAATGGTTAAGAGGCTTTTTTATCTTGACAGAGAAAAAAGACTATAACCAGAACACGAATTAAATTGGTGAATTTGGAAGAGGGGGGATTGTGATAAATGTGCTAAAGTTAATTCGTGTTATCAAATTATACAAGGTAAATGTTGAACTGTATAAAATATGAATGTTAGAAATGTGTTCAAATGTACATAAAGTAAAGGTAAAATGTAGAAACTAAAAATTAGAAATTTCCTGGCTTGGGAAGCACAGGAGGGACACGAGGAAAGTATGATTGGAATTACCAGAGAGGGGGCCTTGAAACTATTGCTGCCGGGAATCCCTGAAAGGAAACAAAGAACCACGGAAGAAGAAGATACAAGTCCGGAGACCAAGATAATCACTTCAGATGGATATCTCTACTCGTCTCCGCTGAAATTAACATATACACGACACACCCGGGCCCGATCATCAACAGCATTGTTCCACCCTACCGGTCTATTCAGACCTCCGATACCAGGACTTGAATAATTAATGAAGACGCCTCGGAGAGGATAACGTCAGAATTTCGGACTTCACTCCGCGATCTTGTGTATAAAAAGGGACAGCCGGAGACCAGAAATTGTGAACTTGGGGGGGATACCAGGCTGACAGAGCTTGTTATCCGCGTTCACCCGGCACCGATCCCGGGCTCGGCGCTGTCCTTTTAAATTGTGGCTTTCCGAGACTGATATTTTGTCTCAAAATAAAATTCTAAATTTTGATACTTTGAATTTGGTCGATCTTATTTATAACAGTGTATACACCACTATTCACTGAAGTCCAATCACAGAAAACCAGCAATATATGTTTGTTACTAAGTTAGAAGAATTCAAAATCCTTTCCTTAGAATGTTCAGAGATGTATTTTTTTTAAATATATGATAGTCAAGAGCTCTATCTACATTGTATTATTTCTCAACAGAAAACAGAGCAGATAGAAGATAAAGTTTTTTTGAAATTTAGACATATTGGCTTAGATCAAAAAACCCCCAAGATTAACCATTTATTTTCTATATTGGAAAGTTTTTCCTCTAGAAATCTAATTTTTGAAAGACTGCAAAATCACTGGTGTCTGTGCATGTCCTGAATCTACTGAATGACGGAACATCTCCTACTTAATTCAGGAGTCTTCTGTGATGGAAGTCAGCATAAACTTGCCAAATAGCCCAACCTTTGCTGGCTCAGCCTCCCCTAGGAGCCTCACACAAGTGCCCCTGTAGGGCCACGTGTTTCCTCTCACCTCCACTGGCATCCGTCAGCTCTGTCCTGCGCAGGAAGCCCAGGTACCCGGTGCGAGCCCACATGGTTTGAGTGTCCCCAAAACTCAGGCGAGCAGTAAAGTGATCAGCGTGCAGTGCTTCTTCTCCATACACCGTGTAGTAACCAGTAGCATTGTGCGGGCTACTCACCCATATCTAGGGGATAAACCAAACCCAAACTGGAATAAACATAATTCATTTTGGCAGACACAGACAGCATCGTTAATTGATTTAAAAGATCCATTTCACTGACAATTCTGATTACTCCAAAATGCCAGTTTTATTAAGATCATTAACTTCTGACCAGAGAAAAGGCATTTTATATACATGTAATTGGGGGATGGTAAAGGCCATAAGAAAAAATGAACCGGCCATTTGGCTTACTGGAAAAGAACACCTGCTAACCTATTAGCTGGGAATCTTATTACACAGCGAAAGATGCCTATGAAACAAAGGTTGAACCAAGCAGCAAATTATCTACTCCTGCTGCCCACTGATGGGAGCACATCCCTACCTGTGCTAGCTGCCAGACAGACACAGACTAGTGCCCTGGTCCCACCTGGTGCTATGCAGCCACATGTGCAGGAACGCACACAGTGCCAGCTCTCTGGGGGATTCATTCACGTGCCACACCAGGGTCATGCTGGCTGTCCCACCCAGGGGAAGGAAGGCATTTATCTAACAGCAGGTATCGATGTATCACATCACATAAACACAGTGCAGCAGTACCAAACCTTTACCTCTCCTAAATGTGAGTCTCCCAGAGGTCCCTTGGTTTCTGTGTGTGCTATGATGACCTTTACTCCCGGAAGAATCTTGGATAAGAAGCAAACAGAAATTAAGAAAATGAATCAATCAAAAGAAAAATTAATCAGAAGTCAACAGTCTGTGCTTCCCTTACTACTCCTCTCTGCACCACAGATACCAACCATCTCTTCCTATCGCTGTTGTTTAACTTGTTAAATAATTTTAAATCTGAGCAGCTGTTTTGCAGCTTCAGCAGTTGGTTTCACTCTTAAAAAATGCCTTCCATATGAAGGCCTCAGATTTGTTTCTGTGGTAATAATTTATCCTATTGCTTTATGTCATGCACTTGGCTTCACTTTAACTACTCCTCCTGGACACAGTCTGATTAGCCAAGCTCATCCCACATATTCTGTACTGAGATCAAGGTGATGCAGCTCTGGGCCCATGTGAGGGCCATGAGGACATAACGAGCATCATAATGGCTTTACACTGAAAGAGGCAGTTTGGAGTAGATGTTGGGAAGAAATTCTCCCCGGTGAGGGTGGTGAGGCCCTGGCACAGGTTGCCTAGGAAAGCTGTGTCTACCTCACCCCAGAAGTGTCCAAGGCCAGGTTGGAGGGGGCCTGGAGCAACCTGGTCTAGTGGAAGGTGTCCCCCCACCCACGGCAGACAGGTACTGGAATGAGATGAGCTTTAAAATCCTTTCCAACCCAAACCACTCTGTGATTCTGTGAGAAGGAAGGATCACACTCAGTCTCTCACCTTCCCAGACTCCATAAGTGGCAGACTGTGTGGAGAACCTCTCTCTACCAATCGCACCCTGAGAAAATAAGAGGATACACTTGTACAAGGCTTTAAGAACTGTTGGAGGTTAGGATTTTTGGTTTTCTTTCCTTTTTGTCTCAGAGAATTTTCTCCCATCTGCTGCCTAAGAGATGATAATGACTGTACTTAAGAGAGACAAAAGATGTAGCCAAGGAGGACAGGGAAAGGTGCAGCTGGCTGCACTCTTGCAGCTGAGGGGCTTTCTCTCGGGAAGGGTACAGATACCATGAGATTTTGGCCTGGGCCTCCTCTCTCTCGCTCACTTTCGGATCAGAGGGGAGACAGCTGGTCTGTGGTGGCTGTGGGAAGAATTTGCTGCCACCTTGGAGTTCCACCTTTCACTGCTTTTACCATGAGTGAGGCTTTGCTCATAAGAGCAGCCAGTGAACTGTGATACCTTAGTAACACTCGATCACACTGGAAAAGGACCCTAACCATTTACTCTGGTGCCTCAGGGGAAAACCTGAGGACCTGAGGACCCTGAGCCCCTCCCTTCTCCGAGGGAGCCTCTCCTGGCTGCTTGCAGGAGCAGAGCTGCCACTGCCCAGCCCCGCTGTCTTCTGCTGCTGCTTTGGGTATTTCACTACATTTTACTTCAATACCCCGTCTGCCTGACCCCATGGTTCCTGCTGCAGCTGTGGAGTTTGTGCTATGTTTTGTTTGCCACTCTGGGGTGTGCCCGCCTCTGCTGCTCCAGCCGCTGCAGCTCATCTCCCCATCCAGAGGGGCACTGGGACCGGCTGCTGCTGCAGGCTTGGAAAGGAAGCTGCTTTTCCATCTCTTCCACCTCTTTGCTCGCCATTAACTGAGTGAAGATGCAACTGAGGTTCCTGCTGCAGCCCCTCTTCCCCATTCAGCCCGTCCGCCATCACCGCTGCCCTCAGGGCTCGCGGCACAGCGCCCCCTGCAGGCCCGGGGGTATCACCGCACCCGCCCGGCCCGGAGCCAGCAGCGCCCCTGGTGGCCGTGAGCGGAACTGCACCTAAGGGGAAAGGGCCTGACAGCCCCGACAGGGCTGGGGGGCTCTGTTCTCTTTGTCTGCCTCGCCACACACACATACTAGGGAAGAACTGGTATTCCTTTTCTCATATCTTTGCCTGAAAGCCCCTTAATTTCAGTTGTAATTTGGAGGGAAGGGATTTTCCATTCCAAGGGAGGTTCCCATCTTCCTTGGCAGATGCCTGTCTTTCAAACCAAGACGAAAACTCAAACAGAAGCTAAACAGGTGTGTTCTAGTATATCCACTGCTACTCCATCCTTAGCTGCACTGACTGAGCTGCAATGAATCACCCAGTTACTCTATTTATTCACAACTTACAGTAACAAGTTTCTCGCTGTCTTCAAAACTTCCCTATTAGCACTGCCATATAACACATTCTTTTTGAGAATCTGTAACTCTCCTCTCTGGAAAGATGAGTACCTTTTTCCAACAAAGCCTGAATGTTGCAGTCCCACCAGCATTTTAAATTCACCTTATTTTCTGGATTCTCCTGGACCTCTACTTGTCACACTGAGCAATGGCAGAGCATCAGCAGGAATCAGAAACAGCAAAGAGCAAGGAGACTAAGTGGCATTAAGTGAGAGTGTAGCCCAGGTAAGGCTGAGGGAACAGAGTTGTTTTGGTTTGAAGGGAAAAGGAAAAAAAGACTAAGAGAGATTATAATTGTGCTATTTCCACTACCTGCATCACTGTTAGAGAGCAGACTTCTTGGAATTGCACAGCACAGGGATATAATATAGCAGGGAGTCAGTTGGCTGCTGCCAAGAATATTTCAACAAACTAATGCAATGAGGCTGAAGTTTCTTCTCCACAGCCACTGAAGAGTCAATGCTTTAACACAGACTGTACCTGTCGTGTCGAAGGGCTCTCATATCTACATAGACTGTTGTTGGATCTGGTCCTGCTGTTCCCTAATAAGGAGGAAGAAACAAATTCAACAGAAGCTACAACATCCTGCTTTCATTCTCACAGCCACATAAATTCACAAATTTCTCTCCCTTTTTTATTGACTTACAAAGCACTTCCCTAATGTACAAGAAACAGAGTAATGTAGCCCCCCTCTCTACACTGACTATTGTAGAGACTTTGCTTTTTATGGAATCAGTCAATGAATGAACAAGTGAAGTATGTAGTACAAGTAAGTCTAAGTTTGCAAAATATTTAAATTTAAATTTAAAATTCGGCTTTTAGGATTTTATTTGAGTAAGCATCTACTCTAAAACCCACATAGCCAGCTGTAGTGGATTATGTAACCTAGAAATGTAATGTGTATTCTATTTTATCTGTTGAAGGCTGGTTTTTGGGGAGATGTTTTGTCCTCCTCTCGCTCCTCCAGGGGGGAAGGAGGAGGATACCTCCTGATAATGGCCCAGCCATTAAAACCACGTGGGGCAGTGTTTCTTATCTCTTTCACCACCCCTCCATCCTCCAAGGGGACATCTTCTGATAAGGGGCCATTAGGGCCCCCCAATGACATGACACATTCCATCATCCCATTGGGAGATGCTCCACACAGTGGGGGAGGAGCCAGTTGTTCCCAGCTAGATAAAAACTGGGACTGAAGGACACAAGAGATCCGGTTTTTCCACTGGATGCCCGGAAGAAGACTGGACCCATCTCACCACCACTGGATTTTCTACAGGACCACCTCTACTCCACAGAACCACATCTGTTACTCCAGGAGGATTTATTTGGACTGCTTCCAACACCCTGACCACCAGGGTGCCAGGTCGTATCCCTGACTCTGTCAGGGTTTTTTCCAGGATCCTTGTTTGCTTCCTTGCTTGTATTTTTTGTACTACTACATTTGTATTTTCCTTTTTATTTTTAATATTCCTAGTAAAGAACTGTTACTCCTATTTCCCATATCTTTGCCTGAAAGCCCCTAATTGCAAAATTATAATAATTGGAGGGAAGGGGGTTTACATTCTCCATTCCAAGGGAGGCTCTAGTTTCCCCTGGCAGACAACTGTTTTTCAAAACCAAGACACCAGTGCAGAAGGATGTAAGCACAAACCTGTGTGGGCCTAGTCCCTAACACTGCAGAACCAGGTGGACTTTAGGACATGACAAGCACACATGCATCACTATACCTGTTCAGCCAGCTTGCCCAGCCTGTTTGGCTGACAGCAGGACCACAAACAGAAGTAACAGAGGCCATCAAAGTGTGGGAAACAGAGAGAAAGGGGAAAAAAAGAAAATACAAACAAAGAGGCACTGGAAACATAAGATACACACAGTAAGACAGAACACAAAACTACACTGTTTTAGAATGAAAAGGAAATTTCCATTTCAGATTATTTAAGAGCTTGGCACCTTTAGGTAGTTCTTTTGGAAACATGCAAGTCTCAGATCATGAACAAAAGAGGGCTATGGCAACTCTTACTGCTTTATAACAAACCCCTTCTCCCTCAGAAGACTGCTGCTTCAGAAACACCTTCTCAGTGAACCAATTCAGCAGAGTGGGAAGACATGCATTTATCTGCCTGCTAATTTGCATCAAAAGTTGGTCATTCCTTTACATCCACTTAAATCCAATTTAAAAAGTTTAATGGAGGTATCATTTTGAACAATGGGGGGAAAGGGGTAGAAAACCCCTCCCACTAAGAAGGTGCTCAAGAATGGAAAAGAGAGAGATGAAAAAGACATAAAACGAAGGGGAAGCTTAACTGCTCAGCAGTCCTGTATTCCTCTCTGGGTTTTGGGTTTTTTGAGTACTTTTCATGTTGCCATTCAGTATTCTGCAGAAAAACTGTTTCCCACCCCTTTATGCCAAACTGGCTTTTGAAATTTTTATTCACAAAGGCAATTTGGAAAGCTATTCTTTCAACCTTGGCAGCTGAAATGTTTTATTCAATGAATTTAACATCTTAATTTGCAGTCATCATGATTTTATGTGTATCCTTCCTGTTTTTCCAGTTATTGATTCATAAAATCACTCTGACGTTATTTCTTTATAACCATTTAGCTTGGTCTTGTCAAAAATCCTCTCTCCTTTAATTGTGAAAGAAACCATAGAAACTAAGGAAACAATTGTGAATGGCAATGTATTTAGCTCATGTCCCAAAATATCTCTCTTGTAGGAAGCCTAGAACACTGTAATATATTCTGAGAGCTAAAAAGGCTTTTCTTCATCTAGTGGGCACCAGGAAGAAAAAAAAAGGAAAAACAAAGTTTTGGAGAAGTACAGTAGCAATTTTCATAGAATCCTATTTTATTACGTGTAATTCATACCAATAAAATTGGAAATTAAAATTACACATACTCCATGTGCCCCCTAAGATATTCCCCACATACAAAACTACACACTGCTTCATCTGAAACCTGAGCACTGTATTTACTAACTCAAGCATCCTTCAAACTCCAAGGTGCTTTCCCATTTTCTAGTCCATACTTACTTAATACCTGATTTTTCAGCTAAGTTTTGGGGAAAAAAAAAAAAAAGTTTTTATATATATATATACACACACATATATATAATGTAGGTATTTTTGTAAATCTCCTGACTGGAAAAGAAATGCCTCATTAAAAGAGTTAGACTTCATCTGGTTAAATTACTCATAGAAGATTATTATCAGCTGAGGACTAAACTTTTAAAGGTGGTTCTGGCCCACAGAATGTCATTATCTCCAGACTGTGAAGCACAGCTAAGTACTTTATGGGCATATCCTCCCTCTCAAAGCCTCCAATTTCACACTTATAAGTAAAAAAAAAGTACAGCTCTCACACAAGGTGAGAAAAAAATATTTGCATGCTGCTAATACTCATTTGAGATCTTTAAAAATAATAATAATTAAAAAAACCACCAAAAACAAACCACACCAGAAATGTCAATCTTCTGGGTCTTATTTGCGAAATTCTGTCTTCCATTTAATTCCACATTATATAAAACAAGACAAAATCTAAGCACACAAAAGCTGAAACAACACGGCTTGCAACATGTAATATTTATGAACAGGAAGGTGTTTATTTAATACTTCTCCTGCATAGTAGGAAGGTAACAAGTTTCTTAGTACTAACCCTCTGGATTAGAAAGGCAAATCAATTGGTCAATTAGTAGAGAAAATGAAATTATGATAATCAACATCATATTAAACATCTTATTTAAAAGCTTAATTTAACTTGGTGATGAAGCAAGCAAGCAAATGGAGCCACAGTTCATTAGAAAAAGAAATCCATTCAGCTGAACATGATTTTCTACCAAGTTCCCAGAGACTCTGTGTAAGGAACAAGCATTTAATCTCACCTGTAAGCAAATTGCTACGTTGACCCTGCACCCAAAGGTAGTGCTCACTGCACGAGCAGAGAGGCCCAGGTCTTTGAATAACTTGGAGAAAGACTGGGTGAGGGTGATCCTCGGCCTCTCCTCTGCCACCACCATGCAGGTGCGCACGCAGGACAGGTTAACCCCCTTCATCTGGGAGAGAACAAGATTGTAACTTCAAAGGCAGCAATTCTAGAAAGAAACCGTTTTATTTGTGCAACAGAATGGCTTCAAAAGCACTAGAGTAAGACATGAACCGGATTAACACTACAGACCAGGCGCAGCTGCAACACATTTTGAGCTGAAAAACCCTCAAAATGTCATTTTGCCACAGGGCTGGGCTCTCCAGAGACCTGCTGGCTCCCAGCACTGCACAGTTTAGGTGTTCCAGACATCATCAGCTCCTCTCAATGTGAATGTGAACCTGCTCGCTCCCAGCACTGCACAGTTTAGGTGTTCCAGACATCATCAGCTCCTCTCAATGTGAATGTGAACCTGCTGGCTCCCAGCACTGCACAGTTTAGGTGTTCCAGACATCATCAGCTCCTCTCAATGTGAATGTGAAGCTGGAACAAATGGCTGTGGGGCAGGAATCCCTTCGGTGAGGTCCAGTGGAACAGAGGGACAAGGTTTTTTTGTCTCTCTTGAGGGCACACAATACAACCACGTTTTTTGTGAAGGAGCTGACACACATTCCCAGTGGAAGTCCTGAGCAGCTGAGTTATAACAGCTCTGGGAATGTTCCTTCCTCTTTAAGGAAATTAAATCTGAATTGAGAGATTTCCCTCAAAAATAAATAGATGCATTAGAGTGTAACTGATGTTGTTAGGAATCAAAGGATCATATTAGCTATGCTTTGAGTGGGAAGGAAAGGACTTTAAAGCTTTTCTCATTCCGACCCCTCTGCATGGCCAGGGACACCTTTCTCTAGATCAGGCTGCTCCAAGCCCCATCCACTGGCCTGGAACACTTCAAGGACTGGGGAAGATTACATCCATTTTAGAACTCAACACTTTCGGTATCAAGAGATACCTGAAAGTAACTGAGACTTGCTGAGTTTTGGGGGGCTTTTTCTTTTGGGTGAAGTTTTTTGTGTTTGGTGAGGCTTTGGGATTTTTCCTTCTGCTGGTTTGTGCTTTGTCTGGGATTTTTTTTTTGTTTGGTGTTGGGTTTTTTTCTTGTCTCAGACACAAACAAGTTGATAGGCTTGCTATGTATTTTGCCCAAAATCTCAAAAACATCCAGCAGCACAGAGGTTGCACAAATAACTAAACTGAAAATACAAGACTTTTTTTCTCCTCCACCAGAAACATGGAAGCTGAATCTTCCAGTAGCCTCAACACTCCCCAAAAATCAAGTCATAATGGAAGGCTCTCACAGGAACACGTAAAACCTCATATTCTCCCAGCCAAAATGAAGTTTTTTAAAAAAGGTATACACACGTTTATGTCAGCATGTGGAAAAACAAAGCCCACTCACCCGGAGAACATCAGTCTGTGTCCCAAGGCCTTTGGTGCACATCTCCATCACGGAGTAGGAGCAGAAGGTGACACGCACTTTGTACTGGCTGACAGCAGACAGCCACAGAGACACGTTGCTCTCCAGCTCCAGAGGAGGCACCAGGATGGATTGGTGACCTGAATATATACTGGGGAGAGGAAGCAATAGGAACATGAACATTCGATTAATTAATGCATATGGCATGTTTTAAAAGGCAAAAAAGAATGCGGCTTTGTGAGATGCGCTGCATTAGAGTAGGTATCTGGTTGAATCAAGTCAAGGGTCACTTATTTTAAGAAACATTTAACTGCTTCCTTTAGCAGTATTTCTTACTGCTTACCAGTCTTGCAGTGAACACCTTATAGGTCTTGTCAAAACATGGTTTAATCTCAAAAGACTTTAAAAGGATTTACTTAATCAATGTGAAACAGACACTGAAGTCCTTTTTTTTCCCTTGAATCTGGACACAATTTTTGTTTTAAACAAAAGTTAGATTTCATCTGATTAAATTATACATAAAAGATTATTATTAGTTGACTACTAAGCTGTCAAAGGATAGTTAATTTTTGCAATTAATTCCACTGGCAAACTTGAAGTTGCTCAAGTAACTAACTGACTTAAATGGATTTTTTTTTACCACAAAAAGCGTTTTCTGAACTACTGATAAAAAGGTTAATTTGGGTTTCTTTGTCAGGTTCACCCATGTCCATTTCCTGGGCTTCTAGGGAAGGCTGGGCACACATGAGAAGACCCAGAGCTCCAGAGCCATACCTGCACAAGCACCACAGGGCAAAGCCCAAGCCACAGTAGGGGTCCAGGCAGATGGCAATCTGTCGGGAGGGGTACAGCTCACACTGGAGCTTTATCGAGCGACATAAGGCACTTGTAGCTGCGTGTGACATCTGCAAGAGGAAAACAGGACCTCTCAGGGACCTTCTTCTGGAAAGAGGGTTTTAAATATTTCTTTACAAATGTAAAGGAATAAAACATGACTATCTCTTGTTACTGTACCTTTACTCCTGCTAATATACCAGTAGTAGACACACTGAAGTCCAAGTATGCCAACATATCTGGAGATGTAGGTCTGAAAACATTAGCCAGCTTCTTTTTAGGCATATCATCTATTTAAAATACAGAGGTAGAGGAGAGCACCACATTATTTTGGGAAACAGGCCCAGGACAAAAAATGTATCTTTACAGCATTATCATCAGATCCTCCCTATAGTTTCTGGACAGCTATTTTAACACAGTGCACAACACATCCACTCAATCAGGCAGTTGTGGTGCAGCAAAATAAATACATCATTCTTCTATTTCCATTCAACTATTTCCATTTTGGCTACCGTACCTGTATCCAAAATAGTGGGCCATGTTTTAATATCTACAGCTGCTGCAGCCTCCTTGGACCTGAGCAGTTTCATTATAGCTTGGGTGGTCAATATACATGCAGACTTACTGACCTGCAAAAGGCAAAGCATTAAGACCATTGATAAAACCAGGGAATGCTCAAAGTCATGTCATATGCATACAGATGAGATAACCAGTAACATAAAGAGATGAAGAAAATAATTTGAAATAAAGCAAAATAAATCACGACAATAAAAGACCATTTGAAATGAGTTTCTGAAGAAGTCATTACTGACTCAGCCACAGCACACTGAATACTTAATTTCTTGCTTATTTTACACCAACCGTGGCAAAGCAATTCATTAGGCTTCATCAACCATTCACCACTCCCCAGAAGCACAAGGAGAGGAATGTCTCATACCTACCTCTACAATCATTTTGACAGTGGGCAGCGTGGTAGCAAGGTTCTGTGGATGAGGTGGGCGGACAGTGATGGGAACACAGCCAGCATACAAACAGCCATAGAAAGTTGCTATCAAATCTACTCCTGGAAAGGATATTTGTGAAATTAAAGCCATTTTTATCAGATCAATAGGATGAACTCTTTCACCAAAATCAAAATACACACTGATTTATGTTATTAAGATGCAAAGATTTGTTGCAAGTGTCTCTTCAAATTAACAAGCTGTTCCGCACCCGGTTTAAAATGTTTTGCATTTAACAGCTAGCAAAAATTATTAAAATCCAGTTCATGGACAGAGCTACTTTTCTTGTGCTGTGTGATTATGGGTTTTACTGTCTGTGTTGCTTTACCTGGAGGGTAAACCAGGGCCACGTGGTCACCAACATTCAGCCGTCCCTTCTCCATCAGCGCCACTGCCACTCTCTCTGCCCTCTTGTGCAGCTGGATGCACGAGGCAGTGCTGGCTACAGTACCCTGCACAGGAGACAAGTGACAGCAGAAACCTTTAGAGGAACAGCAGAAGCTCAGTGCCTTGGACATGTGGGTATTGACATGAAAAAATGTAAACCAAAAGGATTTCTCCTGAAGACACATGAAACACCAACATACAGCGCAGTAGTTCATTAGTCCCCAGCTATATAAGACAGGTGTTCACCAACAGGAAAATTCTTTGTGCCCAAGTTTTGTGTTTCCTTTTGCAGAGTCTCTGTGTCAAGGGTAAAATGTGCCTGAACAAAGTGACCTGGGAAAGGGCTGCTTCATACTACAAAACTTCCCTCTAAACCTTCTTTACTCTCTCTGAGAAAATAAACCAGTTTAACAATAACAATGTTGAAATGTCTCAAAAGAAAAGTTAGAAAGTCTGAACTATGTCCTAAACACTTTTCGCCCTTTTGAATGAGACCTACAAATCCTTCACTTTCCAAAGACTGCTGCTGGACTTTCTGGAAGACTCCTGTCTGCAGTACAGCACAGCACAAGGCAGATCCAATTTGTCCCTGGGCTATTAGTGTCACTCTATGTGCCATGCTTTTTGAGGGCAGAGCCCAGACCAGGGCAAGGCATCAGTATCCCCTGCAGGGTGTGACAGTGCTGCTGGAAAATTTGACTCCAAAGCTGTCCCAAGGGCTCCCTGCTTAAGCTCTTGATCTTCTAATCAGGAAATCCTCCATTTCTGACTTACAATTAACCCTTGTGCTCAGGAATGAAGACAGAATCGTGGCTTCCATTAATATGACAAAAGTAGTGTTCCAGCAGGAAATGCAATTACTGCAATGTTTTAAGCTAGGCAGAATGCATACTGAAATCCCAGATGTGGAATAAACCATATGACATAAAATTCCAGAAGTGGAAAAATTCATGCTGCTTACTAACTAGCAATTTTTGTCTGCTTCATTAAAATAACCTGCAGCATTTCAGCAAAAGACTTCTAGAAGGAATTTTCTTAGACTCTAAATAATCTTTTGTTTTGGTCTCAATCTCCAAGTATGACCTGAAGTGCATCTTACCTTGGAATTCAACAAAAGAAAGAGTGGATGATCTGGAGTTGTCTGAGCTCGCCACTGAAGAACATCTGCTAAATACAGGAACTGAAAGGGAAGAAAAAGGAGACACTCAAATTCACTCAAAGTGCCTCAGGTTTATTTTCAGCAGAATATCACAGCTGATCTTCTCTCATTCTGAATAAACTAATTCAAATATTTAATAAAACCAGGACCCCAGTGTCACCTTTCTTGCCTGGTCATTGTCCTCCAGCTGGCTAACATCTCTCCCCGAGGCTTGTGCTATCCTCTTGCCAGCTACGAGGTTTCCTACAATCATCGACGCAGGACCAACATCTGCATTTTGAAAAGAACAGTGCAAAATGAGGGAAAACAACCTATGGAACAAGCACCAGTTCAGCCTGCAGGTGCCCTGTATAACACAGGCTGGCAGAACTAGCACATACTCTGGTCTCCTCACCTGGCTGTTTCTGCCGAGGCTTGGGCAGGTTGGTAACACAGGTGTGGGGACACATCAAGACGTTACACGGATGCAGAGCACCCTCCAAAAAGCGCTGCTTCGTTTCTGAAATATGAATTCCTCCGAGTGGAGCCTTTGGCAAAGTGTTGGCTGGCACCAAGGCAAGGCAGTACACACCTACTTGGTGAATGCTATCAATTGCCTTCACAGAAATAAAAAGAAACAAAAAACCATTCCACATTATCAACTGGGATATAGCTAGAGCAAGGATTTGAATTCAATTCATTTATAACATTAAAATTTTTACTTGCACCATAGTTTGCAAATAAAGGGTCCAATTCTGCACTCACTGAACTCATAGAAGCTGTGCCATGACTTCAATGGGAGCAGGAGCAGACCCAGGACTTTGCTTGTGCCCTCTATCAAGGGGATGCCACCTGCACATCAGGGATTAGGAAAGTCTCTTAAAAATGGGCAAAAAGTGCAGAGATTTTTCAAAAGCTAAAGTTATATCACAGCAAATTTAGCATGTATGGCACAATCACAAAAGCGCAGTAGAACATAAAACTCATGAAATTTAGGAGGGAAGCATCCTAAATCTTAAGGGTCTCTTTTAGCTATGACACTTCTAAAAAGAGAAACAAAAGTATTTTCTCCCAATACCAGGTACTCTCTCCAAAAAGATAAGAAAGCTGAAATTAGACAGAAACCAACTGCCTTACTCTTAAGAGCAAACTTTTAAGTTGTTCTCAGGATCCTTCCCTTCAGTTCCCTTCCGTTGTCCCCAGAGTCTTCCATAATTGATCTCTCAATTTTCACTTCCTGAGAACTGATTAATTCTAAAATCTGCAAATGCAGATCTACCATAGTTCCCCCTTCTCCTGTCCTTCATCCCCAAGGAAATACAGTAAAATAATGAGGGGAAAAAGTTTTTAATACTTCTTGTTGCAGATCTAGAATAAGGCTGCTAGTGATAAAAAGCTTTTGGGGCTGTTCTGATACTTGGCAGTACATTTGTGAATATTTTCAGAGGTAACTCTCAGTATGAAATCAGAAGTGACATGTAGCATTAACCCAAATGAAACCCATCACCCTTAGGACTTCGAGAATCCTAGTAGTAGGAAGTTAAAAAAACATTCTGAATAAAAGTCTTACTTTTTACAAAATTCTGTTAATTCTCAACCCTGAACAAATTATCTTATTACAGCTCTCTGTGGTTACATTGATAGGTTTTGCTTATGGGGGGAAAAAAAAAAAAAGCTCTGATATTCTCATTTTATGCATCAGCCTTATTCACCTGGAAAGAGAAAAGGACAGACTGACTACCTGTAGAACCCTGCTCATCCACTGAAAACTATCCTCCTCTGAGGCGTCAGGCCGTTGCTCTGCCACAAGCACTATCCGATCATCATGCAAAACGGGCACAGAAAACACTGCTATCCTAAAACACAAAGGACAGAAGAATGATAGGATGCAACACACGGTGAACAGAGCATGGCTCATCCTCACATGGGAATGGCTGCAACCTCTCATGGCGCTGTTTCACACACACAAGCACTGTTCATGCCAGATATCACAAAATCACAGAAAAATTTAGAACATGTGGGTTCCTTGCTGTAATTGATTTCTCCTGGGGGTCAGGTGGATTTACAGTCACCCATGTAGCACATGTCTGATAGGCAAGTTCCATACATGTAGGGGGTGTGCAACCTTGCCTATCGAACTTCACCATGCACACTAGACTTGTAGCCCCTACATACAGTATCCCATCTGGAAGACAACTAGGCCAAGTTACTGACCACCAGATGCTTTGCACTGAAAAATACCTAACTTCCATCAGGGAAGTACCTTAGTCCTAAGCTTGCCTCTTCTAGGATAAAATATTAATAATGCCTCAGCTTGGACTGGTCCCAGTCTGAACCCTGAGAGACTCCACTTGTCATTGATTTTCATCTGGACATTGAGCCATGGACCACTGAAGAGCACTCAGGTTGGTGATACAACACACTGTCTTGGAGGGTCCTTCAGCAGCCTAGTTTGTTCTTTTGAACAGGCTGCACAGTCCCTCCCACAGCCAACCAAAAGGCTCAGGGGCCAGAAGTGTTTTACATCTGGCATATGAGCTTCTTTTGAGTGTCTTAAGAGAAGCTCTGAAAGACGTCTTAAACAGACACTTTAAGATCTACCTTTATACTGCATGAAAGTAATTTAAAATCTATTATGCATGAAGCAGGGTGTCAATATTTGTCTTTCAAGTTAGCAGGAACAACCAAATTCACAACCTAGAGCAACAAAGGCCAATCAGCAGTGTTGAAGTTTTTCACTCACCTTCCCCGATAGACAAACTTCATGGGTTCAACTGCCAACGCGGTGGCTACCACATCATCTGCATTGTGCCTGCGGCCACTAACTGTCATCAAGCCATCCAATTTTCCTACCACAAACACCAAATAGTCCTGAAAAGAAGGAAGGATCAGAAACAGAGCAGAAAAACCTCCTCACTCCTGGCAATACATGCCTGACTCAAGCCAACAATACTTTCAAGATCTATAGAAGGTCAGTGCCCGGACAGAAAGTGCTGATAAATTCAGGGGCATCACTTTAGAGATGGGAGTCAGGACAAAGTAGGGCCCTGAGGGCTTGTTCACACTTACAGGACCCACAAAGCCGAGCAATCCTGTTCTTGTGAAGGGCTGGTCTGATACAGGAATGCCAGCTGCCGTCACTGGGATGGCCTGGAAGAACACAGAAGCATTCAGACACTCACTGGACTGATAAGGACTTTCACTCCTTTACTGCCAGAATACATGAAATGGGGTACCACTGCAAGGAAAAATACGGGCAGAGAGATTGAAATGCCTTCAGGTAACTACACATAAGACCACTGTGTTAATTCAGAGCTAAGATAAATTTAAATGCTCACACAGGCACTGCATTGGGCTGTGGAATACAGAAGCAGCTGACTGACTACAGATAACACTTGGTATTTTTGGTTCTAAGAAAAAGAATGTTTTGTTGTGATTCTATGAGTGAATCAAAGTGTACCTGGCATGGGCCTTTTTCTGACTAACTGAAAAACCAAACCAAATCAAACAATAAAACACACGCGCGCGCACACACACACACACACACACACACAAAAGGAATTAGACTTTAAGGAATAAAAGTCTATTTGCAAGAAGAAATATTAGAAATGTAACAATTACAAAGAAATCCAAACCTCAAATACATTCTTGGTGATTCCGAGGAGGCCAAAATATGCTGTCCCAGTTGCTCCTGAATTCACACATATTTCTCCAACCTCATCAGCTTTACACAGATAAGGAGTCCCATCCACCTTTACAACACACATGCTGGCTGCACAGAGAAGAACACAGAATCACAGTGTTAGTCTGCTCCAGCAGCTGACACAGGTGGTGCTCTGCCACTGATAGATAAAGATTTTAGCATCAAATATTCATCAGCTACAGCAAAAACACAGCATGTAAGAGAGCTCACTTTAGCTTCTTGACAGCCTGTGCAATCTGTTCTCCAAGATTAAGTTCACAAATGCAATGCTTTTTTCTTACAGCGCTTCACAGCCTCCACATCAGCTGCAGCTGAATCCGAAGCACAATGGACTGAGGGATTTTAAGACTCAAGATCAAGAAAGGAATCAATAAATCTGCCCAGGTCAATATAAAATAAATATGGCAAAGCCAACTCTGCTGCCTGCATGGACCAAAGACTGCTAGTAAAATAGAATTGTGGGTACATTTTCAAACCTTAGAGAAATCTTCCAATTGCCAACATCCTAGGTCTGAACAGGTGAGACAATCATTCACCCTACCAATAGATCAACCTTTAAATTATCTTGGTTTCATAAACATTACCTATTAGAACAACTAGCAGTTCTATTGGAACCATGGAATCGTAACCTTGGGTGACTAAGTAAAGAGATGCTACTCAAATTCTGGTACAGTTTCTGGATATTATTTGTGTGAACTAGATGCCTGGAATTAAAATCTACGGTATGAACTACCTATCAGTCATGCAAAGCCCCATATTTTGCAATTTAGGAGGGAAAAATAATAAAACTCAGTGGTCAACTGGAACTGAGGAAATCGTTTATTACTACAGGAAAGAACTTGAGCAAACATCAGAACTCTGTATGTAACACTAAACAACGATGCAAAGAGAAGTGTTAATAACTGGAGAAAGCACGGTTTGTGGGCATTAACAGATTTACAGCCCTCACTGCATTCACAAACATGGAAAAACCAACGGATCAGCCTGCAGTCCCTAAATGATGTTCCGTCCATGAAGCCAAAAGACAATCCTATCACCCTGATCAAGTAAAAAAAACAATACTTACCAGTAACCAATGTATGATACAGGTAGTCTACAGGTACATTCTAACAGCAGGCACAGCTCTGTGCTGCCAGGTTATACTGCAAGGCTGCCCTTCTGCAGTATCTGTGGAGCCTCTACTCTTGCTTCTCCTCCTTTTCCTGCTTCATGTGTGACATACAAGAGAGTGCATCTACCACCATTTCAGTCTCTCTCAACAGCATTGCATCTGAAAAAGAATTAAAGAGAAAGGAAAAGCAGATGGGACAGGAATGTACATGTGGACTGCACATCACGAAGAACACGGATTCCAGCTAAGAAAGCTTTCTTTCTTCAAATGAGTCCACATGTACATTCTGACAGATGGTGACTCGCAGCAGTCGAACCTGCCAAGGAGATGAGAATCCTGCTGTGCAAAGGACGACGCTGACGCCCCGCCAAAGACTGGATTCAGCTCTGGATGTTTCAAGACTAGCACAGCAGGAATGCAAGAAGAATGCCAGGGACCTGCACAGCAGAAAGCTGTGACCAAAGGTAATGATGAGGGTCAGGAAGTGCTCTCTTGTTCCCTTTCCAGCATTTCATAGTGGATCCACAGACAATGGCTACTCTTGCATTACAGTCTTTAGCAAGAATTTCTCTTCTAGAAGCAAGAAGCCTTAGGAAAAATACTAAACTGCCAGGATAAAATGCCTCCAGAATCACTGTGGAAGGTATTTCCAGGGTTTCCAGGGAAACCTCATCCTTAAGAAAAACAGCATACGGGGATATCAAATGCAGACCTGAATCTCTTCCTACTCCTCTTTAAAGGGCAATAGGCATAAAGCATGCCAACTTCCTAGATGAGGATGAACATAAATCTAGGCTCTAGAGGTAAGCATGAGCACCTAAAGTGTAACATTTAAACTGGAAGAAAACATCTCATCCCAAGTGCGCACTGGCACAAGTCTCTGAGAGTTGTTCTGCAGTGGCTTTTGTGCCACTGTGTGACGGACTGAAGCCCTGAGGAACAGACAACTGATGAATATGACAAATTCTAAGGGCTGGAAAAGAGGTGGAGTTAACCCACAATCTAAGGAAAAAGACTGAAAACTTCAGCAAGTTGTTCTGTAACAACTCTTTCCACAGAGGTAAAGGAACCAGATCCCTCTGCAGTGAAGATGCTTTGCAGTAATTACCAGAACCTAGGCAAATGTTTGCTGAGACATGGACAGAGGAAACAATGAAACACAAGACATCCATGGGCTGGAGACAATGTGCGCATCCTACATTTAGGAAATTGGAACCATCTCCCTAAACTTTGAGAAAAGATACTGAATGCAGTTGCAATCCAGAACATGATTCTGTTCATTGCAGAAGATCATCTTGCCAAAGCCCAAGATTTGGTATCAAACAAGTTTTCTGCCTGAGTGTAAGAAAGTAGCTGATGCAGCAGCAGCACTGTTTCTAGGAACCAGCCTTTGTATGATTAGAGGCCCTAGGGATCTAGAACTTTCATATTCAAGAGTGTTAGCTCTTGTCAAAGAAAGGATCCTGGTGAAAGAATGGAAAGGATTAGTTGGGAAGTAGAAGGGAGACAAACTTAACTGCAGTTAACATATCCCCTAAGCAACATATCCAGGCTCAAACTGAAGGTATAATATGCTTCCAAGATGACAGATAACATGGCAATCACATTCCAGTTGATGTGAAAGTTGGAGGCTGAGAATGGGCAGAAGAAAAGAGGTTTGGCATTCTCCCTACCATCTTTACCAGACCAGTTTGAAGAAATGAACTGAATATTGTGAGATGCCAAATTTAGCAATGCCAGTCCCAGACAGAAACGATGCAAAATAGCCCAAGACGGTCCACAGGTGGAGTAAAACATCATTCCCCCAGGACAGGATTCCACCAGAATGCATACCAGATTTTCTCTTAGGAATTCCCATGCTATCTTTGAGGGGAAGATTTCTCTGTGGATGCTGGCACTCCCCTTGAGTGTGATGTGCCCTTGTGATGGGCATTCATGGTAGATAATGAACGTGAAGGGAATGTGCCATCAAGAATGGCCTATGGGTTAAACAGCAGTGACACGTGACCCTGGTGCTGATGGCTCCGTTGAATAAGAACCCCTGAGCAGGAGGGCTCAGCATCTCAGAAAAAAAAAGTAAGATCTGAAGAAAAGGAGAGTGTGAGTGGACATTTTATCCGTGACCTTTTAACCAGGTAGATTCTGAATAAAGCATGCCAGAGATCTTCACAGGTGATGGGATCAAAACCATTTGGCTCAACCATTTCCAAATCAAATTCAGGTATGTGAGCTCCTATGTCACAAAGTATTTGAAAGGCTAGGGCAGGCTTCCACGTTCAGTGGGGATGAGAAGATGGAACAAAGCCTTCAGAAAGAAAAACAAACCCAAAAGCAGATCAAGACTCATCAGTCAGCAGAGGGGCAATGAACAGGTGGTGGTATGTTCTCTCCTGTATGCCAAACACCAAGCCAGACTGGACAAGAGCACACCCTCCATGAGTACTACACAGGAAAAAGCATAAATCTTACCAAGTAAGGCACAAGTATCTCCACTGTTAGAATGTACATGCAGACTCATTTGAAACTAAGTCATTCATTTACTTAAGCCATTCATTTTTTTCATTTAGCACACCACTGTAAATAGCTGCTGGTCTTTTGAATTCTTTCGTACTCTAGAGGATTTTTTAAGAGACAAAAATTATCAATTATCCTTTATAATGAAATCTATCACATATATTCTGACTTAAGGAATGTACAGAGAAATTTCTGGTGGAATTCTTAGAACGTGGATAAATTGAACCAAATCTGCCCCTGATTCTGACAGCTCAAAGCTAATCAGAGTTTTAAGGAGTTATGAATTAAGTTGCCCAAATTCTGCTTAACCTACAAGTAGTTTTACCACTTACTACTGTATTTTCAAATAGCAACAGCCATCAATTACAAGTCATATCACTCTGAAGCACTTAGTAGTATGCATTTAACTGTTCTCCCCTCCCAAAGACAAGTCACTTGATGCTCCTTACTCGTGTAGAAAGTTATGGTAGTGTTATCACTGCATGCCAGTGGCCCCCTAATCCAGAATGGTCCCCTAGATTTGCCAGACAATGCTCCAAGGAATTTTGACAAAGGAGAAGGGTTTTTTCACAGATCCCTCTGACTGCTCAATCAGGCATTTCCCAAGGACAGAGACATGTTTTTCGACAACCCATAATGAGGTGAAATTACTTAGCCATAAGCAAACAGGGAACTTTTCCAACATCCTGAGGCAGACTTGAAGCTGCCACTGAGCAGATGCTCTGTGGAGAATTAACCCAGGGGACTTATAACTCCAACAATTGAATATGAAGAGTACCTGCAGACAGCTTTGTGCCTTAGTGTAGCCAAGCATGCCTTGCTGTGAGAGCAAGCCTACAGCAAGGCCAGGAGCATCCCTGGGTAGGTTTTGCATGGCCTGGTTTTTGGTAGCAAGGGGGCCATTGAGGGGGAGCCACATGAGATAAACTGATACAAGGAAAGATTTCAATTAATCCTGCATCTAATACCACTTTTTTGAACAACAGCAACATTGAGTTTAAGCTCAGTCAGTTCACCAAAGGGTTCATGACTACCTGAAGGGCTTTCAAACTTGCTCCCTTCATGTCCCTGTGTCTAACCTATAATCTAAGGAAAACACTGGGAGCACAGCTGAATTTCAGCGAGGCTTCAAAGGGACAGCAGTAATGTGGACACCCCAAACAGACAGCAGTAGCAGCACATGCCATCTGTATTTTAGTCGAAGCAGAAAAATCACTCTTTTTTTGAGACACTGATGCCAGCCCCAGAATCAGAGAATTGATTAGGTTGGAAAAGACCTTTAAGATCAAGTCCAACTGTGAGGCTGAAGTTACAACTGCCTTTCTTGGAAATTATTATGGACTTTTAAACCAACTTCAAATTATCTTAATACAAAACAAAAACTTCAAAGAAGCTACACAACAACCACGTGACTTCTCTGCTTCATTTTGGTATAAAGTGCAGAGCTTTTGCTCAGTCTTCAGCAGAAAGAAGCTATACTGAATTTAAGTTCAATAACAACAACTGAACCATTGACTGCAGGAGTGACAAAGGGCTTCTGGAGATAATAAGGAAAATTAAACAAGACCAATGAGACTTGGACACAATGGATAAATTTTTATCAGCAGAGCGGGAAGTGGTCTACCTCGTCTTATTTGTATCAGGGACTTTGGTGCACAGAGAAGAGGTTGTTGCTGAAATCACACAAGCTGAGTCCCCACTTTGCCTGTTCTACAGACAGCAGGGCTTTAGAACCACAGCTCTGCAAGGCAGGAAGTTCATAAGGAGACCAAGAATAGCAAAGACAAAGGTGCCAAAGGCATGACCAGAATCTATCTGGTTCTTTGGTAACTACATAATAAACTTGACGAGTGAGGAGAGTTAAAAAAAAAAATCTGTGTTTCATCCTCTCCAAGCACACCAGAGCAGATCAGGACAGGGCCTGAAGCTAGTAGTAGAGACAGTGCCATAGGACCTTACAGTGCCAGCCCAAAAGCTGGAGTAGATGGCACCAAGTGTCCAATCCTTCATTGCACCGTTCATGGTCTTAGGTCTGGTTTGGCACCCTAACTTTACTAACCTTCTTCAGAGTGCTCTCATCTCCAAATGCAGCTGGGTCTCAAATGAGAACAAGGATGAGACAAAATCCCTTTGCTTCAATTAACTGGCTGAGGAACAATACCCAGCTCTACCTGATTCAGGAATCACAGTGTTGCCAACAGATGTCATTAGGAAATAGGTTAATCCAGGTTACTCCTGATCACTTTCTTGTTCTCCATAGGCATGAGAAAATAGTTTCTAGAATTAGTTGTTCCATCACCTTTGCAGGGTTTGAGATGAGGTCCCTTTCAACTGAAATATTCTATTCTATTCTAGTGTAGTCTAGTCTAGTCTATTCCATTCCACTACATTACATTCCATTCCAAAACCAACTCTGCAACGAGCCAGAAGCATTTGCCCATAACCAAAATCTACAGTCATTCAGATTGTGCATGAAACTCTAATCCATCATGTGTTTAGGTAATATGTCAAAACATAACTCATACTACCTTACAGGTATTTAATATTTATTTATTCCATGCACACAAGTGTAATAGTAAAGATAACTTATGTGGAATATGCTGCAACCAGCACAAAATGCTTTCCTACCTCCAGGCATAATCTGCCCGACATCCTGCACAGTTAACACTGACAACTTCTCCTCCGTATCCACTCTGATCACGCCGAAACTCAGACAATTCATGGATAACACTGCTTTTCCTGGAGGGGGGCCACCCAGTTCAGAAGGTCTGGAAGACAGAAAGTCCAGCTAGATATGAATCAACAGACCAACACTGGTAATAGGGTCAGTAAAAACATTGTGCTGGTTTCTCAGGCTCGGTAGGGTTAAGAAAAAGAATAGTTTCTCACTTTGAACAAACAAGAGTTCAAGACTTATACAGTAACTAAATTAAGAAAGAGCTAAAACAAAGCTCTATAAAAATTTCTAAGTTTTTTGTTTCAAGTTTTCTTGAAGGTGACTTTCTGAAAAAGCACATTCTGATCAGAACTGCTATCAAAAAATTACAGCACATCCCATCCATATATCTATTAATAATTAATTTCCTTTTCTCAGAGCATCCACTGCTATCTCCAGAAATCCAATGGTATTTTTCTGACCAGTTAAAACCAATTTTTTTTAGGCCCCTGTTTACAAATCATCATAGATAAGCAATTGATTGAGGATTCACCATCTTCTTCCTCCCAAATAAGTAAGTCTTGTTTTGAAGGCATTTTAAAAGGCCCTCCAATAACTTCAGTGAGGATGAGACCACACTTTCCCAAAGCATGAAATAAACACTTTCTGCCTGACTAGTCTTAGAAAATATTAAACTTTTTAAAGAAACCAAACAAAAATCACCCATTCTTCAGTGAAGGCAACACCTGTGGGCTTCTTATTTCCTCTGCCTAGGTTTTTGGGCACCTCTATTTGGGTCATAGTATTTTCTGACTATCAGCTTAACGTGAGATTCCCCATCCCTGGAAGTGTTTAAGGCCAGGCTGGATGGGGCTTGGAGCAACCTGGTGTAGTGGAAGGTGTCCCTGCCCATGGCAGGGGGTTTGAACCCCTTCCAACCCAAAGCATTCTGTGATTCTATGACACATTTCAATAGTCAAGAAAAGCTTCAGTTTACTTCTCAGAAAAGGAATTACCTGCGAATAGCAACAGTTAGTGCCTCTGAAGAGCTAGCACAGGGACAGATTACTTCTGGTCTCAAACCTCTGGATTGAAATACATTCAGGAATGCATCACAGGAAGATATTGACCCTAGAAAGAACCAACACATAATTAGAAACATTTTTCTAAGAGCAGGAAAGCTTGAGCTGCTGGAATTCAAAGTCTGTGCTCACTCTCAGCTCAGTTATATAAATACTGTTGCATTCATGTACAAACCGAATACTCTTTCAAACTGTCTGAAAGGCATTCCAGTTTACTGTAAGAGAGTAGATTTGGAAAAAGAGCTCCTAGTGAATAACAGCTACACTGAATGAAATTCCCAACTGCATACTCCTCCTCTGGCAGCACTCACCAGCACTTAGTATCATGGAAAGTCCTTCAGGGATCAGGGTAACTTTATGTCAACTTCTTATTGTTGATCTGATTGTTTCTTCCACTTGACACTTAAATATCAAACGTTTCTGACATACCTTCACAATTCTGTCAGGCCTCTAGCACTTAGCCCCAAGTGGATTATATCTACATTTATATCTCATAGGTACCAGTTCAATTAATAGAAGAGTATAGGACTTATGAAAACATGAAGTTCAAAAAATGAATTTACACTGGTAAATATAGCCAAACAGCAATAAAAAAGCAGTGGCATCACTGGCACACAAATAGTGTTTTACTACAGAACAAACTGCTTAACTCCCCAAGCATCAGCTCTGACACAGGGCTTACAACAAACAGAATCTTGGCAAGATGGACACTCAGGAAACGCATCCATACTCACATGGATTGGCTCCATCTGCCACTATTAACATCCGTAAGGAGCTCAGGCTGACATCTCTCTGATCCCTCTGAGCCAAAAGTGACCAGTGCATATCACGGGATTTTACTACTGCTACACGGGCTGGAAATGAAAACAATCATTATGCTGCATGTGCAGAACAAAATAAAGACCAATTTATGTAAAATTATGTAAACATTCTTGTGTATTTACACAAACTTATGAAGCTACACACAAAATTTATGACCCTACAAATGTAGAAAGCAAATACAAACGCCAAATATTCAACTGCTATAACATGTATACTCAATATATCCAGATGGACTTGATCACAGAATTTGCATGTTTGCTATAAATTCAAGTATTAAGAAGCACAGTTTCTTTAAAGGTCTCTCAGAAGAAGCCATCAATGTCACTCGTCAGTGAAACTATGAGCACACAGAATACTGAAATGAGGTGCTCAGTGGCGTACAAAGACATTTTGCACAAACTATTTAATTTGGTTTTAATAACCCAAAAAGAGATGGGTGAATTAAAAATCTTCTAGGGTACCTTTGTATGAGCAGACTTTCTGTATCCAGGAAAGTGGATTAACCTTCATTAATGCATAGGGAATACTGATGACATGCATCCTGTTCATAACACTCTACAAGAAAGAAATTCAAAAATAAACTTCCAAGTGGCTTAAAATATATAGAACATGTAACAATGCTTAAATAAATCCCCCCATCATCACAGCTACAGCATAACTCTCACAGTTAACTGGCAGTGAAAACTATGTGCATACTCTGAAAAAATAAGCTGCACAAGTTACTGAAAAAGCAACAGTTTATTCTGAAAAAATATAAATATTGAAACAAAAACCATTTTAGAGAACTAATGAATTTATAGCCTCATTCTGATACCAGTACACTACCACTGAAAGAAGCAAACTGCTGCAGTTTTTTGCCTTTCCTGCAATACTCACTGTTAACACTCCATGCCAAAGGCCAGCCTCTCTTTTGAAATCCAAGACATTTGTTAGTGTTTCAGCTGAAAGCGAAGGAGAAAAATATCAGATTCAAAAAGCATATTTATAAAAATACTTAAGAACTTCAAATATTTGTTAAAGCAACTCCAAAACTTCCATGACTGCTAAGAAACCAAAGCTCTGTTGCCTATAACAAACAGGCCGCTTAAGCTCCAAGTGGCTTGTTTTACTTACTGCAATCACCTTTGAATTATGATTACCAGACTAGAATAGCACAAGGTATTTAAGACCTTGATTCATTATAATACCCCTTCCATGTGTGTTTGTCACATCTGCCAATGAACTATGCAGACTGAAAATTTAGTCTTGAAGCAAACTTCTTCAGCTGAACTGAAAAAGTTAATCTGTATTTAAAAGAATTAGATCCAGTAAGAAATATCACCATGGCTCTACTAAATTTTCTTGAGTATTTTCTCTGAGGACTTTGAGTATCTTATGTGATTCAAAAAAACAAATAAGAATCAAAGATTTTAAATCTAGGATTCAACCTGATTTTTGACAGATATCTTGTATTGATTAGGTAAAACTTGCTTATCTGTGATGTAGGATGGATGTATGCAGGAAAGTACTTGGTTAAATAGCAGCACAGATGCATGCTATGCAGATGGTCAAAACCAAGTGCAGTTCTTGGCTGTTCACTGGAAGAATGACTGCAAACAAGCAGATCTCTCACTATATTCCATCCTGGGGAGATGTTCTTTTGGGGGACATGATTAGGTAGGAGGGAGATCCCCTCCCTGATTACGACTTCACAGGTGGCTTAATGCTCTTTCACATATCACACCCTTGATGAATGAAGAAGTTTGTCTTTCCCTTTGCAGTTGAATCTACTACTCTGTATCTAAAGTTCTCTGAAGGCAGCAGACATGATTATGCAACATAAATAGTCTGAAGATGCAAAGCTGTCGATATAATTTTAAAGTTACACCTATGTAACTTACCTTCTGAATAACCACATGCCTGAGTCAGGGCATGACAGTGTGCCAGCATGGAGGCATGAGATACAGTAATGCCCACTGTGCTGCCCTCTTTGCTTGTCTTGTACTGAGAAGAGAAAGTGTACGCCAGCATTAGATTAACAGCAAAACCAAGAAAATTTACAGTAGTGAATGGAAAATATATTACAAAAACAAACCCAGCTTTTTAAATTTAAAAAGTTAGCATAAAAATATATTTCTGTCCACAGAATAAACTAAGATGCTAAAAAAATCTGTTTCTCTGGTCCAATTAAATTGTCCTGAGCATCCCAAAATGCTGATTATCCCCAATCTTCACCCTGACTCCACACAGTCACTCAACTGACAGTCTAGATGCCTGGCAGCCTGATGGAAACATTCGCATTTCACAGTTTAAAATATTATAGCCATGTGTTTTATTGTATCAAGAGTTTAAAGGAAGAAAACATCACATAAACTACAACAGAGTAACCACAGAAGATATCACATTACACTGGATCACCTCGATATAAGCAATCTCGGCGCTGGCATCCCGGACCTGTGGATGCCAGTCCTTGGTTGGTTTTGCCAGATGCTTCCCATCAATCACAAACCAAATGAGACGAGGCCAGCCTTCAAAGAAAAATAAAAGTTAATGTCACCACAGTTCCAAAAAACCAGTTTTTCCCCCCAGTATTCAGGGGTAGTGACAGGAGGCAAGCAAAGGCAAAATCCCTTGCCAGAGAGGAAGAAACAGCACAAAGCACTGCCATGACAATCAAGGCAGCTCTTTACGTGTAAGAACCATGAAAGCAACCCCCAAATCTGAAGTCTGACAGCAACAATGAATATACCTGCTTTTTATCCCATAAAAAATAAAACCACACCTTTGAATGTCACCACCTCGCCAGTCTGAGCTTTTGGGAGGCCTTTCTGACAGGCATCAGTGGTTAAAGCTAACGTGACTCCACAGCTGCCCAAAAGAAACCCAATCTGCTGACTGCCAGCATCCTGTAGGGAAACAAAGAAATAGCAAAATTACAAAAATCAAAGCTTTTGGACAGTTTGTTGTAACTTCTTCATGTTTAGAAAACATTAAATGAATTTATATCACAGGAATAAACAAAAGTCTATCCCATAAGACCTTTAAATGACTGAGAAAATTTAGTTTTGTTTAGTGCCAGCTAAGATTTGCAGCAGGTCTAGTAAAGAAAGCAGTGTCAGAAGCAATGGCTGTATATCCCTCCTGAACCCAATAGGGATGTTTATAAATTCTGCTAAAACAGAAAACTGGTTTGATGCTGTTTCTGAGACCTGACACTGAGGAGCAGAGCCTGTAGCTTTTTAGTTCTTCCCCAACAATCTCCATGTGTGTAGGATTATACCTGTATTTCCAGTAACTCTGGTGTCTTTGCCTGCCTCATTACTCAGCAAGAGAGCTGAAAAGATCACCTTTCTGACATATTCAGAAAAATACTTCCTCATGCATTATTGAAAATAATGAATTCAAATAATTTCTACAATTACACACCCTAAAATACTTAAAATTACTACCTCAATATTATTTCCCCCTTTCCTTAACTAAAAATTGAATATAATTCCAAGCACTGAATGTAGACTGAACAGTCTGCCTGATGCTTTCTAAAGAGCAGGCTCTGAAGGACCCCATGTAAGGACTGCAGGATTTAGACATACACACACAGACACAAACACTTCATTTATTTATCAAACCATAAAAATGTTGAATGTATCTGCCTTACCTTTCTTGTTAGTGGAACTTCTATTGGGACAGGAATAAGTTCTGCCAGGAGACATCCATAAAATGCCACCATAAACATAACTGGATCACTATTAGGAAATACGAGAGCTACCTACAAAAATATAGTAAAATTAGAATTTTTTTTTTTTGTCATTTGGCAGAGGGGGGCTGCTTTTTAATTTGGGGAACAAAATTTTCACAACAATGTCCAGGTTCATAGATAACCAGGTTCATAGATAACCAGGCAGAGAAATACTAAGTATTAAGACAATGTATTATTCCAAGTGACAGTAATGATTATTTCACAACGTTTTATTAACAAGGGTTTCTTCAGCTAAAGCTGTTCCTCAGTATTTCATCCATAGGGACCACTTCCAAGAGCAGCCTACCCGGTCTCCAGGCTTCAGCAGGGGCTCATTCTTAGTGGTTAGCTTGTTTAGCAGGGTATAGGCTAACTTCAAGCTTCGACTCCATAGCTTGCCTAAAGAATAAAGGAAGAAATGAAGAAGCAGAAACTAAAAATTTAATTGGCAAATCTCAGTCCCTCACACAAGCACTAAGCCTGACTATATCAGAACAGTTGGCCAAGTCCAAGTCCAAGTCCAATTTAGAACTTGGCTTCTTTTTGGTTTACCTTTTTATTTTTTTTTCTGTTTTAAATGTAAAACTAAACATGATACTCTAAACAACACTCAAAACTCCACTGCAGAGTAATTACATTAATGCAGCTGCTCAGCTACATTTCCTGCATCCCTCATCTGTGAGAATGCAAACAATAGAGTTTAACATTCTAACATATTATACAATGAATGCTGCAGTGAGCTATCCTGAAGGACACAGTTATTTTCCCCCAAAATGCTATTTACTATAATACTTCTAGTTCACTAATACAGGCAAGTTTTACTTCCCACCATTAACATGCTGATTATGCTCCTGAGGTATGAGTCTTCTCCATAAGGCTGTGCAAGAAGATGTTAAAATGGAATGTCTCCTCTGGGAATCTGAAGAGTGCTTTAACTCTCATCTGTTTCTACCTCTCAGTTTACACTGGGCTATTTTTAGTGCTCTTTTATGAAAAAAAACCCCCACAATTCTATGAGATTTACAAATAGCCTCTTGGAAAGAATCAATATGTTTTGCAATAAACATTTTTCCCTTCCTTAGTTTCTTTAAAAACGTTTTCCATATACAATGAATTCATAATTTACATTCCTACAGCCGTCTCCAAGCACAGGCAGTCCCTCTGAAGTAAGGCAAACTGTTGTTTCACGATGAACACCTAATTCCTCCTCACAGCTGGCTCCAACACGTACCATAGGTCAGGGTATAGATGGCTTTCCCAGTGGTATCCAAGGCTGTCAGACAAGGGGCTTTGGGCTGGGTGGTTCCCCAGCGCTGCAGAGCAGCCAGCAGCGAGGGAGGCCAGTTGGTCACAACCCCCAGGGGTTCCCCTTTAAGTACATTCACTTGATTTCCTTCAGGCTTTGGTTGATTTGGGTCAGGCTGTTGCACTAAAACCAAGCACAGTAAAAGGGAAATGTCAATCGGTACAAAACGTGTAAATTTCACTTCAGTCTATTCTATGAACCATTCACCTCCTCCTCAGCGCTATCACTACATCCTCTGCTTTACGATGATGCTATGCTAATCATCTGTTGGCTTCCCAAAAAACAGCGACCATCACTTCAGAGTTGTGATTCCACGTCATCGAAAGATCAGAATTCGAATCTCTAGCCCACTTTTCTCTACTTTGGAAAGCTGCTGCTTTCTGCTGCTTGTTCTCTGCATCTATTTCAATGAAAGCCTCCACAAGTCAAGAAGGGTTATCAGAGACAACAGCTTCAGTGACATCTGGACACTGATTTTTGCTTCACTGAATTCTCAACAGGTGATGAAAAATGACACTATTCCTGTCCAACAATATATTTTTAAATAAAGGCCTTCTGTTAAAATTCTGCTCCAAGCTACTCCAGAAAGTGAAGTATCTTGATCTTAGTTAGCAAAGTCCTGGTTGAAGTTTGTGAACACTCAATGCAGACAACAAGCAAAATTAATAGTTCCAAGGGATGCTTTCCACAATTACGTGCACCTCAATGGAAGTTCACCTGGAGAAACTTCAGCAAAAGACTAGAATCACAAAAACACTGTATCTTACAAGTGTCCCACCAGTAACAGGGAAACTCCAGTGGTAAATGCTCATGAATGTCACACTGAGTCGGAGGGTTGAGTTAAAGATTATCTTCCACTTGTGATAACATATGACCTTTCTTGCTCCCCTGTATTCATTTTACCAGGACTAGTTTTCTATTGAGAAGAAGAAACCAACACTTGCTAAGTACAGTTCTGTCATGAACCACTTACACAAGGAGTAAAAAACATATCTGAAAGAAAATTAACCTTCTAGCAGTTCTTCAAAATCATCCACAAAAAACTCCTTCAAAGGTGGGCGCTTTGGTCGTTTCAAAGTATTTAGCAGCTGCTGGATTTTAGAGGACACTCTGCTATTCACTGGGACACCTGCCAAAAGGAAAAGATTTATTATTTATCATATATTAACCAAAATACACTAAAACACACACAACTTTCAGGTGGAAAAGTCATTCAGGATGAGTACCTTGTCTGGAAGAAAACAGCTTTAATCAGTAAGAGTTTCCACCATGAATTTATTTCCTTTCAAACAACACTGTTCCCTGGCTACCTGGCTGATGAAGACACTTTCTCATATTCCATTTTAGTTTTCAAACCACTGACCCCTTCATGAGACTTCAACAGAAACATGAAGAAGGTCTTTTTCTCCAGGAATTTAGTTATTTACTACACCTTAATATACATTCCATTCTGAAAGCATCTGAATGCTTGGAAAAAGCGAGTGAATCTTTTAATATTTTACAGGGCTTGTAAAAACAATCACAACACAAAACGTGTCAAATGCTGATTTTCATTGGTGTCTGTTCAATTAAATGTAAATACACGCTTTTATATTTACCAACATTTAAATCTCTGAGGCAATATAAAATTAAGATGCCTATGGAGATTTATATACAAGGGGACACAGATGGAAAAGTAGGAGGTCTGTAATGCAATCACCATCTGCAGTTTCCAGAATGCTGCTGCTGTAGCCTCTGGGCACTCCTCGCACGGATGCGACCTGCGGGCGCTCGTGGTGCAGGTATTCCACCAGGCCAGTGGTCACATCAGGGGGGGCAGAGTGGTTCTCTGCAGAAATGCAAGACAGATAGAGGAGCTTATCAGACACCTTAAGAATCAACATAATCAAAACTGCTTTTACATGAGGGTACTTCACAAATCCTCACAGGAGCTTGAGAGAGAACCTCTTCGTAACCTGGAGGCACAAGCCTGCTTTGCTTGGAGCTGTGCCCCATTTCCTGGCTGTAGAGCAATGCTTAGGGAATGTCACAGAATGGTTCGGGTTGGAAGGGACCTCCAAGCTCATATTGGTCCCACCTCTTGCCGTGGACAAGGACACCTTCCACCAGACCAGGCTGCTCCAAGCCCCATCCAACCTGGCCTTGAGCACTTCCAGGGATGGGGCAGCCACATCGTCTCTGGGCAACCTGTGCCAGCCAGGGCTTCACCACTCTCACAGGGAAGAACTTCTTCCTAATCTGAGTCTCTCTTCTTTTTAAATTTAAGACCATTCCCCCTTGTCCTATCATTAACTGCCCCTGTAAGAAGCTGCTATCATTCCAAAACTGTAACCAAGGTTATAGAATGGTTTTGAATGGAATGGGTTAGGAAATGGCAGTATTTTTGAGAAGCGTTTGAAGAGCAGACAACAAGAATAGGAGGAGTGAAATATTTGGAATCGTGATGAGTAAAAATACGAATGCAGCAGGGAAGAGCTGGAGAAAACCCTGCTGCCCAGGGCTGGAGCTGCCTCTGTAGACACAGCCCTTGGAGAACCTCAGCATATCACAAATCCTGCCAGAAAAACTCCAAGCAGAGGGAGATCTGGGCAGTGCTGTGAAATACATTCATTATCCCCCAGTCTGAGGCAGTGATCAGCCCCAAGATAGCAAGTGCTTTTTGCACTGGTCCCACATTTCCAGAGCTGGCACACAAGCCACAAGTCCAGCTCTAAGTGGTTTGAGAGGGATCAGCAGGAGAAAAACTTAAATCCCTTCCCATCCTTTCCAATGGATCTCACTGCAAAGCCAATGTTTGCATTGCAGAGGCTAAATTCCTTTCATGTGGCTGAGGTACATGAAGGAGAAAGTGTTACTTCATCTCAGAAAAATGCCCTGGAACCAGTAACCACAAAGATGACAAATGTGTAAAGCTGACCTGTACAATCATTGCACAGGACCCACAGGGAGCCCACGTGTACACCTGCCTCATGTATATGCTTTCACTCTGTTCTATACATTTTTGAAGTTGCTTTTTTCTTTTTTTTTTTTTTTTTTTTTTTGGTTTTTTTTTTGTTTTTTTTTTTTTTTTTTTTTTTTTCCTTTTTTTTCCCCTTGGATTTCCCAAAGTCCCAAACCATAGGCTTCCTGCAGCACACAACTTGGCCACAGGAACAAGTGCTCCCACTTCCCACCTGACAAACCCTGCAAGGACTAGCTATGTCTCACTATGTAAGGAGAAGGAATAGGTTCCATTTTCAGGATTTATCCTCAGATAAAAACCACATTAGCTTAATTAATCATTTGAGCATTTTATTAATAAATGCCCATGAGACTCCATGCTATTAATTTGTATCATACCATGGCACAGCAGGGTAAGAGAAGCGGTGAGGAGTTAAAAAAAAAAAGCGTGAGCGGACTTGTGACTTCAGGAAGAAAGGTTAATTGGATTCAGACTGAAGGACCTTCCCATTAGTGATGAAAAGACAGAGATAAACGCAAGAGAGCAGTGTCCAAAGTAAGAACAAATGGGCTATGACAGAGAATTAAAAGCCACAATGATCTATACTTCCAGCTGCTCTAAGCCAAGGTGGGAAACACTCCACAGTTGATATGGTGATCTTGAAAAAAACCAAGACATACTGTCAGCCTTATTCATTTAAAAAAAGAACACCAAAAAAACAAGCAAAAACCACCAAAAAACCCACGGAAAAACCCAACAAACAAACAAACAAAAAAACCCCAAAACGAAGGGAAAAAACACCCAAAAACTACAAAAGAAAAAAAAGCCCCTCAACATGAAGGGCTGTCCTTGCTGCTATTACATGAAAGACAGACATCTTAAAAATAATGCATATTTCTATCTGACTCCGTTAAATACTGTAACCTTGCACTCCCAACACTGCAGTTTGCTGCCTGGGAACTTAGTTTGAGCTCATCATTAAAAATGCAGGCCGGAGAAGATGAGCTGCAAGAGAACAAGCTGCTAAATTTAAATTCTCCAACATCTCAAAACTGTGAATAGCTATTCAGTACATAACCAAAACAGAATATTTCAGTAGGGCATGGCAATTAAGATATGTGAGATGCCTTTCAGATTGCTGATATCAGCACACTATCTGAAAAAATAAATTCATTCTTCTATGCTCTAGGACAAATCAAAGCCCCTTTTAGAAGGTATGTGAGTATTTATCAAGAATCACAAAAGTTTGCAGTGTAAGAACTGAGTACATTTTCATATTCTTCTGAGCTAGGGAAAGTACATGCAGACAGCAAAAATGTCCCAACTGAACTGATATTGGCCATGCAAGAATGTTACCAAGCTAGGAATGAAAACTGATAGAACATGGCAAGCATTGCAGAAATGAGGAAGACCATTCTTATGTGAAAATTCATCTGTCGTTGTTTTTTGGGTGTTTTTTTGTCAAAGGCACTGGAAATTTTATCTTTATAAATATTTTAATAGATCAGCTCTTAACAATCCCCGAGCTTCCTTCTTTCTAGATACTATAAATATTTCCCATTAATGAAATTTTAATCCTGCATTCAGCCCAACGTTCAGCTGCTTAAATGCTGGACTCCAGCTCTTTAATAAAGACTTGATTTTGCATACAATGTTGTTGATTTAACAGTCCTGATAGACACATCTATCTGGCCTGGGGCATGAGACGTAACAAGATGCTGTGCTACATTTGTGTATCTTGTAAGTTTTTACAGCTATATTAAGAATTTCATCAATCCCAAAGTTAAGCTTAAAAGGTTAGCCGTAATTGACTTTATAATTTTAAGGGGTTAAACATGATTCCTATCAATCCATAATATGAAATCCAGAATGGCTCAAAGTGAAGTGGTGACAGATTACCTCTTCCTTACATCCACCAAATACAAAACAAAATCGCAAATTTCTCATTAATAAGCTTAGAAATAGGAATATGAAAAATTAGTTTTCTTTACAGGTTTTGTACAAACAGCAAAACATTTCCCTAATGGTTAGTACCTCTGATTTCATAATTTTCCCAAAGACTGTGTGTTTTTCTGTCTTTTGGGTGCTTACCAACTGAATCATGTCAAAATACATAGTCTGACATTGCTTAGAGTAAATACATGCAGATTGGGAAGCATGCACCAACACCAGGATTCCTCTGAAATTCTGCTTTGGAATCCACTAAAACTGAACCTTAGTTTCTTGGTAAAGCAAAGCATTTTACCAAGAAGAACGCACGTTCAGATCTCATGAGCAACTGGCTTGGGTTAAATACATATACATCATACCCACCTGGTCTGCGAATTACACATTTTAAGGCTATGCACAGGCACCTCCCGGTGAAGACCTTTGTGTTTAGCCCTGCTTTGGGATTTGTAATGTGATTTCATTCCAAGCACACTGGCAGGTTTACTGACCTATCTGGGTGTGTGCCATGAGATCTGCAAGCACAGTGGCAGCAGTGGTGGCAGGAGCGGGATTGGAAGCAGCAGCAGGTTTCCCTCCAGGATGAGATGAGGTGGAGGATGCAGAGGATGAGGTGGAGGAGCCCTGAATGACCCGGTTAAGCCAGGGCTCTACGTTGGAATGGCTCTGGAACGGAGTGGAGCTGATCCGCCCTTGCCGCCGCAACGAGCCCTCATCTTCTGATGCTGACGATGTGTCTGTGGTCAAAATAATGATGACAGGCCTGTAACGTGGGAATGGGAATGACCCAGCACCAGGAACACGGCACTTGGCCGTGCTCCACGTGCTCTGCCCAGCGTTCTCACGTGCTGCACGTGAGGGGCACCTACTAAAGGAATGGGATATTCACACACACAAATCCCTCTTGCTGCCATTGTTTGGGTTACGGCAACAACTTCTATACATTAGGGCCAGAACACAATTGGAGCAAAGCTTCAGTTACCTCCGACATTTGGAATGATATGAGAGTTAAAAAAGGCTACAGCAGAGGATCAGCGAGCATCCCATCCTGTCCCTATTCCGCTGAAAAAAAATTTCTGTACTGAACAGGTAAATTTTACCTCATCACACCTGAATAAAACCCATTATTTTTTCTTTGTTATTTTCTCTTTTACTCTTTTTGAGGGGAAGGAATTCTTCACTTTCCGATTCTTCTGACAAATTGTTTTGAGAACTAATTCCTAAAAAAACCATGGTGTTCTGAAGTTGAGTGAAAGAGTAATTACAAAGCATGTAATTTCACCACATAAACTGATATTAATGAGTAATACACAGAAATGCTTAGTAAAGCATCTTTTCATTCTAGATGTATATTTATTGTTGTTAGAAGTCTGAAAAAGGGCTCCTAATTAAATTACTATCCAGTTACTTAAAACTTTCCAGACGTTTCCCTTTGGCACGCAATCTTTCCTTATTTATTATCCATCCAAGAAAAAATAAAAAGGTCATTCTAAATATCTAGAAAATACATCCCTTGTGATTTTGAGTGAAAACCAGAAAGTCTTATTATAGAAAAAAAATCTTGCCCTCATAAAGAAATTGCTGAATTTTAATGACTTGATCTTTCAAATGCTTTTGCAAGTAGGGTGTCTGTTACTATGGTCTAAGAGCCCCAGACATGAAAATCTGGGGTGGGTTACATCAGGAATTCTGCAACCTTAATTTTGGCTGTTCTCTTAATTCTCTGAACACATAATTGTTCATCTAGATACAATTCCATATAATTTTCTTGAAGCAACATAAAAAAAGCTACTCCTCATCTTGAGCAATGCATTTCAGTTACCAGCTCTTTAATTTTCTAAATTTCAAGAATATGTGCATTTCCAATAACTTCAGAATAATTTCTCTTAGGAGTCTAAAATCATAAAACCCAAAAAAACCATTTCATAAGAATCCCATTATCTGGATGGCATTTTCAAAGTTAAAGTTGTAGATATCTCACTATGTGACCTCCCTCATCAAACATGACAATTTTGAATGAAAATACCCGAACAACAGATCTCTAAGAAGATTCAGCTGTGGTGCACCCTCATTCCTGGGTCTATGTCTCATGTGATGCTTTCGGTCTGCTGCCACATTCGGAGGTTTTGGCAGCTGACTCCATTTGCTCCTGGAGAGAAGCCAAATCTGTCCCATATTACTTGCAATCTTCCCCTTCTTTTAGGCAGAAAGCAAAAATAAATAATCCCAGGAATATGGAACAAGATGGGATCATGAACAGCCAGGGATTGAAAAACAAAGCCCAAACCAAATCACCATATCTGCAATTTATAACCACTTCAGAGGAAGAAATAAAACTACAGAAATATCAGGCTTCCCACAGAATACACCCTCTTGACAATATCTCCTTACCCAGATTCAAGACAAATGAAGTCTGTGTACAAAAATGGAGGGTCCATGGTAAAAGCATTCTAATATCAAAACATAAACACACCATGAAGTAGCAAGGCCACCCCAGCAACAGCTCTGTGGCAGTGGCAAGGGTTAATCCATGGATCCTGGTGTGTGGTGACAGAACAGTGACAGAATACTGTGTGCTTGGCTTCCAGCTCTTCCTGCCTGGGAGCTGATCCAAGGCAGTCACAGAAGCCACCCCTCTTTGAGCCAGACTAGCATGAAGGCTCAGCTCCAGTTCTGATCACAGGAAATCCGTGTGGGAAGGATCAGACTCAATAGGACAAAACCAAAAGTATGTTAAAATTTTTGGAAGGGTGACTGATAAAAGTAGTTCCCTTACTGCCAGCCAGAGGTTGGATTTTGATTTAACGCTGTGCTGAGAAACATGGATTCACAGAATGGTTTGAACGGGAAGGGACCCTAAAGTTCATTTTGTTCCATCCCCTGCCACGGGCAAGGACACTTCCCACTATCCCAGGCTGCTCTGAGCCCTGTCCAACCTGGCCTTGGACACTTCCAGGGATGGGGCAGCCACAGCTTCTCTGGGCCAGTGCCTCACGACCCTCAGCCTAAAGAACCTGAATCCAATGTTTCCTTCCTGGTACCTGATGATAGCTGTTTGTAACAAAGTTTCAGTTACAAATACCAAAGCATGTTCTAATTGCATTAACTCCTGCCAATACAAGGACTTAAGGCAGTGGGTAAATGGATCAGGATTAGATGCTCAGCTCTACTCTGGTTTTTGCAACTTTGGAGCCTTCTTGCTGAGCTAACTTTGCAAATAAAAGCAGGCCAGAAATAAGATAGTTATTTTTATGATTTGATATAGCTGAAGAAAGTACTTAGAATATTTTTTAATGTCCTGGTTTCCCATGATTCAGAACTCATCCAGTGGCCCATTCTCTTACAGAGATAAGGGGATCTCGTAACACCTTCTCTCAGAAAGAGCTTGACAGATTCTAGAGGCACTTAACTCTTCACAGAATATCCTGAGTTGGAAGGGACTCACGAGGAATACTGAATCCAACTCCAGGCCCTGCACAGGAGCACACGAAGAATGTCATCATGTGCTCGGGAGTGTTGTCTAAATAGTTCATGAACTCCAGCAGGCTTGTGGCCATGACCACGTCCCTGTGGTGGTCAAACCACCAGTTTTCAGCTGCTATTATTTAGGGTGCCACTGCCCCCTGCTCAATCCCAGTGTGAGCACACTTGGCTTCCTTGCTGACCACCTGCACAGGCACGTTAGAAGATGACACTCCAGCAGCACAAACACACAAAAACATGCAGATCCCACGGCCTCATCTTGCTCTGTACACACATGTACAGCACGGAGTGCAGGCTCAGGGACATGGCCAGGCTTGTGTTCCATTTACACACCACCAGCCCTTTTGATCCTCTTATCCTGTTTTCCCCACACTTGCTCCTTCCTAAGCCTGCCCCTTTGCCTGTCTGCATTCCCACACCTTAACATCCCGTAACAAGACTCACACAGGTCCCAAATACTCTTGTCCTGCATCCCATACTGTGTCCCCACCCCGCTGTGGGTTCCCCCAGTCCAGAAGGTGCTCTAGTGCTGACTGGTCTTGATGGGCTTCACACCTGGCCACAGGGGCAGTAGCTCTCCAGGGACAGGCCTGGCACCCCTCACAGAGTCCTGAACTTGCCCTCCTGCCTGCTGCTGTTCCCAGGGCCCCTCTGGGCTTGGGCAGATGGCTCTGGGACAGGTCTGGGACAGGCTGGTGGCTCCTGGGACGGGGAATTATTTGGGCTGCCCCACCTGCCATGCCCCACGCTCCTCTGCAGGTCAGCAGGGCACCTTTTGGCACACAACCTAACATCCTCCCCACAGCATCTCAGCTTCTTTTTAATAGTCATTTATAAATAAAATATACTTTAATAAATATACTTAACATATCTTCTAGGCAAAAACATTAAAGGTCAAGAAAGACCATATATAAGAACACAGAAGGTTCTTGTTTATTAACTAATGCAATTATTGGAGAACCCACAAAAATAATATACTTAAGTGTGTGACTAGCAAACTGCAGTGGGATTCTCTTTAAATGGGAAGAACAGAAAGAAAGAAATACGGCTCAGAAAGCAGGAGGGCAGCATACCTGAACTCTTCTTTTACAGAAGAACTAGAAATGACAGAGAAGGACAGTAGAAGTGAGTGTGCTTCTGCTGCTGGGCCACATTACAAAAGACATGTGCACGTTCTCAAAACTAAACATCTTAGGAAATCCCTCTTCTTTGTATACAAGACACTAACCTCAAACCACTTGGCTGGCCAGCACAGTATGATTTTCTTCACCTCTAGAAAACTCACTGTGAGACAACAGAAGCTTACCTTTTCCCCCTAAAAAATTAAAGAAGGCATTCTGCCATAACCAATCTGAACAATTATAGTGTATGATTTTCTGACCACTGAGTAGTTGAAACTATCTGATGAGTACTCTGCAATTAAGGCAGCAACTTAATGCTCTGGTATTCTCTTCAACTTTTAAAAGAAGAAGCTTCTGCAATGTGAAATGAGGTATTTTCAGCTCTGACATGCTTGCCTAGATTATCTCCTCTGAGTGAGCTATGATGTAAGAGAACATACTTAATGCAAAAAGGGCACCTGCTCACTCTATGACTGCTTTCATGCGGACTTTCAGCAGCTACACCATCTCTAGATGAGGCACAAAAAACCACGAGGAAAAACATCACAGCGTAAATCCAACCAAGACCTGATTATTGGGAAATACAGCCATGATACAGAACTTTAGTGCAACCTACTAACAACTTAGGGCAGGGACACCTTCTGCTATCCCAGGTAGCCCCATCCAGCCTGGCTTTGGACATTTGCTGGGATGGGATAGCCACAGCTTCCCTGTGTTCACTCAGCGTGTACCTGGAGGTGTGTATGTCTCTACTGAAGAGTGCACCAGGACGGAGCGTCTCTTCGAGGGCATGGGCATCTTCCTCTCTTTATATTTTGCAAGCGCTGCTTGTACTGCTTCAGTGTGGACATCTGTATGGAAAACAAACAAAACCATCAGTATTTCAGTTAAGCATGAAGACTGAAACAACACCACCGCCTCCAGCCCCAATCCAGTGCAGAAGCAATGGTTTCCAAAGCTGAGGGAGAATATAGGAGTTTTCCTCATGAAATCAGCCTGAAAAGGCTCTGTGAGTAGCATTTCAGAAACCCCCCTGAAATAAACACTGCAGTTACAGAGTACCCAATATGTTACTTTTGAACTATCAGTTATTTTCACTCGGAGGGAAATTTCAACGCAGTTTCTGTACATTAGCAACAGCATTTGACTATCCACCCTTAAAATCCAGGAAGGGAAAAGAAGTACAAGTACATACATACTTGAAGTTCTCACAAAACAATAAAACAAATAAAAAACAGAAAAAAAAGAGACTAATGGACTCAAGACATATTTTCCAACTCTAACAAAATTCTATGATTCTATATGAAGAATTGGGGAAAAGACACACAGAGCTTTCACTTTCCTGAAAGTAAAAATTACCCTAATTCAGTGTTCAATCAAGATTTCACTGCAGATAAAATTTAATGTATTCCAGTGATTTTTCTGCAGCCTTTTCTCTTTGACATCTACATTCCAATGGTGTCAAAAGCTAAAAATTATGCAAGAAAAAAATTCATGAGAAGTGAACAGATGTTGAGGAGGAATGAGGCAGACCAAAAATACACTTTGACTTACCACCTAAGACTCAAACCCGTGAAATGCACAATACAACATGTATATACTTAAACATAGTTAAAATGGGCTTGTTGTGGTTTAGCAGTGGCATTCTCCAATCTAAAACACTTCAAGACAGGCACTGCTCACTTGCTGCCCCCTCTCCCTCCTCTGTGGTAGGATGGAGAGGAGAATTACTCAGAGGCACAAAAGACAAAGATCATAGGTTGAGATAGGAACAATTTACTGAAAACAGCAATGAGATATGAAAATGAACAGTAATGACAGAGGGCACAAGAAAGGAATTGCTATTGCTGAGTGGGGCAAGCCCTGTCAATGGACAGAACCCAAACCAGGACAGAGCCCAGAAGTGAGTACATGATTATGGATGGGGCTGACCACCTTTCTTCCACACGGAAACTGCTGCACAAGGTTTTCAGAATGCAACTATTCAATTTGAAAGAAAATACATATTCTTTCAGTAAGCATCAAGGTATTCTTTTGTTAAGATGCAAATATGTAACAGGTAGACAAATCTGGAGGTATGAAACTATTTGTAGGTGTGTAAGTGTGTATGACAGACCTATCTATACTCACACAACTTACATATAATATACAGTGGAATTACTTTATCCCTGTACCTACAGGGATTTACCTTGGTGATGACTACAGGTAAAATGCTGTATTTTACAGTACTTTTTCTCTTTTTTTTTGTTTAAAAAGCACCATTTCTGTCCTAGCCCTGAACCCCCTTTGGTCATGCTTGGCAAAAGGCCCTTCCTCAGGAACATGCCCTTCAGTCTGGCCAAATGGATTCTACAGAATCACAAGAATCCCTGAGCTATGGTCCCAGACACCAATGAGTTCTTCACAGCAATAACGTCACTTTTCAGGCTGCAGCTCCTCGCAGATAATCTGTTCAGAGCAGAATCTAAAATATGTATACATGCAAATATACTATCCCACCTGTGTGTTCCTACAAGACTCAGGAATGTACTAAGTAGATGCTTATCTCAAAGAAGAGCTTTTTGTGCAACCAACATGGGAGGTTCAAAGATGATGTTGTAAGGAGAGAAAAATATTAAGAAGGAAAAAGGGAAAAAAAAAAAAAAATCAGTAAAACCTCTATACTTTAATACTTTTTTTTTTTTTTTTTTTTTTTGGTCCTGGGCCCCCTGGACAGATTTTCACTGCTATCCTTCATATCAAGGACTTAATAACAGATGTTTTAGAAATTCAAAATTCCCCTTTTCTAATGTGTGCCTGCCTCCTCCTCCATTCCCACAGCTAGGTTTCTTGTCAAGTCTTGGTTTCTCCTGATCCTTACTTTTAGCTGTAATTGTCCACCAATGAAGTTTATTCCCACAGATACCCAGAAGCAAACTTTTATGTCCCCAAATTCCAGAAAGTTTAAGCAGGACTCAACATCAATTAAAGGGTGTTTTTGCAGCCTTAAAAGTAGGGGCAAAGTGGCCATTCTGCAGGACACATTTCCTTGGCAGAACTTCCAGTTAAAATCAAGCTGGAATGATTCGAGAAAGAGGCAGTAACTGTTGAGATGCACTCACTTCCACCATCCCTACATCTACATACAATTTAAAAGACGTTTTTGTTACATTAACATCTCCTAGGAAGCTGGGGAACATTAATTGTTTTTCTGCAGAAAAGGTCTTCCAAAGAGCAAAATAACACATAATATTTGTAGTCTGCATATAAATACATTAAGCCATTAAATAATGTGGCAGATAAAAAAAGGAAAGCGTTCTTAGACAGTTGTGCATTTAGGGAATGGAAAGGCCTAGTTGGAGGCAAGGGTGTGCTGGGGCTTTTTAACAAAGCAGAGCAGGGCAGGTCATAACATCACAGATATCTGTGGGAGCAAGCATGGGAACTACTTCTTATTCCATTTCCAGAGGGCAAAATCACCACCACCTCCTCTTCTAGTCCTAACTCCCACCCCAAAACCTGGAACAGACTAGATTAACTGATAAAAATGCAACCAGAAGACAGTCAGGATGAATTTTCATTCTGTTCCGTGTTTTATTTTTACAGCGCCGGTTGAACTCATCATTCCCTCTCTACTCATTAAGATCTATTCCTGGCTTGAAATCCTTCTTATAATATCTTGTCCTTGGACATCAGCTGAGTAGGAACATCCTCTCTCATCCAAATCAATGAGGTAATTGCTTTCACTTTCCTGGAACACTTTGTTCCTATTCCACTTTTGCTTTAAGAGCTTTCCTACATGATGAAACACATTTCAATAAAAGAAATGCAAGGAATGAAATTATTTTTAAGAAGCAGAATGCTTAGGGTACAAAAATTCATATATTTGTATAAATTAAATTTTAGCTGGATGCTGGAATTGCAAAAAGAAGGTCTCTACCACAGCCTGTTACTAAAATTCTTCAAAATATACTGTGAAAGTGATTCACCACATAAGAACTGTGGAGTTCAGTTTTCTTCAGGGAATTAAAAACTCATAATCAGACCAAATGTGTCACATTTTTGAGAAAAGGGATCGCAAATGCTCAACAGTGATCACTGGAAGTGATGAACAGCAAGCCCAGCATTTCATTAACACAAAGAATATATGTACCAAAGTGAGGAAAAAACCCATAGGCTAACATCAAAAGCAGAAGAAAAAGTCTTGGAGAAGTATTTCTAAGCTTCTGCACTTTATTAAGCTGCAAGCAACCAGCAACAATTAATAACTTATTAAAAACATTTTCTATTCTGCTGTAGTAAACCACACAATCTTCTCTCCTGTTCTTTGTACCTGTGCTCATTTTCTTTCTTTACACATATGCTTAAGAAAGGTTAAGGGAGGAAAACTAAAATAGTTTGTGGACTATAAATCACCTAAACTCTTAGAGCTCCTAAACTGTCCAGCTATTACAAGAGCATTTTTCTTTCCCATTTGTAACCTCTGCACATTTCTCAGCCTCTGATTCTTGTCTGCCTTAGGCACAGAGGAAGAATTTCTACAGTAGGTCAAAGAAAAAAAAGACATTTATAGGCTGACCAACATCCCTGCTGCTCATGGATACTGACAGCTAAAGCAATAAACCCTATCTAGGTGGGATTGGGGAGAGGACCTGGAAAAAGGCAAAATCCAGGGGTTGAGATATGAACAATAATACCTGAAGAAAATTAAAATGTAATAATAAGAATAATAATAGACTTAGAAGAAGAATAATACAGTATAAGCATTATTCTCATTGTAAATCTAAACCACAGTACTGTACCAGCTATTAATAAGAAAATTAACACTATTCCAGCTGAAGCCTGGACAGCAGACTTGTATTTATCAACAGTATTCACTGTTGGAATTTTTTGGATCATATCTACTGTTTGAAGACAAATATCTGGGGATGATAAAAACATACAGTTCATTTAAACACACAACTCTCCTGTGAAACTATTTTAAAAAGTGCTTACAGAGAGTAAATGACAGATGAATTGTATAAGAAGACAAAATTGTTCTACTTCCTTGCTTATTTTAAATAATTTATGTTGGTGGTCCTAAAGTACCTATAATTGCTCCAGAAAGAGATCCTGTTCTAGGAAAAGCTGCATTCTCCCCTCATCAACTACTCTTGAAAAAAACACAGGAGAACTGATGAGATTTGAAGAAAGGAAAACAAGAAATAAAGACTGGAAGGAAAGAAACAACACCCCCTCCCATAACAGCCGAAAGAATAGGCAAGGTGTGAGATTGAGGGAAGGAGGCTGAAGCTGGTGATCCCTAGTAACAGTCAAAGTGTGTCAGCACATAGGGAAGTTAAAAAGGCAACAGTGCCTGTCCCTTTGCTGAGATAAAAAACCCAATCACTAAAGCAGTAAATCTGAAGAATTATTATTTTTTTTTTAACTACAGAGGAAAAAGGGGAATAGATTTTGGCATCTGAAGGCCATACCTAGGTTTCCTTGCACAGACCTAAATAAGTTTAACCTAAACCAAGTCAAACAAAACTGTCACTATTTGGTTTTGATATCATCTGAGCACATTAAGCCTTGTCATATATCACTACTGGGAGAAAGAAATCCAATTATGTGTCTTGTAACTAAGAACTTTCCAAATTTCCAAGTAAAGAACTTGTTCGAGGCAGAAATGTTTAATGAAAAATTAGTTTGGGGAGCAGTGATACAAAACCACAGAAGGACATGGCAGTCCCCACCAAGGACTACCTCCCCAAGATTTCCTATTGCAGTTGTGCTCTTCTTGCAGATTTTTACTTTGTTAATATAACAATGGCATATCTTACTCTAATTATTTTCTATAATATAATTTTCTATAATTTAATGATTTTTTAAAATATTTTTAAACATGTCATCTAGCTAATTATGACACTATGCAATATTCCCTGGCATTCAGAAGTTCCTTCTCTGTGCAGCTGAATACAGGCATCTTTCTCAGGAGTCTGTATATATCTGCAGAATATTTAAGAAGTCTCATTCATCATTCAGTTAGCCCTAAGGAATGTACAAGGCACATCTGCTCCAGCTCTGGAGCAAGGTTTTACATATCAGCAGGGCAAGTAGGATGCAATAACCACTCTGCCCAAACAGGAGCAAGACAAGGTGAGCCAAGCCCAGGCTCCCGTTAAGGATGTGCAGTGCATGCAAACACTTGCACTTCACATCCTCAATCCCAGGACGCAGAATTACCCCGGACAAGAAACAGAAAAATATCCAGCTACAAATCCAAAAGTATTTAGGAGAGAAAAGCTTCCAAACACCTGTTTTTCCTCACTATTGTGACAAGGAATTTCACAGGGAAATGGTGCACTTCAACCACCTGAAAAGTAACAATGGCAACAGGATGCAATGAGGATATCAGCATTCTCACACAACTTTCCAAAACAGGTTTGACAGTGTGGTGTCGATTTAAAATGAAGTAGAATATCCATTGTGACATTTCCCTTTTTTGTGCACTTGTTTTAAACCAGGAAATATTTGAAAGAAAGCTACAATAAATATATAACCCTGCTTTAAGAAAATAACCAAACAAGCAAGCGAAAGTCCTGCATACTCACACACTGTAGTCTTCAAAATTTTTAAGTAACTGTTCTACAGACTGGGAAGCCAATTTTGTTTTTGCAGCAAATATGAAAAAACTGTTGAGCATGGTAAACTTCAGAAGAAACACATCAGAAGGCAGGTCTACAGCCCCTTTCCCTTCTTGCGTTTCCTCCAGGCTGGATTCAAACAAAACCACTTGTGTATCAAAACAAAAAAGATAGTTAAAACACATTAATTATCTCTTCCCCTCTTCCAAAGCACTTCCAGCTTCCTGTGTAGGTGCAGGTACCATTTTACAGGTATATTTTCCCTCTCAGGACACATGATGCCTCAGCTGTACCTCTGTCCCTTACCGGATCGGAAGCGCTCGTCCCTCGAGTTGGTGGATCGGGATTTCTGCTGTTTCGATACCCCAGCCGTGGCTTGGGAAGAGCCTGGCACTCTGTTCTCTGCTTGCAGGGATGGATCCACACCTGAAACACAGCTTGTTTTAGTACAAACTCAGCTTTGCAAAGATAATATCTGCTCCCCATGTCTAAGCTGTTTCACTACCCTCCACACTCAGTCACAAGTTCAACTGGTGCAGGATGGTACCTTTAAAAAGGCCTCATCTTCTGCCTGCATTTCAATCCAATTTAACCTATACCCATTTAACAGAGCAACGCTAAGTGGATTCACATTTTACAAAAGTGCTGCAATTCTCTAATAAACCCTTTGCAGATACTAATGCAGAATTACTGTCAGCTTCAGCTGTGTACAACCTTCTGCTGTAATCTAGGATGTCTGGGTGCTCATGTACCCCTGAAACGATGACAGATCTTCCCAGCCCCACACAAGGTAACAAAAACAAGAGGAACTGAACCATTCTCTAGTTGTTTGCTCTGCACCTTATTAGAAGAGGGCTCTAGATAACCCAGAGCAGCTGCTTACATTTAGGCTGGCTAATATTCAAGAAGATGAATCTCAATTTTACATTGTAGCACAAGAGGAATAAAAAATCAAAGGGGTGGATAATAACCATTAAATATCCACTATCACTTTTCAAATCCCCAAAATGAGGAGACTCCCTGCTGGCTTTTGATCCATCAAGGACTACATAAGTTTGGACTAGAAATTTCCATTAGCAGTTTTATTATACATCCACACTTTAAAATGTAATGTAAAAATTCCAATGCAGTTGGAGGGTTTTGTGCATAATCCTAACATAAATTTAGCTTAGTGCTGTGTTTTACAGTAAACTTTCCTCAGCCATGTAAGACCTGCTGCATTAAGTTCACTGTATTTAGCCCTTGTACCACACAGGGCTGAATACATCTTTCATTTCAGTCCTTCCTTCCCTTGAAGAGCTCCTGCTTCCCTTCCTGTCCCCAAGTCTTTTGACAACAATACATTTTGTGGAAACAAAGTATTTTGAAAACCACTTTTCCAAAATGCAAATATTTACCAAAAGCAGCTCTCATTGAACTGAAGACATCATTCCAGAGGAATCTGGGTCAGTTCCTTTGCAAGGAAAGATCTTACTTTAACAAGTAAGAAAAGGTTCCTTTCGTTCTCATGGGGTTTCTGTTTCCTTTGTTACAAAGTGAGTATCAGGAAAGAAATTGGCAATTACTAACAAAGCTAGGAGCTATAAGACATTTTTATGAAGACCTTTCAGTAAGATATAGTCTTTACATTAGACGTGTAATTGGATTAAGTATCCCATTTCTACTTCAACTGATGAAAAAGAACTTTCAAATACTCTATTTAAATATAATACCCTCAGGGAAAGTGTTTTATCATCTTAATGACGAGAGAAATCACTATATACCAGCTTTTTCTTGGGTATCTGTTAGGACCTTTGGATGAATGCCCTCCATAATCCCTTTCCCATCCCCTTTGCAGCTAACAGTGAACACCTCTGGATGTTGAAGAGGCAACCTTGAGCTAGCTATGGGTTCAGGGAGGGGTCTGTGGGAAAAAATGAGCCTAAATAACAGAAAAATGAGGGAACGTTTACTAATTCACACAGATCTAAGTTTTGAGAAATCAGTCCGACTCCAGAGATGTACTCCTCTCTTTTACAATTTGTGATAAAGAACAAATACATTCTCACTTAATTTTTCCTGTCTTCCAAAAGCAAAGCTTTCCAAGCAGATGATGGAATATCTAACATCAACTGCATTCCCCAATGGGAAAAACTGAGACAGCCCAGCAAAGAAACCAAAGTGTCCTCAATGGAGCAGAACAGAATGTGTGTTTACCAATATACAGACCTAGCACTCTTAAAAAACACTTAAGCAGAATTCTGTTTTTAAGAGAAAAACAAATGTAGTCTGCCCACTGAATTGATTCAACAGATCTGATAGTCAGAGCAGTGAAATCACTGCAGAATTCTGTTCCACATTTCACTTGAACACAAGTTTCCCATAACCACAGGTCAACAGTCCAGGAGGATTTGTTGATCTGGAAACAATAAACAACAACTTCAGATTTTGTTTAAAAGATCGAGGCAAGTCATCTCCTTGAGCTTGAGCCAAGCAAATAGATAACAAGATTAACTACAATGGTATAAAAGAGAACAGGCTGCCAGGCTGGGAGGCACCCTCAACTACTTAAGAAATTTTCAGAAAACAGAATATTTACATCATTTTTGTGTGATCTTGTCAAAAGAGACCTTGGGTGGAAAAGATAGCAAAAGAAAACCAGAACTGTTTTTTAGTGTGCCATTTCTTTTCCTCCAGGAGGGCTGTTAGTTGTAAACAGAAAAAGAGATTCATGCTCTTCCCAGTTCCTTACTCTTCCCATTTGCACTCTTGTAGTAAATACAGAGCCTTGAAATCAGGATTTGTAAGAGCCCCTTTTCCATTCTGTGATACTCTCTGGGAGGCAAATAATCTGGAAAATGGGCTGACTGGTATAATCCAACAGCAGATGACAACCTGCATGTGGGATGTCCTGAGTAATGTGCTACCTGAGCACTGCTGTTTGGCCACACCAATTCCGGGGGCAGGAGGAGCAGGGAAGAAGTGACCACACGTAACAACAGGAGTGCATGACCAACTCCAAAACCAGAACACTCTCCTCTTCTCAAGACTAAGATCAGATTTTTGTGAATCAGGGTTATTGTGATGAAATATGTATCATTGAATCTCAGAAGTTCCTTTTACATTAGGAGGAGGCACGAAATCCTTGGCACTGTTAGAAACCACAACCCAGTTTCTTCAGATTAAGAATCCATTCTTGCTTTCTCAAAGTAGGTTTCATATCATAGTACAAAAATACCCACAATGAACCTGAAAAATGTAACTTTTTGGTAAAAATAGTAAGGTAGCGCATCTGACTCTCAGGCTACATAACTATGTGCTGGTAAAATGCCGTTCCACAAGCTTGGTGAGCTTGTTCATGTATTCTGCTACGCAAATCACTCCCTTAGCCTTCAGCAAAAGCAGATGGGTAATTAGGCTAAGTCTCCCCACTCACACCAACCCAAATCCTTTACAGAAAAGACAAATACTAAAGTCACTTGATCCACTATCAGCGCATTTTCTCCATTTTTAACTTGCCCAAAGCTGGCAAAAATGAAGTCACCTTAAAGAGGCTGCTTGCTCCAACTAACTGAACAATTTGCTTCTACAGGATGAAATTCAAATTAATATTTGAATTATTCCTGTATTTGTCCATCCACAAGCACTGAAGAACGAAGACTAATACTGGCATTTCAAACAAGTTTCATTTATACAAGCAAAAATGATTTTACTGTACGAGAAGGGAAGAGCTGCCAGGACGAGGAAGAGTCTCTGCTGGCATCACAGGATGAGGATGCACAGCTAAAGACATTAGGTAGGTAGAGATCAAATTTTCAAAACATAACGTATTAAAGAGCTCTGTAGAGAGGAGAGGGGGAGAGGGAGGCCAAAGAGGAAACTCCAGACTTTGTACATTATCAAATCTTTCTGCAGCTATTGAACTGGGTCTGGAAATAAGAAAGGAACAAATGACAGCAGCCAGGTTCAAAGTGCGAAAAGAAAGGAAAAGGGGCCTGACAAGGCAGAAAATCCAAAAAGTGGAGGTCTGGCTCTGGGGCTGTTACTGAGTATTCAGTCCTCACTCAAGTTCACAGTTCAATGTTTTTATCCTTCACTGTCATATCCCATCTCAGAACATAATACCTGCTGTACACACTCTGTCTTCAAGATCCAAAACTAAGTGTTCACACCTTCCAGATTAGAGGGACTGAACAAGGGTTTACCCAATGTAATTTATTACCCAGAGTAAGGTATTAGAAATTCAAGAGATTAAAAATAATAATGATAACAAAAGGCATTGTATACATGCATTATGTTTGACAGTCTTCCATGATTCTGTAATTTTCCTCTACTCAAGGAAGTAAATTCCAAGCTTCCACTTGAAGCCTATGAAACCATTTTAAGGGCATTAATGCTTTCCATTCAAGGAAGTATGAAACAGCAGCAAAGAATACAAAAGACACTTGTTATAAATTCAAGTAAACCAAATACAAACCAGGATTTGGATCCAATTCAGAGAATCCAAACACTGACTAAACCATCTCAATGAAAATACCCACAAGCAAGAGACACACTTATTTAGACACTATGACAGACTGCTAAGCAGAACACCTACATGGCACTAGCTAGAATTTTAATTTCTAAAAATAACAGTCCATTTTAAGCAGAAGTTCAGGAGGTGCTTCACAAGCAGCCCAGCACTCCTTATGCAAAAGGATGTGCACTAGATTGCAAAGGCACAGGAATAGCAATCTCTTCATATTTTGAGACACTGTGAGAAATGAAGCTATAAACTGCTTTTCCAACTAGCCTGTGTAAACACATTATATTTTCCCATACCTCATTTAAACCAAGTACACCAAGATCCAACCAAAGTGGCCAATTAAAATTTGGACATCCTTTGATCACAGCCATTATACCCATAATATAAAGCAGGACTTTTAACTCCATAGCACCAAGAAAGGTACTTACATGTTTTTCCTTTAAATTATATGAAACTAGTTATAGTTTTTTGTCTTTTGTAGACTCCAAGACACCAGAGAAAGTTGCACGCTCCTTAAAAATGGAGCTAGAGGCATTGAGTGCTATAGGGGTACGTTTACATACGTATTCATCCACTCTAATTGAATGAGAGGCTGATTTGTGGGTACTTCTTAACCACAAAGACATAAAAAAAAAAAAAAATCACAGTTACACAGAATCACAGAGCAACCCAGGTTGGAGGGAGCTTGAAGGTCACCTGGTCCAGCCAGGAATAGAATGCATATGTATTCCTTGTAGCAGCAGAAACATTTTTCAGACATAAAACTATGAAACATAAGAAAAGTGGAAGTATGGGACATGCCAACCCCAACCAAAATTAGAGGCAGTTTCATCATAATTTTCCCTTAAAATGAAAATTTGAAAACGGTTAACATTTCAATTTTGCTGGAGCAGAGGTGCTAAGGAAGAAAAGAGAAAAAAATACTAAAACAAAATAATTTTAGAGTGGAATCACATTAAAACACACACCAGTTAAGAAAGGAAGTCACTCACTAGGGTGTTTATCTAGCCCTTACTAAATACAGTGAAATAATTTCCAGGGATGGCTCTGTAAAGCAAGCACCAGGTCACTAACTGCAATTGCAACCTCATTTACACAGCTGAAGAGGTAACTCGAAAATAACCAATAACACGGTAAAAAGATCAGTAAGAAAACAGGATAATCAGGAAACAACCATCACAAGGCAGGAGTTTTACTTGAGGTGTTAGAAAGGAAACTTAAGTCCATCACCAGCCCATCAGGACAGTATACTCACTGTAAATGCTGCTTATTTTATTTTGTTATTTCTGAATGTTTTTACACCCCAGCTCAACCCACATTCAAAATCACCCTCTGCCATGTATCAGATGTTACCCATCACTCAGAAGCTTACCATGCAGCATGCCAGGGTGCCTACAGATATAATTAATTATTTCCTCAGAGTTTTATCCGTAATTTGCATGCAGAGGTTGACTGAGGAAGCCAATTACCGACTGTTAAATTTTACTTCATTGAAATAATTAATTACTGTTTAATGCTTGCTATTACTCAACTCGTTTTTGATTTTGCACAGTGCACTCGGTTGGATCAGTTGAAAAATAACTCATTCTAGTTATCCTTTCCATATAACTACACAATTTTATGGTTCCTAAGCAAAACATTTACACTTCCACTACCTCTTCATCGCTGCGGATTTAGAAGTTTAGAATACAAAACAATCTACCAGAATGAGACTCTTGAATCACAGAGTGCTCCGTTTAATTTTCCTGTTAATTGAAAATGTGCTTTGCAGCCACTTCTTTTTCTGTTCACCAAGCCCTCTGTGGGGTTGTGTAACATTGTCTGGGTAATGATTTGGCTCCCCACAGATGCAGCTGTACAGTGCAGCAGAATGTAGCTCAATCCATTTTACATTTTACATGGTGTTGAGAGAGCAGGAGTTTGCACATGATTAGTTTGTAGGCGGCTGTTGATGAGGTGTAACAAGGGAAGTTAAACTTCCAGAACTCAAACCTATGGCCATGCAAGTACACTCTAAAGACATAAAGCTGTACAAAGACATCCTGGGGATGTCAAATCATCGAGCAAGAACTCAACAAATGTAAAATGCTGACATTCATCAATCTGCAACAACTTGATGGATACTGGACCTCATGAATCCTATCTGGAATGCTGCAATTAAATTGTTAATGATAAAAAATTTCTGCAGGCTCAAAGCCTTTGGGACTCCCACACACTATTCTGAGCCATGCTGAAGCTGTGTCAATTAGGCAAATTTCAAGTAAGAACTGGGTTAATGGAACATATGTCAGGAAACTGAAACAGGCAGTTAGCTTCATGTTTTAAGCAAATTTTATCTTTTTTTGCCAGAGCATCACTCTTTGTACTCAGAAGCAGATAGTCTATTCATTTTTTTCAGTATATTAAAGCTAGATTCCTGTCAGCTTAATGACAAACTAGGCAGAAGTGGTAAAAAAAAATCAGGTAATATAGTATTTCTTAGAAAATGTGGTATCAAGCAAGTAGGACAAACCACAGGATTTGCTGACTCATTAAACTACTGCTTAAGGCGATTAGGGAAAATACAGCTGAACAAGGAGAAAAATCTTTAAGCAGCTGAAAATCTAAACTTACTTTAACGAGTACGGCTGACAAAGTAATGGAGTTGTCTAAGTTATGCCTGAGAGCTCAGTACTTGAATATTTGTGCAAACAGCCTTTTGAGAGCTGAGAAGGAAAAAATACAAAGAAAAACCCCCACTGTCAATAGAGAGGAGTGAAGGCAGAGTAAATCAAAGGTGATGAGAGATTAAACAAGAGACAGAAATCCAAAGACATGACTTTCTAGGGGACAAAGCGCATTGACAAAGTATTTCTAACATTTGTAAACCCTCAGTCAAAATCCATACCTCACCTGGTCTCAGAATCTTTAAGCTGAGTTAGAAGACAGAGTATTTTGAACAGAAAACTGACAGTTCTTTCCAGAAAAATGATGTAAGGAGGAGAAGCTGTGGCAGGTGAGGCTAGAACTCGCTGATGACTGTTGAAGACCTCCTAAAAATTCCATCTGATTCTTGGCAAGGAACAAGCCTCTAAAGCGATGAGTTTGGTTCTCCTTGGTGTACAGAGATTACAAATTTGCTAAGGGAAAACCTACATCTATTCTTAAAAAAAAACCCCACCTTAAAAAATCCAAATAAAACCCAAAATCACAAAGAAGAAACCTTTGCTAAGAACCCCCATGATGAAACAGCTCAACACTGTTTCAGTTTACAATGTCTCATTATTGCTTCCACTCAACTTGGTTCTCTTCTCATTTTCCCTTATCTTGAAATCTGTCAGGTTATGGAAAATTGGGGGATTATAGAACAACAAAACTCAGTAGCAGCATAACAGCCCTAACTGCAAGTGATTTCAGTGTCATAGCATAAAAACAAATTTAAAAAAGGTGGGCACTTTCGTTTTTGCTGTGGATGATGAAGTGTGATAATAACCAGCTTCAGAAGTAATAGTTCATAATAAAAAAAATCAGTACTCTGAAGAAACAGAGGAGGTGAGGGAGGGTGTGGAAATGGGGTGAGGCACAGGGCGAATGCAAAAACCAGCACATTAAAGCATGAGAGTTGAGGACTACTGAGTATTTTCATCTAATGAAAGCAGCCAAATTGCTTTTAGCAGTAACTTTACTCATTTCCAAAGTTATCTTAAACTCTCAGACCCAGTTGTCAAACTGAAGTTTGCTGACAAAAATGTTACCATTTAACATTTCATATAAAACCATGAAAATATGTATTTCAGACTTTTTCCTCGCTCTGCACTTCTCTGTGACAGCCATTTCCCACTGCTGGTTAGATGCCATATCAAACACTATCATAATTCATCCAGTCTATTTAGTGAGAACTTTTCCATTTTATATTTTCACAGATTTGGCACAAAGGTGTAATTTCCATGCAGTTTCTCACCTTGAATTAGTGGTATGTACCGTGCTAACAGCTTTGCCCTCTTCTTCTCATATCCTTTCTGAGTGATGTCACCTAAAGAAAAGAAGAAATAAATACATGTTGTTTGGAAATTCTACATTTAAATCTTTGCATCAAGCACATTCTGTCAGCAACACATTGGTTGAAAGAGTAACAAAGCAAACTATGCAGGGGAAAAACCAACAACAAAAAAGGTCTTAATTACATATACATACATCAATACATATATATATATATATATGGATTCAGCCTACCTCTGGCCAAGTAGAACTCCTTTTACTCAGTCTAATTTTACACAGAAGAGTTCCTACTCTGTATTTAAAAATCATTCTCAAGTACTTTCCTTAATCCATAAGGACTGTGTTTAATTTTTTGCTTAATATTCTTCATTTCCTCAATTATCTGCCTCACCCCTTATCAGAGAACACTAACAGACACAAAGTAATTTCATTCTGCCATCCTCAACCTCCATCCAAGTGAACATGCATCATTTTAAGCTACTGACACTCTCCCAAAACAAGCAATGGGGGGAGTTCAAAGACATTGTTCAAAACAGGTAAGAAAAAAAAATGCACATCCTGGAGTGCTTCAATTATTGCAGGCATTTCAAACTACAATCTGCCAGTTTTTCTTCATAAATCCATGTAAATATTATATATAAAATTTGGACACAAGACAGAAATTACCATTTTTCTTGAGCAGAAAAGAAAATTAGCAGAAGAAATACACAGAAATATAATTTTTATGTATATATAGTATTATTATATCAAAATGAGATTCACATCAAACTAAAACAAAGCACCACAAATGCCCAAGCAGATTTGTCTGCCTGGGAATAGGTGGTCAAAATGACAAACTACACTTTTTACAAAAAAAGGAAATGGATATCAGAAGAGATGCATCATTTTCAGTTATGGAAGAACAAAACCCCAATCCAATAGACAAGAAGCACCAGTAAGATTAGAATAGTTTTTCTTAAACCAGAAGTAATGAAGACTAAAGCTCAGCAAATTCTTTAGGGCTCAAAAGTGTACCTTATGCAAATGTTCTGCACTGTAAGCTCAGTGAAGACATCGGTTTGCACAGCTTCATAAATGCTCCACATAATCCTTACCCCAACCCTCCGCACAGCTCAGCCTCTGCCGGGTACCACCCAAGGGCACAGGTAAGCCATGGAAGCACTGATCAAAAGGCGGCATTGAAGAGAGGCTCCTATTTAAACCAGAGTACTCCACACGCTGGCATCTTGCTGCACTTGAGAATTCTTTGATTTTGCTGGAGCGCTGACTTGAAGGACTTTCCTTGAATGAGGTTAAGCAAAGGACAAAGTCAAAAGAATCTCTGTCGCTTTCTGCAGCGCAGTGGCAGGTCGAGCTGTGCTGCCCAGCCAAGCTGGGCTTTGTTCCTTTCTCCAAAGCCTGGGGGTGGGGCTCCCCCTCACAACTGTTCCCCCCTTGCCCCCGGAGCCTCAGGGGGATTCACCCATCATATGGGCTTTTTGTGATCCCTCATTTCTTCCAAAAAGAGCCACTTTGCCACATCTGGTACACCGGGGCCACAGCTGCTGTCATTTAGCTTCACTTTCTCCTGAGTTAGTGGATTACACAAAAGCAATCTGAGGTTCCTCTCGGCCTCAGCAAAGCAGCTAGGAAGCCTGCATAAAGCCAAACACTGGGCTGAGCTGTTAGAGCTCTGTTTGGAAGAGATCTTGACCAAGAAAATTAATCTAGACACAGATGAAAATGTTAGCATTTCTTAAAATGATCTATAAAAATATATTCTTCATCAGTGCGCACAAGAATCTGTCATGTAGTTACCCTGATTTTGCCCAGGCATGGTTCTATTCCACCATGTTAGCACAAGACCTAACAGAATCTTAACGCCAAATTCACTAAACAGAACTGAGAATGGATCTGTGAGAGCCTGGCATTTGCTAAAGACAGGGAAATGCCTCCTGGTCCCCAATTTGCAGAGGTCAAGAGCAGAAACATTTCTAAATGAGCTAACTGTACATTAAATGTGGATGAACCTAATCAGCTGGATCAGCTCTGCAAGATGAAATCTTTAAGAACTGCACTGCTTGGCCACTGGTGAGCACAGTCACAATCGCAGGTCTGTCACCTCGATTGCAGAAACCTTTGTTAGTTCCTTCAGGATAAACTCAAGGGCATGAACATTGGCTTCTGCCTGCAGAGGTGGCTCCTGGGTGGTTTGGAAAGGCAGGCGAGTTGCCAGTCTAAAACATAACTCACATGTCATCTGTAGAAGTATTTAAAGCACATCCCCCACGTTTCTGGGATAGGCTGGATTTGAAAAGTTGGTGGAGGTGGAAGAATCAGTTCAGCAGACATCACAGCTAATTCTACGTCTTAAACAACCTTTTTTAAAAAGTCCTGGAAGATGAGTCAAAGATCAAAGTATCTTTTAAGATAAACTATAGAAACATTGGAAAAGATGGGAGAAAGTTAAGAAACAATGGCAGAAATTGAAGTCTAAAGAAAACTGGATGTGGTTTGGGAGATATTTTCTCCGTACGCACACCTGTGAGCTTCAAGCAGTGACATACACAGGCGTGCCACCAGAAGATTCTGACCATGACAGTTCACAATCATGTTTATTTAACACATAAGCTTTCATCACCACCTAAATCTAGGAAGCAGAACAACTCCTGCAAACCTACTAGTACCCATTCCAAGATGTGGTTACCTGCTACATGTTCTCCTGGATGCTACACTTGTGTAAATCAGGCAAAAGCCAAACTGATCAACAGGCAATAAGGAACTGAAACACGAAAATTGTTACTTGCAATCAAAGAAAGTTTTGGATCTCCAAACTGTACAGCAGCTAACACTTGCTGCCATCCCTGAGATACAGGCTCTGGTAGGTCTGCGCCTACCACATCTGGTAGGTCAACTGATACCTTAATTTAGTTTGCATATGATGAGCTAAGTGAAGTGTGAAAGCATCTTGATTGGAATCTTTCATATTACAGGAATCTCTTTAAAATGGAAATGACATCTGATCATTTCATATGGTGATGCATTTGACTAAGCCATTAGAAATTCTCTTTCAAAGACCCTATCTGAAACATCCTGAGGGCATCACGATGCCTTTGAAGCAGCACTAGAAGTTTAGCACGACTGCACTGAAAATTATGTTACTGGTAATTCTTAATTTGTAGCAAGACTTGCATCCCTTTCAGGGAATTTAAATTATCAAAGTACAAAACTCGTCTGATGTAAAGGTGGCAGCATGGAGATACACAAGTATATAAATGCAGAATTTCATTAAACCTTTGCACATACAACACAATCACTGAAACATCAAGTTCTAGACATTGGGCAAATCCTGTCTATCTAATTATATGTATCTTAATGATAGAAAGGGAAGGAATTTGACCAATATGTTAATAGCTAAAGATTTGGTCTTCCACTCTGTTCACAATTAGACGGTGGGACTGTATTTTACATACCATTAATTGCCTGAAAAATAAGAGAAGGGATTATCAAAACTAATAAATTTGGTTTGTTCAAGCCATTAAGAATCTTGCAATTGGCAAAGCAATCTGAAGTAACATTCAGAATTACAGAATTTGAAATTAGAATAAGAAAACTGTATTCTGACATATTAACATATCATCTTTTCCACCTTGAAGTTTTAAAGCAGCTGCAGGACAGAGACACCACTTGTATTTTACAACTTTAAAAAGCCAAGGTGGGTGAATCCTGTAGTTCAGAGAGGATGTGCAAAGTCAGCGCATTCCAGGTTATTTTGTTCCATACTTGTGAACTGCATGTGTATGCAGGGAGAAGAGAGAACTGCTCCTTTCAAACTCTGGAACTGCCTGGCTTAAACACTTATTTGCTTCATCTGCCAGGAGTCAGACAGCGCAAAAGAAGGTTAAATAACCGGATCACAAAAGCAGCCTTAGCAGCAGTTTCCAGGCTCAGTTAAGCCAAATTAATGAATTGTTCTTCCATTGCTGCAGTAAATCCTTAAGCTTGGTCCACAGGGAGACAGGAAAAGCTCCAACTCTACCACTTCCCTTTTATGCTGTTGGAGCTCCCTGCAGAACACAAACACAGACTGACAGACGCCAGCTTTATGTACACCTGTGGGTGAACAACATCTATCACACCAAGTATCACTTCCAGTTCTCATTATGATGGAGATCAGAAATCTGCCACCCCCTTTAAAAAGCTGAGGAAAGCTATACACACGGGAGGAAGGAATGGGAATCCTCTGGCCCATAGGGAATGTACTGTCTTCTTCCACAAAAGCCAACAAAAGAAGCTGGAAAAAGACTAGGAATGGTCAGGCAGATCAATGGACAGGATCTTTAAACCTCCAAGCCAACAATTAAGGCTTGAAGTTTACTTATAAATAACTCTGACATAGTTATCTTGATAAGATTGCAAAGTGAAAAGCTTCAGAAAGAAGGCTGTATAGATGCAATGTGTTGCCAGTCATGAAAATGCTATTTCAAAACAATCAAAATCTCAGTGTACTAGAGAAATGAAAACACTCAGAGTTTCTGTTTGTCACTTCCTAGACACATCAAGGATAAAATATCAAAGTAGAATAAATGTCTGGGATGTAGTAACCAACTATTATAATAAATGAGGCCAGAAATAATTGCCTGAACCAGGACACTCTATGGTATCCCCCAAAAAATCCATGAAAACTCCCTCCAAAGATGCAAATCTAAAAACAACTAGGTATATGAGAATCATAAAGAAAAAGTTTCTTTTCTTTTCTACAGTTTCTTTTCCTTTCACATCCTTCAAAGACTCATTATATAAGGCATAGTGATTAATTAACACAATGAAGATAATTCAGACTATTAAACTGGTATGGAGCCTTATTTTTATGGTGTGTTTTTGGATGTCAGCAACATTGATTTTTTTTTCCTTCCCTCCACCAATATGCAAGATGTTACCCCATCAACCACAGATATTTTACAGGGAAGAGAGCATTTCATACTTACTACTTGCAAAAAGCTCATATTCATACTTCAGTAGCAGCCACAAAGATCACAGCAAAGGTGCCATCTAGGCATGATGCACCACACTAAAGACTGAAGCAGACTGATTCAAAAATCCATGACCAAGGAAATATCCAACTCATTTATGAGACCATGAAAATCATTTAAAAACCTACCAGCAAACCCCAAAACACTCGAACTGCAGCAAAACACTCAAAATTCATCAAGTATGTTCAAAACATACGAGGTCTGTAACCTGCGGTGTCTACTCCATACACATTTCAATTTGTAAACTATGACATTTTTCAATGTATTTCTAGGTCCCGGTTTCAGATTTGATTAGTTTCCTGACACGTCATTACCATGCCCTCACATGCACTGTAAACCCATGCTTTTAGAGAAAAGATTTCAGTTAATCTTGAAATAACTGGGGTGAGAGGGGGTGGCTACTGAGCAAAATTTTATGGTGAATGCAGACACTGTGACTTCTTAAAATAAAACACTGTCATGTTAAAAAAAACTTCATCAGTATTCATGTTAAAGCTACATAAATAACATAATACAATATAATTTTACTAAGAAATCAGACCTCACTAATATATTGGGTGCACATAAGTCATCTGACATGATCACAAAGAATCAGATGAATGATTCAGAGATCCTGGCTGTACTACAGAATGATAAACTGGTAAAAAAAGAAAAAAAAAGAAAAAAAAAAAGAAACCAGCTGCATTATTCACAGAAGGAGGCAGCAAAGCAAGCCAGCTGGTGCACACAGACATCCTCTCGTGGCAGGAAAAAAACCCCATCAATCCCTATTAGGACCAGAACAGTTCAGTGCTTGCACACTTGGGAAGCCCCAGCATGGGTCCCTGTGGTGGCTAAAATTATTTACAATTTATTTCCAGTTGCAACACTACTTATTAAGTGTATTTTCTGATGAAATGGAGCTCTCCCTGAACAGCATGAACCAAATGTTGGCAACAAAATGTTGAGCGGGGAGGTTGTACCAGATGACCCGCTGTGATCTCTTCCAACCTGGCCCATTCTGTGATTCTGTGGTTTCTGCCAACTGCACCTTTTTCCTTGTTTGGCTGTCCCTAGCCAGCACCTGTTTGAGGCTGAATGTAACATACTGATCCCAGGTTGCTGCCAAGGCAGGGGCTCAGCAGCAGTATTTTCTATGAAGTAAGGTGTGTTAAAAGCTTATTTGTGAAATGCATCTTTATCACAACAAAGTATTGAACACAAGAATCATTTTTTAATCGGCTGCTTAAGAAAAAAGCATGTTAGGGAGAAAGTGTGTACCAACTTCAGTACGTATCAAACATATTTCCAGAATGACCCATGATCAATGGCCTGAAAAATACTCTTTTGCAGTAAGATATCCTTACCAATATTAACAATGATCTGGAAGAGACAAGTTGGCAGTACATTATATCACTTATTCTTCATTACCACTTCTGCCTAATCTTTGCAATTGCTGTTTCCCAAAATATGCATATGGATATGGATTCTGTCCTGCATCTTTTGATCTGGTATCCATGTATTTGGTGGCATTGTCTCTAAATGTCCTTACCAAGCTACTTGGTTATTTTTGATCCTGTATCCATGTATTTGATGGCATTGTCTCTAAATGTCCTTACCAAGCTACTTGGTTATTTTTGATCCTGTATCCATGTATTTGATGGCATTGTCTCTAAATGTCCTTACCAAGCTACTTGGTTATTTTTGATCCTGTATCCATGTATTTGATGGCATTGTCTCTAAATGTCCTTACCAAGCTAACTGGTTATTTACCTTCACTAATCCTACCGCAAGATATCTGTATTTGATTGTCAATTACATGAGAAATATAAAGCGCATTTAACTGGACCAAACCTGAGAAATCTACTAAAAATGCTGCCATTTGAGAGGTGGTCACATTTATAGAATTAGAGAATGGTTTGAATAGAAGGAACCTCAATGCTTCTCTAGTTTCAATACCCTTCTATGGTCAGGCACACCTTACACTGAACTGGGTAATTAATTATAATTTATAGGTATTATATAAGGAGTGTTATAGTACCCACAATGTTATCAAAGTATTATAACTTACAATTATGAGGATATAATTAATATAATTTATAATTCCCTTGTTAAGGTCATATCATTAAACTGCTTTTCAATTCATTCACAGTGATTTCATACCTTTCCAGCTTCTTCCTATCAAATCACTGACTCCAATATTTCTACTTTTTTCCAGAATTCCCCCATGGGATTTATTCACAGAAGATTTTGGTAAATCCAAAAAGCTGTATTCTCGAGTCCTCCCTATTCACACAGACCAACCTTCTCCTGTCCTATGATACGCTCATCTATTTCCTGCAAATTTACGCCTCTGGCTTTCTGGTGGTGAATTTCTTACTTTTTTAAGCCTGAGAAACAGACAGGAGACAGAAAAATACCACTAAATTATGCAGATAATCTGTACTAGAACAACCATGAATGTCAGACAGGCAACTCACTTTAGGTTTTCCTTTTCTTTCTCTCACGTGATCTCTCCATGTCCACACTACAGAGACTCATTAAGGGCTCACCTCAAATCTGCAGCTTTGGTGCTTTCGTTAATGCCAGTGCTGTTGAAAGGTCCCTTAAATGTGCTGAAAACTCTGCCCACCACGGGGGCGGCTGAGGAGGAGCGGCGGCAGAACTGTGAGAAACACAGGCAGGAAGGCAAACGGTGCGGATGCACGAGGCAGGATCGCAATGGGAAGAGACAGACCTGGTCCCTTTTGGAAGGCCCAAAAACAACTGCTGAGGACACATTCTGCAGCAGGCCCCTCAAAAACCCTCAACGTAACAAGGCTTCAGTTAAACAAAAAGTTTCAACAAAACCTTGTTTCAAGGAACCAACTAAACACTAGAGTTCTTCCACTTGACACCAAACAGTTCTGCTTTCCTCAAGCTCTTCCATTACAAGCAGCTTTTACCACCACAGCTCTTTAACACTGAGCACTATTCAGTAACTACAAATCATTTAATCACTTGGAATCTCTTTATTAAAATAAAAAGATTGCAAGCAATTCCCTTAAAACAATATTAATCTATGAACTTTGGAAAGTTCACATATTTGATGCCTTAACCAGTACAAATCCCCACCAATGCAGTGCTACCCACTACTAAGACACCACACTGAGTGTCCAGAATGCAAGCTCAGACAAACTATTACACTTACAAAGGCAAACACTGGAATGCAAAACTATCAGATTGAAGCTTATCCATTCAGTCCAACAAAGACCCTTGCGTGCAAGTACTGGGAAAATCTACATGACTACATTTATTTTTCAACAAGACCCGTGACTCATCCAGGGCACTGAAGAGACATTGTTCAATAAACAGAACATTGAATAGGTATCTGTTTTGTTTCTTAATTCTTTGGCCAAGAGAGAAAAGGCTTCACAATGCAGGAGCTCATGAACAGGAAGGTCACGGATGAAGGCACAGACTGGTGGTACTTGTGAAGGAGAAGTCACCACCTGTTTCAACTTTTTCATCCTAAAGCAGAAAATCTGTACTTGTTTATACTCAAAACAGTCTTGTTCAGACGTGTCACAGAAAAGTCACTTAATCCTAAATTCAGATCTAGTTTGAGTGTGGATTTATTTCAATCTTTTTTCAAGATCACCAGCAGCACCTCTTGCTAGTGTTGAAACCTGGTAAAGCAGCAACAGCCTGTTGGATGCTTGGGACTGGAAACAGGACAGAAAGCGGGACCACCAAGGACTTCAAAACCAAACCAAGCCAAAAAAAAAAAAAAACAAACACCAAAAAAACAAACACCCCAAAAAAACCAGACCAAGAGATGCTACTGTTCACATGGAAGTCAGTAACTTCAAAGATCTGCTTTCATCTTGTATAAAACTGCACTAAAATAGTTTCAAGATACATGCAGAATCAAGCAAGCTACCGTTAAATTGGTTTTTACTCAATCTCCTGCATTTAAACGGAGACACTTGGAATATAAAGGTCTCCACACAAGAATCTCACTAGCAATGAAACTGAGTCCAAAGCAACAGGCTGTGACACTTGTCTCCAAAAGCCTTGGCACCTCTGACATTATCCTCCCAAATGCTGGGATACAGAAGCACTTTCTCAAACAACTGAAAGGTGTTATTAAAAAGCAGTACATTAAATTGCAGTAGTTTATTATTTATTATTAAAATATTAATTAAACATTAAAATGTCCAGAACCACTTCAGCAAACCTCTGAGTTTCAAGGGATTATGCTAAAGGGCTGCTTGCTTTTTCTGTCTCTTATGGCAGTGACTGTTTTAATTACCAAGACTTAGACAATTTCTGTGATAAGTGGAATATACCAGCATTTTTAAATTGACACCCCACACCATGTTTGAATTGTTTGAATAACTGGTTTAAACATTTCTGAGACAAAGCTGCTCTTGTTTAGGCATCTAGATTATTTTAGACTGACATAAAGAACTCCCTACATTGCTAACACAGAACATTTAAGATACTCTTAAAATTTTCAAATAGCTATAATCAGTCCCTTCATTTTAACTAATGATCAGAAGAAAATTTAATGGCCTTGTTGCATTTCATAAACAGCTGTGAATTTTAAAACAATTAAATTCCTGTTAATCTAATATGTAGAAGCTGTTGATGTGATCTGTACAAATGCTGTTTCACTTCCTCTGCCCATTCACCCAGACTAGGTTTCTCAGGTTCCCCAGTCTTCTCTCTCCCCAATCTTTATTAAGACCAGGAAAGAAAGAAAGAAAAAAAAAAAAGAAAGAAAGAAAAAAAACACAAACAAACAACAACAACAACAACAAAACCCCCAAACAAACAAACAAAAAAACCAACAAAAAAAACCAACAACCCCACACAAAACCAAAAAAAACCAAAACAAAAAAACCCCCACCACCAACAAAAAATCACTTCTCTACTATGACTCTTATTAATTAATGAGCATTTTGATTTTTATTTCTGGAAAAATTAAGACTCTCCAGCTGTCTGGCAAGAGAGCTCTAAATCCATCAATTATATATATACACACATATACATACATAGACACATACGTGTGTGTATACATATACATATACATATACATATACATACATACACAAACATCTGTATGTATTTGAACAAAATTTTCCATTTGGAAATGCAACTCCTTTCCCAAGAAAACTGTCTTGACATGCCATTATTAACAGCTCCATTTTTCAGCTAAAATTCTGCAATTTTAGACTTTCCAATACCTCCAAACTGCAGAGCTTTTCTGATTTTTATATGCGTCTTGGTCTTATGAAAACCACTGAATCCCCATAATCCTATATTCTCTACAGCTGCATGGCTAAATCCTCCAGTGCTTCAGAAAACAGACATTTCCTAACAAGTTTAGCTTCTCTTAGGACTAAAGTTATTCTAGTTTTCCTTAATTATCTTGTCAACTTTTCCAGCGTACTTGACCTAACTCATAAACCATGAGTTTAAAACACTCTAAACCTGACACACGTGGATAATAATTTCAAATTCCTATATATTTCTATTAGATGTTTAACAGCTTGACTACATTTAGAAAGTAATTTTAGTTCCCAAATTCTGAAAGATAATTTAAAAATTTTAAATCTGAAAGCTTTTACAGTTGTAACAGTTCCCTCTCCCTGAGATTCTACAAAGACTCCCGTTGGGGTTTAGGATTCTTCTTTTTGCTTCTTTATTTTCTCCTATATGTTGCCTGGAGACAATAACAACCAGATACTTAAGAGAGATAAAAAGTTGCCAAGCTCAGGGGAGGAGGGCACTTGGCTGCACTCCTCTTATCTGAGGGTTTCTCTCAGAGCAGTGGAGATACATCGAGAGCTGGGCTGGGAAAAAAGGGGGTGGGGGCAGCTCCTTGTTCTCTCAGCATTTGGAGGGGAGAGAGGCTGAGGTTGCTGCGGAGAGAATTCGTCACCACTGCAGGGTTCTGCTCTTGCTGCCTTTCTTCTACTGCGACTGAAGCTCTGTTTATAGAAGCGGCCGCTGCACTGGGACCTTAATTAACACCCAACCTCATCAATGAGGGGACGCTTCACCATCTGCTTAGGTACTTCAGGGGAAACCCCAGGACCATGAGCCCCTTTCCCGCCCAAGCCAGCCTCTCTCTGCTGTGTTAGGGAGCTGGGCTGCCACTGCCCGGCCCCACAAATTCTTTACAACTGCCTTGGGTTTTTTTGCTACACTGTAGCCCTGCCAAGAGGCCCTGTGATTTCAGCTACAGCTGTGGAGTTTCAGCTACCTCTTGTTTGCCACTCTGGGCGAGCCCTCGCTGCCCTCCCTGCCCTGCTCCGAGGTTCCTGCTGCAGCCCCTCTTCCCCATTCAGCCCGTCCGCCATCACCGCTGCCCTCAGGGCTCGCGGCACAGCGCCCCCTGCAGGCCCGGGGGTATCACCGCACCCGCCCGGCCCGGAGCCAGCAGCGCCCCTGGTGGCCGTGAGCGGAACTGCACCTAAGGGGAAAGGGCCTGACAGCCCCGACAGGGCTGGGGGGCTCTGTTCTCTTTGTCTGCCTCGCTATACACACACATACTAGGGAAGAACTGGTATTCCTTTTCTCATATCTTTGCCTGAAAGCCCCTAATTTCAAAATTATAATAATTTGGAGGGAGGGGATCATGTTTTCCATTCCAAGGGAGGCCAGACACCTGTCTTTCAAACCAAGGTGGCCTCAGAAGAGAGAGCCTGAAATCAAGAAATTCTCAAGAAATCTCAAGAAATTCTACATGTCAGGCTAATACAACATCCCTAAAAAAATTCTCCAAGTCACTGCAGTTGGGAAAGAAAAAAGTTATTTCAAAGCCAATAATTCTCCATGCATATTTTCTTTAGGATCCTGTTGTTACTTTCTCTGTTGTGAGCAAAAGAAAAATTCACTACGCAAGCCAGCAGGCTTGGCCCCAGCCAGCAAAGCCCTTCCTGCAGAGGCTGGAAATCAGCAATGTTATTAACATGGTATGAGGATCCAGTAAGACCTATTAAAAGATCAAAATAAGATTAAAGGCACCAACGCAGTATTCTTCTGTCAAATTACAGATTCTATGTTTATTTCTATGTTTACGCCTCACTTTCAATAGCCCTCAGTCAAGGACATGCTGCTCAGAATCTCTGCTAATAAACTCATGCATTCAAGACTCTCCAGAAATGTCATCTGAAAGCCCAGACGTCAGAAACTTTCTTGAAACACCTAAAAACCCCCTGAAGATGAGTCCCAAAGGTATAACACCAATTCTTACAAAGACAGCAACTGGATTTCCTTTAAACCTAAGTTTTCCTCAGTCTCAAAATGCAACCCACTCGCATTTACCATAAAACACCAATTGCTAATTCCACTAAATACAAGTTACTTCACTGTTACTAAAAATGTCTACAAACTGACAAATCTGCAGAAGTTACTACACTATCACCAGGTTTATCACCTGAAGGTAGTATATCACCACGATTTTTTCGGGGTTTGGGAGGTTACCCTCCTCTGGTCACAATGTAAAAGCATTGTGCCTACAGAATTATCTCTATTTAAATTAATCTGAACCATGTTTTGCTGAAGACACTTTTACTAATTACAAAACAGGGAGATTAACTTCAAGTGAACTGTCATACTGTCCTTCTAGCCCCAAATTAGGCAGTGTTCTTTACACAGCACCAGGTAACAATTTCACTGCAATCATTTTCCCAAATATGATACCCACTGATGAGGACCAGCCACAAAGTAAGTTCTCAAGTTTTGCAGCTAATAGCTTTCCTTATGAAAGGGCATTGAGAACCTATTTCATGTGATGAACACAATTTTGATAGCATCAGTACTGCATGAGTCATCAATCTATCCCACAGTCCCCTTCCATCACCCCAGGGAATTATCTCACACCAATTCAAAATCTCTCTTTATTTTGCAGTGTCAAAACAATGCTTGTTTGAATGCAGCAAGGCCACCTCTTGTCATGAGTCAGTTGATTGGGCTTCCCAAACTGCACCAGCTGCACCAACACGTGGCTGAAGCCCTGCAGAGTACAGCATAAAGTGTCAACCAGTTCACTTCACGATTTACCAATATTCACTAAAGAAAGGAAAATCCCCCAAAACCTCATAGGTTATTATTAGTGCTGGATATTTTGGACAAAAGTGCATAAAACCAAGAAAAGGCTCTCTCCACAGTGAGGAAAAATCTGTTTGTAGAACACTGGTGGCTAAAAGGCCCTAACCCCAAAACAGAACAACCCAAATAAATGCTACAAGCAACTCTGATGCAAGAGCATGCCCATGGAAAATGCAGTGAGGTGCTGTAGGGCACAGAAAACATGTACTGATCACAAGAACGAGTTGTCACTTATTAGCTATTCACAAGTTTTGTATGTTTGAAATTATTTTTATTTTTTTTTTCCCTCCGGATACAGTCCAGGGAACACTGGTCCTGCCAGGAAGACGGATCAGCAATATAGCAGTTGTGTAAGTACATACTCAGCCACTGAGTTTGTCAAATCTAATTTATATGGCTTCCATTTTAAATAAAAACACAAGACTATTTATTTCTTACTACTATCTACCATTTTCTGGTTCCACTAAGCATTCTGCTACTCCTCCTCTGTCTCAAACCAGCCTGTAATTACCTCATCCCAACTACTCTGCTACAACTCTGCAACACAGATCTATTTCACCATTTAAGACCCATAAACCTTGCTAGGATGAAAGCAACATATACAAGAATTTATACCCCCATGTTTTATAATTCAAATTATGATTTATAATCTTAACAGTAATTTAAGGTTAGAATACTGAGATACAGCTACAAGCAAATACAGAATATGTGCGTCAAGGAAACTTTGTAGTTTTGAGGGGGCTGTGCCACAAGTTACTTACATTGTATCTAACAATGAAGTAAAACTCAAAGCAAAAATCCCCTGGAATTGGGCAATATCCATAGTGATAGGTTTTGCAGATGTTCGTCCCAGCCCCTGCCTCCTGTAAACACCTGTGTTACAGGTATTCCCAGCATCTGAAGTTATTTCAATTAGCAGAATCTAAAGATTCTGAAGGGCATGACAAAACACCTTCTGCTAGGAAGGGAAGAGTCTCATTTGCTAATGGTCAGTCTCAGGCACTGATAAAATGATGTCCTGCGGAAATCAAATCAAAACAGAGCCCAGTCAATATTCACTAAACCCCAAGACTGAAGAAAACTACAACTGCATATTAATTTAGGCAATAGTTGCCAATACATCTAATCCTGGCTTCACAACTGTGAAAAGTCTAGAATCACAAATATAACTTGTTCCAACCACTAAGTTCATCAGAAGGGTTTCCTGTTTAAAAATACCCATTTCCTTAACACATTCCTTCATCTGTAGTGCTATCACACTGGTTGATTATTCTATGTAATGCTTTTAAACAGACTGGTTTGTTCAATTATTCATGAAAAGTAAGCCAAACTCTCTCTAACAAGCAGGCTGTACATGGAAAGTGAGCACAGGGACAAAAGCACCCATCACCTTGACCCCTGTGCTACTGCTCAGACTGATATGTCCAGCCATGGATCTGGATCTGACCACCACAGAATATATTCTTTCTCAGTTTCCCAAACTGCTCAAGGCAGACAAACACATGGCAAAAATACAATACACAAACCCACAGCAGCCAAACTAATCCTGACCTCACTGGTGTTCTGTGTATACAAGTGTAGCCCAGAAGTAACTGAGACTATGTAGAGTCAAACTGGGAGGACCTCCAGAGTGAAGCTCTTAACTTGCTTCCACTAGGCCAAGGCAGGGGAGGGGAGGCAGGGAATAAGACCTCAAGCTCCTGCCAGAAGTGACTCTGGGCTCATCTGCTTAACTGTTCAGAAGGTTCAAGGTCATGCATTTCACTACACAGACATCTAACCCAAGGGCAGCAGAACAAAAAGCAAGAATGAGCATCCCCAAGTACAACCATTTTAATTCCTATAACACGTACTACACAACCTCAACTAGCTGGTTTATAAAGTTTAAGCTTCTTAGTGATTTTTACTTAGCAAATGAGAGCTTAGGTAAAAAAAAAAAAAAAAAAAAAAAAAAAATAGAAAAGATGCTCACACCTAAATTTGCTTTTGCAAATATTGCTTCTGAAAGAAAAATGCGGGAAAAAATCTTTACTGAGCTGCCATCTCTGAAAACAGTGAGTATTCTTTGCAAGCTGAAGTAAGTCTCACCAAATACAAATTATAAACAAACATCCGAAATGAGAAACTTCAGTAATTTTGTTAGACAACACATAATTGCCAACAAATGTTTTGTGGTGGCAAAGCCTTTTCCTAACCCTACCACACTGTGTGCTTCCACAACATGGCCTGTCTGACGTCCTTTCTTTGCAACCACACATTTTGGCACTTTCTTAACATTTCTTACTCCTTATAATGTAAGGGAGAAATCACTTAACGTGGGACTTTGACAAAATTCTGCCTAATACACAGGGAACTGGTACATATGGAGCTGAAGCCCCTCCAGTTATATCCAACCCACCTCCCAACACAGGTTTTCACTTCTCCATAAGCAAATAACTTCTCAAACACTATTTGATAAAAGGATGAGTTGGCTGGTATTTTCCCTGTATCTGATGAATCCCAGATCTGTGGGATACAAACATATTGATTATGATTTATAGGAGCTTTCATATTTCAAGGTCTAGGACAAAATGCTGCTACAATCAGCAAGTCCTACATTTCATTTGAGGCTGGATCCACAACAGATTGAAGGAACAGCCGTACAGATACAGGCAGATGCTGAAAAAAATTATTTTGGGTATGGATTCTTACTGCAGCTAAGCTGAAACATTGGCACCCTCTTTCACTCTTCTGTCCTCAACCCAATCCAGCTCTGAGGACATATGGCTATAAGTAGGAAAAAGGGAAAAAAAAATAAATTTAAGCCACAGTGAATTATAACAAAAAGCCAGAAAAAAAGATGATTTGCATCTATCTTCAAAATATCACAACACCAGCTATTAGTATCTTTTCAATGTCCATAAATAGCAAATCCTACATGAGGCAGATTTTTGTCAGACATCACTGGCATCCTGTGGAACACTGAACAAAAGCTCCCTGCTAGTTGAGGGATTAGGCCCAACTGGATTCACCAGGTGTTGGAATTCTCTTCAAGTCCTTAAAGGGATGTACACAGAGATAATCAAATAGAAACGTCTTGACCTTTAAAAGGTAACAACAGACATTGAAGATTAAGAGCTGCTTCTTTTTCTCACTGAATTGTAACACGTAGATACGCACTACAAGGCACAAACAAAAATTCAGAAGCTTAAAATCTTCGTGTCCTGTGGAGCCCTGCCGGGAAAACAACACCTTGAGAAAGAAGAAAGGTCGTAATAAAGCCGTGAGAAAGTGACAGAAGGATATGATGATGATTTGGAGGCTTTTATTATTCAGTCGCACATTTCAACCTGGTCCTCTGAATTCTGTATAGCAAACTGCACAGGAAAATCATACACACTATTTTAATGCACATCACGGTGGGGTAACAGTTGCACTCCATTAACTCTGAGGACTTTTCCAGACTAAATGATTCTATCATCTTTGAATTTGAGTCTGCAATCATCATGTCAAGAAAACTCAGGCGAATGCACCAAGTTTACGTTTCCTCGAGAGCTACAAACCTTGTGCCAAGAAACTGTCAAATACTTTGATACTTATTCCAACGTAAATACAAGGGTTCTTAATAACCAAATGACTGCCATGTAAGCAAGAGAGACTGATAGGTTTTCCCTCCTATTTGCATACAGGTATGTTAAAGTCTGTCTTTCAGTAACAGAACTGAGTGATACATCTGAAACTCAGCTGTATGAAATGCCATCAAGCAGGCATCTTCTTTAGTCCAAGAGATGCCATAGCTCATCTTCAATGAAATCACATTTCAGAAGAATATTTACTCCTTTCAAAAAACCAAACTAACCCAAAGAAAAATCTCCCTAACAGCATTTTAACTAGCAAATGGAAAAGAAAAAGTCACTTCATGATTTCAAGATTGGCAGAACTTAATTTAGGTTTAGGGGAAGGATGGGGAGGTAGAACATAGGACAGTGTTCACTGCTAATTTTATAAAGGTCTATTTACTTCATAAATGTGCATTTATAATCTTAAGGGAAGCTTATTTTTGCAGAAGAAAACCTGGAAGAAAATTAATTGAATTTAATTCTTAAATTAATTTTCTTAATGTACAGGTTGCCATTATACTTTTGTTCTGCACCAGGTGTTAATCTTCCTTGCCAAAGCAACATACAACAGAGTAACAAGACTTCTACTTGAACACAAGGAAGATGTTAATTTAAACACTAGTTAACTACAGCACAACTCCAAAAAACAACCAATAAAAGCCCCAACCACCTAACTGGTTGAGTTTGAAATTCTGCTTTGATGGGAAAGGAGGCTGATGACCCAGCAGTCCCAGTTTTCCTGGTTCAGAATCTTCTGTTTCCTCACAGTGATAAAGGTAACAGAATAGTACATTTAGTCCTTTTTTTCTGCAAGCCTTTAAGCACATCACCATCATTAAGCTGAAAGCCAGAGCCAGCAAAAGAAGACTGGACGTCCTCACTGCTCACCAAATTGTTTCAGTAGAAACAGCTCAAGGTAAGAAATGTAAGGATGCTCTCAGCTAAAACTAGAGACCTTGCTTATCCTCCTGTGTTCCAGAAAGAAAAAAGAGAAAGGAGGGACAGCAGAATAACAGTGATGGAAAATGAGTATGATGGGGGAGTGGGAATGAGACCAAAAGGGAAGGCAAATTACAGATTAAAACCATTGCCACTGTACTGTTCCACTGCTACAACAGTGCTTTCTAACATGGGTGCTAATATTTTAGGCCAATTCAACAAGAGCCTCTTAACCAGCTTCTTCAAAATAGAGGGGAGAATAATAATAATAAAAAAAATCTCTGATCATCCAGCACATCAGACATGGCAAGAAAAAGAAAATGGGTCAATTTGGTTTAGCCTCCCATTGTAGAAACATTCTGAGGACTCTTGGCGCCAAATGTGAGGCCTGAGGGCATCGAGAGGAGAGGTGAAAAAGGAGTAACAGCTCCTGGGTAACCTGTTTTTTGTGTGCGCTGAATATAGAAGCCTCGCTAAGGGGCACCATGTGGTCTAGCCTGGTTTGGTTGGCACATGGCCGTGGCTCCGGGAAGGGGGAAAAAGGCCAACTGGCAGCGTAGAGGAAGACCAATCTGACTGCTGAAGGATGGCAAGACATTGCCACTTGGGTAGAGAAGCTACCTGTGGAAGTCTGTCGTGTGGATGCTCATATCCCCAAGAGTCGAGCTAATGAGCACAATGAACAGGCAGATCAGGCTGCAGAGATAAAGGCGTCACCAGGTAGAAGTGGACTGGCAACACAAGGGAGAGTTCTTCCCAGCTCGATGGGCTCATGATGCCTCAGGTCATCACACAGGCAGAGATGCCACCTAGAAGTGGGCATCCAAAAACTGGGAGCTGCAATTAGCAGCCAGAGGCTCCACTAAACGAGCTGGACCTGCCCAGTCTGAACCCTAGCAAACAGCAGAGATAAGGTTCCAGTGGTACCTAGGAGAGGCATCCTGTTTGTATGAATTCTGCCTCAAGCAAAGACAAACCCATCTGTGGAGTTGTCTTTGCTCAAGGACCAGGTTGCACCTGGTGGTGCAAAAGGATGGAGAGACAGGATGCATCCCTCCAGGGGACCTTGTTTTAGGGTGAACTGCCTGTCACACCGTGCCTGTATCTAGATCTCGATGGATATATGTATATAACTGGGGTAATGCATGTATGTATATAGTTTAAAAGTTGAAGTTTGATGTAACATGTTGGTATGGGGAAAAAATTCAGGGTGGATAATGTTAGAAGGTAGGATTTTTTTTTTTTTTTTTTTTTTTTTTTTTAAATTTCCTCTCAGGGAATTTTCTCCCATCTGCTGCCTAAGAGATGATAACAACCTGTACTTAAGAGAGACAAAAGACAAGGAGGAGAGGGAAAGGTGCAGCTGAGGGGCTTTCTCTCGGGAAGGGCGTTTGGCTGGGGCATGGGAGGCTGGGCTCAGCCCAGGGATCGGAGGGGACAGCCTGAAGGACTCAGTCTGGTGCCCAGCCCTGTGCCGGGTGTTTACGTGTGAGAACAAGCTTTGAAAACTTACTCAGTCCCCATGGGCATTTGGCAAGCCCCAGGTACTATCACACAATTAACAGTTTCTGTTGGAGAGCCCAGAAATTAAGCAAGAAAGGTGCCGCAGGTCAAGTTTCACAGACTGCCATCTGTCTCCGCAGTCACAACAGTTCTTCATACTGACAGCCTCAGATCATATTTATTTCCAATTATTTCCAAGACTTCCATAACAGAAAACAACCATTTTAAGACCACTTAACTCCTAAATACTATGACTTATCACAGAAAAACAGGTCCAAGCGTGTGTGGGTGTCTCTTCCTCACATGATTTCACACGAAGAAATTTAACACCACACCAGTACTGTTGGTGTAACAAAAGGATCTAAACTTTTCAGCTCTGACCATTACCTTTAGGTTTATAAAAAAGGTGTTCTCACAAAAAAAAAAAAAAAAAGTATTCTTTTATCAATTTATTTTTTAAAGCTCAATCAAACTAATTATAAACAGTATTTGCTGAAGTATTGCTGGAATATTTGCAGTAGCCAAATATGTCAGACATTAAATACCTTTACTTTTTTCAGGAAACACTTCATAGCTGGTATCTTCTTCCACTCAGGAATTACCTGCAGTACCTCAAAATGTGTCAAAAGCCCCCAACCCTTGCAAAAATATCCCCAAAACAACAAAACCCCAGAGAAAGCTTCTTAGTTATACACACAACTTCTTCCTTTCTTAAAAGGGAAATAAAAAATTGGGATAAAACTCACATGAAGTCAGATTTCAGTCTAGGCAGATGTAAACATTTGAAGGGGAACCAGAGCAACCAGCCCACTGACCACTCCATGTAAATTGCATCCTCTGCCACAAAAGCTCAGCCAGACTCAGAAGAAACCTACAAGCAATGTGGCAGGAAGTGGAAAACGCTCCTCCCAAGCCATATGGGAAATAACTGAGGTTATAATTAAGATGGCAAGCTACATGAAATACTTTTCAATCTCTGAACTAATCCTACAGCCTGTTTGATAAAGCCATTGAGAACAGCGTTACTCATCTGTTGATCGGTGGAGTAATAGAACAGATTTGAACTAGCAAAAAATCTCTTCAGCCTCTTTACAGTAGGTAATCTCTGTTTGGAGTTTCAGCTTAGTTCACAGAATCAGTAAGGGTGGAAAAGACCTCCCAAATTCACCAAGCCCAATGTAAGACCAACCTACAAACTCCTAGCAAACAGAAGAAAACCCCAACCCATGTAGCTAATGTTTCAAGCTGCAGAAATTCAGACCAACAAAACGTTGTACCATTCACATGCCGGTCAAACGCCACCTCAAAGCTGGTACATCTGCATTTTTCCTCCTGCAGCTTTTTTCCGATTTTTACTGAACACAAATTCTGTGTTGTGCATCCAAATAGCCCAGAGTAACTGGATCCAGATAGCAACAAGCACCAAAAATTTCCAAGGAAAGAAACAAGCGTGGTCATATATTCCTGTCAGTCCCTGAACTGCTGGCTGAGAGCACTGCCACCACCACCAGTCCTAGAAGACAAAGCCAACACAGGCTGACATCAGGTCCTTTTTGCTGCATGAAGACATTACACATTTATCTTTCACCTCCTCTACATATCTTGTCCTTAGATGATCAAGGAACAAATGAAGCATCTTCCTGCACAGATAACCCAGAAGAAACAAAAAATCACCCAATTTCAAAGTGGTGTACGAGTACATTTAGGTACATATATATATATGATGCAATATCATTGAACAAGTACAGGCTTTAAAAGGCACATTGATGCCTTTCCTACAGAACCTCCAATGCAGATAAGAATTTTTTAAAGAACTGTTTATAACAGTTTTCTTTCAGAGCAGGGAAGAAAAAAGCCATACCAAACATCCAAAACAAACAAACAACCCCCAAAACACCAGTGTTTTATAGTTACTAATAAATAACCTAAAGTACTGGAGCTTCACAGCGTCCCCATCATACTCTGACACAGATCCTGCCAGTCTGATTAGGGAACCCTGCATCTTTCCATTACATCAGAAAGCTGCAGCATCTTAGAGTCTTAAGATAAGCAAGCTGAGTCTGCAGATCCATCAGCTAAAACTCAGCTTAGGTTCCCGCCTCAAAATTGTCCTTATCTCCCCAAAAGGTTGTGGCAGATCTCTTAGTCTTCTTTACAAGATTCACAGATTTTTTTTTCAACAACAGATATATCAAAGCAACATAGTAGCATCATAGTAGGGTCACTTTTTATCCCGAACTATAATTTTTCTAGTATATGAAGAATACAAACAATATCAAGCAAGAGATCAGGATCTTGTAAAGCTGAAGGATTCCTAAGAGTGCACGTGACTGGAATTGTAGCATGAGCTGGCATTCCATCCCCATCGAAGATTCTTCTCAACTGAATGCTCTGCTTAGGATTTTAAGTTGCCTTTACAAAGTACCAATGTACTCATGTCCCATTCTTCTCTACACCTCAATACAAACACTTTTCCCAACTTTTGCTACGATCATCTGAAGCAAAATCAAAGGAGGAGATTAATCACCTTCCTGACTTATTTTTTACAGGTGAAAATAATGTAATCAAAGAGAACAGACATTATTCCTGCCTCATTGCAACACACACAATATTTCAATTAACAAAGTACACAGACAAAGTAGAAAGGAACTTGCTCTCACGTTTCTCCTTTTCTCTTTCTCCCTTCACACTTCCTCTCAGATGATGGGAACATCCGCCAGGTACTGACCTCCTCTAACTTGAGGCATATTCAGCTTAAGAAATCTTAGATTGCTATTCCTTCCTCTCCAAGCAAGCAAGTTCTGAGCATTAATGACGGAGGGCTCCATTAAAAGCTGCCCATACAAACATCAAGCAGTGGGAGGATATGAGCACGTAACATATTACCAGATGTTGAAGAACTACTTGCAAACGTTTTCCAGTTCAGGAAAGACAGAAAAGGAGTAACATCTAGGCTCATAAACTAAGTCTTCAGAGTGATCAAGAAATTCAAGCTCACATTACCACTTTACCCAATCACTCCATTAATCCAGCAGCTACACAGCTGAATACACACTCTACATCAGACCCACAGCACTATGGACAGTGTGCAATCACTTCAGGCATCTCACAGGCTTAACATACTGCAGATCCACCTAAAAAAAATACTTTATCAGTTAAACGAACACACAGGCAGGCAGGAACTACACAGCAGAGGAGCCAGCCCGAGGATACCCCTGCACGTGTCAGCAGGCACACAGGAAGAACCACGGTACCCAGCAGGGCCACGGAGCACACGGTCCCGTGTGCACGCAGGAACTCATCTTGCACATGCAGCAGGGCATGCCAGGTACCGCTTCTGACTGTGCCAGCAGACGTGCAGCAACAGGTTACACTTGGACAACAGTCACCCATCCTACACTTTTCCCCTGCCTCTGCACCACAGCTTCCGCACTGGAGATGATGACAGCAGAGCTGTGAATAACTTGTGAAACCGTGACCTGAACCAGGCAGCACATTTAGGTGAAACAGCCCCAGTTTTGCCCACCTGAACCCGCTGATGTGAAAACTGCAACATCTGAGGAGCACACTGAATGCTCCTAATCCCAGAACCGCAGATTATATTAACAGGTTTTTAGCTCTTCTATTCAAGGGTGCAGCTTGACAGTGTCACTGGGCAAAATGCAATGAGCAACTGCTCCCACAACATGCTGCTTATTTCACCTCCACCCCAGCATGCCCTCCTGTACCGAGTGCTTACACCTGCCTGTCTGCAGGATAGGCCACGCCAGAAAATCAGCATGCAAAAAATCCTTCCCCAGCTCCTTAACAGAGACACCCCGACTAACACCCACAGGGATCACAGAAGGGCTGTTATCACCAAACACTGACCTGGAGGTGGAAGGGATGTCTCCTTTTCGGGGCTGAAAATCCATGAAATGGTCACAGCGACCTTTTGCCTGGCACTGCATACTGTCAACTCTGGGCCTAATAGTGCACAGGGCTGCAGCCCCCCTGCTCTGGAGACAGGCAAGGAGAGCTGGGGATGTTCAGCCTGGAGAAGACTCTAAAGAGACCTTAGGGCCCCTTCCAGTGCTTGAAAGGGCTCCAAGAAAGCTGGAGGGACTTTGGACAAGGGCCTGGAGTGACAGAACAAGGGGAATGGCTTCCCACTGACAAGAAGGCAGGGTTAGATGGAATATTGGGAAGAAAATCTTCCCTGTGAGGGTGGTGAGGCCCTGGCACAGGTTGCCCAGAGAAGCTGTGGCTGCCTCATCCCTGGAAGTGTTCAAGGCCACATCGGACAGGGCTTGGAGCAGCCTGGTCTAGTGAAGGTGCCCCTGCCCATGGCAGGAGGATGGAACTGGATGAGCTTTAAGATTCCAACCCAAACCATTCTGTGATTCTGTGGTTTTATAAAAACAGAGAGAGCATCATGACATTCGTGCACGTATACACAGTGAAGCACGAAAAAGTTGGAAATTAATGACAGATACAGAGGGAGAGATTTAAGCTTTTAGCTACAGTTAGGAACAGATACGAAAACTAAAATTAAATAGTCTTTCCAGAGTATCCAGCTGCACACTACTGCCCATTCGGAAGAGCTCCTGAGGGGCCTCCAGCAGGCGCCGGCCGCAGGGGCCGCGGGCGGTCGGTGCAGCCGCGGGGATGGCGGGGAGCGGCCGGCGCAGGCCCGCCCGAGCCCGGCGCCGCCGCCCGCTCCCGGCTCCCGGCCGAGGGCTCCGGCAGCAGCGGAGCCGGGGCCCGCCGAGAACCGCTCCGGGGGCGGGGGGCGAAGACGCCGCCGGCCCCCAGACCCCTCGGCGGCACCGCGCCCGGGCCGCCCGCGGCAGCCACCCGCGGCCTTCCTGCCGCGCCGCCGGTCACGCCCGGCCCCGCAGCCCGCCCGCGCCCCGAGCCCGGCCCCGCTCACCTTCCGACAGCTCCAGCTCCAGCTCGGCCAGGCTCTCGCGCACCTCGGGCGGCAGCGGCACGGCCTCCAGCGCGCAACCCCCGCGCTCCGCCGCCATGGCGCGGGTGGGCCAGCAGCGAGCGGGCCCGGCGGAGCCACCGCCCAGCGCTGCCGCAGGTGGGGCCGGGGGCGGGCCGGGGGCGGGCGGCGGCGGTCCCGGGCCGGGCGGCAGGAGGGGAGGGAGGAGGCGGCGCCGGCCCCGCCGCCCCGCGCAGCCGCTACCGCAGCCCGGGACGGGGCCGTGCCGCTGGGGAGGGGCCGCAGCGCGGCCCGCCCGCTCCCGGGTCCGGCCGCTGCCCTTCTCACGCTGCCTTCGCTTTTCCCACCTTTCTCCTAGCCTTGGCACCTGCTGTGCCGAGGCCTCTTTCCTGAAAATACCGAAACTGCCCTTTCCTTCCCCACTTCTTCCTCCCTAAGGAAAACAGGAACTGTGACCGAGCCCGAGCACAGGGGGCCCAACCCAGCCCACCGGGTGTCCCAGGATAGGGCACGGACATTTTCATGGCACAGAGTTCCAGAGCAAGAGCCTGAGTATAAAGTGGTGCCTGGGGCTGAATTAAAAAAAAAAAAAAAAAAAAAAAAAAAAATATTAGTAAGGATGTCCTTTCTAAAGGCATCCACCTCTCAAAGGACACTAGAGAGCAGCGGGAAGCGTTTGGGTTGGAGGCTGTGTTGAGGCAGTAGCTTTTCCCTGTTCAACTGTAGGTTCCGGGGTAAGCGTGTGGCAGGGCATCACTGCCCGATGTTCTGGCATTCCTGCAGCCTCCCAGAGGCTCGGGCAAAGGCACATCCAGGACCTTGCCAGTGGTCCTGACCACCCAAACTGCTCTGCCAGTAGCAACCTTCCTAGAACTGGAAAACAGGGAAATCTGGGGAATAGTCTTCTGCCAACAACTGCTTCTGTGCAAAACACCGCTCCTGTTTGGGATGATTGTGTTCATGCTGGGGCTTCCGATTTCTCTACTCACATTATTGAGGTCAACATGTCACAGGAGAGTGTGTCCTATGTGGCAGAAACACTCTTACTTCCACTAGCCTTCAGAAAGCTGTCTGTGGGTACTGGGAAGCTGATGGGAACATAGCCACAGGCAACACAGTACCTGCAGGTCAGATCCTACTGGGTTGGATTCCTTTGATGCCTTAGGTTTTAGCTTTCATATTTTCCAGATTCTGTACTGCATTAGTATATAAATCTGAACTTCATATAAAGTGTCAGCAAGTTCTCCTCACAGTGTAGTTAGACAAAACAATCCTTTTCCAGCCTGAGAACCAAGGACACCGTTGCAGCTTCAGGCCCAAAAAGTACAAACAAGGAATTGAGGAGAGCAAACTGGGAGGATGGGACCTCATAACCTGAAGCTCTAATTGGCCAATTAACCCCAACACGTAAATGGACCAAAACTTATAAAAGTGTGAAAACCTGTGACCTGTTGTCCATCTTGGGTGTAGCCCTAGCCAGGCTCTTGTACTGCCCAAGGTGCATCCTTTGAAGGTGTTTTTAATAAATACCTACTTTATTCCTTTAACACCGTCTAGCCTCTGTTCTAGGTGGCCTCTCAAGGCATCATTTATTTTCTGAATAGGAGGCTGCAGCACCTGCCCCCGTATTCCTGGAAACAGTGACTGCCTAAGGAGACTCTTGGAGGGGTGTGTAGGGAAGAGGTGAGGCAGGGAAGCATTGACTGCCACAGAAAAGTTCCTCTGAATGCACAGCCCTGTCAAGGCTTGGGAAGAGCCCTGCGTATTCCAGGACATAAAAAAGCCCCTGCAGATTGAATTAAAAATGTGCCAATGCAAAGCCAAATTCCCTTGAAACAGAACTGATCCCTAGGATGTGCCAACTGTCCTTTAAAAGAATTGTCCACCTAGAGTGCCAAATTTTAAAACTAGGCATTACTTTGGATTTGCAGCATCAGTACTGACTGGCTAACTGAGCACAGACCCTCAGGCCTCACAGCCCTCCTGCTTACACTCAGCATGGAACATGCAGCTGTGAGTGTGCTATTGGAGATTGGATTTAGTGCCAGTTCTGAACTCTGCTCTAGAAATGCATTGTTCCCAAAAGGGGATCAACTTGTGCTATGCTAAGCAAAAAGGGCACCAGCACCATTCAGTGTGTTGCATTGAGTGTTAGGACTCTTAGAATCTGACTTTTAAAAGAAATATGACGAGTCACTGAGCCAGCCTAAACTTAGTTCAGATTGGTTTGGAACTCTGGACAAGTTAAGTTACTTTGCCAAGCTTTTACACCAAATCAAGTATTTTTTGTTCACAGCTCTCTTAAATTTATGCCAAATCAGTTCAAGGGCTCTCCTATAGCTCTCAAGGGGTAACAAATCTGTACATGTGCCAAGATCTATCTCTACCACATTCTTCTTCCAGAGAATCAAATGGTGACCTACCTTGACAGATAAATATGAGTTTACCAAGACAAAAGCAGTTAAGTAATAAAACAATCTCAGATGAATGCCAATATATAATTCTCAATACCCAGTAGCAAAAAAATTTTTAACAGGCTGCAGCAGAACAATTTGCCTCCAGAAGAGATTTTTCTCGTGCTCCAAAGTTAAACACCACATCTGCTTCGAAGGTAGAGATTTCACATTTCCAGAGGTTTAAAATATTCTGCTATTATAATTGTTCCTATGCCTTTTCTAAAGAAATATAGAACTGTCACACAGAAGTCTTATTCAGCGTGATACTTGGATCTCTCTCATTTCTGCACTGGAAATGGGGTGTACCACCAGAGCACCTCTTTCTTCTTCTCTGACCAGCAACTTCATACACATCTGGAACTGCTCCCCTGAAGGTTGCTACAGCACAAGACACCAGACAGAGGCAGGATCACTTATATTAGATGTAGGTAGAGTTCGCAGGTTTTGTTTGGTATGTTTTGCCAAAAATGCATAGAATTCAACAAAATTATGGGCCTTTTGAGCTAGAAAATGAAGCTAAAAGTGTCCAGAATAAATAGGACAGACTGAGGGAGGACTTACATACTGAAAAACCAGAAAAGCCAACCCTAAATTCATAGAAGGCTACAGGTATCTTTGATATATTTGAGAGTATTTGAGCTATTCCTTTAATTGGAATGTTTCAATACAGAAATATTAAAACCCAAACAACTTTAGGAACAGCAAAAGAAATAAATAGGTATGACAGAAATAAACAACCACACAATGTAAGAATTCACTAATAAAATGCCATTTTAATAAGTTTTTTTACAAGGAACCCACCTATACACTATAGAAAAATAAACACCACAGAGACTTTTTGCAGCTTACAATGCAGTGATGCAGGCACACTTCAGCTCTTGACCTAATTTCACATGAGAATGTAAAGCATTGTTCTTAGTGAAAAGTAAGTCCCTCTTAAAGTACTAAAATATAATAAAAGGAGTCATATAAAAATCTGCTGTAAAAGCACTGCCCTTTATTCAGTTGCATGGGAGATTGCCTCTGTTGAGCGAGGATCAACTCAGAGGAAGCAGGAACTTGCTGGGCAGATTTCACAAGCGTTCCCATCACTTTTTTAGGTTTCTCTGATGAGATGAACCTAGCACTTGCCCTAAATTTTAAAAAAAACCAGATAGATATTAGAAAACTGCTTGTGTTATGAAGCAACAGTATACAATTAGCAGCATGTTATTTCCTCAAAGCACTTCAGAGGAGCTACACTGAAAGCAATTCCAATTTTCATGAGCCACCTAGGAGCAATCTCAAACAGGATTTGAAAGCCTAAAAATCTGCCAAAGCAAACCTTCATACCCTGGGACCAGTGCTCCATCACAGGCCTGCTTTACCCCCACTGACAGCTCACTTCTGCCATTCCTGCAGTGATTCTTTAGGACATCTGCTCAGCAAGGTCCTGCCACTGAGAAGATGCCCTAAAGTTCATTAGGAACTGGGAAATCACTTGGCTGACAGCACTGTTCTAGAGACTGCAGCATCAGTCTGTAATGCCTGGACATTATCGTCCTGGTGACAGGGAAATGACAGAAATTATATGCACTTATCACAAGTGGAGTGCTTTTCATGGTGTCCCAGCTGTCGAGTACTTATTCCACACTTGGAATGATGCAAAATGTGTTACTTCCATAAAGGCTGACAGGTTTCAAGTCTAAAATCTGTTTATGTATCTGTATCAGCCATGCAGCCGCAGTATTTGGGGGAGAAAAAAAAAATAACACAACCAAAAAACCCCCAAACAAATAAACAAAAAAAACTCCCACCAAAACAAAACAAACAAAAACACCCAACCCCCCCCCCCCAAAAAAAAACCACCAGAAAAACAAAACAAAAAACAAAACCAAAAAAGCCACACACGCACCAAAAAAACAAACAAAACCCAACTAAACAAACAAACACCAAACAAACAAAAAACCCCCAAAAAGTTATGGCAATAAAGCTTCTAGGTAAAGTCCTGCTGAGAACAATGTCAAAGTTCCCAAACTCCTCAGGATTCCAGGACAATGTGGTAACAGTTTGCGATTTCCTCCTTAGGACAAGGTTTTTCTCTGCTACAACCAACGTGTAACAAGAGAAGGTAATTAGAGTAATTAAACTAAGTAAATTTGGTCTAGAAATTAGGTGGAACTGTTTTAAATAGCAAAGCTAAGTGCCACTACAATCCTTTGTGTGCTGTTTGATACATCTTAGAACTAGATGGCTATATTTACCAGCCTCCAAATCTCTTAAAAATCTGTCATGAGCATAAGGGAGTGATAAATAAGGGAAGCATTACAGTTTGTGCTGCAGAGAAAGCCCTGCTCAGCTATTACAACAGCTATGTTTGACTTTTAAGCAAATGAACCCCATTCACAGCTTCATTTAAATTGCAACACTTGCTTGTTTAGACTTGGGAACAGGAGAGGGGCAGAAATCACATGAAATTATTCAGTCTTCTCTCTTTCACTATGAACTTAGAGAAAGGCCACACTTGGAGTAGTTTTAGCTAAGATTCAGAAAGGTTTCCTTTCAGAGACTGACTTATTTGTTACCCCCCAATAATAATTATTCCTTAAAATGGTGCTCTTTTTAGGGGATGTGTACAAAGAACCTTGCAAAAAGCAGCCCAGACTCGCAGGAGCTGTGAGGGGTAGAAAGGTGGGTTCTTACCTGGCTGCACCCCTCGCAGCCTTTGCTGAATCACCTCCAAGCGATGGATGTATTCTGTGAGTGACTGTTCAGGGTCCTGAGGTGGCACAAGGGACTTTTCTGCAGCTGAACTCGGGGATGGATGCAATCTTAAAGAGAAAACAAATGATTTCCTCCTTCTCATGCTATACTTTCAAAGATATCCAAAAGTTACATTCATATAGTCAGGAATTCTGGGCAAATAAACTGGAACCACCACCATCCCTTCCATCTGTATGGCTGTTCCTAGAAACAAGAGCAGCAAAAGGCATCATTTTAGCCTACTCTGATCTACATGAGACCTGAGCCACCACTAATCCAGTCACACTGAGCACCAGTCAGGGCTGCTGTTATTAATATCCTGTTCCATATCCTACAGGTGACTTTTCTTAGCAGGGCTGTCAGAAACAGACACATCCCATGACAGAGGAATAGGGCGGGGTAGAATGAAGTCTTTTGGAAGTGCTTGCAGGTCTCAAACTCCCTAAAATCTTTTGTTAAATTCCACGCAAACCAGAAGACTACCTGGCTGCGACAAACACAGCCCCTAAATCACTCAGCAAAGTTAAAAAAATTTGAAGCACCCCCCATCTTTGCAGACTGACCTGCTGTGTGAGCGGGAGGAGGATCGTGGGGAGGGGCTCGTGAACCTTGCAGCACAGCTGGGTCTGTGGCACAGCCCTGTGTCCCTGTCCCGGGTAGGGGGAGAGCTGACAGGAACAGCTGGGGGCTGCTGCTCTTTCAGGACTTCTGTTCTAGCACCAGAGGCTGTGGAAAATATGAAGGGTTAAAAAACATGCAGTAGGAACCATTGAGAACAGGATACTATAAACATATCTAAGAAACCCATGAAAATGACAGCAGAGGATGCTTTGGTTTGATTTTAAATGCAGGTAAATACACTTTCTACAGCTAAGTTCTTGTTTGGTTTGTGTGGGGTTTCTTTGTCCTAGCCATATTTAACACAATTGTGATGCTATTTTGTATTGAGGTAGAAAGTGCAGCATTTGAGGATTCAAGTTTCTTAGGAATCATAACACAGTGGGTTTATGTAAAAAGGTGGCGCTTTCCTTTAAAATAAGTATTTCCAGCAACTTGGAAACAGTGAAAATTACCAAGTACCAGGTTGTATTAGATTATGTAATCTAAAAATGTGTATGCTATTTCATCTGCTGAAAGCTGTTTTTTGGGGAGATGTTTTATCCTCCTTACTCCAGGGGGGAAGGAGGAGGATGCCTCCTGATAATGGCCCAGCCATTAAAACCACGTGGGGCAGTGTTTCTTATCTCTTTCACCACTCCTCCATCCTCCAAGGGGACATCTTCTGATAAGGGGCCATTAGGGCCCCCCAATGACATGACACATTCCATCATCCCATTGGGAGATGCTCCACACAGTGGGGGAGGAGCCAGTTGTTCCCAGCTAGATAAAAACTGGGACTGAAGGACACAAGGGATCCTGTTTTTCCACTGGATTCCTGGAGGAAGACTGGACCCATCTCACCACCACTGGATTTTCTACAGGACCACCTCTACTCCACAGAACCACATCTGTTACTCCAGGAGGATTTATTTGGACTGCTTCCAACACCCTGACCAAGAGGGTGCCAGGTCGTATCCCTGACTCTGTCAGCGTTTTTTCCAGGATCCTTGTTTGCTTCCTTGCTTGTATTTTTTGTACTACTACATTTGTATTTTCCTTTCTTTTTTTTTTTTTTTTTAATTCCTAGTAAAGAACTGTTACTCCTATTTCCCATATCTTTACCTGAAAGCCTCTAACTGCAAAATTATAATAATTTGGAGGTTTACGTTCTCCATTCCAAGAGAGGCTCTAGTTTTCCCTGGCAGACAACTGTCTTTCAAAACCAAGACACAGGTAACGAAAAATACACTATTTAATCTGAATTTTGTTTAGCATTGAATAGGCACAAGTAATGGAATTTTACATTAGGGGCAACAGTTCCCCAATACTGGATGCTGCATTAAGATGTTTGTTGGAATTCTTACAGAGGCATTCATCAGTAACTGAAAGGAACACTCAAATGTTCCTCAAGTAACTCAAGTCCTTATTGACCTGCATCAGACCATCTATCCATCTGCTCTACAGATTTTCCCACTTTGGTTTTGGTTTTAAATTAACACATCACAGAAGAGAAATTACAAAGAAAACAACGTACTTGTCCAAACACGTACCTGTGTTACCTCCTGTACTGTGAGAAATGCTTTCACTCTGCGTGCTCTTCCTGCCAACTTTGTTCCACTTCTTCACCAAAAACTTTAACCTTGGCAAGAAAACAAATTTGTACAAGCATTAAAAATAAGCAGAAATACATTAAATTTTAATATTATTTGTTGGTATAGAACCTCTTAAGCAACATAAGCAATAACTGCTGTGGGAATGACAGGAGAATTCTTTAAATTCAGCCTTTAGAATGCTGGCTGATCCCATTTTACCCTGCAACAATCTTTGAACTGCTGAAAAGACTTGCTCGTCTTGGCTCTGCTCCAAATCTCCAGAGCTCTTCCCACCTGAGAGGAGGAGTCTGGAGGTCCTGCAGCCTTTGCTGTTATTATGGTATTCATATCAAAGACTCTGTGTCATCTCCTGATAGAAACTTGCTTGTAATCATTTTAACTAGACAACGAAATTGCTCAGAAATAACAACCTATTACATTTAAAACTGCTTTTTTTCCATTAAATGATTCCTGATGGATCCCATTCTGATACAAGACAGACTACCCAGGGACACCAAGGAGATAAGGGTCAGCCCCAAAGGACTTCAGTTGGTAATGCCCTGCACTGGTTCCCAAATATATTGCAGCTGGGTATCACTCAAGCAGCTTTTTCATAGAATTATGGAATGGTTTGGGCTATGAGGAGATCCTAAAGAAGCGCACCTTGTTCCATCCTCCTGCCATGGGCAGGGACACCTTCCACTATCCCAGGCTGCTCCAAACCCTGCCCAGCCTGGCCTTGAACACTCCCAGGGATGGGGCAGCCACTGCTCCTCTGGGCAACGTGTGCCAGGGCCTCACCACCCTCACAGGGAAAAAGTTCTTCCTAATATTCCATCTAAATCTACCCTTGCCCATCTTAAAGATGATTTTTTACAATTTTACTTTTTTTTTTTTTAAATTTTTTTACAAATCTTTACTACAGATCAAACTCAGCTAAAAAGTCATGCTTGAACCAATTCTGGAGATCGCTTCTGCTTACCATTAATGAAGAACAAGCCACAGGAACTATCAGATTTTTACGTTTGCAAGAAAACACCACATACAAGAGGCAGGGAGAGTTTAGGCTTTACCTTGAGATGGCAATGATGGCTCTGACTGCACACCTGAACTTAGTGAAGGGTCGGGAGTGTGATCTGGAGAGCTGCAGGTCTGCAGGAGATGGATAGATTCCCATGCGGGCGATGAGAGACAGAGTTGCTTGCTCACAGTCCTGAAACCCACCGAGCAGCAGCAAGAGGTATTTCTTCTGATAAACTAGAGCCTTTCTGAAGCTCTCTGCTCGAATGTACTTTCGATATAACCTCTGCAACTGCAGAAAAGAAAAAAAAAAATTAAAATAAGTTCTTTTTTTTTCAGCTACTCTTGCAAAAACCCAGCCACAAACAAGGTGTCTTCAGGTGAAATGTCCAGACTGAGGACACAGGAGCAGCCAAAACAATTCTATACACTGCTAAAATCCACCCAAATTTGGAGTGTCAGACCTCTTTAAATCTCCTGAGTATTTTCAAGCAAAATTGTCATACTCAAAACTCTGAAAACAGTTCAACTCTTTAATAAAGAAAATACATCTGCTTAAAAAAAAAAAAAATATTAGCCAGAAAGCATGGTGGGAGAGATGCATATCAGATTTGATTACAATCAAAGTGGCAGAAACATAAAATTTAAAATTAGTCAGCAGGGATTAAAAAAAATTTAATGTATTTTTTATTGCCAAAGCTTAGACAAGAAATCCAAGTCTTCCTCTCATTTAAGAGTGGAAAGAAATTCCAAAGATCCAGATTACTTTTGATGCAAGTTCCTGTTTAACACTGAGAAAGTTCCAGAGAAACTTCTCTGATGAGGTACATATGGGGAAAGTTTCTAATTTAAAATAATATATCAAACTGTTCATCTAGAAAATCAACCTTTTAAAACAGCATCTGAAGATTACAGCATTAAGTGAGAGAAAAATGCCATAATCTGACAGATCCCTTTTTTCCCCAGCAGATCAGGCTGAAATGATACCACCTGGCTGTGGCTCTCCCAGCTCCAGAGACCCCCTTTGCTGGCAATCCCCATGATTTTACCTTAGGATTGGAAGTTTCTGCCACTGGTTTGTTTTCAATTTCAGCATTGGCTTTAGCCAGCTGGGATTCTGCCTGTTTCAGCATGTTCTGCAGCATGTTCCTCTCTTGTTGCCAAGCCTCTCTTTCCAGCTCTTGAGCAGGGTCAGCATCAACTGTAGATCTCATCTAAAACAGAAACCTAAAGGAAGTGAGTCACAATGGGTTTTGCACATTACTTCCACAATCAAACATCTCAAACCAAGTAATAACCCAACTTGATGACAAATTAAAACATAGTAACAATGAGCCCGAAAACCAGCAATGGTATTCAGGTGTCAAACTGCACAGTGGGAAACTGAAATGCATGAAAAGCCCTTTTGACTTTCATCTGACTTTCTTCTACATCCAGAGGCAGCACAGAAATAGTGAAGATGTCTGTGTATGTGCAAAAACAACAGAAACAAGTTGTGAAAAATTTGGAAAAAAATCACACATTCAATTCCGAGAGTCTGTTGTCCAGCAAAGCTGTGGCTGGCCCATCCCTGGAAGTCTCCAAGGCCAGGCTGGACAGGGCTTGGAGCAATGTGATCTAGTGGAAGGTGTCCCAGCCCATGGCAGAGGGTGGAACAAGATGGGCTTTAAGGTCCCTTCCAGCCCAAAGCATGCTGCGATTCTGAGTTTTATGATAAGTCATTTCTTGTAGGAATGAGACCCAAGACTCCAGCTCCAATTCTTCATGGAAGTTCTGCCTCTGTAACCCTCTTTGTATCAACTACAAATTTACTGGTCATCAGTTATATCTGGGCATGATGCAGGAGATCACAAAAGAAATAGATTTTTTTTTTTTTTTAGGTAGCTGATGTTTTATCTCTTGCAATAAAATCTATACATTAGAGAAGCCAGTACAAACAACTGACCCCAGATTTTCCTAGCAACTTATTTCAGTACAGTCTGTAGTATCTGAAGGAGTTCTACATGACTCATCTACGTCCTTGACTTCTACTGCAACATTTGGCAGCTGATTGACCAGACAGCTCCATTTGGCACAGATTTTCCAAGCTGACATTTTGCCAGGTTCCCTGTCTGATACTCCCCATTTTATTGCAACTCAAGGGGGGAACAGCACAAAATTCCTTTGGTCTCCTGAGCACATGGTTCACTTCCTTAAAGGGAGGAGAAACTCAGGGAGGAGACTGAAGGAAAAGGTGATTCTGGCAAAATAAAAAAAAAAAAAATAAAAAAAAAATCAAAGCCTGAAAAGAGGGCAGAGGAGGGATTGTTTGTGCCCACAGAAGAGAAGATATCAAGATGGAGTTTTTGCTCCTAAGCTCTAGACAGGCATGAAAAGTGCTCTACTGAACACTTTTTTTGTTAAACAAAATTTAAGTCGGAAAACTTGAGTCCTTTTATTTTTGTGTGGTCACTCCCTGTAGGAGGGAACTCAGCTCCAACAACAGTTTTGTCTACAGTTTACAGCTCTAAAGGTTTGTGAGAAGAAGGCTTAACCAAAATAACCCCAGGAACTTTGAGAAGAGGCTGCATCCCTCTCCTCAAGGCTGGAGATGATCCACCTGCCAACCACCTGTGTGGCTGCACAGGTGACAGAAGGAAAATATTAACTGCATTTTGTAAGCAGGTAGACACAGGGAGAGCTGCAACATGCCGAGGCAGCTTGTCACATATCAGACTTGTGAACAGAAGGTACAAAAACCTTTTCACATATCAGTCACAGATCTCTGTCTACTGCAAGAGAAAGACATGAAACTGCAGTTATCTGGAGAATCAGGTGGAATCAAAAGTTATGCTTTTATGTATTTTGTATCAATAGACCTGAGCTTGGTCTTTAGTAATCTCTGGGCTTGTGTAAAATATTTGCAATACTACAAACTTGGGTCAGAACAGCCCTTCTGAGATTACAAACCACTATGCTGCTTTTTGAAAAGTACTTGGCATTTTGGTGAAAAACAACAGTCTTTGGTTGCATGAAGAAGATACAACAACACATCCCAAAGCTTGTGATCCTTGGACACATTACATATCTAGGGAAAAAATGCCCTCAGAAGCAGACTGCAATAGAACAAAACAGAATTTGATATTAAAATACGTTAATATTTTCCTTACCTGAGATTTAGGAGGAGACAATAAATCTGATTTTAGCTCCCTTAATGTCTCCAGTAAAGAGGCTACAGCTTCATCATTTGATGCAGACCAGTCATTAACCGTTCTGTTAGACAGAAATACCTTTTCAGTATCAGATTGATTTGTAAGAAGGTTAACACACATTTAATTGCTTCTTCCCACTGCATGACCTTTAAAGTTCTGAGGCTTTACTTATGCAATATTTACCACACAAGTTGCTACAAACACACAGAGAAATGTGCAAGTTCTATTAATTTTTAAGAATTAAAAGAGCTAAAGGCTCTCCGCCATGACCCACGCAAGTTAAGAAGCATGATGGAAAGCAAAGTGCTCTTTTATGAACTCACTTATCTAGAGTTTTATATATGAACTCATTCAGATGTGCAGCCACAAAGAGCAACTGCTGCCTTATCTTCTCCAGCTGTTGTTGCTGCTGTTGCAAGTGGGGTTTTTCAGTTTCTTTTGTCACAGGCTGTGTGGCACTCCCATCTTTGCTTGAGGTACACAAGAGTTCCTCCTGACAGTTTGGAGTTGGAGGATTTCTTTCTCTTTCTTTTAATACTGCCAGTATTTCCTGCAGCTCTTTAATTCTTTGTTCATCCCTTTGGTGTTGCTGTTCCAAGTTTTGCTGTTTGAACAGAGTAAGTAGTAGTTAATAGCATCTTATATAAGTGTCACCACACCTAATTAGCATACCCATCTGGTGTTCTTTAACTGCCAGACACTCTGGGGGGAAGGCTTAGAGCACTGCTTTCCAGGGCCACCAGGAAGCCATTTAGTGACACTGGAGTGGGCATTGTCTCCATCCGAGGAGAAACCAATACTGCCTCAAGCCTTGACTGGGATCCTAGCTCAAAATAAGGGCAATGACATGAAACCTAGTTTGGTTCCATCCTGCATCTAACCCATATTTCATCCCCACCTGTGAACAACCAGCAATCCCCAGCACAGGGAGAAATTTAAAGATCAACTTCCATCAACAATAAACCCAGACACAACCCCGTGAAAACAGCTACATTTCAGAAAAGCAGGACAAGAGCTCATTTAATGCTATAACAGAAGGAAACATTCCAACCGAAGAGCACCATCCAGAGGGTTAAATCCCAGTGTGTGGTTATTTCAGTGTAAGGCAGAGCATTCTCACCAGTCTCTCCTGATCTTTCTGCCAGTCCTTCTGTTTCTGTAGCTCCGTCTGTTGCTGCTGTTTCCGCTCTCTCTCCCTCTCCTCTTTCCTGTTCTTATCTTGCTCTTTAAGCAGCTTGAAGAGTGACTGCAGTTGCTCCCAGTCAAGTTTCAGCTTGACCTCTCTCTCCCTCTGGGCCTCCAAGGAACGGATCACCTCTTGCTTTTGCGCCTGAAGAGACTCCAGGGTGGCTCGCAGTTTGTCACTGACCTCCCTCTCCTTCTGGGTTTCCTCGCAGCAGATCTGGACCTCAGCCTCCAGCTGCCTTTTGGACAGGATGGCCTTCTGGTGCATTTTCTCAATAACAGCAGCAAGCTCCATGGTTCGGGCCCTCTCCTCCTCCAGCTGGGCTCGGAGCTCTCGGACGAAGGCTTGTTCCAGCAGTGACTCCCTGTGCTGGCAGGACGCGCCTTCCTTCACTCTCAAGCTCAACTGCTCCGTCAAAACACGCTCGTGATTCAAGGAATCCAGGAGCTCCAAGGAGCGACTCTTCTCAGCATCCAGGTTTCTCTGGAGCTCCCGCAGTTTGGTCTGCTCCTGGGACAGCAAGGCTTCGCAGCGGGAGTGCTCAATCTGCAGCTCCTTGCGGAGGTTGCCTGTCACCGTTCTCTCGTGCTCCAAGGACACGAGCAGCTGGCAGTTCTGCACCGACTGCACATCCAGGGCAGCCTGCAGCTCCTGGGCAGAAGGGGGAACACATTAATACTCCAGCACAAACGCTCATTTGTGGCACTGGCTGGTATTTAGGGATTTTCAATCTCCTGTTTTATATTCAAGACTTAACTGGAGTAGTTCAGGTTTTAAAAAGTTTAATTTAAAACTACAAGTGTCAGAAAAATGCTCCTTAGCAATCTGGCACCGAGCAACAAATCCAAAAATGTTAATGTATCTGCCAGTACATTATTTTATCTTCGGTTAGTAAGACCCTTCTTATGAAATCACTACTTTTTACATCATTCAGTCCCATTAATAAGTAACATCTGAAACAGCAAAACCCTGCTGTTTTAAAAAGAAAAATCTAAGCAGTAAGAGTGGATGTACAGCTTCAGGACTTGGTAGCCCATCTCTTCAAAGCACAGTGATAAATTGTGATAAATTGATCACAGATTGATTTTCTGTGATAAAAACAATCACAGAATGGTCTGGGCTGGAAAGGACATTAAAGCTCACCTCATTCCCACCTTCTTCCATGGGCAGGGACACCTTTCACTATCCCAAGCTGCTCCAAGCCCGGGACACTTCCAGGGATGAGGCAGCAGCGACTGCTCTGGGTAATCTGGGTGCCAGGGCCTCCCCCATAGGGAAGAATTTCTTCCTTGTATCTGATCTAAATCTTTCCCTTTAAAGTCGATTCTGGGAGCCAGCCTCTCTTCAGAAGGAAAGGCAGGGACTCAAGGGGCAGTGGTAGGGCACTGCAGACAGTCAGAGCCGGCACTGCTGTGCTAGTAGGGAGGTCTACCCTGCCCCCCACCCAGCCAGCACCATTTATTATCTCCTAGAAAGCCAGCTCAGGTGCTAAATGACAGAAGATTTCCATAATGGGGCTTCAATGAAGATTTGTAAATGCCAGACTCATCTTTCCAACAGCCACCCTCAGCACTTTTCTCCTGGCCTTGGCTACTCTGTCCTCCTTGCATGAGCAGGTTTCTGAAAAGGAGGAGGATGGTAGCAGCATTTCCTAACCATGCAGCAGTAACAAATATCCCAACAAAAATCACTCACAAACCTCAACACCTACCAGGAAGACAATAGGAGAAGTCAGACTACAAGGAAACAGAATTGTGTTTCCTCACTTTGGAAATTTAAGCAGGATTGTTTGGAGTTCTTTGAGTTTAGTTTTGGGGTTTAAGAAATGGTTTATGTTAAATCTTCCTACTTTTCCATTTACTGTAGGACCTTTACAAACACTGAGTCATTGCTATTCCAGTCTCGGAGAGAAAGCTGTTCATTTTTTTTCTGTTCTATTTAGAAGAGAACAGGACGACTTTGGTTAACCTCCAAAAATACATTTTATATTGAAAAGGCTCCACTGACTCTCTGCCAAAGCCATTTATCATTGGGTGGTTTTCTTTATAATCTCAGAGATCATACACCTCACACCCTCATGGTAAGTTTGCTCTGGAATTAAGGGTGCAGCTGTGGGATCTGGCTGTCCCTACTCAGCAAGGGGCAGTATGCAACAAGGGAAAATGGGAAAGGAAAAAACACTAAGATGTAGGAAAATAAAAACAAAAACAAAAAAAATCCCAGCACAGCATTCAACCTTGGTTCATTTCTGCACCTGCAATTCATGAAAGTAACTGAAAGCTTTGACTCTGTGAAAATTGAGGAAAGTGCTGTGCACATTCAGAAAAGGGATGGGGGCTTTAACAGCTGCTAAACAAAAACCAGTGGAGATGAAGACGACTGCACAAATAACCTGCCAGTTAACGTCATGCCCCAGGGGAGCTGGGCGTTACCTCCATGGCCTTTGTCTTTTCATCCTCTGCTTTCCTCTGCTGACGCTGCTGTTCCTCAAACCAACCTCGCAGCTCAGATCCCTTCAGCTGCTCAGCCTGCAAGTCTTCAAGTGCAGCTGCCAAATCCTTTTCTTTTTTTTCCAATTCAACACTGCAAAGTTCAAAATGACATTTCTATGAGCGGAACAGAACATCCCTCACCAGCATCACAAGCAAGACATTTTGGGTTGGTTTCTCTGAGTTCTTCCTATTGATTTGTTTCTTTAAGGTGGCCTCTATTCTTTCTAAAGAAGGTCAGTTTTCAAGTCACAGCTAGCTAGCACCTGAAAACTTTTACCACGCTGCAAGATAAGCTAGAATTGCTCAATTTGCCAGCAATTAGGAGATAGGTTATTTATCCTGGCAAAGCAAAGCTGTTGTCCTGCGAGATGAGAGCAAAATATTGGCATACACTAAGAAGGGAGTGGGAAAGGAACATACCCAAGATGACAGAATTTAGTAAAGAAAACATAACCCTTAAAAGTGGGACACCCTAGCTTTCCTCCCTGTGTTTCCAAGAGCTAAGCCCTTTATGGATCCAATTTGTAGAAAGCTCTTTCAGACCTGCTGATAAATAAATGAACACATCTACTCACCGTAAATGATTTATTTCCCTCTGAAGCTCTTCCAGGGATTTCTGCAACCTTTCATTCTCTTGCTTACTTCCAGAAAGCTCTGATTTCAGGGATGCTTTTTCTTGATTCAGGAGATCACATGTTTCAGAGGATCTTTTCTGCTCCTCAGAGAGGGTGCTGTGCAAGTCACTTACAATAGATTTTTCCTGCTGAAGCTTATACTCCAATAATTCAACTAGGATAAGAAAACACTGTAACAGTTATTTGTATTACAGAGACCTTGACAATATGGTATCACTTACACTAATTCAAATTAGGAAAAAAAAAATCAGCTGTTTTGAAGTGTTCTTGTCTGAAGAATTCATCTCTTTTCAAACATGAGAGGAATCAGCAGAAAGATGCACAAACACTATGATTCTATTGTTGTGATATTCTGTAATATCACAATGATAGAATGGATTTTAAACCTCATTAAACAAACTTAGCCACTTATATAAACATTTTATGACAGGAATCACTATATAGAACCTGTTTTGCCAGCTCTGTTCAGGCTAGTGAGTTAAGAGAAACAACTCTCCCTAAATTTGGAGGTTCCTGTTTGATAAGTACTTAAAAATAATTAATGTACCTATGTTTACAGTATTACGTAAATAAAATTAGCAATAAACTTCTGGATTTCCAGTAAACTTCCCTCTATTGGAGTAGTGCATGTACTGAATCCTGAATGATAGTGATGGGAAAACAAAAAGAAGGAAAAAAGCAGTGTTTTGCTTTGAAGAGAGATGTTTATTTTTGACCAAGGCCACTTGCACTTGTTTCTTTACTACATAAAGGGAACCTGCTGTGAAAACCAAGGCTTGCTTATTTAGTCAGGAACATGGTTTAGGAGGGGGCTTGGCACTGTTTATGGTGGGACTCCAAGGTGTTAAAAGTCTTATCCAACCTTAATGATTCTGTGATTCTTTACTAGCAAACATATAGACAAACAATTCTCTGCAAACAAACAGGGGTTTCACTGTCCTTGCTGGGTTTCCTCCATGTGTACACTATTTCAGTTCTTTGGCTTATTTTACAGTTTCTTTTTGTTTTTCATAGATTTGTCTTAACTACTGATATGAGAAAGAGCTGCTAACATCATGGGCTACCTGAGTGAATTCAGTAAAACAGGAATTGTACAGGATCCACTTCTTTGGACTCCTTTTTTTGCCTTCTACCTTCGAGGCAAAAAGGAACTGATGTAGAAGACAGACAGAACTGACAAAGACAGTAAGAATTACCTTTCCTCCGGAGCTGGTGTTCCTGTTTGTTCCCATGATCTTCAGCCTTGGTGAGGGTTTCCTGTAGCTGCTGGAGCTTCTCCTGGTTCTGGAGATGTGTCATGCGGAGCTGAGCTCGGAGGTCCTGGATTTCTGAGAGCAGGCTATTCCGGTCCGAGGAGAAGAGGTGCTCCACAACCATCTGCCTCTGCTCCTCCTGAAACAAACCAAGGCCTATTCAAACTGCAAGGCTATTTCCATACCTTCTGCAAGGATAAATACTAAGGGAACTTTTGCATTACAGGTTTTTACGGAAGCACTCAAATTACCAAGTTCACGCTTCACATTAATGCAAAACGTTAACATTATGTAAAAAAGAAAATCCCCGCTTCGCTTGCCTTGTTGGGTTTATACATAGCAATTACTACAACCTAGAAACTAAATATTATAGCAAAAAAGCTCCACATTCAGAATTAGTTCAATATACACCCTTTGCAAGAGAGGTTTCTGAAGTTCTAGACAAATGGGAAGGAGAGGAAGAATTCAACCAAGTATTTCCTGTTCACTAGCACAGTCTTTGTTGATGGCAGCTAAAATAATCAATAGGCTTTGTAACACCATGTACAGAGTGCAAGAAAAACACTACCACAACAGAAACTCTAAAAGCTACTGATCCCACACACACAAGATTTAACAACAGAAACAATAAAAGCAAAAAAAAAAAAAAAAATCAAAATAAAAGACAACAAAGAAATCATTTATGAGCAGCACACTTTAAGGGCTTTTCATACTTGCTGTTTCATTATATACTCCAGCTTTTCCCCTAATAAACTTGCATCACCAGATGCAGGATTGGAGAAGTGAGACTTCAACTCAATTTGCAACACATTTCTCTCCCTCTCGAGCACACTCTGTACTGCTTGTAGAAGTTCTCCTCTCCAGTCAGCAGCAACGCCTGAAGTTTCCTGTTAAAATATATATTTTTTAAATGGCATCTCTCTCAACCACTAGCCCAGTGTCTTTCATACCAAAAGAGTATATGTTAATTTAAGCACTTTTAGAAGTGTTTAAAGAGTACTGTCCCTTACTCCTTAAACATATATATACACACACGTATAACATGCTTCATAGCATATTATACATATAATATATATATTATATATATTTATATATATATACACACACAACCTGGTTCCCTTGCTTTAAAGGGTATTTTATTGCCATACCTTGTCTCTATCTGCCACCTTGCTGAGGTAATCCTTCAGTGACTGGATAGCATCCAGCAGGGATAATCCCTCCTTCTGCCAGCCCTCCACTGCCACTCGGGTCTGAGGGATGTTCTGCAGCTCCCTGAAACCAAAGGGATGCTCTGACAAAGCCAATATTTTGCGGCTCTCCTCATACACCATCTTCAGCACGGCCTGAGAAGAATGAAAAGAAAAAAAAAGATAGATAATATTAGGAAACAGACATCAGCATCCTGGCAGTGTAAGAGTAGGATGGGATAATTACTAGACAACAAAAGTCAGGTGTCTGTATCAACACACTAAAATGCAATTAAGCATAAATTACTATTTATGCCAAAGGGCTGTACTCCACCTTTGTTTCTGAACCATTTAGCTAACTTTTCTGGGAATAAATTAAATGCCATGAAGTCTGAAGCTATGTTAATAAACCCCAGCGATGCCAGAAAACTGAATTATGTATTTAGACAACCTTGGCTTAATTTAGCAAATTACGTACAAATATCAACTCCCAAAATAACCAGTTTTAATAATTTACAAAGTGGAAATTGTTTCCTCTGACATTGTCAGGCCAAATAATATATTTTAAATAAATTCCCTGTTCACAAACTATTACATCATGCACAGATGTTTCCTGGCCTCTTTTCAAGGAAGGTCACTGGAGATTTAAATCCTTTTCTTACACACATCTCTTCAGAAATATCCCAGCCTCCATGTGGATCTGTTCCTCATTGCTACGCACTTCAACAACACCACAGAGTACTTGTATTTAACTCTTGATATTCTTTCCTTGCATTTTTTTGTTTTAATTACTTTTGAACAAACTTGAGTGGCTTTTCTGTCGCTGCAATCAAAATGATGATTACTTCAATAATCAATGAAAACCTTTAGTAAGCATTAACATCAAAAGCACAGTAAAGTGTTCAAACTAAACATTCAGTACTGGAATATGCACTCAGATTGTACAGCCAGTAAAGTCTACATTGATGCTCCACAAAAGAAACTAAAAATCTATTTCTTTAGGTAAAATAAAATTCACCTCTTCCACAAAGTCTCCGACAAAGAATTTTTTAGACACAGAATGGTTTTCAGTTGGAAGGGACCTTCCCTTCCAACCTTCCATATCTAGTCCAACTCTGCTGTGACAGGCACGAGGAACATTTTCTATTATTTCAGGTTACACAAAGCCCCATCCAATCTCATTTTGAACGGATTCTGGGATGGACTTCTAGGGATCCACCACCTCTCTGTGCCAGTGTCTCATCACAAGAAATTTTGTACTTATGTCCCATCCTTTTCATGATCTGACTGGGCAGTGAGGTGAGGCTGAAAGATCCGTAGTTTCCAGGGTGCTCATTATTAAGCTTTTTAAAATGAGTGCTATGTTTCCCTTTTCTCCAGTCACTGGGGACTTAATCTGACTGCTGTGACTTTTCAAAAATGATGGAGAGAGGCTTGGCAATTGCAACTGCAAAATTCCTCCAGGACTCTGGGAATCATGCCTTTGGGTCCCATGGACTTAACTATATCCAGGTTCCTCTGGTGGTCTTGAATCTGGTCTCTTACAACAGGAGGGACTTGATTCCTCCAGTCCCTCCCTCATCTAATTTAAAGCTTTTCTTATAAATTTGGCCACCTTATTGATGGAGACACTCTTGTCCCACTTGGTTGGGTGAATTCCACAAGCTCCTAATATTTCTGGCTTCTCAAAGGTAAAGTATTTCTTTCTTTTATTATCCATGATAATAAAAATGAAAACCTTGAGTACTGCACCAGCTGCACAGCCAGGCATTCACCTCTATCCTGGTCCCCTTCCTCTGACTGGGAGGACAGGGAAAATCCCATGGACCCAAATCTTTGAACTGCCCTGTTACAGTTCTGTTAGACCCCACACATGTCTATAGGGTCTAATATATATATAATCTATAATCTGTAGGGCTCACTCAGCTTGGCAGCTTCAAGGATACCACAAATACAAGCTGCTGGTAAACAACAAATTTTTCTAGAGAAAGTATCTGGATGGCAAGAGGGTGCTTCAGTGCCTCTGAGTAAGGAATCTCCAATCACTAACACCTGATGTACTTTTCTGGTAGCACTGGTTCTAATGCCGGCCGATGGTTTCACCAGCTTTGCATGTTTGGCTTTTCTGGGATCACATCAGTTATTCCGTGTGTTCTTCCTTCTCCAACCCTACAGCATCATGCCTCTTAAGGGCAGATAGATGGAGGAAGGATCTTCCTTCTGACTTGAGCAGATATAAAGGCCCAGTCTCCACCTTGTGAGTTACCTGTGCCAGTGTTCTTGAGTGAGTTTGAATTCAGCCTCACCTTCCCTTTGCACAAGTCTTCCTCCGTTGTGCTGGGCAAGCTGAAGGAACCTGCTCAGCATATCAGGAGGCAGGATTCACTTTCTAGGAAGGATGTTTCTTCTAGTTTCTTATCACTTGAGAACTCACCTGTAGCCTACTGTATTTTCTCATAGATGAGAATTTCTCCCTTTCTGTAGCTGGAACATTTGAAATGGCTGAGTGCTTGCTCAGCTAACCAAAGAGCTCTAGGCATATGCATTCTTCAACTTTCCTGACTGACTAGAGTGAAGTGAGCACTCACTGCTCAGCCTTCTGTATATATTTCTCATGTTGTTTGAACTCCTCTGACCTCCCCCTGCACACCTTGCAATGGTGTTTCCACAGCTCTCCATCACAGCAGGATGACAAGAACAGGCAGAGGAGCATAATGTCAAAGCTATGGTTGCTTCTGAAACAACTTTCTGTGAAGCCTCCAAGGCAAACCCACACAGCAGGATAAGCAGTCCTGGCAGCCCCTCATTCTGAAACAGCACCAGTGTTGTCCTAGCAAGACTAGTTCAATTCTAGCAAGTACAAGCCAATGTCAGTAATGTTGTCACAAGAGATGCAAGGACAAGAACCGTAATCAACTTGAAGTTTAAACCATTACAGAACAGGTTTTAGTGCAAATGTAGCAGCTCTTTTATATTACCATTTCATTTTTGCTGTCCAGTTTTAATTTGCTGGTATGCTCATATTAATCATACATTACCTTCATCTGTGGTGAGAGCATTTCCTTTTCTTTCATTGATTCCATAATATCTGGAATCATTCCCCGGTATCGCAGGTAAGCCATGACATTGGCATCTAGGTGATCTGATGTTTGTAGCTCCTGCTTTAGATTAGCTGCCAAATTTGAGCTGGTATCTGAAGGAAGAGACAACCCCCATCCCCACAAAGTGTTATAAATATGGAGAGAACTGGAAACTAGAACAACCACTTGTAAAATAACCCTGATTTCTTCTGCTCATAAGAATGCAGGGTCAGATTGAGTTGGTTGGTTGAGATCTCAACTAACCTAAGTTAAAAATCAGTAAGCTGCCTTTAGAACCAGAGAAAATATCATAGTTAAGTCAGGACTCACATAACCCCCCTGCCTCTGTCCTGTACATAGATGAGAAGGTAAAAGCAGGCACAACATACATATATATATATATATGTATGCTTCTAAACAAAGAAACACCTGCCTAAGGCACAGCTTTCCAATACAAGACCCACAGTAAAGGAAAATGGGAGAAAGGAGAAACATGTTTTAATATTGAATTTAACACAAGGTAAAAGGAATCTCCAAAGTTCAACTTACTGCTGCCACATCCATCGCTCATCACAGATGCTCTTGATCTTTCATCATCTTGTAGATCAGAAGGGGTTAAAGTCAGATTATCAGCTTCTCTCATCTGCTTGAGAATAAACTGTTCACGTTACTTTGGTTTTCTGAGGTTACCTGTTGGTTTCTGCATTTATGACAACTTCCTTACTAGTGCGGATTTTAGCAAATGCCTACTTGATCCAAGAGTTAGAGATGGCAAATACCATGATTAATGCAACACTAGTGCTCTCTGGAAGCCATTCCATCTCAATTTTTTCTTCTTTTAATAGTCTTAAGACACCTATACTTGTATTTAATTACCCATCAAAGCAAGGCACAAAAATATACAGCCAAAGATAAATTTTCTAAAGTACAGACTTTATCTTCCTGTGAAATTAGAGAATACAGACAATATATGTATATGTCTACAATATGTAAAATATTGCCATTAAAAAGAAAAGCCTCCATGCTCCAGCTTTGAAAGAGTCTCTTCTAACACTCAACAACAGACTGTTGAAGAAATGGAGAGCTGTTATAGTACACTGAGTACTGTGGTAGCAGAGGTTTAACAGGTTTAGCTCAATTACTGACACACTGTTATCACAAATTTATCAGTTATTATCACAGTAAGAGAAGAACTAATAATTCTGTGTCCAGAACTTCATTGGGCCCACTTCCAGCAGCGTGTAGGTTTCTACTACTTGGAGCCTGTGGCCCCTCAACGATCCCAGGGGGACAGAACTGAGCAGTCTTGTTTAGTACGAATTAAATCAGACATGAAATATCACTCACCAGAAACTTCTTCTCCATATCTTCATCATCATTAACAGAATAGGTGCTTTCAGAGAAAGTCGGAGATTTTCTATCTACTCCCACCGCTGCATCCCCACTGCCAGTTTCATCCAGGTTAGAATAGCCCAGTGACACTGAATTATCTCCTTGCAGAGATGACCTTGTGTGCACAATTTGAAAATCTGTGTTTTCAGCTTCTGAGAAGGGGGTCAGGTGAAGCACTGGTTGAAATTCCATGCTTATATCTTGCTTTCTCATGACTTCAGGCGAGTCCCATGAAGACATACTTGCAATTAAACTCTGATAATCTTTTGGAGTTTCTTTCTCTATGTGCAAATTCTGTTTTGGTGAATCAGGAGTTTGATGAATTTCCAACATTTGCTGGCAATGCTTTTTCAAATCTGGATCCCCTCCAGAGCTGGGGATCAAGTCCAACTCTTGGTGTAAGATATTTTCTTGTGATTGCTCAATCCGTGTTTTTGGATTTTTGTTGTGAATTGTTAAGTCAAACACAACTTCATCTTTTTCCTATAATGAAATAATACATATTAATCGTTTAATGGAATTTGAGTAGGATTTTACAAACTGAGAAACATGTACTTAAAGACCTTTTAGAATTGATTGATTTTTCCTTCAATTGCTTTATCTAAGTAATTTTAAGATAAAATTACGCTTTCAAATCTCTGATTCTGTGACTAAGTCTAAATAACATACTATTTGAGAAGATACTTTAGTTCATTTTAAACCTGTCAACATGGAAATTTTGTTTCATCCTCCATACCTGATAGTTTCAGATACAGTGAATAATTGTTATCTCGGTCATTTTAGACCATCACCTTAATCCTTCTGTGTTAATCATCCCTCTCAATCATCTGTTTTAAGCCTAGTGCTAGCTGCCCAGACTTGACTCATTTTGCTGCTCCTCCAGCTTTCATTTTAATCCATTTCCTAATTTTCACATTGTTTCCACTTTGGAACCCAAACATAACTGTAGGAGGGGTTCTTTGCTCCTTTAAGAATGCTGTGTTACACTTTTGCTAATACTAGGATGAACTAGATCCACAGAAAAAAGTCTATTGTAGTGAATGCTTGAAGACATGGTAATTTATTCGCTTTGATTCAACATCTTCTCCAATTTTGAAAATTATCTCTCCTCAGCCTACTTAAAAACTTCTAGCACTTAAACATGGAAATATGTGTACTGACATAAAAACATCAATTTAAACCTTTCAGAGTGTGAGTTTCTGCTTGAAAAGTCATTTTTTAAAAATCATTTAACTGCCCCCAGCATGCCAGCATTCCCTGATATCCTTCAAAATGTATCCCTAGTTGTATAAACAACACGGTCCAGTAGCCGCTGGACTGGAAGTCTGCTGCCTTGTACAGACACATTCCACGGTCTGAAGTGCACCAATCTGCATGGGGCATTTAACACTCTTCATTTAACACTCTTCCCACCTATTCCCTTCTCCTGAGAGATTTCTGGAGCAGACCCTGAATGTACAGTGTCACCCAGGCACTGATGGCATTGCTCCAAACTTGTACTTCCAGGCAAATAAAAAAATATAAACACCAGGAATGATCACATGCTTTGCATAGCAACACTCCTAATTTCCACTTTGAAAATGAACATGCCATCATACATAACAATTATCCTATCATTTCTTTACATGAGTCGCCTGCCTTGAATGATTAGTATAACATACTAACAACAGGGCCCTGAAAATCCACATAAGCCTGACACTGAATGTTTTTTTCCTTTCCTGTATACTCAAACTCTTCATATAACCCCTCTTAACTAGCACTCATCACCTTTGAAAGCCAGCCTTTAAAGACAGTAACTTGGTGTATGACAGATTTCTACAGCTCTCTGAAAAAAGGGTCACCTGGGTCCTACTGCTTTCTAAAATTGAGTGATTTAGTAAGAATTTAAGATTAGGTTTCTTGGAGCAATTGGTTCTAGAAAAGATTCGGAATAATTACAAGAAAGAGTCACAGTAAGTAAGAATTTCTGAAAAGAAAAGGAAACATCATGAAGTGTTTTCAAGTAGTTCTCCAATACAGCCATGAAGAATGGCAAACAGTCTTGATAGCTCATGGTGGGCTCCTTGCTTGGCTTGCAGATGCTCACCCTCTCACTCTCCATCCTCAATAGATCAGGAGGGGAAAAAAATAAGCTGGGAAGTGCTCACAGGTGGAAAGAAAGAAGGGATATTACCTACTGACTACTCTCACAGGCAAAATAGAGTAAATTGGGGAAAATGTTTTTAATCTATTAATCTAGAAGTAGATTATTCTAAAAATAAAAATCTCCACAACAAATAATACTATTAAAAATCGAATCACGTACCAGTTTAGCAGTAGGGGAAGCCAATACTCCAAACGACTGATGAATATTTGCTTCTAATTCCTGCATTCCATTTTTAAGGGCTGCATCTTTTCTTTTACTCTGGCAGAATGGCTTGAGAAATTTAGTCTCTTCATGACCTACTTGCTCTGCCAGCTTGCAAGACTCCAACTGTGAAAGAATTTCAGCTCTTTCCAAGCGTAAGGCTTCGAGCTCTTTCATATGGGCCTTGATTTCACCTTTCAGTTTTGCAGTGCTCCCTTGCAGTTCCTTGATTTCTCTCAGATAAGCTGCTTCTTTCTGATTCAGTGCTTGCACCTGGAATTCAAGTCTAGAAACTTCTAATTGAAGACTGTAAGCATCTTGTGCCTGACTTGCACCTCTCTTTTCCAACTCTGTTTGGAGCTCTGCTACCTTTTCTGTTAAGTACTGCAGCTCAGTTGTGTCAGCTTCTCTTTGATCTGCCATTGTCTTCATTTGCATCTCTTTCTCTAGAATATTTGCTTCCCTTTCTCTCACCTTGTCTTCAAGTTCTTGAACTCGAGATGTAGTCATCTTTGTCTCAGCCTCTCTCTGAGACAAACGAGTTTGGGAAACGCTGTATTCCTCCTGAAGTGCCTGGTGCTGGATCCTCAGGGAGGCGAGCTCTGCAACAGACTGCTCTGACGACTCTCGCAACTGTTGGCATTTCTTCTCCAGAATTTCCACTTCTGTTTTGAGCTGCAATTCCTTTTTTTCCAGTTGCTGCTGCAGAGCTTCTTTAGAAGCTGAGACAAGCTCCAGTTCCTCCTGAAGTTCTCTCACTTTGGAGAGTACTGATGCATTTTTTCTGTTTGGATCAGCATCACCCTGACAATCTACCAGTCCCTTCTCCAACTCGTTCTGAAGGTTTTCCACTGACTTTTCCAATGCAGCTTCATAGAAATAAACTTGGTTGTCACTATCTTCATGACATACTGGTCCAAATTGTGCCAGCTCTTTTTGAAGCTTCTCAATTACTCCATGGAGTTGCTCCACCTCTTCCTCCTTGTCCTTACGCAGCCTCTCCTGGTCAAGGCGAAGGTGCTCGACCAGTGATCTGAGCTCTTCAGTTTCAGGTGTTTGGTCTTCTGCAGCCTAAGCAAAAGGAGAAGGACTCAATATTACAGTATGTAGGCAATTGTTATTGCACACAGAGCTTGTATTTCTCTTCTGAATCACACAGCCATTAAATCACACATTTAACAGCAAGAAGAACCACACATTTCAGCTGGTAACTTCTCAAAATAATCTCTACTTTCCTAAGAGAATTATCAAAAAGATTTCATTTACAATAAGAACCTGCACACCTTGCTTCCCCAAAAAATCAAGCAATGAACATACTGTAAGCACTCTTACTTTATTCTCCAGAGCATTCTGCAGCTCATGCTGAAGTCTCTTCATCTGGTCATTCAAGTGATCAATTTCTTGATTCTTTTCTTCAAGCAGTGCTTGTGGGAATGACAAAGCTGAGGAATCACTAATACCCAGGTCCTGGCTTTGCTTCACATGAAGTTTTGTTAGATCCTCCTGACCAGAAAAAGCAAAAATCCCATTAGAAAGGACCGACTTTCTCTCTCAACCTAATGGCAGAGCAGAACCAGGAGCTTTATTTAAACATTCTCTTCTTTACTAACATGGTGAAGAGCTCAAGAACATAATTACAGCTTCTTCAGGTTTGCACCACTGTATTAGACTGCCCCAACCCAGAAAATAACCTCAGCTTTTGATTTAAATCAAACCACTGTAGAAGACAATACTACAAGCATGAATCTAGAGTATTGGGAGTCTTTGGTTCTACGATAATTCGCGTTGGCCTCGTAAAGGTAATGCAACATTCTGATGGCAAGAGAAACACCCCAAATATCTGTTTACAACATCATGAGATGAAGACCTCAACACTCAAGAAAAGCAGGTCTGTGACATTTTAGGCAGTGCATTAGTGCTAGAGGAACCTACCTGCAGGTGTGCATTCTCTGCCTGAAGCTGGATGATATTGGAAGTACTTAAGTTTTTTTGAATCTCTAACTGCAAGTTCAGCTGCAATATCTCCTCATCTTTCTTGCTCAAGTTATCTTTATATTGTTCTACTTGGTCTAGCAAGCTCGCAATCTAAAAAAAAATAAATATGCATAGTTGTTTCATTTAAGTCCTCTAAGATAAAACTTCATTCATCATATTATTTAATGGCAAGAAGTAGCTTCAGCAAATTCAGGGATTTAAACTCTAATCAACCTGCATTAATAAAACACCTGAGACACAAAAAGAAAGTGAGAAGCTTGTGTTCCAGCTCCTCATCTGCAAAACCAAAGTACTGCAAAGGTGGGTTTCTGTTTTCTTTTTTAAAGATCTACCTGCACACAAAGGATCCATTAATCTGTATTGTAAGTAATCAAAAGCCTTGACTGATGTCATTTGATGTAACAGTATGAGACATTATTAGCATCTGATGTGCAACAATGACAGGCAGTCAAAATAAATACCATCCTTCTCCTCCCAGAAGCCAGAAAGGAGCCTTGCAGTGCCAATCCCAGTAACACAGAAAACAAAGAGATGATTCAATAACCACACTTTTCTCTGCACTGTGATGTTGCCATCCACTGTTTTTATCATCTCTTGCTTTAATGGGTAGCAAGGTACAGTGACTTTGGGAATTATTCTTGAAATCAGATTTGATAAGAGAAATGGAAATTCCGTCTTTAAGAAATTAATTTTTATTTTCTTGTACTGCTCTTGACTGAAGGATCCTGTTGTGCTCCTGTTTTTCTTCTTTACACATCCTTCACTGGACTATGTTTCTCTATCACTGATATTATAATAATTATAATAATGATGTAATAACAATATAAACATACAGTGGGGTTGTGTATGCATTTATACATGTAAATAAATCCAGTTAGAGTTCCAGATACTAGTAGTGAGCAATTTCTCTGTGTTTCTTCTTAGCTTGACACAAAAACCTACCACAAACATTCTCTCAAAACACATTAAATTACACCATTATGGGTAATTGCCCTTTCTGGTCTTAAAAGAATTCTCTCTCACTCTCTAACAAAACCTTATCTACCTACTTCAACTTTGGAAGGAAAGGAAAATCAGTTTGAGACTGATCAGTGTCAGTTGTCAAGTTAGACGAATCATCACAAGGCAGCTTCCAGCATGAAGGGAGATGGACACAGAACAAAGCAAGAAAAAGGAAGGTTAGTGGAGGCCAAAGCAACTCAAAGTCTGTAGAACCCTCCCAAAGCTCTCACCTCTCTCTCCTTGGCCTGAAGAGCCTCCTGCTCAGCCTGTAGCTGCTCCTTCAGCACTGGGGCAGAACTGCCGTCCACTGGCACTCGGTGCCTTGCTTCATCCAGTTTAGACTGCAGGGCAGAGATCTGGATCAGGTTATTGTACTGCTGCTGCTGCAATGCCTCTTTATCCTGAAAAATTATTATTTTTTTAAATGTTAGAATTCATTGCGGTCAATATACAAACCTACTTAGCCAGAACAATCCTGCTGAAACACTTCATTGACCCTGACACACCCAGTACAAGAAGAAAAGTACATAATCTCACTGGCCTATAAAGAAATCGGAATTCAAAATGTTTTTAGCTCATTAAACTTTTCAACCCTTTATTTTTTGTAATCCAAGTTCACCAACTTCTGAAAATTTAGCATTCAGTGATAAATTATATTTTCTCAGTTACACACAGCATTTTATATATTTAAGAACATAACATCTTGTTCTTGTAGCCATTTCCAACTTCATTATGACACCATATATGTGCCAAACAAAATTTGATAGATGGACACAATTTAAGAAATGAGGAGTTGTGAGAAGATCAAAACCTAGTCACAAATACATCAAGTTCAGTCAGAATGTGATAAAGCAGCACTAAGTTTGTCCAACCTGTGATCTCCCAAGCTACCACAGCTTATTTTATTTTAAAAATATTGGGTTTTGATCCTCCTTCTCTCACAGTCCTTCTCAGGAGCTGGGTCAGTCCAAGGAGGAAAGGTTCACTTGGGAATTGTCCAAAAAATAAGCATACATATCTGTACTTAATGCAATAAAGGAAGGCTTGACAAGAAACCTAAGGCAGTAGTTGCCTCTGCTGTTCAACACTTACTCCACCCATAGCGTAATGCACATATCTTTAAAAGGTTATTTTAGACTCATTGTACGATTTATAAAAAATTACGTAAATTTAAACATTTTTTCTCTAGTTCAAGAGATCTAAGACTCAGAGCACATGGCTAGCTAGCATCTCCTGATTGTAAACCAAGAGTGGTAGCAATTAAAAAAAATAAAAATAAATTGCAAAGTTAATGCTGTATCACAGTATCAAAAGGCAAGGGAAAACCAGAAATTCTTCTTGCCCTCGCATGAAACCTGTGATATCAACCAGCCTTCTCTGGCAGCCCCTCAGGAAAGAACACACATAAAACCCCAAGCAACAGCAGAGGTTTTTTTTGTTGTTGTTTTTAATCGACTAAAAATGTTACCCAAACCACACTGATCACTGACCAAAACCCTTCAGCAGCCACGTGCAATCCAGACTACTGCAGAAGAGGGCTGCCTTAGCCCCAGCGTCGCTGCCTTTCCTGGACAGCAAAGCTGCAAGTGTGCAGCGTCAGCACAGCTCTGCACACCAGAGTTCAGCTCCTCCTGCCATTCTCCAGCTGCCATGCCCTGAGACTGCTACAGCGACCCAGCAAAATCAAGTGGCAAACGAGGCAAAAATCAGGGCTTTATATAATGCACCTTCACTGCAAAACTTTCTGGGTGCTCATTCACGTGTACTCTAACGCGGTGTCTTCTTCCACGAATCCCAAAATCCACAGGAGAGCAGACTCCGTAAGTCAGCCCCACTTTTTAGATCTCAGGCAGAAGGATGAGCGATCCTCCCGCCACAATCCCATCCAGGAGCTTCAGTGTTAAATATCAGCGAGCTGAAGCACTGAAAGGAGCTGGAGCAGGATAGAACAAACACCTGCTCCATGCACATCAGCAGGGCACATGAATCTGTTAGCTGTCACTTGGCTCAGTACTCCTCACAAACTGTTCTGTATTCAAGACATCGTATTTCCAGACCTGTTCCTTATTTCTCCATCACCTGCAATACACATATTTTTCATATGTTGGAATTTGGGGGACAATAAAACTCTCCAATTACCATTCACATCAAGTGTGCTTTTATAGAAAAATGCCGTGGCATGTAATTGTTCCTAGAGCTCCACTGGAACTTATTTACTGCACAAAATTGCTTCAAGACAAGCTATTACTATGCTTTCAGGTGGCAAATTGAATAGTACAGCCTTGTTTAGATTGGATGAATTAGTGTCTGGGGGGAAAAAAGAGAAAAAGCAAACTCGAGAGTGTCTTGAATTTGGCTTATTTAAGATATTTACAAAACACCAGTTGATGGGGACATTTACACAACCAAAAGAATATTCTGAATTCACATGGATAAAGAAAGCCTGTTTAACAGCAAGCCAAGATTCCAGAGAAAAGAGCAGCTTGCCAACAGCAAACACAACACAGTCTCCATCCACTCCAATGCAAACAGAAAGTAAATGGGCATGGGTTTCATATGATTGGATAAAACCACAGAAAAAATTAAGCTTGGAAAGGTTTTTAGAGTTCTCTGACTTGAAGCACAACCAAGTCACCTCTGCTCAGGCAATTCTCTTGTACTGCTCTTGAAAGAATTGTGTACAATTGACTAAAGGATCACTCTTGTTTTTCTTCTTTACTCATCCTTAACTGGACTATGTTTCTGTATCACTGATATAATAATTATGTAATAACAACTTAAATATACAGTGGGATTGATAAATGTGTATGCATTGATCCATGTAAATCCAATAGGAGTTACAGATATTGTGAGCAATTTCTCTGTGTTTCTTCTTAGCTTGACACAAAAACTCACCACAAACATTCTCTCAAAACACATTAAATTACACCATTAGGGGTAATTGCCCTTTCTGGTCTTAAAAGAATTAAGAATCTTTCACTATCAAACAAAAACTTATCTACCTATTTCAACTTTGGGAGGAAAGGAAAATCAGTTTACAACTAATACTGGTCAGTCTCCAAGTTACATTATCTTCCAGTCAGAGACACCACTGCCACTCCTGGCTTCCTCTGAGGAGTGGCTGCCCCCAGTGTGACCGTTTCCCCCTTCCATTTAACCAGAATTTCCCTTCTTTATACTCATATCTTCCCATCCTTTCATTTGCACCTTCTAGTCTGACTCCACCCTCTCATAACCTCCTCTTAAGCGACTGCAGGCAACAAGACCTCCACAAAGCTTTCAAAAATATTCCACCAAAGAAAATTATTGGGAGGGCACTGAACATTTCATTTCAGATGGTAGAAAAAGTTACTCAGATGTTTGGTAACTTTTGCTAAATGGATTGTAATTCTTAACTTTAGGCTGTGATTAACTCGGTAGTAGTAACAAAGTATTAGAAGTTTTGGGCTATGGCAGATAGATCTGGCTTCAAAGACATGGAGCAAGAAGGGCCACAGATTAAGATAACTTGATTTTAAACACAGGTACTTATTGAAGACCCTCAATGTTTGATATTCAGTAGCACACCACCTTTTTAGAAGCTTCCAGACAAGCACAAGAGCAGCTCTGAAGCAGCAAACATGACAACAGTCAAAAGCAGCCTCCATAGGACTTTGAGTAAGTTGTACTTAAGCCTTGTAAGTAATATATAAATACATACTACTTACAAGTAGTACATAAGTCTATAATGGACTTAGAGTTTGTAGAACCAGAGATTATTTAAAACTCTGGCTGTGATATGTGCCATTAATACAACAGTTTGGCTCACCCCTGGGTGCCAGACAGCGTTGCAAACGCTACTGACAACCCCCCAAAAGCCACTGTCATGTAATGCCAACTCCATTTAAGTAAGGATTTAAAAATGACCTGTTTCAGTTCATTTTCCACTTTCTTCATTTTCTGCAGCTGTTGTTCCAAGTTGTGTACAGTCTTTGAGACCTCAGCACCACTGAGCTTCAGCTCTTGGATCTGTGCCACCAATTTTTCTATCTCTTCATCACGAGCTGCAATTTCTTGGTGTTTTCGCTCCTTTTCTAGTAACAGTTTATTATAGTCATCCATCTTCTCTTTTATTTCTGCTTGCAAAGATTCTACCTACACAGAAATCACAGTATACAGATATTCAGGCAATATGAACGAATTTCCTGCCAGTTGAAAGCAAGAGTAAAATCACATTAAAGCAGGTTTTACTATGGATTAAAGTGGTGCTAAAATCCCAGGTGAAAATAAAACTAAGTATGCATAGAAAGTATGAAGAAGTTAGCTTCCTGAAATCTTGTTTTCCAAATGCAGCAGCTCTTAGATACAGGTTTGATTACTCTCTCAACATCTGCAGTACGCTCAAAGTACTAGATGAAGGTATACTCTCAAAAGAGACTTTTGGTGATGGGCTTAGTTGGTTCTGAGATTAAAACCCCACCAAGACACTACATGAGTTATTAATAATTGCATTGGATTTATTTCTGTAACCTCAGAACCCTCTTCCAAAATTCCAGTTTAAGGAAGATAGCAAGAAGCATAAATATTTAATCAGAGAGATTCCCAGGAGTCAATATAGGACAGGTATTTTGCTTTCCAAAAATCTTTGGAAATAGATATTTAAGATATTTAAATATTCAAATAGTTAAATATGAAGAGGATACCAATTTTAAATTTTAGCTGCAGGAAAACAGTCATTCATTCATCCCAGTAATCAAGGTGAAGGCAAGGCTAGGAGCTTTGGTGTGACAGACTACGTCAGGGTGTGATAAAGTCATTTAGCATGGTGAAAGCAAGACCAGGCAGGAAAGCAGTGGGACTGGAGAAGTAATTTGGTCAATACCCACGAGCAAGGAAGATGGGATTTTACAAAATAAATCCTTTGTTCATCAAAAAGTGCCTGAATTAATGTAAATCCCACTTCGACATTATGAAATAAAAATTCTTTACATTAACATAGATCTTTACATCTTTGAAGTATTGTGCAGATTATTACTAAAGCACGAAAACACACTTGAGCAAACAGAGAAGTCAAATTATTAAGCAGGGAGAGTGTAGGAGACCGGTCAAGAAACCCAAAATTTATGAACATTTTCAAGTGCTTACAGGCACAAGCATTTCCTTGATTGTGTACGTATCTTACTCCCTTCTCATCTCACCAGCAACTAACCACTGCTAACCATGACACAGGTCTTAGAGTAAAGCTTTTGGGTAGAGAAAAATCTTCTAGAAGTCTCATCTTTCTAATGCTATAAAATTTTGGCATCAGAATCCCCAAACGATGCCACTTCAGACATAAAAAGCGTGTTTTTAACACCACGTTGCTAGAAACCTGGTGCTGCAGTCCTGTAGCTAAGAAAACACTTCCACCTAACCTCCTCTCTCACAGTGCACACTGCAGCTCCCAAGAACCAGTCAGCACTCTTTTCACAAAATAACCCCACTTACACATACCATGTACCTAGTAAAACACCAGAGGGGGAAACTTGTTATAACTGCTACGTGTAGAAATCAGGAGTTCGCTTGAGCTGCTTTGGTTTGCAGTAAGTTAAGCACTTACTGATGTTACGGCTGCATTAAACAACTGAACAAATATGACATTTCCTGGCACAGAATGCCTGCATACCTCACCCTACCCACAAATGCCACTTGCTTAGTTACCACCCTTGTGTGTTTTTCTCCAAGTTAGCTTTCGTCCTTTCTGAGAGAGGTTGCAAAGCTACGGTGTTAATTTTTTCAGCTATGCCTTCCAGCACGGCAAAGTTCCTTCACTGGAAATTCATTCATATCAAAGATAAGGATGTATACCTCTAACACTGAGGTACACAATTCCACAACTGTACATAAATAGATGGAAATGAAATTAACTACTTTACAAATTTTGATAAGAGACAGGCCGCGAACAAAAGCTGACAGCTAAGGCACAGTTTTATCATCGCCATTCCAGTATCTTTGCTTCATGCTCCAAAAATCAAGTTCTCCTTTTACACCAAAAGGCTGTTTCAGTGAATAACTGCCTGTAACACCTCTGAGCAATAAGCCATGAGAGCTGAGAACTTATGTACAAGAAATTAAATCGAAAGCAGTTCTTCACTCCCTGCAAGAATTCTGCCACCCTAAACCCTGTATCCTTAGCTCCAAGTCTTGCTGCGTCATGCCTTGATATATCAAGAAGAGGAAAAAAGCTAAAGCATATCTAGAAGGCATTGAAAGGAAAAGGAAAGAAAAGTTAAGAGACATTCATGCTGTTTTCCATACCTGTAGAATCAATTCATAGTTCTGTATAATGTTCATTTATGTGAAAAAACCACAACCAATCAAAAGGAAAAAAAAAAGGCAAAAGTTAATCTTTGAAGCCAAGCATCAAACAAACGAAAATGTGTAAACAAGGACTCATTTATAAACTTAAATAGGATGAGGCATGCAGACAAAGGACATCTCTATTACAATTGTTTAGGTGGAAAACACATTTAAAACCCAGAAATAATTTCTCAGATGCACTTTTTGGAGCGGAGTGTCTGTAGTGTTGTCCTCCTTGGTTCATTTAAACCAGACCCAGAGGCTCCTTTAAACCAGACTCAGAAACTTTACTGTAAAGCACATGCAACAATTCTTCCCATTTTCATAACAAATAATGTAAGTGCACCCTCATTGCCTAAGCATAGTTCAATCAGCTGGGGAAAAAATCTGCTCTCTGAGGAAAGAAAGTCTCCCAAGAGCCAGAGCCCCAAGAACATCCAGTTTTGGTATTTAATTGTAAAAACAAACTCCATTGGCCATCAAGTCTGATTTTACTCACCCTCTGCTCTCTGGACTGTCCTGAAGTCTGTGATTTTGCTGACAGTTTTAATTGCTCTTCCAATTTCTGAATCTCCTGCTGAAAATCATCGCGTTCATGTTCCCTTTCTATGGCTTGTTCCTGTAAACCCAGCCAGAGAGAATCAAAATATTTTTGAAGATTTCATTACAATCTTGAGTACAAGAACAATTGGGGCTTGTTTTTGTGGTGAAGAAACTGTTAATTAAAAAAAATTAACTAATTATTAATAATTAATCAGGACTACCTTCTAGTAGTCCTGAAGTCAAATATAGTTACAGGGAAATTAAAAAAAAGAAAAAGCACCTTTTTGACTGCCAAATACATATAAACCACAATCATCGTTTAATAAAAAGGAAAAATTATTCTGCAATACTACAAAACCTGTATTGAACATTTAACTTTTTTATTCTTTCATGAGACTAGAACGCCATGGTCTTAATATCAACTAAAACTGAAAAGAGTTTTGGGAACCACGTCCCAAGTCTCAAACCAGGATGAGAATTCATCACCTCCAAACTCACGGAAATGCGGTCTCTTACTCACATCCATGAATTGCCGCTGGTTTTTAAGCTGTTTTTCAAGAACTTCAATTTGCTGTTTTAATTCAGCAACCTCCAGTAACTTTGTAGCCAGGTCTTGGTTACTGTGCAGCTGCTCTTCCAGCTCCACCTCCAAAACCTTCATCTGAGAGCGGAAGTTGGAATGGTCCTTTTCTGCCTGACACTGAAGCTCAAGTTTCTCCTTTGACAAAAATTCTACTTCCTTGAGTAGACCTGAGCAAGAACACAAAATAAAAGCTGTCAGTGAATGGTACAAAAGTCAAATGTTTCAGATGAGGTTAAATTTGGGTATTTTGGACAGCATCAAAACAAAGAAAAATATTTATTCCTGAGGTGGGCTGTAGGAGACATCCCATACTGCTCTACCCTGAATCTTTGCCACCCTCCTGTCCCAAGTCTCTCCTTAATCAAGCCATTCAATACAGAATTCTCAGTTCAACTCTCATGCCAAGATCCTCCTTAGCCATGCAATGTCCAGTCCTGGGCCAGGTTCTCCCTTACTCCTGCCTTGTGCCACGACCACTGGTGCCCAGCCTGACCCTGAGGCCAGCTGCTATGAAAATACAAAGTTACTGTCTTTCTCTGAACCTGAATGGGGATTAAAACCCAGGGAAAAATCATGCTGACAGAAAATCAGTCCAGTTCTGAGGTCACAAAGGGAAGAGAACACCTGAGGAAAAAAGATGGCACATATTTTCCCTTATGCAGACTGCAAAAGAAATACCAAAAGGGGAGGTGTACGTAGCTCAAATTATTTAAGTTATCAGGAGTTAATTTACAGCTACAAACTGCATTTTTAATCAGTTGGATGCACTGAATACACCGTTTAGGAGACCAAAACTGAAGACTCTACTGTGAACACTTTTGGAGAAAAGCTACTTTCATGTGAATATAGTTAGCAACCTGAGCATGAAAAGAAGCCTGCCTATTTTGTATCAAAGCAAGATCCTGCAAGAGCTCATGATTTTACTTTTCAAATGTTCCATTATTCACCTCAAATGTTTTTGGTCATCGGTTAAAGGTAAGTTTGTGAACCAACAAGGACCTTAAGAAATCATCCAGCCCGATTTCCAGAATGAACAATCTCCTTTTTGAAGTATGACCAATTGAAAGCATGAGATTTCTGACCAATGTCATTGCAAGCTGCTCTTACAAATCTTTGCTACCACAGCCTACCTAAAACATTTTTTCAAGGGCTTAATTACCCACAGATATTTAATGACATTTCTAGACCCTTGATAATCAGCAAAAAACAATGAAAATTTCCATGTTCATGTATAAAAAGATAAGCGTGACAGGCTTGGAATAATGCAACAACATTTACACTGCACATTGGGGAAAATGTCACCACAGGATAATGGGAAACAATGTGAAAGAGTCTGAATTCTCTGGCTCTGGAAATCAAAAAAAGCCAAAGAGAACCAAGGAAAGTTGGGGATGAAACCATGGAGTACATGAGCTCTCGAGCTCCACAGCAGCCCTGTTGTGGATTACAGCTACACCCCAACAACATTCACTCCAAGCACTAATTACAGCCTGTGTAACAACCACAGTGCAAGCACCGTGCCACACTCTCTACTTTTTATTTTATTTTTAAATAACCACAAGTTCATTTGGTTGTGGCCGTAACTCAGGCTCTGGCAGAATGCATGAAGTGAAGATTCTCCCCTAATTTCTCTCCCAATCCCCCTGGAGCTGTATTGTAGATATCATGTATTAGATGTACCTTGTGATGCAACAGGAAAAACCACAAAACCCAACAACAGTCTGAATTCCACTAGGACACTCAATCCTGGCCAGAGCTGCGTGACAGAGAATATCCTTTGTCAAGAGCTGCATTTTGCCAAGCAGGAGGTGGGAATAATGTGAATAAAATAGCACATTATGTTTTATTAAATACATAGTGCAGGGAGGAGGGTAAGGTCAGGTGCTAGAGATAACTGGGCATCCAAAGGAAGGTCATGGATTTAGATTGACCCTGAGAGAAAAGAACTGGTATTTGGAAAAGCAAGCACAAGAATTTTGTCTCCTATTTCCTAAGAAACATGGCTGATGGCTTCTTTTTTAGCTTCCAGAGGAACACTTGTGAGGAACAAAATACTGATTAGGTAACACTGACCTAGACAGTCACAGTCACCTCCTCAGATAGAAATGTAAATTAATTGAAAAATTGATTTTAGGCAAACAGATTTCACCTGGAATCAGCAGTATTTCATAGAAAGCAGGTATCAAATTTTGGAAACCTCTAAGCACAATTTTTTTTTTTAAGCACATTTCCAAGTGTATAAATAGAATTTCAAGCAACACACCAGCTCACAGAACTCTTTGTAGAGACAAACCTATTTTATTAATGCTACTTCACACCATGCAGTCCCCCTTCAGAAAGGCCCCAGCACGCTCCTTCCCACTCCCACCATCATTAGCAACTGCCAAGCTCCATTCCAAGAGAGTTTTAATTAGCAAGGCCATTCTACTCACATTAGTGCTCCACATGAAAAACAGGAGGAGATGTCAGCTTTTCAAGGAATAAGCCCACGTCAATCAACTCCAAACAATATGATTTCTATTTATCATGTCTTCCACACACTACAAACTATTTCAAACCCGAGGAAGAGTACTACAGAGAGCTGGGGTGATGGAAAGGGGATGGGTTTCAGGACTTGGCCGTTGCAGCAAAAGTCACTGCTCAAGTTCTAAGGAGCTGCTGGGAGAATGTCAATCCCAAAATACCCCACAACCAACTCGGATCTACATTCCCTCTCATTCAGAGGGCAGCAGCAAATTTCAGGACAGTGAGATGGCTACTAAAAATAGGTTAAATTAAAAATAGAGTTTGAGGGAGATCTGAATAGACAGAAGGAATAAAGATACAGTAATGGGTAAGAAAGCTCAGTGCAGCTTTTTGACTCTAACAGGAATTTACCTACATAACTTTTTATTCACCTGCGGGATTTGGTTTACTCAGCTCACACTCTCTGGGGAAAAGAAAAAGTCCAGAAATGAGAAACAGTGAATATGCAAGAATCTATGAATATATATATAAATAAAATTAATGTAAAAAACAATAGGAGAATTATATTTTGAGTAGACCACAGAACAATCATGGCAACTAGGAATTTATCAGATCTAAATGTCAGACACTCAGGAGTTAAATATGCAAACTTTAGTTCAGGGGGGAAAAAAAATTCCTGTTTCAATTTGGCATCTACAAATTTGACCATAGCACTTGACTTCCAAAATTAGTGTATAACCCTATGGATCTTTCCTGCTTATTTCTGGTTTCCTCTTTCATTCCTTTACTAGCCTTCCCTCCCATTCTGCTTTCCTTTTTTCTGACCTATCAATCCATTCAATTATATTTCTCTCCTCTCCCTTAGACATCCTTCAGTTCTTGCTGTACTTTTTTTAGCTCACAGTTTTATGTCACCCCAAATAGTTTTTGTTTTCCTTCCCTTCTTTAACTTCATTTACTCATTTTCACAGCACACTTTGTATCACAAGAAGCTCACAGCCAGCTTCCAACCCATTCCAACCTCTCCAAAAAAAACCAAAAATGAAGCTGGCAAATACAAAGACAATGGCAGAATGCACTTTAAGCCTGATGGCAGCAAAACATCTTTTTCGCTTCAAATATTCATTATTGAATTGAATATTCCTAATTTTGCATCACAGAAAGGATAGCTTTTTTTGGCCAAGATACTTATAAACCTGTCAGGCCTAATTATTAAGTACCATTCCTCATTGTTAAATCAAAATAAGTTATCAGTTCATTCACTCAGCGTTACAGCAACACAGCAAGAAAAAACTCCACACCGGTCATTACAAACCTGACCCTTCCTTTTGTGCTACATTAGCAGCAGGTGTTCCTAGAAATCAAAACAGACACATGTACAAGACCAATAAGAGCACTGTGATCCATTTCATCTTCTAAACCACCAAAAAACGTGCGTGGAATACAGATAGTGCCGACCTTTTTAGGCATTGTCATCTTTATTGTGGCACAAAGCTCCTGATGACCTCGAGCCAAGTCTGTAGAGCTTGCTGCCTTTACAGGAAGATGCTCTCACCTGCTGAGGTGCTCGTTAGGTCATCAAGCCAAACTCTGATCCATGACAGGACGACAGTGCAATGTGCCCTGACTGGAGACAACTTTGTTTTGTGCTAAGAGTGCTCTGCCCTCTACCCACCAAGAATTGCTTGCTCCTGTGTTAGCTCCTGGAAGCGTTCCCGCATGTTCTCCAGCTCCACAATGAGACAACGCTCAGATTCCTCTTTCAGGTTTAAGGCCTCTTCTAATGCAGCTTTTTCTGCAACGTAGCCTTCGATAATGCCTGGAAGCCAAGTCAGAATGCAAATAAAACCAAATACCAGCACATCCATTGGGAAAAAGCAGCTTGAAAACACAAGTAAACAGTTTTTGCCAGACAATGGAAGGGGACATAAAAAGGAAGAAGTAAAAGATGATTTATGTTTATTCTGTAGCTAGGTTTTTGAAGTACCTTAAGGAATAAAATGTACCAGTTAATGTATTCTAAGATTATCAAGATTTTATGAGGCTGACACATCACAAAATCTATAGAATTCAAATGGGGATCATTAAGCTTTGATGACCTGGGATGAGCTTACAACACATCTCTGATATTTGAATAAACAGAATCTCCAGAAAGCGAGATCAAATGTTAGATTTAGAGCCCAAGAAATCCAGAAACGCAGAAATCCCATCCGAGCTACTGGGAGGAACAAGCTGTGAGTAAATGACACTGCAATCTCAGCTTCCTCCCCTTACCCTCAGCCTTATGAAGCTCTAGTGCCAGCTGGTTCTTGGCCTCACTCTCCTCACTGAGGCACTCCATCAGCTCCTGGTGCTGGCTCACCACCTGGGCCGTCTCCCGATTGCGACGGCTGAACTCCTCCTGGAACTGAGCGTGGTTCTCATGCATCTTCTCCAGCTGCAAGTGAACAATTTCCCCAGCATCACACCTCGGATGCACACGCAATGCAATAATATCGCAGACGTTTCAACCAAAATCTTCCCAATTTTTTTAATAACGTTTTTGCATTAAGGTCCAAGTTTTGAAGTTTCATTTTAGTACTAAGCTGACTTTGCTCAAAACCTCTGGACACTCTGGTGAATCCCTGTACTTGCACACCAGTATTTTTGCCACAAGTCTTGCTTACAAACATAAGTTTCTTTACTGTGCATAAAAAGAAAAACCTCCCTATTGGCTAAACTGCTTAGCTTGACACTTCCTGAGCACTTGAGATTCAAAGCATCCTTACACTTGAATTCCTCAAGAGATTCAGTCATGTCTAATAGACATGATATTCAAGTCCATATATCACCAGGTTTCCAAGGTACACCTCCAGTAAGCAAAGTATGCTGGATCACAGCTGATGAGGAGCCAGATCTGCCATGGCTTGGGCAAGTGCTTTAACCACAAGTTAGCTATGTCTCAGTGGAACCATCAGTACCTAACAGTGAATTTATGCACTTCATTCTAGGAGGGATGTTTGAAGATGGTGAATATACATTTCACACAGACACATATCTCTAGGTCTCACAAAATACCTGATGAATAGATTAATTTCAGACATGTTTTGCCCCTTCACGTCTTCTCTTCAATTAGGGACTTCCTTACCCAGCAAACTAATTACTGTCACACTAAATTAAATCCTCAGATGTATACAGTGCTTGTGCATCTACCCCAAATGTGCAGTCTAGACACTGCAAAACTCAGTATGGAAATCCTCAAGTTCTTTTATGATACTAGGTGCATCTCCTTTTGTCAAAATTAAAGCAGCAAATAATTACAAGGACGTTTGTTTGCTCCTACCTATGTATTCCCCAAGACATTGGACTGAATTTTCCTGAACCTGATTATCAGTGTTGAAAAAGTATCAATGTGATGTGTGATAAAAGCCCCTCAAAAAAATCCCTAGTCTCCTGAAGTTATCAAATGAATTTAAAATCCTGGTTTAAAACTACTTAAGGTGACCAATATATTGCCTTCCCACAGGTTCTGTTAAAAGGTTAAATACACAGACTTAAAACTGAGTTCATATTTTCAGTGTTATACACAAAATCATAGAATGCTTTGGGTTGAAAGGGACCTTTAAAGACCAGCTAGTCTCAAACCCCTGCCATGAGCAGGGACATCTTCCACTAGACCAGGTAGACTCTGTACAAATTAAAAAGCTTTACTTCTTTAGTTGACTCTGTAACCAGTTCCAGAAGTCTCTCCACTGCGGTGCGCAAACGATGGCAGATTTTCAGTATCGTTTCTTCACTTTCACACGCCAATTCTGGCTTTGCGAAAACACTTTCACATAAGTATTGGCTCAACTCAGACACCTCCTCAGTCCCTGGAGACAGCTGGTTGTGTTCTGTGAGAGTTTCATCAAGCAGCTCCTCCACTGAAAACAAGGAAGCTATTGAAAAACACAGAAAAGTGACAGCTAGCCACAAAACTGACATCAGGCACTGACATGGTCCTGGACATGCACTACAACGTGGAAACTTGGACACATCAGCAACCCAATGCTGAAAAATCAGGAGGGTTTTCCACAAGGTTTGGGAATTTTGTGCTATGCATCAGGACCTAGAACTGTGTATTCACCAAGTCCTCCATCTTTCCTGCCCTATAATCTATCCAAGCTTCTTTAACAGCATTTTAGTAGTTGCACTATATAAAGAATTAAACTGAGGGAACACTAGGTAGGCACTCTCTTAAGAGCGGACCAGCTTTGAAAGACACAAACGTTGCAAGAAGAGATATTCTCTTTCCCATCTTCATCCATACAAAAGGAAATGAAAAGGCAGTTTTCAAGAATATGAACTGACAACATCCAGGTTTGCTGATTTATACTCACCTTTTTCTAGGTGATGGTTGTCTTTGGCTTTAAAATACTGCATGAATCCCATTTCTTCCATAATACTCTGAGTTTCTTTAGAATCTCCAGAAGCCAGACTGTCATCAAGGCAAAGACCAATCTTGCTACAGATGAGGTCCTGAATAGCTATTGTGGCCTTCACCACCTCCATAAGCAGCTTCAAAACGTGCTGGTAAGATTCACGCAGCTTTTCCCTAGAACAAAAGCGTATTGAACATGTGAAAAACTGCACAAGCTTGATCTGAAAGACACCCTGAAGGTACTGTAAACCTGACAGTCTGAAATGGGGACTTGCCATGGTTGGGCAGTTATCAGTGAAGATCATTCAAATGACTCACAAAACCCAGGTCATTTTTAAAGAGCTGGCACAGCAAAACACCTCTGTCATGTGCACAGGTAGATCACGCTACACTCACAAACATCTCTGCCTTTGATACCCGTGGAAGCACCAGCAAGGAAGATACAGCTACTACTACAGTATCAGTGCCATCAAAATAACTAGAGGGTGTTCTGGCAGACCTGGCAACAAAACTACTTCTATTTATGACGATAATTTTGTTTTAAGGTTAACACTAAGCCAGTTTCTGAAAGACGAGAGAGGGAATTCTAGAAGCTTATTCAGCATGACAGCTTCTCTAATCCACACATCCCCATGACACGTCAAACCAATCCACACCATCTGAAAGCCTCTTGGTCACAGAAGCTCTCCTCATTTTTTTAGATTTTTCTATGATTAGAGTCAGTGGAAACCCAAAAACACCAAAGTCTTCATCACACTGAAAGAAAAAGAGCAAGAAAAAACCCCCCAACTTGCTCTTAATGTCAGAATAGGTTGATAATTTAAAAAACCTCAAAATACTTTGCAAATAAAAGCAATATGTCATCCTCCAACACTACTATTTTGAGCTGACTTAGTTTTGCCTAATTATTGATTTCTTTATGAGAAGTGAGAAAACAAGCAAACAAAAAAATCCCAAGCACTAAGCATGGTGTAACCCAAGATGAACAAACCTTTCCTCCTTGGACTCCTCAATATCAGACCTCAACAAGGCGACCAAATTTCCTCCTTCTTGGTTTTCCCTGTCCCGCCGCTGAAGGAGCGTCTCCAGTTCAGAGTTGGTCTCCTCTATTTCATGCTTTAAAGATGCCACTTCCTTTTCCAGCTGTGGAAATACAGTGACAACACAATAATGTCAACAACTTTGCCTAAACTTTGCTTTATAAACTCAACCTGGAAACAAGTTTATAGAAAATTTACTTATCTCCTTATATTTATTTGTTCTGATGATACCTATACCAGATTCAAACATATGATTACATATAAATAAAAATACGTATTTTGCTGCCAAACAAATTACTGCCATTTTGTTAGAAACTCTGTCTTGTAAGGAAGCTAGCAAATAAGCCAAAACATCCATTTGGGAGAAAACTGCAAAGACAGAAAAGCATTCTGTTCCCATGCCAACATTCTCAACACTCATCAAGCCCTACAAGAAAAGCTGGAAAGAGTAATGCATTTCCACTTAGGAAATTCTTAGTGGTGCTCTGTTTCCCCTTAGTCTAATATACCACAGGAATTACACCTGCAGTCCCTCTATATAGACATTGAGGCAGAGAGCCCTGTGCTAAAATACAACCCCAAAAGCACATTTAAAATCTAGGTTTAAAGTATTTTCTCCACACCTGGATAATTTCTGCTGCCTTTTCCTGCAGCTGGGCTGATAACATTTCTTGTTTCTTTTGGTGAGCAGCCTGTGCCTTCTCCCTCTCCTGAATCAACATCTGCTCCTTGTCATGTAGTGATGCCTTTTTTTCAGCTTCAAATTCATCCTGCATCAATCACATATACTTGGATTTACTGAGAGAAGTAAAAAACGCCCAAACACCGCCACCATCCACCCAAAAAACGTCAAACATCCCCTGTATTTTTTTGTGTATTCTCTAGAAGTACACATTCTGCCTTGCAGAATAAGCATCAGTAACTTATACATCAACGCCTCCTAACAACAAAATTATGCTGAAACTGTGCTCGAAATCGAAATCAGTGTGGCCAGCAGAAGCAGGGCAGTGACTGTCCCTCTGTACTCAGCACTAATGAGGCACGATTTCATCTCTGAACACCAGTACACACCAACGTGATGGCCCCTTATTTTTTACATTGTTAAGTCAAGAAAACAGTTTTTCCCCATGGCAAGAAATAAGGCCTCTGAGCAGGAGACCTGCAGCCACCTGAGCTGACACGGATCTTGTGCAGAAGACTGAGCCAGACTTTGCCCCATGCTCTAGCAGCTAGGAAGGTAAAAATGAGCTGACACAAAGGGGTAGGATGACTTTCCTTGACCTAGAACATGGCATTTGTGGACAAAATCTCTGAAGCAGCCTGCCTGTTCTTCTCAGAAGCACTTAATGTATGTCAGAGCACAGACAGCAACTCTGAATACCTCAAATCTGTTAAGGGAGGCAGAGGGAAGAAACCAAGGGAGCAGGCTGGCATAAAGACAGCTGCATAATCAGCACAGGGGAGTGGGAAGGGAAAGGCTTGCTGTAAAAACCTCTCTCAGCCCACAGTACAGCTCAGTCTCACACTGCAAAGAGATCCAGCCAGTCTCTTCTGGGACAAAACAGCACTCATCAAGTGCACGAGGCAAAAAACCCAACTGAACCCATAGACAGCCGTAGCAGCAGGAGAATTAGCCCTGGAAAAATTTCAACAAAAAGTGACCTTTCTGGTGTGGCAAATGCTAATTAAGGCAGCATAAGAGGAAAAAAACAAAACAAAACAAAACCACAACCACAAAAAAAAAAAAATAAAAAAAAAAAAAAATCCAGCGATCATTTCTGGAGTTTCTGCATAACACTGAATCCAGTCCCAGCTTCCTTGGGTTAAAGTTCAGCTGAGGCCAGCAGTGCCAAATAGATCTGCAGCAGCTTTTCAGGATACACTTGTGCCCTCTGTTTCAAAACACAGCTGAGAGAGAGGTCAAATAGTGATCAGGGCTACACAGAGGGCCAGAGGCAGGAAACACCTTGAAAATGCTTATCATGATGTTTGTCACGGTGCATCAGTGAAAGCAGAGATTAACAAGAGTAACAACTCCTGCTGTTACTCATAGCCAAAGAGCTCAGTGCCATCACACACTTGTTAAAGCTTAGGTAATACTGAGCATTTTGCCACACACAGAGGGCACAGTCTCTGTAGACACTAAGAAGAAAAAGCCTTAAGTGACAAACTGAACATGTACACAAGGAATGCTGCTTAGAGCATGTTCCACTGATTTTTTTTGATTTTGGATGAAGGACACTTTATATCCAGCTCAGGACTTGAAGACAACCTTGTGGTAAAGACAGTTGTTCACAGAACACCGCTTTATTTCCAGTGCTGTTTTTCTAGTTCTAACATTGTGGAGCATGGGAGAGATGTCACTCAGACTTGCCATTTTAGAGGCTGAAGACCAAAAATCTTACACCAATTGCTCTTCTTCAGTCAAACACATTCCCAATGCATACTCAGAAGTGCATTTTCAGCAGAGCCTACCTTCAGCTGTGCAATCTGCTGTTCCAGCAGCACCTCTGACTGACACTTCAAGAGCTCAATCTCCTCCTGGAACTGAAGCTGCTGCTTCAATTTTACCTCCTCAAACTGAGCCAGGAGAGCTGTTCTTACAGATTCTACTTCAGAAGCTGATGCAGAAGCATACAGCTGCAGATAAGGAAGGAATATAAAATATTTTAGCCACAGTGTTACAATTAAGGAAAAAATGAAACCAAACCCACCAAGCTAAATCAAATTGTGAAGAGCACATTCACAATCCTCAAGGTCACACAGGGCTGCTGTCTATCATCATGCTGAGTACAAAAAAAAGCAGCCTGATAAAAATAGATAAGAGGCAACCAGGCATTAGGTATCAAATATCTCCTGTGTTCATTAGACCATCGGGTCAGACTAACAAAGTATTCCTGACTTATTCTTTCCAACAGACACTCTGCTAAAAGAAGATCAAAAAAATAAAGAGAAAAGAGGGGGAGAGAAACACAGGGAGAGCATATTTTGTTAAGATGTGATTTCTCTTGTTCAAATGGGAGCAAACATTACACATCTCTATTTAATGAATTATCCTGGGATAGAATAGTGAAAGGTTTGAGAGATTTTTGTTCATTTAGAGTTTTTTCTTCCTACTATTCTCTCTAAGAAGAGTCACTGTAGTCATCAGAATAGACAAATCCTTTTTCTAGGATGATGCACTTGAAGACTGAATAACCATTAGAACCTCCCAGGAAACTAATGAAACTTCCTCCCCAGACAATCTTCCTCTAAAAGTGATTTAGGAGTTATTTGGAACATTATCAAATTTTCAATTTAGTAAGCAAAAAAGCAATGGTTAGTAATATTTTAACTTAATATGTTTTGTGGTTATAGCTGGATAAAGCTCATTTTGTTTGTGACTTTTCCTACTATATGAGTGTAATATATAACACCAGTGGCTGCTTACATCTGCAGAAGTCAGACTGTATCCTCTTATTATTGGCACTAAAAAAAATACAAAACCCATCTCTATGTGCAGCCCTATTTCTAAGCTTCATAAAACTGAATTTATGTTATGATAAAACATGGATTGTTTTGGGTTTAGGTATGAGCAGCATTCTGACCTCTTGCTCGCGTTCATGCTGTGCTTTTAGTTTCCCCAGTTCTTCTTCCAACTCCCTGGAGTACTCTTCCTTATGTTTCCTAATATCTGCCTCATGAAGATCCTTGAGCTCTTGGAGCGCTTTCCTGTGGTTTTCCTCCATCTGCAACACTTCCTCACGTAACAGATCCAGAGCCAGACGTTTTTCTTCTTCCAGCAGCTGCCTTTGATTTCGAAGAGCTGTGTTCAGATCATCCTGAAAAAAAGGGGAGGGGAAAAATTTTAAGTACAAATATCTTTGAAACCCATTTGTAAAGCATATGTCCTGCTGGATCAAAGCTTTTAAAGTAAATAGGAACAATATTGTTTCGTGAAGGATGAGCATACATATATACACATACTCTCTAAAGCATTTAAATGTGTTTATTTCTCTTATCTAGTGAAAGTTTTGTTAATCCTTACTTATTTGGAAGGATCTTTAGATTCCTGGAGATGTGGCTTAACCTCCAGAGTTGCATTTACTTTGATCTAATCACCTTCTGAAGAATTACACAATAGCTCTACTGGGGAGAGCAGGTCTGAGCCACAAAATGGAGACTCTCCAATCTTAAATACGTTAAAAGATACACCTCATTTGTGCCTTTTCCACCAAATGATAGGGAAAACTCATCAGACTGAGAATTTGGGGCAGGAAGCAACAGATGGACTTAACTTTCAGCTAGAGTATCCTGTTTCAGCTCATTATAAGGCCACACACACCGTGTCAGTGCTGGCATAAAGAGGTTTTGAAAATATCTCCCAAGAGCAAAGGAAAAGGGCATCCCACACAATGTGTCATGAAATTTCACCTCCTATGTCAGGTTTTCTTTCTGACTCACCTTATGAGCTGCTTCTGCTTCAAGAGCCATGGTTCTAAGTTTTTCCATATTAACAGTAGCTAGCTCAATTTTCAAGTTATTTTGGCAAAGCTGAAGTTCTTCAGCATGCTTTAATTTCAGCATCTCAATCTCCTGAAGCAGTTGTGCCTGATGCATTTTATCCTGCTCTAGCAGCTGCTCCCTGTGCTGCAGCTGCAGCTTCTCCAGAGCCTGACTGTGTTCATCTCTTACAGTCTGAATTTCAGACAGGAAGGAAGACTCCAAGGAATCCAGATTTGATAAGTGTTTAATCTCCAGCTCATCAATTTGGGCCTGATGCTTCGTCTGTAGTTCAGCAACACAACTTTCAAGCTGAATCTGCTGTTTACTTTCCAGTGTTGATTTGAGTGTCTCAATTTCAGCTTGGTGTTTTGCCTGAAAATCAGCTGTCAGAGACAAAATCTGCTGCTTATGCTTCTCCTGTAACTGCTGACTTTGGAGTTCCAGCTCATCCACATGTTTCTTTTTCAGCTCCTGGAGAAGAATCTCTTGCTCAGTTGTGAATTTCTGAGTCATTGCTTTGTGTTCCTCCATAAACCTGTATTATTTCCAAGAAAATTAAGAGGCTATGGTCAAAAAAGTGACTAGTTTGTTTGGGTTCTTTTAATAATTGAGCTAATAAATAATAACCCAAGGAAAATAACTAGACCCCACTTAGCCTCTGCAAGTTTTACTTGATGCTTCAACTACAGAATTAAATTCAAAGCAAGCCACAACAACGATTTCATAGCCACGTAAATTAAAGGTTTCTGCAGAGTCATCTGGTCATTACTAGAGAAACTGGCACCCCTATTGACTTAAAAATACAGAGCAATATGTTTGAGAAATACTGCCATGACACTATCTCATGGTATATACATTGCCACAGCTCAAATGTGTTGTCTGCAGATAAATGAACTGTCATAACAAACACCTCTAAAAACATCTGGTAAAGAGAGACATAAAACCGCTGTGGAGGTGTATGTGAGATACTTGGGGGCTCCTCCAAACCCACCTGAGCTCTGCTTAAAGCTTGATGCAGAAGATTTGGTATCTGAAGTACTGCCATCTGCTGCAATCAGTCACTACATTATTTTTGCATGCAGACACAAATTACTTAAAAAAAAAGTTATCTAAAAGTTAAGATGCTGCTTTCAGTGTTTTCTTACAGTCATTATTTCTCCAGTCTTATTCTGTGAACATAGTTTTGGGGAGGGAAGAAGGGATAAATTTGAAGCAATGCATTCAAATGCTAACATGCGGTTGTTCACTTCCCTTAATTCACTTGAAACAACAGGAGTAGGAAGGGGAGGAAAAACAGTAGTTCCAGGCATCTAACCAGAACTAAAGAATACCAAAGGGGGCCCCAGCAACCTCGGCATTCAATGGTCAGCACAAGCTTAATTCACCAGGAAAAAGCTTGTTTACATTCATTTGAATTGTTTAAAAACATTCAGAGAATTTTTTCCACTTATATATCCTGTCACACTTCTCTTTGAAGGCTGGTATATGATTTACAGCTGTGTTGTACTCTTAGCAGGCATAAACCTGACTCCATTTTATTTGCTCGACTAAAGGAAGTGCTTTAACACAAAGCAAAATCTACAGCAGACCATAAACAGACAACACTGCTGTTCCCTGGGACAGCAAGCTCTACATACCTAAGTCAGAGAGTGCCATCAAGTGACTACCTCGCACTACCACTCACTGAGTTTAAAATAAGACAAAACAGCTTAACAATGAGTGAACTTCTAAGGGAAACTTACTTGTTTTGTGCTTCCAGGAGTTTCAGTGCACATTCCTCCTGCAGGCAGAGCGTGGCCTTTTCCATTTCTTTTGCCATGAGGGCTTTGGCTGCCTCCAGGTCAGCTTCGTACTGCTGCTGAGCTTTCTGCACAGCCTGGGCACCTGCGAGGCTGTCCTCCAGCTGCTGCAAGTTGTTTTGCTGCTCCTTCACCAGCTTCTCCAGCTCTAGAATTTTGGCAGCTTGGTGATCTTGAAGTTGAATCATTTCGGCTTCACGCAGCTCAAACTGTTTTTGTAAGTTTTGCTTCTCGGATTCTGCTCTGGTTTGCAGTTCTATGTGCAAGAGTGATAGCTTCTCTTCTGCTAGGATTTTCTGGGCCTCACTTTCACACTGCCATTTCTTCTCTTTTTCTTTGTACATATTCTCTATTTTCTGGACTTCTTCTCTTAATTCATTTTTGTGATCCTCAGCAATTTTATATTTTACCTGTGAAGACAATTGTTTAGAATTAAAAAAAATAAACGTTCAAAACCAATCTGAAGTGCATGAAGTGAACACTCTCAGGCACTTAAGGTCTTGGAAAGATTAAATTCCTGTAGTGAAGTAGCCCTTCCTAATGAAATTAAGGCTGAAATGACAATTTATAAACTGGCATGCATCAAATTCAGTGCATTATTAAGAATTAATTTGAGTTATGAAGATAAGAAAAATTTAAGGCAGAATTCCAGAATTAATATGGTACTCTATGTTGATTTCTCTCGAGGTCGCTTATCTTCTTTTCAGGAGTTCAACTTCCAAAGCTATGGGCATCTCAGGAGTTTATATTAGGCATGAGTAAAAATCCCTTTTAAACTTCTCCTTTTAAAAGCTACATAAAAAGCAAGTAGCACAAAAAGAGAAGCCAAAGCAGCAAATGATTGCTCAGTGACAGAAGGCGAAAAAGACTCGTTGGCTTTCTCCATCAGTTTCTAAGCCTGGAAAAGGATACACATATCCATGGCTCTTTAAAAAGGGTGGAAAGGAGGACTTGATAAATAAGAGCTTCACCCATCTAATTGTCACAAGCATTCAAATATGCAACAATCTAAGCAATGAATTAACATCCAATCTAAGTTTATCCTCAGATGGAACAGGTGATTTAACACGTAAGAGTGATGGTACTGTGCATGACTGGCTCAACTCTAAGACTTTGAGGTACAAGAGTTACACCAAAACAGAAGTGTATTATTACAACATTTGTGTCCATCCAGGCAAGCCCATTTAAAGCTTTAGCTACATTCCCCAAACCAAGGACTTTTAAATGCAAGTGCTGCCTCTCCCTTCCTTGGCCCTCCCACCAGGCTGGAGCTTGCCCAACTCCACACAAAACCATTCTGTAGTACAAATTACCTTTTCCATTTCTTCCTTCAGATGCTTTTCATTTTGCTCAGAAAGATCTTTTTGTTTTATAATCTCTTCTTTTAAATGCCTTATTTCCTTTGAGAGCTCTGCAATATGCTGATTCTCAGAGCTGGAGAGAGCAAGCTTGGCTTTGTGCTCTTCCTCCAACGCAGACACTCGCTCAGCCATCTCCATCTCAACCTGACATGCTACATCTTGAGCTCTCTGAAGACACAGCTTGGTGATTTCTGGGGGGAAAAAAAAAAAAATAATAAAAAATATATATATATATATATTAACTCCAAGCCAGACAATAAAATGGCATTCTGGAATTGATTTTAGCACTCTTATTGATGCACAGAAATAAAGCTGAATGTTGTCAGCTGTGCAATTTATCAGTAGCCATGCTAACTACAGGACAAGGAAAACCCCTCAGCTGGATGATTTTATACTCTGTTCCATTTTATCACCAGCTTGGGAATTTACCAGTATTAACACACAGAATAATCATAAAACCTGTGGCAGGACCTCCCTCCTTATCTGCAACAGCGAGAGGAGCAGACTTTCTTTCTGGGCAATGCAATGGCAGATTTATGGAAGTTTTATCTTCTCCTTCACACATCATATTTACACAAGGCATTTCCCAAAAGTCAGATGGAACAAATCTCTAGGCATTCCAATTTAAGCAGTTTTGATATTCTCTCTAGTATTAAAAATAAATAATGGAAGATAAGAAATAGCAGGGCGAATTAAGACAGCTCTACTAATCCTTTTAGCCAACATACGGTGCAATACAATTATAACCATGTGTGCTAAATCAGCTATCTAAGTTATGTATTGTTAGTCCAAATGTTTGTATGACAGTGCCCTTCTAGGCATCAAAAATGGAAACCTGATCAACTCCTTTCAGCAGCTGCTTCACAGTTCTAGTAGTTTTTACTACAGAATAAACAACTTCAGGTCACCACATCTTTGGAAGTGCAACTCAACATGCCCAAAAGTGCTTGATGAAAGGGATTAATATCTGTTAAATGTTCCCCATAGTTTAGGGTAAATAAGTTAAAAACTTCTTCAGATAAGCCTGTTTAAAGAGAAATATAAGCCACACAAGCAGCTTATTGTTTCCATTCCCATGCTGTCAGACCATCCTACCTTTACAATGTTCTTCTGAAAGCTGGGCACGGAGCTGCTCAAGCTCTAAACAATGTTTTCTTTTCATGGCCTCAATTTCTGTTACATATTTGTCTGACAGATCCATCTTCATTTTCATCAGGTCCTCTTTATACTGAAGTGCAAGGGAGGATCTTAAGGAATCCAATTCATGCCTGTGTTGTTCTGTAAGTTGTAGCTGCAAACAGGCATGTTCTTCCTACAGAAATAAAGGGTTAGGAAGAGATCTTCAGCTTCTAAGAAACCATGACGGGAATTTTTCAATGAGAGAAAGGAAAATTCATTTTCCAAACTCGTAGTCAACTTGAAACAAGTTGAGCAAAAACGTTGAGATCCTCAGTTACAGCAAGGTGCATGAAAATAGGAGCATAAATATAAGAGGGGCCAATTGGTACCTTGGTTTGAAGAGAATAAGGACAAACACAATTACTACCAGAACTCCAGAAAAGAGAAACGCCATAAATTCTGCACTTTTGTAGAACTGATAAGCTCCTTACTCAGCACAGGATAACCCAAACAGCACATAAAATTACAGAGCACTGTTTCAGCTGTTCTGCTCTAGAGCCTGTCTGAGGCTGAGAGCTATTTAAAGTTGGTAATTTACAATATTCTTGTCAAAAATAATTAAGCCCTACTAAACATCTGAAATTACTTTACTCTTTGTAACAGCTATGAATCAGACATCAGTTTTCATACAGTTCATGTAAAGAATAGAACTTTTAATATACCAAAACCCCTACCTGTTGTTGTTCAAGCTGTTGGTTTAGCTGGCCAAGTGCAACACTTCTCTCTTTCTCAGCAGTCTCTTCAAAAAGTGTGACAGAAGAACTGAGAAAAGGGTTTAAAAGTTTAAGGCTGTGATATATCATGGATCAAGTTAAATTTACTTGATGACTTAGGGTGTAGTACTGAAAGTAGGTGAAGAGCAACTATAACAACTGCTCAGGACTGGGCCACAACCCAATGCTCAATCCCAATAGGTTTAGATCTTTTATGTTAAAGAAAAATAAAATGGAAGCATGCCATCATAAAATGAAAAGAAAAAAGATCAGATCACCTGATGCCCCCTGCTTGATCTTGACTCATTTCCAACTCTGACAGTGAACAGTCTGTCAGTTCTTGCTGTTTCTGATGCAACAAAGCCAATTCTTCTTTGTAGTTTTCTTCAGCAACCATTAACTTGTTTTCAAAATAAAGTCTCAGTTGTTCCAACTCAGCTTCATGCTCCCTGTTTCTCTGTTGATGTTGCTGTTCAAACTCCTGTTTTAAACACTCTATTTCTTTCACCTGTGATGCTCGAGCCAGGAGCTGCTCTTTTAGCTCTGGAACAGAGGCAAAACCAACACAAGCACTAAGAACAAGTATCTTTAGGCTAAGTCATTCTGTGAAGATTAGATTTAGTTGCCGAGTGTCAGTGGTTTAGGAATGGCACTGCCCCATTAATATTTCCACTAAAAACACCATGAGCCACTCCCTTCTCAATGGGAGTCACAAAAGGCAGAGATTGAGGTAAGAACCATTTACTGGAAATAGCATGAGAAGAAAAATGAACTTCTGAAAGACATAAACTCCTTCCTCTGAAGACATTCTCAGTTACATTGCATTCAGAGAAACCATCCTCATGCTAAGAGCAAAAATCACCAGCACATGTGTTAGCTCTCCTTGTTTTCTGTCCAGGACTAGGCTGGTAACAGCAGAGTCCTGCACCACAGCTCAATCTTCACACCTGCTTGCTGTTGTAGCACCCAGAAGCAATAAATTATTCAAGAACATTTAATTTTCTTCAGGCAAAACTATCCAAACAAAACCAAATTGAGCACAAACTATGCAGAAAACCAGAAATCACAGGAAGGAAAATAAAATCAGTTCTGGATTACTTTAATGATGGCTTGCTACCCATTGTGTGCTCAGAGGCTGAACTGAATGAATTAAAACAATCAACCAATAAAACAGGACTGCGGTAAAAAGCAGCTAACAAGGCTGGTTCAGCAAGCTGCCCCTTCCTGAGGGTGAGAACAATGGCCAGCACTGCAGCCTTTTCATTAGCCCTCTGAGAGCTTTCTTCCCCACCTCCTCTATTAAAGCAGGAGTAGTGTTTTGGGAAAGGTAGGGAAAAAATATCAAGAGAGAGAAGTTTTCCCAATAGCTCAACTTTCTGAATAGTTCAAGTTAGTTAAATCCCCAAAGAATGAACTGAAGAGGGAAATAGATTTCAAGAAGAAGGAACTTGAAGAAGTTCCTTGAAAACAAACAACTTTCCTGGAGAAAAGCAGTTGCTTCTGTTCCACAAGAGAAATGTTGATGGAAACAGAGGATGCCATCCAGGAGCAACACAACTGATTGTCACAATGTGGTATTGTGTAGCAAACCAGAAAATGCACTTGTGGCATGAAAAAAATTCTCACCATGAACATGCAAACAGAAAGAGTAAGAGAAGAAGTGTTCAAGGCCAGGTTGGATGGGCCTTGGATAGTGCAAGGTGTCCCTGCCCATGGCAGGGGTTGGAATGAGATGATCCTTAAGGTCCCTTCCAACCCAAACCACTCCATGATTCCATGAAGTAAGTCCATGGTTCAAGCCTGCTTCCAAAGGGAGCAGGCACAGGGACCAGAGGAATCAAGTGACAAGAAGGGACAAGTAACACCATCAATGCCATAAGCAAGAGAAGTCCAATCTGACATGGGTAAGCTTTGCCTAACCAGCAAAGTCTACTAGCACAGAACTACCCCAAAAAAGTGTTTTGTTGTTTTGAACTGGCATGTCATTCTTACACCAGAGCAGCAATCCCATCATGCAGCTGCTGGGATTTGAATCCTACCATCGACCCAAATGCACGGTCAAATCATCACTCAAATGAAGAACAGAGTAAAACAAAACACTTAAGATCTCACACACCAAGAGATCCTCACCTGGACCTGGAGCCTGCATTCTGGTCTCATCACCTTCCAGAAAGATGAAGAAACAGAAAGGGTCCAAAGAACAGGATTGTGAGTGATTAGAAACATGGAAAGACACGTGAAATGTTAAAGATTAGGGCTACAGAGAATTCCAGCAAATAGTATCAAGTGCTATGTACTATAATTCTGTAATATCAAAACAAAAAGATTAAACAGTCAAGGTAAAGTCTGCCTAGATAGAAAAAAATTACTTATTTAGTGTATGACTAAACCAAACAAATCCACCTAATACACTTCAAAAGCTACCTTCAGTTATATTATTAAGCAAGTCTGAAATAGTATTTGTTCTAACTACCCGAGCAGAACTCAAGAACCTCATGTTAGAGTCTCAACATAAGGAGAATACTGGCAGAGTCTTGGTCTCTAGGTTCGGGTTTTTTCCCCCAGAAGTTTTTAATGTTATAAGTGTCTGTGCACACATATCTAAGACATGTTATTTTATTTCAAAAGTGTATGTCATCTCCAACCACTAAACTGCAAAACTGGCTGTTTTATTTAATACACCTGGGTCTTGAAACAGAAATACAAACAGAAGCATGCTACTGCACTGACCAGCATTTTCTCCAGTTTTTAATGACATTATACTTAATTTGACATTCGTTTTCACTAAAGATTTTTGTTGTGTGCAGGAAGGGAGGGGAAAGGGAAAGGAAAAGCACAGGAGCAAGCTTTTCCCCACAGTCATACCATGCTTTTTGACACTGCAGAACATGTCATCTGACACTGACTCACCTCAACCTAGAGACAGATTATTGGGCTACAACCCACTGACACTGTGACCTTCCTGTGTTTTTCTGGTACACAGTTAAAAGCATTTTGTGTCAATAATGTGTACTTCTGTATCAAGAGGAGACAAAACCCACAACGTGTCGGTTATGAACATACCACTTAGCTCTTGTCGATTTGCTCGGGTACTGTCAAGCTGAGACCAAAGCTGCCTGATTTCTTCTTGTGACTGGGCCTTGAGTTGCTCATGCTTGAACTGAAGTTGGTCCAGCTACAAAAAAAAACCCCAAACCCCAAAACATGTTAAAACCTAAAAAACACCCCACCACAACTTGTTAAACAATTTTGTTCTCAGAGCTTATTTTACATGCAAGAGACACTTCTGTCAGAAATAGGTGGAAACAGTGACACCACCTCTGTCAGCTCCTGACAGTATCAGAGATGCTGAGTAGCAACATCTCAACTATGACACCCACTCCTCTGAGAGGGAAGAATTTGTTCCTGATGCCATAATTATCTTCACTGGCAAAAAAAGAAGACATTAGCCACATAAAATGCAAGAACCAGAAAATCAGGAATATAAATATGGACGAAGAGATGGCACAAAATGGCACAAAGGCAATTGCATTCCAAAGATTTTGAACTCCTATGGAAAATCCCAGAGTATTTACCTGCTTCATGATGCATTTTGCTTTTTTCAATAACATCCCTAAATACAAACAGGTCACCCAGATGAAATGTATATGGTCTAGTTTTTGTTGCATAAAGAGTAATCAACTACTCTGAACAACTAAAGAAATGTAACTTACCTCCTTCTGAAGATCCTGTTCTTTTTCTTGGCTTTTCATCTTTATGTCTTCTAGGAGTTGGTTATGTTCAGCCTGCAGCTGTTCTTGTAATTCTGTGATGGCTAACTGGTGTTGCCTCTCCAATTCTATACATTTCACTAAAATTAAAGATTAGTTCTGTTACTCCCTCATCCCGCTTAATGAATAACCTGTACAACTTCTGTGCAACAAAACTAGAAATGCAAGTCTCTAGCTTAAGCACTGGCTTTCAGGGAACCACAGAAATGCTTGAACAGTAAAGTATTTGAAAGTCAAACGTTTCCATGCACTGCTCCGTACTTCTCTGCATCCCACACTGTTAGTCAGCCAAGAGACAACCATTTGCTCCATTAAGCATTAACTATTCACAATCCAAATGCAACTCTTTGTCCAAAAAAGCTTCTATTAATATTAATCACAGTTTTGATTAATTCAGCAACTGTCAAAACAGGTTTTCAGATGGAAGCCAAACAGCACCTCCCTTTAATACTCATCTCGCATCTCATACTCTGTGGAAAGTGAAAACGCAACAATGCTATCCAGGTTTTAAACAGTGTTTCATTTACAACCTGTTGTCTACACAGTCCCATGCCATAGGCCCAGTTTTTAAATACGGCTACATAAATGCATCTTGCATTTGCTTTTAGACACGTAAAATCACTTAGCTATGTCACTGTTCAGTAAAACAGCTGCCTCCCAGACCATGATACTTACTTTTAGATTGTACATTCTCAACAGAAAGAAGCCCCAGCTCTGCTCTGACTTTTTCCAAATCCATTTCCAGAGATTTCTGCAGTGCAATCATCTCACTCTGATGTTTTTCACACAGCTCCTCACACACACTTTTTAAACGCCTATCAGACTCTAATTCCCAGTCTCTTTTGAGGCTCTAAGAGAGTAAGATATGCATTATATTAAAGCAAACACGTTTAGTAAATTAAATTTTTTTTCTCCATTTATTTGCCCTTTACAATAAAAGTGTAGCAGATATGGGGCTTGTACCAGCTCTTGTTTTCTGAAAGGAGCTTTATTTTTTTTCTTGTATAAAGAACAGAATTTGTACCTCTAATGCCTGGACATGTGTCTCTTCCATTTCCAATTCTATTTTCTTTCTCTGGTCAACTGTGAAATAAAATACTTATTAATAAATTTATGGAAAATATTAAATGGTAAGTAGAAATACGGACGAGATTACAATTTTCAACATCAAACTCAGGACTTAAATGGGCAGGCATAGAGCAGGGTGAGATGCTGGGTTCCAGCCACACCTGCTGTTATGTAATATCCCATTAGGTCACTTTCATTTTAGAAAAGAAGCATTTGAGAACTTACAGCTGCAAAAGCCAACTCAGAAAGTAAAGTTCAATTTAATTAGTAAAACCTGCATAAGCCAACAGTGAACATGACAGTAAAAAGAAAAATAACCCTAAAGATGCAAATTCAAATGACTACTGATATGATTTTAACATTTCACTGCACACCACTATGAGCACAGAATCGTCTCCAGAAAGACACAAGGAGTAGCATGCAGCAGCAGGTGGGAAAATTCAAAATTTGCTACAAATGTTTAGGAAAAAAGACTGCAAGATAGATGCCACTATCTTCTCAGTTATCACTAACACCAATAGATTCTTCCTTCCCAGCTCCTTCCTCAATTAATTCCAGCTTCTTGTTCAGCCCCTTCTTTTGATTTGCAGGAACCCTGTAAAGGCCTGTTGGCCACCTTCCCACAGCATCAAAGCACCTTTCCCTATGCTTATTTTATAATATTATATTTAATATATATATATTTATAATATTTAATCTATATAATATATATACTATATATATTAAATATATATATATTTATAATATTTAATAGTTTATCATATACAACCATTATGTCAAGTCTTTCCATGGGAACTGAAAACAGATTAAACTGGTATTAAGGTACATTGGCAAAACACACCTTAAGAGCTCTGGTATTAAGAACTGCATCTTGACCTCCTCCTGCTCCCAAATCCCACTGTGCTACCAGCTCACTGCAGCACTGCTGGTGGTAACAAATGGTTTCCTACTTTTAGGTCAAAAATAGACACCCCTAAATGAATGTTCTCTCTCTTTTAGGGAAGGACAACTAAAGGAATGGTTTCTAAACCTTATTTCAGATCTCAGAGGGGTGTGATGAGCAGTGCAGAGTCTATCTGGAGCCCTGCAACTGGCAGTGCTCCCCATGGATCCGTTCGAATACCAGGAAAAACTTCTTTACTGTGAGGGTGACAGAGCCCTGGAACAGGCTGCCCAGAGAGGCTGTGGAGCCTTTTGCTCTGCAGATATTGAAAACAATCCTGTGCAAATTGCTCTGGGTGAAGCTGCTCTAGCAGGGGTTTGATGATCTCCAGAGAGCCCTTCCATCCCAACCAGCCTGTGACTCTAAATTTCCTCAGTCAAGTGCTGCAAGATTCACCTTGCCCCAGAAATTCCTCAAGCTCTGCCATATGAGTCAGAAATGATCTGACCTGGAAAGAGGGAAATTTCCCAAACAGTGCCAAGAGCATCATCGGCAGACCTTCAGGTGCAAATGCCTTCTTGCTTATGCCACAATACAATCTTATATGAAGTGCAACTCAAAGGACACCCAGCTACAGGTTCTCACTGAGCCTTTCAGTTCCTTCCCCACTCCTTCCTAACACTGGGAGGGTAAGCCAGGAAGCATTCACACATCTCCGAAAGACAACAGTAGTGTTGACTTAGGGCAAGAAAAACCCTGACAAGACATAAGGGATGAGATTTCCACTCTTTGCACTGACCAAGTTCTTTATGAGAGCTTGGTCTAAAGCCTCCTGAAAGAAAGTTAGTTCAGTTTGGCACTAATTTACAGATGAAGAACAACTAAACTTATGTCTGCACAACTTCATTTTCATACATAAAACGTGCACTCTTGGACATGGCCAGTCCTGCCCATATTAGAGGTAACAACAGCTGTCATTCACAGGCCAGCTCTACACCCAGACAGGAACCTGTGCAGGAAGAAAATACTTATTCCTCAGTTTTAATACCTAGTTCTTGCTGATGCTTGGACTTAAGGTCTTCTTTTTCCTTCAGACACTGTTCTCTGATCTTCTCCCACTCCAGCTGGTGGCGGCTTTGCAGAATCGCTACCTCCTGAGCACGTTTGTCGTTGAGCATCTCCCGCAGCTCCATGAGGGCAGTCTCCTTCTCTTTCCTCAAGTTGGACTGTGTAAGCTCCAGCTGAGAGGTGTGCATATTGTTTAAGGTCAGGCGTAAAGCTTCCAGTTCAAGGCTGTGCAGTGTCTGCAGTGGAGTAAAAAAGGGTTTCTCCCTCCCCTCTAATGAAATGTGCTCGCTTTTTCATGACCAGTTTCAGTTATGATTGTTAAACACCTTCAAGTTTTGCTTTTCTGTACTTGGAAAATGTTTCTTTGTGGCAAGGACTCTTAAAGGAACTCTTAAAATAAGCTGCTATAATGAGACTTGCAAGTTTTCAGTGCAATGTAAAAAGATTTCCTTACCTACCTTTTCATTTCTTACAAAATATCCTGTATCTGTCCACTTCCTCACATCAAAGCAGAACACAAGCTCACCCCAGCCTTTCACTGTCTACTGAAAGAATTCCTTATGTTTGCTGTTGGTTATAATTTGCTAATAAAGTTAAGTTCTAAGTGATATTGGAGAAGTAGAAATAAAATTCACCACTTCTCAATTCTTAAGTAAACTGACCAATGTACCAACACGTTGCAATTAGACTTAACACTAGAAATATTCTTCGCATTTCCACTTCCCATTGAGTAGAAGTATTCAAAAACCCAGGAAATACATAGAAGTAAGTCAGGTTTTCACACTTCAGCTTAGCAGGAAAGCATTCCTAATTATTAATAGTGGGGTGATTAAAAAGTGGGAGTGGTTTATATTCTTTATAAAATTTACTTGTTACACTTGCTGAGACAAAAAATTACAAAGCTGTTTTTTCTCTCTTAAAACCATCAACTTAAACATCCAGTTTTCTTCAGAATTAACATTAAAATATAATTGCAGGGAAGATTCTGGAGAACTCCTCTAAAAAATATCTACTATCACCCACCAAGAGAACACTCCTTTTCCTTCGGTTGCAGCTCCATGTGAAAGAGCACGTGTAATATCCACAAAAATTAAGGAGAAGGCTCCTTGATTTCTGTGCATGCTGGAGATCATCAACAGTCAGCTAAGAATGATATTAATCACTGTGTTTCCTGTTTTTACCTGGGATTGGAGCTGAGCTTGCTCATGCTCTGCTCTGTGTGTGGCTTCCATCTGCTGCCGGAGTTCATCTAAACGTTGCCTCTGTTCCTCCATCAGCTCAGCACGGAGCTTCTCCATTTCCTCTGAGTGTTTAGCTGCCAGCTCAGAGATTTCCCGATCGTGCTCTCGTTCATGAACCTGCAGAGAACACTCTGATGAAAAGCTTTCTTCAAAATATGCTTGCTTAGGCCCAACTATGGAACAAAATTCTCCCCTCCTCCTGACCCCAAATCACAAACGCCATGGAAAAAACCCAATAAATAGAATTTTGCGTCTCTGAAATGTTTACACCGCTTACATGGCAATGCTGAATTACTTTATTTTTCCAAAATAAACCAAATTACAGCAGGTACCCTTTTTATTATAGCAATCTCTTCCTTTCTTTTTTCTTCCAACTTCTGTTGTTCCTCCACTTTGTCCTTTATTTCAGCATTTAACTCTTTTATCTGAAAACAGGCATACAAACATTTTCAATGGCTACCTGAAGCATTCCGAAACCCCACAACTCCTGCAGTTATCAGGTTTTCCTACCTCTCTCTCGTGTGCCAAACTCACTTCAGTTAATTCAGCAAGGCGCTGAGTCTCCATCTTCTCCATTTCCTCTTGGTAATGCTTCTCCATCTTAGACTGAGCCTCCTGGGCAGCCTGACAGGACTCCTGCAAGCGAGCCTCCAGCTCCAAATGAGCTTTTTTCAACTGGGCAATCTCTTCAGTCAAATGGCTTTTTTCCTCGTTGTATTCAGCAGTCTTCTCCTTTATTTCAGCAGTAAGTTTATTAATTTCTTGGTTGCTGAGGTTCAACCTGTCCTCATAGCTCAGTCTTTCACACTCCTGTATATCTTTTATGTTTTCCATTTCAGCATTAAGCTCATGGATGTTTTTCTCAAGGTCCTCAATGATGCTAGCATTCTCTGCTAGTGCTTTTTCTGCTTTCACTAGATCCTCCTCCACACTGGATAATCTCTCTCTTAAGGCTCTTTTTTCTTTCAGCAGAAGTGCTAAATTTTGTTCTTTACTATTGATTTCAGCTTTGAGCAACTCCCGTTCTTTTAGCAATGTCTCTTCAGATATGGTTTTCTGACTGAACAGCTCTGCTATTCTCTGTGTTTTAGCCTTCTGAGCATTAAGCTGGCTTTGCATCTGATGCCTTTGACTTTGCAAAGCCACCAACTGACGGTCAAAAAGAGCCTGCACTTCACTTGTCACGGGATCAGAAGCGGTTTTCTGCTCCTGAACCTCTCTCACTAACTGCTCCTGAGTTTGCAGCTGCATCATCAGCATGTCTCTTTCCTCCTGGAGGTCTTTCACCATTTCTAGCCAGGTAGAGAGGTTTGACACTTGTGTTAGAGATGGCTGGCCTCCACCCTCACCCTGCTGCTTTACTAGAAGCATGAGTTTATTTTCAAGTTCTTTCTCCTTCTCCCTTTTCTGAAGAAGTTCTTTTTCACAAGAGATCCCTGCTTCCCGTTCTTCCTCCAGTTCCACGTGCATACGAGAGAGCTCAGACATGGCTTTTTCCCAGTTTCGAACAACTTCTTGGGTGTTCTGATAAGGCATTTCCACGGCTGACTCCTGATGGAGCTGATCAGTTGGCTTCAGATGTCTCTCTGCTAAACACATCATCTCACCATCCTCTATGTCACCGTGGGCTCCAGCTCTGTTCTGCTGCAGGGGGCCATCTGACACACATGTAACAAAGGCCTCTGCTCTCACCTCTGCCTCTTCAAACGTGTCTTGAGCCAAGCCACTGAGACACGTCCCCTCATCGATGCTAGAGTTTAATGGAGAAGATATCAAATCCCTGCTGGCTTCTAGGAGCACACTGCTGTCTAACCCATACATACTGCACCTGCCCTCTTCAATGGCACAGCCCTCCGAAGAGCTGGACACGCAGGAGTCTTCTGGAGTTTCTGTGGAAACGAGGTATTTAGCCAATATACCTTCATCACCACTGAAAAGCCTGAGTTCTGACAAGGGTTCTTCAGACAGGTCCTCCCCTTCACTAGTTCCATTATCCTTTGTGATTTCCAAATTCTTTGTTTCTTCTAAGTGATCCCTTGAGGAGTCATGCTGAAACTCCAGTTCTCCATGCACGGGCTCATCTCTACCTTCCAACTGGTGTGCTCTGTCCCACACCTCCTCAAGATCCACTCCCTGCAACTGAGACATCCCTGATAAAATCGGTTTTTCCCTCAATTCCAATAACTTTTTATTGGAGACAATCTCTCCATGTTTTTGCCTTACATCTGTACTTTTTTCAGCCTCGTGAAGTCTTTTTTCATTTAATTCCTGGATATAGGAATTCAGTTTCTGAATCTCTTCATTCAAGGACTGTTTTTCTTTTTTATATCGCTGGGCTTCCTTCGCTTGCTCTTCTGCATAAGAAAGTTGACACTTAAGGCCATCAATTAAATCCTTGTATTTAGTTTCTATTTCAGATTTTTCCCTCTGAAAGTCTTCCCGTTGGCTTTCAAGTTTCTTCCTCAAATTTTCTTTACTAGTTTCAGATTCTCTAAGCCTAATATTTAAATCAATTATTATGCCATTCAAATTCTGAATATGTTCTTCAGAATTTAAAGCACAGAGTTCTTTTTTTAACTGTTCAAGTTCATATTTATATTTTAAAATAATTTCTTCTTCATAGAGCTGCTTGGCTTCTGCAACCTCTCTTCTGTAACACTTCTCCAGCTCGTTCCTCAAGTTATCCAACTGTCTGCAAATATCCTTCTCATGAGTGATTTTCATCTCTTCAATACATTGCTGTTCTTTCACTTTGGATAAAGCAATTTCTTTTTTTAATTCTATTATTTCTGAGTCGCGAAGAGAAAGTGTGTGCTGTAGTACAGACAAGCCAGATCTTTCTGATGTCAGTTGATCTTGAAGACTTTTAATAAATTGCTCTTTTTCATCTATGCTTTTGTGTAGCTCTTGCATTGTATCTTTCATATCCTCTTCCATTTGGGTAAGCAGATTTTCTTTATCTTTGGTATTCTTAAAAATAAAACATTACATTATAAAATATGCCATGATTTAATTTCCTTGAGCTTCATATTTTTAATTTGCATTCAGAAATAACAACGTTTAAGGCTTCTATTTATGGCACTACTAGTTACTTTCCAAAATGAAACCAGATCTTAAGCTGTTTCATTAATGCATGTTAGTCATCACAATCCCTAAAAATTTATTTCTATATAAAAAGACTTTTTTCATGAATATGTCACTACAGTAAATTCAAGTTATCACTAAATTTGAAATAAATTTATTATTAAAAAAATTTATATTTTTACCTTTTGGGAAGACTCCAGCTGAACTTCCAGGTCATGTGCTTTCTCACGCAGTATCTCCAAGTGAGCATTTTGCTCCCTTAGACAATCCTGAAACAAGGACATTTGCTGCTGGGCTTCTAATCCTTCGTTTTTCCTGAGACTTTTACTCCTCAGCATCTCAGTAACCTGGACATATAAAAGGCACTCACAGTCGGGAGAAAGTTCATATATGAACAACTCACACACAAGTCTCACTGTAAGCAAGTCTATTTACAGATTTACCCTAAATCTTTCATTCTCAAGGAATAAAAACCACCCTAAAAAGGCAGACAACACTTGTCATGTTTTAGATACTATTACTTCCTGAAAAATGCAAATGTTAGATAATTCATCCCTAAGGTGAATTTTCTAACATTATGAACCGATAAATCTAGCATAATGAACCATACTGAATCCCTCCAATACAAAGTAGAGCTCCCAATGGACTAGACATGCCATTAAGAGGACAATGAACGCAACCAGTGTTCTCTGCAAAGGATTTACATCTCGTTACTAAATGCTGGTGTTTTCCTCTCCACATTCCTTCAAATTAAAGGAAAACATGTCCCCCATTGGGGTAACGTAAAATGTTTTATTTAATATATTTTTCTCAATTTGTAGCTAAAACCAAAGAAGAATATGTAAGTCAGTATTAGTGCTTTCATCTGTTATCAAAGTTGATATCCTTTCACAATGTGCATTGGCTCACTGGACTTATTTAGGATATGCCTGAAATGCTATTTAGAGACTTGATCCTTGTCTTTCAATGGCTGATGGTGCAAATGGCAAACACCTGTCGAGCTGCCTTCACTTTTACCACATTCTGCTGCTGCAACCAGAATTGTAGATAGAAAGCAGTATTTTTTATTATTTTACAAAATTTTATTTAGCAGACAGCTTATTTTTCAGGGCATAGGCAACTCCTTTATGATAAATCCTGGACTAAAAAGCCTCAGTTTTTATTTTTAAAATGTTTAACCCCCTTTCCCTTCCTATGCAGACCTTTAAGATAAGTAACCCCATGTAGGGCAATTCTTATCCTGCAAACCTGATACAGTCACTATACAGAAACATTTCTCTTTGGTGTATACTACAAGGTTCCAAGAACAACAAATACATAGGTTCAGAAAGAACAGCCACTAGAACACTGAGCATCACCAAGAAAGAATAAAGCACTTTTAAAAATACATTTTAAAGCAGAGGAAGGCTGCAGTATATCTCATTATCCAGAGATTATATCCATCATCAACCTGTTGCACTGAGGCAGGTTCCTATGTGTCACAGAGGCTGCTTGAACCATGTTATTTTAAATTTTCCTTTGAGCCAAGTCACATTATCTCAGCACAGCAAGTTTCTGTCTAACAGCTGAGATGTTCCAGTTGCCCAAGCAGAAACTCATAGATTTCTCTGCCAAAGGACAAATGATCACATGCAAACTCAAGTTATACAGCAACAGTTGTGTAAAGGCCACAAACCACTTGTGGCAGGACATTCCCCTACCAGAGAGTGGCTTATATGCTCTGCCTATCAGCTGGTGCAATAGCTCAGGGCATCTTCTCCCTCACAAGAATTTGCTAATTGGTGAAATATCTCAGGCTGGACATCTGTCTGGTAGTGAGATATTTGTGGCACCACTGAGGTGGCATTCCCAGCTGACAATAAACATCTTGCCTTGGGAGACAAATTGAAGGAAGGTAAGCTTGAATTTCTGACAGACATTAACTTTACAAACTATAAAAGCTACACCAAATTTTCCCAAGGCAGAAGTCTTCTGCACATTCCATGGAAATGCGTGGGGCTCTTCCCCAAAGCTGGGATGTCACTTTGTGGTTACTCTCCTGGGGGCTGAGTGAAAGGAATCTGTATACCTCATCATCAGTTTGGTGGTAAGTCACACTGACTCCTAATCGACACTATTTCTTTGCTAGCTATAAGATAGGTACCTTTATGTTGTGCATTATTTTACTTAATCTACTAGTAGTTCTTCGTTTAAGGTAATTTATCTGTTAATCTCCTCCCTATTCAGTAACTAACTCATTTTATGATAGACCTGATCTGCAACTCTTTAGAACTTGCAAGCCAGAGCAGAGAGGTGTGCCTCACCTGAATTCGAGCTGCTGCCAAAAAACTGAACCTAAGGCAGGGCTTGTCTAATGCTTTCACTCGATCCATAACCACTAACAGCATTGTGTAAAATTCCCTAACAAGGGCTTAAGTGATAAACAAAGAGGTGCAATGACCTTCAAAACATTACACAAGCAAGTGGAAAATATGAGGATATTTCCAGGACTTCTCCGTAGCAACCAGGAAAAAACCCTGCCTCGCCCTGAAATCCTTTTCACTGCTCTACTACAAAGTGAACTATGAAGAGCTACATCATAGGCTCAGTGTTTTCACATTCATAGTCTAAAGCTGCTCTTGCAGTCTCTGTAAGGACACCCAAACTGGAGGAGAGGCACACCTGATGTAACTGGAGCTGTAAATCAGGGATCTGACCAGCCACACGTGAAGCCTCTTCCTGTAGCTCATCCTGGTCCTTCTTGGCCTGTTGAAGGCAGGTTGTTAACTTCCTGATGATTTCATTCTGCTCTTGAACAGTCATTTCCTACAGGGGTCAGAAGAAGTGCACTTTTAATATTAAAATATTCTTAACATCTTTGGAACCAAGTAAGTTTTCTTGAAGCAAAGCCATTACAGAGTCTGTAGTTACATTTCAGTTTTAACCAACTTGAACCAAAGAACCCTGTGTCCAAAGATGATGGCAGGCATGATGGAAGAAGAATCTTAAACTGGTCTCAGAAATGACAAACCTAATCAAAAATGACTTTAAAAACAAATTATGGGATACCAGCAATGAAATTGGTATTTTTACTTCCAAATTTGTAGCTGTTACTGATGTAAAAAGCAATCAAGTTTTCAAAAAGGATAGAATGAATATTTAGTACCCCCTAAATTGTCTCCTATCTGCCAGCAATTCCCTTCAGTCATGTGAGAGGAAGCTAATAAGATAGGATACATTAATCTTATTTTATGTTAATCACATTTATCTTTTCAATTTATTCCTCACCAACTGGAAATGTCTTTGTTTCCCCAATCCTAGAAGGAGAAAAAGAACATGTGAAGGGGAAAGTAACTAGTCTTAGAAAGCACCTGGTAATAATTTACCTTTACATAGAACTGCTAGAAAAAAGGAATTCAAAATATATATTTTTTTTAATATTCTGGAAGAGGACGCTGCTTTTTGCACTACATGTTAGCAAGGTGAAGTACCTTTCACTGAAAAACAATAGGTTTTTGAGTCTTGCAGCCTAAATATTTTTAGGATTAAAACAAGGCAGTATTATCCCATTAGCCAACTCTGTGAAACATACCTGAAGCTGCATAGAATCGTTGTGCTGGGTGAGTTGGTCCTGCAGCTCATCCATCTGTTCAGTGAGCCTTTCCACTGCTTCCTGTTTCTCCAGCAGTCTGCTCTCCAGCTCAGCTATCCTCGCCTGACACACCTGAGCATCAGCCTGGCTGTATTCTGCAGCAGAATTTATCCGATCTTTCTTCATAAAAGAAACAGAAATGCATTTATTCACTTAAAAATACCATTTCTGGTTTGTCTGAAAACAAATTCAGCTTCCAGGTTAAGTCCTGGGCAAATTTGACTTTAAAAGTAATTCAACACTGGAACTTTGTATCTAATAGAAACACTACATACAAAAAATCTTTAATGCTTAAAAATTTCAAATTAAAAATGATCATAGATAATACATTTTCATGATACTTTAAGGCACAAAAGTAAAGTAAGTGTGTTGTGATTCTATAGCACCAAATGGTGGCAACATGCCATTTTGACATGTATTGGGGATTTAAATACCTCCAGTTGTGCGGAAGGAAGCAGAATACTACCAATTTAAAGAAAGATTTTACATCCATCTGACTGGAGAACAGTCCACCCAAAGGAGAAACAACAATGCAAAGCTCTTAGAGAAAATTTCTGAGGTTTCTTATGAGCAACATTGTTACCAACATCATGGAGGATACAGTATCTTGTGTTTTATTTTGAATACTTTTTGGTTATATTGTATGACACAATGAAAAATGAACTCATGTATCAACTGGAAACATTAAAAACGTTCAAATTTCTCTGGGCAGAGTCTATGATCTAACAAAACCCAATCTTCTTAGAAACCGAACTTCACAGCCAGTACATGTACATACAGAGAAATACCTGTATACCATAAAACAGTGAAATCACATCAGTTTTATCACATTTGATAACAATGTCCCATTAATCATTTTAGCAACCAACTATCACAGTCTTCTTCTCAGCTCTATCCAGCATCTTCTACTAAAGATACATCCTTTCACACTTACTGCAGTTGCATGATCATCCAGCGGCTCCCAGCTAGACAAATCCGTGCTGCCCTGGTAAATAAACAAAACAAATGCTAAATCATAGCTATTTTAAATAAAAATAAGGAAAAACAAACAAAAGTATTATAATGTCTACTTAAATTTAGGGGTAAGCCTCAACACTGATTCAATGCTTGATTCTCTGCTGTTGTAGCTGGCAAATATTTGAGCAATCTTTAATCTACTACTAAAAATCAGTAACTGACATGAGATTATTTAACGAACATGCTAAAACCATTCAGGTAATCCCAAAAGCAACACCTTTTTCTGACACACAGATTTAACATAGCTTGATACCTTGAAAGAGGTTTCCCCCTCAGTAAATTCAAAACAAGACCAAGATGATTATTGCATTATTTGGAAAAGGCAGTCCACAGCTCTCCCTGCATTTTGAGTCTGCTTGAAGTAGTTCCCAATGATTACTGTCTCCCTGGAGGTACCCTCTCCAGGTAACCTAGAATTCCAGTTGCTTTACAAACCAGTGATTTTGGAAAAAGCTGCTTAGCAGCAGTAAGTGATTTCTGTTTGTTTGTTTTTTAATTTAAGCTCACATAAATGCAGCAAGGACACTGCTTGGCTGAGTGACAAAACACCATTTTTCCTCAGCGCAGACACTCGTGTGTAGCTTCATAAAAGCCTTTGCAATGGTAACATGATGTTGAAGATAACCTGAAAGCATCAGGGATACCCTCACAACAGAAAGCAGGATAACACACCCAAATTTCATCCCCCATCACTGCAGGTTTGCAAACACACTAGTTTGATGCTGTTGTGGTATGTTGTGAAAACACACCAACGTCTGGGGAGATGCTTTTGGTGCAGAAGTCAACAGCTCCTCAAAATTCTCTCCACAGAGAACATTACTGCCTTTAGAGAGTCATCAGTACGTACACACCGAAATACATCAGACACAAGCAGAGTCACCTTAAACAAATCTGTGGAAATACCATCTATGTTGGCTTTACAATGGCTACTAAGAGCTTCCTGGAATAAACTACAGTTTTTCAGAAAACATTAAGCATATTTGAGCCAGCAAAGTGATACAAAACTAAATTAACGCTGTGCATGGTAAGATCCTGGCAGTTTTTAATCTGTTGATCTCCCAATCCGGATTTGCCACATAACCCTAAGTTACGTGCAAAGATTCACAGCCACGTCACCTTAAGTCTGCCCAAAGAGAAGTCCATGGCAGTGAGAACTGAAATACTTTTAATTCAGCTCCCTGGCAATAACAGCCTCCTAGGCCATACCATGGAGATGTCTCACTCAGTAAATGAGATCACTCTGCTAGAGAGTGAACTATTCCAAGTGAAAATAACAGCAGTTCACTTACCTCCCAAGGGCAGCGAGAGGCCAGTGCCAGTGAGCTAGCACACCAATGAGTAAAACAACCACCGGAACGCTTGTTATCCGCAGACAGGAGCGGAGCGAAGATGAGAAACACTAAAATTTACCTGTGCCTCTCTTGCTGTCTCTGGCAGGCTGGTGTCTTCAGTCTGACCCTCTACATCCATCCCAGCATCTCTGGCTGCTACTGGGTGCTCTTCCTTCGGAAGCTCATGCGTGTGGACAGCCGAGCCCTTCCTCTTCGCCGCCTTTTTCTGCGACTGCGCGACGTCGCCCTTTGCTTTTCGCTGTCTGAAGTAAGCAAACTGTTCAGGAAAGATTGCAAGAGGTACAGGGAGAGGTAAGCAAGGAAAAAGTAGCAGGACCACAAGATTAACACAGTCATGGGTGACAGAGCTCCTATCTTGATAAAATATATACATCTGCCGAAAAACTGCTTTATCTGCCTACTTTCCACACATTCCAAACATACTGGATAACTGTGCCATTAAGCAATAACTCTCACACCAGCGCTAAAGGCTCATTTCCACACAAGAATCAAAGTTTTACTCAGTGAAACTTTGTGTGTCAATGATAACCCAGAATTACAGCAAGACAAATTAGTAAAGGAACGAGTTGTCAATATACTAGAAGCATTAGGAAAAAATAAGAATTGAGCAGTCTTTCTGCAAGACCAGCAAAAACGAGAACCCCCTTGTCATGGTGCCAGAACCAGCACACCCCTACAAATACATCTAAACAGGTCTTAGCCAGCGTAAGCTTTGAGATGAGGATTCACTTCCGTTAATTTTAATGCTCCTTCCCTGCCACCCCCTTAAGAGAACACAGCAAAACTTCTTCGCCAGAAAGCAGCCTCCAGTACATAAATAGAAAATCAATTAAGCCAGGTCATTTTAATTTCTTCTGTTGAAGAATCAGATGCTCTACTTTATCAGGCTATCACAGCTCTACGAAGCCCCAGGGACATGTAAAGAATGTCACTGACAATTTATTACCCAACTCTCCCTAACACCCTAAACAGCTTTAAAAGGATTATTGTTATTTTCAACTCTAGTATTGTATTTAGGCAGCATTTCCAAGTAACATCTCCCCCACAGCAGAAATCCAGACATCCTTCTCCTAAGGAAAAAGACTTCTTCAAGGTCAAAACCACAGATTATCAAGTGCAGTGTCATATCCTTGTGATGAGACAAAAGAGATAGTCAACTGATGACTGGATGTAAATATCACTGCAAAGTTCTACCTGCACTACATATGAAAATCCACTGCTCGACAAATTGGTTTTCCTGTCAAAAAAGCCACCCTGCAGAAAAATCTTGTCCCATTCTTCTCACTCAGTTTGTGAAAAGGATCTAGCTCAGTCCCCTCTCCCTACAGGTACTTCTACCTGGCAGCTCAGCTACTCAACAGGCGCACAGTTACACAGCTGCTACACCCAGCAGCCTGTTTAAAAGGGATATTTGCAGAAAGACCTAAATTTCTTTTTGGCTGAAAAAAGTCATATATACAAAAACCCTATTTTAAGATGATCCTCTGTAACTTCTACAGTTAGTAATACTGAAATGCAGATTAAATGAAGATTGCCACACTTGTGCCTTTCATACTAAGCAGAATGAACAGATCATAAAGCTGCAGTGAGACACAAATACCATCCTCTGAAACCAGATGTCAACTCCAGCACTCGCTGATGGCAATGTATGTCAAAAAATAACTACAGCACTAATTAACCTGATAACATGGGGAAACGGGGCAGGAGGAAACCTGCATGAAAATGGAGAGCAGAGGAAACTGCTGAAGCAGGGAAAAAGGGAAAACAGGAGTAAAACAAGCAGAAAAGCTGAAAGGCAGAGAGAGCAGCAATACAGAGAGCAGTTGTGGATTCATGAGGGGAGACCAAGTATCTCACATTAAAATACCAAGACTTGGCATGACTGAACACCTGAACAGTATAAATGTTTTAATGCATAGGTCAAAGAAAACAAAACTTGTTTTGTCCCATTCACATGCACTAAACATATAAAATCATAACACATACCATGCAAAAGTATTGAACTACACCAAAATTTTATGGAACTGCTGGACTTGGTGGAATGGCTGGATTCAAACATGCTCCAGATTTAGGGGAAAAGTCCTATTTAGAGCAATATCGGGTTGCCAAAGCTTTTCATCAGCTACATAAAGTTAAGTGTCATTGTAAGAGAATCTCAAATTCACAGCCAGCTACCCAACACGAAGTAATGAGTGTGAATGTGAAGAAAGCAGCACACAACTGCCTCTGCCTCATCACAATGAGATCCCATTTTGAAAGATTTAACCCTCCTTTTGCTTTCCAGAAGCATATGCAAAGGTGAAAGCTTCACTTTTGGCCATTGCCACAGGAGCCCTGAGAGCACTGTCCTCCACAGCATCCCAAGCAGCTGTTGTAACACAAGAACACCTTTCTACAGGTACCAAAGCACTGCAGCTTCATTTCACCAGGAGCAGTCAGTTAAAAGTTGATGTACTACTTTACGTGCTTCCTAGTATCAAAACCAACACCCAGAGAAAACAGAACAGAGCAGAAAACCACATCAGCACCAAACAGAAACAGGTTGTTCAAATAAACATTACTCCGGCTCTTGGATACAGCAAACATAAACAAAAAGTGCTCTTAGACAAAACCAAGAAATATTCTCTAGACCTTCCTCAAAATGATGAGGTAGGGAAACCTCCTGGAAAACCTGAACTCATTTTTCAGGTCCTAACTGTAAAATGTAGGCAGAGCAAAACTTCCCACACCCGAGGTATGGCACAGAGAGCTCTGCAGCTAGAGGCAGAGGTGGCTAACATGCAGACTAATTAATGTGAGGTAGGAAAAAAACAGGGAGAAAAAAGCAGCACTGAATAGTTAGGCTTGTTCTGTTTCTCAGTTACTACTCTGGCTATCAGTATTGCATTTGCTGGAAACAGGAATCTGAAGTACCTGATACCATCAGTACTTAGCTGCCAACTACAATCTCCAATAAATACAACAGTTGGCATTATAGTTATTATTAGGTGATAACTTAAATGCATCTCAATAATGGAATTTTATTCCTATATGAAAAAGAATAATGCAAGTACTGGTTCGAAAAGGAAAACATTTAGATCATACTTCTATGCCAAGTCATTGCTTAGCAGCTAAAATCTAAGGATGCTAAAGATAAAATAAATTGTTTTCTGGAGGGTGGGGGTGAGGCAAAAAGGCCTCAGGAGTTCACACCTCCAGACTGAAGCAGTACCAAACGGCAGTTGCATCACTGCACAGGTTGCTACAACAGGGGCCTCTCACACACAAAGCAACCTCACTGCCATCCCCTGCTGTCAGGAGCGCCCGTGCAGGGATGAGGAGATGGTTCAGAAAGCTGATCTGATGGACACTGAACACGGCTGTGTCACACCAGAGATGGGATCCCCCTAAGCTGCACCACAGGAAGGAGAACCTGCACCTGCTCGTGGCTCTTCCTCCTTTTCAAAACTGTGCTGTATCCATGAGGAGGGTAGGACCAAGAAAACTAGAAAATAGGAAAGCAGAAAAATAAAAAAAGGGGAAATGTCAGCTTTTTGGAAGCTGTCTGGTGCCCACAGGAATAGCCAAGGAATAGATCTCTGTGACATTTTAATCAACAGAGGAAGCATTACATCTATCTTGGCCTCTCTAAAACTCTTCCTCTCCTCTCAGCCTATGACACTCTGCAGCAGCATTGATGGGGCCAATAATGATGGGGTTACTTTAAATGAGAAGAGAGAGATTTAGCACAGTATAAAAAATAGTAAATGCAACACAGGCTCTGCAGGTGTAACTTGAAACATAAAAGTCCCTGCTTTTTTTTTTTTTTTAAATGGCAAAACAGCAGTTTTCCAACAGGTGGGAACTAATAACTTATTCAAGCTAAGTCTGTCACGTTTTTCTAATCATAAACAGGTGTTGCACCTGGAATTAATTTCTTTTAACAGAATGTGCCACACTAAGGTAACCTTTCAACCTTAAGGACTCCTGCTCTCAGAGTTCTCTCTCTTGAGCTAATGAATCAGATCAAAACCCAGCAGAAATGCTGAATTAAAAGGAAAGTAACCAGGCATTTCCAGCTAGCTCCTTGAACATCATTACCAAAACAAAGCAGAAGTTTTTGTCTAACGGGGTTAGCACACTACCAGCATTAAACACATGGTTTCAGGTAATAATTACTTGGAGAATGTTATCTTTATATATCAGCCTCATCCTGTGAGCTCTACACAAGTCCCTAAACTACACTCAAGAGAAGACACGTATAAATGTGCAAAGCTTATGGAGTGTTTGCTACCGGTGTGACTGGAAACCAACAAACCGAGCACAGCTCCCTGCGGGCACACAGGCAAGCGAATGAGCCAGCAGAGTAATAAAACAACACCTGTTCTTTGACATACTCAACTGGAAATGCGCTATTCCCACAAACACCGAATCCTAGGCAAAAATGGGAGAGCTGGGAAGAAAAAATAAACAAAACAGCGCCTGAGGGACGGTATATGCACTGCTGTCAGCTGCTCTGTGTTCACCCGAGGTAACGTTTCTGTGCTTGTGTAGCGGGACGGGAGCCCCGCAGGCGGGCTGCACCAGAAGCTCCGCTGGGCACGGCTTTTCCTGCGGAGCCAAGCGCCAGGGCAGCCCCACCGGGCTCCGGGGACAGCCCCGGGCGAGCAGCGGACCCCGGCTCCGCCGCTGCCCGCACCTCACACCCAGCTCCGAGTGCGACACGGAGCCCGCAACGGAGGGGAGAGACCCGGGGCGGACTGAGGCGAAGCCGCCCCCCGGCCTGCCAGCAGCGCGCCGAGACCGGGGCGGGCGCAGCCTCCGCCTAGCCGGGACCCCTTCCCCTCACCTTAGCCCTGCCGGCCTCCAGCTTGCGGCTTCGCGCCTCCTCCTGCGCCTCCATGCGGCGGCCGGGGCGGTTCGTGCCGCCCGCGCCGTCAGCGCGGCGCTACCAAAGCTCCGGTCATGGCCGCCCCGGGCCTCTCCCCGCCCGCCGCCGCGCCGGCCACACCGTGCGGGGCGGAGCCCAGCGCCCATTGGCCACAGCTCCTGACGCGCCGCGGCCGCCGACCAATGGCGACAGCTCTCCCCAAGCGGGCTCCGCCCGCTCCCGCTAAATGGCTGCTGGGATAGCCCGGGCAAGCCGGCGCGAGCACCCGGCCACGCCCCCTCAGCGGCAGCGTCCAATGGGAGCGTCCCGGGCCATTTCAAAAGGGCCGCCGTCCCCGCCCAGCGCAGGAGACAGCCAATGGGAAGCGGGCACTTGAACACCTCCATGGAGGCGGGGCTAGCGGCAGCCAATGGAGGCGGGACTAGCGGCAGCCGATGGAGGCGGAGTAGAGGCAGCCAATAGGGCACGGGGAGGGTTAGTGGCGTCCTTCCCGCCTTTTGGCTGGTTAGTAAACTTTTAGCAAAGAAATAAATAATGTTCAGTGATTCTAAGTTGCATGATTCTCTTCAGTAATCAGAATGCTACCCTCTACTGCTTACTGATTTCTCGCTCTTTGTGCTAATTTGATTGTTGTTCTTTAATCCCTCGATCATCATTTTCTTGGGCATGGAGTCTCCATCTTTCCAGGAGTTAATCTCTTCTGGAGCCTTCTGGTTACTCCAACGTCCTTGAAAGGCCATGAAGTTAAGATCCCAGATGTCCAATCTTCAACTCCCTTTTGCTCTGCTCATTGAAGCTACAAAACGGGTGGCTTCTTTGTATTTTGACATCATTAAATTATAAAAATACAGGCTTTAGTAAAATCTCTTACTCGGAACAGTGCGCTGGATTGGCAAACATTGAAAAGCCCATCTGCATTGAGGGACGAGTTAGAGTTAAGCTTTAACCCATCGGTTTCTGGGGCACAGTAATTTTTTTTTTGCTTTCCTCTTCATGAACGATTTTACTTTTCTAAGGAAGAATGGAAGTTTCAGTGAGCAAACCATGCTCATGGTAGATCTGAGAGGGAAGATGTCTTTACAAACAATTCTGTGGGTGAATGTATGGGTGTTTATGTCTTTGAAACAGGTCCTAAAGTCTCTGCTGACTTCAAGCAGCAGGTTGGTTGCAGAGCCCAGACAGTTCCACTCTTGAAGCAGATGTGAACAATCTTGGGCTTCTGAACTTTGGGGTAAAATGCCAGATTTATGTGTGGTAGGCGGTTCGGGAAGGCTGTTCCTTCCTAGTACCTCAGCCAACGAGGAAAAGAAAGGGGGAAAATGTGGCCCGGAGTTTAGGATAAAGGGAGGCTGCTCCCTCAAAAACCTCGCGAGAGATAGAGAGAGATTGTGGGGCTCCTCTCTCTCCTTTGTGGACACTGGCTTTTCATAGCTTGATTTCCCATACAGATCTGACAGGGAGGATGGGCTCCTAAGGCTAATTCCGGTCATCTCCTGCTTTGTCAGCTCCTGAGGTGTTTATTTGTTTTTCCTGGTAGTACTCTCATGCTCTGTGATTTCATAGCCAGGATCCTGAGGATGTCCCCAGTCAATATCAAAAGACAAAGCTTGAATTATGAAATGTCTTAGTGAACACCTCCAAGGATCAGCCAGGGCGTCACAGAGAAGAACTTTTTCCTAATATCCAATCTAAACCTACTCTGTGTCAGTGGGAAGCCTTTTCCCCTTGTCCTCTCACTCCAGGCCCCTATAAATAGTCTCTCTCCATCTTTCTTGTAGGCTCCCTTCAGATACTGGAAGGCCACAGTTCGGTCACCCCAAAGTCTCTCTTTTTCAGGCTGATCAATCCCAATTCTCCCTGCCTTTCTTCACAGCAGAGTTACTCCATCCCTCTAATCACTTTGGTTATAATTATAATATCTTTTAAAATTGTCTTTTAGAACTCATGGAAATGAAAATTAAGGGTATAAAATGTCAAAATCAATAAAAGACATTAAAGAAATGCACAGCATAGACCTCATCAGGTTGTCTAATCTATTCTTGTATCTGAGGAATCCTACAATAGTCCTACAATGTTCAACACATTTGGGTTTTTTATTGTTTGTAAACAACATCTGTGAAATTTTTTTCTTTGATAGCTGCTCCATCATTTCCCTTAGTGGCTAATGAAGATTTCTTTTCCTGTTTTTCTCAGCTTTTCTCTTCCTCATTAAGCCAAATGCCCGTGTTTTTCCAGATAGAAACCCCCCTCCACCCCGTTCTTTCATTTTATCCTCTCATTTATTTAAAAATTGCTAGCTTGTCCTCTTTTCACCATGTACTTACTAAGTAAACAAAGGCAGTTCTTTAAAGTCTTCCCTAGAGCCTACATTTTGTAAATGTACCCTTTTTATTTTTTTTTTTCTTCCCCTGGACTTTCTTTCCCTCTTAAACCACCAAGTCTAAAAATAGGCACAGTGTCCAAACTCTGACTTCAGCGCTGCTAAATAGAGCAGAATAATTATGTCCTGTGAGGTTCATGTAACACACCTGTTATTCCTCTGTAGGATTAAATTTGTCTGGTTTAGCTCTTTTGAATCCTCGTCCTCAAGTCTGAGCTCTTGTTTGGGGTCCAGCGTAGCTACAGATCCCTTTCAGCAAGATCTTGTGTGTGGCATGTTCCTGGCACCCCATTAATTAGCAGGTTGTAAGGTGTCCCAAGAGAAGGGATCACACTGTGACCAAAGCATCCACAACTATGGGAAAAGAGAGATCCTTTTTGGGTTTTTTTTCTTTTTTTTTGCCTGGTATTGGATTTATTCTGGGTTACCTGTCACATCAAGCAAAAATTTCTCTTCATTTCCTCTTTACTAAATTCAGTTACTTAATACTGGTGCTATACTGTTAATGGGATACTTATACCTGGTTCTTTTTGTCAAACTTTCTTGTAATCCTCTATTTGTACTGCAGTGAACGCTCTAGAAATTTATCTTTCAGGGGCACTGTACTAAACCAGTTAATGGTAAAATAATCAGCTCAATATTCACCAGAATCAAAAAGGAGTAGGGTTTTTTTCCCAGTGCAGAAGCAAACTAAAGTTATGCAGTTTACAGGCATAATTAGGCTTATGCTTTAGGTTAAGATAACTGGGAAACCCCTTGTCAAATTCTGTTGCAGCTGCTCAGATGAAGGGGTCCAAGATGTTAGAGAAAAATCTCGTTGAGCTTTTAAAGTGCAGGAATGGGCACAGGGTTGTTTCCCAGAAGAACTGCAGGCAGGTGAGAGGATTTTCTGTTCTGGCTCATCACTCCTGCCATTCACCACAGAGCCCTGCCAGAGGAAGCTGAAGCTAATTCTGGAATCATCCCTGTGCATGACTTTGACTTTTTTAATATTACTCAGTGCCATGAGTTGAGCTGTTTTTGCTTTCCCAATCTTCCCTTGAGTTTGTAGTTCCTTTTTCTTTAGTATTAGTGATAAGAGTTTGCACGGCACAGCTGTTTTAGGTATCTCTGCACCTTAGGTTCCCTGACTTCTCCAGTGACTTCCAGCCTGTGTATTTTTAGGGATGGGCTGTGTGGGTCACAGCTCAGGGAGGTGATTTGTGCTGCTCTCACATGGCTTAGGAGCATCTCTGAGCTGCTCCAGCTGCCTGCAGTAGCTCTGCTGCAGTTTTGCTGTGGCCTTTGAGTGAGGAAGGGGTTGTAATTGGTCTCTCCTGCGAGCAGAACTGGGCTTAAAATACTATACTGAGAAGAAGTGTCTGTCATTTGGCTTTTTTCTCTTGCCTTGGTGTTCATTTTATGGATGTCCCTGATAAATGTTACATTGTACTGGTAGGGCTTTGCTATGAGCGGGAGATATTCTACAGGTTTCTTGGGAAATGGTAACCAAAAGGATGTTACACCATTGCCTCTTTACTCTTGAATTTACCCAGGGGTGAGTTCCAGCTATGCTCCCTCATTTTTCTAGTCACTGTGTGGAAATAACAACTCACATAAAGGGCTATGTTAAAAGTGTGCAGATCTCCTACCTGGGATAAACAAGTACCAATCAGCAAGATCATAATCTGACTGCTGGCACTGGGCTTGTTTTAAAGAACCATTGGCTTTTATTTATTTTTTTCTTGTCCACTAATGTGCCAGGCATTTGCTTTACCGAAGGTACACAAGCTTCTGTGCCTGGAGATGAAACTGTTTATGTTACCTATTGACACTATAAACTTAGCAACCAGGTTACAGGCACAAACCTCTGAGCTAATTAAAAGTCTCTAACAACACAGAGGCCAGGCTTAGTGATGCTGCTCGGGGAAGGATAGCAACCATTAGGAACAGACAAATAAATATTCAGTCTCAGTTGGCTTCCTGTGAGCATCACAACCTGCAGCACAAAAGTATGTTGAGAGAAATGGCAGGAAAAGCTGTGCCTGTGACGTTGTGAATGCCTGTACTCATTTTCACTTGGGAGGGGAACTGAAGCTTTTATCTGGTTCTCTCAATTTCTCCTCATCTTTTATTATTGTTTTTTAATAATGGAATTGTTCTGTGAAGATTGTGGAGGGAAAAAAAATGAGCACTGCAAACCTATCTGCCTCTGTTTAGCTTTTTAACCTGTTTTTGCCTGCCTACACTTCCAGGAAATAATGGCAGATCCTTCAGTGGTGGATCACCTGACACTGCTGAAACTCAAACTCCTAGAAAAGGTAAGTGAATAATTCTGCTGTAGTCACCTTGGTTCTGCTTTTTGCTCTTGCATGTTCAAGCATTAACGCTGTATTTTAAAACGGTATAACTCTACTGAGATACACTGAGGAGTGGTACTACTTACTGTCACTTTTTAAAATAACATTACAAGTTTACATGAACCTACAGTAAATTAAATTGACTTTGATTTTATGTGAGATGTCACCAGTTAGCTCAAAGCCAGTTTGAGCTGGGACAGGCAAAGTTTAGGAAAAAATCTTGGGTAAAGAGGATCTCAGGTAGTTTTAAGGCAATTTCATGTCTGCTTTCACATAAGATGTGTTGCTTGGTCATACCTTTGCTGAATCAAGATCTTGGATTATCAGGCAAGCCCAAACTGAACATTATCAAGTTCTTCATATGATGCAGCTCTCTGCCCTACAAAATAAATTATGTATACATCTCCTGATTCACCATGCTATCAATTTTAAGGTCTGGAATGGCCTGGACAGTTGGAAGCATGACTACTCTTTACTGTAACTAGATTTGTAACGAGACATTTCATACTTCTTTAAGAACCACCATTTTTCTCAGCTTCTGCTTTGTTTCCTCCATCCCAAACCTGTGTCATAGGCTTGGAAATCCTTGTGAGCTTTTCTGCCTGGATTATAACCAGTTCTGGTAATGGTTCTGCCAACAGAGACTAGAAAATGAACAGGAGAACCTAGAGAAGATGGAGTTGTCTCTCCCAGCTGCAAGTAAGAGAAGCATTTGTTCTAATTATAGGCATATTTTGGAAAGGGCTTGCTTATGTCCTCAGGCATGAGTTCCTCAAGAGATGAGCCCCTCTCCTCCCTAACAGCTGTGAGCTAACTGCTTTTTTATCTTTTGAATTTCTTCAGCTATTTTTTTCCTGGCCAAGGGAAGCAAACGACCAGCTGAGCACTAACATAAGATGACTTCCTGCCCAGGTATCCTCTGCAGCCTCTCAGCTGCTGGCTTGGCTGGAACAAAGTCATGGTGATCCAGTTTGTCCTAGCTCTTACACCTAGGAGTGTGCCCCTGTTGTAGTCCAGCTGTTTGCTTGGCTTTGGTGATTCTGAAAAGGCAGCAGGAACACTTCATTTCTTTTCATGGCACGTGCACTGTTTATATCATCTATGGATTCAAGGCTGCCAGTACAAGCTCAGTGATATTTCTGGATTGTACTGTGGGCTCTTATTCATTGACCTGATGCACAAATAGTTGGAATCTTCTAATGCTGTGGCCAAATTTTTTTTAAAATCCCCTATAACAACTTACAGTTTCAAAATACGAAATGGTGCTTTCCAGAGCAGATTCCAGGCATGGCTCCAGAGTATCTGAAAACATACTTGCTTGTCTTTGTGGGCCTGATGTTTCTATGTCTGAAGGGATTTTAGCCTGCTAACAGTGCTAACTGTTTCCCAAGGGAAAAGTTCTTGAGAAAGCCTCTTCTCAAAACAATCTTGGCAAAACAACTAGCCTTTCCCAAAACCATCTTTCTCCAGGCGGTGTTTTGCTGTTTCTCTAGTTTCACCAGTGGGATTAGAGAGGTGTCATTCCTAGTCACCAATCATATTAAGTCTGTATCAGAACACCGTATAAAAGGTGCTAAGAATTAGACAATAAAGCCTTCTATACTCTTTGCCTTCTGAAAAACACTTGGAGCCTTTCGTCTTTCTTTCGTGTCCAACAGCGACATGTCCTCATTTCAAACGAGTGCAAAATCAACCACGTGCAGGATGAACTGAAAAGGAAGTTGATTCAGAACAGAATAGAAACAGAAAAGTTGACATTCAAACCGGAGTTTGTTTGAGCTGCTACAACAGTCACCCTCTGCATGCACAGGGTACATCTAGAAACTTTCAGGCTGAAATTGATTGCTAAACCAGGAGGTTAAAAGGGGGCTTTAGAGAGAAATCGAGAGAGTTTATTTTCAGAGGTGTTTTGCCTTTGTAGAGCTGCTGAACAGCTGTGACTCCACATGGCATAAAGTCATTATCCATACATGTATTTGACAAGAAAAGTAGCGCCAACCTTTTGTGGAAGAAATCAAGCTGTCAGAGCACAGCGGCACAGGGTCCCCAGGCAGGTGCAAAGGAGAGCCCCTTTATTGCAAAAACCAGGCCTTTTAAAGCACTTAGGCCTTTACCAGTTACATGGCTTTAAAACATAACAAACATGGTCCAAACAACCACCACACACCATGATGTGAACACGTAATAGTTATATTACTTGTTTTTCTACCTCTAACGCAGCTGAGTCTCTTTTCCACAGTCCTTTTCTACTCAGCTGAAGTAGTAGGCCTGAGCCATGATTCTACAAGGGTAACAAGGCCCTTATTTTGTAAGTTTTTACCTACATACAACACCAAGCTATCTAATAACGCATTTTCCACATTAATATCACAATCCAGGTGCTGTAATAGCTCTGTCTTTGTGATCCCTTGAGAAGATAATGGGCTTTTCCTCTTCCAGGGAACAGACCTCAGGACATGCTCCAAAGTGCCCTGAGGCAAAGGAAAGATCTGCTGCAGGAGCTGAGGGTGAGAGAAATAAACAGCTCTGGCCAGAAATCCACTGCTGATGTGCATTCTGTGTTCTCTTAGTTCTGGGGCTGGGCAGGATTTAGTGCTGTGCTGCTTTGGAATACAAGGGCTGGGCCAGCTGACCAGGGAGAGGGCTGGGGAGCAGCTTGGCTTCCCTGCCCACAGCTGTGAAGCTTGCACCTGCTCCAGGTGCTGAACTGGGATGGTTCTGTTCATCCTGAACTGCTGTGTCATAAACTTTCTGTGCCAAAAGGCAAAGAAGGGATTTTTAGCGATGCCGAAGTAGAGAGAATAGTAATTGTTATTTTGTTTGTAGAGGACAGCAACTATTAGTGAAATGTTTTCCCAGATTTTGGCAGCTTGTTCTCCATATTTTTTTTTTTCCCCAATTCTTTTTGCTTTTGCTTCAAGATCTATGGGGAGGGAAACTTTCTTTATACTTATGCAGGCACTGGCCGTGGCCTCGCTGCAGGTTCCCAGGGATTAATCCCATTTAGTCCAAAGAGCATAACCATACTGTCTGCCTTGCTGTGGCCAGGTTTTCTTTAAGAAAATACTTGACTTTGCAGGAGCAGCACCTTCTGGAGGAGCTTTCACAGCCACCTGCACCAGCTGGGGGACACTGCCATGACCACGGAGCTGCCCTCCCACAGGTCTACCAGATCCCTTTTCCAGCTTCCCAAGTGGAGCCACCAAGGATTATCCAGCAGACAGTAAGGATTGACTCCTAGAAAACACCACGAGCGCTGTGCCAATCTGAGCTGACAATCATTTGGGAGCTGGGTGAAATTGCTCATCCCGCAAAAAGGGAATATATGCTTCTTGCTCTTTTATGAGACTCTTGCTGCCTGCAGCAAAACCTGAGGGGAAATCATCTTGCAAATAAGGCCCCAAATTAACAGTGGGGATGGTTTACCCTTGGAACAAGATGGCAAAAGGAGTGGCAGGGCTGCCCACACTCCAGCCTGGCCATTCAGCCACTTTCTAGTGCACGTCACTGTCTGCTCATCCGGCCCACAGCCTCAACGGCTTCTCCACGAGAATCCCGGAGTTTTCCTGAAGCCTAGGTAGATGACAGCTGTTCCCACAGATGGGGGAGCTGGCCAAAACCAACCCTGACTTCTCCATTTCCCTTCCCGTTCCAGATGCCAGCTCAGCCTGCCACCATCATCCAGCAGCTGCCTCAGCCATCCCCTCTGATCACGCAGATTCCCCCAGCCCAGACCTTTGCAGCCCCCCCGCTCTGGGAGCATTAAAGAAGGTAACAAACTCTCCAGAGAGCAGCCAGCTCCTGTCACCAGGGCTGGAGAGGGCAGGGCAGGTACCACAGCAAGTGGAAGGGGACATGGGAGTGTCCAGGCTCGTTAGTGACGTGCTGTTTAATGAGCTGGTGGAGCTTTGGGAGCTGTGTAAGTGGGATGGGTACCAGGAGTGAAAGGTGTCCAGGCAAACTCTTACCACTAAAACTAAAGAAAAAGGAACTACAAACTTAAGGAAAGGTTGGGAAAGCAAAACAGCTCAACTCATGGCACTGAATAATAGTAACAAAGTCAAACTCATGCACATGGATAATTCCAGAATTAGCAAACAGGCTTCTAAAATCTGGTTTTATTCTTATGTTCCTTCCTAACCTGCTGTTCAATCTCTTCAGGATTTTATTTGTACCCTGTGTTTGGAAACAAGACAGACCATCTGAAAGTGTTGTTCTAAATATAGTGCAATGCCAACAAAAGTGTCTGTTTCTAAACATAGGTGGGTGCTACTGTGAAATAACACAAGAACTAAAACCAGGGACAATTTCCCTGGCTCAGCCTTCAGCCAAAGGTTCATCCCACACAGGCACCCTCAGTCATGAAGCTGCAGTATTTCTCAACTCATGCTTCATCTAAGTGTCTGGATTTTTGAATCAGAGTTTATTTCCATAACCAAAATAGTCCAAATCCACTCATGACTTCTCTGGAGCTGCTACATGTAAACTACTTTCTGTATGATCAGTAAAAAGGAAAATGAGAGTTGCCTTCATTTTTTTTCCCCCCACTTCTCCCTCTTCACTTCTCCCCAAGCAAATTAGTTACACTGCACAAGTCCTTTGGACCCCAGGGATCATGTAAGGAGATTTGATGTGCATGAATTGATTGAGGATTGGATTGAGGATGTCAAAGGTCTTTTCCAGCCTTCACAATTGTATGAGTCAGTGGACTCTCAAGGTGGCACTGCAATATCACATAAATTTGAGGAAACCTCTCACATGGAGAGCAATGACCCGGGGCTGAAGCAATGGAGAGCACAGCCAGGAGCCTGTTCCATGCTGCAGTGAGGGAAAGCTGCAGCTCAGCTCTTCTCCATCCTGCCATTCAGCAGAGCTAGGGCTGTGGGCTTGCAGGGCAAGCAGCACACAAGACACTCAGCAGCAGCTTTCTTGTAGAAGGGAGGAGAAACGGGAAAGCTGGATGAACAATCCCATGCACAGACATTAACTTTGCACTGTCAGGGGAAATAATGGCAATATTCTTCACGTGCCTCCTTTCAGCTGCTTTGCCTTTGTTGCAGCGATCACTCTGTGTGCTGGAGGGCACTCCTTACCACGAGGCCTCTGCTGCTTGTCAGCTGAGGATAAAGCTCTTCTTTTCCTCTCTTCCCAGATATGGTAGAGATGATGCTGATGCAGAACGCTCAGATGCACCAGGTCATGATGCAGAACATGATGCTGAAGGCCCTGCCACCGGCGGCGCTGGCACAGCTTGGGGGAGGCAGCTCTGCCCTGCCCCAGCACCCACAGCAGGTAACAACAAGGGCATCCTTGCCCACCCCAGGCAATGGCTCCTCTCCCTGGGAGGGCACAAGGCCTGGACAAAACACACAAAGAGCTGGGAGAGCCAGAGGACTGTGGAGGACACTGCACCTTAGGAAAGATGGCAGAGGAAGATGCCCACCTACCCCTCCAGGCCATCCTGTCATTCTGCATTTCCCCGACATTGGCTAATGGAATAAATCGTAGGGAGTGGGGTCTGAGTATCAGGTGAAGTCTGGAGTCACCAAGTGTTCTTGGATCTTGGAACCTGCAGACTCTTCTCCAGACACATCCCAAAGGTCTTCCTTCCCCAAGGGGTGGCTGAGTGGAACCCTGGCCCCTCAACAAGGGACCTCCCCCCGTGCCGTGGGGGCACAGATCTCTGCAGCCACCCTTTGTCTCTCTCCAACAAGGAGCTGCAGCTTGCTGCCCCCCTGGCCCTGAGAGCAGCCAGGCCCAAGCCGGCAGTGGTGCACCACCACCACCATTACCCTCCCACGGGGGTGTTCCCAGTGCCCCCCAGGAGCTTCCTGCCCACATCCACAGCGCAGCAATGGGACGGCAGCTCCGCTCAGCCTGGGTAAGTGAGCAGGCAGCTCTGACGTGCATTTGCAGCCCTTTCTCCCTGCCCAGGTGAGGACACTGTGGAATAAATGTGGGGATCTGACAAAGTGAGGGTCACAAAGATCCCCCAGCCTGCCGTGCTGCATTGCTGTGCTCTGCAGGGCTCTCACCCCACCTTTTGGGTCTCCCTGTACACCCAGCAGTCATCTGCTAAATAAGGTGGGGGTGGTGGGGAAGTGTTTTACATTTACATTTACATCCCAGCACGATTTATGTTCTTAAAGCGCTGCTGGGACATTTTGCTAATCAGAAATTCCTGAGGGAATAAAAACCCAAACCACCAGCTAAGAAAAGTGGTACAGTGAGAGGGGAGTATCAGAAATAATGCTGAGCCTTTGCCATAAGCTTGTGCTTGCAGTTGAAGGGGGTGTGTTTCAAGTGCAGAAATGGATGAACTTCTCCCCAGGATGCTCCCAGATCCATAGAGCCCTTGTGCCCTGTGCAGAGATCACAGCCAGCCCCTCCAGGGGCTCGCTTGCTTTGTGCCTTCCTCTGAGCTCGTCCTGCTTGGCTTCCTAGGTGCTAGGAAGTTCTTACTTGCCAAGGCTGGTAAAGAAATGCACCTTGCTAGGGCATAGAAGGGGGAGTGACATGGGGACACACTGTGAGAAGTCAACTTTTATTTCTGTGCCATGGCTCTTTCACAGCCTTAGTGAACAGGAGAACAGGGTGGAGGCAGCTGCAGCCTTGGGCACGGGTGACCTGCTGGCAGGGGTGCATCTGTACAGCCCTCTAGCAGAGGATTTGAATTCCTGCACAGATTATTTACCTAATGGGATTATAAGGGATGAACATTTCTACCCATTTCCCCTTGACACGGGTTTGTAATCCGAACCAGTAAAGAACTCCTGGCTCCTGTCAGGATCACTGCAATTCACTGTTTGCAGGAATCAGTAGGTCTTGTCATGGACTTTAAATTATGTCCTTCCTCTTCCTCAGCTGCCTTCCACCACAAGGTATGAGACCAAACACATCTTTTTAGGCTGTTACTGAACACAATAACCCCATTTTTCTTGTTTCAGGTGGCCCACATACTGACAGTACAGGATCCTCTGCAAGTGGACCATAGTCTTTCCAAAACCAATAAAATCCTTATGTTCTTCCTCAGCCATTGGCATGTCTTTTTCTTCAGCAGCATAAATGGAGTACTTTTCTCTCCTTTACATTTCTCACTAGTTTTCAGAGGACAGGCTTTAATCCATGCCCATGTTATCCTGGTCTTTTTAGCTTTATTTATGACTTCTTAAAAGGCTCAGTCAGAGTTTTTATCAGGCAACATTTTTAATGCTCTCAGCAGCCTGGTTTTGCTTAATGTAAGACAGTGAACAATGATTTTGTAACACTTTCTCAATATCTTCCCACCTGTTTTTAAACTGGAGAACATCTGTACCACTGGGTTTCCCTGGTGCGGTTTCTGAGCGAGTCTGATTAAAAAAACCCATGGAGCTAAATTTTGTCTGGGATGAAGAAATGATAGTAACTGTCACTGCTGGGAGCCAATTGTGTGCTGTCTGTGTTCCAAAAACAATTAATGAATAATTTATTTGCTATGTAAAACCTACCTTGCTCTTTGCCCTCTCTGCTCTGTCGTCTTTGAGATTCTTATCGCTCTCTACAACTTCTCATTTTCTACAACTACTTGAAAGAGGGAATGGCCTCAAGTTGTGCCATGGGAGTTTAGACTGAATATTAGGAAGAAATTCTTTACTGAAAACATTGTCAGGCATTGCAAGATGCTGCCCAGGAAAGTGTTTGAGTCCTGCCCTGTTACCCTGGTTTTTCTGAGCCTTTTGATTTTCTTAAATGGAGTCAGATCTTTTTAGTTATTGTACAACATTAAGAGCAGTTTTCTACCTTTTCCCACAGATGTAACATAAACAAATCCTTTGTTTTTCATTCTCTGTCCTTTGTTTGCATATTTCTAACCTGAAAACAATTGTAACTGACAATTGGTCTGGCCACTGAGGCTGAGGGGTGGAAACCCCAAAAAGCCAATCTTCTGCTAGACCCACAAATGTATAAAAAGTAAGAAATAAACAAAGGGTCTCTCTTCTCTCTGCTCTCTCATCTGGGAGCTGGTTCAGAAGGACCTCTGCCTTGTGAAATCTCTCGTCTACGTGTGACTGCTTTGTGTGTCTCGGTGACACTGCCCCATCCCTGTAGGTCTTTGATAGCCACTCTAGATGTGGCATTTGGGGTCACAGCTTAGTGGTGTGCTTGGCAGTGCTGGGTTAACAGCTGGACTCATTCTCAGAGGGCTTTTTCTACCTTAACCATTCTATGAGTCAAATCTGCTAGTGCCTGGCAGGTTTAGCAATAAATTGTACTCGGTGATAGGAATGTCTGCACTTTCAGTGTCTGCTGCTTAATTATTGTGTGTTGGCTCTAATTTGCTCCTTGCTTTTCAATGCTCACTGTGGGCAGCATTAGCTCAGCACAGCATTTCCTCCCAAGGATGAGCATGTGAAATAATGCCTGCAGAGATGTCTCCTCACAGCCTCATTTAAGTCCTGGAAAGCTTCTGCAGAGCAGCCATGGACCCTCTCCTAAGCATCGTATCCCAAAACTCCTGAGCCACACACTGCTTTCTTGGATGAAAGATGTCCTCAAAGATGAGATGAGGCTCCTGGGCAAGTAGTGTGGCTCACATCCCACCCTCAGGGGAGGGTCTGCGAGGCTCCAGAAGTCACTCCACACTGTCCCACCAATGCCTCTGCAGTTGCATCCCAGTGAAGCACCAGTAAAAGCCTGGCTGATGCAAGTTCTCCTCCTGCTCTGTGTGTACTCCTTGGAGACTGCAGGATTGCTCTACAATTTCCAAAAGAGCCTGACTGAACAACACCACGCTGCCATCTTTATACCTCAGGCTCAGCCAGGCTGACTGCCTGACAGTCTCTGGGCTGGGAGTTAAACTTTAATATGAACTGGGGGAGAAGAACCCAGGCGTGACTCAGCCACCCACATTCCTTCCCTTCCCCTCCCCACTGGCAAGGGCAGTGGGACTGGGGAGAAGCAGAGGGATCAGAGTCAGAGCAGGGATCTCGGACCCAGGGGCTGACCTAGCATGGAGCCCTGTGACCCACGAGGGAAGAGAGTTGCTGTCATCGGCGGTGGTCTGGTAGGAAATGCCATTTAGCTGCTGCATGATTGTGTTTGCTGGGGAGCTGGGGCTGCAAAAGCACTGCTTGAATGTGGGGGTGAATGTATTTTCCTGGAATCATTCCCCTGTCAGATGATGGGGTGCTGCCAAGGGGTTGATTGAGTTCCTGCTGTGGGAGGCTCCTGTCCTTCTCTTGGATGGAGGGGTTTGGGGGGTGGGTGGAGCAGTGGTGCCCAGGCACACTAATTAACAGTCCTTCTTTGGGCTGCCAGGCTCCCCTGTCCCTTGGCTGATTTTGGCTGTAACCAAATCTCTAATGTGAAATGCTTTGCAAGGACTGAGACCGGGGAATGCCTTCCCCCGCCCACTTTTACTTGGGAATGGTTTTTATCCCCTGCTACTTGCAGAGAGGTGTGACACTAAAGGCCAGGCTGGATGGGGCTCTGAGTAACCTGGGCTAGTGGAAGGTGTCCCTGCCCATGGCAGGGGGTTGTAACAATATGGTGCTTAGCATCCTTTCCAACCCAAACCATTCCACAAGTCTGTGATTCCGTGTCAGCTTGGGGCATTGCACACCTATATTTCTCTCTTGACTTTTTGGACATTAGCTTCTTGGAAAAGAGTGATGACAGAAGGGGCTGTAGCTCTGACGACAATGGAAGTTAAATTTTAAAGATTATTTAAATTATGAACAGGAAATATTTGTACTGTTCTCCCTCACTATGTTCCTAAGGGAACGCTACTGCAACCTGGATTCTAGTGAGGAAGGTAAACACAGTCCAGAGAGGAGCTGGGAACTTGCCTACACCAGCTCCTGCTGTCTCTGGCTGAAGAGGTGAGCCCTGCTGCACTCAATTGCTGTGTGTAAACAGGCCTGAGCTCAGTATCACTTTATAAAACGAGTTTTGATGGGTGGCTTTTGTCTTGGAGGCTCTGCAAACACACAGGGCTGCCAGAGGACTGCTCTTCAGTAAAACACCTTCTAAGGTTCTCGGTCATAAACAGGTTTTCCCTGCTTATGCTGAGCTGCATCCCCTGATCCCTTCTTTCCTTTGGTGCATCTCAGCAGTGACCTCTGAAATACTTCATCCACCATTCCTGATCCTTGTCTTATAGGTGGGTGCATTAAATGCCTGTTTCTTTGCTAGACGAGGTTTCCAGGTTGACGTTTATGAAGCCAGAGAAGGTAAGGTCAGCCTGATCACTACGGTGTGAACTCACTGAAATTGTGAGAAAGTAATGAAATCTGAGAGTGGCAGTTTGGGGATATTCTTTTCTCTCTCCCCTTTAGCTCCTGTGGTGAGGAGGAGAATTTATTTGAAGTTCCTCTCGTGTGGAGGGAACCCACTCTTTAGCTAGTAAAATGATGCCCTTTTTGTACTCTTGGCTTAAACACTACTTCAAATCCTCACCTTTGAAGCCTGGTCTCTGCAGGAAACGTTATAGTACAGTGCTGGGTCAGAAGGAGAGATGCAGTCGCCAGGTTCACAAGGCACCACTAAAGAGAAATTAGGATTTAGAGACAAGCCGCTGGCTCAAAGGCAGAGAAATCGCTCATCTTCAGTATCAGTCAAAAAACACCTGGGCAGAGGTGGCAAGCCAAGTGGCAGGTGGGAATGATAGCATGGAAAGTGAAATGAGCCAAGTGTGCAGTGAAGGGAAGGAGGAGCCATGCCTGACACTCTGTGGTAGCCCTTCCTGCCCTGACAGACATCAGAACAGGCAGTTCTCCTGCACAGCTTACAGTTGCCACAAGTTCCACAGCTTCAAAAAGCCTCTGATTGCTCTTACCTGCCTTCTGAGCTGGATGGACCCTACTGTGCTACTCCGGTTCTTGGCCCATTGCTTACACTGATGCACATGTTGGGATGAGGAGGCTCTGCCCCACGCACTGGCCAGACAACCCAGCATCGAGTCTAAATGAGGCAGCTGGGGGGAGGAACAGACCAGTGCTCTGATCAGCCATCAAGGTGACCTGCCAGTGTCCCAAAATGCATCAGTCTGTAGGCCTCAGCAGAACCTGGCAGGCATTCATCGCTCAGCCTTCTCCATTTGAGGGGAAACAGCTCTTAGTGTTAATGCACCCTCTGGCAGGTGGGGTGCTGTCAGCATCCAGCATTCCCTTTGCAGCACTTGGCTGCAGCTGCTCCTTCCAAGCTAGATGTGGCACGAAGGATCCAGGCTAGACTCCTCCCTGCCCCACCTGCTGTGGCTGCAGGGGGCTTGGGAGATGTTCCCCTCACCAGGCTGTGCTGTCCTAGCCTCCATAACCAATCTCTCTTCCCGTGCAGATATCCGAGTGGCCAGCTTTGCCCGTGGCAGAAGCATTAACCTGGCCCTGTCTCACAGGGGACGCCAAGCCCTGCGAGCTGTGGGCATGGAGGAGCAGGTACTCTGGCACGTTCTGTCTCTGTGCCCTGGCCTTTCTTGAGCCAGAGCTCCTCCACTGAGTGCTGCAGCCTGGCTCTCCCCTGCTTCACGGCACACCTGCCAGCAGGATCTTCCCACCCCAGGCAGCTGGGCTCTGCTCCTGGCATTGGGTGCTTCCCTGGGAGACCAAGCACCTTCCAGTGTTTACCTCCCTGCTGCGCTCTCCTCCCTCCTGGAGAAGAGGGCAAACAGGGCAGGAGCGGATGGACTCCCCAAAGAGCTGATGCAATAAAGCAGGATGCAATACAGGCAGCTGTTTTCCTCACTGGCATGTCCAGATTTGTATTTTCCCAGAAAACCTTGATCTTTGGGCTGACCCCTGAAATCCATCCACACTGCCTTCTGCCCAGCACGCTTGGCTGGGAGCCCAGCATTCTTCTGCAGGGTACTGGCTACCATTTAACATCCAGCTGCTGCCAGTGGGGGGATCTCCCAGCCCCTGGATCCCTGCAGAGGAGCCCAGGCTTTGACAACACACATCCCAGTCCCAGGATGTGTTTTGGCTTTCATCTCCTGCCCTGTCCCTGTCTGGGATTTTTCATATCCCTTCTATCCAAAAACTCTAATAGCTCTGATTTTTGTGGAATGAGCTTGTAAGTAATCCCAGTAAACTGCAGCAAATTGATGTGACAGCCCTGTTAAAGTTTTCCCTGGTGATTTGGAAATGTGTGAGGAAAGAGCCCCCCCCCTTCTTCCTCGAGTGCAGTGCTTGGGTGAGGGGATGATGCTTGGTAACTTGTGCTAAAACCCCACAGTTTTGGCCAGAAGCGTGGGTTGTGTTTCCTTCTGTTTCAGATTGTGGCCAAGGGCATTCCCATGCGGGCAAGGAGGATACACACACCGTCAGGAAAAAAATACTCTATCCCTTATGGGAAGAAGAACCAGGTACTGGAGTTGCTTCACAGAGCAGAAGAGGCCTTTGTCAGCATTTGTATCTCTGTGTCATGGACGGTGTGGGAGAGGCTGGGGAGAATGAGGGAAGGGCGTTACTTGGAAGGGAGGGTTTCCTGTCTGGCCATGCAGAGTGTCCTTCAGAAAAGCTTTCTGTTTGTTTGCCTGGCAGTACATTCTCTCTGTGGACAGAGCAAACTTAAACAAAGAGCTGCTGACAGGTAGGTTGTCACTTCTGTTTGCAAATTCTTCTAACACACTTTTTGCTGGGGATTTAGGGTTTGCCCCAAGACTTTGGGCCCCAAGCTGCCTTACATAGATCTCAGAAAGTGCAAACCTGAACTAGCAGCTGGGAAACCTGTGCTGTTTCCCAGCTAAAGCAGGAGACACCTCCTCAGCCTTGTCACGGTTTGTGGAATTTTCCATAACCCCTGATTGTACAGAGACAAATGGAAATTGGAGCTCTGTGGCCAAGTATGTAATCAGCCTAGACCAAATTTGTGCAAATTCTCCACTGACTGCAGGCACCTCATCCCATCCTGAATCTCAGTGGAGTGACGGTGGAAAGCAGTCAATGACTCATGTCATTGTGGGGAAGAAAAAGAATCCTTGCAGGATTCTTTGCATTTTTCAAATAGTTTATACCATAGTTGACCAGCCCCAGTGTGCCCTGCCTGCTGGCCCTCATGCAACACAGCGAATTATTTGCTGTAATGGCAAAAATCCCTATAATTTAGGGACCTCTTGAAAATATGTCTTGTAGTCACAGTAAACCCCTCTACATTTAGTTGCCTTTCCTTTTCACAGCTGCTGAGAAGTACTCCAACACTAAACTGTTCTTTGGACACAAGCTCCTCGGGTGCAATGCAGAGTTGGGGACATTATCCATAAAAAGGTAATCCCTGGACAAGCGTGGGATCAAGCACTGTGGTCAGATAGTTTCTGCTTAATCATTCATAAAACCTCAAACAATTGAGCAATCCTGGCTTTGAAACTTCTGTGCAGGCAAAACCTTGGGCCAGCTTTGGAAAGGAGTGACATCAAGGCAGCATTCATGGGGAGACTGAGAAAGGTTTAAGCAACTCACTAACCCCCAGCCTGGCAGCAGGCAGACACTTCCTGGCCTGTGCAGGGGATAAACTTCCCAGTATCCATAGCACTGCGTTCAGGGACAGGTTGCTCCTCGGGGAGGGCGGATAACTGGTGATGCCCCACCCCTGGAAGTGTTCCAGCCCAGGCTGGATGAAGCTCTGAGCACGCTGGTGTTGTGTCTCTGCCCATGGCAGGGGGTGGAACGGGCTGAGCTTTAAGGTCCCTTCAAACCCAGACCACTCTGGTGGTTCCATGACCTTGTTTCAGTCTTTCACAGAAGTTCTGGTCCTACCCCTCATCCTCCTGGCAAATGCTGCAGGCTCTGCAAAACAGCAGCGTTATCCCAAAGGTGCCTACTGCATTGCTGAGTAGACCTGGCAGAGTTATGCTTTTGATAAACCTCCAGGATAATTATTTATCCTAATGCTGTGCTTCCCAGGCAGTGAGAGCTGATCTTCCCTCGCCCTAGAAGATTATTAACACATTTTGCAAAAGGCAGATCCTCTGGGCACAGTGGTGCTGAGCTGGCCTGGAGTTACAGGAGGATTAACCACAGAAACATAGAGGGTTGGGGTGGGAAGGGACCTTAAAGATCAGATTGATCCAAGGGCCTGTCTTGCTTTCAGACCTGACCAGCAGACCTTGGAAGTGAGCTACGATCTCATCGTGGGGTGTGACGGAGCCTTCTCAACAGTCAGAAAGCAGTTCCTGAGGCAAACGCGCTTTAACTACAGCCACGAGTACATTCCTCATGGCTACATGGAGCTGACCATCCCTCCCAAGGATGGAGATGTGAGTGTGCCTGTCCCAGGGGCTGCTACAACCTTCACAGGTCGGATATCCCACCCTCTTCTCACAGTGGCTCTGCTATAACAGCTTTGGAAGAATTAATTTCTCACCTGGGGTTCAGGCAAGGGATTAAACCTTTCCTAAGAGAAGGCAAGGATCTCTTCCTCTTCCAAAAGTGGGGCCAATGTTGGTATTGTGTGCAAAAATCCTAGAGAGCCTGTCCTGGAGTGGTGGGATTGGCTCTGAGAGGTCCTGGAGGTATGGAAACATGTCTATGAGGACATCAGCAACTGCAAAGCATCAGATTTTTTCCCGTATTTCTTACCCTTTCCTCTTTCCCTTGCTCTGTGCCTCCCTGAAGCATCAGGGACCAGAAAGGGGCCCTGTAGTTGTTGCATCTTCCCATGGGAACTGTTGTGCTGGTGTGGAGGGGAGCCTGGGCTGGGGGAGCTGAGCAGGGCAGGTCAAGGATACAAGGCAATTTTCTTTCTCTTTCAGTTTGCCATGGAACCAAACTACCTCCACATCTGGCCAAGAAACACCTTCATGATGATTGCCCTGCCCAACATGGTGCTAACACAGGGCATGTTCTCTTGGGGCACAGGATGGGGCTGGTGGGGGTGAACAGCTGTGGTGGCAGGGATTGGGAGGGTCAGGAGTCACAGAATGACTGAAACACAGAATCAGTTAGGTTGGAAAAGACCTCTGAGATCACAGAGTCCAACCTATGACCCACTACCACCTTGGCAATCAAACCACGGCACTGAGTGCCACATCCAGTCTTTCCTTAAAAACTTGCTGGGACAATGTCTCCACCATCTCCCTGGCAGCCCGTTCCAATGTCTGAGCACCCTTTCTGTGAAGAAATTCTTCCCAATGTCCAGTCTAAACCTCTCCTCGTGCAGCTTAAGACTGTGTCCTCTGTCGTGTCCCTTGTTACCTGGGAGCAGAATCCAACCCCCACCTGGATACATCCCTCTGTCAGGGAGTTGTAGAGAGTGATAAGGTCTCCACTGAGCCTCCTTTTCTCCAGGCTAAACGCCCCCAGCTCCCTCAGCTGCTCCTCGTAGACCTTGTGCTCCTTCTCTGGATGTGCTACGGTGCCTCAATGTCCTTCCTAAACGGAGGGGCCCAGACCTGGACACAGCACTCGAGGTGTGGCCTCACCAGTGCTGAGTACAGGGGAGGATTCACCTCCTTGCTCCTGCTGGCCACACTGTTGATCATACAAGCCAGGTGCCATTGGCCCCCTTGGCCCCCAGGGCACACTGCTGGCTCTCATCCAGAGAAAGAGCCAGGAGGGACACCCAGCCTGTGCCAGGGTGACCACAGCCTAAGGGCTGCAGGACAGGGTGCTCAGAGCCAGGAGGGACACCCAGCCTGTGCCAGGGTGACCACAGCCTAAGGGGTGCAGGACAGGGTGCTCAGAGCCAGGAGGGACACCCAGCCTGTGCCAGGGTGACCACAGCCTAAGGGGTGCAGGACAGGGTGCTCAGAGCCAGGAGGGACACCCAGCCTGTGCCAGGGTGACCACAGCCTAAGGGCTGCAGGACAGGGTGCTCAGAGCCAGGAGGGACACCCAGCCTGTGCCAGTGACCACAGCCTAAGGGCTGCAGGACAGGGTGCTCAGAGCCAGGAGGGACACCCAGCCTGTGCCAGTGACCACAGCCTAAGGGCTGCAGGACAGGGTGCTCAGAGCCAGGAGGGACACCCAGCCTGTGCCAGGGTGACCACAGCCTAAGGGCTGCAGGACAGGGTGCTCAGAGCCAGTCCTACCTTGCAGCACTGAGTAGGTACCTGTGGCACCTCTCTCTGCCCACACATCTGAGCCCAAGCAGACCCCCACACACCAGCACTCTGCAGCTGGATGTTATAAAGTACATACCAGGAGCATCGGGACAGTGTGCCAGGCCCATGCTGGCCAGTCACACACTGTTTCTTCCTCCCCTGTGCCTGCCCACCATGAGAAAGGGGGTGGCCAGACACTCGTTCCTTGCTGTGCCAGCGGGTCACTGTGATTGCCAGGTGGCAGGCTGGGCACTGAGCTGCTGCTTCGGGTGCCACGTGTTCTTGCTGCTCTCTGGGCTTCTTTCTGACTTTCTTTCCTGGCTGGCAGGACAAGTCCTTCACCTGCACGCTCTTCATGCCCTTTGAGGAATTTGAGAAGCTCACAACAGGGGAGCAAGTGCTGGGTTTTTTCCAGACCTACTTCCCAGATGCCATTCCCCTCATTGGAGAGTAAGTGTTCCCATCTCCCCTTTTCACTCATCAATACAGTTACCTATTATGGGATGGGTTTTTTTCTTGGATAATATCAACAGTCTCAGCTGCTTTAGGCAGTTTCCTTTCCTCTTAAAATGAATTGTCCCAGGACTTCATATTAACTGAGAAACTCACAATACTCTCTGGTTCATCCTTTCTACATTGACCAACATCTACCACTGCTCACAGTAAGAGGACCAAGATGTCAATGGGCAAGCTGTGTGCAGAACTTAAAACCTGCAGACAAAATATCTGGTCCACAGGGGGGAAGCTGACTTCCACGTTTTTCCCAGCACAATCAGCCGAGTGCGCAGGCTCGGGGTTTGCGCACCAAAGCTGACGGTGCCTGTGGCCTGGCTTCCTGAGCTTGGGTGTGGCACGGCTTGCTCTTCTCTCTCGTGGTCCCACACAACAAAATCTGTTGTTTTACCTGAAGGCAAGAGCTGAAGCACGATTACTTTTTGCTGCCAGCCCAGGCCATGATCTCTGTGAAGTGCTCTTCCTACAACCTCTCGTCCCGGTGCGTGCTGATGGGAGATGCCGCCCATGCTGTTGTGCCCTTCTATGGACAGGGCATGAATGCAGTAAGTTCATGGCTGGCCTGTCCCTCTTGGTGGGGATCCCACTGCTTTCATGCACAAACGCCTGGTTTTAGTGTTTAACTCTGTAGGGTCTGTGGGCTGGCCTGTCCCACAGCCTGATGTCCTCCTCATTGGCAGGGGTTGAGCTCCCGTTAGGATGTCCTCCTTAGAAGGACAGGGGACAGGGTGATGATGCCACCTTCCCATGGAGCAGAGGACTATATGGGAGGGGGGGTCCAGGCAGCTGGGAAAGGCAATCCCTTCAATTTCTCTCAAGCCCCCTGTCAGAGGGGCCTGGAGTAAGACTCCTGCTCTGAAGCTGTGGTCAATGGGACCAAAGAGCTACACTAGCTAAGCATCCATGAGAGCACTTCTGAATGTGTGGCTCCTTTATGCCTGTTAACCCCCCACTATTCCTCCAGGGCTTTGAAGATTGTCTGGTCTTTGATGAATTAATGGACCAGTTCCACAATGACTTTGGTAAGTGAGGTGGGTGGGCACGTGCGAGAATAGAGGAACATCCCTCTGCACCTGAGGGCAGCTGGATACCTTGCAGGGAGCTGCCTGTGAACTTCCTTCTCCCAGGTGCCTGCCTCCCTGAGTTCTCCAGACTGAGGGTGCCAGATGACCACGCGATTTCGGATTTGGCCATGTACAATTATGTCGAGGTAGGTGAACCCCACACAGACCGGTGGTTCCATGGGCCGTGCACACAGTAGTGCTCTTGATGCCTTGGGAAAGCTGACCTGAAACAGACTGGACAGAGCTAAAAAATAAAGTAGGTATTTATTGAAAGGCCTTCGGGATCCACCTTGGGCAGAGCAGGAGCCTGACCAGGGCTAGACCCAAGGTGGACTAAGAATGGTCACAAAATGGCTCACCTGTCACGAGATCTTACACTTTTGTAAGTTTTGGTGCATTTGCACATTGGGGTTTAATTGTCCAGGACGGGTTGTGAGGTGCCATCCTTCTTGTTTTCTCCCTTCAGTCCACCATTGTTTATGCTGTTGTGCCTGAAAGTTGTCCTTGGTTACCAGCAGGAAAAGGATTTGTTCTGTCTCCCTGCTCTGTGAAGAGAGCTGACTGACAGTTAATATGAGGCTCAGAACTACATCCCTAGGCAGCACAGAATCTGAAAATGTGAAAGCTGAAGCTTAAGGCATCACTCTCAGGCTGCATGCAGCGGGCAGGGGCTCTGGCAAGTCTCTGGCTGGGCTCTCACTCTGGCAGGCTTTAGCCTCAGAGCTCCTCGGGAATGTCACTGGGGCTGAGGAGGCACTGATCCCTGCATCACCTCCAGGACAGGCAGTGGGAGAGGTGGCAAAGCACAGTGGAGCTCTGACAGAACTCGTTGCAGAGGGGTGACTGTTGCTCTGTTGCAGATGCGTGAGCACGTGAATTCAACATGGTTCATCTTCCGGAAGCACGTAGACAACCTTCTCCATGCCCTCATGCCTTCCACCATTGTCCCACTGTACACCATGGTAAGCCAGCGTGTCCTTCCCCACCGCTGCCAGCTCCTCCTGCCTGGCTTCGGGGTGGTGACATCCTCCTGCAACCCTTCCCAGGTGACTTTCACCAGAATTCGCTACCATGAGGCCCTTCAGCGCTGGAGATGGCAGACAAAGGTTGGTCAAGGGTGGTGCCCATACTCCCCATGCCATGAGCCTTGGGAGCACCTGCCCAGCTGTGGGGGCAGCTTTGGTGGCGGGATATTCCAGGTGTGATGACACTGTGCTTGGTGCTGCAGGGTGAGGGCCAGCCTCTGATGATGGTGGACTTTCTCCTTGCACTTGCAGGTAATTAATCGAGGGCTCTTTGTTGTGGGGGCGGCAGGACTGGGTGGCACCTACCTGCTGATAAAGCGTCTGGCACGGAACCTGAACTTCTGCTGGGAAGACTTGTGGGGCTGGTCCCATCATCTGAAGAATATTGGAAATCTTCCCTTTGGCACACGAGTGGTTTAAGTGTATGGGGAGCTCCTCGTAATAAAAATGAAAGCAAGGACTGCTGGCTCAGCTGGATGATTTTGTTTCTCTTGGGAACAAGAGCTGGGTCTGGCAGCTCCTGCAGTCCCTTGGAAGCAGTTTCATGCCCAGAAAGCCTCTGCAGGGGCTCAGGTGTGAGGTAACCTTGGCAGCCTGGTCTCAAGGGATGTGGTGTGTAGATGGAGATTATGGCTTACTGTTGGACCTGGCAGTGCTGGGTTAATGGTTGGACGGTCAATGATCTTAGAGTTTTTTTCCAGTCTTAATGATCCCGTGATTCTATGACCTGCCCAGTGTGTCCCAGCCTGCAGACTGCTGCACTTAGCAAAAACAAGCCCACATTTTGAGGGTCCTGAAGCCAAAAATAGCTGCAGCCTGGGATAGTGCTAGGAGGATTATCAGACACGCTTTCCTTCTTCTTACCTTCCCCTAGACCCTCATAGTCACTGTTTAAGGACAATAAAATGGCCCGAATTAACCCCTGATCTGATGTGGCACAGCCAATCTCATTTGAGGTGGTCTGCCAGCACATGGGCAGGGGTGAGAACTCTGCACTATTCAGTGAGTCAGTTTTGGCTTTCCAGGGAGCCCTGTTCAGGGCATAGATGGCAAATTGTGTAGAAAACAGTTTGCTTCTCTAGCTGGGATCTTTCCCAGGCACTGTACCTATGGAAGATGGTGGCAGCAGTGACAAGGTGTGACTGTAGTTTCTCCAATGGACACTTTAGCTGCTGCTCTTGCACATAATTCTTAGCAGGACAGATGTATTTACCTTATATATTAATCTTTATCCACATTAAACTTCTTCAGAGAGCAAATAAAGATGCAACACAATACTACTCTATGCAAACTGAAGCAAATAAGGAATTGTACCACTCTTTCACAGGAATGACCCACAATGTAAGTGTTGCTAGAGGACACAAAAAGAATGATACTCACACAGTCAGGTCATTAGGGCAAAAAGAAGGGCAGTTTATTTTTGACCTCGATTTATATAGTTTCTGGACAATAACCAGGGATTGGAGAATAAGGTCACTACCTCTTTGACCCACTGGTAAAACTAGAAGTCCATCAATTGTCCCTCCTCCAAGGAGGAATGCAAAAACAATAATTTTGTTTATGTTACACTGCGTGAGAAACTCCATTACAAAAATGTAAACAATCAGAAGGCTAAAAGAATAGGACAACAATGTAAGAGTAACTGGCTGCTGTGTGTGGCTGGGATAACTGCTGAGCTGGAGATGCTCTGGGTACTGCCAGGTGTTTTGCACAGCTGGCTCCTGGTGTGTCTGACACACTTGCAGAGCAGGGAGAAGATCATTGTTCAGGGGGTGAAAGAAGCTGCGGCTGACCTCCAGCGTGCATTTTCCAGGTGCTCATAGATCGAATTTCACAGATCAAACAGTGGCTCCTTACTGTGCAGAGGACTTCAAGGCATAATGGAGGTAAGCCAGGCAGGCAGAAGCCCAGACAGAACCTTGCCTGAGGTAAGTCTGAGCAGAGAGCAATGTCAGGAAGCAGTTGGTGATTTGGGTAAAACATCCAGTGCGCATTCTCCAGCTGCTCTTCAACACAAGGTACAGGTGCTCACTAGCCCTTGGGACCTATCATATCACTGCAGCCTCTGGAGCAGTGGTTTGGACCCTTTATGTCCAACTCAGCAGTGAGTTCTCTGGAAAACATTGCACAGTGGTGGAGACCAGTGCAGCAGGGGAAGGCATGGAGCAGCCTGGAGACAGATCCTGCTGGAGCAGAAGAAGAGATGGCAGTTTTGAAATCCCGGCTCAAAATCAAAGCTGGAAGCACTCTGTGCTCTCAGTTGGCTTTGGGGCTCACTGCCCCAGACTCCGGCCAGAAAGCAAAGTTAGCACCAGGAGATGGGACAGGAGTCACGGCATTTTCCTGTGGTCTTCTCCCCTACCAGCTCCACTAACGCAACCGTCAAGCAGCGGGTCAGGAGGCTGGCATGGGTGCAGTCCCTAAGCCAGCACCTGACACGATGGGGGCCTCTTGGAAGAAGGGATGAAACCATGAGGATAAAGAAGAAGGGGCGGGAGCCTTAGTTTAAGGCTTCCTTAATTTGGGCTTTCCTTATCATGGCATTTCCTTATTTATCAGTGCATCCCAGTGCTGCCAGGTATCGCCTCATTCGTTGAACCTGGGGTTCACGACAGTGGTGGTGGCACTCTTGAAGAGGGGATTATCAGCCTGCAGGGAGAGAAGTGAGACACTTGTGTTGGGCTGTGTTGGATTTCCAGCAGAGCATTACCTGTCCCACCCATCCCAATGCCAACAGCCCAGACAGCGCTGGAAGAAGAGTCCATAGGATATTTAGGCCCTAAATGGCAAAATCCAGCTGGGCTGACAAACGAGCAGGGGGGAGGGTTCAGGCCTACTTGGCTGTCTCTGGAAAGGACGTCCCCTCCTGCTGTCCCCTCCCCAGCAGATCTGAGCACCCCAGAACACCCCACTGGCACAGACAGGCTCTCTCACATCATTCCACTTGGCTTTGGTCTTCTCCTTCTCGAACCGGCGGAATTCCCGACGGTCAAGCAGCTCCATCAGGGACCGCCAGATGACCAGGATCAGAATGCCAATGAGGAACACGCCGGCGATGGTGCTGCCCACGATCAGTGGGACGTTGGGAGGCTGTGGGCACTCTGTGGGACAGACAGATGGTGTCAGGCTGCAGGCCCCTGGTGAAGCAGTGAGGCTGCCATGGCAGGGTTGGCAGCCTGCCTCTGGCAGGGCAGGAGGAGCAGGGCTGGGATACCTCTATCAGGATCAACGATGACGGTGTAAATCTCATAGCCATCCTCCTGGACCATAACGAAGGACATCCAGCAGTTCTGGGAATCCTTTTCCCTGCATTTCCTATCATTTTTGCTCACCACTGTTGAGTTTGTGGGCAGGTGGATGTTGGAACAGGCCTGGGAGCAGTTCTTCTCTAAGGGGCCACTCTTGAAGAACTTGCACTCCACACAGGAGCTGCAAAACAAGCAGCCGCAGCTCACATCTGCAGGGGCAGGAAGCCTCTCACCTGGCTTTGGCTACAGCTGGGCTCTGCCCAAGCACAGGCAGGGCCTGCCTGTGCCTCCCTGGGATTTTGGGGATCCCCGCTGTCCCCGTGCCCTCTCTGTGCATATCACTCACCTGTGCCTGCTGCAGTGTGAATGGCAGCCTGGGCACTCCTGGCAGAAGGGGGGCTGGTACCCTCCCCAGCACTGGCAGCGGTTGCAGTGGCAGGTCCCGCGGAGGCTGCACACGTTTTTGAGGCTGTTGAGGCAGCCCTCTGTCGACTGCTGGCACTGGCAGGCGCTGCCCTCGTACCCAGGCTGGCACTTGCACTCCCCGCAGTCGCATTGCCCGCGTACTGCGGGGAAATACCTTTCAGATCCTGCAGGCAGCCGGGCCACCCTCCCTCTGCCCCTGCTTGGAGAGCATCACCCACCCTGCTCCCACCACACCACCCTGCCTGGGACGCTCAAGGAGGTCCTACAGCCCAGCGTGACGGGACCCAGCAGTCCCAAACCCTCCCACTGGGGATGTGGCACAAACAGGGCTGCATCTCCCAGGGTTTAATTCCTCTAAGAAAAGCTGTCCCGGGCGCATCACCTGGGCCGCCGCAGAGGGAGCCGTTGAAGAACTCGCAGTTCATGTTGTCGCACTGGCAGTGGGTGCCGTAGATGTACTTGCCGGGCACGTCGCTGGTGTGGCAGATGCACTGCCCGCACACGCAGTCGCCCTGCCCCGAGCAGACCATGGAGCTGTTGTCCCTCCGGCAGCTGCGCTCCAGCTCCTTGCTGCTCTTTCCTTTGGTGTCGCACTCACAGTTCTTCCCCGTGTATCTCGGATTGCAGCTGCCGAAAGAGGAGAGGAGCAAGACTGGGTCAGAGGCCGTGGGGCATGCACAGGGCCCGGACCTCTGCAAAAGTGGAGCCAATCTGGGACAGCCTCACCAAAAACCAATGACAGCATGTTGGTGCTAACTCTGTGCCGGGGAGGGGTGGCTGACTGGGAGCAAACCTCAGAAATCCTGCTTTTCCACCAGTCGTATTCACAACACCAAATAAGTGCCCAGAAATTATTGTTATATTTCTAATTCCCAAGCCCTCGCCAAGGAGATGTGAGTATTTCCTGAGGAAACCCAGTCTTGTCCTCCCCTTGTCACTGCGAGACCATGAAGCAATAATTACATTTAAAAAATGGTGTGAGCTGCAGCCAGGGAATGGGATTTTGAGAGATTTCCACAGAAATCTGTGTCTGCTCAGTGGGTAGATCGGTGGATGATTTGATACTGGGACGGATGGGTGGACAGTTGGATGGATTGAGGCCCTTAGAAAAACAGCATAACCTCCACTAACAGAAGAGCCAGCTCACTGTGTCCCCTGCCTCCGTGAACACAGGGGACAGTTCCAAGGGGAATGCACGAATCCACCTTTCTGAACAAAAAAAATTGTGCAAAGCTACAGAGCTTGGCCCAAAATCCCTCTCCCAGCAATTCCCCAGCCCTGGCAGCATTTGAAATCGTGTTTTGGGTGGACAGCACATACCTGCAGATCCCGCATTCGACGGTGCCTTGCCCACTGCAAGCGTCTGGGTCAGGCTGGTCGTTGCAGTGGCAGTTGCAGTTGCTGGCCACATGGACAGTGAGGGTGTCTGTGAAGCCTAGTGGCCGGATGGTGAAGGAATAGTTTGGGATGCACACCTTGGCTGTGACCTTCACTTTGAAGGTGACCTAGAAAGTGCAGAGTAGGACAGGGAAGGGCCAGATGTCCAGCTATCAGAGTGTGGTATCGGCCCTAGGCTGAGGACATGCACATCCAGAACAAGGGAGGATCTCCCGCATCCCATAGCATTTTGGACACTCTTGGCATTAAACTAATATAAACAGAAAGCCTGGAAGAGCAACCAGGGTTCCTGTCATTAAACAGGATAGGCAACAGAAAGTGTGCAAGCTGTGGGGTGTTCCTGGTACAGGAGAGCATACCTCATCATTGATCTTGACATTGTCGCACTGGCCTCTCGCTTCATCCGTGGAGACCTGGTCATTTTTGCATTTGGAGTCGTATTTGACATCCAGAGTGTCCAGCAAGGTGGAATGGTCCAAGATGATCCGTGAGGAGAGGTTCTTTGGAAAAATGGTGGAGAAAGTGCCATCAGTCCAAGAGTAGACCGAACCAAGAGGGTATGGGATTGCAGATCGGGAAAAAAGAGCCAGAGAGCACCACGTGTTGGGATCTCAGCTGCCTGGGGTGGTTCTGGAAATGCAGGTGATGTCATTGGAGAGGTGGGAACTCCAGCACGTACATTGTAGGCCACTTGGATGAGTTCAATGATGTTGCTGGAGTCCTCGTTCAGCTCTCCCACCGCCGACTTTGGGATCATCTCACTGAGTTTCTGCCAGTGGAGAGCAAAGAGGTGAGCACTTCCTACCACGTGACAGCAGAGCAGGACACAGCAGCAGGGGACACACACAGCTGGGTCTGTCCTCCTGGGAAGGGGATGGAGGCACCTGGACCATCTGACATATTCTCACCTTGTAAACATCCACCACCTTACTGGTGACAGCAAAAATGGGCTGAATGTTGTTCTCAGCAAGTGTCTGGACCAGCTGGCCAACAGACGGGTAGTCCTGGATGGGGACAGGGATATCACACTCAGCACAACCTCCCCCACCAGCAGAAGAGAAGACATTTTGGGTGTGGCAGCACAACTTATGGTGGTTAAGGTGATGTTTAACAGGCTGTTTTATGTGGCATTGCCTTTTCTGCCTGGGGGGGTGAGGTGGGGGGTGTTGGATTCGCTGAACAGCCCCCAGCTACTTACAAACTCATTGCTCCTTTTGTACATGTTGTCCTCCAAGTGGCACTTGCCATCATTGGGGGTCAGGATGCCCGCAAGCTTGCCATCCCCGGCAAAGTGGAAGCCGTCATCAGTAGCAAACACCAGCAAGCGGGTGACGTTGCGCCAGCCAATCAGGTCCTGCAAGTGACACGGAGAGTGGCCCCTGTCCCCGGGCAAGGCTGGCAGGACAGTGGCAGAGGGCATGGCCCTTCCCAAAGCCTTGTGTCAGCCGCACGAGGGGCGGGAGCATGAGGAAGGTGAGTTAAGGGAGATCAGGGTTAGGAGGCTCTGGGGTAAGATGCTCTCTTGTACTCTCCAGAGTGACCTGCCCTGTTGGAACCCTGGTCACTGAGAACTTCACTTTCTGTGCTGACAGGCACTGACCTCCAAGCAAACACTGCATTTGACCTGAGGCCATGAAGAAGCTTCCAGAATTGAATGATAGAACTGGGATTATGAGTGTGTAGTTTGAATAGAAGTGTGTAATATCACATGGTGGAAAGCTTACAGTTTAAGGTTTTAGAATATAGTAATACATATATATAAAGCAAGATGGAGGTTTTAGGGCAGAAGCTGAGTCCTTCTTTTTTACTTTCTTCATGGGGTCTGGGTGGTATTTTGTAATTCGATAGAAAAGGCCACATTGCGGGCCATAGGTGGTTGGTTATTGGGTTAAAAGCAATAATAATTTAGGTGTCATTTCTTAACTGGACAGTTTATCCTTAAAAGGCCTCGTAGAGAGAGAGACAGGGCTCCATTTTTAGTTAGTTAGCTAAAAGTGCTGTAGAACTCACTGCTTCTGAGACTGTAATATAGATAAGAATTAATAAACACCTGAGTCTGAACAAGAAATACTGTCTTGAGCATTTAATCCCCACCCTGGCAAAAAGAAGATAAAACACAACACTGCCCTGCTGCCAAATCAGAACTTAGGCAGGATGGGCTTCCAGAGCCCACCTGGAGAGGGGCAGAGCCACCTGTGTGCATGGGCCTGAGCACAGTTCCTGGCAGCAGGGCAGGGGCAGGACTCACCCCACACACTGCTGCCTGCATCATGGCATCCAGCCCCCCCTCTGGGGCATCCAGGTTCCCTGAGATGGACTGCTTCCCCACTTCGCTCTCAAACTGCTTGGCGTTGTCAGTCAGCGACAGGATGTGCTTGAAGGCGAAGGGAGGCTGGCACTTGCTGTCCTTATTGGGGCAGGGGTTCTGCAGCTTCTCGGGGTGCGTGTTCACGAACGGCAGCACTGTCTTGTCCACAAAGGAGCCAAACCCTAGGGCAGCCAGACTACAGCTTCAGGGGCAGGGCACAGGGCACGGGGAGCAGATAATCTGCTGGCCCCAGTGTACGTGCCCATGTCCCTTGCCCTGCCACACTCTTCGGCTTGGAAGAGGACACCTGCTGTCCGCTTCCTGCATCCCTCTCCAGCCCTGCAGCTCCTCCCAGCAGCAAGCAGAGGTGCCAGGATGAAGACAGGCTCACCAATGCGCCGATAAGGGGTGGTGCTCTCCAGAGCCCTGAGCAGCTCCCCTCCCAGCTTCTTCACCTTCTCCAGGTCATCCAGCATGGAGTAGGAGAGGTCCATGAGGTAGTAGAGATCAATGGGATACCCCATGGCACGGCGAAACTTCACCTCAAACTCAGCAGGCTGGCCTGAGGGACAGGCATGGCGGGATCAGCTCCATGTTGTGCCAGCTTGTGTCACCACCCACCCCTCCTCTCTCGTGGAAGAAAAGGGGTGGAAATGCAGGCTGCAATGTGTTGCTGTGTCTCAGGTGAGTCTGGGGATGAGTGGAAGGGCATTGTTGCAGGCCACAGGAGGAAGGGTGTTGGGAATGCCAGACAGAGCATACCTATCCTCAGCTTCAGGTGCACCTCCTGTGGAGTCAGCTGTATGTTGTTGCTTAAGGGACGGTCCTGTGTTCTTTTGATCTCATTGCCTGGAAACTCAATCTCACTGGCTGGGCATCCCCTCTGCTTCAGCTGCTCAATGGTGTCACAGCGGATGGAGTCTGGCTCGCCAGCTTTGGTGAAATTCTGTGTGTGACACCAGCAGGGGAAAGAATCAGAGCAGCAGAAGGTGAACAGGCACCTTACAAGATGACTTGGCCCTCAAACCAGGTCCCCAGGGTATTGATGGAGAAAAGAAAACCTTGGATGGGTATTGATGGAGAAAGGTCATGGCTGTTGGATCCCTCCTGTCCCCATCCTCCACGCAGGACATGAAACACTCCCACCATGAAACCAGGCAGAGCCAGGCAGGCAGGGTGACTGTATCGATGCCTGTTAGCTGACTGCTGGGGGGTGACAACTAGAGAGGCTGCATGGACCTACCAGCTTCTTGCACCAGGCGCAGCCAGGACCAGACTGGATGCAGTCCTTGCACGTGCCCACCTTGATCTTGGGACACTCCGTGGCAAAGGCTGCAAAGGCAAGAAGACAGAGTTGGTGTGAGGGGCAGCTGGGGGTGTTCAGACACCCAACACCAGGCACCCATGCTGGCCTGAGCCTGCCCTGCCTCTCAGACCAACGCTGGGGGCCCTGCAAAGGCCCTCGAATGCCTTGCTGTCCTTCAGCTGGGCTGGCTGGTGTTAACTCCAGATCCCAGGAAGCGTAAGGACATTTTGCACACCTCTCAATGCTGAGTTCCCGCTGCTGTTGGGCAGCATTTCGGATTCCCCCACTCTCTCACTGCCTGTGAAAGGAGCTGGGAGGAAGGCAGATCGGGCTCACCTGTTGTCACCAGCAGCAGCAGCCAGGTCACTGCTGGCAGTTGGAGGCAGCAGGCATGAGGCATTTTCTGCAGGACAAAAAAAGCATTCCTGTGACCACCTGGGATGTGCTCCAGAGATGGGGCAGCCACAGTTTCTCTGGGCAACCTGTGCTGAGATCACATTCATTAACACTGTCAAGTGTCACACCTTTCCCCAGCAAAGGCCTGGAGCAAACTGACAGTATAATGGCTTTGCAACATAGATGAATATGGGGAAGTCAGAGAAGAGGAATTTGTTAAAAGAAGGAAAAGGAATAAGAAAGTACAAAGGAACAACAGACATTGACCTTTTTAGCAATTGTGACACGGTGTCACTTTTTGCCCTTTTTAGCAGACAGTGTCTGAAAACCGCATCATCAGTTTCAAAATAGCTCTGATAGCTGCCCTGAGTAAGAAAAGAACCACTCCTTGGCTCCTGCCACCACCCTTCCTGTGAGCACGCCAAATAAACAGCTCAGAGTGATGTGGAAATGAGAAAATAAGGGAAACTGTCAAAAGACTCTGAGGCAGGTTAGTACATTAGAGCTGCTCAGATCCCCTTCTGAGGCATCAGGGTATGCTCTCTTAGCTCATCAGCCCCTGTAAGACCATACCAGCTGAGGATGGCACTGGTCAGCCTTGAAGGATGTCAAATCTCCTCCCAAGGGCAGAGAGAAGGTCTAGGCAGGTCGGTGGGTGATATTTGCACAGTAAGGTTTGATATATAGATTTTGAGTATAGATTTTGAGATGTGGCAGGACTCTAAGGGTAGTGGCCAACACTGATTACCGATGGGGACCTCTGGAAGCCCATCTTGCCCTGGATCTAGTCCCTCTGGCAGAGCTCCACAGCAAACACCATGTTGCTGCACAGCCAACAAGAGGCACCACTGTGATCACCAGCCAAACCCTAAGGGTGATGTGGCATGGGAGCTCATTCTGCCACGTCTGCACAAGACCATCCTATGGTGGGTGGCCAGAGCCCTTCTGGACAAAGAGCTCTGCAAGTTCCTCTCCACCACCACAGTTCCCCATGGTAAGATTTTAAGGGCATAATTTATTGTCACAGCTGCAATGTCACTGTCTGTGTCATGCACACCCTGTGCTTAGCTGGCCCAGCACACTCCTGTCACCTCCAGACTCTGCCAGCAGAGTTTGAGCTTGCAGGAAATAAAAGTGTTTCCTGTAGAACTCAGTGACTGATACCCCAAATGTGCCTTATTAGGCTCCAGTTCTGCTACAAACCTCCACACATGTTGTGAGGACCAAACCCATGGACTCAATGGGCTCCTGCTATTCCACCTGCCCGGTGTTTCCAAGCATTTAATTCTTGCTGCCGTGCCAAAGTGTGCGGTGGTGATGGGATAGAGCGCTGTGAGCTCCTCGTTCTTGCTGGAGGTTGAAGTTTACTGCTTACAGGCTCATCTTATAAAATAGAGCAGCCCTAAAACTGGATTAAAAAAAGCTCCCAAACTCCAGAAATACAGTGGGACTCTCAACACACCCCCAAGTGCTAGCTGCTATCAAGTATTGTAAAGTAGGGTTCATGTTGTGAGCTGCATTTGGACATGTTTTTCACTCCCACAGTGGCTTCTTGCCCTTGTCACAAGTGTGTGAAGCACATCCCAATACTGGGAGAGTATCAGCAGGAAGTTCAACACTTCTGCCATGGAGGGGAATTACTCTGTGGTGTGTGGGTGGATGAGCACAGGGCTTTCAAAGAGAACTAATGGGGCTTCTGCCTTTGTCTGCCTCCTTACAGCCTTCAGAGGAGGACAAAGCAGGTTTTCAGCCTGACCCTGCACGAGCAGGGTGCCGACACAGGCCTCAGCAGCATTTCCTCCAATCTCCTTGAAGATCTGTTCAGCTCATTGCAGACTTGCAGTAACCACTAACCCTGGGTTTCGTCTCCTGCATGTGCTCTGCCTGTGAAGTTTGTTTTCATCTTCTTTCCCATAAATTCAGGCAAGCAGAGGGGTGCACATAATCCATCCCCGCCGTGGTGTGAAGGAGCAGAACTGCAGTTTTACAACCACCTTCATCCCATGGTGGAAAGTGGGGTGCCAAGATGGACCAACCCAGCTAAGGGCAGGATGCCTGGCCCCCAGGCTCTGCCTCCTGGCCAGGGCTGCATGGTGGCGTCAGGGGGAGAAAGCTGCACCTCAGGGCCAGGGTCCTTCCTGGCCCTGTGCTCTGATCTCACCACATGCCTTGCTTGGGTGGCTTGGGATCAAGCCTCTTCTTCAGCAAGAGCCTTTTGCAGAAGCCACCAGGTTATTCCACCAGTGGAGCATCTGCCTTAGGACAAGATGGCCCCCAAGGGTCTACGAGCCAGAAGATGTGAAGGTGGCCTCAGAGAAGGTGCATAAGCTAAATGCTGGGTGCTGTCCTTGCTGTTCTGCCTGTGGACAGGGTGCAGAGCTGGGACACCCTGGCACTCAGGTTGTGCTGGGGGCTGCTGTTGGGATGGAGCCAGCTGCTGTGCTGCATGGAGGAGCAGGCTGTGAGTTATAAATAAGGCTGAAGGGGAAGTGTTGATGCCAGCAGCGATCTCGTTGCTATAAATAAATCAAGTGTTCAACAGCAGAGGTGAGTCTTGAAGTCTGTTAGCCACAAGTTCCCATCAGGGCTTTGATAAATATCAGTTTTCTCACAAAAAGGGAGGATATGCACTCATGCCCAGTATCCTGGGGGTACTCCTGTGGTGTTTGCACCATCCACTTGTGGGTCGAGGTTCCACTAGTGCCAGTGTCCATGGGTGCTTCCTCCACGCCACCAAGCATCTCTGCTGCCGGGTCACCCTTGTGCTGTGACAGAGATGCCAGGTATTGCACCCAGCAGAGCTGCTCCTTCCCACCCCTGCAACCTGTGCAGCTCCAGACCTCAAAAGGTGTAGGGTGAGGATGGGAGAGTGGATGCCACTTCACTTGGGGCTGATTCTTCTGTCATTCCGTTGTGAGATGCAGATAGATCCCACCCAGGTGGCCATATACAGTCCACGCAGAATGTCACACTCAGTGTGTGTGTATATGTCTTTTTATAGATATTTTGTATATATAAATCACAGGGAAAACTTAAAAAACAAATACATATAAACATAATTTTAACATATAAATAATAAATATAATTAAATAAATAAAAGGGGGGTGGGTGTGTGGGTGTGTGTGTGTGTATATATATACACACACACACATACACATGCATATATGTGTATATATATTCCCATGTCCTGTTATAGGAAATACGAATATATTTAATATATATTTCCTTCCAGCAGCCTCCAATGCCTGCAGAGGACAGATCTGTGGGGTGAGCTCTCTCCCACGTGCACCAAGTCCCTGCCTAGTCTGTGGCATCCCTTGGCTCTGAGCACCAAGGTCCCTGGGTGTCCGTGGGACCCTTGCCCTGCCCTGGGAGGAAGGGAAGGAAGGGATTTGGGCTGCTGGGCCTGCCAGGGTCTGAGTCCTGCTTAGGTGGGAAGGGGCTGCCCACTGGCTGCCCTGCCCTGGGTAGTCTGGGAACACCACAACCCCCAGGCTGCTGAGATCGCTCAGAGCAGCACCAAAAAGGTGCAAAACCGCCATGAAGCAGGATGTGACAGCTAAGATAGCGAAATGCACCATTTAGAGTTTTCCCACAGCTTGCAGCAGCCAGTGTCTGTACCGGCCACAGGACATGATTTAACTGCATGTGCTCACGTCTTGGCTTCCCACCTGCCTGGAGGCTGGGAGCTGTAGCTGGGACATTGGGAAAAGCATCAAAAACAGGGACCAGGCTGCTTCCCCTGACACCTGGGCTGTGCCCCACATTCCATCTGCATCCAAGAGCCATGGAGAAGTTGGGAAGGACCTGCTCTCCCCAGGGTCACATGTCTGCAGAGTATTTGATGTGTGCAGCACATGCAGAGATGGAGGAGAAGAGCAAGGGTGTTGCTCCCTCTCCCAGCTATTCCCCCAGGCTTACAGGGGTACAGGGACACCCGGGAAGGTCTGTGCAGAGGCATTCCAGCCACCCCTGCCATCCTCGTGCTGTGCTGCCGTGCCACTTCCCTCTTTCCCACTGTAGCCTGCGCCTGGCAGTGGTGGAGAACCCCTTAGGAAAGAGAGAGGGTCAGGGAATGTGGCAGCCCACAGCCCTGGTGCTGCAGGTGAGCACACAGCCCATGCCACCCTGCCCACTGCTGTGCGTGAGGGTGTGGGAAGAGCACGCTGCACCCCCTCTGCTCTGCTTTCCCAGCCTGTGGGGTGGTGAGGAAAGAGAGTTTTGGAGTTTTGGCACCCTCCCCACAATAACCACCTGCATTTCCAGGCTCAGTGCTACCTCCAAAGGCAAAACTGTTATGGACCAGGCAAAGCCGCCTTTGCAAAGGCTGCACAGACTGACCCACCAGCAGGAAGGGACTCCCTGAAGCTCCCTGAACTCAAGGGGGCAGAGGCTACATCAGGAGTTATAAAAATATGCCATTGAAACACCAGAGCTTCAAAACCCCTTTGCTGCCTGCCTGCCTCCCCCCAAGACAGGAGGAACCAAAGCATAAAAATTGAGATGCTGTACTCGCCTGGCCTCTAGCTCTCGTCGTTGTCCCGTACTTGGGCTGGGATGAGGATGGTCTCAGCGTCTCACGTTTGGCTGGGAAAAGCATCTGGGCATCAGGGGGTCTGTGACGCACCCCAGCCTTTCCTTCCTGTTTCTGTCTTGGCGTTGCAGGGCAAGAGGAAGTCAAGAGCGGTGTCTGTGGGACGGCGTGCTTCCCCAAAACCCCAGCCAGCCCCACTCAACCCACAGCATCCTGCCTTGTGGGACTGGGACTGGTCTCCCCAGGGGCTTGCAGCCCTCCCACTGCACCTAGGAAAGGGACCCACCCAAAACGCCATGCTTTATGAGAACTTTTCACCTTTCACAGCCCTGACGGGGACCTCAGTGCTGACCTCAGTGGGCAAACAAAGCTGGGGCTGGGGGAAAGTGCTTCATTGGCAGCCCTTGGGTGTGGAGAAGACGGGGAGCTGGCTCCTCTCAGACTGTGGGTTGGGCTCTGAAATGTTTGTGTCAGGGTAGGCAGGCCTCCTCAAATGGCAGAGGATGCAGGCACCGTCCTCTGGCAAAGCTCAGGGCTATGTGGAGAATTTTTAAAGCAGCCTTCTAATGTTTTTGTGCTGGCTTCAATAACTCCTCCCAGCAGCAGAAGTTGCCTGAACAGAGGGGAACCAGCTCCTGGCAATTTTCTCTTAAACTCTTCAGGCCACTATGGTAAAAAAAAAAAGTAATTTAGAAAACATACAGGACTGTAGGATTTTTAAAAAGCGAATTAATATGAGTCTTTATTAATTTCTTTGTATGCTTTCCTTCCAAGCAAGCTGATGCTGAGTCACCATTTTGCATTATCATGGAATCCCAGAAGAGCTTGTGATGGAAAGGACATTACAGACCATTTTGTTCCAATTCTCTGCCATGGTCAGGGCAACCTGAGGCATCATAAGACCCTGCTGCTGTTCACCTGCTGCTGTGTTACAGTTATGGGTTTATTTTTGCAGCAAGAAAAGAGATTTCAGTGCCAGCAGAAGATTTCCAAGCCCGGATGGATGTTCTGTGGGTTGGTGCTTTTATTAAAGAAGACCTCCTAGCCCTGGCTTGGTTTCATAGCAGCCAGGTGCAGCAGGAAAGCATCACAGTAGTCCTGGCAGTGGGACAGGAGCATCAGAGCATCTGATGCAGGATACGGCGGGGATGGACCCTGAGAGTGAGCCAGCTGGAGCTGGGACGCTCACCCAGCCTGGATGGCTGAAGCTGGATGCTGCAGAGCACTCCCCAGCCCTGGAGTGGGTGAACTGTGGTAGATGAAGCTGGGAAGGTTGGTGGAGCTTCCTGCCAGTGCGGGTTGCAGATCTGGGGAAGGAAGTGTGGTTGATTGAGATGAGCAGCTGTAATCTTCCTTTTGTGTTGCATGAGGCCCTGAATGTGCGGGGCTTTTCTCCTCAGTTGTTTCATGGGGTTTGTCCCAACACTTTGCTTCCACTGACTCGAGGTTGCAGGAAGGGGGTGGGAGAGCTGTGAGCCCCCGGAGTCCGAACGGTGGGAGCAGAGAGGGTGTACCTTGTGTTCCTGCAGCCAAAACCAAAGTTTGCTTGCATATCCCAGTCCCTTCCAGCTGTTCCTCAGGCTCTGCTGCAGCTTTGGCCTTCAGTGCTGCAGGTGAATGGGGTGGGCAACCTTTGGGGATATGCTTGGTCACAGCACACATGCTCCCCAGCCTGTTTTGTAAGCATTTTAAGCTGCTAAACGTTCCCTTTCGTATTTTAACTACCTTTATTTTTATTGGTTCATCGTTTTACTTTTACTAGCATGGATTGTGTTTCCTCCCCACCACTGACTGCAGGACTGCTGTGATTTATGCAGGATGCACTTGAGCAGCTGGGGTGGGGAGCTGAGTATCCACCTGGGTGCTGTCAGAGTGATTTTTTTCCCAAAGTCATTGATTTTGATGATCACAGTTGTCATTTTGGGCCTTTGCTCCTAAATGATGCTCACCCAGCCTCAGAACGGTAAGGGAAGTTTTCCTGTTGTTATTTTCTATTCCTGATGAACATTAAATCTTGTGGATGCCCCATCTCTGGAAGTGTTCCGTGTCAGGATGAACTAGGCTTGGAGCAACCTGATCTAGAGGCAGGGGGTGGGACAAGATGGTCTTTAAGGTTCCTTTCAACCCAAACCATTATGTGATTTCATGTCTCCAACATCCTCTCAAGGGGAAGAAGAGGGCCAGACACTGATCTCTTCACTCTCATGACCAGTGACAGGACTTGAGGAAATGACAGGGACCAGCATCAGGGGAGATTTAGGATGGACATTAGGAAAAGTTCTTCCCCCAGAAGGTGGTGGGGCACTGGACAGGCTCCCCAGGGAATGGTCATAGTCCCAAGGCTGCAGAGCTCCAGGAGTGTTTGGACACTCACAGGGTGAGATTGTTGGGCCTGCAGGGCCAGGAGTTGGACTCAATGATCCTCATGGGTTCCTTCCAGCTCAGCATATTCCATGATTTTACGATCTTTCCAAGGACCTTCCCCGAGGCCTCTCCCTGCATTTCCTTGGTACCTACAAGGAGTGCACTTACAGCTCGTGCATTTCTATGGCCCAGTATCAGGCCCTGGGAAACACAGCCTGGGGGAAAATGGGGAGGACAGAGGATGTGGAAAACAAAGATGTATCAACCAGGGAGTACCTGTCAGGGCTTGTAAAGATCAAACATACTGTGGCTCCAGGCTTGTAGCTTTTTGCTCATCTTAGAGCAAGGAGAAGCAGCTTTGCACTTCACCCCCTCCTGTGGGTGGAAATGTGCAGCTGAGGCTTGGGTTGCTTTGTTGTGGTGCCCACCTGGGCCCAAGACTGCAGTCTGGCAGGTGTTGGCCCTCCCTAGAGGCTTGCTGGGTATTTTCTACTGGTTTAACTGTAGAAATAAAAATGTAGAAATAAGCTTTAGAGTTGTTTTTTGTCCTACTGTACCAGCCTGGTCCCTGGCTGGTGCTACTGTTACCAAGAAATCTCTGAAATCCTTGGGATAAATAAGATTCTCTCTAAAATGTCTTTTTAATGTTAGTAAGGCTTTATTCCTGGCCAGGAGGAGGTGTGTGTGTGGCTAAAAACATTTCAACCTTCACACTGGCCCCAGCACAAAACTTTTTTCACTTACTTATACATTACATATATATAGATATAAAAAATACATTATAGAAATGGAGGTATATTACATAATTATCTTCATTAATTAGCATTCTATCTGGTCCTGCTTATTGATTTCTTGCCCTTCATGCTAATTTGGCGCACATTCTTTAGCCCTCTTATCATCTGTCTCTCGGACAGGGAGTCTCCAACTTTCCTGGCTTCTGTTTCTTCTGGTACTTTCTGGTTACTTCAATGTCCTTGGAGGGCCATAACTTTAAGATCTCGGATGTCCGATCTTCAGCTCACTTTGGCTTTGCTTATTGAAGCTTGTCAGGATTAACCACCGAAAGGTTTCCGTGATCTAATGATCTAAGTAACACTAAGAGTCTGTGAAGAAACTTAAAAAGCTGCTTACAATCGATCAACTAATTAAAATGAATTTAGGGAAGTTGTATCATTTCTGAGAGCAATGACAAGATTTGTCCTTACAAACAAGCCCTGGGTCTGCTGGTAGATAAAACTATCACTGGGAGATAAGAGAAACAATGGGAAGGATTCTATTGATTGATGAATGGAAAAGAAGATACTTGTAAATGAAATTGAATGTTGAAAGATGAAAGCAACAATGGGGAAACCCCATAAATCCCTAAGAATTAAAGATTAGGGGGGGTTATACATTAAAAGGGGAACCTTAGGTTTTAGGCATTTCGGGAAGTCTGTACCTCTCAAGTACCTCAGCCAACGGGGAAAGAGAGACGGAAATGCGGCCGGGAAATTAGGATAAAAAGGAGGCTGAGTCCTCCGAAAAACTGAGAGACCCCAGGGGAAATGCCCCATGGCCTCTCCCTTTATTCGAATAAAGTAAAAGGACTCCTCTGTCTCCTTTTTTAGACATAAACCTCTGGTATTCATGGATTAATTTTCCTAACATTTCCAACGCCGCCAAGAGCCCTCAGCTCTTACAGAGGCGTACACTTGGCTTAGAACTGCGTTGCAGAGTATCCGGGCTTAAGCTAAGCACGCTGAACACCCTCAGGCCGTCCACAGGAACCCCCTTGGGCAGGCTGCAATTGACCAGAGAGCAATTATCCTCAGGCTGCAACTGACCAGAGGGCAGTTATCCTCTGCACGCTGCCCTGCACAGACGCTGGCAGCACAAGGCTGCCCGTGCACCTGCCACCACGGTGAAGGGCCGAGGCGGGCCGCCCGAGCTCCGCCCGTGGAAGGGAGGAAGGCGAATTTCCCGGGGCTCGGCGTGGGCGCAGCCGGAAGGTCCCGCCCGGCCCGGCCCGGCCCCTTCCCTTTCCTCCCCACACCGCCATGGGCAAGGCCAAGCGCCCGCGGCTGCACCGCGCCGCCCCCCGGCCCGCCCGGGCCGCGCCGCCGCTGCTCGAGCCCGGGCCCGGGCCCGGCCCCGCCGCGGGCGGATGGAGCGCGGCGGCCGGGAAGGTACCGGGGCGGGGACGCGCGGCGGCGGCGGGCGGGGGCCGGCAGCGGCCGCCTCGCCGTGACTCGTCCGCCTTCCCCCTGCGGAAAGGGCCGGTCCCCGCGCAGCCCCGGCCGCCCTGAGCTCCTGTGGGTCCGTGCTGGCCGCAGGGGGTGTCCGTCGCTAGCTGCGGGCCTGGCCGCCGTGACGCGGCGGTGGTGGCTGACAGGGCGGCGCAGGCCGGGTCCCTCTTGGCGGCGAAAGCCCCGCTGAAGCCCTGGTGCTGCTGGGCGGCTGCTGCTCCGCTCACCCGCGGGGGCGTGTGCCACGGGCACGGCAGGGACGTGACACGGCGGAGCCTGGAGCTGGCCCAGCACAGAGCTCCATTGGCAGTACCGCTAGTCCGGAGCGGCAGCAGCGTGGTGTCCCCATCCCACGTAGGGTGGTGACACGGGGACACGCGTGTCCCAGCGCTGCTGCTGCAGTCAGGGTGCCCGGGCTGCGTTGCGTTGGGGTAGCTTGAGTGCGGCAGTGGGCATTGTTATCAGTAAGCGTTGGGAGAGGAGGGGAGTCCTGCAGTGCCTCCCTTTAATTCTAGGTTAGGGCAGCTGGAGAGGAGCAAAAAGTAATTTATACGGAATTACTTAGGATATTCTGTTTTTCCCAGCTGTGTTTTGAGCACACAGTTCAGGTGCCTCCCCCTAGCCGCCTCACAGCAAAGACACAGCACCAGTAAATGTTTTTTATGTGCCTAAGCTTTCCTTGTGAGGAGGGAGGAATTGCCTGTGCCAAGTACAGCTGGGTTCATACCACTGTGAAGTTATGTGTTGGTGATGGTTGGTACTGTTGGCTAAAGAAATGAATTCTAATCCAACCAGAGTAGCTACTGCAGATCTTAGGGAGACATTCCATGCTTAAAGCATGATGCTGAAGATTTGGTGAGTTGCTAGTAGTTACTGTATCTGCCTAATGTCCATTGATTTAGGCTTTAATCCCCTAATCTTCTCATTTGTTGCTTATCTATATTGTTCTGTACCTGTAATAAATCTGTCTTTTCCTAAGGATGCTGTTCACAGCTCTCCTGGGAGTGAATACAACTGAATGAGGCGAGGTTGAGTTGGGGCAGGAATCTTTTAGGAACAGAGTAGTCGAACTTTGCGGAACCTCCTTCTGTGTGTATGAGCTGGAGGGTAGGTGGAGGGGAGCAGGACTGGGGGGTGCCTTACCTGCCTTTGCCTGCTCAAGAGAGACGCCTGCTCACTACTACTGTTCCTATCTGGATGGTGCTAGGTTTGATTTTTAATTTTTTTTTTAACAAGTGTTGCCTGGTGGTGTGTGTGCTGATTCCTGCTTTATATTTCTTTTGTGTAAGGACTGGGACTTCTCATCTTCTGGTGTATTTTCTGGGCTGAAAATTGACCCTGATACCCTGGTGAAGAAGCTTGACTTGGACTCCGGAAGCATCATTTCCTCCAGAACAGGTTTGTTGCATTTTGAATCAGTGCTGCATTAGATTGTGAGCAAAGACACTGGGGACTGTGTGGTGGCTTTTAGTGGCTATCCCAGGAAGCTCAGGGGGCTGCAATGCTAACATTGCTTCCTGCATTCCTGTGGGCGCGTCTAGATTTTTTGTTTGGGCTTTTGCATGGACGTGCTTAGTGATCCCTAGGTGGGGAACTAGCTTCATGCCATCTGTGGGATATCCTTGTGCAGCCAAGGATGCCAGGGTTGGGAGCCCAGCAGAGCCCAGGCTGTGACCTGGTCTCTGGGCTTGCTCTGGGGCTGCTTTCACCTCACCAGCAGCTGCCATTGGTAACCAACACTCGGCCAGCAGGTTCTCATTGTGTAACAGCAGTGCTTCACTCACAGCAGCCTGACTGCAGCCAGTCTTCTCCTGTCCTTTGCTGTTGTGGGGTCCGTGGCACGAGGATTCCTGGGCAGGAGAATCTTAGTTCGTAGGGGGTATGGAAGGTGAGAGGGGGAAGAGGGAGGACGTGAGGAGAGGGAGGCCCTTTGAGTTCCAGTCCCACCACAAGGAAAATGTTCTTTGCCTGCTCACTGTGAGACAGAGCTTTGTACGTGAAAGCAGTTTTCACTTTTAAATGTCAGCAAGGTCTCAAAAAATTTCTCTGAAACTTGAATCCCAAACCCCCACAATCTAAATGTAAATGTTTAAAAAATCCCAGAAGGAACAAACTAGCGGACAGAGCATAGTAGCACAGTAAGCAGTCCTGGTGCAGAAGATGCATGCGACTCCCAAATACCATCTTTGCAAAGTAAATTTATTTATTTTCTTCATGTAGATAAATACTACACTGACTTTGTTTTCCTGTCCAGGCCTATAAACAAATCAATCACTCAAGGGCGGGTGGTTGCCTGAGCAGCAGTGAGCTGCCCATCACTGACGTTTGGGCAAAGAGTGAGGGAGTGGGGAGGTTGTGTGAGGACACATTTGCCTGCTCTCTGCACAGAAACCTTGGCAAAACGTACTGTTTTTGAAACACTGGGCTCATTGTTGGTGGCTCTCCTGGGAAAAGGACATGCACACATCTCCGTGTGCACGTTGCCATCTCTTTAATTAAATCAGACAGCGCGTTGTTGGGGGCTGGCGGCCTGCGGTCCCAGCCTCTCATTGCAGGCTACAGCTGTACGTGTCTGGGTTATAAATAGAGCCGTGCTGCTGGTGCCCGTGCGGTGCCGATGATGCAGATGTGCAGTGCCTGGCTGCCTCTCTCCGCGGTGTGTGCTGGCCTCCTGCAGACAGCCGTGCTGACCCCGCTGCTTCGCGCTCCCGCGCGCTTTCCAGACGATCGGCTAAAAATAACCCTTCGTTTGGGGGCTCAAAGCCGCAATTCAGCGAGGCAAAAAGTGATCTGATTGTTTGTTCACGTCTTCCCAAGCTGTTGTGCCGTTGTTGTCGCGCTCTGGAGCCGCGTAGAGGCTTTCTCGTTATGGAAATCAGTTCATTTTCTTTTGTGTTAATTCAGTGAACTGTGACTGGTCTCTGCATACAGTGGCAGACACCGTAGAGTTAGGAAAGACGTTCTGGGCAGACGTGCTTTGTCTCCTGGCGTCTCTGGTCAGCTCTGAGCCTGTTCTGCAGTTCAACTTGACTCTAACCCTCCCTCCACCTCTTCCTCCCTTTCCCCCTCACCTTAGTGCACAGGGCAGAAGGGTAGGATTCTCCTACACATTGCTATTTTAAGATTTAATAACAAGACAAAAGCATGCTTCCCTCCCACTTGCTTTTCAAGCTCTGAGAAGGTCAAGTTGGCAGACTGTAGGTGGGCTTACTATCTTCTGTGCTTTTCACAGCTGGAGAGGATTTTTTTTTTTTCCTGCCAAGGCTGCTGTGTTGCAGTTGGGAAAACAGGTATTTGTCCTGTGTGTGTATATCTCACATTATCCAAGATTTATTCACGTTGTCCGAGATTGCTGGTATCTCTGTGTTTTGTGGTTAGATCTGGCCTTATGCTGTGACTCTCTCCCAAATAAAACCTAGTCTGAGGAAGATCTTGGAATTGGGTTAGGTTTTAGATGTCAGCTTGGAGCTCGAAATTAGTCAAAAAAGCCGACTGGATGTTGGTTACTAGGAGGAAGAGAGAATGCAGAGAGCATTGTTATACTCTGTAAATAAACCCATGGTATAGGCAGCTCTCTGATGCTATGTGTACCATCACAGGGGCTAGCTAACCAACAGCAGAGCATGGTTACTTCCATGGGATAAAAGGCTTCACCTGGAACAGCTGTTTTGATGTGTCAGAGCCCAAGGGCTGCAGTCCTGTAGGAAACAAATCCACTGCTGTGCTGGGGCTTGAGGGCTGTTGCCTGTGGTTGCCAACAAGAGAGGACACCTCTCTCTACACTTTTTTCCTCATAATTTTCCTCAATTTTTAAGTGACCAGCTTTTGCTGTTTTTTTGGCTGTGGTGGTTTTGAGGGAACAGGGAGAAACATGATGTGAAAATTGGCAAGTCCGGAGTCTCCAGCAGGGATATCCCCCTTAATGTGAGAGCTTGTGTGTGCTGGAGCTGAAAGGAGTGAGGGCCCTTTTTGTGGGAGATAAAGTGGTGTTGTTGGTTCTTGTTAGCTGAAGGCCTTGTTTTTCTGGGATTTCTGAGGATTGTTGGTGCACCTGGTTGAGCCAGGGTGCCCTGTGGAAGTATCTGCTGCTCATGGTGGTGGTCTGTTGCTTCCTTTAGCTACAATGCTGATTCAGTGTGCTTGTGATTAGTGTGAGGTACCAGTGCAGGCTGTTCTGGCATCAGTAATCCTTGTGGCATGAGAAGGAGAGGGTGGAACTGTACTGAAAAAATGTCACCAAAATGGAATTCATTGTAGGTGAGCCTTGCATTATGTGATATAAAAAGCCAGTGGTCTAAAAAAGAAAGTATTTTAATATGGTAGCTCTAAGCTGTGTCGTGCCGTGAAGCAGACCTGCTGCGACAGCTTTCCCCTGCTCTGCTTTTTGTCTTTAATCATTAGCTCAGCTTAATGCCAGATTCCAGATGATTTCCACACTTGTATAGGTGACAAAAGCCAGTGCCATCCCTGAGAATGCTGAAGTTCAGTCCATGGGTTACTTTGTGCTCAGTGATTGCTTCCTGTCAGTACAGTTTACTTAGCCACTGACGTAATGTAAACCAAAGGCTTTGCCGTAATCTAATCCACGCAGGGACCTCTGTGACTGGAGTGAGTGGATAAGTCTCATTTGGCTGAGCCTCTGTAGCGTGGGAATTAAATGTTTCCTACTAAGTCAGAAATAATGGCCTGTCATATTGGGGTTGCTGCTGCTCATTTTTTGTTTTCTTTAGCTTTCCTTCGTCAGTGTTTGCTCCTTGAAGCTTGGCTTCAAGCTTGGCTCTGGCCGAGCAGTTGTCTATAAATGTCTCTTTTTTTGGAGTGGATGATGAGCCAGTTGTGGAATGATATGAACAACTGGATTGGTAGCTTCCTGCTTTTTTTTTGGCTACTCCAGAAGGGAACAGTGACAGGCTGTGTTGTTGAGAAAACAAAAGTGCAACAACAGTGAGTTCATAATTGTTTGCAAAACCTGATGCAAAATCATCCTGATTTCTGATTGGACATAAAGAAAGACTTCTCATTTTACAATGAGGGTTGTGAGGCCCTGGCACAGGGTGCCCAGAGAAACTGTGGCTGCCCCATCCCTGGAAGTGTTCAAGGCCAGGTTGGATGGGGCTTGGAGCAACGTGGGATAATGACAGATGAAAGAGGGGGTTTAAGTAGATGTTCTCTTTAGGTTTCTTCCAACTAGGCCACTCTGTGGGTTTGTGATTCTATACCAGGACGTGAAGCATCTGACAAACTGAGCATCTGACAAAGAAGGAATTCCCTTCTCCTCCTGAAAATATGTGGACATAGGAGATGATAAAATCAGACTTAGCAGGAATTCACCGACAGCAGTGAATTTCTGGCATTTGCAGGCTGTGTACAGCCTTACTTTCCTCCTTTCTGACATTCTCTGTGAGTTCCTTTTGTTACCAAGCCTTTGTCTGCAAGTCGCTGACAGATCCCTTCTGGTCTTCACCTCAGTTTCTGCTCTGCAATTCCAGATTTGCTGAGTCTGTCACCTTACCTGCTTCTGCTTGGGCTCTGCACCCACTTGTCCAATTCTGTTCTCCTTTTGTAGCCTCCAGGAGAAGTAGAAAAGCGTTGTGGTCCTGCATTGGCTTCATGCAATATGATTTGCTGTCCAGTTTTTTTGTTTTTTTTTTTTTTTTTAATGGATGTTGTACCAGAATGTTACAGGGTCCCTGTAAGTCTTCTCTGACAGCACTGCTGTTCCTGCAGTGTCTAGGCTCATGGTTACCCCTGCAGTGGACCCACACCAGTGTGGAAAATTTGCAGCTGTGATCAGGCCGCCATTACTCTTCAGGAGCTCTTGACAGGATGCCAATCTTTGTGTCCTCTAGTTTATTCCTGCCTGTTGATTTGATTTCTGTATGTTTATTGCCTTTAAATATTAAGGTTTCTCCTCTTTTGTCCATATCACGTTTCCTGTTTTGTTTTTTTTTTCCACTCTTCTGGCATACTGGGGTGTTTAACAATTGAAGGATTAAAAAATAAAAATTAACCCTGTTTGTTTTGAAGTATGCATCTATTCTGAATATTGGTTTTCTTAATGCATACTTGGGGAATTTTGAAATCTGCTTGCGTTGGTCATTCACATCTCTGGTGTGGAAAGCTGCTGGATCCTCACAATTCTGCTGCTGTTGCTTTTCTTCAGCTTTTCATTCTGTGCTGGCAGTTGTCAGGCCTGTCTTGTGTTTGTTTTGTGCAGAACGCCTTCCTCAAGCTGTTCCCCAGGGTAGCAGTGCTCAGATGGGCAGGGGTGTAAACGGGCTGCTCCACACGCTGAGGATGGCAGGGGGTGGCTGCAGCACCTCCAGCATGTTCCTGAGATTTCCCTGGGAAGTGCCTGCGTGCTGTGCTAGACCAGAGTGATGAGGTGGTTCTCCTCCATCTGTCTTTGTTATTAGCTGCCCAAGCTGTGTGAATTTGGGGAGTGGTAAAAATGCTCTCCCTGACGCTGTCGGTGATGCCCTTGGTGGTGCAGCACTGAACCCATTTTAATGCCTTTGAAAATATCTGATGGGTGTGTGGGTGAGTGGTGTTTGAGCTGGGAATTCTTGCTTTAGCTCTCCCCTCCCTCTGGTGCCCTGGGAAGGCTGACCTGAGACAGAGACTGGACAGAGCTAGAGAGTAAAGTAGGTATTTATTAAAAGGCCTTTAGGGTACACCTTGGGCAGGACAAGAGCCTGGCCAGGGCTACACTGAGGGTAGACCCAAAATGGTCACAAAATGGACAAATGGTCACGAGGCCTCACACTTTTATAAGTTTTGGTGCATTTGCATATTGGGGTTTAATTGTCCAGTTACAGCCTCAGATTGTGACGTCCCATCCTTCTTGTTTCTCTCTTCAGCCCATCATTGTTTGTACTTTTGGTTCTGAAAACTTGTACCCGTTGTCCTTGATCTCCAGCAGGAAAAGGATTTGTTTTGTCTTCCTGCTCTGTGAAGGGCTGGCTGACACTGAATGTGAGGCCCAGAACTACACTCTGAGGCAGCGCAGAATCTGAAAAACATGAGATCTAAAACTTAAGGCATCACCTCCACCCCATACCTTCTGCAATGTGTCTGTGTTCTTTGTGTCACCTGCACAGGTCCAAGATGTATCCCAGGACTGAACATGCAGGTCTCAGCTCAAAGTGGAAATTTCCCTGCGTAAGCTGATGTTGCTTCTGACATTGTGTGTGAGAGTGTTGGAGACCCCCAGTAATAAAATTTGCAAGGAAGGAAAAGCTCCCAGGGAAGGGAGAATGCTGTGTAGGGATTAAACTCTTTACCTCTCCCCAAGGCCCAAGGCTGGCCACTCTGGTAGCTTGATAAATTGACAGATAGCAGTTTACCTTATGTGGGTAGGTTGCTTTAGGTAGAAAATTACTGTATGTTCCTTCTTCCTTGCTGTTCTGCTGAAATTTATTTGTTTTTTTGACTGCATCATTAGGACCTGCTTTTATTTTGACAACGCCAGATCACCTTTTAAGGGCAGATTTGGTGTCTCAGAGTTTTGTAACAGGCTGTTAGAAAGCTGTGCTGTGTTTGAGAGGAGCTGAGATAGCGGTTTGTTGTCTGGGAGGCCTCTGCAGTGAGGTCAGACAACCTCAGTCTACAGGACACCTCAAACAGATTCCGTAGTTCCCAGCAGCTGACCTCAAAGCTAGAGGGTTTTTCTGTTCCTTTGGTCCAAAGGATTAAAATCAGTGGGCTCTTACTTCAGGAGTCAGCTTGACCAAGTTCTGTAGCAGCAGTGGGCAGCTGTGGGGATTGGTTGAAGTGGAGAACAGAGACCTGCTGTAGTCTCTGGGGGGGCTGTGGAGTGGGGATCCTACTGAAAGCCAAAGACAGTGGTGCCTTAAATAATAATTAAAAAAAAAAAAGGGTTAAAAATCCATGCTGCTTAATGTTGCTTTAACAATTTGTCTGTGCAGTGTGGTGCTGGCTGTAAGAATAGCTGTGGGAAGCTCCACTTTAATTAAAGTAAATGCAATTAATTGAGAAGCAGTAAATGAGCGTCTGAAGCTCGCACTGTTTTCAGTGCTTTTGCTTCCCTTCTGCAAATAGAGCATTTCCATGTTGTGAGTGCCTTCTGCCAGATCACAGGAATCAGTTGTGTTAATATTTATGGAACTAATTAACTTTTTTGTTTTCTTTCCCTCCCTCTAGCTGTGGCTAAGTCTCTGTTCTTAAAATTAACAGTAAAAAACCAAAAGACTCCAATTAGCTCGTGGTCATGGATACTGAACACTACACAAACACAAACATTTTCCAGAGAGCCCAAACCTTCCAAAATGTTTTGCAGCCTGCTCCAGGGGAGGAGGCTGTCAGTGGGAAGAGCTTGAAATGAGTCCTAGGAGTTTGAAGGATGTGTCAGATTGCTCTAGTTTCTTATTATGCTTGGTTCCTTGGCTGCGCCTGGTGTGTAATGCTCACCACTAGCACTAGTGGAGGGTACGTGTCTGCCCTGGAGCAGCCTTTCCATGCTGCTGGATGGATGGAGAAGAGGATATGGCTCAGTGAGGGACTGGAGACTTCTTTGGAGAAGCTCCTGAGGTGCTGCTCTGTACTGTTGCAAAGCCTTCTTCCAGACTTTGTAAAGCTTGGGTGCTCAAACATGAGGTTTTTAGGTCAAACATATCAGTGCCTTGTGCCGCTGAAGGCTTGCTGAATTTGAGACCAGGGTGACCCCTTGCCTTCCTGGCCAGGAGTAGTGGGGCATGGCAGGTGCATGTCATGCCATGTCTTGCTCTGTGTGATCATGATTCCTGGAGCTTTAAAAAGATCCTGATCTAGTCTGGTATTCTCAGGTGAAATGAATTTAAAATGGTCGGACATCCTTACACAAAAATAGATCAGCGCTGCCTAGGAGAGTACTGAAGCTGCGGTGTTACAAAAGAGGGTTATGAACTGAAGTCCTTCTCTTTGCTGTACTAATGTTGAAGCTTTAACATGATTAAGTTATGAAATTATAAATTCTGCAGAAAGAGAGGTGGAATGGCTCTGCACTGGTGACAAAGGGGCCTCCCAGCACAAGTTCCAGTAATGCAAACCTCTGTGGGTGTGAGAGGGATGGCTCAACGCTGCAGGAATTGAGAAACCACATCTCAGTGGGGCTGAGGAAGCACTTGTGAAAAATTGTGAAAAGGGCAGGTTGATAGCTCTGGAAGTCAGAGCCATTTCCTTGTCACCAGCAGTGGGGTGGTGTTGTGTCAAACTGTCAGATGTCTCTCTGAAAGAAAGTCAGTGAAGGCTGGTGAAGGGTGGATTGCATGAGAGATTTCCCTGTTCTGGGTTGCCCCTTCTGACTTGTCTTGATACGTTTCTGGGGTGGAGGAATAAGTGAGCCTTCTCCTGCTAACCCCTCTGGGAAATGCCTACGTGATAAACATGATTTTGCTTGGGTGGTGGGATTTTGTTTGTTTGTTTTTTTTGTTTGTTTGTTTTTTTGTTTTGTTTTCCCCCCCAGCAACTTCTGTACTATATAAATCACATTTCTGATTTACCGAGAGATAAATCTGTGCCCTGCTAATGTGGGGCTTACTGAGTTACAGCCTATGTTACAGGGAGACCTCAAAAGTTCACGTGTGTCATTCAGACCTAATGGGATCTATAGTGTTATTCTCTTCTATGCAAGTTATCCTTTATTCTGCTCTTCGTGAGTAATTAATTTATGGACTGAGGTTTTCTTTATGCTTGGGTGGAAATGCATGTGTCAGCTGAAGATCTGTTTATCCCCTTCAGCATTTCAGAGTGGCACTACTGATGCTCACATATGACATAACTGGTAAGAACATTTAATTTGGGCTTAGGTTTTTTGTCACGTGGCTTGTAGAAAGGGGTTTTTGTTGTTTTGTTTTGCTTTTTTAATGAAGCTTTTAACACAGTAAATCTCAATATACATTGTTTGAGCTAAATGTGGGAAACACAGCTATGCAAGGATTAAATGCAGTGGGTACTGGAATATTCTGGGTTGTTTGAAATGATAATTTGGACAGATTTAGATTGAACTAGCAGTTTTGCAAGTGTTCCATAAGGCAAACCACAGAAAATTCTAGGGGAAATCCTGCTGCAGAAGAACAGGCTATTCAAGCACTTCAGACAAGAAGGGACTGTGAGCTGGAAGGTATGTAGTGATGGTGATAACCAACTCCAATGAAATGTGGTGGTTTAGAGAGTCCCAGGCAGGATATCTGAGGGAAAATGAGGCATACAGACTTATTTCCTGACCCACTTGTGCTGTGTTCTTGATTGCTTGGAGAACACAGAGCAAATCAATAGATCTAGTTAAGGAATTTTGGCTTCTATGAATGCCGTGGATGTTTGTGCCTGGTGTGGCTGTGCACGTACACGCTCTAGGCTGATTCCTGTTGCGTTTCCTAGCTCCATGGCTTTTAAACTTTGGTTTTCCTTATGTCTGTTTTCCTCTCCAAGGTTATTTGTAAATTCAGGTCACTGAGTGTTCTTATGTAACGGGAATGGGCTTCTTTAGCATGGAGAGGACATTTCCAGCTGCCACGGGTACAGGCTGTGTCTATACCCGCAGCAGTTATTTCACAATGTGGTTTGAATTGAAATAACCTGGTGTGCCTGTCAGCAGGGAGACATGGGAAGGCTTTTCCAGACTGCAGGAATTCTGCGGTCAGAAATCACAATTTTAAATTGCTTTGTTCTGTGATGCTTCCATATTTTGCTCAGTGGAGCCTCTGGCTATTGCTTTTGATTCGTGCCAGTAATTTGTGGCTGCAGGGCTGGGCTTAGGTGTGCTCCTCTGCAGCTGCAGGTGTGCTTGTTGTTTCAGTGTCTGTACCTAAACCTAAGTGGGTTTTTATTTATGGAAATAGCATACAGATGTCTAGATGCTGCTTATGTGGGGCTAGTAGAACTTCTTCATGTGTTTTCTTTCCTCCAAAGTAGAGGGCATTGGGCTGTTTGCCTGTATTGGGTGTAAGTGGCAGGGTTTTGGTAGCAGGACAGAAGCCAGAGCTGTCACATTCTGGGCACAGCCACGTCCAGAGAGCTGAAGTGCAGCCACAGCTGAGCCTGTCAGGCACAATGCTGCTGTCTGGGAAAACGTATGGTTAAGAAGGAGTAGAAAAGAAGTGAGACAGCCCTGTGAAGACTAGGGACAGAAGAGGAGGAAAGGAGGTACTCCAGTCACCAGGACCCCGGTGGATGAGTGTGAGGAGGAAGGAGCGGCACAGAGTGACTGTAGTGCCATTCCCTGGCCCCATGCACTGCTCAAGGGAGCTGGGAATGAAGAAGTGAGAATGAGGGAGTGGAGCTGAGAGGGGGGGTGGGTAGGGGAAGATATTTCAGTGTTTGCTTTTCATCATCTGATTCTATTTTAATTGGCAGTACATTACATTAATTTTCCCTGAGTCAAGTCTGTTTTGCCTGTGATGGTAATTGCTGAGTGACAAACTCTTCATCTTATTTTTCTCCCCTGTTCTTTTCTGGAGGGAGGGAGCAGCTGGGTGGGCATATGGCAGCTGGCCAAGGTCGGCCCACAGCATCACAGTAGCTCAGTAAACACTGAGATGGAACTCAGTACCAGGTAGAACTTTTCTGTGGTGGTTTCTCCGCCTTCTTCACTGCGTTTTTCAACTGAATGTCTTCTGAGCATTGTGCAGATGCAGAGACATCCTTGCATGAGAACTGAATTCCTTTGCTTTTAATTGAGGCCCACAGGTGTTGTAGCAAGTCATTCTTCCACGTGTCTGTGGTACCTGTAACAACACTGTGGCCCTTGTGTCCTCAGGGTCAGAATTAGGAGCCTCTCCCCTCCCTCTCTTCAGGCAAGGGAAGTGAACGGAACAGGACACAGCCATATACTCCAATCCGAATTCAGGGAAGTACAGAACAGATCTTGGGCCCATCTAGGTGTTTCTTCTGCCTGTCTTGGCTGTGTGGGAGGTGCTACTCCAGCTGTGTCTGCATTGCTGACAGCTTTGTAGCACAAGAGGAGGTACCTGTGGCAGAGCAGAACAGATCTCTTTTGGGAGTGTTCTTTTTTGGATGTTAGATCTGCTCATTAGAGGGCAGCAGAATAACTCTTCCTTTTTCTAGGTCAGGTCTATATTTTTGAATATTTTTCATCTCTGCAGGGCATAGAACAAAATTTTCCAGTTCCTCCTTCAGTTTTTCCTGGTGCATGAAGTGTACCAAACAACAATGCTCATATGAAAACCTTAGCCTGTATAAAGAAATATGGAGTATTTATAGTAAAACTTTCTTCTTTGAAGCTGGGGGCGTGGTTGTAGGCTCATATGAGAGAGAGCTTCTCTAGGATTAAACCACAAATGGTCAGCACAGTATGTGGAAAAACAGCCAAAAGACTATTTCACTTGTTTTTTTGCTCAGCCTAATTCTTATTTGACCTATATGTCCATATGCATCTATGGATTTGTTTGCTGCACTCCAGCTGCTGCTGCCACCTTTTTCTGCTTGAAGAAAATGTTAAAGAACCAGTCTTGCTTCATCCAAAAGTAATCTTTAAATGAGATCTCATGGTACACCCCCTGCCGTCCTCTGGAATGTAAATACTATAAAAATTATGGCACTGTCTTTAAAGGCTAACTGAGGCTGGGATTTAGAGTCCAGCATCACAATACTTAAAGTGCATTATTTATCACAATACTTAAAATGCATTATTTATTATGTAACATTCAAAGAAAGCAGCTGTAGCACTGACTTTGTAGCCAGTGTGTTTCAGGCTTGTGGAAAAGCTGGGTACAAGTCCTGGCTGGGAGTGAACATCTCCCAGGAACATCTTACTGGTGATGTTTTGCATGCTGTTGACTTCTGGAGGAGGTAAGCTGGTTCAAGACAGCTGGAATAGCAGGAAAGTTTTTGGTTTTTTAGGTTTAGCAGCATCAGCTATTGATTTCCAGCAGTTTAGAAGGTCCCCAGCAGAAGCAAAGCTAACTAATCTTTGCTCCTTGGCCTGACATGGTGGAGCAGGTGGGGGGATTGGCAGAGGGGGGAGACAGGGCGCCTTTCTCTCTTACCCACAAGGTGTTGTGTGTTTTGACATCATCCTCCAGGCTTCTTTATCTCCCTGTCCTCTACCCAGAGGTGCATGTGTCCACCCAAAGGGACAGATCCCTCAGGAGTTTGTGAGTGCCTCGTGTTCCTCACATGCACGGGGGCTCTACCAAAGCAACGTGCACTTGGCTGCTGCTTTCTGCCCTGAAATATTTTTAGGGTGGCAATGCCCAAACCCAGAAACTGCTGAAACGGAACAAACTCCTTGGTACTGTCAAATGTTGTTCCTGGCACAGTGGCTTGGATCAGTCCTGCCCCCTGGAGAGGTCCAGATTGTGCTTTGCACTCCTGGTTTGGGACCCACCATGTAGCTGGCATTTCTTCACATCATGCTGCGACGCCTCAGCAAAGTCAGGACTAATGGGGAGCTCCTCATCAGGGAAGGAAAGCTGAACAAAGCCATAAAAATGGGAACAATGGCTCACAGCTCTTGGCAGCTCTTGGGCTATTAGGTAAAATTAATATCCTGTCAGCGGGGTAAAAAGATGAAGCTCAGTCTTACGCCGAGTGAGAAACACGATGGGTCTGTAGGCGTGGGGATTTAAATCCATTGGACTGTGATCCATATTAGGAAATTAGCAGGCACAGTGCTCATGCCACAGCCTTTTTCATGCAGAGAAACACTCTTCCTGCCAGCATCTTCTGTGCAATGTGGGAAGATCTGCTGGCTTCCCTTATATAATGGAAGTCTCTCCTGGGAACTGACATGGTATTTTGTTGGGGGTGCAGGTGTTCTCAGTAGGTGGGTTTTTTGGGGTGTGGTGAGCCTAAGTACTGCATATAATGCTGGTAAGGGGTGTGTAGCCTTTTTTTTCAGGGAGCACTTTGTTCCCAGGAAGGATGCCAGTCCTTGTTGCCCTGTCAGCCCTGACTGAGAGGTGAGGGGATGGATGGGCAGTCTCAAGGTTTGCTGCTGCAGTCCCAGACACGGGGAGATCAAGGCAATGCCAGATGTCTGGCAGCTCCAAAAGCTGACGAGGAGTGTCAGAGAAGCACCTACGCGTGGCGGTTTGTTCCTTTGCCATCCCTTGTTGTTTCTTTTAACATCATGGGTGTTCTTGCCACAGCTCTGTGCTGGCAGCTGCTGGTCTCATCTCTGCTTGGGGTGGATGGGGCTGGACCTGTTTATGCTGGTGCAGACAGTGTAAATGAGACTTTATTGTTTGCCTTTGCTGCTGGCAGGGGAGAGTGTCAAGTACAAAGTGGCAGAGCCCTGTCATTTCTTTCAAATTTGCCTTGCTTTAAAATAGATTCTACCAGGAAAATGTCATTCCAAGATGTGTAACTGATGCTGACCTGCAGGGTTGAAATAAAGTAAAGGTGAAGAGGTGATGGGCTGGAGGAAAAAAAAACCCAACAAAACAGCTTCTACCTCTTCTAGAGGGGCCGAGACCTCAATTTTCCTTTTTTAGAAGATTTAAAAGTGAATCAAATGGGTATCTTGGAGCAGAGAGGCTTGCTCTAAGACCTTTTTTGAAAAGCAAGTCTTGTGTGAGAATCCTTGTGGGCCAGACAAAGAGCTCCCTGAGAGGGGGCAAGCCTGGCTCTGCCAGGAGATGAGGAATGCTGTGGGAGGCTTCAGTGAGGTGATGGTCACAGGGGTCTGTTGGGGGTCTTGGTGATGGGATGGTGCCCTGTGTCCCTGGAGCCAGAGGAGAAGAGGAGTGTGGATGTAGGTCTGTCCAGGGGGAAGATGCTGTGTGAGTGTCTGTGTTGTGTAAGATGACAGAGCTGGTGATCCTGTCGGTGCCTCAGGGCTTTTGGGAGCTCTGAATTGTCAGCTGAAGCGGAAGAGGAGTGGAGACAGCACAAAAGCAGCAGCCACCAGAAGTGGCAGTGGCAGCTGGAAGAGATGGTAAAGCAGTGTTTGGACCAGTTCCACTTGCGGGGCAATCTGTGCTCCCAGGAAGAGGGAAGCCAGATGTGCTTGAGCACCGCCTGGAATGAGTGTTTTCATGGGCTAGGCTTGTTGAACTGTTAAATCAACATCACCACCATGAAAGAAACCCCATCAAAACTGAGAGTTCACTGTGTCATGTTTGAATGCTAGAACTAGTAAGACCCTTTCAGGGTGAAAGTGCCATTATGAGCACACAGAGGCTTCATGCAGGCACAGGATCACCTTGATCTGTCCTTTAGGGTTTCTGTTTGGCAGCTTCAGTCTTGTGGTGAAACAGTCACTTATAGATGGTACTCAGTTGTACAGTGCTGTGGTAAAAAAGCCACCTTGTTTCTGGTGTAGGCATAAGCCCTTTGAGCAGGAAAGGCTTTGTGCTCACGTCGGGCAAGAGGAGGGTTCAGCAGATGCTAAGCTGCAGTAGATGCTGAGAGTGGGCTCGAGTTCCCCCTCCACCCCAATCACAGACGAGAGGAGCAAGGATTTTATGCTTTGTCCTTCTCCAGGAGGTTATTTTTCCATCTCTATTCTTCATACACTTCCCAGTTTTGAAATCTGCTGTATGTGTCCCTGAAAAGGGGAAGAATGGGAAGTGTTCTGCAATCCTGTGTGTCCGTTGTTGCCCAACTGAGCTGAGGGCTGGAAATCAAACATATGCCTCTCACAGGCTGTTTGGAAAGCTTTCCTGGGTATTCTCACCCTCCTTACTTTATGTTAGTGTTTTAGTCCTCTGCGTGTGCAGCAGTTTATAAAGCCACTTATGATGCAAGTGGTGTTTGAACTGAGTGATCAGAATGTGACCGGATCGAGCTAATAATTCTTAAATTATGTAAATAATAAAAGTCTGCTGGTATTTTACAGGCTGACTTGTGGCGCTCTTTTCTATGTCTAAATCTAAAATTACATTGTATATATTGCCTAAGCACACTATGAGGTAGAAGAGATGAGTATGATTATTTAATATGTGGCTGTTCAGTGGTAGAAGATGTGGCTGGACTTAGTGTTCCCTGGGTGCTCCCAAACTGCAGGTGTGTGGGTTTCCTGGAGTGTAGGAGCTCTGGCAGCTGCAGATGGGGGGATTAACTCCTTGACGTCAGGTTGTGCAATAGATAGGGCAGCATGGGGAGGGGGACCACGCTACGCTAATCTGCCACACAGACTCAACAATCAAGGGCAAGCTCTGACATGTGATTACTTTTTTCATTTCACTGTCAATGCATGGAGTGTTGTGAGTGGGGAAACTAACTCGCGCCACAGGGAGCCTGAGACCAGGCATGTTAAGGAATCCAAGGAGGAGTGCCAGGAGAGGAGAATTAATCAACAGTTAAAATAACACAGTGGAGATTTTGCCGTGGTCCTAAAGCTCTGAGTAAGGTTCAGAGTAATTACTTCACAGGAAGAATTGATTGGAGCAGTCAGGAGGTGTCTCTAGAAACTCTCTTTCAGCTTTTCTTTCTGCTGGTGTGTAGGCATTGAACTTTCTTAGCACAGGGGCAGGAAAAAACACGTGTGCCTCACCTCAGAGGGGATCCAGGAGCTCCCAGCAGTCAGTGCTGCCCTTCCTGAGCTTTCACGTTTATCTGCGCATCAGGTGTTTGGCATTGATGCCAAAAGTGTGCAGTGTGAGCAATGACTCAATTATCAGAGCTCTTTTGCTTGGAAGAGATGACTGTGAGACAAGAGGAGCTGATGAAGTTTAATCAAATAGCCTTGCCCCAGAGACTAAACTTGTTCCCAGTGTCTTCCAGTAAGATAAGTGGGGAAAAAACAAACTAGAAGATGCTGGGCTCAAGTTGGGCAAAGATCCTTAGGTAAAATGGCAGTTAAGTTGCAGGACCCCTTGCACACAGTTGTTCTGAATTTCTGGTACCCACATAGATTCAAAGCAGGTCCTCCAAAATAAACTTCATTGGAGATACTACACGCAGGCACTCTCTACTTGGGCATTACACAAAGCTGTGGTCAGGCCTGTTGTGTTCTTAGCTCAGTGGTGCTATTTGCTGGTGGTAAAGCTGGACACCAGGGCTCCAGTTCAAGTCTTCAGAGTGCCTTCTGTTAATGCTCTGTGAGATGCTGGTGTGCAGCCTCTGCCTGTGGCTGGCCAGACGAGGTGAAAGGATGCCCATGGGTGTTCCAGTGGGTATTCCCTCCAGCCCAGTTCCAGTGGCTTCTTTTTGTCTCCTGAAGCTACAACTGGAGATGGGGCAGAGGGGCTGCCAATGGTACAGCTAAGCAGTGCTAAAGTGGAATTTTTTGTTCCTGCCCTGTCCCAGTCGCTCTGCCCCTTGGCTGTTTTAGCATAAATTTGTCACTGCATTATTTCTGTTGCAATTTAAGAACTGGAAGGAAAGTGTTAAGAATCTGACCTTGTACATGCTTTTAATACAATTCTGTGGCAGACCTGCTGGAACTGAGAACAGCTGATTAAAATACTTTTGGGGTACAAGTTAAGCTTTGGGCTTTTTTGTCTATTCTGCCTGTAGCGTTTTTGTAAATGCCAGAAAATTGGTATATCTTCCCTGTGTTTTGCAGGCATTATTCTGTACTTACTTTCTTCTTTCCTGTGCTTCCTGCTGTCCTTCAGATCCATCATGGAATTAATTGGTGGGGGAGAAAGAGCAGGGAAGGAAATTTGTGCACTGCGCATGGCAGGAATTTGCTGGCAATTCTATCTCAGGTTAAGTACAGAATTGTAACACGCCTTTCTGTAAGATACCCAGCATCTGCTCCTTGTTTCTTGCTTCAAAAGAGGATGTGCAGGTTTTATCTGGAAAATAAGGCCTATGGCCAAGACTGGAAATGTTGGCTACTTAGCACTGGGGAGGAGAGAATTACAGTTCTAGAAGCAAACAGGGCAAGAATACGGTAAGCAATAGAAATGCTGACTCTGCTGCCCTCAGAAAAGGGTAACTTGAGCCCCAGTGGTTGGGAAGCCGCTGTTTGGAGGCCAGGAAAGAGCTACTCTTTGCAAAGCAGAGGCAGGGATCTGTTAGAAAGGTCAGGGACTGATTGGATTAGCTAGGGCAGCACTGAAAGCTCATCAAAAAGAAAATAAGGTGGGATAAGGCTTTTTTAAAATTCTCATTGGTCTTGCCCAGGATCAGGCACTGGGAATTCCTTAGAAGAGGCTGGAACTTTGCCTCTGCCCCTTTGTCCCAGCAGAGGATGTGTCTGTGCTCCCAGATGGGCTTTCCTGGAGCCTGGTCTCAGCACACTGCAGGGTCTTGGATCGTGTGACCCTCTCCCAAGCCTTCCTTCTCACCTCAAGCCCATTCATAAAGCAATTCAGAGCATCGAGTCCTCTCCTGGGTTTCTCTTCTAATGCTTCTGTTTTGTTTCCTTTCTTCTGTTTGTTTGCTTATGCTACAATTCGAACTGTTTCTGTTTATTCCTTGTAAAATCCCCGTGTGTGCGTCTGAAGGGAAGTTTCTGTCACGTTTGCATCTTTAATTTAGAGTCACATGCTCCACTCTGGGCATGTGCTCTGAACCCCACAGGGCAGAGGAGTGGCTGAGGGAGTAGCACTGGTTTTATGTGTGTCCTGGGCTCTCTCACATGCCTGGGACCAGTTAGGCAGCTGCTGTTTGCACACACTAAACATGTAACTGTGGCAGTCAGCACACAGAGGTGTGTGTCTCCAAATGTTATGCGTATCTGCTGTATTTTTTTTTTCTTTCCTGAGGTCCCTGTGGAAGAAAGTCTAGTGTCCAGGCATCTCTGTCTGATTTTTTTCATGTCAGCAGCAGGAGGCAGTTCAGGCACATTCTTATTTGCTATATGTTTCTGAAAGCTGCTGCATCCTTGGTGGGCTTGCACAACCTCTTACCATCAGCTTCCTGATGGTCTTGAGCTGATAATTTTTTTGTTGTGTAGTAAATCTTTTACCAAGATCTCCGTTCTGAGTTTTGGGACAGAGGTGTTGACATCCCAGTACCCCTAAAGAGTGAGTAGGAAAGTAAGGGAGGACTGTAGGCACGGTGGAAAGCTCATTCCTGGGACAGTTGTGGAACCTTAGGAGGAGAAGGGAGGCACTTGTGCTAAACTATACAGCTGTAACTCAATCTGTGGGGAAGAAGAGAAGGAGAAGATGCTGTAGCAGTGTTCATTGTAACTAACAGACAGATGTGGGAGGCACAGAATTCACTCCAAAAGCTTTTTATTCAGACTGTGCATTCAGGTTTCTCTGTAGGAGTCCTCTGCCAGCTGCTCCCCTCCTTTACCTTCTGCCTAACAACAGGGACTCTTCTGGAGTCCTGTGTCGGTGTGGCTGGGAAGTCAAAAAAGGCAAAGTTGTGGTGTTGTGCCAAGTCCTGCCTCTGGTCATCTCCCTTCTCCCATGCCACATGTTGCCTTTTTTTCCCAGTGGAGCTGTGGCCTCTGCATTTTGGCTGTCTGTGCTTCTAATTAGATCCTTGGGAAGAGGCAGAACCCACCTCAGAATTCTGCAGCTAGAGGTACTAAAGGAGAAGGTGATACAGGGGAGGAAGGAAGATTTTTCAGGCTGTTGATGAGCTGGTGTTAGAGCAGGTCAAAACCTGCTGCTTGATGTTGACACCTGAGTTGTTTCTGAAGCTGCTTCTGTTTTTTGCTTCCAGACTACAATCATAATGGGAATTCGTACTGGAATGTTTGATCAGGGAATTTGTTTCTTCCTTCTGATGGCCAGCTATGTATTTCTCTATGGTTCTTGTGTGTGGGAGAGCTGTGTTGGCAAGGTGAGGGTTGGGCTGGGTCAACCAGTGATTTTCATGTTTCTCTTGTTTCTCATGGCTTGGTTGGTGCTGTCACTGCTGAATCTCTTACTGTGACGAGATAATGCCCACCGACCCACAAGGTTTGGCATAGGCGCTGGTGTGCTGTGTCAGAACAAAAGGAGTATCCAAACTGGGCACTCCCATCTTTTGGCAGCAGCCAGCAGAGAAAACCTTGGGAGTATAGCAGCACTTTCCTCAAAATGCTTAGCTGGGTACTTCAAACATCCAGTGCCTAATTAACTGTTATAAAAATCAAACCAGGGAACTGCACAAATAGAAAGCTGTAGGTACCACCAGTGCCAAATCCATTGAGTGCCACTGTTCCCCCAGCTGTGAGAGGTTCTGCAGACATTCCCTCTGCCCTTGCTTGTGAGCCTCTGCTGAGGGCTTGGGAGTGCTTGTGTGCTCATTCGTGTTAGGCTGGAATAGGGACAACAGTTGGCCTAGAGATACGTTGCTACTGATGAATTTTAACTTCTGTCTAAAATAGATTATGGGTACTTTAGACCTCAGGGCTGAAGTCTGAAAGATGAGTCCAGCTGTCTCACAGAGCTCCCTGTGCTCTTGACCACACATCTCCCTTGGTTTGGCTCAGCTCCTTAAAGCAGCAGGAAGCTGAGCTGGGTGCAGGGGAGTTAGTTGGGTTTGTGTGCAGGACCTGGGGGAGGTGGGGTGGAGGAACCAACAACAAACGCTTGGATAAGCTAAGCCAAGGCTAAGCTCCCGTTCACCAGCGCCCTGAGCTGCTGTGGAGTCTGCTCACTGCTGTCTCTGTGCCAAGTTTCCAGATGTCATGTATTGATACTGCCCCTGGTATTGATACTGCTTCACATTCCATGTCGATCTTTCCAGGGAAAACAGCCCTGGCTCTGTGTCATTAACACAGAAGTCGATTACAGTTGATTTTTTTCCTTTTCTTTAGTTCCATTAAAACCAAGCAATCCAATATCGCCTTCCGTATTCCCTGGAGCAAGTCAGCACTTTGCAGACCTCTTCCCTGCTCCCCAGAGCACGCCCAAGCATCACTGCAGAACTTGAGTGTGTCTGCAATCCCTTTAGCAGTAGGTGGGGCGTTGGCATACAGAGACCTTGGAGTGGTGTTCTGGGGATGTTGCCTGCGCAGGCATGTGGTGGAAGAGGCTGCCAGTTGGCCAGGAAAGCAGATTTACTGAACAGAGAATCTATTAAATGAACTCGGGGCTCCTTCCCTGATATGTGGCCCAGCCAAGGGTGAGGGCTGCCTACCTTAGGTGTGGCTGAAGACACACTCAGGTTTTTTGACTGGTGCCTGACATGTGTTTTTTGGAATATGTGTTTTGGTGAAATCCCAGCTTGACTGTGGATGCTAAAGCACTATTTCTAATTAATGGAACTTTTTTTGAGGAGGTGGGGGGAAGCAGAAGGTGTGACATTTCAGCTTCCCTGTCCTTGAGCTATGCAGCTCTCAGAACAATGGTGGCAGGGTGGTCCTTCCGACTGATGGAGTATTCTCTGTGCTGAAAAGGCAGCCTGAGATAGCTTCTTGCCAGTGTTGGAAGGGTGCATTCAGGGCCATCCAGCAAATCCCTTTCCTCAGGTCTGGATTGCAGTACACCCTTTAGATGCTAATTTAGCAAATCTCCCAAGAAGAAACAGGGAAACTGTTAGCTGGGGAGAGTACTTCTGTGGATCTTCAAAGGTTTTTCTAGGATTTGTCATGGTTTTGCACAAGTACTTTCATTGTATCCTTGTATTTCTGGACACTTGTGAAGCAGGGAGGGCTTCAGGAATAAATTTTAGGCAGTCTTTTCCTACTTAGGGCAAGTCTGAGTCCGTGTTGTGTTGGAATAGTTGTTGCTACGGGAGATAGAGGGGTGTGGAGATCAGGCTTGGATGTTACTTTGGGGTCAGCTGTCATGTTTGAAAAGTCACAGGTTCAAATTTTTCTGGAAAGCACTGACTGGTGTAAGCACAATTGCTTCCCAAATGGAAGTTGCTGGAGTGAAGTACCTGATGCCCTTCCAGCAAAACTAGACACTAAGGAAGTAGGGGGGAATTCTGTCCTCTCCTAGCTCTCCACTGCCTTCTGCTGTGCCCCTGAATGCTTATCCCTTCTCAGCTGATGGAAGGAGATGGTCTGTCCAATCTGTGCCCTGTGAAGAAGAGAGAGCTTAGTGAGTAGGTGCTTCAGGTGACCAGGCTAGGAACAGAAATGATCCTCCTGCCAACTCTTCTCCCTGTCTGCCCAGATGGGCTTTCTGTGGGCTTTGGTTTTGCTGTGGCAGCCCCACACCTTTCTATTGGAAGACAAAACTCACTGAACATTTGATGGTGTCCTGTGGATGTGCAGCTTCCTTTAATGTGCTTGTTTCTGCCCCTTCCCTTCTCACTTCTCCCCTTTTTCTCTCTGCAAGAGCTTCATCCTTATGCTCCTGTCATTGAAACTATGATTTCAGCCAGTTTTGACAGTCTGCTCTTGACCTTCATGGCTCAATTCTTCCTCCTTCGCTGTGGAGACATTTGTGGTATGATCTTCTCTCTCCTCTCTGAGCGTCTGAAGCTCCTGTGTGTAACTCCCACTTATTGCTGATCTTGTGATGGTTTTGTTTTCACCCTGAAGTTACATATCTGCAGAGTCTACTCAGTGCAGTTTCTGGCTGGCATTGCTGCCTGGAAATGTAATTAAGTATTGATCACTGGGCATTCAGCAGTCAAGTGAGTTAATTCGTTAATTATATGTAAGAGTGTCATTCCTGTGATGTTTGTTACCTACTGGCAGTCACAGTGTGTGTGTGTGGTATGGGGAAGGGTGTAGATGGACCTTGGAGTGGTGTTTGCTTTTTCTTTTGCCTTTTCATGGTTATGAGTCCCTTGACCAGTGGGCATTGCTGTTTTGCTGGTGCTGTTGTTTCTTGCCTGTTGCTGCTCGTTGTTCTCTGCTGATCATAAATTTTCAGAAGCCTTACACTACCTCAGTGGTAACTTCTCTTGGAAGCCAGGCTGGAGTAACCCCAGTTAACATCTTGCTTCTGGGGGCTTCCTGGGAAATGGCAGTGCCTCCCTTACTCAGACTGTCAGTGATTGACCTGATTCCACTGGCTGGAAGATGGGTCTCTCTGCCAAACCTTCGCATCACACGGAGTACAAAAAAATCCACCTTGTCCTCCTTGCTCCCTGCTGATCTTCACTGCTCTGACTCCCACCCCTCCCTGAGACCTACAGAGGGGATCCATTGTGGATACCTGGCTTAATGTGGAAAAAAATGTTTCTCTGCTGCAAAGTCTTGCTGCTGATTCACATTGGATTCTGTCCATTAAAGTTCTTTGAGAACCTCTGTCCAAAGGCAGCTTTTAATAGGAGCTGTGTGATTAACCTGGAATAGTCCCTGGCAGCTTCCCCTGTGCCACAACTGGTGTGAAGCATCACACAGCCTGACCTTGGTGTGTGTTCAGAGAAGGACAGTGGAGCTGGTGATGGGTCTGGAGCAAAAGCTGATGAGAAGCAGCTGAGGGAGCTGGCAGGGGCTCAGCCTGGAGAAAAGGAGGCTCAGGGAGGACCTTCTCAGTCTCTACAACTCCCTGACAGGAGGGTGCAGCCAGGTGGGGGTCAGGCTCTGCTCCCAGGGAACAAGGGACCAGAAGAAGTGGCCTCATGTTGCTCTAGGGAAGGTTTAGATTGGATACTGGGAAAAAGTTCTTCACTGAAAGGGTAGTCAGGCATTGGAAGGTGCTGCCCAGGGCAGTGTCACATCTCTGGAGTGTTCAGAAGGCATCTGTGGTGCTTACAGACGTGGCCTGATGGTAGTAGGTTAGTGGTTGGATGTGATGATCTTAGAGGTCTTTTCCTGGTATCCAACCTAAACTTCCCGACTCAGCTGCCTGCCCTTTCCTCGAGCCCTGTCACTGGTCATGAGAGTGAAGAGATCAGTGGCTGCCCCTCTGCTTGCCCTCAGGAGTGTGTTGAAGACCACAGTGGCCTCCCCTCAGTCTTGCCAGGCTGAACAAAGTAACCTGAACCACTCCTCACGAGGCTTTCCCTCCAGACCCTTTCCCATCCTTGTGGCCCCTCTTTGGAAACTCTCTATCAGCTTGATGTCTTTTTTTGTATTGTGGTGCCCAAAACTGCACACAGGACTCAAGGTGAGGCTGCAAAAGTGCAAAGCAGAGTGGGACAATCCCTCCCTTTGACTAGCTGGCAGTGCTGTTTTATTTTATTTATTTTATTAGTTTCTCTTCTTTTCCCAACGCTTGCCATCAGATAAAGTGTGCACTGTCTTTGCTTAGCAGGGTGGAAGGGCTGAGCCCTGGGATTCCTCCTGCCACTCTTTTTCCATCTCCATCTGAGGACAGGTCTAGCTGTAGCTCTTGCTACTGGCTGCATCCCTGCCTTGTCAGATGATGAAGGGAGTGGTTCCTGCGGGCACTTGTTTCACCAAGTTGCACACTGAACACGGTCTGGTTGCCTGTCCTTCCTCATTCCAGTTAGAGAAATGATTCCAGATGATACAATCTGTCTGAATCCTTCCATGTCCTGCTTTTTCCCAGGAAGATAGCTTTGAATGCTAAAGTTGGCTCAAAAGAAATGAGGAAAGCTCGGTACTGCTACAAACAAACAAATGAATCCATCAGATGTATTGTGTGTAGGAGTGGAGGGCACGGTGGGGCTCTGCACGTAACAGATTCTGGTGTTTGCTGTAATCCCTGAGAAACAGCAAACAACTCCACAACTCGTTCTAGGTGCTGTCTCATACCTCCTCCTGTGTGCAGCTGGTCTGCTGCCAGTGCTGCAGTGGCACCTGACAGTGACATATTTGTCTGTCTGCCTTGGAAGTCTGTCCCTCTGTGCTTTTGTCCCTCTGAGTATCTTCGAATCTATTTTGTTGTTTCCCTCTCTTCCCTGTTTTTGCCTGCTCTCTCACCTTTCCCCAGCACCCCATCAGGCCACTGCTTTGGCTCTGAGGGAAATGCAGCATAAAATGCTGCCTGAGGCAGGTGTGGTTTGAGCTAGATGTTCTTTAAGTGCCCTTCCAACCCAAACCGTTCAGTGGCTCGGTGATAAAATGCAGTGTCTCCACTGAATCCATCCACTGGGGATGCAGTAACAAGTACAGCCGGGCAGAGCTGCTTCCCCTAAGGTGCTGAAAGAGTATCTATGAAGGCATAGGTAAAAGAAACACCAGGTGCCAAAACCAGTATGAGAGGAGTTACAGGAACCAGTGACTGGAGATGGAAAACTTCCCTAGGGAATGCCAGTTTAATTGTCTGCTAGCTAATATGCAGTTAAAGGCATAAGGAAAAGACATACAGATAAAAGACAAGGAAATTAAGGTAGACTAATGTGTTCATTGCTTTTTGCATAAATTAGAAGCATTAGTTAAAATCCAATAGTGTAACTATTTCAGATCTGGGTCTTTCACTGTGTAATGCTGCAGAGATACTGAACTGCTGATTTTTAAAGCTTCTCAAAGGGCAGGATAGTCAAAGGTAATCTTATTAGCAGGAAAGGAAAGGATATTTTGGGGAAAATCTCTTTCAAATGCAGGCCTGCAAGGCATTGTCAAAAAGCATAGCAATGTTTCAGTATTTTGCCTCCCTTAGTAAGCCCTAAGGAGAGATTTTACCCATTGGTAAACATTAATTACTCCTGGTCTCAGAATAAATCTCATTCCAGAGATTCTTTGCTGTTCAAGCTTTTATAGAAACGGTGTTCTGTTCTTCTCACTGCCCTTTATTGAAACTGCAACATCCTCACAAATAACTAAGGTGCATGTATCTCTGTTGCTAAAATATAAATCTTCATCCTATGTGAAAGGACTCTTTCCAACTGTCCAAACTGTGCTGCAGACTCACTGGAGTCTACTTTGGTGGTCCACTTTGGTCAGATAAAGCAGGTTGTTTAGGACTGTGTCCAGTCAGGTTTTGAATGTTTCTGTGGATGGAGACCTGGGGGCTCCATGACCTCCTGGCAGTTAAAAAAATCACAAAAAGTTATCCCAAAAACAAGTGGCTCAGTGTGTGCTCCTTGTCTCTTGTCACTGGGCTCCGTTGGGAATAGTCTGTCTCCCTCCTCTTCCTTTCCATCAGGTGTTATGCCCATTGATAGCATTTCCTTTGAGGCCTCTTTCCCAGCTGTCTCAGCCTCTCCTCAAGTGAAAGATACTCCAGTTCCTTACTCATCTTGGTGGCCCTTACCTGGATTAACTCCCCCAAGTGTGTATCTTCCTTGTCCTGGGGGGCCCAGGAGGGCACCCATCGCTCCAGATGTGTGCTCAGCAGTGCTGACACTGAGGAGGGATCACCTTCCTTGACCTGCTGGCAGGTGTCCTAAAGCATCCAGGGCACCACTGGCTGCTGTTGATGCAAGGGCACGTGGCTGGCTCGTGTTCAACTTGCTTACCCCCAGGCCTTTTCTGGAAGGATGCTCTCCAGCTGGTGGAGGAGTGCTTCATAGCCCAAGTTCATGTGCTGCTTCCCAGAAACAGCGGGAGTGCTGGCTGGAAGAAGGACAAGGGGCTCGCTAGGTCTCCTCAAAGGGAAGGATTGGCAGTGGCACAGAGGCACTGCAGGTCCTGGCAGACCAGCAGGAGCAGGGAAGCAGGCAGAGTGGGTGTAATCCCAAGGAGGGTCACGTGTTGCTTGTCTGCAAAACTTCTGCTGGGGCTGGGTGCTGCAGCTTGGGGAAGGCTGGTCTTTGGGGAAGTGAGGATTGCCTGTGCTCCCAGGGAAGCTTTCCCCTGGGAGTCTGATCTTGAGCAATATATACCCTTATATCTATATAAATACGTGTGTGTGTGTGTATTCCTGTATCTTCCCCATGTCTGAATTGCAGCAGAGGAAGCTGCTTTAAATGGATGGCAATGTTTAATGCCACTGTACAAGCTCACCAGCTTTTGTTCTTCAGGAATATCCTGAGCCAGTCAGTGTTGTTTCCTCTGGGTGAGGGAGGGTCCAGGCTTCCCTCAGGTGCTGCCTGAAGCAGCACTTGGCCTCAGCTCCCCTGTCTGCACTTCTTGGAGATGTGACTCTTGGGCTTATCTGTGGGGTGGTGGAAGCAAAGAAAGCATGGTTGATTCTCCTCTCTTGAGGGGGCTGGGCTGTGGGGTTGCTCTCACAAACCTCTGTTGGGGTTTCTCTGCTCACAGTGTTGGGGCAGGATGCTGGAATGATCAGGTTTCTTGGCGGAGTATGAAAAATCTGAGGCTGCTGCAGACCTGCAGCTCCTTGGACCAGCTTGATTGTGAGAAGGCTTTGCCATTCATGCCATCATAGAACCATGAAGGTTAGAAAAGCTCTCTAAGGCTGAGTGCCACCATTCCCCCTGCACTGCCAGGTGTACCCCTGAGCCACGTCCCCAAGTGCCACATCCACACACCTTTTGAATGCTTCCAGGGATGGTGCACTGATGCTGTAGCCTCTGCTGCTCTTGTGGCTGAGTGACCTTTTGTAAGGCTGGAAGCTGCAGGAGAACTTGCTGAGAGCTGCTGGGCATAAAATTAAATTCACTGTGGTCACGGATATTTAAATTGTTTATGGGGCTGCACAGAGAGCAAATGCATGCCAGAGATAGCAAGGAAAAAGTCAACTTTTTTGCCATGCCTTTCCTTGACAAATAAGAATATTTGCACTGCGTAATTTATTATACTTTTGCAGAACTCTTTCATTGGAAGAAATGTACATATACTTGTTGCATGTACATGGGAAGGGCTGTCTATGTGGGGGTTTAAAATGTCTTTTCTTGTAAGCAGACTTGTTCTCCCAAAGCTGGAAAGCTGTTTCTTGAAGATCACACCTGGTCTTGGAAAGTCCCTGACATGGCTTGTGTTTCCTAGGGCACCTGTCTGTGGGTGAGCCTTTCTGCATTTTTGAAGTTTTCCATGCTGTGGAATACTGAAACCTGTCCTTTTTTTTTTCTTTTCTTTTTTTTCTTTTTTTTTCTCTCTTTTTTGTTTTCCCCACGGCAGGGGTTTGTAATGAGTTAGACTTTAAGGTCCCTTCTGGCCCAAACCATTCTGTGATTTCTTTGATTCTCTGAGATGGCGATACCGAGCTCCTGTCTTAGCCGAGGCATTCTGCAGTCCTTGTGGCGTGCTTGGCTCAGAAATCCGGGTTCCCTGTGGCATTTCAGCCTTGGTTATAAAAATAACCTTGAGCTGCACAAGTGGCTTCAGGAACAGTGACACACTGGGCCACCTTGAGCATCCTCTGTGTGCCTGTCTGTGACTGAGCCTTTGAAGGGCAGCCTCTGTTCTGGGGAGGGCTGCTGAGCACACGCAGGTGGGCAGGAGGAGGACCTAAAATGGAAAAGGCTTTGTGCAGCGGAGGAGAAGGAGGTGCTTTTACCCCGTGGCAGGGGCTGAGTGTGCCAGCAGTGCTTCAGACACAGAATGGAAGGACAAGCTTCATCTCTGGAGTCACCTTTCACTGCCTGCTGTGCAGATTGGGGCTTCCCGCTCACCTCCTGAGGGCACGTGCTCCCGCCTGGAGTGGAGCATCCCTTGTGCGCTCCTGTGAGCTGAGGCTGAGCTCTGCTGCCCTGAGAGCCCTCGTGCCCTTGCTGGCCCTGCTTGGAGCCTGGGGATGTTTACCAGGCCCGGCAGAGCCACGACCTTGGCGTGAGGACACGAGCTGCGCTGCTGCTCCGGGCTTCCAGTGGGAAGCCAGGCTTGGAATTATTGGCTTTGCTTGAAATAACCAGGGGATGATCTGAAGGAGCAGAGAATGCAGATCCCACTCTTTGTAGGATGCCTTCCACATTGGGGTAGGAGGAGGGATGGCATGCTGGTGTAATTAATAAGTGTGAACAGAAGTAATGTAGCTTGTTTTCGATGGTGAAAAGCAAATGCTGTATCCATGGAGAAACGTGCCCTGGCCCAGCAGGAGCTGGCACCTTTTCCTCCAACACTGGTTCCCACGCGTGCTCAGGGTGTGGCAGGGCTGGGCTGAACCCCAGCATGTGTTTTCTGTGCCCACATACAGGTACCAGGCTGTCCCTGGGGGCTCCCCTAACAGCAGGAAGACAGAAGAGCTCGGATACAGCTCCCTGCCTCTGTCCTTGCCACCTCCAAGCCTTGGTGACACTGGTGACCCTTCTGCATCAATGCTTTTGGGAGCAGTGGAGCTGGAGGTCACTGACTGGGAGCCGTGGGTGGGATGAGGGCAGGGAGCCGTGGAACATCTTCTCTGCCAGAGGAGATCTTGGCTGGCTTTCTGCCTGGCCCCTCTTGTCCCTCAACTCTGTTGCTAGAGGAGTAAGAACACCTTCAGGGGTTGTGCACTGACAGCTGCTAGGTCACAGCTCTGTGTCCCCCAGGAGACCATCCTTGCCATTTCCCAGGCTCTGTCATTGGACAGGAGCAGCGCTCAATTTACAAGTGACACTGTATAATTTAAAAAAACAACCCCAAACCACACCCAATATTTGGATTTTGGATGTAGTCTGACTTCCTTCATGAACTCATCCCACAGCTGTAGGCACATGCTCGTTCTTGCTGTTACACAACTGAGGCTAAAATTAAAACATCTGTTGTTATTTAACTTCAGTTTGCCAAAATACTATGTTTTGAGCAGCAACAGCTTTACTGTTATGTATCATCGGGGGTTTGGACTAATAATTAATGTTACACATTGTTTCTTAATGGCTCACATCTCAGGTGGAGCTTTGCAGGGGAGAGCAAATGCCTGATGCTGAGGGTCCCTCCTCTGTCCATGTGGCATTGCACAGGTTTATTGAATATTTCTGCTCCTGGCTGGATGCTCCAAGTAATGTAGTTTCCTGGAACTGTCAAACCCTCTTGGCTGCGGAGCCAAAATTAAATAGTGGGATCTTGGGGCAGGGAAACCTGTTAGTGTTACAGCTTTAACTTAGTCCAACTTCTCTCTGAATGCCTAGAAAGGATAAAATGGGGATTTCTAAGATAGGATTTATAGATATATTTAGTCTAAGGAGTTCTTTATAAAAAGTAGTCATATATATGTGTGTGTGGGGGTGTGTGTATATATATTCAATTTTTATTTTTAGTCTGAGTCCTTTACCAAAAACCCCTCAAGATTTCTGAAATTAAGGAAGCCATCCTCAAAATTCTGCTTCTCTGTCGTGAAAGCAGGATCCTGAGGATTGCCAGCAGCAGTCCCAAATGCTTGACGTAGGTGGCAAAAAGCTATTGTCGTTTTTTTTAATCTATTTGTATCTTGCATGTCTTTTACTGCACAGATCAGAGGGAAGAAAGAAAAAATGTGTTCTCGCTAAAACAAATAATTGTCAAGTTTACAGGATGGAAAGTACCCTTAGCTAATGTAATGTGATGGGGTTTGCTCACCTTTCCTCCACGCACAGGGCTCCAAAGGCGAGTGTCGTTAAATTCCCTGTGGAATGGGCTGGAGAGGGGGATTCAAACCCGTCTGATTTCACAGGAAAATAATTCAAATGGAGTTGCGGTTTGGCTTGATCTCAGAGGTGCTTGCAAGCTAAATAAAAATAAAAGGCCGCCTTGGGGACGGTCTGTGCCGTTAATTAACTAGCTGAATTCTGCCTTCACTGTCCTCCAGTGGGTTTCCAGCCGTTTTGGCACTCGGCGTTGCAACTGGAAGCTGCCAAACGCGACTTTGCACCTTCGAGCAGCTGAGCAGCCTTCTGAGGGCAGGCTGGGCTATGGAAATCGGAGTGTCTGGGGAGCCAAGTGCTGGAAAAGGGCAGGAACTGGCTGCTGGCACAGGAGGGCTGCAGCTCCCTTCCCTAAGGCACCTTCTGCTTATCTGTGGCCACCTTCCCCCGGCCAGCAGCACGGTTGGGTTCCTGCCAGGAAAACAGCTTTTGTGTTTCCTTAAATATTCCACTACCGTTTTGGGGAAAAAAAGCCACCACCCCAAACCTGAATTGCTGCTATTACTAGAGTTGGCCAGCTGGCTGAATTGGGCCTTTTTCTTTTCATTAACAAATGCTGCCAGGCGATGTTTTCCCAGTGAAGTCATGAGTGTGTTTCCAGATGAGGGGCAGATCTTCCCAGCACTGCCGTGGCTGAAATCTGGGCAGGCTGGAGCAGCTGTGGTGTCCTGTGCAGGCAGCCTTCTGGAGATCGTTGGGGTGGGATAATAATTCCAGAATAATAATAATGTGTATGTGATAATTGACTGTAATTCATCCTTTCTTCCCTTGAAACCACAGAAATGTGGAGCGATCAGGGGTAGGCGTAACTCAGAGTTGGTTACTGGATCATGCAATTTGTTGTTTCAGCATCTGCTTCGATACCACAACAAACATGGTTTTAGTAAGTGCTTTTTGGGAATGTATTTTTCTGGGAAGCGAGGCTGTGGAAGCTCCAGCTTCATTCTCCCTGTCTTAGAAACTCAAAATGTGGTGGTGATTGTTGGTTTTAGGGAAAAGTCCCCTTAGCCCCAACAGATTTGTTCTGTTCTTAAGAAATTACTAAAGGATGCTTTTATTTAAATCATCCTAAAGGATCTGTAGCTTCAGAGAAGTTATCCTTAGTGAGCTGTTTTTGTAATTGTATTGAATTCCTTTCTCCTCTTTCTTTTTTTGAGGGAAAAAGGGTGTATTTTTCTTGCCCAGACTTAAAAATAAGCTAAAGTGAATGGCGTGATCTCTGGGGAGCTTGTTACTGTATTGGAATTCTGGTATTTCCAGCACATTTCAGGAGAAAAGTTGACTAAAGTCAATTTTAAACACATGCGATAAGATATAATTTTATAGCGCTCTCAACAGATCTCCAGTAAAAATATTTGTGATGGTATTTTACTTTATATTGGATATCAGTGCTCAACAGCTGCTTTCCAAATACTAAATTTGGTAAATAGTAGGTACTAGTCTTTTTTACAAGCTGCTCCTTAGGGCTGCTCTGGATATATTTCAGAAGTTTCTCCTTGGAAGGGAAGGAGACCCTGGGGCAGGTTGCCCAGAGAAGCTGTGGCTGCCCCATCCCTGGAAGTGTCCAAGGCCAGGTTGGAAGGGGCTTGGAACAAGTTGGTCTGGGGGAAGGTGTCCCTGCCCACAGCAGGGGGGGTTTGAAATGGGATGAGCTTGGAGGTCCGTTCCAGCCCATACCATTCTGTGATCCTGTGCTGATGATCTGATCTGCTTACTTGTTCCTTGTTTTTTAACTCATATTGAGGCAGATTTGATTTGTTTGGCTGAAAGTTGGGGTGCAGGTTAGCCTCTGGATCTGCTTGCAGCCTGCCTGCTGTGCCAGCAAGTTCAGAAGCATCAAGGGTTGAACAGAATCTTCCATGCAGGAACAAGGCTACATCTCATGTCTCTTCTCTTGTAGGTTTGGAAGAAAAAACAGTTCTTTCTAAAAAAGAGAAGATGAAGCTGAGAAAGGAAAGATGGCTGCAGAGTGAGTATTCCTGTGACATGGCATCAGAGAGCATTGTTCTGATGGATGTCTGTGCTCTGGGTTTGGGTGACAGTGCTGGAAGAAGCTGAACGCTTCTCAGAAATCTTCACCCCTCCCCAGCACCGGGATAAAAGTTCCAGGTACTGTTCCTCAGTGTTCAGCACCAAGACTTAGCATTGCCCCAGTTCCACTTTGGATTTTTCATCCTGTGTTATATGTGTGACAGCATTAACCCTTTGTTTATCCAGAAGGGCGCTGTGCCCGTGTAACTTTAGCTTATTTTTCTATCTTTTAAAACTCTGGTACAGATGTGAGCAGCTGTCTAGTGGAGCTCCTCTTCACCCAGGAGCCATGGGGGTGGCAGGACAGGCTGGAGCTGAGCTCCACGCTGCCACCAGCTAATCCCAAACCTCTGTGGCGAGACCTTACAGTGGGCTCCCCTACCCCCTCATTAAGGGAGAGCTCTGGGCAGTGCTGGTTGTGTTACAGCTCTTTCCCACATGCTACAGGTCAGTGAACCCACTTACCAGACAGTCTGGCCTTTCTCGAGGCAGTGAAATAGGAGCTAAACAAACCCAGCCCATGGCAGAAATGCTTCTCTTTCCTATTTTTGTTTGGAGTGTCTTAGAACAGTAAGGGACTGTGCCATCCTCCCCAGTGTAGCAGAGGGATTCCTTGTGTCACCTGGAGCTCTTCTTGAGACAGGATTTTCTCCTAACACCTTCTTGCCCAACAGACTTGGACACAGGCTGTGTTTGGGGCAGAGGGATGCGGCTTTCTCCTACACCAAATGCTCTCTGTGCCTGAGCCCAAGCTCGTTAACCTTTGATTTCACCAGCTGCACTGAAGGTGTGTCTGGCTCTTCTTAGATTTAAAGGTATGAATTGCATTTGCAGGAGTGTGAAGGAAACATTCACCCAAACAACCAGCCAACAGCTGCTGAGTGCCTTGGCGTCTTGCTTGGACACAGCACGTATCCTGATGTCTTTGTAGCATCAGTCTTTCCCAGGATCATGTGTGCTATTTTGGTCTTGCTGTGGCCTCTTTCCCTTTCTCTTGCCTCTGAAATTACTAAGATGAGGAAATAAGAGTGAAATGCAGAGGCTTTGCTTTGAGGAGAACAACAGGACAGTAAACTCCAGGCCAAATTATCTGTCTTAGGGGATACTAGATGTTAGAAATGCTTCACAGGCACAGAAGTACCTAAAAACTCTGCCAGTTCTTTGTGGAGAAAAAGCTCTTCGTCCCCCAAAAGAGAACCCAGCTTGGACTGCTGAAGTTATCGCTACATCTTCTGTTTTCCTGAATCTGAGTTTGTTGTTTCTTCTTCTCCCAGCGCTGCTTTTGAGACTCTGGATGCCAAGACCCTGGGAACCAAAGATCAGCCCAGTAGTGCAAATGCAAAACTTTCTTCCATTCCAATAAGTAATCTTAGGAGCGACTAGAGAGGGGAAAAAAAACTTAGGCAATGCTTCAGACATTAGAAGTATGCACATTTAAAAATATATATATCGCATGGCTCCTCAGATGAACAAGACTTCATAGGAAAAGAATTTGGGATGTTTGCGCAGAATCAGGTGTCTGAAAATTTTCAGCACATACTGTTTATGAAAGCACTGAAGTAGTCAGCTTCATAAAGCCAGACCAAAAAAAGAAGTAATGCAGAGCAGAAAGCTGTGTTCTTGGCAGGGAGTGCTGTGAGGAGAAGTGTTTCCAATCCTGATTTGTCACAAACATCCATGTACAGCAGAACTGTAGTTCATGAAAAACTGTTGCTCTTCGACTCAGCTGAGTTGGAGAAGAAGCAAGGGGAAGGTATTAAAGGAGCCAGCCACTGAGCTTGAGTTCTGCTTCCTTGACTGTGGGAGCGGGATTAGACCCAGGATTGTGGTCTGTAAGTGGGACTGGCTGCTTTTGTGCTCCCACCAAAAAATACTTCTGGCTTCTGTGGCCGTGCTGCCTTGGGAGCTGTTGGCCTCCCTGTGTCACCAGCTCAGCCCCATGGCTTCTGGCACACCGTCACATCCACACAAGGAGTTTGTAGCTCAGCACTGAGGCGCATCCTTGCAGTTGTCCAAGGGACTCGTGGGTCAGCTGGGGCATCCTGGAGTGCAGCTGGAGGCTTGTAGCAGTGCTGGGCTTTTGTGGGCTGTCCTAAAGGACATATTCTGCTGGTGCTCACCCTGCAAGCTGCTGGCTTTGAGAAGTGTGGGCAGCTGTGGGACTTAATGCTACATCAGGGAGCCTCAAGGACTGAGGCAGAAGCCTTTTAATGCCCGCCTTCTAAGGCAAAGGCGGAGACAGATGTAGCATTTGTGGAGCTTTTTGTGCCCACACCCTTGTCAGAGCTGCTGCTGGGAGACCAGGAAACGGAGTCATGAGGAAAGCCATCTGCATCTGCCACTTGGTGCAGTGCTTTTCCGAGGGTCCAGCTTATCCAGCATCTGACTGCTTGCACTCCACAATGAGTCATGAAGGTGGAACCTCCACTCGCTTCAAACTAAGTAAACAACTGACATTAAGTCCATCTTTTCTGCCTGTGCTAGGAGACTGTTGTTTGGTCCCAAGAGCAATGCAGAGAGGGGGCTGTGCCTGTTTAAGGCCAGATGTGGAACTGACTGTATTTGGGCTGTCCCTTCCCCTCTTGTTTTCCAGTTCCCTGCGAAGTCAGTGTGGTTTTTGCCACACCAGGACTCCTGCCATTTTGGTGTGAGCAATGAACAGTGTAAGGGATGGAAAGAGACCAAGTCTGTCTGGGAATTTCACTTCCCATTGCAATGTCAGAAGGGATGTATATAGTTACAGGCAAAATACATCAATGGAGGGAATGACCCAACTGCATTTTGTTAATTTTTTCCCTGGTTTAAATCACTTCTGACCTGTTGTAAATGGTAAAACAACTTACAAATTTCTTAGCTCAAGGGTTATCTCTGGCAGGTGTTTCCCCTTCTTTCAGTAATTCCTTGTTTCTGGTGCAGAAATAGAAAGTGTAAAGATGGCCAAGCAAAAGCAAAAAGCTGAAGCAAAGCGGAAAGCAACCCCCGTGGTGGGAGACATGCAGCCCTTGATGGAAGCCCTGCCTGAGCTCTCTTACCTGACCACAAGTGGCAGGGAAAGGAAGCCTCTCAAAAGGTATGTGCCATTTACAGATGGGCTACGTATTTCCCTTCTTCCTGCGGGGTGAAGTGTCCTTCAGCTCAGCTTGGAGCTATAGGCAGCGGTCAGGAGAGCAGGGTTTCATTCACAGCTCGATTTTAACCCTTTTCATGCTTCACTTGACACAAGAAAAAAAGATGAAATGTATCTTCTGAACCCACGGCTGAGAGGGGAGGCACATTACTTGGATGAAGCTTGGCACGAGAAGCATCCAGATGTCCTGGGAGTTGTAGGAGTGGCACGTAGGTGTCCACGTTGTAATGCTTCTGAGCTCACCTGATAACCTCCTTGTAGTGTTGCAGCCTGACATTCCATCCTTCCAGACCTTCATGGAGGCTTTATCCTGGGGCAGTTCAAGCCCTTTGAGCAGCGCCCTTTGTGCTCTGGCCAGAATCTTTGTTGTATCGTAGTGTGACTTTGGCCAAGAGCATGGCTGAGTTGGCTGTTCCCTGTGCACTGTCAGCTCCCTTTCTCCCTGTTCCAAAAGTCTCTCCTTTTAGAAACCCAAGTTGGCACAGTGGAGGTGGGAGTTTGACGTGTCACCTTCATTGCCTGTGACCTGCTAACGCCAAACCAGCCCTTCCTTGGTGCTGGCATGGAGGAGCTACAGGCTCTTCTTCCCCTTGCTGGCTTCCTGAATGTCTGTATAGAAGGGTTTGAAATAATCAGAGGAGGCTTTTATAGGATTTGAATCATTACAGAAAGGAAGGGTAATACTCTGGTGATTTGTCAGCAGTATTAATAAAAGATTAGATTCTCCAGGAATTTGATCTCCTGCAGGCTAAAAGCGCATTACAGGGAGGTTTTTATTCTGTTTTATAATGAATGAAGGCAATGAAGTGTAATGAAGCTGAGCTGCTAACGGGGTCCAAGTCAACAGGCAGTGTGCTGGTGGCTTTGAGGGGAAATCCAGCAGGGAATGTACTCTAGAATAACTTCCCTTTAGACTTTGTCACCCTCTGCAGAGCTGCTCAAGGGTGCCCTCACCTCTGAAGGGACTGCCATGGTGACTTGGTGGCACACACAGATTTGGCAAGCCCTGCTCTGGTGACCATCCAGCTGGAGAAAGGATTTTCCTGAGCTTCTGTGAGAATTCCAGGCAAACTACGACCAGGCGTTGTTCCTGTGCTGATCTGTTAAAAATGAGGAGAGGAAGAGAGGAAAATGAGCAGGAATGGGCTGAAGAGAGATGGGTGATGGAGATGAGTGACATGAAGGAATCTGAGGCAAGGGGAGTAAGAAGAAAGGAAGAATGGTGGGGGGAAATGCAAAATAGGAGGATGGAGGGTGGCATGCCAGAGAGGGAAATAGGAAGACGAGGTCACTGTAACAAGAGACCAGATCGTGCTGTCTTGAAGGGGAGAAGGGAAATTGTTAAGTTTCCTGACTTTCGGGGCAGATCAGATGAGGGTGGCTGTAGACCCCAGCACCCACCAGTATGGGAATATTCCTCCTTGATCCCTGCTCCAACAGAGAGATGGGATGCAAGTCCTCATTCTCTCCCTTGGCCTGTGTGCTTCAGGGTGAATTGGGGAGGAGCTACCCACAGAGGCAGAGCCTTTTCCCTTCCTCTTTCTCCTGTTAACTTTCGTATCTGTGTAATCCTGACAAATGGAAACAACTTCTCCTTTCCTTAATGTCCAGTTCTGCCAGCAGCTCCCCTTGTGCGCCACAAGTCCCAAAAGCGATCTCTGCGCTTCCTGTGTGTCCCTTGCTGGGGCTTAGTGCTGGCTTTGTGGTAAATCTCTGCTGCTGCTTGGCACCTGGCATCACGAGGTGTAATACCTTGCGGTCTCCTTGGACTTTGCCCAGGAGTAAGGAATGCATGGAGAGATGGCGGATCTGTATTTCCCGCTGTGCCTCTTCTGCACGTAGCTCACCATCTTACGTTACAGCACGTTCCATCCCAGCGATCCCACTGCAGGAAGCAAAGCGGGGCTGGCAGCTCCCTCTCTTGCTGGGCATCCCTGGCACGGTGGCAGCGGACGGCTGTAGGGGCTGGAGCTGCATGGTGGCAGCAGGGAACGTGAGCTGTGCAGGGGTGACGTGTGGTGGGGAGGGGAGGTTCCGTGGAATCTTCTCTCTGAACAAAGGGGATCGGTTTGACCTGGAGGTCAGCGATAAGCAGACAGTGATCTGGGCATGGCCAGCTAATGACCAGCTCTGGCACCGAGCGATCGGCTTTTCCTGTAACTCCTCCTGCTCTGCCAGCCTCGGGTGGAAGGAGTTTGCATTTCCCTGCGATGCCTGGCTATGGAAATAATTGCCTTTCAGGACAATTTCCATGCGGGACAATTAATTACCTGTTCTTTCTGGAAAGGCAGATGCAGAATCCCTGGATTCTTTCCATCTACACAGCCATTGCTAAATTAATGCTCTAACACTCACTTGTTTTGTTTCTTCTCTCCATAGCCACATAAAAGCAAAGGCAGAACCAGCAGACTTCTGTCTGATGAAACAAGCTCAGAAATATCAGCTCCTGTAAGTACCCAGTTTTCAGTGTCCAGTTCCTGCTCAGCCTCACGGGATGGTTGAGACTGGAAGGGACCCTTGGGGGTCACCTGGTCCAACCCTCGTACTCAAGCAGGGTCACCTAGAACTGGTTGCTCAGGACTCAAGTCCACATGGCTTTTGAATATCATCAAGGATGGAGAACTTAAATGTGTCCAAGTAACTCCTGGACTTAGTCTGGCAACTCCTTATTCCCTATCTGTTGGATAGTTCATACTGCCATCAAGAACTTCATTTTCCCTCAGCACTGGGGCTCCTGGGATCTCTGTGATCTGGCATTGTTTGCTTTCTTGTTTCCTGGCTTTCTGTCAGTTTTGAGCCATTCAGCTTCAAACTGAGGTTGAACAGTCAGGCTGCAGATGCAGCACTGCTCTCCATGAATACCTTCTCTGTCAGAAACGGGCCGGTGTTGGTGCTGGGATGCCTTTCTTGCTCAGTTCTGCCTTGCTTTACTTTTTCGTGGTCTGGCAAGACTGTGCTTCTTGGGAGGGAAAAAGTTTGGAGGAAGGTCTTGAGGTTTCTTTCCCAAGATATTAGTTCAGATGAGAGGTTCCCTAAGCCTCACCTTATTGCCCCAGCGTGAGCTTCAGGAGCATTGGCTCCTCTCTCTGTTTCTCTGGCAAGAGCATGGAAGGGAAGGGCCGTGCTCAGGAGGGAAGTAGCTGCGCACTACGGAGTGTTTGCCTGGCAAGGCTGTGGAGAGCCTGGCAGCCTGAGGGAGATTCAGGTGCTGTAGTGGCTGTGTGAAAACTCAGGATTTTTTAATACTCCTGCTCTTTTCTTGTCATTCCCTGCTTGCTTGCTATTTAAGACAGGGCCATTTCCCCAGGAAGTAGCTGTGACCAGGCATGCAGAGGTTAATTGTGTCATGCTCTTCCCATGGTGTGGTGTCATGCTCTTCCAGCTGGTGTTGCATGTAGGATTACCAAGGCTGAGCATTCAGCAATAAAGAGAGTCGGAAGATGAGCTCTCTAAAGAGAATTTGATTTTGTGCTGGTGCAATCTGAAGTAGTTTTCATTCCTGGTGATTCACCAGATCCACAGTCTCTTGTTTCTGGTTTACTACAAAAAGGCTCTAAAAAAAAACATTCCCAAGTGGTGCTGGACACTATAGTGATTGTTTGTGTCTCTGTGGCATGAGATCAAAATCTCTGGCTCCCATGAAGCTGGCAGCAATTTGAGCTCTGCCCTTGGCTGAATTAGGTTTATTCTTGTGCTTTCTCTGAGATTTACACCCAGGGTCACTCTGCCTGCTGCTCTATGAGTCGGTCCTTATCTGCTCAGTTCCTTTCACGTGAGGCACTCAGAGAACCGGTGTGTTATTTTTCTTTCCTCAGAGGAGAGGAAGTGGCTCGGTTTCACGAGGTTATCACGGATCCCGAGTACAGAGCCAACCCCCTCCTGGCCATCAGCAAGCACCTCTCCAAGAGGCTGAGGCAGGGGGAAGGAGGGGAACCCCTCTAGAGCTTCAGCCGGGCCCTGTCACGCGCAGGCTGTGAAGGAGCACATCCCCTGGCACGACGTCCCAGCCACTTGGGTCCTTGGAAGCAGTTCAGCAGATGATTGAAACCAACAGCCCTGCTTTCTGTCTGCAGGAATAACACAACTCTCCTTGACAGAGGTGGCTGCTCCTTCACAGGCAGTCTGCACCGAGCAGGGTGTTCTGTGAGATTCTTGTGCAGGCATTAATCTCCCTGCAAAGTGTCTTGATACATTTGCTCTTCTTGTGAGCAGGTATGATTTCTGAAATTGTGCCAATGGCCGTGTATCCGTTTTCTGTCACTTCTCCACCTCTTCCTGACAACTCTGAGAAGATGTTCTTGTTTGCTCTGTTGGGATGGTTCAGGACCCCAAGCCCTGGAGCCCAGGAGGCTTTTGGAGTTTGTCGTGACCAATGCTGCTGTTCATAGACATTGTTTTCAGTGACACAGTTAGCTTTGGAATAAACATACTTTCACACAGCACTGAGTTTGTCTGGCTCTTGTTTTGGTGAATTGAAATATGAGTTTATTTCCTTCTCTGGAAATGCAACTTAAAATAATTGTTGTTTGCATGTGTACGGTGAATTAGGCAATGAGAAATGACTGCAGATCACGTCTAACTCTAACTTGCCTTCCCCCTGCCCTGGAAGCACGTGCTTCATGTGAGTGATCTCATCACTTTTGGCCTTTGGGGCCTGTTCGGCCTGCCCTGTAGGAAGCATCCCAAAACATTTCCAGCCTGCAGGCTGTCAACTTCAGCTAGCTGTTTTTTGGGATTGGGAGCCGCTGGAGCAGGCTTTTCCTTTACCAGACACCGATGTTCACAAAACCCCAGTGAATTTTCATGGGGGACAACTGAAGGCAGGGCCATTCCCTATTAGACATGATCCTGATTTAGCAGCCAAACGCCAGTGCTGTCTTTTGAACCATAAAAAAAAGTTTACTGATGCTTCTTAACCTTGGGAAAGCAGCCTGCTGCAGTTGATGCTAACCCAAGTTAGTGCCTGGAAGCAGCTTCAATGGAGGTGACTAGCACCTTGATCATAACTTGTCTTGCCTCAGTGCTGCTGCTGTTCTGTCTCCGGGCTGGCACTGATGAACAAAGGCTTTGTCTGGTGCCTCTTGGCTCTGGCAGTGCAGACACTGTGGCTGACTCTGCCTGTTAGAGAAATGCCACTCCTCTTCCCACAGGGCCTGGCAGGAGCTTCCTGCTGGCAGAGGCCACGAGATGTTCCCAGAGAGATGCTGGCTCTATCCCATCCTCCATTCTGTTGCTCTCAGGCTGGACAGCCCCAGGTGCAGCCATTCTTGTGCTGAAAGGGAGAGAGGGTAGGAGATGAAGAAGGCAAAGACATCCAAGAACTGAGATTGTTCAGCCTGGACAAGAGAAAGCTCTGAGGAGACTGAGCCTCCCCTCATCCCCCAGTGCCTGTAGGGGCTTCAAAGGGAGTGGGAGAGGGGCTGTGGACAAGGGCCTGGAGGACCAGGACAAGGGGAAATGGCTTCACACCGCCAGAGGGCTGGGTTAGATGGGATATTGGGGAAAAAATTGTTCCCTGTGAGGGTGCTGAGGCCCTGGCACATTCTGCCCAGAGAAGCTGTGGCTGCCCTGTCTCTGGAAGTGTTTAAGGTCAGTTTTGATGGGGCTTGGAGCAGCCTGGTCTAGTGGAAAGTGTTCCTGCCCACAGCAGGGTGTTGGAACTGGATGAGCTTTAAGGTCCTTTCCAACCCAAACCATTGCATAATTCTCTCATTCTGTGATTCTTAAGTACAAAGGAGGATGGAAAACTGGAAACAGCAATGCGATAAGAAAAGGAACAGTAACAGCAACAATATTAATAACAAGAGTACAAAAGAGGGGATGATTCATGTGCAGGAATGCTCACCCAGACCCTGAGACAATGAACGATGGCAGACAATGCTGCTATGTTTTTCCTTGACTGCAAGCCGAAGAGTCCCTACCCCCCATCCTGGTGAGGTGGCATGGAATAATCCCTGGGTCCTAGTCAAAGCTTGGATATACCTCTGCAAAACCAGCTCCAAGCGCTTTGGAGCCCCCAAAGGCATCACTGTCAAGAAGGGCTCTGTGTGTCTAGGTCTTTCCAGGGTTGGCACCAAGGTAAGGTCCCTTCTCCTCAGGCTGCACATGGATTTGCCAGCACCTTTAGGTGGCTACAGCCAGAGCTGCTCACTGGAAATTTGGACACCAACAGTGAAGTTGTCCAGTCCCATTCTTTCCCTTCAAACCTCTGGGAGCCAACAGAGCTGAAGCCTCATTATCTGGGAAGGGAAGGGGCGACTGATCTGGTAGAGGCATGAGCAGGGCGGTGGCCCTTGATCTGCATGCACAGCATCACTGTGCAACACGTTCCCACCTTTCCTTCACCTTGGATGGGCCGGCGCCCATCCTGTGGGCTGTGTTTGTAGCTCTGAGCCCGCTGTTTGGAATTGTTGGTCCCCCAGGAATTTAGCAGCAGTTAAACATGTGAGTGTTTAGAGCTCCAGTTCACAGCCTGCTGCTGCAGGCATCTCCTGCCCCCGCCATCCGAGCAGTTGAGCAAAGGACTTAAAATCTGCCAGGAAACAGGCGTCTGAGACACAGAGTCGCCTTCGCAGTTGGCATGTTTTCAGGATGATAAAAGCTTTCACGCCTTTTTTTTTTCTTCTTTTTTAGATAGCAGGGTGGGAAAAAAATAGCTTCCAAGCTGTAAGGAGTAGTTGTGCCAGAGGGGTGGGTGGGGGCCCAACCCGGCAGCTCCAGACTTGGCAAGAGGTGAGTAAGCAGTGAATGCACCTCTACTCGGCACTGGAGAAATTTGGGACTAGTTTTTTGAGCTGTTCTCTTTCTTGTTGGGAATTTTGCCTTTGGAGGCTGCTCAAAGAGCTGTGTCTGAAAGTGGGAGCCAGGGTATCCTGTCCATCTGGTGGTACCAGTGGATATTTCCAGCTACACACAAAGCAGTGGGTGGAAGGGGATTCTCCCTTCCCATCGGCTCATGGGTAGTGTTGTTGGTGTGCAGGGATATTTTTTAATATCCCTGCTCTTACTACTCCCACTTTTCTCCGTGGTACCTGCGATGGCCCATTGGTTGGTTCCTGCTGGAGCAGGGCTTGCATCAGGGCAGCAGCACAGCTCAGAAAAAGTGCAGTGAGTCAGTCCCAGCCTAACCTTAGGAAATCCCTTGGGTTGTGAGCAAGTAGCCAACCTCCTTCTTCCTTCCGCTTGCTGGCTTGTCTGCTGTGGAAAGTTTTCCTTGCAGACCTCATACAAGTACCCTTTGCCTGTGGAAAATGTGAATTTGGCTGGGCAGAGAGTACTTTTGCTTACACTGTTTGAAGCCATGAGCTGCCTTATGTGCCCACGGCTTTCTTTGATCCCCTGGAGCTAAGCGCGTGAGATGGTTTTTGCCAGGCATGTCAGCCCCGGCGGCGAGGCACATGCTGGTGCTGTGGGAATTGGGGTGGAGCTGGCTGCCTCCCAGGCTGCTACGGAAACCTTGTGGCTGCTGGGGTCCAGATGGCTTGTCCCAAGCGCTGGCTGGGAGCAGTGGGGCTGGGGGCGCTCCTTGAGATGACTCCCAGGTTCTCCCCTTCACCGGCTGAAAGCAAGCGCTGGCTCATGCCATGGTCTGGTGCAATTCCAGCCCTCAGCTGCACTCCTTACGCTGTGCTTTAGGGTGCCAGTGGCAGCTGGTGGGGAGCAGTGGGAATATTGGGAGCATTGGATCTCTGCTGCAGTGTGGTTGTTCACCTCTGCTCCCTGGCTAGGGCACAGTAGGACTGACTGTGTCCCATGCATTTTTTCACCACAGTCACTGGTCAGTCTGAGCTTTGAGTCTCCGTGGGTCATTTGGGGGTGTATCTGTAGGTTTGCTGTCTGGGGGTGAGGAGTTGTCTCCCAGCTCACAAAAAAACCCCTGCACTCCTTACCCTTCCATCACCTTGCACGTCCCTGTCGGAGATCAGATAGCTACAGAAGCTGAGCTGGGTAGTGCTGCTGACCTTTTGGCCCTGGTGCAGTGAGAGCTGAAGGGAAGGCAAGAACAGAAGTGTCTGGTGCCAGCAGACCCTTCCAGCCATGGTGACGGTCCTCAACAGTCCCACTGTGGGCAGTGTGGCTGACCCAGCGCTCAGGGAGCTCCAGACAGTTGAAACTCCAGTGTCTCCTCCTCCTTCTGCCCCAGAAAGTGCCTGGCAGAGGAGAGACTTGGCACTCCTGACCTTCCGCCACTCTTGCATGCTCCAGCATGTGCAGTGAGCTTTTTCCCTGTGTGGGATTATTTCCTCCTCCAGATGCCCTCTTCCCTGGCTGATCCTTACATTTCCCACACTTGTATCTGTTTATTTTGCCCTTTATTTACCTCTGAAACCAACCCAGGTGGGTTCTTGCCGGGGCAGCCTCAGGGAACCCAAGGAAATACAACTGCATGCAAATTCAAGCTGTGTGATGGTTTTAGAAGCAGATGAGATTGGCACCAGCAGCTCCTTTCATTGAGGTGTTGCACAAGAGAGGGGCAGAGGTGAATCACCTGATGCAGCCTTTGCCTCAGAGCACAGCCCCACTTGTCCCTGCTCGGAAGCACGGGTTTCACCATGGCCTTTTTGCCTTTGCCTGTTGGCACTGCTGCCCTTGGTGGCCATCCTGCATGGATGTGCTGTCACAGTGCTGTTCCTGGCCTTTTCAGAGCACTCAGGTCGGATGCATGGGACCCTCCCTGGAGAGATGCAGTCCTGTTCCTGCTCTTTGCTTCCTGACCTCTCTCCAGTTACTAATCCCAGGAGGGCTCTACCTCTTATCCCATGGCAGCTCAGTTTCTTTAAGAGCTTTTGGGTATTCTTTAAGTGCTTAAGAGCATTGCCACATACCCTTTTGAAATCCCCATAAAGTCCGGTTAATTGGATCACCCTTATCTTCATACTCACCATTTCCTTGCAAGGGAAAGCCATGCCCTGCATGCTGACTCTTCCCAATGAGATAATTATCTGAGATCTGCTGATTATGCTCTGAACCATGGCTGCCTTACTGAGGTGTTAAACCTGGCTTTGTGTTTTTAGTTTGATGAGTAATTTAATGCTGTTCAGTCTTTTTTTCTGGCGTGTGGCTCTGTGTTTTCTCTCTGTCTGGTCCTGATGCCTCATTGGGTGCTCTGGCAGCCCAGACTGGGATTGGCATCAGGAGTGGCATTGCTGACAGGAGGACAAGGATTTTTGTGGTGGCTTTTTTTTCCTTAACCGATTCAATTTTGCTTACAAAATAAGTTAAATATGTGCACACATATTTAAATACCGCAAACAAAACACTGTGCCTTGCCATCAGTGTTTTTAAGATTTAGACCTTTGGATCTAGATTCTCTGAGACTTTTCCGGACTGCTTGATTACAAGTAGGATGCATAAAACATTATTAGGGGTTTCTCTCTGCTTTGATGTTTGGTGTTTTGTGCCAGATTGGTGTTGGTGACCTTGCTTGAACTCAGTGTGATTTGTACATGAACCAAGCAGATCTGCCTGTATCTTCTCCTTGTGGCTCATCATCCCCAAACATCTGGGGAGCCACACTTGTCCCTGATGCTGCTACCACAGGGCAATGAGGAGTGGGGTCTGGATCCATGCTCAGTGTTCCTAAATTGAGAATTTCTGTGTTTAATGCAGTGCAGGTTCTCTTTGAGACTGAGTGAGCCATGACCAGCAGCTTTGCTGCTGGTCTGCCTCCTCAAGCAGTGTGTAGGATGCAGTTTGCTGTGGAGGATGTTCACAGTGGTGTTTGACACGTCGTTTGCCTGATGCTCCGTGGACTTGGTTTCAGCAACACAAGTAGGAGAGGAAGCTTAGACAAAGAAATGTCCCAAACAGGAAGGTGCTAGAAAGGGAACAAATGTCAGGCCCCGAGCAGGTAAAAGCAGATGATGCCCGGATATCCTCCCAAGTGAAGAAGATGAAGGAAGAGATAATCACCCGATGCAGGCCCCCCTTTGTTCCAGCTCAGCCAGCCAGGGGCGGGGTGGATGGACAGACCTTTCTCAGTTCTCAGCTGAGCACTTGATTTGTATTTAAACTGTGGTTCGTCTGGCTTTCGCAGGCATTGTTTGAGGGATTGATGGACAGAAGCCAACCCACGGAAGGGGAGAGGCAAGAAGAGTTGCTTCCCTGGGGGATGTTGCTGCTCCTGGTCCCCCACTCTCCACAGGCTCAGCAGGGAGGAAGGGGACTGCTCAGAGCCCTGCTGTGGGACAGGGCAGTGGGGGCATCAGTGCCTCCTGCAGCTGCGAGGGCTGCAAGCCCGGACAGCCTGGTGGGTTATGAGCACATCCACATCCCTGGTGCCGCGGCCTGGAGCTGTGCTTCCAGGCTGGGAGCAGTGCTGGTGCTCTGGGCAGAGGGGACGTGGCTGTGTTTACAGCTGTTTTGGATACGCTTCATCTGAATGCACTTACAGTTGTCCTGGGTACATGTAATCAGTGCTCACCAACGTGATGGTTCATCTAAACACCTTCCACTTCACTGGCAAAACAGCCCCTGCCTGCCTCATGAACCCCTTTGCTTTGGCAGCAGGAGGTGTTACTATGGGAAGACACTTAACTCTTACAGCTCTGTTGATGTTCCTCCACCCACCTTTTGGCCCTCTGTGCAAAGGAAGAGCTTGTGCTGCTTTCAGGGGTGCTGTGCCCACAATGCCTGATGTTGGTGGTGGGCTCCAAGTAAACACTGGGATTCGCTGAACACTCTTGGTGGACTCCAAGTGAGCGCTGGGATTCATGAACACTGAGCTCATCGTTGCTCAGTGTACAATGCAGGTGTATCAGACAAGCAGTGGATGCTGCAGGCACTTGGGGTGAGCCCTGGATGCTGCTGCTGCTGGTGACTAGTGCAAACAAAACTGGTGAACAAATTCTGAACCAATTCAAGCAATCCTTTTCCATGCATTATTCCAGCTTCTCACATGTCTTGGGACTTTTGGGCCAGAGATGTTCTTGTACTTGAATAGCACTTGCTGGATCTTAGTTCCAGATTTTCCTACTCCTAATTCCCAATGTTAGCTTTCTTTTCTTTTTTTTTTTGACCACTCCTTGTCACAATTCTGTAAAATGTCAGCTCAGACTGTCTTGGTGCTAGGGCCTGGCAGCTGAGCAGTAACAGCCAGCCTACATTGCACCTGATCTGCCATGACCAGAACCTCCCTAGGTGCTCTTGGTTTAAATATTGGCCTTGTATTGGTCACTAAGCACGTTGGTTCATGACCTGTTGCTGAGCAGTGCTCAGACTGTCCCCAGGGCAGTTCTGCATTTTGGTGTCTAGTCCTTCCTGCCCACTGTGACTTCAAGGGCGCATTTTGCCATGGGTGACACCACACAGCCTGTGGCTGCCCAGCCTGGGGGTGTGAGAGGATGAGGGGGAGCCAGAGTCCTTCCTCTGCCCTTTGCTGGAGTAGGGTCCATGCAGGTGGAGTGAAAAGACGAGGACCATTGGTGCTCTTGTGAAATTGCACTGGATGTCACTCTTCCTCCGAACCCAGGGATGGAGTTCCCTGTGGATGGAGATCCCTGTCTTTAGGACATGTTCCCAGCCCAGTGTGGGAGCCTCTCTGTCTTGGGGCTCTTGCCTTGGCTGGCATCAGGCAGGGCACTCTGCGCTCCCAGGCAGTCTGGCATCACCATCCTGCCTGTACACCCAGCTCAGTACGCTGTAGGCATGAGGACACACCTCAGCATTGCTCAGGGGTCTACACAAGCAGGTTACTGCAAGAGGAGCTGCCAGACTGCCTTGAAGCGTGTGCTGGCCTTAGAAATTCACGTTACAGACCATCTGTGAAGGAGCTGAATCTTTGATAAGGCAGCTTTGCTCCCCAGTTGTCCTACAGCAGCAGCCACCACCCCGGTGAGGATGCCGTTGTCCTGCCACGGGACTGCCAGCTTGCCACTCGGCAAGGAATGGGTTAAACATCCTCCCTCCTCCTTTTTGCAACATGGATTTGGAAACAGGTTCCCCAGGCTTGGCAGCTACCCCGCTGAGGATCATATGGCGACAGCAGGGAGAAACTACTAAGCTTGGATCTGCTGCCAGGGCTTTTCAGGGATGCAGCTTCTGTTGGGCTGGTGGCACAGAATGGTGGAGGAGGTGCTGGGTCTGGCAGTGCATCCACCACATCCTCAGGTGAGGTTAAGGACTCCAAAAGTAGGTCTGTATGGACTGGCATGCTGGATGCAAGGTGCGTCCCCAGTGCGGTGGGTATGGGATGGAGAATCCAAATTGCGGAACTGTGCACCAGGACCAGCACACGGGGATATATTCAGCACACGTGGGGACCCCAAGGAGCATGACCAGTTTGCAAATCATGTTTCCCTGAGGTGGAAAATCACTGTCAGAGTGTGGAAACCGTAAAGCTGCTTTTGACTTGTGGTGGTTGAAATGCGCCATGCTCACTTCTATGAGTGACTGCCTAATATTTCCAATTTCCCAGGACTTTGATGAAAAAAACTTTGTTAAAGAGACATTCATTTATTAAAGTGGGTTTACAGAAAAAAAAAAAAAAAGCCAAAAAAGCCCCAATTAATAAAAAATAAAAACAAAAACCAAACCCCGCACACCAAGGCTTGAATTACTTGGAAAACTGTGATGTTTCACAAGCACCAGCAACTGAGTCATAGTGGCTCAGCTCAGCAAGGCCAGTGCTGTTTGGGGAGGGAGCCCCGTTCATTCCACAGGGCAGGGAGCCAGCTAATCCATGGTGGAGTTGGGTCTGCCACTGAGCGGGATGGGGAGCCTGGGGACACGCTGTGCCTCCCGCCCCACCCTTGTCCCTGCCGCATTTCAGGGCCAGGTTGGAAGGGACCACGCTGGGTCACCTGATCCAACCTCCCAGCTCAGGCAGGGTCATCCCAGAGCACAGGATTGTGTCTGGCAGTGATTTTCCCAACATCCTGGTGGGACGCAACCGCTTTGGCCGGTGACACAGAGGTGGAACTTAGGAAAGTGGTTTTGTTTCCTGGCTTCACTGCTGATCGTAAGGCAGGGGAAAAATGCAGTAGTCAGTGTTAAATTCCCTGAGCTTAAAATAGGATAAGAAAACACAGACAGGCATTCCCAGAGGTGAAGGGATCAGCAGCCAAAAGCTGCCTGCCTGTTGGTGCTGCTGCTCCTGAGCAGAGCAGAGGCGAAGGGCTGTGCCTGAGAGAAGGAAGTATAAAAATAGGTTGTTGTTTGCAGCATTGGCTTTTGTGCTGGTCCTCTTTGCCCTCCCTTTGAACTCTGCAGGGATCTTTACCCCACCAGGAACTGGGAGAGAAGGAAGAAGCCACGAGCCACTCAATGCTGCACCTGGAGCCTGCGCTGGTCACTGAAGGGACATGGGAATGTGGGTGTCACCACATAAACACCCTGGAGAAACAGGTGAGAAAGCACAGAGAGTTCTCAGCATGAAGCTTTAGTAATGCCAAAGTGGTTGATGCAACAACACGTGTCAACACATATCCAGGACCATAGGAAATGGCCTCAAGCTATACCAGGGGAGGTTTAGATTGGATATTAGGAAAGATTCCTTCACTGAAAAGGTGGTCAGGTAACCTCAAAGGGACAGAAATCAGGGAAAGTTAAGATTTCTCTGACCAGTTGATGTCTGTAGTCAGCTGTGGCCAGGAATGAGATTTGGGACATGATGAAAATGCTCTGATGAGCAGAGATGAGGAGTGATATCAGGCTGCAAGCCTGAAAACTCTTGAGCCATAAAAACTGGGAAGCGCAAGGCCAGCGTTGCATTCCTCTGCGTCCTGCAGCATCCCGTGGGCTGAGCTTGGTTCAGGACCTGCAGGTGTCTTTAAACTGCAATGACCTACAGTGGTTCTAAACTGACATTTAGTGGGTTTAGATGGGATATTGGGACAAAATTCATGGCTGTGAGGGTTGTGAGGCCCTGGCATAGGTTGCCCAGAGAAGCTGTGGCTGCCCCATCCCTCAAGTGTTTCAGGACAGTTTGGACAGGGCTTGGTGCAAAGAATGGAAGGTGCCCCTACCCATGGCAGAGGGCAGAATGGGATGAGCTTTAAGGTCTCTTCCAACCTAATCCATTCTGGAATTCTTGGATTCTATGTCAAAAGCAAAATGCAAGTCAGAAACCTGCTCCCTAGGTGACCAGATGCCTCCGTTCTAAGCCTGCTGTCACAAACAGCCAAGGTTTAAAGCAGTTGTTTAATCCTTTTCGGATCCCTTTTTCCGCAGGAGGCTGAAGCCCTAACACCCATAAAGAGCCGTACACGTGGTGGAAGCGCTGATGCACTTTACTGATGGTGTTCGGGTGGGGATCTCCCGCCGCTTTCTGCAAAACACTGTGTGGCCTTCTCATCTTGGCGTGGTGGGATGCACTCGGACACCGCATCCAGGATGACGCTGGAACGGCAGAGGCTCAGTCCTTGGGCCCCGTGGGGGGTGCTGCCGGGACCCTTTGGGTGCGGGGTGTGCGGGTGCGTGTCCCGGCGGAGCGGGCGGGCCCTGCCCGGGCACGGGCTGAGGGCGGGGGGGGCGCGCACCGTGCCCCGCTCGGCCCCGCCCCCGCCCGGCCCCGCCCCTCGCGCGCCCAATCAGCGCCGCTCCTCCGCGCGGCCGGCCCCGCCCCTCGCCCCCCGTTGCCGTCGCCGCCGCGCGCGAGCGCGCGAGCGCCTTGGGCCCCGCCCCCGCCCGCTCTCAGCCTCGCCAATGGGGATGACGGAGCCGCCCGCGGCCCCGCCCCCGCGCGCGCGGGGCTCGCGCCGCTGGCCGGCCCGGCGCGGCCTGCACGTCGGCGGCGGCGCGCGCACGGAGCCGCGGCGGCGGCGGCGCAACGGGGCCGCCGCGGGGCTCGGCCCGGACCGCGCATGGCGGAGCGGCGGCGGCGGGGCCCGGGCAGCGGCGCGGCGAGAGGTGAGCCGGGCCGAGGCGGCGGCGGCAGCGCCCCGCGGGACCTGTCCAGGTCCTGACGCGGCGGCAGGTGCCCGTCGGCCCGGTCTCCCCGCACCTGTTGAGGGCGGCGGGGGCCGGCCGGGCCGGGCCGCGGCGGAGGTGCCGTTGCGGGGGCGCAGTGCGGCGCGGAGCGGGGCCCGGCCGTTCCCGGCGGGGGCGGGCGCCCGGGCGGGCTCACCCGGGCAGGGGTCGCGGCGGCGGAGTCGAGGCCGTTTTTGGGGGGGTGGCGGTACCGCGGGAAGTTTGGCTGCGGCCGCCCGACCCCGGCGGGCAGCTCCGCAGCGGGACCGGCCGCCCGGGGCCGCGGGGAGCGCGGGAGCGGGGAACCCCCGGTACCCGGCACCCGCTGCCGCGGTGGGTAGCTTGGCTGCCCTGCCCTTCTCCCCGTAGCCCCCGAGCCGCCGCCGTGCTCCTCCGGCGTCGCCGGGTCCGGCCGCCCCCGGCACCGCCGCCCGCCCTCTGCAGTGGGGAGGCGGCGCGTCCTTGGAGAGCAGCTCGGGCGTGAAACGCGGCTGCACATCCCAGCGCCTTTCCTTCCCGGCTGGATAACCCCATCAGAGCCCTTTTCCCTCTGTTGCCGTGGCCCCCGGTGGGTTTCCTCGTTCCTTTGGGATTCGGTTGTATTTGTGCTATGCTGGAGCAAAACTGCAGTCGTGAGGTCTGTGCTTGTGCTTTTAAAAGTCTGGTTTGCTTAGAACAACAGAAATAAAAGGCTTCCGAAGGGCACCTGGTGCCTGGTGGCCGAGGGGCACCGCTGGCCTGAGCCACTCCTGCTCTCTGCCCATCTTCACCTTGTACCCCTCAGGACTTAGATGCGGGAAGCACTGATCATGGCAGAGAAGGTCTACAGAGCATTCAGGACTGCACTCAAGCTGGGGAAATCACAGAATGGATGAGCCCCCATCAGTCACGCTGGTGTTTGACCTGGGCTTTCTTTTTCCTTTTGTCTTTTTAAATTTTTATCTACTTTTTTTTTTTTTTTTTGTGTGTGTGTGTGTGTGTAAAAATGAAAGGAAATACCAAATATAAAGGAAAAAACCAACTTCATGTATTTTTTTAGCATAAACAATATTAGGGTTTCTTTTCATACTGTTTTTTATTTTATCTGCGTGGTGGCGAGCTGACTGGAGCTGTTGGGATCTCCAGGCACCCTGCTGGCTGTGAGTTACTCTGTCTCTCCTGAGAGTGAAGTTGTAGCCTTGTTCTCCCAGCTGTTTTATGCTGGAGAGTGGCAGCAGGCCAACCTTCCCCCGACGCACAAGATGTTTAGAATAATTAGTGATGGAATACCCCTTTAAAATAATTGTTTGGGTTTATCTAGCACTCAATTGCAGCGATATCTACCTCTAAAAATAGTCAGGCCTCTGTGTAATGAGCCTTGTAGTATAAACAAGGCATATCTTGAATGACTGTTGTTACTTTTGGGATGTCCGAGATAGATGCCTCTGGGGGTTTTGCCAAATCTTCTGTCTGACTTTTTTTTTTTTTCTTCTGCAGTGAACTGTGTTTCTTGGCCCTTACTTTGTGTGGTTGTATGCACTGACCAGAGGCAAGGCTCAGTAACCCTCACTGTTCAGGGCTGGCACAGCTGCACAGAAAAGCTTCCCACTGCTCCTTTGACAACCCAAGGTTGAGCAGTCCTGGTTTTTCCATGAAATCCGTGCTCGTATGGAGATGGGTAGCAGTGGGCTCTGCCAGGTGACTGTGCCTGCTCTGAGGTGCTGCCTTCCGTGAATTCAGCACAGAGCCCCGTTTATCTGTGCTCTGAGTCCACAGTTTTCCATGAAAGCAGCTCGGGTGTGACCCCTGTTGTACTGGTCCTTCCTGGGATTCCTTCCGCAAGTGTCCCAGGGTGCAGCTGTGTGAGTGCACCGTTCTTGCTTTCTGGACATGCGAGGATGGCATGAAGAATTTTCTCACATTTTACTGTGTGGTTTATCAGAGCGTGATGGTTGAGCATTGGCTCAGTCTCTCATGTGCACGTGCCTTTTGGACTATGTTTTCAGCAGTCAGCATGCTGGCCAAGGCTTTTCTGTGTTGCTGACATTCAAGAGCACTGACTCCTCAGCTTGAAAGTGAAAAAATAGCCAACATTTTCAGCAGGAGGGGTGTTTGCTCTATGAGCACTTGTTTTCTGAGAAGGTACCATTGTGCTCAGTGTTTGAAACCGGAGTGTCTCATAGCTTTGATCACACTGTGCTCACAGACCCCAACCCACTTTAATATTGCCCCCAGTTATCCAGATTTGTCTGCTCAGTTGCAAGTTTAGTGCCCTTTTGTGGGCTGTATGTGTTTTGGGAATGGAAATGCAGTTCCATAAGTCCTCAGTGGCAGGCCTCTGGCTTGCTATGAGCACAAAGGTCTTCTGGAGAACTTTTATTATAACTAAAGAGGGCTGTATTTTTTCTCTTTTAAAAGCCACTCATGTTTTGGTTTAAGTGAGTAAAACCTAAATGGCTGGGCTTACTATCTCAGACACTTTGGAACTGGGAGCAGGTGAGGCTCTGCTCCTCCCTAGCAAACTCATGTCTACACTTGGCAAAGCCCAGACTGCTGCCTGGAGTTGTTCCCAGCCGCCTGGTCAGAGATTCTGCATGGGAATGAGGGGTTCCTGCTAAACAGGGTGGTGGCAAACACTGCTGTGAGAGAGCCGTGGGACAGACCAGGAGTGTAACATGAGTGTAACGTGCCCTCTCAGCAGTCATTGTTGTTGAGGTGTCACCTGTGACTCAAGGAGGTTTTGGTTGCGCTTCCAGTGGGGAACGTTTCTCTTGCTGCAAGGGCTGGGTTGTGTGTTGGTGCCAGGGTGGTTTCAGGTGAGGCTGGAATGAGTTGTCTTCAGGTGCTTGCAGTGAGTGCCTTGTTAGGAAGGCAAACCTTGTTTCCTGATGCCTCTTGTGTTTGAAATCATGGCAGTGCCGGACCCTGAGGGTCTTTGCTTGGATGTCTGAGAATATCTGGTCTGACGAAGAGAGACCAGAGCTCTTGATGTTTCTGCAACTTCTGCAATCAGTAAGCATTTGGTATGTTTGAAACTCAGGCCATCCAGCTGCTGCAGTGTGAATTTCAGCTTACATTCAAGTACTGAAGATTGAAACTGTGGGTTTGGGCTGTATTTATCAGTGGACGCTGTTATTTATGTGTCCTGGTTTTAAAGGAAATAGCTTTATAGTAGAAATGCTGCCTGACAAACAAAAAAAACAAACCTTAGTGAAATGATTATGTAAGCAAGTGAAATGGCATTTTAAAGCAAAAGTTTCTTTCCTGTTAGGAGACAGTGTGGCTGGGTTTTTTTTTCTCTTTCCTGCTGTTTAACATTTTTTAAATCCTTTTAGTGAATGTTTTTGTATGGTAGGTATGAGAAGTGGTTGTTTTTGCAATTTAAGTTCTTAAAGAGATCATCAAGCAGGCTCTGGGAACTGGCAGGAGGAGGCACATGTGAGTGTTTGGGGCTGTAGCTGACCAAAACAGCAACACATGTGTGCATTTAAGTAATAATTAAGGTGAAAAGAAAAAAAAAAAAAAAAAGAAACCCATGTAGCTATTACTGTGGGAGCTCAGAGGATGCTCAGTACAGTCATCCTCTTAAGAATGTCTGGTTGCAAAGGCATTCGGGATCTTTTTCTGTTCTCTGTCTCCGGGTCAGCTGTGGTGTGTCTGCCCCCAAGCCAAGGGAATCCATCACCTCCACAGGAGCTGCCGGGGTTACCTTGAGCTGTTCCCAGCAGGGGCGCAGGGCTGAGTCAGTGCTGGCTGCCCAGGGCTGTGACTCAGTGCTGTCCCCTCGAGTGCACAGCCAGCCCGCTGCCAGCACAGCCGGGGTGTGCCTGTGACCTCCTGCCAGAGTGCTCCTCTGTGAGTATCACCTGGTTAGAGGGGTTTGGCGGTGTCGGATTGCTTTCCTTAATTGTGTGTGTTGGTGGAAGCTGGTCGTTACTGAGCTTTTTTCTGTGTGAAACTGAGCATCCGTGGAAGTGCCAGGGAGCTCTGATGCAAGAAGAGCTATATACTGTATTTTGGTTTTGTCTTTGTGGGTTGTGTTCTTTCTTTACGTTTTTATTTTTCTTTACATCTTTATTTTTTTAATTATATTTTAAAATTTATGTGCTTGAAGAGGGAAGGGTGCTTTGTTTTTCTTTTGGAAAAATTTCTTCGCCAATGCTCCAGGGCTAGGTCTGTTTGTGGTTCTGTCTCACAGTGAAGTGAGGAGAGCTGTCTGTACTTCTGACTCAGGATTGCCTAATAAAAAACGTCTTTATTGGGAATTCTGGCAGTCTTCCTGTGCTTCTAAGCTTGATTTCCTGTTGCCTGGCATCACACTGTCAGTGCCCTTGAACAAAATCGGCCAACACCTTGAAAAGTCCATCACGTTTGTCAAGAGAGTGGATATGTCACAGGTAAGTACTGAGAAGTTGTGTGAGCATGAGGATCTGTGAGGAAGGAAATCTCAGATGAGTGCTCTGCTGAAAGAAAAGCTGTTGCTGGAGTGCAGATATTATTGGACATCAGAGGTAGTGTCTCACTGTGGTAGTGAGAACAGGAGGTTGAGTTTCATAAGTAGTTCTAGCAAAAGGTAGGTTCTTATTTCCTAAGTATCCTTTGTTTTGCTTTGTGACAGTGGAGAGGAGTGATCTAAAAGGCACTCTTGCATCATTGTAGGTGACAGAAGAAAACAAAATGTTTATGTACAGTCCCTCACCCTGCTCCTGGGGGCTGAAGCACAAGGGAAGTGATTTTACATTTCCCTATAAAGGCTCTTGCAGTTGTTTGGAATAATGTCCTTTTATAGGTGTAGGAAAGCACCAGGGTCAGTTTTTTTCCATGCAGAGTGCTTTTGGCAGAGATGCAAAAGGAAGGGTTGCTCAGCAGATTGCAGAGGAATTTTTTGATGTAGTTAATTTTTGGGAGATTTTAACAGAATGGAGTTCTTGGACCTAGGTAAGATGAAGAGTATCCTGAGTATCCTTATTTGGAGAAAACATGTGAGGAATATACCATGTTTTGAATTTAGAGTAGAGATCTTCCTCAGTTGGGAGTGAGTTTGGTGCTGCATGGCAGAAAGTACTTTCTAATTACTTTGCTGCCTGGTGCTTTTGTTGTTATGATACTTTTAAGTTGCATAAACAATTTTATAATGGGCCTTAGGTAAAATTATGCATGAGTACTATACCAGTGTCATTTTAGCTTTGTTCCTAACTCAGTTTACCAATGGCTCCTCCTTTTTGCTATTAATTTTGTCATACCAGCTCTGAAAAGAGATAAACTGTTTAAAAATTGATCAAAAAGAGAACAAGCACATATGCTAAATGCTAGTTTCTTTCATTTGTCACATGTAATGTGAATATAAAGTTTTTTACATAGGAATTATGTGGCAGCCTCAGCTAGGAGTATTTTTTTCCCCATTTAGTCTGTGTAGGTTTTGAGATTTGCAGAGGTAGTTAATACTTGCCTCTGCCATTCTGAAGGGCTTCTGCTGAAAGCGTTCAGTGTGTCTGAAATGAGGTTGATTTTGATTTAGGTTGAATTACTCAGCTCTTCAACTTTATTAGCAAATGAGCCTTTATGTTTAAATTTTCACTGCCATTTTCCTTGCTTAATTATGCTCTAATATTTGTGCATGATCTGCTGGAAAACTATTTGAGGGGAAAAATACCTTTGACTTCTTTCTTCAGATATAGATTTTATAAAACCTTACAGAGGCTATTTTGTATCAAACTGTGTTTTAATTTTTCAAATACTGAGCACAGATACTGAGTGCTTAATAAAACAACTCTAAAACTCTTTAGATGGCTTTCAGTAAGAGCAGAGTAGGATCCTTAACTAAAATGTGTCATTAGCTCTATGTTTTCATTAATAAAATTTCCAGATTAGGTGGAAAATAAGTGTAAAATATAGCAACTCTAGTGGAAGACTCCAGTTAGGGATAATATAAATGCCAAGGTCTGGACCACAGATTATGAAATTTACACAACAGAAATTACCAGGGACTTGGGGAAGTTTTGAAGGAAAACACCTCTGTAGCTTGGTCTGAGGGAAGAGTACAGCCCTCTAGATGGTGGAACCTTAGAGCAGTCCCTAAGATAGGAAGAAAAAATGCATTCTGATCAAAACTTGACTAAGACAACACATTTTAATGCTGCTTTTGGCCTTAGAGTTGCTGTGTTTTTCACAGCCAAAGATAAAGGATCAGTGGTGGTATATTTAAATCTGAAAAATGAGAGGAATTAATATAAGCCGATGGCTGAATTGGTCATTGTTTGGGAGGAACTTGTAATAAAGCTGGCTCTGTGAGGGAACCAGGGTTATACCCCTCCTCCACTGCCCAGGTTTTAAAGCTTGCTCTTGATATGCACAAGTAGGGAGATCAAAGGAGGAGGAGATAAATTCTCTTTTGTTGGATGCTTACTCACTTTTATAACCCTGATAGCCTTTGGTCAAGTTTACACCTGGAAAGCACTTTGTAGCATGGGCGTTTTCCACAGTATGGATATTACCAAGGTTTATTAAGTAGGGAGAGATCTCTTTCACGATAGCTTCTGAATCTAGAAGACAAGTAGTGTTTTTCTCTTAAATTTTGGTAGCTAAAACATGTCAGCTGGTTGAACAGCACCTTTTGGATGCTGACTCTTTGCAGGTTTGCAGCCCCTTGGACGTGTTGCCTGTGGAGTCTGCACAAAGTCTGGGTGTTGTTCACACGTGTGGGGCCACAGGCAACTGCAGAGTCATTATTCTCTGTTAAACCAGAATCATCTTTTCCAGCTTGACTAGAACGTATTCTTGTTTTTGACCTGTAAGCTTTTCAGAGCAACTGTGTGGCACAATGCTTGTATTTTCTCAGCCGTGGTGGCTTTGATGTCTTCTCTGGGGCTGTGGCCCCTCTCTTGGTTAGAAGCAGTTTTACAGCCAGCAAAGCCATCTTCCGAGTGCTAAGAGCAGATAGGCTTTCCTGGGATTTAATGTGCATTATACAGACCTTCCTGTAGTGATATTTTTACAGATGCTTTTTGTCTCCCGCCGCTCACCAGTGCCAAGTGGTGTTCTGCAGTTTGATGTCATGTGATACTGTGTTTTGATAACAAAGAGGAGCTGGAAATTAATGCTTAACTCAGACCAGTGATCCTGGCAGTTGTGGGTTGGGTGTGTATGCCAGTGCTTTAATTGGAGTTGGGAACATGCTTCTGAGCCTACAGAAACATGTAGATGTGGCACATAGAGACATTGTTTACTGGTGGACCTGGTTAGACTCAATGGTCTTAGCAGTCTTTCCGAGACTTGATGATTCCAAGATTCTGTGGCATTCCTGCATGTCTCCGCATCTGTGCTTGAGGTGGGAGAGCTTGCACAGGCTCCCTTTGGAGGAGGGTGAGTGCAGAGATGAGGTCTAGGGGCATGTCCACTGCCTTTAAGTTTGTGATTGAATTGTGCTTCTGTTGCTAATGAGTGTTCAGAGTTTGATTAATAAGAAGCTAAATTGGGACCCTTCACTGAATTAGCATCCCTCAAGAACATGAGACAGCTGATGCAAGCAAAAGCAGCAAGATCTGGTTGGGAGTGTGTGCCTGCGCGTTTGACAAAGTACTGCCAAAAAGGGGCTGAAGTCTCCCAGAAAAAGCTTTTGTGAAAGTGGAGACAATCCTGTCTTCACTCCATAATCTACCATACATACTCGAACTGGTGGGAGCTCAAGCCCAGTAGCCTCCTCTCTAGTTCACGAGGACTGTCAGGTCCTTCCATCAAATCCGTAAAATCTGTTTTCCCTTGTGTCTTTGAAACTCCTGCAAACATCTGTTATGTTAAATACAACTCTGCTGTTTTCCATGAGGGTGATAATGTCTTGGGAAGGCTTCCCAACTAGTGCAAAGGGTACATTAGTCTGGGAACTTTTGGGTAGCTTGTCCCTGTTCGATGCTTTTATATCAAAGTTGATTTCCCTAGACCTCAGTACTGACAATTATGGATAACAAGGGATAGTGAATACTACTGTAGCTCTGTCGGATCTTTTTTCCCTGGTGCAGCCTAGTTTATCTTCTCTTATCCCCTGAAAGCTATTCTTAGTAAGTGGTTGTTTTTCTTGAATTAAATGAGTGAATAATCACTATTTCATTTACTGTCCTTACATATGCTTAAATATAGTATTAACCTAATCTTCTTATATGCTTTTCCTTCTGCTGCTCCTGAGTTCCTAAAGGACTCAGGTTCACTATTAGTAAGATCTATGAATGAACTTGCCTGGAAATGAAGTACTGCTTTTGAGCTTTGGCTTGTGTTTATTGCCAAGGTGGTAATTTATTAATATTTTTGGACAGCAGCATCGTTCCTCATGCATGTAACTTCTGTGCTGTCAAGAGAACTTTTTCTGTGTACAAATTCCTCAGATACAGTCTTAGATTTTTTTTATTTCCTGCTTGGAAGGGAAAACCGCTGTTTGGTGGCAAACCTTTGGTTTTCCATTTTAGGAGGGAGGAAGGGAAGGAGGGAGCTCTCCGTGGTACCGAGCGGGGCTGGGGCCGCCGGGCTGCGGGTGCTCACTGCTGCTGGGAGAGAGAGAGCTCGTCCTGCCCTCCTGCTCCTGGCACATCCCAGTTATATAAAATACTATAGAAATTATATTTTATAGCTTTTTTAATAATAGTTGTTGATTTATTAACAACTTCAATAAATATGGCTTAAATAAACATAGCTAGTGTTCCTATAGCTCTGTCCTTTTTTTTTCTCTCCTCACTGTGTTTCAAATCATGATGGCTAGCTGGCTTTTTTTTTTTTTTTTTTTTTTTTTTTTTGCAGCCCAGGTAATACTCAGTGCTACTGGATAGTATTCATAACCCCACTGCTTATTTTCCATCTCCTTTGGCCTCCTTATGTGGCTTTTCTGAGACAGAAGCTCTTCAGTCAGGTTTCAGTCAGCATCTCATCTCAGAGAAGGGCTTTTGGGGCCAGTTTGTCCAGCCCTGTGGGTATGAACACCCACGGCTTCTCTCAGCATCTGTGATGCCCTTGCTGGCTTTCAGCAGAAGCCTTTTTCAAGTTCAGGATTCATAGAATAGCCAGTGTTGGAAGGGACCCACAGGGATTATTGAGTCCAACTCCTGGCCCTGCCCAGGACAACCCCAAGAAGAGCTGTGGCTTGTTTGCCTTTCAACATGTTCTTTCCTCAGTCCTTTGTTCAATAGATTTGCTTTCTTTTCAAGTTTGCTTTCCAGACCTAAGTGAGGTTCCCCGATAGCTGTGAGAACATTTTCTGAGGAACTGCTCTTGATGGCTTTCAGTGAATATGGAAGGAACTGGGAGTACAACATTTGATTATTGTAATAAAAGCTCTGTTGAGGAATATGGCTATTGACTGTTGCTATCTTGCCAGAGTATCACCTGATCTGTAGGACAGCTTAGCTGAAGCAGGCTGCTTTTAAAGCTAAAGAAAAATAGCCAATATTTTGAAGGTCATAGCTTTTAGAGTGCTGTGGTAGAAAGTAGGGAAAGGAATTTTTCTTCTCGTAGCTTTCAGTGCAGAGCTCCTCAGCATTATTTATGGCTTTGGCATTTGTGCATCTCCCTGGGTCACAGACCTTCCTTGCTGTCTTCTAGTGTTTTCTTGTCTAAGTTTGGTGTGTTGCTGTAGTCCAAATCGAGCATTAATTGTAAAAATACAAAATAATGCAAGAATTGTATTAATGGGTGTTTTTACATCCAGTGGTACTTAAAATGCGTACAAACACCCACCTCTTGCTCCAGCAGTTGGCCTGGCAGCATTGCTAGTGAATACCACTTTGGTGTGTATGCAGTGGGGTAATTCTGAATAAATGACTTTTGGATCTATCTTAGGAGGCTGCTGGTTTTCTTATTGGAGGATTTCACCTCCCAGAGCTAAGTTTTGGTGTCTTGTATAGTGCATGTTCACAGTGCATAGGTTATCCTTGAGAGAACAGCCAACTCAGTATATTCCTGAATCAGTAGCTGCTTCTTTATTCACAGAAAATGCATGCATTATGTGCATATATTAAAAATGCATGCATATGTATAATATTTTATCTTCAGTACTTTGTCCAGAATAAAAACTTCAGTCTAAAAATAACTACAGCAAAAGGTCACTAAAGTAGGTTCATAATCCAAATTCCACTCAACATGAAGTTTTTTTGGCATATGAACTGATAGACTCTTTGCTTCTATGGCTGAGAGCTCTTAAATAGTCTTGATGGCATTAAATGGTTCTTCATCTCTGTGGTTTTGTTGTCCTGAACCTGAAGGAAATGTTATGTCTTGAATTATTTGCTCCCCAGGATTGGTGTGCCAGGGGAATGGGGATTTTCCATCCTGTTACCTGGAGCAAGATGCCACCCCAGTCTGTGCAGAAGCAGTGCTGGTCTCCTTGGTAATCTGCTACTGTTTTAAAATCTTGGAGACCTCTGGTGGGGTCATCCTTGGACCTTATGCATGTGCTACTGTAGGTGTTGGGAGCAGCAGAGACAGAGGAATGATGTGGTGGTGGTTCAGGTATGTGCGTGCTCTGTGAGTGGGGAGGATGGCAACAGGCATCTTGGGTGGCTCTGCTTTTGCCTGGACTGGAAATACAACTGGGCAGGGAAGACACAAATCTGGTCTCCAGCAAAATCACAGCCAAGTGCCCCATGTCCCAGGTGAAGGCTGGTATCTCGAGGAATTTTCATCCTTCCTCCACAGCTCATGGTGGTGGCTGCTGCCTGGCTGGGGCACACATGGAAAGGTGGCAGCTCTGCCCTTCTGGGGCCACCCAGACAGGTTTTCTGGAAGGCTGTAGAAGAATAGATGTGCTTGGGGCTAATCCAGTGTACTTGCTCTGCCAACATTTGCAGCATGTATCAATTCTGCCTGAAAAGCAGAGAGTATTTCTTGCCTTTGATTCTGTACAGTGCTCCCTTCCAGGAGTGATAATTGTTTCTCTTTTTCCCTTTCCCCCTGTATTTGTACAGTCAGACTCTGATTTGTTCTTCTAGACTGAGCAGCTCTTTAGGGTACTTCTCTCAAGCTCCCTGTGCCGTGTATCACCCTGTAGTCCTTTTCTGTTTGCCCTCTGCTTTGATGTGATGCTGATTTGCAAGAGGTAGCAAAGTTGGGCAGAGTCACGTATGCACAGGGTGCCCAGAGAAGCTGTGGCTGCCCCATACCTGGATGTGTTCAAGGCCAGGTGGAACAGGGCTTGGAGCAAACTGGGATAGCTGGAGGTGACCCTGCCCATGGCAGGTTTTTGAATTAGATGAGCTTTAAGGTCCCTTCCAACCCAAACCAGTCTGGGATTCTATGATCTGGAACTTTCATCACTTACTCATTAATTTTTCCCCTCTGAATAGTTTCAGGTTTTGTCTTGCTGGGAGATTCTTTGGGGCTACTTTGTGTAAATAATTTAGTAGATAAGTATTTCAACTCCCATTTGTCTTGTTTTCTGTGGCTATCAGGAGCAACTTTAATACTCAGCTTTTCAGATAACCTAACATCTTTTGTTATTTATCAATTTTTATCTGAACTCAAAAAGGCTAATTAAATTAATGTATGAGTTACCTCCCAACATCTCAGGCCTTGAGGGGAATCAAATCTGTCTGATGTAATCTTGAGTCACTGCCTTGATACACTCACAAGTTTTGGTCCAGTTGCCCTCTGATGTGGTTTTTGTTCAAGGGGGACCTTATTGCTCCCTACAACTCCCTCACAGTAACTTGTAGCCAGGTAGGGGTAGATCTCAGAAAATACGTGACAGGACCAGAGGAAATGGCCTCAAGTTGTGCCAGAGCACGTTTAGATTGACTAGTAGGAGAAATTTCTTCACTGGAGGTGTGGCCTGGCAGTGGCACAGGCTGCCCAGGGCAGTGGTGGAGTCACCATCCCTGGAAGTGTTCAGAAGACGTGTAGATCTGGCACCTGGGAACAGGATTCAGTTGTGAACGTGGAGAGCTGGACCCAATGATCTTAGAGGTATTTTCCAACTGAAGTGATGCTGTGATTCCAAGTGTGAGTAACGTAGGCCACAGGTGCTGACCTGTGTCTGGTCACACCAGCATCTTCCTTCTCTGTTGCTCACCTCCTGCCCTATCCACAATCTTCTGGGTGTTTTCCTTGCTTGTCTTGTCAAACTCTGGGATGTGTCACAGTTTCTTGAATATGAAGCTGGTAAGTCCCATTTCTGCACAATGTGGCTGAAAAGTGTCTAATATTCTGTGATGGCAAACACTCTGCCCACACACCTGAGTGGTGATGGCACTCAGATTTTGCACCATAAGTGTGGTTGGTGGTGTGTTGTTTTTCATGTTTGGTTGCTTTTTTGTGTGTGTGTGTTTTTATTTTTTTTTTCCTCTCCAACATACAGTAACTTGATATTGAATAATTCAAGAAACTGCTCTGGAAGGCAGAGCAGCTCTGCAGCTCTGGTTTGAGTCAGTCTTTAGTTAGAGAGATCCCTGACAGCCAGTTGCATGCCAGATCCTGAGGAAGGCTTCCAGGATCTCAGAAAACTGGCGGGAAGTCAAGGTGCATCAAAAGTTAGCTTGAAATTCTTCAAATCTCCTCATATTTTAGTTGGTGAAAAGCAGAAATGTGACTGCAAAAGTGAAATGTAACACTTTGATATTCTTAGAAGTCCAGCAGCTTGTTCTTCCTAAAACGTTGTATGGATGAGACAGGTATCAAAGTCCTGGAAGTCACCACTATGGAAATGCAGACTGTCAGTGAGACTTGAGTCATAAACATGGGGTGCTTCTAGTTTAGCTTGCTGCTGCCATGCTCTCTCTCTGGGACAGCCTCAGAGTGGGCCTATGAGGAGAAGAAAACTCTGTTTAAGATGCAGTCACTGTTCTTTTGGCTCCCTGCTGCACTGGGATACTTAGTGTCTTTTCCTTTTTTGATGTGGTGGGGTGAGAGCCACCATGTGTCCCGAGTCCTTGTTGTGGTCTAGTCCCATCCCTGCATCACTCCTCTGTGGTCTCCAGCTCTGCCCGAAGCACAAAATTAATAGCCATAGAGAAGCAGCCAGAAAACAGCTCACCTGGAAACATGTTTTCCAGCTAACACAGTCCTTTGTTGGGAGAACAGTGTGATTCACGTTTCTTTCACAGTCTTTTAACTTCTCTGTGCGTGGAGTTGCTGTAAGGTGCAAGTTAAAGCTAAAGGAATAAAGAGCTCTAAAGCTCTTCCACGTTACATGCATAACATACATTTACAAAATAATATTAAGCTTGGTAAAAAGACTGTTGGTGGGTCCCCTGGCTTTGGGTGCACTCGTGCAATCCATGATTTTTTTTTTTTTCCCTGGTGTAGTTTGTGCTTTCTGGCATTTTGTGTGCAGCAGATGCAGTCTGTGCTGTATCTCCCATGGGGGAAGCTCTTGGTGAGCTGCAGGCAGAGGGAGAATGGTTGACATTGGGAGTCAAAGGATAAGCCCAAAATTCCCCCTCTGCCCTCATGGGGCTCCACCTGGAGTACTGTGTGCTCCAGATTTGGGATCCTCAGCACAGTCTGGGCCTGTTGGAGTGGGTCCAGAGGAGGCCTTGAAGATGCTCTGAGGGCTGGAGCCCTTCTGCTCTGGACTCAGGCTGGGAGAGCTGGGGTGTTCCCCTGGTGGAAAAGACTCTGGGGAGACCTTAGGGCCCCTTCCAGTACCTGAAGAGGCTCCAAGAGAGCTGAGGAAGGACTTCAGGCAAGGGCCTGGAATGAAGGAAGGAGAGTGGAAAATTGACAATGCTTCTCATTGACAAAGGGCAGCATTAGATGGGATATTGGGAAAGAATTCTTGGCTCTGATGGTGGTGAGGCCCTGACACAGGTTGCCTAGAGAAGCTGTGGCTGCCCAATCCCTGGAAGTGTCCAAGGCCAGGTTGAACAGAGCTTGGAGGAACCTGAGATAGTGGAAGGTGTCCCTGCCCTGGAAGATGTCCCCTGCTGGTGGCAGAGGTTGGGACAAGTTGGTCTTTAAGGTCCCTTCCAACCCAAACCCTTCTGAGACTGTAAGAAATCTTCACAATCAGTGACTGTGTTAAGCCTTGTTTACAGCTTGTGCATTTTAGCTTAGTGAACTCTTTTTACTGAAGTTGCAGCATCCTCTCCTACTGTTTTATCTTCATCTCAGGGCAATACTGCAGTCAAGTTGCCTCTCATCAACAAAATTGAAGAAATTTGTTGTCTGGGCTGCATAAGATGTTTTTTCCTGCAGTGATTTGTGTGGATGTGTCTTTGTCTCTTGGATCTTTTCAGCGATGGGGTGGTTTAAATCTGTCTTGTCACTTGTCTTCTGTCAGGTGCTGAGAGGTAATACTTGGCCTCTCAGTGTTCTGCTTTTAAATCCAGGAATAAATCACTCTGGTCCTCGAGGCTGTGGGCACTGTCTGGGAGCTCCTGGTGAAGGGTGTATCACAGCAGGCGTGGCTTAGACTGTGCCCTTCATCCCGGCCTTGCTAATTCCCAGTCTGTCTCCCAGCTTTGTCAGCAATCTCTTGTTACACCAGGAGGCTGGAGGCAGTGGCACAGCCATCCCAGCCTGTCTTTGAAAGCAGAGCTCTGGGAATAAAGTGCCTTGTTCTGGCACTCCTGAAGCAATAAATTTTATTGAAGTGCTGTGGAGAGTGACTTCCCATGGTAACAGCCAGAGAAGATGCTTGTATGTCCTCAATGCACTACACAATCTCATGGTTTTGAGCACCGTTAAGCTGAGTGATAATTATTTGGCTTTTTTTTTTTTTATTAAACATTGATTTCTGAGGATTTTTTTGAAGACTAATGCTAAGTACAAAGTGTTCACTTGCATCTAATCTTTGCCCTAGGGTGGGAGTAAGACTGAAAAGAATCAAGTCTGCCTTGTTATGAAGGCTGGAAAATATTGCTGCTGTTCAAAGGAAGAAAGATTTGCATTCCTCTAGTAGGTGCTGCACATATATAGAATAACCTTGAAGGAGGTTTTACAGGTATTTTTTTTTTGAATGTGTTGAGCTGAAAATCCTGGTTGATCGTTGTAGCATTGAGAAGAGCTTTCAGCAGTTTTATCAGTTGGTGCAGCAACACCTGCTCCAAAGTGGGGCATCTTCCAGTGTCAGAACCGGTCAACGTGGTGGGATGAGTGGGTTGTCCTGTCTCTGCTGCTCCTGTAGCGTAAATTCTTGTCCACAATTTGTCTGTAGTAAAAAATTTACGGCTTATTTTTCTTTTTTTAGCTGTTGTCTAAAAACTACTAAAACCTAAGAGAGAAACTACAACTGACTTCTTGAATTCTGTTGCCTTTTAAAAGCTGCTCCTTGGTGTGGAGGTTGCGCTGTTGGACTGTTTCAGTTTGACTAATGTTTAAAGCAGCTAAACGAGTAATGTAAATGTTTAAACACTAGCTATAGTGAAATCATCAACGAGATTAAAGCCTAAGCTCCCCTGAAGACATGTATGGTAATTTTGCTCATGTTAATAATTCCTTTGGCTTCAATCACGTTCTCTTCTAAGGTAACTGTTCTTATATGGGACGATCCTGTAAATAGAGGAGTGGCATGAAAACCTTTGATTTTGAAACAATGTTGTTTCAGTATCAGAATTTTGTATTTAGGCTTTAGGATCCCAAATGTACCAGTTCACCAGTGAATACAATTTTTCAAGCATAGGAGATGGCAGAAGTAAAAGTTAGAAGTGAAGAGTTTCTTGCTGATACTATGCAAATATGTGAAACCATTTTTGGTGAGAGAATGTTTGAAAAATAACTGTGTTTCTTCCTTAACATTTTTTAATAATTGTGTGTTCTAGAATAAATGAACGTACTTTTGTTTGATTCTTGCAGTAAAAGCTTAGGTATGGAGTAGCATTCTCTTTTTTTTAATCCATGGATTCCTTGTTGCTGAATAGCTGCTGAATTTTCATAGCTTTTGAAGTGGCAGTGAACTTTGTTTCAGTATCTTGTATATAAAAAGTACTTGTTTATAAGTTCAAAAAGAGTTTATTTTATATCAAGGGAAGGTGAAGCATTTGACAGTTTGAATCATGTATAAACTGTACTTCTTTTTCCAATTGCAACACGTGTCCTTTTTTTCCTAAACTTTTTTTTTTTCCATTGTGGTCCTCAGTAGCTAGCCTTTCTTAATTTACTTTAGGATTTTAAATGAGCAGTTTTGAAAGGGCTGTAGGGAGTGTGGATTAGATTTGGGCTGTTATTTCTTTGATTCAGACTGATAAACTGAAGTAAGTACATCATAGATGTCAAATTGTTTCTTCATATTTAGATGGAAAATGTTTTCAAAGGAAAAACCAATTCTGTAGTTGTGCTGTTGAACTGTGTTTATAGTTTATGGCAGAGATTCGTGAGTTGGTGTATGAAAAAAGAAGTCACATCACAATCACAGAACATCCTGACTCGGAAGGGACTGGCAAGGATCATGGAGTCTGACTCCTGGCCCTTCACAGGACACCCCAAGAATCCTACCACGTGCCTGAGAGCACTGTCCAACAATTCTTAAACTCATGTCTTTTACTGGAGCCTCACACTATCCTTTTCTGGGATCGGGAGCAAAGTCTTGCTTGAAGGCATTTCTTTCTCACATTCTCTGAGTGACTGTAAACAGGCAGGTAGTGATAGGGTGAGGGGGAATGGCTTTAAACTAAGGGAGGAGAGATTTAGATTAGGTGTTGGGAAGATATTCTTCCCTGTGAGGGAGGTGAGGCCCTGGCACAGGTTGCCCAGACAAGCTTCCATCCCTGGAAGTGTTCATGGTCAGGTTGGACATGGCTTGAAATACCCTGGACTAGTGGAAGGTGTTCCTGCCCGTGGCAGGACGTTGTATTGAGATGAGCTGTAAGAGCCCTTCCAGCCCAAACCGTTCAACACCACTGGATTTAACATACCTGTGGTTTTTGTCATGCATCAACAGATTACTTTTCTTTTTCAACACGTGAGAAGTAAGATAAATAGGAAAGTAAATACAGAAAGGTTGGAAGTGGTGTTTTTTTATCCTGACCATAGGACTTGGTGCTGAGTGATGAGTGCTTCCAAGTTGTTGGTTTGTGTTTGAGTGATTTTTGCAGGTTTGTGTCTTCAGGTGGTACCTCAGATGTCGGTTTTGGTTCTCATTGCCTTGAAATAATTTCAGCTGATCTTTAAAAAGTTAGCATTTCAAGATATTCCTATGGCCAACATGTCATGCCCTTCAGATAATTTTCAAGTATCCTTTGCTGCCCTGGGAGAAATCATGGACGTGTTTGTGAACTTTTTAGGGTAAATTAACTCACTAGTAAGGGACAAAGAATTGGTTTATTGGATTTTTTGCAAGGTAGCAGTACGGAGATGCTGTGGCAAAGTGCTGAGCTCCTAAAGGAATCCCTTCTGGCAGGTTCTCTCTGCAGAAGGTGTTGGGGAAATGTGTCATGACTTGAACAAGCCCCAAAATAGCCATTTGCCACTGGACAGAGCCAGGAAAGACATGCTGAAGATCAGAGCTTTGTTCCTGGCTTTTATAACATAGTATATTACATAGTATTATAAGTATATATATAACATAGTATTTCTATTTGCTATTTAGAGTTTTTACTGGTTTAAGGTGTTGAAAGTCTCAGTTTTTCCTTCACCTGTCTTTATTGCTCACAGTATAACAAAAAGCATTACTAAGATAAGCTTTTTTTCCTACCTCTTAACCCTGGCTTGTTCTTTCTCTGTAAAACTCACTGCAGCTGTCAGTATGTAAGGACTTTTGGTACTCAGTGGTATATTTAAAGTCTCAGTTTTCATGGATTGTTTTTAGTTTGTTAGGGAATTATCGACTGGAGTAATGTTGTGTATAAGAAAGATAATGTGAAATCTAAATTAACTCAAAGATATACTAATATAAAAAACTTAGTTAAAAACTTAGTTAAAAACTATTAGCAGTGTGTTTTCTCAAGATTAGTTGTAACTTTAAACAGTGCCCATGTAGGAAGAGAATTATCAAAACCTTGTTTTTAAAACACATTTTTGGTGATTGTTGCCACAAATATGGGATTTCCACATCACACCTAATTTATAGCTCATATTCCAAGAGTTTGGAAGTTTTTATTGTGAATATAAGAACACTAGGTTGGGACTTTGACTCTGAACTGAGTATTCTGGGCATTTTTCCTGCTTTATGCTAAGATCAGTGTAGTATTTACATTAATCTTTTTATTTTTATTGGAAAATACCACGATGAAGTGTTGAGAAATTGAAATATGTTTAAAAAAAGCTGGGATCTAATTGATGCAATATGCTGGTTTATGGACTTTAAATATTGTGTCAGGTCCCTTTTTGACCAAATTAGTTTGAGACCCGAGGTGGGCAGCCATGGGGTTGTGCTGTGTAGCTGAGCTCTGTGTAACTCGAATTCAGTGCAAGTTTCTGCAGGGTACCAGCACCCTCTCGTGGGCTGTGTGATTGTGATTTTTGGAACTGTTTGAGAGTAGTCTTCTCTTCACACTGGTAAGGCCCCAGCAGTATTTTTTTAGAACTAGGAGGTCGTCTGGTAAATTAAAGCTGTCTGTTCCTGATCCAACAGCTGTGCCTATTCATGGAAAGAAAATTGCTCACAGCATCCCCATTATCCTGTATCCTCCTTAGAATCTGAATCACTAAATGGTTTGGGTTGGAAGAGACCTTAAAAATGGGTGTTTGTGTGTTTTACCCTACATCTGCCAGATGTTTTCCACCCCACTCCTGGTAGTTGAGGGATTTTCCTCTTTTGCAGGAGAATGCAGTCTGATGTCAGTGGGATCGAGAAAGCGGTCTTTGGAAAGGGGGTTGTTGTATGAGGGGCCTTTTGTATAGATTAAAATCAATCCCTAAAAATAAAATCTGAATATGTAAATTAAAAAAAAATCTAGTAAGAGGAGAACTCTGGATTTGCTTTTGGAATAAGTTGGCTGTAATAGCACAAATGTTTATTTTGGTTTTAAACCATTATTTACTGCATTTTTGCTGACCCTCTCTCCTAGAAGGTGCAGAGATTGTAGATTGGGTTCCACTGCATGACTGCTTGAACCTTAGGGATGTTTCTTCTGAGACCCCAGTAACAGCCACCTTGAGACTTGATTTTTTTTTATTTTTTTATTTTTTTCCTGCCCTACCAGAAATGTCCAGAATGGTCTTTGCTAGGGTTACAAAAGACTTGGCTCTGGGACTGTGCATCTGTAATATGGACCATTTATTTTTGGAGAATAAGAAATTTGTCCCTTTTAAAGTCAGGAGTTGCCATTTGTAATGCACAAATTTTTCAAGAACCAAACAATTGACTGGATTTCCTCTTCTTGCAGGTTGCAGAATCAGCATATGTCTCCAATAGTTAAAAAGGTAAGCACACTGTATTTGCAAACATGGAGCAAGATTCTCTTGTTTTCTGATTGATGCATTTGGCTCATAACTTGGAGGAGGAGAGACTTCATCTTAATGTATTTGAACACTTATTTAGTACCTTATTGTTTTATCTGTGACTTCTGTTTATGTTTGGAATCTAAATCCCTTCACAACTACCAGATCAGCAGCTTGAAAATAGCAAGGATACAGGTTAGAATTATCCAAGGGTATCAAGTTGATACTACAAAAACTTAGTTGCTCTTCTGGGTGCAAATTTATACCCAATACATATTAACAAAGTAAACAGGCAGAGCTGGCATGTAGGACTTGAGAGTCTGCAGAGTGTTTGAGCAAAGCTTAATAACTGATTTTGGTGGAAAAGAGGAAATAAGCCCAATTTTAAGTCAGTCTCCTAATCCCAACCATCAGCCTACCTCTATGTCTCTTTTCTTTTAATGAAATAGCTTCAAGATGTCTGAGTCTCTTTTAACCCCCTTTAAAAATATTTTAGATTTTTCTTCCAATTAGCTGTTATTTTCCTTAGCACTGGTTAGCTGTATCATTTATCTTTTAAATGATATTGACAATATTGATATTACTTACTGGGAGGGCTAGGCTGCTCAATATTTTTCTCTGAATACAGGCACTTTTGCCTTGGTAGCACATCATAAATACATTTCTGACAGTTACAGGTACTTCACACACAGAATCACAGAATGTGTGGGTTGGAAGAGACCTTCAAGATCACTGAGTCCAACCCAGCCCTAACACCTCAACTAGATCATGGCATCGAGTGCCACGTCATCTTTCTTCAAACACATCCAGGGATGGTGACTCCACCACCTCCCTGGGCAGATCACTCCAGTCCTTTATCGCCCTTTCTGTAAAAAACTTTTTCCTAATATCCAACCTATATTTCCCATGGTGCAGCTTAACTTGAGGAGTCCTTCAGGAAAAAAAAAATACATTAAAAATGAGATGTTCAGTCCTAACAGTAATCTGATAAGAAGGTTAGAGACAAAGGAATAAATCTGCAAACATCTGAAGTTATTTCTGATTGAGAGCAGAGCTCTAAGCTTCCTTGGTCGAGGGAACAATAGATGTAACTTAAATTATTTATGTAACAGCAGATGGTGCTATTGGAATGGATTTAATCACTTGAGGAATAGCCTCCAAGCCGACCAATGAACTTGCTATGAGGTACATATCAGAGCTCTTGGGATCCCCAGTATGCAGCCAGCAGCTCTGGATCTGGAATTTGCTGTGCAGAGCAGCTTCTCAGCCTGTAGTTAAACCTCTACTAATTCTAGCAGTGATGCTAATTTATATTCATTCTTGCTGAAATACACAAAGCTAAAAGGAAAACTGCTGTTGGCCTGTAATATTGTCCTTGTGCTTGAAAAATACTCAACTTGCTTGTGGGAGCAAAAAATCAAAAAAAAAAAAAATCTTTAGAAGTGCTTTCAAAATACAGCATATAAGTATTTCTTCAAAGAGTATGTAAAGTAAGCTGATAATAGGGGCCAAATCTAGCAGTAAATGAGATTTTCAAGGATGTTTTGGTGCATGGATATTTTCAATTTAAAAATTTATCATATGATATATGGTGTATATAAATATGCTTTATATATATGTAAAATAGGAGCTGCAGCATGGCCTCAAGCCTCCTGCTGCCAGGGAACCTGATGGGAAGGAACTAGAGATCTCACAGCTGCAGGGTCCCTGAGCTGGGCTCACAAATCCTTCATCACAAAACTCCACCTATCACAAGTCGTAAAATCCATGGAAAATAGACTGGCTTCATTCCTTAGATGTGAGAGGGGAGAACTGAGGAGAAGCTGAAGTTTTCCATCAGTCTTGCTGTGTTGCTTCTGATCTCACCTGGGTTAGTTTATCTCTGGGATTTGGGTGGAATATGCTTGAGTTGTGTGGTGTCTCTGTATTCCTGGTTCTGTGATGCAGGTGGAATGGGAGTATTGGAGATGGGTAAGTCCCAAATTCCACCTGGGAACTGCTTTTTCTTTAGCGAGAAGGCAGCCCATTTTCTCCTTGATGCCTCAGTGGGTGTCAAATCTGTGAAATACAGGATGTTATGGGATTTACTGCTTCCAACACACACATTAACACTGAATGCCATAGTTTTGTTCTGTGTGCAGCATTTACTTCCTTGCACTTGGTTTTAAACCTGCTTTTGTCTAGTCATGCAGATGTTATAATATATTTAAGGATATTGAATATTTAACTTCATACATATTACAGATTGGTTATTACAGGTTTGTTCAGCCTGGAGAAGAAAAGACGAAGCTCTGGGAGACCTTTTTGTGACCTTCCAGTGCCTAAAGGGAGCTTATAAAGAAAAGGGAGAGTGACTGATTGATAAAAGAAGAGGAAACAGTTTTAAACTGTAAGAGGAGAGATTTAGATAAGAAGTGAAAAGGAAATTTTCTCTGTGAAGGTGGTGAGACCCAGAAAAGCTGTGGCTGCCCCATTGCTGGAATTGTTCAAGAGCAGGTTGAACAGAGCTTGGAGCAACCTGGTCTAGTGGAAGGTGTCCCTGCCCATGGCAGGGGCTGGAAAGAGGTGAGCTTTGAGGTCCCTTCCAACTCAAACCACTGGCCTGTGATTTGGTTCTATGATATTTTTTTATTTCCTAAAACTATTGTTAATGTTACACCTGCAGTGGGTCACCAGGTTTCTCTCCCAAATGCGCTGTGTGTGTTCTTTAAATGACAGTCATATTTTAGAGACCTTTTTCTCTCTTCAAAGCTGTCATTCTTCAAGGCCTTGTCTCAGGCCTCCTTCCTGAGTGTCATAGCCGAGAGTCACTGCCTTGGGAAGCAGAGGTTGGGAGAGTTAGGAGCTGCTTTGGAGAGGAGGGCTACAAAGGTGACCTGAAGAAGTCTTTTTTCAGTCTTTACACCAAATTTTATGGATTCCCTACTTCCTTTGAAGTGGGGAAGTTTGAAGCTTTTAGTGCTTAGGCTTCAGACAAAAATAATTACAGTCACTCAGTCTCTGCTTTCCATCACAGTCTGGAGATATAAAGGCTCTTATCTGGGGAATGAGTGCCAGCAGGTAGAGCTCCTTGTTAGTACATCAACCCAGTTCCAGTGGTGAGCTCCAGCACGTTGGGTTTGGTTAGTGAAGTACTGCTAATTTAAGGTGCCAGTGGCAATGTTTTTCAAAGAATGCCATCCCTAGATGGTTGTCAAAATATGATGGTGCATGTAAGTCATCCATCAGAGATGATCTAGATGCAGTTATGTTCTGTGTTCCTGATATACTGAGAAATAAAGGTCTAAGAGCAGCTGAAGGTGACTGGTCAGAGAAATCTCATCTCTGTAGTAACAGACTGAAGAAACCTGTGGAGCTTGTCCCTGCAGGCATTCCCTGCTGGAAAGTGCTTTTTTGTCCTGTGATGTTTAATCTGAGGGCAGGATTAAAGGATAGCTGCAGCCCTCAGCCTGTGCTGATCATCTGTAGGACCTACAGGATGAACATATGTTTGTTGGTCACTCAGATGGGGGAAAAAGGGTGATAGCAGATTATCCCATAAAGTCACATGTTACTTTTTAGTTTATGAAAAGGCTGGAAAATACCACAGGTAATGTTGACAATGGGAGGCCTATTGGTCAGGGCCGATAGAAACCCTTGCATGGAAAATCTGTGACTAAAGTATATTTGAGATTGGCATATTTATGTATTCCTGCTATTTCCAAACACATTCTGTCCCTTTTGAGGCAGTATATGAAATGGAAACATGAGTCTGTCCTTGTTTCTGAGCTACAAGACAGTAAAGTTGCCCTCCATTATTAATAACAAAATAAAATTAATTGTGCCTTTCCACACCTAGCAGTGAGGATGTCTTTGATCTAGTCCTTTTAAGAGAACTGTGCTTCCTTGCCCTTTCTGTGTGATGAAGGGTTAATTGTCACGTGCCTCTGGCAGTAAGGGTGAGCTGCATCCTTCACTCATCTTTGTTCACTGGGCTGTGCATCAGTGCACTCCCGGGTTCCAGGGGCTGGGCAGTGGAAGCACAGGGATAATCCTCCTTTTGGGAATACCCTGCTACTGCTTTGGAAGGGGGTGAGGGGGTGGCACGGGTGGTAGGGGTGCATGGCATCACATGAAGCCATGGCTCTGGGCATGGGGAACCTCTGCAGCGTGGCCCGACTGCACTGGAAACGCAGGAGGATGAAGCGATCCCAGAGGAGAGGTAGGGCTTTGATTGCTGCATTGAAATCCTGGAACAAAGGACTCTGGGGAGGGGTGGTGGGGGGGGGGGTAAATGTAGTTTTCAGGTGAAGCTTGAACCTCTTTGCTAAGTGCAGCTTCAGTGTTTGCACTTTGGATTCATAAGGAATACTGACATTTTTTGTCAGAAATACTTTGAGCACGATCCATTTCCCAATGTTTTATTTCACTTGACTTTCAAAGTTTGGGAGGAGAGGACTTTAACAAATATGAAGCTTCTCTAAAACTGCAGCTTTCAGACTTACACTGTTTTCTAATAGTTCTGTGTCATCTCTCAGGTTAATGGCATTTTTTGCATATATGCCATTTGCTGAATGTAAAGTGTTGTTAGCTGCTAAATTTCTCTTTTGAGACGTATTTAGGTTTTCTCTCAGTAATGAGAATAAACCAAGAAAACTCTTAAGGTCTTCCACAACTCTTTTTTTGCATGCGGTCGATACCTAGGATATTCGAACAGAAGAAATGCAGATTATATCTAAGTTCTCATATAGTGTTTACTTGCTATAGCTAACATTTACCTAAAAATCTCTCAAGTAGTCTCCTATGGAAATAAAGGCAAATTCTGTTGTGTTGGCTGCTGCATTTTTAAGTACTTCTGATGTTCTTCCTATCTTTTAAAAACTCCACAGGAATTAAATACTTAAAAACCAGGAGAGGACTAAAAGTGTACTTTTTCCTGGCTCCACTTAAATTAGCATACATTTAGATAGTATTTTCCTGTTTGATATGGCTGGCTTTTAATGCATCTAGGAAAAGAAAGGTTTTTGTAGTCAGAACATTTCAGGGTGTGTTGCTATGCAGAATCCCTTGCTTCAGTGAGTGAATTTAGGTAAGGGCTGGGTGGAGGTTTGTTGCTCTGTGTTATGAACAAAAAACTCCCCTCTGCTACACCAGTATAGTGCAGTCAACCCCTCAATTCATTTTATTAGTATACCTGAGAGAAAACAGTCTCTGTAGCCATGGAGCTGGCTTCTGCCACAGCCCCGTTCCACTCAGAACGTGCTGTAAATACACTGACCCAAACCACTTTGTGTTTATGGCAGTTATTCCTTCCTGCTATTTATGAAAGCTTTGTTAATCTCTGCACAGCAGTTAAGCTTTTTCCTTTATTCTCTTTTTTTTTTTTTCCCCAAGTAAAAATTTTTTCCAGTGCTAAGAATGTTACTGTAGTTGTGTCCCTTATCCCATAACAGGATTTTGGGAATGAAACTCAGGAGTTTATTATACATGCCTTGGTGGCCAAGGCAGATGCACCTCTTCAGTGGAGTCCTTCTGGAACATGTCCTTGCTCAGATGCCACTGACCATTACCCAACCTCTTGTCTGGAGTCTTTGTGTCTGTAGGACCTGAGATGTTCCTGGATGTAAATAACTTGCTATAGGGGTTATTTATAGGCAGTGAATGTGTTTATTAATGCAGTTTTGCTGCTTGAATAAAAGTTTGGCAGGTCAAAGAAGCCAGAAATGCTGTTCCTTTTTCAAAGTGAAATAACTGAATCACTAATCATTTCAGAAGTAATCAGGCCTTGGCAAGAGAGGAAGCTTTTTTTTTTTGTAGAGAGCAGTCTGGGTTCAGAGTCCATTTTTGTGAAAAAAAAAAATCTCCTCTATCTTTCTGAGGGCATACATAGGTCCTATTTTATATGGAAGGACTTTGAAAAACCTTTTCTCTTATTATCAAATCCTCTATCTTTGAAAGCCAGGTGGAAAAAAAAAAATCCACGTGTTACAGTGGGAAGAAGTTTGGGAGATAGATGTGTGCACAGAGTACTGACTGTATTCTCTCTGCTCAGTTCAGTACTGTCTCCTACATATTATCCATAGAATCATAGAATGAATGTTAAGGGATTGGAATGGACCTTACATATCATCCCATACCAACTGTGGGCAGGGACACCTCCCATTATACCAGGTTGCTCAAGGCCTTTTCCAGTCTGGGACTGAACAGTGCTGGGGTTGGGGCATCTGCAACCTTTCATGCTGTTAAAATATCTGATCCATTCTCTTCCAAGTATTTTTGATTTGAAGTGGGTGGTTGTTAGAAATTAGCTGTAATGGAAATTAATTACTTTTATAAAAGACACACTCTCTTGTAGTGTTGTGCTTAGAGTAAGGGAGGCTTGGTGGGTTGTTTTGGGAAGTGGTGGAATCACCATCCCTGGAATTGCTCAGGAAACAAACAGCCACGGCGTTTCATGCTTTGGTTCAGTGAATGTGCTTGTGTTCAAAGCGTGGACTTGTTCTTGAAGGTCTTGAAGTCGGTGGTTCTATGGTTCTTACGTTCTTTAGCAGAGTGATGTGCTGGTGCAGTTGTGGGGACTGGAGGGAGGACCTGAGCGCTGCTAACTGTACTCGTGCAGTTATAACTTATTTTTTTATAAAGAAAGGGTTAGGAAAAAGGTAATCATTCTTTATATGCCAAGAATAGTCTAATTCTTAAACACATATGGCTAAAGCTTAAAACAGAGAGCTTAGTGTCATTTGGCTGCATTAACACTGGATTGCATCTCTTAGGTGCCTTAGGGCTCCTCTGTCAACTGTCCTTCTTGGCTGTTTATCTTCCTTGATACTTTCAGAATCTGTTTTACCACCGTTACTGAAATTATTTTAAAAAATAATTATACAAGTAGAGTTTCTGTTTGCCTCTGCCTTTAGCAGACAGGAGCTTGCCTTTTCTCTCCTTCAGGCTGTGGGGTGAGGTGCTGAGCCCAGGTTGATAACCAAGCTCGGGAGGGTTTATCTTTGGTGTGGAAGTGTGGGGCAGCTCTACAGCTTTTTTCACTTCTGGCTTGACTCAGGGAGCTCATTTATCACCTTGGTAGAAGATAAACCAGGAATTGTTCAAGTCCTTTCTCCCCAAGTACAAAGTGGTGCTGCAGGAGTAACTGGAGCCGGTGTGATGTGCTAATTAAGGTGATAATTATTTACAAGTCTCGTTGATTACAGTAAACTAATTTCCTCTTGTTACAGTGGAGTGTGCTGTTGTTGTGTAATGCCAACTGCAAAAAGGGCGTGGGCACAAGGGGTTATAAGTAGATGGAGTGACATCAGGTGTGAGTTCAGTCACTAGAGGGGTTGCACAGGGCTCTGTCCTTGTCTCTCTGCTTTTCAACATCCTCATAAACAGCCTGGAGGCAGGAATCAAAGGAATACTAAATAAGTTTGTTGTTGATACTAAATTGGAAGAAGCTGTTGAGTTCCTCAAGGGTAGAGGAGCCCTATAGAGAGACCTCGATGAACTTGAGGGCTGGACAGTCACCAGCCATAAGAAGTTTAATAACAAGGGCATGTGCTGGGTTCTACACCTGTGTGTATAGACCAGGACATGAGAAGAATGAGAAGCTGGAGAGCACTGCTGCAGAAAGGGACCTGTGGGGATCCTGTTTGACGGCAAGTTGAGTCAGCAGTGCCCTGGCAGCCAGAGGGGACATCAGGCACAGCAAAGGAGGAGATTGTCCCGCTTTGCTCTGGGCTGGCATGGCCTCACTGTGAGTCCTAGGGACAGGTCTGAGCACTACAATGTAAAAAAGACATGAAGCTGTTAGAGGCTGTCCAAAGGAAGATGTGAAGAAGGTGAAGGGTCTGGAGGGGAAGTCATAGGAGGAGCAGCTGATAGCACTTGGCTTGTTCAGGCTGGAGGAGACTGTGGGGGCACCCTGTTGTGGTCTTCATCGTCTTGCTCTGGTCTTTGCAGATTGGGGCTGCATCTTTCAGTCACTGATGAACATCTCAGTTTTAGGAGGGATCTTCAGTCAGGATTTACCCAAACAGCCAAATGCCAACTCGGGGCCCAGGCTGCTGCTTTTAAAGGACATTTAAAACTTTACCTAACAAGTTGGTACCTTAAAGCCTAAATATCCCCCTCCCTGTTTTCCAGACAGGAGCCGTCTCTGCCAGCCAAGGAACCAGCAAAGATATTTCACAATGGATGTAGACGATGAAGAAAACATGAGTAAGATATGTTTATTTACATAGTAATAAACTCTGTAATAGTTTCTAAAAGTGATTTTTTTTCTCCCAAGCACAGGGTTGACTGCAAAGAAACTTCAGATGCAAAAATGAAAATACTTTAAATTGCAGTGAAGAAGAGTGAATTGGAGCTTTTGCATTAACAGTATTTTAAATATGTTAATATAGTTATACCTTCTGTATTATATTTTGTAACTTATATTTTTCTTACGGCAGCTGACAAATCAAAATATTTTCCTGTCTTGAACCAGCAATGAAGAAGGGGGGCATAATATCAGTAGTGCCCATGCCAAGGATTAAGTACCAGTAAGGAGTGAGGGGTGAGATGAAAGGGATGAAAAGTATAATATAAAGGAGGGAGAGCAGAAAAGGAGAAAGGAAAAAGCAAAGGTGGAGCTGAAAAAGCTCTATGCAAGTCTCACATGGGCTGATTATTCTCTTTAGATGCTGATTGTCCCGACACTGAGCTACTGAATTATTGAAGTACAAAAATAGTCAAATAAAGTGATTGTTGTGATGCATACTTAATGCAGCCAAGTGTGTGAAATTGTTAACTCTGGGGAATAATTAAGATCCAATAACTTATGAGAAGAGTATTCTCACTGAACCATTCTAAAATATTTTTACTGTTATTTGCCTTTTACCTTTTTTTTTTTTTTTTTTTTTTTTGTGACTCAGGAGAGTTGTTCTGTTGCTGCTGTGCTGTGCCTGGCTGTAAATAATTGTACATTATGTTATAACAAATGTGCTTCTTTTTCCCCCAAGTGACAGTGGCTAAAGAGTGCATCTGGCAAAGGTGGCAAACCCCAACAGTGTCTTAGGAGAAGAGTTGTGGTTCAGTCTGGAGGAGTTACAGAAAAATTTTAGAGGGAGATGAGGAATTTAGATCATTGTGCTAAAATAAACCAGTCAAACCCAAACCAAGCATCCTCCCCCTCACCCTCCTCCAAAAAGCCAAAACCAAAGCAAAAAATATTACCTGAAATAAAATTAATCTCTTTTCCTTAGTGACACAGAGAACTCAACTGCAATATGCTTGGTATAATTTTCTGGTTCTTGATATATAAGAAATAACTTCAGATGGACATTTTAACTGTTTCCAAAGGTGGCTTCCCTATGGAGGCCTTCAGAACGGGTAATTGGATAAGTCTCAATTTTTTTGATAAAACATCCCTTTTCTCAATAATGGTATAGCTGAGCATGAATAGAAGGTGTCTTCCTGAGCTGGAGAAATATCATCTCTTTATAGGGGCATTCTTTAATTCTGTGTCATTAAGAAAAACACTAAATTTTTGTCTACTTCTGAGTGTTTTTGTGTGTTAGTGTATCAATATGGGAAACTATTCAATAACCATTTGTTATGTTGTCAGGAGCTTGGCTCCATGGAACTGTTAAGGGAATGCGTTTGTGTAACTTCGGTTTTGAGATGTCAGAACCTTGGCTGAGCCCAGTTCACATAAAGTGCAACGTGACCTTCCTTTGTGTGCCCACGCAAACATCCTGAATTTGAAATGTTGAATCATCTCATTTGGGGGGGGTCAGGAAATCAAAGTTTAAATTCTGAAGTTCTTCACTTTGACTTGTGCAAATATGTTTTTTTAACTTTTTATCTCTCTTTATTTTTATATCTCTTGCAGTTGTGAAGTGGCATATTGGAAGTTGCTTATTAAATTTTTTATTATTTTATGTAACTGCTTTTGGGGAAAGGTTCTTAAAGGAAGGTGGGGTATGCGGTCTTTGCAGCCTGGTGATTGCATAACGAGAATTTCTCTGCAGAAGACAGAGTTGAGATGATTTTTTTTGGTTCAGACGCAATATAAGACAGAGATGATGTCTTCCATTAATAACTTAATATCCCTGAGAAAACAGTGTTTCAGACGTCAGTTTTTAGTGTTTTCCGTTTTTATCTTTTGGTCATAGAGATGCTACAAGATATTTGAGGAAAGAGAGGGTTATTTAGAATGTTTTTATTTGTTTTTCTGTTGCTTTGCATGGCTGTTGTGTCTGCAGCACTCTGAACACTTGGAACACAAGCATGTGACTCTCCTGACCTTTCTCTTTGATCTGTTTACTCCTTTGCTTTTTCTAAAAGATGCTCTGTAGAGAGCATGTGCTTTTTCCTACTTGTTTTTAAATTAAAAAAAAAGTCTTATTCAGAATTTCCCCAGGCCACTAAATGAGAGCAGCAGTATGAGGGGTAGCTAGAACCATCTTTTGGTCCTGCTAAGAGTCATCTAAATTTAATTAATTGTGTTCCAGATCAGATAGAGCAGGGGGAGTGTTGTCTCTCAGCAAGCAGGTAATGGAAGGTCCCCAATGGATAAAGCATCTTAATAGCAGACGCTTTTTAATTACAGGGAATAAACCCAAAAATAAACCAGCATGTCAGACAGAAGATTTATTTCTTTACTGGCATGAAAAATTCCCTGTGCCTTTTTCCTGCTTTGAGTGTTCTTGGGTTTATCAGACAAAATCTGGGGGCCAGGACTGTCCTGTTGAAGTTGTTGGTGTCAGCTGTGATTTTCACTAAGGTGACCTCCACAGACATGAGTCAAATATCTAGTTGAAACTGCTAGCTATTTTTAATGACTAGAAAATACACCAATCTCATGAAAAATATCTAGTTTTTAATCATGGCTTATATAAATGTTTAAGAAAAAAGGGTCTCAGTCATCAAATATTTATGTATGTGTTAATACTGCTTTAAAGCCTTAAATACATGGCAGATGTGGTGGACTTCAAAGGACTCTCTAAAGTACTCATTCCTTGAAAACTTAAATTTGAAGACTGGAAGTATTAGAGATTTCTGTAAAATCATGCACAGCATGGGGTGTTTAATATTAGATTCATCAAACTAAAAAAAATAGCAAATAAACCCCAGTAGATGCAGTTAAGACTAGTAGGTGGAGGATCAAAGAGAGCAATGGGAGATATTTTCATACCATTTTTAATGAAGTGGTGAAGCACTTTGCTTAGGACATTGTGGGTGCCACGGGTTTATGGGATCTTTAAAAGCCATTAGAAAACTTTTTTTCTGGAGGGAAAAAATCCCCTGTGTCTCCCTGCCATGATCTCTGAGAGAGCCCAGAGCTGCAAGGCTGCCCTGGGGAGGGTCACTGTGTCCTTGTGCTGGTGTGATACCCTCTCCTGGGGTCTGTCAGGAGCCCTGTCACGTGTGGGGAGCTGGGCAAGGTGAGAGAGAGCCAGGAGAGCCATTCCTAACTTCCCTGGAAGGGTGGCATGCCTGGAAAAGGCATCCAGGGAGAGGCTGGGCTGGAGGAGTCTGAACAGGGACATGGACAAGATTAGAGTTGACATCTCTGACTTGTACAGCTTGTGTTTTGACTAATCTTCCCAAGCCCTCAGGCGTTCAGAGGGCCTCAGCACTGCTAGGCTGGACAAACTGATGAAAAGGACCAAAAGCACATCTTCACCCTTGGTCTGAGATGGAGAGACCTTTCCTTGCAGTCCAGCAACTCTGGGTTGAAACAAGCACGGGTCCTTTTGGTTTGCATAGAAAGTCTTTCACTTTCCATCACAAACTTGGATTTGGATCAACTCCACAGTTACTTCCTTTCCTGGTCTCTTGGTTTGACTCAGGATCTGCTCCCTACGTTCTTTCTCTCCAAGTTTCTTCCACCCTGCAGATTCTCCAAAGCTAAAAAAGCCTAGTAGCTCTCAGGCAAGGAGTATTTTTCTTCCCTTCTCTCTTACTGAGACAAGGTAAGCCTGCAAGTTTATTTCCTGCTCCCTACAAGTCCCTCCTCTTTGTCAGGACATCTTTTCCCCTTCCTGACAAAGGGGTTCCTCCAGCTGCCATGCTTATATGCAAAAGTTTTTCTTTTTAATATCCAGCTGGGGTCTGTTAAACTCCTATTTTCCTTCTGTGGTTTCCACAGGCACTGGTAGTGGTTTTCATATAAAAAGAAATAAAACCAGAGACCATTAATTAAGTGTTACCTCAATGATTTCTGTTTAGCCTGAAAGTCTTGGTGGTTGATAACAAATACCCGGTGCCAACCAGTAAGGGCAGTGTTCCAAAAATGATGTTTTAGATGAGATGTAAGAAACTGACTCAAAGGAAAGATGTAAAAATTTCCTCCATTGTCATTAGATTCCTCCACCATAAATATATTTTTTGGTAAAGAATATATACATGAACACTGTATTAACAGTTGTGGTCCTATAGTGTTCATTCTCCAGGCAATATGTTTGTGGCCAAACAAGAGATACTTGATTAAGTCTAGCAGATTTCTAGCAGTGAAATGCTTCAGGATTTCAATTCTTGTCTGAATTTAATTGACTCAGTTGCATGATCAGTACTGTACAGTTCTTTGTTGTGCTGCTGTGATTTAATGAAATGTGTCCTACTTTGGCTTTTTCATTTGATCTTTTTTTTCCCCTTCTTTTTTTCTCTTCGAGCACCGAAAGGAGTAACCTATCGAGCTTTTGCTGGAGGATGTTATAAATGAAAATTTAGTAACTATTCCATCAGCTTTGTAACCTGGGCGAAGTGATGTGTGCATGGTAGGGGATTCTTAGGGAAGACTGAAAGCATGACTGGAATTTGTCACTGTGAAAGAGAGCTTCCACCTAGTTTGTTCTAATTTCAATGACCATTTACCACCTTGAGTCAGTGTAGATGTAATACAGATACATTGAAGTTCTGGAACTGGAGAGTTAAAAATACTCTATCTATTGCATTTACCTTTTCATTCGCAAATGCCAGTAGAAAGCACAAATAGTTAATTTCCTTAGTTTGTTTATCAGGGTGAATATGAGGTCTTTGAACTTAAAGCAAATTTAATTCCTTATATATAGCCCTGACATATTACCCCAACTTATATTTTTGAAAACAAATCATTAAATTAATATTATATTTTCTTCCCTGCCCTCCCATTAAAATATTACCATTGTGGGTGTGCAGCTTTTGTCACACTTCTATTCTACATAGCCTTAGAGAGGATCTCTAGTGATTTTTTGGGTTTGTAACTCCATGACAGCAGTTTTCTGACAAGGAATTATGCTTGTAGATGACAAATAAGATATTATTTTAATAGAAGGCTGTGTGGAAATATATAGTCTTGTAGTCCTGCTAGCACAGTGGGCAGCTGTAGTTTCTGAAAAAATTGGGATGAGTTGAAATGAATGTTTGGAAAAGGCGTGAAAACCCACTATATTCGAAAAATATGGAACAGCTAAAGAGAAACAAAAGCATTCAAATACTCCTCAGTCATGGTACCTACCGAAGAGCTGCTTAATTTTTCATTGCTCTGAATGAAGGTTTTATTTATGTAGTTTTTCAATTTAAGCAACTGAAATTACTGCAGGGAAAGAAGTGACATGACTAAACTGATAACAAAATAGAATTAAATATCTGGCTCAGAGTTGTGGTCTTAGGCATCCGTTTTTACTTTACTAATGGTAGTTGTTTGTTTTGTGGGCATATGCTGCTATAGCTTATATTGTTGATTTTAAAGCATTTTTGAGGCTAAATATAACTTTACAAGTAAAAGCTTTTGTTTCAGCATAATTACAATGAAAAAAAGTTGTGATTTTTTGCTGTGCAGTTGTATCAAGTGTGTGGTTTGAAGATTTATATTTCTTGACTTATTGAGACGTTGTGTTACGTTACCATCATTTCCAGTAGTAATGCAAAAATATTTAACCTGTGAGCACACATCACTTAACCAGTTACAAAGAGAGATAAAGGAATCTATAAATTTTGCATTTACAAGATCCTGCACCGAAGGCATTGTAAGTTACTCTTTCTGGGCACCGCAGGTTCGAGCAGCACCGACATTAAAGAAAACCGCAATGTGGACAACGTTCCCCCCAAGGACAGCGCCGGGCAGGGGCCTGGGGAGGGGACCCCGCTCTCCAACGGCGGTGGCAGCAGCAGCAGGAAGAGACCTTTGGAGGAGGGCAACAATGGCCATTCCAAATTTCGCCCCAAGAAGAGGAAGAAAATGCCCGGCCCTGTTCTGCCAAAGAACGCCCTGATGCAGCTTAACGAGATTAAACCCGGTTTACAATACAAACTCCTCTCCCAGACGGGGCCAGTCCACGCCCCCATGTTTGTGATGGCAGTGGAAGTCAATGGGCAGGTGTTTGAGGGGTCTGGCCCAACAAAAAAGAAAGCCAAGCTTCACGCTGCCGAAAAGGCTCTGCGCTCCTTTGTCCAGTTCCCAAACGCCTCGGAAGCCCACCTGGCCATGGGCAGGACTCTGTCGGTCAACACGGACTTCACATCCGACCAAGCAGATTTCCCCGATACCCTTTTCAACGGGTTTGAGACGCCGGTCCCTTCTGACGCTTCCTTTTACCTGGGCTCCAATGGGGACGGGTCCTTTGGCTCCAGCGGGGACTACGGATTGCCATCGTCCGCCGTAGCCAGCGGCCTTTCCCAGTCGCCTCTCCCCCCGCCCTCACCCTACCCCACGGCCAGTGGGAAGAACCCCGTCATGATCCTCAACGAGCTGCGCCCGGGGCTGAAGTACGAGTTCCTCTCGGAGAGCGGAGAGAGCCACGCCAAAAACTTTGTCATGGCTGTGGCGGTGGATGGTCAGACTTTCGAAGGCTCGGGGAGGAATAAAAAGCTGGCGAAAGCTCGGGCTGCTCAGTCAGCCCTGGCATCCCTGTTTAACATGCAGCTGGACCAGACTCCATCTCGGCAGCCCATTCCCAGCGAGGGGCTCCAGTTACACTTGCCACAGGTGAGAAACCCTTTGGGCGTTGTGGATGGCTTTGGGTGATGACCAAGAGGAGTCGAGTCATGTGTGTTGCATCAGTTTGAACAGCATTTGTGCTTCTGTAGGGGGGTGTGTGTCTACATATATAATATGTATAAAATATATATTTATGTGTATGTATCTACGTATTAGGTGATTTATACAGTTACAGCTTCTGACGATTTGTACACTCGTGTGCAGAGAAGAGGCTTTGTTTCTGATGTCACAGGTGAGAAACCCTTTGGGCGTTGTGGATGGCTCTGGATAATGACCAGGAGGAGTCAAGTCATGTGTACTGAATGCTCTTTGAACAGCATTTCTGCTTCTATAGATACGTGTGTCCATATATATAAAGTATGTGTATGTATACATGTATTAGGTGATTTATACAGTTACAGCTTCTGACAATTTGTATTCTCATGTGCAGAGAAGAGGCTTTGTTTCCGATGTCTTCAGCCTTGATCATGTTGTGTAAGACAGCACCATTGCCAGCTTGAATTACGATTTGTGCTGGGGAAAGATTGAATCACATCTTGCTCATCTCAGACAGCAAGACTTAGATGGAGTTCCAAGTGAGAAATACTGCTTTAAGTGAAGTTATTTGATACAACAGTTTTTAACAGAGAAGAAAATCATTCTTTCCTGCAATCAGAAATTGTTGCAAGTCAAGGTCAGATTAAGTGAGGCTGTTGCAACTGCTACTGATTTCCAGGGTGTGAACACATTCCACGTGCATCTATACACGATGTGTGGTTAAATGGCTGTCATCGGAAGGGTTGTGCTCCAGGCAAATGAATTATTATCCATATGGAAGTTACTTAGGCAAGTAAATCTGGTTGAGAAATAATTTAAACCAAATAGTTAATGAACTAGGGAAAGTATCCAATGTACCAGGCACAGATCAGAAATTTGAAGTCACTAGAATGGAGTAATTTTGAAAACTTTTTTAATGCAGAAAAATTCTCCTGTACTTTCTTGTTTATGTTTCTTCCCAGTCAAACTACGCTAATAATTTTTTGACTATTGTCTTCGTACTGCATCTCTTGTGTCTTTTTAATGATATTATATGCCCCTCTAAATTAAAATATTTGTCTGTGAATTCTTTTGCAACTTTCTGTATATTACGAGAATTTCAAGGCTTTGACCTTTTCTATCTCAAAACTGTTGTTCTAGATTTCGTTAGAATTTTAACATACTGTTCTGTTTTGATAATGAAAGAGTAGTAGACGTGACTATTTTAAGTACCTTGTTTTTGCAAAATATATGGACATTATGCGTATTTTAGAACTTCCTAAATGGTTTCATTTTAATGTTACACAATTATTGTATTACTGATAAATGCTTCCTTCATTTTCAAATCCAGGATCACGCTGTTTTGGGTAGTTACAATTTCTTCAGTAGATTCAGTGATTTCAGACTGCGTTCTCTGATTTTAAAAGTAATTTTGACCCCAGACACCAAAAAAATTTCACTGCTAGTAATTCACATGTTATTAGTTCTTGCATCAGTAAAATGGTGAAAACTGGAACTGGAAGAGGGAAGTGTGAAAAACCCAAGCTGAACTGGGAAAGATGTTATGTGGGCGCTGCCTTATTTAGACCCAGTTTCAAGTAATTTTTTTTCACGGGCTTTTGATCAGCTTGTCATCAGAATGTCATCAAGCACTTCACTGTGTTGCTTTGCTTTGAATTATAATTAACTGTTATTGGAATAACATTAGGTCTTTTACATATTCGTGATTTTAGTCTGGTATGTATTTAATGATTTAAGCATTTGTGGTATTTTCAGGTCCTGCTTGATTTATCTTTGCTTAATTATTTTAGACATTGTTTACTATGTAAAAAAGTGTTAAATTCAGAGATAATCCTAAAATGGGCAAAGTCACAAGAACTGGAGAGTGCAGGAATGATGTAAATGAGGATAGAATTTGATACAACCAGTGGACAAAATAAAATGTTGATCGAGTTGGAAAAAATGGAAGCTAGAAATATATGAGGGGAGGAAAAATTCAAATACCAGATGCTTAGAGCAAGTAAAAGTACAGTGTGGTAGTGCCAGTGAAGATGTTGGAATTGGCTGCTTGGGTGGCAAGTCCAAACCTGCCTGTAGTTGATTTGTGGTGAGAAGAATGGAGTTGAGAGATGTTCCCTGTGATGGTGGTGGTCATGAGTATGGCTGGATGTCTATCTGTGACCCCACTAGATCTCCCGAGAGCTGCAGGTGCCCCAAAGAGAGTTAAATACAGAAACACATGTGCAAAGTATCAAATGGTACAGAAGGGTTGCTGCAATCAAAATGTGATTGTTGTAAAATGGGTGTGAGAATAATCTTATGTTCTGTGCAGGGGGTTATTGAGGTGCTGATCCTGTGGTTCAGTTCACTCTTATCAGCTTGCTCACAGCTTGGTCTGTTGTGAGGGATGAAGGAAGGTTCCCTGCAGTGAGGAACATCTCTGTGCTGGGAAAGTGAGATAAACTCAGGACCACACTCAACATGTGCCTCAGAGTGGTAAAAATGTCCCACTGAAAAACTCAGCGGTTGTGCACTTTGCACCTTGGCAGTGGGTGTGTTGGTATTGAACAGATTGTCACACTTGCATTAGACGGACTTGCCTCTCCAAAACAAAGAAAATGTTTTTGTGGTTAGCTCTGCTTTGTGAACTGATCAAAAAATCATAGAGTCACAAAATGGTTTGGGTTGGAAGAAACCTTAAGGATTATCTTACTCCCACACCTTGCCACACGCACAAACACCTTCCGCTATTCCAGGTTGCTCCAAGCCCTGTCCAACCTGCCCTTGAGCACTTCCAGGGATGGGGCAGCCACAGCTTCTCAGTGCCATGGCCCCACCACCCTCACAGGGAGGAATTTCTTCCCAATATCTCATCTAATGCTGCCCTTTGTCAATGGGAAGCCATTCTCCCTTCTCCTTCACTCCAGGCCCTTGCCTGAAGTTTCTCTCCAGCTCTCTTGGAGCCCCTTCAGGCACCAAAAGGAGCCCTAAGGTCTCCCTAGCGTCTTCTCATCTCCAGGTGAACACCCCAGCTCTCCCAGCCTGTCTCCAGAGCAGAGGGGCTCCAGCCCTTGGAGCATCTTGGTGGCCTTCTGTGGAGGGCTCTCACACCTCTGTCAAAGGTGACATGGTGCTGACCCTAAAAGAAGTTCTCAGGCCAGTACCAAATACTTTGGGGTAAAACTGAGAAAAGAGCATACTGATAGCAGTAATTCCCCAGTATGTTCTTCAAACCTTCAGCAGCCCAGGGTGCTGGTGTTCCTCAAGGAAAAGTTTTCCATCAGACAGTGGGATCCTGCTGGTTGGAGGTATCACCTCTTCAGGCCACTAACGGCTTCTGTTAGAAAGCTGATGTGGAGGCTTTTTCCTAATGTTATTTCCTCAAACTGTTTACTTAAAAAGATAATTGATTAGTCAAGGTGTGCAGAGAGCTGGAAATTGAAATCCTACACATTGAAGCTTAAATACAGTTACTTAAATTAGAAAGCTTGACTGTTGTGAGAAAAAGCAAGTTGAGCTACACAAATGAGCAGTGCAGCTGCAAATGAAATCAGTTTGAAAAACATCACTAGAGAGAGTATTTTTAATCATTCACCTAATTCAATTTATCCTTTCTGTTGTTGTGGACAGACATTGAAACCAAACGTTAAGCAGGAGAAATGGGGTGAGAACCAGGACTGAATGGCTACTTGTACTTAATGTGCTTCTTTTAGTCCTGATTCCACCTGGGGCAAGGGGAAGTATAAAAAATGATTCAAATATGGGATACACAGATGCTTCTGAACATGATGGGAGATCTGGGAAAGCTGTTTCTGGAGAGGTACCCAGGAGTTCTAGGCAGTTCATTGCAGTGGATTGCTTCATGTATACAGGAGAATAAGAATGTGATGGATTCAAACCTGGGAAAAATATAACATTGAATATATTTATGGGAATATAATGAATTATGTGTTGGAATAATTGCTGTGGATTTTGAAGAAATATACAAGATACATCAGCATAAGCAGTGAAAGACTCTACAACCAGGCAGAAGTTTCTTTAAATCATAACAGGAAACTTCTCTGAATTGTGTGTGCTGGTCACTGTTAAAGGGAAGGACCTGGTTGACCTTGATTTTGTCTGCAGTGGGAAGTTCACATAAGCCATAAACGGTGAAGATTAAAAAAAAAATGAAAACCAAAACAAACCAAGGGAGAACGTGTCTGCTTAAAAAGGATATCCAAGGAGAGCACAAAGGACTGAAACTTCTTGGGTCAGTTCCTGTAAGAGCTGTTGAGCTATTGCTGCTGCCTTTCCCGCCATTCAGGGAATGCCAGCATTCACCATGGGTGGTCTCCATGGCCTTCCAAGGTCTTCCTTCAGCTCCAGATTGACCTGAACTTCATCAGCTCCAGAATGTGAATGATCGGGGTGGTTCTGCTACAACATTGCTGCAACATCTGTGTTTAACCAAAACCAGTCTGTGTGTGTAGAAGAGGAGTGGATTCACTGACTTCATCAGAGAAAGGAGCAACGCACCCAAAATAACTTGCAGCTCACATACCTTACTGAGCCAACTGTCAGGCTATTTTAGGTCTTTCCTTTTTTGAATTACTGAGCTTGGAATAATGATTTAATGCAGGAGGAGGGGTAAAGAAACTGTGTGTCAGATGTTAGAACATTCACAGGGAAGGTGAGACATGAGTTCAATTTCTGTTCCAATTAATATTTATTTATATGAAAGGCAGTAGAGTCAGAATGTGATGTGAAAGGTCCCAACTCAGGCCAGTCAGTGGCCTGGGCTTGCTGTGGAAACAGCCTCAAGTCTGTGGTTTTGAGTTGGGCACAGCAGGATGTAATTTTTGGGCAGTAAGTCTTGTTCCCTGTGCTGCCTTATTCCCTTTTCTTCCATGCCCTTGACTCTATGTTAATATAACAGACTGCTTGGGAGACAGGGATAATTCTTCTAATTTCTTGGGGAGAGTATTCTTATCAAAGACCAAAATCTTAGTGACTACATCTAAAGGCATTTAGCAGTGTTATACCTCACTGCCCAGCTGTTGTCACGCAATTTATGTATCAAACAGAAATAACAAATCTTCAATACATCTGCCTGTTTTCTGGCAGTGATTTTTTTTTTTTTTTTCATCCTCTCCAGTTCATCCTGGATTGTTTGCATCTCCAAGGTTCATTTTGTCTCGCTTGAGTTCTGCTTAGTCCTTCTTGTGAGTCCTCCCCAGTGTCTGGCTCCAAGTGCATCCAAGCATTTTTAGGTTTCCTTGCCAGCAGCTTAGTTCCAGGCTCTGTGAGATGCAGCTCCATCCTGTTCTGCTGTGCCAACTTTCAACTTCCTAGAGGAACTCACTGTGTGCACCTTTGTATACCAGCACCATGGTTTCCTCTGCTTTGCTTGTTGTGTAAAAAAAAAAAAGGATCCTTCTGGAAAAAGCTAATGGATCCTGCATGCAGGCTTATTACCCAGCTGCTGTTCAGGGAGCCTTTTGTCAGTGGCATTAGCAGGCAAGGTGGCCATGGATTTCTTCCCAGAAATACATGGCAGTTTCAGTTCCCAGTGTTGGGGAAGACTCCTCCAGGTACCAGCCACCATCCACCACCACTTTTTTTTTTTTTTTTTTTTAAGAAAAGTTGAATCACATTGTTTATTCCCTGGATGCCAAGCCTTTTCTAGCAGGTTTGAAGCCTCTATACAGCATAGGATTATGGTGTACTTTGGGTTGCCAGTAACCTGAAGCATACCTTGTCTTTGTGGATCAGGTCCATCCCTGGCTGGAATAGTTTGTTTCTGTAGTATCTATATTCCATCACAGTGTCATTCTGCATGATTTTACCATGTGCTGCCCTGCACGTCACAGCGTAGAGCAGAGCAGAAAATACATGGATTACAGAAATAAGAGCATGACACAATTGGGAAGCAAACATCCATAACTATGCAGTGAGGCTAGGGGTATAACACTGGAATGGAGTCTATGGCCTTAGCCATATCTGCCCTCATGGATGCAGGGAGGTTAATAATTTAAGCCTTTTGTGTAATAATTTTCCATTTCTAAGACCAGGATGATTAAAAGCCACTCAATAATTTGCTTTTTCTTTGGGGTATTTACCTTAAAGTTCAGCTTTCTGCATTAGGTAAGTACTAGGACAATTAGATGCAGATTTAGTACTGTGTGGTGGTGGTGCTGGCCTGGACTGTAACCCAATTTTGGGTCCAGCAACAAAAAGACCGTGTTTGAAAATCAGTGCCTGACCAGACGTGTTTGTGACCTCTGATCCAAATTGTGTTCCTGAAAGATACATGGTGTTCCTGAGTTGCAGTCCATTCAAATGTTTCAAGAAAATTGGTGTTTGCAATGTCAAGAGTCTTCTGATTCCACAAACTGAGCGATTGCAAACCATGGATGAAGCTGGTGCAGCTGGGACCTGTCTGCTGGTCACTGTTTTCTGTCAGGCTCTGGTGAGAGCTGCCAAGCTCTGGAATCCTGACACCCAAGCTTTAGTTATTTCTTGTCCAAAGAAATAAAGCATTTCCAAAATGAAGTTAACATGGAGAGCACGCCCACGTCATTTCTAGGCTGTTGGTTCTCATGAGCCTTGTTAAGAGAATGGGGGTGAATGCGGCTGGTGGTCTTCAAACCTTTTTCTTTTCTTTCTATTTTTTTAAATTTTATTTCACCTCTTTCCCTTGGGCATCTGACACATCTGTATCATAGAATGGTTTGGGTTGGAAGGGACCTTAAAACTCATCCAGTCCCACCCCCTGCCATGGACACTTTCCACTAGGCCATGTTGCTCCGAGCCCTGTCCAAGGTGGCCTGGAACCCTTCCAGAAATGGGACAGCAGCAGTTTCTCTGCTCCAGTGCCTCACTGAACGTCTGAATGGCACTGGTGGGTGTGACACACAATACCTGTGTCTTTGCGGTGTGTGAAGCTGTGGGCCAGGTGTGCGCACCTAGAACATCTCAGATACTGCTGGTTATCAACACATGGTTGCCTTGGCTTCAGTTTCTTTTCAGGTGAAAATTCAAGAATTTGCTCTTGACTCATTTTTTCTAGCAGTTACAGTTCTAGCTGCCTTGAAAACAGCAGGTGAGATTAGCTGCAGTGCTGAACTGGATTGTCTGTCAATGGAGCAGGACTGCTATCTCGAAGTTTTCCTTCATTTTAGAAGTTAGCCCTACTCGCAGCCTGACTTAAAGGGACTGTTCAAGTTTTCCTGAAAGACAGAAATCTTCTCATTTTAAGATAGCTTATTTGTGGTTATACCCTGATATTTTCTATTCCTAACTTTGTATAGGTCTTGTAAAAATAGGGCATAGGAAGCATTAAACTAGAGTTGAAAACAAAATTGCCCTTATTTATATAATAGTTAAATAAGAATTTAGATTGTTATAGAAGGTTCATTTGAGTGGCATGGATTTTTATTTCAATCTTATTGTCAGGTTCAATGTTGAGGATACTGAAATGATGTGTTTTGAGGTTTGAGCATGAGAGTACAGACTTAGCTGTCTATCCAGTTGTTCTCCCAAGCCTCAAATGTTCATCAGGATCATGGGCATTAGGTACTTCAATGCTTGGCTTAGCCCTGTCTGATCTTGTTTTGGCAGATGTGGAGCACTCATACCGCTGCTTCCATTTGCAGGGGACGTCTCAATGTCAGTTTTTAAAGTGAACAATAAAAACTCACTTCATTTGCTTTGTCCAATCATTTAAAAACCGAAATATTTATAACTTAATGCTCCTATAATTTTGAAATGATTTTTAAATTTTTTAATGTGCATTTCTGTGTGGTCCTACAGGTGTTAGCTGATGCTGTTGCACGCTTGGTTGTAGATAAATTCAGTGATTTGACAGAAAATTTCTCATCTCCACATGCACGTCGAAAAGTCCTTGCTGGAGTTGTCATGACAACAGGTAAATGAAAAAAGTAGTATTTTGAGTGCTTAAATATGAGAGCTCTGTTTGCATCTAGTGAACTTAACTTTTTTCAGTCAACCGGTATTGAAATGTATTTTTACTGTTTAATCTTGAAGGTGGACTAAATATAGTAATTAAATCTCAGGTACTTATAGGAATATTATACCTGCAAATACTTCTTCGTTCACAGAGTTCCTGTCCTCTGCCTGAGACATCTGAGTAGCTCACAAAATGTAGGTTTTAAAGTTAATCATGAAACTTTGGGAAAATAAATAAAATCCCCCATCAGTATTCCTGGTTTAGGCATGTTATGTAAGTATTATGCTTATTTCCAAGGTTCTGAGATTTTGTCCCTTGTTATTTTGCTACATTTTATTCTTAGTGCTCTTATGGCAGTCATTTTATTAAAAATGAAGAATGCTTTTTGTTTTGGCAGGTGGCAGAGGTGTGTATGTGTAAGCAGTGGTGTCATGGCTCCCTAGGTGCTGACACGAGATCTCTGCTTGTCCAAATCACCCAAAGCAGTGAAGTTCTGCCCTAATCTGTGACCTAAACTAATCTATGACCATGCTGCTGCTGAGTTTTGCTCACATTAAGGTTTTATCCTGGTCTTCAGTCCATGTGAACTCTTGGTGGAATGTCCATTTTGAAGCTGTCCCAGCTCTGTCCCCTCTGATCTCTTGCCCTCCCACTCACACAGGCCATTGGGAGGTTTGGGAAGCCTTGATGCTCTTCAAGCTCTGTTGAGCAACAGCCAGATCTCCATCTGGTAATAACACTGTTTTAGCCCCAGATTCATGAGGAACGTGCTGTAGTTTCGTTTGTTTTGTAATATTTAACAGGTTTTTGTACTATTTGCAGCCTTGTATGTACAATTCCTAGAAGGGTCATGTGCTGAAGAATTTAGACTTAACTAACACGTGAATACCTTTTGATGAACTGAAGCAATAGCTTTACACAGAATAAGAAAATACCTTGCCATGGATACATGTTTGGAGAATGCCTGGAATTAAATTACCCCATTGCACAGCCTTATGTTACAGCCTGGTGCTTCTCCTCTACCCTGTGGGCAGGAGGGCCCAGCTGGGCTCAGGTTCATTTTAACTTGTTGGGCTTTTTTTACTCCTGAATATTTTGCTAAGTGGCATTTTGACCTGTCTTTATTAGTCCTTCATTCAGCTGGATTTTTTGAGTGATAAAGGACAGTTCTCTGTATTGAAAACACCCACCCAATGTACTTTTTAAGTCCTATTGCATGGGATGGTTTAATACCAAGAAGTAAACATGATACTGGTGATCTTTACAGTGATTTAAGCATTTACATTTCTTTTTTTTTCCCTAGTCTTACCTATCCAGTTGTTGGCTCAATACCCTTCCATAACATGTTGCTGCTTTAATAAACCAGTGCCTTTCAGTTTTCAAAAGTGGCTGCATAGGCTGAATATCTGCATAGGTGGCCAGAAGATACAACTGAAAGTTACTGGCTGCCTGAATCTCAGGAAAAAAAGCACTTTGGATCTCGGGTTTTAATAATTCTTCTTGAAGCAGCACTTTTTACGTGCAGGTTTTCAATTTTTAACTTGTCTGAACTCCAGCATGAAGAGAAGTAGTTCTCGTAAGAACCACTGACAATGCCTCATGCAGGGAGGTATGGCTGAGTGAAGCTTTTGTTTTAATTAAATTATCAGAAGAAAAAACATTTATCTTTTTAAAGAAGCAAGCAACGAAAAAAAAGAGCACTGTTTGGGTTCTGCAAGAAGATCATTCAGTGCATTATTTGTGATGTTAATTGCATCTCCTTCCTGAAATTCTGTTTTGCAGGTACAGATGTGAAAGATGCCCTGGTAATAAGTGTTTCTACAGGAACAAAATGCATTAATGGTGAATACATGAGTGATCGTGGTCTTGCATTAAATGACTGCCATGCAGAAATTGTAGCTCGACGGTGTCTGCTGAAATTTCTGTACATGCAACTTGAGCTTTACCTAAGGTAAGCTGGAGGGAAAAAGATGATGAGCTGATCCCACTGAGCTGAAAAGGTGTCTGTGGAAAACATCTGTCTTCATTATTTTAGTGTAAAGCACTTGTCCTGTTGCATTAGGATGTTGAATTTAGAACGTGTGCCACTTGCCCTCAAGGTTGAGTTGAACAAAACATTTATTCACTGAGGTGTCAGTCATGAGAGGGGAGGACGGGGAAAATAATTTGCAGACATTTTGTAAACTGTAAATGTATAAATCAAAATAATGTGAAGTGGGCTAAAGGTTGCTGATGTTTCATTTAAGTGCCTGAAAGCTCTTGACATTTGGGATTGCTGTAGGCTCTTTGTTTCCTGTCTCGATGGTCCTTTAATTTTGTTAATTGTCATAACTGTTAGATTTATATTACAGAATATATTTTCAGCCATCCTGCGTTTGTTTTTAATGCCTGTTAAGTCTGCCCAGCTTACGCCTATTTCCATGTTAATGTCAGTTTTGACTCCAGTCTTCTTCTGTTTCAGCAATAAAGAAGATCAGCAAAAATCCATTTTCATCAGATCAGAGCAAGGCGGGTTTAAGCTGAAGGAGAATGTGCAGTTCCATCTCTATATCAGCACATCTCCTTGTGGTGATGCTCGGATTTTCTCACCCCATGAAGCAGCACAAGAGGGTATGACAGCAGTCCTCTTCCACCCAAGGGAGCTTAAATTATTCTTGGGGCATGTACAAGCAGCACGGTTAAAATTTAGGTGTCTTCTTTCCTTTTAGCATAGAAGTGTGTTAGACAAAGATCTCTTCCAAAAAAATCTGAGCTGTTCTTCCTCTGTGGTAGAAGTTCAGTATAGAGTGATGAGCCCTGTGGTCTTGAAGAGGCTGATGCTAACTGAGATAAGCCAGTGAGTCAGCAAGTATTCCTACAGAACTAACCACCCCCTTTCTGTTCCCATCCTTTAACAGCAGTTCTCTCCCTGCCCCTTCCACAGTCTGCCCATCACTTCATTTTAACTCTAACACACTGAACAGAGCTCGGGAGCTGCCTGCCTCCTACTGTTTCTTTGGTGAAAGCTTGGTTTAACTGCAAGTGTGTTTTGGAAGGGGCAATATTTGTGAGAGGTGTCTGATGCTGCAGCTGAATTGCCAAGAGCAGTAGGAACTGTGATGCAAGCCCACAGTAACTGCTGGCAAATACCTCAAATCAGTCTTTCTTATTGTGATTCTAATGTAAAACCCTTTGAGAATGTTCCTCAGGTGATTCTCAGTGCTTTTTGTTCTTCAGACCAAGGGGACAGACATCCAAACCGAAAAGCCAGAGGGCAGCTACGGACAAAAATCGAGTCTGGGGAAGGGACGATCCCTGTGCGCTCCACTACCACTATCCAGACGTGGGATGGGGTTCTGCAAGGGGAGAGGCTGCTGACCATGTCCTGCAGTGACAAGATAGCCAGGTGAGACACCGAAGGATTGGTTTTGTTGCTGTTGATGTTATTGCTGAGGGAGGGCATAGGACAAGGGGGCATGGCCTTAAGCTGAAGCAGGGCTGGGTTAGATGGGATATTGGGAAGAAATTCTTCCCTGTGAGGGTGCTGAGGCTCTGGCGCAGGGTGCCCAGAGGAGCTGTGGCTGCCCCATCCCTGGAAGTGTTCAAGGCCAAGGCTGGATGTGGCTAGGAGCAACCTGAACTAGTGGAAGGTGTCTCTGCCCATGGCAGAGGGGTGGAGTCTTTAAGGTCCTTCCAGTCCATCCTGTGATTCCTACAAGAGGGGAGGGGTGCATGGTACCCACAGTGAATGTGCAGGGAAGTGATGGGCTTATCTCACTGCTTAGACATAGTGTGAGGGTGGCTCTCACCCCTGTGATAAAGCTCTGATTCTTCACCTGCAATTGGTGTCAGACCTTTTACTGGCTTCAGAGACAAGGTGTAGTCATTCTGTACCACTCCAGCCACACCAAGTCATGACAGCTTTGTTCTGTATTTCTGTCACTGGGGAATGGCAGAGGAATGTTTTAGATTTTTTTCCCCTGAAGTAGTATAGCATTAGGAAAACAGTGCAATAAATCTATTGCATTACTTCTATTTGGATAACTTCCTCTGGTGATATACATCCTTGTCCCATCGTTGGAAATGTTCAAAGTCAGGTTGGATAGGGCTTGGAGCAACCTGGTCTAGTTGAAAGGGTCCCTGCCTGTGGCCTGGGTTTGGAACAGGGAAACTTTAAAGTCCCTTCCAACCCAAACCATTCCATAATATCGAAGATTTCTGTATTTTCCATGCATAGTTGGGATTTTTATTATTTTTTTATGGTGAAAAGTGTCCCTGTTAAAAAAATCCTAATTGGTGGCCACTTCTAGTTTTTACTCTAGAATTTTAATTCTAGTTTAAATATTTTATTGACATTAAATATTTTGTTTCCAGAACAATATTCTAATTCATGTTTAATCCAATTCCTTTTTTGTTGTTCTTTTTGACATATATTGAAAGATCTTTGTTGTTTGTTTTAAAAATGATAAATGGACAAAAAAAATTCAGCAGTAATATTCTTTAACAAGCATTGGAAGTATGGGAGAGTTGCAACATCATAATTTTTTTAAATGAGTCTATGTGTTCGCAGCCTTTGTGCTCTTGCAAAGTAGAAGAGAAATGTGAAGTTTTTCAGTTATTTTTAATTATATATATTGTATATGTTTTAATTAAAGGAGCTCTGCTGTTTTCTCAAGTCACCGTTAATTAGCCTGATTCAAAGGTTATTAAAGATATTAACTTGGAGCTATTCTTGTGAACTGCATATGCCAAGTGAAAAATAGAAGGAAGGTTATATAATGGCTTTGTTCCTTTAATCTTGTCTCAAGTAATCAACATCTCTACTGAAGGAAAACATTTTATTTTAGTTTAAGTACCCCTACCATAAATGAATAGAGCCTTTCAGAAGCTAGGACAGGCAGCTGGGGAAAGGTAATTCTACAAAAATTACATTTCTGCTTCTTTTATAATATTGTCAGTAACATTCACCAGATAAATTCCCCAGTTTCATGCCAGGGGCTTCTCTCAGCAACCTGACTTGGGATTCATGCCACATTCTTTTATCACATTGTCATTGCAAATATATATTTAAAAAAAAAAAAAAGCCAGTTGTTGAGCTAGAACACATTTGACTCTTTTGTTGATTTTGTGTGATGCAGAACAGAATCCATCTCTCGCTTCCATAGCTAGCTGTCACCTCTCCTTGGGGCTAATGGGAATAATTTTGTTTGTGCCAGTGAAGGAAGCAAATAGAACCCCTTGACACAGAACAAAGACTGTATGACGGGTAAGGAGGCCCAAATTTTCATCTTCTTTTTTTTTTTTTTCTTCTTTTCTTTAACATTGCCCTTGATGTGTTTTGTCCATTTAAATTCGAAAGAATGCCTTGCTCCATAGTGTCCAGCAATCAGTCCTCCAGTATGCCTCAGACCCAGGAATTTCCACTGAGCCTTCCCAAAGTTTCACAAACACAGCCTGGGAAAGATGTGGATAAATTTGGAGTGTGGGATTGCACTTGTATCAAACCACTTGTATCTGAACTGGCTCATCTGTGTGGATTATCTGTATAATCCAACTTGCTGTTTCTAGCCTTTGAGTGCTTTGCTGCAGTGTGCTGCCCAGCACCCTCCTAGACCTGGTAGGGACATCCAGGAAAAGTCATGAGAAACGTGGGAGGGCCATGAGTGTAATCCCACTTGGACTGGAAGCCCTAAACAGGGCTGTCCTGGTGTGTCAGAGCTCAGTGGCTCTGCAATAAGGTGTTAGGCTGGTTTCTGACTGGAGTTAGCATTAATATACATGCATTTGTTTTAAATGGATCCTGGCCTGGTGCCATGGTACTTCACAATGTTGATTTTTGCCTTTTTTCTTTTGATGTCTTTTTCTGCCCATGTTTTTGGTTTCAAATAATTACTTACCTTCTCACTATACATTCCAGGTAATGGTTAATGTCCTGCTAGGAAGTGAAAAATTCCTTTTCACACAGTTTCTTAGAAAAGCTCTAGAAACTGAGAAAAAACTTTCTAGGTTGAGTTGTTAAAAGGGAAGTCATTGCTTTTCTACTTTTAAATAAGAGGAAGTATTTTTCTGATAAACTTTTGTGTGAAAGAGCATCACACGCCCATCCACTGGCCTTGTTTTGTGCTCATTCAGAGTGGGAAATCCAAATGGACATTTGTAACTCGGTCTTCCTCATTTTTTTTCTCCCCAAAAGTGAGCATTTCTCCCTACTAGTTCATAACCCAGTGACAGTAGCTGATGTGAATTGTGGTGGCCACTGTGATGCATGGTGGCTGTGTAGCACTTAGGTGAGATACCTGAGGGGAGGTGGTGAGAAATGACTACCCGTGGTGTACCGTTATGGAACCTCTCCAACTAAGCTCACCTATGTTATGATCCAGTTTAAACCCAGAAGAGCAAAGAAAGCGAAATCTCTGTGCATAAAATGGACAGAACTTTGAATGTTCAAAAAATGCCCAAACACCATGATTAAAAGCAAACGAGGTTTGATCTCGTTTGTAAAATATATCAATTTTTTGTGCCAGCCTGGCAGCTGATAGCCCCAGAGCTGTGGCTTCCACCCCGACGGTGCTAAGCTGGATCCTTCTGTGAATGAATACTTCTTCCCCAGCCCTGAATTGTTACTTCATCCCATCTTCATCAGCGAGCACTGTAGGGCCTCAGTCAGGTCTTTTACAGTGTACTGGTCTTCTCTGTGGCTTTTGTAGTACAGTTTTGTTATAACAGGCAGATGAAGATGTTTAAGTCATAAAACTACAACGTTTCAGTCCCCAACAACATGTAGGCAGCAGTGCTAAAAAAGCTGGGACAAGTTAGAGCTGTGTGGTTTCCTGCCTCAGTGCAGCTACGTGGGGAAAACTGCAAATCTGAAATGGTGTTTGTGAGAAGAGCTGCTGTAGAAGGTCAGAGGCTTCCTGCACTTAGGATTTATAGTGTGGGCTGCTGACCCAGCCACTTGATTTAAGGGAAGCTCTCACTCCTTGTAAAGATATTGCTGCCTGTTTACATCTGTGGCTCTTGAAGAGGAGTGGTCATAGAGATTTAATTAATCTCTTTTGGAAACAAAGAGACTTCGGGTTTAAAGTTGTGCCTTCTGCGTGCCAGAAGGAAAAGTGCTTTCTGGGATAGTCCTACATCTTCCTGCAGTTACCTTGTCTCATTTACTATCAATTACAAGTGAAAACTTGTGATAAATGAAGTGCCAACTAAATAATTTTCATTTCTTCATAGTAATTGCTGTTTATAAATGATATTGATATGAGAAGCTCTTTGAGCTGTAAACACTTGTCAGGTTTTGCCTTGTTGAGTAGTTGCAGGAGACTCTTGTTTTCCTGAGATGAACTTTTACACCAGTTCCATGTGGACACCGTTGGGGGTCACACATAGTGACTCCCTGCCCCATCCTGCTCTCTGCATAAAAATTAATAAATAAGATGTTTGATATTGTCTTGGTTTGGAGACAAATCTGGGGGAAAACCTCTGTATAGGATCTTTCTGGGAAGCAAACCTAAGTGGCTCCTCTCTTTAACTGGTCTGGTAAAAAAACTTCTTTGGAGAAAAGTGGAAAAAACTATTTTACTAAACAAATAAAGTGCATACAAGTATAAAGAATGAATAATATGAAACAATAAAACTTCTCCTTCTGAAGTGAGATGGCAAATTGAGAAAGATGCTAGATGCTGCTGCATTAACATCAAGTTTTATGACTTACTGCTGTTAGGCCCCCCCCAATTCTGGATTTTCTCTAAAATAATGTGAATAGCAGAATTTCTGTACCTTTTGAGTCTGGAAAGTTCAGAGGAGAGTTTTTTCCTGCCACGTGTATTTTTAAACGGTTTTATTTTTGGCAAGAGGTGCTATCAGCACGCTGTGAAAGTGTTGCTGAGAGTTAATTTTTGCTTACCTTTTCATGTGTCAAGAGCTGTGAAATAAACTGCATTTCATGAAGAAATGCAGATTTTTTAGGAATTCAGTGTAGATATCCCTCAGCAGATAGTGGTCCAAAGCAGAAATGTGACAATTTAGCAAGGAGGAGAGGACTCCTCTTGATTTGATGTCAGTCTCTGGTTTCTCCATCCTCTTTTTTCAGTGCAATGTGCTTGAGATGAGCAGAAAGGTTGAGGAAGTGCATCCATCCTCCAGACTGTTAGGAACAGGATCTAGAGTAGTACATGTAGAATAAGAAAACCAGTGAGTATGATAAATTTATAAAATTCAGGTTTCCCACTGAGGTGCTCATCTATATGACATCAGGTGAGCAGGGTACAGTGTCCTCTGTGTAAATTGACAGGAGTTGAACACAGCTCATGTGCATTGATCTGCAAAGGCCAAGGTTGGGGTTGAACCTATGGTGGTGTTGGGATGTACTGGTTTGTAGGAGCATTTCCAAACAGTGGAGGAGTCACTGTTATCTGTACCCCAGCTCAAATTAGGGTACCTGTGTTTAAGTGTTAGTTTGAATGTAAATTGTGAGGTTATTTATACCAGTCTAAGAGCTTGCACTTTAAATAATTTTTACTTTAGGGTAAACTTTTTGAAGGTTATCAGAGAGAATTCTTGTAGTTACTTAAAAGCAGAATGCTCAGAATATGTTAAATACTGTTAAAAGACAATTTTTTGCTTACTTTAGACAAGTATCTCAATGTTTCCAGTGGAAGAGTTTCCCTGCCTGCTTCCCTGGGTGTTCTTTCCCATCTGCAACTCTCTGCTTTACGTGCCTTACTTCAGGTTTTTCATGATCTATTGATGTGATGCAGCATTTCTGTGTTCTGCTCATGCTCATTCTTTAGCACCCACGTTCGGTGTGCAAGCTGGGTTTAAGTCACTTCTCTTACCTAACTCTTTTCTGATACTGTCTTTAATGTGAAGAAAAAAAATCCATTGTTTAATTGCTCCACTGGAAAGACAACACTGACTTGAGGTTTTCTGTAGTCCATTTTGCTTTTTCTGCTCTGCACTGCATGCTTTGTAGTGAAATACAGCATTTGGCCCCTTAATTTCAGAAGAAATCGTGCTGTCAGTGAAGGTTAATGCTATATTGGCAGCAGTTGTTGGTGTGAGTTCTGACAATCTGTGCCTGTAAACTGGAGGACGAGGCAGTTTTACCACTTCTGGAGGTGATGCCTGTGGCCTTTTGAAAACTGAGGTGTGGTGCTGATTTCTTCTCAGTTTATATTATTATATAAAGTTGTTTGAGCATACATGCTAATGGAAGTGAGATATTCCTGTTTGACAGAAGTACAGTATGAAGAAGGGACGAGGAGAAAGTGACTATGCAGTTCTTTCTTTCACTCTGCTGTGATCTGCAGAACATGACCATAAATGTGATAGGGAGAGGTTGAGGGATCTGGAGGGCTCAGCCTGAAGGAAAGGAGGCTCAGGGGTGACTTTCTTGCTCTCCACAGCTCCCTGAATGGGAGGGCAGAGTTAGCTGAGGGTTGGTCTCTTCTCCCAGATGTCAAGGGACAGGACCAGAAGAAATGGCCTCAAGCTGTGCCAGGTGAGGTTCAGGTTAGATATCGGGGCAAAAATTGGCCAGGCACTGGAACAGGCTGCCCAGGGAGGTGGTGGAGTGTCCCTGGAAGCGTCCAAAAGGTGTGTGGATGTGGCACCTGGGAACCGTGGTGAGCAGGATGGTCCTGAGCAGGGTTAGTGGTTGGACTTGATGATTTTACAGGGCTTTTCCAGACTTAGTGATTATGTGATTTGTTTGGGTTTCATGTTTATCTCTGCACTATAACCAGTTTCTGATAGAATACATTTCTGTAGAGAAGTATAAGTTCTTTTATTATAGCAATGAAATTTACAGCTAGTTTTATGAACCTAATCACCACCCAAACCCTGCCTAATGAATATTAAGAGTTTTGGTTGTCTGAGTGCTTTCTGCAGCCCCTGTCCTTGCACAGGCTCATTGCTCTGAGCCCAGCACGAGCGCGTGCTGCAGTGGCAAAGGGGATCCAGCAAAACAAGGCCAGTAATACCAGGTCATGCAGTCCTCTTTGCAGAGGTTTGCTCAGCTGTCCTCACTCCTCCTCCTCCTCTAATCAGAAGTTCACAAGACAAATGTCAGCCTTCATTTTCTGCCCCAGAGAAGGTCACCAAGTGTGGGAGGAAGCAGCAAAACATGAGCTCTGGAAATACAGAAGTCAGAAGTAAGGCAAAGGGTGTGGCAGAGGGTTTATTTGGGAAGTAAGGGCTTGCCAGAGGAGGGCTTTGGCCTATTTTAAAATGTCTGTCCTCACTTAAGCACTGATCATGTAAAATGTGATGTGCCTTGTCTGCAAACCTGAGCTTGCAACACTCAGTCTTGATTTTTTTCTGGGTGTTTCTTCCATAGTTATTACCTGTGTCTGTAGCAGCCAGAAAGGCATCTTGGTCCTGGGAAGCAACTATTTTCACTTGGTATCTTTACTCTGACACTTGGTTGCTGAATGTGTTTTCAGTCTTATAAAAAATACGCCTTTATTCCATGTAGAATCCACCTCATATATTAGCACAGTATTTTTACTCACTTATTAGGGCCTGCTTTTTTTTAAATGACAGGTGAGTAAATTAATGCATATTGCCTCCATTTTCACCATCACTAAGGATATGCAAAGAAATAGGTTCTTTGGATTATAATCTTTGTTTTACCATTTTTATTTTTATATATTAAAAAAGAAACAAGTTGCAAGTCCTGAAGCCAGCGTGCATAGTTCAGTTTTTGCAGTAGTGAAACAGTTGTAGTGTGGAGTTTCTAGCCTGAAAGAATGTGTAGCCCTGCCATCCCAGCACAAGCTGCAGGAAACACTGTTAGCAGCATCTGAATTCCCTGTTTTCCTAGGAGAACCTTGCAGCCTGGTATAGCATGGGCTTTTTAATTAGGACAACCAATCTGTGGGAGCACGAGAGCTTCTGATGTTCTCCTCTGTTTTATCCAAGCACCAAAGGAAACTTTTCCTGCTTCCTGTGTCTGGCTGTTGCAGTTGGACTCCAGCTCCCGGCTGGACAGGGCTTGGAGCAACCTGGGCTACTGGAAGGTGCCCCTGCCCATGGCAGGGTTTGGAGCTAGATTGTTTAAGGTCCCTTCCAAGCCAAACCATTCTGGGATTCCAAGACTGAAATATGCTATTTTCATAGTGCCTCAGTATTTCTCTGACCAAGGCAGTGAAAATACTCTGCAGGAGATGTTGTGGTTTTCAAAAGTATTTTGTGTGACAGGCGTTGAGAGCCAAAACTTTATCAAATGAACACAATTTAAAAATAATCATAATCAGGATTTTGCTCCTAGGTGTTCTATATCCATGCCACCAGACCTGATCCAGTGTAAATCACAGTGCTCAGACAGGGATTTATGTTTGGAATCTGTGAAGCAGCCAAAGGGAGCAAAGACTGTATGCATTCTTTGTATGTTTTCAGTTTCCATATTCAGTTTTGTCCCTGCCCATGGATATTGCAGGCCAGTGCACATGTCCTTCCTGTCAGCAGGATGTGGGCAGCTGGGCTGGAGTTTGAAGGATAGGTGAGGTGTGGAGGTCTTGCAGACAGTCCTTCTTGTGCTCTGGGAAGGATGCTCTTCTCCCTGCCAGGTGTCTTCTGGAGGCATCAGCTGCTGTTTCTGGTGGAGAATCTCACAGTTTGGCTTTCTCCCATTGAATGATCCTGTCCATCTCTGGCATTAGAGTGCTGGAAAATGCATCACCAGACATGTTAGCAGGGGTACAGGTTGCAGAGTCTGCTCCTGTTCTAGGTCATTTTACTCAGGATTACACTGAGTATCCCCTAAGCTGATCACTGAAATTCTGGCAGGTGTCACAGCTTATGCTACCATGGTCATGTGCTGGTCAGGAGGAAGGGTTGAAAGTCTAGTCCATTGTGATTAACTGCTGTTATGTCTGGCAGATGTTACTTGTTCCATTAAAAAGAAAGTGTTTTTTTGTTTTTTGTTTTGTTTTGTTTTTCCCTCCCTCTTAGGTGGAACGTATTGGGTATTCAAGGAGCCTTACTTAGCCTCTTTGTGGAGCCAATTTACTTCTCTAGCATCATCTTGGGGAGTTTATATCATGGGGATCATCTATCCAGAGCCGTTTACCAGAGGATAGCAGAGATAGAAGATCTACCACCTCTTTATACACTCAACAGACCTTTACTTAGTGGCAAGTATCTAATGGAGAAGGCCGTGCCGGTAACTAAGTCTGTTCCAGTAGCATTGTGATTTTGTAGTTCTCAAAACCTTGCAAACTGTGTGCTGTGAGTAAACTGCTTGCTGCTTACAATAGAGAAGTTGTGGTGGAAATGTAATACAGATACCCAGTCAGAAATACCGTAGCAAGGACCTTTAAAAGTTGGAAAGAGCTGAGGGATGGAACTTTTGGATGAGTTTTCACACCATTCCCGTCCGGAGCATGCCCTAGGAAGATGTGAGGAGAGTTGAAGGCTTAGGGAAACCTCCTCCCACCTCTGAAATAGTGTGCTAGCACTTACTGTCACTTCTCTAGAACTGCAGATTTTTGTTGAGTGGTCCCTTCCATCTATCAGTATGCCAAGATAGGCACGCTTTGCTCACAATTTCCAGGTCAATAATCAACTCAAAATGGACAGAGATAACACCTCACCTGTCTTAAATTCCAAAATGGCTTGTTACAGTAATGCTTTGAAAGCTTTAAAACGGAAATCTCATCCTCCCTCTCACTGTGTGCATTGCTTTGTTCTGCAGAGGTTAGCTTGTGGCATGTGTTTATTTTCCAGGGGGGAAAAAAAAGCGGCTCATACTTTTAAAGCATGTTTAAAGATTGATGTGCATTTTTAAAAAGGATTTAGGGAGGGAGTGAAGAAAAGAGCATTGTGAACAATGAGTATTTCTTTAGGTAAGAAAGGTAATAAGGATTCCCTGAACTAGGATGTATAAAAATGTTGAAACGTATTTGTCCTTATATTAGCAAGTAAAGAACAGTTGCAATGCTCTGTACCAAGCATCTAATAGTTTTATGGGCCTAGTAGCTGATGTATGGACTGTCTCTGCCTGATTTTGGGGAATTTTTATCAGTCCTTAAAAACAGCAGGCTTGTGGCAGGGTGAGAAGCGGTTTTGTTATCCTTTTCACAGCATGTACCAGTACCTTGTCTTCTTGAAAATCATCTTTCTGCAATGGTGCTATCATCTATTTCCCATGAAATAGAACCATCTGTTTAAACAGTTGAGCCAGGACTTGCTGTGCAGCTGAGAGAGTTTGGAAATGTTCTCGGCTGTTGAGTTTCCACAAAAATACACATCTCAAAATGTACAGAAAGGTTCTTTAGGAGGTTGGGCAGAGAATTATATTGATGTATATTCTTTTACTGGTTCAGTCTTGAAAGCTGATTTTCTGACCTCTGCTGCTAAATTCAGCTGGGGCAGTCATGTAGCTGCTCCTGTGCTCTTGGATTCACGGATTTTTCAGTTTATTCTTACCTAGAACAAGCACAGCAGAAGTACCTATCTCCAGTTCTGTGTTCTTTCTTGTACCACGCACACACCTCTGATTTATTTCCACCAGGGACATGAACTAAAACAGAAATATCTGTCTTGCCCTACTGTCCTGCCTGTTTGGCTGAGAAAGTACTGTAAAAACAGGTTTTCTTCCTCTAATAAAGCAAATTTTGTGTCTGCTGGGGCACCTGCATTAAGTCAGAATTATTTTGAGATACTGTTTGTACTGCTGGGAATTGTCTTTTCGTCATCTTTCTTTCTTTGAGGTAGTTTTAACTTACAGCTTTTGCCAACACATTGAAGCATAGAATCATTAAGGTTGTAAAAGACTCCCAAGATCATCACATCTAACCATTAGCCCAGCACTTCCCTGTCCACCATATTCAGTTCCAGTGGGGAACACTCACGCCAGAGCAGGTGTTTTTCAGCTGAGGGATGCAGGAAATATGTCTATTTATAAAAAAACACCCTCCTGTGCTGACTCTTGGAAGCTTTGGTTGCAGGATCCAGCTTTTCAGGGTGCCTTTAGCACCCCAGCACTGGAGGCAGTTGAGCTCTCTCTGAGAGGTGGCCACCCCACTTGAAGAGAAGACAGGTTTAAATTTTGAAAATTTTTAGAATAATCTGAAAAAAAAATGATTTCTCAATCAGAGTGAGGGTAGTTGGATAAATCAGCCAATATCAAGTTGCCCATCTGCAGGGTGACCTGCACAGACTCTTTTTGAGGGGGAGCCACTGTGGGAGGTGGGCATGCAGGAGTTCACCCAAGCTGAAGCCCGAGTCAGGTACTGAGATCTTTTAGAAATCCTTAACACGTCTTTCATTTCTTCATTCCTGATTCCATGTTTTGAAATGGTTTCAACTTTTTGCCATCCACAGCCTCCTTGAGTAAAGAGGACTGTGGAATGTGCAAGGGTTTAAAGGTTTGTGCAAAAGACCTTCCTTTCTGCTAATTCACGCAATTAGATGTTCCTCAGTGCTCTGTGAGATCCAGGCCATAAGCAGTGGTCATGACACTCAGTTTTCTATACCTCTGAGATATTCCTTCCTACATAAGCCCTATTTTTTTGCAAGCTGAAGTGTCTTAATCCACTTTGTTGTTCCTTGCACAGAGACCCTTTCACATCAGGATCATTTTGCAGACCCATTTTTGTGCTAGTTAGACCAGGGCAGTACCTGATATTCAGGGTCAAGCAGCAATACTAGTCTATGTAGTGGCATATATCCTGTTCACTTCCTTGATCCTTCACTAATAATTCCTGACATTCACTTTGATTACTGTTGGTAAATGACCTGACTTTTTGGTAGAATTGAATATTGGAAACTAAAATCTCATTCCTGAATGCTAACATTGAGCTCCAAGTCCAGCACCCCTTGTGCAAGGTTGCTTTGGGTTTTCTCCTAATATGTGTTTATATTCATCTCTGAGGAATGTCATCTGCCTTTTTATTACCTAGACATCCAGTAGGTGAGGTTTTTTTCTGCTACTTTTTGCTATTGCTCCTCTTACTGCTATTTTAAAAAAAATTAATATCATCAATGATCCTACCTCTGTTTTTCCCCCCCTCTGCATCCCAGGTCTACCCTGAGCTGGGGGGGGTCTCCAGCTGTGTTCACTCTTCCCAAAGAGACCATATTTATCCAAGTGTTAATTAATTTGTTTTTGAGGTAGACAAAAATAAACCCTTCAACAGAACTTCTGGTGATTTTATTTGGCTGTTCCCTTGGTACCTTATCCTCCTGTTCGCATTGGTGTTTTTCAGCTTTCTGTGTCCTTTTTAATGAAGCTTGTTTTAGCTCTCTCCTCAAAGAACTGTCAAACTTTTATTACTTATATAAGCACTGGCACAAAGAGCTGCAACCTTTGCTCTTACTTATTATATCCCTTTGTAATAATATTCAACAATAAGTTCTGAGCAATGTTCTCTAAATAGCTTTAGTTCTATTAGTTTTCAAAGAAGAGTAAAATATTTGACTTTCTGTCCTAAATTTCTGTTTCTAATCTCAGCATATTGTGCTAGATTCATGTCTAGATTTTTGAGGGGAAGATACAACCCACCTGAAGTTCTATCAAATACTTTGATTTTGAGATGACCTTTTTCTCCCTGTCCATGGTACTTGTGATCCACCATCAGGGACTCTTTTGATATCTCTCCAGGGTTCTTGCATGCAAATAAGCAGCTGAATGGGTTGTTATCAATTAAATCTATTTGAAATTCTAAATCTGGGTTGGTTTTGGAGTTGTGGTTTTTTTTTTTTTTTTTTTTTTAATTAATTAATTAATCAAAAACCAAGGATGGAATCATATAATTACAATGGAAATGTGGTGCATACTGGATGTTCAGCTTTCTCATCTTTATTTGATTTGCCTGTGGGGCTGGTTGTGATATCACAGGTGTTTTGGAGTACTTGATGACCTCTGTCTGATCCCTGTACTTGTTTATAGTGTATGGAATGAAAGAAAAGGTAATAGTACAGATGTCATTGAGTTAAATTTTTGCCTCAGTACTTTCGGTAAAACCGACTTTTGTTCCAATTCTCAAAATTTTCAGCTTATATATTAAGAAAATGGGAAATGTTAGGTTATTTTCTGTTATTATTCTGTTAATTATTTCTTATCAGTCATAGTGACAAGATTGATCCAAACCAAGGGTAAAAATACAACAGCTTCAGTAGCTTATATTTCAGAAGGTTTCTTTGTTTATTAAATGAGGAATCCATGATAGGAAGCAAACTGAAATGTGCTGGGTCATTCTGACCTCGTAGGTTTTGCACACTCAGTGCTGGGCCCAGAGGTGCCATGAGACTGAGCCAGGTGAGCCAGTCCTGCTCCCAGGTGCTCAGCTTTATTAGACTGCTGGTATTTCCAGATATCAGCCAGAAATGCATCCTGCTGTGTTGCTTATGTTCAATTTCTTCAGATTTTATTAAGTGTAGGACCTTGCCTAACAGTGGAGTAGACTTGAAATAGGTTCTCGGCGAGAGCTGCCTTAAAGTAAAAATGGGATTTTTATTTACTAGAGAGACCAAATTGCCCTGGTGCTTTGCTCTCTCCTGCTGAGGTGACTGAGACATCTTAAATAGATTTTTGCCTCCCCTGGACTGTCAGATGTGTCACGTGTGCATGGCAACAGCTGCTGTGACTTTCATTATGTACAGTCCATCTTTAAGGACCGGGATGGTGTGGGGAATAAATCCTGGCCCGGGCCGTCAGCCAGACTCTGTTTGTGCTTGGGTTGGATTGTGGTGGCTTTGCTTCCCCATCCCTGGAGATAAGAGCCATAGCTGGAAGGTGTCACATAATTTAACACCTGAGCAAAGTGATTGGAGTCCTGTGGTTCTCCGTCTCTGGGCTCAGTGTGCACCACTGTGCGTGTAAAGTGGGGAGTCAGCTAGAACACGATGGATTTATGGTGCAAGACCCAAATGTCTGCCAGTTCTGGCTTTGTGAAGGGTGCTGAGGATGGGGCTCGCTTGCAATAGAATCAAGGGATGGTTTGTGTTGGAAGGGACTGTAAAGCCCATCTCATTCCACCGCCTGCCGTGGGCAGTGACACCTTCCGCTGTCCCAGGTTGCTCCAAGCCCCATCCATCCTGGCCATGAACACTTCCAGGGTTCATAGTTCTGCATCCATTTGGAAGTGAGATGAACTCCATGAGCTCGTGCCACAGAGCTCTCCATGATCCTCTCTGCCGAGGAGGCTGCTTTCTCCAGCAGTGCACACTTGCCCTGCTGGGAAGGACAGAACTAGAGAACACTTTAGCCAGAATGAGAGTGAGATGTCCGTGGTGTTATCTCCATGAGTCGGTGAGAAATCTGCAGGAGAATGCCTGCAAAATAACAGATCTGCTTCTAAGATGTTTTACTCCCCAACAAAAAAAAATCTTAAGTCAAGCATTTGTGTTTATAATCCTCATTAAACATCACTTTTCTTTCAGGTATCAGCAATGCAGAAGCCCGTCAGCCAGGGAAAGCCCCAAACTTCAGTGTAAACTGGACAGTAGGAGACTCTGGTCTGGAAATCATTAATGCTACAACTGGCAAGGATGAGATGGGCCGCGCCTCGCGCCTCTGTAAGCACGCGTTCTACAGCCGCTGGATGCGCATCCATGCCAAGGTACAGCTTCCAGAGGGCTGAGGTTGCCACTTCTTGAATCTTAGTGAAATACCTGGATGTGCTTTCTGTACTCAGGAGCCACTTCCCCAGCCTGTTTTAAGCCAAGCCTCATGTTAGAACCACAGAATCATTAAGGCTGAAAAAGACCCTTAAGATCAAGTCCAACCATCAGTGCAGCACCACAACCATGTTCACATTAAACCATGTCCTCTAGCAACACAACCACACATTTTTTGAAGATTTCCAGGGATTTTCTTTGAGATTTCCAGGCTACATCCCTGAGTTCCAATGCTTTACAACCCTTTCAGCAAATTTTTTTCCCCCTAATATCTAATGTAAACCTCCCTGGTGCAACTTGAGGCCAGGTAGCTGCTGCTTCATGCAGTAATGGAGAAGAACAATGTGTGTGTTAACTTATTCTTTATTGTAATGATGTCTGCTCCAAAATGCATATTCCTTGGTATATAGCTGAGTAAGCAAAGGATGCTGTCTCATTTGAGCTTGCCTCTGCACTTTAATTTATTTGGAAGGATAGTCCCATTTTCACTGCTACAGTTTTGCTCTTTACTCTCAGAAGGAAAGCTTCCAGGAATTATGTCTGTGGCTTTTTGGCCTCAACATTTTGTTTGCTAGATCCTTACCTTGTTTTAATATTAGCTGTTTAAGTAACTCAGTCCCTCTGGTACTGTTTGGCTTAATAGGGTCTTGTCTCTCTCCTTCTCTTGTCTCTCAACCCCACAGCTTTCCTCCAGCTTGCGCTCAAAGATCCTCAAGCCCAACCTGTACCACGACACCAAGCAAGGAGCCACTGAGTATCAAACTGCTAAAGAGTGTTTGTTTAAAGCATTCCTGAAGGCTGGACTTGGAGCCTGGGTGGAGAAGCCCATAGAACAGGATCAGTTTTCTCTCACAGTCTAATCCACGAACTGCACATCACTTTGGAAAGGGAGTTGTTCTGGAGATTCCTGGTGTCCAGCATTGCTTTCTGGCATCTCCACTGCCATCAAAACATCTTTCTGCTCTTTGGAGTTGGGTTTCTTTGGGGTTTTTTTTTTTGAGACTTCACAGTAGCTGCTTCTGTTTTGCCTAAGTATTGAAACTCAATGATGGTCCAACACATAATTGTATATTTTGTTATAGGAAAGTTATTTCTGGTATATTTCTAGAAATACTTTTACTGTAGAAAATTTGCAGTAAGGCTGTCCTTACTGTATACAATGACTCATTTTTTCTGGGTTAAAATAATTTCTTTTTTAATTCAATGTCATCGAGTGCATGAAGAAATTAATAGTTCCTCTAGGTTTTACACCACACTTTTAGGAAGTAGCTTAATTTTTAAAAAAGAAAATAGATGACAAAGCTGATTCTACTCCTCTGTTAACTTGTTTTTCAACTGCAGATATTTTTAGTACATAGACCACAGAGCCAGAATGGAGTCTGGACAGCTAGTTTTTTCCCAATTCCTTGCTCTTTAAAACCAGCTGCTGAAATACATGTCTTTGATGTATGTATTTATTAGTCTGTGAGCCAGTTTTTAACATGCAGCTTTTTATTCTGTTTTTAAAAATACATTTACCTCCCATTTATACCCATTGTGAAGTCTTCATTTTTTTACCATTGTAAACTGGAAACAGCAAAATAATTATTTGTAAGTTAAAAAGTTTAGTCTATAACATGCAGAAGCCTGTTTAGAAGTAGGTGATTTGTGTATCCCAGGAACTCACCCGAATACAGTCTTAACTGTAACAGCAATGTAACAGCTTTAAAAAAATCTGCTCATTTTAAGGGCACCGAGCCCGAGTTGCCAAAACCAGTCACTTGTTGGGTATTAATTGCTCTCCTCTGGAAGCTCTTAAAACAGAGAAACCAGTTCTTAAAATTTATTTTCTTCTGAGTTATATCTGCTTTCAGCCAAATTGTTGTGTCTGACATTCCCTTGCCTTTGGGCTTTACATGTGTGATGGGCATCATGAAGCTAATTAGGTAAGTTGCTCTCAAATGTGTGTCCATCTGTTTTGACTATTCCTTTAAAAAGTGTTTTTCCTGAAGGTGTGGACACTTCTGCTTTACATAAAAATGTAGGATGAAAGCGAGATACTGAGGTTTGATTAACTGCTGCGTAGAAGGAGCACCTCAGCCCCAGCAAGTCCTTGGGGTGTTGAGGACTTTGGTGTGAGCCCACTTCTGGCCAATCATGAATGTTAAGGCATTTCTGCTTGAGTAGGAACTCGTTCTCAGCTTCAAAACCTGATCAGACCTGAGAATCACTTGTGCATTAGTTGAAGTCTCTGGGTTCATGTCTTGGGAGGAAGGCACTGAGGTGCACACAGTACTTTTGGGTGGTACTGTGGATAATAGCAAGCATTCCTCTGGGAAGGCAGGAGAGTCTGTGACCCAGGGGTCCCCTCAGGGAATTGATGCTTCTAGGGCTTCCTGCCTTTTCCAGATACAAAGGGAAGGAGCTGCAATAGAAGGGCTGGGTTAATTCACCTTTGTAGTGGCTTCAGTCACCCTGTCACCTTCTCATTAAAGCTGAGAGCACTCCCATGGCCTCTGCAGGCCCAACAGGGCTCTTGGAGTCATCATCCAGCTGAGGTTTAGACTGACCTCTTCCAAAACAAAAAGGAATCCAGTTGTTTGTGGTCTGACTTTGCAAGCACTGGGACACCAGCCTTTGGGATTGACCTTGTCTTGGTCACACAGCAGAGATTCTCTTTGGGGCTGTGGTTGAGTGTGTGAACATGTTTCTGTGGGGTTGAGGAAAAGGTGTTCACGCCATGTGTGTTTCATTGGAGTCATTACTGCTTTCAGGTGAAATACACATTTTTAAGGCACTTGTTCAAAAGTTGGTGTCTCTCTGATTTTTTTTTTTTTTTTTGAGAACTAGGAAAGTAGAAGCTCAAACTATTTTTTTTATGAAGTCAAAAATATGAACAAAATATTTAAATAGCATTATAGACATAGTTTTTTTAGCTGTTGAAATGAACTATTAAATTAAATTGTAACAGAAGTACGTTCCATGCCAAAATCTTTTGATGGAGGAGTGGTGTCAGGTTATTTATGAGGAACAGTTCTCTTGTTGGCATTTCTGGGATTTTAAGAAGAAGTTATCCAGGGTTGTGTGCAATCCGTGTCTGTCTTCCGGGAGTCAGTAAAATACTTCCTTCAATCCCTCGTTCCTTTTTGTGCAGTTCACACATGGGAGGAAGCAGGGAGAGTTCCCTGGAAATCACTGTCACTGGGCAAGGAGGGCTAGCGATGTGTATAATCTCAAGTGACTGCAAAAGATAAGGCAACTCAGCCTCTGGCAGCTGCCAAATTTTGTGGGAGACCAGCTTTTGGAGGCTGAGGGCTCTGGGGAGCCTGGGCTGGGTAGGTGGGAGCTGGTCTGCACAGGGGAGTTGTACTGCTGCTCTGGGAGCTGCTTCCATTCTTTTATTCTTTTTTATTCTTTTCCCTTATATTTGATTGAATATTTATATAATTATTTTGATGGAGTATTTACTTAATTATAATTGAGTATTTGTCTCAGGATTTTCAAAAGGACTTAGCGTAACAACTTTAATGTTGCTGAATACTTCAAATTGAATTTAAGGTGTTTTTTCTCCAGATGGCACTCTGGCTTGTAGTAAAGTTTTGTAGGTTAGGTAAATAGATAATTTTAAATATAGATGTTTTAAATATATATATATAATGTTCTGCGGGATAATTTTAAGAAAATCTGGGCCTAAAGGTTAACACTTGAAATCTTGCTTATGGCTGTACTCAGGACCTGGTAATAACTGTAGATTATTCTTACTGATTGTGTGAGTGTTGTGTAGGAGCTTGTTGGCAGTGGGGATGTCCAGCTGGCTCTCCCCCCGGAACAGCTGGTGATAGGAACAGTGACTCTGCTGTCCTAGGGATTTACAGCAGTGAGGTTTCTGTACAGCTGGCAATTCTCATTTTCTCCTTGTCTTGGAGAAATCTTTTCGTGGCTGGTTATTGCGCAGGAAGCTACGGAGTAGAAAGTTTTAGTGCGTGTTTCTTCTAAATCTAGAAGAACCAGCAGCTGAAAGGCTCAGCGTCATGGAACTGGTGTTGCATGTCATCAGAGACAGGCTGGGAGGGCTGGGGCTCTTCACCAAAAGAGAAGGCTCTGGGAGACCTCAGGGCCCCTTCCAGTCCTGGGGGGGCTCCAGGAGAGCTCCTGTAGTGACAGGACAAGAGGCATGGGCACAAACTAACAGAGGTTAGATTTTGATTGGATACTGAGAAGAATGTTTTCCCTGTCGGCGTGGTGAGACCCTGGCACAGGGTGCCCAGAGAAGCTCATCCAATCTGGCCTTGAACATTCCAGGGATGGGGCTTGGAGCAACCTGGGATAGTGAAAGGTGTCCCTGTCCATGGCAGAGGAATGGAACTGGATGGGCTTTAAGGTCCTTCCAACCCAAACCATTCCATGATTTTGTGATGTCCGAGAGTGCATGTAGCCAAGGGAAACCCCAAAACTCACTCTGCTCTTGCTGCAAATGTGCACAAGTGAAAGCTGTTGGTTCAGAGTGTTTGGGAGCGTGAGGGAGTGCCTGTGTCACGCAGTACTGCTGCCTTTAGAAACCAAGATGTGGTTTTAAAAAAATTACCAGCCAGGAATGGAGAATGTGCTCTAAGAACTGCCTAGTCATGGTCACCACATAACTAAAATTTTGGGTTTTTTAAGTATCAGTGTTTTTCAAAATATTTCCATTCCTTAAATTAACGTTTGGAAGGCTCATGCTTGCAGAGAAGCTGCACTTTGAATTCTTTCCAATCTCATCATCATTAACTGTCCACTGTGAAAATTATCCCAAAGTTCACTGAAAAGGAAGGAGAGTTGCAATTCAGGTATAGAGTCAGAACAAAAATGTATCATGTTATTTAAAACTAAAACCCCACAGAAATAAAATGTATAAAATATAACTGTTCTGTCTCAGAATCACTGTGTGGTTTTTGTTGGGTTTCTTTATCCATTAATGTATTTATTTTCTGATGCCAAGTGTTTAAATGTTTCCACCTTCACTTTGTGTGTTCCTGTTGGGAGAGGAGGTGATGTTCATCCTGGGGCTAGAGCTAGCAGAGGCACAGAGGTTTTGATAAGGGCACAAGGGGGATTTTAGAAGGGATGCTGAAAAGAAATGCCACAGGGCTGGAAGGGGAAAGTTTCCTGGGCTTGGTCTCTGTCCTGCTGGTGGCTCAGTGGGATGGATGTGCTACAGCTCGTGCTGAGTCAGCATCTGATGGCAGCAGGAGGAGCAGAGAGAAATGGAAGTCACTGGTTTCTAATGTAGAAGTGATGGCATGGGATGATGGGGGTTTTGTTGGAGAGGCCTTTGGGCTGCAGGCACAGGGAGCATGGACCAAAGGAACTGCCCATCTGGCAGCAGGTGCTCCCAGACGCTGCTTTTCCCAAAAATGTCACAGCTCAGCTCAGATGTACCAGCTATGTGTGTACATCTGAGGCTTTTGAGGTTCATTGGGCTTGCTGCTCTTCCTTCCTGCTGGAGTATTTGCAGCAATTCTGGGTTGACTCCCCATGGGAGTAAGTTGTGTGGGTCTCTGTGCAGGCAGGCTTGGTGTCTGGAGCTGCAGGATGGGGAGGGTGTTTGTCCCTAAAACACACCTGGGGGGATGAACTCTGGCAGTTTTCCCTCAGTGCATCCACTGGCATCGTGTGCTCGAGACCATATGGTGCTTCCAATAAAACTGCTTCTCCCATGGTTTCTGTCTAACTGGGAATGATGCAAACCAGTCATCGGGGGCTGCAGGAACTGAGCTGGGGCTGGAATCCTGGACCAGGGAGGGCACACGTTTCTTGTTGGATCATATCAATGTACTGTGCTTTTCAGAACCTTTCAGCCAAAGGCCTGTCCCATTCCCCGTTAATTAATGGGCAGTTAATTGCACCAACGGCATTTGTGTTTGCAGGAATTCATTTTGTGGGTAGCTGTGTTTTGTTTTCTTCAGTCATTCCAGGAAAGGGGAATTGGGAACCATGTTTGCAGCCAGCCTCAGCAGATGGAATAGTTTAAGTAATATCTGTTCTCTGGAGGGGAATATCCACACTTGGTGTCACTGCCATGTTCTTATGTTTTTAATCTCGTCATCACTATCACCAATATAATTTCTGTTGCAGTTTGGCTGAGATATCCTCGACGAGTTTAAGATCCAACGTGTGTGTGTGTGTGTGAATATGTATTTATACATACGTATGTATAATATTGCTGTATATTATTTGCATTAAGCAGTCTCCTTGTGTGACAGTGCAAATGCATCGGCTTTACCTACCTGGTGTAAAGTTATTAAAGAACACTCTCAGATACTGCCCTTGGCACTTTCTCCATTCATAACCCCAAATTTGAAGAGGAGACCTCGTTATACCTCTGGTTTGTTGCTTTCCCTCCAGCATTCTTGTCCTTCTCCCGGTGTCACCGCTGAAGCACAACCCCTTGGTCGATTATTTTAAACAATGACTGTTTTGCATACTACCTTGCTTTGTTTAAGTAATGTTTGTACAGAGATTTCAAAATATAAAGAGCTATATAATTGCTAAGTTTCATTATTATTTTTTTTGCATCAATGTTGCTAGTGACACCAAAACAATGAGTGAAACGTCACAAAATACATGTCCTTAAGGTGATGTTTTGGTAATGTCCTGTAGAGCTGGTAAGAGCATGGGAAAGGGGAGGGCAATTGACAGGTCTGTGACTCCAGTGTAGACACATGGCCTGTGTCAGGGTGTGGGAAGGGCTGTGCCACCTCTGGTGTATTTTAAAGCTGGCATTTTGCACTCAAATCCCGAGTGGGATCCTGGAAACCTGTAGGTGGTGGCCAGGGTTATCACCCCAGCGCGTGTCTGCTGCTGGGTTTGGATCCTGCCCGTGGTGGTAGCCCTGAGCTGCTGCTGCGAGAGCTGCTGAGCCCCGTGGGGTGCCAGCACTGCCACTGCCCAAGGAGGGGACCCAACTCCCCAGTGCTGGGACAGCAGGAGCCCAAACACCTGATGGTCACCTTTTACCAACACCTGTCCCAACAAAGCAGGAAGGTCTGGTCCAAATGTGCTGCTCTTCTATCCTGCTCGAAGGATGCCTCTGGAGAATCCTGGACTCAGTCAGAAATCAGAGGATCCTAATCAGTGAGAAATGCCAGCTCAGATCCAGGGCTGCAGCACTGGCTGAGGAAGGGCAGGGAGCCACTGACACATGGCCCCTCTGGATCTGCTCCCCTGGAACCAACTAACTGTGCATAGAGGAAACACGTCTTAAAACAAGAGTCAGGTCCAGGGCGGTTCTGCTCCACAGCCTGCTTGTTGTGGGACTGTCATAGGCAGTATTTGTTGTCCCCATCATCTGGCTTATCAGAGCAATTTTTGATTGGGAGCAGGAGTAAGATGGGAGAGCCCTGCATGTGGGTGATGCACCTGCTTTGAAAAGACCCCTTATAAGCTCCACTGATCCTTGTGTGTCCCTTCCAACTTGGAATATCCTGGGATTCTCTGGACCTTTCCTAGGAACAACAGAAAGCAAGGAATGTATAAAGGACCCTTACCAGTGTGAAAGTAATTTCTGGCTTGATGGGTTTAGGTTGGACTTGACTGGTTTTTCCAACCTGTTTGCCCCTGTGTTCCTGTCACCAAGCGCTTGCACAAACACAGTTTGGAGGAGGCTGGATAAGGGCCACCACATCCGAGGCACCATTCCCAGGAGCAGCTCCTGGCTGAGGCCGTTTCCCCCAGCCTGTGGCACTGGGTTTTCTCCAGGCAGGTGACAGCCCCACCAGGATTAATTGCACCGGATTCAGCAGCTGGTGCTTGCTAGAGGGCAGTGATCTCCAGGGGCAGCAAAGGGAGGGTGGTGGTGGCTGGGGCAGGAAGGGCAGGTGCAGAAGCTCTTCACCCCCAGGTGAAGCTGTGTTTATTTGGCTTGGAAATCCGTAACTTGTAGCAGATGGGAAGGTTATGGGAGAGCTGAGCTGTGTTATTATTGGAAGCACTAGCCTGTGGGTACAGTGGTAAGTTTAAATGGATTTTTTTTCACTCTCTCTCATCTCTATCACAACCTCATGGAAAAGCTGGGCTGTGAATTTCAGTTCAAGCCTTTGCAAATGGCCAGAATCGCTGCTGTTTGCCCCTGCCACAGTGGTAACACAGAGCTGTGACCTGCTGGTGCTGCTGCTGATTCAGCTCAGCCCGGACACGAATGCTTTAGCTACTGAAAATGTCAATTATCTCCCTGCAGAGCCTGCACTGAAGTGGGGCCTGTAAACCAGGAAACCTGCATGTCAGGCAAAATCCACTATTTCTGAGGACACGGCCATCTGCCTGAAGTGACGGCCCAGCTAACGCTTACCCTGAGCTGCTCAAACAAAGACAGTGCTGTATAACAACAGTAAACAGGCAGATATTTCAGGCACCACGCAGCAGTGATTGCATGCTTTTGGAAAACAAACCCGTACGGTCCCAGGCAGGAGAGGCATCATCCCAAGATTGGCAAGTGTGCCAACGTTTGAAGAAGGCAGCTTGGCACCACTGCTGCTACAGCCTCTGGGACTTCTGCCACGGGGCAAACAGCCTTGGGAGGAGTCTTTTTGAACCTCAAACCTGCGAGATGGTGATGCCTTGGGAAGGCTGACCTGGAACAGAGACTGGACAGTGCTAAGAGAATAGTCGGTGTTTATTAAAAGGCCTTAAAGGATGCACCTTGGGCAGGACAAGAGCCTGGCCAGGGCTACACCCAGGGTGGACCCAAAATGGTCACAAAATGGACAAACGGTCACGAGGCCTCACACTTTTATAAGTTTTGGTCCATTTGCATATTGGGGTTTAATTGTCCAATTACAGTTTCAGGTTATGCAGTCCCATCCTTCTTGTTTGCTCTCTTCAGTCCACCGTTGTTTTGGGCCTGAAAACTTGTAATCGTTGTCCTTGATCTCCAGCAGGAGAAGGATTTGTTTTGTCTCCCTGCTCTGTGCAGAGCTGAGTGACACCAAATGTGAGGCTCAGAACTGCACCCCTAGGCAGCACAGAATCTGAAAAACATGAAAGCTAAAACTTAAGGCATCAATGGGGACGTATGAGTTGACCCCAGAAGGGATCCAAGGGATGCCAATAAATGCTTTGAGGGGGGCTGTGCCTCCAGGGTTCAAACTACAGTGGTGACCCATCTCACCCTGAGAGAGGACAGCAGAGGGTGAGGTCTGTTGCTGCACAGGCACCTCTCAATTCACTGAGGTCTCTGCTCATGTGGCCCCACACCCCTGAGCCTTCCCAGAACCCAGCAGGGTTATAATCTTCTTTTTGCAGGGGGAAAAAAAAATGGTTTATTTCTTCAATGGTTTATGTACATGGCTGGAAATTGTTAAATCTCTCAGGAGCTACAGAGTGGTGAACCTCAAGAGACATTGTCCATCTTGGATGGCTGTGCACTCAGCCAGGCTGCTGACAGCTTCTGAAGGTAAATGTGCTTTTTCTGTGGCTGTATCAAACACTGCAATGAAAACCATGGGACTCTTGTGGCAGGGGTCGCTTCTGGATGTTTGTACTGCACAGCAAAAGATGAAGCATCCAAAAAAGAGGGGTTTCAGCAGCATGCCTTTGTGGGAGCAGGAGCTGGCTGCTACAGCCCAGGGAGAGGGGGACCATGGACCACTGAGCCAGGACTGTAGCAGGACAAATGTTTGTATTACAAATTAGAACCTGATGAGAGGGACCAATTTGATTTTTATTTATGCCTCAACGTGTGTTATGAATCCATTTTCTGATGTGGGGCGTTGTACACAATGCTGAAAGCCCCAACACGTGCCACTTGTTAAGGAGGCAGAAAATGGAGGGGAGCCCTGTCCCAGGGAGACTTTTCCTGAGAGCTGGCCAGGGCAGAGAAAACTTTCATGATTTTCCCCTTTCTCTCTTCTCTATCCCCTCTTCTCCAGAGACATTTATCAATAAATAATTCTCAGATATAATATTACCATGTTTGCACTCTATTTTCATCTGAGAAATATCAAAAGGAACCTTCCCTGATTCCTCTTACAGCAGGACAGGGCACCTGATGAAAAGATAATCACGATCTTCTCAGCCTCTCTTCCTTCCTCAGCTGAGCAAAGCCACCCACTCCCATCTCACTCTCAGGTGCAGAATGAGAAACAGAAGGCCTTGATGCTGTGCAAGTGCTGCTCAGCAACAGTGAAACATTGTTCTCTTGTCAGCACTGCTTTGGTCTCGAATCTGCAAAGGAGCACTGTACCACCTAGTGTAAAACAAAACAAAAATAAAACAAAATAAACTCTTCCAGCCAAACACAGTGCAACTTCCACCTCCAGGCATGTTCAGTTCCTGACCACCCTCTTGGTGAGGATCTTGTCCCCCAGTTTGGACCTACATCTAGAACTGCAGCATTTTAAGAGCAGAACCCAGCATTTGTCCTTGTTAGATTTCATTTGGTTGGTGATTTCGCAAGTGCACTAATCCATCAGGCTCTTTCTGTAATTGTTCCAGGGGAATGAATGGTTCCTTCTAATCTGTTATAATCAGCCAATTGCCCCTAACATTGAGCCTGGGGAGCACAGCCAGGGCTTGGCTGCCAGCTGAATGTTAGCTCAGTTTCCTGGAGCTGTTGTGAGTCTGTGGTATGATGGCTGGGAAGCTGAAGTTATCTATAAAGGTAAGGATGCAGAGATTTTCCTTAATAACCTATGGAGTGACACAGTGGTGCTCTTCTGATTGATCCTGACAACTTAGGAGGAAAAAGTTGTTTTCCTCCATGGATAAAGGTGAATCCTGTTGGGCACAAACAACCCTGGTGTTGTACAGACCACCCCGTGGTCCCAACCCCCAAAATTCTGCCAGTGACACCATTCTCAGAGCCAGGTATGGATAAACTGCTTCCATCCATTTCTTTTGATGTCATTCTCTAAAACTGGGAGAGAAAATATCACCTTGCCTCCTAAATCCTTTAACTTTCTCCCCACACCCTTCTCATTGGCTTCTTGTTGTGACTTTGTTGGTACACACAGAAAAATGACAGCAGATAAGAACCCCAAGGCCCTACGAGGCTGTGGAAGTTTCCTGGTAATGTCTTATCCTGAGCCCCAAGGAGGCAGAAAAATTCCTTAAAGGAGAGTTTGGTCAACAGATTGGGCCCTTTGCTCCCCACAAAGGCCTTTTTTTAAAAAAAAAAAAAAAAAAAAAATTAAAATATTTTATTTTATTTTACTTTATTTTATTTTATTTTATTTTATTGATATTTTTATTAATTGTGTGAATTTTTCACAGGTGTGCTTGTGTTGACAAGTACACCTGTGAAAAATCTCCGGAATGCTTGGAAGCTCTTCAAGCCCACATTTTCCAGGACAGCTGGTGTCAGGTGGAATTGCATTTAAAACCCCACCTTTTACAGTTTGTTAACAGTGTACCTGCTGCTTTGCAGGCAGGGAGGATTCTCTTCTGCCTGTTGCTGGATGTGATTTACATTAAAACCAAAGTTTAAGGACTTCAGCTAGGTCTGGTTTTACTTACACGGGGTTTCTTGTAAGACTTCTACTTTTGTAGTATTGTGGCTTCAGTTTAAAATAAAACTTAGGAATATTTATTTTCTGTTGTCTGCCTGTTTCACAAGCACGTTCCTCAAGGACATAATTCTCTTAGTATATAGATCTGCAAAGGTTTTAATATGAAAAGGGGTTTGTTCTGTTGTTTCAATGGTAATTTCCCTACATTTTAAGCTGTTTTTTGGGATGAAATATTGGTATTTTTCCCCATTTCTTTTCCCTTTCCACCCCTCCTTAGTTCAGCTTTCTCGTAACTTTCAAGGAGAGGGGTATTTATTTTGGTAACTCACTCTCACTAAGGTGAAAGGGGGATAGAATGTTACAGTGACTCGTGTGAGACTCTCATTTCAAGTTATAGACTTTTACCTCCACCGTGTGGCAGTTCTTCAGAACTGACTTGAAATGCTTTTGTGGAGAAGCAGAAAAAAGGACAAAGATGAGTTTACTAAATAGGTTAATTCAGCCGTAATTCAGACTTCTAACTATGGCTCCAATGAGCTAGTTCTTAAATTTAATTTCAAATCTTACCAGTGTTCACTCATCTCCATTCTGAGATGGGTACATTGACCAGATTATATTTCGGCAGAATATACCATAAAATATTTTTTTTTGTATAAATGTAATTATCTATTAACTATAATTAACTATATTTAGGAACACTAGGCTGCTCAGCTATTAAGTGAGGGAAAACAAAATCAGCTAGTCCACAAGCAATTTGGATTTGGGAGCTGGTTGAATTGAGTTTCAGACTGCAAGTGATAAGGCTCAGGAATGAACATCTTAGAATAAAAACTCTGTGAAATGCTTTTTGCCTTTATTAAGGAATGTTTTGATTCAGGTGTGTTGCTGAGTGATGTGTATGATGTGTTTCTGCCAACAAAGCGATCTTTTCCTCTTTTCCACAAGTAAAACTCATGTTGAAATCAGGAACAGGGCTGAGAAACTCTAAATTCTGGTCTCTTGCGTGCCAACAGATATCTTGGTTTCTCAAGTTTGTCAGCTTTGTAAGTGGGCTTTCAGCTTCAATAAAAAATGTATCGCATTCAGATGCAGTTAAAGTGACCCCAAAATTCTGATCTCGGTGATCTCTGCAGATGAACTGTGGGTTTTGTCCATTACAGTTCTTTGCCTGAAGCTGGAGTCTCTCTTCTGCTTAGAAACAGCGGGAAAGTGAGAAATTGTTCTAAACAGCCTTTGTTTTCTGGTTTCAATTGCTTGTTGCATCGGGTTTTGGTATAGTTTACTGCAGAAATCTGTTTACAAACATATAATTCATTGAGTTTTTAGTATGAAAAACTGAGAACTTTTCAATATTTTTTTCTTTTCTCTTGTGTATCTCATCCACTTAATTTTTAGATGCTGATAACTTAAATGATGGTTCTTTTGCCAAAACTCCTGTTTCCTCCTGGCAATTAAATGTACAGAAAAGAATTAGAATTACAAAGTTGTCTGTAATGACAAAAAAAGCACTGTAAAATGAATTTTAAAAGCTGTTTAGACTTTTTAATAGATTAATAACATATATTATTAATTCAACTGGAGTCGGTTTTGTCTCCTGCTCAAAAATGCTCATCAATCCAGACTGTAATAGAAGTCAGCTCTTGCAAGAGCGTCTTTCTAAAAATTAATCTAGCTCATGAACATGAGTATAGAGGAGAATTTAAAATGTACTTTTAATTATGTTGTTATGGAGACAGCTAGCCTAACAGGCACGCTATGATTAACTGCAACATGGGTGTTTTAGTGCAGTGGGTGACAGTTATCACTGTCCCTTCAGCTATGGATGGTCAAATTTAGATGTTGCTTGGCATCTTCCTAGTTGAGCCTTGAAATATTTGGGTTTTTTTTCCCCCAGATCTAAGTAAAGTTGCCACTGGGAAAGGTCCTGAGAGGGAGAGAATCACAAATTACCCCACGTTGAAAGGGACCCACAAGGATCATAGTGTCCAACTCCTGTCACTACAACTATGGCACTGGCACCTATTTTAACTTACTCCTAGTTGTACTGCAGTGCTGGCAGCTGGCATTCTGAGCCCTAGGAGATAAAGCCAAGTTTATTTAGGTGAATTAAAGTTGCAGTAGCATGTCAAATTGTGATGCAGAAGCAGCTGCATAGATGCTTTATTTCTAGAAGGCTTTTGTAGTATCTGGCTCTGGAAGGGCATTTAATGAACTGTAGGAGAAGGGAATGCAGGTGATCTTGTCCCTGATCAGTAACAGCTGTGTTAATTACCTAATACAGCCTCACCCCTGATGAGTTACAGCTGTATCCAATAAAGAAAAGTGTGATAAAAGGGAGTGGGTGAGTTGGTGAGGGGACGATTATCATGGAGGAAGAACCTTGAGGGTCATGAACATGAGGACTGTGAAGAAGGATCCTGGGCAGAGAGAATCGCTGCTGTGAGGTCAGTCTGGGTGTGCAGTCAGAGCCTGTTGTTGGGACCTGCAGTCACAGTCTAGCTGGGTAAAAGCCTGCAGTCAGAGTTTAGCCGGAAATAACCAGCAGTCAGAGGCTGCTAGGGAGACCTACAGCAGGAGCTTGCTGCAGCCAGGTAAAGGAATTCTTTTCAACATCTAGAAGTGCTTTTGCAGCTATTGTGCTCTGACCATCTAAAATTGCTGACATTTGAGTCCCAGCAGGATGGATTTGGAACAACAGTGCCTGCAGTTTGTATGAACTCTTTGGGCTGGAGAAAAGGAGCTGTTCAGGGGTTTGGTTCCACAATCTCTCTGTTAGATTCTGTTTGGTTTTTACACTTCCCCCCACAATGTGTTAATTAAAAATCTGAGGAATGCTACCATAAAAGTTAACCAGTAGAAAACTGTTATTCTTAAAAAAATCAGGCAAACCCTGATCACTTTTTTTTTTTTTTTTTTTTTTTTTTTTTTTATATAAAGACTTCAATTTTTGGATGGGGAGTAATGATTGACCAGATCATTTGATATGAACTGCATATGCAGAGTATATTGTTTTTGTTCTCTGATGTCACAAAGAGTCAACAAATCATTATACTTCAACTATAAGTCTAATTGTTCTTTTCTGAAGCCTTACAGTATTTTATTTCATACCCTGTGGGTTTAGTTTTCTCAAACTTTTGTCTCCCAAAGTTGGTGAGAATCTTAAAATTGAAAGCTCCAGCTATGCAATGACAGGATTAAAATAGCTGGTGAGTTTGACAGTGTGTTAAGTGGATTATGGTTATATTTTATGGCTTTAATAATAGCCTCATAGGAACAAATGTACTGATCACATCAAACAAATTTCAGTAAACGCAGGGTAAAGTTTTATGCAGCTCAGGCTTTACATTTGCATATTTTTTTTTGGTGGGGGGGTGGTGTGGGTTTTGTTGGTTTCTTTGTTTTTTTGGGGTTTGTGTTTGGGGTTTTTTTTTGTGGTTAATGTTATTTTTTGTTTCCAGCATCCCAGCACTGCTAGACCTAGTGGTGTAGACTTTTTCTGTGTCCAGTAATACAAGGGGAGTATAAAATATAGAAATTGTTGTGGCTTGCTGCAGGAAATTAAAGAAAGCAACAACCTGATGTGGTGTATTAAGTTGGAATACTTGCCTTGGCCGGTTTCACATAAAATGGTTTCACATAAAATGGTTTCACATACAGTGCCTTTGGTGAGCACTGCAGAGCCACTTTGGGAGTAGGTACTGCCCTTCAGAGCTGGAAGCCTGGAAACGTGACATTGATGGGAATTAGGGATCTTCCTTTTATAGATATGGAAATGATTGAGCTGAAAGGTCAAGGGACTAGACCCAGGGTGGATCTGGAGCAGCAAAACTTGTGTAGGTCAGAGTCTAGTGTAGCGCAGTAACAAAAACCATTCTTCCCCCCTTGCTGATGTCATTGTGGAACAAGCACTTTTTTTTTTTTTTTTTTTTTTTATGAGAACTTGGTGTTGGGAAGCTTCTGCTAGAAAACTTTGGGCAAGGCTGTATTAGTGCCCCTTCTCTTTTGGAGCACAAGCACACAGAGGCGGAGGTGACTGCTCCCTTCCTTTGTGCTCTCTCTGATTTTGCAAGCAGGAACCCGAGTGTGTTGAGAGGGGTGGAAATGGTGTTTTTACCTTGTCCTCTTCATGTGACAGCACCTGTCATCAGTTCAAAATCAAGAGCTGTACACAAGTGTTGTCACTCCAGTGCAGCTGGATTTGTGTCATAATAGCAGCGAGGAGAATAGAAATGGCAAAGAAGGGGCTGGTGTGTTATGGAGTAGCAGCAAATATTACATGCATGAGGGTTAAGTCCTAGTCTCCTGCAGAAGCAATAGAAACCTGTCAGTAAAAGAGAACAAAGAAATATTGTATTACACAAAGGGGATGGGGTGAAATCCTCCTGTATCTGAAGTACCCACTGCATAGTGTAGCTTCTCCAAGGGAGGGGCAGAAAAGCTTGGTTTTTTTTAACCTCCCAACAGAGGTCCTGTCACACTGAGATGTAAATGTCCAGCTATCCTACAAAAGCCAGACCTATCCTGATACATGTGTGAAGAATTTCTTATTTATTTTAAAAACCCCAATTTTGGTAAGAATGTTTTGGTGGATTGTGATTTTGCTGACAAATATAAGTTATACACCAAATTATCTTTTTTCCCCCTTCAGATTTTAATAATCTGTATAAATTACTATCTGAATATCTTTCTTAACAAGGATAAGGTATATAGGCTTAAAATTAACATCTTGGTGGAAGGTGTATGGCCTGTAGAAAATCCAAGTGTACATCCCTATCACCAAAGTCTTTGTAGGGGTTGGCCTCTGGAGGGGCCTCGTGGCTTTGAAAGTTGGTAGAGATGATTTCAGAAAACAAAGAACTCCTGACCTGGCATTTTGAAGGAGTTCAAGAGAGGTATTGATCCAAGTATGTTTGGCTGGAATGTTAAATTTAATGTTAAAATTGATGGCTGCAGGTTAGATTTCACATGGTCTCTTCTTAGGCGGTGTGGTTTTAAACCAAGATCTCTGCAAAAGATTCTCAGGGTGAGAAAGAACTTTCTGAAAGGTAAAAAAGATGTCAGAGGTTGAGACAGCAATGCTTTTTGGAGTGGTCTTATCAGCTGAGGGCCTGCTCACATCTTTTTTTCCCCTTGATATTTTATGGTCATGTACATTAGCCTCACTTCTGCCTGCTAGAAGTACGAGTGGAACAAACGATGTCACTTGGTATCCAAAAGTGACTTCAAAAAATTCTAATTAAAGGTTTAGGTGCTATTAAAAGTGGTCTTATTAGATTGCTTTTGGGCTGCAGGTCTTGTGTAGCTGAGAAGAGATAAAGAGTCATATCCAGCTAAAACGCTCGCTTTGTTTTTAAAAATAAAATTAAAACAGTAGGAGCAAATTGGCTTGGGAGTGATAATTAAGGTATTTGTTGTTTGTGTGTTGTATTAGTGCTACCATTTAGGTTTATATTTTCTTTCATCGGATTTCAAGGCAGTTTAAGCTCTTGTTTTCCTTCTGCATCACCGTGAAGGCACACAGGACCTGGTTCTTCAGTGGACTGAGTTCTGTCACAGGGTGATTCCTTGGGCAAGGGTGCTGCAGTAAACAAAACCCTAAAGCAGAGCAATGGGGTGTATCGAGCTGGTTTACAAAATGTATGCCAAGTTCAAGTTCACCTAAAAAACAAAGAACAGTTGTTTTGTTCTTATTTTATGGTGAAATACCCCCCCCCCCCCCCCCCCCCCCCCCAGTTTTCACATTAGAAAAGCCAAAGAGAATTTCTCAGTATTGTTAGTGTTGAAGTACAAAATGTAATATGTTGCTTTAAAATGAGAAACCTACCTTTGGCCCAGATGAGAAGCCACGTAATGGATTAATTCATAATTGATGTTAATTACAGCTTGTAACTCCTTGCCAACCAGACACAGTTTTACTGGAGGAAAAATGAAATGGGGCTGACCTAATAAGTCTGTCATGTTCCTTGTCACATAATGCAGCTCATCAGCTCATGCCTTAATTGTCTGTCCTTCTGGTGCTGCAGAGAGAATCCTCCTATCCATGGAAATACAAGGCACGTTTATAAAAAATAAAATATTAATCTATCAAGTTTTAAAACAATTCAGTGTTCAAGAGAATGGAAAAACCTATAATTCAGAACATGATTTATGTTCTGTTACCTTGTTTCTGCCCTCCCCAGTTTGCAGGTAATGAGGTTGGTTTGCTGGAGGGACTTTTGTCCTCCAGGGATTACTGGTTCCAGTGTCTCATTGTTATTGCAGTGAGGATTTTCTATTAATGTATTCTTGTATTAACAAATGAAATCTTTAGGTTGTTTTATCCATTACTACCCATTTATCCATACTATTTTAAAGGAGCTGTTGGGTACTGCTCATGTATTTCTTTACATTTGGTTTGAACTTGTACTGTGGAACAGACTGACAACAGTCCCAGTGAATCCTTTTTATTGGTAGTGATCTGCTCAGGTTCGTATTGAGGATGAAGGTCCCAGTTCCAGGAAGAAATATGTTTCTTCCTGGAATTAATATAATTAAGATAATTTCTTAGGATATCTCCATTTAGAAAATTATTCAGGAATGTGTTTCTTTGAGATGACAGGTTTAAATAATATGGACTTGACTTAGGTTTCACAGGAAGCCTAGAGGTTGCTTTATACATGTGTCTTGCTGAATAGAAAAAAAACACCAGTGAATATCAGAATGTAATTTTTTGATAACAGGAAAAAATATATAAAGGCTTTTAGGTTTTCTGTGCATATTGTACTAACTCTACCGGTAATACAAAACCTGCATGTGCATTTGTGTGCAAAATTAACCTGTCCTCTCACAGTTTTCAGATGTGAAAACTTGTTTGCAAATGTGCAAAATCATGCATATGAGGCAGAGATTTTCTTGCAGTAGTGAAAATCAGCAAAAAGTGGTTTATGTTGAAATTCAAGCGTATTTCACTTTTATTCATGTCTGCAACCCAAGTGCAAGGTTGTTACACCGAAAGCGTATGGAACAGGGTCTCTTCTCAATGTAATACTTTTTAAAATGCACCCAGCAATGGCTCAAGCTGAGCAAGGTTAGACTGTAGATACAAACTCTGTCCTGTCATTAGCTCTTTATGTTTCGTTAGCGCAAACGTTTGGAACCAGAGCGGCACCTGGGTGAGCCTGCGCTGGATTGTTTTCTGCAGCGCTGTCGCTCCCGGTGTGGTGCTGACTCTGTCATTCCCCTCTGAGGACTGCAGGCTGGCACCAGGGGGAACACACATAATTCCCATTACATGTGCAAAGCCAGGAGCGAGGGAAACAGGCTTGACTCAACGCTTGGATCTCAACCAGCAGTGCAGCAAACTAATGCAGGTCCTGGGAGCGAGAACTGTTGCTGTGTATTCATCAGCTGAAAACACTGTGGGCTTCAAGGATCAATAGTTATGGAAAGAAACTGAGTATTTATCAAGTTACCTTGCATTGGTTTAAAAGCATTGGGATTAACATTCCCGTGGATAATGAAGGTACTCGTGGCTTTATGCTGAAAGACACGTGAGGCACTTTTATTTTGAGCTGAGGAGTTCCTTGGCAGCAGCAGCCAATAAAAGTGGGTAGAAATGCTCAGTACCAGTAGCTGCTGCAAGGACTCTTGTAGGTCAGCTTGTCTGACCGTGCTTTAAAGCTAAGAAAGCTGCACCAGCAGAGTTCCAGGTGTCCTTGAGAGCTCGGTACCAGCTCAGAGCTCCTCACTGTCACCACAGGGTGCAATTGTGCCACTGTCTTTGTGGGCTCCTTCAGAGCACTGCCCTGCTCTTGCAAACAAGCTGTTCCCATTTACACAGCCCAGCTTCTGCTGCTTTAAAAGCATTTTCATCTTATTTTTTTCCCCCCCTTTCTAAAAGCCCACAGAGCGCACAGCTGTTCATGAGTGTCTGTGACAGCTTAAATGGCTCTTGCCAATGCTTGTCCAGTTAGAAAAGTGGCAGTCCTCATTTGTGATGTTGGAACAAAATGATCTCTAAACAAGCCTTGTGTACTTCTTTAAATGTAAAGTGATACCTCTGGAACGTATTTTGTGAGGGAGGGAACAATTCGGAGAGTAATTTGTGCTCCATAATAGATCAGTATGGAATAAGAAAATGTTAAGGTTTTTAGATAACTTATCTTTGGAAGACCTACTTGTTCTTGTGCTTACCAGCAAAGTTCTGGTCCTATGTGAATCCTATGGCTATACCAACACTGTTTGACAGAAGGAGTAGTGATGTAAAGGCTGTTAACATTAGAAAAAGTAATATGTGTCAAATTTAAATGAAAAAAAAAGAAAAAGCTTAATTTCTAGCAGTTCCAGCAATATTTATTTCCTGCAATACTGTCTTTTCTTGAACACTCACAGTGTTTTTTAAATAGAGCAAGAAATTTGGCCTCCCCTGAAACAAATCATGGGCAAAACACTGACTCCTGTTGGGTTTGACCCCTACAGTTCTCAGACACTCCTGGCTGTGCTCTGCGAGGAAATCAGACCTGGAAAGTGAAAATTCACCATGATTTTTTCCTAAACAGCTTTGTGAATAACTACTCAAATCCAGGATGGATTTGAGGTTGCAAAGTGTTTGCTAAAACAGTCTGTGAGGGGAAGTGAATGGAAAAAACTTGGTAACTTTGGTAAAAGTTACCAAGCTTCACAAAAGATTCCTTGAATAAAGATTTATCCATGTACTATTATGGAAACCTGTTTGCTAGGTGCAGGTGAAATCAGCCTCAAAACTATTCAAGTTCTCTCATGCTTACCATTCTCTCACTCAGCTTCAAGTTGTTTGTGACTAATTCCAGAGCAGAGAAATACTTTGCTTACGTGAAGAGAGAGCATGCATAAATAGAGTAACTGTCTTTTTGAAGAAGCTAGAGCAATTAAAATCATTATAATTTATGCACATAATTGCCTGCATAATATGTGTGTAATTTATGTGTAGGCAGGGGAGAAAAAAAGTTCCTTTCATGGGGAAGTAAGGCTGAGAAAACTGAGAGGTGAGCTCCTGATGTGAGAGATGACCGCAGATTTCAATTTCATGCTTTCCCTTTTCATATTCACTTTTGCTGTTCCATGAGCATACTTCTGTGTAAAAGTTAGTCCTGACCCAGACCTCTTCAGAGAAAGAGCCTGAAAATTAGAGTGTGAGTGTGATGACCGGTACTGGGAAAGAATTTCAAATGTTCTGTCTATGCAGTCCATCCTCCCATATCCTATGGCTTCCTAGCACCACAAGGGTTACTTGGTTTTCTTTTCTCTTGGTTTATCTTTCAAAACTTGGTGATTGCTGATTGCTTTAAAAGTAGTTTAGTTTTGACGGCTTGCCAACCAAGTGCATGAATTCATGAGATCAGAAGATCTTACCATGGCTCTGTAAGGGTGTTGCTGTCCTGGAAGTTTCCAGATACAACTGGAACCACGACTGATACAAAGCTCTCATGCAAGCCCATAAATTGCCCTGTAAGCCCTTATTAAACTGGAGGAAAGGGTGACCTACTTGATAAATAAGGACTGGACTGTGCTGAGCAGCCTGGAAACAGGTCAAGGGATGTTACAGCTGTTGTCTTGTAACTTACTAAAATTCTGCCCTTCAGCACTTTTAATGCTCATCTGTAGCCCAGAATAAGAGCAGTGTAACATAAACTCTCATCCCACCCCTTTTTTCTTTCTTTTCTTTTTTTTTTAAATTTTTTTTCTGAAACAACTATTCCACTTTCCAGGGTATTTCAAACAACACAAAAATGTATTTTAGGTAAACTGACAATCCATACATCATGAACAAAGTCTCTGAGTTATGAAAATGAAGAGATGAATGTTTTTCATTTCCAATATTACTTGTCTTCAGGTCAGGACTATAGGTTATGAAGATTAGTATTTATTATGCTCCTTGGTTTCCAAGTGACTTTGTTTTAAAATAAGGGGGTTTTTTTTGTTTTGTTGTTTTTTTTTTTTTTTTTCTGTAGCTGTTGTCCAAAGGGCACTGAGTATCCCAGAGAAGATGCCTTAGGTGTAATAAATTCACGCACAGACAACCAGCCCATGAATGTATTTTACCCTTTAACTATGGGAACAGTAAACAGTGTCTCTATGGCAAGTTAAGACCTAAATTAATCTTTTGTGCCACTGGAATTTTTTTTTTAATGAAACATCAATTCACTTGACATTTTTATGAGTAACCACTGTTTTTCTTTCTTTCTAGTGAAGCAAAATCTTACAGTGTTGTGCTTTGCCACTATTTTTCCTTATTATTTTTGGAGTGTCCTAGTGGCTTTGAAAACTAATTTACTTCCCATTCCACTTCTTTTGCCAACTTGGGTAAAAACGGCTTGATTGCGTACAAAAATAAAATATATAATAAAAAGAAGAAATAAAGGAAAAAAATCATATTAAAGAACACGCAGGTTAGGGAGTGATACAGCTGAGGGAGCAGTTCTGAGTTTTAAGAACAGCTGTACTGGGTTGTGTATATTGTAATATTATAGCATAAATATAGCATAGTCTAAAGTAGGATAGGAAAGATGAAACTGGAGGATTTCACTGTGCCACTCAAGGCAGGTCTGTAGCACTGGATGAAATTATGGTAACTTTTAATAAATATCCCTTTGAGGCACTTCTTGAAAATGTGACGAACTTGTCAACAAAGCCGTGAGGGAGAACTGTGGAAATCTGCACTAAAGGCAGCTGGTTGCAGCCTCTCTGCAGGGGCCCAGTGAACAAATGGATTTATTCCCAAAGGAGCCAACAAGTCCTTTACTTTTGCTTTAGGGCTTTGGGTTAGGATCTGATTCTCTGAAGTTCAGAGCAACTTTAGAAGTGCTGATAAAACTCAACCCCTGCACGAAGTCTGTGTCTGTATCACCTTTCCATAGTTTTCAAAGAGTTCTGCAGCTTGTGTTATGAATCCTAAACCCATCAGCCTCCCTCCTCCTTTTGTTTGAGGAAGAATTAAAGATTTAGCTGGGTTCTTATGAATGTTACTGGCTATTGCACTGCACCGTGATTACTGATTAGCTGCTGTGTTTGCCAAAGACTGGATACTTGAACTTCAGAAACGTGGTGACCTTCAGGATGCTTTTGGGAAGGCCAAAATCTTGCAGTGACAGATGCCAGGAATTACGAGGCACTAGAGAGAGAGGAGTAAAAAGTTGTACTGCTGAAAGAGTATAATTCTCATTTTGTTGCAATATGAGCCACAAAACTGAGGTACTCAGTGTATCCACTTTAACTTTCTCCTTGGATCATTAGGAACAGACAGAGAATATGGTACAGAACACAGACTGAACTGGCTATTTATATGTCAGGGAACCCCAGGAGATGACGAGAGCTGTAGAGATGTTTTTCACAACCGAGATGCAATTCAGGTTGTGTGGTTTCTGTCCAGTTTGTTTGGAGGAAAACAAATTCCACCTTCTGCAAACATGGAATTCGTGTGAAGTGGTGGTAGATGCAACCCCATAGCCATTCTTTCCAAAGCTCATTTTCCCATTTCATGCATGTGTATGCAAATCCAGATGCTTGCTCTGCAGAAATGCATGTGCAGAGAACCAATTTTAATTAAACCTCATTAAAGTTTTAAATAGATTAATATTAGAAGGCATCCTCATTAAAACTTGACAGCAGATTATTTCATTATTTTCCTTGGGTTAGGAGTAGCTAGTTTATAACAAGGCAAGGAAAAAAACAATCAGCTTTGAAATTGAGGTTATCTAGATTTTATTCCTTGTTCCACCCACTGTTTGATGAGGATTAATCAACTCACCCCATGTTCTGTTCTGCGGACACGGAGGCTTGGAAAGCCTCTCAATCCAAGTCTAAAATCCTCTTGCTATTCCTGCAGTGGAATCTGCCCTGCCTTGTCACCAAGCAGATGCATGGCCCCGTCCTTTCACTCTGACATCTGAAGCTCCTGGCGGCATTGGCCGGATCATCTGTGGTGTGAATTTGCTTAGTGAGGACTCTGTGGAAAGGAGCCAGATGAGCTCCTTTCCATGCATGCTGTCCCAGCAGTCTGTAGGGGAACTGGGAGGGGACTGTGCATAGGGAGGTGTTGGGATATTGAGAGACAGAACCGCTGAGAACTGTCTTAAAGCATGATTCAGTGCTCTTATCTTCTACGGTCTCATGAAGGAGTGAGAACATCTTCACAGAGCAGGTCAGGAGTCAGTAATGGTCAGTGGTCACAAGATCACCAGTTACAAGATGTTTTACAGGTTAATTAGCCAATAAACTACAGCCACAAAGATTGTTTCTACTTTCACACCCATCCCTAATTAAGTTGTCTCACGTGTCTTGCCGCAATGCGGACCTTTCTAACCAATCGTGTAATGACGCACAAACTTATTGCTACACCTTAAAACTTTTTACCATTTCTGTAACTGCTTCTATATCTGCGCTCTAAAGCTTTGAAACTTTCCACTCCCTAGCTTGATATGTTTCTATCTAAACTACAAACCCACCTTCTTACTTGTGGTCTCTAAGACTGGAAGCCTTTTCTAAGGTCTCAGGTCAAACCCTGTATTCATTTCTATGTTTGGAACTGCATGCACAAGGTTTGGAGGATTTTCGGTGCCTGGATTTCCCACAGGGAGGGACAGCAGTTGAGGAAAGAGATGAAAGCACTGGTGATGGGCATCCTTCCCTCACAGTTTTTCGCTGTAATAATCTGTGGCAACACCGAGTGCTCTGGGTTTGAAATGTGAAGTGTTTTAGCATGAATTCGACTTGAAGATGGTGGAACCTTCCTCAGTTTTAAGCTTTGGGTTGTCAGAGTTTCTTTTTCACAGTATCGCTTAATCTCTAAATTCTTAAGAACCATAAAGCCCAAACCCAACTGTTATAGTTTACTTTTTCTCTAGGCTAATTAGAGAAATAAGAACTTGGGAGCTGCTTGTTTCTTGGGCAGCCTGGAGGCCTTGCAGTCTTTATTTTTTTTATAGATAGCTAGGTCGGGGACTTACACCCACTTCATCTGAGCCTCTTCTCCATGACACGCTGTAGTGTGCCTCATTCTTGCTGTCCTATGAAAATGCTCTTCACCCCTGGATCTGCAGGTGGCTGCTGAACATTAGGCTAAAAGAAAGTGGATAAAACCTCTGTGCTGAGCCCCTTGTTTTCCAAAGAGCGTTCAGAGGGAGCATGGCACTGCCCACATCTGTGGTACCGCTGGAAAAGTAACCACTCTGTAGCCCCAGGCCTCTGTCAAACAGGAAAGGAGAGCGATGAAGCAGCACAGTGACCTGGCAAGAGGAATTCTTCCAAGAGAAACAATGGAATCTTAAAAAAAGAAAGGGAAAAAAAAAAAGATTAAAAGATAATCTTTGAAAACCTTTTTTCTCGCACAAAAAGTGCTGGGAGGTTGGCACGATGGTGCAGGCTAAAAGGCACTTTGCTGTTTAGCTTCATTGTGGCTAGAAAAAGCCTTCTGTGGAGGGAGGACTTGCCACCAGGATTTAGTGTTTGTCAGCATTTTGAGGGAGATCTGCGAGCTGACAGACCCCAGGAGAGGGCTGGTGATGGTGAAACAGGATTCCCCTGTCCCTTCTGATATTTATTGGAGGTTTTGGATCTGCCTCTTTCCAGCTGAAGAGCTCACATTTCACTCTTTCCAAAGAGACTGTAATCAGTAGTAGTAGCCCATTGAGCTAATGGTTTGCTTGTGTGTTTGGAAATAGCAAAATTAAGAGGGAAATGAACAAAGGCAGGCTGAATTCTTAACAGAGTTCCAGCAATAAGAGTAATTTTCTGTGTGTTGAACAAGCCTGCAGCCAAGGTCTCTTTTGTCTGAAAGTGATATATTAGCCTCCGAGTTCCTTGGAAAAGAGGAAAATTACTGGCCAGTGAGGCCATTTATTTTTCTTTCTGTGTGTTTAAGGAGAAAGAAACACAGTCTGTTGCCTGGATCAAAAGGAATAGCCCACCCTACTACCCCTCCCCTTCCTGATTCAGAGGACAAATCCCCATGGTGCTATTTCAAGGATGCTGCTCTGAATTTTGTTGCCCTTCCAGTTAAAATAAAATGTAATATTTTGTAACTGCAAAAGAATTGTGTATATAGGACTCCATAAAATAATGGATTTGGGGTTCTGAGTAGCTCTCTCAGCTGTTTTTCTATTGCACTCAGGGACTCAGCTGTGTATCAAAGAGCAGAGTTTCATACCCAGGTTATTCTTGGACCAAATTTCCTCCCTGCCAGTACAACAAGTAGATATGATTCATGTTTGGTAATAGAGCAATGTCTAAGAAGGTATTAAACCCTAAATTTTTAGTTATCAAAATGCAAGAGAGGATGAACAGAAGGGATGGGGTGGAAGGGAAAGATGGAAGGGGGTGAACTGGTGCTCACGTGGTGAGTAGCTGTAGCAGTCTGAGGAGTTGCTGCCCTTTGGCAGAGCGTGGGAGGGAAGTGAATTCAGAGGTGAGCAAATACATGATTCTGTGTCCTAGTCCAGGGTACTTCTGTTCTGGGGTGAATCTGCAGGGGATGACCTTGCAGAACTTCTCCCTCAGGCTGGAGTTTGGGTCCCTCTTCTCTATGGCAATAACAATCATGAACTGGTTTTGGAGTTCCTAAGCTTCTTGCTCTTAGAGGAGAAAGGAACACACTTCTAGATATTGCAGGCTTGAAAAAGTTACAGAGCACTGCAGCTTCTTAGAGGAGCAAATCGTCTGCTTTGATACAAGAGGATCAAAATAACTTTATGAAAGACAATTTTATGCATGTTGAAGAGAATAGTATAATGCTATAGTGTCACTATAACATAAAGTATAATAGGAAAGCAGAGGAGGTGAAACTGGAGAATTTTCTGTGCCACTCAGGGCAGCCCAGCCTGCCAAGAACGTGGTAATACACACGTGCTCTGGTGATGAAACAGGGTCCAAACTCGTGTTCACTCACAGGGACCCAGCACTTGGTACATCTCCTTTTGAAACTACTTTGAGATTTCTGTCCTTATTTCAATTTTCAATGCTTTGAGTATGATGATTTTTGGTTTTTTTTTTCCTTTGGAAGAATTCAGTTGATGACCAGCACCTTCTGTTGAGAATACCAGTTCTGTGTTTTAAACCATATCTGTTTAAAGTATTTATCATACATATTTGTGTATATTATCCATATATTAAAGTCCAGTAGAGAAATACAGCTAAATGTAGCCCCGTCTTTAGTACATGAAGAATGAAATCTGTGTTTAAATGGGTCTACTTTGCATGTATTGCAGCCTCTGGGACCTGGCTTCCCTCCCAGTCTGCTGATCACACTCCAAACACCTTACTGAGTGTCTGAGATTTTACATGCATATATATGAACGTAAAAAGTCTAGAAAGTATGAAAATCCATGCAGAAATGGCTTCCAAACTCTTGGCAGGCAGCCAGAGCAAATGTGAAAGAAAATTAGGATCTTTTTTATTCCGGTGAGCTGGGCAGTGTTTGGTACCTGGGTCTCTCCTGGGCACTTGGGGATGCACTTGCATGCAGTGGAGCTGTAATTCTATGTGTTTCCCCATTATCCTTAACTCTAAATTTGTCTCCCAGCAGCAGTGCTGCATGCTGAGAGTCCAGGGGGCATTTTACACCTATGGCAATGATGATGTCTCTTCTAGTGAAATATAATGCTTACAGTACTTAATAGTTTTGTTTTAGGGCATGATGTCAGGGGCAGGAACAGTGAGCCCAGTTCTCCAGCCTCCCAGCTGAGTACTTAATAAGCTCAAACCAATGCTTTGTCAGCTCAGAGCAGCCAAAACCACTTTGTATTTTATTCTTTCTGGCTACAGTTTCAACCTGCATCATGTCAGTGTTTGATCTGTACCTGTGTGTTCTGAAACACACGGAAGGGATGGCAGGATAGAAGGTGCTTGAGGTGGTAATCACTCGTATTTCTACCCAGTTTATTTTGTAGAGGTCCTGCACTAGGTGACTGCTGAGTCATTGCTGTTCAATTTTGGTTGGATGTTTAAGTCCCTTCTGAGTGCTCTCAGTCTTGTAATCCCTGGAAGCTTTTTTTTATGCTTCCAACAGCAGCAGGGGCTCAGCCTCTGGAGATCTCTCCATGTCTGCTGCCAGTGTCAGGACTAAAATATGGAGAAGCCAATTAGGATCCATACCCAACAAATCCTCCACTGAGATAAAGCAGTCGACAGAGGGGTCTTGTTTCTGCTTACAAAGCAGAAACTTCTTGTTCTTAATAAGCTCCAGCAGGTCTAGGAACAATTTGATCACTGGAGAGTTTCTCAAGGAGGCACTTGAAAGATTGTTGAGACTTGAATTTTCAGGGTGATTTTCACGCCTGCCTTGCCTGTGTGAGGCAGGGTGAGGTAGGATTTCATTTTTCTCCTGGATGCTTCTTGTTTCAACCCTTTCTCTGCCTGTGAACTTGGTGCAGCTGAAGGAGGAGGGGAGGAGAGGGCAAAGACACCCAGCAGAAATCAGTCAACTACAATAAAAACACAGAAATGCCCTAAAGCTGGTTTTGCTGCTGAGACTGGAGGAAAGAAAAGAAGTTAAAGTGTCAGTAGAGCATCAGAGCTGTTGCAGAATCCAGTCGTCCCTGGGTTTTGAATTCCCAAACAGATTCTTGCAGTAGTGTGGTGTTTCATGTTTGACTTCAGCCATTTTATTCTCTGACAAAGAGGAGGAATCCAGGGCAATAGTGTCAGAAGAACTGCAGGTGAATGCAGGGCTCCAGGAGATTATTTTCCATGACATCTGCCACAATAGCCTGGAATTGCCAGGCTGGATGCTTTTCTCCCTGTTCAGAAACTTTCTCATTGAGAGCAAATGAAATGTGGTTTTCAGGTCTATTGTCACTGAAAAATGGTGTGAGATGCCCCTTCACACACTGCTCAACCATTTTTTTGGCCAGCACTCTGCAGAGCTTGGGAGTTTGATCCTGTGGCTCTGGTCTAAGAGTGACTTCCCTGTAGCCCAGAAGGGTGTGGGAAATGGATTGTAGAGAATTCTTAAAGCCTGACAGAAGGCTCACGTGGTCTTGTGCATCTGTATGCAAATAAAACCTTGAGATACAAGGTTTGACTTTGATAATGCTGACTTAAAAAGGCCATGGAATAGGACAGACATTGTTGAGAGAGAAATTGAACTAGAAACAAGTTTCAAATAATGACCTTACAAATAGACTAAATATTGTAAAAAATAGAACTATAAAAAATATAAATCAGGGTGCTAAAGCAGAACTGACTTTATATGAGCCCCTGACCACTGACTTAGGGACAAGACAGACCCCAAGGAAGAATTGTTGCATGAAATCCCAGGCTTGCCAACCATTGCTGCTTCATCTGTAGCCTCAGTTGCCTAAATTATTTTACGGGGAAATTCAGTTTTTATGGTGTGACCTTTGGGAGTTCTTACAGATTTTTTTTTCTGCTCTTCATCCTCAGTAATTGTGTACATTCTTAAGCTGCCCCTCAAAGGTCCAAATTGAAATGTAAACCCTGTGAATATAAAAATTGCATTCTTCATGTCTGTACAGATTTGCTGACAAAGCATTGAGGGAAAGAAAAGACACAAAATGAACAAGCAGGTAACAGGCAAGTTTTTATGGGATTCAAAGTGCAATGGTTCATTCTGTCAGCTGAAAAGTTCTTTATGAGAGAAACTAATACCCAAGAAGTGGAAGAGCCAAGCAAATTTAAATGTTAAAGTATCCTACTCATCTTCCCTTTCTTCTGCTGGCCTTGTAAAGACAAGATTTTTGGGCATTTTGGATAGATTGATGTTGTGTGTGTCACTGTGTCAGGACTTGGAGTTTCAAGCCACGTGTGGTTTTGTGGTTGAAACCAGCATCAAAATATGGGCTAGAAATCAGATTAATTTTTTCTGCAAAAAAAACCCCAAAACCCTTCAGTAGTGGTTTTACACCTAAAGGCAGAATATATATCAATATGTCTCATTTAGGATTCACATTGAGGATCTTGCAGAGATTCACATTACCTGCAAGGTTTGAGGATTGCTTTTTATTTTTATCATTTTTTAGGATTTTTAAAAATACAATTGTAATAAAAGTGTATTTAAATTCTCCTAAACCTGCTGCTGAACTTGTAGACTAGTTTCCCAAACAGCTGGGGATGAAGAATTTCAGATTTTAAAGCCCTTTTTGACACGGTGCTTCTGTCTGAGCTCAGGGATGGAACAAGCAGCCTGTACCTGTGGGCAGCGTTGCCTTTTCCAGAACTTGCTCCGTGGAGTGCCCAGAAGATGGTGCCATGGTGTTGGTTTTGGCTGCAGGAACGCCGAGATCTTGAGGCTTCCTTCGGGTTTAAATTAAATCAAGTAATGTTATATGCTCTGATCAGAAGCTAACATGTTAAGAAATGGAATTTTAAAAATAATTGCAGAGGTAATGTGTATTTTTGCTGAAGAAAGCAGCTGAACTTGATGCACATGGCTGAAACACCTCCAACATCCTTACGAAAAGAACCAGTTTTTTTAGGGAAGCCACGACTTTGCTTAAATCCCTGTTGAGGGAGAGGTGCAGCCATTGTCACTCATGGCTCTCACAGCATCTGGCACAGTGGGGTTCAGCACCTTTGCCTCCTGTGAGAAACAGGAGCTGCTCAATGCTGTGTCCACAGGAGGCAAATCGGGTCTTAGCAGAGTACATCTGCAGCGTAAAACCAGATGCTTTCTACCCCGTTCAGTCATTTCCTGATGTTAATAATCAATGCCAGACAAGACATCTCTGTGTTTCCACTTAATAATGCTTAATGATGATGAACTAGAAGCTTCTTTTTGGAAAGATAGGTAAACAAGTCTGTCTACTTGTTCTTGGTGCTGCCCGTCTCGTACGAAATCAAAAGGTTTGTTTGGTGCTGGATATTTCAGGCTGAAATGCTGCAGGCTGAGATACCACTTCTGGGTATGAGAACAGTTGATTACAGACCCTTTACAACTCTCAGGCAAAACCTCTGAGCAATCAAACAAATAATCCCTACAAATGTGCGTATCTATATGTGTATGTGTTGGGATCACAGTAACAAACCCCCTTAACTACTAGAGCTGTGAGAAGGTGACGCAAAATATTTTCCCTTCCCTGATGCCCTTAAAACGTGCCCATCAATTTGTCAAAGCTTCTGGGAGGCTGTGATGTTGAAAAATGCATGCTGAAGAATGGAGAGGAGTTGTAGAGCCCTGCAGAGACTTGAATCCTTTGCAGCAGATGCTGCTTCTATGTTCTCTTTTACTCCATCTCTGAGTAAGATACATAAATTTAGCTTTACAGCCAAAAGCAGTGAGTAAGGAGAAAAATCATGTCATCTTATAAGACAAGATTGAAGCAGTATCTGGAAGAGCACACAGAAATTCCTCCCAGGGTTATATGGGCTTGCTTCAATGAGTTGCTCATAGAGTTTAAAAAACCCATTAAATTACTTACCAACCTCCTGGTAATAATGGAGAAGTCCTCACAGAACTTGAGGACCTCAACAATGCCCCAAAAGTGCAATAGGTTTTATTGTAATCACGAAACCACAGTCTATAAATATTTAAAATCTCTTAAAATTGTGTTTCTAGCTCTCCCTTCAGTGGGCTCCTGAATTCAGTATAAATGTGAACGAAATGCTTCTGGGAAACCTGGGGAAATGCAATAAAATTCAATTTAATGCCAACCTACCCACATTCCTGTGCCTGCTGCTGCTGGATTTTGGTGGTAAATAAGCCATGGGCCACTTGGTGTTTATTTCAGCAAATATGAGCACTGGAATCCAAATTCACATTTGGAGTTGTTCAAACCGTAACTTCTTTTAAGCTGTTGTGGAGTGGAAGCATGGAAGAAGCAGTGAGCCTGGTCCTTGGAGGAGGTAATTGAGCAGTTGTGGTTTTACTGATATATTTTTAAATCTAGCTGGCGCTGATGCAACTCCTGGTTGAGGGACAAGTCACAGAGCATGATGTGTCCTACCTGGAAAGTCTCACTGTGGCACAGACCTCGTGAGGGAGCAGAGCAGGACACCTGCCTCGTCTTGTGGGCTGCTACAGAATGTGGTGCCCCTTGGGTTTTGAGTTGTTACTTCAGCCTTTGAGTCCCTGACCCCTTTTGAGTGAGAGAGCTTCTTGCTTGCTCTCACCAAGGGGTTGGTCTGAAACACGACATCAGCTGGCCTTTCACTGAGAGGCAGTGTCAGATTTGCTGACTGATGTGCTTTCTGAAAGTGCTTCCCTGCTAAACTGCCTCTGATTAATAAAATATATGAAGGCAAAGAAAAATTAGTCCTCCCTAGCTGTGAGGTTTTTTTGTACTTATGACTAATTTACAGGTGCAAGACCTTTAAGACCTGTATTTTCATGTTGTTATGCTTGCATTTTAAGCCTTCAGGTGCAGAACTGGTCTAAACTGGAAACTTTGTGGTTTCTTTGGCTCAAGTCTTTGTTTAAACTAATCGTCTTTGGTGAGAGACAGAGTGCTACAAGAATACAGCTGGATGACTTTTAGAAGGGATAGGTTGAATTCCTGGTGGGTCTTCAGGCTAAGCGTTTCCACAGTTGTGGCCAAGAGGCATTAGTCCATAATGCTGTGATTTTTACAGAACTATGAAAATACTTAAACCCCTCCCCTCATCTTCCTCTTGCCCTGTACAGGTTAATGAGAAACACGAAGGTGAGGCTGACCTGGCATCCAGTGGCATCCAGTGCACACAAAGGGTGTGTACCCAGCTGGGTTGAATGAGCCTGCCCTCGTTCCTTGCTCGGTCCTTGGGAGACAGGTCCTCTCTTTCCTTGCCATTTTGCCCCTTGGCTGGCAGTCCCCATATTTCTGCTCTTGGCCAGCACCTCTCTGAGATGCAGTTGCTGCAGATTCCTCTTTTGGGAATGATTATCCAGAGAACTGCTTTATTTCCTGCTCTTCCTCGGAATTTGAGCACGCTGTGTTTGGGGCAGTCAGCACAGACCCATCAGTTGGCACAGCCCCGCTTTTCAACTCGTTCAGCAAGACTGCAGCACATATTCCTCCTTTTTGGAGGTTCATGTACTGCACAGGGTCTTTTCCCACACTTTGAGCCAGGCAAAAGACACTTGCTGTTTTGCCCACAGTGCAGCAAACCAGGGTCAGTGACTGCAGAGATTGACTAAAGTCAGGAAGAGTAAAATCAAGTCAGAGGGCTTGCAGAGTTGTCCTACTTACTTGATACTCCCCTAATACTCAGAAATCAAGTCTTTTAATCTCACATATTAAAGCCTCAGGCATTACCAAATTAAACAGATTATTTTCTTATTTGATTTTATTGTTTAGGAACAGCACAGCTGGTGTATCTGCTGAGAAAAGGAGAGAGGGAGAGGTGTATACAGCCCACTGTCTCCTGATGAAAAGCATGCACTGGTTGTATATACACAGCATCTTATGTTTGTAGTTAGAAGGCTGCCATTGTTGTTCAAGCACAACTTTCCACCACATCCCAGTCATGGCTGGGAAAGCATATTCACTATAAAAAAGAAGTAACTTAAGAGTTAATGGAATACTAGAGTTTTAAGTGTGTTTTAAATCTGTTGAGCAAACCCGGAGCAATGAACAGAAGTCATTGCTGTGCATTATTCTTTATCTTTTTCTCTGATTTGAATTTTGAATGCTTTGGCTAAGCAGCAGTACGGCAGGACTCAGTCTATCTCTTTTATTTAAATAAATCTGAATGAGCGTTTTCAGGGTAAATATTCTGAGACTTCCCTTTCTGAAACTGAGATTTTTATATACCTGATTAATTCTGACTGAAATATCTACTGTGTTCTAGAAGTCCTCCTCCCTTTTTCTTCTTTCCCAGGCAACAGGAAATTCCCCATAAATTTTAGAGGAGTAAGTTATGACTGATCTCTGTAGGTTTTTGATGGGTGGCTGTTGCTCCCTTGGCTCAGGGCCTTTTCCTTGCTGTCACCTGCATGGCCTTCACCACAGGTGGTGATGCGGCTCCTTGACTCCACCAGAACCGGAACAGGGATGGGATGGGCAAAGCGATCTCACAGGCTGGGTCTTGCTTGAGACTGTCCTCTCCTGCAGGTCCTGAAGCCACTGCAGAACCTGGCAGAAACAAAGCAGAAAGGATTTATTGAGGAGGCTTTTTTTACAGTTAGGTCTACGCAGAATATAGCAATCTTCATAATGAATTTAGTATAATACGGAATAGAGAGAAAAGGGCAAGTATTTAATCAAACAGCATTGAGTCCCAAAGGAAGGATAAAATCAGTGAGAAAGGAGTTGCAGCTTGATTATTAAAGATTTATCACCCAATTTATTCACTTTATTTCAGACAGATTAAATCTTAAAACCCAGCTATCACCATGCAAATATCAACAGGATTAAGCATAGAATCTTTGGAGACAAGTATTTAAGTCAGGCAATTTAGCCAGCCAGTTAAAACTTTTTCTTCTGAAACACGCCTTTCACCTCCCTGATCTGCAATGCAGATCACTTGTGTTCAGTTTGACCTGCACGGATAATTTCCAGGATGTGAAACGAGGTAAGAATGCCTGCAGAGTTCTGCTGAGGGGATGGGACATCTGTATTTTGAAAACGTGCCTGCAGTGATCCTATACGTAAAACTACCGCCACTGTGTCTGTCTCCTGTTCACTGAGGTGTTGATCTCAGCATTTCCAGCTTTTGTTGGTTTGGAAGACAGTCAACCACTTCTTTCCAGGTTCAAGGCTCTGGCTGCTTTGGCCTGAGGAGGTAAGTGTCAGAACCATCCTGCCTGCTCAATAGTTTATTAAAACCTTTGCCAAAGCCAGAAAGGAAAACGTCAGTGCAGCTGCAATAGAAACCTGGGGGATCAGCGAAGCCTTTAGGACCATCTGGGGTGCATTCAGTCCCTTTCTGTGATTTTTGCTTAAGGGTCACAGAATAGATTTACATGGGAGCAATAAGGCTGGAAAAGCCCCCTGAGGTCACTGAATCCAACAGTTAACCCAACACTGGCAATGCCACTGCTAAACCACCTCCCCAAGTGCCACATTCATGTGATTTTGAATGCAGCCAGGGAAGTCAAACCAATTTCATCCTTTCAGCCCAGAACTCATGTGGGGAGGCAGCTCTTCTGGGTCCTGCTTCCCTACTTCTTTATCCCTATGTCCATCCCTGGGTAACCAACTTGCCCTTTTCTGAAGAAACCAGCTCCTTTGAATTGTTTTTCTAGCGCTGCTGTTTGTTTTTGGTTTTTGTGTTGTCATTCATGCTGCAGCTGCTGGGGTTGCTTTTGTTATTACGGCTGTTAATATTGCATGATCAAATCAATTGTTAATTACCCAGCCTCTGAAGAGCAGGCACGGGCTGCTCACTTCTCCAGCACACGTGGGAGGCTGTCAGGGGCAGCTGGGACCTGGTGTCAGGTCAATCGTGCACTGGGGGCTTGCATCAGGAGGTGCTTCTGGAAGGGAGGAAGCAGATCCAGCATGGAGAACGTTCCTCAAACGGCTGTGTTCCTCCCTGTTGCTGAAAGGTCCCCCTTGAAGTGTCAGCCTGGCTTGGCTGTAGTCACCTGACAGGTAGAAGTGCTGCCAGCTCACGTTTCCCCTTGTGCAGGAAATACTTTTCCACCATAGGTCAGTCTAAAACAGTGCCCTGCACTGTAGGACCTGTTCAGAGATGTTTACAATGTGCAAAATCAACTGTATCAGTGCTCTGGGATGCTGATTTTGGTTTTTGTCTCTCTCCCCTCCCTTTCCAACTGCACCCAGCTGTCTCTGAGTACTGCTGCCTGCCTTGGCACCCTGCTGTTATTTAAGGATAGTTGACGCAGATTTGTTGTTTTCACTTATTTTTTTTTATGAACACTGAAGATATTTTGCCTCCTAGGCAACACACTTCCCCCCACCCCCATTTTTAGCTCTCCTGACAGTATTAGGGAATACTACTTAAGAAACACAGAAGGGAAAAACTGGAGAGCAGCTTGATGAGTGCTGCTCTCCTTTGAGGGCAGACAAATCACTCCATATGAAATTGATGTGATATGACAGCATAAAGAGCAAATGTAATTTCATTGTGCATTATTATTTATTAGATTTGTAACAAAACTGCAGTTACAGAGGAGCCTTGCTCGTTCAAATATGCTGAGACAGGAACAGTTTGCACACAAGTAAAAGTTAATAGTGATGCAGTGGAGCTGCTGCTAACACAAAAACGCATTCGTTAGAGATAGGGGTGAGGTTTTACTACGAAGTAATGAACCTGTGAGTTAAAAGCATGTCCATTAAGTTCCAAAACCCGGTTGTGGTGATAGTGGCCCCAGAACAGCAGAGGTGGCAACAGAACTTCAGCACAATGACATTTCTTAAATGTCTTCAAGTAATTTCTGTTAAGGAAGTTCTGTCTGCAGATGGATGTCCCATCTATTGTTTCTACTTCTGCTGATAAATAGAGTCAGTGAAATATTTTTCGAGACCCTTTTCTAGCTTTGCCCAAACCCCCTAAAACCTCTAAATACTTCTATGCCGGTGTCACAGTTAGCAGAAAGGTGAAATAGCAGCAGGCCAGTACAAAGCTGACATGAATTAATTTCTCTTCCCTGATTCTCTTCAAATGTGTCCCCATTTTTCAAGAATTGAGAGGCTGCAATGTTAGAAAATGCAGCAGCAAACAAATTATGTTTTAACAATTATGTTTTAAAAATTCTCCTTATTTTTGGAAATACAAATTTCCATTTTCTCCTTGAATCTTACGTCTTAGACAGTAGATAACAAGAGTGGAGGATGGAGAGAACTAAGAAGAAGGAACCTGGAGAAGATCAGGCTGTGCCTGCCTTTTAATCTGCATGGATTCTATTTCAATTGCAATCATTTAATCTACAGAAGCAAAAATTGCACTGATGAAATACAACAGTGCTCTCTGGCAACTGGCTTCTGGGAAGACACTCATTCACACAGGGGCATCACTACTGCAAGGAAAGAGGAATCCTTCCTGGTCCACTCACTTTACTTCAAAAGGGGTGCGAGGGGAGGCGATGACACGCTCTGGTGTTTGGTGGTTTGTTTGGTTGTTTTCCTATAGAGAAATTTCACCTTGAGAACGCTTTCACTTAGAAATCAAGATAGCAGGAATCTAAAAGGAGCTTGCAGAAGGATAACAAAAGTCTTCCATCATTCCAATTAAATAAGTTCATCCAACTTTCCCATTTCTCGCAGCTTGAATAAGTAAGACACAGACAAGTGCTGTGGATAGTGGATGTATGGGATCATTTCCTTGTTCCCCTGACGCTTGACTGCCAGGCAATGGGTGGACCTGGGTGGACCTTGGCATACTGCTGGAGACTCTGCTGTGTCTGGGGGAGCTGGGACTGTTGGCATGTGCTGGAAGCCGTGGATCCATCCTTGGAGGCTGGAGAGGATTCGCATCCCCACGGCTCACAGCGTGACTCAAGTCTGCAGGCACAGCAGGTAAAGCGCTCTGGGCTCTCATTCTCTGCTGTTTTGTTCCTGCTAAAAAATCAGCCCAATGTGTGTGTTGGAAAAGAAGAACATCAGCGTGAAGGAAGAGCGAGTAGACTGTGCTGGAGCTGGCCCATACTTGTAAGTATAAGTTAATGACCAACTGTGATCATAGGGGAAACTCATTTTCTTGAGAGCATACTTTAAAAAAGAGATATAAACACTGTCGTGTGGTAATCAGGCGCTGCAATATCCATGGTAGAATGCCAAAGTTCCAGAGATCTGACAAATCCAGCATTTGTTATTTACCTATCCAAAACGCTTTGCTTTGAAAAAGCAGTGCTGAGTGCCAACCAGGAGGGTATTAATTACAAATTCAGTGCAACGTGCAGTCAGCTTCAGCACAGAGCTGACTGCGGCTCCACTTATAAGGCAGAAAGTATATTAATTGGTCCATAATTCAAGCTGTCAAGAGAAGCACCTACATTCACCGGTGGATTTTGGGGGGTGAGTTGAGGGAAAGGAGCACTTACCCTTGAGAACTGCACAAGATCATTTGTGAAGTCATTAGTCTTATGAATTATTTTGACTGTTATTGTTATTAATTATTTGTACTGAAGTAGCACTTGGAGAAAAGAGTTATGCTAAAAAAAATTATCCTGACTTCTTCTAAAGCACACAATAAAAAGGCAATCTTTCCCCTGAAGAGCTTTCAGTCTTAATGCCACTCTATACTCACAGCGTTCATCATTTCATCTGGTATTTCCATCCTCTTTTATTCTGGTACATAGCACCTGAACTTCTTCCTCAGAACTGTGTTGGTGTTTGGCAAATCTGAAATTCATGTCTCTGCGCTTCTATGTCTGACTATAGTTTGCTTTTCCTCTCCTCAGCGGTTCTTTTTCTCACAGTTAACACTCCCTTTCTCTTAGTTCCTTCTCTCCTTTTCTGTAATTTCTTGCATTGTCTCAGTCTCTATTTTTAAACCTTTGTCACAATTCTCTCATATTTTCCATGGATGCTCTTCTTACTGACGTTTTCCCCTCTTGGTTCTTTTTGCCGTTTTGGGGGAGATCTGTGAACAGACAACTCCTGCCATCATCTGTCCAAAGGCATTTTTCTTAGCAGAAAACTCTTCTGTCTATAACAATCCTGGCTCTGAGCTGTTCTATCCCCCTTCACTTTCCATATCCAGCAAGAATCTGCCAACAGGAAAAGGTCGTGTGGAGGAAGCACACCTCTTAACAGAGAAGGTGATTGCATTGTGTTAAGGAGAGGAGCCTTGCCAGCAGGTCGAGGGAAGTGATCCTGCCCTTTCACTCACGATTTCTGGGATCTGGGGAATCTTCAGTGCAAGACACCTACACTGAATTTACTTGGGATAAAATCTGGGTATTACAGACTTTTATAAATAATAAGCATTGGGAGCTCCCTGGCAAAGTCTCAGTGCTGTCTATTGGATCGTCGTGAAGAAAAAGAAATTTGGTAAAAGGACCAAGTTAAGTGTCAGCAGCTTGTCCCTCAGCTCTGCTGTTAATTGTGGTGCCTCACTGTAGTTTGTTTGTAATAATTCCAGCTGTATTGCCGGGGTAGCCTTTAAACAGAACTGCTGTTTTTGTCACAACAGTTATTGTTCAAGAGCTGCATTTTTCAATTAGGGGGAATAATATGAGATGCATTATCTGTGACAATCTCTTTTAATGATAATTAGTCCAGTGTATGAAATTAAAGATATTTAAATAATTATAGTGTAATCAAGTCAAAATTACTGATGTCTTTATTTGAGGCTAGATTATGTGGAAAACACCACAGGAAAATTAGTGCTTTGTAATCTAAAAGGCACCAGTATTCGATAGTACATTTGCATATATAGCATCAACTAAGTTTGGTTTATGCTTTCCGAAGATTTAAAATATGAATGTCATTAGGGCAGGTTTCAGAGGTTTGGGTATGACAGCAACTCCTACGTGGTTCAGTTTGCTGGCACTTCTCTGCGTGTTTGGTGTGGTGGATTTGCAGCATAAAGGTGAATTTAATGGTGCTCAACAGGATGGCTCAGAAATATCTGCGTTCTAAATTCCTGTTTATTGGATTTTCTTGCAAAAGTTTGACTTTTTCCGGTTCCCTTCTCCGCTTTCTTATCTGGTGCTGCACAGTCCTTCATCAAAGATGAATAAACAAAAAGACCAGGGAGCCCAGAAACATCAGCTCAAGGGAAAAATATTAATTTTTGTTTTATGTGGGGAAAAAGCCCAACAACAACCCCCTGCAAAGCAAGTAAACAAAACCAAACTAAACGTAAGAAAAATTTAAAAACTCACCACACGTGAACCCAAATTTCACAGCTACTCCCTCGCTCCACCTTCTTTTCAGACTTTGAAGAAAACAACCTCTTGTGCAATTCCTTACCTTCAGCAGCAGGTGCTGACTCACGAAGCCAGAGGAGGGCACAGTTCAGGGGTCTGGCAGAATTCCTTCTGGTGGGCTTCAGGCATCAAAGAACTGGAAATAGCTGTTTATTTATGTGGATGAACAGGATGGTAAGGAAGTGTATTTTTTTTTATCATTTGACTTGACTGCAGAAGCTTATAAAGGCTATGTTTATATTTTATTTTCTTGAGGAACCTAATTACCTGAAGTAACGTAGAATATTGGTGGCAAAACCTCTGTTTTCCAGCTGGGCTCTGAATTTTGAAGGGGGCTCCTGAGGGACGGTGCTGATACTTTTGTTTGGCAAGTTGAGCACCGAGCCCGTGCTGGGGGTACAGATGAGGGGCTACAGAGATGCATTTCCAATTAAAACTTCTTTCCAACTTGCCCATGCACACAGAAACACTTGACCCTCAAGAAGGTAACAGGCACCTGGTGATTTATTGTAGACTAAAGTTCATTCTTTTACCTGACAGAAAAACATTCGCGAGTGCAAAGGGACCAATGCAGAGAGAACTGACTCCATTAACTGCAATTTTTCATCCACTTTTCCACATCAGCAGCAAATTTACCTTTTCCCTGGGGTTTGACGTTGAGTATCTTTAGTGTCCTGAAGGTCACAAGTGTTTCTCCAGCCCCACGGGTGCAGTAACCAACAAGAAGAACAATCCACGCAGGATTTTCTTTCCATTACGCAGGTGATACTGGGAAGAAAGGGAGGTTTCTTTGCTTTCATTGTGGTTGTTTAATGTGCAATTTATTTCATAGTTAGTTATTACTAAAAAATAATTGGAGATGGAAGAAATACTAGTTTTACAGCAAAGACAATGAAAAAAAACCCAGGAAAGTAATTTTAGGAATTGAGATAAGGTTTTAAAACAGGATGTTTCTGTGTTTGGACAATTCAGTTTGTTTTACATGGAGATCTCTCTGAGGAGCACCCCCCACGCCACCTCCAATCCTTTGAAAGCAAGATGAATAACTGGATTTCTCCCACAGAGGCATTCTGCAGCTTTTACTAGATGCAAGCATATTTCCAGAAAGTTTTGAATTGCTGAGAGGTAAATTGATTAAATTTATCCTAAAGGCCCCTTTCAGCAGGTTAGGAAATGGATCCCCTGGTTTTGGTGTGTCACACAGAATGGTTTGAGACCTGACCTTTTAACGTGTTTTATCAATACAGCTGAATAATTTCTACTCTGAATTTATTTACTTCTTCAGTGTCTTGCTTAATTTTATTTGTAAATCTATTATGTTTTGTTCTTTTGCTTTAAAGTCACAGTTTTTATATTCAGTTTTTCAAATGCTTCAGTAGTAACTTCTGTTATCCCTGACATTTCTGTGTCACCTTAATATGAACTGCTGCAGTGGGAAACTTAATCCTCTAATCTGTCTAGCTCAGATGCATTGTTCTTATAGAGACATTTTCTAATTCAGTGTATTTATTAACAGCTCTCAGCACTCTGTTCACACTGGCATCTCTGCAATAGGAGAAGTTTTATTCATGGAAGTTGTAGTCAAAGAGTGCTGTTATGTCTGGTTCCACTGGCTGGAATGACAGTGCTGGTCCTTGTGGTTGTAGGGCTCAGCTCTCTGCCTTTTGGCTGAAGAAGCTGTAGGATGTACATAAATGTATATATATATACAGATATGTGTGTATGTGTCCAGGTTGCCAGTTTATCAACTCTTTTATTGGAAAGCAGATGTAACCCAAACTTTCCTATGTTTTCCTAGGAATCCTAAAAGTCATTTGTGATAGCTGTTCAAGGAAACAAACCACTCTGACAGTTTTGGGGCTTTCAGAGGGGTGCTCAGTTTTCTGGAGAGACATTTTTTCTGGTGTTTTTCCAGAACCTCAGATTTAGGGGGTTGGAACATTTCTGACCACACTTCTATTATTTTATTGCTTTATTTCTCATCTGTTGAGTCTCAAAATCATTGAAGTTGGTTGTGGCAAATAATTTGCTACTGTTGGAGTTGTAAAACAGATCTGGATGGGCTTGCAGGGTAACTGATCTGCCACTTTCATTTGAATGCTGGAAAAGACACATAGGAAAGTGTGAATATAAAATATATAGAATTACTCTCATAAACTTGTTATTCTTCTTAATAAATATTAAAAATAAATATAAAATTATTATTATTTTAAAGTTAAAAAAAAAGAATTTCTGGATCTGCAGGTGTTTTTAAAAAAGTCAACCCAAATTGCTTTATCGTACGTAGACAATCACAGGATGGGGTGGAAGATCATTAGTGATATGATGTGGTTTACACAGTTCAGCTGGAGATTAATGGAAAAAAAGCATCATGATGTTTAGGAAGGGGATTGAATAGTACATAGGAAACAAATACTGCATCCCCATGAAACTAGGATTTGTCTTACTCATGATTATTCCATGTTGGAAGCATGATAGAAAAGTGTCTCCATTCCTGGTATAACAAAACTTTCTTCACTCTCTCTTTGTTTTAAGAAAAAGCCCAAAGGATGAAAGGTTTTACACACAGTCTCCCAGAAAGAAACAGGATGAAAACATCCCTCAAGCTGCAAAGCAAGAAGGTCCTCAGCACTAAAAATGTTTTCTACTACCAAATGCTCTGTAATCTGAAAACTAAAAACAAGAACAAATATTATTTCTATTTATTGGTCTGTGTGTGCTATATTATAAACACATGCTCAAAGGTTTAATTTTTTTGTTTTTGTTTCAGAAATACTCATTAATGACTATGATTCATTGCGAAGATAATACAAACTGATTGGGGAAAAAAGATAAATTTACAACGTGCAATTGTTTTGAATAATGGAAATTCATTTTTCTGAAGAGTTGGCACATTCATTAGGAAACCCTTTGATGTTTCTTGGAGGAAAAAATCAGTGCTGGTTGGTTTCATCCTTTATTGACAATGGCATTTTGGATTTGGCAGTGTCTGGGGAACTCTTTTCTGCTGAAGTTGTTGGCATACCCACAGAATGATGTTATTGTGGAGAAAAAGTAATTTCATTTTAAGGCCACTGAAAACTGCGTGAAATCACAGAAGAAATATCTGCTCATGTTGCAACTTAACATGCTAAAAACGCTGCATGGAGATTGCTACAAAAAAGTATATTTTGACAATTTTGGAAATAATGTGTTTAAAAGCACTGTTACCAGGTGCTTTTGTTCCCCAGTAAATTCAAGACATCTATTTTGTATCATTGAGTCAAATTATTCTTTGTCACTCCCATACTTTCTCTCTTCAGATTTCCCCTAAATTTGCTGCTCAGTTTACCTGTATCTCTGTGCTATTTCTTCCAATTGCAAATGACTGTCAATGCAAACCTTCCACATACATATTTGTCACCATCTCTGGCAACTTCCCTACTTAAAATTTCTTGGAAAGCTGTACAACAATGCCCCTACTAAAAATAATTGTGTAAGAGTCCTGTGGCACCTGTGAGAACCAGAAATACGTGACAATTTGTCCATACATCTTCAATTTACTAAGGTTTTAGGTAGCTTTGTGCAAAATGAAAACCCAAAACTATCAAAGAGTACACAGAGAGATTCTGGCAAATCTGTTGGTGATCAGATATTTCCTGGTACCAAGCAGGTATTTCCCTTTGCAAATTAACACGAAATATAGTTGAGATGTGAAATTCACTGGACCTGAGTACTCTGCACTTGTCCATTACATTGATAATTTCTGTTCTCGCTGACCCTTACTAGGGAGTTACTGAGCCTAGTGCCATAATTTGGAGGAAATAACCCTTATTAAATGAGGAATTGCTTGTGAGAATGAAGAATTCATATAGCGGTATCTTTCACAAGATCAGATCTAATAAAAGGTCAGCTGGTACAATTTCTTATGTAAAAGAGTTTTCCAGACTGCTTCTCTTTCTACTTGTGCTGTTACCTAGGCTGTCATCAGACTTCAAAGAAATTCATTATTCTTCCAGCTCTTGACTTTAAACGAAATGCTTGCTGAACCTAATTGATGCTGCAAAATGTCTCTTTGCAGGGTAAAGAGAATTGTGCAAGAGTAATTCAGTCTATTGAGCTGCTCATAGCCATTGTGTTTGACTGTGCCCTACTGCCATTGTATTTTTTTTCTGAAAAATATTGGAAATCATTTTCACTGATGGAACTGATGGGAAATAATGAGTCAATCACATGAGAGAGAGTGGGTTCAGTAAGCTCAATGCAAACTATTGTGAAAAGTTCTAAAAGTCTCTTTTGTCCGCAAAATGTCAGCAGGATTTTTTTTTTTTCTCCTCCTCAAGGTTATTTTGAAAGTAAATACTTGAGGCTGGCATGCAGTCTTGACTATTCTGAGAGCCAGTGAAGAAAGAAACAAAACTATCTACAGTAAGAAACAAGCAAGCAAGAGGAATGCATAAGGAAAGGCGAAGGCAGTCAGTTGTGTGGATTCCAGGTAAGCTGGTGTAGGGTTTTTACATCTGCTCATGTAAAATGGCAACTTTGGGTCTTGGAGACCCTGATGGATCTTTTGGATAAAATGGGGAAACAGAATTGCTGCCAGCTTCTTTCTCTTTCCCCTTGGCAACCTGCAGGAGCAAACACCTCGTGCCAGCCAGCAGCAGTTCCTGCAAAGTAATTAAAGTGCAAGTGCATAAGTGAGTCCAGTGGCTACTCCGACCGTCCTGCAGAGGTTTTAATTTTGGCTAATGCTGAAGTGTGCCCTGGTAGAATTTGATCCCATCAGTGCCGTATTGAGCTCTACTAGTCACAGTGGCAATGTTCTAAGGCCTTGTCCTTGTTTCTGTTCTAAATCCCTCTTCTGAATGAATGGATGCCTCTCATTTATTTTGGTTAAAATTTGTCTGCCTGGTCGTGGTCCATGAACAATTCCCACTCTACTGCTCTTCAGCAGTTTGGCTCATCCAGAGCATAAATCTGAGTAAATTTTAGTTATTTTTTCTTGAATTAGTATAGATTGCTCATATACCAGGGATTGATTTTGAATGATAGCTAATTATACCTTGGTCCTTATTATAAAACTGACTCAGAAAGTTAATGGCCTTCATTCCTATCTTGGTTTGGCAGCATGTAAAGGCTAAGCATTGAATGTCCACTATCGTTTTAGAGTGAGTTTTACTATGGTTTTAGTTTTAGGTTTTAGTGTTTAGAGTTTTAGTGAGTTTTTAGTATGGTTTTCTGCCCTGGAGTTCCTTTCTCTTGTCCTCTCACTTAACAAAGACAAAAAGCTTGCAGAGCCTGTCTTGATGCACGAGGTTTTAGAGTGAGATTCCTTGATGACAGAATGGTTTTTACTTTGCTGGAGATACAATTCCTAAAGATGTTGACTAGGGAGGAAATTTTTAGACATGAGAGAAATACTGTGGCTCATTTCCCCCCCACCACTGTCCACCAGGGCAATCTCTGTGCTTGTGACTGCTGTAATGCATCCACATGCAGGGTACTATGATACTTTTATATCCTTCTGATGATCGTTTCTCCTCTCCTTGTGGCCTTAAAAAAAAAAAATCCCAACCTTTCAAAACTGCTGAGAATCAAACTGCAAAACATGGGAGAGGCTGAAAAGTTTGCTGCCTTCCTACCAATTTCCTGGCAAATGAGGTACTGTGCTTGAACCTTGATTTTTCAGACAAAGGCTGTGAGAACAGCAAGTGGCACGAGGTGAATCTGTTCTTGTGTCTATTACTTCAGTGAAAATGGAACACATGGTACTGATGCCTTGGGAAGGCTGACCTGGAACAGAGACTGGACAGAGCTGGAGAATAAAGTAGATATTTATTAAAAGGCCTTTAGGGTACACCTTGGGCAGGACAAGAGCCTGGCCAGGGCTACACCAAGGGTGGACCCAAAATGGTCACAAAATGGAGAAATGGTCACGAGGCCTCATACTTTTATAAGTTTTGGTGCATTTGCATATTGGGGTTTAATTGTCCAGTTACAGCCTCAGATTGTGACGTCCCATCCTTCTTGTTTCTCTCTTCAGTCCATCATTGTTTGTACTTTTGGGCCTGAAAACTTGTAACCTTTGTCCTTGGTCTCCAGCAGAAGTTTTTTTTCTGTCCTCCTGCTCTGTCAAGAGCTGACTGACACTGAATATGAGGCTGAGAACTGCAACCCTAGGCAACACAGAATCTGAAAAACATGAAAGCTAAATCTGAAGGCATCAGTGCTGCATCCCCTGAGTACCCTTGGAATGGGTAAGAAGTGCACAAGGTGGAGAAGCTGCTGTGTTCAGCACCAGCGGCTGGAGTACGCACACCAGCTCCTGAAAACTGCTCTGCTGAGCTCGGACACTTTCTTCCTGCTGTCAGGGGCTCAAAGACAGGGATGATTGTTACCAGCTTTAATAGAATCGAGAGCAAAAGGATCCGGAGACACTGCGTAGGGGAGGTGGCATTGTGGAGGAAGCGCAGAGGGTGCCTTGCTTGTTGGGTATCTGGATTTAGAATTCAGCATTCAGTGAGGGGAGTAACCAGGCTGAACCATGAGAAATACAATTCTTTCCAGTAAATTATATAAAATACAAAAAATAGGAAAAGCAGGTAATTTAACTCACCCTTCTTATTTTAGGCCTGCTGCTATTCCTTTACAATAGCAGGCTGCGTAATAATTCATGAGATTAACCTGCTGCTAAGCCACCTTTCACAGCTCCTGTTAAAAACTGACACCAGCATCAAGGGGCAGATATGAAGCACAGGTCCTGCTGCAACCTGCAGGTCTGTGAGCAGACAATGGTGTTGCATGATCATGTAATTTTCTGCACTTGGAGTCCCTTTCTCTTGTCCTCTCACTTAACAAAGACAAAAAGCTTGCAGAGCCTGTCTTGGTGCACGAGCTGATTTTTCTCTTTGCTGATTTTTCTCTTTGCAGACTTGTGAAATTGGGTATGCTGGGTATGAAACGCTGGCCTTTCAAAAGTACACCCTGTGTAAAGCCTGCTTCAGTGGTAAAACAATTGTGATTTTCTTGGTGAGATTCTGAAATTAGGTCACCCAGTGAGCAACCATCAGAGAATCAACCCTTGGGCTCCTAGTGCCTAAGAACATAATATTTTATTGAAGGACTCATTTCCTAGGGGTCACTAAATGAAGCAATGTTAAAAAACTTAATGTTTTTCATTTAAGAAGGTGTCCGAGGGAAGATAGGTTCTGTTTTCAAAAAAATTTCCAGCAGAGATCCAAACCCCACACTGAAGTTCAAAGTCGGTGGGTATCCCCAATGTCTTAAGAAGTTAAATTCTGAAATAGATCCATTGAAGACAATTTTGGAATTTTCCTACTGGAACCAAAGATCTCATCTCTCAAAGCTCAGCCAGCTTTGGCCTCACCTTGATTATATATATATTTCTCTCAAAGCTCTGTCTATGTGCTGAGAAGCTGCGAAAGACAATGCGTAAAGAGAGTGTACTGTGGGTGAAGACTAAGTCACACAAATTCTGTCTTTTAATCTGTCCATTTTTGGCACTGTGAAAGCCTCTCCTGCACAATAATCTCTTAAGTACTTTATTTAATGCTGACTCTGAGGGTTCACTGGTACAAACAGGGCAAAAGTGATATTGGGAAGTCCTGTTACACATGTGGGTCCTTTACAGTGCATAGAGCAGTGGGGGAGGATGGCTGGGGGGTGTACCTGCCCCAAAAATGCTTAGTTACACAAGAAATATTGAGCCAGTGAAAAAAGTTTCTATCCTCAAGCTGACAAAACAAACAAACAAAAAGCAAACCCAACAAATCCAAAAAACAAAACCCCCTGAACTGAACCTAAACAGCATGCAATGCAGGAGTTTTGCTGAATCCAATACTTGCCGTGTCCTGAAGCAGTGCCTAAATGCAATTAGAATTTGTATCCCAACATCTGGCTGGGAAGAATGCATTCGTAGCATATGATTCCTTATCAGAAAGTCCTTATGAGGACTTTATTAATGGAAAAGAGGAATGAGAATCTTTTTTCTCCTCTAACAGGGCGTGTTTTGTTGTGCTATTTTAAACAAATGCCATTGTGAAAAGAATGCAATCATTAGAGAGGTTACAAGGAGTCAGACCTTTGGTGAAAGCAGAACAACCCTGCAATTAGACTGTATTGAATTTGGTTATAAACGGCCAGCAGTTTTCACAGCCCCTAGTAGTTCATGATGAATCCCTATTTGTGATAAAACTAGTCCAAATTATCTTCTTGTATCAGACTGAAAGTTTCCTGAGAGACTTGGCCCATCATGGATTGTAAAGAACCTTACAAAAATGTCTACATTTATATATATATGTTAAAGCACATGGATTTTGGTAGAGCAGTAAGGATTTTTAAAATAGTAGAAAATAGTTATGTTCCTGAGGGTCTAGCTCATTCTTCCTTCTTGAGGATATTATCTCAGTAGTCCTTAGTTTCTTGCATAAAGTATGTTTTTCATAAGTCACCAGAAATTCTCTTCTGGCTGGGTTAATGGGGGACACCCCATTGAATATGAATTTAAGTATTTTCTTATAGTCAGTGTTCAGTGTAGCAAGTTTCACTGCCTGATTCTGTAGTAGAAGAAATAGAGGTAATTTTGACTTTCACAAATTAGGTCCAGTTCCAGTCATTGAACCATTCAGTTGAATTCACATTTGAGCTTGATCTAGCCAGTAGTCCCTTGTACTTCAGCTGAGACCTTTGCAGTATGTACTTGGAAACTGGGATTTTTGCCCCACCTGTGGCTGGTTCTATCTTACAGCCATGTATCTGGGAAGTACCTCACGGCATTAAAATTGTCTGAGCACAATTAATTGTGAGAATGGTGAAATGAAACTCTATGAAACAAAACAAGGAGATCAGATAGATCTGAAAGCATGGCAATTTTGGAGCACTTCATTCTTTTCATAGCACTGCATGGTTTCCTTTCTCCCCTTCAGAGCTGACACTCAGGTGTCTGTTCTGCTTTGGTTTGTAATACATCTTCTGCAGCAAGGTGTGCCAAAGAGTGTCTCTCCTCCTGATGCAGAGATCAAAGCCAGGACCTATCAAACATGCTAATGAAAAACACCTCAGAACCAGTTCAGTACATTAAAGAATAAAAATCTCGCAGCCAGCAATATTTTTCATGTAGAATGCAATACAAGGTGGTTGATGTATCTACAGCACAAATTAATGCATTTTATCAACTGGTCTGAGTTCAGGAACATAAAAAGAAATGCATTGTGCTGCTGCAGTGGGTTTTGAACAGCCCTTTCAAATAGTTTGCATTTGTAATCCTCCTTAGAATAAGAGATTTTCCTTTTGCTCGGTTACATTTAACATGGCAAACCAGTTAAGGCATTCAGTCCTAAAGTTAACTTTTCATAGAGTATCAAACTGCTGTTGGTAAATCCAAACTACTCAGACTGGTGCATAATGAAGAGCTGTAATGCTCTGAGTAAATCCTTTACTCAAATGTATGCTGTAAGGAAGGTATAAGTCATTAGTGTTTGCTTGACTTTTTTTTTAATACGGTTGAGATTAACAGCAATTCAAGCAACATTGCAAACACTAAAAAAATCCCTGATATTTCTGAATAAGGATTGAGAAATATTATCTGTAAAGCACACCCTGGATAATCTGTGTGGGTAAAATGTGATCTGAACGTGGAAAATGTAGCGCTTTTTTTTTTTTTTTTTTTTTCCTTTTTGTATATAGCAGGGAAATACAAAACCTCCTAAAAGATAGTATGGCACTAGTTGGAATTTAGTCTATCAAAAGTGCTTCTCATGGTACATAAGGAAGTGTGATATCCCATTAAAACAGGAGAGAATATGATTAATCTCTATTAAAAGGACTAGTGAAATGGTGTATGATATCCTGCCAGCTGTGGCTTGGAACTCTTTCTTCTTTCATTTGAATTAGAAACAGGAAAACCCATAATCAGAGCAGGGCATGGAAGCGGTGGAGAAGGAAGTAATTTAGAAGTGTTTTCTTTCATTTTTCAAATCTGAAGGACCTGAGGGCTTCAGCTTTTGGTTTGAACAAGAGCAGCCATCTGACATTCTGTAGCTCTCCAGAAAATGTAAGTCAAACAAGTCTGGGCTGTGGGAATAAAAATCATGGGTGGTTTTTTTCCCCTTTTGCCTCATTTTGATTTTTAATATGTAGGAATTTACTAATGGAGGGAGATTTCTTCCATGCTCTCTAGTAGAGGAGTTATATGGGCTGATCCTGAATCTGTATGCTCAGCAGGAATAATTTATATACATTTTGGTCCTGGCACTTCAGGGGTCTTGCCACCTTCCATGGCATTAGAACGGATATTTCAGTGATTCTGGGCCTCAACTGGCAGCCAGTACAAAATGCTGATGTAGAAACTGTTCCCCCACAAAGAGTCACAACGCCACTGCTGAGCACATTGTGCATTTTGAAGTGCCCAGACCAATTATCCCAAAGGGTAAGGGCATATGTTATTGCAGTCTTGGGGCAGTGCCCAGAGGTACAGGATTTACTTTGGTTGTCAGATTTTGTTTGTTTGGTATTTATTCAGCTACTCTGGAATAAGCATATAATTTCTCTGCAAAGCCCCAATATCCCATATCTCATGTCAAAATACACCTCAGTGTACGGTGCTCAAAGTAAAGATGTAACACCACAGGTCAACTCAACTTACAAAAAAGTGCACCAAAAATAAGAAGCCTTGAGGTTCCTGAACACAATTGCGTGAGATAGTTTGTCGGGTTTCACACTTTGTCACTCATGAAGTTTAGTGGTGTATTTGTACCCCCGTGGCACAGCTTTCCTGCTGACAGGTGCACACAAACACCCGTGTAATGCCAGTCAGTGGAGCTCAGGTTTGGGCTGGGTCACTTCTGTGGAAGGGCATTTTGCAACCAGGGCCACCAAGGCCAGCAGCTGCACAGGGCTCATCTTGGGAAGCAGCTTTAGACCAAGGGGCCCACCACTGCAGGGCCTACCAGTCCTTCTCTTGAAGTTAAATATCGAAAATTAATGAAATATTAATTAATTTTTATACTATTTTGTGGCAAAACCCTGGGGAGGGTGGGACGGTAGGGAAGGAGAACCTGGGGGTGATCTTGCAAATGTCCGTAATGGTATTTGCACGTATCCAGTGGTCGATAAAGAACTCTTTTCTAAAGAGTAGAAAAATGCCACTCATGTTCTAATGTCCTTTTACAGGTCATGACAGTAGCTGTGCATAGTTGAAGATGTACATCTGTGGGGCTTTCAAGCCCAGTTAGAAGCATCTTTCTACCAAGAGTCCAGAGCTGCTATTGGTGAAGGATGCAAGTATCTCATGAAAAAAATAAATCACAGATAGTGTTCCTCTTCCATAATAAGCTGATCATTGTGTTAGTGCTCAGAACTATGAGCATTTATTTCACTTTATTATTGCAACAGAACACCAAATTAAGATTTTTGGATAAATTATTTATTTATATGTAATGACGAGTAATCCCAGACTGAAATGTATTTGAGAAGACATTTATTTTATGAGCATTCAGAAAGAGAATGTGCTTCGCTGAAATGTTGAATCAGAATGCAGGGCCTGATTAGATGTGCCTGCCACATCACCTAAGCATGACCTTGGAGAACTTGGGGAATTTGGAGAGTTGTAATGCTACTGACTTTATACCTGGCAAATGTGGTAAGTCAGAAACCAAAACTATACACATCACTTTGTTTTCAAATTTGTTGTCTCACCTTTGATCTGATTTATCTGATTAGGAAAACCAAGAACAACCCCCTCATTTCCAAAAACCCAACTAACCACCTCTACAGCCATATATATAAACATAAAGATGTTTATCTTGAGCAAAATATTTTCCTGTGATGAATAACCAGCATAATAATGTGTCTTTCATTTTAGTGGTTTTTAATTCCACTCAAATCTGAGCTTCTGATACAAATTGTTTAGACCAAGAAGTAAACTTGTATTTTTAATTGATTACTTGTGGAACAGAGCAGGCAAAAAAATTAATAGTGGGGGGAATCTTTAAAAATTGCAAAGTGACCTTTGAAATGTCAGAATTTGGATGTTTCCTGTAATCAGCATTCTGTGATAAATGAGAGCAGTAAATGTAAAGATCCTTGGTTCAAAGTGTGTGTAATCGAAATCCAATGAGAGATCAATGGCCTTTTGACGACCTTTTCTGAAAAGGTCAAATGACAACATTTATGGGAAAGTTTTCATGTGCTTGGAGGATGATTATAAATGGGTTTATTGCATTTCAGTGTTCTAGCTATAGGGGGAAACTCTGCCTGTTTGACTGAGGTCTATATATTTGTATGAGGATGTATGTCATTGTCAGTCACTCACCCTTGTAGGTGTGTCAATTTTATGCATAAAAATATCTATACGCATGCCCTGACATATTTGTATTATTGGAATTTTAAAGTTAATACTGTTATAAAGTAACATAAATGAAAGAAATGCTACTACATACATGTGAAATATTACCTAGATATTTTTAAGGAAGGCAACAGAAGAATCTGAGATTACCTCAGTGGAAAATAGGTTCCATTCTGCCGACAGTGGCAACAGATTGGAAATGAAATAATAAAAGCTCTTATCGCATCACCACAATCCACAAGACACTGAAGAAAGTGATGAAGAGAGTGGGTCTCTCAGAGGCACCTTTTAGGAATAAGTCCACTCATGCATTTTTTTCTGAGTAGTTGTTGGAGAATGTTTTTATGCTGGTCTTGCACACCAAAATATCTAAAATGATCCAAAGTTAAATTAGAGACTGTTGTGACCCGATCACCAGCTTTTTGATGTCTGCCTTGCTGTTTTGTATTTCAAATGATGGAAAAACACTATTTATTTATCTGAATCATTAATGTGAATTTTTTTTTGCTAAAATTATATATATGTTTTCAGCTTTCTGTGAGGGACTGCACTAACTGATTTTGTTTTTATCTCTGTAAAAATTTAGTCTCAAAGTAGAGATATTTTCCACTTTTCTGTGGAAAAGCATTGGTTATGAGCTCTTATATTTCATAACAAAAGCTTCATATGCTTGTATCTTAAGCATAATTGCCTTAAAAAAAGTCAGTTATTACATCAGTCTTACCATTAATTACTGGGAAATCATCTAGACACCAGATTATCTGCACAGAATACTCTCTTATACTGAGGAATGAGCATTTACACTTTTGGGCATCTGGGAGTTGAAGCACAGGACATAAATACACAGGAACAGGGTTTTAGGAGTTTTACTGGCCATGGAACTGTTTACTTCCTTGATGGAAATTCAAATGGAGGGCTGAGACTCCAGCTCAGTTCTTCTCTCCTTTTGCATCATTCATCATTAATGAACCAACACAGGTAATGATATAATTATTCTGATCATAATAAACAGGCTTGATGGCTCTGGTGACAAGTAACCTGCACAAATGCTCCTTGCTCTACTGGTTCTGTCCTTGTTGAAAGAGTAAAGATGGGTGAAGAGGGAAAAAGAAGAGATTTAGCAGTGTGAAGTATCAGCTACACATGAGCATAGAAATAAATCTGTGGAAAGGTAAGCAGTTTTTACTGTGACCCCATTCAGAGCTGAACTGGACTTTAAATTAACTGAGAAAGGATCTTTCCATGTGAGAAAATAGAACTTTGTCTTAGATGACATATTTCATTGATATGCAAGCATATAATGCCAAATGACAGTGATAAAATCACAGAGTCTCTGATCTGTAACTGGCCTGTTCTATTAATATTTCTTTTCAGTACACAGCACTAGCTATTTCTGGAACTATCCTAAACTTAAATATGCCAGCTATTATTTCCTGCCATTATTGTGCAACCTGGAGCTGAAGCTGCAAGCTGTGATGTGCTGTGTTTTTATCTCTGCATTACCAGATAATTTGATATTGCAGGAAGAGGGGAGCTGGAGTCTCATTTTTCTGACATGGCTGAGTGATGCATTTTCTATTAAATACAGCCAGGTGAAACAGGCCAGGAATATCCTCTCTCATGATTATTACAACTGGTGATTTAAAGATGGGTTATGTTGAGACAGCTTTGTCACAACCTTCCTTTGAAAGAAAAACTAAATGTGTTTAAATGCAGGCAGTATACGCAGCACGTCAAGCTGTTGTCTTTCAAACTGGTGGAAGGAATTGCTTCCTTTCTTAATAGTTTCGGGCTTCACAATGAAATGAGTTTTCAGTGAACGACTCCTCTAGTAATAGTGTGAATGAGGAAAATAAATTAGAAGAGCAGAAGTCAGTGAATAGTTAGGAATGCAACCATTTATTCAATCATTTTTGTACTTTGGGTAAATTTTCAGGCCTGAGAACAAAATGCCTTCGTTGTACCAAGGAGATTTGCATTTTAATTTGCTGCACATAACAAACATCTACAGAGCTTTGTGTTTTGCCGAAAATAACAAATGTCAGAACCTTGCGAGCTCAAGCCTATTGTTTAAATAAAAAGGGATGAATATACTAAGACCTTAAATCTATCACAAAATTAGGTACTTTGGCATTAACACAGGAGATAATGTTAGCAATTATGTAAAGGATGGCATGTTGTTTGAGCATTAAATCCTTGGACTGACATGTCAGGTAAGGAGTAGATATTCAGAAAAATAATTGCTTTCCTCATGTGAGCAAGTGGTTTTGCCCACATTTTTTGTTTATCTTTACAAAGGTTTTTAAACATCAGTGCGTGAATTGAGCACGTGGAGATGCAGATGGTGAATTCGGCTTTCAAAATTTACTTTGCAAATAGGTATTACATTTGTGGATACCACGGTCAATTTGGCTTTAAAAATACCTGCCCATGGTAAAATACTTGTCCTTCCAACATAACCGAAACTGTTCAGCTGCCAATGGAAAAGATTAGTTCAAAGATATTTTTTGGCTGGCGTGTTGAAATCAGGATGATGTTTACCTGAGGAGGGGCTCCAGCAGGGTTATATTTTGAAGTGAAGTGGAAACAAAGAATTCTAAGACTGCTTAAGAAGTGATAATGTTGTGAAACAGATTTGAAACACTTCAGGAAGTTGCCTCCATTTATACATGAGAAAACCTGATTTAACTTATCTAACTTTTGATGTTTATTTCTTGTTCTCTTCTCTCCTACCTCAGTGAACTCGAACTGATGCCCCATGCAAAACTTTGATCTGTACTAGAATAAGCATCAGCTGTGTGAGGCTGTCCTGGGTTTTATGATCAAATCTATTCTGGCCAATAAGGTTTCTCCCAGGCTATCAGAAGCTGCCTAGTGTAGCAAAATTATGCAATTTTCTTTTCAAGTTTATTTTTTTTTAAAGGAAGTGTACATGCCTTGAGTTTTCTTTCATAGAATTAGAGGCTCCAGACAGTATTAGAAAGCATATGTTTGGTGAAAATTCACCTTAAAGGGACAAACCCCACTGAGCTGGCTTTTACACCACCTGTGTCTGAAATACCACCAAATGTCACCACCTTGTCCTCCTGACACATTTGTTTCTCTCCATTGTGTTTGGGCAAAGATGATTATTGTGTTAGGCCAGGAGTTGTGCTTGTTTTGGGGAGTTGGTAAAGATTTGTCTACTAGGATAAATATAAAGTTTTTCTGGAGCTTTACCTGATAAAATTGTTCTGGTAGAACAAAAAAAAAATGCTGTGGTAATTCATAAAGGAAACTTTCTACTATCATTACATTTTCAATTGCTGAAAAGCTGTGTGGCATTTAAAAATGCCTCTTTCCAAAGAGAAAGGTAGCTTCAGGGTGTTTTTTTCTTCCCAGTGGTTCTTTAGATACTTCTGTAAAATGAATTTGTCATTACCTTTTTCCTTTCATGAACAGAATTCAAAATGCTGATGCTACCAAATTTCAACTTTGTAGAAATAAAAAAAATTGTGTTCATTCAGCACAGAACCTTGTGCAGACATCTATAAGTATGTGATGACTTGCTCTTTGGAGGGATATTTGGAAAAAATATTCAGTGCATTCAGGAGATGCACTGAGTTCTCTCAGGGCCACTTCTTAAATTTGACCCAAGGAAAAATTTCAAAAAAGAAAATAAATACTTCCAGGCTGTTTTTATGCTTTTTCCTCTGGAGGCACTAAACTCAGCTCAGCTTAGGAGGGGAACATCACCCTGATGTGTAACTTTTCCATTAGCACAGAACAGTCAGAGAAACCCTTGAACAACTTTTTGCAGGTAATTTAGCACATGGCAAAGGCAAGGCCAGCACAAAGGGAAAATGGCTAAACACATCAATGCCCCAAAAACCAAAGCTGCTGCTGCTTTATGGCCATCTCTTTTCAGCTCATGTTTCTGTATACATGCATCTCTGTGTGGGTTTTTGTCAGTCTGGGAGAGTGAAAGAAGGCTTGGGTTTTACTCACGTGAAAGGCAAGAGGAAATTCTCTGAAAACTGTTAAACCCACAAGGTTTGTGCTTGGCTGAGGGCAGGTGGAACCAGTACAAGAGAACACACTCCTCTCTGTCTGATCAGAATTTAGCACAGTCAAAATACTGTAGTGTGCAAGGAACTGCAGCTGTTCTTCTAAGTTTCAACCCCCATTCCTGAAGTACCAGTGTCCAAACAGGTAATAAAAGTGACCTTCCCTAGCTTGTTACTGGATGTGAAAAATGACAAGGCAAGCAAACAAAACAAAACAATTGTACCATTTTTTCAAATCATACTGTCACGACTGATACAACTGATTCCTTTGACATTTGTACTGGAACCTGATTCAGAGAAGACAGCTACAGAGAACTAGGAAACAAAGTTAGGGGACACTGTACAGCTTTAGGATGGGAAAAGCGGATTTCTCAAGACATTTATCTTTCTGTCCTTGGACAGGCCATAAGCAATTGCTGAGGTACTGCTGAGGCAGACTGCCATGCAGGTCAGGCTGCTGAGGGGCTGCCAGCAGAAATCACAAGGATTAAGGCTTGGAGGACTGTGGGCTGCTGCAGCCTGATCAGTGACTAGTGGAGGCTGATAGATAGTGAGGACAGAACGCTGCAAATTACTGTGTGTGAGATTTATAATGGTTTACTTCAAGTACTCCGAGTTCAGTCCTGGCAGCTGGGTGCAGATGTTTGACTGGTGCAGTGCTTTGAGGCCAGGATGGTGATAAACAGCCTGACATAAAACGGGCAGCGCCGGATTCGAGCAGGGTTCATGGCAGACTGAGATACAGTAACATATTATATGGGGGTTGAGCAATTTATTGAAGATTCAGAGCTCGAGTTCTGACATTGAGATATCAATCACAAGAGATTAGTATTGAGAGGTGTTTGCTTTCTGCCTACAGATAAATATCTCCCCTGAATGAGCTGAGAGATTTGCATGTAAACCTGCTCTGCACTTAAATGTGAGCCACAGGTTTTTCTTTTCTGTTCTGTCATGAAAGGTATATTTAAAATACACTAGTATATACTTTATAAAAAGTATATTTGTGTTTCTTTATATAGGTTTAGGTGCATAAAAATATATTTCAATCTCAGCTTGGGTACATAGGAAATTACAGTGGTCTTTCTTGTACAAAACATGCTGAGAAATTTTTTCCTCAAGTCTGCTATTTCTTTAAATATTCCATCCCTGAGATGTACCATTTTAAATCTCAGTTGTTCTTCTGAGATCCCAGATTCTTCTGGGATGTACTCAGACAGTATAATGCATCAGGCTTGGTGGATGCTGAATCTGAATGTAAAGGAAAACTAGAGGTTTAGTCTTCCTATCCATGTAAAATTGTGGCATCAATGAGATGAAAATGTGGTAGGGTGAAATTTTTCTTTTGTTCAGAGCTGTTTCTGCTTAGAGTTGAGAAAGTCTTCTTTTTCCATTCTATGTTACTACAATTCTTAAATTTTCTCTTTAAATAATTAATTCTGTATTTTACATTTTTATTTTCTATTTTAGCTGTGTACACAACAGAGTATTTGAAGCACAAGTCTTCCTCTTAATGTACTTAGCTGTAGAAAACAGAAACTATTACTAGATTTGCTGTTAAGAACACTGACATCCATATTGAAGCGGAGATAATAAAAACAAGTTATTCTAAATTGTAAAGGAATGGTGGATTTCATTGACATAAAACCTAGTAATTTGCATTGTTATATAAAGGCAATTAAAAAGCGTTATAAAGAATAAGGTCTGATCCAAAGTCTGGCTGTATAAGAAAAAGAAATATCCTGTAAAGGAAACATAAAATGTACATGAAAAGAAGATAATATTCCCTTATTTGATCTACAGCTCTGGAGAACACACAGCATATGCAGAGTTTTATGAAAGCTTCAGTAATTTGAAACGACACCATGAAAGAATCCAGGTGAGTGAGAAAATCTGTATATGGGTCTCAGATAGTAGACTGAAAATTGCATTTACCCTCTCCCACGTAGTTCAGTAAGTTGGATTATGAAAGCCAAGATAATAGAAAACTGTGTGGTTTATTTGATGCAAAGAGTTCTGTACCTCCTCCTGATCTTTCTCATGGTCTGGCTGCCACAATTGCCTGTGCTCTCTCACACACCTAACGAACAGGAAACTTCTGGTTCTCCAACTTCTCTGCCATCTTCTCAGGACTTTGAACTGCACCTTTCTGGGCACTGCCAAAGACTTGGGACTCCAAGGTCCTTTTTGTGGCTGTATGTATCTCCCTTTGGTTGCTGTTTAATCTGGTCTGTTTCTATAATTCACACAGAACCTTTAGCTCCTCTTGTGCCCAAGAGATGCTGAATGGATATAATTTTTCTGCAGCCTCCAATTCTACCCACCCTCCCATCTCTTTAAGACCCTAAGAATTTTTTACATAATTCTCTTTTCATCTATCACCATCATTATCTTGACTTCATACCATTAATTACTACCGCACGTCTATATTGGATGTTGTCATCTGAAAAGGAAATGGAGAAAACCATTGTGGGCCTGCTCACAAATATACATAGTTAAATATAATCTTTGCGTTTGATTTTCAGTGGATCTAGAATTACAGATGATAGTTTTCCTTCAAAATAACTTTACTACTAAGGAAATCTAGCCAGGATCCCTGGGAAAAGTTATGATGTTATTTTCTGGATCGGTCTTGAAGTTCTTTGTTCCAGTAAATCCCTGGAGGCTGAATAACTAAAGGAGCTTTGGATTAGTTGTCTGAAACTAATGGCATTAAATCATTTGCTACAAGAATATATTTAGGCTGAGCATTAATAGTAAGGGAGGCTGGATGACACAATGATGGAACACTGGCCTGGGATTTGGGAGGTCTGGAATCTGTTCTTGGCTCAGCCCATAACGTGCTGGGCGACCTCTGGAAAGTCACTTTACTTACTTTTGCCTTATTAAAAAGTTTCATGTGGAAAGTGCTTTGAAATCTTCTGACAGCAAGTGTTATGCCAGTGCCATATATTTTGTATCCATATAAGTGAAATCTGTTAAAATGCCAAGCAGAATGAAAGTGGTGAGTGCCTGTGGTTAAGGCATGTGCCTTTCATGGACAGTGCTCAAGCCTCCTGTCAAATCTGTATTTCTAAAACAATCTTGCAGAAGAAGTGGAAGGAGCAGGAATATGCCCAAATAGCCATTTATACTCATATTTGTATGACTGGTTTAATAATTGTATATTGTACAATATCAGATGCAACGAGGAGGATGTATCAAGTGGGATTCTGCAGGAGTTATTCTGGTTATTGCAGCAGTCAGCCTTTTCATTAGAGTATGGAATATTACACTCCAGGAGAGAAAAGAGAGATTATCAATGATGGAAAGTGCTGGGGTACTGTTTTAGGTAGCAATTTTCCTGATAGGTAACCATGGAGAGAGCCAACATACTTCATACTACCTTTTTTTCGTATAAATCAGAGTCCAGCTCTCAGCAGGAAGATCAGCTGCAGATGAACAGCATCAGAGAAGCAGGATTTGGAGCTACAGTAGGAGAAGAAATCATCACAGGGAGCTAAGCAACTTTTGACTTGTGAAAATGGGTGGACTTGGTCTCTATTCACTGGGAGCTATGAATGAGGAGAATCAAATAGAGGCATCAAAGATTTTCTTTGAGAAAGTATGAAGGATTTATGAAGTCCTAGATCCTGGAAAGGGGTAAATGCAGGCCTTATCTTTAAAAAGAGAGAAGAGGAAGATCAGAGGAATTACAGGTCAGCAGGCTTTCCCAGAAATAAATACTGAAGAAACAAATCATTTGTAAAGGAAAAAAAAACCAAACACAGCACAGAACAAAATGAACCCAAGGAAGTGTGAAAAACAAAGATCTGTCAAAAACAAATTATCCGAGTTTCAAACCTGCTTTTTTTCTCTATGAAAGAATAGAATGGCTACAGTAGAACTTGCCAGCGTGGTATATTTTGAGCTTTGTAAGCATAACACGGTGGATTCCGAAGTAGGCTGGGAAAGGTGTGTCTGTAATTAAACTGCCCTAAGGTTGATGCAGGGCTGTCTGGAAGGCCTCCTTCACAGAGAGCTTATTAAGGACTCACTGCCAAACTCTCAAGCATCAACCTGTGTGCTCTAGGTGCTGCAGTTAACTTCTCCATCAATAGCTTGGATGATGAAGCAAAGGTTATGCTCAGTGAATATGCAGACCATATCATCCTAGGCAGATTCAGGCGCATTGGGAAAATAGGGAAAGTTTTTCCAATAATTTGTAATTTAGGGAAATGGCCTGAAGTACAGAGTGGAGTTGATTTAGGGATAAATTTAGCACAATGCTGACCAACAATATGATAGTACAAGGATAGCCAGCTGTGCCAGTTCAGAATACACGCTGGGTGATGGATCTGCAGGGAGAGGTCTGGGCTGTTACTGGGTATCACTAGCACAAGAAACCAGTGCCAAGCTGTTGTGCAAGACACAAGCACTCACTGGGCATGCAAGATCAGGCAATGGTCTCTTCTCCCTGGTGACCAGAGACAGGACCCAGGGGAATGGCTGGATCTGTGTCAGGGAAGATTTAGGGAAGATATTAGGAAAAGGTTCTTTCCCCAGAGGGTGATGGGGCGCTGGACAGACTCCCCAGGGAATGGTCACGACTCCAGGGCTGACAGAGCCCAAGGAGCACTTGGACAACGCTCTCAGGCACCAGGTGGGATTGTTGAGGTATCTGTGCAAAGCCGGGAATTGGACTGGATGATACCTGTGGGTCTATTCCAACTCAGAATATTCTATAAGAAGAAACAAGACCTGCAGGGTAAGTGAAGGTGCTCTGGTGAAATTTGATGTCCATTTCCAACACTAGGCTTCACTGAAGAAAATACTGGAAACCTGCAGTGAAAGTGTAATTGCAAGTTTAAGGCAACGAGAATGCCCACTAGTGAAGATTTAATGAACTGCTGTTATTTCATCTAAAGAGGAAAGAAGACACAGGTGCTACAGGATAATTGCCTTTAAACTGAGAAGAGACTGCTGCAAAGGTAGGGAGCAATTTTTCTCTGTGTCCAAGGGAATGAGACATGGAGTAATAAGCTAAACCTGAAGCAACTGATTTAGATTAGACATCAGGAAAAAGTTTCCAACAGCACGGGTAGCTCAGGGTGAGAACAGAGCCTGTGCTCTCCACAGACAATTTCTGTAATAGGAAATTTTTAAGAGCAGGTTAACCCAATGTCTGAGTGACCTCTATATGGCTGGCTCAGCCCCAAAGCAGCTGTACTATCCGCGATTCTACTTCTCCTTGTCGAGGGCAGACCAGAAGGTGGAAACAGGTGCCTGGGAGATGGCATTTTGGGCTTTTGTTTCAGTAATTGTATTTTTTTTCCCCCGTCTGGTACATGTTCTGCCTTTTGCTTCTCTAGCTCTCAGTGTAATTTATATACAGCTAGTCTATGATAGTTTCATTAGAAGGGGAATGTAAATAAAAGGGGTGAGAAAAATATATTAATGTTTGTAAAGTACCTTATGAGCCCAAGTGAAAGGCAGTATATAAGCACAAACATTATTATGGGAAATCAATGAATAAGGTAATAAACCAAATTGAATAAAAAATGAAAAAAACCCCAAAAAGTGGTATACTCTGCACATAAACCCCATAAAGTATATATTAACCTTAAATAATAACAGCCTATTTTCAGAAGTTGCTGGTTTTGGTTGTTTTTCTTTTTTTTAATTAATTAAGTCCTTTTCATTTACCAAAGTTCAAACAATTAATCACAGGCCTATGTAATCAAAAGTGGAATTTATTTCTTATTACCTATTCACATTGCAATCCCAGCATTTGAGATGATTACATACTAAATATAAACACACACCTACCATGTAATCATTTAAAGTGCTGTGAACAGTGCATAGGTAGTTCAAAACCAGCACTGTGTGTGCAGCACAAAGCATTAATGGCATTCCAGGGTATGTCACATCATGAGAAAGACTAATCTGTTCCTGAAATGAATTTGACTTATTCATTAGTGAGATGAAGAAAGCTGATTACAGCGAACTATTTTCTCTTACATCAAATAAGGGATAATTTTACCCTACAGATTTGGGTTCTTTTCCCTTGAAGAAGATGACATGTTTTAAAGAAGATTGTGTTTTTTAAGGCAGCTGCAACCAGTCAATCACGTTCGACTCCTACAGCACTATTTTTGTTGGATTTACTCCATTAGTTCATTTTAAAATGACCTGTTCAAATTCATAGGAAATAAACAGGGCTTTCTTATTTGTGCAAGATTCTCTGGTACACATCCAGCACTCTTTGGATACCTAAAGAAGCAATAAAGATGTGTAAGAGTTAAACTAAAGAATTTTTTTAGTTAGAGTGTTAATGAATATTCCAGGCAGCAGGGTTTGGAGGGAAATGTAGAGGATCTTAGCTTATTATGAGGAAATGCATTAATTAGAAAGAGGGCAGCCCAACGGTCAACATCTACTTGTTCATTAATATTCACAGGATATGTAAAAAACCATAATATTGCAAATAAAAATGTGAACAGCTTGCTCCTTTCCTTTCACAGCCGCATTATTCAAATTTCCATTTTGTCTAAAGCTGATCCCACCTGTAACTGGAAACAGCTCCAGATGCAGCAGCAGCTTAACAAGGGCAGTGAGATAGTATACAAAATGAATTAATGAGAGTGAACAGTGTATTCTACATTTGCAAGTCCTTTCATCCAGTTGCTCTTGGAGCAATTAATGCACATTGCAGCACTGCTGCAACAGAAGAGACTTATTAAAGAAATATGGGTATTGATCTAGTATCGATACCCAACTGTGACGGACAAAAACTCTCTAAGAGTTTAAAGTTAGAAAGTGTATGTTTATTACCGCCAGGCAGCACGGCGGGATAGTTTCCTAATTCACACTGCGAAATTCACAGGCAATTACAAAGCCTTTTATTTACAAAAGTGTTGAATACCCAAAATACAAATGCATATTCATACCCCTGTCACCTCCCATCCCTCGCTTTGTATGCTAATTGGCAAAAAGGCTATTAAGCATGGGTACTTTGTTTCCTAAAATGAGTCGGGGGTCTGTTTTGGGGAGGGGTCACCCAAAATGAGGAAGTAAGATGAGTCTTCCTTGTCCTGACCTTTCTACCTTTTCAATGCATTCATGACAAAAGATTCCTTGGTAGAACTTACAGTTTCCTGTGTTCAATGGGTCCTTTAAGCAGGAAATCTGCAGCTATCTTATGTCCTATTTACCACATTTTGTTTTTCATTACAAGCACAACTACATAAACATAAACCTGACAAGAAATGAGTTACAAGATCCGGGGTAGCTTATCTAAGATCGGGCTTCTGTTAACTGCAAACAAAGATTACCTATCTACTTCAGCTAATTCTGCAACTTATCTTTCCTAAAAATCCTTAGTTCCTCAAAATTAACATCTCAGAAGGAACAGTTGCTGCAAAACATTCTCAGTGGTAAGCCCTACTGACTTACACAGGGTGTAGTGACTGAGCACCTAGTGACCAAGTCACCTCAGAGAAGGAGACTTCAACACCTGAATTCTGACAAATTTGTAAGTATGCAGATGCTTTCAATGCCTCCCAGTTTTCTTTATTGAGGAAGATACAAGCACAGAGAGCTCAGTTCTGTTCTCTCACCCAGGTGGGAGCTGTTGGCACCGGCAGAGCTCAAATCCGTGATGTGTTGAACGTCTTCACAAAATAATCAGTAGGGAATAGAGAAAAATGGAAATACTGTGCACCTGACAGGATTTATAGGGTCAGAATTAGGCCCTGAAGTAGGACATGAGGAAAGTAATGTCATTATGACAGAGAGTCGAGGCTATACCATGCTTTTACCACAGAACTACCTTCCTGCAGTCAGAGATTATTAAAATCCAAGGTAGGACTTGGAGGAAAATAACAAATTAATTAGCTTTTAAGGATAAGTGAAGTAACCAAATATAACATTTGGACTATCTGGGCTTGTTCATACAAAGAAACAACATTCCTTGGACAATTGGACCATGTGAGAAAACAAAAAGTTTGAAGCAAGAGTAACAGTTATTCTAAAGAGATAATACTATTTGCAACAGTGTTGTAAAAAGGAAGTGAAAAAAAAGGGGGAAAAGTCAGAATTACTTAATTTGGTTTCTAACCTTAATTCTAAAACAAATTAATTACAAAATATCAGAGAAATTGCCTTTTTTTTGGTGCAGAGGCTCGTACAAACCATTTTACTTTCTTTTGTTTTCTTGCTTCTCAGATTCTTCTGGAGGGCTTGAAGAACAGTTTGAATTGTCATGAGGCTGGTACAGCTGAGGTCAGGTGGATGTGTTTATATTAAAGGAAGATTTAAGATTTTCTTTTAAATGAAAATCCATCCATAAACTCCTGTGGCAGTGTCCCCAGTGGATGTCAGGGAAGGGAGCCTGGAAAAGAAGAGGGGACTGCTGATATTTGGTGAAGGGAAAATATTGTGTATGGGTAAAGCCTTATAAAATAAGGGCCTCTTTACCTTTATAAAATCATGGCTTAGGTCTGCTACTTTGGCTAAGCAGAAGAGGACTGTGGGAAAGTGACTCAGGTGAATTAGAGGTAGCAAAACAAGTTATACAACCATTACATGTTCGCACGGTGTATGGTAGTGGGTTGGATTATGTTTGTTACGACTTAAAACGCTGTAACTGATAAAGGCCTGGTTTTTGCAATAAGGGGTCTCTCCTTTGTACCTGCCTGGGGACCCTCACCCCCAGGAAAAAGGAGTGAGGGAAAGGATCGACAGGCAAACGTAGAGAAAAGCTGTTACACCTAGGTGGGGGAGCACTGATCAAACACCAGTGGGTGACAGAGATGTCAGGGTGAGGTTCAAGAGCCACCAGCAATCCAGGAGGGGCTGATGGAGCAGAGCAGGCAAGGCAGAGGCAGCAGATGTTTCACAACACAAGCTCTGCAGCAGTTTAGATTGTTTTACTGGTGAACTCTCTAAATTTAAGCCTGGGTCTCGCTGGCATTTGGATCTCAGCAGTCAGGACTCTGTATATCTTGTAGGACAATAGCACAGAGATGTACTTGGCACATTACACAGAGGATGGGAACTTTTATGATCTTAGATTTGAGTGGTCATTTCATCCCAAGTCATAAAGTAACAACTGTAAAAACTCTCCCTGATGGTAGGTTTCTTCAAGAAACACATCACTTGAGGGAAAAAAAGGGGAATTGTGTCCTGAATGAAGCAGAATGATAATTCAAGGGGCTGCTTCTTGAGACTGTACAGAACTTCCAAGTTCTTTGTAGAAATTTTACCCAAAAAGTGTCACTGCTTTTTGGGTAAAATTTCTACCAGGTATCAGAGTCTCTCAAGGATTGCAGTAAACTGTGGGAGCAGTTGAATTCTCAGCTGACTGAAACAGGCAGAGGGGGTCTGCAGTCTGAGTAAATCTTCCAAGTGCCTGGGTTACTTAAAGTGAAATATGGTAGGAGTTCTTGGCAGAGTTTGGTGTTGGGCAGTGATGCAGAGTCCAACTTATAAGAACTGATGTTTTCATAGTTTCAAATAGCTCACTGGGATGCAATTTGGCTGATCCAGCAGGTCTTGGCTCAGGACCTCTCTGTGTTACATCATGTTTGTACCAGTTCTTATTCCTTGGCATTCAGCTGTAGTTTGTGCCCTCTATCCAGTAAAGGATAGCAGGAGATTGTCAAGATTAAATGGTTATGAATCAGCATTGGTATCTGAAAGCTTGGAAGTTCCTGAGCACTGCCTCAAATGGGATAGTCTTTTCCAGAGGGTAACTGGTTGTCAGCTGTTTTCACATCTAGGCTGACAGATTTGGGCTGTCATTTGTCCTGTAGATTAGAGCAGAGATGACCCATGCACTGCTCAGGAAGAAATGTGTGGTGAGGGCTTTGGGACTTCTGTTTGTCTTGATTTGTCTGGCTATGAGTCTGAATATCTGATTCTGACAGAGGTGGTGGTGCATTTCTTTGTGATCCCTTATGGTCATCTATAAATGAGCAAAAATCTTCTCAATCTGGCTCTGTTTTTATTGTCAGGTAAAAGAATTGGAATCAAAGGCCCTAGCTAAGACCTCTTCTGGTTTTGATTTATGCGGAGAACACAACTAAAATTGATTGAATACAACAGGATTAATTTATTTGCCTCATGTTAGAACCTAATCCAAGACCCTCAATTATCTTTCAATCAGTGTCAGTGAAAAATGGGGAAATACACAGTGATTTCTTAAACTAAAATGTAATTTGCTTGCATGTTCATTTAGACTCAAGTTAAAAAAAAAAGAATAACAACCCAGGATTCTGTGCTTAATATCTGTAACTCAACTACACCATTACGTCTCTAAGGAAAGACAGTTTTACAGTTAAATCAGGAAAGTTGTTATGAAGTATCAACATTCCCTATCAGTACATTTTGTCTAGTGCTTGCTTTAATTCCCACTGGTGTAAAAGAAGGTGTTCTTATTTGATAATATTTGAATCACATTCACAGTGAATCGTGGTACTACAGCACAGTCTTGTCTTTTTTTGTTTTTTTAAACTCTTATAGTTCCCAGTTACTTTGTAATGCTGACACAGCTCCATCTACCCTGAATTCAGCTCAGATGCACAAATGTTCTGTCAGGACTCCGTGTTTCAGGCACTGGGATGTGATGCCCTCACTGCTCTCCTGTGGCACCACATCCTAGTGATGTTTTCCCAGTAAAGGCAGCGCAGAGAGCAGATTTAGCCCGGCTTTCTCTTGCTGCAAGGCAGAGCTCAACAGTAAAGTGCTATGCACAAGCTGCAGGACACAAATAGGCTTTACCTGGGAGCTCATTCTCGAGGCTCTTCCCTACTAATGCAACTGGAGAGCTCTCACTAGTGCAGTACTGGCTGGTGACATATGAAAGATGATCATATACTGTATTTCTTGGGTTTCTTTCCTGCTGACACCCACCCGAAGGCAATATCCTCTGTTCATTCCCTTTACGTGCTTGCCAGTAGATGGTGGTAGCAGTCACTCTATTGACGGCAGTGCCATACGGTGCTGACACTTGAAAAAAGCAGTGTTTTATGACAGCAGCAGGAATTACTTTTCTTTGGGAATCTATGTTCTGTCAGAGAATGTGTGTTAGGCCCTGCTGAAGTGCTGCCACTTCCATTTAAGCCACGGCTTCTGCAGCAGCAGCTCCGCGAAGGGGCTCACCTCGTCAACAGCAATCGCACCCAAGCATGAGATTAGCAGAGGAGCTGCTGAAACAAAAGATACTTGTTAAATACAGTGAGGGTCAGTCACAGAAGGCTGCCGTTAGATGTTCCAAAAGCAAGGCTTTGGGATGCAGGGAAGAAGTGCAAACTCTTCTGAGGACTGCTGCCCGCGTGAAGCCATGGGCTCAGCGGAGCAGGAGTTGGGATACGGTGCTGGACAGCGCTGGCCAGCTCCCATGCTGCTGGCCAGCTCCCGTGCTGCTGGCCAGCTCCCGTGCTGCTGAACAGCTCCCGTGCTGCTGGACAGCTCCCATGCTGCTGGACAGCTCCCATGCTGCTGGCCAGCTCCCATGCTGCTGGCCAGCTCCCATGCTGCTGGCCAGCTCCCGTGCTGCTGCACAGCTCCCATGCTGCTGGACAGCTCCCATGCTGCTGGACAGCTCCCATGCTGCTGCACAGCTCCCATGCTGCTGGACAGCTCCCATGCTGCTGGACAGCTCTCACGCTGCTGCACAGCTCCCATGCTGCTGCACAGCTCCCGTGCTGCTGGCCAGCTCCCATGCTGCTGGCCAGCTCTCGTGCTGCTGAACAGCTCCCATGCTGCTGGCCAGCTCCCGTGCTGCTGAACAGCTCCCGTGCTGCTGAACAGCTCCCATGCTGCTGAACAGCTCCCGTGCTGCTGCACAGCTCCCATGCTGCTGCACAGCTCCCGTGCTGCTGGCCAGCTCCCATGCTGCTGGCCAGCTCTCGTGCTGCTGGACAGCTCCCGTGCTGCTGAACAGCTCCCGTGCTGCTGAACAGCTCGCATGCTGCTGGCCAGCTCGCATGCTGCTGGCCAGCTCGCATGCTGCTGGCCAGCTCCCATGCTGCTGGCCAGCTCCCATGCTGCTGCACAGCTCCCGTGCTGCTGAACAGCTCCCGTGCTGCTGAACAGCTCCTGTGCTGCTGGCCAGCTCCCGTGCTGCTGGCCAGCTCCCGTGCTGCTGCACAGCTCCCGTGCTGCTGCACAGCTCCCATGCTGCTGGACAGCTCGCATGCTGCTGCACAGCTCCCATGCTGCTGCACAGCTCCCATGCTGCTGGCCAGCTCCCGTGCTGCTGCACAGCTCCCGTGCTGCTGGCCAGCTCCCGTGCTGCTGCACAGCTCCCGTGCTGCTGGCCAGCTCCCGTGCTGCTGCACAGCTCCCGTGCTGCTGCACAGCTCCTGTGCTGCTGCACAGCTCCCGTGCTGCTGGCCAGCTCCCGTGCTGCTGCACAGCTCCCGTGCTGCTGGCCAGCTCTCACGCTGCTGCACAGCTCCCATGCTGCTGGACAGCTCGCATGCTGCTGCACAGCTCCCGTGCTGCTGGACAGCTCCCGTGCTGCTGGACAGCTCGCATGCTGCTGCACAGCTCCCATGCTGCTGGCCAGCTCCCGTGCTGCTCTTTGGCTGCAGTGAGGAAAATGTGCTTAAATCAAAGTTACAGGGCAGGAGCCTGCTGATCATCAGGCTGCCTATTAATAGATGGTACATTTGGGAAGCCTAAAATCTCCCCCATAAATTAATAAGCTTGAAGCCGGCTGAGACAGGGCCATTCTGTGATGTGCTAGGAAGGTGCTCAGCCAAGTCTTAATGGTAAATTCTCCTCAGTTTTCAGGTTCAAAACCAAGCAAAGGATCCCAAGCCCTCAGCCACCCTTTCACCAGAATCAGGGAGCCACACAATTCCTCTGGTGGCTATGTGGGTGGAGGAAGGCAGCAGCAGGCCTGATCATGAGGGATGGGCACCCATCAGACACACTGCAGGGATGGGGAGAGGGAGGATAAGGATGTCACCAACTAGGATGGACTTTTCTTCTAACAGTGCAGTCTTCTTTTGAAGAAATATGTATTTAGCCTTATCTGTGTTCCCTAGCCTGGTGTGATACTATGATGTACACCAAAGCAGTGGCTGGGCATATACATAAACATAGCAAAGGAATTGGGCCCTTAGAGACCTTAAGAGCTAACCAGAAGTGGTAGGAACAAAATGATACGGCCACTCTAGAGGTGAAGTTTCAAAACTTAGATTGAGAGTTAGGTAGGAAGGAACTTTTCCTGGAGTTAATTTTCTGTATCTAAATCTAAATTACCCATGTTCCTTTTCCTCCTGGAAGACAATCACAGCTCTATTCTCCAACTAATCAGGGAATTTTCAATAACTATACCTTCATGAAAACCTGCAAATGTCATATCTGCAGTCTGTTGGCTTGATTTTTCAGCCTGCACAGCATTCTGCAGTTCTCTGGCATTCCCGGGATTCCTGGCTGCTCAGCATTAAATCAAGCTTCTTATTTAAGTTTCTGTAGTGTGAGTTTAAGGATTTGGGTTTTAGACACAAATTTTTGCTTTGAAAATTGTGTTTGGCAACTGTATAGACTTAAAAAAAAAAATTCCTGACAAGGGAGCTCTCCTCCTGAGTTTTAACCCTGGCAAGTTTTTAATTTTTCTTTCCTCCCTCCCCAGGGAAAAAATTCACCTAAGATGCAAAGCATATAAAACTGTCAGATCAGATGCATGATATGTATAATTAATGGTGTAGAACAAAGTGATCAACCCTACCCTGAAAATACAAACTCTTTCCTTTTTAAAATTACCTCCTGCCTTCACCCTTTTAATTCCTCTAGGACTGTGTAACATTTAGATGAAATCAGCTACTTCAGTGCAAGGAAACAGTGCCAGTGTTGCCATTTTCATCTGAACAGGAACATTCTGGAGCCTAAAAAAAAAAAAAAAAAAAAAAAAAAAAAAAAAAAAAAAAATTCCTTGCTAGTCTGCAGCTCTCCTTTTGCCCTCATGTTCACTTTCCCGTATTCAAAACCTGCCTCCTGCCTCTTGGGGTGTGCTGACCTGCTTGTTGCTCTGCCAAGCTGTTCCAGAGAGGTGACATTGCTCTGCATCCCTGAAATGCAATGCCAGGGGGGCAGCCAAAAGGGAGGGGCTCATATATATGGCACACTGCAGATGCCTCATCCCTGGAAGCGTTCAAGGCCAGGCTGGATGCAGCTCTGTGCAACCTGGTCTAGTGAAAGGTGTCCCTGCCCAAGGTAGGGGAGCTGAAGTGAAATTATCTTTTATATTTAAGCTGAAATCCTTGTTCACAGAGTTGTTTTGGAAGGCAAAGGGAAGATTTCTTTATTCTTCTGGAGAGTTAGAAAAAGACCTCATTTTAGGGTCAGATGGCACATAACCAGATTGTCCAAATGTAGGCAAAGGTACCACTGGACCTTTATTCTTGTTTATCTTCCTGCTGTTCTTAGCAACTTAAAATAGAACTAGCAGGGAAGTTGATTGCACATAAAAAAAAATTCTCACAGAGAAACCTGGAGAATAATATCCATCAGAATAATGACTTGAAAATTGTCACTCAAGGAGTCAGGGCACCTTACTCCATATGGGGAACTTTAAACTTGAGGTGGTCTCTAGGTGTTTGATTCATACAGCCCAGATCTGCTTTGCAGACAGCACAGGTGCAATGCTGAAAATTCGAATGGAGAAGAAAGAGTCAAGTTAAGGCCCTGATAAATGAAAACACATATAATCTACATGTGGAAATCCAGTATGAAGTGTTTAATGTAGCTTGTTAAAGCCTATTAAGCCTTTAACAGTTATACTGTGAGACCTTACTGAATGGCAGGATGGTTGATGCTGAAGGGACCTCTGGCTGTTGTCTCCTCCAACCATATCCAGGTGACTTTTGAGTACCTCCAGGGACGGGGACTCTGCAGCAGTTATGCTGGGGTGAAAAGTTCTGAGCCAGTTGTCAGTCACACACTGAAGAAATTCTTGCTCTTTGGTGACACAGGAGTTGTCTGAGGAGTACAGCTAGTACTGTGTGAGGGCATGGCCTGAGCAGAGCTCTCTGCCACAGAAGTTCAGCTGTGCCTTCAGGTAGTCAGGTTTTGTTTGTAATGAATTTTAAGATGTGTCAGATACGAATTGTTTAGAGGGATAAAACAAAGAAAATCACAGTGATGTTCTTGGTCTCCTTCAGGCAAGAGAACATCTTGACTTACCTCTCTGAGGGAATACTGGAAAGTTTAAGAACTCAATTTTCTATTGACTAGTTTGGATTTTTCTTTTGGCCTGCATATTAATATATGCACCACGTGTATGCCAAGTGCTCTGCATGTCAGAACATCACCACTAACCTTGGGAAAGAGGAGTCCTTCATAGAAGGACTCTAGGGAGTTGTCATTTGAAATGTCTCTGTATTTCAGTAGTGCTGGATACAATATGCAAAGCCAGTGATGACAGAGGCAATGTTACAACATGGGTGTCTGAGCACAGGGCTCAAACTCCTGGAAGAAGCACTGTTATCCCTTCAGTGAATTATGACTGGCAAAATTCTTCACCTTGGGAAAGACCTGAAGTGAGTTACATAAAGCAGCTGCTGTTGGCATCGCTTCCATTCTTACATGGCCTAATGGCCTGGAAAAGGCTGACTTATGCTCAGGTAAAAGTGGAGAACAGCTGCTGAACAGTGTTTGATGTTGTTTAATATTTGCTGAACTTGTTGTTTAGTGTATCTGTCAGGTCGTAGATGTGCAAAGTGGGCTAAGTGAACCAAAGGAAACATTTTCTGCTGTGTTGTGCAGGGACAATGGGGAAGTTGGGGAAAGTTCACTTTACTCTTAAAATCTTAGTTTGTGAGCTGTTCTTTAGAAATCCAGGCAGGCTTTGCTGACCTGCTGCATTTAATCTCAATATCTATTCTGTCATTAAAGCACTGATTTGTTTTTCCTTCTGCACTGAAAACTACACTGTTCCATGAAAACTGCCATCACTTCTGGAGAAGACTGGGTCTAGTCTTCTAAATCTTTGTAAGTGGGCATTAATGGCATTATATGACTTCAGTGTAAAATAAACAGGAATGCTTGAAACCAACACCTGCTTTCACAGACACTGTTATTAGAACTGGGATGTTGCGAGCTTGGATTTATTTGTTAGGCTCAGAAGATATTTTTCACCTCTGTTTTCAGAGGCAAGTGTGCACCATAATTCTATTTCTGTCAGAATGTGTGTTATTAATTTATGGAAACTAAAGGAGGAATGAGAGACGGAAAAAGAATTTTTAATGGCTATAGTTCAGGCATCTAAAAATAATATTTCCAGGTTCCATCTGTAGCCTCTTGCTTATGTCTTTTCTTTTTAGTTCTTTGTTGAATGAGCTAATTTTCCTGGTTTTGGTACAGCTACTATTTCACTACATGAAACAGTAGCTCTGTACATGAAAAAGTAGTTAAAAACACCTGCTGCAAGTTTATTTTTTACATAACTAACATTCATTTTTTCTTTTTTTTGCAGTACACATGGCAACTTAAGTATACCTCATTTATCCTATTCAAAAATGTAAGTACTTTAATTACAACACTGCCTTCCTCCTCAAATCCTTTTAAAATGATGTAATTTCAATTTGTGTATTGTCTCCTCAAATTGTACATGTTTTTGATCTGAGGCTCAGTTTATCACCATCTGTACCACTTCACAGGCCTACAAGATGCTATTAGGCAACCAGGTTGAAAGGACAGAACTCAGCAGACAGATTTCAATTTCCCTACCCTTAGAAACAGGGCTCCAGGTACCAGGAAGACCTTTTCCTCCTTATCCTTTCAGGATTTTTAAGTCTTTTATAGTTAGTACTTCATCTTTATTCCAGGCACCAGTATAGCAGACAAGCCAAGTAATTGTAAACTCTTTTCATGCAGGGCTTCTCTTCCCTCCGTGTTGTCTGTAGTTTATACCACGCGTCCATTGGTGTCTGTAATTGTACAGTGTGCAGAACAACAGTTTTTTCCACTGGAATAAAATTCTTGGCTTGGTTCTTCCAATTTGCATTTTGTCTGACACTGAAAGGGTGTATTATTTTTGGTTCAGTGTATGAACTAACCTTGTGGTATTGAAGATGAAATATCAAGCAGAGTGGTAGAGTGTTACTCTGAAGTTACAATTCATGCCTGGTATATATGGATTGGCATCAAATCCTGATACAACAAATGAAAAGTTAGTGACTGGACACCTTTCTAGTGATTTTCTGAGCCGATAATTCCAGGTACTGTGGGCATGCATGGGTTTCCTAATGTGCGAGAATCTGGCTTGGTTCCTTGTCCTATATTTTTAGGTGAAAATGAAATTAGAGCTCTAACAAAAGAGCAGAAGAATGTGGTTTTGAACATCAGAAAATACAACCTCTGTAGAAAGTCCTTGTGGGACTATTTATTTATGTATAGTTAAGGTTTGCAGCCACTATGTGTTATGTGGTGATTGCCTGTAGGGAAAAAAAAAAGTACTTATACATAATGAAGTAGTACACAGTTCCTGCAAACAGATATGCTGGAAATTAACCAGGAGAGAAAGTATTTCTTTACACTGTTCTCGCTGGTGTGATGGGAATATATAGGGTTTCTTAAATGATGCGTGGGCCTCTCCAATACCAACATTATTAAATGTTTGATATAAAACTTCACTGGCTTTGCAAAAACCCAGAATGTATCACTACAAATGCATCTTCAATGAACTTTTTTTTAAAAAGCCACATTAATTTATGTTGCATTACTTTCAACTTATTTTCAGTATAAATAATAATATAGAAATCATTGTTTTCTTTAAAATCACTTTTGTTTTCTCAGCTGCCTCTCTCAGACAAGCAACTAAGCCATCATGGGCAACAGGAGTAAACAAATAAAATCAAAAAGTTCTCTCTTCTTGTGAGCACTAATTAGTTATGTGCAATACCTTCAGCAGGTTTTGGTTGAAGTAAAGTAAATTATAATTTATTTATAATTATTTAATAATAATTTGTTATTAAAATGTTCCTTTTTAATAAGTGATATTTATTTATTTATTCATTAGTCTGATTTTTTTTTTTTTTTTTAATTTAAGACAAGTGAATTTCAATATGTTTTTTACTTCTATTCTTTTGCCCAGACTTGATTTACAGAAAGAAATCTTTGTCACGAAATAAATGGAATGGCTGGAGAGAAAAGGTATCCTAATATGCTGCCGAATGCATTAGTCACACCCACTCAGTCCGTGGCTTCCCTTCCTGGCTGTCCAATAACGACACTTTCCATCAGTGACTGCACCTGGTGCCAGCAAAGAAGCTTTTGTGGTGTCAATACACCTCTACTCAGAACTGTGTGGAGGTAAACTTTTCTTTCCCCCCCCATAACTTTATTTCTGTCCTTCTTTTATTTGTCCATGCCAACGCAGAATTAGAGTGGAACAATCACAAATACACCCACGATTGCCCGCAGCTCTCCAGCTCCCCCTCAGCACAGCACCACAGGACATCAGAAAGACAAAATGAAATAAAGCTTTGGTGTGGTATTTCTGTATCCTACTAGAATATAATGAAAATATGATTTCTGATTGAGATTATTTAGACATATTTCATGTTTGAGTATGCCCCTATTCCTATGAACTCTTTCCCCAGTATGATGGAGAACACAGAGCCATTATTTTTGTAAGCCTTTTTTTACATTAAAGTCACAGAATAATTTGGGTTGGAAGGAACCCTAAAGATCATCTAGTTCCAAACCTCCAGACAAGGGAAGGGAAATGTTCTTTACATTATTAGGGCCAGCCAAAAATTACACACAACTCCAGATAGGATTAAGATTAATAACCCAGAGAATTTATCACAGATCTATAAGCTGCTACAAGATGACACTAGGCCTAGAAGTTTGGGGAAAAGTTTTCTCTCTCACTGTTTCTACATAGAAATAATCCTAACATTTTTCAACAGGCTATTCAGCTATTTCCTTCATCAGTGCCACATTCTATGTATGTTTAAAGTTTTCCAAAATACTCTGAAGTTTAACATTTATATCTAGAATAAGACAAAGTGATTCCCCCCTCCTACTTCCCAGCACAGGAAAAAGAAAGTAGAAAATAGGAAGAAAAAAAAAATCAAATATTCAAACTGCACTAAGCTTCAATTCCAGCTTCCACGGTTGTTTAGTATCAGTCACCAGAAGCTATCAGAAGTCCTTACTTATGTGTGAAAATAAGATAAGGAATTGTTCTGTTTGTCCTGTAATGCTTTAAGGTTACAAAACTGAGAAGAAGGGTTTTTAATCCTGTAACGCAAGATTTGTATCAACAACTCTGGGTATCTCTTTCCTTTCAGATTCTGACTGCGTGAAGCTCTTGCTCTTACAAGAATGCATGAAAAACTGCTGGTAGGATATAATCCAGATTTAGTTAATATTCTGCAAAACTGATAACAGTCTGAATTCCATTCTTCTTTGGAGTGCACAGTTGTGCTCTGTAATTTGTGATGTGAGTGATTTTTTTTAGCACACAGAAGCTCTTACAAATACCTCTTCTTTGCTGGTAGAGCTGGGTACACTGGATGTGGCTGGAATCTGTGGGAGCCTTTCCCACACACCAGTATGTGTTCAGTCCCCTCCTGCTGTCAGAATATCCCTGCCTGAGAATTCTTCCTACAAGTGCCAACAGCTCTCCCTGGCCCTGTGTTTGCTTGGATTTTATGACTTAGCTCAATGCAGGCTTTCTTACCTTTTTTTTTTTTTTTTTTTTTTTTTTTTTTTTTTTTTTTTTTTTTTTTTTTTTTTGTGTGTGCCTGTTTAGAACAACAGGCTTTTTCTTTAAAAAACAATTGCCTGTTCCATGGCTGTTTTTGCACAGCCATCACTGCTGCACTGGAGTAGATATGAAATTGTTCATAAATTCAGTGAAAAGCTACTTTAAAATCAGTTGTGGTTCACAGATACTGTAAACATCTATTGTGATTAGTTAAAAAAAAAACATGTCTGCTTTTACGAAAAGCAGCGTCTGGGATGATTTTGTTTTGATTGTTCAGCACTGTTGGTTTTGAAAAGTAAGTGTGTCAGCATTTGAAAGATGGTCCTCAGGCACTCAGATTTCTTTAATAGCAAGCAAAATTCTCATTAACAGGCAATTTTAAAAAGCAGTACTATTCATTTTTTGGGTTATTAAGCATATAGAGTGTTTATATTTCCAGCAAAGAATGAATTAATGGAAAATAAAGTTCTGTCATGCACTAGCGCTGCAGCATTGCAACATAATGTATGTGAAGCTGGTTACAAGTCAGCCTTTCAACAGGATTATACACGATCAAAGCCTCTCGAGTGAGAACTATGTAGCTTAAATGATTGAAAACAATTCTAATATTTGTCTTCTCTGTTTCAAATCTAAGGTTTTTTACTTGTTAAACTAGAAAAACCTACTCCTGTGGGTCTCTATATCTCCCTAATTACAGGCAGATGTGTTCAGTGTCACATCCCTTCAGCACAGACAGCTCAGGTGTTTTGCCTCAGGTGCAGATTGCTGGTAGGATTTGACTGTATCAGCCTGAAAATACCTGCCTGTTTTGATGTCTAAATAACAGATCAGGGCCAGGTCATGGCAAGGCAAAGTGCTGCTCCTTGAAGGAAAGTCCCAGCAGGTAGGACAGCAAGGAGGGATGAACTCATTGATGGGGACCTGACTTTCCACCCTCACCTTCTGCAAACCCTGACTTCTCAGAATGATAATTCATCCTGGGAGGCCTGGTGCCTGAAGTAGTTATCATCACTATAAGCACATCTCAAACCATCAAACACTTCCCACAGGGCTCTTTCAGATGTTAGATTAGTGATTTTAAGTCAATGAATTGTCTTCTGAATTTTTATGTGCATGGGCATAAGAGCAGAGTCAAACACAATTCTGTGCTTTTGGTAAAAAGCTATTGATGAGATAATGCTGAAGCTCTTATTTGTTAATTGTTTACCATTATCCATAAAAGATCCATGTAAATCAAGCACAGATGTTTGGCTTTGATATAAAGCTCATAAAAACAACCACTCTCTGTGGTAGGAACTAGTGTAAATCTGCTATCGCTGTTGCACTGGTACATGATTGCAGTTATTGCAATTGTTAGGAAAATTAATCCACGAACACCAGAGGTTTGTGTCCAAAAAGGAGACAGAGGAGTCCTTTTACTTTATTAGAATAAAGGGAGAGGCCATGGGGCATTTCCCCTGGGGTCTCTCAGTTTTTCGGAGGACACAGCCTCCTTTTTATCCTAATTTCCCGGCCGCACTTCCCTCTCTCTTTCCCCATTGGCTGAGGTACTTGAGAGGTACAGACTTCCCGAAATGCCTAAGACCTAAGATTCCCCTTTTAATGTATAAACCGCCTAATTTTTAATTTTTATGGGATTTATGTGTTTTCCCCATTGTTGCTTTCATCTTTCAATATTCAATTTCAAGGCAAGTATCTTCTTTTCCATTCATCAATCAATAGAATCCTTCCCATCGTTTCTCTTATCTCTCCGTACTAGTTTTATCTACCAGCAGACCCAGGGCTTGTTTGTAAAGACAAATCGCATTCCTCTCACTCTGAACGAACCCAAATGCTTTCATGAGCTTCAGACACAGAATATGGTCATTTCTCTGACTGCTTTCATGATCACATTGATCAATTTTTTCAACAAAACCCATTTTCTGCCCATGAAGTAGAGCTTGCGGTCTGTTATTGCAGACCAAGTTGCGCAGAGATGCTTTCGGCGTGTTCAGGTGCTGTGACAAGCTGTCCCTGCCCAGCATGTGCCCTTCCAGCTGCTGGGAGAGGGGTCACTGCCCCACCGCAGCCCACGGCCACAGAGAATTAACGTGGAGCCGGTGTCCTGCCTCTCCTCAATGCCACTGGTCCCACGCCTATGCTCTCACACGGCCGGGGAAAGACACAGAGTCAAACTCTGCAGGAAGGCTGCTTGCAAGAGGTATTAATAGAAAGAACCACAGACAGGAGCAATTTAAGTAACCTCACCTCCTTGAGAAGACGATGTTGTGCTGGGGAAGAGATTCAAAAGTAAAATACGGGGTGTTGTTAGAGACGTGAAAAAGTAGCGTCTCTTTCTTTCCTTTCTTCCCCCTCCTGCCCCCTCCAGTTTCATCCACTGTTTTGAGGGAGGCAAGGACAAAGCATTTCGTCCACAATATTCATTCATTGATTTTTCTGCATTTTTTAAAAATTAAATTTCCTCCAAAGAAAAAATATTTTTTTGTTAGTGGCCCCCAAAGCTTCCTCAGAAGAAATTTATGCCATACCCAAAATAAAAGAAGAAAAGGCCTATTCTGTTTAAGCCTTGTTATCCATTATGTTATCTCAAAAATCTATCACTACCAGAGTGCTTCATCTGGCTTTTAAATTTAGGGAGTAAGGAGACAAATTCTCCAAATTAACACTTCAAAGGAGTTAGTTTGTGTCGAACGACACACAATTTGCGCAGCACTTAACCCATGCATTTTCCTGACTTCTCAGCTCTTGCCTTGAAATCATTACGGAAAGTGTTGAAGTAACGACTTCTGACACCGATATGTTGCAAAATACCTCCACAGCTCACAGGAACTTTGAAAAGCTTCCAGCTGCTTGGTATATATGTTAGAAACTGTAGACTTCGTCGCGTTCCCCTGTTCTTGCAGTGAGGATGCCCTGAAGGCAATTTAGAGCATCTGCTGTGAACCCTTCCCCCTGCAGCCAGCTTGCCACTCGGTTTCACCGGGGCCAAGGTGCCAGGCACAGCTTGGACAGACAACAGCGTGAAAATCAAAGAGTCAACAACCTCTCAGTATAAGAGAAATGAGAGAATCAAACAGAGAAATTAGTGCCACAATTAAAAGGAAAAAAAAAAAACAAACCTCACAAAAAAACCCAAACCCACAAACCCCCACATTTAATTTTGTGTTGCTGTTGCAGCAGCACTGCTGAATTTATAGCTAATCAAGCCATAAGCCCTTAGGTAACATTAATCAGCTTGCCAGCCCTTGCAATACACACTTACTTTAAAAGAACTGCATTTAAAATCGTCCTCATTTCTTTTTTCTGAAAAGCCCTAAGATCGTGATGATCCTGTTCAGTGAATATATAAAATGAACAGTTTTGCTAACTTGCCATTGAACAAGCTTCTCCGTTTCAGAAACTTTTTCAGTTTCTTGTACAGTAATAAGGAAGCTGTAGATGAGTGCTGATATCACTTCTTTTCTTTTGACTTCTCTTTAAAAATATGTTGTTGTTGAAATGATAAAACTCTTGTTTGGTTCATTTCTACTTAAAATGAGTAATGGCTCCAGGTTAATGATAGTTTAGAAATCAGTAATGCTGAGCAGCATCCCAGTCCTGTACTTTAATTTACCAGTTCTATTCTCTCTCCTCTGGCTCCACAGTTTGAAGGAAGATCTGTGAGAAGTCCAGTCAGACTAGTGTAGTTTTGCTGTGCCAGCGACCTTCCCCTGAAACAAACAACAGAAAAATATAGTCTAGGTTATGCTTATGATTGACACACTACGGGAATTTGGTCCTGCTGCTGTAATTAGCAAATCACACTGGAACTGGTCAATGACCTCAATTTCATTAAAAAACTCTTCTGGTTTTACATAAATTTGGGAAAAAAACCCCAACCCCAAACACTCAGGGTCCATAAACTAGCCACACATACTGTATGACCAGGATGGATAGATACTGAACTTGGAAGGAAAAGGATTTTTTTAAAGGGTTATTATCTCCTAGCAGCTCTGTCATGCATGTAGGATGCCCATGGACTCTAGAGAAACATCTCCATTTAAACTTAGGCTACCTTCTCCTCCAAACAAAACATTACCTCCCATCACCTAACACAGAGTAGTGATATCCTGCCTCCTGTTTTCCAGGCTCTCCTTTGATTACTTGTTTGGGTGTCCTTGTGCTACAGCACCTTTTAGTTTTCCTCTGGTCAGCGGTGTTCTTGGGCAGAAAATTAAGGAGCAGGGAAAACACTTGGTACTTTCTTCTGTGTAAGACGTTCGTTAGCAAGGAAATTTAAAGAGCACTGAGCAGTGTATCCCAGCATTTCCTTCTAGTGTCTCCTGGAGCTGGTCTTCAGTGTTTCCATCCATAAGCCACTCTTCAACATACCCTGATTTTTATATTGGCTTCATATTTCCCAAAACTTACAAGACTGATGGCAAGAAAGGATGTTGCAGAAGTCACACTGTACCAAGTGGAAAAAAGTAGCACTGGAAACCTGCTTCCCTTATGGATGTTTCACTTGAGACTTGGTCACAATTATTTTAGGAGGGAAAAGATCACACACTACATACGTTTAATTATTTGAATCTTTTCCTGCTTTGAACAGATTGTGACAGTCTTACATAAACACCAGCACCAAGTATTAGGGCAATCTGATTTTGACCCACATCTGATTATTTTGCAGCACTCACAACTGTGCTTCCAGTGGAAGATTTTCCCGTGTCGAGTTTCTAAACAGGATAAATAAAACCATCTGTTGTGGAAGAAGGATTTTAAAATTATATGCCCGGTTAACCGCTGTTTTGCACACTTAACTATTCATGTCTAAAGAAACAACCTTGTGCCTTTATAAAGGAGTTCTGCTCTCCTGTTTTACACATTTCTGGGCCAGGTATCAGATGTCTAAATTAACCTTTAGTCTTACATTCTGTTCTATCAGATGGATTTCAATTTTCTCCCTTTCCACTGACCCCTTATGTTTCTTTCTGCTTCCTACTTTCTCTTGAGCTCTATTACAAATATAAGTGCAATAAATGTTTTGCAAAAGTAGGTAATGAAGCGAAAATTTTAAAGTAGAAATATGTTTTACGTATCCGGTAAAGTAATTAAAATATATCTTACGAAAAAGACCTTGTCAGCCTCTAGTCCAATGTGAAGGTGATCTTTGCAGAGATGAGTGAGGAGTATTTAATGTAAGCAAGGGGGGATTTCCATGGTGAGAATACACACGATTTCTCCCAGACCTTTCAATAAGTGTTTAAGAGAAACAATTTTCCTCATAGATAAGTGCATTTGAAGACTCTACTTCTTTAACTAAATTGTTGTCGAATCAGCAAGAGGTTAAATTGCTATTTCCAGAACTGTTCTGCTCTCTGCACTCCCCTCAGTCACAGAAGGAAGTAGTTCTCATTAGAAAAGAGGGGAGTGAACAGAATTTTCTGCTGCAAATTAGCACATGGAAGGAACACTCTGTGCTGTTCCATTTAATCACTTTGGGGGCCCATATGGGTTACTTTAATAGGGCTTAATATTTGTCCTCCTTTTATTCTTCTAATAACAAATACAACAGGCTAGACGCTGGTATCTCCTTAAATAAAATTGGGGCACCCTCTGGATTCATGCCAGCTAACATTCTGCTCAGTTGGCTCTAAGCCTTAGAAAAGTTCAAATATATATATAGTTTAAGCTTTAAATTCTTCTGCATGGTTTATTGTATATTTATTTATTTCTATGGCAGTGTCTTGCCCCATTAGTCTACTGCAAGGCTTTAGGGCCCTTGGTGATTTTGGGGTTACAAACTCTGCCAGTTATGTGATTTGCAAACATGAGGTTAAATCCGTGGAGCTGTTATGTGGGTAACACTTCAATAAAAATATGCATACATTTAAATAATATATGTAATTTGCTGATGTAGAAGGTAATGCTGGGGCTCACATTTCAAATTCTAATATTCAGCAGTTTGCTATGACTGAAGCATTTGCTTTGATGACTTTAAAATATCAAGAATCTGTAGAGACAAAGAAGACATATAGATCATCTTATCTATGTTTTAGTAAAACACAAGCTTCCATGTTTACCCTGATATCTCTGCCTTAGAAATATCAAACACCCTAACTGAGGTTGGACAGCCTAATTTATGTTCTGGTTTGAATAGTCACTATTGTCCTAACACAATTCTCCCAGCATTGCGTTGAAGATAAAGCTTTGAATACTCCACGGTTAATTTGAGCTTGGTTGACTGGTCAATTACCTTTGTTGTTAAAAAAAAAATTGTGCTTGCTATCTCTAGTTACTTTATTTAAACCTTCATTTTATGTTGTATCTATCAATGAAAATACAGCTTTATGTGGAAAATTAGAAAGTGGAAAATCCGCAAGAAGTAGTGGTCTGGAAGACAACTGAGATTGAGAAATTTCTGAATCTCAGAAATGGCAATAACCAAATCATCACTTTTCCTCAGAACCAAGTAAGTTAAAATACTTATATATATATATATATATATATATATATATATATATATTTAACCAGGTGAATTAAAAAGGCCCAAATGGGTATCTTTAGAGTGGATTGCTTCATATTGTAGGTACCTTCACTGACTTCTATTTTAACTTGAAGATCATTTCAGGATGAAATATGCAGGTTTTTTACAGTCTAAATTTTCAAATTGATAATTTCACAGAGGGCAGATTAAAAAAAATCAGTATCTTGATAAAAATTACAACCAAATGTTCTGCTTTAATTAGCTATAAAGAAGTGGTTAAAATGCAAACAGAAAAATGATGAAATTATTTGCCATGTTAATATATTATTCTTTCTCATACTCTTTCTCTCTGTAACATTGTTTTTGTTATTAGCTAAAGGCTTAATCTTACTACTTTTAAAATAGTAAATTACCCCCAAGAACAAATGAGATCCTGAGGGAAGTATTTAAAGAGAAGAGAAACAAGGATATTTATCCTTCTTGCCATGTGGCAACCAACTCAAATATCTAAGTTAGAGGAATATTTCCCCTCAGGTTATCAAATGACTGATAGAGAGAGGACATTGCAGTAGACAGGCCACAACGCTAAACTAACTTCTTGTTATGGAGAGTCTTTTGAAGGTCCTACATCTTTTCCTCTAGACGGCATAAATATTGCACAGATGTAAAGAATTTAAATTTAGGTGATAACAGTGGCTCTGAAGAACATTGACAGGCTTCTGAGCAAATAAACATCAGCTGATAGCAAACAGAACAGCAATTTGACATATGAACATTTAATTCAGGACCTCTAAGTATTTATTATGCTATGTCTTGACAAATAAATTAGTCCTAAGTAGATATGATTGAATCCGACCATTTCTAGGCTCCTAACACTATTTAAAAAAAAAAAAAATCATGGAAAATATAGATAGTGAGCATTTGATAACTGATTACTGTGGCCTTAATTTTGTCTTTTTTTTTCTTTCACATAATTTTTGTACCAGGTTATATTAATTAAAAAATTTACCATGTGCATGAGGGACTGAAGGCATCTCAAAAAAAAAATCTCTTTTCCACAGAGCTGAGATGCTCTAGATTTAGTTACATTTTGTATTTGTTTTTCCTTTTTGTCTCCTCTCTGTTTCCAAATCACTACTAGGTTTAGACTATTTTTGAGTTTTTCAAGGAAATATGAACCCTTGTCCTCTGTGTGGTTTTCAGGCAGCATAGTTTACTGTAGCAGTGGAAACTGTCCAATGACCACCCAGAATGCAGATTTCTCTTCTTTCTTCTAATAAAATGTACAGCAAAGGGGCAAACTCTTCCATAGAGTGTCAGAATGGCAGTTCTATGTTGGCTGTTAAACTGAAGGATTTTGTTTGCAGATATAGCCCTCAGGACTTACACCTTGTATATTTAAAGTATATATAAAAATATATATATATTTAAAGTATGTAATTTTTCTCACTGTTTTCTCCTTTCTATCTTGTGACGGGTTGCAGCCCTCTTCTGAACTTCAGCTTTGTGGCAAATATGCTGCAAAACCATTGCAGTAACTCAGAAAAGGAAATGAATGCATAATTTATTAAGCTTTACAAGGATGGACTCACAGGAAACCAGATTTAATCCCCCTTGAACCAGTTTTCTAAATTTTAGGAATACAGTTGTAATGCAAAATAGGATATTTGGAACTTAGTAGGTTTTTAAGTGCTTATTTTTCCCTACAGGACAGTAATCAAATCTTTGGTGTTTCTTTACATACTCCTGAGAACAGTGGTCAAGATCTGAAGCTCCTACGTGGACCTGCATGCAAATAACAGTTTTCAGGTGAATATTAAACAGTTTGCAGCACTGACAATATTCTTGTACTTGGAAATTGTGCCAAAGAGCATACTGGCCTAAGCAGACATTTTCTAGAGAGGGGGCAGCTGTAGAGAGTTTTAACCTCTCCCTTCTTCTCCTGTTTTCTTGTCATGGCGATGAGAACTTCCACCATCTTTGGAAAGCTCTGCCACGTCTCTCTTCTTTCCAGCCAGCTACTCCTGCTAACAGGAACAGGGATAAAACCAGTGCACAACACAACTGGCACCTGTGCCTCCATCCTAGAATCCACTCCCATCATCTTGGGCATCAAGAATTACATCCTCCACTTTCATGTGGCCTCTTTATCCTTTTCCTGCAAGGTTACACCCATTTTGAAGGAATAATTTGATCAAATGCATTTTTCATCATCAATAGCCATTTTTTATGGCCACAGAGAATCCTTTCCGAGGACATCTGCAGAAAAATACAACACACACACACACACAAAGGAAACAATTTAGCAGCTCAATTACTAATTCTGCTTTGTATAGATATGGAAAAACATTGGAAAAATTGGTGGAAGTATTAATGAAACCCATGTTCCAATAAACTTTTTTCCAGACAGGGGTGACTCTCATGTGCCAAGCTGCTGGACATTCACAGCAGCAAATTAATCATCCCAGGAAACATTTCCTTCAGGTTTGTGGAAATGTGTGATTTTCAGTTTAACTGTAGACTTTTTTCTTTGAATTTCCTACCATTTTAAAAACTGCACAAGAACAAGGCCTGTCTGTCACTTCACAAAGTGTGTCAACTTTCTTTAAGGCTTCCTGTCTCTCACCCTTCAGGCAAGACTTGGTTTTGCATAATTTACATATTTTTATAATTCAGAAATTTTCTGGATGATTTTTCATCATGATTTCAGCTCTTTTACATAAAGGTAACTTTTTACTATGTGACAGAAACAAAAACAACATCCCAACACAATAAATGATTACCATGAGCTCCTCTTGGAAAATGCATTCCAGGAAAACAGTCACTTTAAAAAAGAACAAATACTAATGGCATTAAGAGTGAGAATACAGACAGGGCAGGGACGAAGACTTAGAAATAAAAAGTTCTGCTGTGCTCTATTTCTTATTAGAAATATTTCAGTTCCTATTAGGTATACTTAAAGGAATCCAAGCTCAAAGAGAAAAATTCTGAATTTAACATCAACTATAAAGCTAAAAAAGTAGAATGTGTTGATTCAAAGAATACCTGGTTACATAAATTCTGGTGTTCATTTATCATATCTTTATGTGATATTACTTTACATGAATTTAAATGTAAATCTTATTAAAAATACAAGTATGTCATATATGAAACAAATACATATGTTCCTGTTCCATGTGAATATTCTTTGATTTGTGGTTACATGCAATAGATCAATATGTACATTGTTCCTGTCCTCCCACAGGATGGATCTGATCTGTTCTGTTCTTTCTCCCATATGTATTCACATCTGCCACAGTGGGAGGTAACCGGTTTAGAAATGGAGAACAGAACCTTGGACTAAATTCTGATCTCATTTACATCACTCAGTAACAGAGTTGCCAGCCCTCCACACAGGAAATCCATTATAATTGCTATTCGTAGCATGCCCTTGCCCTCCCCAAGTAGGGTTTATTTTATTTGGACAACTCACATTTTAATATCGTTTCTATGTGTAAGTACAGAGACAGGGGCCAAATCTATGGTGCTGTGAGATGCATGGAAATAATTGAAACTTAATAATTGAAATATTGTTACTTTAAAAATATTACCTTATGTATCTCCTGTTGAATAAAAACAACATAATCTTCAAAGTTTTCTTTAAAATTATAACCTTTTCTGCTTTAACTCCCTTTTGTCACATAACTTCTCCTAGACAGATCAATATTAAGGATAACTTTGTCACTGCACCCAAGTGCATTATAAATACCATCAATGTTAGTCTCATTCCCCTTTTTTTTTTGCTTTCAGTGAGTAAACATGAACTATCCATGACAATTCTGTCAAATTTCAGAATTACTACAGTTAATGGAGAATCCTTTTAAATCTTGAGGACCCTGAAAATGGTAGGAAATAGACTTAGACTATACAGACCAGAGAGGTATTGACTTCTTTGGCCTCCATTGGAAAGTTTTAACAGTGTGGCTCTATTTCAGCCTTAAATTGGAACCGAATAGTCATCTAAAAGGAAAAATCCTTCAACAGAAAATGCACAAAAGCATAAACAAATCATTATGTCTTTAGATTCTTTATTATTAAAAGGGAGGGAAGGAAGGGGGTACTCAATGTGTCAGTCACCTTGTAGGGAAACTGGATTTTGACAGCAGCAGAATAGTGGAATCCAGAAATAGAGAGCATACCAAAAAAGATTAATTCTCAGTGGAAAGACGATTTTCTCCTAAGAACAGCCTTTATACTTGCTGTGAAGTTGAAGAAGATCACACAACAAAAAAAAGATACCCGATAGCAACCACAACTTGTCTGCTTGTAAAACTGCTAACTAAGCACACACGGTATTTGCAGCTCAGAATTGTGCAGCTTTCCATAAAAATGTCACTCTGTGGGAAACTATGTGTATTGAATTTCTAGAAGTGCTTACTCACTGCAAAAATGTTCAATGTCCAAATTAGGTGCCCTTCATGGGGCAGTAAAATATTACAAATTCAGTATATTTTACATGCCCACTTTCAAACTGACTTTACAGTACACTTGCAATGCAGACCTCTACCGTTAAAAATAAGTAGTATGCAAATGGCGAGGGCTTTTTTAAAAGTGTATCTTCTCAGTCACAACTGATTACTGAAGGACATGTTTTTGTTGACTTTTCTTCCCTCATAGAAGTTGTGTATTTCAGTGGATGTCAGAGAAATATTTTCCACATCTCACATGTGGAGAATTTGGGTCTGTGGTGAATCTTGGAGGCTTTGTAAGGTTCCTGGTGCTCTCAGGAGTCACATTGTTTCTGGGAAGGACAAGGAAGGCACAAGGGGAAGGGTGACTTTCCCTCATATCAACCCAACCCAGAACCATTTTTGAAACCTTAACACCTGGCATGCTTTCCAGGGCTGCTGGCCATTTAGGGGAGCCCTAATTGCACATCTGTTGTCATGGGCACACCCCAAACAGAGGCTCAGGTCCACCAAGCCTTTCTGGCCCCTCCAGAAAGTTCTCTCAACACATGCCCTGGCCTGATGGCACCCAATTAACAATGGTAATCTTCAGGTGTGGCTGCAGCACCACAGCTGGTCCCAATTAACTGTGATTAACAGAACTGCTGCTGCAAGTGAGGGTGGGTTCCATCCTGCACACCTTTCCTCCCTGAGGGAAGGCCAGCAGCTCGACCTCGAAGAACATGTACCTGTGTTGCTGTCACTCTTAATTTGTGGTGCTGCCCTGTTGTCACCAAAAATGTCAGGGTAAATCAAACCAACGTTGATATTAGAAGGCCAGCATCACTTTATTCACAGTGCTTGGGGTGTGTGTGGTTGCCCCCCAAACGTGCACACTCACTTGGAAAACTTCTCAATATTAATATGTTTTTAGCAAACAAAGAAATTACTGTTCATAGGCTATAAATTACATATCATTAATTAGTATTCTTTTGTTGATTTCTCCATTCTCATGCTAATTAGCCCACATTTGCAGTCTTTTAATTATCTTTTTCTCAGAGACAGTTTCAGTGCAATTGCTGGGTTGTCTTTGTTAGACTCTCTTTAGCTCAAGTTTCTGCAACGCGTCCTTGTCATCCATAAATTCTGCCCTCTTTGTGTCCAGATCCTGGCAATGCATCTCTCCCCCAGGTTTTGTGCTTTGACACAAACCAAGGTTGTTTTAATAAAACTTAGTTTCAGTAACGTTCCCAATCTGCGCTCTAATAATAGCGGCTTGTCGAAAAACCATGCTGGCCATAGTGGAAAATTTACACTACTTATGAAGAATTGATGACGTTAATTAGACAAGTTAATTAAACATAATTAATTAGAGAAGTTAAGCATTGGCTGCTGCAGCCTGCCCCGGTTGCTGGGCTGGTCGAGTTCGCCAGGCGACTGGTGGCCCAATCAAGCTGCGCCTGGGCCACAGATAATTTAAAATCCAAAACAATAAACACAAACCCAATGAAAACCCAGAAAAAACCATCAAACCACAGGTTTGATGAGTGGACTGAAGGCCACTGTGCTGCCCATAGTGGCCGTGCTCACCTGCCTGAGGGCTCGGGGCACTGCGGGTTGCTTTCAGGGCATGCCTTTGAGGCATTTAGGTGATAATGCTTCAAAATATTTGGCTTTTTAAAAGCTTTGTCTTTTGCTGCTGGATAGAAAGCTTTGGGGTTGAGACTTTAATGGAAAAGTTGCATAGAAACAAATGAAGGTTTAATTATTCCTCCTCGCAGACAAGTTCAGGAAAACACTCAGGATTTTTTTGCCACCAAAGAGTCCACTCCTAACTTGAGGAAAAAATGTTCATGATGGCCATGTTCTTTGGGTGCCTGAGCATTTTATTTCCATGACTAAGGAAAATTAGAGCAGACACTTTCCTTTTCCCTGCAGGAGACTGCAATGGAATGACAGAACAGTAGCACAAAACAGTGTTACTGTGCATTTATCTCATGAAGTAATGAGTGATAATAAGTGAAGCTCTCCCTGCAGCGCTTGTTTGGGTGTTCCTCTGGAAGTGGTGTGGCAGTGCATTCCCAAGGGATGGCACAGTGGGGCTGATCCCCTGTATTCCTTCTGAATCCCTCACACAAACCCTTCTAAGACTGTTAGGGGGCTGACTTGAGTGTCAAGAGTGAAAGAAATAGACTTGTTTCACAAGAGGAAAAATAAAGAGAGATATTGAATGCATACAAATATCTCAAAGGCAAATGTCAAGAGGATGGTGCCAGGCTCTTTTCAGTGGTGCCCAGTGACAGAACAAGGAGCGATGGCCATAAACTAAAGCATGAGAAGTCACACCTCAACATGAGGAAGAGCTCCTTGACATTGAATGTGGCAGAGCACTGGAACAGTCTGCTCAGGGATGATGTGGAGTCACTGGAGACATTCCATGACCTGTGTCATGTTCTTCAAGGGACCCTGCCTTGGCAGGGGAATTAGACTGGGTTATCTCCAGAGGTCCCTCTCAACACTAGTGATGCTGTGAAGTGATTCAGCGGCAGTCCCTCCCCACCTGCTGTGTGCAGGCTGAAACATTCAGGGCAAAAGATGGCAAGCCCTCCCAAACCCCCTTGTTTTCTCTCTTGCTGCTGAGCACGCTGTTAGGTGATATGGAGTACCTAGTTAGTGTCACCTGCCTGGCTATGCCCCCTCCCAGCCTGCTGCACACCCTCCTCCAGTCTGGTCACTGGTGAGGTGGAGTGACAAAGAGAAGGCCACAATGCTGCTCAGCAAAAGCGACAACATCACTGTGTCACCAGAAGTGTTTTGGTCAAAGATCTAACCTATGAGCTGCTGTGAAGGAAAATATCTCTGCTCTAGGCAGGGCCAGCTGTTTGGGTTCTGGAAATCTCCACAGGTGGTGGATCCTCTATGAGCAGGTCTGTCCACTTTGCCAGGGTCTATCCACTCCCACTGTGAAATTCCAGTTTGTTGCTGTAGGACACAAAAGAAAGATGAAAGACTCTAAGTATTTCAGAAGGCAAAGAGTATAGAAGGCTTTATTGTCTAATTCTTAGCACCTTTTATAAGGTGTTCTGATACAGACTTAACATGATTGGTGACTGGGAACGACACCTCTCGAATCCCATTGGTGAAACTAGAGAAACAGCAAAACTCCACCTGGAGAAAGATTGTTTTGGGAAAGGATAGTTGTTTTGCCAAGGTTGTTTTGCCAAGATTTTTTTGAGAAGAAGCTTTCTCGAGAATTTTCCCTTGGGAAGAAGTTAACACTGCTAGCAGGCTAAAGTGTTTTAGACTTAGAAATGTCAGGCCCACACCAGTTGTTTTTTTTCTTCATGCAGTGGGTGTTTGCATTGCTGCAGGCAGTATTTGTTGCTTATCCTTTCACTGATCACCTTGGGCAGGAGCAGAAGCCATGCCTCCTCCACAGCTATGCTATAGGCTGCTGAGAGTAGTAGCAACACCCACCTCTCACAAGCTTCCTGTTCTCCAGGGTGAATAAAACTTGTTTCTTCGGTCTCTCTCTACACTTCATGAACTAAAACCTCTGCTTCATTGGAAAGTTAAAGGTGCACTCTTCTTTCTGCCTCCCCTGAGGGCTAATTGTTGGTACTTTTTGTGTGTGGAAAACTAAGGCAGAATGTTCCAGGCATGGCCTCACAGCTGCCAGGTAGCGGGGAGTCACTCAGCTTTGACCTTGCTATGACCTTGCCAATCCACACACTACTGACCCGCGTTAAAATCCTTGCCCAGATAAGACCCCTCAGAAGCTTTTTTGGGCAAACCCTGCCACACAGTCATCTCCAGCCTGGGCAGTTTCCAGGGGATAATCTGCCCACACTCTGCCCACAACTGCAGGACTCTGTAGTTGTCTGCTGGTTTTAACAGGTCCTTTCTGCTGCTTTAAAACAATAAAATAGAGCAGCAGTGCAGAGCAAGGGCCTCCAATCCTGCTATTGGATGTTAGAGCTTCCTTGCTCTCCTGTAACAGATGCAGACAGACTATCTGAGTTAGCTTTGAAGTTTTGTGCCCCTTAAAAACAGGGGGAGTGTGTCTCTGTCTCAAGTGTCTTTCAGATTACTTTGCAAACTGCAATGAGCTACAATGCAGAGTCTGAAATATCTGGTTGTATCAATTTGGGATAATGTGCTGGCTGCTATTATCTGCTGTGGTGAGTGGAACAGAAGGTACATCAGCCTGGCACAGATAATGATTCCCTCATATCACTTTTTCTGAGGAACTTGGACTATCCTGACTAGTTTCAAAAGACTGTAAAATCTTACAGTTTGCAGGTTTGCATTCTGAATTTTTATCTATTTCCACAGTCTGCCAGCTATATTGAAATGATTCTGTATTATGTATGGGGAAATAGAAAGCTATCATCTCAAAATAGACCATAATATTGCACCTTATTAAAAAATACAAGTGGGTTTTCTGCCAGCAACCATGACTTATGATAATGACTGTTATCAATATGCAATTACTTCTGTTACCCTGGAACATATTGACATTCATTTATTTAAAGATAATGTAACACATTTGTATTCATTGAGGTAATCATTGGATATGATTAAATGTGAATGCCCATCTTATACCAAACAGTAAAACGAAAAAAAATTGTCATTGGACCTTGTGCACTACTTAAAATAGGTTGTAATAAATTTTGGAAATTGCATTTGAGCTTCTTTGAAACACAGTGACAAACAACCATAAAGAGCAAAAGCATAACTTGGATGATTGCCAGTTTAAACATTCAGTCTTTCTAATGATATAGGATAAACCTGACAATAGGAAAAAGACCTTCAAATAAAACTGTAATCCCATGTTTGTGGATTGGACCACAGAGTTTGTGATAGTGTGGAACAGAAGTCCATTTAAATCATGACTCTCTGTGGAGGCAGGAATCTGTTTTACTGGGTTGTTTACATCAGTTTTGAAGATGCAGAGATTAGATGTGGCAACAGGCAGACATTTAAATCTGCCATTCAGGTTTTGAATCATCATTTTATCCCCCAAATGCTATAGAGTTTTCAAGCTTTTAACTAAAATGTGTCTAGCCATAGTGCATTTGCTACATAAGAGTAGTTCTCCGGTGACAGGTTGTTATGATAATAAACACCTTGAGATCCACTTCTTCAAGGACAACACCCAGAGCAGTTTCAATATTCTGAGTTTTCAAATGCTTCTATCAGTAAAGATGGAGAGAGTGAAGCTCAGCATGTTTGGTTGTCCAGTTATACGGTATAAAATGCTACATCCATTTCTATAACTAACTCCTTCTTTGTCTGCTACTTGTCTAAAATTTCTTGGTTTTGATGAACTCCAAAAAACAAACCCCAAGCCCCAAACCAACAAAAAGAATTACCCTTGAAATCCCACAAAAACCCTGCAGTCCAAAACTGTCTATGGTGTTGGTTTCTTGCTTGAAAATTAGGGACATCCTGGTCAACTGCTGGATGGTTCCTGGAATCATAAAATGGTTTGGATTGGAAAGGACCTTAATGCTTATCTAGACCAGTTTGGATCCCCCTGCCATGGGCAAGGACACCTTCCACTACTCCAGGTTGTTCCGAGCCCTGTCCAACCTGGCCTGGAACACTTCAAGGGATTGGGCAGCCACTGCTTCTCTGTTCCTGTGCCAGTGACTCGCCACCCTCATTGTTTGTGTTAAAGTAAATTAAAAAAGCCTTACTTAAAACCATCTAAATTGGATACAATTGAGCCTGAAACTATTTCCCTTTGTCCTGACACTACAGACCCTGGTAAAGTACCTCTCTACATTTTGTTTTATAAGTCTGCCTTCCTCCCCACCTCTTTATTAGTCTCCAAAGCAAAGAAAAATGAAGTTACACTTCTCAGAACACACCACTTTTATAACCTGAGCTCACTGGAGGGCTTCAAAGAATTCTTACGGGTGCAATATCTCAAAAATTTATCAAACTAAGCTTTTTCAGTAAACGACCTGTTGATTTTTCAGTAAACTTTCTAAGTAGGGCCTCACTGTGTGGGAAGACATAGAGATAGTGCTGAAAGCAATCTTGCCCCTGATACATTGCAGCTGTGTTAATTACCAAAGAGAGGGAGCAGCCTTGCCCCCACAGCTGTGGGTGTGATAGAAGAGTGAGTGAGCTGAGAGGAGCCTCAGTTGGAGTCTGCTGGCCGTGGTGTGAGGAGGAAAGGAGAGGAGGTTGTGTGAGGGACAGAAAGGGTTATGTGGCTATGCTGGGGACAGGAAGGAGCCAGCTGGAACTGCAGAAGGAAGAGAGAAGAAGGAGGGAAAGAGCCAGAGCTGAATAGAGCTCTTCGTGGGAGGCTACATAGTAAAGGTATGAGGGACATTTTGGTAGCAAGGTGCTGATACTTAAAGCCTTTTTTGGTGTCGGTTGTACCTCTTCCATCATCGCTGTGGTATTGCTGGTATTGTAAGTTGTTTCTGTTCCAGTTTATCTAAGTCTCCTTACCTCTAGTCTTCTATTGCAGTTTGTGTTGCTGTGGTAAGCCCTCCTCAGTTAGGAGGAAACTGGTAACCGGAGTCTCAAGCACAGAAACCTGAACTCTTCCATTTGATTTGGGTCTAATAGTTTGTTCATCTACTGCTGCAGGAGCACCCCATTCCTCTTATGAATAATTCCTTTTGACTTTACGGAGCTTTATCTGTGCTGAGACCTCCTGCTGAAGCTCAGAAATGCTTATGAAGCTGTTTCATCCATCATATTTTTTTATGTACTTCTGTACAAGATGGAATGTGCTTTGTTCTGTGACCTGACACTTATTTGGAGTGAACTTGCTCTTTGTTGGGAAAAGCTGATGCAGGGGTTTTAGTCCTCTGGAGAAGCCCTCGAGTTCTTTAATATCATCAGCCTTGTTGTGCCCCACCACGCTGCTCCTGGCCTAACCTATATCTCTGCGTGATACAAACCTATGGTATTTACAACAGAGAGTAGTTAGGAGTTATGGAATACTGTTGATCTCATTTGCCGCCTAGACCCTTACTTCATTAAAAAAAAAAAAAAAAGCTTTCTGTTACCTAAGAGAACTTTTCTGGGCATGTGGATAGATGTATTAAATTGTTAAAAGAGGTTGTACCAGAAATTTTCAGAGGTCTGAGTCTCAGTTCTCCAGAAAGGTGGAATTCAGCAAGATTTTCACATGTTGATTTGGCCACTACTGTCTCAAGGTGCCAGCTCTGGCCCTTTCCAGGATTTTCTCCATGCAGCCATTGGGAGGGCAGCACAGCAGTGTGCAGGAATTCGGGGGTTTCTAAGCTGCCCCTACTCAAACATCAAAGCCAAGGTCAGCAGTTTGTCTGGAGACTTATCTATATCTCTGAGTTCAGTGTTAGCCCCAAGCTGACACCTTTCAGTTTCTTCTGGACCTTGTTGATCTTGTATTGTCTTCTCTAGAGTCTTTAACCTTGGTGTAATCCCTCTGTGCCCCAGGCAGTGCCTCTACAATGGCCTAATGTAAAGCTGGTTAACCCCTCGGGGGGTGCAGCTGCAGGTGTGAGCTCCCCAGGGGAAACTGGGAACACTTCTGGGGGAATCCTGGGTCTGGATGATCCTGTGATTTGCTCTTCAGAAACACTTGCTGTAATCCAACTCAGGGAGCAAATGCTGCAGGTTAAATTATTGAGTGTCTCATGTAATTTCCACATTATGTAATTAAGTGTTCTTGTAGATGGTCCAAATCCTACTTGGGTGGATGGGTATTAAACATTTCTTTCATACTGTAAAAATGGAGACTTCTAAAATAAACACAGTAACAATGTCTCCTGCCAGAAACTTCTAGATAAGAATCGAATACTGTAATTTGTTTTAAAGTGGACAGATCTCCACGTATAATTTTTCACCTATTATTGTTTAAAACATTTTGGATTTTGAAAAATTGTGGTAGATTTGACAAGCAGTTGACTGACATCAAATTGATTAAATAGCATTTCCTCTGACAGCCCCAGTGAGACCTCCTACTCACAGTAGGTGCATGAGCTAATTGAATTCTTTTTTTAAACTGCTTTTGAATTTCAAACTATAGAAGTGACACCAGACCCCCTTCTCCCACACAGCTCAAATATACCTTTCTGATGGCTCGTTTTGGCATGCCACGTAGGTAATATCAGTGCCTTTGGTAAATCATCAGGATGTTTCTACTGTGTTCTGAATCAGATATATGGAACTAAAAGTTTGGTGTTACTTTTGTTTTCCTTTTTTGATATCGAGTTCAAGCCTAGTGCCATCAGTTTATAGTTTTGTGGGCGATAAAAATGTGTTATAGCTAAATTTTACAAAGATAGGATATCATGGAATCATAGAATGATTTGGATTGATAGGAACCTTAAAGATCTCCCATGGGCAGAGACACCTTTCACTTGACCAGGGTGCTTCAAGCCCAATGTCACCTGCTATTAAACACTTCCAGGGAGGGGGCATTTACGACTTCAGCCTGTGCCAGCACCTCACCACAAGCTGTGATTGATTTAGCAGTGATCTCTTGTCCCAATGTCAGTGAAATAAAACTATATTCATTATGGTGTTACTTGTGAGGGAAGAAATATGGCTCTACGTATTGTTTGATTGACTGCATGCTTTGTATAAGGATGTTTCTACAAAACAATTAAAACTATATATCAAGGCATGATAGGAAAAAGTCTCTAATTCATATTAAAACAGGATCATTTTCATCCTTAAATACACTACCTTTTACATGAAAGAAACTGTATTAGTGGTGCATTGCAGATTATTTGGCAGAAGATACCTGGTTTTGTCCGCTGGTTGTTGAGGAAAGCAATACGGATTGCAAGGCTGATGGAGAGATTGGGCCAGCAACACGTGTGTATAATGATTTCTGCTTTCCAACTGTAGTCTCTGCTTCTGGGAATATACCACTCTAAGTGTTGTACACCTTGAAGGCATTTCTCTTAGTCAAAATTCATTCAATATCATTGCAGACACCTTCAGCAAGTCTCTAAATATCTGATGTAGGATATATTTCTGGTGCCTAAATATCTTTGTCCCATATGGATGTAGCTTTAGTAGAACAAAATGTTTTACCATAGGGTATATTGACACAGTCTATTTCCATAAATTATAGCAGTAGGTGCGACAATTAATCATGTGATAATTCAGTGGGTAACATTAAATCATTGTCAATCAGATATTCTTGCTGCTTCTTTGGCTTTCATGTCATCCTCTTTGGGTGAAGGTAAATGGTGTGGTGAGTGATGTCCACGCTGAAATGGCTTCTAAGTATCTTCCAGGGTTATTTTTGGAATAAAACAGTTGATCTTGTCACATAAGCACAGTTCTGCATTTTGGAGGGAAGAGGGTGAAAAAAGGTTTTTGACTGTGTCTTCCTTGTCTATTATGAAGTTAAAATGTTACCATGTAATACTGGCAGTGTTGTGGAAATTCCTGTTTTTGCTGTAGTACTTTCTCTTTTATTTTCTTCAGTTCTGTTGATTGTGCAGTCCTGTCATAATGCTTTGAAAAATTTAAGCTTTGCCTCTTCAACATTCTTTATAGTGTATAACTAGAGACTCCCAGTTCATATTAATGCTATGATATTTTCTTCTTTGTACATATGGTTTCTTTTAAAAACCGAGATGAATTTCTGTAATTTGTATTACCCTCTTCCAAATATGTCTGTACCCACTAGAGCAGCAAAATAAATCTTCAATATTATACTTGTTTTGCCTCACTCTGGGAACTATCTTTCAGATTTTATATAGTATCATGGACAATTTTTTTTCTGGTTAGGATGTATCTCATAATCTATTTTGACTTATTACTTTAAAATTTTCAGTAGTTATTGTCTCCAATTTGGATGTTATTGCGTTTTATTCCTATGCTATTAAAACTATTAAAAAAACCCCCAAATATAAGAAGTTTGAGATTAGATATAATGAAGTTGCATATCTGTGTTTACGACAATGTCTGAGGGTTTTTTTTTTTGAACTTATTTCTGCAGAGGGAAATATTTGTGGAAACAAGATGCATTTTTCGTTTGGGTGTGCTACGTATAAGTAACTCTTTAAAATAAAAAATACAAATAAAACTCAACCCCTTCCCCCCATCCCAGACTTATGGATCTTACAGTAGAATATCTCTCTATAATGACTTGACTTACGAATACTTGCCTACAGAAGCATATTCTGAAAAAAGTCTGGAAATGGACTAAAATATCAGGCAAGCACTAATAAAAAAACAAACAAACCCAGCCAAATGACATTAAGCTCCTTCACCCAGACAAGGTGACACTGCGCATTATTGCATTTTTCTTGATGTTGTACATATTTCTGTAGGTGTTAGTCAACTGTTAAATGTTATCTGGTGGACAAAATTACCGTTATTGATGTGGCCATTTAATAACCAGTGTATGTTATGTAGTGTTGTTTTTTGGTTCAGTAAATCAGGCTGACTCTTGTGCCCCCTCCTTCCAGGGCACGTGACAAATTAATATATTGTGTATTCTGAAAGTGAGCCCTGTCTTAGTAATGCGAAGGCGTAAAAAGCGCAGTGTTTGGTGTGGAATGTTTGCCACTTCTGGTTTTGGCAACATAGATTGTAGTAATTGTTAATACAAATATTGAAAACCAAATTTGCCCAAGCTGAGTATGTTGTGCCTGTGGTGGTAATTGCTGAGTGGTCTCTCTCTGCTCTTATCTTGATGAAGACTCCTTTAGTTCTGTTTTACCTCTCCTGTTCAGTTAATGAGTGGCAGAGCGGCTTTGGGCACTTGATGTCCAGCCAAGGTGTGTTCACCTCTCTGTTCTTGCTGTGATGTTTATGAATTAACTTTATCTTCGTCCATGCTTATGAGTTTATTGCCTGAACATTAATTATTATCTAGGGAATAACTAATTGTTGCTAGAGAGCAGGGTGATTTTTCTGTTGGTACGGGCATGACCCTGAATTGAGATTTTTTTTTTTATATGTTCTGATGTAAAACTATTTGACAAGTAACAGTAACTCAAAAAAACCCAGAACAACAAAACGGTGAGTGTGTACCAGTTTCCTCCTCCATGAGATCTGGCATAAACTACTTTACTAACCTTCAAAGAGATATGTAAATGCAACAGTGCCCTTCACTATGAACAAGAAAGTGAGAAGATTCACACGTTTAAATATGGTGTTTAGAGTCTGAATGAGTAATTCATAATAGCAGATAACTTGCCATGTGTAAGGAGTTGAGTCATTGTCATCCCTTTCTGTTCACAGATTGTCTGTAAGCTGGTTTCTGGGAGCTCAGTGAGGGATGCGTAGCTTCCAGTTCATATTGGGAACACATGTGGGTACACTGGTCTGCATGAACTGGAACTGTTCCCCAGCCTTGATCCGTCATGTCCAGAGAAGTTATCCTTTTGTAACAGGGCAAGAGGTGAGGCTGTGTTACAAACAAAATAAACTCCACTGAGATGAAGGCGTTTATGAGGATCACTTGAGTCTGCTGCCAAGTTTTTGTCTCTCTTCCTCTTTCAATGTGAAACTCAAAAATTCTCTTCTAAAGGTCCAGCTAAAGTGTGTCAGTGCTGCACTTGACAAATTCACTACATAATGTGGTCCTAACCTTGAGTTAAGCTTCACAAAGGGCATGCAAAAATGTTGGAGTAGCTCAGTGGTCTCTAATAATGAGTTCTTCTAGTGTTTATTAATTCAGATATCTTTCTAAAAGTATTCTCCTCTTTAAAGTTCTTGGTACATCTGCATTAATCTGCTAATATTCAGAAGACATGGATACATTTTTCTTTAAAATATTCTGAGCTCCAGTGAATATTGCAACAATATTTTTTAGAGCAGACTGCTGCTGTGGATAAGTTTCTACTAAGTGACAGTGGATGGAAACCCTCTGAGAGGTTAAATATTAATGGTTAATTTTGATGTGTCAATCTCTTCATGTTTTTGTGTTTTTCTAGCTTTTGGATGCAAAAGTTTTCTGATCTCTAAATTTCTTCTCTCTCTTTCTTGAAAGTAAAATCCAAGTTAATCATGAAATAATTGGAACAAGATTGCTCTGGGCTAGCTGGTGTCCCTTTCTGAAGTTGATGACGGACCACCATACTGCCTTTTCTTGTAGACAGAGGCAGTTGCAGTGTATCTAATCTTTTTCCTGAGTGTTTTTTTTTTTTGGTTTTTTTTTTTTTTTTTTTCCCTCTCCAAGAAGTTGAAGAAATAGATTGGTCTGGTTGTCTTCTCTGAAGGCAAGTGCATGAGTTAAAAATGAAACTTAACCTGAATATGTAAAGGACTTTGTACGTACGATGAGATGGTTAAAAAATGTGGTGGTGCGCAGTTTGTTTTATTTGTTTTATGTAAATTTATACAGTTTTATGTAATGGTTCGTTCCTTATACCCCCCTATTTCTGTATTGGTTCAGACTTGTTTACTCCAAAGTGCTCCCAGTTTGTTTTCTGTCAATCATCCCTTCCCCCTTATCCTGGGTTGTCAATCCCCTCTCTCTCCCCTTGGGCGCCCTCTCTATCACTCCAGGACCCTTCCCTGGCTTCTGGAAAGCTCCAGGGAGGGCGTCGAGTGATAGGCTGGGGCCCTGGAAATCCCCTCCCAGCGTTTTGTGGTAGGTCCCCTGTTCTGTGGTTTACACCCCTGGTTACACCCCCAAGTTCTGTAATTGGCTGACCGGTTGTCACCACCCCTGTTTCCACCCCCCCTTAAATGTTGCTGCACGCCCGCTCTCAGGGCTCTTCTGGGCAGCAGGACAGAGAGTGCAGAGCTCCGTGCTCCCTCTCCCCTCAATAAAACCTTGTTGTACCCTGTCCAGAGGAGTCAGCCTTTTGTTCGGTTGCCGCGGTTGCTGTACCATCATCGTGCCTGTCGCTGGAGTGGGGGATCCAAGTCCCCACAGGGAGGAGGTGGCTCGCCTAGCCTGCCACCCCGACCTTCCAACGTTGCTGCAGTGGGAACCAACTGAGCTAGCCTGTGGCTGCGCTGGTCAGCGCTTTTAGGACACTGCGACAAAAAAACCCCAAAACCTTGCCTGTCAAGGAAATGGAGGGAAAGACTTCACTGTTGTTGCTCTGTTGTTATTTTGCTATGCTGAGCTGTATCAAAAATGTGCTTTTTCAAACCACTTCCACGAAACACAATCTTCTCTGTCCCTGGACAACTCAGACTGCCACTCTGTTCTGCATCTCAGCACTGGAGGAACACACTTCCCCTCACCAAGTGCTGGAGTTAAATATGCCCAAATTCTAGCTGGTAATCTGTTGGTCTTCTATTTGTGTATGGGGGAATTCAATTTCAGTGGCTCTAATGGGACAGGATAGAGTTATCCAACCAAATAACTTCACTGTGTGCTGTTTTCTATTGACCTGAAAGAAAGCTCTCCATCAGTATGCTGAAACAGTTAAGTTCCTGCAGTTTCAAAAAGGGTTATTTTTGAGATATTTTTACATTTTCAGAGTGACATTTGTAATTGTACTGTGTGAGAGCTTTCTTCAGAAGAGATATGCAGCATTTCATTTAGCATTTGTTGTAAAAGAATTTGGGGATATTTTTAGAGGAGAAAATTATCAAAAGCCTAGAAAATTTTGAACAAGGCTTGAAAAGAATGCATGTAGCAGATGGAATTTTTAAATAAGAAATAGGCCTACTTCAAAATTTTTGTGTCTAATTTTTATTAAACTCCTTGAATGTGGTAATGATTATTATCTATGGATCAGGTATTTTCTGTTACCTCTAGGATTTTGGATTGTACTTAAGCTTAAAAGGGTGTATGAAGATGGATTTAAAATTGTTTCAGTAGCCATGGGGTGTTTGTCCTCTCATGCTTTATGTAGGAAGAAGGGATTTGCTAAATAAATGAATTTTAATAAGGCAGTGATGACTGACATCGTTCATGTAATTACTGTGCATTTTTACTGTATTTACATTGATGAAAGACTTGAGGAGGAGACAAGTTATTTAGAAGTTCCTCAAACTGGCAATAAGAATCGATAAAATCTTTCAGCTTCCTTCAAGATAGATTATTTTTTCTAATTCATTTTCGCTTTTAAATTTATTTCTTTTCCCTCTCCATCCTTTGCTGGAAACCAAAACCTCTTTCATTAACCTAAAGTTATTCAAAGGATTCATGTTGATTTTGAGCAGATCAGAACAGTCATTTTGTCCTCCCGTGCAGCTCATTTCTAATCTGAGCATCCTTTCACCCTGGTGGACCTTTTCATTTGGAACAGTTTTATTGCTCCCATCACTGGTCAGTGGGGTTGGGGCTTAAAAATCACTTATCTGTGAGGATTCCATGAAAGGGGAGACTTACAGCGAATGTACGACCATCACCTGTCTTGACTTCTTTTTGTGCAGCCACTGTCTTATGGTTTTTTTTTCCTCTCTACCTCCCTTTTATCTCATGAGAAGAATTTACTCATTTGGACTGCCTGTTTTCCTCCATGCCCTTACGCCCTTGCTCCTTACAGACATTCTTTTGCTTTGGAGTGTCCATTTCCCCCTCCACCCCCATTCTTTCTTTGTCGCGTGCCTGCTCTAGTGTGTGATTTATGAAGCCTGCCCACCAGTCTTAGCTACTGACACTTCGTGGTCTTTGAGCGGTGTCCTGCAGCGTTTACTTTTTTGTGTGTGGCAATGGTGACACAGTATAGATGTGACAGCAGCAGGGACCAGTAAAGATTGTCGTGCCTCAACTGCAGCGTGTGTTTGCCACGTGCACACACACTGAAAAATGTTTTCTCCTTTAAAGAGATAACTTTTAAGATAGTGGTGATTAGGAAGGAAAATTGTGAGGAGAGCTTTCAGTGCAGCTGGAGGACTGGTCAATGAAGTGAAGCAAGGAAGAGTTTCTCCATGTGGCATTGAGCAAATTGCAGTGGCATGGATGTGTTGTGATGCGAATTCTTGGTGCGTGGATGGACAGGAAAGCCTGGCCTGAAAGATAGCAGGAGTAGTAACCAAGGCTTGTCCAGATACTGGATGGGGGGAAAGAATTGGCAGTGACATGCAAGTGATGGGTTTGAGTGATAGGAAGCAGAGAGCTGCCTTGCATGACTTGGAAAAATTTACCTTGAGTGGGAAGGTCAGGATTTCCGTTTTGCCTCGTTGAGCTGTAGCTGAAATATCAGCAGCCATAAGGAGATGCCAGAATAGAAAGCTCAGAGATAAATCACCCACTCGGAAACGATGGTTGCATTTGTATTTCCAGAGAAGACAAGTCAGAGGCATCTTACTGAGGGAGATGAGAGTTGGAACACGTACAAAATCCTGTAGCATTCCTGGAATCCCAATTCTGCCTTAGGGAGGGAAAACTGGTAGGCTGTCTGATATTGAATAAGGAGGATTAAACCCACGAATAATTAAGGGTATTATGATAATTCATCTGGTTTCTTTATAGAATTCAATTCCTCAGATTACTTCTACCTTTCTGGATTCTGCAAGTAGGCTCCTTGTAGAGATCTTTCTAAGAACTATTTTAAAATGTGCCCTCTAAGCAAGTATATATTTTCTTCTTAAGGCCTTGAGATAACTTCTCTTCTGGTAACTTTGCCATGACTCAGAAATCAAACTGAATGTGTTTATGGTGGTGTAACTTTCAGAGCCAATTGCTGTAATTCAGGTATTTTAATTTATTGCTTTTTTTTTCTCCTCTTCACTTGAAGACAAGCAGCCACATTTGTGCTGAAAAACTTGATAGTGCATGTTGGTATCTCAACACTGACGGCACAGGAGTTGTACAAGCAGTAGACAGTGCACGGATTGATGGTTTTTATACCACGTTGAAGCAGGATGTTAAATGCGAGAAGGGAATTTTTATTAAATAAACAGATAGAAACGTTATTATTTTGAAATACCTAGTTTCTTCAGCAGTGGCTCCCTGCTGCTTTGAAGCATGAGCTAAGTTCAAGAATAATACAGATGCTCCCTGGCCCTCTCACATGGAGGAACATTGGGTTCAGTTCTACAGGTAGTTTCTGATCGCTTGCCAGTCTGAAATAATTATTAGGGCCCACAGGTGTGCCTCTGTTCCTTGGCACATTGCCTTTGCAAGGTAAAAGACTTAGGTTTCCAATTCTGTTGTTGTGTCTTAGCTGTCCATTTTGTTCTCAGTGGTGGTATTTGTGTACTCCCCCGAGATGTCTGGTGGAGAAGGCTCTCATGCAGAATGGATCTAGAGGCCTCTTGCTGCTCGTAGGTTGTTCTTGTGCTGGGTACCCACACCCTGTCTCGGCTTTTAGTCCCGAGATTCAGGTGGTTTTAGTCTTTTTGCCTTCTGCAAAGCTCTGAGCCAGACGTAAAAAAGATGGAATCTTCAGGTTCTGATTTTTCAAGGTTGCGCTTTGTTTATTGTTTCTTATCTTACAAATTTCTCAGTGCCCAACAAAGGTCTGTGCAGCTGCTTGGGCATCTGGTGACTCCTCCTTGCACTGGGCTGTCGCTATCTTTTATACTAATTGTTACGTGTTCTTTATTTATCATTATTTGCCAATACCTATCACTAATACTAAAAAGGTCATCCCTACTTTGACCCAATCTCCTTAAACTACTTTGTGCCACTGTCACTGCAGAAAATGGAATGAGGGAAGAAGAAAGAAGAAGCAGGAGACAACGCCCAAAATCCTCCATCTTGCTCCCATCCACTCCCATACTAAAAACCTAAACCTACTGTTTTTTACCTTGTGGTAAGCTGAACTACTATCTTTCACACTCTTGTGGCTTGCAATCCATCCCACAGTGCAGGAAGCCTTTCCCATGGACTGGGATCAAAGCCAATGTCCCTCTGGGCTCTGTGCCAGGGTGCCAGACCCCCCTGTCCAGGTCTCTGACTCTCCAGGGCAGCCAAAGGAATGCCCTGGACTCCAACAACCCTGACTTGTACTGGTTTCTTAACTATTCAATGCCATGTATCTTAGGTCTCAGCCACTCCTGCAAAGACTCTTTTGAAAGCCTCTGCATGCCAAGAAATTTGGATTTAATCTATAGATTTCAGATCTCTCAGTGGGTCTTGTAGCTCAATTTCTCAGCTCTCAGGGTCAGACCCTGGCAGAAGGGTATGGATGCCAGGATGTTCTGCAACACCCTGGACATGAAGAAAAAGAGTATTTTCTGTATTTTTCTCATCTGCCGTTAGATTTGCTCTTTCACATGCAGATGGCTCACAGTTGGATCTTTCTGTGCTTAGAAATGGATCTTGTAAAAACAGATTCAGACTTAAAGGATAAAGTAGGAAGCAAAGTTACTGACTTTTTTTGCTGCGTTAGCTTAAAATATTTGTACCAATGTTTGCACTGGGCTGAGGCTTTCTACACTGTAGTTTTGGGGACAGGAAGGTTTTTGAACTCTGGTTCACTCTGTGTATTTCTGTGTTTGACAAGTTGATATTTTTAGGGAATTTGGTGTTTTCTTTATTCAGGCATGTGTGTGTGATCACAGTCAGCTCATGTGTGTAGCACTGCCTGAGCCAGGCTCCCAGTTCCACCACTGTACTTGGTGCTTGTGTGGTTTGTCTGTATGATAAGCTGGCACACTTGAAATTGCTTTCCACCTACAATTTAGGGCAGAGCTGAGGGTGGAAATTGCTTCTGGTGCATACAGCAACTCTTCTTTCTCAGCTCTGTGGGCAGTATGTGATGTAGGACTGGAAGTCCTTCCAAGTAGTGCAGTATTGTAAGGTGAAAAAAGGGCAATTTTCAATAAAATCCTGGTGCATTGTTTCAGGCCACAGCCTGTATTGAATCATTTGTGCAGCAGTATTTGAAATCCATTGTGAGTACACAAAGGAAAACTGTCCCTCTTCTCAGAATGATGTGATGATCAGCTGGAGAGATAAAGCAGTTCTGCTAGACTGTCGTTACTATTAAAGGGAATGTAAGTTCATGTGATTAAGTATTGCTTATTGGGCCAAACTAAAATTCAGCATTTCTATTTATCCACCTTTCAATGAGCAAAACAACTCACTGAGTATTAGGCAGACTAGCTTGCAACATTTAAAATAAGATTTATTAGAATAAGTTTGTGCTTTCTACATTCTTGTGAAATTACTCTAAAGTATCTTCAGCTCTGAGGGGCACAAGTCGCCATTTAAGGAAAGTGACTAATTTTTTTAATAAACATATGTGTCTACTTTCTCTTCAATCCAGATATATTCATCAGCAGCCTCTTCAGTGTATAAAATATTTATCTATGGAAGAGAACTTTAGTTAAGCTCACAGGTTTTCTCCAGGGAAACAATATTAAAACAGTCTGTTATATGTTAAAAGCCTTTTTGTGGTGTCTGTTGGAAATAGCTCAGTTGGTGAGTTGTTGCCATTAGGCAATATGTCAAAATATTAGCTCAAAACTATTTTGCTAATAGTTACCCTAAAAGTGATAATTTTTACTGTGGAATGGATAGATCAAAGTAGAAATGAATTGACTGATGATTATCTTATTGAAAAAAAAAAGTTATTTTGCCTTTAAATTTATTCTAAAATAATAAGTTAATTAAAAAGTTATGTCTGTACAGCATAACAGCAGTCAGTACCATCTCCTTACTCCTTAAAAGGCAAATGGGACCCTTCTATTTATATAATTGCTGCACAAATACCAGTGTTTACCCCAGCAACTTGACTGCAATGGATAATGGAAGGTTGGGTGGTACTTCTGTGGTTTTTACCAGTTGTGTGAGGAATTGTAAATGAAAGCAAAATCTTTTTTTTCAGAGAATTATGTATCCTTATTAGCTTAAGCAGCAAAATATCATACATGGATTTTTCCCCTCCTTCTGCTGCATATGTAACTTTCCAATCTTGCCTTCCCAAGGTGGCTTCAAAAGTAAACTACAGAAATAGTTCAGCAGTTCTTGTGGGAATCCCTTAACTCACACTTGAGTAAGTGGGTCAGATACTTGATGTCTGTCATAGCAGGCAAAACCAATAACAAAGCCACAACTGAGATGTGTCCAATTAGCTGAAAACTCCATTTGGCAAAAAAGAAACCCTGCAAAAAAAACCACAAAAAAAGCAAAGGGAAAAAAAACCCAAAAACCAACAAACAAAACAAAAAACCCCCCACCAAGACCCAAGAAAAATTATTTCAATACTATGTCTGTGTTGGAAGTGCTCTTTATTTTTACTAAGGCTTGCATTGGATAACTGTAGCCATGGAGGAAATATTTATTAGTTGAGGAGTTTGAAGGGTCAAACTGAGCTAAGAAAGCCCCCCGAAGGAGCGAGTTCAGATGAGAAAAGGAAAACTAGCTAATAATTCAAGCAAAAGCCAAACAAATATCCCCCCACAAAAAATATCATCCCCTCCAAAACCAAATTTAAAAAAAAAAAAAAAAAACAAAAAACCAAACCAACAATCCAAGCAACGCCCCCTCCTCTGCCCCCTAACAAAAGCAATCAAAAAAATAAAAACCCAAACAAAACATCCCAAAACCTGAATTCCAACCAAACCAAAGGCCAAGCATGTGCATGCAGGGTTTGGGATAAAAGTTGAGAAATCCTTAGGCAATGCTGTCCAGCTAAATTAAATATCTTTGGGAAAGAAAAGTTAGAAGTCAAAGTAAAACATTAAGTGGCACAAAGTAAGAGCTAAATAAGTGACTGTACTTATTAGTGAATTTAATTGCTCCAACAAGTCAGATTACTAGAAATAAGTGAGGCAGTAAATACCCGCTTCCTGCGAGATGGTTGCGTGGAGGATGTTGGTGGTCTGGAGGTTTTGTGATTCCTTCGCTAGACAGAACCAGAGCTGAGAAAATTCCCAGTTAGTGCCTTACACAGGAATGTCACTCATCGGTCTCTTTTGCTGCTCAGCTTTTTGATTCCTTCTCTTTCAGCTGTTCTGTATCCATATATGGGTGGAATGGAAAAGTAAAAAGGTGGCAGCAGTATAGGAAGTTCAAACAAAAAATTCCTAAAAATCCCTTTACACTTCTGTTCAAATGGACCTATGTGTCACCCCAGAGCTGGATGCAATACCAAGAGGAGTGGGTTTGGGAGTGGGATGGAGATATAGAAATGCCTTCATTTCTCACTAAAGTATTTATCATTTCTAAATGATTCAGTAAACTGTTTTACTTTGGTTTGCATTTCAGTTTGAGCTTGCTTTTTGTTATAATTTTTTTATTGGGCAAGTGACAAGATTTTTTGACAGGAATTTTATAGTACAAACATGAAGATGATTTTAGTATGAAGAGATTTTTCTCAATGTATTTTCAATTTCCTGTCTGTTCTAATGTTGAATAGATTGTACAGGTAAAATATTACTAGTCCTTAAATTAAATTGTAATGGAAAGTGTTAAATTATGTTTTTCATGAAGCTTCTGTAAGAAATACTAGTATTGAATGAAATATAGCTCTGGTAATGCAAAACTATATTCTGGCTAGATAGTGGTACTTTTCTTATCTATTTGATTTGCATTAAGGTTGCTGATGTAGGAGTAATCCAAAAAAGACTTCTCCCAAATCACGCTCTCCCATTTACCACCTTGGTGGCAGTATATCATCACACAATTTTCCTGTTCTGTTACTGTAGAAACTCTTCTCAGTACTGGTTTGCAGTTGCCACTTAAAATCCAGCTCTTAAAAACACAATCACAGTGTCATTGTTTGGAAGCAGTGAAACAATAAAGCAACTGATTCTTAGCAAATGAGTTCTTTGAGCTAAAGAACCAAAATTGTTAAAAAGCAGCTTGAAAAAGCAAAGACTAAGAAGTTGGGGTCTGGAGGAACATGTTTTGATAATAATGAAACAAAAATCTGTGTTCAACCCCATAATCTTTGAGAACACATGTCTTTTTGTGGTCAACCCATATGTTGCCTTGCTTCTTGCAAACAGATATGGAAAATTGACTCTTAGGTTCCAGATTGTGTGTTTTACCTAAACTAAAAAAAAAAAAAAGTTGTTTTTTTTTCCTTAAGGTGCTATGTGAAGACTCCTTCTTAATGGAAATGAGTTAGGTTGTCATCTTGAAGATACTATTCAGCTTTAAACTTCTTTGGTCATTGTTGCTTAAAGATGTTTGAGGTTGCAAAACTCAGAACAGCGTTGAGAGAAGTGACTGCAGAGGCTACACAGACACAGTTGTTGGTCCTTCCCATAGCGAGAGCCTGGTTGTTCTTCCTGTACACAGCTGTTGAATGGCTATTCATAGCAGACAATTTACTTGATAGGGGCCATTGGCTTGCTTTTGCTAGGTCTTCCTATAGTGATAAGATCAAAAAAAGATGTGTTTTTATGCCATGTGAAAACACCCATCTTCAAATCCTATTTTAAGTGACGCCATCAAAACTAGAAACCGAACTCCTCACTGAGTATTTGACAAATGCTGGGGTGAAACTGAGGCACAAGCTGTGTTGAGAGTGAATTTTCTGTTCCCTCAAAGCTCTCAAAGTGCTGCTTGGCTGGGAGCCCATCTGTAGGTTAGAAGTGGGATTACTTCTGGGATGGGAACTCCTTACCTGTAGTCACAGGTAGCGTTGCCTGCACTTGTGTTGCAAGATCAGCTGCTGCTGCTGAAGTAGGAGACATTTCATTTACAGCTACTTCAGCTTTTTTTTGCAGAGGGAGAGGGAAGTAATTGCTCTCTAATGCTTTGATGACGGAGCCTTCCCTTGGAAGTGGTGTCTTGCATTATCTCATTTTGCAGATGCAATACTCAGACAGGTTTTACAGGGCTGGAAGCTGCTCTTCACAGACCACCAGGGAGGAAATTGCCACATGCCTGGTCATTACCACATAAGAGGGGTTTGATTTTTCTGACAATATCTATTTTTCAAGATCCACTTTGTAAAAAAAAAAGATGTTCCCAGCCAGCCAACAGGTCAGATTCACAGTGAAAACTAGCTCTTTCTTTTGAATATCCTGTGTTCTTTAACTTACCTGATTGATACAGTCACAGAATGAGAAAAATTGTTTGAGAACAGTGGAAAATATTATTCTTGACAATTCAGCAGCTTTTTTAAGATAGGAGAAATGTTAACAGTCAACTACTGTGTCTGATGCTTCCAAATCCAATGTCTCATTCATTCCTCTTGCCTGTATTCTAGGGATTGTATGCATATTTTCCAAGTGTATTTAATAACAAATATTTTTATATTCTCTCTGGTTGCCATTGTAATGCGTGTGTCTTGGTAAGTGTCCTAGTAAGTTATAGTCAGCTGTGATACTTCACCCAATTTTCTTCTCTGTTTATATTTGAAACTTAATTGTTAAATTTTTATTTTATTATTTTTATTTTTTTTCTTTCTTTTTGTAGCAATTTCAGTGCTAAATCCTACAAGGAGGTCAGCAGTGACTTTGCCTCTGGCAGTCAGAATCAACAACAGAATTTTTTTAATATTTAGAGACGGAAGTGATTCCAGCTTTAGCGTTGAAGCTATATAAGGTGTAATGGAAAATTAGTTCTCCACAAGATGTCTGTGGTTAATAGCTGAAGTTTGGGTGCATACAGGGTTATCTATGGGCTGTATAGGAGCAGTGCTCTCATCTGGTTTGTGTCTTACCAAAATAAGTCATCCTATGAAGTTCTTAGTCGAAGCTCAAGCAATGAGATGTTGGTCTCGAAACGGAAGCTAAATTTGTGCTTCCACGTGTCCTAAATTGTTCTCTCATAGTTGAGAATGCATAACATGACTTTTTAGTTTATTGCTGCTCTTACCTATTTGTTCCTATGATCAGAGGCCTAGTGTAAAACTGACCCTTAAAAAGGGAGAGGAAAGAAGTGAACCAGAGCAACTTCAAAATGCGATGCCAGATCTACATCATGTACATCTGAGCTCTGTGTGATGGAAAAGGTGACAGACGTGCAGCAATGCATTAATGTGGAAGGAGAGACAATGCTCTGGGGCTGAGTGTGAAAAGGGTGGAGAAAAGAAGTTAAAACTTCCGAGTGTAGGGGGGAAATAAAACTCGAGGAGAAAAACCCCAAACCCGTGCCCCACCATCTTCTCTGGTGTTTTTTAATGTTTAATGTAAGGCTGCAAAAATTTCCACACTAGAATATATCCTCTTGTGGGTTTTCTTGGAGATAGCCATTCAGATAATTTTCTCATAAATTTAATATACAGAGTTGGGTTTGTCTTCCCCTCAGTGAATAATCTATACAGGGAAGTATGATCTGAAATTTTTAATGAATTTAAGTCAAATTCAAACAGGAAATAAAGTTTTCAATATAGAATTATAAATGAGTGTGGGTGCCTTAAGTAGGCCACGTATTAAAGCAGTCATCTAATATTTGGGGATGCAACAATCAGTCCCCCCCTTCTTTTTTTTGAAACACTTTTCATAGTACAACTTGACAGGGTGACACAACATCATCTTGATGTTTCTTGTTTGTTATTTTTTTTTTTTTTTGGAGCATCTTCTATGCACAAGGTGATGTGTAAAGCTTTAAAGAATATGATGGATTAATTTACGGGGCTCAAAGTCAAATGAAATATCACAATTGATCTGAGTCTCAAAGAAACTGAATGCAGCAGTCAGGCTTTCTGTGATAGATGAGATGTTTGGGTGATTGCCTCTTCAGCAGAACAAAAAAAGGTGGATTTGACTCTTGTGTTCCTTAACATATTTCAATCAGAGTTATACTTCCTACTGGGTTCAAGCTTCCACCTTTCTTTATCCAAATGGATTTTGCTATTGAAGAGTATTTTTGTTTTGAAATATTTCACTGCTTTCCTATATTTCAGTGATGTATCTATATGTTTATCTAGATGTTTACTATAGGAAAGGATTGGGTAAAACTGGCTTCACGCAGCTTTCCACTGCAAAAGCACTATGAAACCATCACAAGAGAACATTTGTAGGTGCAACCATTTGCAGACCTTTTCCATTATTTCCCTCAAAATTATGTAATCGAGTATGGTTTTTGTGAAGCTCTGGGTTTGAACCAAGACAGGTGTGATGCAACATAAGGGTCCCTGCCTTTCTTCCTTGCTTGCTCCAGCAGGGAAGAAAGGCAGATTCCCAAGTAACCTTCCTGTATCAGTATAGTCAGTCCGAAGAGAATTATTCAGGAGATTTCTTTGGACCCTTGATCTACTTTATTAGCAAAATTCTGCCACATAAACAGTTATGCTGTAATGTGTGGCCTAACGTATTCACATTTGCAAGTTCAATTAATCTTTCTGGAGCAGAAGTATGAAAAGAGTAGGCAAAAATTAAGTCTGAGCACCAGAAGTTCTGGCCCCTCTCTTCTTTATATGAAAAGAATGTAGCAAAGATTTCCACGCTTTGGCTTGTAGTCTTAATTTTTTTGAAATTACTTTCTTGAGTTGTTCTTGGAAGAAATTAATATTTATCCTTAAATGTATATTTTATTTTCACAGTAACAGTAGAACAACAATTTTTTACTAAAAAAACCAAAAGAAACCCAGAACCCTGAATATAATCTGGCTTTATTAAATGAGCAGTAAGTGGAAAACATAACTTTATCAGCATTTCCAGGCACAAAAATGTTGCATTTGCTCACTCTGCATACACTCAAGCAAACAAAACAGGCTTTTAAAAATACATTATGGGTTGAAAATGGATTGCCACAGAGTCTTTGAACTAATGGATATTAAGACAGGAATTTCATGTGTTATTTATAATTTAAGAATATTTCTAGGGATCTGTGTATTTCTTGTTTGAAACAATGCAACCTCCAGTCTTCAATGGAAGGTGTTAATGAAGAGCACTGTCTTTGCTCACTTACCAGTAGTTTAATAAAGAAAGACACAGATTAAAGTGAGGTAGCTTGGGAAATGGGCCATTAACTGCACTAAAGTGCCAGTAATGTAAGGAGACATATTAATAATGACAATGGCAATGTCATTGATGATGAAAAATACAACTTTTGCACTTCATAGAAGTTCTATTTTTTTCCCCCCCAGGAATTGCTGTTAATTGCCCTTTCCCTTGTCTCCATTTACAGCTTTGTTTCTCGCTCTTTTTTCTGATCATGTTACCTTATTGGAAACAAACACAAAATAAACTTAAAATTGAATAAAAATATCAACAACTGTGGTGAATGACCTGGTGCATACTGCAAGCATATTGTCCACAGGTGTAATATTCAACTTATTAATAAAAATCCTGATGCATAAAAAAATTAATGGTTTACAGATATAATCCTCATGAGTTCTGTCAGCTAATATCTAGAGGGAATATAAATTGCTCCACAACTGCAACTTCACAGCAGTATGTTCTTTAGATGGATACCTGAAAAACCTATGATTTTGTTGATGGAAGGGGATGGCACAAAGCCTGTACAACAGATAAATCCATACTTAAAAGTGAATTCTGCTCACAGAAGTGTTCTCTAAATTAATAGTTTAAACCCTTTCTCTTTGCATTAGGTATCCACATAATCACTTTTTTATGGTCTATAATGCAAGGTGTAGGTGACATGCTGCTTTCCCATGAAGGGAATTGCAGTAGCAAAATAGGAATTAAAGGAAAAATACGATTACGAATTAAATGGCTGTTTGTGCTATTTATTACTGTGTTCAACGTTAATGCTCGGATTCCATAAATATTCAGTTATTTATATATTACCATTTCATTAGTGAAAAATGAATCTCTACTTATAGGAAACTGTTGTGAAGAATATTATGGCTGGGCTTTTTGAAGTTCTTCCAGAATCCACTCCAAAGTGTCTCTTGCTGAGCTGCAAATGAGAAGGGCTCTGTGCTGTAGGGCTGAGCATTTTCAGGATGCTGTGCAGCAGTGTTCAGGAGGGAACAATGCCAAAAGTGGGCTATCTTAAACTGCAACTTGGCTGGCTAAAAACCTATAGTAAACTGACAGCAGTCTTGATCCTCATCTGAAAGATGTCACTTTCCCGTAGCCTGTTATTTCACCATTTCTCACAACTTCAAGCAGACCTTGAAACGTTGTGAGCATTAATGCACTTTGAAGTAATCTTGTTGTGCCTCTGAACAGAAATAAAGGTAAAAATAGCTCCTTTCCAGGTGGATTATAATCTAAATTACTTGAGAGCAGCACAGGCTTTCTCAGCTGCAACCCAGGAAATGCTTATGGCCCTCTGACACCTGGGAAGATGTGAAAGCAAACAGTTCAGTGACAGGCAACCCCTGATCTGCCTTTGATAACACACAGGTGAACATTTCTCCTTACCTCAGTTCTTGCTTTAGCCTTGACTTTGCTGCAGGTGTGCAAGGTGAGCTTATAAATATCCACTTGGAGAGATGATTATTCCACTAAGCACCAGCCTCTGAGCTTGGTCTTCCAACCATTAGACCTCTCCATCCATCTTGAGTGTAAGCAGCAGAACTTGGAAACAACGCTGTGGTTGAAGCTTTTGTGAAGTATTAAGCAGATGCTGTCTGCTGCTATCCCCTTGGCCAAAAAATGGGTCATTTTATTATGGGAGGTGGTCAGGTTGGACTGGCAGGGTTTCCTTGTGCTAAACCCTTTCTGACTGTTCCTAATTGCTTTCTGTCCTTTCATGAGTCCAGAAATGTGCTCCAAGAGGATTTCCTGCCTGGTGGTTTTCAGTCAAGAAAAGTGTATAATTTGAAAACATGAGACTTTGCATAGCAATGGCAATTAATGTTTGCCTGATGTTATATTTAATGAAGAATTCTGTAAAAAGGATAAACAGTGCAAGCCATCCTATTTGGGATGGATTTTTACTGGATAATTAGCAGCAGCCACCAAAGGCAAAGTATATCACTATTAGCATGTATCAGTAAACTTGGAGGGTTTTTTACTTCTTTTTATTTTATCTTTTTTTAACTTCTTTTTAAAATTTTCATATAATATCTCCTTTTTGAATAAGTTTCACATTTTGACCCTTGGTGAAATCATTGTATGTGTTAATACAGGGCAGAGCCAAGAGAATGACGGTATGAGAACACTCTTTTAGGAATTTTTTGCATTTCTTATAAGATCCTTATCAGATGCTTAGTTTCAGTTTCCTTAAGAATATTAACTTACATGGGTTTGGAAATATTGGTGGAATAATAAGACTGTGTAGCCTCTTAGAAAATAAGAAAAAACAGATATAAGCTGATTTTTCAGATTTGCTTATAAAACCAGTTAATTTCATGGTGTCAAATCTGTATTTACCCTGACTGCTTTTTTCTGTAACTGAACTTACATTAAATCTGGATGTGTTTTGTCTACACATCTAGAAAACTGGAGTGCCAAGACATATTTCCTTAACTTTAAATGTAGTCTGAGTTTTTTTTTTTTTCATTTACTAGCCACTTGGAAGATACCAGGAGCCTTGTGCTAGTTAAATACAAGAGTGATTGTCTTGCAGAGTTCTTGGAAAAGGATGGAGAGGGGCATGTGTAAGAAAAACCTAATTTTGTACAAGGTGAGAGTGTAAATGAGGTAATGGCTTTGTTCTTTCGGTATTTGATTGTGAGTTGAGACAATATCTGAAGCTCCAGTACCACAGAGAGCACAAAGTGAAGGACAGCATCCAGCTGGGCTCAGTAGCAGCATCCACAGGTGCTGAGTAACGTTTGATTTGTGCTGGTGATGCTCCTGTAAGGATGTTGTTTTGAAGTTTTGTGTTCTCTGTAACTAGAACGGATGGTGAAGAAAGGCTGCCTATGAAAGGCTCTTAGTCCCAAAGATACGGAGGCAATCAAACTTATGGGCTAAGAATTGTGACTGCATACCTCTTAGTTTAGAGTAGTGGTTGAAAATGAAAAAGGAAGCATGGAGAAAGTCATATGCACCCAACATGGAAATACAGGTGAGGTTATCTTGGAAGGGATGATGCAAAAAAACCCCAACACAAACAAATATCTGCAGAGTTATTAATGATTTTTTTCTAAAGGGCAAAATTCAAGGGTATCACAAAGATCCACAGGATAAGCGCTGTAATTGTTTTGCCACTGCAACCAACCTGTGCGTTCTTAGATTAATTTGTATTGAAAAAGGATACTTTAAGTAATTGCAATAGATTTTCACTAAAAATAATATTTATTTGGTAGAAATCAAAGCATTTTAATTTGTGTGCTACATTGTAATCATGTGTCATGTATCCAGACACGTGCTTCGGGCCAGTATAGAGAAATATGAGGAAAAAAAAGGGTTTTTCACTTGAACGTCTTTTCTGCTTCATCATTTTTTAACGCCTGTACCTCAGTTGCCTCTCCCTCTTTTCAGGCCAATTCCTTTTCTCTTCCTATAGGATTTTACTAGTTCTCTCCTTAAGTTCTTTGTATCTATTTATGACTTCATTTGACCTCAAAAATATCTTCCAAATATCCCTAGGAGATTTCTCATATTTGTGCTTAGTGTGCTGGGAGGGTCATGCTGTGTCATTTTTCTGATGAAAAGTGGCAGACTTTGAAAAATAGCGTTTGTTTCACGGTCCCTCACTTGGAGTGTGAAAAACACATGAATGTTATTGTACAGGTGTACTGTGGCAATATACAGTGGTAACTGAATTGAGGGTATGTATGACCAGTGAGGATGCTTCCTTGGGTTTCAAGCAAGATTAAGTTGCAGATGCCTAACCAAATAATTAAGGATAAATTATTGCATAACTTAATAATCTACTCTTCCCTGATGGAACAACTTCTCATTATCTGCCTTAAGCACGTGTGTTTTACTGAGTAGGCAGGTAGCACATTTATAGATTTTCCTACTATAAGTCTCTTTATGTTTCAAGCACTGTCTGTCAGTTAAGGCGAGGGAATGTGAGATGAGTTCCACACCCTTTGGATTTTGGCAGAACTGTCCATGTAGGGAGGCGGGCACTTTGTTCAGTTCTGGCTGCTCAGCTGGGATGTTCATCTGCCAGGAGAGGATGATTCAACTGTTGAGCTGCTGGGGGCGGAAATACGGGAAAACTGGCTTGGTAGTGGAATCCATGCTTGCATCTGGATGCAATGGAAGTACCGCTCAGGGGGATGTTTGCTGTCTCTGCCCTCAGCTAAGGCTGGCTGCGTGTCTGCACCCTGGCACAACTACAGCAGCTGGTGGCCTGGAAGAGGACAAAATTCCTGAGACTTGTTATCACTGTGCTTTTTGATAAGCAAAATGTGATGACCTCTGTGAAGCTCTCTCCCTCTGAGTTATGGGAAATCCATGAGAAAGTATTAGTCTTAGGAAAGTATGAAGGTGTCTCTAGCACCAGGTAATGTCCCATCCAGAGCTATGGACTAGAGAAACCCAACAAGAACTGTGCATATGTGGTACGCTTTATGTTCAGTCTTAAACCTCATTGGTGTGATGTTTCTCCTGAACTTAAAAATTTGTCTTCTCCAGCTGGCTGGTCTACAGAAATGCAGTTTAAAATTTTTATGAGTAGAGGGAGAAAAGCAGTTATTTCAAGTATTTATTGAAAGTAATTTAAGGGATGTTGTCACCCGATATACCTGCACACAACTGTCGTGATCTGTAAATTGGTGACTTTCTTCATATGGAGCTCTTCAGTTCCAGTCTTGAATTTCTAACCCTATATTCCTGCTCCCTTCCTGTATCTTGGGGCATACACTTGGTGCTACAGTAAATATTATGGGTTACAGTAAACCAATTTAATTTCTGAGTCTGAGACTTCTGATGCAGATGTTTAATGAAGTGAGCTGGTTCCCCACTGACTTTGCATTACCATTTTGAGTAATTTTTCTAACTTGCAGTGCTTTTGTACAATCTCGTTGAAGTAAAAATAGCAGCTGTCTTGTTTTGAGTCTTTCCTGCGCAGCATTCTGAGGAAATAATCACTTTAATTCATATAAACAAGTTGATAATAGAGTGGTGGTGGGGAAATCTGAAAACCAATATTAGGACTATTAAGGACGTGATAACATCCTGCTAGAAAATTTTCAGGATTTCGGAATGAAAAAGAATGAATTAACAAATGTGTTCTTAAGCTGCAGTTGAATTTTTGTGGAGCAATAATCCTCTTTTCAGAACCTTTTCATGGACTGGTTTTACTTGTGTATTGTGACTCTCAAGCTATCACAGTTAGGGGGTGAACTAATCCAAAAGAATTATCAAACTAATTTTTAATGTAAATAACAATGTTTAGTGTTTTGTTATAGTGATAGCAATGTAATACATAGAGTTGATGCTAGGAGTGGAAAATGGTCATTCCAATGAAACTGAAACAAAGGGACAAAAAGACCTTCTGTGTCACCCTGGTTTTTCTGAGTTTTTTTAAAGCATTCTGATTGCTCGTAAGATGGAGTCAGACTTTTTAGCTTCTGTACAATATTAGGAGCAGTTTTCCTTTTTTCTCACACATGTAACATAAACAAATCCTTTGTTTTTCATTCCCTGTCTTTTGTTTGCGTATTTCTAACCTGAAAACAATTGTAACTGACAGTTGGTCTGGCCATTTGGCTGGAAGGTGAAAACTCCAGAAGCCAATCCACAGCCAGACCCACAAATGTATAAAAAGTAAGAAATAAACAGGCAGAGGGGCTCTCGGCCTTGGCTCAGCCTTGGGCTCTCTGGGAGGAACATCTCTGCCCTGCAAACCTCTTGTCTCCGTGTGGTTGCTTTGAGTGCTGCCATCACACTTCTGTAAGACCAAATAAAACCAGGGGTAATTTTAGGAGAACTTACACATGCTTGACTGGGAGGACTGTGAACAGGGTTTGTGGGGTGGGCCGGTGCAGGCAGTCAGAGCTATTGTCGCAGGTGCAGGTAGGGGCAGCAGGAGATGAATTTCCCTTAAGGATGTACTTCATATTTACAGTTATTTAAACCAGAGTTTTATTTCTACTGCTAAAAATAGCACTATATCAACACCTTATTGTTATTTATTGCTGGTAAAATTGTTTTATTGTAATCATTTGCTTCTCTTTTCCCATCAATCCTGATTCCTGTGAAAATATCTTCTATAGAACAAGAACAGCAGCCATATATTCACCTTGTCACTCACGGGTGTATTTATCAGGCTCTCAAAAAGAGTCACTGTGACTTAGCTTTAATAAAAAAGGTATAATGTATCTCTTGCATGTTGGATGAACTCATTCATCCCTTGCAGCTTCAGTGAGTGGGGAAGTGTGCAAGCAGCACTGGCTGCAGTGTTAAAGATGCTTTTAGCAGATAAAAAATTAATTCTGAGACAAAGTATGAAAGGCTGAAAACAGGAAAATAAAGGACTGGACTGAATAACGTAAATTAAAAAAGCAATATATCTCAAATATATATTTGAGAGAGAGGTTGCTTAAATTTCATTCTCTGGAAGACTCCATCTGTCATGTATCTCTGTGTTTGATCTCCCACTGCTGTGTGATCTGTTTGTACTCTGCGAGGTTTTTGTAGCTGGTAGATATTACATATTTAGATCTCTTAAAAACATCTAGTAGTCCAGAATACTTGTTTTTATTCAATGTTTACACTATTGCTTCATTTTCTGAATACTGTGACTTGCGCTTTTTAAAACTGCTATAGTTTGCACAGCATGGAATTTACCTCTTGCTGCTGCATGATGATGTCCTATGAACCTTACAATCCAGGCTCCTGATTTTTCATCTCCCTCAAACATTAAAAAAAAGGTGGATTCAATCCTGTTTTATTAAGCTGGAATCTGGTATTCAGCCTTGGCCAAAATAAGTAACTGGAGAAGAGGGCCGGACAGACTCTTCATGAAATTGCTGAATTAGGTTTTCAGTTGATCAGTTCCTTTATTTCTTTTTGAAAAACCCAGGCCTCTGAGGCAGTTGGCACCTACTTAAGCAGCAAGTAAACACTCAGCAAACTTTCTGCCATCATAAATATCTTTACTAGGTGGTGTTTTCCTACAAGTCAGAGGAAGCAAGAAGTTTGACCTAAGAGTGAGCATTTGGTACCCTGGAAAGATACAAATCATCTTAAAAAATATGCTCTAAAATACTTTCCTCAGTCAGTCTCCTGGCTGTGGGGCTTCCTTGCATGTAGCTAGAGATGCTCTTACAGACAAGCAGCTGGACACAAGCAAGATTTTTCCCCCCTCTGACAATGCTTTGAGCAGATTCAGAGATACTAGAGCAAAGCTGAGGCATCCCAGCACTATGCAAGGTTACCAATTATGTGGAATTGGCCTTTAAGTTGAACGACTTAAAAATGAGGACTTTGAGTGGTATAAATGTCATCCATTTGGGAAAGTTAAACCTCATGCATCCTATATGACGTGCATGCAAACCCCCATAAATTTGTTATCTTGTGGGGAAAAAACTATTGAAATTAGTTCAGCCAAGAGAAACCAGTGATTCTGGGAAAATATTTCCTGCAAAGCAAGTGAACAAATTCAGAAATTACTTTCTGATAAGATCAAAGACATTTTTTTTTTAAATGAAAAATACTGCCTTTATATATAGAGGCATATAAAAATTCACTTAACTATATTTCAAGCTTTGCAAGAGACCTTAGTAGCCTTTGAGGGGAAATGGGTCTTTAGCAGGATTTAATCAGCAAAATTCAGGTTCTCTGAGCTCTAGGAATCATCTGCAATTCTTTTCCCCTCACAAAATCAGACATGTGTGACGTTAAGATGGGCAATTCTGCTTCCCTAAGGAAAATACACTAGGATCTTTATACTGAAGGCTAAATCCAAATAAATCTGCAACAGAATTCCTTGCTCTAGTATCTTATTGCCTATTCTTCTGTTTTATTTTCCAGTCAACCATATTCAGATAAAAACCTACCTCCAGTTCTAATAAGGGCTAAAAGAATACTAAATGTTTGCTTGAAGTCTTTGTGGGGATTGCTACGGGCTGATTCTGACAGCAAACCGGTGCCTTTCCGTGTAAGTTTCAAGTAACTAGCTAGTTCATTAAGGTGCTCAACTCACCCCATCTTAGAATATTTGATCTCCAAAATGAAATAACACTTCACTTTCTTGTCACTGAGTGTATTTGATCACAGTGCTTGAAAGCATATGATTTCAAAGCAGACTTACCTACCCTCAATTACTGTCCTTCTGAACTTTCTCACTGTTCCCTCCTACTATCAGATTAAGCTATTTTAATGTGTGTTCTTCAGTACATATTTAAATGGAGCTTTATTGTAGAGACCTGGTTTCTAATAGTCAGCGTCTTCGGAGTCATCTCAAATATTTTATTGTTTTTGGTGGGACACTAGAAAAATGGAGAGAGGCATGAACCTAAATTTCAGTGGTGTGGTTCTAATTTTGCTCAACAAATCAAGTAGCCCTTTAGGAAACTGGTGACTTTGCAGTGACGTTGTAGGCACAAAGATATTTTTCTGGTTTAACCTAAACCCTATTGGAGAGTCCAGGCTCTGAGACACACGGGGAGGGGGTGAGGATCAGACCTGACAACAGATGCTGCTGCTGTCCTCGGCCATTTGCTCCATCATCTTGATGGATGTTTCTGACCCCGGGGCAGGGATGTCTGCTCAGCTAATGGATGAGGTCCTGAGGAGCAGCAGTTTTCAGTCTGGGCAGTGCGGCAATGAACTCCTGCTGCGGTTTGCCTTGCTGTGGAGGGCTGCAGGCACCACGTGAGGGGATGTGCAAGTGGATCAGATGGGGTGTCCCTGGCACGGGGGTGGGCCATGCAAGAAGGTGGCTGCAAACTTAGCATCCCCAGCTTTGGTCTGTTGCTGCTGTTTTTTCAGAATTTGAAGGGGTTGTAAAGCAAGAGATGAGGTTGCAATTAGTTACTTCGGAGATTAAAAAAAACATGTGATGTAATTATTTCTGTCATTTAGGAAGAAAGGAAGAACAGGATAGCCTTTGTCTGCAACTTACTAAATTCCACTGGAAGACAGACTAGTGCCTCAAACTTGTATAGCCTATAAGATTTTTAGCATTCTTAACAAAAATCCAAAATTTTTTAACAGCTGTAGCTGTTGATAAGAAAGTACATTATGAATTAGCGTGTATTGTATTAAATGTCTCCTGGCATTCGTATAATTAACCTGCTTAATTACCTGAAGCTTCCAAAACTAGTTTGAAATTGAAGAAACATTTTCTTCAAATACTTTATTGAAATAGTTTTGATCTCCATTGACAAAAATATGTGGATGTAGTACACAATGATGAGTCTGTGCTTATCTGTAAAGGAGGACTAAGTGGATCACTAGTATACACCTCAAAAAGGGCATCATCTTCTGAAACTTACTGGAAAAGCCCAGGGCTTGCCCAGAACCTTTCTGAATGCTTTACTTTGTGTCAGAGAGTAGAACTTTAATGCAGGAGAAAAGGGGACAGGCAGCTGCTGCTGGTCCTACCCTCTTACATGCCTTTTGAAGGTTCAGAATGTACCCCACTGGAGGAAGGACAAGAAGGTGCAGAGGTCCCATGTCTGGCACCATGGAGTTGGACAGGCTCAGAAAAGCAATGAGCCTGCGCTGAACTTCTGCCCTAAATGCAGATGAAACCAATCATGCCCTCACCTGACTTCCTTTGCCCTTAGACCTGAAGCTGATTTTTGAAACAATATAAGTGACATTGTCTATAACGTGTGCAATGTGTTTCAATTAGGGTTTATCATGTTTTCATGTTGGCTACCTCTTGTAGTACAGCTTAGCATTCCCTTTCTTATTTGGATGCTCTTTTAAAATGAATAGCCTTCAAAAAATCTGAAGTGTTTTTAGTAAGTTTTTGGTCCTGAAACTCAGTGGGAAATAATAGTTGAAGTAAAAGCAGAGTATTAGTTTATTTAGCTGTTTTTCTTGTCTGGGAATGACTGATTAAATTAGGCGAAGATAATGTCATTTACATTTGGTGCATTTTCTTCTTTGTCAGTAATTTTTCTCATTATGTCTTTTCAAAGGCTTGAGTAATTGTGAAAAACACACTTAGAATACAAACCAGACCTATCAGAACAGTCTCATTTTTAATTGGTGAAGATGATTTAATGAATACTTTAACACTCTTTTATTGATTTTATGTGAGCAAACCTGTGTTACGCTTCTAGCAGTCTAAAATTCTGAATATTTTATTTCACCTCACATGCGCACACGCACAGAGAAACCCCTGCAACTTAATGTTGCATACAGATAGGAATCTAATAAAATAAAATCTTTGTAAAATCAAGGCTTAAGTCTGTTACCTGTTTTAAGTGCACCTAAGCAGCTAGCTTAATTCCCATGTGAAATAACCTTGAGAATATGTTTGCTTAACAGCCTGTTCTTGTAGAGAAAAATAAATTGCACCTGGAATAATGAAATATCTGTCCCATGAGAATCCACAAAGCAAAAATGTAAACACATGTGGATAGTCTTAACACCTACACACACAAGTATCTTCTAAACGATGAATTGAGTGACAAGAAAACTACTAGCCAATTGGAGTTGAACACGAAGTCTTTGAAAACTGTATAAAAATGAGCTAAGTGAAGGATTGTTTTTTTCTGCATGAGAAACCGAGTCCTATGAGAAACTGTTACTTTACTGCAACAGCTGGTGACAGCCCAACATTGGTTTTGCATGAATGTGAAACCTGTAATTTGTTTTGAGATACTCATTAATATTCCAGTGAATTGCACTAGGGTGATTTGGTGAGCTATGGAAGCCAGGGTGGAGACTCTGGGTGTCATCCTGTGAGTTGTGTGGAATTTCACCCCTCACTGCTGCTCGTGACCTTTCCATGCACCACTGAACATGATTGTTCTGCAGCTTTAGTACCGACCCAGCCTTTCTTTGGTGTTCAAGGTCCTGTCTGTCTTCAGCCAGCCCTGCTTAGCAGGGATGATCTTTTCCACACTTCAGCAGCCCTCTGCTCTGGCTGGCTTGCAGGTCCAAGCCCCAAATGTTCTGTCCCAGAAGGGATGGGAGCACTCTGCAGCTGTGTCCTGCTGTGTGAGGTGTCCCTAGAGCTGTCCCCTGTGGGCACCCAGTGCTGCGGCAGCAGGGTCAGGGGGTGTCCCCATGCCAGCGCCTGGAGCTGCCCTGTAACTGGAGCAGTGTGAGGTTGAATTCTTTCACCAGGATGACTGTAGATTAAGCACCCAGATTTAAGCATGGTCTGGGTATCGTTAGGACGCACATCAGCTCTTGGAGCTAGAAGGAGACAGCAGTGCAACGGTGCATTTTTGAGAAGAGAGCTGGGAGCTTTCTCTCTAACAGATTCTGTGGCCTCTGTGCATACAAGGCACACAAGATAAAACCTGGGTAAAATCTGAAAGCTGGCCATCACTAAAAGCCAAGTATCTTATGAGTTCTCTTTCCATTTGGGTTAAATTTTGAGTCCCACTTGCTCAGACTTCTCAGGCTGACCTGGAGGGGGTGGATCTATCCCCAGGGCAAAAATTGCCAACAAACTGAGAAGGCCAGCAGATTTTGGGGGCTGCAGTTGTGCAACCTGCAGCAGTACATGAGAAAGATATTCCAGTGCTGTATCCTGCTCTATGACAACAAAAAATAAGATGCAAAGAAGGCTTAATTAAATGCTGCCACCTTCTTCAGCTGGTGCAGGATAGAACATCTGAAGATTAAATGAGGTTATGATGCCTTTTAGTGTCCTCAAATTGAAAAGATTTTACATCATAGTCCAAAATACTGAACTGTCCCCGAATATATCATATATACTGGTGTAATGGACTATCATATGAGGCTGTCTATGAAGCCTAAGTGAGCTAAAAATGAGAATGTGGGCAGTCTTGGAGCATATAACTTCCAGGTTGGTGCGTGGATGTGAATTAGAGATGTCCCATTAACCTCTTTGCTGTTCAAACTCTGCTGCACTATCAACTGCACCTGAAAGGATTCAGTTGGGAAATTAATTACATCAATTTAATCTCCTGCTTGATCCTCACTGAGGCTGGCATGCCATGCAGTACTGGGCAAATAGGGTTTTACTGGCCTCTAAAATTTTTTCTGGAATCAAGGGCAGGAGAGAGATAGCAAAATGTAGGCAAGACTGGATAGAAATAATAAAAATACTGTCTAAAAAATGCCAAAACCTTTATGGAAGAATGAGGTTTACCTAGCTCTGCTCATATCTCTAGTTTCCATTTAATATGCAGGAAAGAAGTGTGTAATATTTCATCACTAGAAAATATGGCAGTCATGTTAGTACTGTCTTTTCTCCATTGAAAGGAACTTCAGTTTTCTTCACTACACCACTAATCTTTATCAACTCTCTTTCAACTCTATTACAGTTATTCTTATTTCATGCTGGTTCACGAGTTTTAAAGCAGAAATTTTGCTTTTGTTACTGAAGGCTTTTTGTCACAAACTGTAACACTTCAGCTTCCTCTCTATAGAGCTCAGTCTTATTTTTCTATAGTTATCTGTAACAAAAGCACCTCATCTGAATGGCCCACTTTAAATACGTGTAGTACATTAGAATGCAGATGTGTTACACGAAGAAGGGAGTCTGTGTCACGCTGCTAGAAATCATCTGAGCATCACTGATAAGTGAGACGCTGAACAGCCGCGAGGTCTGTGTGCAGTGGTGTGTGTTGCTGTTCATTCCTCTCCTTGTTGTACAAATACTAAAATCTCTCATAGTAAAATATGCTGTACTCACCTCACTGAATGCATAATAAAACAATATTTTGTTATGGAGAGTGTCTTACTTTGTGCTGGTCACACTGGCAGTGAAAGAAAGGTTTGGCAAAATTATACAGAAGTGGGCGAAGTTATACTGAAGTACTGAGGTTGTAGTTTTGATTTGAAAGATTAAAGGGGATCTGCTTATTGGTTACTTTGCTTTACACCAAATGAGATTTTGGCAATGAGATACTGGTTTAATTAAATCCAAGCACAAGAATGCTCTTTGACTCCATCAGTATTGCTGCTGTTGTGGAAAGCTGATCTGTAGTTCCGTCTATACCCTGCTTGTGTTATGTGAAATGGCTCGAATTGGCCATTCAATGCCTAATGGCCTTGGAAAACTGTACTGTGAATTCCTTCCAGCCCTTCTTTCCTCTGTGCTTTTCCCCTCCTGGTATAGCCTGTGCCTTGCAGGTGAGAAGAGGCAGTACAAATGGTGTAAGCCTGTAGTCCTTCTATGGTACCATAATGTTTTTGTCAAATTTGGGGCTCACAAAGTAATAGAGAAATCCAGGCCTGGTGAGGTAATGAAGGCGGAGGAAAGTGAACAGACAAGAGGCACCTGGAGATGCAGAGGCATAAGGAGCTGTGGGTTCTGTGAGTACTTGGCCATGGTCATGCAAAGAGATGCAACCCCCCAGACCAGGGAAAAACGGGCTTTAAGAAAAAAGCAATGGCTCCCAACATCCATGAAGTGTCTCATGTAATAAATCTGGATGTAGAGTGAAGCTGCAAACTGAGAGAGAAAGAATTACTATAAGAATGTTAGCAAACCTATAGTAAAGAAAAACCTTCCCTGAGCTCATCTCAGAGTGAGGAAACCATCACCACTAGCATTATATTAACCCCAGCCAAGGGGTCAATAGTGATGGTGGCAGCTCTGTAACCACATCAAGGTGAGAATGTAACTCCTGGCTAAAGGTCTCAGAGGAGCAGGGCAGATTAGCACCAGAAAAGTAAGTGTTTTTATATGGACAAGGTAAGGTTTAAATGCAGTAAGAGTAAGGCCTCATTTGTCAGGGGAGGACCTCCTCTGGATTTGAAAGCCTTTTGAAATATCCTGCTTTAGTGCTCAGAAGGAATGCCAGGATGTGATCCTACAGTTCCATCTTAAAAATCAGATGAATAAGCAATCAGCACTTATGAATATTGTGCCAGAACCGCATACTGAGAATAAGAGAAGAGATTCATTACTCAGTGCTTCTGCACGGAGGTGTTTTGCAGGAAATCTGCATCTTAATGCATGACTTCCTATTGGATTTGATTTAATAAAACAAACCTGAGGTTCAGCATTTTTTGTAGATTCCATTTTCAGTGATGGCTGGATTTATTTCTGTCTAAAAATAACATTATTCTGCAGCTGGGCAATAGAGAGCATTCTTTCAGTTATTGCAGCATCAGCAGTGCCCAGCCGTCTATTTTCTGGCATGTGTGTTGAAATGGTCCCTTTTGTGAATCCAGAGATGTGTCAGTGACACGGCTGAGAAGGATGGATGTGAGCCATAAAACAAGAGCTAGGCTCCTTCTTGGTTTAAGAACACTGCTTTGGATTTGGCCAGGTCAAGATCCTGGCATCAGCTACTTCTGACTTTGAAATTTTAACTCCATTTAGAGAAAGTAATTTCCTTTGTTATGGAGAGTGAGAAGAAGTGCCAAGAGATAAGTAGACTGCCCATCCTCATTCCCCCAGTACTGATAGGGACTGAACAGAACCTAAAGAGAGGTTGCTGTTTGTGTTGTGGTTCTCAGATTGGTTTTGTTCAGTAAGAGAATATTTTTGTTATGCTGTAGTGTAACTTCTGTGTATCTGCATGGTTTAATGACTGATGGCCAGGTATCAAGAGGAGCATGCATGGACACAGGGCCATACCTAGAGCTGGTGATTGTTGGGGTGATTGCTTTGTAACTTGACTGTGATTACTGAAAATCTTAAGTCTGTTCTGAATTTTGCAGCTGGAATTCAGTCCTAATGTTCCAGCACATTGATAATAAAACTCACTCAGACATCTGCTGACTCATAGCTCTGATGTTGCACATAGTGGGAAAAAGAAAAAATCATCACATTACTCTCAAATATTTGGTTTGTTCCATATCCCTGCAGAATGCTAAAAAATCTGCTTGGAAGTCAGTTGCTGAATCACGATGTTTCTTTAGCCAGTTTACTCAAATATGCTTGATTTGGAATATTATGGATTAAATGGTCTGTTTGGGGAGTAGGTCATTTATCCCTGCCCTTGGGATGGGGTCTTCTGTCAGAGCTCAGGGTGTGATAAATTTCTTGCTCTGTGTGTGATCACTGAGTCCACTGATGTGATCCTCTATATGTAAGGAAAAACAACTTTTATTTCTTTTATTCTATACTTAAACCACTCATTTTATCAAAGTTCTACACATATGCTGTTTTTATGCCAAGGCAGAATTAAGCCCAATCTTTTTAGGGTTGGCCTTTTTTTTCCTCCTGCCAGTTTTGATTTTATCTCTCAATGCTGTTCCAACAACGTATTAAAAAGGAACTTTCTCTTTGTAACCTAGTTTGATGACCCAGCTATTATGGCTAGTCTAAGTCTTTTTCTTCTTTGACTGCCTTTTTATGAGGTCTGAAATGCCAATAAGCATAAAAATAAAAATTCTAACTGAACGTGGCAGGGGAAAACCTGAAAAGGTACTGAGAGAACCATCTGATTTCTGACAAGTTGAGAATTTCTTGGGGTGAGGCCTTGTAGCACATCTTGGAGGAGAACAGGGAAGGTAGAAAGAAATCAGTACCTCTATATTATGTTATCAAAGAGTTTTTAATCCTAGGAGTAGATTAGCATTCTGTGTGGGGGCCAATATGTTCACTGTATATAGCAATATACCTCACAGTTTATTGTGTTGATGTGTGTAATGAGCTGAAGCAAACTCCACCGAAAATGAGCATAAAAAGAAACTCCTAACATGCTAGATTTAAATCTGCTAATATTTAATGTGCGCTTCATCTGACAGGTTGAAGCAAAGCCCTGGTGATATGGAATTGTAAGAAATGAATAGGTTATTCTGGTGGGTGTATTCATCTTGCTTTTAATCAGAGAAATAATAACCTGGTCCACAGTTTATCCCGTTGACTACAGGTATAATGCATTTCTGCCTGATGCTTGCATTATCTTAAATATTAATATAAATATCAGGAATCATACCTGCAAGTGAAAAGCCAGGAAAGGAGATGGAGAATAGTGTGCAGTACATTTTTAAACAAAAATAGCATTGTTTATGAACATTAAATATAACTTATTATATGCATGTGCTGCATCTATAATGTGTGCATGAAAAGTGTGGTGGGTAAAGTATTGGTAGAAACACCACTTTGGGTTCACAGCGAACTTTACACAGAAAAATAGATTATTATCATTCAAGAAGCATATGTGCATTATACCTTTTCACAAAGCGGTCTGGATTATATTATTTCTGAATGACATATAGCAGCGGTCTCTCCTCTGCTTTTGCAGCTGCTCTGCTATGGAATGAAACATAGAAAGCTTCATCTTGTTTTCTGCTCCTTAGGACTCCCCTGGGGCTGCTGTGCTTGTATGCCAGTACCCTCGGTTGCTTTAGGAATCCAGATCAGGAGGAATGTAGCTTCCCACAGTGGAGTTTCTGCACAAAAGGGAATCATTTAAGGGGAGAAATCTCAGTGCCTGTTAACATTTCTTCAAGTAGAAATGTTATCAAGGTCACACCAGTGGTTTTCCTGATCTTGCAGCTCCAGGCAAATGGTCACACTCAGCCCCAGGTGAACTGCTCTGTAAGGTGATAGGATTGCTCTTAAAAAAATAGAGCTTACTCAATGGTCCAGTTAAAAAAACCACCACCAACAAACCAACCAAAAAAAACCCTAAAAACCCCCACCCCCCCAATCAATACCCCAAACCTAAACTGAACCAACCAAAAAAACATCAAAAACTGAGCAAAACCAACTAAAAAAACCTAAAACCAGCCAAAGACACAGAAAAGCACTGCTCCCCCACCCCTTCTTTCTGTCCAAAAAGACTCTACTAGCTGTGGAAGTGAGATGGTGGAATCCCATAGAGTTCTTGTCTCCTCCAGACACTATCTCCTTGCCAGGTAGATCTGATTCACAAATCTTTTATTTGTAAATAAAGACTGTTGCCCCTCACAGATCCTCTGTTCTGTCTCCATCTAGGTGCTCTGCTAGTCCTGCTGTCGTCAGCCCAGCCATGGTACCTGCTCTGGGGAGACAGCTGTGCTGCTGATTTCCACAGGGAGAGGTGGGTGGGAAGCCTGTGGGCTGGGAAGTGCCTGGTTTCTGTTGGGCTGTTAGGTATTTCCCCTACTCTCACAGGGGAAGAACACAGACATCATCACTCAGTCCAGAGCTTTCTGTTCCAGGTTTCTTCTTGCCTTCTGTGATGACCTTTCCTCTCTCTGCCTGGCCCGTGGCCTCTAGAGCAAGAAATCTCAGGAACTTGCATTCAAGTCAATGAGAGCTCTGTAGGAATGAGGGGAGCATGCTGCAAAAGAGAGACCTGAAAGTGTTTTTAAAATTTCATAATATTTTGTTTTAAGTGTGCACTGTAGAATCGTGAAATCGTTTTAGGTTGGAAAGGCCTCTAAGTTCGAGTCCTACCATTATGCCACAACTGATTGTTAGCAGTAGAATAAATTTCATTATTAGCTTTGCTAGCTCTCTCCTCCTGAAGGCGACTGTTCAGTTCAGTTTTGTCAGATCAGACAATTTGCTAATTTTGGTTTAGCTTGCATTGATTTGTTAGAAACTGCACAACCCCTTTGCCCACAGCAAAAGGACTGCATCTACAGAAATTTCCTGCCGAGATTTTTCAGGTGTCCTTTAAGGCTCTGACCTCAAGGATGCATACAACCTTTTGATGTATCTTCTTGCCTGATAACTTAAAATAACATAGGGTAAATTTTAAAATTGATTTTTAGAGATAATTATGAAAGATGTTCCTATCTGCTGAATTTTGAGACCGAAGTGTTAAAGCATTTATGTCACTAACTTGGGGTATATTAAGGAACTTCTAATCAGATCTTTCTCTGCTCTTTTAGAGCTATTTAATAGTAAGAAATTGGTTGTAGTATATTTTTGACATCGAGAAAATGTGGAAAATAATTGAACCTGCATTGAAAAATGCATTGAAATAGCTGCCTTGGACCATGGTCTGGTGTCAGTATAGAGTATAGGTAGTCACTATTCACACTCATGGAAGCTCATAAGGCACAGAACTAGGGTGGTATTTTAATGCTGCTTAAGATCTGTTTCATCTGATCAATGCCTGAATTAAATGATTCATCTGGAAAAGCAACCCACAAAACAGCTTCATGAAAGAGTAAAAATAATTAACAATCAATTTATTTGCTAGACCTTAAAAAAAAATCCTTCTAGCCTGTGGTATGCCATAATTTTTTTTAAAATGTCATGGGGAAAAAAGGTATGAGTCCATCATGAGGGCACTTGGAGAGTACATGCCTTATTCAAAATGGCTCACACTTCTTTCTTTGGGTAAATATAATTTAACCGCAGAAATAGTGAACTATCCAGCTGTCAATGACTTTGAAATAGCAGAAGCACCCGTGTAGAAATGTTTCATACAGAAAGCTGTGATAACAAAAGCAGATGCTTAGGTATAAATCCTGGCTTGTGGGAATTCTGTGAAAGAAATTTTTCATCCCTGTGGCTCCAGAGTGAGTCTCCATGGCAGGTTTGCAGGGATGGTTTGTTACAGTGGTTGTACCTAGTGACCAATTAAAGTTAGGATATATAAACTTGCAGTCTTTTCTTGAAAAACATATAATCTAAAAAAAAATTAGTGCTTAAAGAGCTTGGGGAGAAAGGAGACATTGTGCAGAGATACTTTTCTAAATCTGCAGTCTCAAAAGAATGTTTGCCATTTTATTTTTTTGCTCTGGTGGTAGGTAGTATAGTAGCCCACCTTGGGAAAGAGTGGGAGGAGGATGGGCTTCTGGGAGAAAGCCAAGCATGGGCCACTGGCATTTCACATGGGTAAACTGAACCTAGTTTGGAAATTTCGTAGGATATTCCTCTTGGCTTTGATATTTTCCTAATGCACCTGGGCCCACAGCTAATGATTCTCCTAGAGCTACTCTTCATAGGTTCCTATCAGAATGAAGGAAAAAGTAGTCTTGAGAGAAAGCTGATAGTTGGTTATCTCTGCCCAGCCTTCAAATGTGAAAAGGTCTGGGGGTAAAGTGGATAAGTTTTGGTTAACCCGATCTTTAGCCAGTTCTAATTATTATGAAGTTAGAAATTACTAGGAGATTGATTTATATACTTATGTAATTTTTAATAAACTATATAGACTGGTGAGATGGTGATTGACTGTAATTGTTGATAATATAGGTATGCCAATAGTATGTATTTATCAAAAAGTTTGAGGCAGACACAGAGTGGTCTTGCACAGAAAAGCATACATAAGAATATTAATGAGATAGCTCAGTCAAACCCTAGAATTTAGGACATTACCAATTTGTGATGGCTTAAGCAGTAGCTGCACTTCTTATTTTTAATTGAAACCATTTACCTAGGTGGCCATTTTTTTTTTTAACAGGGGAATATGACTATGCACTTAGACTGTTTTATAATGCATGATTAAAGCCAAGAAAGAAAAGATATTTTTTAATAAAAAACACTAACATGAAAGGGAATTCACAGCATGAAGAGAAGTTTTCCTGTAGGATGATTCCAGATGAAATACCAGCAGGCTACTCCAAACTACAGAGATGTAAACTGGTTATTTCTCAGGAGAATCTTCTTAAAGTTAGAACTTGTCCTATAGTAAGGGGCAAGTGCTGTGACACCTGTAATAAAGATGAAGCGTACTTTTCCATTCGAAAATCCTCATTTGCTCAAAGAGGGCAAACTAAATTTTTACAGAGACAGCTAAAACTTTACATGAGGTATTATATCAGATCACTAGGAGAATTCTGGGGTGATAAGAAGCTTTTCTTGGTGTTTACCAAGGAGATGTTAAGAGGGAAGTGAGCACAGAAGAGCTCCAAATCTTTGTCTCCCTGTATTTCTTTATTTCTGCTTCTTCTGTGACTTTCCTTTGACTGTGGGACCTGTAAAATCCTCAGGCTTGTCTGAGGACACTTTTTATTCTGGGATAAAAAGTGTCATGCATCGCAAACTTACTGGACTGGATGAGAGGACTAGCATCAACAAAGAAAATCTGGTTAATTAGTCTTTGTGGGGTTCATCACTGAATCATACTGAGGTATGGAGTGCTTGCCACTACCAGCAAAGGGTTTTTCCAAGACCCTTCCAAAAAAGCAACAAAACAAAAAAACAAACAAAAAAACCCCCACCCATCTGCTCATTTCTGTTTATTGACTGCTGTATGCATCTGGTGTTGTAAATTTGTCTCATGCTTTGTGGGCATTGCTGATTTGTTAAACTGTGGTACCTCCATCCCATGTTGTAGGGGAGCTTCTAAATTTGGTTTATTATTAATGTTAGAGCTTTGGGACAAGACTTACATGACTTTTAAGTGAAATTTGATCATTTAAAACCTGTTATTGAAGAGACATGTTATTTTAGGATGCATAGGTGAAACAAGAGATAATACTTGTCTTTTTGTCTTGAATGTCAAGTGTCAGCTTCAGTGCTTGTATCTGGTTTTAGAGAAGGAAGAGGTTGTTCATATGCATGCAAATAAAAGGAATTTCAGTTCTTGATGTTTTAGAATAATTTATGGCTCTGCTGTTCTATGCTGCATTATCTTGGAGCAAGTGTTGTTCTTGTTGGCTTTCTCTTTCCAAACTGCAGGAAGTCTCTTAGATGTTTGCAGTCTCAGCTGCATTATCAGATTTTCCTCTGAAACTGCAAGAGAATCAACACAAGCTGGGAAAAGTCACACTTTGTGTTTATCATAGCAATTTCATCTGGATCAAGTAGTCTTGTGATGTACCTTTAGTTAAGAAAAAAAAAAAAGGCAAGAAACTATATAGTACTACTGAAACTTAGTGAAATGCAGTGCCCCAGATTTTAGAAATTACTTCTGGGAATAATTCCAGTTGATAATTACCATTTTAAAATATCTTTTGAGCTGCTATGCCTAATTACCCATGTAAATATGTATTAGAAGTTAAAAGTACCATAGATGCAGTAAAAATTAAATGAGGAATGTGTTTTCTTGTAGATACAATAAAAGATTTTGTTCTTTGATGTGTACATAGTGCTAAATAGAAATGTAAGTAACAGCAACAGCATTTGAATGACACTGTATTCAGTGTTGCTTTTGCCTCTCCTGGTTTCTGTAGGTCCAGTTTCATGATCAGGATCACGTGTGGAAAAGCCTCTTTGCTCTCTCTTTCCTGGGCACACTTGTTTTGAGGCTCCTGAAAGCAGTAGAATGAAGCCGTGGCTGTGTTTAGTGACACCTCTTTTTCTAATGCAAGGAGAAGAAAATAGACATTTAAAAATGTGTAGGTACTGGAAACTTGGAAACCAGCAGTGTTTCCTCAGGAATAGATTTTTTGATTGAATATGTGTATAGTTTGCTGTAGACTGGGCTCATTAACCTTGGGCTGCAGCTCAGGCTGAAGCCTGCCTTGGTGAAATTGTCACCACAGTGGAAGGCAGGGGTCACTCATCTGGGTGTTGTGAGAGGACAAATGTTAATGTGGTCTGTCATCTATTGTGACCAGATCTTGACTGACACATCATCATGAATTATCTGGGCCTTCTGACCCAAATTTGCTATATTCTCCTTTGGTTCTCTGTGTTGCTCTTCCTATTTTTACTTTTCCGCTCACAGCGGAAACTGCTTTCACAGCCGTTTGTCCCATGGCTTCTGAGCACACCTCATTTCAGTTTATGCTGAGATGAAGACTATCAAGGTCAATATTCATGGGGACCTGAAAATGGTTCACTGGGACCTTAAGGCTGCCAGAGGAAAGTGTATTTTTTTATGCTTTGTTTTGGGCTTTCTTCCAAGCAAGTGTGTAAACAGGTAGAACCTTCATTGCAGCCTTGTCTTTACAGTGGCATCTTTCCCTAGTCTGGTTTTCAATGGTGTCTTTAGCATCCCCCCTGTGGATTTTGTGTGTGTAGATGGCAGATCACCCAAACAAACTGGAACAGAGTTGTAAGGGAAAGCAGGATCCACGGTGCACTTAATGAAGGACGAACTTCCATGGAAAGGAGCATTTGGAATACACAGGGGTTACACTATGGTGATGCAAGCCTGAAGATTGCCCTCCAGTGCCAAGCTAGAGCTGTCCAACTTTGATAGCGTGACACCACGTGTCATCACTGCCACTGTCACCTGCCTGAGGCAAGGAGGAACACTGGTCGGGTTTCCAAGAGGATTATCGTCACAGGAGGGCGAACCCTCGCATCTCTCAGCTCACATTCATCACTGAAAGGTCAAAAAAGCTCTTAGTTTGAAACAGTTTTTAGAGGGTTTTAACAGCTCGTCTCTCTTACATAAATCCTCAGCACAGAGGCTGAGCTTCTCTGGTGGAGGAAGGGTGCTGGAGCTGCTCCTACGGTCTCTGTAGCATCTTCATTTGCTGTGTGAGTGGGGGATTTTGGTTAAATTGAAACACTTGGGGTTAAGTAACACTTATTCTACTCCATACCTAATCCCTCCAGTACCAGTTATTATCTTTGCAACTTTTATATGGAGGGCTTTTAAGAACTCATTCTGCCGTCCAGGAGAGCTTTTGTCCCATGTGAACCTGTCCCATCTCTCCTTTCCTTTTGAAATAATGCTTGTTAGGCTATAAATATTCATGGAAAAGATTAGGGCACAGTTGAATTTTTGTGTTTGTATTCTAATTAATGAGCAAATTCCCCTTCCCCACATTCTTACTATAAAAATCTTCAAGATTGTTAGAGGCTGTGTATTTATATTAAACATGCCAAGGGAATGTTATGGGAGCAGCCTATGCCTTGGCCATGTGGGCTTACACTTCCATAGTGTTATTACCTTATGCTTGCCTGAAACTGTCTTTTTATTAAAAACCTTCATGAAAATACCTGGTTTTCCCAAAGATAATTTGAAATTCTCAGGGAAAAGGGAAAACCCTACAAGAAGTGTTTGACTGAAACTCAACCAGAGCAGAGAAGGAGGTGAGAGGCAGAGTATGGATAAAGTATCCAGTAGCCTTTCAATCCTTTTGCAAAGCAAAAACGTAGGTAGCAGTAAAGATTTCTAAGTCTGATATAGTATCTCCACAGGAGCTTTTTTCCTTGCAATATTGTGGTTTTACTAAATCAAGGTCAGATGAGAACTAGATTAGCTATATGATTAATAGATATATTGGGCCTCACATAGCAAAGTCAGCCAGCACACTGAGGACACTTTTATTATAAAGATTGTGCAAATAATCACTGATGTTTAACCACACAGTAGATTTGACTGAAACACGGAAGTTATGACTAAAAAAATTGTCACTCAGTTGCTTCAACAGAATTTACTTCACAAGAAACAGCAGCTTGAATGAAAGAGAAGAAAACCAAAATCCTAACAGTGCAGCATCTGAAAACCCTTCAAAAAAAAGCATCCATTAGTGAATTAGCATTTCTTGAGACAAAAGCACTGTTTCAAGTTTTCCTTACCCTAAGACTTGTAGGAAGGAAGTGTTGCAGGTGTGCAAAGCCCTTGCTGTGTGTGGTTACCCATCAGAGGTGTCAGGTTTGCTTGTGCACACCCAGCAGATCACTTGAGTGTGCCCAAAACACCTTCAACATATGGACATCTTCAACAACTATTTTGCTCATTGTACTGCAAAGCCTTGTAGATAAAATAGAATACGTTTCACTTATAAAGTGAAAGATAAAGTAGAATACGTTTCACTTATAAAATGCTTCTGAAGAAAATAACAGCAAGGTCCAGGTTTGTTAGACTTTGTTCTAATATTTCTTTTGTCTCTTAGATTTAAAAAAACCCCCAAAACTTCAACAAGTATTTAAGAAAAAGTTTAACATTAAGTTTGTCTTTCCTAGGGTATTTGTATGGAAGCAAGTTACAAAATGTAACTTAATGGTGGTTGTAGTGAAATCTTTATGAGAAAAGAACTCTGTCTGAAGAGGTCTCATAACATGGAGAACTTAAATTTGTTGCCTCTGTGGGGCCTGCGTTTATTTGAGAAGTAGTTGTGGTGGCAGCTGCCTTTCTGATAGGGAAAGGAATTCCATTACTCATTTCATCAACTCTGGTGGTACTTAAAAATGTAGACTGTCACTGACAAATATTCCGTTGTTAATGATGGCCTTGTCTACTGGCCAGATGCCCATTTCACTGGCTGCTGTATAAACCATCACTGTAACAGCTGATTAAGTAGATCACAATAACCAAGAGCTAGATTGTGGGAGCATCTTAAATATACAGTTTGTATTTTACAGTGGAAAACCACTAAAAGAATCCTTTTAAAGTGGTAAGAAGGAATAGTCATCTACTGATAACCCAACAGAACCCTGAATTTGACAACTCGGGCCATCTGCATTATTAAAATTTTAAATAGTTTCTAAGAGGAAAATTGCAGACTTGAGAGTTGCTGTTGATAGTAGTACTTTGAAAGAGACCTGTGTTTGTGCTGCTCTTTGCAGTGGATCTGTTGGGCACAGCACAGTGCACGATGACTTGCTTGTATGTAGTGTGGGCTTCTGCAAAAGGCAAGGTAAATCTTGCTCCTGTGTAGTTTTAAGTGAATTGAGTTGCATAGCTTCAGTGTCAGTGTTTACATTTGGAATCACCAGCACAATTTTCACTTCTCAAAGCTCACTGAAAAGTCAATACACTCACAACTGTCCCCACTGCCACCACCACTACTCCCCATGTCTATGTAATTTTCACTTGGAGAGGGGAATTCCTAATTGAGAACGGAGAAATAGAGAACAAGTGGGCAATTTTTCCTCCAATGAGGAAATAAAAATTGAGCCAGGTAGGGGAGAAGTGCTGTGAGGTAAAACTGGCAGTCTGTCTGCTTAGGTAAGAGATCCATGTGTTTAAGAAACTCATGGACTTTTATTTTCCTGTTACCTATTCTAATCAGCTTCTGAAAGAGAAGGTCTCTGGTTACTCATCTTTTGAACCCACTGGGCTTTGTTTTCAGTTATTTTACTCAGATAACATTTCGACACTTTTTTTTCCCACTAGAACAAACAAGCAGCTTGAACAGATGAGAGATTTGTCCATTCAGCCCTGTGCTTTAATTGGCTACTTGATCATGCCTGGGAAAAAATAAATTAACTAGGCAAGCTTTTAGTGAAATTTCCTCAGAGGGGTCTGCCAGCCACTAACAATTGGCAGTTTATATACACTTTGACCTAAGTGTATTTTGGTTTTGTATTTAATAGCCTGTTATTTATTTTATAATTTTTTCTAGTTGTTTTCATATCATGTAAACTAGTAGGAGCTATTATACCCTCTGCTGAGAAGCTCACAGGTTACTTAGAAAATTGGTGTAAAATATGCAAAAAACCCTACATATTTCCACTGCTTTGTAAGTGGAAGTGACCAAATGCATCAGCATAGCCCATCATCCCAAGGATGTGTTGTTCTCTCTCACTTCCTTGCTGTCTGTGGTGTATGAAAAGACCTCACTTCCTTCAGAACAGAGCTGTTTGTAATGAACTTAATGCAAATACCTGTTTAAACTGTGACTTGAAATCACCATAAGCAGCATTTGGGAATTCTGGGAATAATATCAACATAACAAAGTAGATCCAGTTAATAGAGAAGCCCTTGAGGAAATAAGATGTTCACGTTGTCCTTTTGAGGAAAGGTGTTTAGGGATTGAAATAATATGTAACTTATTTTATTGGTGCATTAAACAACTACCAAGAAGTTGAATTTGCCCTCTCTTATTTCTAAAAGATATTATGACCTTATTGACAGAGCCAGACAGAGAGAACTTACCAAGAGAAGGTACTGTTGACAACATCTGCATCTTGTCAAGATAACTGAGACAAACACCTGAAAAATTAAATCTGCAGTCAGTTGTTGTCTTTTCCCTCCAGGACTACTGAGAAACCCTCAGCACCTGAAAGGTGGAAACAGACAAAGGGCCCAGGAGTGGCTCATCAGAGTATCACTTCTCTCTCTGTTTCTTCAGAAGTGGTGTCTTGTTGTGCTGTTTCTGCTGTCTCTCTTGAATGTCACTTCTCCAGAACAGGATTAAAATTTTAACAGTAACAAGAGGTTAAAAGCTCTTTCAGTAACGTATTTCTTATTTTGTGGAGTAGCTGTTAATACCATCTTTAGTATCTATAAGCTTGTCAAGGAAAAGATTTTGATTATTAACTTTGTAAAGAAAGGAAAGGCAAAAAGGAATTGAAGTACAGCTCATGATTTTTATTTGAAGTATTCATCTCTTTCTAGCTCTTCTGTAAAATTTTCCATATCTGCTTTTAGCAAGTGTCTGCCATAGCATTAAGCATGCTTTTTATTGCAAATGCTGGTCTGTTTTTAATTGTTTAGAATGGGTGGTGTCTGTGTAAACACCATTGATTTAGGGGTTAAAGTATGAGAATTGAGGTTATTCTTCATGTAGGCACTGGATATTTGTTTTGGGGATACCTTGCAAAGTTGCATTAATCCCACTGACACTCCCTCGATTTCTTAAAATGTCAGAATTAAAAAAACCCAATCAACTGTATTCGTTCACTGCCTCACAGCAAAGCCGACAGTGCAGGTTTCTTATTACTCATTTTCAACCAGAAGCTGTAATTACTTTAGATATATATGGACCACTCTCTACAGGTGGTATCTGATAAATGGGTTGATCAACCATTTGGATCCGAGAGGAAACACCTCCAAAATGGCATTGTGTTGATTATCTTGACTTTACTCAGACCTTTTGACCCAATGGTGTAAGTCACTAACCAAAATGTGCGCTGTGCACCCTTAATTGAATCTGGCTTCTAGTTCATTATCTTTGTCCAGTGATGCCCATTGGCCAAGTCTTGGTCATTGGAAAAGCTCTTGGCTTGTTCCTGTGCCTTTTAAAATCCTTGCTGGTAGCAGGAGCTGGTGACACCAGAGGTGTGGCAGCTCCTGAGGGGCACATGGAGCTCAGGCTGGGAATTTAGAAATGATGAAAGAGAAACAGAAAATAAATCTGTTACTCACTGAAGGGGATCACAGAATACCTTCGCTTTCAGAGCGGAATATCCTCGACAATGGACGCGTCCACTCACACAAGCATTCAGTCCAAGCAAGCTAACAAATCTACATGGTTAGACAATTTCTGATTTTTTTCCCCCTAAGGTGGAAGTTTGTCTGTTTTAAAATTTTCTAGAAATATAATATGCAAGATCTCTGTGAAAGGAAAGAGAATTTATCTCAGAAAATAAGACAGAAGAATTTTTTTTCAATATTTTTAACATTCTGAGAATGTGAAAATTCCTTTTTTTTTTTAGTGTCTGGACTGTCAATACCAGCTCAATATCCATGATGACAACAAGCTAAGCAGAAAGTTGCGCTGCAGTTGTGAGATAATGCTGGCAAAATAATTAACTCCATCAATCAAACTCAGAGCAGGATCCTCCAGAAACATAAAGGTGAGTCTGCAAAAGCTGATAAATATTACTCAACAGAAACTCTTAAGACCCTGCTAAGAGGGATTTTTAAGGAAGTGTCAAAACCCATCTGTCTGGAGACAGTTCTGCCCTGAAGCAAGGGGACATATTAAAGTTAACTTTTTGTTAGTAAACTCTGGTAATGGTATTTGATTGCATAAATATCACTTGCATTTATACATGTGATATGTCAATACATTGACGTAATACAAATTCTCATAAATATTTGTATTATTACAAATTTATTACAAGTATTTGTTATAATATCTGTATATATAATATACATAAATATGCATAAGTAGGTTATAGGCATATATGCCCCCACATTTCCATAGAGTTAGTAAATCCAGCATACAAGTGTGCTTTGAAATATTTGCTAACGTGGCGCAAATAGTGTAAGTCAAGTTTTACTTTAAAAGGTGGGTTTTTTTGTTTGTTTTCCTCTGTATATAAGTTTCCAATGAGGAACTGCTGTCATGATGGCTTTCTTTTTTATCTTACCAATGAAAGTGAATGCATTTCTGAGCAGTGCCTAAAGCATTTGTTTAGCTTAAAGGAAGGCTTGAAAAAAAAGTGTTTAAGCACTCTTCTAATTGGGGCCTTGAAATTGAGTTGATGCTCAGGATTACATGGGTCTGGATGAGGAGCTCAATCTACCATGGTGGAAAAGATTTTGCAGTCAAAATCTATTGATGCCTCGAGGCTGTCCCTTAACACTGGCATCCGGGGTTGTTCTGGTGGGGCAAAACCCCTTCAGCATTGAAAAGATGGAGGAGCTTGGCTGCTGCCTCTTGCCAGCACTGAAGTGTCCTGCTGGTACATCTACCCCTCCTGCAGGCTCAGCATTCTGTGTGGCATTCCAACAGGATGCAGCTTCTTGTGGAACACAGGTCTGTGCCTCTCTCTTCTCTTGTGTTTTGTGTGTGTGAGAGCAGAGAAATATCTGGCACTTTGCAGCTAATGGCTTATAAGTTGCAGCAATTATTCATGCAGGGAGAAAGAAAGCTGATGTAAATGTTTCATCACAGAAAAAGCCTTAATTTTTATACAGGTAGGTGTTGACTGCCTCTCTGAGCCATTGTTTCTTTTGATTTTTTTTTCTGCATATTTAATGCCCTTTATGTACATGCAAGTGTGTCTGCATAGGATTTAGGGCTTTGGGGATTGCTGTTGTAGCCTGAACACCTAGAGCATGGTGCAGCAGACCATAAATGCTGGTGTGAGCCCTGAGCACCTTCAAGGAGACTCTTGGAGTAGCAGGTTATGTGCTCCTGTAAGGTCTAACCTGGGCAAATTCACGGTGTAAGAAAAGATGCACACACTTAATCTCAAATAAGAATAGGATTGTTGTTTAGTATCTACCTGCTCGTTACCTCTGCATGTAGATTAAATATCCTCAGCAGCACCAGATACAGACTGACTAAAGGTTTGTTTTGGTAAGTTGCCCTAGTCAGAATTGGTAAATTAACCCTTTCTCTTGTCTCTCTTTTCTGCTCCTTGGGGATAAACTGAAAGTAATCTGAGCCAAGTTTTAATTCTCAGTGAGACTGAGTTGCTTAGGTGTGTAGCTAAAAAGTTTATCCTGTGTAAGTACTGTCTGTGTGGGCAGTGATGCTCAGAGTACACCAAGAATCTCCCCATGGGATGTTCTGATGGGATTTATCTGCCCCATGGATGCCCTGGGCTACCCAGCTTGGCCATCTTCTTCAACTGGATGTTCCTATTTCCTGAAACAATTCAAAATTAGCACGGACATCTTTATATAATAAACTGTAATTTAGGTGTATTCTGAACTATAGCTTCTTCTTCATATGGTTTGTAAACAGGTGAGGAAAAAACTCTTTTTTATAAATTTTCAGCAGAGTTTTCCCTTCCCATGGGGTTCCATCAGAAGTGGATTATGTTGTGTCCCTGGAAATCATTGAATAAATGCGTTAAAAAGTGCTCGATCATTTTAGCAAGTACCCCCCTGTGGCTTCTGCAGTGCCGTGTTTGAATAGTACAAGATGTTCAACATTTTCTATGCCTTATTGGTTTGACCTTTAAATATTATTTAAAATGTGAATGTGATATCATCTGCAACCAGCAGATAAAGGCTTATGAGCAAAAGGACAGTGTTTTGTTGGACGATTGCTATATTTAAGAATAGCATAACCTTTGAAGGTCTAGTAAAGTTGCAATAAAATTAGTGGATTTTTGCAAAATTGGTGTCTTTTTCTAATATAAAAATAGAAAAAGGCTACAGTTTATAACCTGAACTTGGAAGGTTTTCCACCTAATCTGATTTTTTTTTTGTTATTTCCTATATCATTAGTCTCATGCTGGACAGTATAGAGGAATGTTTATAACATGATGGTTTAGATGCCAGGAGTATGTAGGAAAAATGTTGTTTCATCTTTAATGTAAATCCTTGTAGTATGTAACTACACAGTTGTAGCGTGTATGTGAAGGATTTGCAGCAGCTTTGAGGAGTCTGAGTGAAAAAGACCATGAAGTTAAAAGTGAGAGATTATTTAAAAGCCCAGCTCGGTGACATCATTATACACAAGTGTAACCTTTGTAATTTCATAACTATTTGGTGTTTTAATGCATTTTTCAGATAGTTTAATTGTAGAAAAGGAATTTGCAGGCTGTGGATGCTCTTGAGTGCTGCTGACCTCTGAGGGGAGGCCAGGAGTGCAGCTGTTGGGCGAGTTCTAGGACTGGGTGGCATCTCAGTGTCCTCTTTTGCTTCTACCATGAAAGGCTCACGCCTGTGTTGCTGAAACACTCATGCTCATTGAGAAGTTGTGTATGGTTTTATTGAGGGGTTTAGCACACACACTTTGGTGTTTTCTGATATGTCTCTCCTTCTGAGCACACCTGATCAAAGCTGTAGTGTGGAGCTGTAATAGCATTTGAGATCACATCGTCCACTTCTGCTGTATGTGTAATTTTCAGATGTGGGTCTGCAAGCCCTTCTGTTTGTAAGCCTCGAGCTGTGTTTGGCTAAGGAAGGCTTTGAAAAGCTCAGCTCAAGCAGAGCAGAATGAGCCTGTTGTGTCAGCTGGGACTGCAAATGCATCCCCTCAATGTGGTGTTGCAGTCAGGCTCTACTGCCTGTAATTACTCCATTAGGGAGACCACTGAGACTGTAAAGAGATCCTGGGAGCTGTGTTTCCCTCTCTGACCATGACCTAGGAGCGGAATGACAAAAGTAATATTGTGTGAAATGTGGGCTCTTTTAAATCTGATTGTTCCATTACCCTCAATCAATTTCCACTATTTAAAATAAATTAAAATGTAAGCAATAGTGGAAGGCAATGTCAAGGGCACCACTTATGGTCAACACTTTTTAAAAAAGTGGTTTCTACTCTGCTGCTTCTTCTATTCTACTGCTTTGCTGCTTCTTTTGTTTTGTTATTGTAAAGATTAATTTAAAATATTTAAAACTGAAATTTATATGTTCTGCAGTCAGTTTTCTATTTTCCAATCTATTTTGTTCAGTTTACTTAAAGGGCAGCCGGTAAGAATTTGCTTTGTTTAACCTTAGGCTTAATCTTTTCCCCTTGGGTGGGATTTGAAAGCTTCCTGTGCTGAAGTCAATAAATGCTTGCCAGTTGCTAAACATAATAAAATTAATTTCTGTTTATATGAACACTTTAATTTGAAGAATAAAGGATCTTGTCATTAAGGACATGGTTGAAATCATTAAAGTTATGTCTGTCTGAGTAATAAAATGTCACTGCATCTTTCTCCTTATTTTTCAGTGTTTTTTCTCCTCCAAAAAAATTACGAGCATGCCCAGCTTATCACATAAACCTTGTGTGAATATTTTATTAAAAAGCACTTATAGTATGTAGTTTTGTACTCCTCAAAATTAGAAATATTTAGAAATGTTTCACTTGAATGCTGCATTAATTTTCTTATCTTTCCTAGAACTGGGATTGCAGAGAAATTTTTCACATTGCTGAAAAAATTGACAATGAAAGCCCAGATAATTTTGGACAGATAATGGATCATCTCAGGTGACACAGCTTCAGTAGCTTTTTGTTGCTTTGTACCACACACGGTTATGTGTTTCTTGCTGAGAACAAGACTTTTGCTACACATGAAGTGACCTGGGAGGTATTAATGAGTCTCAAGGAGTTTGCAGGGGGTCTCCATGACCATCCGTAACGGAATGCGCTCTCTGGATAAGGCTCTGACGATGGGAAAATTCTTCGTTCTGTCAGGACTGTGCCACCTGAGTGTGTTCTTATTGCTTTTGTGGGCTTCAGTAGCCACTCCCTCATGAGAAATATCATGAGGAAAAATGTACTTCTGTAAATAAGAGGTTTTTTTAGTAGTTCAGCCACTCAAGAGATAGTTCACCATTTCTGGAGCTATTCCTTTGGTGTTCCATTAACAACATTTTCTCCCTGAATCAAAATTTTTGCTGTCTCTGAGAACAAAAGCCAAAATTACATCAAAATAATTAGTATTTCATCATTTTCCAATTGTTCTTGCCCCAGTGCTTGCATGCTGCTATGCTAGTCTTAAAAATCAAAATCTCCTTAGATCTTAAGTTCAGGGAGGTCTGGAAACAGGGCACTCATGATTTGTTCCTGTTTATAAGAGAGGAACTCAACTGTGTTTTCCCAAACACTTTATCAGCAATTTTTCTTGCTCACAATATGCAGCAGGTGGACGTGTTAACCTTTGCTCTTAACAGGGGCACAATGCAATTTATGTGATCTTGGCAACAAAATATGTATTGATGCTAAATGCTTACAATTTGAATAGTTGACTTTAACTTGCTTTTAGCTTTTTTACAGAAATATGTAAAATATGAAAGTGCTCGCTTCTTGGATTGTTTAAGGATTTTAAAACAGTTTAAATGTTTCTTAATTTCAGCAGTAACTACTAGTTTGTTATTTTACCTGGAGCTAGGAAACGTTAAAACAATATCTCCTTTTTTACACTTTCCTCCGCTTTCATCAGTGTGTCTGCAATGCTGTCATGAAGAGACTTGAATTCCAGCATCTTTAAGGCATTTAATAATTACTTTTTATGCATGATTAAAGATGCAGATTTATATTTCTGATCTGGGATTAAACATGCCCTCAGATCATGGTGGGACACATGATCCCTGTTGTTTGATCTTTGGCTCTTCTGTTGCAATGGAATCAGGACAAACCTGGAATCTACACCAATGATGGGTTCTGGAAAAAGTAGGTTGTCCTTTTTTTCCTCTTTTCATGAGATTCAAATGAAGATATTCCCTATGAAAACTAGGAATTATTTTAGAAGCACTTACCACAATGGCATTGAAAAGGCGTGTGTAAGATCAAAACTGACTTGCTGTATTTTGGCTCTCTCAAACCTCTTCCTTGATCACTGGGTGTGCATCGTCCCCCTTTGGTTTGTTTTCCAGATAGAGCTTGCTATTTACCCATCCCCAAATCTTGGCATTACTAAAAGCTACAAGTTAAACTACTTCTGTAACAACCTTCAGACCCTTTGTTTGGTTACCACTCCTGAGTGTCATATCTTATGACATTTCAGGAAGCTTATGACAGTTTATTTTTCTGGAGGAGTCTGTGAAGATTACACTCTCCTCATGCTCTTTCATTTATTAAAATTTTCCCCTCCTTATCTGCTTAAAGCTAATACAAACTAACCTTGAAATTAAACTTCAGCCTGTCTCTCCAAGATTTCAGCAGCAGAAATAATTTGAAAAATGACCCAAGACTTGGAAGAAATAGTGAAAGCAGGATTAAATAATTTCTTAATTACAATGTCCTTTCACCCCAAGAGGAGACGTTATCTTTGCTCTCATTTTGGCCTTGTATGAATTGCTTGGGAGTATTTAATCACTGTCTTGTAGATGTTAGTGATGCCTACAGATGTGAGATTACCATTGCTTTGTTTGAGGCTGAGGTGGTCAGTGGTTTTGGCGTCGTGAGTGCTGGCAGGAATGAAGATGCAGTTGAAATGTCTGCCAGAACAGACCCTTGATTCTGGTTTATTGCTGCTAGTTATTCTTTAATTATGTTTTTATTTATGAATGGCATATTAAAGACTTAGGTGGATTTGAGATTACCCAGAGTGTAAGTGGGTGGTGGTCTGTCTTCTCCTCTTTTTCCTCCATCCCATGTAATGTACCTCTGTGTGGTTTATGGGTGTCCAGTGGAGCATTTGTTTGGGTGTGCCAGTATTGGATCTGTCCCTGGAGAACGTTATCTCCAGATAAAGTCATGACAGCCATCAATGAGACCAGATTAGCTTGTAAAGTTTTATTTAAAAAGGGAATTGAAATTGTGATTATTAATTTATAATTTATTTCCCCATGTACCTCCACGCATCTCACAGACTCTAAATGAGATTACAGGAAATACCAATCAGTATTAGACAGGAGCAAATACCCAAAAATTTTGTCTTCTGAAAAATCACAGTGGGTTAATTTATGAGCTGTTCAGGTGATTTAAATGTTTTCTCTCAGTTTTGGGCAGAATATTACATTTGGAGCTGTCCCATATCCTGGCACGTGAGCTGTACCTGACACTTTGGAGCAGTGGAGCCTTAGTTTGTACACAGCCTGGGATGGAGTCCTGGGACAAACCTGGTGTCCTCAGGCTGCTTGGGGCACCTTTAATTTAAAAAGTGAATACCTGCTTGGGCATTCAGTAATCGCCTAGGAGAGATTGTCATCTTTCATTACTGCATTAACCTTTAGAACTGACAAGAGAGTGCCAGATCGCAATAATTGAGCAGAGGCCCGTGAAAATTAGTTTCTTACCTTATGATTGTGCGTATGGTCAGATTGTTCACTCTTTGGGGTTATTTTGCGGGTGACATTCCTTTTTCACTAAATTTTAGCTGAGCTTTTAAGTTACTGGTTTAGACTGTTGTCTCCTTAAAATACCTATCCAGGAGCTGGAAGAGGAAAAATGGGAGAAACATTTGTCTCCTTTGAACCTTGTAACCCTCAGCTTTTCCAACACTGCGTTTCTGGAATTTGATAGAGCGTGAATTTGAGGCAATTCCTAATGTTGTGTTTGGAGAGAAAGAACAAGAGTTTGGGACATTGTGCATCCTGAAGTAAAACCTCTAATTTTGTGTTTCATGCAATCTGTTGTCCTTGCCAATGTTTCAGCCCTAACACCCCTTATCTAACAAGCTAGAATTTCTTTTTGTCGTATAATATTCAGAAGTCCCAAATATTTATCATTTAATGGAAATTAGGCATGCGTAATGCCCATACTAATGGGGTATTTGTGTTACTTCAACAAACTAGATTTTAATTAGAAGTTACACTGAAGGTCTGATTAGAAAGCAGAGCCCTTCTAGGGATCAATTCTCAGCCAAATTCAGATGATGTAAATGTAACTGCGGAGTTATATATTTGTTAATCAGCATGAGAAACTTTCTTTGTGTGAAAGAAGCCTTAGAGGAGCAATTTTGCACCCTGAGCACGTTTCTTGTCTGAAGCACATGCTATTAGAGCTATAAGATGCTGCTTTCAAATTGCATAGCAAGTTTTAGACTTCTGCTCTTGGGGGCAGGTCTATCATTTCCAGTTATATATCCCACCATTTTCTTAATTTCTGATAAAATATATGTGGGATAGGTTGTTTTACTGTAATTTCTCTTGCTTTATAACTTGCTAATTGTAAATCACACCATACTCCCCTTTGTAAAGAGGCTGTGCATACACTAAGTGCTGAAAAAGATGCTGAGAGTAATTTATTCCAAGGACTAATATCTCCCCATATCACTTCCAGTCACTTAGGCAGCTGAATAAAGCCCAAATATTATTTTATTCAGCTAGAAACTATTTCCATTATGTCACTTAAAATCAAAGGGTTGGAAAATTGCACGCTATGAGTTTTTTTTTTTCTGTAAAGCTACCATTTGTTTATTTATTGTGGTGCTGATGGATGGCCAAGACACTTAAGGGATAATCAGGCAATTTCCAAAGTACTTATCAAGTGAATTAAAGGCAAGTCGAAACTGCAGCAGGATGAATTCATTCCTATTAAACTAAATTGTCCCAAACTAATGAGATAAAGAGAATACGACTTGTGTCCAGCCTGTGGTGAAGAATTTTCCCTCGTTCAAGTAGAGAGGTTAATAATTTGTCTACATAGGCAAATGTCTCAAAATAACTCTTTTGGACTATTTTTCTGAATAGTTGTATCGGTACATATTTTTCACACAGGCAGTAATACTCTAGAAGAAAAAGATGGGATTTTTTTAATGGGAAAGTGTTGTTAATCTAAGATGCCTTTGACTTCATGTAGTTTTATTCCAAAATAATTCCTCATTTTGACTATCAAGGACTGTGAAGCTTGAGGAGTCTAATGACTCTCATAGTTTCTGTACAGTTTTATAGAACCTGAGGCAGGAAGTATTCCCAACATCACCAAGCCTGCTGGAGCATGTGTCAGTGTTATCCTTGTAATTTACTGGTTTCATGTGTAGCTAACACTGTTTTGTTTTTAAAGATGAATCTTCTATAATGGTATGTAGCCCTTGTAAAATTATAGCATGGAAAAATTGCAATGCAGTTACATTTCATTGTTCTAACAGTCTAAATATGTTTGCCCTCATTCCTCCCCCAGTGTCCTATAGCTTAGTTTTCCTGATGGAGAAGCGTGATGAGGTAGAGAAACACAACTGCTCACCTACTGCTTTTTTTTTTTTTTTTTTTTTTTTGATGAGGTACTTGATTGCAGATTTGCATAACAAGCAATTTAATTTGTCATTGTAATCCCTGGCAGTTTTGATGACCATCTTTGTAAATGGGAAATTGTATTTGCAGTACCAGAGAAACTGGAATGATGCAAGTTTGTACATGTGGAAATAACGTCCTTCAGATTTCTCTTCAGGATCCCTTAAAATGATGTGAGGTTGACCAGTTTAAACTTGTCTGGTTGGTTTTACCAAGTCTAATTAACCTGGAAGAAAATTTGGAGAAATTCTGATGCATATACAGCAGCTTCTTATGTTCTCAATTTTCTTGTTGCTTAATTTGACTCCAGTGGCTTCCAGCTTAATATATTTCTTTCCTAACTCCCTATGCACATCTTTTATGACCTCTCAATCACCCATGTTTGTTTCCACAAGACATTTCTGACAGCTGGAAACAGTTTGAGGGCCAAATGCAGTTTTCCCAAGCTTGTAAACAGGTTTTTCTATGTTCAGCTCTGTCTATATGTATTGCAGGGCCTATAAATGTTGAAAGTCTTTTTATTGTTGAAAGTCTTTATGCTAAAGCAGTCATACTGCTTCTGATTAATCACTTAATTAGATAGATGATGTTTCCATTACTTTCGATGACTATTCTGGCTTTTAGATCAATATTGTATATTCCAGTTTCTTCTGGGACTGGGGCTGTTACAAGTGACAGAACACATGTGCTAGTGCTGAGCATGTTATTAATGTGCATCGGTGTGGGAGAAGTGCCTTTGGCCGGGGAAGGGGTGCTCACATCAGGTGGTTGACATGCAGTGCTGACATCTTGCTATAATAAGTACTTACTGATAGACTGGTTCTGTGAAAGATGAAATATGTGATCAATTAGAACTGGTTATGAGGAGTTTGACTCTCCTTGCTGTTGATTTTGCTGTGTCTTGGTTTGCTACAAGGCTTATTGACTGTAACCTTTTCTGCGACGGCATTTCTGGAAAGGTAACCAAAAGTGATGCTGAAAGAATATGGGTCTAATGTAGAGCTCATGAAAGGGAAGTTACCGGCTTTCACTGGTGTTTATATTTTTGATGTGACGTTCTTGAGGCAGAGAATAGGAAATATTAATTTCTATTGTGAAATAAACCTTAAAATAGAAACTCTTCTTTCAGTCAGGCATCCTGAGGGGTTTGCATTTCCCACGTATTCGAGTGTGAATTAAAGGACTTTTTAAACTTGATGCTACTCCTTTCCTCTTGACTTGTAGGAATAATATTTTGGTGTTGAAAGCAGTTATTGCATTTCTACCCTGAATAACCATTGACTAATTGGCAAAGTGGGGAAATTCTGAAAAAAGCAGGTTTTTTTCTGCTTTGTGATGGCAGGAGGTTGTCTGTAATCACTATACTACAGGTACTATTCAGGAAAAAGATTATATCTGAAAAAATGTGTTGAATTCAATAAAATTCAATAAGTATCATATTTTAACTATTACCAGATCCTGGTGTAACAAATAAATAGGATTTGTTTTGGGCAAATATTTTATTTATATATATATATATATATATATATATATATATATATATATATTTGTAAAGGAAACAGAGCTCATACATTGTTTTCAGCACTGAAATAATACTAACTTTATTAATGACTAAATAAGTAAACTATTTTCTGTATGGCATTTATTATCCAGAAATTGCCGATGGTTTTAGGGGCTGTGGAAGCTGTTTTGGATGGTGATGCTGTGTGCTTCTACTCTTTTACCCATCACGATTTTCTGCACAAAAGGGCATTCAATCATCATTGTGAACATCTTTCAATTAATCACAGTGACTTGTGAGTTTTAGGAAAAGTGGGATTGCTCATTCTTTAAAAGTCACACTGTTAGGATGGCATTCACCTCAGTTACTTTCAGCTGTCTGAAAGTGGTATCATTAGTCTAAGGCAGTTGTCTGGGCTCCCACTGTGTTTAAGACAGAAAATCAGACATTTTAAGAAGTGGATTTGGTCAACCTAATTAATCAATCTACTGAACAAAATGTCATCTGGTGTCCATCAGTCTCCACTGAATGCAGAGAGTGCCTTGATAATTAGCTTTGACTGTACCCCTAACCTGGTAGGATCAATGTTGTTAGATATGTCCTTTTTTTCAGAGTCTGAAATCTCTATTTTAATAAACTTTATAATTGTCTACCTTCAGTTAAGGATTTTTCAGGATTCTAGTTTAACTGAGATGATGACATGCCTTCCTCTAATTTTGAACTTGAATGCCACTTTTGCCCATCAACGTCACAAAACTTGTAAGTTGCAATGTATCAGACAATGACAATAAAAAAAAGTTACTCAGGTGAAAATAGAACTTTCTGTAAATGTTGCTGCTCAAGCAATTTCATTTCAAGTATTTACAAAAATTCAGAACTTTTGACTTATTGAGTTTGTGTATATTTGATCTGTTTAATATGATTAATACTCACTTTGCTTCGGTGTGGGCATGCATTATTTATGGTAGGAAAAAATGATCTTGGAGGAATAGGTAGGAGAGCTTAAAAAGATAAAGAAACACTGAGAAAAGAAAAGGAAAACCTGTGTGGAAAGCAGCAGGGATGAAATGAAGATTTAGAGGTGGATAATATGTTAACTTATCTAGACATCTAAGTGAGAATTGGTTTTAGTAATAGTCTAGACCAAACCTGGAAGGAAAGCTGCAAGTTTGGTGGGTGAGTGCACCTCTTTTGCTCTATTGAGAACATGGTAGGGAAAAGATTCAAAACCTTAAAATATTGTAGAGTTGTTTCAGCATCACATTAAAATGCGGAGTCTGAAGGATCTTGAAAATACCTGGATTTCGTGGATAAAGGTGTGCAGGTTGCCTAAATTAGCAAATGTTGTTTGCTGGTGTCTGAAGGCAAAAGAAATGAGTATGTGACTTTATACTTGCTGATCTATGCCTTTCTGCAAATGTTGTATAAAAGTCATACTTGGCTATCGCTGCCAGAAGCATCTGTATTACTCAAAGTGTATGTTTCTGTAACTTTTATTATAGTTTTGGATGGTTATGCATCTTCTCTCCCTTTAAAGACAAATCTATGGCTGATTCCAAATTCAAGAAGTTGCTGAATTACAAGTGTCCTGTGTGGTGGAGTGATGGCACGATGATGCCCTCCCCATCAATTCTGCCTTTGTTTCTGCTATGGTTATTGGCTTTGCATTTGTTACATGGGCCAGCTGGTGGTCTGGTGTAGAGCACCAGAATAAGCCAAAGAAGTAATGACTGGACTTCTAGATGTCAATTTTATGCTAATCCTTCGGCTTTTAAGGCTCTTTACAGACTGTGGATAACTAGGAGCAATGGTTTTGTAGCAAATAGCATAACTGGATAATAATTTACAGAATAATTTACTAACAATTTACTAAAGCTTTGTAGCTAAATGGAAATAGTAATTGAATAATTCCCCTGTCTCAACTGAACTTGCCCAATCAGTTTTTTTGGTTTAGTAGAGGAACCAGAACAAATTGCCCAGTTCCACTCTGTCAATTAAAACCTGTATTCCTTGTTTAAGTTTTACCATTCTTCATGCACACTCAAATTCGCAGCTTCAAAATTATTCAATAAATATTCTGCTCTTTGTTCACTGGCAGCTTGCATATGCAGCATTTTCAGCCATATATATCTCTGAACTTTCATCTTTAAGCACATCCACAACTGGCAGTTTCATGCAAGCATATATTTAGATCCTGATTGCATTTTAGCTGAAGCAGAAGCAAGGGTTGGATGTTTTTGTCCACTCATAATCAGAATAAACAATAATATCCTGCTGTGTCTCAAAGGTACAATGCAAGCAAAAACAATACTTAGACTGGTAATCAAAGCATCCAGAAACAGGGTACCCAGCAAAGTATACAGAGAAAGATATCAAGGAAGTGCAAAACAGTTTTTTAAAAAATTGAAATATGTAATGTCAATCTAGGTTTTGTATTTTTTACTAAAAATCTTCCCATATTAATGTTTGCATATAGGTATGTAATTAGGAGTGGGGCTAAGTTATGGGAGAGAGAATGTGGGACTTTGAGCACTTCAAAAAATGGTTTTATCATTAGACCAATAATCACAACCAGAAGGTTGGAAATTTACCTGCATAACTTTTTAAAAGTTTTCTTATTCACTTAATAAATTCAGCCAACTTCTGGGCACTTATTTACATCTCTGAAAGAAAAAAGAAGGTAAGGTTTAATGTCCTAATCATCAGACTGAATACTACTACTACTACTGTTTTTTATTGCTGCTGAACATATAGACAGGAAAGAAGCCTTATTTAGAAGAGACATGCCCAGTAATGAATTCTGGAAAATATAAATTCATCAGGAAATGGACCGCCCTTAAATTTAGATGAATTTGAAATATCAATCCTTCTGCAGATATAATTCAGGTATAAGCAAGGCATGTTGAAAGGAATTCTGTAACATAGGCAATAGCTAATTTTTAGGATACAGATATAATTTTTTTTCTTACATATATGTTCAAGTATACATGAATCAAATCTGTGCAATCGGTTTCTTCCTGACAGTTATTTATTTTGTACAATCTGATAAATAACTGGCCAGGAAGTTGTGGCCTCTGTCCCCAATTAACCTTTAATTCTTTGCCTATCAAATCCTTTGGTTTCATGCTGCCTATATATGTAATAGCTCAGTGGTTAATTGAGTTTCATAATGACTTCAGTTAAGAAGGATGAAGTATCTAAATACCAAAAAATACATTTGTTGCCCTGAAACAACTCTATTCTTTTTCTTTGGTTATATTGGGCTATCTCAATACCAGTGCCTTGTGTGTTTCTGAAAATAATGGTGGTGTTTTGCACTGTCTGACAAAAATGCACCCCCAGAATACAAGGATACTCCATGTTCGTGATTTAGAATGTCTTGGATTGTCTTCCCAATCCATCTTTAATTTTTTTCTTTTGTTTTGAAGTAGAAGTATTGCTGTGTGGGTCAAAAGACTGTTCATTTAAATTCAGAGGTAGTTGTGTGCTACAGAACCATCAGGCAGAATATGAGTAACTTATTTGAATCAAGGTTTTTTCCCTTTTTTTTTTTTTGTAACAATCATTCCCTCTGCAAGCACGACTTGTGCTAACAAGGATTTGCTGCTCTGCGAAACTACCTAAATGATCTCTGTAAATCGGTATCTCAATCAGAAGGGGAGGTTGTCCTTTGGTAATTTATACAAACGATACACTGTCATTTGATTACTCATTTATTTAATATGCTTTTTTGATCTGCCAGCACTGATCAGATATTCATGCAGTGGCAACAGTCTTGTAATAATGAATTCATTCTCATGCCCGTGAAACAGTAATCACAGTGACCTGTCTTTTAATAACTGCTAATTAATATAAGTACATATCCAGTCTTTGCTTTCATCATAGTCATTGTGACACTTGGCATAAAAGAAAATATCGTGTGGAATAAATTTGGTTTCTTCATCTTGATATGACTCAGGACTAGGAAAGGCCCAAGCAGATGTTGACACAAATGCAAACCGCAATGTTACTGGCAAATTCTCTATTTAATATCCAGGTAGTCGTCATTTCCCTATTTCTGTATAATGTTGTACTTATGGTACATTTAGCTCTGAAATCTTAGCCATGCAAGAGAACAGGAGCAGGAAGATGAAAGGAGAGAGTTTGCTCCTTTCTGGAAAGATTATTTTGTTTCTAGGGGCTAACCATGAGACCTGGCAAATACACGTGCGAAGGAGCTCATTCGGTAGCAATAAATGGCTATATTGGAGGGCTTCTGGTGGCAACACCTGAGGTTGTAATACTTTTGTGCTTTGTAGGAAAATAGAAAAGCCAAACTCACAGATAACAGGTCTCACCTCTGGACTTCCCATTGCCAGTAAAACTCTGGAGGCTCTGTCAGTGGGATAGCAGTATGACTTGGAGTGCTTATTCTCTTAGCTAATACCCTTCCACACCAACTCTTGTGGGCTGACAGATGACTGTAGCTGATGGTAGTCTTTTGCAGGAGTACTCATTCTACAGCAGACTTGGTTTAATTAGCAACTGAGTCTTTAGGGCTGTCATCTTAATTAAGCATTAGCTCTTAGTAAAGTATGCTATGTGCAAGAGAGGTGCTTGGAGCTGCGCTGGTGCTCAGATAATTCAGTGAAGGAGATTCCTCTTCCATTGTTCCTTTAATTGTCGATAAAGCACTGTCTGGCTTTTAGGTTTTGTTCATGAGGCAAATCGTTGTTGTATAAACCTGGTTCCCATTAGAGATATTTACAGTGGATAGATTCCAAATGAAAATATTCTGGAAGATCTCCAGAGAGCAGCTTCTGTATGAGCCTCTGATTTGCCATTAAAAAGCAGTAGGATCATGGAATGGTTTGGGTTGGAAGGGACCTTAAAGATCATCTAGTTCCAGCACCCTGCTGTGGACACCTTCCATCAGACCAGGTTACTGAGAGTTCCATCTGACCTGGCCATGGACACCCACAGGGGTCGGGCAGCCGCAGCTTTTCTGGGCAGCCTGTGCCACGGCCTCAGCACCCTCACAGGGAAGGTTTTCTTCGTAATATCTAATCTCTACCTATTCTCTTTCACTTTGAAGCCATTTCCCCTTGTCCTGTGACTCCAAGCTCTTGGAATCACTTTCCCTTCAGGTATTGGAAACCTGCAGTTTGGTCAACCCAGGGCCTTCCCTTCCAACATCTTATGTGGAGCTTCCCAGTAGAGACTTTTCCATAGAGATGCTGCAGATATTCCTGATTCATTCCACTAATCCATCTGTACATGACTTGATTCTCTCATTTTACACAGAACAAATTGGAATGGCTTTATAAGCCCCTTTGTTGTACGCCATTGTTAAATTTGGGCATTTTTTTTGTAGTGCGCATTATCAGGCATAAACAAACATTACAACAATTTGCCAGACAATCATAAAATGATTCTACACTGTGCAGTGTTTTAAACTTTGAGATGGAAATTAATTTGCATACATCCCTGGTGCATTATAAAGGATTAGCTGAAGCTATTTCTGTGTAATATAATTCTTTTAGCTCATTTTCGTACAGGGGCAAATCCAGGCTTGAATAATTGCTCCCTGCAAATAACTTGCTCAAGTCTAGTTGTGGGAACAACTCTTAAAGAATGTACAATAGAAAACTAATTTTCTTAAAGCACCCAACGTTAGATCTAAGGATTTCTTCTATTTACTTTGCATATCTTTAGTCCCTTATAATGTTTGTTTATGCTAAAACTGGGTTTTCACACTTTGTCTTCTCAGAAATAAACTGGAAGAAAAAGTCTGTACCAGGTATTTAGAGCTGTGTTTGAGTTGCCTCTGACCATTTGACTTGTCTTAGAAATGTCTCTATTTGGCATGTATAGGTTTAGTTATCAGAAAATGGCTTCTTTTAAGAAAAATTCCAGTTGAGAAGAGTGTGTAATACCAATACTCTGTGTTTTTAGGAGCTAAGTGCTCTTTCCTTCTCCGATTAAGTAAATGGTACATGGTGGAGCAAAAATCTTCACCGTTTTATCAGACTTCATGAAGGATTGAGGACAGCAAGGCTGATATTCTTTGCCATAAAGTACTAATCGATGATTGGTGTATGACTTTATTTTTTACCTCTTGAATGTACAGTGTTTTGAGCAGTTAAAGGAAACACATCTCTTATAACCCTATTTTGAGATACCTATGCATAAATAAATGCAACGAGAAATTTCCAATACAGCATCTCTCAACCTTTTCATAGCAAGCATCTTCTCTTTTCCTCTGCCTTGGATCTCTTCTGCCCAGCTCCCCTGCCCCTGTGACATGCGCCAGGCTGGTTGGGAACCAACCCACAAACCCCAAAACACCTCAGCAAGGCAGCCAGGCAAGGCTATCATAGCCTGTCATTGCACAGGTTGGAAAAAAAGGTTAGAAAAAAAACACTGGGGCTCGCAGAGGTTATAGAGGACAGCCAAAACCATCCTCCAGCTGTATCCAGGGAACAACCACTGTTTTATGAAGGGCTGCCAAGTGAGGGGGGAAAGCAGTTCAGAGGTGTTTTCACTGTGTACTTGTGAAATGCTATTTAATACCTAGGGTTGATTTAAGCTCTACTGCCATACCTATTCTTTCAACAGTTTGGTTTTACGATACCTGTAGATCCCTACTTTTTTATATATTCTCATATGTGTAAGAAATATATGCAAAAATGATTTCTTACTCCGTGTGTTTTGTAATAAAATTAGGCACTTATGACAAACCTAATGAAGGAGGTAGTCATGTATGTTAATGGTGGCTCTGTTTATTTTACTTGGTAGTGATTAATTGTGTTTTACTTTGGGTTTTAATGTGTCAGTGTTTTAAACTAATTTAATCTGTTTAATATGGAGATATAAAGTGCCATTTTAGAACCAGCAAAATTCTCTCTTTTACTTCACATTTTCCCACTGGGAAATGAAGTTTATCAAGCCTTATGTTTCCAAATAAAGGGGATGGATTTAATTAAAGCTACTTTAAATAATTTCAATGAAATTGCTTTTCTGATTCTTATATGAAAGCGAATCTCTTATATTTGAGCTGAGATGAATGTCATGATTTCCATCTCCAAACAGTGATATATTGCATCAGTGAAGCCAAATTTCAGACTACTGTCAGCATTTCCCAGTAACACCACTGATTCTGCACTTTGGTTTTTATCTTCCTTAAGCAGTAACACCCACATCAGGAAATCTCTGCTTGCTGTAGAATTGCTGTGCTCTGTCCTGGGGTTCCCAATGGCACTGGTGCTCTGGCTTTACTGGTTCCAGCTTGTTGTATGACAATCAGCACTACTAGAATATATTAGAAACATATTAATAGATGTTTAATATATTATATAATTTATATAAGTTTAGTATAATATGAATATATTAGAAATGTCCAAGTGACTTATTGGTGTGTGTGTATATATATTATAGAATTTATGTAATTTATACTATATATATTTTTACATCTATATAAATTGTATGAATAAAATTTATCATCATTACAATATACAATAAGCTATACATCATATAAAAATATATATTATATACAATGTAGATATAGTATAAGATATAATTTCTATATGTGCATTATAATGTAATATAAATATATTAGAAACATCCAAGTGACTTATCGGTCAACAGACTAAAATCTTTAGAAGAGATGGAAGCCTAGGAGCACTGGCATTAGCGGGCAGATCTGGAACTGAGCTTTCCTAGAAATACACTTTCTTGGGAAGAAAGCAAAGGACAGAACATGAGTGCAGAGTATCAGTGTTTGGGGGCAAATGGTTTAGTCATTCAAATCCTCCTTTCTTGGGGCAGCTGTGCTGTGCTCTAGAGAGGGCAGGTTTTTTATAACTGGCTGACATTTTTCTTCAATAAATTGAGAATCAGACTCCGTCAACTTGCAGTGTGTATGGCCTGTGAGGCTGTGAACACATTGTAATAGACTGTGTCTCTGGAGAAAAAAATCCTGGGGAAAAAATACCAAGTTCTATGATCTGTGCCACATGTAGTTTGTACTTGACTGAGATGCCTCTGGTTCTGCTGCTGTGCAGGATTTGCTGAGCTCTGAGGTATGCCTCATCAAATTCCTGTGACATTCAAATCACCATTGTAATCACCTGCTGCTTTCCCAATAAGCTGATCAAAATAAATGTCATTTATTCCACTGTGTGCCTCTATTGTGCCTGAAACAATAATTCTTTTCTTCACTGAACACTTTTTTCCTTTATCACTCATAGGCAATGATTGATATTGTGGGATTTTTTTCCAATTTACTTTATTTTTTTTGCCTGTTATATTTACCTAAAATATTTTAGCATTTGACTTTTACAAAGACACCAGGTTTTAATTATATTTATATTGGGCTGTGACCCTCTCTCTGCTTCTCCTTCAGACAAATGTGAAACATCATGTCTGAGCCAGGTGATAGTCATGTAATGATCCACAGTGATAACTAACTTTTCAGAAGAAGGTTCACCTGCTGACATGGCAGCAAGCAATCTCTTTCATCTCACTGCCCAGTCACTATGGGGTTCTTTTATAATTCCCTTGACTCAGCCTTAAAAAGGTGAGAAGTTGTCCAAGATTTGTGAATGCTTGTGTCTGCTCAGTGAGGGTTGTGGTTTCTTTAGGTTGCTCTTGCATGTCCAGTGTTTTTTTCAGTGCTTTATTTTGAAAATTTATGTTAAAGGCACTACAAGTTTATTTACTTTATCTTAAATTGTACAGTGACTCTTCAGGAAACAGCACATAACCCAGCTGGAACATAATTCCAAAATTCATGTTCTTTCTCTGGATCAAAGGTAATATAATGAGCCAGGACTGATAAAAGAATTGCATTTAAGGAGTACTTGTCTAGGAGCTGGGAGAAGAAATGTCAGGTGTGTAGTTTAAATATTTATCCTTTCTCATTAAAATGAAGCAGAGAGTAAACATTGGGTACAGCTGGTTTTCAGTTGTAACAGCTATATATGTATTCAAGGATATTTTGTACAAAACCAACTGCTCTAGAAGTCATATCTGCCAAAAAAGCTGGCTATCAAAAGTAAAATAACTTCTGATTTCACGTACTGCTTTAGAACTTTATCATGGAAATTTTTCGGTGGTGTGTATTTCCCATCTGCTTATTGTTCCTTTGAAGGGGGCATAAGATTTCTTATTGTGGTTTTAATGGAATATGCATCCATACACCCTTCAGAACAAGGAACTATAACCTAAGCCATAGCTTGATTGATGAACTCTAGGATTTATCTTTGCATGTTGCTTGCTCAGAGAAGTTGGGTGCTGTGATACAGATATGTCCAGACTTCAAGTCATCTGAAATTACAGATGGAATAAGCAAAAGAAAATGGACAGTTGGGCTCTGTTTTATGGAATAAGTATGTGAAAATCAGTCATGAAACTCATTATTCTTTTGTACTCCCACTTTATGTATATTTTTAGCAGTAACTTTTAATTCTTTGTTATTTTTGATTTGACACCATTTTAAGATTACTTAAACATTTCCTGCTCTAACTTTTAAACTCATTATTTTTAGCTGCATATTGACTTTTTTTTTGTTTGGAGAAATGTGTTCTTGAAAGGCTGCCAATAAAACTTTTCTCCTAGATGCCATTCTTGACATCAGTTATTATTCCCTTATCACTCTGGACAGAAAAATAACTGTAGTTATCCCATCACCATTTGTACTGGAGTTCTGACCTACTAACAGAATGTCTTTCTTTCAAAAACTATTCTTAATGTAGCTGATGTATTACTTTCTGGGATTTTACAGAGTGATTTTTCCCTCAGATTTTTTTCCCCTAGATGGTGTATATCCCTAGGGAGCTTGTGACCTGCCTTATTTCAGTGGAGCTTCAGTTTTTTCTCTGTTCTATTGATTTAGTAATTTCAACGTTTTCTTTACTTTCTGCCTGCTTGGAGGGTTGGGGAAAGAGAGAGGAAAATGTACTTTGCTCAGTCAGTCTATTCCTTAGCACTAAAGGTGTCTCTGGGAGTGTCCATGCTTCTCTGTGCCCAAGTAAGCTTAGGCAATGTGTGCTGCTTCTGATGTGTTTCAAGTGTGTTTTTTTTTTTTAGTTTCCAGTCTACAGCTGAATATACCAACAGCATCAGTTGAAACCTGTGTAACACAACAAAAAAGTGCTGTTAATCTCTCTTTCTCTTAACTTCTCTTAAATTTTTTGCTTTTCACCAATTTCACAAATTACTCTGGACACCAATTAATCTAATTGCCTTCCATTAAAAATAACTTAATTTAAAGCTCATGAGTTTTATTATTATTTCCTTGTCATGATTCAAGCCTGCCTCTCTTCTCATGTTACCATATCCATAGAGCAAGGCAGTTGCAAAAGGCTATGAGGATGCTTCAATTCTTTTTGCATGAGACTTGTTATTCTTCACAATCTCACTTTCTATTTTTATTTTTCCCTATAAGATTCTGTTGGTCAGTTTGTCTCCTGTTAGTAACCTTGAATTATTTTGGACGGAAAGAAAAAGAATGAGCAATATGAAGGTATTGAAAAGCATCTCTGATTACCGGTAAGAGAAGAAAGGCTTCTTTATTTTTAATAGCAGAATCTGTATCTGCATGTGAAAAAAATAAAGGTCCTGACAGCAGCGACTGCAAAAGGGTGTGAGTTAGAAGCCCCATTACAGAAATGTTAAATTGATAATATCCGAGCAAATGGAAATGTTACACTTGCATATTTCTCAAGAATGTTGTATTTTGAAACACTGTCCACATACTTGGGTGAAGGGAAGGTCAGATTTACATCACATGTTCCTTTCTTTGAGAATGAAATGGTTGGGTGGATTTCCCTCCCCCATCCAGGGTCCTGAATATCACAAGACTGAGCCAAATATTGTGTTTGATACAGACTTTAGTCTTCAGATTTGGGCAGGGACTTTTCTCCTTGCACCAATTAATTGCTGAAGCTGGCAAGGAGGTGTTTACCCATAAGTTCTTCCTCTTAATAGAGTGAGATATTACTCCTATGTGACTGGTACGCAAAACAAATCATTCGGATAATGCACAGTCCCCCCAGTTGTTTGCTGACCACGCAGGAATACAGGCAGCCTAAGAGAAACAAATTGGATTTTGTTGGTGCTCTAGCTGATGAAAAGTACCTTGGCATAGATGATTCCCTGATCCCCTTTTCCCATTTTACACTCTTTTTTTCTTAGTATGTCTCCGCGCTGTAGATGTGATATCCTGAGCAGTGGGACTGCCTTGTCATTACAGGCTGTGTTTTCCTTCTAAGGAAAGGAAATTTATTCACTGAACTTGGCCTAATATTTTAGTCCTGAAAGTGAAACCTCATGAGGAAATAGTGTACAAGTGGTGAAGAGGTCAAATTTACATTGCCTTGAGGGTGGATCCTGACTGAAATGGGGTTGGTTGTTATAGATACAAGAGCAAGCCCAAGCCTTGGTGCAAGGAGGATGCAAGTCCTGATCTGTTTTGTGCCAGCCCTTCATATTTGGGGTGGTTACTGTGGTGGCTGTGAGTCACTGCAGCTTATGTGAATCACATCTCATTCTAATTTTTCCTGTGGGCAGATTTTCCTCTCTGGGAAGGGCTGGATCCACCTTGCAGAAGCCACTGAAGTAGGGCCCTGCTTCAACACTATTAGCCATGTCCAATATGTCTTTGGGAAGTTTCTGGTGTAGCAGAAAAGCAGAGGTGCAAGGAGCAGTTTTTGTCCATGTGACTGGAATACCTTGTAGAGGACCTTGGCTACCAAGAAACATGTGAAAACTTTGGCTGAGAAGGGGAACCATTGATTCAAATTCCTAAATTAGCTGGAAGAACTAAAGATTCCCTCTTTATTGGCAGATCTGGAGTAGAGGGGGTGTCATCTCAGGCACTACTATAGCTAAGCATATTTAACAGCATCTCATGCTGCTACTTCTCATCTCTACTTGGAGTGGAATCTCTGAATTAGGGGTTCAATTTCTCCTTTGGAGTTTTCTGAATCCTTTAGATGTGAAAACAGCATACATGATAGAAAATGATATATTGCAATTCTGTGTATTTTCAGACACTATTTTCTCCATGACACTAGGTGAATCAGATCTTCTCACCTGGTTCTCTGTTGCTTCAAAGAGTTATATTTTATAGTGTCTCCCAATGAAACGTTCTCTGCAGTGTCAGATATTTGGGTCAGAACAAGCCCAAGACCAAAGCCTTTAATCTTCTTTAAGAAAAGAAGATTCAAATAAGCAAAAATGATGGGAATAAAGTAAAACTGCTGCACTTGTGAAAATGCCAAATTTCCTGGATCAGTCCTTAAGACAGAGCAATGTAAGTGCCTAACACTTGACCGTGCTTCTCTTTTTCCTGGTCTGCTGACAATACTGTGTGGGTTTGTTTTTTTTTTTTTCCCCTTCATGTAGAGTTAGTGACAATTTTTTCTTTAAAGAAAAAAATAAATTTCTGCTTATCCAGAAGTTTCAGTTCTGTCCCTGTCAGTCCTATGAGCATGGTAGTGAGAGTGCAGAAATGAGCCCTGTAAGGATTGCAGGGCATGTGCAGCATTTTTAATTTCTTACCAACCCAGCAATCACACTTTTGAAATTGAACATCTCCATCTGATACTGTTTGCATTTAGTGAAGATGGGTCTAACTTGTGGGAATTTTTCCACTGTGAATGGACAGTTAATTTTTTCTAATAGAAGTATCTGTAGAAACCTTCTTGGAATCATTGTTCAGAGTTGCCCTCATTGATTTTAATGATCTTGTATTAATCGTCACTGATCTTTAAGCAACTCTGATATCAAAACAATTTTAAATTTTTTTAAACAAGGAGAAATGATGTGATGACTTGATAGCAAGAATCAAAGTAAATTTAATATGCAAGAATCTGTGCTGACTCTGGATTCCTGAGACTTTATCTTTAAATGCTGAAGATAGTCTCAAATTAGTGATTAGTTAGATTAATCTCCATCTCAAATGGACATTAGTTACCAGGAACTTCTGATTGAAGCATATTTGGAAAGCATAAGCATTTATTTGTTCCTGAAAATTTAGTCCTCTCAGTCTCTGATTTTGTAATTAATTTTTTTGTCAACTCTCTTGTTTTCTGGTATTTTTAAGACAACTTTAAAAAAACCTGTTTTACTTTTTTTTTTTGGGGGGGGAGCAACTTATTTTGCTCCTTTTTTATTTGAAATAATTAATTTTCTGTCCAAGAGGTTTACATAGCCTGGTAACTTCCTGCCACACCTTGGTTCATTACCAAACTGAATTTTGCTTTTTCTTTGAAAATCTGAAGTCTTGGAAAAAAAAAATTAGATGAGCCTGAGGCATACAGTAAAACAGAAAGCAAACTTCTGAAGCCCAGACATAAGGAAGATCAAAATCAAGTGTTATTTCATGATGAAAGGTTGTTAAAATTGCTGGAGGGCTCTCAAGGCACAATGTACTTCTGTCACTATTTATGTAATTCTGGACAAGTTAGAAACATTGTGTAAATGACTTAAATTGTTAATTTCATCAAGCACTGACTCAAAAAGCCCTTCCACGTTTCTAGGCTTTTGGGAAACAACCCCCCAAAGCCCTCTTCCTTAGCTGAGCTTTTCCTTTCAGATAAAGCAGGTACTACAAAAGAGTGCTTGAGGCTTTTCAGTCTTTATTATGAGTTCTGGACTCAGGTGCTGATGGTTGCCTGAAATACAGCTCTGTCTGATTTTGAGGTCATGAGAGAGGGAGTCAGTAACAAATGACTTCAATTAAAGAAAAAAAACAAGGAAGTGATCCAGCAATTGATAAAAGAAACTGCCTGTGATATAAAAAGTCTTTGAGAAGTTGTCTGGCAGTAGATTCCCATAAATTCAGGTGTTTCAAGAACTGTCCAAGTTTTATTCAGTGGTCTTATTCAAATGGAAGCCCTTCACAAAATTTCAGCAGTACTTTTCTCATTCATCAAATACTTGCTGAGCTTTACACTGCAGAAAGAAAAGCTTTTTGTTTTAGCTTATATCTGAGCTCTGTGTGTTTTTCTGAATGTCTGATTTGCAGAGGATTCAGAACTTCTAGAGCAGAAAGTAGAGTTGGAAATACATAGAAATCAAGCACAGTTGAGTTGAATGGTGAATGTACCTTTTCCTAAGCAGGGAGGATGTGAACACCTAAAAACCATCAATGGAAACGCTGTAAAACATCACAGCAGTGGGAATTTCTAGCAGCCATGGGGTGCCCTTTAGTGGCTCTCCTCTTTTACCCTTAGAGGACTAGCTGGTTTTTTAAGTCTCCTCCTGGTCCTCTTGGAGTCATACAAATTTTAAAGAGGTCTTGGCTTGCTACTGCCAGTCAATGAAGTATTTTGATTTATAGTACTGCAGCCTCAGAGCTCCTAAGTGGAGAATTGTATGTACATCCTTCAATATATGACTGTACTACAGTGACTTGTTGGTACATCAGTCCTAATGCCAGTGATAGAGCTGTAGTTTATTATACAGTATACTATGCATTTATTGTAGTTCTTTTCTTTTAGTTACCAAATAACTGTAGATGCTTACCTGATCTGCTATTTTATTTTGCCTTTTTTTTTTTTTTTATACAATGCCTTATAAGTACTTGCCATGCATCATGTATTCAGTGGTATCTATGAACTCTTTGTTTCGTTCTGATTTTTTTTAATAATGTGCAAGCTGAATGTGGGACTTTCAAGCCTTTGTGAGCGTGTTAGTGCCTGCCTGATGATGGTGTTCAGAGGTGTTGTCTGCTGAAGTTGTGGCTTTGTTTCTTGTCTTCCAGTCCTGAAGATATTTGTAGTCATCTGCTTCTTTTACAGAATTCCAGGCTGTTGTATTCTAAGTTGTGCCCTTCAGAGTTTCTAGCTCGTGAGTTTTAGTCTGTCTGTCTGAGAAATTTTAATAGATCTGACCTCTAAAATACAAGAAAATAATATTTTCTTTGTGTAAATTACTTTGAAATCAGGTGTGGCTAATCTTGGGGGAGGTTTCCCTTCCACATGGCAATACTTGAAGAAATAACTATAAACAAACAAGAAGCTCAGCTCTCTCCAGCAGTGCTTTGGGTGGCTCGGTGTCTGAGCAGGGGTTTAGAGTTGTGTAGCATCAGTCACTTACCCAAATGTGGACGCTGTGTACAACAAATAACACCTCCAGAGGCTGTTGTAACAGACCTTGTAAGTAATTACTCTAACACTTTACGCTGCCTTCCCTCTCTCACTTGTTTACCTCTTGCTTGCAAACAAAAAGCATGCTGAAAACCATGCTGACAGGGCTTGCATACTGAGTGTGCAATTCAACTGCTTGTTGAGTAACAGGTTTCCATCCACAAAAAGGGCAAAATCAGCGGTCTTAAAATTGCAGCGTTTTTTAAATACAGCAGTGGCAGAATTCTATGGACTTGTCAAAGTTTTCAGCCTGAGCCTTTACCTTGTAGAGGTTGAAAACTTCTCTGTCCACCACAAGTTTGGTGGCATGTTGTGTGATGCTGTCTCTGAGAGGCTGCACTGTGCTGGTGACCCCGGACTGTGTCCTCAGCACCTGCGTTGCAAAGCTGGTGGGCACCACTGCTAAATAAAAAATGGACATTTACGGGTCCAAAAAAATTAACAGAAATCTGCCAACCTGTCACTACTTGTGAATACTCAGCTTAGGCAGATGCCTGAGAGGAGGAGAGGGAGCGCAGGTGGGGAAGGAACCTCTGACAGAGAGAAAATGCTAATTCAGTTTTTTTTCCCTACATCATGTCAACTTTGATTTCTTCTTCATCTTTGTCTACTTCCCTAAATTATCTGCCATAATTGTGCAAGTGGCCTGAATGAATGAAGGCTTTGCCTAATTAAATAGTGAAAGACCGAAATGCAGGTATAATCTGATTATCCAAGCAAAATGACAAAATAAAAATAACGTGCAAGTGATTGGTGTGACCTATTGAACCCAAATTTAGCTTGTTGGTTGTCTTACTGATGCTGCTTTGACTAAAACTGACAGCACCTTGCATGTTTGTACAACCAGCACAAATAACTTTATCTTATGTTTGAAAAAAGGGTCTTTGTAACTCACACCTTGATTTTAGTCCCTGGTGGTTCAAGGCAGGGTGTGTGAACAAAGCTGGTACAAATGGTGCTTCCTGTATTTCTTGTTAATTTATGCGTAAAGAGGCAACTTAAAGTAATTTTAGCTCGATCATATCACATTGGATGAAATGAATATACAAATCAAATTGACTTTAATTTCTTTATTCTTGAAGCTGAATTTAGACCTGTAGTAGCTGTTGATAACAGTTCTCACTTATCAGGATTATTTATCTTTGTCTTAAGATCTGGACAAATATAAACACTGTAAGAGACAGATATTAAGCTCATCCCTGTCATTGTACTGTTGTTAACGTTGTACCAAACCCTGTGTTCCTGATGTGGCTACATTCTTCACACAAAATGCCCAAGTATTACTTCATTATGCCTAAATCTCTCTGTTTAATGGCTGCAAAGTAACTCAGGTTATTTTAAGGCTATTCATGGTCTAAAATGGTGGCATTTTATTGTAGCAGAGTCTCTACCTGGTAGGGGAACCAGTAAATCAATTTTCTGGCTGAAGAATTTCAATGCAATTTTCTCCACATGATCGAATTAGTAGCTGGTGAACTTCCACCTAAAATCTCTAATAGCCCTTTGTGCATCTACCTCTTTTTCCATCTGCCACCTCGCTGCCAAGGTGCCCATTCTCCTCTAAGTCTGGTCACCATTCCAGCTGCCATCTGCCAGCTGTTCCTTCCCTTGAAGTGCACTTTGAATCACGTGAACCACACGGTGGTGGTTTGGGTGCTGGAATCCTCCACTGCTGTTAACAAGTGGTAAGGGAACGCTTTGGACTGAGTTACTCAATGACTGAGTGTTCCAAACTTAAAAATCTGCCTAAAAGGGGCTGCTGTGAGAAATGGATTTGTAGATGATTCTCAAAGCCCGGCTAAAAGCTCACATGGTCTTGTACATCTGTGTGCAAACTCTCAGATAAGGGGTGCTGACTTAGAGAGGCCATGGAATAGAGAAGACATTGTTGAGAGAGAAATGGAACTGGAAACAAGTTTGAAATGATGGCCTTGCAAACAGACCAGGTATTTTTGAGAATTAGAACTGTGAAAGATGCCTTGTAGCAAGACCACGTGGGGTAAAATAATAGGTGATTGGTGTTCGAAGTATTAACAGCACTGTGTGGCAAAAGCTAATAGGCTGAAAAACATTTATAAGGTATTGTAACAAAGAAATAGTTTGGTTTCTGATAGAATGGCATTGAGATGTACATCTCTTGTGTCTCACCCTTCTATAAGATTTATAATGGAATAAAATTTCTAAAAATGCCTCTGTTACCCCATCTCTGGGGTAACTAGAGCTGGGTTTCTCCAACAGGCTGCTTTTGCCAGGCAACATAATTCACATTAAAAAGGTGCTGCAGCTCTTTTCCTGATCCATTTAATTCCTCCATAACTTTTATCTGCCTTTCTTTAAAGTGCCTTGGCAAGCTTTGGCTGTGTCCATACTCAGATGCTGAGGCAGCAAGGCTCAAGAGCCAGCCTGTCTCAGCTTCAGACATTGCACTTAAATGTATAAGTCAAAACTTCAACCTCTGTCACTCCTATAAGGGCATTAGCTGGCTGGGTGTTTTGAGGGAAGATGAAGTATTCTGAACAAAGGCAAATCGTGGGGATAAAAGTATCTTTGATTTACAGATTTATAAAGTTTTTTCTGACAAGGTTATTTGCATTTTCTCATCCATTAAATAAGTTTACTTCTGATGACAGAAATATACGTATATTTCTAAAGTCTATTCAATTAAATAATTTGATTACATTCAAGATGAGTTAAGACTATGTTATTGATTTCTTTCTAGAAAACCCACATTGAGTAGTGAATATGGCTGCATAAATTGTGTATTTAGATGTTTGAACTGGTTATTGGCACAGAAAGTAAGATGCTTCTGATATTAAAAATAAATACTTCAAAGGCAAAAGCCTCCTCATGACACTTCTGGAAATGCTTCTCATATCCTGTGCCGAGGAACAGAAAGGGAAGTTTCTAAACCCAACTGCGGTAGCACAGAACAACTCTTTCAATTTGTTGTGGAGGTTTGGGTAAAGCAGTTCCAGCCAGTTCAGAGTCCCAAATAATATAATTTCAAAGGAATAATATTCTTCTTCCATTCTGTCTTGTCTTTTCTTTATCTTACACTTTGGAATTCTTTCTTTAAAACTTGGCAGAAGCCAGGTTTATAGAGTGGGTCCAGGCACAGGCTTTGTATTCAAGCCAAATATTATCTTTGTCTATGCCAAGGCAATTAGAGTAAATGAAGTGAAGCTGCAGAGACCAGATCATCAAGAGTAAATCATTACAGATCCTTTAACCTGAGAATGCTTACGAGACTGAGCCAAGAGAAGCCCAAGCTTTTGGACTCTGATCATTTATTGATATTTTAATTTTACTTGAATACTATTTTTAAAAATAATTAATAGCCAGTAGAACTTTATTTCTCCAATACTTTTTTTCCTAATTCAAATCAGAAGTAGGATCAGAATGAGAATATTTTTGAAATTATTCCTTTGTAAGTGGTGATAGATACTTCCTACAGACAGTATTGACTGAATGTCTTTTTGAACAACTAATGAAATTAAAGTATTGATTTTGTTTACTGCCTTTTTTTTTTTCCCTTAGTGTAGCCTTCTCTCTCTAAAAACTTACCACAAACCTCTGGGGAAAGCAAAGGTGTTCACCTGAAGGTTTCTCCTATTGAATCAGATAGATCCCTCGGGATTGATAAAACATATGAAAGGATTAAAGTATGGGAGCTTTTTTGATTATATTGGTTGTAAATAAAACCATTATCCTAAAAGAAAATTTGAAGTAGATTTCAGTGCCGTCTTTGTGCTTTTCCCTCTAAGCAGTACTTGTATCTGATCTAACATTATATCTAAATAACATACCTGCTTTGCAGCTGAGAAATTACAGCTTCTTTCTGTAATTCAAAACTACTGAATGCACACAAGATATCATTTAAATGCCAATGTGTAATGCTGGGGGATGCTGGGTTTACCTTTTCTGTGATGTTTCCTATTTCAAAACAATCATTTAGGATGCATTTAAGTTTCCTGCCGCTTATTTGCTCATGTGCAAAAAAGGAATGGCCATCCGGTTGAACTTGTTCAGACCAGAGAGAAAAATTCTTTGATGGAATTTTAGAAATGGGATTCCCTCTCATCCTGCTCCTTCCCCTCCAGTTTACTTATTGGCTTCTTTAAAAAAAATTCTCAAATGAGGAAAGTGACAAGTTTGTCAGTCAGACTTGAAATAGAACAGACAACTCTGAGGAGCTTTTTGGCTTTGTGTCCTTTAATGTTCCGTGGAATGTTTAGCAAGATTCAATCTCAGTGACTCCTTTTAAAATACCCAGTTTAAATGTCTGAGCTTTTCCAGCCTTGAGTTTCCTTTTCTGCAAAACCCAAACGTCAGTTTTCAAGGAACAAACTACCAGCAAATGGGTGTGAAACCATGAGCAGTTTCTTGTGCATGTACTTGAGTGGAGAAACTGGGAGAAATCACGTATGTGCTGCTCCACACAGAACCGACAGTGTAATTTTCCAAAATCTGTTTGCCTCAGCTGGTGATAGGGGAGGGTTCCAGCAGCTGCTTTTTAGCCAAGAAGATGACTCAATGTCACTGATGTATGAAAAAGAAGTTGCAGTTACACTTCCTTTGTGATTCTGCTCCTCAGGAGCAAAGGTTGCTCTTTAGAAAAAGGCAGTATTAATTTACAGCATTGGTATTTAATTTGAGGTTTTGCTATGTTTACTTATTAGATTTGTTTGCAATTGAAATGCTAAATATTTTGCTAGATAGCATTCATATGTGATATATATGTAAAATATTGTACAGAGACGAAAATATGATTTAAAGGGAATTCCAGAACACTATTTTCTAGTCTCCTGTAGCAGAATAATTGAGATCTGCATCATAGCCAGAGTTTATCCAGATTTAGCCCTTTTAAAGTTGATTTGCTTCAAGGTTTTGGGTTTTTTTTGTTTTCTTTTGGATTCTCTTTCTTCCTTCCATTCCTCTACAAGAGACAAGAATTTAATCACCCATTTTTAGGGCAGAGGACTCTAGACCAAAGCCTGTAGTGAAGAAGTGGTTAGGGGATCAGTGTTTCCAGTTCCAGTTTTCACCCTGATCTCCAATCCTATTCAGAAGTCCTCTGTCAAGGTGTTAAAACTGAGTCCTTAATGTGGTCAGAATGTACAAGGAAGTGCAGCTGTGGAAACAAATAACACATCAAAGCTTTGGTGTTTTCACTCTGTGTGTGAAACACGACATGTTAAAACTGTATGGTACTTTACAAAACTGTTATCATCAAAAAAGAAAACAAACCAGAAGAAGCTTGCAGCAAAGCTCTGAAAGCCCAAGGGGTAACTGTGGATTTCCATAACTGTTAAATAAAACAAAAAGTCCGATGCATCTTCAAGAGGTGCAGGTCTGGCTGTTATGGGACTTGCTGCAGTTTAAATAAATTGAAAATAGGCTGTGTTTTAGACAGAGAAATGATGAATTCTGTAAAAGCATTAGACAGTGACATGGCTTAGCAGAATTTGGCCACCCTTGGGAGAAGGGTCTGAAAATACAAACTTATATAAAGGTGAGAAATCAGAGCTGACTCTGTCATTCTGCTCTGACCAGGAGGATTGTGCATTAGCCAATTGTACAGGAAACAGCAAATATGGCAATGGTTGATCTAAGAAATCACTTAAATGATCTGCTACCAGCTTTTCCACCAGCAGCTGTCAGACACTGTCCAACTCTGTGTACCCAGACTCTAACACAGCAAACAAGCAGGACTGTGTTTAAAGCAAGTTTGTTTTCTATTTTCCTCTGTCTGCAGGCCCTGTAGGGAACGGTCACGGCTACAACAAACTGAGCTTGATACCAGAATGCCTTGGCAGGAACAGTAAGGCTTTCCAAGTCCTCAAGTTAAATAAGTTTAAAAATACAAGATTATGTTGCACAAATAAAATAACCCAAACCCTGAGCCCTCTCCGAAAGAGCTGTTTGTAATGTTTACTTTTCCAATGAGAGCCAAGCTTGGCTGATGCGTTATGAGAAAAGTTTAGGTAAATGTGAAGGACTTCAGTTAATGTGTTCTTGACAGAATTAAATAAACTGGTGTCTAGGAAGCATTATTAAATTAAATATTATGAAGTGGTGTCCCCCTCCTGGAGGGGGGAGGCGTGGAACTAGATGATCTTGAAGGCCCTTTCCAACCCAGGCCATCCTGTGATTCCATGAGGTAGAACAGTTCTTGCCGTTATAAGTGAAGAACCCTGAATTTTGTGTCTAGTCGCTCATTACGATTGCATTGTCAGTTTTTCTGTAAGATGTTTGAAAGCAGTTTAAAACCTCCTGGCTAGCCATGATTAGTGACCAAGGAGGAAATGTTTCTTTCAGATTAATTAAAGATTAATTTAATATTAATTAGATTATTAAATTAATAAATAAACTGCTGGAACCCAGTGTCGATCCTTCCAATGCTGGCAGGAACACTCAGATCCTGGCAGTGGCTAATGTCAGTTTTGGGATGTGCCATGTTTTTGGTAAAGTTGCTGGGATCATTGGTAGTTGATAATGTCTGTTAAAGGTTAACATTATAAAGTTAAAAAATGAGATGTTAGATTTCCTGGCACTTGATATGTTTCCTCCTGGGGATCCTGTACTCAGAACTGTGGGCTGTGCAGGTTCTTCTCATGTGTGATTGCACCATGGGGTTCTCTCTACATGGGATCATTAATGGTTCCAATCTTATAATAAATGGGGTTGAATAGAGCAGGGCTCTCATGGTTTTACTCTAAAAATAGATTAAAGCATAAGAAAAAACTAGAAGGTTACATCTCTAGTTTGAAGTTTCTAATTGCACTAAAAATGGTGTTTTAGAAGGGCGGGTACTAAAATAGTAGTTCCACTTTTACGCTTCTACCTTTTCTATATCTTGACCTGTATTTGTGAACTTCATTGGGAACGTACCCATGTCCAGTAGTTCAAATTGGGGTCCATATCGATTTTTCATCATCATGTCTCAAGCTGTTAGAGTTGCTGTGGGCATTTAAAATCAGTACTACTTCCCCCTGTATTTTTGATGTACTCAGTATTGTAAGAAGCGGTGTGTAGATAGATTTCACTAATAAAAGTCATTATTTAATTGAATTTCACAAAGAACCTTAAGACGCCTTCAAATGTATTTGTTATATTTTATCCAGCAGTGTAGAGCAGACAGTAAGTGTGGAGAGTTTTTGGAGTATAAATTGACTACAATTGTCTGTAATTAATGTTAAATACTTGCCATTTGAAATCAAAGCAGTTTGATAGGATGCTGGAATCACACTTTTATTTCCTCTTTCAATGAACCTTTCTGTTAGAGATGTCAGGGAACTTATAGAAAGCAGCTCATCTGAAATTTTGTGTTTGTATAAACATTCTGTCATCAAACTTCTTGCTGGAATACTTACCTAAAGTACAATATGTGACTGAAAAACTAATGTAAATCAATTTAAGGATGCAGAAACATAGTCACAAACATTTATTTCCCTGTTCATCTAGATTGATTGCGAAACTGAGCTTCCTAGATACAAGTGTAACATCTTTAGTTCATCTTTATCCCTCGTAGTGAAACAAAATGTATGCTGATCTATGAACCCCACTGGAAGTTTTATCACAAACACTTGGGGGTTGCTTTAGCTAATATGACATCTGTGCATGATTATGCATCCCATCACTCTTCCTGATGCTACTCTACTATTCCTCTATTAAAAGTGTCAGGACAATACTGCCAACATGATGGTGCTGGGTTTTAATCAGCACAGACACAGTAAACAACTGTTCATTATGAAGATCAGAATATAAAATGGCTTGAAGTCATCACTTCTAAATAAAAAGCTGATTTTGTTAGTTGAGTAAAATGATCTCAAGGTACTCCTTATTTTAGGTATATTTTCCATCTGTCTCAGTTGATAAGGAACTTCTGGCAGTCTAATGAATTCTTTGATCACTCTAACTACTAAACCTGCATTTTAACCGATTTGAAATATATTCATACACATCTGTAGGAGTTTCTTCAGAACAGCCTGTTACAGAGAAGGTTCTCAATTTCTTTTACAGAAAGATCAAGCCAGGAAAATGTTATATTTGTATTCATGTGGAAAAGAATATATTAATATATATCTCGATCCTATTAACTTCGGTTTAAGTTCTGTAAGTTCATCTCAAATTTGGCATGCAATTCAACTTACTATGTATGTGAAGTAACAGAGGGGAGTGTTGGGAAATTAAGGGTAATGATGACCTGCTTTGCTGTGTTGACTCTTCCAGCAGGTGTTGCTTGTCTATGTGGAAATAAACAGAAATAACACACAGGACTGAAATTCTTGTGTAACCTGAGTGATAATCAGAACTGTAAAATGCAGCCATGAAAGTTTCCAGATGAGATTGAATTTCTGGCCTTATTGACAATGCTCAGTTGTTCAGTGTTTTCCTTTGGTGGTCATTGTTATATAGCAATCTATTCTCAGCTGCTTCACTTCCAGTGAAGAGAGGAAGGATTTGCAGCTTTGTGGTGACACATTTGTTCCACTTGGCCTTGATTGTGGTGGTCGATATGTAGGTACATTTTCTGACTGGGATCAGAAAACCTCAGAGCTCTGTATAGAGGCTCAAGCACTGATGCATGGCATGAACTATATTAGTTTGCCCTTAAAGTAAACCCTAGCAATAGAATACTAATAGTAGTATTTCTATGTAATGATTTTTATAATAAATTAAAGATGTATTTCCATTTTCTGGATAATAATTTCTAGATAAAATTTCTATTATATATATGTATGTCAATGTATGCATATTATATTTTTGAGAGGAAGGTGGTTTTGTGATTTGGTAGCACGTGCATTGAATTCTCAGAAGTGTCATTTCCAACAGAGATTACAGATGTTACAAACTGGGTTTTGTGGGAGGTTCTTTTCACTTCCACCAAGGAATAATAGCACTCACTAAGGTGACTTATATAATTTTATTCTGATTGAGGAGTCCAGAGCGCTAATCTGTTCAGAGTGCCTGTGTTAGAAGGTTTAGGGTTAAATTTCCTTTTTTTTCTGTGTGCCCAATATGGTGTTTTGTGTGAAGTAGCTGAAAATGTATTGCATCAGAGAAAGACAGGGAGAAAACATATCTGCAATGTGGTAGCTAAGAGAAATGAGAGATAAGGGCCTGCTGTGAAATTATCACTGTAATGGGAGCTGGGGTAAACATATTTTGGGTGTTTTCACCCTTTGTTCTCTGTGCTATTCACTGTCACGTGTCTCCATGTACTTAACGAGAATGAGAGAAAGATTAATTCCAGTCTTGTGTAAGACTCTAGTATAAGGTAGAATAACTATTTGCAACAGGTATTTTATGATCTTATGTCCAGTGGAATGCCAGCAGAGAGAATGTCTTTAGAGGATGTGACCCTGATTATCCTAGCATTCTCCTGGAATGTGGCTGTCAAGGGTTCAAATCCATTCACACACTTTTTCCTCAATACTACATTACTGGCTAAATGTGGGTAGTTTTTCTTTGCATCAGCACCATATCCTCTATACTTTCCTCTCTCCCACAGCTGAATCCAACCTAATTTGTGGTTTTGGCCAGAGCTCCTTGTGGGTCCCTTCCAACTCAGTTTACTCTGTGATTCCATGACTTTTATTTTCAAGATGGTGAAGAAATTGTTCTGCAAAGTGGGGAAAAATAATCATGTAGGCAAGTTAAATACAGTTTTCTTTGCTGGATAAAGGAGTTAAAAACCACCAAATAATTTAAAAAATATCTACTGACAGTTATTTTAAATGGGAATATGTCCTTCAACTGTGAGGGTGATGCTGTGTCAAATCTATTCACTGACACTGAATCACTCTAAAGTTTCTCTCTGTATTCCTTTTATACCAAAAGTAGTAAAAGAACATATCAACTAAGGGTCCTCAGTAGCATCTGTCTGAGTAAGGATGTGGCTCAAATATGTCTCACTTCACTCTCTTCATGTTCTACAAACTACAATTTGATTTAATATCTATTTAGAGGACAAAAAACCAATTGAATAAGACAGCAGATTGTTTAAAGTTTTTCAATAATCACTTAAGATTCAGGCATAGATTCTTGACAGACGTTGAAAGAGAAGATTAAACCATCTGGATGAAGATTGACAGACAAAATAAGTAACAAAAGATAATTTTGCATGAGAAGGTAGATGGATTTTCTTTGTGACTGGTGACTTTCAGATGCAATCATCAAGTGCCTATTTCAGCTTCTGGTTGTAAATCCTGAGCAAGAACCATTCTGCATGTATTTTGGATTTGAAGTGTGGTTTAAAACATGTGCATATGATTTTGAGAGCGGTATATTAAATATATATATATATATATATATATATATATATATGACTAGGAGATGTAGAAAGGTTTTTCCTGGTTTTCAGAGGAGGTAGAATGTTTTGTCTAGTTTTTGAGACAAACAGTATTGGTAGTCATTTAAGATATTGGACAGAGAGACCAAAATCTATTCCTTATGTTGTGATAATGGATAGATATTGTGAACTCAGCTGTTTAAGAGGAGGCATTTTACACTTTGAAAAACAGAGTGTTTTGCTGAGACAGCTCTCACCCACTCGGAGTGCTTGAACTGCTTATTCAGATGTCATGTATTTGCATTTTCTGTTCGTTTCCCACCACATCCAGAAGGCTAAACAAAGTAATGGGGTAAAGAGAAGGAGTTTTAACTCTGTGGTGGTGAACGACTAAGCCAACACTTACTAGCAGCTTGATTTTCAATCCAATGTCAGAATGGTATTTTTGTCACTCTGTTGCTCTAAGTTAACTTCAACTAAACGTGGTGTGGGATGTATATTCTGTGCAGGGGTCACCTGAGTGACCCTGTTCACTCCAGCTCTCTGAGGTATGGCTGCTTATCTCCCACAAGCAATTATCTGCCCTGCCCAGTGATGCATGCTATGAGGCTGGAGCACTGTGAATGTGTAATCAAAGTGATTCCCTCCCAGTGAAACTTGTTTTGGACCTTGAAAGCAGTTGTAAATTATTTTCAGAAGAATTTTACCCCCCTTCTATTATCTATTTGATAGCATCCATTTCAAATGGAAAAGCATTGTGGTACATCCCCTGCCAGCTGGATGGATTTTACTGGGAATTGGGTAGGTGAATGCATGGTGTAGTTGATGGTCCAATAGTACACTCTGAAAATTTTATATTCATTTGCTCTTCTCCAGTGAAAGTCTTAAGTAGTAGAATAAAAAGAACAAATGCTACATGCCTTCCTTGGACATTTTTTTCTCAACTCTGAAGTAAAATGGAATATTTGCAAGCAATCCTGTGACAAAATGAGAAGATTTTTCAGCTGTGAATGTACATGCAGCTTACCTAGAAAAGGGCTCAAAGCATGGCATCTGGGAAAGTGTTTTTCCTACTCTCCCTGCCAAGCACTTCCATTTCATAATGTCAAATTCAGATAAGCACATTGTAGCCTGACCATTGAATGCTGAACTGACATTAAGGAACAGGTTTGGGAAACAGTTTGAGAGTCTCTGGAGCAGCAGATTTCAAACAGGGATGCTGCAAAGTAGGGAGGGAGAAGCGGAGTGTTGGAGCGTGTCAAGTCTTGAATTTATAAATGTTACGAGAGAATTCCATTTATCCTTGGTGTGAGTTCATCAGAATCATTTATGTCTCTCTTCTTGGGTAAGAACAAAGGGCATCTGGGTTTTTATGGGTTGGTGGTGGTTACAAGGAAAATGTACTTGTGTGGTAACTTTTGGAAAATATGTGCGCATCTAGAATTGCAATTTTAGTAAGCTTTTTTCAAGAATGAGTGGATATTTTAGAGAAAAGCTGCTTTCAAATAGTGATTTTTCTTCCTATGTCTATCTTTAAAAGCAGCAATAAAATTAATATAATTTAACACAATAAATATTTTAATTTAATATAATTTTATAAATATATAAAATCTCACTAATTTCAGTGAGGCACTGCTTATGATCTGATGGAATGGCAGAACTCTAGGTAAAGCTTTCCATGCTTTGTCATATGCCAGCTGCTTGCATCCAGCAAGTGCATTCATTTCAATGAATGCAGAGTGTCACATATTAAGCTGCATGTCCTGTTTACTTCAGTGAAACTTTGATCTCCCAACAAAAATTCCTATTGACATTAGGGAATAATTGCAAGAGTTTCGTTGTCTGAGAACACTTACGTGCAGTCTCATCCTTCCTTTCTGCCCGAGCCACAGAACCTGTGCAAAGCAGATCTCTGCCCTGTGCAGATTGCCTTATTAATTCTGCTCTCCAAAAATCAGTGTACTGCTGTTTTCTCATCTCTAACCAAATATTCACCATTAATCTGCTTTGGAGTACAGCATGGTTTGTAACACGTCCGTAATATATCTGACATAAGCAATCAGGTCAAACATTATTGGGAGGCAAGCAGGCCCGAGAAACAATTTTAAAAATTAATAAGGGAATAAAATATGTGCATTTTATATATTTGTTTTTCTTTAAGCAGTTTACAAAGAAATTGTTTTCTGTTCTGATAAACCGCCAGCGTATTTCTTGCAATGTGGCTGCCCCAGTGTGAGCTGCTGTTCTAACAAGGAAGAAGCGCCGAAGCCATGGTTTTCAATTTTTGGGATTACTTTTACTTTGACGTGGAGATGTTATTGAGCAATAGTTGATGATCCAATGCAGAAACACATACTTTTGTCTATATAAAGCACAATGGTGAATTTGAACTCCATTAGGAAGTTCAACATTTTTAATCACTAGGGGTAAACTAGTGGTTTACTAATGAACGTGTCACATTGAATAAGAGTCTTTAGGCAAGTGTTTCCCTTTCGTGGTATTTTTCAGCTTGAAGTTGATCCTTTTGGCCTTGAGATAAAATCTTTTTGCAGTTTTGGACTTTCCTCTTGGGATACAATTATACCTGTCTAGAATAAGAAAGTATAGATTCTACCTTTGGGTGCCTCTGCACATTTTCATTTTGGAGTTTCTTCATTATCCTTCTCTGATGAAAGAAGAGGTAAGGTAAACAAGGATTTTGTTGTCTGCATCCAAAGCAATGACAATTCACGGAAAAATATCAAATATTGACTTTGGAAGTCTTACACTGATTCAGCTGGGTGAGAATCAGAGGTATATTGTTATAGCAAAAAGGCAAAGAAAATCTATTACACCTTCCTTCTGGGCAGTATTTGTTAATCCATTGTATTTTCTGCTTCCCTTCACTTCTATGAATTTTATCTACCTATATTGCTACAAATGGACTCATAGAGAAAAGCAATACTGTGACCAACTCATACAGTATTCCTACTCCTCTCATTCTTCCAGCCTTGTTTTTTATCTAGGACACCTCCTCAGCCTGGTGTGGTTGTGCTAGATTTGACATGAATTATTCTATCAAAGTTGTTTCTTGCTGCCACGTACTTCTAGGAAAAAAAAACAAAAAACCACCTGAAAAACAACAACAAATAATCTCACAAACAAAATCCTGCGAACCACACAAGATAAAAACAAGCCATAGATGAATATCTGACTCTACATGGCAGGAAGGTTTGTTCTTGAAGAGATCCTCTGCGGTGCAACCTCTGTGAACCACCTGTCACTAGATCCCATGGATGTGATGTACTGCCTTTTACTTCCCCCAGAAAAAAAAAAAAAAGGCAAATCTTTGTCACAGTTTTTCCCAGACCTAATAATTTACAGAAAATTCATGGAAAATTAGTCAAAACACCTAGAATGATACACCAGCAGAATCTGTAAGGGCTTCTTTGTGCCTGAAGTGTGTGTGGGTTTTTTTTTTTTTTTTTTTTTTTTTTTTTTTTTTTTTTTTTTTTTTTTTCTGTAATTCCTGAAGATCTGCCTACCTTGGCTTCAGTAGGAGAGGAAATGTGCCCTGAACATGGTGATGCTTCTGGAAAAACTTCTGAGAGGAGACTCCTTTTCCCTTCCCACTGTGGGAAATGTGATTCAGTTTGCACAGCAGCTGGGGCTGCAATCTACTTTCACAAGTCAGCAAAACACCACTCTCATTTTTGTCAAAGAGCTGGTGCCATGCCAGTGCTGCTGTCTCATGTCTCGGTGTTTTGTAGGATTTGACACACACTGCGCTGAGGATTTGGAAATCACTTTGCTATTTGGGGATCTCACTTGGGAGGTGAGACGGAGGACGTCTGACCAAAACGAAATATTTTACTCTACATGTCAGTTGTGCTGTGCAATCCTAAAGGAAAACATGATGCCCGAACTGGCTGCCCACTGAGATTTAGGCAAAGTCTTGGAAGGGAGCTCCTTTGGATGTGAAGTAAATGCCAAGTGAGATGTGCATGGGGGAAGTGGGGTATGCAAACCTGGCTTTCTGCCCACTTTTTAGATTTCTGTGACAAATAAAAAGACACTTGGAAATGGTGTGGCTGCTGAAGAAAGCAAATCTCTGTGAATTCCAGCCCCTGGTCTCTGGAACAGCCATCTGGGTTTGGCAACAAGAGGTTTTCTCAGCTTCATCTTTGTTAATGGGCAGAGCACTTTAAAAAGTCAGCTTTGATGTAAAATAGAAAGATGTTTCACTTTGGTTTTACAGCGCTTTGAAGATTAAGTACATGTGATTTCTCAGATCTCTTTGTTTTCCCCTTATCCTTACTACTTCACTTGCTGTTCTCTAGGGTCTAAGGCCTTGTAGGAAATGCTGTTTTCAGAGATGAAGGTGTTTTGCACTTTGGTGTTTTGCCTTTTCCTGTGTAAGTACACTTTATACACACCCAGGTGCCTGTTGAAGGAACCCTGTGTTCGTATCTGGCTGGAAAGATAACGCCTTGCAAAAGATTAGTGTCAAATACCAGGAGGAACGTTTGAATTCAGTTTGACTGTCAAAGCTGGGGGAGTGGTGGAAGGGAATAAATAAATTGCTTTTCAAAAGTGGGGGCTGACTAGTGTAATAAGATGTTTTTGAGCTGTGGTGTTTGCCAGGACAGTAGGATGGACTTGAGTGTAAAAGATGTCAGCCAGTTCCAGTTTCCTTTTGTCCCATGGGGGGCAAGAAGGACCATTTTCTTGTCTAAACAGAGGACTTAATACCCCAAATTTCTGTATTGTTGTAGCACGATAAATGGGTAAAAAAGGGAGTATACTATGGATGTAGTTCAATCATTTGGAGTTGCATTTGGATGTAATTTTCATAAAGGATATCAAATAGCAAATGTGACAAGTCAATCATTAAGTACTTAGGACTGAAAACAAATTTTCTCTGTGGACAGGTGGTATCTTGTTTGTGAGGATGCTTCTTGCAATTCCCCTCCAAAAGTAAGCAGTGGTTTGTAGTGGAAACCTCAGTATTGCACTGGGTGGGGAAGAATTGAGTGGATCCTCTGTTTCTAATACCAGGAAAGGCTCTATTTGTAGGAGTTTGTGTGTGGAGGTTAAGGGGATCCAAGATTCCTCAATTGTTTTCTCTCTGAAGAGCCTGTGCTACCTTTTTAGATGCTTTGTACTGTTCTTTTGTCTGTATTGTGACACATAGTGAGGAAAAAGGGGTTCCTTTGTGGGTTTTTAGACAGTTGATTCTGCAATTGTTCTTTTGGAATAATTTTATTTTGGGAGGGGACAATAGCAATTGCCTCCGTGTTTCCCTGCAGAGGCTTGTAAATACCAGTTACCTGCTGCTCTCTTACTGTACCTGAATAAGTGTTATTATTATGTGACTGATTATCTCCTTTGCTGTAATCGATGTTTTTCTTATACTATTCTGCTGGAACAATAAGATAATTTAGTGAATAGTGATGAAAACAAGTGCCACTTAACTGGGAAGCTGGTGAGGTGTAGGAAGACATTTTGGGATACACACCTGTGTGTCTCTCTAGGATGTGCGAATCTTCAACTTTAACAAACCTGTGGGGTTTTTGGAGGTCTTTTTTTTTTTTTTTGCATATAAACCACCGTTAAATGCAGAGAAAACAGGATACATGTTGTATTATTGGGTCTCTCCTTATTCCTGTGGAAATGTGATCTTGGGCATTCAATAACAGTCTAAATACCTGTGGTCTTATGACACAAAATGGGTGTTTTCTCTGTATAGAAAAAAAAAAAAAGAACCTACAAAGGTATGTATAATGGGTTATAGTGTCATTCCCAGTTTTCCACAGAGAAGTTGCGTTTATCATCCTTCCTTTATATTATGATTGTACTTTTTCAGGATGGTCTTTGTCTTATTTCTATCTTCCAAGGTGTGGGTTTTTTTGTTTGTTTGTTTGTTTTTTGTTTGTTTTTTTCTTTCTTCACAATGGGAAGCCTCTGTTTTCGCTCTTTTTCTGCCAGAAGTGTAAATCTGCTTCATGGCTATCTTTGCTGCAGAAAGAAAGTTTGATATATATTACCATAATTACACTTTTCTCTGACATTAATACAAATGGAATGAAAAACAATCCCTAGATAGGAGGAAAAAAAAAAAAAAAGAGGAAAATTATTTTCTAATATAAAAGCACATGATTAAAAAAAAAGAAAATATGCTTTTAAAAATTCTTGGGTTTGTTTTAATTCCTTTAAATCAAGTGTTGTGTTTGCACATACATGTTTATTTGATAAAACAGGGACACTCTGATAAAAGTTGATTGTCACAGCAGTGTTCTATTGCTAAATTCTTTCTTTTTATGGCAGAAAATATGATACTCACACTGCATATATCTGCAAAGAAACAATCCATGTGCGACAGTGTCTTTAAAATGTTTGCTTTATTGAGTTGCCCTGTGTGCCTCTTACACCACTTCTTTTTTGGTTGTCCAGAGTTTCAAGGATGTACTTAGAGTATTTATAGTTAATTTTTTTTTTTTCTAGTTTCCTTACTTTTTAATTAGTTACAGAGTTTAGGCTTTGTATTGTAGAATTTAGTGGTAGAAAATACAACAACTAATCATTGAACTGAAATATTAGGAGTTTCTGGAGGGGCTTAAAGGTTAGAACAATATGTTACAGAAAGAGGTTGAGTATATCTTGTGTCTGCCTTGGGAACCCAAATGGGCTGGGTGGCATCTTGACATCTTCCAGACATTTTGACTCTGATTCTCTTTAAACTAAGATGAAGAGTTGTTCTACTGTGTTCACATATAAGTATCTACTTAAAGGATGTCTGAAATGACACTGTCATGTGAGTTTTTGTTCCATATTTTAAAATTCAGGAATCCCACTCATTCCAGCATACCATCGTCCTGATGAGAAATCTTAAAGGAGAAAGAATGGCATCCATATTTTAGGCAAAGAGATGCACGATCAGGACGTGCTGCTGAGTTTTTTTCATCAAGTTCACAAGTCCTTTCGACATATTGCAGCTTTTTCTGAATTGCTCTAGAACCATCACAGACATCTATAGAAATATTAATTAATTATCACTGATTCTGTCATATAATAACATGAGATACCTGTGAGTATACTCTAATCACAAGAAAAATAGGTAACAATGGTTTTGAAAAATAGGTATCTAAGGGTATTAAAAAGTAGGTATCTAATGGTATTGAAATAATTGTATCAAAAACACAGTATATATCTGCTCATTAATGTGTCACCTGAATAAATAGTCAATTCACATAGTACCACCTATGTTTTAATCCATTGATTTAATCCATGTACTTTCAGTGATGCAAATATGCATGCAAATATATCTATTTTAATCAAGAATTATAGTATACTTTTCAGCCAGTCTTTTAAAATAGTATTAAAAATTGTCATGTATGAGAGGGAAATGCAGTACTTCTGTGGGGACTTGTGAGTGAGATAGACAAGCCATAGAGCCAAGGCCCAAATTTGATCTTAAAAAGGCAATGCACAATTAGAATTTACCCATGAGATGTCTGGAAATATAATATAAATATCGCCCTGGTTTATATTGTAAGCATGTGGCATCCATTCTACTCCGTTATCTGGCACATCCCTCAATGCAAATGACTTAGTTTACTATGTTGTGTACCCATCAGGGAAATTGCATATGGATGGAACAGGGATAAAACCCTACCATAAACGGTCCCATTCCGGCTATTCCAGTTTTATTTCTAGAGTTCTGCGTCTCTGTTGCAAACTGTGAAATTCCCCCCTTTACAAGCATTTAAACCCTAGGAATTCTGCCTAAGTATAGCAGGATTCTGATTAATTAAGGAATGAAGGAATAAAGTCAGCTTTTCTTCACGTGGTGTAACTTTGTCTGGTTGTTTCTTGTGCAAGCACATCACTGAGGAGCATGTGTGATGTGGTGTGGAGGCCCAGGTGGCATGGAAGGGGTATGGAGACATCTTTTATCCATATCTTTCCATTTTTCCATTCTTTTTTCCTCTCTTCCTCAACCAAGCACAGAGCAATAGACCTGCAAGCACAGCTCCATATGGAGGGACCTATTAAGGTCAAAACACTTCAATCATGCCTCCAAAATGCTCATTTTGTGCTGACAATTGTGCTGCTTGAACAATTTCCAAGTTCAAGCTGAGGAACTGCCATTTGTTTTGTCAAAGGTGAGCTAACGTGATGCTCTGGAAAGGCAGGGGAACCTGGAGAAGAGATCTAATTTATAAATAACTGCAGCTTATTTCTGTAACATTTCAGGAACACTGGTGGGAACAGTCACTTCCAGCAGAATGATGAGTCGCATTTTTTTTGTTGCCCATAGTATCTAGAAAAATGTTTGCTTACTGTTGCAAATTGAATTATGTCTCTCTTGTAATCTGGGACCACCAAAGAGAGTTACTACTTGCCTGTGTGTCCCATCCAGGGACTCCATGCAGTTTTTTCCTATCAGGATATCTAATAAATTGCAACTTCTTTCTGGGTTCTCTTTTGTAAATGTGACAAAGTCTTGAGTGATTACTTAAGAGTTTCAGTCAGTTACAATAAAGATCTCAAACCTTTTGGAGTAAAAAAATTCTTGTTTTTAATCCCAGTGCTCCGTATTACAAGGCAAAAAATTAATACCGTGTTGCTTAAACTGAAATAAAAATGATAAAATGGGTGGCAAGAAAATGAAATTCTGGTGTAAATGTTTTTGTAATTCCAGTCAGACTCTTTTGTTTCACCTGCTGTCTCCATTAACTGAATGCTGTTTCTACACAGAAAACCTTTTTTCTTGTGTGTTTTGTAACAATAAGTGCTGTTTTGCTAAAGACTGTGAACAAGTCAGGAGGGAGGAGTTTAGGCAGTAAATATTTGTGCAGTGTATGGGCCCTGCTAGCTAGCACGTGTGTTGTTTCAGATTAAAACTAAATGTAGGCATTGCACTGGGAAAAGCTATTTAAAGAAAACTTGTTTTGTCTCTGATACTGAGAGTGTAGAAGTGCGTGAAGACTGATCAAGAATAATTGGTTATGAATATTTCATCCATGAAAGAGTTTTCAGTGAAAAAGAAGATGACAGAGGCAGAAATGGATGAAAATAGGATTGGGGCATTATGAAAGGTGGGGAAAACCTCCTCTTTTCCCAGTTTTTATTGTGTAAGGAGAAAGTGGCACTAAAGATATAGGTTAGGAAAATTTGCTCTTTAACATCTCTGCAGAGTCCAGGTATATTCACATTTTCTAAATAATGACTTTTAAAAGTTGTTATTATTATCATCATCATTATTATCAGTCATTTCCCAAGATAGCTATAGGAAAACCTTTGGCAGAGTGAAATGGTATTTGATTCCCTGCGTATAATTTCATCTCGCTCTTTTTTTTTTTTCCGTTGACTTTTCCTTCCTTCCTTCCTTTTCCTGCTGGTCCACTGGATGGCTCTGTGATCACTCACATGCTCTACACAGGCATTTTTCTGTATTGTGATCATTGGCTTAATATCACACCAAAACTGCTGCTTCTCAGTGTGGAAGGCAAAGGCTGCTAATTTCAGCAGCAGAAATAGTTACACAGAAAACTTCTGTACCAAGAGCAGCGGCACAGAGAAGGGCCAGCCCCTGTCCCCTCCTGGACAGCTGTTGTTTTATACCACCTTGAAATTTCTCTGTGGACAAGCACAAATAGGAGAAAAGAGGGGGACTTAGTGGGTTTATGGGGAACAACATTATTGAGAATGGGTCTAGTTCAGGTGTACATCTGGATTGATGGGTGAGAATGGTTCTGCTCCTCTTCTTTGAGTAGGGCTTTCACTGAGGATCTAAGCCTCCCATGTCCCAGCTAGCCTGAGTGGTGTGCAATTTTGCTATTCCAGACGACAGCATCCCACACAGCTTGAGAGGATGCTTCCCTGGTGTTAATGCCAGTATTAAAGAGCATGCTTGGTAAGAGGGATTTGCAGCTTTGGCCTTGTGCCTTGCATATATCTGCATATAAATACTTGCAATGGATATACCCGGTGTCAGATGTACCACAGCATCCACAGTGTGGTGATGCACATTTTTGATAGGAAATGTTAATACCAGAGAAATGCCATCCAGGCAGATTGGGGCCTGGCTGGGACAGGCATGGCTGTGGTTTCCACACTCCCGCTGTCTGTGTTCTTGAGGCTTTCTCTTAGAAGAGAAATGAGGAAACAAACAGACGCAGTCTAATCTGCACTCTGCAAATTGCATGTTGTATCTTAAAAAGATATCTAGAGGGGAAGTGAATCTTAAAGGCCAATGGTGCTGTAGTCAATTAAAACTGAGGAAAGCAAGAGCTTTTTATAGCTATCTTTTCCTATAAATCACCGATTTCCTCTCCTTGGGAGACTGCCAGAGTAAAATCCAAGAATTTTTTGGCATTGCTGAAATCAGAGGAGACCGAGTTTATATTCCCAGACCTGTGTGGAGCAGAGCTGGGCAGTGTTTCATTTCTGCACCAAAGCAGAATAAGCCTCTAAAGAAATTATCATGTACATTCACGAATTACTATAGCACTGTGTAGTGGCACTACTATAAATTGTATCACAGGGAACTTCTGCCTTAGCACGGTGTCTTTAGAAAAAGGCTGAATACACAAGATGTCCTTGAATTCTACCCAGTTTGGCTTCTCTTAGAGACTTGAGCTGTGTCTGCAGTGTGTGAGCAAGGTCAGAGCATGTGGGCAGTATCCTGATCATCTGCATTGCTTAGCTATAAGATGAGGCTTTTGGCTTTGTTCTGAACCATTCCCTCTACTCCATGCCGAAACGAAGACTGGGAACAGTGCAGAGGGTGTGTTGCTGCAGGAGACTCCTCCTAAAAGCCGAGTGGCTGGGGTGCTCTCAGGTTGGCTTTCTTCCAGTGCTGGTTCTGGAGGCTTTGCCTGGAGCATTCCCACATCACTGTGCTGGTGGGAGGTTTTTTGTTAACTGTGCCTGCTCTTGGTTCTACTCTGAGTGTTTTCCTGCTCTGACTGTATAAAACCTTTTACCTGTGAGACTAAAAAAAGAGTGAACTCAGAGTTTATCTGCTGTGAAAGCCAAGGAAGGTGGATTAGTGGAACTGTGCAACTGCACAGTGAAGTAGATGGATTATTTAATAATTTAATGCAAGCAAGCAGTCTATTTATAACATTTTCACTAGTGTTCAGTAGTTTTCCCATAACTGCTAAACAGCCTGAAAATAGTTCCAAGGGTCTTAAATGATAGAACCTTTTCTAATTAGTGAGATGACATTGTGTCCTTGTCTCAGAAAAAAACTGACTTCAGGGCTCTGTTGGGTTCTTAGCACCATAGTGTGTTGCACAAAAGATTTCCTAGAAATCAGCAATGCTTTGGAAGGTGTTTTAAAAACAACAGAAAAAGCAAGCCCAAGCAGGAATTCATGCTATGGCTACTTGTGCGCATCTTCCTACATGAATGGAGTTATTTGAATACTTTGGACCAAATATTTTCCCTTTTTGAGTTAAGGGGATTTAGCTCAGATTATTAAATAACATAATTAATTGTTTGGTAGCCACTGGAAAATTAAAAGACTTATCTCTTTATAGTAGGGGTGATAATTACAAAAGTGTTGTTCACCCTCTGTCTCCAAGCACTTAGTCCAAGTTAAGGTTCATGAAGGAGGTGAGCAGTAAGAAGGGTAAGCCATAATAAAAGTGTTAAAATATTTTATTATCGGGGACCAAAGTCATGATTATCATACTAGGAATGCAAATTATAGTTTTTCTTCAGTTTCATTTGTTCTTGTTTTATTAACACATTAATAATTTAGTATTTGTTAAAGATTATTTTTGAGCTGGTACTTTATCTCATATAACCCTGATGGGGGGGCAAACAAAACTGGAAGTAACTTTCAGTTAGCTAATATATATCTAATAACTTTTAAGACTGTTAAGCAAAACAAGAATAAGATTATTATAAGTGTGTTTAAATTATAACAAAATGAAATAATAAAAAACCATTAAAACGAAAGAAACGAGGCCAATAATTTGCCTGTGTACCATAGCTGGTAATTGGAGCAAATACAATTCTTTTTGCTAACAAAGAAAATTCTTAAGGGCCATGTGGCTACATAGAAATAATGAGCTGTTTTTATTAGTTCATCTTAGGGCTGGTTACCTTCAGCTGTACCTCCAATTTTGACATGTGTATGGGTCTGTGCTGATACAGATACACTCCTCTTAACCATCCATGTAGGAAACCCACGTATCCGTCTGTGTTTGTGGTTATTTTCCTCTTTGTCTCCTCTATTAGATGCAATCACTCTATTTGTATGTGCAATTGAAGTGCTTACAAAGGAGCCATCTGATTTTGCCCTGGAGTTGTAATCCTGTTCCATATTTTGCTGTTTTAAATGTTCTTCTCCGACAACATCTAGATCTTGGCTTCTGTCTTCTAATACAATATACAGTATATTTTTCACATTTATGCCTCTGCACCTTCCACTCTTTATGAAACCAAAGCAGTGAAAAATGGACAGAATAAAGAATTGTGATTTTCTTTTTTTATTTTTTTTTGCTTGAGTTAGTATTAAAAAATAAAAACACCCCAAACCTAATTTGGCAAGATACTTACAATTAATATCTTTCTTATGATGGGTGGATTACAGCAGTCTTAAAAAACTTTAGAACTGCTTCATCTGAGATGACTTCCTCTAAATTAGCTCTAGGTATTTAATGCTTTATTTATATTAGACAAAATAGTGTGTTTGGGGGAGAGGGAATGTGAAGGGGAGAGCCCAAATTCCAGATTTTTTACAACAAGTGTTTGTTGAAATGCTCAGAGCTATCTTCTCACAGCTCCAAGAGGGGTACGTGACTGGGGAAGAGAATCCTGAAGAGAGGAAGATCAGAGATTTCTATATCAAACAAAGGAAGAAATTGTATTAAGATCTTAACTTCAAAAAGCTTTCCAGGGCAGCAAGTCAGTCTTTGTAGTGGAAGGAAAAGGGACAAGCAAGAGAGGCAGGAGAGAAGGGTAGGTTGAGAGTCCCAGCTCCCCTCAGAGGCAGTGGGGCTTCTGTGACCAAGCCATTGAACAAAAGAATTCCTCATAAGAGACAGAAGAGATTTCTAACTTAGTCATCAAGAAGATAAGGCTTGACTCTGAGCAGCTCTTGGGTTTCATTTCAGGCTTATGAAATATTTATAAGGCAACTTTGGTGTCTTCATTTTCCCAGAGTATGAAAGAATAGAAGATGATGATGTCTCAAGTCTACTCCTGTAACCTTAATACCTGTACTAAGTCTCAGCACAGCTTTGCAGAGAGGGTCTGCAGAGTGCACTGGCACTGACGGTGTGCAGTGCAGGGAAAGATTAAATGACCTGTGCATGGGCATCATCTCTTTACCTTGTCCTCAGTGAATTTTCTTGAGAGCATCTACATTGACATTTGAATAATTCTCTTGAGGCCCGAGAACTTTGGCTGGCTCTTAGAAGTAGCCACAGTGTAGAAACTAATTGTCTATGATTTAATGGTGAAATTTGGAATTCTATTAACCTGAGAATATTTTCATGTTCTTATAATTATTTTCATATCATATCTTTCTGTCTGAACTGTTCAGGACTAAGCAATTAAGCGAGCTGTACTAACATTGACTTTTTATCTTGTCTGACTTGTGCATTCTCCCTTTTTTTTTTTTTTTTAAGAAAGATATTCCTTTTTACTGTAGGGCCTAGCTCTGGAAATCCATTTCCTTTCTAGGGCTATCTTTATGTCTAATCCCTATCATAGGTCCACCTGTTTCTTGACTCTTTTTCCTTGCCCATGGACAAAGGTTTAATGGAATAGGCGCTTAAATGAGAGACTTTACACTAGAATTTCTTAGTGTGTCAAGAGGTTGTACACAGATTTGTGGAGCTAGTTCAGGTGAGTCGTGGGGAATACCTAAGAGCAAGCTGTTAGCCAGAAATGTAATTGAGGATCCAGGAAAGCTCTACTCTGTTGTCTAAAGAAAAGACTAAACTACATGGGGAAAAGTGTGGTGATGTCCACAGGGCAATCAACAATCAGATCTTTGCCCACTGTCTGGAAACCATGTCCATGCCTCGAAGCCTTTTCCACAGCATTACCCTGGTAGCTCCATACAGGTGATTAATTTAAATAAATATAAACTGTTAAAATGCGTCATTTCATTCAGAACCAGTGTGAAGTGTCAGCACAACCAACTCACTGGGATTCTGAGCTCTGTGTGTGGATGGTGAGACAGACAGCAAAGGAAAATGTGGTCCGTTGGCAAGACAGCAGCAACTGTTAATTAATTTGGGAAACAAAAGAAAAAAAAAACCCACCCAACTCTTAAGCAGTTTGGGCTTGAGCTAAAATTGTACAGGAAGATTAAAATCAGTAATTGTCACGGGTGTTAATTAGAACTGGGACCACACATGTAAAATATGGCTCACACAATATGCTGAAGAAGTCAGGTTTGAATCAGGTTACAGAGAAAAATTACTTTGCTGTAGCCTCTCTTTGTATATTAAATAAGTTTTTCCCCTGTGCAGCCTATGAAGTCTTTAGGGAACAGAGCTTATTAGAACTTAAGTGATAGCCGATACATTTGCCTGCATCCTCTCAAAGTTTGAACTCCCATATGTCAGCTCCAAAGCTGCAAACTCAGCCACAGTATTAAAGATCTGGGAGGCCTAAGGCACTGATCCAGTGTGAATGGAAATTCCTTGGTTTTCTCAATGTTATTTTAAAATTTCTGACACATCAAATGGCGTTATAAAGACATTTAGAGGGTTTAGCTCAGCTTCCTAAATCCTTTGGTGGGTCATAAATATTTAAAGTTGATTATTTAAAAGAAGGGAGATAAAGGAGGATATTTACCTGTGAGCTAATTTAAATAAAAATATTAATATGCCTCTGTATAGAATTTCCTTTCTTTAAAATCTCAACTATCGACTGCTAACTTGCAAAAATAAGTTTGTTCTTCTGGAAACTTAGCGAAAGATGGATATAAACCTGAAAGTCTTAATATACTGTCAGTTCAACATAAAACCTTTTATACACTCCAGTCACATGGATTTTAGTTCTAATAAATGTTTGCACAGAAAGTTCACTTATGATAATCTTCCCTGGAGAGTAGTATTGGATTGCAAAACTGTTGCAGGTTGCCATTCAACTTTTTTTACTCAAAGACTTTTTGAGTTTTACGGTTCTTGCAATTCTTAAAAAGAGTCTCCACCTGCTCAGACACCTTCATACTATTAATGTGCCTTGCTTTGGCATAGAAAAGTCTAAGGGTCGAGGAGGTCACAATAGTGCAGACCCAGGTGTGGTTTTTTTTTTTTTTTTTTTTTTTTTTTTTTTTTTTTTTTTTTTTTTTTTCCTAGAACTGATGGTATTTGGAAGGGCTTTTGGGCTAAGGAAAGGGGTTAATTGCAGGACCAGCTTTGCTGCTGTGATTGCTGAAGCTTTACGGAAGTAAACTTCCACTAAATGCCAAGTTTTTTCAGAAGTGTACTTTTTTTCCCCCCCTCTGCTAATCTGGGGCAAGTCTAGGTTACATCAAAAAATTCCTTGAATATGACATTATTGTACAGGAAAGTAATATTAGTAAGTCAGTGCAACTGCATCTGTTAGGAGAGGGACTGTGGTCCAGAGGAAAGCAGGCTGCGCTCCCGGATTCACATGGCCTCTTCCTCTGCAGACAGAGCTTCTGTCCCATGGAATCCCACTGGGTGTTTCACCATGCTTTGCAGGGATATGTATATCCTTACTAGGAAGAGGCAGGGATGATGAGTTTGGAGCTCAACATTGCTTCTGATCCTGAAACGCTTTAACTGAAAGATTCTTCATTGTGAAGTAAAAGCCTCTACTCGCCTTTTTTGAGCAAATGGATGAAATAGCTCTAAGATTAACCGCTCCAGGATGCACTGACCTTCGTGGCAGGCATAAACCTTTGTAATTACTTTTGCTAGGGCTTCCTATTTGTGTTAGGAGCTTTAGTCACTCTAGTCAAAGTTTGTCCATCTTGGGCCAGAGATGTGAAGCAAAAAAGTTCTGCTAATGAGAAGAAAATAGATTCCTATTAAGTGCCAACATTAAATTAAGTTCCTACTCTTCCTGTTGGCAGCATGGAGCCAGGCAGAAGGCAGAACCATATGTGCTTCTCTTAAGTGCTGATATGCTAAAGTGTTGTTAGCCCGATTTAAGAATTCTCCTTTAACTGTTAATAAGTGTGTTCTGGGACACTGAGTTATGGCCCAGAAAATCACCACGCTTGTTTCCAGTATTTGAAAATGTGGTTTGGTGCTAGAATGGGGGAAAAAAAAAATAAAAATTGACTGTTAGATTTGTTTGTATACATGCTGACACACGTGGAGCTATTAAACATAAATTTAAATACAGTACATGAGAATGGGAAGCTGGACAGTGCTTTGTGCACAATAGGAATTAGAAGCTGCGTAGAATAGAAGTACGGACCAAAGGCTTCTTGTCGCTGGTGGGTTTGGTGGAATCTCAAGCATCCCTTGCACCGCCCAGCCCTCTCCCCAGGTCCCCAGCTCCCTGAGCACAAGCAGTACTTCCAGTGCAGATGAATTCTGGCCAGCTTCAAAGTCTACATTCAATTAATACACGGCTTTCTCTGTACCCCTTCGGGAAGAGGTCAGCCATTCCTTTAGCTTTACCAAGCTCAGTCTATTTCATTTTCATTAGCCACTTCCTGGTAAACAGTTAGTGAAACCGACAGTCATGAGGGACAAATATCAATAAGAGTATTTTAGAAAAAAAAAAAAATCTATTTTCTAATTTTTACAGTCCCTGCTGTGGGAACAAATAATTCTGAACTTCAAGGAAAAGCAAACACAGGACAAGAGACTGGAAAAAAAGATCAAACCAACTAAAATATAGTGGCCAAAACACGGAAGGTAGGTTGGAAAGCAGAACTGCACCACAAAAATTAGGATTGACTTCTTCAGATTTGTTTCCTTTTAAAAGGTAGGTAAGAAATTTGGAGTACGGAACCATGAGTTCCTCCTCAAAACTGAAGTACAATCTGTTCTGCACATCTGTGAATGCAGATGGTCACTGTTCTTGATAATTTAGCACAAAAACTAACGCAGTTCCTTTGACTGAGGTAAAAACCACGTATGTAACTTGTGTTATTCATGTAGTAGTCCTGTGTACATCTTTAGTTAATAGCCATGACTATTTTCACAACAACAGGTCCTGTGTACGTTTACCGCAGTAAACCAATTGGTTTTTATAATAAAAGACAGGCTGAATCTGAAATGGCTTTATTGTTAGTAGGAAATGACACCACTTCCCCACATTTTTTTGCCACGATTTTAGGTCAATTTTTTGTGTTAATTTATATAATGTACATGCTTTCTAAAAGAAGTGGAAAATGTATTATAGGCTATTATTACGTTTATTGTGTTTTAGATTTGTTTTCATGCCCTGCTTTTCTCACTTAAAATAACAAAGGAGAAATATCTGTAGGATGGGGGAAACCACACAACACCATACTATTGGTGCCTGCAGTTATCTGGGAGAAACAAGCATGAGAAGTTAGTACTCGATAACTTGTAATAAAATGCACAGAAATATTATTAAAGGAAATCTTGGAAGAGGAAATAGTGTTGGGCTGAACGTTAAACGAAAGACTGTATTAATACCCAGGTAGTACTTATAACTGAAGTTACATAGCTTATTTGTTGATCTGGTCCCTTTTGCCAGTGTATCAAAGTTACAGAACTGAAGTGTGTGTGTATATATATATATATATATATATATATATATTAAGGAGAGTGAGCCCCAAGCTCTTTATTAGCACCAGCAAATTATAGCATCATCCTCTTTCAGTGTTTACAGTATTTTGTATCCTGTGTTTTGCCTCTTCTTTCAGTGTTAAGAAATGCAATTTGTCTTTTATTCCTCACCAAGTGGTGAAAAATGTTTAGAAAATGAATGAAGGTGGTGGTCATAGAATTAAGCCATTAAATGCAATTTTTCAGACAGTTTTCTGTTTGCTGCCAGTGCATAACTTCTTTAGAATATGTTTACAGAAAATTGAGGAAAACCACAAACTTGCCTTGAATTGGATGTTCTGGAGCAGTGTCATCCTAATACAGAAGCTTGCTCCCTTTTACAGTGGTCGTAGCTAGTTTTCATTGTGTGCTATTATTTGCTTTTGTTGCCATGAATTGGAAATAACATCAAGAAATCAAGGGGGCTCTGCTTGTGTAGAGCTGGAAAGCAACTGGAAATCAGAATCTGTCCAGGTTGCAAGAAGCTTTTTTCTTCTTCTTCCTTATACCCTGTGATTTTCACAACACAGCAGCGTTTTCAGTCTCTTTTTCTAAGTCTAAGGATAGTTTTTATTATGACTTAGCACTAATGTGAACATGCATCTGTCTGTAGAAGGAGCTGTACTTCTGACTTGTCAGGCAACGTGTGATTGCATTTAGGGATAAATACTTATTTTGGCCTGAATGGTTTCAACAAATCTACCTCCTAACCTTCTCACTTTGAAACTCTTACACATTTCTGAGCCCTGCAATAATACTGCTATGTCAACAAGGGGAACAGGGCTCTCTAGGTAGATAACAAGTGAAATATCCCTTCACTGCCCATATAACCACAGGTTCACCTTAATTTACCCTTGAAAACAAATCATCTGCTCTGTCAAATGCTGATTTAATTACTTTTCAGTGAGTAGAGTCCAAAATTCCTCTGAAACAATACTGTGCCAGTGCAAGTTTTTAGTGTTTTAATTTGAATTGCTAAAATTGATATTTAAAATGAGACTTTATTGTGATTCTATTCTGGTACTGGGAGCAGAGAAAAAAGCAACCATCAGAAATGAAAAGCTAAATATCAAATACAGTATTGTTCAGCGTGCAATTGAAGGCTTTTTCTGGAAAAAGCAAATAAATTAAGATTAAATTGTGCATGCTGATACCCAAATATCTGCCCTTTTGCCTATGTGGCTATGAGTGTCTGAAATGGAATTGTTTCTTGAAGGGTATAACCAGTCCAGGCTGGTTATGGACTTTGTTAAGGTGCACTCTGTTCTTAGCTGAAGTAAGTAGTTTGGGGATTTTTTTTACTTCTTTTTTTTTTTATTATTATTATTATTATTATTTTTTAATAAGAAAGGAAGTTGCTGATTTGTTTGAATGAAGGTATTTTGCTTTCAGTATAATTGCTTCATGAAAGACGAAGAGCTAAATATATACACTACACACTTTAGATAGCCTATGTTGTTTGCCTAGCAGATTTGTATTGTAATAAAAGTAACATCTCCCAGGAAGCGTTTTGAAATCTTCAAGAGTAGGAAGGTGGTAAGAAAAATCTTTCCAAGAGCTTGTGTGCACCATCTCTGCCTTGGCTCTCTGTTATGATGGTAGCCAAGGCATTACTGAAGTTGAATTAGTCCAGTCCTTTCTTTGTAACTTTGACCCTTTTTGAACAAACACATTTCTGGCCTTTATTTATCTTATTTGGCATTCATTTAGGAGTGTTCATTGGGAATACATGGGAAATGTACTCTAAAGCACTCAGGAGGGTTGTAGGAAAGTTTCTTGTTGCAGAGTTATACCACTTGTCACAATTTTAGGATCAAAGTTGGATTAATGAGGATAAAAGATAGCACAGAATTGTTTTCTCTTAATGGAGGGAGGTGATTCTACCCCTCTGCTCAAGTGAGAGAGAAACCCTGCTTCCAGTGCTGCATCCAGCTTTGGGACCTCAGCACAGAAGAGACATGGAGCGAGTCCAGAGGAGACACCAAATGTTGACCAGAGGGATTGGTCAGGCAGGAAAATAGAAGGCTTTGGGATGACCTAAAGTGCAGTTTTCCAGTTGTGGGAGAAGGGAATACAGGCAACCTTGTTCGTGATCAGTAACAGCTGCGTTAATTACACAGTACAGCGTGCCCCGATGAGTCACAGCTGTGTCCAATAAAGATAAGTGTGATAAAAGGGAGTGGGTGAGTTGGTGAGGGGAGAATCATGAAGCAGGAGGATCCTGGGGAAAGAGAACTCCTGCTGTGAGGTCAGTCTGGGTGTGCAGTCAGAGCCTGTTGTTGGAGCCTGCAGTCACAGTCTAGCTGGGTAAAAGCCTGCAGTCAGAGGCTGCAAACTGATCCCTGCAGTCAGAGTTTAGCAGGAAATAACCAGCAGTCAGAGGCTGCCAGGGAAACCTACAGCAGGAGCTTGCTGCAGCCAGGGTCAGTGAATGGTTGGAGTCAGGATGGCTGAGCTGTACAGAGGAATAAACCAGGGCCCTTTTCATGATAAACAAGGAGTCTGTCTCAGCTCATTTCTACCCTCTACAAGAGGTCTACTGAAACATACCTGAAGGGAGCCTACAAGAAAGATGGAGAGTTCTTTTACTAGAGCATGTAGTGACAGGACACAGGGGAATGGCTGCAAACTGAAAAAGGATGGGCTTAGGTTAGATATTAGGAAAAAATTCGGTGAGGGTTGTGGAATAGGTTTTCCACAGGAGCTGTGGCTGCCCCATCCCTGAAAGTGTCCAAGGATGGATGAAGTTTGGAGCAGCATGGTCTAGTGGCCGGTGTCCCTGCCCACGGCTGGCAGTTGGAATGAGATGATCCCTAAAGGTCCCTTCCAACCTCAAACACTCTGTGATTCTGTGATCAGTTGAGGGATACTGAAAACAAGCCTATGCAAACTGTTTCTCCAAATGTAGCTACATCTGAGGGTGTACCGTGACACCCAAACTCCTTTGGAACAACAGATTTTTACGTCCTCCTTTGCAGTGATGAGTCAGGGAGGTGCAAATCCAGGAACAAAGAGCAACTTGAAATAAATTCTTAAGTTATGGTCAGCTTCATTTATCCTATGAGGATCTGAATGAAAAGTATCACCCTTATCCAACTTGGCAAAACATGAAGGTAAAGCAGATAAACTGTGGGGGTTTTACTATGAAGCATGAAATTTCCCCTCTTCCACTATTATTCAAATGCTATTGCTGCTTCTTTTTCATATGCTCTAATGAGCTTGCAGCGGGTTTTAACACAGAGATTAAGCAGTTTTACTGTGCACTTTACCTGTCTGATTTTTGCATTTGATTCAGCTGAAATCTCTGGTTTAAGCAGGCTACTTTTCTCCAGCCTTTCAACTTGAAATAGGAGAAATACAAATCTGTAGGAAATGCCACACCTTAGTGGAGGTGCTAGAGAGAAGGAAGATCATATCCACATCAACAAAGCTTATGGGCCCACAGTGGTCTGGGAGAAGGCAATATGTGATTTTGGGGATGTTGCTTTCACATTAAATATGCTGAAGGGAAGATTACCCTGTAGCATCTGTGGCCAAGTCCTGTCAAGTGAGTAGAGTTTTGGGTCTTGGATTCTGCCCTTTTGCTCAATTTCATCTCCAAAGAATTCCCTTCGCGTGCTTCAAGACATGGGAAAACAAAACCAAAATTGTAGCTATCTGATCTTTAAAAAAATGACCAAAATCAGTCTTACATCTCTCACTGTCGTGTTGCAAAGACTTGGATTCTATTATCTTCCTGTGCTATTCTCATTTTTCCAGAAGTCATTGGGCAGTGCAGTGGGAATTCCAGCTGCAGCAGGACACCTGCTTTGGGAAGGATGGTCCATGTTTCATTGCAGGGTTCAGTGTGTCACTTCACTAGCAGAGCAGAAATGTTAGCACCAGGCTGATTGTCACTGTTCTGCTCTGGAAAAATCTCTCTGTTTCCAGGAGAACAGAGGAGTCTTCTGTCATAAAATGAAGCCTTAGAAACCTTTAGGCAGCCTGCCATGGTTTGTGGGAACACGCCTGGTATTTATGTGTAGGCTGGGAGTGGGGTTTTCTCCTTCCTTTGATTCTCCATGGCACCAATATGAGAGTGCTTTGATGAGGATAAATTGCTCAGGTGTTGTTTCTGGAACACTTCTAATGAAGTGTCAGAGATGATTGCAGGAGAACTCAGTGGTTTTAACATCATTACTGCATGTTTGGAGGAGACTGACATTCAGCTAAAATCAAAATTTAGGAACATCACAAAGGAACAGTTAGTACTGATTTTTGTATATGAGGGGCGTTGGTTTTGTTGGTTGCTTGATTTGATTTATAAATTACAGTCTTTCTGGATTTTGTTTTGTTGTTCACTCTTTTACTTCCACCTTCACTGCTTCTAAATTATCCTTGCTAAGTAATGGTCTTCACTCAAAACCCCTTCTAAATCTCACAGAAAATAGTGAATGCATTCAAGAAAGGCACCTTAAACTTTTAATTTAATTCTAAAATCATTACTTCATAGGATTCAGACCAGGAGGGAGATATCAGCACTGTCTTTGGCTTTTAATAGCTGACTTTAACTGACAAAAATAGGATGGTTTGTACTGCTGGTCTAGCTATTTTCACCTCTTCTGATATTGATATCAGTGTGAATAATGCTTGTGTGGGCCTCCCCTGATAATGTCTTCTTTAAAAGACAATGTAATCGTAAGATCAGGTAAAGTTAATATTCTGTGTACTAGAGAGATTCTGTCATCTGGTACCATTATGATTCTCCTGGATACTGCATTGTAATTATATAAATGAATGGAAGATGCCTGTCTTGATTGAATCTTTAATCGATTGGATGGACAGGTTGTTAATCAAGCTAGAAGAACATTAAAACCCCTGTGTGAAAGTATTTCTTGTACTCTTCTCCTTTTTTCTGTTTTATTGATGTTTCTTTTTATTAATTTTTCTAAAGACAACAGGATAGAAAAACAGACCAGGAGAAGCAGAATCTCCTCACTTACGTTGTTTCACAACAAGCCAAGTAAAAACAGAAGGAAGGAAATTGAGACTGAAAGGTCTGTCTTAAATAAAAGCACATATGATTTACAATTTACTTAATTTTCCAAATAAGTCCATTACCAGGAACAGAATATGGAGAAGAGTAATTTTTGTCTTTGCTTTCTGAAGGAGCATATGCAGGAAAAAAAGAAGATTCAGGCTTGCTAAAAGTATATGGAAATCTGCTTTACAAAAATTCCTTTTTAAGTCTATCATAGTCCAAAGTAATAATATAAATAATACAGTTAACTAGATCAAGTTCATGGCTATTAAAATCCACTCCATTAATCAAAAACCCTAGTAAACTCGAATGTCAAGCATCTGTCTTGAATTTAGTACATAACAAAGGTTTCTTTGAAGGCATGAGAAGTGGTTCCTGGATCCCAGTGGCCTGGCAGCTGGAAAATGGAAGCCCAGTGCTGTGTTGGTGTTTGGATGTATATTTGTTAATTTATGCCAGGGGAGAGGCTCCTCAGAAATAACCAATTGTGAGCCATTTGATACCAAAAGGAAAGAAAAAAGTAAATTAAAAATCTGTTTACAAGACTGTGTTCCCTGTGTCTTTTCCTTCACTATAAATGGAAGTGCTCTATAGCCTGCATTGATACGTCACTCCTCCTACCTAAAGGAGCATCTCCCTGTCTCATATCCTGAGACAAGACCTTCAGAAAGCCCATTAGTGGCTTCTTTCTAGAATCAATCTTCTGTAACAACCTTCATGCTCATTTTGTCCATTCCTTTTCCACCACCCTAATTTGGAGCCCCATTCCCAAGTTATATGTGTAGCTCTGTTCCCTGAGTGTTTCAACACTACTAATCTATCCCCAGCACTGTAAGCCCCACCACTTACTTTAGAGATGGGGATGGAATTCCTGACTTCCACTTGTCCTTTTCCTTCACCACCTTTTCTCCCAGAAGAGCCCTTGACCTGTTCTCTGGGTTGATGTTGTGGTCTGCACAAGAAATGGTTTTTAAGTGCTTTGAGGTCTGCTGTGAAGGACAGGAAATGTGAAAACCCACTGACAGGGGAGTGGAAGTCAGACTGAACACCACCTTTCCACCAGCAGCGCATCCTGTGACCTGCTAAAGCTGTAATGTTAATGTCTAAGTGGATTTTTATTAGAAATAGGTCTCCCAGATTCTAATTCCAACGTCAGAGGTTGCCAGCCATATCAATAAAAAGCCAGCAGTGTGGCCTTTATTCCCTACTGCAGCGATGGCATGTGACAAAAATAAGTATGATAATTTTATAGCTTCCTTTTTTTTTTTTTTTTTTTCCCCCCCTGCCCAAAACATAGCTGTGTTAATCTGAAAGACAGCTGATTTTTCAAGGTCAAAAGTGCCTGGCTATAAATTGATGAGCTATTATGGATGTCTGTGGTGTGGTGTTTTTTTTTTTTTTTTTTTTGGATGGTTCTGTATTAATAATGTGCTTGCAGAACAGGCCATAAAAATTCCATTTAAGGGTATTAAAACATACTGGGACATTTAATCAGATTAGAATTCCTGTCATCTGGCTGTAGTCACTGTGTTGTTCAGTCCATCATTAAAAAAGTGTGCAGGAGACCAAGACAAATGGCTGTTCCATCATTTCAGCTATCCCTGGGATGCCCTTTTTCTTTTGGGCACTTGGCTAGTGGTTGAGTGGAAATACATTGCACAATTGTGGGGGCACCGTTGGCGATCAGAGTAGTTCACCTCTCCTGCTGCAAGCAAATCTGTATAGCAGGGTAGAAGAACAGAAAATATTTCCACTGTAACAAAGCTTTTTGTAACAGGAAAACGTGCGTTTTGCAGCAAAATTGTATTAAAGTGCAGATTGCATCATCAACTTCTACAATTATTCTTTAATAAGGGTCCATTTGTTTTGCTGGGGGTGTGATGCACATGGATGCTCTTGAGCAACCTTAATATGAAAATCAACTTACAGTAGAAAATTCTGCAACTGAAAGTAGATATTTTGGGGTATGGAGAATTTTGATGGGTAGCAAAGGTGCTGATATTTCTACCAAAATTAGACCCCATGTAAGAACTGTAAGATAATACTGTATAATACAGTAGAGAAACTCCAAATTAATATGTCCCTTTTTGTATTGGAGTTAAAGCAGCTTTGAAAGTAAATGAGAACTGTGAATGAAAATTAAGCTTGGAATTGGAATTGCATTACATCATGTTTTTATATGTAGCAAATGCTTTTAAGAATGAAGATTTTCTTGATACAGGGTTCTGATTTTGAATAGCTTAGCAGATATCTTTTTTGGCAGCTTCTTTAGCATACACACAAAAAAGGTTTGGTTTTTATTCAGGAAAAACCTTGATGTAGTCCTTGCCTACATTTTTAAAGTAATGCCTTGATAAATTATGCCAATTGTTTTGTAGTGGTAGTCTTATTACTTATAAACACTTTAAGTGCAAAATATTCAGCTAAATAAACAAAATATATTTTTATTTATATTTAAATTATTTCAGTTTTGCCTGAATCTATCATAATTTAAGGTGCTTAATATTTTGCGCTTTTGTGTGATGTATATTTACAATCTTCAGAAATGTGAGATTTCTCATGCCTTCATAATTTTTATAAGAAAGAGACAGATCCTTTCATTCCTTCTGCCTGCCATTCTGGTCATGCCCGGTAGAAACTTTTAAGCTGAGCGTCACTACATGATTAAGATTTTATTAGTTTTTGTTTGTTTGTTTGTTTGTTTGTTTCTGTCTTGAAGAGAAGCCACCTGGACACTGTTTACTCAATGTAAGCTCAGTGTCAGCTTGCCTTGGAAGTGTTGCTGAGGAATAGGGGTTTGCTCCCCACTGTTGGCAGAGGCTGGCTGGCCAGAGGGTGAACAATGCTCCTGCCACTTGTGTTTGGGCGCTGCACCCTGGTGAACAGCTGGATAAGAGGGGATTCTCCAACGCTGGCTTTGGGATGATAAAAGCCTCTGAAGCTGCTCCTCCCCTGGCTGAGCTGGAGGCAGGGATGTTTTTGGAACAGCCATAGGTGGTGGAAAGCCTTTAGTGTTCTCAAGGTGAAACACATCTGTGTGCTCCTTCCCTGGGTAATTAAACAATTGCAGCAGTGCTAAGGAAGCAGGGTAAAAATCTGACTTTAGAGACCTCCTCTGCTGGTTTGAGTCCTTCTTATCATTAGATTTTTCTTGCATTAGAATTGCGGGCAGAGTTTTCTGCGAAATGTGGAGAAGGATAAGGTGTTAAATGGGATATAGGCAGTGAAGTTCAGGGACTAAATAGCAGCTTACATGGTGGGACTGTGTAAAACTAGCTGTGGCTGTTTTTCCCTGTGGTAAAACCCAGATATTTCCTATGAGATGTGCATAATATTCTCAGCAAAAGGTGTCTTAGGGAACTGTATGGAAAATGGAACCATGTATATCTTTGGTTGCAGTACCTTTTGCATGACATACCCATGCAATCCTTAGTATATGGCACAGGAGGAGAAGGAAACTCAGGAGATTATAAAAGGCTTTTTATTAAGTCATACAGTTCCAGATAACTGTCTTTTTCCTGAATGCAATCAAATCTAAGGTTATTTGGCAAGTGAGCGCTTTGGCAAAACTGTTTTACTTCTGCGTACTGGATGTGCTAATTGTGTGATGTGATGCCTTACAGAGGGGAGGAGTGTCTTGAGAGATACCTTATGGAAGATCAGGAGGAGTTTCTGCATAGCTTTAGAGAAGGTCTTTCCAATAAGTGGCCACTATAAGTAGCACGTGGGTCTTCAGAATTGTAGCGTTCTGACAAGAGGCCAGAAGAACTGCTTTGGTGGGCAAGCACTGCTCACTCTACATTTTATTGGCTTTTTAACACACTTTACAAAACAATCACAAACTGCAAGTAAGATTTCACTCTTATTTTCACTGTGTTTATCGATAATGTTGGTTAATCCTTTAGCAGCTGAACAATATAAAAACCTAAGCAGAGAATGAAATGTTTATTATCAATTTTCTTGCAATGAATTGACTTTTGTCAGGTGGAGGTGACAAAACTCTGCTGGCAGCATTTCTTTGGAGGCAACATCCCAGCCTCTCCAAGAGCAGGCTTTGCTTCCTGCCATTCCAAGAAATATTTGCAGCTTTCCTGATTTCAGTGTATGCATCTTCAAAATCTGGATGGGGACTCCTAACCCCGTGTCATTGCTCCCCCTCCACTGTGGCAAACGTTCATACCAGTTCTACCTATTTACGAAGATGTTTATCTCAGGCAAAGAGGATCTTGTTTAAAGAAAGTCTGTCCAACAAAACTTCAGTTATGGCAGCTGCCTGGTAACATCTTGCATGGGAGGCAGCATGCCAGTTAATGGTACTAATGGATATGTTTCTTGATCAATTTTTAAATTAACAATTGCAATGAGAAAAACATATTTTTAATTTATGTGCAAAAAAAAACCCACCCCAAAATGAAAGCAAGCAAACAGGATAAAACACCCTCAAACATACCCCCTTCCCCCCCAAAACCTTAAAAGATATGATTGAGGATAACCCAAAATGCTCCAGAACCACCACATTATCTGCGGATGGCTGAATAACAGTGGTGAAGCTGGTGACAGGTCTGTTTCAAGAAAAGAGAGAGAAAAAGACAGCTGTCATTTCACATGATGTTCTCAGTCTTTTGTAGAAACAATTATAAGATGCAAATTTTTATTCACTTCTTCAGCCTGCACCTTCATTTCTACTGATGCAAACGTATGCATTTGATAGTATTCTACAGCTTCTAGAAATCTATTTACTTGTGGCTGCTTTGGTTGTTTAACCCTTGAGTCCAAAATGTGCTCACTTTTTAAATTTTTTTTTTTTAATTTATCAAAATATTTCAAGTTCCTTGTGCTTGCGCTTAATGTTTTGTTTTCAAGTAAAACACCTGAAGAGCTAAACTCACTTTCAGGTTATCTGGGGACAGTCTTTATTCCCTGAGTGTATTTGCAAGGCACAAAGCAAGGTCCTACCTTCCATGTTCATGACTTTTAATGTGTATTTACATTATTTTTGACTGTGTCATAAAATATACAGCCTGAACAAACACTGCAGCACCCTCTGCTATACTCTGAACTTTTGGAATTCAAATGTGATTTAAACTGTGGTGTGCTTTGTGCGTGAGCTGTGCATTTCTGTTTCTCGCACAGCCACCCTCTGGAATGGGGTGGGAACAGGGGCCGCAGTCTCCTCTGCCTGGGAGGTGGAACAGGGAGAGTTTTGTATCCCCTGGAATACGTTCTGCTCAACAGTAAGTTCTTGATGTAGGAAAGATGTGAGGGAGGAGAATTGGATGAAAAAAGCGTCTCTGAGAGGCAGGAATTCCACCTGCAACATGCAGATATTCTCAGTTTTGGTCTGTGGGATTACCTGAAAGGAAGGAACAGTCCTGAGCAGCCTGGGGCTTCTTTTAGCACATTTAAGGTTTGCACCCTGAATCATATTTCCTTGTGATGTCAAGGTTTCAGATGCAGGAATCTGAGCCTTTCTTTGTGAATGAAATGGGCTCCATGTAACTACTCGGATAGGATGATATAAATACATTAGCTTCATATGGAACACAAATATCTATTTTTTTGATAGTAATGAATAGATATTTATGAAATAGAAAATTCCTGATAAAAACCCTACAGCTTCCCATACAGCAAATTTCTATCAAAAGAACTAGACATACGTTCATTTCAGTGATATTTCCTATTTTCAGCTCCATGAATTGCTAAGCAGTAGAAAAAACATACTGTGCTCTGGATTCTTGTAAGTCATTGCAATCTGGTACTTGGAGCCATTGTATGAGCCAAATAACATCTGTGACTCAGAAAGATGTTACGATGTTTTTGTAATCCCAAGTATTTACGAGATGGAGGGAGACTGAAGGAGGTAATGTGGCAAAGCCAGTCAGCTGCAGCTTGAACCTTGCCTGACTGTTGAGAGTCTTTCTCCTATTGCTTATGTTACCGTATTATTACCTACTGTCCTTGGCTTGTATTCACCTGGATGTAGTCAGAATCTGTTAAAATTGTACCTCAGGAATATTCCCTCAAAAGTGATATCTTCCCAACTTTGGGAAGCTGGTCAAGCCCTGAGGACTTGCCCAGTGTCCTTCAGCAGATGCCCCTGCTCCCACAAGGGCTGAAACAGCTGGAACTGGAATTTTTTCACCAAGTTCAGTGTGAACAGAGCTTGGATTCTTTAGCTGAGGGGCTAATTTATGATATGTAATTTCCCACCCCCCATTCGGCTTTATGGGTCTGGCATAGAAAACGGATTTGAATGTCCTGGAATAGATAAAAAAGGAGTATAAAAAGTAGATAAAACAAAAAGATATATTTAATTTGAAAAACACATTTTGGAGGGGTCTTAGAGAATATCAAATTGGTTAATTAATATTCTTTATGTATAATTGTTATAACATGTATGTCAAGCTAGATAATGTGCTATGAAAACTCTCTGCAGGAAGGAGAGAGGGAATATTGACTAAAGGACATATTATAGAATGTAGCTCTTTCTCTTGTGAATTGCTAGTGAACTCATTTTGTTTTAAATTATTCATTATTTTGACTGTTTTCTAAAGATATATTTGAGCCAGTGTATTTTTCTTCAAATTTCTCAGTAGAGAAGTTGCTTCAAATATTCTGTATTTATAGTTTTCATGTGTGAACTGTTTCTAATGTGCATGGAGATAATAAACTACACTGAAATATATTTTAAAATACTTCAGTGAATATTTTTGCATGCAAAGCAGTTTGCTTGGTTACACTCAAAATGTGTCTTCAGAATGCAGGAGAATTCTGTAAAAATGTGTTTGTTAAAGTACATGGAATAAGACATGTAATTTTTTCTGTGTTTGTGTATTTCAGAGTAAATTCTAGAACACTGTTTACTGGTGTGTCCAGGATTTGAAGCTTGCTTAAAATGGTGCTTTCCAGACAGTGCGGCCCAAGGAATTTTGAGGATGTCTCCTTATGTTGTGGTTTCCTCATATCCAGTGCAGGAATTAAAACTGGATGATAGAACAAGCCATCAGAGGTTTATCTTCTTATTTTCTAGTAACTTGAGAGTATTCTGGAAATACAGCCTGAGGTTTTCTCCATCAGAAAACTGTTGATGTGGGTTCAAGGCATGCAGCTCAGAGTCTCTGTGTGTGTATATGCAGCTTTATGTACCTCTGCATGCACTTATACCCATGGACAGGTTTTTGCTGTTTCATCCAATCCTGTTTTCACTCTTGGTAAAGGCTGGTAATCCCACAACATTTCCAGCTCCTTCTAATAGTCTGACTTCTGAACCATTGATCATTTCCTGTAATCATTTTTTTCAGTGTTTATGAATTTTCAGAAAGTCAGCAGGTGTATTTAGCTAAGGAAAAGCCAGGAGGGTGTTAGATGCACTCTGCTCCAATCACTGTGGTCTGAAATGTAATTCCTGGTGCTGGAAGCCCCTGAGGTGGTAACAACTGGAACCTGGAGGAGAGTCACATGGAATCAGCATTTCATGCTTGTATGATTCTTGCTTGCTTTCCCAGGCTTCTGTTGCTGGCAGCTGTCAGAAACAAGGAGTCCTGGTTGGATGAGCCCTTGGTGTGGCTCAGCACAGCCCGTTGATGCTGGTTTTGATTTGTGTTTCAGTTACTTTTACCACATAAAATGTCACCTATTAATTGCTTTATTGCTAATTATTTGTCATTAATATCTCTTCACTGCAAAAGCAAATTGTTGAAGGGTTAGTAGCTCATTAAATATGAGAGACTGAAGCACTTTGTAGCTGCTTTAGTTTTTCAAACATTTATTATCAACTGTTTGAGATGTAATCCAGTAGAGAGTGTTGTGTGTCAACTGGTGTCTGACATCCTTGGTGGGGGGTGGCATTCTCTGCCACAGTGTCTTGGAAAATGTTGTCAAAGGACACAGGGTACCTGATGTTAGGAACATTATTTAGAAATTATAGCTAGAAGTAAATGCTGTAAAAATATCTTTTTGTTGGGAAACGGCGGCAATGTTAAGGATGGGGTATGTTGTACAGCAATTGTCTTTTGCTTGAAACTAAAAAAAAAATGTTGATACCTTTTCCTGTTTAATATTGCCCTGTAAATAGCATATGGGGTTTTTAACAAAGACAATAGGTGCTGACTTGTATATTGATATATTTTGGTAATAGCATTTTCTTTCCTATATGTGTCTGGTTAAAGCCACTGGAGATTTTAATTTTTCCTCCTCTTTCGTGGATTAATTAATTTCTGGAGATGGACAGGAATAGAAATTAATATTAATTTCTAAAAAGATACTGTGGAATTGTTCTACATGATGAATATGTTTTTGCAGTAAACTAGTGGAGTCTTTGGAGAAGTACATTTTTGATCCATTTTCATTAGGAGTTTGGAGAATTTGGTACCAGCTCACTGGGCTTTCAATAATCTGCAATTTTAAAGCATTGCTTTGAATGACAATTTAAAAGAGCAACAAATATCTCTGAACTCCCTACAATAATCTACTCCAGACATTTCCATATTCTCTTTTTTTTGTCTTCATGGAAGAGGTATGGACCTGATGTTCACAAATTTGCCTGAAGCTGTGATTGAGATGAAAAGTGTTGCACAAAGATAATTTGGTGAAAAGCAAATAAAAGCATAGTGGGTGCTACCAAGGATAAAATACACATATGATGCTCAGAGATTAAGGTGAATTAAGTGTATGATGAGCTTTTATCATTAGTATAGTCAGTGCCTCCATGGGCTCAACCTTCTTTACAGTCATGAGCTCTTACTGCTTCCCTATGGAAGTGGGGCAAAAAATTGACTTTCAATTCAGGATCATGTTCTAAAGTGGATGAATTTTATGGCAAAATTGCCATTTGTAGAATTATAAGTGCCTGAATATCAGCCTAAAAAAGTGAGGAATCTGAAATTCCCCCCCAAAGCATCGTATTTCCATGATTTGGCTGGCTCCACCTAAGAGCAGAGTTGAACTGGCGGTAAGACAGATAATTAGTGTTTTAAGTATGAATCTGTAGAGTTCTCAGGAAATCTTTTTCTCCCTCTGAAATTTGAAATAACTTTTTAGAAAGCTGATGAACGGAAAACATATTTATCAAGCTCTGTTCCAATTATGAGTTCTTGTTCATCTGTGCGCAGTAGCATGAAGTAGGAAGTGATATTTTGACTTGTTTTTGTATTTGAAAAACTTTAACCTAAATCAGGATGAAATCACAGAATTTTGCAGATCTTTAAAGGGGAAAAACTGCATATATCAAGAACTTAGTATGTTTTAAAAAAATTCACTTTTAGTGAAACTTCAATTTGCAGTTATGACAATAGGAGGTTTGAAAATATTTGCAAAAAAACCCATCAGGGATTGTGTTGAATTCTATTTCACATAAATTTTTCAGCTTCGACAAAGTGACTTTATTTCTTAAAAGAGATGTTTTACCCAAAAATTCTCAGGTAGAAAGAATTAAAGCTATCAGCCCTTTAGGGATGACATGTTTGAAAGCCTTTTTACCACGTTAATGACAGCCCAAAGAAAGTTTAGGCAAATTTTTTGGGTGATCTGCCACAAAAAATCAGTGTCAAATTTGCTGATTTTAAGAGTCTAATGCAAATTTTCACTGTTAGATGTTCTGTTGATTAATTCCTGGAAATATTTTCATCCAAGCTTGAATTTTCATTGAGTTAAGTCAGTTATTTGCCTACACCTCTGCAACAGGGGGAGCACACTTGCAAATCTTCAAGAGCAAATCAGAGTTAAACCACTAGTATAGTGAAACAGAAAATAACATTACATAGTACAGGATCTGGGCTTTTTTTTTCAACCACTTCGAGCATTCAAGAAATTAATCTTCTCGACATATCAACTAATGTGGTGAATCTTATCTTTGTTTTTAAAGAAAATTTTAAATGGGGCTGTCTTTCATTGTAGTTCTGGTAATAAAAAATAAAGTTGCTTTTAAGCGTTAAGCACCAAAGATAAAGGCTCTAACCAAATGGCATAAATATAGTGATTTTAGCAAGAATTGCACAATAGAAGAAATTAATAGCTATTTTTCCCCTGCTCTAGTTTTTCAAAATTTCCAATTTCCACAATTACCTTCTTCAATATCTGAATAAACATGGAATAAAATGGAAATCATAGTTTTAAGTTCCCTTATATTTTGTAGACCTGATTTTACTTTTATAATTTTTTGAATGCTGGAATTTACTTTTTTTTTTTTTTTTTTTTTTTTTTTTTTTTTTTTTTTTAAGTAGAAGCAGAGTTTCCCTTGTTATTGGCTGCTATTCAGGCAAACACTGAATTCTGGCTATCTTGTAAATCAGCAGGATTTTGTTGTTTTTGCAATGTTTCTTAATCTTTGGTAGCAAAGTAAAAATCAGTACAGAATTTCTGTGGTTAATTTTTCCGGGTGTTTTTTTTGGGTGGCTATCTCAAAAGGAGATGCAAGATGTTACCTTGCATGAATTTTCAGGCTCAGAGTTGCGTGTTAATACAATACAAATTTCTAACATAAACAGCAAAATGGTCACAGATGCAGGATTGATCACAACCCTTAAAGTTTATACTATATCAACCAAAAAAATTATAGAAATTGAAATATACAATAGGGTTAAAAAATGAGGAAAAAAATAACAGAGCTGTGTAAGTTTTATGATATTTAATCAACTCATGTGCGTGGCATATTTTAAATATACGATTTAATTTAAATGAGCATTTCCTTTTACAAAGGCTAGAATCATCCTTTCAGCAGTAAAAATCATCAATTAGAAACTATGAAGCAGGAGTTTAAACATTAAAAAAAATTATATGAATGATATGTATTTCTTACTGAGGTGGAATCTATAACTGTATTTTAAAATATCTGGATATACGTCTAATATTAGTTAAAAAACTTTGTCCTATTACAGAAAAAGAATAAATGACTTTTAAGTAAGCTAATCATAATTCTACTGTCATAGGCAGATTGTTTTGATGACAGACATTTAATGAGGTCTGGGTTCGTGGAGACTCCTGGACAAAAGATTTGCAGCTGCTGGACAAATTCAGTCCCTGGCAGGGCAGAAATCTGAAACTTCCATGTGGCTTCAGTCTCAAGGTGTTTAGAAGGACTTGGACAATTTTACAGAGCGGGGCTTTGTGTACATATGCTTCAGACCCCTTCTAAAACTTGAGACAAAGAATTCATTTTGTGGTTGTTGAAAATGTATATTAAACTCTTTATGGTCAACTACCCGGTTTATTTGTCCACTCAAAATATTAAGTGTCAACTTCTCAACATCAATAAAAAGTAGTTAATTGCTTCTGATGAGATGTTTTTATTAAATATTGTGGCTTTATTTTTAAATCTCGAAATCCCAAACTCTGGGAACCTCAGAAACAGTTAGAAAGAAAAGAGGAAGAAGTAAATAGAATTAGAAAATGGAGGAAAAGGGAAAATAAAAGAATACCACCACTCCGTTTTCAAAATCAGACATAAATTTACATTCAGGTCTTAACCTCATCAGACTAATAGACCTATATTTAAACAGGCATTTAGCAGAGCAGAAATGGTTTTCCTGTCTAGTATATTTATAACCTTGAAGGCCTTTCCCTTATTTGTCTCTTTCCTTTGACCTTTCATTAGAACACACTTTTAAACCGTGAAGTGGCGAATGTCGTACAGCTTTGCTGGAGGCACATTAAACTCATTCAAAGCACAAATGTTACTGTATAAAGTTCACAAACTTTCATTTATTTTGTATCCAGAAAAGAAAGGTTAAATATTGCTCTTTTTTTCTTTTTTTTTTTTTAGAAGGCAGTACTTGGGCAGTGACGAGTTGAAAGCCTACTAAATGTAAGTGGGCCTTGAAAACCATATTGTGGTTATGAAAAATATCTCAAACTACTTTGAGTTAATTTGAGATAATTTTGCATTAAATTTCCATGGCTCCAAAACATAATGAATTTTTTTTATATATATATATATATATATATTTATTTAAAGAAAACCTGAGATGTTGTTTGTCTGTGTTTGTGTTGAAAAAGATTGGATCAGTTAAGTGATATAAGTACTGGATGAACTATGGTGACGTTTCCCACTTTTAAATCTGCCTAGTCCAGTGCTGTGGTTGAGGGTTTGTAACCAGTGGAAGAGCTTTAGATGCACTTTTGGAGAAGGGGTTTATTGCTTCATTTCACCCAAAAGAAAACCCAGGTCATACAGTCCGAGTGCTGAGTTTGGGACCTGGTGTGTGGAAGGTTGGGGTGGATGGTGGTGACACCTCCTGCTCTCTGCTGAAATGCTCCTGTGACCTTCCTTGTGAGTCTCAGCCCCAAAAACTTTCAATTGTGTTTTACTTCTCAAAAATTGGAACTTTTAAATCTAAATTCTGTTTTAATCTGAATCTCAAAAAATATTATTGTTCGTCATTGTTTGGACTTCTCATCAGCTCTTTTATTCTCAACATATTTCCATGTATAGAATATGTAGCGCTCAGTCTGACAGGAGGGAGCACAGAGTGTTTTTGCATTGCTAGTTTCTTTCTTTTTTTCTTGTGGCTGTTTTAGTGCTTGTCCCTGTGCAGATCCTCAGAGTGAACATTGTCTCTCATCTAAAACTTTTCACTTTGGATGTGAGTTGGCAATGACTGAAACTACAATTTGTAGCTTAGCTACTGCAATTGCTTATGAGGATCAGTCCTTTTGGTTATTCTTGCGGATCCTGTGGAAACAACTATTCTCCTGTGTCTCCTTCTGGCCAAGCCTACAGGACACTGGGTAGTCTTGACAGCCATGTGCCAGTTTCAGTGTGGAGACTGCCAGTATTCTTCTAACAGCATCTGTTTTCTCTCTATCAAACTGATCATTTTATTTGAACAATTTGGTTATTTGACTTATAGATGCAGTAGCTGCTGTAACGAATTCATAAAATATGCATATGGTGGACTAGAGGAAGCTACCAAGACTCATGCATTTTGCATGGGGCTCACTCCCTTTTTTCCTCTTCCCACAGGTCTCCTCCCTCCTGGATAATGTGGCTTAGTGTGTAAGAGCCTTATGTTTTCAATAAACTCTCCTCTTCAGGAACATCATTGTTGAGAATCTTATTTGCATTTTTAAGTGTGGGTGTTAAGGTGGATTTGTTCGAAAACTTTAAAGACCCAAACCCATCAGGAAAAAGAAAAAAAAGTCCTCCAAACTGAAAATAAGGATTGCAGAGAATGGCTGATGTTTTTCCATGCAGCTCCCATGACAGTGGGCAGCATCCCAAGCCAGAGTCTGGAAGCAGAAAATCCAGCAGCATGTCTGTGATGCTTTAACTAAAACCCCAGGCGTGTCCTCTGACCAGAACCACAGCTGGTGAGAGGGGCCCTGCTGGTCCCCAGCCCTTCCTCGTGCACTACCTGTCATTCACCATCCTTGCCTTGGCTTTCAGGTTTTCCTGCTCTTTTGTCCAACAGTGAGAATGAAAAAAACTCATCTCGAGGATGAGGTCACCTTCTCCTGCCTTAGAGCTTCACCCACCAAACACCACAATCCCAGAGTCAGTTGTGGGAAGAATTTGGAAGTGTATGGTACACACAGAGCTCTGTGGCACAAAAAGAAAGATGATGGGTGCTCCCTCACTGCATTTGTTCCATGTTTTAGCATTTCTGATTTTGTCTCTGGAAGACAGAAATGTCAGGGGGACAGAAGGGGCAGCCAGGGCATTTGAAGAACAGCTGAAACAAACACAAGTGTAGGCAAGGCTTAGGCTTTGAAATGCTAATTTGAAGGCAGAATGCAATGAAATGTCACATTGCATCCAAACTTGGAGAAAGTTGGATCTCCCTCTCCTGCTCCTTGCATATCTGCACCCAGACACTGGCAGTGAAGAGAATGTTCATCCAAATGACTTTGCCTTGGTACTGATGAAAGTTTCACTCAGAATGGTTGTGTTAGAGATGCTGTGTGGTGGTCTCACACCACAATGATAGCAGCCAGCAAAAACCTTGAAAAAGCACGTGAGGACTTGCTCCATGTCTTTGGCAGGTGCTGGCTCATCTGCTCTGTGCATTGTGAGTGCCTCTAATTTACTCCTTGTGCCAACGTATGGAAGCTGAGAGTATGGATTTAGGTAACCTTGCCCAAGGAAAAGCACAGCTCTACTTCCAGCTAAACCTGCTGTGGGGTTTATTTTTAGTTTTTATTCCCCCCTTCCCTTGTCTTGCTATTTGCAGAAGGATAGGAAGAGAAAGCTGAAATATTTTAAAGGAGATTTCAGGTGGAGATTTGTTAAGGGCGAACCAAACTGCTGTTCTAGATATTTCAGATACTCATTCAGATCAAGTGTGAACTGGAAAATGAAAGAAGTTAAAAAAAGAGATTAAAACCCCATTTGCTTTACTTTTACAGAGATTATTCTCTGTTCCTGTGTTTCTTGCAGGTTAAAACTTCATTGCTATTGCAGATTAGTAATTTCAGTTCCATAGTATACGTATTTACAGTGAGCAACTGTTGGCATTTTAAATCCGTGTCTCTCTATCATGTGAGCTGTGGAGCTTCCAGCAAAGTTGTGGAGTCCGTAGAGCTCTGTAGCATGGAGAGAATGGTTACATTCATCTCTGCACCATTTGATTTTGGCCTAACTTTAAGTAACATAACAGTCTTGCATATTAAACTGTAATGTGGTATTCCCGTGGACTATGTACAGACCTCAAAAGCTTTCAAATGCATTTGCAGCCACCCTGATTGACACAACCAAGAATTATTTATGCTAACAAAGGAGAAATGTGACAGGCTCTGCAGCATGTTGGTGTGGCCTCCAGGTTAAAGATCTGATTTTAACATCTCTTTCTTGCTGATATGATGTCTCTCTTTATCTGCGCCTTCACTGCAAAGGGGGGAGAGCAATTCTTCCTTATAATTAAACTCCTTCAGAGCTGTGAAGGGGCCTTGCTGTGTGAGAGCTCAGAGCAGCCCTGTGGCAGCACAGTGTCTGCAGGGCTTGACACAAAGAGAGCACAGATTTTCGTTTGCCTTTTTATGTACAGTGCTGCCAAATGTGGCTTTGAAGGTACTGTGCTGTTGTTAGGCGGAGTATTGGATGCTGAAGGAAAATTTTGACTGCTATTAACTTGCTGAGAGATAAGTGACATTAGGCTGAGAACAAATATTATTGAACATCAGTGAATTAACACCCTTATCATCCTTCTCTTGTCTGTCTTCAGAGTGGACTCAGTAGTAGATATCTGCCTGTTATCTCCCCACCCCATTTTCTGAGCATTTTTGAAGTGCAGATGTTGGAGAGTTGCTCTCTTATGCTAATCTATGGGAATTTCAAAAGTTGACTTATTAACACTAAGAAAGTCCTCTCTCAAATTGCACGTTGTAATGTTGTTCTCTGGCACCTTCCCAAAACAATAGACTTCAAGGACACACCAGGTACCTTCTGTTTACAGGAACATATTTCACTTTTTCAATCAGGCATTGTTTTGTTAGGTTTATGTTGCTCAGCAAATTGCTGCCTGTGAAATGCAAAATGGATTATTTGGTAATTAAAATATTTCAAATTTATGAGAGAGTTTGAAATCAATAAAATAGCCTTATTTCAGTGGAATAGAGCTATATGTCTATTAGAACAGCATCCTGTAAGTTATAGAGGAGTAGAAGTAAAACTAGTAAGTGCTTTCCATTTCCTTTGGGATTGTTCTCCATTGGATGGTATGTTAGCTACCAGGATTTTTTTCTCCATTTAATTTAAATATCCCAAGGCATGGGCCTTGTAATATACCTATTATTTTTCATGTGCAATTTGAAAAAGTGTCTCTCTCTGCTGGAATCCTTTAGTATTACAGCTGTGATTTGCAACGTGCCTTAGAATCTGAAATGAAAGCAGGGCATCACCTCATAGCACTGAGGCTCTTGGACAGCCCAGCATCTTTGGCCAAAGGCCAGTAATTCAGGAAGTTCAATAGCAGAGCCAAGGGGAAAGAATATAAGGATTTCTCAGTGCTTGAAATTAACCTATTCTGAAAGAAAAATGAAACAGAAATAGGAAAAATAATATTTTTAAAATATGTTTTTGTTGCCATAGTAATTCTTGTCATACATTCTATATAAATATCACCTGCTAGAAATACAGAAACTTGTACTTTGAAGAGAAGAATACTTCCAGGTGTATAATTCTGTCAAAGTGAATGTTAACGTTTATCATGGCTAAATCTTTGCAACTGATAAATATTGTTCTGCTTCCACTTTTTTATTTCCCCCTACTGACATTTTTAAGCCAATATCCTGTAAATGTCAGTATTGTTAATTTTACATCTTGGAAAGGTGAAAGGTTGGAGAGCTGTATATTGGGACACAGAAACATCATAGAAGCAAATTGAATTTTAATGGGACTTCGAATAGAGTGCCTTTCAGACTGCTTTATTTAGGTGCAGGATATGTGTATGTTCTTTATTTCACTTTATTTCAGAATTTTTACCCACCTATTTTTACCCAGTTTCTTGGGGTTGCTTATTTTAATAAGGAAGTGTATCTGTAAACCCATGAAAACTGGCCACCAACCGAAAGAACATTGTAAAATGATGTTTAAAGCTGATGGAGAAATTATTGTCAAGTAAACTCATTTGAAAATTACTCTGGGAATTTAAAGCTCATCATGGCATGATCAAAACTGGAGTTCTAGGTATCTACTAAAAAAGCTGGCTACAGGGAAAGAAGTTTTTTATAATTTGAGGGAATGACGTTAATGAATAGAATTGACTGTATTTGTGTATAGTCAATTCAGTGTGTAGTCACTCAGTGAGACTGAGACACACCACTAAGTTGCACAGAAGTTTTCTTTCCTTGGTTAAGAACAAGATTTTCTCTGTTTCTCTAAGGTTTTCCTCCTTCCTTTCCTCTAGCCTGGCATGACCTTACTCATGGACTGTGGCTTCGGGAAGGGTGCTCAGAGGCCAAATACGAAAGCTGCTTGTAGGTGAAGTAGACAGACATCCTTAGAAAACCTGCTAAATTATAATTTTTAATGTTGTCATTTTAGAAATGCAGCTGTGGCGGAAAAATAAATCCCATTTTGCATCTTCAGAAACTCCTAACATTTGTTAGAATAATTTTTGTTGCCTTCTGATGCTAAAAATGGGGCAAAGATCAATTGATAATCATGGCATAAAAACGTGGAATAGCAAAGATTTAATGCAGTAGAAGATTAACAGTATGAAGAATTTTTTTAAAGTTATTTGCCCTAAATAGAATCCTGTGGGGAGATTTAGACTTCCAGGTCTCCCATTAGATGCTGCAAATACTGAAGGCAGGGATTGCTAATGAACAAATAGTGACTAGTGGTTGGGTACAGGTGTGGCAGTATTTACAGAGTCTACACAGGGGAAAGAGGGATTAAAATTTGTGTTACTGAAGCTGCAAAGAAAACCAGAGAGAGTTAGTGTCAGTACCCAGGTGAGAGAGGTGCTTCAATAACTGTGCAAAGTGTGAATGTTCAGTCAGAGGTTTAAGCCTCGGGGTGAAATGAGCAGCACCTGGACTAGACACTGGCCACTGCCTTTCTCCGTATTTTGAAATCTGTGCAAGAAATGTTGCCCAAAGTATTTCACGTGTTTTACTCAATATCTACAAAAACAAAGCAAAATGTTGTGTTTCTCTTCACAACATTGCGTGGGTTGTTTTACTCATTAAGTTTTTCCCTGTTTTTTGGTTTTTTTTTTTTTTTTTTTTTTTTTTTTTTTTTTTTTTTTTTTTTTTTTTTTAATGCTTAGGAATTGTTTAATTTAGGACGTGTAAACATACTGCTTTGATGCTCTCACAGACATGAAATGCTGTCAGACCAAACTGTCTTCTGAGATACTGCTGTACCCCTTCAGCCTCTGTTATTTTTGTCCTTAACATGATGCTGGTGCTGCTTCAGCAGCAGCTGATGGGCAATCCCCAATGCTTTTCCCTCCCTTTCTTCTCCTGGCTAGTGAGGCCAAGGGAGGGAAACCCAGCACTGCTAAAGTCTGATGCTTCCCCTGAAGTTTCCTGGTCACTTCCCTGATTAATAGGGACAGTAGGTGGCTGCAGCTATTTTCCCATGGTTTTTTAACTTATAAACTAGTAGGAATACAAATACTTTGCAGTATTGTTCTAGGGTTACAGGCTGTGGTGATCCTACCAATTCCAAGTTTGGAATTGGGATTCTTGTATTAAAAGAAGGATCCCATTCTTATCCTTCTGCTGAGTATTCACACAGAAGGATAATACTCATATCTAAATTAACAGAACACATTTTCCTTTTTTTTTCTTCTGAACCTATGTATCAGAAACATGAGCCAGGAAAAAAAAAAAAAAATACTACCAGTCTTTTTTTCTTATTCCTCTCCCTGATTTAGATTTAATTATTACATTAAAAAAGTTACCAACAAAGGATGAAGAAATGTTTCTTGCTGTTAGTGAGGGATGAGAATATTTCAAACATCAAATGATCAGCATCCTGTGGGAAATAATCTTATCTCTGTCATGTGATTTGATTAAAAAAGAGCTTGGAAAAAAGGTTTATTGCTGACTGAATGTGGAGATTCATCTGACCTTTCTGCTTAAAATGTTATTTCAAATCAAATCGATTAAGGAGTTATATTACAGCTTTCAGTGTTTAAGAAAGCTCAAGTATGTACTTGGTATCTTCACACAGATCTCTCTCAGCTTATCTTCATGCTCTGTCTTTAAGCCATCTGCTCCTTTTCTGTGGTCATTGTTTTCCATATTAATTAGCACATAGCGTCTGCTGACTAAATACGGATTTAAAGACTTAACTCCTCTGTGCCTAATTGTTTGAGGGGGGAAAAAAAGAAACTAGAAATAAATATAGCAATGCAGTTTGAAATTTGCAGTCATTAGGATAAAGCTGTGAATGCACTTCTGGGTGTTTAGGCAGCTTGAATAATTTAGGGCCTTTATATATAGCTGACTTGTCTCATTTGATTTATCTTCTTCACATGGGATTTTGTACTATTTCTGGGTACTTTATTATTGCTATTGTCTCTCACATTCATAATACAGATAGAAGCACAGAGAATGAGCAAAAATTTGAGGGAGAGGGTAGCATCTGCTTACCCTCAGTTGATTTAGCAGTAAGTGGTATGTAAGCACATTTAGCCTTTCTCACCAAATACAAAATTCAAGCTCTGTGAGGCACCAGGACCTACTTTTCCTTTCACATTTCAGCCTACAATTTCTCCATTTCCAAATGAGAGCAGCATTGCTGATCACTAAAGGTACAGCTCTATTTTAAAACAAATCCTTTCTATCGGTCCTCGTGGTGCTTTTCTCGAAGGTATTTTGCTCCTCACAGCACATTTTCTGTGTGAAAATGAAAGGCAGTGTTTGAGTTGTGTGAAAACTTTTCACCTCCTCTGTCAAGTGAAAATTATTAGGCACTTCTCTGCAGAAACCTCTGTTATTTGCAGAGAAGCTGCTATGTTGACTCTAACACTGTCTAACACGTGCTAATAGTCTGTGCTGTGCTGCCCTTGCAGGTCCTGCTGCAGGAGGGTTGTACTGCTGAAGTAGCTGCTGAAGGACATAGACCTGGTGTAGTAGGGCCAGGAGAGCTGGTCTGAATGCAAACAGACATTTGATTCTGCTTTTTGAGGGTTTGGTCTCTTGCTTTATTTTGTGATTGCAGCAGAATGTTCACCCTCGTGCTTCAGCACTGTCTTAAGACACAGCACTGGAAAGCTGCTGGTGTTTTCCCCAGGATAGGGAATACCTGCTGTAGCTCTGCTGCACAGCTGTGGTTCTTTTTTCCTCTATGTTTGCTGAGATTTCCCTAAAATGTGTGAGATGGTCAGAAGAAGCGGTGGTGCTCTGGGGAGCCGTTTGAATTTTTTTCTTCTGGTACCAGCACAATGTTCGTGAGGGCTTTTGCTCTCAGACTCTTTATAACTGTCATGGCTGCATTTCTCCCTCAGCCAGGTATTCGTGTGGAGAAATGCTCTCTGTGCTGGGGATTGACTCTGATATCCTCTGGCTGATAGATCCCTTTGGAGAGGTGAGCAGATTGACTCTGGAGTGGAATGTATCGAGAAAATGCAAAATTAAAAGTTCTACCATGTCAACCTGGAAAACAGCCTTTCTCCTGCATGGCTGTGGGTGTACCCAGTGCAAAACACACAACATATAGGAGTCTAGTGCGGAGGCTGCTCCAAATTGTATTTTGTGAATTATTTGAGTGAGGAAGCACAAGTCAGTTTTAGTTCTTACATCTACTTGATCATTCTATCTTTTGTAGACTATATTTTCTTATATGTATTATTGCATATTGCAAAAATTACTATATGCAAATAGAAGCTCATGTAGTTAAGTACTGAAACAAAGTTTCACTCTACTTCTAATACCTAATAGGGGTTGCAAATGCCTTATGTATCTATATAAAACCATATATTTGGTCCCCTCAAGCACTCCTCCAATCATAAAAAACCCTGCATTTGAAATACTGTGATTAAAAATGTGCTTTGATTTCAGTAACATACAGTTGCTAAATGTTCTTCTTTAAAACCCAAGTTCTTCCATTCACTTACAGTTGCTAGTATTCAGTGACAAAGTGATCACAGTGATTGTAATTAAATATTTATCATACGGTTCTCTTTTGTCATTTGGATGTTACAAGGCAGGCAAAGATATACTTTAAAGGCTGAATAGTAAGCTATATTATGATAGTATATCAGGCAAATGAGTGTTTGATGGGCTGTGTTAACGTGAGCTAAAAATAAAATCCCATCTGTTCACCTTTCAAACTGCATCAAGACACTGCATATGGGTTGCGGAATAATTTAATGAAACACAAATGAAAATATGTTTATTTCCGTCTTGCTGAAACAAGTGAAAGAGGCAACTTGTTAGTAAAGATGTTTTAACAAGCAGAGAATTGTGTGCTTATGGCTTTTCTGGAATATAGTAGCACTGCAATCATTTGAAATCATAAACGAGTTGATGTAGAAGAAGAGATTCACTGAAGATACAGTCTAATAATCAAATACTTGACTACTGGTGCCAAGAGTTTGAATTGTTCACACAGTTAGGGATGTGCCCCGTTGGCATCAGACCTGCAGAATGCATTGTGATCTTTGGGGACACTGTTTTTTAGTGTTCAGTTTTTTCATAGTTGAATGAATTCTCCTAAGAGGCATTGGTTGTCTCTATAGAGAGACTTTGGAGGCGTGTGCTGATTTACCCTATCAATGACCTGTTCCATAAAAATAAGCTGTTTCAAGGTATGAGCTGTGCTCTGTACCATGGCTGGGTGCTGTACAAGAGATGATCAATGGGGGTGCTGCTGCCTCTGAGTTCTTGCTGATGATGGTGCAAATCAAAGCCACTGGAGCAACAATCATTTCTGCGTGCTCAGGACTTTGAATACGCTGCCTGTTTTAATACTTGTAGTGGAATGATTTTTTTCTGCTTTTTCAGGTAATTGTATCTTTGATGTTGATGCAGTTGTATTCGCCTTGCTGCTCTGTTTTTCTACAGGCCCTTGTAAATTCTGTCTGTCGCTTTCACCAAGCATTTCCTATTGCTTTGTCTTTATCTTCAAAGCTCAGCCATTTCTAGTGACTTCAAATCATAGCTCTCCATCTGTTGCTGGTTTTCTATACCAAAATTAAAAGATGCTGTGTAATCTGTTAACTGCATTTGAAGGGTATGAGAGAGTTTGTTCTCAAAGGAGTTCTGGGACCTGATCCTGAAATTTGGAGATTATTTGCCACATGTAAGTTTCTTACAGATGAGGAAACACTTACCAAGGCAGGGCCAGATAGGCAGAGTTTGTTTAGCTACTGAAAAGACCAAATGCAGGGTATGAAAAGTCAGAACGAGACGAGCTCAGAGAATCTGGGTAAAGTGTGCCTTAAGTTTCAGGCTAGAGGGGCACCTCTGGCTATGTTACATCTAGTTCCTTGACAGGAAAAGAATTCCTGTGTTCTTAGAAGAAAACCTGCATGTGCATTTACACTGTGCTTCACCAGAGCCCCAGGAGATCAGGACTGGGAGGAGTGCCACGGGCTGTATGAGGCCACATGCTCAACTTGGTGGCTGCTGTCAGTAATTTTTTTTTTTTTTTTTAAAGTGTCCTGAACATGAAGCTCAGAAGGGGTGGGTGGGTGCATGTACGTGTGTGTGTGTGTGTATATATTTTTATATATATAAATCATAGCATTTGCTTTGGTTAAACAGATTGGATTCCCAAATAGCTGATATGTGTTACAACAGCCTTGGAAATGAAAGCCACTTGCCTTATGTTAGAGAGGCACAAACTGTCTGACTTGGCATCTTTTCCAGGTCCCAAAAACCTCTGAAGCAGGTTGACAGGAAATATTGAGCAATTGCTTTCTGTCAGTCTTCAATAGAAAAATTTTTCTTTTTTCTTTTTCTATTTTTAATTAAAAGAAGTTTTATCCAAGCATTATTCTTAGATGTGTGAAAGTACCTAAAATAGGGTGGAAAATACATAGTTTTTTTTATCTCCCTTCCCAAAGATCTTATTGAAAAGACATTTTCCAAAACCAAAGCATTTTCTTGAAGTAAAGAAAAACTTTGATTTGACATGAAAAAAATATTAATCCTTTATTCTTTGACTTCTGTCCAACTCTAATTTCATGAAACTTAGTGATGAAAGGTCTCTGAAGAATAATGAATGATTTTCAACCAACTCCTGTTAAAACATCATTCTAATATGCTTGTACTTACCATACCTAAAATATGATGGGCATAATCAGGTATAGTAATTTGCATAAATTTCTGATTTCTGTCTTCTGCTCTTTAAAAGGTTATAAAAATAATCAAAGTACATTACCCGAAATCCTAAATTCATACGTGACCAGATAGGACTTAGAGCACTTATTTGGTTACCACACAGGCAGGGATGTGAAATGAGAGTCAGCATTGACTCATGCGAAATAACAGTTCTTTTTATTTTCATTTTAAATTTGATGTAATTGTGTTTTCCCAATTAATGTGGTGAATTTCCATTATCTGTGGTTACCCACTGTTTACGATAAATTTTGCCTGTAGAATTCTTGATTCTCCTTAGGTGTAAAATGAAGTGAGGGCCCATAACAATATCCCTGAAATTTTCCGTAAAGTATTCCCACCCAGGAATTTGGGAGCCTCATTTTGTCTTTACTGTTGTATCTTCCCATAATCAGGCTTCAGGAAAACGAGCTCAAGTGTGTTGGCACGTCACCATAGCCACTGAAAATGCAAACAACTTTTATTGACCACCTTGTGGTTTTACAGAGAAATTTAGTCAGGTATTTGAATCTCAAACTCCACTTATTGATTGTCAGTCATTTAGTATTCGTTAGAGGGTTCCAGATGCCAATACAGACTGCCAGCAGGAAATGCCAAGTATTTCAAGTTTTGAAAGTTGGTCTGGCCAGATTTAATGATATGAGTCGGTAAATCTGCATTGCTGTCCCATGGGGGAAGGAAAGGGAAGCCCATGAGAGGTGGTTCTTCTCATGGTTTCTTCTGTGTTGATAATGAATATCTCAGAATTGATATGGTTTCTTTTATGGAAAATGTTCTGGGAAAAGGGTTTCTTCTTTAGAAAAGGTTTGCTGTGATTTGGTGCCTTTTATGCGCCCCACCCCCGTACAAACCAGTACATTACTGCTGACCTCAGAATCTACTGCCTGCACTTTTAAATACATTTAAAAGTAGGCAAAGCAAGGTGCTGATGTGACCAAAACATGTTTATGGTCGTGTTCTCCTCTTACGATCACTGTAACGTAAGGTCAGTGCATGTGTTATTCATCAGGTACTTTACAAGGAAGTTTTAATTCACTATGTTATGAATAGAAAGTCCAAGTTTCCTCTTTACACTTTCTTTCCTCTTTTCCTTTTTTTTTTTTTTTCCCTACAGCTTGCCTGTTAAGAAATCTTCATGAATGAAGCCTATTCATCATTTTTAGTGCTCTTTCCCATTGTACCCAGGAGGTAAAATATTATATTAAATGCATATGCTATTCTAAATGCTTCTGATGAATTTCAGATTGGAAAGGTTTTGGATTTTGCACTTAAAACTTTGAGAAAAAACCTTAAAGATTTCTTTTCTTCCAAAGACACATCCAGGAAGAATCTTTTTTCACCTCCTTCAATCTCCTTTGCCCTTCTCTTCATGGCTTCACAGTTAGAAAAATAATCCACTTCATGATTTTTTCCCCTTCAAATTTAGGACAATTTCCTCTTCATTTTACTTTTTGAGGCTGCTGCTGCTCATCTGTGTCTCCTGACCCCTCAGAGGCTGTATGCTAAGCTTCCCTTGCCAGTACTGTCGCTTGTTAGCACACTGGACTGAGATTATGCAGAATGAAATATTAATAGATGTGAAGGGTCCAAGCGGTCTTGCTACTCCCCCTCTCTGGCATGGAAGACACTCTGTCTGCATGGATGCTCCTCTTCCTTCCCCTGAACAACCAGTCTGCAAAATCATGAGGAAAATACACAGCTTTGCATAGAGGAACATCTGTTAAGTTCTTCCCTTAGACATCCCGTGCATGAATAAAAATTAACTGAAAACAGGCAATAAGTTGACCTGGAAATTGAACAACCTTGTTTTATTTTTACATACTTTAACAGTCTATCTCTACTCAAATGCTGGAGCCAGTGGTAGATATTTCTCTTTGCTCAAAACTGAGCTAAACTGTGGCGTTCCTCCTTCCTTTATAGGACCTGGAGGGAGCCTATAACAAAGATGGAGAGGGATTGTTTACCATGGGCATGTAGAGATAGGACAAGAGGGAATGGCTTCAAGCTGAAAGAAGGTAGGTTTAGATTAGATATATGGAAAAAATTATTTGAAGTCGGTGAGGCCCTTCCACTATCCCAGTTTGCCCAGAGAAGCTGTGGCTGCCTCATATCTGGAAGTGTCCAAGGCCGGGTTGGACTGCCTGGTCTAGTGGAAAGTGTCCCGGCCAATGGCAGGGGGTGGAGCTGGATGGGCTTTAAAGTCCCTTCCAACTCATACCATTCTGTGATTCTATGATTGATAGCAGAGAATGTTCCTTAAAAATTTTGATTTTTATGGTTCTAAACTTGAGGACATGGTTGATGATGAACATAGTGGTGCTGGGTTGATGATTTGACTTGGTGATCTTGGACTTCTCCAATGATTCTATGATTTTCTAGTTTGTGTCCTGTAGGAGAAGGGAATACAGGTGACCTGGCCCCTGACAAGTAACAGCTGTGTTAATTACCCAATACAGCCTTGCCCCTGATGAGTCACAGCTGTATCCATTAAAGGTAAATGTGATAAAAGGGTTAACTGGTGAGGAGAAGATTATCATGGAGGAGAAACTGTGAGAAAGAGGGAACGAGAGGATAATGACGAAGGATCCTGGGGAGAGAGAATCCCTGCTGTGGGCTCAGTCTGGGTGTGCAGTCAGAGCCTGTTGTTGGAACCTGCAGTCACAGTCTAGCTGGGTAAAAGCCTGCAGTCAGAGTCTGCAAACTGATCCCTGCAGTCAGAGTTTAGCAGGAAATAACCAGCAGTCAGAGGCTGCCAGGGAAACCTCCAGTGGGAGCTTGCTGCAGCCAGGGTCAGTGAATGGTTGGAGTCAGGATGGCTGAGCTGTAAAGAGGAATAAACCAGGGCCCTTTTCATGATAAACAAGGAGTCTGTGTCTGGGCTCATTTCTATCAAGAGGACTGCTGCAACTGTGTCCTGTCTGCTGCCACTTCTAATACAGGAGTCAGTTATTCAGGAGATACAGCGGCCTATCTTTGCAGTTGATTCCTCTACTACAATGGATTGTAGGAAACTGAACTGGATGTTTATGGGATGTATGCACAGATTGTTGTGCAGCTTAATAGCTCTAGACAATGTCGTTTAAAGGTAGATCTGGGTTTATTTATGTGACACCTTCAGCAGAAAAGTCAGCAATTTCTGTGCTAAAGACCTTGATTAAAGAAATCAGTTGTAATTGAAGAGAATACCAAAAACTCTTTGAAAATTGTTGGCAGAGCTTGATGCTCTGTTGCATCGTTAATTAGCAAATACAAGCTTTAGAGATGACTAAGTCAGGAATATGACAAGGTATGTGAAAATAAAATGTCTCTAGGTGTCTCACAGGGCAAGAATGGAAAAAGTAATTTTATTCACAGTTGCCACCAGGCAGTGGTTTGTATCCATCCATAAATGCAGGTGGATATAGGCTGTCTTGGGATGCTTTATTCTGGGAGTAAGAATAATGCAAAGCTGTGCTGAGTCCCAGGTGAGTATCAGGAGTGCAGGGGCAGCTTGTGCTTCCACTGATGCTCTTCTTCAGACTCTCAGATTTCCAAATGCCAGTGTGGCCTCAGTAGGCAGGTAAGCAGTGTTCCACTTACACTGACAATGGCACTGTAAAAAGAGAAATATTGTTTTGTTGTCCCCATATAGCTTTGCAGATCCCCTGTTTGCTTTGATACAAAGTGCAGCTGCACGTTCCGACATGAATTTACATCTAGGGCAGCTTTGCCCTTCAAATATTAGCGTGATGACTGAGCTCTGCGATGTGTAATAACTTGTTTTGTTTTTCTCATGATACCTGCCTTGGGAAGTGAACAGTTTGGAGTGTGCATCCTAAATCAAACGCTTATGAAATCTTGTTATTCCATGAATGGATACTTTCCTAGTTTATTACACATCATCTCAGCAATAAGGTTGAGATTTTTATTGAATATATACATTAACTTACTTGAAAAATAGGCATGCAAATGTTGCTCCCATTTGTCTTCCAGAAGGCAGTTAATGTCTCTCTTCCTCTGGTACCAGGTAGCCTACTGGGACATAAAAATAATTAATGCCTTGGAAGCACTATCTCACACAATGTTATGTTTGTTTTATTTAAGGGAAAACATTTCTACTACAGGTGAAAAAAATCAGGCCAAGATTTGTGTTCCCTGGAGATAATTCAGGTGCTGTAGCAGAATCTGTTTGCACTTCTGTCTGAGGATAGGCTGGTATTGCTGCTGTATGCAGCGACAGGGATTTTGGACAATATCTGTATGTCACAACTTGTGACATTAGTGCAGGTTCCCACATATCCTTCTCAGTTCCTCAAAATATTTCTTGGATAACGTGCTTTCAGAAGAGCTACACTTCCCCAGTGCTGAAACTTTGTATTAGGGAATCCTTGTAAGTACTCCTATTCTTCGTGCTGGTGTACTTCAAAGAAGGGTTTGGTTCCATTTTCAAGGCACAATTAACAGTCTAGGTAACGATATTCCAACCTTCATTTTCTTTTGTGTGAGTCTCTGGTTGTACTTGACTTTAGCTCCAGTCTGGTACTTCCATTTGTGATTCAGTTGAAAATACCTTAAAGGAAAGAAAGTATTATGTACACCAGTTGTGAGGGGGGAAAAAAGGAAGCAAATTCTGCTTGAGAGTAAAAATAATAGCGTGCATATCTGTCTGAAAGATCACTTTTGGAGCTCCCCTCTTTTGGATGTATTTTATGAATACATCACAGTATCTGGCGTAGGGAAGTCTAGGTGGACATTGTGGTTGGAAATGCACAGAATTGATACTCAGCTGCTGTGAATTTGCCCCAGAATTTCTCTGTCTACAGTAAAGCAGGAGCAGCATTCCCCAGGCAATACATAGTCAGCTCTTTAATTTGGGCATAACTTAAAGCTGTCTAGATAGAATCCATATTTATGCTTTAAACAGAGAGGGAACTATGTTCAGGGAACTACTTAAGGCACTCTAAGTTTTGTTGTGAAGCTGCCAAATTAATTTTGTATCTGACATATTACGTTTTGAATGTCTGGTCTGGTCTGTCAACAGACTAAATTCTATTCTAATGCAAATGAAAATCAGATGGTACTAGCCAAACATCAGAATGCTTTTGTCTCTATTTCCTCTGACTCTCTTATACCTCATTCCATGGAGGACTCTTGCAGACTTAATGGATTTGGTTCCAGGGAATGTTTCTGTTTTAAAATAGAACCTTTATTCATCCTCTGCTTGAAAACATCTCGCAGGCTCAAAGTCATTAGTACAGATAAATCCAAATCACACCTGTGAGATGTTTTCCATGCTCTGCAGCCATTCTCTGCAGCCCCTTTTGTGCTTTTCATATTACAGAATTAGTTTCAAAAAGAGAGGGAAGGAGTACGAATCTGTACCACAGAGAGGCATCTGCTAAAGTGGTGCTGACGTTGCCCAGACCAACATGTAAAAATATCTGAGAATGGCATCAAACTTTCACATGAAATATCTTTGATGTGAAAGATGCACCTCACCTGGGCTGTGTTTAACAGAGTTTGGTGACCTTTTGCTGGGGATCTTGCTCTGCTTCTTTCTCAGAAAGAAAAGAAAAAAAAAGGCTGTGTTAACAGATGGGGAAAGAGATAGAGAAATACTTAGTCAAAAAATAGGAGCTTTTTACAAAAGAATACAGAAAATTACTTGTTAAGTCACAATTAAGTTTATATCTTCTTACTTGTTTCAAGCATATAAACCTCTGGCTGAAACAGTTCTGTTCAGTGCTCTGACATTGCCCAGTCTAAAAGTTAACCTGAGCTCCAAGGCCCTAAACCAGCAAAAGTTAAGATTAAAAGTATGTCTGATTTTTTTCCTGAATTCACAGTGATGTCAGACACCGGTTTTATGCGTAAAAAATATTTAGCAGCAGAACAAATATGGTTTGGACCCCCAGGAAAAATTGTCTTAAGGATCCTGCAGAAAATTTATGAAATCTAGTACTTACATATATGTAAAAAGAAGTTATTTGTGAAACCCATTGTGAGTAATGTTAATCATATGCTAGTTATAGCAATAAATGTAAATTAAAATTAAATAAATAAATAGAAATAAGCAAAATTACATTCTAATTATAGCAATAAAAATACTTGTGATATGATGTGTAAAAGGTATTAAAATCCCCAGCCAAAATCTGAACACGTGGGATTGTATGTGAAACCATGCCTGCAAATGTACAACTCTCAGTGCTGAAAAAGTCCCCACATTTTAAATATATCTTACACATGTAAATTTAGTCTGAAGACTGTAATATATAAGCTGTCAAATGATGCGAAAAATTGGCTGCTGTAGACACTGGAAACAAAGCAAAATGGATGTGCTGAAGTTGTAAGAATAGTAATAGCCACAAGGACAGAATGTGATAAATTGATACGGATCAATGTTTTTGCTAAAAACGAGCTCAGCTCAGAATGCAGTGTAGTGTCCTGAAAGAGCTTTCATTTTTTATTGTTTTTAGGCAATCCCTCCTTGTTTACTATGGTGGAATTAAGTGCACTGTGCATTGAAAGTTCTTCGAATACATTTAGACCAAAAAAGTTTAAGACAAATTAATGATATTTTTTTCCTGGGATATATCTGTGGTGAAGAGCTTGTAATGAATGTATAAAAGAAGCGAGGGCCAAGATAAATTTGCATGGGACAAGAGCCCAAGATGTGCAAAAGAGGAAACATAAAGGAAATTTTCATATGGTGATTTGACTGTTTAATTTTGGCCTTAAAGAGTTAAAAAGAAGGGCTTTGGGAGCTGTAGGGAGAAGAGGGTGCTGGTTCCTGCCTTATTGTCTAGTTAGATGCAGAAATCAGATTTAAGCTGGAATAAATCCATAGGTCCAAATGGTGTATGTATTCAGGATGTGATTGTTTTCCAGTGATGGCTTTAGCTAAAAGGGCACATTCAAGAAGATTTTGAGTTTCCTTTGTAGTGAGAAGCAGGAAGCGGGGGGAGTGGGTTCAGGCGCTCTAACCGCTAAACTGCGGGGACACTGGGCAACATGTCACATTGAGAATGCTTTTCCAAGTTTCCTACTGGTGAAGGCTCTTATTTCCAGGTCTGCTGGCAGCTGAGGAGGAGCGTGAGTGGCAGCCAGGTGCAGCTCCAGAGCAGCACCCGGACACTGCACAGTGCCCACGGTGAGCCGTGCTCTTCGTTCCAGACCTGTCGCTCTGTGCTCACAGGGGTGCAGGGTTTTGCTTGAGATGCTGAGCCACTGCAGGCTGCTCTTGTGTACCTCTCCCACAGTGCTGCTGACCTGTTTTAATTCCTTGCTCATCAGAGTATGACTTTGAAATCTGCCATGAGGAATCCAAATTAGTAAGACGTGCTGGAAGATTTCACAGCTGGAGTCCTTTGCAGGAAATGCTTTCTCTGAATTGTGCTCAGGGAATGGACTTTCAGGTAGCATTTTTAATTTTTTTTTTTTCTCCCCAATATTGCTGCTTAAAACTTCAGCTTCAAATGTTCTGTATGCAGAAGGATCTGGTGCAACTGCTGCAAAGTGGAGATGAATAGATGTAGTCCAAGAAAATCCATAACTCTTAAGATTGAAAGAACCAGAAAAGTAGCTGTACTTCTTCCTATACTGCTGTTCCTGTAAACTTCAATTCAGCTTTATTCTTAAACTGGAAAACCCGTGGAAAATAAGAGGCTGAATACATTTTGTAGAAGGAAAAATGAATCTTGTTGCTTCAGTGGCCTTGAAGTTTTTTGTATTTCCCGTTGCCAAAATCACCAGTCATGTTAAGGATGAGGGAAACTCCTCCAGTCAAGCTGCCCAAACAATTTTGTATTACTCTCATGATCAATCATACTCTCAAATTCCTGAGTTCTTAAGCCTCAGTTGAAGAAACTTGATTAAAGATGTTCAGGTTAGCCTAGATATTCACATTCTGCTTTAGAGCCCTTGGAAATATACAAATTGAACATAAGATAGCAATTCGGAATCACTTGCCTTGTTTTAATGTTTTGTTACAAGTACTGATCAAAACTCTCCTGCAAAAATAAACATTTTAGTTATTGGACAGAAAATGTCACATTTCCTCTGAATGTCATATAACCCCCACAAACTACAGTTGCTTTAAAGTGATGAAGTTTTATCATGAACTTCAAAGAGGCTTGAGGAGGGGAGAAAAAATGTGGGTATCACCCCTGACACATGACCAGCTCTGTCTCTTTTTGGAATTACCTTCTTATCTGAGATCCAAAGTCTGATCACTGAATGCTCTTAAAAGGGGCTGAAGTTGGCAGGCAAATGAGAGTAGTCCTCCATCCCTAACTACATATTTAATTTGGTAAATAGGTGAATTGTGAGAACATCCAAATATTGATTACAATCTGTGGGAACTGGCTTTTTTCTTTAGATGGAATGAGATCCTTTGATACGTTCCTCTGCCAAACATCAGAGAGCATCAGGCTGCTGTATTTGTTTCATACAGCTTACTGATGTTTTTCTCCAGAAAAATTATTTTGTATGTTAATTTAAGCATTCAAATGAATAATTTGGGATTAATGAAAACCAACCTCCACATTTTAAAAAAACTTAAGGAGCTTAAATTTGCAATTACTTAATTACAGTCTATGAAATATACAAAAAAACTCCCTGAGTTTTGAGCAAAGTTTAAAAAAGAAAATTTATAGCAGTTGGTGCTTTGAATTGTCCAGAGTTTGGTTTACAGTAGGGAAAATAGCCCTTTAAAAATTTGTTTCTACTGTTAATAAATAACTCAGAGCTGAAACTTCAATTTTCAGGAGAGCAAAAAATAGATTATATTAATGATGGGCTGAGAAAAAAAAATTTCACTCTCTTGGAAAAGGAGCAGATTGTGTTTCTTAATGACTTTCCATTTGTTCAAATGATTTTGTAGCCAGTTCAGAATGGATCTGAATTGTATCAACATTTATTATTATTGCTAATATCTGGACTATAGTAAAGCAAAATTATAAAAATGCTCATGAAGGGTTGATACTGAGGGGAAGGGAGTATGTGCACACACACACCTCAAAATAATTAAGAATGTATCCAAACATTCTGGTCAAAATGAGCCATATCCTCCGTAATTTTCTGTTGTTGTTTTTTTCCCCTAGACAAACTAAGCTGGAAAGAGACATTGATTTAATTTGGTGAGGGATGTGCTGTCTGTCTGATGCCTTGTTTTCTGCTTGCTCGTGTCTTGCCAACAATTATCTTGTCAAGAGGTAATGTAGGCAACAGAGAAGCAGTTACAAAACTTCTGATAAAGGTAAAGTTTCCACTGCAATAAAATGACCTAAAACCAATCATGTTATTATTTAAAGCACTTATGTGCTTGTTTTCCTGTAAAACAAATATTGCCTTTACAGCTGACATTTTCTGGACCTGAATCCCTGCATGTTAATGCAGATCATGGCACAAAACAGAATTAGACCTGAAATGAAGATTAATTAGAGAAACATGGTCTAGAGCTGTGTCTGTGCTGTTTTTCAGTGCTGTTTGTGGAAAAGGATGTAGCTGGAATGCTCTTGCCCTCACGGTGTCCTTGTGGGACCGGGCACAGTGGTAGCTGGGAGCAGCTTGGGACATTCCACCCAGCCGCCCTGCCAATGCAGCAATATATGTAGGAAGGAGCAATCTCTTTTTAGACTGTTATTGATCAGTGTAATCAGCTTTAAACTCTGAGCAATTGTTCTCCATCTGTTTTAGCTTTAAAGGTTTTTTGTTTCTTGCTCAGATCAAAGAAAGCTTCGGTGTCCAAAAGATGATCTGCTTCTTTTCTAAAAATAACAGTTGGAAATATCACCTCTCCCTCCAGTCCTTGGCTTATTTGTATCCTGAAATCATTAGATTTTCATTTAGAAACTCTGCACAGTGAGAAACTGAGGATTTGTTTAAACTCTGGGATATGTGTATGTACACATGTGCCATGTATAGAGGCCCTAAATACGTGTCTGGGTCACTGTGAAGCCTAAAAATCCCTTCAGATGTTGAACTTCTTGATGTAATCATATCTGACTTGGTGCTACTTCTACCCATTGGACCCATGTAGGAGGGGAAAAGGATCCTTGTTTTCTAGATGCAGATTCAAATGCTGCAGAACCATCAAACTGGGAGTGAGCAAGGTTGGGCAACCCATGCAGGAGTGGGAAATTTGGTCTTCTGTTGGCTTTAGTGCTGTGGGATAACTTTTGATTGTGGCAAGCTTTAAAGATTTTATAAAAATATCTGTGCCAGCTCTCAAGCAGTGAGCTGGCTTGTTGGGAATAGAATTTTGGCTGGAAGATCTCTTCTGTACTTAGATGCAGTAAATGTAAGGATTTAGGCTAAAAGGCAGAATGAGATTGAATTTACCTCTTGGATTTTTTCTGTTAGAAGGACCTGGAAACTGATTATGCATTCAATAATGTTGAGGCACAAGATGGCTGAAACATTTTCTTTCTTTGCTTTTGTAGTTCTTTTGTAAAGGTTACAATATCATCTTTTGGAACTAGTTCAGATACTCTGGGTTTTATTTCCATTTCATTTAACAGCAAATATTGAAAGTATGGTAATGTTATTTGCCTTAAGTGTGGGGCGTGGGAGAGGCAGAAGCTTTGTGTTTAGTGAGAAAAGGAAAAACTTTTATTAGGAAATTTCTATCTCTTAATACTTGTAATGTGTACAAATTAAAAAAAAAAGTTCTTAAATCTTCTCTTAAATAGCGAAGACATTAATGGTGTCACAATAAAAGTATTTTTACTAAAGCTGTGATTTTTGTAGTTTTTGCTGAGTTATGATGACATCATAACATGTTTTACTGCGGTGCCAGTCATGAGTTTATTAAAAAAAGGGTCTAGTGATGCTTATATGTATATTGTACTGATTTTTGGTAGTAATTCTAGAAAATAGTGTATCCTTTTGTTGAATGGGAGTTTTAGACAAAGATTACAGAATAGTTACCATCAGGTCTGCACACAAAATACACACCCATTTCTTCTGAAGACAGAACTGAATTGTGACATTCAGTTCCAATGGCACTAAATCATTAAATTTCAATGTGTGGTGTTCTCCAGTAACATTTTTGATGAATAATTTCTGAACACTTGCCAAATTACTGGGGCCACAACCATTTTTCTGATCTTTTATTTTCAGCATCTTGTGTAATGTGACTTTCTCCCTTACTTCTGGACGTTGTGTTGGGGCTCAAATTCAAGTGCCACAATAATATCAATTCGTTGAAATTAATCCAAAGATAATTGTGACTAATGAATGACTAAGAAAGTAACAATGGTGCTTGTAACAGCTCATGAGAAGACAAAACCAAAATGTTGAAGTAATTTGTGAACTTTCCTGCCCATCCTTATTCATGGTAGTTTGGAAATGGGTGCTGGCATCTCACTGCCATGGTGACCAACCTTTTGTGTGACATGAGTGCGAGTCAGTGTACAGCAGAAACCTGGCCATAACCTTCAGCTGCTGCTTTTGTTTACATTTATATGGGCTATGAAGGAAACGTTTTGCTTTCCCCATTAGCCATGAGGAATGTGTAGCAGCAAAAGCCACAGGAAGGCGTAGTGGGAGGGTAGACAAACATGGGAGGAAGAAAATATCAAGGTAAATATAACCTTTGGTTTTTATTCACAAATTATGGAAATGCAGATTGTGGCTGTCTGCTGTCAGAATGAAGATGCAGAAAACTTTATATTGGCTGGTATAGGAATCTTCCAGCTGGCACTAATGCCAAGGATGCCATTGCATTGTGGCAAGGTTAAAAAAATCAAGACAAGGATTTATGCCATTCCTTTAGTTTTGATTGTTATGGGAATCTCTTTGTCTAAAATTTGGTTTCTGCTTGAAAGTTTATTTTTTTTAATCTGTTTGATTCATAATTTCAAAACTTTGCATGAAAATACTTTGAAAGACATTCTAGAGGCTGTAGTATTTATAGCAAAGCAGGGAAAGGTTCGTTTAACTGGTTAATGTTGCTTTCTAGTTTGGGTCAGTCTGTCTTTTCAGCCTCCCACATTTCTGAGATGTCAGGTGATTAAATAAGGATTGTGTTCTCCAGATTCACTAATTTATTTTGTTTGTCCTTCACACCCTCTTCAAGCGGTGCTGCAAACAGTGGGAGCAACGTGAATCAAATGAAAGGATAATATAAAACAGATGATGTGGTTGAGTTGCCTCTAAAACCTTGCCACTAAAGCCCAAGGTGAAGTGTGGCTGTGAGACCTGGGTAAAGCCATCTCAGATACCACCTGCAGTGCCCACTGACCTTCACACAGCTGCAGCACTCCTTGCTGCCTTAAGTAACTTTCCTTCTGTCGTAAATATTTGAACTTTTTATCTTACATCGATGCTTCTGAGTGCTTTGCTGCACAGGCCCTGTTTTATTGTGGTAAAACTACTGATATTTTCATTGGTGTTATTCACTAACGCAAAGTCTCAGTATTAGCATTTTGTTAAAACAAAATCCTTACTATTTATAGTGTCCTTATATTGAAAAGAAATCTTTGAGATGCGGATATTTTAGCTAAATAAATACGAGTTTTCTTTATGTACAGCAGGGATGTGTTAATTACGGTTGGGGAAGAACAGCAGTGTGCTTTCAGCTTCCCTTTGAGCTTTGGATATTTCCCTGTGCAAAGAAACAAAATAGGAAAAGGTCTCAGATCCCTCTTTGTGGGATGGAAGGAGGGCAGGGCAGAAAAATGTGTGGTCTTGTTCCGTCTCCCTCCACTCACCTCTTGCTCAGTGGCAGCTTGGAAGTCTGTAAAAATAGATTTTTGCTGTGTCAGCTTGTGTCCCCTTCAAATGTCAAAGTCAAACTCCTTCCTGCTAGCAAATAATTTCTATGTGTAAAACTCTCCTCTTTCACTGGGACTTGATGGCTTTTGTACCCTTTGGTAGAGATGCACCCTCCAGAGCCGTGTGTTTGAGGAATGAACAGCGGATTGCTGGCTGCATGGGGTAGTGATTAATATAATTATAATTTTATAATGATAATACATTTAATAATAAATAATTAATTAATATAAATTAATACTTGTTCCTTTTGTGGCCACTCTGCAATTAAAATTCAAGCCAGAGGGCTGACAGACGGTTGGGGTTTTCCAGTATTTACACCGAATAGTGCACCTCCACACCAACTCCTTGCCACAAGGTCCAACAGTTCTCCCTTTTAGCATTTGTAAGGTCACAGGCTGCTTCTTTCAGAACTTCTTCTGGAGGCACCTCCAACTCTGTTCCCAGAGCACAGCTCACAGGAAATTTGGGATCTGGACTTCTTAAATAAATTGGTGTTTATCTGGATCCTTTCTTTCTGGAGAAAATATAGTGCTGTGTAAAAGCAATGGGAATGCCTAAAATGCAATGCAAAGCAAAGGGGAAAAAAAAAAATAGAAGAGAAAGCTGTAAACCTAATACGAGCTGATGTAAGCTGCCAAGGAAATGGCAAAGGGGTAAAAAATGGAATAATGTTTTCTGACAAAAAAATGAAAGGCAAATATAAGGTAGAGGACTGTGCAAGAGCCCTTTGCACTCTCTCCTGAATCTGCTTCGTCTTTATGCTTGTGGTGAGATATTCCCTGGCAGCATATGTGAAGGGTATTCTTGTGAAAAGCCAGTTTAAGAAATTAAACAGTGTGAAAGGTGGAATTACCATGAATTGTTTCTTTCTTCTGACGTGATCAGATTCTGTTTCTCTCTCTGGCAACCCTGCTAGCTGCAGAGCAAGACAAGCAATTCAGATTTGAAAATATAGATTTTTTTTTTTTTTTTCTGTTGAGGTTTATGTCAAATATAAAGGTTTAGAGGGCCCCAATCAGGGAATTTTACCTTAACAGACAGTGTGATAGCAGCTATGTGCTATTGCCAGCCACCTCCAGTTCTACTCCATCCTGTAAAACACGCTAGCAGCAGCATGTTTTGCAACACCAGTGACAATTTATGAGGAAAAAAAAAAAATCTTGCTAGTCTTTAATTATCTATCCTGGGGTATTAGTTGCACACTTCTACTTACTCCCACCTTTATTCCTTTGTAACAAAGAACCTTTGCTGGATAATGAAACCACAGCAAGGTAGGTGAGCTGATGTTTCTGTGGGTATATGTTATGGCACTGCTGAAAATTAAGGCTGGAAATTAAGTAATTAGAAATATTTGATGCAGTCTGAGCTCTTGAAGATTGCTGCAACCCACTATTTTCTAGCTACCTTTCATGAAGCAAGAGATAGTCTCCTATTAAAAATAGGCTCTTTGATTCTCCTGTTTCATCACTGCACTGTGTGATCTGTCCTGTCCATGTTGAATAACTTAGGTAAATCATGCACACCGTGCGACTGCAGTTTGACTGAAAATAATTATTCACATAGTTATTGACTAGCACTGAAGTACTGACTGCTCTCCTAATGGAGCTGTTGTGATTCCCCTCAAGTTCTTCTGCTCTTTACCTCTAATTATTTTGTCTACAGGTCCTTTCCAGAACCCAGATGTACAAAGGTGGAAGCAGAAATACTCCTTGATATTTATATTGAGTATGATCTCTTGTAGACCACTGTAATACAGTTCAGGAAAGCTGTATGTCACAAGTAATCACCTGGGAAGATGGATTTGAACTTCTTGTAGGTGGGAGAGCTGAGGGCCTGGTGTGACTGCTCACAGGGGTAATAGAGGAGCACATAATACAGCCAAGAATTAAATCATTAAGATAACACAAAGTGGAAAAGAGGAACCAAGAAGGAACTGATGCGAGATGGGAGAAACCAGAACACTCCATTACATTCATGGTAGGATTAAATTTAGGGGCAACTTGGAGACTAGGCTGCTTAATTAAGCCTAATAATGTTAAGAGAGCTGTAGCTGGACATGCAGCTGCCTGCTGATGGAAGAAGTCAGGAACCCAAAAAACTTCAGAAAATCAGCAGGAAGAAATGGCTTTCTGTTGCTGAAGAGTTGAGGCAAAAAGGTCATCTGGCTGGAATTGCAAGTGAATAGCAAATTAACTCTTTGTTCTTGACTCTTTTCCTGAAAGGTTTTGAATAGGAGTGACTCTGTGTTCCTTCAGTTTTTCCACCACTTAGTTGGACTGAAACGATTTCTGTGTGCAAGTATTAATTCTGCACATATGTTGGATGGAAAATTCTAAATGCATAGGAGGTGAACCAGAAAATGCCACATTTTTCAGCCTATTTCATTTATATGTTTCAGTGATGTGCAGTCCTGAGGAAAATTTGATCTAAAAGTGTTACTGTGTTTTTTTTTGTTTTTTTTTTTTTTTTTTTTTTTTTTTTTTTTTTTTTTGGTGGGAGGAAGGGGAAAGTGGCTGAATTTAATAAAGATGCTTGAAGTATGGGTATGTTTCAAAAATCCTCATGTCTGATCCCTTAAGGTCATTTTCAGTAGGGGTTTTTATATCTTTTATGTTCCATAAGTATGTCATGCAGCTATATCAGGCAGAACTTAAAAACATAGATGTGTAAATAGTGTAAAGGGAAAAACATTGTCAGAATTAAGCTGCTTAATAACATAAAGACTCTGGTAAAAATAATCAGTATATTTTAAAGAGCTTAAATTTGTCACTTTGTATTTCCTTGTGCATAGTATGCTAGTGCTGCACTGGAAGCCGGAGGAGTTGTGGAGCAGTCTGAAATCTTCTGCAGAATTTAATTCCTATATATTTCCCAATGTGGAGAGCAAAACCCTCCTGGAAGACTGTGAGCTCTGATTGCATGCAGATGATGTGCTGTAGGAGAGAATCGATATTGTCAGAGACATCTACAGAACATATGCAGAAATTCTTCAGCACGACTGCAGCTGGCAGAGAAGGCAGTATAAAAGATTGTTATCCCAGCATTGCTCCAGATTAACACGGTGAAAGGGGTGAGAAAACAGGGAAATCAGGTGCTGAGTTTTCAGCCCTGAGGAACTGAGGCTTTTGGAATGGTCTGTGCACCATCCTGAAAGGCAGATCTCTAAGCAGGAAGCATTCCAGACTCTTCTGGGAGAAATCACTCTTCTGCATTCCTCAAGCCTGTCCTGTCAGGACTGAGACACCTCAAGATTTTGAAAACAATTCATCCCCAACTATGCTGCAATGATGCAGGATAACTTGCTGTAGGATAATAATAACATTTTATCCTACAGCAAATTGTATTTGCTGTAGGATAAGATAATCTTCCTATCTCTACATCATTATCACAGATGAGACCTGGAAAAGTTTCCAGTTCACAGGTCCATATAGACACTTATTTCTCAGTTATGAAAATAATGGGTGTCTAAAATATCCCTGAGTGTTTTGAGTTTAAGCTTGTTAAAATGGAGCTAGAATAATGCTGGAGAGTAAACAACATGCAAGCTGTTCACAACAATTTTTGATTTATGTGCTGCACTGAGCTAAAACAAAGGTATTCCAAAAGTTTTAGCCACAGTTGGTCCTCCAGCAATAACTGCTGCTTGACAATGCCAAAGCCAAGAATGAACAAGTAATGGCTCTGTTAGGAGCTCCAACTTTTAGCTGAGCTTTGAGGCTGCTTTAGAAGAATGAGATGGAATGGGAAAAGGGAGAAACTTGGAAGAATCTGTTACAATTAGAAGGCAAAAATGGAATCTAGGTTTATACTGATGTGAATGCAGGTTAAACACCTTTTGCTACTGGAATGGGTTTCAAATTGCACCAGTTTAGGTGCTGACTTGTGTGTGCTGCGTTAAATGTGCTCTCACAGACAGTGGGAAATGCCTGAAGTGCTTTACACAGTCCATGAAAATTGGCATCCCTAGGGGACTCCCTCCCTGCTCTCATAATTTCACCGCTTCATTTATTCACTAAATGACTGTTTCTCTGTACAGCTGGGAGAGACACTTGAGGGGCAGCAGATCTGTGTGCTTTGCTGTTCTCCAGGCAGCTGAGCCTTCTGCTCCACTCACCTGCTCCATACACCAATAACTCTTCTGGCAATCATAGCCAGGCGCCACAAGATTTTTTTTTTTTTTTAATAACACCTATGATATTTAATTTCTTTATATATGAGTTTTTAATTCTACATCTGCCAGGTATCACTAGAAACCATTATAACAATATCTGTGGTAAAATAGAAAAAAAAGGAACAATAGGACTTCTTTTAAAGGATGCTTTCAAAACTGATTTTACTGCAGATGACTTCTGTCTCCCAGCTAGTTGCAAACAAGATGACTGTTCTGATGAGATTTGTATAAAGTTAGTGACTTCTGTGATGAGGACAGAAATTTTAATTATAGAGAAATGCATACTGCTTTATTCCTGCCTTTGTTAGAAATCCCATTTTTTTACTTTTATAAATGCCTTTTCTTACAGTCTTTTAATGGATTGTAAAGTAATTGAAGATAAAAGTTTTTTTTCATAATAGAAATGAATGTTTAAAAAAAAAATCTAGACAAGTCCATAATGTAACACTAGTATTAGTTTCACTAGTATTAGTTTCAGATGTGTCTGACTGAAAACTAGGAAAACGAGACAGTTTTTTCTTATGTTAACCAGAGTCCAGTTTGCATTTGGACAATTAATGTAAACCTCAGAGTTGGAAAATGTGTGTCCTGTCTTGCCTTGAGTAGGTCTCTGAGCTCCAGCTGAAGCACTTCCTCTGGAAACTTGATTCACCAACTAAAATTTTACTGTCAAAAATACTTCTTGCTGTTTAGCCTGCATTTTCACTGCCAGGAACTTTTCTTAGTGTTCAGTTTATGTATGACCTTTCTTAAGTTCCTTCTGTATCCTTCAAAACTTCCATAAATAGGCTTATTAGGCATCCTACTCCTTGGTGGTCTTTTTTGTAGCTCCTGATTTTCTCTCATAATTTGTTGGTCCTGTTTCTAGTTATCCAACATATAAGGGATTAAAAACCCCAGTTATAATTATTTTGTATTGGAAAAACATTTATATGAGATAGGTGGCTCATAAATGCACTTCATATATATGTGTGCGTGTGTCTGCACTTCAAGTGAAAATTTCAGTATGTATTTAAAGTGGTTAAGATGTAACAGGAGGCTTTTTGAGATGAGATTCTTCCAGGATCAACACAGCAAGTGTATTAAAGTTTTATGTGTAGTTTGTACATCCTGAAACATTAACTATCTTCTGACCAGTAATAAATATGCAATATGTAATCTTGGTCACTAGGTCCTCCACAAGATGGGGTGATGGGTTTTCATTAGAAAACAAAGACCTCTCCTCATGACCAGCTTCAGTGGAAAATATAACTAGGTACCACTTTTAAATGCTTCCCAATAATGACTGCTAACAATTGGTGAATGTGTTGGTTAATAACTAATGAAGTCTCATTCTTCTGAAATATTCCCTGCAAATAGCTCAGTCCAATTAAAGTGCTCAGTTTATTGATCTATGTCCTATTCTTTCTCTTTCATCTTGCTGCAGGTCTTTTCATCCTTCTCACTGCTGGGATTCATCAGTTTCAGTTTACATCTGCATTTGCAAATGACTCTGAAATACAAGCTGCTACTTGGAAGCTGGGAAGTTTCCACCAGCTTCACTGGGTGGGCTTGGAATTTGTACTCCAAGGATGCTAAGGTTTCTGTCTCTCTTCTTACAAAGTGATTACTCACATAATTAATTAAAAAACCTAGTGAATATTTCCATAAGGCACTATTCTGGTACTGTAGAAGGGCCTAAATATAGCAAGGTTTCTTTAAATAAGAGAAGTGACATTTTGCTGCATTTGCTATTAAAGACATTGCAGAAAATATACAACATTCGTTTGAGACAATCTGCCCCATGGTCTGTATAAATTTCATTGCCCCCTTTTGGCCTATTTTCTTGACCAGTAGGAAAATACAACTCCAAAGCAGCCACCAGCACCTTTTGTAAACATGGAAACTTAAAGTGATAAGAGACAAGCTGTAAATTAGTGTGTGTGGAAATACTGGGAATATGCCAACAGTATATCTGGGATGTTTGGCGGTGGTATCTTTACGTGAGCAAGCAGTTGTTGCTCTGGCTGTTTGTATTTGCTTAACCTTCCTTTATCAAATAAAATCCAGAACAAAATACAATTTCTCTCTGAGACAAATATGACTGGAATCCCCAGGAAGACTCTAAAGGTCAGTTCACCTGTTTTGAAATATTGTTCCTCAGTATCTGCAACGTCTTAGTGACATTAAACAGTACAGCATGGAGGTTGCTAGGAGGTACCCCAGTGTTATATATTTAAAGCACAAGCTTTAGACTAGAAATAAATAATAAGGTCTGTGGCGAAAGACTTCCACCTCTGACCAGTATTTGTGGAATAGTATACTGCAGAAAGTGGTTTTAATTTTGTCAGCAGCAGAACTGCAGACCTGTGGGGCTCCTGGCCCTTCGTCTGCTGGCGTGGTCGGACGTGGTTCTCACCAAGTCCAGGGACTATTGCTAAAGCTGACTTCCACACCTATTTATTTTGAAAAGAAAAATGGTGATTGCTTTATGCATAAATGGGCAAATATTTACATTTTATAATCGTTTACTTAGAGGTGAGGAAAACTGAATCATAATGAAGTACTTTTCTTCCTTTGAAATGGAGTAGAATTTTTATTAGCCTTATTTCTTACTTAGGAAATATGGCAATATAGGAGGCATACTATTGTTATATATTTTTCTTTTGCAATGAGTTTTCTGTGAGGCTTCTTAACTAATACTGAAATAATTTGTTAAGCATCTAGCAGGAATATATATATACATATATATATATATATATATATATATATATTTTAATTTGCAATTTTTAGCTAGTTAATTTCTACAAAGGGAAAAAGTGATAGTTCTAGAAATCAGTGGAAGTTGGGTATGTAATCACCAGAGTTAATCAGCAAATGGGAAACTTTAAGTGAGCAGTGGGGTGAATATGTGTAAGTAAGTAACTGCAGCCACATACAAATATAACTCTGATATTCCAGTCAGCAAGAGCAGCATGCTATAGTGGAAGAGTATTTTCAGTTAGCAGGCAGAGTTTGGGGCAAAAAAAAGAAAACTCTGAGGGGAATTAAAGGCTGAAATGAAAAATGTTTCTCTAAGTGACTGCTTCCATATGATCACAATAAGATTATGTTTAGTTTCTCAGGAGATATGTCTGTGATTAAATTTCACTCCTGAACTACCCTGGGTTCAGCACGATTGAGTCACCTTGAGTCCAATGATCATTTAAATGGGAAAAATCATGTCCAACATAAAAATAATATTTCTTACTTCATGTAACTCATTTATCCTGTGCCCCTCTCTGTTACACACTGCTAACCAGAAACATTTGGAACTGTTGGAAAATACACAGGAGTTCAAGTGTGAATGAGATTTTACTACTTTTACTTAACCGTACAAAAAGTTGAGTGCTAATATTCCAAGCATATTTTTTAGGAGGCTTTCTGTAATGCAGGGCAAATCTGAGAGAAGAAAATATTAATTTCAATATGCTGTGACAAAGGGAGCATCTGTTACTTACACCTGTATTGTGTTTTTGTGGCTTGATCATTCATTAAGGTGCAATTTTACCTCGGAGTAGTTAAGTGTAGCTATGGGGGGAAAAGGTCACGTTCCCAACATTTACAGGATTTGTTAGAAAATACTGAACAATCCCCTGTCAGGTGCTGAAGGTCACCGAGGTACAGACTAAGCTCTGTGGAGGTCAGAATCTGGGCCCTTTCTGAGAAAATTCTGGTTTGAACTGAAAAACCTTCATTAAAATGTGAGTGGCAAAGCAGAGCAGCCTCCTGCAGTTCATCTCATACTCACACAGTGCCACACTGAGTTGTTCCTGCAGCAGAGTCAGGACCACCCTTCATAAGATTAAATTCTGTGATTTTATTTTCTCTGATTTTATTTTCTCCTTGTGTCTCTCTCAGCATAATTGAGATATGGTCTGAGTTTAAACCTCTAGTTTAGTCATGAAAAAAAAAAAAAAAAAAAAAAAAAAAGCCAGAACTAAGTGCAACAAGGCTTTGAAATCTCCAGTCTTATCAAATTTTTATCACTGGCATGAGCAGCTTGAAGCACAATTAACCTGTTATCAATATCTGGTTTTATTTATCCTCGTGCTAAAACCATTGATGTTATTGATCTGCTTTAGGGCTAATCACTCCTCTGTGTAATCTAGGAAGTTGTTACATTGCTTCTCTCCACGGCACTGATGTGTTTCAAGCTGTAGCTCAACAGCAGCGCAGCACAAATGGTAATAATTCCTCTGGCGAGATTGTGTGCTGGGGAGATAAGGACAGCTCATTGTTGATTGGGAAGGAAATTCTCACCACCACAGTATTGTACTTCTTTCTGGCCGTGTAGGGAATTTTTGCATTTCCACCCCTTGCATTAATTTTTAAGAAAAGGAGCTAAAAAGGTTGTCCTAATGATGTGTTAATATCACTAAATATTTTACTTTATGGCTGTGAAGTTAAGCAGAAGTGAAATGAGGAGCATCTTGTGATGAGTACATGCAAGGACTTTACCTAGAATAAGAATTCATTTTGTGTCGAATATAGGGGGTTTATAATTTTTCTTACCTGATGCTAATAATGAAACACTTTGTCTTCCTTCCTCCATTTAGGTGATATTCTGGAGTCATACAAGCAAACTACAGCACTAAGGTAAGTAAAGTATAGAACTCGAGATATTCACTACAATTGTATGCGGCAAAACCCAAGGCAGATTATTGAGCTGCCACCAGGGAGCTCTGAGCAGAGGTGGCGCTGCCTAAAATGGGGTCCTAGCAAAACCTGAGATTTCTGTGCCATTTTATATAAATATGCAGGGCCCTGGCCTGTTTCTGAGAACAGCAGTGGTAACCCTACACATCTGAGGCACTGGAAAAGAGATACATCATGATTATTAGGAGACAATAGCTGTTATCCAACAAAGGTTTTCAGCAGTTGACACTCAACTATTTTAAAAGATTGAAAAGTTGAGAAGTATTCCTGCATAATTAACTCCAAACAGCTAATATTCATGGAAAAGCCACTACAAAAGGATTGCAGCAGTGTTTACAGGTGATTCAGTGGCCAGATTTTTTTTGGGGGGTGTAGTTTCTAGATTCTTATCTTACCGGCCGTGTATGGAGTGGTACAGCCAAGGATTCCACATTCTGCTGCTCAGAGGGCTGGACAAGGGAAGGATTGGGCAAGGCAGGGTCAGGGAGGATGAGGCAATGGTTGGGTTGGCAAGGAAAGGGTGGTGAAGGCAAGAAGAAGGCACAGGAGGGGTTGATAATGCAATTGGGTGAGCAATAGGGCAGGGGAAGGGGTGAAATGGAGTCGGAGGCCATAAGGAGGTAGGAGGTTTAAAAGGGTTTGGAGACAGGAAAGCAACATGTGGCCATGAAAAAAGTGGAGTTGTAAAAGTGGTGGGAGGCCAAAGAGGTGTGGGAAGGAGTGAAAGTGTTTGAGGGAGGGCAAGTAGAGGGCGGGAAATAGGGGAGGCTAAATTGCTGTTGGCGAATAGGAGCCTTATCCTTATGACAATCTATGGCTGTATATTTAAATTAAGGGAAGATTTACAATAAATTACTGCTTAACTTGTAGAAAATGAATTCATGAGGAAGATGGGTAAACAGCTGAAAATACCAAGTATTAGCAGCCTCTTCTCTTTCAGTTTTCCTGTAAAAGGTTAATTATTTTAAATTATTTTAATTTTTTTTAATACAATCATTAAAACACAACAGGGCATGGAAGAGAAAGAACAGGTCAAAGAACTTTTACATCAATTAGATGATTTCAGGTCAACAGGATCTGATGAATTTTTCTCTAGGGCATTTCAGGACTAACTAAAGCAATGTCTGCGCTTAAAATTGGGTAAAATCCCAGAGAACTTAGAGAAGGCACAAAATAAGCCTTATTTCCAATGACAGATGGAATGCAGAGAGTTTCAGGAAATATTAAGCAGGCAGCCTAATTACAAAAAGCAAAGGAGATGCTATAAATTTAAATGATCCATATGTATACATGTAGAAACTGAGGACAAGCTGCCGATATGGAGGTCTGTCAAGGACAAATCACGTCTCTTCTTGACTGCTCATAGCATGTTTCAGTGAAGAGCACGTGAGGTAAGGGCACAGTAGCAGATGTAGTAAGGTTTTGGTAAATGTTTGTGCGTAACTGCCCACAGCATTTGCAAAAACATGCAATTAGGACTTGGGCTTAGGAAAACGGTGTGGAATGCACCCAATTTATACAAAAGGGGCAGACGCTCGCGCCTCCCCAGCTAAAAAGAGGTATCAGTGTTTTCCTGTGATGATGGAAGGGTTTGTTACTGGACAGAAATCTGTGTCCTGTAGGGAAGTGAATCTTGTAGTTAGGGTCTCTAAGTACATTATTTTTCCGTTCCAAAGTTTTACAGCATATAGGAGCTGGTTACCTCATTGATTATGAGTAAGTAAATTTTCATGTTAGCTACATACAATAGGACATATGCAAACCCAAGAGCTGGTATGTCCTGTAGCAGAAATGTTCTGCCCTAGTACTTTTTCTTCATTTTGTTTTGCTTTTGTTGTAGGAAGTCTCCAAAACAGGACAGGCAAATTAATGACAAAACTGGCAAAAGACATTTCCCTTCAGTGGTGTTTTGAGAAGGTTCCACACTCCTGGGGTTTAGCAGTACTGTCCTTTGCAATCTGTGACTTTTCTGCTTTTGGTGATGATAGATGATTAAAGACCAATTGGATTTTGATCTGAGCATGGTTTTCAAGTAGATTTGGAAAAAAGCACAAGGCCTCTGGAGTTCATATTTTCAGTTCCAACTTGGATGCAGGGTTTGCAAAGTCCCTCAGCAGCAAAAATAGGACTGTTCTTTATAGTTCTGATTTCTTTTTTTTTTACGTCTTATTGCTGTGGTTTTCATGATGCTTCTGGTTTATTATAGGAGGGTTTTTTCCCTGTTTTCAAGAGTTCAGTGGCATTGTTGAGCTAAAAGCAAATTCCCAGGCTAGTGACCTTAACAAAATCTATGGGCATGCTTGTTCTGGTGGTAAGAATTGTCCTTTGAGACTTACCTTTCTTCATTTTGGATAATGTTTATTACTATTATTATAAGCCATACTTGTACTGAATTAATTCCTCTGTGCCTTGGAGGGTTTCATCATTGGGAAGAAGGCATATTTAGGAACTGAGTCTGAGGCCAGTTAACTAAATAATTTTCTGTTTTGTATGAAGTAGCAGTTTGCCAGGGACACCTTGTTGTCTTCAGAGTCATAAACTGACTTAGAAATTTTAACACTCAGATGCTGTCATCCCAGGAGAAAATTCCCTTATGTGTCTCCCGGGCAATCAGTGGGACACATCTCCCATGAAGGTGGAAAGTGTCTTTGAGCAGCACCTTGGTGTTCTCAAATTTCACTGTAGGACTGATCTGCCAGGATAAGTTTCCTTTCCCTGAGTTTGTGGTTACAACAGGGGCACTATAACATATACTTGCAGCTGGTAAAAAGGTTTAGAAACAAGCATATCACTCAGCTAAACCCACCAGATGCATAATTTCTTTTAGATGAACCTGATTTTACAGTGTCTGGGTTTTTTTGCCCCTTTCTTGAAGAAGGGGAGTCTTATGTTCTCAGCAAGAACAGACTTGTCTAAATAAAAGTAGCTTTATTACATCTTACTCTATAATAAGAGTATAATATCTAAAAGATATACTAGGCCCCACACAGAGTCTCCAGCTCTTTGCCTCTTCTTGTCTTCAGTGATTTAGGACTTGAAGTGAGATTGTTCAAAAAAACCCATTTTTTTTTATTTCCGTGCTGTTCATTAATAAAAAGAAGTTTTGGTAATTAGGCTATGATGACAGAAACTAAATATGTATCAAGGAACTCCATTAATCTCTAAAAATGTAAATGATCTTTTTAGTAGTGTTTTCATTCACTAATACTAATATCAAATTAATAATATCACATAGCAACTGCCAAGTTTCTTCTCTCCTGTGTAAGAGAAGTGGGAAATGGTATTATAATAATTCTTCGGCCATTTTACGGACGAAAAAGCTGAAACAAACCCCAAACCAAGTGAACAACGAAAGCAAAAAGCCCAAACAAGAAAATTCCCTGAACTTGCATGGTAGAGTGGGTTCCAAGAAACAATCAGCCCCTCACAGTATATACAGGGCACAATCCATAAACTGCTGTTTGCATAGATTGGGAATAAAGCAAGGTTTACATTCAGCTACGACTGACAATATTAAAAAATTGTGGGCTTAAGGTGGCTGACAACAGCAGAACTTTGTAAGGCCAAGAAAAATCCAAAAGGAATTGCATCTTTTAGTGACATTGACACAGTTATGTAAAGTAGTATTAGAAGTACTGAAATTAAAGGCACAGCTCCCACAGATGTTTTGGAACTTCCATCATGCTCTGGTGCAGGGTGGGAGAGGTTCTCAGCAGCCAGCTCTGGGAAAACTGCTTTCCCTGAATTTTCTTGCTCATTGAGTCAGAAGAGGGTGGCTAAAACGAAGAGTTGCCAGAGTAGCTTTAATTAAGATGCAATTCTAAACCCTTTTCTGGAGGAAATTGTTCTTCTCTGCTGTCATGAGAGGAACACAGACCAAGGGAGATAAGCTGAAGTTCATGATTCTGAGTGTGTTTTTATGTGCAGTTCACTGGATGTCATAAAGCATCCATGCTACAGTAAATTTAATACAACCTTCTAAATTCCTGCTGTCACACAGCCACAGAAGGCCTGAATTTCAGATTTTCTGTGGCCTCTTGATGCTTTTGGAACAGCATGAAGTGACCATGCAACAGGCAAAACTGCTGACTGGGGAATCTTGCTTTTGGCATAAAGCTGGCAAAAAATCTTTATGCTTTGCTGTGGCGGTCTCCAATTAATTTTCTGTCATTTTAGGAATGGGAAGGGGAATTAGTCACTGGGATGGAGAAGCCGGGAAGGAGGATTGGAGCACGTGTTGTCAGAGATGGGGATGGGATGGCAGATGTGAGACCTAAATTTGTGTTGGTGGGAAGCCAGGGCACAACATGCTCCATCTGCTCCTGACTGCGTGTGACCTGAGCAGCCCTGAACTCTGTATTATTAGGTGCAATTTGCCCTCTGGGACAGGAAATCCCCCTCAGGAAAGGAAAATAAAAGGGACAAGACTGTGAAAAAAAAAAGTCTTTGTTTTACCTGCTCCCTGGATGAGGAATAAAGTATGCTGGAGGGATGTGAGAGTTTTCCTTGTGGTGTGTTGTGAAAGTTGGGGTTATGATCCTTTGCAAGAGTAGCAGCATGCAGCTGAAAGCTGTGGGGATCATGCTCAGAGGAGATGACCTTCCCTAGACAGCAGTGAGTTCTCAAGAGTTTGTCAAAATGCATCACATGTGTACATATCTCTGCCTGCTGCAGGGGAAAACTTGTTTCTGTCTGTTTTCAGCAAGAGTCTTCTGTGTTTGAAAAAAAATTTCTCCAAGTAGCCTGTCTCCTTTAAACACTGCTCAGCTTCCTTCCTATCTTCCAGGCTGCTCTCGGCTCAACTGAAACAAATTCCATTTAAAACCGATCCAGATTGCATTTTTCTTGTTTTTCCAAAAAGCCCAGACACCTACTGTCCATGGGTAGCGAGTGAAGCGAATTAGAGTCTGTTTATGAGAAACAGAAATGTATGCCATATTTTACAAAATGCTGTGCATGTCCTAATATTTTGCATTGTAGGAGCTTGGCTGCAGTACCTCACAGAAATGTGCATTTCCTTTCCTTGGAAAACAGACTGCCTCATTGGGATAAAGGGGAGGTTTATGCTGAGAATATAAAATGCTTCTGTCTATCCTATGATTTAGCTGAATAAAGACAAAAAGGGCAATGAAAGAAAATTAAAAATAAGGCTTTTGTTATCCCTTGAAGTGGCAGAAAAATGCCCAAATCATATAAATTTCAAGATGATGTGATGCCAGTTAATCGACCTGGACAACAACGCACTACAAGAGACTGTCAATATGGTGGTCTTTTTAGGGGTATGTAATCAGTAGTTGCTTTAAGGAGAGAAAAGTCTCAAAACTGGCTTTGTTCTGCTCAGAGAAGGACTGAAAATGAAATATTCTTTATTGCTGGGGTGTTCTAGAGTTTACAGGAGCATAGAGAAAAAATAATCATCATAAAAGCAAGACAGAAAGATGTGTTTATGAAATGGAATTGTCTGTAAAAACAGCTGGTAGGTGATGAAGGAAAGAGGTAAAAGACAGGCAAAGTTATTATTATTTCAGAAAGAGAGCTTGAAGATTGAATTAATTTAATTTCTGCTTATTGCTATGGACACAACACCTGATCTAAACCTATAAGTTTCACCTCTGCCCTGTGATAAATGTAATGAATTCCTTCAAGTTCTGCTGAATGATAAAGCTCCTGGAGGGCAATTAACAGAGACTCCTGAAATAAATTCTAACATATTACAACGGTTCACTACAACTGATTATGTTACTGATAATGTAAATATAATTTCCTCTGCTTTATAACAGGAAACTTAATCATTGGAAAAATGGTCCAATAGAAACGGTGCACCAGTGCCTTTCAGTCTGTTGCTGTTAGTGTGTGGGTGGTGATGCAGCTGTATCCCAGCAATAACATAAATGCCCCTGGGATTGTACTCAGCTTCAATTTTGTGGTCTTTTGGCTCTTTCCACTCCTCTCTATAGCAGTATGGCAACTTTCTGGATAATTCTGGATTAATGGATGTAAGACATTAATTGATGTAAGAAAATGGATGTAAGACTCAGAATTTCTTTATACATTTTAGTATGTCTTTGATCATCTTGAGGTTCTCCTCTCATTTGGAGTTTCAGTCCTGAGAGAACAGTAATCTTTGCTGTCCAAAAGGAGACTGGGTAAGAGGCAACCATGTAAGTCAGAAGGATTTTCTTTCACGTCAGAGGAAATCTTCAGTTTGTTACTATTCCCACTGCAGAGGCACTTTACTGATTTACTGCGGTGCAGGGAGTTGCTCCTGCCTGTGGCTTCACATGCCCTCTGAAAGCCCACATCCAGGTGGGATCTGAAAATATAGAAAGTGCTCACTTCATCCAGAAGTCTCAGAACATGTCACCCCTGTGAGGGATCTCATCTTGTGGCTATCTCATGGTGGTCACATGCCTTTGAACGGGGGGACCTGACTTGTGCTTTCAATTCAATTTGAGGAATCACACCCTGCATCGTTCAAGACATTTCCTGAACATCCAGAATGTAAATTACTTTGTGATTCAAGTATTTTTCTTTCCTTCTATTGAAGCTTTCTGAATGTCATTCCTGAAATTGGGCTTTCACTGAGTCACAGACATTTTTCAGTCCCTCTAGACTTAGAGGGATTAGCTCGTAATTGAAGCTGCAGAGCCATAACCAGAGGGTAAACTCATCAACCTCGTGCATATATATCTTATTCTATACAGTAATTGATACACATTTATCAGATTTGCCTGATGGTCTGGGGTGAAGGGAACTTTTGATATTCCTTTTCACTTTCATATGCAGCAATTTCGTACTCATTATTTAAATAATAATAAAAAAAGCCTAGCATTTGCTTTTGATGCAGTCTGTCCTTCTATGGTATCTGGCATTAGCTGTAAACTAAGATGGAAGGATTTGAATAAAACAAGCATGAACATAACCAAATAATAGGTTATTAAATTTTCAAGGAGACAATAGGTATTTAAATTAAAGAGACATCAAAAATCTGCATATAAAAATATTTAGCGTAAAGGCTACAACATCTAACAGGATAAGACAAGCAAGAACTCATCAACTGAGGGAGGCTCTAATTGGAGTGGCACAGAAAGGAAGACAAAGAAAACTGGCTTTTCAACCTCAGTTTCTTTTTTTAGGAAATGAAATTTGTCGAGAAACCTAGGAGAAATCTCATTCTGCTGTTTACTGCCCTATCATCAAGGTAACAGAACAAAACGTGTTAAAAGAAAAAAAAGCATTAAAGAAATTCTGCAAAAAGAAATAGCAATCTGGGATAGATGGAAATGCTCCCTGTGAGTCAAATTAAGCCTTAGAGCAGTATAATACTCTCTTGCGTGTTATCTTCATTAGCGACTATTCTGCATCCTATTTATCCAGTATTTCTGTGAGTGGCAGAACGCATGACGCTCGATTTTTCTCCAGTGCCATCTGTCGCGGGGAATGTCTAATAATGGTTTAATCTGCTCTGTAAACACTTTTTTTTTTTTCTTTTTTTTTTTTTTTTTTTTTCTTCTTCTTCTCCAGTGGGAGTATTAATCTACCTCTCTCCTTGGTCGTTTCATGCCACCTCTTCTGACAAACCTGGGAGCTTTACATCTCTGGTGCTTCTATCCCCCTGTCAAAGAGGGTTGACTGTAACTCCTAGGCGTGGCTGGGATGTTTGGTGTTTGGAGACCTACAGGGCAGAGAATGATAGGTAATGACAACCTATTAATTTGGTTTCCTTAGGAAGAAGGGAATTCTGAGCTAGGCTTAGAAAGGGAAGCTTACTTCTGTAATAGGCTTCATTTTCTTGCTTGCGTTTCCAGGAACGTGGTATTTGTGAACAATCGATTACTGATGCAAAATGGCTGAGCTACATTGTGGGTCAAACCCAGTTTGACCAGAACTGGCTGACCACATCTCTCTGTGCACCACAGCGCTCCATCTGTCATTAGGAACAAGCACTTGTGCTCACAGAAAATATCCTGCTCTTGGGTCACAACAACCCCCGCACAGAGATACAGCCTGGGGGAAGAGAGGTTGGAAAGTGGCTCAGCGGAAAAGGATCCAGGGGTGCTGCTCAACAGTGGCTGAACATATGAGGCAGCATGTGCCCAGGTGGACAGAAAGCCAATGGCACCTAACCTGGATCCCAAATAGTGTGGCTGGGAGGGCCAGGGCAGTGATTGTCCCTCTGTGCTGGGCACTGGTGAGGCCACACTCGAGTGCTGTGTCCAGTTCTGGGCCCCTCAATTCAGGAAGAACATTGAGATTCTGGAGCAGGTTCAGAGAAGGGCAACAGAGCTGGTAAAGGGTCTGGAGCACAAGTCCTGTGAGGAGTGGCTGAGGGAGCTAGGGCTGTTTAGCCCAGGAAAAAGGAGGCTCAGGGGAGATTTTGTCACTCCTTACAACAGCCTACAACTACTGCTCTCTCTGTTACCAGTGGCAGCTCCCGAGGGAATGGCCTGGAGCTGAGTCAGGAGAGGTTTGTATTGGATATTACAAAAAGGTTCTTCTCTCAGAGGATGGTTGAGAACCGAGCAGGCTCTCCAGGGGAGTGGTCATGGCAACAAGTCAAGAGGTGTCTGGACAATACCCTCAGGTACACAGTGTGACTCTTGGGGTGTCCTGAGCAGGACCAGGAGCTGGGCTTGATGGTTCCTGTGGGTCCCTTCCAACTCAGGATGGTCTGTGATTCTCCTAGGTTATAGCATGGTGAGGGTCAGTCTCTTCACACCAGTGACACACAACAAATGAGACGGAAATGGTCTCAAGTTGTGCCAGGGGCAGTTTAGGTTGGGGATTAGGAAAAATTTCTTCACAGAAAAGAGTTGTAAAGCACTGGAGCAGGTTGGCCAGGGAAGCTGTTGAAGCACTATTTCGAGAGGTATTTAAACATTTAGATGTGGCATTTGGGGGGCATGGTTTAGTGGTGGACTTGGCAGTGCTGGCCTAGCAGCTGGACTCAGTGATCTTAAAGGTCCAACCTTAATGATTCAATGGTTCCATAAAGCAATTCCGTTAGCTCAAGTGTGGTGGTGTTAATGCTCATTCACATGAGCATTGCTGACAGAAGAGAGCAGCCCTCTGTACCTCACCTGAAAATATAATTGCTCTGTGTATTTAGGGACTGATCAGATCCTCCTGGAGTTAAGGAAAAGCCTCACAGTGATTTCAGGGTTTGGGCACTTGTTAGAGAGTTTTCTTTCATTCTGAGCTACAGATAAATAGCCTGAATGGCAATGATAAAGCAATGCTGGTCCTGTTTAGAAGATGAATTTGCTGGGGAAGAGAAATGAAAGTTTATATGAGAGGCACTGTAATCTAAAGGATAAACCATTGTTTTCTTAACAGCAGTAGTTATCTCAGTAGATGGCAGTTTTATCACCAAATAACAAACCATCTTTAAATCTCTGCTCAAAGTTGGCTGCCACTAAAATACTTGTAATGCTTTGAGCAGGTAGGAAAACATGTTCATTAAGGTCAAGGATCAGAGTCTTCTCTTTGGTAGGGAAATCTCCATCAAGTGAATGTCTCTATTATGATAAAATAAGGAAGTAAACTACAAGGAGGTCATTGACTGTAAGAAGCAATTTTCTAGCTCTTATTGCCTCTGAAACTCTACAGTGTAATTCACAAACAAAAGCATAAATCAACAGCAACCTTTTCCAGCAGGTTAGCGGAGAATGGGGAGAGATGAAGCCACATAACACAGGATATTAAATTGCCATGACCAATTTTCTGTAATCATTCTTAAAAGAAAGCAGAACATCTCTTCTTTACAATTACAAAGACATTTTGCAAAATCCTGCGTATTTTAGGAGTGTTTCAGAGCATTCAATGCAATAACTCTGTCTGCTGTGAAAAGTATGAGCAAGCAAACAAACAAATGCAAGTGCTCATATATATTCCTCTGCCATGCCAGTGAATTTTTCCTATCACATGCATGACTGCTCCCTGTTCTGGCACTTATTTTATCACAACATTTACAGAGGCTTCTAGGCCATGAACAAGTAGTTTCAAGGAAAGTATGTAGAGGCTGCCTTGTCTCATAAATACAATCCATTTTCTTTCATCTCTTGATAATATATGCTTAACTCTAACAATTCTGCAGACTCAGCTGTTGTATTTATAAATTGTATAGGTTTATATATCCGAACATCTCTCAGTAAAAATTATTTCAGTGTTCTGATGCTTCTTCAGTGAGAAGTGCTTCTTACAATCCTAACAGGATATGTTGTTTGTAATTAAGCTGAATTTAATAGTACAATTGTGACCTTTTGAACTTACATTTTAACTTTGAAAAATTGTTGTCTTAATTTCAGGCAGGGGTTTGTGTTGGGTTGGAACTAAGTCAGGATATCAGTGGTCCAAGCTGCTCACGCAGGTACCTTCCCTTCTGACAGACCCCTCACAAATGTCCCAGCCTTTGGATCATGTGTAGGTTTGTAATGATACCCGTGGTGGCTGATGGACTCAAATTTAGAGTGAGTGCACGCATTGAAGATTTGGGGTAACTAGTAAAAGAGGAAAACATTTATGCCCACTACATAAACCTGTGCTGATTTGGTAGAGCTTCCCAGATAATTAAGGAATCTTTTTGTGTGTATATACATGAAAATTTATAATTAATTAACTGTGCTGTAAAAGTGTCAGAAATAGAAATTGGCACTTGAGAAGCTATCAGTGAAGGAGAAATTGAAATGGAAAATGGAATGTAGAATGTAAGTATATTCAGTAGCAGAATCATAGGTAAAAAAAATCTGCTCTCATATCTTGAAATTAACTCTATGTCCTCTTTGAATTAATTTTAAGGAACTTACACTGTGCATTAGGACTCGTAATTGACTTTACTCTTTAGCTGGTGCAATGAATTACTTTTAGCTGAATATATAGTTCTGTTCAGTGCCAGCTTTGGAGGTGATCACTTTTACCTTGCAGGAATCTTGATACTACAGAAAGCCAAAATTTACAGAGAAAACAACAGGTATTAAGTTGCTGTTTCAGCAAGATGGCTGTAAACAAATTTCAGCCTTATGGAGTAGGGTTGGCCCCTTGCAGCCCCAGGGTTTCTGAGAGCCACAGCCCAAAGGGTGTGGCAGGGAAAAATATCCCTCTGACATTAGCAGCACATCCAAGGAAGGTATGTTGCTGTTTTACCAGTGGTTCATAAAGAATATTTTGCATCCTAGAGAGAAAGCAACACAATAATCTGTAAGAACCTGCATATGGCAACGAGCGAGTGCCAATTACACCTCAGTCCTGCTGTGCAGCTTTGGGCAGGGGCAAAGAAGGATGAGGACGTGGGATCTGTGGTGTTCTTCCCTCTGTGCCAGTGATGCTCTCTTTCTGTGTGGTCTCTGAATGTTTTGCTCATCCCATGTAGCACTCACATTTCCCCCATCTGCTTAAATCATCATTCAAATTGAAATTAAATTCAGAATTAAGCGTCTTGCCCACAAAATGAAGTAGCCAAGCAGAAGCATCTTTGGCCTACTGTGCCTTCATGACACTTACAATTAGAAATAGTCATGCTCAACTAAGTAAGCAAAGAAGAAATGTTTCCTTCAGATTCTATGAATTGTGCTTTCTCTTTTTTGCTGGGTAAAATTTTGAGAAGGACCTTCATTTCCTGTAAGAGATTGACTTGGATGTATCTATAAAAGTTGACTTTTTTGAATCTTTGTTTCTCTTTAAGAAGCATTTCAAAAAGGAGGAAATATTTTTTTTCCATTTTTGATATAGCTGTTCTAGGAAAACAGTTCAGAATATTTCACCTGTGAAATTAAAGTGCAGAGAATAACTAATATCAGCAAAATACTGTGAGTACTTTTGTTGTTTGACTAGGACAGAACAGGAAAATTGCAACAAAACCTCAGACAAACCCATTTCTTTGATATTTGTGATGTATTTTTTGTAAGGTAGGGGGTTGTAAACCAACAACTTGCAGAGTGTGTACGATAATTTTTTTTATCTCAAGTAATCTTAAACTCAGTCATCTGTGTAGTGTCTGGGTAAAACCTTTCTAAATGAAAAGTGATGAAATAAAAAACAAGCAAACATTAACAGGCAGACAAAACCTTATGAATGGAGATGATGACTAACAGCTTTTTTCTTGTAAATATACTGATTTTGTATGTAATGATAGGAATAATCTATATTTTAGAAATATTCTTATATGTTTTGTCTAGTTGCATTTTAAATATGTTTTGTTACGATAATTCACTCTGTCTTGAAACTGCCTTTTACTTTTTTTTTTTTTTTTCCCCTGATAGGACCAGAGGGAATAGCTTAAGCTGAAGGAGGGTAGTTTTAGTTGAGATATTTGGGAAGGAATTTTCCCCTGTGACGGTGGTGGGGCCCTGGCACAGGTTGCCCAGAGAAGCTGTGGGTGCCCCTGGATCCCTGGAAGTGTCCAAGGCCAGGCTGGACAGGGCTAGGAGCAACCTGGGAATAGTGGAAGGTGTCCCTGCCCATGGCAGGGGTGTGGAATGAGATGTATTTTTAAATTTTTTTAACATTTAAAGGATGTTTTTTAGCTTCCAGCCCAATCCATTCTGTAGTTCTGTGATACTGTTCCACTGCTCGTTGTCTGCCAGCGCCCTGTGCCTCAGTGGTTCTTTTGTAGTGGGTCCAGGTGAGGTCCACCTTACTGATTTACAAGTTATATTTCTTAAATGTTTTTGAAATTTAGTTTCTTTGTGTATAAATAGAAGGGCATTGCCAGCAGGACCCCTGTTTTCAGCTGAGAATCCCTTCCTATAAATTATCCCAAGTCTGCATAGCAATGAGGCCATTTCTATGGAAATGAGTGAGCTGCTGTTCTTCTGCTGCCTCTCCAGCAACTCATGCACTGCAATTCACATCGTGAGAAGTGCTTCGTGAATTAGATCAGAAGCACTACTGGGACACTGGTAATTTCCAGCCTCCTTTGATAGATATGACCCTAAACGTGAGGGTAGTGAAAGAGGCAAGGCTTGGGTGCAAGTGATGATTATGTCAGGGGAATTGAATGTTATTGTAGGTGATGGTTTCCTTCTCTGGTTGTAAACACAACAGAGATCTTTATCAAAAGATAGAGTGTCTAATGCTCAAATGTCTTTACTTTCATAAAGCCTTTTTACTTTTGGATGATGTGAGCCCTATCAATTAAACCCAAGTATCTCCAGTACATTAGCAAGTACTTACCCAACCGAGAAAGCTGTGTGTTCCGCTTTCCCTAGGTAATGAAAATTTCTGTGAGACAATGTGCTGATTTACTAAAAGATTTGGTTGACTTAGATTTTATTCTAGAGCAACTTTCTTAGCAAATGCAAGTAAGTTCAGGTGAAAATAGCAAGTATTTTTGGCGTGTGGCCTGCAGTGAATAGCAATAATTGCAATAAAGCCTTAGTAGAACTTTAGCTTGTATTAATTAATCCTGAACTTCACCACTTAGTGAGTAAAGGCTACAATTTGGGTAGGGATGTCCTAGGGTGCTAAGTCTGTAAATTGGTAATTTGAAACTCATTTCTAATAAAGGAGCTACTGAACTCCTAGGAAGGTGTGACACTGTACTCGCAGCTACCAGTCATTGAATAACACAACTGATTTTAGTAATTTTTTCTGTCACAAACTGATGGAAAATTATTAGTTATATGAAACATTTCATATAGCAAAAAAATGCTGTTGCCTATATGTGCATGCACACCCCTTTCTCCGTGTGACAGCTGCTGTTATTTTATTTTGAATGCCCAAGGCTGCTTTCAGATCTTAAAACAACTATTCTTTCAGTCTTGTAAAATATTAAAAATTTCCTCATGATTAGAGGGAACACATTTGAAAAGCAAATTTGTGAGAATAGGAAGAAATAAATGTAAAGAGATGTATTTGAACCTCTGTAAAGGTGGAGAGATTTTTTTTTTCCCTGTGGGCTGAATTACAGCACATTATAACTCAGTTTTTATTGTAAGATCTTCTATACATTTTCATACTGTTAAGTGTGTGCGGAAAATATAAAGCCAAAAAAATAGAAGTGGATGACTGTATCTTGATTTATTGTGATTAGTTTTAATTTGACAGTAAAAAATATTGGATTGGTTACCATAGCTGGCTATGGTTGAACAAAAATGTGCCATAATATAGAAAACTTGCAGTTCTGTTCCCCTTTGTAATTAGGGGCACTTAAAGATAGAGAAAGGGTTTGGGCTCATTCTGCTTCCTGGGTAGGAATTTAGGTTTTTGAACTGCTGGTGTGTGGATGGTTCCTCACACTCTTTTCCATAAATGCAGAACATTGTTTAGGATATTACACATTTTCCTTTGCCAGTGAAGGAGCTGCTTGAACTCTCACACCAGATATTCTGCGGGGAAAAAAGGTAAATTGATGACTGGAGAAGAAAGGGGGAGGGGAAAAAAAAGAAGAGGGAATGGTATTCTGACCCTTCCCTGGTAAAACGGACATTATATTTATTCCACGGAGTTCCCTAGCTCCAGGGAGGAGAAGGCAGGCTACTTGCTTGTGCACAGAGATCTGTCAAAGGTATTCATCTTGAACTTTGCCCACCTGGTTATTACTGCATCAGGATGAAATATTGGGCAATGGCTTTCTGTCTGAACAAGACGAAAATGAAAAAAAACCCCAAACCAAACAAACCAAAAAAAACAAAGGGAGAAACAGAATACAAGTGGAGATTTTTCTTACTACGTGAGCTCTGCCTGATGCCTCCCATCTCTCCCCCAGAAAATGCAATTTGGAATGGAGTGTATTAAAAAAAAAAAAAAAGCTTGAAAGAGCCTTCACAAATTGTGGAGTGCATTTATTTATACACATTTCACCCTGACTCATTACACATCATCATGAGGCTCCCCAGGCTATGCATAAAAAGAAGAGCAGGCATAAATCAAACTGGATGCAGCTCTTCCCTTCAACGATTTTTAGATTCCACCCTACCCAACTCCACCCCACAATGGACACAAAGAACATATCTTTTTCCTTATCACTCCCAGAAGGAATACCATTGCTTATAGTGTCTTTTTTTTTTTAATCCAATAATAATGATAATCTTCATTGCATATATATCTTAAAGCAGGTTATAATTGTGGTGATGAAAGGCATTATTTTTGCCATTTTTCATCATATCTTTTGAGAATTTATCTTTCTAACAAGTAGTTGATATTAAACTTTTCTGTCGACTTTTAAGGTGAAAAGTTTCTGCTAAATAATTCTTGAGTGCTTTATCCCTCTGCTTTCCACTCTATGTATGGAAAAGAACCCAACCTTTAAAGCATGCAACCCAAATGTATCTTTTTTTCCTTTCCTGTGGGGAGAGTATCTAAAAAATAAATTCTCTTTGAATAGTCTATAGAAATCAGAATTGAATTCTAAGTCTTCTGAGAAGTTGTGGTGGTGGGGGTTGTTTTTTTTTTTTTTTCTGTTTGTTTTTTCTTTTTTTTCTTTTTTCTTTTTTTTTTTTAATTTTTATTTTTTATGTATTTATTTTTTTATTTTTTGCAACCTGTATCTTCAGTAATTTTAACAAATTCCCTGTGGGCGGTATTCTTTCTGCCTCATTTTAGGCTTGTCTACTGAAACAATCTGTCTAGACTCTTCTATGTTCAATGAAGTGAGAGAGGTTTCCCTGGAGGATAGAGCACATGGTACCTAAGTGAGTGCTCTGCTTGGAATTTCTCCTCAGAGGATCAGGACTTGCCCTGTCCCTTGTCAATACAAGGACATGTGTGTGTTTCCCATTTCAAACTGATGACTGAGCACCTTTTAGTCAAATTTTGTTGTCCTTTCAAGTTGAGATTGGCTGCTTTGTTTGGTTTTACTTCCTAATAGAGATACTGATCTTCTGAGTGTTCAGAATATGTAGTGGAAGAGCTCTGCCTCTGCAAGCCAAGAAGTCAGGGACGACCCCATGGTCTGTACAGTTCACCAGATATCTGACAATTTGCTTTCAAAGGGCTGAAAAAGCCAGGGTGGGGGTGTTCCTGGCCAAAATTTGAGTAAGCAAGCAGTTTTTGGAAAGCGACAAAGCGAAGAGTTTTTATATGAGAGAGAAATGTCTACCAAGGGCATGAAAGGGAACTCTTGATAGACCAGTAAGCAGGATGCTGCAGCAGGGCTTCATCCAAGGCAGACTGAAGTTAGTTCCCTTTTTTCCTTTTTTTTTTTTCTGTTTCTTTTTTCCTCCTTTCAGATGTTGTTCAGTCTCAGTGTGGAAGAAAGTGAAGATTTAGTGAAAATGACAGGCAAGGCTGAGGGGAGGTAAGGTCCTCTCTCAGATCCACTAACTGATGAGTTGAGTCAACATGAGTTAAGATTCAGCTTTGTCATTTAAAAGGAATTATGTGAGCAGAGAGGAGGGGGCAGAAATTATAAGAGACACCCTTTCCCCCAAAAAACATTGTAGGAGTCCTTTGCTGAAAGAAAGATGATTCTTTCCAGCACAGACATCTCTCAGGACTTGTCTTAGGGCATGTTTGCTCAACAGCTCATAGATTCTGCCAGAATGCTCCCAGCACACATTTTAGATGTCAGTGGAGGTGAGAATTGAATCTCACTGTTGTTCAGGTTGGTAAAAATCATCCGAAATTATAAATATTAATTAACACTGCTCTTCATCTAGTGGGTACTTGGTGTGGCCTGTATAGATCAGGAGGATTTTTTTTTTCTTTTTTCCTATTACAAGAGGGTTTTTTTCCACACTGTTTTGTGGTGGTACCTTGAAAATTTGTTTAATTCTGCTTGATTAATGCTGATCTCAGTACTGAGTGTTTTGCATTTTTTCCATCTTTATTTTTTTAAGGTAAAAATAATTATGCACTCTTTCCAAATGGAGTGTGGCATTTATTTAAAGTCTTTGATTATTTTTAATATAAATTATTAAAATTTATAATATAAAAATCTGTACATTCCTGCATCTAGCAATTTGGAGCAAAGTCAGAAAAAATTACAACTCTAGCAATTTAAACTGTTATGGTAGAATATAAAACAAAAGCAAGAGTCAAAACCGGTAGTTGCAAGGACTTTCACCTTCCTACCAGTAAAAATAATAAGCTTAGGCAATGATAAAAAGAGAATGTTCTGTTTTGTGCAATACACTCCCCTCTCCTTTATTTATTTTTTTTTTAATGATAGCATGATTTAAAAAAAAATAAATTTAAGTATACTGTATGTGAAATTGGAATAAAGGTTAAAAATAAGAATCACCTATTTCAGTTGTCCTGCACCACTGAATGACTGAAAAATTTTGGAGGAGGTCTCAAAACTCAGGCTTTCTCTTTTGCTCACAACTTTCCCAGCTATTAAGACAGATTGCTTCATTTTGCAGCTCTGTAATATACTGGCTGTCTCTTTGGTGTACTTTTTTGAAAGAATAAATGCACTCCAAAAGGAATTACTGCCAGGAGGGAGGGTGCTTCTCTCGACAGCTGGGGGAAAGTTGCTGATCCTGATGCTAGTTCAGCTCACAGAGGTTCAGCCAGCTACTACTGCGTGTCCAGGCCCACATGAATTTTCAGACAATAAAGGCCAAACAAGTAGATATCAGCACCTAAATTTGGTGAGTTGAAGATTGTACAGGAGAACTTTCATGAGAATTATTTGGTCATTAATTCCAGTTCAATGTGCATCTGTCCACTGATTCAAGTCACCCTTCTTGGAGAGGCACTATCTCATTTTTCAGCACTGTTCCCACACTTGAACAAGATGGAGCCTCTGTTTATAATAAATCTGTGCAATTTAGATAACTTTGATTACTTTAGATTAGAAGGGAACTTTTTAAAATTGCAGATTATATGTAAATACAAAAATATTATTTATATGAAAAAAAATAGGAATAAACAGATATTATGAAGAGTGAAACCTATCTATCTGAGGATTCAGACCAGGTTTGCTGGAGAAGGCTTTCTGAAAATGCTATTATTTTCACTGGAGAGGTCTCGTACAGCATCCAGTTCTTGTCTTATATTAGATCAGGTCCCACCTGTTATAGTCATCTACTCCACCATTCACTGTGTTGGTCACTGCTGCTCTTCTTCACAAATCTGAAAGGTCTTAACCATGACGGATATCTAATGTCCTTTATTTTCAGTTAAAAACAAAGCACCCCACCATGGTTTGAAGTAAATTTGGTGTTTTCAAGTATAATTTGACATTCTTTTGTATGATAAAAATGGTAAAACTAATTTCTTCATAAAAGTACTGTTTTTGGAGATCAGCACGTGTAGGAAGAATAATAAGGTAATTTTTAAAGGCTGAAGGCAGATACTATTAATCTGTTTAATTGTGGTTTAATAAACTCAGGTACAACACATGAGTGAACTCATGCTGCTTGTGTTAAAGTGATAAATATAAGAGTATTGAAGTTACTAGACAGATTGTTTGCAGTACATATGCTGTTCTCTACTAAATGCCTGACACCAGACTGTTGTCATAGTTCTACAATATTTATCAATGTTATTTAAGTAGTAACAATTTCTCTCAAGTTCAGGATACCAAATACTTCAGCAATTTAAACTGAACAATATATAAATCCTCACCTAGATTTGGGCTAGGCACTGCAGGAAGTTTTAACACCTCAGTGTAAGAAATTTTCTTTGAAAACCTGCATCTCAGTCATGTAAAGAAAGCATTCAGATGACATTAAATAATTTTTTTTTTCCTTTGCAAGATTAGGTACTAATTCTCGCCTGGTGTCTTGACAGTATCTTTGAAGGAAATCACTTCTGACAGAGCTTTATGTCACATCCTCCCATCAATGACAGCATAACAAAGCGATGTAACACTATCTCTTTATACTGTTTAAAAGTCAATGAGTTTGCTTCCTCCCTCTGTGTGATCTGCTCTGTTGTGATGCAGAAGGAACAGCTGACCTTCCCCTAATTTTTCTGTGATAAATCATAGTTTATATTGATCAGTAACGCTCAGCTGGTAGCCCAACAGCAATGTTTTTCATTTTAGTCTAGTGAAAAGAAGGGAAAAATCTTCCAAATATTTGGTGTTTCTTTAGATGCATTTAGGCATCTGCTTGGGAAGTTGGCACCAAATTTAGTTTGTTAACATTACAGGTAAAGGAGAAATATTGTGCTTGAAAATGTAAAGAAAACAGAGGTTTAATTACTTGCTTTTTTGTGGCTGTTGAAATTTAACTTATGGAAACAGCCTATCATTGCTGCAAGTAATAGTGCCTGGAAGGAATTTTCTGTTTTCTTTCCATCGTTAACAGCTGCAAATCTGAGTAGAAGTGAAAAACAGAGATTATATTAATGTGTGCTGAAATTCCAAAGAGGTGTGTTTCAAGCATGAGGGTGTAATACTTTTTAAAGGTGCCACTGGGAATGGTATCTACATATGGATATTATGTGATTTTAAAATACTTTTTAAAGGTGCCACTGGGAATGGTATCTACATATGGTTATTATGTGATTTTAGAGTATTGTGTTTGAGCTGCATCACATGATAAGGAGTCACTCATTTTCTCAAAATTCATACTTCATAGAAGTTTTGAGAGTGAATCATGGGCTGGAGATCTCTTGACCCAGCATCCCTCCAGTGCAACAGGTTTTTTTGGCAGAGTCTGGTCTAAAAAAGCAAGTCATTAATATTAACTATTATTTAACTTTGTTGTCCTCTAAGAGTATCTTATCCAAACAGCAGGAATAATATTATAAGAATTGTCAAAAAGTTATAAATATACAAATGTTTAAATTACATAAAGTTTGAAAAATAGCAGTAATCCAAGTAATTAGCTAATAATAAAAAAATAGCAAACATCAGTATAACTGAATTATCAGCTAAAATCATGCTGTGTTTATCCATGCCTATGACAAAGAAGTGGATAAGAACTAAAAAATAAATTTAAAAAAACCCCAGACATGTTTTTCGGGAAACCAGAAATGCATGTTCCAGAAGCTTTTCCTAGCACAGACCCCCAGTGCAACTAGATGGTTTTTCCCTTTAATTGAATTCCTCTTTCAATCTGGTTGGTGTTTTGAACCGCTATTTAAAAGACTCGTCTCCAGGGAAACAAGATCTATGTTGGACTGAGAGACTCTGACTGACAAATTACAGTGTGGCTGTAGTCAGAAAAAGTGACTCTGGAAAAATGAGACTGTGGGCTTCCATTTTTTTCCTTCTCTGGGACTTCAAGCTGCAGCTGTCTCAGCTGACAGGTCAGGCAGTGATTTCTCCAGCTGCCGGTGTTTCTGCTCAGCATGGGAACACGGAATTGAGCTCTGCCGTGGTTCTTTCTCTCATTGCTGTGCAGCAGTGCTGGCTGTGAGACCCGAGGTGGTGGTGTCACCTATGGTGTGCAAGGCAGAATTCGTCTAGGTTTTCTTAATTTTTAAACAGGGAAAGGATTCTTGTGGGAGAAGGGAATGCAGGTGACCTCACCCCTGATAAGTAACAGCTGTGTTAATTACCCAGTACAGCCTTGCCCCTGATGAGTCACAGCTGTAGCCAATAAAGATCAGTGTGATAAAAGGGAGTGGGTTAACCGGTGAAGGGGAATGGTGAAGAAAAAGCATCCTGAGGAGAGAGAATCCCTGCTGTGAGGTCAGTCTGGGTGTGCAGTCAGAGCCTGTTGTTGGAACATTCAGTCACAGTCTAGCTGGGTAAAAGCCTGCAGTCAGAGTCTGCAAACTGATCCCTGCAGTCAGAGTTTGGCAGGAAATAACCAGCAGTCAGAGGCTGCCAGGGAAACCTACAGCAGGAGCTTGCTGCAGCCAGGGTCAGTGAATGGTTGGGGTCAGGTTGGCTGAGCTGTAAAGAGGAATAAACCAGGTTTATCATGCTGTGATAAACAATAAGTCTGTGTCTCAGCTCATTCATACCCTCTAACAAGAGGGCTGCTGCAACAGATACTTGCTTGTTTGTGGACTCTATATAGTTCACACCAGCTGAATTCATACTGATCCTTGGTAAGAACAGGGTGTTGTTTTCACCTTCTGGGACTACAGCTTGATGCAAGTGTCACACAGAACAAATTAAGTAACATCTTTCTTTACAGATCAGCTACTTACTTTAAGTAGATTTTTCACTGTGTGACAGTGCAAAAGGAATATTTCTCCCTTGTGTGCTAATTCATATATGAATTAATTTTTTTCTAGGAAAACTGTTGGTAGTGTTCGAAAATCAGATAAACCTCATGAGTGGGAGTACTGCTGACTAAGCAATGGCACAAAAGTCTGGTTTGTTTATGTTCTCTCATGATTTTCCCTCTGGGAGAACCATTTATGCAGCTCAACAAATTATTTTTTTAGTATTATTTTTCTGCTTTTAAACATTGTTTGGGTTTTTATAAAAATAAATGTTTAGGCCACATACATTACATTTCTACTGGAACGGCCTGAGACCTTTTATGGTCAAGTGGGATCTTGCTCCCCTGCCTTCGATCAGTCAGAAGCTGATTGAAAATGGCAGTGTGAGCTGAATAGATGAACTTCACCTTTGTGGTTGAAGGGTGGGCAGAGGAACATGACCTTTAGTGTAGAGCTCTACTGGGTATTTTTCATGCTGACCTCAGCTCAATAAGTGTGCTAGGCCAGCAGACCAAGAGACTGAATTAATATTAAGATAGCCTTGATTTTCTGCAGAAAAAATGGAAGAGGTTGAGAACTTGCCCTCTGTGCTGTGGGTAGATGAAGTGCAGCTTTGGGCACTAGCTGAGCTCTCTTGCATGGAGGGAATAGTTGGTATCCTGAATGCCGGTGCAGTGACAGTTGTCTTCTGGAAAATATAATATCTATTTAATAGAGCACTTTTTAATGCTCAGGTTGGGTGAAACTTAATTGTACTTAACCATTTCAAGCCAGGAAAAAGATATTTCAATCAAATTCAATGAGTTTTCTTTGTTTTATAAACCAGTGGCAGCCCATTAATGATAGCAATTCTGTGTCTCTGTTCCTTTTACTCATTTAGAAATCTATTATCATAAACCACTTTTTGTTTTATTTTTCAATCAACCATCATCAGACATTTTATATTTTAAATTTCTTCACATAAGCATACCATTATTCTAAAATGATCCTTTCTGCAGATGAGTGTTGCACTAAAATTTCCCCTGATTATTACTTTTGACATTAGTACTTTATTGAATTAGCTGTTTCCAATTTAATTATACTTGCTTCATTGTCTAGGTCACCTTTTAAGCAAATTCATATCAGTATGAAATTGCTGTTATTACTGAATTGGACTGTGATGGCTCTATGCTCATGAAAAGAATTTATCTTTTGTTCACATTTGGAAAACTTGAGTTAACAGCAATTTATTAGAATGGTTTAGAAATGTATTATTTCTACTAGTAAAAGTGGATATAAATAGTATTTGCTTGTTTAGTTGAAAAAAAAAGTGAAACAGCATTATAAAGAAATCCTTAGTTTAATTATTGTTCATTCTAGAAAGTGAAAAGGTGAAGTAATATTTCTAATTTATTTTTCTGTTATTTTTATATTTGAGATATACAATATGTGTGAGGGCTTCATAGAATCAAGCAAAGACATTGATTGGCCTTTGAAGGGCATAAGGTGCAGAGAATTTATCCAGTCGATGTTAGCACTACTCCAGGTGATGTTTAACCCTCCAAGCCTTCCTACTGGAATTGGATTAAAATATCTAGTCACAGCTGTTTTAAGATTAGGTTTTAAACTCATATTTGGCACAACAAACACTGGTCATAAATAACTGAACCAAAATGTAGGCGGACAGGTTCAATGACAGATAGAACTGTAATGACAAAACAAATCCTAATTTTATTAAGAACATATTGGTAAATCAGATTCCTTATAAACATCTTTACAATCCCATTATCCTCTCCAACTGAGACATGTTTTTAATAAGGTTGTATAGAGGATGTTAACAACTTGTATTAGTAGAACTAATGTCATTTATATTAACTAAACAAACTGTTGCTACCACCAGGTGGTCAACCAAATGTTTATCTTTTTCTTCTTTCCATTGTAGATGTCATATCTGCAGAGCTTTGGTGCAAACAAAATACAGGTATGTATTAACACCCATTTTTTAGGTTGCATGAATTTGCTCAAATACGCCTGTTTATATACGACTGGGTTTTTTTCAACACTTTTCATTGTAATATTCCTGTAGTCAGTTTAAAATTTTAAAGGCCTGGATTTTTGTCATGGCACAAATATGAATGAGTTTATAGGTATAAATATTTATGTGAAGATGTACATATGGGAGGGGTCAATCTGATTTTTATTTATGTCTCAACATATGTTATACATGAGATGAAAAATTGTGAGCATAGGTGTACTCTAGGGACTGTCCCTGTCTTCTCTGTCTCTCTTTTCCCTCTTTGCTCCTGTTTTTATCCCCTTTCCTTAGAAGCACTTATCTTCCTCTCTCAGTAAGCATTTCTCAGGTATAGTACTGCTGCATTTGCCCTTTATTTTTGCCTGAGAAATCTATCAAAAGAATCCTTTCTAATTTCCTCCCCCCCCCTCCCCATACAGCAGGACAGGACAACCTATAATATCAATTTCTAGAGTGCAGAAGTCAAGAAAGTGCAGGCTTTCAGCTGAGCCTAATTTAGAAGCCAGAAAGATAAAGCTGAAAAAGTCTATTATGCAAGACATTAAAAATGAAAGATAGGCAAGCCAATGAGGATGGCATGTCACATTACAAAAGCCTTGAGTGACAGGACGGGGGGGAATGGCTTCCCACTGCCAGAGGGCAGGGTTAGATGGAATATTGGGAAGGAATTCTTTTCTCTAAGGGCGCTGAGGCCCTGGCACAGGGTGCCCAGAGGAGCTGTGGGTGCCCCTGGATCCCTGGAAATGTCCAAGGCCAGGTTGGACAGGGCTTGAAGCAACCTGGGATAGTGGAAGATGTCCCTGCCCGTGGCAGAGGGTGGGATGAGATGGTCATTGTGGTCCCTTCCAACCCAAGAAATTCTCTGATTCTATTATTACCGAGATGCTTTTGCATGGTTTTATCCCTCTCAAAGAGGTTGTTCTAAACACTGTTTCTGTACATTTGTGTGATATAAAATATCCTTTAGTTCTATGCAGTGGCATGTTCAGAGCCTCTGCAAAATGATGACCTGTTAGTAGCCAGAGTGAATGGCAGAGTCTTATTGCCCTCCCCCTGGGACTGAACTTCAGCATTTTGAGGCCCAGCCCTCCTAGGTTTTCTTTCACTGTTTCCCACATTTTTTTTATCTTCAGGAGGGTGTTAGCAAGGCCTTCTCTGCTTTAAGAGACTCGGTAAAATAGATTTGGTGGCACCTGGACTGCGACTTCTGCACCAGTGTCACCAGGGATGAGTGCTTCTGTGAAAGCAGGCAGAACACTCGCTCTTGGTCACACAACCCCAGTCCAGGCTGTGGTTTTTAGGTGTGTTCATCCCCACCTAAAGAGACGTAGAATAATGTCTGCATTACGCCGACCTTCAGTCAAAGGGATAAGCGCTTGCTCTCATTTAGATAAAGCCATATGGAGCCTGGCAGAAATTTTCATATGTATCAATATTTGATTACCAAGGCTACTAATAAACCCCTTGGGATTGATGCGCGCATTATCAACTATTTGATCTTTGGTATTTGCTGTGTATCCAATGAGCTGGGAAAGCACTTGTTTCTTATGGAGCCATTCTCCATGCTGTCAGGGAGCTGAATCTGAGATAACAGAACCAGGAGCTCAGCGGTATTTCTTGTGCTCAGCTTGAAAAAGATGTTGGAAAAACGTCGTGGTGTTTTGCAGGAAACTTGGACGTTTCATAAACAATAATAACAACAACGTCTTTGTAAATGTCTTCTGAATTCATGAGAAAGTTTGAAGATGGGTAGAAATTTCTTCTAAGGGAAAAAATATAAACCCAGAATTTAATTTACATTGACACAATTCATTTGACAATTCAACCTTAATAATAGACTAGGGTATGCTGTTAGGTTATGTTATGCCAAATCACATTTTAAGGAACAAAGCCTTTTCAGTCAGCAGCTGCTGAGGTTTGAGGGAACAAATTAATTTTGGAAACTGAAACTGTGTTGATGTTTGTCCAAAGGGAAAGTTGTACAGATCATCTGTTTTCTGGGACATCTAAAAATATTATCTGTTATGAATTAGAAGAGAAGTAAACTTCCAAATGTCAAAATCTCATGTAGACCAGAAATTCTCCTCATCAATCAGCTCTGTTCAGTGCACATCTTCTGACATTTTTGCAGCCAAATAAGAGACCCTTTATCACCATCCCAAGTCCTCATGCTTACAGGATGAGCATCGTCAGCATCAAGAAGGAGCTGACCAGGTAAGATACAGGAGGGAGCCTGCACTTAAAACCACAGTAGTGACATCTGCAGATACTTCAGAATCTTAAAGTCCTCTACTGATTAAGAAATACAAATTTTGTGTAAATAGGGAACTTCCAGCTGATATGGCTTCTGCTTAATATAACCTCTGTTCTTTATGGGAACAAAGGGACAGATCTGCCCAGAAAGGAAGAGAATGCACCTGAAACAGCACTGACCCCACAAAGCTGTGTGTGGGGGCTGCTGTGGGAAATGGTCTTGGGTCAGTGATACAGCCTGGAGCAAGCTGGAGCACACAGGGCATGGGATGCTTCCTTTCACACAAGTTTTTTTCTTCCCTTCTCTAACTTCACTCTGAAAGTGCCAGAATACTTTAGTAAAAGGCAGACAATAAAGGAGGTAACACACAAGAGATGACGTGCCAGAAAGTTTGCTAAAATAATAGATATTGAGAATGAAAATAGTATGATAATGTGCTTTGGAGAATCACACCAAGGGTCAGCACTACCAACCTGACTTCACACTCACCAATAAATAAGCTGGTTTATGCTGGATTTCCTCATGGGGAGTTTGGATAAATACTCTAATTTCAGTGATGAAAATATTTAATAAAAATATAGCCTTGACTGGATGCCTAGTGCCTTCAGTCTTAGGGAAAGATTTAATAAATGAGGCCCTGCAACTTTTATTTAGTGTCTTCAGGTGGTAAATTATCTACAAGTAGGCTTCCCTATTGTTCAATGAAAGCAATAAAAGCAGAGGGAGGACTAAAAGCAAGACACTAATTTACATCTGAGTAAATGGGCTAAAGAGTCAGAGATCCTATCCTTGGTATGCAATAGTATTCATATGAAGGCAGAACTTAATAAAAATTAAATTTAAATATAGAGCATGTATTTGAAAATATGAACAAATACCTTTATAAATCTATTTGCCATGCCACTAAAACCAACACTATTTCATTGCTTTACTTTTAGAACACTCTTTGCAAAAGAAACTAAGAATAAATTTGGGGGTTTTAGGGACCCTTTTCTGACTACCAGATCACCAACTGATTCAGAGAAACATCTGTCCACTGAAGTCAGCCCTGGCTGGCAGGTAGAGCAGTGGGATAATAGCTTTATGTGGGTTTCCTTTTTCATGATTCATGCTGGACAAGAGCAAAGAGAAAATAATTCCCTATGCTCTGCCCTTTGTTTTTGGTAGATGTGTGAGAAGGGGCTTTACAGGAGGGGTTTGGCGGTGACAATGAGAGACAGGATCCAGCCTGGCTGGGAAATGGGCAGGCAAGAGTAGGGAGAAGGCAGAGGGTAAAAGCTGTGCAAAACCACTTTCAAAGTGCCTGGGAATTGACCACAAGCTCCTTCAGGACTATTTCAATGCCAGTGAGCAGTGGTGGGACCTCTGCACAGGCCCCCCACTGTGGAGCCTCCCATAAAAGCTCAGGACAGAGCTTTGTCCTTACTACTAGTCTTGGGAAATCTCTGCTCCCCTCAAACATACTGTCATGAAATCCAGAGGAGTGTCCCATTCCTTTGTCTGCTGAGTTCACTGTGAGGAACACGACAGCATAAGCATCTCTTCCTGGGGAAGCTGAACTGAAAAACGTGACAGACATGGAGAAAGAGGAAGGTGCAGATGGGACCAAGGGGGGCGGGAGGAGATAAAAATACCAAAGTTACAGGAGGAGAAAAAATGCCAAGGCTTGGGAGAGTTGGACCATCTGGTTCTGCTGCAGCACCTCTCCACTGTCATCTCTTCTCTTTGCTTCTCTTTGTGAGCAAGAGGAGATAGACTAAGTGAGGTGCAACGTGAAAGCTTTGGTGTAAAACAGATGATGAAGTAGCCTGTGTTAGATAAAGCTTGTTTTACTCCCCATGATGTGCACAAGCTCTCTCAGCAGCGCAGGCTGTGACAGTGATTTGCTGCATGCAGATTTTTCACTGCAGCAATCGCTGTGTGCTGCCCTCTTCCATGTGTAGAAGGTGAACCTGGTGCCTCATGGATAAAGTGGGAATCCCTGGAGCAAAGCTGAGCCTGCTGATGTTTTACATGCCTGCGCCTAGTTAAAGGCGACTTGCATGACCACAGATGACCTCTTGTCCTGCATCCTTGTGATGCAGGAAGGCTGAGCCAGGGGGTGCTCCCTGCTACCAGGCAGTTCAGAGCGTTCACCACGGAATACAAGGCCTTTCTCTGCTGGGTTGCCTGTCTTGGTCCAAAATGACAGCCAGAGCTATGTTTGTATGCCCTGTGTGTTAAAACTGGTTTATTTTCCTATGGTCTGTAGCACAGCTGCCAAGGAAGAGTAGCAATCCTGTGTTCATGCCGCAAAAACCACCCAGAGTGACTTCCTTAGTTTCCACCAGGTCGTGATGGACATGGTTTGGGACCTCTAGGTAGGAGCTTGCCCTTTTGGAGCTCCTGGGTGATAAAGAGCAACCCTAGGTCTCAGTCAATCTGGCACATTTAATGTGCACTAAATTGACTGAGGTGGGATGGTGAGAAAAGCATTTGGGAAGCGTAGAATAGCTCCAAAATCATCTTCATGCCTGGAACGGGAGTTTCAATGTTTACAGCAGAACAGAAATTTTACATGAAGACAAGTTTCAAGCCAAACAACCATGAGGAGAATGAAACAATCCAGCAAAGCTGCTGCCAGGCTGATAGGAGAGAGGAGAACTGAGTGCATGTTCTGTCTGCAACTAAAAGTGAAGCCTGGGTGGAAGTCATGCCAACTCTCTGAGAAGCCCTGCCTTATTCAGCATTTGACATGCAGCATTATAAGCAGGAGACTGGTTGAATGACAATCAAAATAGCATGTTATATTGTTCATGACAGTCAGGTGTCAGTAAAATAGGGATATCTAACAGGGAACACTACTGGATTCAACTGGATGTAGTAAATATTCTGTAATATATCTCTGATGTTTCTTGCATTTTCTTGTAGTGGTGCCTGAGAAAAGTAAATATGTATGCATTAATACAGATATTAAAGAATTAGCAGAATACAGACACTGAAAAATTCCTGCCTAGGAAGCTCTTTGGGAACCATGTTCTTATTTACTGGTTCCAACCCTTCTTGACAGGATGCCAAATTCTATAATTAATAAATTCTAAATTTCTATAATTAATCAATATAGAATTTTCAAAAATGCTTAAGGAAAGATGCTGCTGCCACAGAGAATGCAGTTCTTTGTTAGGCTGACCATAACCATGTCAAGGTATTAGGAACAAATGGAATTACTTTAGGCTAAGTCAGCAAAGTTAACAAAAACTCAATATATTTTATAGTGCTACTAATCTGAATTTGCCTTAATGGAATAGGAAAAAAAAATCTTTGGCCTCTTATTCAAGACTTCTAAAATGACAATGCCTGTATTAGCTTGAGGATAAGAGCTCTGCAGAAAACTCCTTTTCCTCTTAAGCCCAGTTTGCTGCTGTCATCAAATTCTGCTGCTGACAGACCCAGATGGTCTGTCCTTGCTTTGGTATTTAGTTCATTTATGTTTAAAAAATCTGACAAACTGTCAGTGAAGGTTTTTGTTCAGGTTTTGTGATAATGCAGTGGCATCTTCTTAGTTTAAATCTAAGCAGAAATCTAAACAAACCACTCCCAGTCACACAGACTCCCTAGCTTGTATGGGAAAGTTAGTTAAGTGATATGAGAAATGTTAAGTATCTTTTGAACACATCCATTTGATCCTCTAACTTGCACATATTACAGGTGAAATAAAATCTCCAGTATGTGCTCTGGCACTCCAGGAATATGATTTGGTTTCTTTTCTGATGTGACTTGATCTTATCAAAAGTTCTCTCTTTATAGAGCACTGGTATTTGAATAGGTTTTTTTGGCTTGACTTTGTTCCATGCCATCTCTGTTGTTATACAAAGGTATCATTAATTTAAACAATTGTCCTACAGATGCTTTCATTTGGGAACTGCTCCTGGTAAAGTCTCAGTTTGCACCAGTGTGATGTACATAAAAGTTTAGCCTTAAATACCAACTTTCAATCTATGAAATTCCATTACTCGATGGAAGCACACCCCAAGAAAACTCTCCAATCAGTGGTGATAGTGAGCACAATCTGAATTTCACTGCATTAGTTTTGGTCTTGAAATTAACAGCAGAGAACTTTCTGTCGTTGCAGTCCTCCATTGTCGGACAAAGGATTAGGACAATAAATTATTGCCTCATATAGTCTCCTTGGATATGCTGTAGGAATGAGTGACTGCAGAATGCTGTAGCCTTTGCTACAGCAGCACAAAGAGCAGACCCAGAACCATGCAAAGAAGTAAAAGTAATGAAAACTGTTGAGTTTGCACATCTTAGGCAGAGCAGTGGATTTGCTTTGTCGGATGCATAGTTGAGGTAATTAGAGAGCAATCCGCAGTGAGCTATCGCAAGAGCTGGAAATCAGTACTCCCTGGGGGAACTGATGGATGTATTTTGACCCATGCACAGATCCACAGACATGGAATGCTGGGGATAGAGCTTGTTCAGTTTTATGTGCTGGGCCCATCTACTTACCTTGAGCTGGTTCTTTTGTTGGGGTGATTTGCGAACCATTCCTGTTTGGGAAAGCAGAGCTTTGATTACTATTGATAGTCTGGGCCTTGCTAAGTAAGCAGGACTTTTTGTTATGTTTGACAGCTGAGACATTTTTATTACTGGTTTCTGAATTTTGTCAGTGTGGAAAATCAAAGGGAAATAAAAACTCTCTCTTAATTTTGCTTCTTCTACTGGTTTTAGGAATTTGAGTATGCTCCTCTTAGCGTTGCCTGTGATCCTACCTGTGTCTTGAGTAGAAGAAATAGATTTTTGAGGTGGTTATTGTATATTGTGATTCTTAGCGTGCTTTTGTAGCAGTTGAGATATGGGTTGAGATATTTATGATTAACAGGTTGAGTTAGGATTGGTCATCCTGGAGAAGAAAAGGCTTTGGGGAAACCTTAGAGCACCTCCCAGTGCCTGAAGGGTCTCCAAGAGTGTTGGAGAGGGACTTTGGGAAAGGGCCTGGAGTGACAACACAAGGAGGAATAGTTTTAAACTGAAAGTGGGTAGATTTGTGTCAGGTTTTAGGAAGAAATTCTCTCCTGTGAGGATGGGGAGGCCCTGGCACAGGCTGCCCAGAGAAGCAGTGGCTGCCGCATTCCTGGGGGTGTTCAAGGCTGGGTTAGATGGGGCTTGGAGCAACCTGGGATTGTGGAAGCTGTCCCTGCCTGTGACAGGGAGGTTAGCACTAAGTGATCTTTAAGGTCCCTTCCAACCCAAATCTGCCTAAGATCACGAGAAAAAGGGGAGATTGAGAGAATCCAAGCTGGACATGCTGTTTATTTAATAAAGATATCTGTATCAGACGATAGTGGTCCACAAAGCAAACTGGCTAGACACAAGATATTAAATCAGAGGAACCAATATCACCCTCTTACCTCTTTTGAACTTTGAAGTTTTCTTTTATCACTGTTATGAAGAAGAAGTAACGTAAGTTCATGGGAGGAAACAGAATTGTTTGTACATCATGAACACAAATGTGGTTTGAGGTTTGTATTTTTCCCCCAAAATGACAGCGAGAGGCCTTACAGATGCATCTTTAAAGCTCAGAAGATGAGTTACATGCATCCTAAATAGCAGAAAATTACAGAAACAGTAGTGTTGTGATTTTATGGCTTTTCTTGAATCAGCTCCAAGCTGACACTGCAGATGCCAGAAGAGACTGATTAGTATGAATATCAACACTGTGGCTGAGATACTCAAAATAAGTAACCGAGGAGTTGTCAAAGATAGGGCTGGACAAAATAACAGTGAAATTAAAACAGTCATTAATACTGAAATGCTCATGAGCATTAGGATGCAGCTTCCCATGAAGCCTTAATACCCTTCTGTAATTAAGAAGCCGTTAGCAAGCTAAATGCTGGGCAGTGTTATTGTAACTCCCACATCGTGTCAGTTAAAAGACCATTAACGTGTTTGATGCACGATGGGGTAAATCAGAGATAAACTGCTCAGGTCTAAGAACATAAATTTATCATTTATCGTTTTACAGAATTTGTGTGTGTGTGTCTATTTTCAGTTCCAGTGCTCCATGGGAACACCAGGTTTTTCCTTGAGTTTACAGTTCACAGTGGTTTGGATTAAAACTGTGAGGAAAAGGTTCAGTTCTCTGGGTCCTGCTGTAAGCTTACCCTGTGATCCTGTCAGTCATTTTTTTCCTCCAGTAAGGCTGTCATTTTTATGCGTGGAAAAGGAAAAAACATAGTGATTACTATATAAAGAAATTGGAGTATTAGAGGTTAAAAATGTTGTTATTCAGCTATATCTATATATATATATATGTACATGCGTATGCATATGTTATCACCCAAACCATTGAGCTTCACACTTTGACAAAGTGTACATCTGTTTCCTACTGCTTTCAACAAGATACTCTCATTTATTAACATAAGCGGAAATGGAAGCAATTGCATTGCTACTTTTAGCTTAAAATGTTAAACTAATTCCAAGTTTTCCTTAAAACATTATCGGTCAAAATATTGAGGGAGTTTAAAATATGTATATACCCACTGGATATTACAGAAAAGCTGGAACAAACATTAACAGAAATTAAACACGAATCTAAAGATCTGTGAATCCCAAAGGTACAGATCAATAATAAATTAATAATATAGTTCAAAGGCATGCAGAGGAATAGTTCTTAAATTGATCTTAAAAAGCAAACAAGGGATTTCAAGTAGAAAGCAAGAGGAAAAGGGGGCTCAGATGGGGACAGCTGTATTTGGTACTTTACTACATGTATTTTAATACAATAAATGTAATGGTTGTTCAGCATGATAGAATGGGGATTAAATGGTACATGTTTCACATGTATAAAAGGCTTTCAAAATGCAGCAGAATTTCTTAAGTGTAAGTGCTTCTGGTGGCTTTGGATGGAAGAGGTTGACAACAGTTCAGTGGTCTTGAGCTTGAGATTTATTTCTCCATTTAACTTCTTTGTTAATCAGTTAATTTCACTAACTAGCCATTTATGTGATGGGTGATTCCTTAAGCAAACGCAACAACAGGCACACAAGCTTGGAAATAGTTTTTAAGAGGATCTGCCAATATTGCAGTTAGAGGTTTCAGGGATTAGTGATTAGCTGATTAATCTGCACATTTATGTTCAAAATGATAACAGCCTGTGGTATTGAGATGTCCAGAGTTCACTGTTAGTACTTGGTTTTTTGAGATGGAAAATTGCCTATAAGGTGCCTAATTTAGCATGTTGTCAATAAATAGGTATAAGGCTTTATACATTACTTGAAATAATGCATCAATCACAAAATAGTCAATAGTTAAGGGAAATAGAAGAGACTATAATTGATTCTAAGAAAATATAGAATTGTGCCCAGAATAACTGTAAAACAAAAAGCCAAATAAGTTATTTTTGCTCTCCTCTGTATGCCAAAAAGTGTTTTAAAACCCCTGTATTCTAGTGAGTGAAAACCTCAACCCGCCAACGTCAATGGGAGTACTGCTATTAAATTCAGTACAACCAGGCTCTCACCTCAGGTTCAGGCTCTGCGAGTCCAGCAGGCAGAAGAAATGAAGGTATTTAGCTCTTGATTTATGAAATATATCTTGCTGTGTCAGATTAATGGATTATGGCTGGTTTATGTTAAGGAAGACAGGGTCAGATCTTTCTGCTGAAAGCCCCCTGATTGCTGTCATTTGAGCCAACCCAAATCTCTGTTCCTTACTAGGAACATGAGATTTGCAGAATGGATCCGAGCAGTTGTGACTCCCTGTGAAGTGCATCGGTATGAAACAGATATTACACAGCAGAACTGATAAAATTCAAGCCTGTAACTGCTGATAGCCAGAAAAAATGGTGAGTGTGTTAGGGAATAAAGGAGATCCTGTCCTATTTTCTCTTGTAGTCTTCATTCCCTGTTGGAGATGTGGGAAGTAGTTTAAGCAAATGTGTTTGGACACTGTGTGGCGTTTCGTGTCACTATAAGCTTTTGAGAACGTTTTCCCCTTCCTTCCCTTTTTTTTTACTGAAAGTATGAAGCAAAAGAGCAAATGTACTGAGTACAAACTCCTGAGTAAGGGAGATAGCACTGGATTTGGGGATGCTGTGGAAGTTTCCACACAGACAAGATATAAGTATGGCTGAGATATTCCACCAAGACAAGCTGCAGGAAAGAATGATGGCTGAACACTTCTTTCTAACAGTCTTGAGTTTCTAAAGCACAGCTCTGTGCCAGCCAGGTGAGGGTCAGGGCTCTTGTAGAGCTTGTGTCTACACCTGCCTGTTAGATGTGCCATTAGAGCTGCATCCTGTATCTGTAATCCTGAGCATCTCTCTTATTCCCAAAACAGGGTCCCTGCTTTTTTGGCCAATTTCTTGATATTTGCAGTTCCTCTTCAAATCAGGTATCGAGATCAGCTTGATGTGAGGCTTGCTCTGTGCCACTCCTGCCCAAGGCTGTAGTTGCAGAGCTCTGTTATAGAACCATGTTGTGGTTTGGGTTGGAAGGGATTTGAAATCTCGTTCCGTTCCGACCCTCTGGACAACTCTCGCTGGACCAGGTTGCTCAAAGCTCCAGTCAGCCCTTTTGCAACTTTTTGATATCAGCATGTGCTGCTTCCCTCGTATTTCCCAACAATGCTATTTCCAAATATCCTTAACTTCAGGAGCACTTACCCACTCTCGCTACAAGAGGAATTGGAGGGACAGAAGGAAGCAGGGAAGGGCTGTGTTGTGAGCACTGGTGAGGATCTTGTTGGTGAAGGAAGTCTACACATCCTCTTGGTCCACTGCTTTTCTGGTGAGCATTAGCTGCTATTATCCAAACTGGTGGTTCCTGGTTGTCTGGGAACATCTTTGATTTGATTTCACTTAAGTTGTGAAATAGACAGATAACAGACCTGTATGAACTCTTTAAAGACAGCGTAGTGCTTTGTGTGTAATGTCCCACAAATATTACAAAAACAGCCAGGAAATCGATAGTCCTGCTTTGGTTATGGAATGAGACATTTATTATTAAGTCATGGAAAATGATGATGCAAATAGGATTATCTCTGTTTATCTCTGATTAGGGTGAGCATGAAACCTGAGTGAATTTGGTGCTTGAAAAAGGAGAGTTGTGCAGAATAGCTGCTCTGCTGTGTGTCCTGTGGGTACCCTCCCTGCTTTCAAAGGTGATGAGGAAAGGAAAATGACCCCAGAAATGGGGTTTGAAATGGGGAAAAGCAGAATTCTGGATAATGCAGTTTGTTAGTTTGCAACTCTGCTTTGCACCATAAACCTTAGAGTTATCATTTCTGCTATTTAAGCTAAACTATGGTAGAAGAAATACCTTCTTTTCCTTGGCCTTTCTAGAATTACTGAGATGATTTCCTTTTAAAAACATAAAGAAAGAAAGGCTATAAATATGTAAATATTCTTATGAACTAAACATATTGTTTTGAATCTAAAATAAATCAAAAATTCTTTGAGTTCCTTAGTGCTTCTGTTGAAAAGATCGGATTATTTTGGTCCACACAAAAATTGAATTTAAGGAATTAAATTAAATTAGCATCTCCAGATGTCTTATTCATGTATTTTCCTTAAGATATGCATCAAAATTACAAGTTGATCAGAAGACAATTGTTATATTAAATTCTATCTCCATAAACAGATGCTGAAGGGTTTGAAAAATGATGGGGTCTTTTTCCCCCTTTGTGGAGCAAAATTGAAATTATGAAAATATAGAGTAGTCCCAGACATTTTTACATGTTCCTGCAGTTGCAATATTTCTGATTTTTTCAAAATAATAAGTGACAATGAAGATCTTTTCCTACAGCAGTGGAAATTTATGGGTTGCAGAGAATACTAGAAAGAACTTTTAATGTAAATACTGCAATACTAGTATGCTGTTTATGGCCATCTATATATATTTTTTATACATTTTTATGAGATTTACCATTCTGCTTTTTTTTTCTAATCAAGCCTTTTTGTTTGCTTGTGGAAAAATGAATGCAGTTTCTTCAAGCTTGAAAGATATATTTTTTTCTTCTTCCCACAAATAGCTTTATCTCTTTCTGTTATAAGAAATACTGTCTAGAAGATTCTTGTGTTATTGTACTATACAGATAGAACATGGGATAGGAAATAAAGAGGATATGGAACAAAAGATTTAAAAGCAATTTGTAAAATAAGCCTCAAGGGAATTGTAGACCCTTTTACACATTATTTGCTCAGAGGTATCTGTTTTGGATTGTTTCATCATTTTACAGTCTTATCAAAGAAAATCTTAGCCCTGATTTAACTTTTTGGAATACTTTCACTGTCATGATTCTGTAAGTTTACAGAACATTTCATCCCTGGTGCCAGTTTAAGCATGATGGAGAGTATTTGACATCATTATGGTTTTCTGGATGTAAAAAAGGCCTGACTGATTTCTGGGATAAAGCCACTTTGTTTGCTGCATCAATTAACAACTGTTCGAAAGCTCAATCTGAAGCTGATATATTGAGATATTAACAGATATGCAATATATAATCTCACTGCATTTTGCACTTATTAAAAGCCTGCGCGTTGTAGATGATGCATCTGCCCCTAGAAATCAGTGTGTAGCAAGGGATAACCCGGAGTTGTTGGAATAGATTCTGAAAGTACTTGAGAGGAAAGCTGTCCTCCCAATTGCAGTCACTCCAGCCTCCTGGCAATATGGACTAGGAAAATAAATCAGGGAAAAAAGTATCGGTTGAAAGCCAATGCTCAGAAAGCAGATGAGGTATCACACAAGCAAACTTTGCAAACCTACACAGTCCTTGATATCTAGTTCTTAATAAGGAGATGTGGAGGCTAATTTACTTTCTCGATGGTAATTTTATGTGTTTTCCTACACACAGAAGCTCTTTCCTCTCTCATTTCGATGGTCTGAATAACTGTGACAAATCCTTTTTATTCAAGAGTTAAAAGAGAAATACTGTTAAATTCCATGCAAAATCTCTTTCCTTGGCACAAGTTCCAAGAAAGACTTTTGTTCTTTTAGTAATCTGAGAATGGGACCCCTCTTAGTTAATTGGGAAAACCCCCAACAAGCCAACATTACATGGCCTGTTTTGGGGAATGGTTCCTGAGTTTCATTTTGTTGTGGTACGTTAAAGAAAGGTTTGCTATCAAAATGACTGGCAGAAACTAATCATTAAAAAAAAAAAAAAAAAAAAATTTCACTGTAGCAAAATCCCATGAAGAAGAGTCTTGTTCTACCTCACCTCAAGTACCTCAGGTTGTGGTAGGTACCCAGACTCATGACTTCTGGTGTAATAGTGGGAAGGAATTAAATATCTTTAACAGACGATGAGTTCTAGCTGTGCAAGAGGAATTTCAAAGTAGCTTCTCCTTGATCACTTACTTTTGCAAGAATTAAAGGAATATTGCCCCACAGGATTAAAATACAGTGGGGTGGGTATGATGGTGGTGGTGTTGGGGAACCAAACCAAAACCCCAAAATGCACATAGTTAAATGACCCCACCCCAATAAATGATTGGATAATTTAAACAAAATGGCAACTCCTAAGAGAAGCCAATTAAATGCAGTGGGTGTAAAAATTGCTAGCTTTTAAAAAAAATGTGGTTGTGTAGGTAAAATTATTGTCTTTCATTTTTACCTCTGAGCTTCTGGAAAAGGGTGTCTTGCTGTGGAACACTTCAGAGGTAGATCTTGCTGTGTCAACCAGGACCCAACATCATAAACATCAAAACCATCCTGCATAAAATCAGAACAACCACTCTTTTGGAAATTTCAGACCTGAGACAACATGGGGTTTACCCCAATGGAAGGATTTGCGGTTGTTCCTTTTTAAGGCGAAGTTAGTTCACATTTGGCTGTTTTACAGAGATAAATGGAACACAGGCGCTGAAAACCACCAGGTTTACTGTTAAAGGGAACTTTTCTGCTCAACTTGTGCTACATGTGAGAAGAAGAGAATATTCCCCATGTGTAGTCTCAATTTTATGATGTTTACAGCCTATAGAACCTCATGCACTGCCAGATGGCATCACTCTGTGTCTCCATACCCAGTCACCACACGCTTGGAGAGAGTAGAAAGGGAATTTTAGAATTACTCTTTCTAGACAGATTTTGTCCCTGCCCTTGGTGGAATGAAAATTCGAGACCTCTCCAAAAGTACTCGAGAGGGTGGGGCACTAAGAGAAAATTTTTTTTCCTCTGTCTTGGAAAGAAAAATAAATAAGATAAACAGTAAGTGTTTATCCTCTCTGTTTGCATATTTCCTCATTCTTAGTAAAGGTAATAAAATCATAAAAGCTTAAAAATGGAGGCCAGCTCTTTAAATTTATCCTTCTCTAGTGGCTCCTTACTTCTAATTTCCATGTTTTGATCTTGCTTAATTAAATCCCGGGCAGGTTATGTTATTACACGTAGCTATCACAGATTGTTAGCTAAATGATACTGTAATTTATATATCCTGGGCTGTTTAGGAAATGTGTATGGGAAATTAGAACAAAATATGACTACACAGCTTTTATTTGTATGCAAATTTCTGCTATTCTGCATGAAAACACTAGAATATCTAACCAGACCAATAATAAAAAATAATTAATGTCAAATTTACAGCAAGGAATGAGAAATAGTCTTGCTTTTATAGAGTTTTTTGTGCAAGTTGATAGAATGTGGGTCTTTATAAATCACTACTTTTGCAAGTTTGCCATATTTATACATGCACATCTATATGAATCTGGTTTTTAAATTGGCTGCTCTTATTTTCTCAGTAAATATAAAAATTAAAGACTTTTTTGCCATTTTTTTCCAACATTCTTTTTTACATGGAATCTTCCCAAGCCCAAACCCAAGTGAAAATGCAGATTAAATTGTGAATTTAGTACAGATTACGAATTTTGCCCATAGTCTTTCCATTCTAATTCTGCCCCAGATCATACATCTTTGTACTTGTTAAAGGAGAGCTACGGTTGGAGCCCTAAATAGCCCTCAAAAAAGTCCAAAGAACTTTGAAGAACATGTTCTTGAAAATTTCAAATTAAAACCTGTATTTCTGTGCACTACCCTTCTGAAATGTTCCTCGCATTTCTCCACAGAAATATCTAAAATGGAACTAGTGGGCACACAACAATTCTAAAAAAGCTGTTGCAGCCAAGTAGCAGCAGGTAGAATTAGGTTAATATGGATAAGGACTTTAAAAAAGCCATGAGTTAATGTATATTTCTGAGTATTAAAAACTTGGCTAGCTTGGTATAAAATAGATGCATTAGATGAAAAATGTGGTTTAAAATTGTCATTTTAATACAGGATTTTAAATTGCTCTGTCTTTAACAAGCATCTTTCTCTTTATTGAGATGGCTTCAAAATAACAGCGGAGTGGTTGGTTTTGACATCTCCAAGTCAGACAGGTTAAAAACATTGCAGCTTCCAAAATCTTTGTTACTCATGTTTGACCAAGTGCTCTTAAAGAAAGTTATGCCTTTAAATACAAGGCATATGTAATGGGTGGTTAGCATAGTGATATAAAAAGGTTCTTGTAAAACAATTTGTAATCACACAGTTCAGGAGCAAAAAGAAGAGTCTCATTTGTGTTTGGACTGTAGCCACAGGAACTTTATGTATTCTCTTTAGACAGACCAGGAAAGCCTTGTGTCATGTGGGCTTGGGGCAGGTGATCCACTGAACTAATAGGATGGGAATTTTTTTCAGGCAGTAGGGGTGGTTGTGGCCCTGGAAACACCAATGCAAGAAGATAAAACCAATTAGATGTAATTATTCTCCTAAAAGAATTATGTATGTTTCTTGTGTTTGAGTGCTCCTGAAAAGGGGATATTTGAAATAGCATGGATGATGTTTATAGAATTGCCTAACAAAAAATTTAAATTTCCTAGGCAGAAAGTACAACTTTGGTAAATACCTGTCTCTGGATTTTACAGGTTCTTAAACACACACACCTTATATATAGACATATGTAATGTGTATCTATGGAATATACCAGTGGAAGTGTTTTAGCTTCTGGGTTTGGAGAGATTTGCTACTAGTGACATAAATTCCATAAATGTCCTCTTCCTCTTTTTTCCCATCAAGTCAAGGAACATTTTTAAGTTTTAGTCATAATTTCCAGGTCTGTCTTTAATGTTCAATCTAAACTGGGGCAAAACTGGGTCTTTGATGACCTTGGAGGTCTTTTCCACCCTTAAGTTTCCATGATGATCGTAGAGGGCTGTATTCATTCCAGGTGCACTGTTCTATCTGTGCGTGTAAATTTATTTCTTCAGTAAATCTACATGACACATACACTGTGAGGCAGTCCTGAGACTCAGGGTAACAAAATACAGCAGGTAGGCATGAAAACCTCCATGATCATAATACATATGAATATTTTATCGGTCCATGAATGTCTAAAAGTCTTATTTTAAGCCTTCATCTACTTTTTTTAAAAAATGTAAAAATTAAGTGCTGATTAAATTGCAATATCTAATGACTGCCTCGGTTATTTGTAAAGTTATTTTCAAATAGATTAACTAAAATAATATAACTTAAAATATGATCTAGATGTTGATTTAATTATAAGATTTCATGTCCCTTTTAAAAAGAAGCAGTATATGATTTAATGCAATTATCATATCTTTTTGCCTGCAAGCATTTAATTTCAAATTAATCTTTAGACCTGATGGCTATTATTTTTCCTGTTGTTTCAGGAAACCAGAAAGATATGAAGTAGTGTATTTTATTGAATTTTTTGTTATTCCATCTGGCTTCCAAGCTCCCTGAAGCACTAATGAAGGTCAAGGAGTTTTAGAGTGAAATGCAATCCCTTCACCTGGAGTACAGAACCTGCTAGTGAAATAATAACAGAAAATATCACTTTCTTTCTGGAGAATATTAGATTTCTTCATAGCTCAAGATCAGAACAAGGATGCTGAAAAATAGAAATGCCTCTTGGAGTGGCTTCTGGTACTTGAGATTCTAGTGGCTGGTATCTGATGGCTAAAGCTTATTGTTATTTTACTCAGGAGGAACAAGACGATCGTAGCAATAGTTAAATGCTGACAGTAAAAATAAAAATAGTTAAACGTCTTTCTGTTGTGGTCCAATTCTTGCACAGGGAGCTCAGAAGTACCTCTGGTACAATAAAAACCAGACGTAACGTGAATTCAAGATGAGTATTTATGCACGTCCTAACTTCAGGCTCGCATAAGCATTCAGTGGCACTGCTTGAGTGCCCGAAGAACAGGGCTATGTTTGCTTTAATGACCTGCTGGAGCAAAGCAGCACCACCAGCTCTTTTAGAGGATTCTTTCTCACAGATCTGCCCAGCAGGTCAGTTGTTGCAGCAGTGCAGTGCAGACCGTAATTAGTTCTTCATTTTTCTGCATCTAGGAAAAACCCCCCCTGAAATTCTGTGGAATACTCATACCTGCACAATTGTCCCCCAGATTTAAAGTAATGAGTATTACTTCTGTTCCTTTGCAAGAAAACTCGTAGTCATGGATGAGTTAAAGTTCTTTAAAGCAGAAATTTTTCATGTGATTCTTCTTTTTATTGGACAGTGTCATGAAGACACCCTCGAATTTAGAATGTTGCTCCATCAGGGTTCATATTTTTCCTGTTTATTTAGTTCATGGCTTCCAGTGGCTGCAGTTGATTCACAGCTCAATAACACTTCCCCATCAGGGGAGCATATATGTATAAGTAAAGGGGGAATAAAGAAAAATACATTTTAGTCAAAAGATAATTATTTAGGGAAAAGAAAGGATGTAATTACAAGAAATCTCAGAGGTCTGTCTCATGTTAGGACTCAAATTCTGTAACACCTAGAGAATAAAATACTTTATTTTGGCACTTTTCTACTCTGTGCCGTGCTTCCCTGCACAGTGCTCATCACTATTGACTTTGCATATGTTTTATAATTGCGATGTTCCTTTTAGGTGTGAGATGAAATCTCCATCAGGGAAATGGAATGCCTTGCCTATGGCCTGAAATGCACGTTTCTCATGTAAAAGGAAAGAGAAAGGAGTGGTGACCTTTTGAGTGAGGTGTCTGAGTCCTGCTTTCTCCAGCAGAGGAGATGGGCATGTACAGAGGCTGGGCATAGTGTTCTTGCTGGCTATCAGCTCATTTCTCTGTGCTTAGCCGAATCTTCAAATTCTGAAGTTGTACAATAGGCAGACACTGTTATACTAATTGAGGAGGAAATTTTCAGTCTTTATTCTAAGGGCTGCTCCTGTAGTCCCCCTAAATTACATAGAACTACGCAAGTATTAAAATTGTACTTATAACACGCTGAGCTACTATTCTGTCACGTTCACTTATAAGAGAATATCTAAGAACCAGGAAATAAGGGCTTTGAACAGCATCATTGCAAGAAATTCTCTCCTTGTCTCCTGACTTTCTTTTGTTCTCTTTCCCTTTGTGGCGTTTGCTCTGCACATGCTGAGAACATGACTGATGTCAGAGCGAAGATCCATTTGGCTCAGTAATATTTTCTTGCACTCTCCAGTAATAGATGCCAGGGAGAGATGGAAACTGGAGATAAGCAGTGCTGTTCCTCCAACAGAAGGAGGAACCTGGCCTGCAGCACTAATGGTGGCTCTTTAAAATTTAATAGTGTTTAATGGGAGGTATAGCTATGACTCTGGTGGATCCTGGTGCTCACAGTCGTAATGATAAGCACCATCCTGATAGTGCAAGCTCCCCCTCCACATCCTTCCTTCCTTCTTTACCTCTACTTTGCTATATTCCTCCTTTTCACAAAGTATTACAGCATCTTAGGATGTCTCCACATTTTTGGATGATTATCTTTTGCTCCTCTTACTTTAAGTCACAAAATTATTCCCTGGCATCTCATGCTGATGAAATCTGTTGTCCCGGGAGAGAAGGCTGTGAAAAATGAAGCCTTTATATCCCCACTGAGTGCTTATAAAAGTGAGTGGATAGGATCTTAATAGCTTTTTAAATACTGACCATCTTGTATGCAGCCTTAGATCTTCCCTTCTGAGCTGGAGAGCTGATGGCAAGAAGTACAGTTCTGATTTACTATCTTTAATAGAGAAAAATTTATGGAAAAGTTTTCAGCAGGTAAAGCAGCTGCAGAAAAACTACTGCTTCAGAAGTGTGGGTGCTTATCTATACTAATTAGATACAGAAATGGCAGTGTAAATCTGAAGGGATCAGGATTTGTTGCAGTGCTGTATTGCCCGTTTCCATACAACCCAGAAATTGCACTTACACTTTTCCCTCAGGCACAATTTCTATCCTGAGCACACGCACCTAATGTAATAAACTGCAGATAAACCTCTGTGATACTGGGTTCAAAAGGAAAGAGGAGAAATTAGGTCAGATATTGGGAAGAAATTCTTTCCTGTGAGGGTGGGGAGGCCCTGGCACAGGTTGCTTAGAGAAGCTGTGGCTGCCCCATCCCTGGAAGTGCCCAAGGCCAGGCTGGGCAGGGCTTGGAGCAATCTGGGTTAGGAGAAGCTCTCCTTGCCCATGGCAGGGGATGGAATGGGATAAGCATTAAACTTCCTTCCAATCAAAACCGTTCTATGATTCTAAAGAGATATCTAAATTCCAAGATTCTTTTAATGTCTTGTGTAAAACTGAGTATCACCTTTGTTTTAGAAATACTTGAATTTGTATGTTGGCGCTTGTATCCTCAAAACAGAGAACACAGAAAATGATTTTTAAAAAGATCTTTTTCACACACTGGCAAAAAACCTAGAACTTCCATCTGGCTTACTTGCCTGAACATAAACTTGCAGGTTTTAATCAGATCAAATATATATTTTTTACCCACTGAAGAATTTTGAATTAGGATTGCTCTGACTATTTTTACAGAAATATATATTTCCCATGTCTTTATTCCCTGTGTTTTTATCAACACAAATATTACAGCTCTTAATATTTTTGTGGAATTCCGTGAAATGTGCAAGTCTTCTATATACTGGAGCAAAAGACAATGCAGGGTTCATCACTGAGCCTAGGCAAGGAAAATTTTTGCTCTGTGCATACACTTCAGTCCTGACCTTGAAAATTTTTGGAAGAATCTAGATCAATTTATTACTGAACTTAGTGGTGTTTTAGTAGTGACAGTCTAATTTCAGTATTGTGAAATTTTAGGATTTGTTTTTCAAGCAAGATGGAACTTACAGCTCCCATTAGATATATGATTTTATTCCCACACTGAAATTCTTCTGTTTTGGGCTGGGGGAGAAGGGAAAGAGGAAAGAGGTACATAAAAGGTTTAGTCAAGGACCCTAAGTAACTAGTTAGATGTATTTATATTGATGTGTTTTGGGACTTAATAGATGAAATTAATCCACTCTGTTTCAGGTGAGTGGATGAATATCCTGCTGTCCTCACCCAGCACACTCCAGCAGAGTTGAGTGTCCAATTTACCTGTCTGAGATGATAAGCAGAACGGGAAGGAACTGACGTTGTAAATCTTGAGGATCTGTAATTGCTAATAAAAAGGTAAACCCCAGTTTCACCATAGATAAGCTCTATATATTTTGTCTCACAATGTGGGGATATTCTGGGTGCTGTTTGTGGTTGTAATTGTCTGGTTTTTGAGGAAGAGGTTTACAGTTAAGTAGACCTAAAAGACCAGCAAGATGTGATGTTAATTATTTTCCTATATATACCTTTCCCAAATCAGTATTTAAATGCCCGGTGCTACACGCTTCTTAAGTAGATCTTCTAGAACAGAAATTGCATGCTGTGAAGGAATTTTAACTTTCCAGAAGCTTTTTGAGTGGTCCCCATTGTTGCCCCAAAAAATCCATCCACCCCAGAAGAAGAGAACTGTATTTCACAGTTTGAGTCATTGAGTAGCAACACAGGAAAGCTGTACACATTATAAAGAGACAGAAACCTGTTCTTACCAAAAAAAAAAAAAAAAAAAAAAAAAAAAAAAATTGCAATAGTTCTCAAATAACTTCACACAAGCTGATCTGTAAAATAAAAAAAAGAGGAAGAAGTGGATAATGCTTCCAGAGGACGGTTTTGTAATGCTGGCGTTACTGTGCCTTTGGCTGTAGTTTCACTGAAAATGGCCATTAAGTCTGTCCTTGTTCCTGAAGGAAATGGCAGAGCTAAAATGGGTGGGAGGAGAATCACAGCAGGGTGATAGAGGCAATGGAAGCAGCTGCCCCTGCTAAAACACAGGATTCTTGTGTATTTCTCACCAGGATTAAAGTGTCTTTTTTTTTTTAGAGTTAAAATTCATATCTAAATTTATATTGGATAGTAAAAACAAATAACAAATAATATCCTGAACAACTCACAGCATTGTACAAAACATCTCAGTCCTGATAACCGCTTTAAAATGCCCCTTTTAATCCTGTAATTGCAAATGGCTTCTGTTTGATTTTATCATAAAAACTGTCAAAAAGCTAGGGAGGCAAACAAGCTGCCATGCTTTGAAGTGTTAAAATCTGTCTGTGATAAGAAGCTCCCCAAAGAAGCCTCATGTGGCTGCCCACACCCCCTGACCCTCCTGCTGTCACTGGCTGCACCAGGCTCTGAGGTCACTGGGTCTGATGGAGGCTGGAGCCACCTTGCAGCAGTTCCCATCACGCTGCCAGCAGCACAGGCTGCTCCGGGATTCAGGGAGCACCAAAGTAGTGTTTGGGCGCTGCTTGGGAATAAAAAGTTCTTTTGCTGCTGCTTTGGATCATAGCTATCCTCTTCAACTTGTGTTTGTGCTGTGACTGCCCTGACTGCGGTGTTGTTGGTGTGATTTGCTGCTTGAAGTATGCGTGGAGCTGGTTCATTAACTGCAAACAAATCGCTGAATTGTTTTTTTTTTTGTTTGTTTGTTTGTTTTGGGATTTTGTGTTTGTTTGTTTTTGGGTTTTGTTGTTGTTGGTGGTGGTTAAAGGTCAGAAAAACAAACCAAAAATCTCAGGTTTTTTGCAGGCAAAAGATTGCTTAGTGCCGTGGCTGTGGACTTTTTGTGTGAACTTTCACCTTGAGGAGCTGTAGCAGTTGTTGGGTGCCAGCACACCTTTTACCTGCTGCTGAAGCTCCCTGGAAGGCACAAAGCTCACTGGAATGTTTCTGAGCAGGTCAGTGATGTCTGTATTCAGAAATCCTCCTGCCAAGCCCAGGATCCCTGGTTTGTGTGTTGACTGGGACACTCGCTGTGTGTGAGGTAGTTGGTTCATTGAGAAGGTGCAAGGTGAGGATGGATTCGCTCCAACTCTCCCCTGAGAATCTCTCTGCCCAGTAAAGGAGCTTTAACATCTCCCTGTGGTACCTTGGCCTAATGGCAGAGTGCAAAACACTTTGTGGGGGATGTTGGTTTTTTGATAGTCTGAGTGGGTCTGACTCCACAGCCCTTCCTTGTGGTGATGTTCCTTTGGTCTGCAGACAGCAGAGCCACACCCAAGGGAAATTCCCTCCATCTTTCTTGTTGAATGTATGTATTTTCAGGAATGCCAGACCTGTGAGATGTAAAAGCCCCAACCAAACCAAAACAACCAAACAAAAAAACCCCAACCCAAAAAACTCTAAACTAAGCAAAAAAACCCAAACAAACAAACAAACAAAAACCCACAAGAAAACCCTCAAAAAAACCCAACCCCAAAAACAAACAAGCAAACAAACCAAAAAACCAAACCAAAAACCATAAAAAGCCAAACCAAAACAAACCAAAAAAACCCCAACAAAAAAAACCCCATAAACAAAAAACCCAAACCACCACCACCAACAAAATAGTCAACCAAAACCCAACCAAAACTAAGCAAGAAAAGATCTATTTTTTTGATTAACTTGTAGAAAATGCTCCTCAAAGAAATGTGGAAGTTTTGGGAATTTTTTCTGGTTAATGTGGTTTTATTCCACCAGTGTAATGGTTTTGAGGACATCAGGTTACTCATCTTCTAGGTTTATTGGGCTTTTTTCCCCCTCAAATAAAATTAAATTAACTGATCTTGTGGATCACTTTGATCTTCAGACTTGTCTCACAAATTATTGTTCAGAATGTGAATTTCAGTGGTGAATTCCTGGATCTATTTGGGCAAATGGCTTTCTTGGCACTGTAGCCACTACTAGAAGAGGGCTTTAAGCACTGGGGTGCTTCTGGGGTGAGATACCTGTGGTAATGTGAATATCCCTCTTGGGTATGGCAGCCAAGGTTTCCTCAGTAAATGGATCCCTGGCAATGTGGTGTCTTTAAACCAAAAACTTTAATGTCTTTGGTGTACCAACAGCAAATAGTAACAGCAGCTTTTTAACACCTTTCAGTGGCTTCCCGAGGAATAAATCAAATGCTTGATTTCTGTGGTTAAATTAAGACTGATAGAAAGAGACAGAATTTCTTGATTCCTTCATTATCTTGATATGTTTGATGTTAAAGCACTTTGTTTGAAAAACCTATTTTTATTCCTGTGTAGATTCAAAAAACTTAGAAACATTATTCTCCCTCTGAGAAAATTATTCTTATTGTCATTAGTCTCATATTGTAAGACTAATGGGAAATATTTTTAGAAAAAGAAAGCAGAGAAAATATACACTTCAGAAAGCACTTTGAAAAAGACCATTGTCTTTTCAGCTCTGAGTACTTAATATTACTGTTGTGTTTTCAGCTCTGGACCCTGAAATTATCACTTTCTTTCTCATCCCAGAGGACGTAGCTTCATTCAGTGAGCAGCATAGATGTTTCTGAGGTTGGTATATCTTTTATTCCTCAAAATTTCAGTTTGTGTATGTCTATTTTCTCTAATTATGCATGGAAAGTGAGGTTTAATATTTAAATATTTTAATATAAAAAAGTCAACATCACTACTTAAAAAAAAAAAAAAAAATAGGAAATAAGGAATAAATTAATAGCTGTAGGAGGAACTCCAAAAAGGTTAGAGGTGCCAGAGTGTCCTGAATTCTTCTGCATAGTTGTACGCAGGTATTAAAGTGCAGAAGTATTTAAAGTAGTGAAATGAAGTTCTCTAAGTTAAGAAATCGAATAATGCAATTAACATTATCCACAAACTGCTCTTATATACAGGAAAACATCTGTAAGAGCATTTTCACTGTAATGTTATCATTTGGTGTTTAAAATGCTATGAAATTTAAGTGTGAGACTTGCAGATTATACTTATGAATGTCATCTGTCAATGTCCCTCATGAGTGGCTCTATCTCAGTGCAGAAACATGAGCGCATTTAAAAGGACTCAGAGACTCTGAATTCCCTTACCTTTTATTGTTTCAAGTTTGTAATTCTGCTTGCAGTTCACACTTTTTCCTATCTTGGTTCTTTGAGTGACATTGAGAGCAAAGAGGGAACGTAAGCATCCTACCTTTTCATAAACATGTCAAAGGAAAGAGTAACCTAAAATGGTGTTTTACAAGCATAAAAATCTGTGATAACTGCAGCGAAAAATTGTGTCTCTCACTGAAAATGTCAGAGAAATTTTACCCTAAAACAGCAACAGCTGATAGGCTGGCATTTGATAGCTTAATGGAGGAAAAGGAAACAGAGTAGATTGCACTGCTGGCATCCTCCATTGTGTCTTCTCTGCTGAACTTGAGGTGATGAGCAATTTCTAGATGGTCTGTGTGACACCTTTTCATGCTGGGGTGTGTTCTGGGAGAGCCAGCCTCTGTTGGAGGATGTCATGGTAGGCTGGGCTTTCTTCCTCTCTTGGTAAAGCTCTGCTCTGTTCACCCAAAGGGATGCTGATGGCTGGGCATAACCCTGCCTTGTGCCTTGCAGAGCCACTGTGGGAGCTTCCCAGACAATATTTGACACTGGAAATTCTTTCCTGACTTGTGACAAGAAAGCAGATTTGGGCTCCTTTTAAACATACTGGATCACCTCAGGTTCGATGGCCTTCAGAAATCACTCATCCAAAGCATCTCCTCACCACATTTGGAACAAGATTCTTGGATGCTACTGCAGTGATGGTTTAGAAAGGCAGCACCTGCTAAGAGTGAACCAGCCTGTTGCAGTCACTGTGTCCTTGCTCTAACCCAAGAGCCTCTCAAGTGCACTGTGGGACCCTTCTTCATTTCAGTGGTTGTGTTCTGCTGAAATTTGGGGAAGTGTTCAAATGAAGTGTCTGCTTCCAAACACTCCCACTGCTGATTGCACCATTTGATAACACCATTGCATTTGGAACCAGAGTTCCAAGCAGGGCCAAGATTTAACCCGCAACGTAAAATCATGTCTAAACCTGTAGTGCAGCAGAATAAATTCCCATAAAGCATGGGATTTCGGAGCTGTGTTAGCATCCCCAGTTTTCTCTTACATCTGTACAAATTCCTTTAAAATTTTGGGAATTGCTGTAGTTATAACTGAGAAGAGAGGGAGTTTCTTTCTTCAAAGATGTTAGTTTTCTAAAAGCCTATGTTTTATTATAAATATTTTAATGATAAAGTATTTTTTAAGATAGGAGAAAAACAGTTGATGAATATTTTCCATTTTAGTGCTTGCTCTTTCTCTCCCCTTGATTTTCCTTGTAGTGAGGCTCATCAGCTTTCTAGCTGTATGGTAGCAATATATAGATTTGGAGTTTATTCCATCTTTTTTCTTTCTTTTTCCTTTTTCTCCAGAGACACTTGGAAAGCACCTGTTAATAGTGTTGGGCTGAACTTTGTTGTCATGGTATTTGCAGTCAGACCCCTGGGGAAGTGAGTGGAGGGGAGTGAGCCACTGCCCAGGGCATGTTCTCTGCAGGCAGGTCTTACAGCCGGCTTAAGTCTTTTGGCAAGAGAGTAGAAAAGAATGAGTAAAGAACAGCCGGCTTCTGCAGCAGTAAATTTTCAGACAAGGTAGCTTAGCAGATCTGTCGTGAGTCAAGGCAGTGCAGCAGAGCTGTCAGCCGAATGACTGTTCTGCAGGACCTGTGTGGTCTGAACAGAAATACAGCTCAGAAACCTGGATCTAACAAGGTCAGTGGAGTTGGGAAGCTGTGATTTAAGTAGGAGACGCTCTTGTGCCTGAATGCCGAAGAGAACAGCAAAGCCAAAGCTCCTGGGGACAGCTGGGTGGAAAAAGCACAGGAGCCAGGAAAAAACAGTGTCATCACCCTGGGGATGGTTGGCCTGCCTCAGGGTACGCTGGAGTAATCTGGAAGTGAGACAGAGGAGATGCTGTGTGAGTGCTGTGCTGTGGGTAAAGCTGTGCAGGCAGCAGGGCCAGTGCTGATGGGGCAGATGGAGAGTGGGCTCAAGGGCACAGCAGAGCGTGGAAAGAGATGGTGGGGGCACTCCTGTGCACTGAGAGCTGAACTCTGACCTGTCAGAAAACACAAGACAGGCTTTGCTGGTGTAGGGGGTTTATATGTTTATTTCCTTGTAGCGACATTAGAAACCGCTCTGAGGGATTTGATCCAGTGAGCCATTGCAATAGTGGCAGTGTTACTGCTGATGGATCAGGTGTGGGTTAGATCTGGCACTTGGAGCAAGCGCAGATTCTGCCCTTGAGCATCATGGAGACACTCCTAGCAAAGCACCAAAACAAGAAGCCAAGGTGGCAGCAAAACTTCTGAAGTGTTAGGTCTCTAAAGTTTTGTAAGACATCTTAGAAGGATCTTCTTCCGTATCTTCTGCTTCCAGTTGTGCCCATAAATACCTCAAGCTGTCCCCCTCCCCAGGATATTCTGCCTCCCACAGCTCCTCCCCATGAGAGCTAAAACGCAGGAGAAGGGAATAGAGGTGACCTTGCCCCTGATAAGTAACAGGTGTGTTAATTATCCAACACAGCCTAACTCCTGATGAATCACAGCTGTATCCAGTAAAGGCAAATGTGATAAAAGGGAGAGGGTTAGCTGGTGAGGGGGAATCTTCATGGAGGAGAAACCTTGAGGAAGAAGGAATGAAAAATCATGAAGAAGGATCCTGAGGAGAGAGAATCCCTGCTGTGAGGTCAGTCTGGGTGTGCAGTCAGAGCCTCTTGTTGGGACCTGCAGTCACAGTCTAGCTGGGTAAAAGCCTGCAGTCAGAGGCTGCAAACTGATCCCTGCAGTCAGAGTTTAGCAGGAAATAACCAGCAGTCAGAGGCTGCCAGGGAAACCTACAGCAGGAGCTGGCTGCAGCCAGGGTCAGTGAATGGTTGGAGTCAGGATGGCTGAGCTGTAAAGAGGAATAAACCAGGGCCCTTTTCATGCTGTGATAAACGAGAAGTCTGTTTCAGCTAAGACTGAAATGAGTCTTAGCTCATTTCTACCCTCTAACAAGAGGGCTGCTGCGGCAGTGAAACATAGAAGTATTTGTTTGTGTGCCCAAAAATTCAATGTACACATTTAACAAACTACACAAACCCAGTTTTTAAAAGACTATAAAATCTATTTGAAATAATGAAGAAACCTAATTTCCTTTTCCATAGATGAACATTTAGTACAAAATTATTTTTTCACTTATATTAACTGAAACTTGACAAGCTTAACTCAGTTATTTAAGGAAAATCAAATATTTAACTGTTTAATGGCTTGTGACTTTTGTCTTTTAAAACATAACTCCTAACTTCTTTTAAAAAATTGAAATGCAGAATTAGTTCTGGACTGCATTTTTTACTTTGAGGAATGTAAAATGATTCCTCACTTTACACTTCAAAATTTGCCAGTAGTTTGCATATTTTTGATCCAGTTAATTATTTGTTGATAATATATTTTTGCATTCAGATATTAAAGCATAAATGATAAAGGAAAGTTCCACTCTAACATAATGCAAAAAGTTGATGTGAAAATGAAATAATTTCAGGTTGTCAACTTCTGTCTTTAATTAAATAGTTACTTTAGTGTGTCATTTCTGGAAAGTTAAAACATCCAATGATCTTTTAACTTCTAATGTGGATGCTTATAATTGTATTATGGAGTTTAGGGAGGTGTTGCAGAGATCAGCTGATAAAAATAAATTCAGCACATCAGCTTTCATAGGTGTAGCGGTTTCACGATCACTAAATTTTGGTCTTGGTACTTACTCTTTCTGTGGGAGAGAGACTAGGAGAAAAAAAAAGCAGGCTCAACTTTAAAAATTAACAAGTAATTTTATTAACACACACTAAAAGAACAGAGAAAAGAAAGCTGGAAAAAATTAAAACAGAATGAAACTTCAAAAACACTCTTCCCTCCCTTTACAAACTGTTCACTTTCTTACAAAACAATATAAAGAGACAAAACTTGTAATTTTCAGTCAATTTCACTATCTGCCAATAGTCTTTCATTAATTCTTTAGGGGAAGAGTCTCTCTTAGAGTCATGGATCCCACTGACAACTCAGAACAGTTCTCTTGTGGGTTTTAAAATGTCACAAAAACAACTGCCCGGAGAAACCTGCTTTTGTGACTTCTCCCATTAGCAGGTTCCCAAGCTGCTTATGGGTCATGGGTCTTAGGCTTTTGCATACTGGGGTGTCACCTTTTAAAGCTGAATAACTCCAAAGTAAAGGATTCTTCGTCTCAAGGTACAAAGGTATCGTTTCACTTCTTCACTGGTGCAGAGGGCTTCTCATTTTTAACTCTGTTCAAGCATCTTATAGGATTAATATTACCTAGTCCATCACAAACACCTTTGCTCAAATACACACACAAATCAAAACAATCATCTCCCCAAATGCATATCTTTCCCATGATTTAAAGGAATGATCTAAATATAGAGTTCATTTCTGTGGCTCAAGTAAGAATGGAACGACCAACTCTTCAGCCCTTTGTCCCAATAGTCTTTTCACTCTCGCTCTACTGACTTCATGCTGTTGTTCTTTATGCTCACTCTGTCCCTTTGTTTTCTCTCTCAGAGAAGGGCCTAGCTCTGGAAGCTTCATGTTGCCAGGAAAGGGTCAAATCTGCCCAGAGTCTTTGTCTTTCCTTCTGTAACTCGTGGTGTTAGATGTTCAAGGCTGCGCTGGTGAGGGAGGAAGAACTCACAGAAACATCAGAGATCAGAGCACCCAGGCAGTCTGGAATCACAAAAACCAGGCAGGATCATAAATGCCGTCTCAGCCCACCCCTCGGTGTAACTCGGGGTGGCCTCAGCCTAAATGGTGCCCATAGCTCTTATCAGGGGCCCAGCAGAGATCTCTCCCTGCTCCAGGGAAGTTTGGAGAAAGGAGCTGTTGTAAAGCAGCAACTTCTCCCTCCGCCCCCCACCCGGGAGCCGATGGAATCCGGCCAGGCCTCAGGCCAGCTCCTCCCCAAAAGTGGGGAGCAGCAGGCCCAGCTCGATGCTACCTGTCTCTCTCTGGCCAAAGGAAAGAAGAAAAAGGACCCACCTACCGGAAATCAAGGGGTTTTATATGGTACTTCCCAGTGTTGCAGCCAACAATTTTCAGTGGTCAGAACAGATGCCAATATTCCAACTAACCCTCTGATAGGTCCCTGTCTTTTCTAAAGCAATTCCCAGGTCCTGACCTGGAGAATTATTCTACATTCTTCTATAACTAAAAAACCAAACTGTACTAACCCATGACAATAGGAAATTTTATTATTTTTTGGGTAAAATGACTTTACTACTCTAAGTTTTAGACCCAATCTCTTTGGTTTAGGATATAGATTCAAAATAAGTCCATTTTTTGGTTTTGGTAAAGATGGGTGTACATTGATATTAATTTTGTTGTGGTGCACTGCATTTTATTGTGACATATTTTCTTCAGATAACCTCTTAAAAGTCTGATTACAATTGTTACAGTCCTGCCTTTGACAACCTAACTGGTATTTTCGGAAGTTTCGTATACTGTGTTTTCCTACGAAGCCAATTTTAAGTCTGGTAATCCTCACTTATCTGCACTTCAGTGTTTTGCACAAGAACATCGGTTGATCTTTTATCTCTGCGTTTTCTCATAGGAACTTCAAAAGAAAGTTGATGCCAATATGACAGCAACATGAAAATGCTGCAGAAATCTCTTGTGCTTGCTTAGTGAGATCTGAAAATTTAATGTTTCTAGGCATAGAATTCTTTACCCATTGTTGAGATAACATGACACAAGCTGGCACAGAGTTTGATTTTGTGTTTGTGTATACCTGGCGACTGTGGCAGCGGATTTGGCTGTTTTTTGCTTGTTGTTTGGAGGGTTTTTTCCTTGTTTGTTGGTTTGCATTCAGTGGTATTGCTATAGTTAAAAATCTAATGGAAAGGAAGTTGAGCTATTAATAATAAATATTGGGCCTTGTTTTGTTTTCTTGGCAAAAGTACTCTCTGTTTCTAATGATCTGCTTCCCTGGTGCAATTTCCTCTCTATGAAGCAGGCCCCATGTTCTGGGTAGAGCTGCTGTCAGGACATTGTCCCTCACTTCTATGGCACCTGCTGTAGGAGCTGGAATGTTTCACCAGCCCAGAGCTGCCCTTAAATCCAGAGGTGTGCAGAAATTTGCCAAGAGTTGGACACGGAGAAAGCCATTCTCTAGTGAATACTGGTAGTGGATCAACCCTTGGCTTGCCCACACACAAGGGCTGCTGAGTTACCAAGGAAAAGGTTTTGGAGGAGTGCCCTTGCTCCTTGAGGAGTGGGAATACAGCAGCAATAATTCTTGCAGGGCCAAGGTTGGGGGTGGGGGGATAGTGGTGCTGAAAGGGGTCAGCATCCCAAAGGCTACAAATTTCTATGCAATGGCATTAAATAAGCAGAAACAAGGAAAAAAAAAATCCATAAAGAAAGTGATTTATCAGTGTTGAGGAGAGGTGCCCTTGAAAATACTACACATAGCTTGGAGTCTATTTGTCTTCTAACTGCCTGTTTCTCTTGACTTTTCCTTGAGTTTAGCCAGCTGTTTTTCTTTCTGGTGCTAATTTTGGCTGGATGTTCAGATGCCTTAGTAGCTTTGCCATTTCAAATATTCGTCCCTGTACCACTTGTGCTTCATCTCACGCTGTGTAAGAAGCTTTCAGAATGGCTTCCTACAGGTGTTGAATAATTTAGCTGAAAAATGAAACTTGCTGAATGCCACAATCAGTTTTGAGTATATAGAAGAGTTGCTGATAAGAATGACCTTTTCAGAGAAGGACTTTTGAGGAAGGCTCTCTTCATCCCTATAGCTCGTTAGAGATTTCATTATCCCTTTAAAATTAATAATAAACACAAAGATTGCTGCAGGAATAATAAGACTTTATAAAGATTGATAATGTTGCTAACAAATAGATTAATAAAAGAATGAGCACTTGATCATCAAAGAAAGAAGTACTTAAAAATAGTTTGAACACCAGTGCAACTGAAGTTGTCCTGAACTCCACCTTCTCAGGATTTGGCAACTCAGGTTAATAAAGCTGTAGTATACGCTATAGGAAACTCAGCATTTCTCTTTATGTTCTGTGTTTCTGGAATTTTATGATATTCCATGACAAAAATTCACTGTGAGTTAAAGACACAGTTTCTCTGCTCTAATTATTAATATTTTTAATTTTAAGAAGGAAGGGGTGAATGGTGCCTTCAAATACAATTTATGAAGCGTGATGTGGTGGTTTTATTATTGTGTTTTGAAAAGTTTGGCTAAATATGACTTGAAGCCAACCTTCGTTAAAAAAAAAAAAAACAAAAAAAACCCAAAAACTTGAGAGTGCAAATAGAAGTCCACAACCTGATTTAATTTCTTCTGTTATTTTAGTTTGGAAAGCAGGGGTGCCACCCACCATTTTTTAAATTGCATATTCATAAATGTAATTTATAATTACATCCTCATAAATGTTCCCGATACATTCAGGTTTTGTTTTGGGTTTTTTTATATTTCACTTACCCATATTTAGAAAGTAGACTTACAGTTACTTCAGAGCTGTGCATGACAACAATGCTCATTTTTAAATCATCTACTTTTAACTCAGTTTTGTGTAAAGCTTGCTGCTTTGTGCTTCACTTAGGGAATAAAACAGAAATGAATCCGGAGGAGAAGCTATTCATTGTGAACCTGTCAGCTTCCATAGTATCTTATGGATTTTAAAGAGGTATTTTGAGCTACATTATAAAACAAATAATACCCTTCTTCTGAAGGAGGACAAAGAAAAAAGTGTTCTTTAAATAGTGCTGTGTTGTCATGAAATATGTGCTTACTCTCAGACAAATCTACTTACTTTTAATAACAGCCATGCTTTTATAATACGCTGCCTTCATGAAATTTCTCAGTAGCTGATGAAGTTCCACTGAGGCCCGTGCTGATGGATGGCATTGTGAGGCCAGAGCCGGTTTTACTGAATTTATCTGCCAGATTCCCACTGAACACATGCAGTGTGGTGAAAAGGGCACCTGTAAAATCCCCTGCTTCCTTTCTTTGTTGAAATGTGGGTAGAGCATCATACATCCAACTCAGCCTTAAAAGTGTTAAAAGGGTCACTTCCCATGTCTGGGTGACAGCTCAATGTCAGTGCTGGTCTTCCCTGTGGATGCTTTGGATCCGGGGGTAAAAATCCCAACTGGAGGTGATAGGTGTGAAGACATCCTACTGTATGTCAACCTTCCACGTGACAAATTCCGGCTTTTTCCAGCATCCATGGAAAATGAACACCCTTAACTAGAAAGCTGAACATGCTTTCTTTAGTCTGGGGCAGGAACTTGGAGACAGCTGGGACAGGGAGGGCTTGCACTGCCACAGCCATATGGTGATGTTGGGGAGCACACAGCTTTGCCTCTCCCCAAGCTGAGACAGCCACACGGTGGTGACACGAGGGCATGTCAGTGGGGGCAGATCAGCTGGCTTCTAGATTAATGTTAAATTAAAGATGGTGTGAAGCCAGCCAAATGACCGAGTCAGGAAAGGGAAAAGGACAGCAGGTGAGTTTGTCGCCTTGCCACAAAAGGGAAGGAAGCTGTTGTAACTACAGATGTAATTCTTGGTGTTTAAAGTTTTCCTTTCTGCCTTATTTTTATTTTTCTTATTGAGGGTTTTATTTTAGTACCTTTTGATTTAGAACTGAATATGAGAAAATGGTAACACCTGGAGACAAGTGCAGGTAGGAGCAGCCTTGGCTGAGGGTGCCATTCAAGCAGCTGGATGTGGGTTAAATATTTGCTAGGCCATTTTTATAACACTTTATCTTCCTCCAAGAATATAAAGGATAGAAAAATGCCTTTGCTGGCTTCATTCTCCTGGGTCACCTTATTTTATTTTACAGTGACTTGCAACAGATAGTCATGAGATGAAGAACGGAAGGTCCTGCTTGTAGCTGTGCCCTTGTCCTGGCAGATGCTCAGCTCAGGGACAGCAGTGCCAACTGTGTTGGGAAGGGAACTTTGCTCCTGCACCATAATGCACAGGAAGATCTCATTTGTCAGAGTCATTCTGGGTTATTAATTGTGTAATTAATTAATTGGTATGTATTTTTCTCCTCTCATTTGCAACCAGGGCTTCTTTTCAACAAAGAATAGTGGTGTTACCCAGTGGCTGGAGCTTGAGCATGCTGTTTGTAACCACTGAAGTAAAATAAACTATTACCTGCAGTTGAAGCAAAGTCTGTATCTCTGTTGAAGCTACACAGGGCAGGCATATTTGCATGTGCAGTGCTTGAGTTACACTGCAGATCTCTGTGGGTAGTTTGGGGCGAAGATGTTGTTGAGCATTAAGAAGAGTGTGGAATTTCTTACAACTTCTAAAAATTTTCAGTGCCTTTTCTGTTGGCAATTGTGTGATTAACATGAATACAGTCCCACAGTCTGTTTGCAAACTGTAGTGGTGTCCTGGGTTCAGTAGGGATAGAATTAATTTTCTTCCTAGTAGCCAGTACAGTATGTGCTTTGGATTTAGCATGAGAACAATGTTGGTAACAAAGGGATGTTTTAGTTGTTACTGAGCAGTGCTTACACTAAGTGTTTAGGGAAAAACCACGGATTTTTCAGCCTTTCACCCCTCCCCACCAGTGTAGAGGCTGGGGGATACAAGAAACTGGGAGAGGATAGAGCTGAGGAAAGCTGACCCCAACTGACCCAAGCGATATCCCAAACCACGCTGAGTCATGCTCAGCAAATAAATTAGTGGGAAAGCTGTCCAGGGGCTGCTGCTCAGGGACTAGGCATCAATTAGTTCATGGTAAGCAATTGTTTTCATTGTTATTCTTGGAACTTTACATTTTTGTTATTTTTCTTTTCATTATGGTTATGATTGTCATTATTATTATTAATAATAATAATTTTATGTAAGTTATGAAGCAGCTTTTAATTCAACCCACAAGTTTTCTTTATTTAACCTTTCAAAGTCTCTTCCCAGCGCAAGGGGGGAAGTGAGTGGTTGGCTGCGAGGGGATTTGCTGGCTTGGGTTGAACCATGACAAGCTGGAGCATTGGCCAGGGATAGAGTGTGGAAGGATGGTTGGATTTGCACTAAAGAGGGATGAGAGCACCCACCCATGGCTACCAGAGATACAGACACTGCTCCTCTTGTACATTTCCCTCTGAGCTTTGGGCAGGGAATCCTCTTGTGCCGGGGACTGCTCTTGCTCAGTCGTGGAGCCCAGTGGAAACATTAATGGGATTGTGCCCCTGGTGGGATCCAGCTGGCTCATGGTGGTGAGCTGACAAGTGCCAGTGCAGGTTTGGGGGGTAGGTGGCACAAAGATGGATTGGGAAACAGAACTGGAAAATGTGGAGAAAGTCCTCAGCGCTCCCAGCTTGGGGAGTACACCTGCTGCTTTTGGATGCAGTGTCACACGTGGTTACTGTGTATTCCTTGAGAATGCTCCGGTGCGGCACTGGCCAACAGTCCTTGCCTCCATTTGGATCTGGCTGGAAGGACAAACACCCTTCCTTCCAGTCTGGAGCCTGTTGTCGCTGCTGGGCATTTGTGCTGGCCTTAACCCTGCTGCTGTAATGTGGGATGTGGCTCAGAGGGTTTGCACGTGAGGCACGTGGCTTGGGAACCACTTTCAACACTGTCGCGTCCCTTTCCTGAAATCAGGATTTATCTTTCTTGAGAGAGATCCAAAGCCTGGCTGTGGCTGACCTTCCTGTGACAGCATCTGAGAAGCAAAATGTTTCTTGGCGTTTTCTTTTGCAGAAACCTCCCCTCCAGCAGTTTCTCTTCTTTCAGCACTTGCTGTGTTGAAGCCCAGTCCCTTTCCACCCTGACCTTCCTCTTGAGCTTGGAGCTATGGCTCTGGAGAGCCCCGTGTGCCTGCATGATGGGAAGTTCTTTTTCTCTCTTATCTTAAATGGTCATAAGGCCAAACTCAATCTGGTTTTAAAGAGGCGATGTCAAATAAATTCAGACAAATATTGAAAGACAGTGGCTTTGTACACGTGCCTGCTATTTTTATTGCTTCCTCTACTCCAACAGATGAAGCAAGTAACTAAAGAATCCACTGCTAGTATTTTAGCTCTAACACTTTGGCTATAAAATATCTGATAGAAATTTTACAACACAGTTGAAAAATGATACAGTTCTCTTAATAAGAATTTTAGAGACAGTTGCAACTCTAATGTGTCTGTCTTGCAACTGCTGCTTAATATCACATAAATCAAGTAGCATTATGAGAGTGACAGTAATATCAGGGGAGGGACTATGTGCCCAAGTTGTTAGCACACAGTATTAGAAATAGATTAATCTGATTAAATTTTAATATAAAATAAATTGCATTTGCAATTTATTAAGATTCTCTTCCTGGGGTAACACTCCTCATCTGTAGCATCCTTCGTAACTGATCTTTATGCACAGCTTTATTTGATCAACAACGTGGCCAGCTGGAAGAAAAAGAAATGGAAAAGTGTAATCTTTGAATGTGTAACTGTGTATCTCTGAATATTCATCTTCATAGACTTATTTGCTCATTTTTTCTGCTTAGATCTCACGCCCTTCACCTCCTGAATTCACAGTTTTCACAATATACGTGATCTTTGAATCATCAGTGTGAGTAACGGTGTCACCTTGAGCTAGGAAAATACAAATCAATTAAAAGGCATCAACTGGTCCCAATCTGGCCATCATTGTCCCATACTTTGAGACATGTGGGTTTGCAAAGATGATGCTTTTTAGAAGCAGCTTTTCCACCAAAACTCTTCAGGTCTGGCAATGACAGCCCCAGTAAAAAGAACTTCCCGAGTAATTCTCATGTGAAGACTTTTAACCTGGAAACGGCAGTAATTCCTAAGCTTTTGACTGAGGTTCCTGTTGTCTTAACAGAAATTTGGTGGAATAAACATTTTAAGGTAAGAAAAAATCCAGGAACTGTCAACTCCGCGTGTGGCTAAAGCTGAAATAGAGCTGATGTGCCGCGTGGATTTCCTGTTTTTTGCACTGACCAAATGCAGGTTCCTTCAGAACCAGGTTCCTGTTAGGGCCATGTAAGCAGATCTTCTGCTAAATCACCTGCCTATGCTGATCAATGCAATGGAAAATTTTACCATCACAGCAGCATTCAGATAAGTGGTAAAACTGAACCAGGCAGCACTTCTTTTCCCAGTTGCTATTAAAAAGACTTTGCTCTGTGTGGAAGCAGAGTTCACCTATGACAGGGATTTCCAGGCAGATGCGGCTGTTTAAAAAACACACTTTAGACTTTTAGTTATAGACTGTATAGAGGAAACATTGGTACCTTGGTAGGAATAGCTGGATTCAGAGAGTTCCAGTCAGAGCAAAACCTAATTATAAATATTTAAATTCTGCTTCAATATAGTAAATTAATATAGCCAGTAAAGCTAAACTCTATCAACACGTTTCTTGAAAAACACAGTCTCTGAAGGTTTGTATTGGATAATATCCTTTTTTTTTTTCTTTTTTTAGCATGATCATAGTGGTGTTTTTTTTTTTTTTCCAGATGCCCATTTTGTCAGTTCCATCACACTCTGTTTATTTTAACTTATCATATCTCAGGTTAAATCTACCACATCAGCTGCAGTGATCACAAACCATAGAGCCTGAGGCCAGTTGTGAATGCCACTGTAGCCAAGCTGTCACCACTCCTTATCCAGACTGGGAGGAGGGAAAGCTTACTTGAGATGTGCAGCTCAGACAGTCTAAGTTGTCTTTTTGGCTTTAATCTATTTAATTTTTCACAGTAAAAATATATACTGGTCATGATCTCATATAGTAGAAGAAATGTGTGTATTTTCACTCCATTAAAATAAGGTATGCATGAAGTACAGCAGTTGAATATCAATGTGTAGATTGGTCACATTTTTCATGAACTTTAGGTAAAAAAAATGTGTTAAAGACCAAAAAAAATGCCCATGGCTGCTTATATCATCCATCTACATTGAAATTTCATATATTCTGTATTCTCTTGCAAGAGCTTAAAAAAAACAACAACAGAAAACCCAACTTAATGCTAAAGGTGTAACAGCCGCTAAAATTACCTTCTTGATGTGACTGCAAAAATCCCTGTTTATCTACTACTGGAATCATCTATCCATCCAAGACTTGCTTATGCCATTAAAATTTCATGTGAATACACATTCCTCCTGTTGCTTAAGTGTGTTCCAGTTGGGGTGATGGAAGGCAGCAGCTCTGTGAGTAACAACAACCACATCTGTTTTACTTAGCTTAAACTGGAAAACAAGAGAAGAAAGACCTGAGTAACAAAGAAATTCAGAGAAGTCTCAATATTGTCTTCAAATACAGTATTGGTTGATAACTTCATACTTCCCTGATTTTCTGCAGGTTTTTTTTTTGTTTGTTTGTTTTTAATATATATATATATAAATGACCTTCTATAACAAAAGTTGTCTGGCATAAAATACGTGCCCTGTTTTTATCTGAGAAACACTTGCTTTGGCTCAGTGCTGAACGTGTTATTTAAAAAAAAGATAAACCCTCAACAACAACAACGACAAGAAAAAGGATTCACCAGGTTTACTGGCGGGAAACAGGACAGCCTGACCTGGCAACAGCCTGACTTTTGCTAAAACTAATGATCAATGTCTTCAGTACAGCTATAAATGTTTGCTAGTGCAGTCCCAATGTCTTCTTTTGGCAGTTTACTTTTTATGTCTCAGTTTAATTGACTTATGCAAGGTAAAAATATCAATGGGCAATGTAAACTTATTTTGCGATATTAGCACCCAGTGACAGAATATAAGAACACAGTGCTTGGTCAGGTGTTTATCAGAGTAAAGTTCTCCTTAGGATGGAAACCTGCAGCTTTTTATCTGAGGGATGAAAACTGTTGTGACATATTGAAGCAATCGGTTGAGCAGCCATGTAGAGATTGTCCAGATCGTTCTCCTCGCCTTATTCCCACCTAAATGGAAGTGCTTACATTGTAAGACTCTACACTTGAAGCTATCCATGATTATTGGTAATTTAGAAGGTAGAAAAAGGCAGCCAAATCACTACGGGGTCTGTAATTTTAGGCCTAGATTCTTGAATTTAATGTGCTCTGCATTTTATTTCTACTCTTCCATTGTAAAAATATACTCTCCTCCCTTGAAATATTTCCATTATTTCATCTGCTTTTTTCCCCCCCTGAGATCAACATTTTGTTCCTATTGATATCTGAAGCAAATTATTTGTCTTACTTTCACAATGTGATTTATCCTATGTCTAATAGGGAGAAAAACCCCTATTCTTTCTTTGATGTCAATCTTGCCGAAATATGCAGCTGAAGAACCTTTCCCCCCTCTTTTTGTACACACCACTCATCTCAGTGTGGCTCTGTGCTGCCTTTGTTATCTCTGCAAGACATAACTTATGTAGCTTCATTCTACTTCTGGTGACTAATGGTTTCTATTACTGGCTGTTTCTTATTGGCCTCTTATTTCTTTCTTGATGTAGTTATTCAGTTCTGTCTGAAGCATCTTTCCCTACCATTGATGCCTTGGGAAGGCTGACCTGGAACAGAGACTGGACAGAGCTGGAGAATAAAGTAGGTATTTATTGAAAGGCCTTAAAGGATACACCTTGGGCAGAACGAGAGCCTGCTCAGGGCTACACCCAAGGTGAACCCAAAATGATCACAAAATGGCTGACCAGTCACAAGGTCTCATATTTTTATAAGTTTTGGTCCATTTGCATGTTGGGGTTTAATTGTCTAATTACAGCTTCAGGTTGTGAGGTCTCGTCCTTCTTGTTTTCTCCCTTCAATCCACCGTTGTTTGTGCTTTTGGACTGAAAGCTGTCCTTGGTCTCCAGCAGGAAAAGGATTTGTTTTATCTCCCTACCCTGAGAAGAGCTGACTGACAGTTAATATAAGGCTCAGAACTGCACCCCGAGGCAGCACAGAATCTGAAAATATGAAAGCTAAAACTTAAGGCATCACCATAAGCAAAGGTCTTTTGAGAAGGGAAGGGATGGGAACAGCAGACACCACCTTCAGCTTTAGCACTTCCACAGTCTGAATTCCCAGGTCTGCGTGCCTTTTGTTGCCTAAGGTAACCAGCTAAAGATCTATTTTGCTTTTAACATAGCATTTGCTTTTTAACATAGCCTTAGCTGTCCTGGACAAGAGGTGTCTGCCTCCTGCCCCGGTCCATGCTGCCACTCCATCCCTCAGCAGCTCGAGTCTGGGAGCCTCATGTCTGGTTTCAGTTGCAGTGCACCAAATCCAATCAGTCGCACTAGATCTGATTAGTTTGCACAAGATGACTGCCTGATGTGGTTATATCTTTTTCCTGGTCCCAGTCTCTGATTAGACCACATGTGGATTTTGTTGTCTTGGAGTTCAGGGCACTCTCTGCAGCAGCCATTAATAAACAGAAGTATTTAAGGATAAAGTGCTGCTGTTTAAATTCCCATCAGTATTTCATCTTTATTGTAAGCCTGTCAAACAAAGACACTCATTACTTCTGCAAATGGAGGGAGCTGCGGATTTGTCTGAGGGACCTGCGCAGATCCACCCAGTGCAGCCTGTAACTGGAGCAGACACCCAGCCTTGACAGGGGGACGTGAATGCTTTAATTAGAATAGGAGGTCTGTGGGGAAGGATCAGTAAAATATTGATTTAATTAGTACTGCTAATTTCTTAAACAAGCGCACAAATTTTTAGTGAAAAAGCATACAGCTTTTCAGACTGCTCTTGGTATAAGTCTGAATAAGACCAAGCTACTGGCATTTGCAGCATTGCAATTTATCTGCACACCACATGAGTGGTTTGAAAGCAGGCAAGGTGTTGGGTAGTACAGACAAGGAGCAGCCTGAAGATGAGCTTGGTAAAATCAAAAAATCTGAAGAATTTTCACAAAGTCAAATAATTATAAGTTATGAAGTGCGTTTTCAAGGATTGCTTTACCGTATTTGGTGATGCTGTGGTTATTGACAGCCTTGGTAATGCAATTAGGCAGTCAGTGAAGCACTGAAATTGAACAATCAAGTGAAGTCACATTAAAAACCAGAATAACCAGCCTGGTTTTTACCTATGGCACATTCCGTGGATTGTGGTAATGCTAAGCAGATACGGGTCATTATCAGAGAGCTGAAGAAATAATGGTCCAGATTTAAATTTGCAGGTTAGCTCATTTATGACAGTGAAACCAATAGGATCTCTTAAGCAGGGCTTAAGCCAAAAGGGTCACGTGAACTCCTGACAGGGGTAAAAGTAGGACTGTATTGGAGCTGGTTGACAGGTGTAGCTTTGTCCTGCCCTAGTCTTGTAGTTGCGATTGTTCACATAGTTTGCTAAACCGGCATTAATTTGGCATTAATCAGGTTTCTTGCATTTAAAATTAATATATGAGTTTTGAGAGTTGATTGTAATAAGACACAAAAAAATGTATGTGGGAAATAAGCATAGCTTGGGTTAAATTTGTTTTTAAACTTGAATGAATACTCCCTTCCTTTTCCCTCTATTCCCTTTTAAAATTATTGTTGTCAATTCTTCATCTGTATTTGTGCATTAACCAGTGTATCCAAAGAATTAGTTATTCTGCAGGAACATGGAGACTGTAAAAAGTACTCCATCAATTTTACTGTTGCATTACACAGATGTACTCTAGCTACTAAGGGGTGGTTTTTTGGGAATTTTTTTTGCTAGTGTTCTTGATTTGCCACTGGGTTTTTTGGTTATTTTGCAAATAGGAAAAAGGATATTGTCATCTGAAAAATTCCATTCATTTTATTTCTTTATAGCCTACCATGTTGCAAAATGCTTTACATCCAAAAATGACCCAACGTAACTAGAACTGAGAAAGCTTCCCCCCCCCCAGGAAATAAAAGCTTGGCGTTTTCTAGCGTTATATCTTTAAAAACAATCTGCTCTGTCTGCATAGTTGTGTTCTTTGATTTAGGTACAACTGATGTGTTGTCATTCATTTTTCAAAGTTTGTGAATATCAAGCAGTCTCCTTGAAGTATCTGGCTTAGTGGGGACAGGTATTTATCACCTGACATGAGACACGAAAAACCCCATGGAAGTATATTGACCGAGGCTGCAAAGTAGCTTGCTGGCTCTTCCATCTACAGGGCAGGAGGGAGATGCTGTCAAATTGTTCCATGGAATAACTTATTAATGAAACAGGTTAAAAACTGAATGAGCCCTTCAGTGTCTTCGTAAACAGGTGCCCTTCACCTGTTTGAGAAAGGGCTGTGACAATACTATTGTTGCTTCTGAGGTATGTTGCTTGCCGAGGATGTTGACAATCGTAATTTATTTCTGTTCTCTGGAAAACATTCCTTGAGCCAACAAGACAAGCAGGTGAGGCTCTGGTTTCCTGCAGGATGAACTATTACTTTAAAACATTTTGAATCTGTGTCACTTGTCACCCATGTACTGCATTCTGCAGATGTATGGGAAGAAACTAGGGAAGAATTAAGCAATCTTTCATCATTTACAAGCAAAGTGATGCTACTCTGCTGTAAGTGCTGGCAGAGGACTGACAGCTTTGAGCTGAAGCACGACCCAGGGAGACTTTAGTGCTCCCTTCACTGTTATTAAAACAGGAATATCAAAGACAGTCCTTGGTTTCCTGACCTTAAGGGGCTCAGGGGTGCTGGTCTTAGCCCAACAGTGATGGGACAGCAGCTGGAGATCTCTCAGGCTGCTGCAGAAGTGATGATCCAGAGGTGCAGTGCTGGGGATGCTCTGAAAGTATAGACTGGAACAGGCAGACACAGCCTGAATGTTCAGTGTGTTCACCAGGGTTGTTGGGTATCCCTCATCTCAGAATGCAAAATCAGCATTTCTACGTGAAAAATATGTGAGGAGGTGTTGTCCTTGACAGAGCTATTTAGAAAGGACTGTTGTTGTAGTGAGAGGGCAGACTTTTTCCTCATTTTCATTTTTTTCCTGTTCTGTGACTACTGCTTTCTTAGTCTTAGCTCAAAGGGAAGTTGGGAGATAAAGGCAGCTCCTAAGTATTGAAGAAGTGTTTTTTCTCCATTGTACATTACTGTAATTTCCTTCTGCTGAAGCCAGTGGAGATTTCTTGGAGTTATTCCCATGCTGAGCACCTTTCCCATGTGTCCTACACCATCTCTAACTTCTAAGTAAGAAAAAAGGAAAACAATCTATGTTTCTCAAAATGTTTTACTGCCCATTTTCCTTCTTTTAATGTTCCCACTTTAAACTTTTATTGGCTGAGCAGTGTGACCTTAGTTTTTTAGTGAATTTAAACGACCTGATCCCATTAAATTTTGTGATGGCAATTTGAATTTTTATTTTACGGTGTAGATAATCTAAATGTTAAAGGTGGTGTGGGGTTTTTAAAAGTGGGAATGTAAAACAAGTCAAACTGAAGGGTTTTCCTTAAGAATAAGGTCTGCCTAAGTGCAAACCAGATAAATATATAAATGCAAGACTGAAATCTATTATAGAGGATGTCAAAGTGATTAAAGTAATCTTGGAAGTTATTAGCAAAATCATCCTTACACATGATATTTTAATTCTAATTTGACCTATTTAAGTCTTGCGTTAAAAAAAAGGTTACACAATACAAAAATAGGCAAGATATATCTGCTTGTATTGGATGCTTATTGCCTTCTGTCTTTAAACTTTCCTTCTTCAGCAAAACTTTCAGATAAAGAAATAAGGCCATTCAGATGATCACTGTGTTTTGTTGATTTTTGCAAAGCACAGAGGATAGACACCCTCTTCTGTTGGTATCAGAAACTGTTTCTGGTGCAGCAGAGCAAGCACTGAAATTAGAGCAGAATTCTGAAAAACATTGCAAATGTTGTCCTAGTGGATAAGGTGTAAACTGCTGTCACTGTTAGCATCAGCTAGTCTGTAACATTGGAATTGTTTCCTCCAAGAGTGTTTTCCCCTGTTTCTGTTCACATTTTCCTTTTGGATTCCTGATCATGAAAGGCCTTAGAGACGTGCATGAAGTATTCAGTTTTGGATACACGTCTCCAAGCCATAGGGGAAAAAAAAAAAAAAAAAAGGCAAAGTATTGAACAAAACAAAGCAGTTGGAGTTTTTAATATCAATTAAGGGATTAATAATCTCTGTTTCTGCAACCCTTGTGTGTTCTGTTCTCTGTTAAAAATTCGTCTCCTTGTTGGCGGGGAAGGTCTGGAGAATACCTTCTCACAGACACAATGCCCCAAAATTTCTGGAAGTATCACACTGAGTGCTGTTCTACCAGAAACTTCGGGAGGAGCAGGATCATAAAGCATCCTATTTTAAAATATAAGGTACATAGATTCTCAATGGAGTGCAATATTATAGATTAATGTGAATTTTTCCCTGGCATAAATTTTCATGTCCTAATGTACTAGGATACTTCAGAGGAGAGTTTTCACATCTGGAAATGCCATGACATTTACCTGCATTTAACTAGGGTGGGGAAGGTGAAGAAGTAAAGGGGACTTAATGTTTTGGGGAATGGGGAATAAGTACTTTTGTAGATTTTTAGTAACTTTTCCAGGTATTTTTAGTACAAAAATTATTTGGCTGGGTTTTCATCAGGACTGTGAAATTTCATCAAGTTATTGAATAGAATATTTCACAATAAGGAATTACTCCCTTTGTTGACCAATGCATTAATATAAAACCATCACAGGGAAGCTGCCCACTGCTGGAACTATTCCCATTATCTCCATAAAAATGGTGCATAATGTTATTCTCCCTTCATATCAGGATTCAAAACTCTGAATAAGGTACGAGAAAAGAATTCAAATATATATATATATGTGTGTGTGTGTGTGTGTGTTTTTTTTGACAGTGTAGGAGAAAAGGAGGATACCCAGAGAACATTCTCAGGGAAAGTGATAAGGATGACAGCTATTATTACAAGTGCAATTGAATTTGCATCAGTGTAGTTTGATGCTGGATTTTCCCCTCCCCTGACTTTGACAGAAGAAGAAGCTGGGAAGTGCTCAGTACTGTACCAAAGATGCCTGGCAAGGCAACAACAGCCAGCAGTCTTACTGGTTATAAAACTGCTCCAGCCACAGTGCTTTTAACTCTTTGTGGCCTATCCCGAGCATTCAACCCACTTTGTGAAGTGAAAGGTAGGGAAATGCTTCAGCAAAATTGTTATATTCTCAGCATCAGCACCACAAAGCCAGAGAGGCTAAAGCCCCTTGGAAAAAACCCCTGGTTTCCTCAGAAGGGATGGATGCTGAGAAAGGTGTTCTGGCCTCTGGGCCGCTGCTCTGGAGCAGTGGTGGGGCTCAGATTTGGTTACATTTTCAGAACTCTGTGTGGGAGGTCGTGTTGTGCTGGGGCTCTGTTGTGTCTGTGCTCTCTGTCCTTGGTTTTTGACGATAATATTGACTAAACTGCAGTGCCTCTCCTCTGCTCCAGCTGCCACTTAGAGAACTCACTCCAAATTGCTCTGTAGATCATGACTAGCATGCTCAGATCTGGAAACTGAGGCTGAGGATGGAATACTTGGCTCTCCTTAATTGCTCTGTGGCTGTAATGATATTTGAAGCCAGGTTGAATGTATCCTTATGAAGTGCTGCATAGATGTGGAAATGCCAGGTTCTTTGACCTTGTTTCTCCTTGTGTCAAAAATAGTGAAAGATGGTGGTCCCAGACGTTGGTGAAGCTCTGTTGATGGCAAATTTGCAGGGACAGGAAGAACCCAACATTTATTTTAACTTTTGTGATAATGGTGAACTAACCTTGTGTGTCTGTGATGGCTGGACCTCCTCACTGTGTGGAACCACTTTAAATTGATGTTTTATTTCTCCCCTTTTATTGTATTGGAGGAGGAAGCAGTTCCCTTTTGGGTACAGCTCATGCTGTATGGCTTCTACCGCTTTGTTTCCTGCAGCATGTATGGGTTTGTCTCTTTAGTCAAAATTCATGGAAGGCTGTCCTGGCGCAATATGTAAATCTTCCCAAAATTTCAGAGACAGTTCTCATCTTCTAATGAAGTTCTTGAAGAACATATCTAAATGTAATCCACTTTAATCATAAATATAAAAAAAAAAAAATTCTTTCGCTGCTGCAAAAGTTACCTGTTGTATATAGTGACATAAGCAAATGCCTCAAGACAGAAGAAATGCTACAGTTTTGGCCATCTTTCCTACATATATGCTTGCTAAAGTACAAAAATGTTTAAAGTAGATATGTGCATCTATCCCCAGATAACGAATTGATTTAACGATTTTGTTGCTGAAGTTTGTATGCTTGTGTTTACAGCATGCAATGATTATGTTTGAGTCTCTAGGAAAATGGTTTTATAGAAATGTGGGGAAATTTGGTTATCAGACAGACGATCAGAAGACTTTTTCTAGCACAGAAGAAAGTCCCTGGCTGTTGGCAATATTATGAAGTAGAAAACTGGGAGAAAGATAAATACTAGACCAGAAGAAAAATTCTGAAAAGACCCGTGAATAATACAGTTTCTGAAATTTCCTGGAATGTTCTTGCTAGTGAAGAAGAAGGTTGTGTAATGCACCGAGCTACTCCTGATTTTATTTTTCCATTTCTGAGTCTATAGGCACAGGCAGGACTCTGTCAGAGGGAATAACAAGAGGGCAAGAGGTGCAAGTAATTTCACATCCTAAAATTGAGCAGAAGCATTGTCTTGCCTGCATGCTAGTGTCAAGTGAGATTACCCTGCTCCTAGACCATTCCAGAGAGATGTCTGTCTTCTCCAATTTAGAAATCTAATGGAAGGGATTACTCCATAACCTCTGAGCAACCTTTTCCAGTGTGTCAGTGGGTGCAAAGGGGTACACAGCACACATTTTCATCACTGTAAGGGTCTCTCTGTTATTTTCTGGCATTCTCTGAATTAAAAAGTTGCAGACATTTAGATGTTCCCTTTTTCCCTCTTATCTTACACACTCTATGCATGTCATTGTCTCATATTCCTTGTTGGCAGTAACAAAGTTGCCATGGGAATATTGACTTGAAAAAATTAGCACTTGCCTTTGGTGATAGAAATATCTGGATGTTAACATTTCTGTGCTTATCTTATGCTATGAAATTTAAATGTCTACAGTTAATTAATTCAATTATCAGTTTAAAAAATTGATTGCTGCTATTACAGCTCAGCATTGCATTTCTCTGGCTAGGAAATGCTTCGGAGAAGTTAATTGGTTCAGTGTTCTACAGTCTGATCACTTAACCTGACATTGGTTAAGTACGGCATCAGTGAAGAAAATTTTGGTGTATGCATCTTCAAGGAAAGCATTAAGGTTTTTCTCTGTATCATCTCAACCTGGTTGTAGTTTTACTTTAGCCTGAGACTTTACATCTGCAGCAACACCACTTTGATTGTAAATGGTTTTCCTCAAAATGCCTCCATGCCTTTTCATCTTTTTTTCATTGTACCAGTCCTTGTTTTCTTCCGGGATTTAATGACAAGCCTCATTTATGGAAGACAGAAATTAAAATGGCAGCGTCTGTCTCCTCCCAGGTTGGTGGAACATTTGTCCTGGCAGTGCTCGAGTTGCTGCAGAGCAGCCTCTTTGTTGGGGCTGCTGGAGGCTGCCCAGGCCACCACGGCAATCTGCACTCCTCCTTTCCTGTGTCACACTCATTAAAGGTCTAACAGAAAAACAGAAATTAATCACTTTGGAGATGAGAGAGCGAAAAAAACCCTTGGACCTTAAAAGAGCACAGTGATAAACTATGACACTGTTGTGTGGAAAACTCTTGAGGAAGGGACAGGAAAAGGGAAATATTTAATTCTTGGGTCTGATTGAAATCAGACCTGTTGGAAAACACCATCTCTTTTAAGGAATGGGTGAAATCTGGGAAATGTTCAGGGAACAGCAGCATTTTTTCTGTTGAACTCCTTCTTAAATCTGGACTGGTGTCAGTGATAGTTCTCTATTTTGTTTTCTGATCCCCAAACTTCACTGAATAAATCCCCAAAACATTAATTATTTGTTTGAAACAAGCCATCTATATAAAAGATTCACAACTGTGGAGCATATTTGCTGCTGAGGGTTAAAATAATCTTTCGGACATATTTGGGAGTAGTTTCCCCCTTCAGCCCACAAATACAATTTCTTTCTCCTTGCATGGCTTGCTCCAAAAGCCTGGGCTACGGCATCTCAAGCAGAAAAGCTCGGTGGTGCGGGCTAGCATTTGGCTGTGACAAGAATTGAACCTAAATTGCTTTAATTAAAGGCTGCTTTGGAGTATGCTGCCATTAGTACCCATTACTGCAAGATTAAAGTCCGATTATCGGGTTGTTATTGATGGAATTAAGCTGACTGATCGGGAGCAATTCAGAGCTGAAATAACTGTCGTGCAAAGAATGAAACCATTTGCTGGTAATATCAGAAAACATATGGATCAGAAGGCTAAGGTAATTCCACTTTAACAAACAGTGGACTGCAAAGACCTATTGCAAAGCTCCAACATCTAATCTGATGTAGCCTCACAGCCCCTGGAAATGGACAGTTGCTCGTGTAAGGTCAGCTGTGCCCACGGGATGCTCCAAAATCTTACCCGCCCTGATGATGTCTCGGGGATCATTTCTGGATCAGCCGTGGCACGCACATTTCATGCCACTTCCTCTGCACCAAAATAATTTCCTTTTGGAAATGGTGGAGGGTGAGGTGGAGCCCAGCAAGTTGCTGAAGCAAATGCCAAAACTTTAGAGCATAAGTGCCAGCTGGAGCCCCGAGCTTGGCTCAGTGGGGCTGCAGGAGATGCTTTTCCTCAGATGGAAGATGCCATAGGACACAAAGGAGATGCCAGAAGAAAGAGATCTGGGCTTGGTGCCAGCATCACCCAGGCCAGAAGAACAACTTTAATTGGCCTGTCATCCGGTCTGTTCCCTGCTCCTGCTTCCCCTGTGCCATCTGAGGAGACAGAAAATTAGAAACCAGCCTATCCTTTTTTTCTTTAATTGTTCTCCCCTTTTCTTCCGAGAGGCCTCTCCTGGTCTAACTGCAGGTGATCTATAATTAAAATGTCATATTCCACGCATTTTTGAAGCCATCTGGCTGCATCTCCAGGACAGAGGAAGGTGGGGCTGGGGGATGAGTGGGTATGTTTCATTGAAAGGCTGTTTTTGCCCGAGCCTAAATCAGGCTGTTTGTTACCTTTGGTGATGCAGGGATGCTTTGTGCTTACAAAGATTTCTGAAAAGCCTTTGCTGGTTCTGACTGTACTGTGCTGACTTTGGTTAGCAGGCCTTCTGGTATGCTTGGGAAAGATAAAATGAAGAAAAAAAAACCCCACCAACCACCCCAAGAAGTATACTTCCTTTTTACTGTTCATGGTGATTAATGTGAGTGGCTTTTCACAATCCATTTCCAATTAATTTTAGTGAAGGGAGCTCTGCTGGCCTGTATATGAACTAAATTTCATATTAAAAGATTATTGAAGGGATTGCGAGCTAAGGATTGAACACAGGGCTTAAGCTCCAAACTAGCCATCATGTGAGTCACCAAAACCCACAATTCCTCCTCAGTATGAGTCATCCTAATGACACACTTGGAGCCAGTGGAGCTCAGAGCCTAATCCCCTCTGCCACCAGCTTCAGCCCTGCCTGGAAGAAAACAAGGAGAGATCACAGCGTGTAACACGCTTCCAGCTCCCAGGTGATGTAGCTGGAAGGGAAATAAATGGGTATTTCAGTGCTTTCCATTTCAGGGTTGGGACTGGATGAACAGCAGTCGTGCTGCAATCCACTTCAATCCCCTAAAATCAGAGGCACCTTTTGTCTTTTTGAGAGAAAGAGAAGAAATATTTTGCTCCAATTTTTTTTCCAAGCTATTTTGAATACCTGTGGTACAACTCAATCTCGTCCTTAGTATGGCAAATAAAACTCTTAGCGCTTACGAGAAAGCAGTTGTTTGCTGTCCTTGCTGTTGAAGATTTATTATTATTTTCCCTCTTCCCTGAGCTATAATGTCCTCTACAAACACAGTTGATATTGAAGAGAAAGAAAACATTTTTTGAATTTATTTTGATAATTATATCATAGGAAACCCCACGGATGCTGGGAAGAGCAGGAGTTGACAGACAAGCCTTTACAAGCTTAACTGAGAAGCAGAAAGAAGAGGAATACATTAATCAGCACTGTCTCCTGTAGTTTTTTTTCTGCTAATGGCCAAGTTATGCTATAACTCTAAAACAGCTGATTCATTCCTCCCCTTGTATCCTCAGGATGTGCTAAGAGCTGCAGGATGTGATGCCAAATGCTGGCTGCTGCCTGTCCTGGAGCCGGGGTGGCTGTGGGGAGCTGCTGGGATGGTGCTGACTTTAATCCAGAAAGGAGTGACAGAAGGGGAAGAGCAGAAAACTTTGTCTTCTGAGGGTATGTGTGGGTGTAGGTGGTAGACAAAACCCTTGAGATGGAGAGAATCTGCTCTGAGAAGGGATTTCTCTGGATGGTTGGTTGGTTTGGGTTATTTTCTTTAACCTAAGTGTAGCCAGATTTATGATGCTGTCATAAATCTTAGTCTTTTCTTCTTAGTGCCTTATCCCTGGCAAGTGCTGATGGATCCTTCTTCCCTCCTACATTACCCAAATCACATTAGAGAGTCTTTTATGCAGAGGGATGACTATAGGGTAAAAAAAGCGGGAAAACATTACAAGCAGTGTAAAAGTTACATTTGTCCAAGGGAAAATGAATGCTGTTGGTATTTGTTCTGAAGCAGCTGGTACCACTTTATTTTCAGGATTTGTGGGAGACAGGGGGAGAACAGGTTGCACTTTCATGGCCCTCAGACAGAGCTCAATGGGAGAGAGAGCACATTGGCATCTGCTGGCTGTAGAGGTTTACAGATGATTTGTTGTGATCCATTCCCTGAGTGGAAGGAAAAACTTTTATGTTCAACACGAAACATAGCACGTGTGCTTTTGATGCAAATAACATACAGAAGCTATTGGTCACCACTGAAGGCCCCCCTACTCTCCATTTGGGTTGAATCTTTAAGTGCTTTGCAGCTGGGCAGTGCTTCCATGTGATATCAGCACGACATAAACATGGATTTAAGGTATTGGGTTACTGTGGGCATCTGTGTTACTTGAAGACTTCTTTGGGCAAGCAAAGAGTGAAAAAATAAAGGGATTTTTTGGTGTAATGTAGGGTACTTGTGACAGCAGCAGAAATGAGGTCTCACAGAGGTTGGGCAATAGGAAGTCTCAGATGTTGGAGACAAGTCTCTCCTGAGAATTTCTTCCCTGGTAATTCTGCAGGTGAATCTTTGTAAAGCATGTAAATTTGGACTTGTGTAGCAAGAAGAAAGGGAATGGGAAAAGGAAATTGTTGTAACTTCTGATGTTAGAGATTGTACAGTCAAAGATATCGCTGTGTAAGCCTTGCCTTGTAGGTTATTACTGAATATTATTCTATCGGAAGTCAAAGAGAGGGTGCCTGTATTAGCAAAGAGAGCCCTGATCAGATGGAAAAAATGAAGATAAAAAGACAGAGAGTTACTATACTGAAATGTGTAACCCCACAAGTAGAAAAGCACGTTTCACATTCGCCTGCCTGTCAGTCACATCGTGGCTTAGCTGCTCTGCGGGCCTGGGGGAACATGAGTTAAGGAGTTTAGGCTCAGCCTGCCTCAATCTGGCCTCTGGATATCCTTGCTAGGATAGACAAAAGCTTCACGTACTGATCCAATTCACCAGCTGATTCCAGGAACACTATACAGGGATTAATGTATATGGACCTTCGTTGCAGCTTTCTGTATTCCCAACCCCTTAAACCGTATTTTGGTGTCATTCAGAATTCCCTGTTTAAGAGATAGGCTGCAAGTCTGTCAGTCAAAGAGCTCCATGCTTCACTAGTTCTTTTTACATTGAAAGGAGGAAGAAGACTTGAGTTGAAGGTTTACAAGTCAGAAATTGGGGCTTGGTTTGCTTCCGCAGCTCCATTATGTGGCATTAATTCTCATTAAAAAAGCACATCATCTGACTCTGTACCCTGTTTGTTACTTTGGATTGCTCATTCTGGATGCCTGTGTTCTTTTCAGTGAAATTTTCATTCTTTCTGGAAAAGAATGAAGGCAGATTTGAAAATGAATTTTCTGGAAAAAATTTATAGCTTTGGCTTTTACAGCTGCCATATTTTAAAGTATTCACCTGGACATGGAACAAAATCAAGAAAGCATTTAACACCTCCTCACACTTCCTGTTTCTCATCCTTTCCATCAGATGGCATTTCTCAACTCCAGCAAAGAACAGTACATTCTCTCCTGCAGAAATTCCATCCAGAGTGTACAAAATTGGTGCAGAGACATTTGTCTCTCTGGCTATCTCTGGTCTCCCCCCAAATACCTCTTGCATAAAAGCATCATGATGCAGAATTAGTGTGTGCAACTGGTAAGTTTGCTCTCTTTTACAATGTGTGGACCAGCAAGGGATGAAAACAGAGATGCTATGAGATTGGGAAATAAGTTTGTATGTCCAAAGGAAGAGAGAAGGGAATTACATTAACAGGCCATAATGGCATTGTTTATTTCGGCATTAGGGTTGTAGGACTTTTTAGGTACGTGGCAAATCGGCTTTGATTTTTAGCTTTCTTTATATGTTGTGTTACCTCAACAGCACCATGTATTGCAATTGTTTGGAATATGTTTACTTGTAAATACATTTGTAAGTGTTATTGTAATGGCAATTATTGAAATAACGCTGAGCTGTGAATGAAGCCTCACGTTTAGATGCCCTCTGGGATATTTTTCATCCATTCTCCATTAAGTCTAACTCTTTACTGTTAGCAGTCTTTCTGTACTTGAACACCAGGAGATGATCTTGGAGGGGTTCTCTTTGTTTCTAGGTACCGTGAAGGAGAGCAGTGCAAGTTATCACAGTCCAGTAAAAACTAAGAGTGGACCACACAACTCAGGACAACACCTTCCTCTTTACAGTTCTACTACTGCTAAGTATTGACTAGTCAGCCAGTTAAATTTTAAATGGAAAATAGCCTTGTGATAACTAAGAAGGGTCTTCTTTAAAATAACAGAGTACAGGGAAGTGGTAGCTAGAAACAGCTTGTTCAGGGGGAACAGGGCCATTTACGAATAGGCAGAATGTAGCCCTGAGCAAGATGTGAACAATAAACTGTCAGGAAGTGGTGAAAGGAAAAGGAACAGTGAATTTCACCCATTAAATTTCCTTTCAGATGTGTGCGTAACCTATTTGCCTTTCCTTTTCCCTTTCATTTGATTTCAATAGTGCACAAAGCAGACTTTTCTGTCACTCAGATCTATTGTTCCAGAACCTCGTGGGGTTTAAGTTGATACGGCATTCACTTATGTCATTAGAGTGTACCAGCACTCCCAGCCTGGCACTCTCTGCCATTAAAAACACATTTTTCTCAGCAGTAACTGCTTTTCTTTAAGAGTGAGGTTCCTGAGTAGATTCTCCTGCTCTTTGGCGCGGTGACCTAAGCCATAACACGGTCCTGATGATATTGCTGTTTGACTCATTTCGTCAGGTGAACTCAAAGATTTATTTTCTGGGAAGTGTCCCAGCTTGCATGATTCTGTTTTACTCCTACTTGTGAAAATCAATCACAGGGAGCATGGCAGAGGGAATTACCAGCATGAGCAGGGAGTTCCTTGAGCCGCAGCTGATCCCTGTGACAGTCAAAAGGGTTTTGCTCTTTTCCTGCCTATGGTTGCAGGGGTCCACGTATTATCTGGATCTGTCCTGGGGTATAAAACAAGAGCTTGCCCATAAGAGCTTGACTATGCCTTTTATGTGCCCCAGTCTCTTGTCTATAACTTATTAGTATGATTATCATCAAAAGATCCTTTATAAGACTACACATTGCAATCCAGCAATACATTATAAAAGTGTTAATATTTTATGCATTCCCTGGAGGTGAAAGTGATGCAATAGTTACAGATATCTACATATTTGTCATATATGAATAGAATATATATGTGTGTATCTATGTTTCTCAGCTGAACAATGAAGACTCCTTTCTTGTGGAAACATGCTGTATTCCTGATTAATTCTAAGAGCAGGATGAGGCAACAAATGTTTTGCCATGTGCTGGAGCAAGAGGCTTTTGTGCGTTTGTAGGATGCCAGTAAGAATTCTTACAAACAGTAAGAAATTATATGCCATTGTGCGTGGTCTATGGGAATATCCAAGCTGGAAGGAGATGCAATAGCAGGGGTGGTGCTCGTGAGCGTGTCAAGAGCCTGAATGAAGCTTTCTGCATCTGAAGGCTCTGGTTAGAGAGAAGCAAGGCTGCTGCACACTGTTCCACAGCCACGAGTCAGTCCTTGTAAGGTCAGTGCTTAGCAGGGCTTGGAAGAATCCTGTAGTAATTAAGCTGAAATCTTCAGTGGCGTTTGCAGCTGCTGCGTTACTGCTGGCAGAAAGCTCATTTCTGAAAATACAGCAGAGAGAGTTGTTATTGTTGTTGTGGGCAGCAGGCACGACTGAATCCCTAAATAACTGATGCCTGTGTTTAGCTGTCTTCCTACTGCAGTGTATTTCCTCATCTTTGCTGGTTCACTTTCCTTGCCCAACAGTGACACTGCTTGCTTGCTATTTAAATGCTGTTTCTGGTCCATGGCTGGTACTAACTGCAATTCAAACAAAAACAGATGCTGAGGCCTCTGATTTAATTGCTTTCTGATGTACCACACTCTGTCTGTGCAGCAGGTAGCCTTGTTCCGAGACAACCTCTGGTTTAGTCGTGACTTTAAGTCAGTCAGCAAAGCCATCCAGATCTCCAGTTTCTGATTCTGCTTATTACTAACAGATTTGCATTTCTGTATCTTGGTTTCAACAAGCTCCTTGTAGAGGTTTTAAGGCTTACTTTCCTCTGTTGGTGTACATCCGTGCTCACTGGCTTCAACAGGGCCCCTCAGTGATCTGTGTTTAAGGATGTAAGTGTCCTTTCCAGAAGTATGGCCTCACCATTTTCATGGATTGCTAAATTGCGATGTTGTTGGGGGCAAAACCAGCAACAGCAAAACTATCCCTAGTGTAATATTCAACATGTTGTGGAGCTTTAAAAGAAAAGGGGAAAAATTTGTTTTCTGTTAGACTTTATAGGATAAAATGACCCAAAACAGCAAAATCGCTCCTATCTGGAAGCTTCATCAAAATTATGGTGAAACTAATAATTTGACAGAGGGAAAGTAAAGCACTCTAAGTTTTCCAATGGGCAGACATCTTCTGTTGCTGGGTTGTACCATGTTTTGGGTGATGATGTAGGATACTGATGGACATCAGTAAATGCTGCATGTTGCTTACATTAGGTTTTAAACATTATTTAAAGACCTTGTGAGAATACATGGCTACCAAATTGAAAATGATTGTTCACTGATAGGATTTTAAAATGGATTTAAAATCCGTAACAAAAATTGAGGTATGTGCTCTATATGCTTTTATTTCTACACTGGTTGTGAATGCTTTTGCAAAGCTGTGCAAGGACCCCACTATATAAGTTATGGGTTAAATAACTTTCTTATTATTCTTAATCCAATTTCCATTTGAACTTAAGCCCTTTCACCTGCCCATTCCTGGGGGAAAATGAAATATATTTACCATAATTGAACTGTAGCTTAATTTCTTTAGGTACACAGTTAAGCCAGTGATCTCTGGAGAATGTGCTTCTATTCTAAGAGGCTTATGAACAGGGGAAGGCATTAAATAACACAACTTTCAGATATTTATGACAACAGTGAGATCACCTGACATTTGGGGCTTTATTTCTTTAATCTGAAATTGAATTGATTCAGGGTATTTGGTGGTTCTTAAAGTATTCTGGGCTTTTTAAAATGATCTATTATCTTTTCTCACCTTGTAGCAAAGAGACTTATACAGTGTTCCATCAAATAAAAGCTATTAGTAAAGTACCTAAATTGTATGTGCTTTTCTAGAGCTGATAGGACTTTGGACAGCGAATACTTTTACATAATACGTACTGGAATTGTTCTTATTGTACCTACATCAGCATAAATTACCCTTCTTTACATATTAATCCGCATCTGCCTCTCCCTGATGTTGTCACTGGTGTTTCTGATGGTTGCTGTTTTTCACATGTTTATTTGAGAAGGCAGCTGAGGAGCTTTTTTGGGCTGAGATGTTGTGTGCTCATTGTCAGGCCGTGGCAGCCGTGGAAGAGCCAGCTGGGACCTGAGGGCAGCCCAGGCATGTGAGTGTTTGTTTTGCAGCTGGGCCTTGAGGGAGCGGGACAGACCACCTTGGCTGTGCGATGGAAATGCTTGTGCTTTCACTGGCTGCAACCTGTAGCACTGACTCCTCCTGCAGCATGACTCTTCCCAGGGATATTGCTTTGAAACAAATACAATCGATAAAATCACGGACAAAGGACTCCCAAACTAATTAAAGTTAGAAGGGGGAATGTTTATTCTGCCACCGGGCAACACGAGGAGTATTCTCCCAAAGGTGTGTGCAAAAATCACAAAGCCCTGTATTTATCTACAAAAGTCTTACACATTCATTCAATTACTTGAAACACTTATATCACAGAATCACAGAATGTGTAGGTTGGAAGAGACCTTCAAGATCGTCGAGTCCAACCCATGCCCTAACACCTCAACTAGATCATGGCATCGAGTGCCACATCCATTTTTTTTTAAACACAGCCAGGAATGGTGATCCTAGCACCTCCTACCCCCGCTCTGTAATAAAATGAGGTCGAAGTCCTTTATGCCTGCGTGATTCTTCTCTCAGATTGGGTTGGTGGTCTTTGAAATGGATCAGTGGTCTTGAAGGATGAAGTCAGAGATGTCTTCCTCGCAGTGAACTTTCTACCTTCATCTTGTTGGCAGGCCACGTGACCTCTTGGGCATAGTCCAAGCTCTCCTGCCTGGTTCCAGTTAGTTTCTGTGTCTAGGTGCAGCCATGGTTTCTTCTTTATCCCAATGGTTCATCTATCTTGTTTCCTTCTACGAACACAACTAAAATGAGCAAGTAATATATTGCCTGAACTCTAGCTTAAGCATCTAATATTTATTAACTCTTCTACTTCATCTCTACTCTTCTAACTTAAATACTAATCAATATAAATTGCTTCTGTTCCTTAGCTAAAATCTTAACTCTTTAAATTCTTAACTCAGCTTCTCCCACCCCCCAGCAAGGGCTGGGAACACAAGCACCTCTTGAAGCCTTCCCAGTTGGTTTGCTGGCAACTCTTGCCAAAAACTCTTGGCAAAAGTTGCCCTCAGGCAGCTTTTCACCCGTGAAATGGGGAAAAATGGTTGTATGTAGATCCTGCATATGTAATAATCTCCCTGTCATGAGATTTCTCCCGTGACATTGTACCTGGGAGCGATGCTGTGGAACATGAACATTCCTGCCTCATCAGAGCATCCTTTTGAGCTGGTGGGCTGACAGAATCTTCATCAGTATGTTGCAGAGAGAGGAATGCAGGCGTTGAGGATGGGAGCTGGAGCAGAGGGTGCTCGAGCTGAGCCAGTTGTCTTTGTGGAGTTCTGTGACCTTGAGTTTGTGGTGTGACGGTGACAGGAGCCCTGCTCCTTGTCCTGCTGAATGTCTGTGCGGAGCGTGTTTGCTCTGAAAACCGCTGGAGGGACTGTAGAAAGCAGGGTTGCCACCTTGTATGTATCAGCACGTTCTGCAGGGATGTGTGGGTGAGGACAGGGCTGTCCCATTCAAGAGCCCAAAACTTCCCCTGCTGTGCAGGGCCGTGCTCCAGGGACCTCGTCAGGAGTCTTCAGATGCATGGTCGTGTCATGTAAACACGGCCCAGACAAGCAGAAACTGGGCTTGCTGCTCATTAATCATCTTTGTTACTGTGTGTCTGAGTAATGATGAAATCGAAGTGCTCTGTACGGGACCGTATGTCAAGATAAGCACTGTACTAAGAAAGAAATGCCTCTTAATTCCGGTCATCTTAAAAGCCGAATAATTAAGGTGATGATAAAGATGGATTTTATGGTCCACTCTCAGAAAAAAGGAGGGAACAACATATATAATGTGTCCCAAAGGAAAGAAAAACTTGATAAAGAAGCTTTTTAGGAATAATCTTCACAAAACCTTTTCTGGAAAAGTTTTTCCCAAGACCTTTCCCAGGAAAAAACAAATCACAGCTATATTTATAGCCCGGATTTTATTCAGTTCCTCACTATTCCAGCATGACTATAGTTCTGGCTGCTCTTAGAAAAGTTAGGAGATGAGTTAGCTTCAGTATTAATATAGTGAGTTACATTTGCGAAGCCAATCAAGAGCTTTACATGGTGTTCCGAGATACCGGAATTCAATTCACAGGATTTGCCAAAGCTCTATTTTTATTTTGTCTTCATCTGATGTTATCAAGGTTGTTCATGTTCCAAAAATGGATGAGTTTAGCAATAGTTAGCAGTTGGTAATAGGAGTCAAGAAGACCAAGGCTTTTAACACATTCAGAATGTTTAATTTCCCCTCCATCTGATGATAATAACTTAACATGTAAAAAGAAAATAACACAAAATTATGTGGATTTAAAAAACCTCCCACGCACCTTATGGAATTAAAATACTGTGTGGGCCTGGAACCACGAGTATGTTCACTAAGTATGATCTCCAGAAGCAAGTTATATTTGAGGGAAAAAAAAAAAAATTAAATGAAAAATTAATCGTTGCTGTTTTATCCAAACACTTCACTTTCCTAACATTTTGCTATGCCCATTAGGTAATCATGCCACTTATGTTTAACTAATTTTTTTTCCTTAGGGTGGTATCTGTAAAATCTAAATATCTGCTTATTCACTTGGGGTGCGTCTATAATTGGAACATAACGTTGCAGTAAGTGTTGAAGTATGTCCAAGGGAAGGTCAGGTTTTGCTGAAATTTTTTACTTATCGGAAGCTTTTTTCACACCAAAATGGATTTAAGCGTATAGTCAGCAGTGTGTTTCTGTGAGGTGGGGCGATTTTGGTTGTGGCATGAGGAGCTTGTTGGAAGCTGCTGGCTTCCCCGGCAGACTTGGCACGGCACCAAGATGTGCAGTGTGCTTTGCAGAGTCACAGAACAGCCTGACGCAGGAGACATACCGGAGATAAGTGTGGGAAATCCTATCTGCTTCATCATCCCAAGGGACGTGGAGAGTGGGGAAGGGAGAGCCAAACCCTTCTCGGAGATGTTTCTAGGAAGCAGTGTCGTAAATATATACTATAAATGTTTTCCATGAGCTTTTTTTTTTTTTTTTTTTTTTTTTTTTTTTTTTTTTTTTTTGGTTAAAGCATGGGGGATAGGACTCAGCAATTGTTAAAAAGAGGTAGAATGGCCACAGTCTTAGTCTGTCCAGGGGTACATATGTTACTGTATTTTATTAATGATTAACCTTTTTAGATTTATCTGACAAAAATCCAAGATGGCTGTGGAGAACTATTCCTTTTAAAGGCGCTCGTAGTGATGGAAAATGAGAGCAGCACACATTATGGTACAGCATAGCCACAGCAGCAAATAATCCTGTTCCCACTCTTGTGACAGGTATTTCAGGTTCTAAGAACTAGATTAGGTTAGAAACACGAGGAGGAGAAAGTGGAAAACCTGCACAGCAGAAAAAAAGATGAAGCTGCCGAGGGGGAGCCCTCATTTCCTATGGCCACTCATCTTAAAATGCTGCCCACTACCAGGCAGAGCAATTTCTCCCAAATCTGGAGCACTGCTTGTCTCCTCTGCTCCCAGAGGCCCTACGCAGATGCCAAACATGTTTGTAAGTGCTCTTTTATAGTGTCTCTGCAGCAAATGTATCACAGTGTGAAAAGTATAAAATTTGTGTTAAAATGTACTCATTTTCTTGATCAAAAGGGCAACGTTGCTCACTGTGAGCAACCCTTTGGAAATCTGAGTTTATCTGGAAATAACGTTGTAGTTGGTAGAGACTAGAATTAGAATAGAACGTGGGGGATTTAGTAAGTATATTTAGGATACAAGAGTCAGTAAGGGGATGCAGAATGACATGGCAAAGATGTACGTGCAAAATACAGATACATACAAACCAGGTTCTTCCACACAGTGGTGGTGGCTTTAGTATAGAACCTTTGTGACACAGACTACAGCCAAGAATTAAATTTCAAAGAAATCTAGCAATTGTTTTTTTAGTACGTGTACTTTGACAGATTTCATTCATAAACCTGGTATGCTAAGAGCATTTTACAAGGTATTGTTACAGAAGCACTGAAAAGATTACAATAACTGTTAGGAGTTTTTTGTCAGAAAACATTTCCTGAAGAAGATGGTTGTGCACAGCAAACCAGAAATATGCTATTTTTAAAAGAATTTGTATATAGAAAGCATCTTCAGGAAGAAGAGATGGAATGTTATCTTCCTTAGGTACACGCCTGTTAAGATATTTTTATCATGTACTGCAATCTAATGCTAGATCATGTTTGAGGGGCTTTGCACATTCCTTTCTCATTTCTGTTAGGAAATTAAATCCTGATAAGGTTCTATATGATGTCTCTTATCACTCTGGAGAGTAGCAATTTAAAGTCCAGAAACACATATGGTTTTTCATCTTTACAATCCAATTTTGACTACTGGAGTTTGTTTCCTGCTGCTGTTTTCACGAGGGCAGAAAATGCTTTGTCCAAAATCCACTTACTTCTCTGCTGGCCTTCAGTTTGAAGAATGTTCTGTTAAATCCAAAATACATGGTTGTAATATTGAGCAAAAATTGGCCTCCTGCTAATAAATTAATACAAATAGTATTTGGGTTTCTCTTGACTTTCCTGTTAGTTCCTCAGGTGAAGGGTGAGTAAACTGCAGATGAGAAATGGTAAGAAAACATACTTTGCAAAGTGAAGCATCAGTTACAGTCAGAGAACTGGCTGTGCTAGAATTTAAGCAACGAGAAGAGCAATTTGTGGGTGTGAGGAGTCTGTGGTCCCTATAAAAAGCAGGATGGGCCTGCCAGCCATGAGGGGAGAGTGCAAGGGCAGCCTGGAGTGCCAGTGTCACCCCACACCAGAGAACCTCCACGAGTGGAAAGCCAGAAAGATGAAGGAGCAGCAGCACAGAGGTAGACGTGTGCCCTACATCCTTATATTCCATCTCGTTTTGCAGTGGCGCTCCCTGAACATCATTTTTTAATATTCTCAAAGACCCTCAGTGAGTCAATTTTGTTACAGCTCCTGCTTTTCAACTTTTAGAGTGTTATTCCACAACTAATCCGTGTCTTGCTTTCTGAAAATAACATGAAGGACATTATGGAGATGAATACCCAACCAAAAAATTGCTCTCTTTAAGGGTTAATCTTTAAATATAATCTGCCTGCAAGTAGATTACACTTGTGGTCATTTGGATACAAATACACTTTTTTAAGAGAATTATTCACTCAGGAAAGCAAGCAGAGGGAATTTTGAGAAGATGTACAAAAATAACCAGGAAGCTCAAGGAATCAATTTATATTCAAGCATTAAAGTAATGACAATAAGGCTTTACCAGCAGAGACTTCAGTGTCTTGCAGTAAAGCATGATTATTTATAAAAAAAAGAGAGAAAAGCTTGAAGATCGTTCTATTTCTGTGTTAGGTCAAATAATTGATGGTGATTTGCAGCTGACAAAAGGGTAGCAGCAAAGACATTCAAAAGTTTAGGCATGATGAGGGAGTGAGGCACTGTCCTGGAAGTGTCTGAGTCCACCAGGCTCAGGCTTAATAAATACAAGGTACAAATTCCGTGATGGGCCTCAAAACAAGTAGGGTGGAGGTATTTTTGTCGGTTTAGGGGTGGGTTGTTTGTTTGGTTGTGGTTTTTTTTCTTGTTTTCAAACTAACTCAAGATCGACAAGTTTAAACATAATATATTTTCCAGAGTGGTAAGAATTTAAGTGCAGATTTTTTTTTTTTTTTTTTTTTTTTTTTTAATACAGTAAATGCATTTTCCTGTAAAGTCTGCAGCACATGGGTTCCCAGGGAATAGTTCCGTTGTGTTTTGACTTTTAAAACATTTTATACTTTCTTTTCCTCTTAACTTCAAACATTTAGAATGCATTAGGGTCCTGGTTCTAGTGGGAATGCTGATGTTAAGGTTAGTTCAAGGGTAATTTAATAGATTTAGGAGGTGTCAGTATTGAAATTCTGTAAAAGCAAAGACGCTTTATTTTGAGTATAGGCCTAAATAACAAATCTATTGTATTAAATTCAGGTTTGTGTGGAGAAAAGTTAATATGCAGTTACAGAAGTATGTCACCTGGCACTGGAGTGTACATAGCAATAATGAAAGTGTAAAATTAAGATCCTATCTATCTAAACATATATATATGTATATATATATGTATATATGCATGCATACAATCGTGTACCACGATTATGCAAAGAAGGAAGTGGAACACAGTCTTTTAAAACTGGAGGAGGTTTATCTTCGATGACACCTACCCATGTAACTATCACAAGGAATTGTTGATCCCAAAGGTCATGTAAGCATAGAGTAGAAAAATCGCAGAACTAACTTTTTCCACTCTAATAATAAAGAAATTATGTCTGGGTGCTCATTATTTTAATTAAATTATTGTGTAGCCATTAATAGTTATGACGCTTCATTCCCCCATCACGTAGACAGGAAGGGTTGTTAGCTCAGGGCTCAGCAATACAAGAGCAACACAGCTCCAAGGCCCCTCAAAAGCTGGATGAAGAAACAACTGTTTGTGTTGCTGTTTGGACACAGATTTGCAGCTTACCCATGGCAGTTGTCTCGATATTACTGTTATTAGTATTTTGCCTTGTCTTCTGATCACTCGGGTCTTTACAGATACCTAAGGAAACATGCATTTGGTAAAACTTGGCGTGATTTATACAGCTTGGAGCAATGAGTAAGATCTTACATAATTAAATGAATTATGTAGAGGTTTTTTAATTGTCTAAATGCCAAAGCAGATAGACTGGGCTTTGGAACTCCTCCCTATTTTTAGAGCAATACTGACTTTGCTTCTTACCATGATTTCTTTTTTTTTTTTTCCCCAGGCTAGTAATCTATAATGTACTTGAGCTATTTTGATATAGTTATCTTTAATTAGGCACATAACTTGTTAATATTTTGTAAGTTGGATTAAATTCTTTTGGTAGTATTTTAACATGCCAGTTTGTAATTATATTCTTTCGCTACAGCAGACAGATTGGTAAGCCATTAGTTATTAGGGAAAAGAAATTGTTCTAATGAATAAACAGAGCCTTTCAGACAGTAAGCTGATAGTGTCAAGCATCCCTCAGGAGAGCCAAAATAAGAACTTCAAGAGTATTATTGGACTGCACATATCTACCAGCATTTAAATCACAATTCATAAAAACTGCACGGTTTTAAAAGTATGGCAATGCATCATATTACATAATATTAGAAATACCCTTCCCCAGCATGTGCTTAACACTGTACTGTGTTTTGGTATTGTTACAACTAGTGCCCTGTGAAAGTGGTCCAGTTAATGCCTGATGTGATTTATGGTGCTTTAGGCTGGGAGGTCATAACCATAAATATTGTAAAGGGCTTTGATTTTCAGATTATGCCAAACATTTCCATTTTGAAAAATGGGTCTCACTGAAATGTGCAATGTTGGGAACGTAAACACAACATTTTAAGTTTAATTTCCATTCTCTGTTGTGACAATTACAGATCGCATGAAAAAGGAAGCCATCATAGCACGTCACATATTGAACTCGATGAAATGTATTACTGTATGAATCTCTGGAGCGCTTTTTCCCTCCAGTGGGGCTCTAATTTATACTTGCTCATTCAGGAATAAATAGTGCTATTTTCTGACCTGTCATCTGTCTCACCTCAACTCTCTTCAGCTTTTACACTGAGAAAATGATGTCATTGAACTGAACGCTAAAGCAGAAAAATCTGTTAAGATTAATTTTACAGTTCAGTCCTTAAAAATTTTAAAGCTATTCTATTCATCCTTTCATTGCCGTGACAGTAGATTTCCAGTGTGGCACAGGTACACCCAGGGTAGGTGCGTGTGTACAGAGGGAGAGACAGAATGATTGAATGAATACTTAAATGAGTGAATACTGGTGGTGCGCTGAGCTCTGCCACCGGTTCTCCTGAACTTCCTGATCTCATTACCACCACCCAGTGGAAAAGTCTGGAGCAATTCCTGGTCTGAACTCCAGGACTTCTTCCCACAGAAGGACTTACTGCTTCAGTAAATGAGCCCAAGCTCGCTGACATGAAGTTTCTAATTGACTTTTGGAATACTTTTGGTCAATACTTTTGATCAATTTTGATCAATTTTTTAGACTCCAATCTTTTAACTCTGGAAAAAAAATGTGTGGATGCTGGCAGGGAAAATAATCTGTTTGTAATAAATGGCCATAAATCGTCTCCTATCCTAGATCTCAAAATTTACAATTTTCCTATTTATTTGTGAAATTCCTTTTATCAGGTGTTCCCTTAATTCCTCCTTTATTTTTGTTAAAAGCTTTTAATTTCTTAAGTACCTTGGAAATGTTATATTTTTTAACAAAGCAAGTTATAACTACATAAAATTAATTAAAAAATTAATTGGTAAAAATGGAAAATTGCGCTTGTTATGTAGTCAACTCTATCTCCAGAAAAGTACCAGATGCAGAATGGCTGCTTGAAATCTCTTTGGATATTGTTCATGGTGTTCATGTGTTGTTTGCTTTAATGTAATGCTGGTTATATATTTTGCCTGCTGGATTTTATTGAGCTTTGCCTTGGTGGAATTGCACCCATTCTGTGGTCTTTTGGCTTTTGCTTTCTGATTTATGAAAGGGTGTATATATATATATTTAATGAGGTTTTTTTGTGTGTTGTCACTGAAGGGGTGTTTCTTGTACTGTTGTGCTAGATTGTCAGAGAAGTGAAACTGAAGATTTTATATAGCAGTCAGTTGGGAAAATTCATGGAATGTTTTGGATTGGAAGGGACCTTAAATACCATTTAAAATACCATCTAAAAACCAAAACCACCTAAAGACTCTCCTGCTGCATGCATGTACACCTTCCACTAGAAAAGGAAGCATTGCCTCTGAGATAAAATCCAATTTTTTTCTTACGATTTTTGATCATTTAATTTCACTTATACTGTTAGGGTTTGTCTTGGATGTTTTGTTTGGATGGATATTGGGAAACCATAATTCCATGACAGACTCATTTGGGGATCCATTTTCCAGTTGCTGTCTCCATTTGCTTTTCACAGAGATACTCTATTTGATGGAGGATTTGCTTCTAAGGCAATGTATAACACAGCACAGTGAATTGCATTTTCAGTGTTTGAAATGGTTAGGAGTAGCTTGTGCAGCCATCAGGTGTTTTGACTTGGGCCATCAGGTATTTTCTGGCCTCTGTAAAAATGTCCTGCTGTTTAATACTATTATAGTACATCAGTTACCTGTTGGTGTCACCTCATATTGAATGTGTCATTTGCAATTTTATTTAAAATTTTTATTTGTCTGGGTTTTTTTTTTTTTTGTTTTTTTTTTTTTTTTTCCCCCCCCCTCTCCTTCCCTGTTAGGAATGGATTAGAGAAGAAAACAAAAAGATGCAGCGTGCTTGTGCTGTTAGGGTCATTCTGTGGCATAAACATTAAGAAGGGAAGATACAGAGAATGGTGTATTAAATCCAGTAACAAGACGGTTTTTCCCAACAGTATCCTAAAGCAGACAGTGGTAATATTGGTGATTGGGAAGAGCAGGGGCAGAAAAGCGTTTGCATTTCAGAACACAGGACTGTGGTGCTAGATGCAGATGCTACGTGGATATTTGAAAAGAGGCAGGGGATAACTCTTGCTGGACAAGCTTTTTCCCGGAGCTGTTCTGAACAAGCAGAAGTATAAAAGTACGTGCTTTGGAGGGCTGAAGGAGCAAAGGAAAGAAAACAGAGAATATTTTAATAAATCTTCGCTGCTACTTTTGAGATTGAGCAGAAATACTAGCTGAAGCCTTCATAGTCCTCTCTCCCCTTGACATAACATTGGGGGCTGCAGGCTGCACCCATAATTTGACTGCATGCTGCAGGGCTTTAAGGCTCTACTGCCTTTCCTCAGCTTCGTGCCACCAGGGCTCCACCCAGCCCAACTGCTGGAACAGGGAGCCCACTCTCATACTCTCCACACACTGCGAAGGACGTGCTGGGAGCTAGGTTACCAGAGAATCCCAGTTTCCTCTTTTTCCTGCTGCACCACCCCCACAGCTGACGACTGACTGAATGAATGCAGTTGTAATGCAGTGTATAATGTACATTACCCCATAATGGCCTTTAAAAGGTACGTGGGATACTCCCAGCTTTCCTTCTGCCTAATGCAAGGAGGATGGGCATCCGAAATAGGGAGACACATAAAGGCTAAGTAAAATGGGAAAAAAAAAAAAAAAAAAAAAAAAAGACCAATACAAGGAGACTGAAGGTGCAGGGGATGGTAAGAAGGTGTGTCTCAGGCAGCAGATTACTTACAGGGAGATATCCTTAGGATAAGGTGCATTTTGTTGAACTCAATAAGAATTGCTTAATTGAGTTTCTTGTGACTTGAACACAGATATTCTTTTCTATCTTTGGTGGGTATGTTTAAGGAGAGAGTGAATGATTTCTCAGGATATGTTAGTAACACATATGCTGTGCCATGCTTTAAAAACTGTTAACCAAAAGAGGATCGTTTGTACTCTTGAATATTTTTTTCTGGGTTATACCAGGACTATTTCTTAAAGAATTAATATTATAAAATATTAGAATGCAAATATTGAGTATTCTCACAGGCAGAACAACAGTAGAATGCACAAGAATTAGTTTAACTTGTTCACTGGCTTCTAGTTCACAAGTTTTCTAGAAAGTCTCTCAGATCTATGGCCTGTTTCTTGAATTGATATTTGCTTTTTTGTATAGGAACAACACCTTGGAGATTTTTCCCAAAGGTAAGAATAAGACAATGAGTAAATAAGCAGCACTAATTACTATTATATAGCAGAGATTTGAATAAATAGCAATACAAACAGGTGAAACACCCAGGACAACAGGAGAGAGATGGAAGTAGGGAAGATTGATGGCAGGTAGGAGCCATAGGGTTAGGGATGGATGAAATTAGCAATTTATTAAAAATAAAATATTTGGGAAGGAAGCAGCATCTTGAGCCTATGTGATCATAATAAACAGAATGAGGCAAGAAAACTTAGGTGAAGAGTTAAGATAGCAAAGTATCAGAGATCAGGAAAAAAAAAAAAAAAAGCCCAACTAGAATAAGCAGGGCTAGAAAATATATATTTTGCTTGTTAGGTGTTATTTAGTACTAGCTGTCATTTTTTATTCAGTGATTTGAAGGAAACAAGTGTCTTTTAATTGTTTGTTAGTTTTTTCCCTCCCTTAATTGAGGAGGACAGTGATTTTCATGAGCAGAACCTATAGCAGCCTTCAATAGTGTTGGCCACTTCTGCTTGGTACAAAGCAGAGTGAACCTTTGAAACTTGAGCTGTGGGAGTAGATTTTTTTTCTCTGTTGCTACAAGAAGATGTTCCCAAGTCCTTGGACTCTTAGCAAGAGCGTGCAAGCAGTGCCTGCACGTCTCTGAAAGGCCAGAGAGCATCTGTGCAACCCTGAAAGGGCCCAGGTGTGGCTGTAGCAGCTGTGAGTAAACGTGTCAGCAATGTGCCTATGCAAGGACTTCAGAGAAAAAGGTTCTTTGAGATGGTGGATGTGTGGAGTTTCATTCCCAGGCAGAAGGGTCCTCACATATCAGTAAAGCTCTAATTAGAAGGTGGGGAAAAAAAAATTAGTCCAAGTTGGAATATATTTATTCCCAAGAAAGTGTTGTCTAATTATATTTCTTGCATAATTTTATATATTTTCATTACTCTATCCTACCTAAACATCTGATGTTTTTGAGAGAGGACCACGCCCATGATCCTGTCTGGAGTGGGAACCAGGCCTTAAGTGTGCTGTGTTAAATTTATCAGGTATTTATAATATTGACTTGATTTTCGCATGGCAACGAACTTGCTGGTTATTTCTAGATGTACACGTACATCCTCATAACCAGAAAAATCGCGTTACTGTGCGTGTACATTATCACGCTCCTTTTTTGGCTGTAACAAGAGGCAGAAAGTTCTGATCTCTCACCTGTGCCTCGGCTGTCAAAGCTCTCCACTTTCACCATTTCCAGAATTCCTTCCCAAGTGCTGAAAATGCTGAAGAATGAGAGACAGCTGTCAAAATTTACTACTCACTGTGTACGAACAGAGGTAAATGATAGAAGATGTTTATCAGAAGGAGGCACATGTCAAAAACTGGGGCTTCCTTCCTCAAGGATGCAAACACCTGAGACAAAAATTTCTGCCAGGGAAGTGTTTGCGTTTGTCCCCATCCTGAATCTTCTGGCAGCAGCTCATCCTTTTGGAGGACGAGATCATAGGACACTGCTATTATGTTGCCAGCAGTAAGTGCTGACTAAGGGACGTGTTCAGATGTTACATCATGTTTCTGGGCTTCTTTTCTAAGGTGTTCCCTCTTTTGGCACTGGAAATTCATCCCATCAATTTTGATTTTTACAATCCAGAATGAAAGGTAAAGCAGCTTGGGAGAGGAGCCAGCTACGAGTGTTTCACACCTCCCATGAGACAGCTGGGGGGGGTTCTTATCTTATGGGGGGGAAAATACCCCAACAAAACAACAAACCACACTTGAGCATCTTTCTTGTGCACATCTTACGCTGTGACAAATCCTGGTTCTGGAAGCCAGCTCCGATTTGTGTGCTGCAAAAGAGAAAGGAACACTTATGCTGGCGAAGGAGCGGGGGTATGCCATAGCTACCTCATGCTGATGTACCTGATGGTTTTTAGTCCAGCTTGCTGGGGGCTTTGTAGAACTGAGCGAGTACATTACACGGGCGTAGAGGCTGAGGATCGCAGAGCCTGCGCCAGAGCCCGCAAGAAACCATGGTTGCTGTCCTTTTCCTTGCAGATGCCCAAGCCCTGCCAGGCCGGGTGGGCAGAGCCGCCTCCCCCGGCGGCCCCGGGCCGGGAGAACCGTGAGTACCCGCGGGGGAGAGGCGGGCGCGCCGGGAAGCGGGGATGCGGGGGACCCCAGGGAGGAGGGCGCCCCGGGAAGGGGGGATGCGGCCCTAAGCGCTTCCCGACGCCGTGACCCAGAAGTTTTGGCAGCCCGCTCTCGATCCTGCAGCTTTGCCGGGCGGGATGCGGCGGGGATGCAGCAAAGGGCGGGATGGAGCTTACCCCGAGCGGGGATGAGAAATTGACCGATTTCCCCCAATTGCGTTGTCGCGGGCCAGAGGAGCCGAGAGCGGCGGGCGGGGGCGGCGGCCGATGGAGCCCGGGGAGCGGGGGGGCTGCTCGGCCCCGGGCAGGTGGAGGTGCCCGCGAGTTGGGTGTTAGAGAAATATGTAACAAAAAGCGAAAGGGCGCGGTGGAGGGCGCGGAGGCTTGCTCGGAGGAGGGGGGAGGGCGGGAGCGTCGGGCTGGGGGCGTCGCACCCCGGCCATTCCTCCGTGCCCACCCTCCATCCCCCCAAATCCCTGAGGAATCGCACTCGTCGTCGTCCCCACCCCCGGAAAAAGGAGGGCACACCCCACCTGCGGGGCTCGCTGCGGTCGGGGCGCCGGCTCTGCCCTCTCCCCCCGCCCGTCCCCCTTTACCTGCCGCCGGCCCGTCCGCGGCGGGGGCAGCGGGGCGTGGGGCGGTGGGTGGCGGTGGAGGCGGCGTGTGACAGATGTCCTCCTCTGACAGCGCTCGGTACCAGCCCAGTGGCTCCCTGCCATTGGCTCAGTGCAGCCGACCGGCAAGGCTGCTCGCTATAATAGCACTATGCCTGCAAGCGGCGGCGGCAGCTCGCTCGGCTCCGCCGCGGCCGCCCCGCCGCGCATCCTCCTCCTCCTCCTCCTCTTCCCGCGGCCGCGCCGCGCCTGAGGGGCCGCACCCCCGGCCCCCGCCGGCCCCGGCGCCGCCGGCCCCGGCCCTCCCCGCCCAGCCCCGCCGAGCCCGGCCTGAGGAGGCGGCCCCGGCCCCATGGAGTGCTACTACATTGTCATCAGCTCCGCGCACCTCAGCAACGGGCACTTTCGCAACATCAAGGGAGTTTTCCGCGGCCCCCTCAGCAAGAACGGCAACAAAACTCTGGTAATGGCTTCTTCCCTCGCCTCCCCCCTTCCTCCTTCTCCTCCTCCGGCTCGCAGCGGCGGCTCTGGGCGGCGGGAGCCGGGGCCGCCCGCCCCTCCTCTGCCGCCGCAGGGACGCGGTGCCCTCGGCTCCCGCCCGGGGCAGGCGCTGCCGCGTCCCCGCAGAGCTGCAGGGGCGGCCCGGGGACCCTTCTGGGCGGGGAGCTGCAGGGCCGGGGCTCCGCAGCCCGGGGGAGGTCGCTGAGAGGCGGCCGCCGCTCGGCTGAGCGCGTCCCCCGGCGCCGGGGCTCCCCGGTGACCGCCGGCCCTGTCCCCCCGTGCGGGGACACCAGCACGTCCCGTCCCGCCCGGGGAAGAGCGGGAGGGGGACCCGAAACTTGTCCGTTCGCTTGTTTGGGTACAGAGATGTGTTTGTTCGAGCACTGCCTGAGAAACGGTCCGCGTTTTGGTTTGCTGGCTGCCAAGTTCTTCTTAAAAGCCAAACTCAGGGTTTGACAGGCAGTTTGGCTTAGATGCTCGGGAAGGTCCGCACAGGCTGTTCGGACTGTTTCTGAATTCGTCCTCCACGCTTAGGCATCTTTACATCTGTTGGCTTTCCTATGGTTTTGCTGACTTGCTCGAACTCGCTTCGTGCCGTTGCCGAACTTTAATGGTAGAGTGACGATGCAATAGCCTTGGCGGTACATGTGCTCTCCCTCCTGCCTGCTCAGATAAAGGGGATGCGGGATAACGGCGGGCTGGGTTAGCTGCATCACGTAACATCTCAATCACGGCACAACGCAGCGTGTGGACAGATGTCTGGAGAGGAGGATGGAGCTGAAAGAGGGGCTTAGCCACGTTGTTTATCTCTCTCGCCCATCACTGCCTTATTCTGAAATCCCCTTTGGAGGAGAGGGAGCAGAACTTACTCACCGCATTCTTGTTCCCTCGAATGCACGACCTATATTGATGGGGAATTTACTGAAGTACTTAACATTTGCTAGAGTTGGCAAGCTTGCAATTTCTCCCTAAATAAAGAGATTAAAGCAAGTCTGAGCCAAGTCATAAAAATAGTAACTACTACGAGAGAATCCGAGGCAGATTTTTGGACTGTTTCAAATGTGAAGTTCCTGCTTTCACGTTGTAAATCTTTACAATTTTATTTGCTGTGGATTCTGCATATTTTTCTGTTAGGGTTTGCGTTCTTGGAATTTTAATTAAGTATTTGTAGTATCCATGAGATGGCAATATGTGTGTAATTTTTCACTGTAACAGTTGCAAACCTAAGACCTACTGCAGAAATATTTGGTGCATTTCAAATAATGGCATGATACATCACCTTCTTCCTACTAAACAATTTCAGTAAAGATGCATTTGGCAGGACTGAGAATACTCTGATGTAACTTTTGGACTGTGTATTGTCTTGCAGTTCATAATGGATTCTGCTTCAACAGCATTTTATTTTTTATTTTTTTTCCCTTGGCAAGGAAAAAAAAAAAAAAGAGCGGCAGCCCTTTATTCTCAATATTCCTGATTAATTTATCTACTGATAAAACTATTTTTGAGCAAAATATTTTGGGAAAGATTGGCGCTAACTTCAAATTCAAATAAAAATAATGATTGTGTGGGCTTTGAAGTGCTCATACCTCTGAAGAAAAAAAAAAAAAAATGAACTCATGGAAGAAATTTGACTCAACCCTGCTCTTCAGTGAGATAGGTGTGAGGGGAGACAAGGCAGTGTTGGCTGTGGGACTGCCATGGGAGCCCTTAGCTTAGCAGCTTCGCTGCGGGCAGTGAGCACTGGCGAAGTTTCTGCTGGGTTGAAAAGGAAGAGTTCTTGATGTTGGCTCTGTGGATAGCAAGATGAAATCCTTCCCTATGAAATAAATGGTATTGATGAAGGCTTTGTGTTTCTGCTTGGGCTATTTTTTAATTTATAGGAGGTAAAGATGCCATTGTGTTGTGATATGGGGCATTGCTAGCTCAGATGGATAGCTCTGAGGTGCTGAAGTACGTTTACCTCCATTTCAGTGGGAGAATCAGATGTTTCATTGTTTCAGAGGATTGGTCACTTTCACTGTAAACAAGCTTTTCAGACTTGGAAGGATGAAAATATTTACTAGTGGAAGCTAGAACAAGTCTTCAGAAACTCCAGTAAGAACACAGCCTTTTAGTATGCTCTTCCTGTCTTCCATCATAGAGTAAGACTAGGAGAAACAGCAATCTGTAAAGCTGAAAATCAGAAATTTTGAAGCAGCTCTGACTCAGACATATCTTCCTATTTGCTGTAAAGCATTCATTGTCTCTTCATCTGAGCTCCAAGCTTTCTAAAATCACTGCTTTCTCATAAACCAAGGAGAATCTGAAAACAGCCTTCCTTTGTAAAGCGTAGAATTGCTTCTGTGCAAAACTTACATTTGTTAAGTTTTGGTTCTCCTTCAGAGTTCTGCCACCACACTCTGTCTAGAAATAAAGATGAGTGTGTGTGTTTCAGCAGAAATTCACATCAAGTAGAAAAGTGCTAGATCTAGTCAGATGATATCGAGTTTTCAGTATGATTTTATGAGGTGTCTCTTCAAACCTGAGCGGGTCAAGCTTCAGGGGAGAAAGCTTTTTGGGCCTTTTCACTGCTGTTCCATTCTGGAGTGACCTGGTATTGCCATGAAACTTTTTTTTTTTTTTTTTTTTTTTTTTTTTTTTTTTTTTTTTTTTTCCCCTGCTCTCCAGGAGAGGTCACTGAGAGATTTTTTTTCCCCTGATTGTTTGTCTCTGCGGGTGATCGTTATGTGTTTGTCCTCTGCCTGCGTTCTGTTTCACACAGAATTAGTCACTTAAAACTTTATGAAGATTTGGTTCAAAACTCCCAGAACACAGCAGCAAGAAAGAGCTGCAAACCTTTGGTCAGCTGGTAGGGAACGTGAAACACAAAGCTTTGGCCTTCTATAAAAACTGCTCAGTGAAGAGCATCAGAGAGTTACTTTTTGGTGGAAAAGATGGAATGACAGCATTTCTGTAGCCTTGGTGTTTCTCTAAAGTACATCTTTCTTTAATGCCTGCTGAGTGTGGGCTTTGAGGTGGGGTTATTTGGGAGGGGGAGACAAGTGCATGAGGGATAAAGGTACAAAGCAGGAGGATGATGGGGAAGGCCACAGTTCTGTTCCTCAAGAGAAGACACTGGGAAAAGCTGAGCTCAGAGAGAAGTGAAAGGCACAAGAGGGAACAAAAGAGAGGGTGGATTTAGGTAACTGAGAGAACAGGTTACTGTAAAAAACTTTGAAAATTAAATAAGAAAAAAATTTCTTGTGAATGGACCTTTAGTTAGGTGCGGGTGGGACATGAAGGAATGTGTATCCACATGAAATTCTGTAGCTTTGCTCAGTACTCAGCGCATGTGGTACCCCCAGCCCACTGGGTAGCTGTTGGGGTAGGGATCCCTTGCGTAATTGTTATCTGCTGCTACTCGTCAGAAAAATAAATCTGAATGGTGAATTGGTGGGAAATGAGCCCCTGTGGAAGAAAAGCCTCCAAACTCTTACTAAACGGAGCAGTATGGGTAAAAGAAATTAGTGGTGTTTGCACCACCGAGTAAGGCTTTATCCTCTTCCTCTTCAATTTCTGTTACCTGAAATATCCTTCAAATATGCACAGTCTCCTAATAATAGCTAATCCACCACTGGAATGCTCCATGGCAGCTCTCTGGAAGGGTTTTTTTTGTTGCTGGAGTAGTGTCTAACTGAACCAGCTGCCATGTGATCTTTGTGTGGCGGATGGTTTCTGTACAAGGAACTCAAAATTTACCATGTGGGTCAGTGCTGTGCAATGGTGTTTTAAATTTCTAGTGGTCTTTCTGCATTTTCATGCTTTTTGGTGTTCTATTCGATGAATATTGGCCTGATTGCTTGGCCATTTCACCTCAGGGTTTGTACTTGGTGACTATGAAGTTTTCCCAAGGGTGTTCTTTTTGGCTGTAGCAGTTTATAAATTTTTTTTTTTTTTTGCTACAAAATCTTTGTTTTGACTATGGTCTTGATCTTTTAAAGCACTTACTCTGTTATTTTTCAGGGCCTTATGTTATTGATGCCAGATTACGGAAGTCTGTCTTTGTAATTCATCTTCCATGCTGTGGCTGCTGTCTTGCATTTTGTAATCTCAAAAAGTATTGAAACTTGGATGAAAAAAACAGCTTTCTGGAGAGAGATATCAGTCGTTTGGAATCAGAACCACACGTGATTTTTTAAAATTCTTAAAATGTCTTTCGGGATGTAAACCCCAAACCATTTAAAAGTATTTATCCCAGTTAATGTATACAATTTTTGGTTGGTTAGCAGGAGAACTGAACTCTTTGGTCTTCGGAGTAGCTGGTATGTGGCTGGTGACTGAGTATCCACTATTGCACCTTAAGATATTGCACTGGTGTAAATGGGTCTGTTTTCTTGGGATTTACAGAGGTGGAGGACTGGATATGTGGGGCTCATTCACATCCTTTAATTGGACAAATACATTTTCTCTGGTGGTGATCAGAATGAGTAAGGTGGTGTCACTTGGCTGAGGAAGTCAGGGAAAAGTTTAGACCTCTGTGTGGTGTAAATTGCTATTGGAATTCTAGTTTCAAGTATCTTGTTGATGCAGGTGGAAAGTAGGTAAGATTAGAAAGGTCCTGGTAAGCAGTTGGTTAAAGGACCAAATACACCAAACACAGGAATCACAATAGTTTTTGTGACAAAGTGACCTCTACATATGTAGGCTTATACTTTAGTTAGGAGTATGAACACAGGGGGCTAGAATGGAAACAGTGGTCCCCAGGTCAAAGGGAGGCAGTCACAAATTGTTTAAAACTGGAATCAAACTCTGAACACAAAGCCGTAAGCATTGGGGAGAAAATGATCTCATGAACTTCAGGTCGCTACCATGTAGTACAGCTTTGTGCCTCCCAGCCAGTTTGGTTATGACTGCAGGGATGTTAATTAATTAATAAAGTAGTTAATTTGTTTATAACTCCTTTTAGAAGTCCTAGGTCATGCCTCTATTTTTTGATGAAAACTCCATGGAGTTCAAATACTGTCACACTGGTGCCCTCTGAAAGTGCCATCTGTTGCTCAGGCTGTCTGTTGTCTTTAGCTCTTTTATGCTTTGTAGAATATTCTTGTATTCCCACGTCTACTAAAGTAAATAGGTTGTGGTGGTGGACATAAAAATGTATTTTATGGGAATTACTATTACAAACATCCATTCCCTACTACAGGAAGAGAGTATTAAACTAAAACATTTCCTGATGAATTACAACTGCAGTTGTAATTCTGCATGATCAGGGTAAATGTCCATCGATTTCAAGCTATCTAGTACACGTATAAAATAACCAATACTCACCATAGGTTTATTTTAAATACTGGTAAAATGACATCCTGCAGTTCTGTTTGCCATATTGTATATTAACAGTAGCTGGAGGGTAATTTTTCAATTCTATCTTACACGCACAGAATTTAACGGAACTATTGCAATACATTGTTTTTCATCTTTAATGCTGCAGAGCTTTTAGGGTTGAGTTGCTAGGCCAGAATTGTATTAGTTAAGGGAGAAAAATCACCTGTTACTTTCTTCAATGATTATGTTCCCTGTGGATCTGCTAATGTCTCTTTTGACCGAAGTTCGGAACTTGAAAACGTTCGCATCTTTTCTGTGAGAGAAGCTGAACAGCCCTAACCCATTAAAATATTAAAGTGGCGAAATAAATTCTGCTGAATTTAATTTTAATAATTAATAAACATTACTTGGATCATGATTAAAACCAACCACTCAGAAAACAACAGAATAAACTGGTAAAGATTGAGGAACAATGAAATCATAACTCTGTCCTACTTCCAAAGTCCATTTGTTTGAACTCAGGTAACTTGGTTTATTTGTGCAAGGCTGTTTGTAACAGTTCTGGTTCAAAATGTTATCAGCAGGCATGTTTTGGTGAGCTAACAGGAAACTATCAGAATTTAAGTGCATTTCCAGAGCAATTCAGAGAGGTCTCAGGCCTTGTGCAGCGAGATAGAGCACTCCTGTGTCCATCAGACTCTGTGTGACTCCGTCATCTGGTCCAAAAAATAGCAGGAGCTGGAGTCCAGCATGCAGCAGATTTAAATTGGGGCAGCTTCTGCTTCAGAGCTATTACTGAGCAGACTTTTGTACTGTAAAAGCTTATTAAATGCATGGTAAGCTTCAAACACGGTATTCTGTTGAACGTAATTAGACTATTACCATGGTTAAATTAGTACACTTGTTTAGTTTTTTTCAGATCGAGGCCTTAAAGAATAAGTCTGAGGCGAGCCTTTGCCTTGAATATTTTCTGATGCAAATACCCGTGGCAATCTCTTAGCTCCGAGATACACAACATTAATTTTAACATGTTGCTCACACTTGGAAAACGGCGTTGCTAACGTGTTGTTTACCATGTTGCTGACTGGAAAACAGCAAGTTGGCTCCTGTATTTTCAAAGCCACAGACATTTTTGAAGTTTTTAAACCAATTAGACCTTTCCAAGGTGCAGATTGCAATCCTGAAAGTCTTGCCTTTCCCGTGGGCTCTGGGAAAATTCAGGTTTCTTGACCTTCCTATCAGCAGGGTTTCACTATTGAAAAAAAGAGTTAACTCTGAGTTGTGGATCTAGATGACACTGAGTGGTGAGTGTCCTCTTAGCTGAGCACAGTGGGGTTTTGTGTAGGACTTGACTAAGTATCTGCAAGATCTCTGATGCCCCTAACTGGTAACAATTGCAATATTTCCTTTTCTTAATGGCATTCAGGCATGTCAGCAGGAACAATTACTCTTCTCAAAAATCAAAGCCGTCTGTTCAGATGCATCTTAAAATGTAGGTAAGGATGAGCTTAAAAATCCCACAAAATCCATCCAGAACGTTTTCTATGATTTCATATCTTAATGCAGTTAACAGTTATTTATAAGATGGATTCTTTAATGTTGTCTGGTGGTAGTGGAAAGTAAGTCCACTTTTTTTTGTTTGCTCGCTTGTGATTCAATTGTAAACATGGGAGAGGGAGTGAGCCTTCCTGATTTGGCTATATCTGACCAGTCCCTTAAAAACAAATACTTGTCAGACCCTTCTATTTTCCACACATTTGAGTGAGAACAAATGCTTTCCCCCAGCATTCTTGAGAGACTGTTATATGATGAGCTGTGACTTACTGTTGTTTAAAAAAACCCAAAGTAAACAAAACAACATTTACTCACAAGGAGGCACAATATTTGTCATGTTTAACCTTGTTTGTTCAATGGAGATAAGAAACTGTCTGAAGGCGTCAGGAACCAGGAGATTTTAACTCATAGTGTAATTAATTTATTTTGTTAAAATATGTTTACGGTTCCTTTCCTCTGAGGACTGGCCGAGGCAGGGATACAGATGGGCAGTAACAAGGGTTTTGTTTCTCCCTTGGCAGAGGATGTTTGTTCTGAACACTCTTGGATTGTGTGAGAACATGAATTTCTGCGGGAACTTTTAATTTTTTTTTTCTTTTTAATTAATTCAGAGGGGAAGTTTCAAAATATTTTTAATATGGAATTTTAAATGGGTGGTTGTTGTGCAGATAGCGGTGTAAGAAAGGAAATGCGGATCCTTTCCTCACAGCTGTACGAGCAAATCCAGAAATAATGCCTGGAGAGGAATCTCCATATCTCCCACCTGTCATTGCTTCCCTGATTGCATATGATGAAGAACAGATTTTGTTTTAAAATTCTGCAAGTGGCTTGGAGAATGTTGAGAATTGGTTTGAGGAACTGAGATTTTTTTTTGTTTGTTTGTGTTTAGAAGCTCATCAACATTCTTGGTTTGTACCATCGACTTAGGACTCGTCAGGCTTTGTGTCGGACTGTGGTGATTTGCATTTTTTAAATGATTTTTTTATGTGTGCGAGGAGGATATTTTTAGAGAAGGCTTCTTTCCCGAAATAGCAAGTGATCAGGCTACCTCCTCTGGGACCCAGCTGAACTCAAATATTCATGCTGCAAGATTTCTCACAGCCAGCATATAGCTTGATTGCCTACACTGGCCAAATCTTGGTCAGATTTGTTTTCTTTCAAACTTAGCTCTGCAAAATATCTATTAGGATTGCCTCTTTGCCTTACCGAAATGAGTTTCTGGACTTAGGAAAGGAGCTTCCTTTCCATCTAACTGGTGGCATACTTCCACAACAAATACAAATCAGTGTAGATGTCCCTGCCCAGGGCAGTAGGGTTGGAACTAAATGGTCTTTGAGGTCCATTCCAGCCCATATTGCTCCATGATTCTGTGATCTTGGTGTCCCTGAAGTTTGTGGATTGGTTTTTCTCATGATAAATACATCTTGATTTACATGGCAGGATAAAATTGCTTAAATAGCTGCAATTTCTAAGTGTTTAATTTCTGTTGCAACTGTTTTTGGCAGGAAACCACAATACCCATTACAGAATATCAGCTACTCCTTCATCAAATGGATTTTGATAAAATGTCTGGAATTAAAACTTGGGGCACACTTGGGTCTGTAAAGGATTATGATGCGTTAGAGGTCTGGCCAAGCAGTCCATGAAACAATCTGAGCCTAAATTTATAAAGCAAAAGGCCTTTTTTTCCCCTTTTTTTTTTTTTTTTTTTTTTTTTTTTTTTCTTCCAACTAGTCATTATTGAAATGTATAATTACTTAGTGAAGTTTGCTTAAAGATGAGTAATTGTATAGGATGTTTTGTCTTCCTCTGCTGGAAACAGTTGGCTTTATCATGAGAGAGTATAACATGGACAAAGATGTCCTCAAAACTTGCCCGCCCCTAAACCTGCCTGTCCCAGTCCTGACACTTAGTTTCTGAGCCTGTTTATATGAGTATTGAACACTCATTTGGGTGGGTTTCTGAATTTAAATAAAAAGGGCAAAGTAAAGAAGTGGTAGAAATGCCTTTATACCAGAAGTCTTAGGCTTCTTATAATTTGCAGCATAGTACACTGTGGGTGTATTCTTCTTTCTTTCTTTTTTTTTTTTTTTTTTTTTTTTTTTTTTTTTAAGTGTTCCATTTTTACAAAATACTCTTTATTGTAAAAAAAAAAAAAGTTTTTAGATTTTAGGTTTGCTTAAAAGTGAGACTCTGGAAACTTAATGTAATTGCATGAAGAACATAATGCTCGTCTACATGAGCAGTAAACAACTGTTTCTACAAATAATGCAAGGTTGTTAGCTGGCTTTTTTAAAAGCAAAATACCTTTTATGCTGCTAGCTTGTGAAACATTCTTAAAATATAGTTAATACTTCAGGATACTCTGAGGGTAGCAGTGGAACATACTGCTGAATAAATGGGTTTTCTCGCTTCTTTGCACCAATATTTCTAATTGCAATGCTAATTTTTTCTGATAGTTTTATGGAAATACTTCATGAGGGAGAAAAATCAAGATAATATTTGCATGTCCTTCTGCTGTGCAAATGAGCTGGTAAATCATCTGACACCTGTTTGTTTGGGAAATCAGTGAATTTGCATGAACTAGCAGGTGGAATTAAGGATTAGAAAGAGATGAAAGCAGTTTTAAAGGACTGCTTCCGAAGGTTTGTGGAGTTGTAGCCTGTTGTGTTACTAATGCTGAGCAGAGAGAAAAGCTTCCCACCAACAGGATGTCAGAAATACTTGAAGTTTTCTTTATGAAACACCTCGGAGTGCTCATGGGTATGGAAGTGTCATGGTAGTGTAATTAGAAAAGTCTAGCAAAACCTGTGGCTGCACCACCAGCTCCCTGTGGTGACCAAGTGTGCCCAGAGTGCAGCTGCTTTATAAATAAGGGAGAATTAAAGAAGGAGAAGTGGAGTTTCCCAGTGTCTGACAGGAAACCAGCGAGCTGTGTGAAGGAAACCAGAACAGCCAAGGCAAGGGATAACACATCGTTAGGGAGTGACATCATGATAGAACTGGAGGTTCTAGCTGGAGGACAAAGGTTTGCCTGCCCTTATCAGCATATCCATGGCAGCAGGGGCACTATCTGCGTTGCTTGTTCAGGTTCTTGCGCTGGGAAAACAGACTTGGACAACTTTTGGTCTGTCAGGCTCATCTTGGAAGGGTAGGATGGGAGGCAACAAGTTCAAGTTAAGGGATGTGAAATCCTGATCAGATACAAGGGAGCAAAAAATAAAATTGAGGGTGGTCAAGCACTGGAAGGAGAGATTGTGACATCTCCATCCTCGGAGATGCCCAAAACTTGACTGAGCAGCATTAATTTAATTGACTCTGCTTTCAAGCTAAGTGTAGGACTAAATGTCCCTCCACCCTCAGTCAAGGTTACAATTTGATTGCGTTTGATCTGTAGAAGAGTAGTTTTAATTTAATCCTCTGTGGTGAGGTTCCTTGGGGAGTGTCCCTGCTGTGCCCTGTTCCCAACCTTTTGGGACCCCTGGATGCTCTGGCTTCCCTCATCACAGGTGACATCCAGCTGGCAGGAGCAGCGCCTGCTCTGACGTTCTCTGGGGAGCTCCTGATCTGCCAGAGGTCTGAAACACACGGCTTGTTTCAGCTCTGAGTAACAAAATAAATCAAATGCAACTATTAAATCTACTTAGGATTTCTTTGTAGGGATTCCCGAGCTGAGTCATGCGATTTGTAGTCAATGACCCAACTTGTAATTAAGAAAGATGATAGACTCGGAACTTGTCCAAAACGAATTCATATTTAGCTCTCACTCTTTGCAAATCGTGTGCATTATCAGCAGTATTTTATTGATTACACTTTTTCATATTGAAAATTACTGGAGTATATAACCTTAATTTTGGAAAGGCTTTTAAAAGGTACTCGGGAACACAACTGACAGAGAAATTGAATTGTTGTCATTAGAACAGCTTTATGCAGAGGCAAGGAAAACTCAAGCCAAGCATTTTCTAAAGCATTTTGTGCTGCAGTCCTTCATTATATATTGTTTCAAAGAGGGGAAAAATGAGAAACAAACTGTCAGCCTTATCTTGTTCAGCTCACAGAGCTCTTGCACAGTGGGATGGGCAGTGTATACTTCCACGGTTTGGGTATTTCCAGGAAATGGTTCAGCAATTTTGCATCTTTTCCTGCAGTGGGTGTGGCATGCTTGTGGTTTTGATATATTTATATACTTAGTTCATATTACATTTTTTTATGTGTATTTTTATATTATCATACGTATACAATAGGGTTGATATATACTCTGTATATTGAAGCCTATTATCTAACACGGTGCTGTGGCATCATATCCATTTCTTATAGCTCTTGGTTGTCGTAGAGGAAACACGATCCTGAAGGAAGGAAGTGCCAAAGTTCTTTGTGAGTGGCTGAAACTCTCTTTTCTGTCAGAGTGGCCTTGTTGATTCAGAGAGTCTCCACTTAGCTGACTGGGGCTGAGCAGAGGACTAACCTTGGAGAAGTTCCCATAGAGCAGATCGGTGCATGAGTGTGAGGATTGAGGACGTTCTCTTTCATCCCAACTTCAGAGGTAGCAGAAATGTTGAGCTTACTTTGAAGTGCCCTGGTCACCGCAGGCCAGGGAGGTGGTGGCTAATGCTCTGTTGTAGCCATGAGATGAATGTTGGATTTATTTTCAAACCAGTTAGAGTAACTAGAGCCATGTATAATCACCTTCTTAAAAAAAAAGGAAAAAAAAAATCTGTCAGAAGTTTTATGCATAGTAAATGTGAAAGCTACAATATGGAATAAATTATCAAATGGCTCAAGTTCAGTGCCTCTTTGAAGGCTGTGGGGAGGGGGGGTGTGTAGAGGAAATTGCACTTGTATTTTACACCTGACAAATTGAATTACAGCAACAAATCTGTGTAATTACAATTCAGAGACCAGGATTTCTTCTTGGAGTTGGGTAATTAGAAGCAGGACTATACTTGGAGGTTCAAATTGGATTCTTAGAAAGAGTCCCTTCCATGAATATGACCTATACAGATATCAGTGTTTTTCATTTCTTCTTTCTTCATTTCAAATTCTTCTATTTTAAGAATTTTGAATCATAATGTAAAGTGACTCATCCATTATTTCCTCATCTCTTCATCAGCAAGACACACAAAAAATTATTCTTTTGATTGTTTCCCTGCAAGTGGGAAATCTTTACGGTTTCTTCTCTTTCCAGCAGGCACTCATAAATCCAATTAACATTAATGAGTCTCACATGTGGGCATCGAGAGAGAAACAAATGGACCTTTTGTCTCTCCAAGTATGTGTTTAACTGCAGAAAATGAAATGAAGAAAGAGCTTTTGGTGAATCACGGGTTACAAAGTCAGTGGCTCCTGTCTCATTTTGCAGCAGCGAACACATTCCCCTGGTTCACTCTCCGCTGTGAAGGGTCCTTGTAGAAGCTGTAAATGCAGGATGAGCAGTGCTGTTGGTAAGGTGGAGAGCACTGTTATTACCTGTAGTTCTAAGATTAATTACTAACAGGTCATGTTTTCAATGGAATGGCAGGATTGCAGCAGGGTTAATGTGGCTATGCGTCTGTCTCATAACTCCATGGGAACAGAGTTAGGAAAAGTAAAAAATATTAATAGCTCAGTGACCTATAAAAAAGAAATACTCAGTGCCCTTCTCTTAGAGGTTCTGTTGTCTCTCTGAAGAACAGGATTGATGTTGCAAGAAGTTGGTGACGTTTTATGTTATTCAGCAACATTTCTTGTTTACTTACGGGCACTCTTAAAGCAGCTACGACTTTCCCAATGACACAAAAGGTCTTGATCATGCTCAATGCTGTTAGCAAGTGAATGGGGTCTTACTAAATTAAATACTGCCTCTAGGAAAGCATCTGCTCCTGGTGCTGGCAGAACAGTCTGAGCACAGGGTATTTTGCTTAATTTAATTTGTTGCCGATTAACACCAACATTTGATTACTGATGTGGGTATTTGGGTTGGGAAAGAAGACTCCGGTTGAGGAAATGTTTCCTTGAATTTGGCAGTGCTGCAGTTTGGGGTGGGGTGGGTGGTTCACAGCAGTTGCACTACCCACCAGAAGTCCCATTAAGGTCCCCCCGCAGTCCCCCACCACTCAAACCTGCTGTGTGTCCCCAGAACACACTCACAGCTGACATGTGGAGAGCTCAGCGCAGTATAAATACACTGAAACCATATGGTCTATCAGAATCATAATACCACTTCAGAGGCTTGGAAATAGTGTATTTATTAGCTGTAATCACTTTGAAATTTTCATTGAAGTGTGTAGCCGTAAATACTCAATATAGTTGTATTTCCACACAAACCTTTCTCCAGTTTGGTTTGGAATAGAAGTCACCATTGCTCACCCAAAAAAAAAAGAGCAGTAGAAGGCTCCTTAGGTGTCCCCTGTTTCTGACAGCCATCCAGTAGGATCATGATTGTGCTTTGACAGAGCTGTAGACTACGAGTGACTCCATATAAGATGATCTAATGTGTACATCTCTATCGGATGCTCTGTGCTTTAAAATAACTGTCGTTGCACTTTTATGACGTAAAGGATTTCCTGAAACTATTACTGCTTTGCAACTGTGCTTCCTTTGTGTTATTTGAAATTAGGGCCATTTTGTCCTGACTAATTGCTGTCTCCTCGGTGGCTGCATCCTTCAGATATTTGTAAGCTGTAAGAATCCTCATTACTTGCACCTTTTTCAAGCTTGGCATACTTAGCTGTTTTCCTTTCTTTGTACATCAGTTCCTCCAGTTTTGGTATTGGCGTGGCTTTTATTTGAACTTGCTCCAGCATTTCAGCATAAATCTATCAAAATACCTCCCAGCAGTCCGCTTAAAAGGTGGAATTAGAAGAATTCCATGGTCGTTGCTAGTTGTTCCTTGATGTGTAGGTACCTGGGGGTGGGTTGTGCAGTCTGCATTTATTGTGGCATGTGCTTATTCTATACATAGTCCCACTAGCATCACTGGGACCACTCACTTCATTCTATTCTTATCACTTCCCTATTCCCTCCTCCACTCCTCAGATTCCTTGCAGTGTTTGGCTCTGGGTAGAGCTTTTAGTTTTCTGGAGTCTCTACTTGTGCTGTGATTTCTCTGTTGCCTTTGAGGCATCCATTAGAATTTTCAGCTTCTCAAGAAGGTGCTTTGATAAATTCCGGGTTAAAACACTTGTAAGATAGGCTTGTTTGTATTTTGTAAGAATAATGTGATCCTTGTCAGGAGCTGACAGATTTATTTCCTTCTGCACTATTAATTGCTCTAAGTTCTGTATGTGTGTGGATATATTTGTTCTTTCTCTTGTGACAGAAGAGAATTAAACATGAATTACTTCAACACAGAGACATAAGTTTTATTTCTGACCTCTTTGTCTTCTAATCTTTCTCTTCATTTTCCCCGGTGTGTTTTTTATTTTTCTCTGCGTGTGGAAAATCTCCCCAGCTTAGTGAGCATTTTGTGTTGTCCTGCCTGGTGCAAACCTCACCTTGGTGGTTCCATTCATTTAGTAGCACAGCTCTTTGACCTCCCTGTCAACTTTAGCTGACTCTCCTTATATGATTTTCTGGGGATGATCTGAATCCACTGAAGGTTTATTTTTCTGGAACCTCCCCCCCCCCCCCCCGAACTAACTCTACTTTTCCTACTTTCATGGCACATATTTAGAAATACATGCACTTTGTTGAACTTAGATCTAACTGTTGATTCTCATGGAGTTGTACAGTTTAATTTTTTCAATTTTGCCACCCTGACTAGATTTTCATTCTTATCACTTACCTACTGCAACCATCATTTCTTCATAGACTGAATTTTTAAAATGACAGACATGAATGAATTACAGCTTCACAGCAAACAAGTGCTAGTCACCCTCAATGCATTTTTACTTCTAAAAAAGCATGAGAGCAGTCAAGATGTGTGGTTATTTAATCTGAAGAAGCATCTTGCTTTTGCAGCATCCATTTCCCAGACTGCCAGGCTGCAGAAATACACATTATTGTCAACTTTTTCATAACAGGATTAGCTCTTACATCTGCCTGTTCTCTTTCACCCTTCATGGCTGCAGGGAAGCAGAGGACATAGCTGGCTGTGGCTTCGTGTTGCTTTGCTTTGGGGTGACCCTTCTGTTTTCTTCTGTCCCCCTTTCTCTGTGCTGGGGGTGAGGTCCCTGTAGGGTGGCACAGCCACGGTGCTTTCACTCTGGCTGAAGTGCCATGCTTGGCCATGAAAGGAAGGAAAGGAAACATCATAAAACTTTAAAAGGCAGTGCTGATGAATTGTTATGCATAGTTGAACACTTAAAAATGAAATAAAATCCGGCAATACTAAGATTGCCTGGTGGGTGATCATTTTTATGACCGAGCTTTGTATTTGAGAAATACTTGGAAGAAAGTAAACAGATCAAATGATTACTTCTCTTGAAGTCACTGAACACTTGTTTTAAGGGAAAAAACCCCAACAAGTTAAACTTTAGTATTTTATGTTTCTTGCTGCTTTATTTCCCTGTTTCTTTTCTTTTACATCCATGATTTGGAGGACTACCAGGGGGCTACCTGTGACTGTGTTACTTGTAATTGAGAAGATGATTTGTTAAATGTACTGTCAGTCCCTGTACTTCTTTATGTCTGTCTGTCCTGGACTCCTGCTTTGCTTTTTTCTTTCCGTGTACCTTTTTTCCATATTTTTGCTTTCTGCCTATACCTCCCTAATGCTTGCCATTTTTTTTTTCCTATTTTTTTTTTTAATTATTTTTAGAGTTTTATGCCATTTCATATACCAGATCTTTCCAAACCATTTTTCAGAATTGGATGCCATTTCAGATGTAGATTAACTGCCTTTGCTCAGCCTGAAAATGAGAATTTGAGCTCTGAGCTTTTGTTTTGACATTTATGGTTTTTTGTCAGAAGTAAAGAAGCATTTTTGATTATATTGTAAGAATGAGGTCTCTAATACAGTCTTAATTGCTTTGCATGTTAATTTGTTAGACCTGGTACAGATTTAATGATACCATTGCAGCTGGCATTTAGCTGATTGGAAAAACATGACAATTTTTGTATTTAGGTGTTGCATATGACAGAATGGTAAAACTGGTTTATGCCACTCTTATTTTGCTGCTTGTAAATATTCCCCAGTTGTTCTTATATTCAGGTTGAACAAGCAGGGTGGGATAGCATGACAGTGAAGATGCCTCTTCTAGAATTTTCTTGCAATAATTTTTTTTTGTGTGTGTGTGTGTGTGTGTGTTTTTTTTTGTTTGTTTTTTTTTGTTTTTTTTTCTGGATGAGGAGATCATGGCAAAATTGAAGTCTGTGGTTTCAAACTGTTCTCGTGATGGTGAATGCTTCGCCTGATTTGAATTTACTCTCACTAAGACGAAGACCTGGGCTTTTTTCATAACACAAAGATGCAAAGAAGTTGTGAAAAGGTGATTTTGAAGAAATGAGAGGGGGTGAGGGGGCAAAGAAGGACTTAGCTGGTTACAGAGAGTGTGGATTGCTTCATCTGCAGTCCAAGGAATGCTAAGGTGGGTCCAGTGGCTGGTAGCTGGAAGAGGGCAATGTCCATACTGGAAAGAAAGATTTCTTCTCCAGAGAAGTCCATGACTCTCTGGCCATTTTTTGAACAGATTTCAGGGACCTGTGGCAGGATGTATCTTTGGTGAAGAAAGCTGGGAATTGCTCCTTGTGCTGCACTTGTGAGCTACAAAAAGTCAGAAAATGAAGGATATGCTTTAAAGTGTATACTGAAAATTTAAAATTGATTAAACTTCATGTTTTCTAGAAGGCACAGAGGAAAAACAAGATTGTGGAACTTTGGACTCTTCCTGTCAAATCTCATTAAAGCCTGCTTGATCAGTGTCCTTTTGCTTTTTCCAGCTTGCCTCCTACAAGGATGGCATCTCCAGATGACAGCAGCAACCCAATATAATAAACGTATATGCGTGGTAATTCTAGACACTGGGTGTGTGCACACTCAGGTGCTCGCTGTCCTGTGTGTGTGCACGGAGAACGGTCAGCTCTGAATAGTCTGGCACCCTGTGTGCTCCATTCATCAAGCTGATGCTCGCGTGTGTAGAAAAGCTAAATGGCTGGAAAGCAGCTGCCTTGTTCAAAAAAGCCACTTAGTGAGACATTTACTGAGGAGGTAACGTCTTTAAAAATATTTAGTGCCACTCGGAAAAGTAACTTTATGAAATATTTAGGAAACAGCTTCTTTGAGGGGAAAATCTAGCAGTTTTTGTGCAGTAATGTACCTATTCTTTAATGTTGCAATCACTCAACTGATGGGAAGAACATCTCTTCATTATTTAATACTTAGATCCACTTACCACCTATAAATACAGTTTGTACTGAAATATATAAATTGTTTAAAGGTGTCAGATACCAGAAGAGAACTGGCTTCCTTACAATGTATTAAGTGTTAGACTGCTAGTTGAACATGCCCAAATTGCTAGACAGGCAGGGATCATGGGCTTTGCTGGCACTTGAACATAGCACTCCTGACTGTCTTCACGTAACCAAAAAAGTGGTGGTTTTGGAAATATTTCCTGCTTATTTTTCCGGTTTAAGCTGCATTAAATGCCAATTTTCACTATTATATATTTTTTTAAATGAATGCAGTGGCTTTTCTGTTTTCTTTAATATTGCCTGGATGTAAATGAAGTTAATCCCCTCATGAATTCATACATGCACTCGATCCTCTAACATGTAAGCTTTTGTTGTTAGTCTTGCAAACACTTCTTTATCACCAGACTTAAGTCCTATGTTTTGAGACCAAAGACATGTACCAGCCATTCCCTTCTCATCCTTCCTAAAGCAAAGTGTCCGTTTCACTCATTTTCAGTGTTTGTAACCACATATTGCAAGTTGTCAGTAAGTGACAGCTTTTAAAATACAGTCCTGTCTTGCTTTTCCAGTAATAAAATGCACCGTAAACGAGATTTCTTCAATGGTCTGCTCTAACTGGGCAGTGATGAGTGAATCAAATCCTTATTTGGATCTTAGTATTTAATATATATTTTTAGATAGATATGCCTTTGGATAGTTTAGGTGTAGCTGACCCACTGAAGAGCCCAAAGATTGCTCCAGTTTCTACCCACGTGGTGCTTTCTGATCCATCCCAGTGCTTGGGAGTCAGAAGAGAGATCCTACTGCCTCTGTCAGTAACTGGTGAATTTTTAAGTAACTTACGGGGCTGTAGGAATGAACCCACTGCCTTGGCTCAGCGGAACCTGTTATCTGAGCACACTTTTAGCCTGAGAAGTGATGTGCAGACTGATCCAGGTTTGCTCAGCCAGGATGATGTGAACGGCTTTGCCCATCTGAGCTGTAGGAGCTGCCCTGATGTGGCTTGAATGATGTAGAATTATTTTTTCCAGCACCTGCATTTATAATTTATTTCAGAGAGAGGCTGTAGTCTGGAAGTGAATCACCTTTCCCCTCTAGCACGTGTTGGTGTGATTTGTGTGGCAGTGCAGTCACAGGGGAGCTGGATGAAATTAAACTCCTCTCTGTGACTCTACCCAAGTGTCAGTTAAGTCACCAGTAAAGGTCCAGACCAATGGCTGCCCTTTGGATAGCTTTAGAAAATGTGTGTTGGATCTAGGAAAGTGGAATGAATCTAATTAGCAGTCATGGCACATGTTTATTTACAAGAGTTGCATCAAGCTAGAGATTCATCATCTTGTGCAATTTCTTTATCATGTAGATGTGGCCATATGTCTGCATATAATGTAGGTTGAGCTATTTCCAGAATCAGAGTTTTACCCTATAAGATAAAAGTGCAATTAGATATCATGCCTATAATAGTTATACCGTTTCCTTTGTGGTCTACCAGGTGACAAAACAAGTCAAAATTAAAACACCTAACAGTTTTTATTGCATTTTATGCTTGCATGCAGACATTCCCTTTTGCACAGATGTGTACAAAGCATAGAGAATTTCTTCCCCGTGTTGCTGGCAGTGTCTGTTTCAGCAAGTGAGGAGGCACAAGAGAAGCAGGACTGCAGAGCAAGAGCAGCAAACCCCCTGTGTGTGTGTGTGTGTGCAGTGATGGACCTGAGGGCGTTTCCTTCCTGCTGGCTCTGATCGGCTCCAGGGGGCTGAGAGGCCAGCAGCAGGTGTAATGTGCTAGGCAGGTCCTGGAGCACACCTTGCAGTGTCACCTGTGTGCCCCAGGACCTCTCCGTGGTGGGAACCAACAGGTGGCAAATGAGAACAGTTGGGATGTCCCGAGGCGCCCGCTGTGGAAAATAAAGCACTAATGCAGACACATCTGCTCCTGTGCTCACTTCTGCCAAACAGCATTTACTGGAAGCAGGTTTTTTTCTTTCAGGTGAGATATGAAAGTGTGGGACAGGTGATGGTATGAAAGCCTGTAATGTCTTTATTAATTTATATTTGCGGTTGGGGTTGCTTTTTTCCCAGTAGAATATTCATGTGTCCTTTGAAATTAATTGGTCTGCTCATCAGTAAAACCAGTGAGGATCTCCTTTAAGTAGACAACCAAGAATTAAGCTTGCAAGAAAAATTCAAGCTATTCCAAACATTTGAGAGCAGAATCAGTCACACGTCTGTCTATCTGTCTTTGTTCCCCTTGGATTGTGTCTTTCTTGGTTCATTTAGGGAAGAACTGCACCTTCACTATCCATCCCTGCAGTCTCCAGATCTTCTCTCAGTGGTTGCATCTTTAAGCAGTTTATCCTTTCCACTTGGCTTTATTGAGCTGAGTTCACAAAACAAACCTTGTGACTTTCACACTACATATGTTTAATTCCTAATCTCTTTCCATTTAGGATTGTACAAACCAGGTCAGAAAAACAAGGCACAATCTTTAGAAATGTTATTTTAAGACGGTTAAACCCTTACTGCTTCTCCATCTGATACTAGGTAGAATTCAATGCAGAAGTTCAGTAATTAAGTTACATCCCATGCTGTGCTCCAGGGCCGGGAGAGGAGCTTGGCACCGGCAGAGCAGAGCTGCCCTCTTGCATTTCCTGAGCAGTTGTTCCCACATCACTGCGTCGAAACAACTTTGTGCCTCTGTCCAGCCTTCCCTAATCACCTCCTTGAGACCCAGGCATCTGCAACAGCATGGGGGACAGGCATCTGCAACAGCATGGGGGAAAAAATGGACTTAGCCTAAGGATTTGAAAATAGATAAATAAATGCAAGGTGCTTCTGCTCCTGTCTGGAACGGGAGCTCTGGAGGATGCTGTGGGATGTCTGAAAGGTCTGACTGCTCTCGCTCTGTCTGTGCAGATGGGACAAGGCCCAGATATATTATATATTCTCCTGGCTGCAGAGCTTTCTGTGTGGCCAGAGAAGTGAGTGTTACTGCCCTGATATTTCAGTCTCCTCCTCGCTTTTCCAACCTGAGCAGCAGAGGTGTTTCTTCAGAGCTGGTGACAAAATGCCTGTTGACTTTAAAGCTCAGGCTCCTTCCTCTTAGTGTTGACTGTTTGTGTGAGACTTTTTTCCCCATGCTTATGTAAAATCTGAGCAAATGTTTGCTTTAGATGATGAAATGTGTGCAACAGGAACTTCTGGGACATAACTGCTCACTGTTGCTGTATCAAAATGCTGAGATATGTACAAAAGGCTGCAGTAATTATTAGAATATTGATGATTTCATGCATTGAGAGACTGATATTGATGAAATTAAGGAAGATACTATATCGTAGACTCCTGGCTTTTTCAGAGAAAACCAGTAAGCAAGCCAAGCTTAGTTTGTGTATAAAAGTACTTTATGCTGAGTTTAAAAGATAGAATTTTCCTGTCGAATGAAGTACAGGTCACTTGTACTTATTTTGGATCACAAAGTAGCGAGGTTGGTAGGGAGGCATTTTCCTGTTGTTGCTGATGTATAACCTGTGCTGGCAGCTCCCCTGAACAACTGGACATACCAGCCCTAAATGGGGTGACTCTTACCTGCCTGTGCCGGCTCCTTCTGTTCAGCTGGCTTTTTGCCCACCTAGAAGTTACTCAATAAAAACTGAGTAAAATATACGAGCCTGGAATGATCTTTACAAAATCTCTCCCCGAGTACTTTCCTTATTTTACCTCTAGCATTTCCTGTTGTTCATTGGATCACTGATGTTATCAATGGAGCTAAAGTTAGGGGGAAAAAAGTTACTGTCTTTTCTCAGTTACAAAGAAGTAGCTCAGCCTAAATTTCTAATAGATGTGTAAGGTGAAAGAATACAGAAATTCTGATATGAGCTTGAAGTTTAATAGTGGCATAGCTAGAAACAGTCATTTATGAACAAATAATGTTGATGGGGGGGGAAAAGTTGAGTTATGAGAATGAGCAAACCTGAAATTAGAGCTACAGTGGCATTGCTTTAAAAGAAAAACCAAATCCAGACAACTCTTAACTTCTTTTGGCTTTAGTAAATATTGTGTGGGTTACAAGTGCGTGCTTCTAGTGAAAAGCCATCTGTAATGCTGTATATTTCAGAATATTTTGGTAAAAGTGTCACCACTTTGACTACTTGCTGCCACTTGGCATCAGGGCTCTAAAAACCTGGTGGCTTTTGTTGTTGTTCGGTTGGGGTTTTTTATTTGCCTTTTCTGTTTCATTCTTTTGGTTTTTTTTCCATTTTCTTTTTCTAGCTTTAGATTTTGATGGAGAAGGACTTGTGGCTGGGCTCACTTTTTCCAGGTGGATCTGAAGAAGATGTGTTGGCTCTGACTCAAAGTGAGCATAAGGACAAGAGCAGTTGAGCACAGCTGGGTGCGGGAGTGGGAAGCCAAAGCCTGGAAATAGCCCTTGGCCGTGTCCTGGCAGGCAGGAGCGTGAGTCTGATGACTCCCAGGCAGGGTGAGAGGGTGCTGCAGCCTCTTTGTTGTATGACATTGGAGAAACCTTGAGCTGATCTCATTTTCTTTGCCAAAAAGTGGTTTATTAAAAGCACTTTTTGTATTTCAGCTTCTTGCGATTCCAGTAGAAAAGTCCTGTAATTGAAATGAAGCTACTTTGGTCTGTATCCTGAATATATCTGTTTGATACTGTTTGGAAAAAAAAAAAAAAAAAAATGGGGGGAGGGGAAGATGTGTTAGAGGAGATAATTAGAGAAAAACTAATTAAATGCATTGCTTTGTATTTTTTATGATCTCGCTTTGGAAAAAATGTATATTAAATGCTTTTCACTACTGCCCTCTTCTCTCCTGCTCTCCTCTATTTCATTTCAAAGATGCAAGTGTCTTATGAGAGAAGGTTTTAAAATATTTTTTCAATGCTTTGAGATAATTCTAAATATTCTTCTTTTCTACCAGTTAACTGGACTCTAATCTTCTTGAATGCAAATTCTGATTAAAGCATTCAGATATTTGAAAGGCCCGAGATGCATTTAAGCAACGCACTCCATCTGAATTTTATCTCTCAACCTCTTAAAAACTTCCAGTATCTGTTAAATCCTGGGACTTTCTTTGAGAGAACAGAAATTCCCAGTACTTGATCAGCGTTTCTGGATACATCTGTGCAGCCCGATGCCTGGGGTTTAAGCAGCCAACTGCTTAGTAAAGGAGACAGATCCTTTTTGCCTCTGTCCACTACTTCTTCATACTTTTGTCATTTTGGTCTCATGTAAAAGCAAAAGAGTACAGGTGCAGGCAGTTCAGCATGGAAAGCAAATGGGGAGAAGTTTGCCATTTTCCATGATGATTTAAAAGCTGCAAAGCTGTGATAAAGTCATTATTACTGTTCTTTGCGTGTAATGCTCCTTGGCAGGGAAAATGTTTTTTGTTCTCTACAGACTGCTTCCAAACTCCTGACACACCTTCAGCCCAGGTGCTCGTATCTGTAGTCCCGCGGGGACACAGATCTCAGTTTTTAGGAGTAAGAAAATAAAAAGGAATAATAATAAAGAACCGAAACAACACTCCCTCTCCACCCTCAAAACCCCAAACAACCCAACTCCCCCAAATTCAACGTGATCTTTGGACAGGAAACACAGTGGGAAGCACGAGAGCTCATCAGCTCCTCTGTTCCTGTCTTGTTGGTCTGGAGAAGTGGAGAATTTGCCCTTTTCCCCATGAGTGGATTCTCATCTCAGAGTGAGTCCTGCTGGGGAGAATTCCTTTTGCTTTGACCACTTCTGCTCTGTGCAGGCTGCTTGCATGACCTTGGGCTTTTGCTTGGTTTTGGTTTTTGCTTGTTTTATTTAATCAGTTTATGCTTCTAATTCAAAATCTACTCATGGGGTTTAGGATGTCTAGCATTTATATACGGTAGTTCAAAATTACAGCACTTCCTTTTTTTCCCTCCCCACAGATCCCTCAGTAATTATAAGAAGGATAGATTATTTTATCTACAGCTTTTCCAGGCACAGTAATTTAGTCAAGAAGGTCACCTCTCTGTTCCTATTCAAAAATCTGGTTTTGCAACATTTAACATTGTATATTCCCGTGGGTATTAGCTTAAAAAGAGAAATATAGGAAAAATTAAAATGATTTTGTGGAGGTCTGCTAAGGATGGAAGAATTCAATTGTTAACTGTTGTTAAGATAATAACTGTTTTACATTAATATACATTATTGACAATTTACAAATAAATTAGCCTGGAAGTAAGATCATCTTAGAAGGCTACATAGCAGGTTTAAAGTAAATATTCCTGGAAATGCTCTGTGTGAGTGCAGTCCCACTCATCCTTGACACAGGACTTTGAAAGAGATGCTGGTTGTTTTACATTCCTGTCTTTTATTGCTGAATAACGAACACATAGACACATTGCACCTCATACAAAGTTGTGGGTTTTTTTTTTTTTTTTGTGGGCTGTAGAGAATCACTGAAAATTCTGGCTGGAGTTATCTGGCTTTTTATTTTTTGTGTCTATCTGAATGCAGTTTCTTTGGAGCACAGTTGGGATGAGTTCTGGGCTGGATGACAGACATTTTCAGTTCAGAAGACAGGTATTAGTCAACTTTGGGCAAATAAAGCGAGAGCAGGATTTTGCTGTCGTGTGGAGGATGGCATGGTTCTATCACTCTAGTTTATGCATCCTTCCTTTGAGCTCCCTGCCAAACTCAGAAAAACGTTTGGATGTGGCACAGATCTCACTCTTCACTGGAATGTGAAAGGATAGCTTTGGGCAGTAGACTTTGTATCGAATCACACGCAGCCTGTCTGTGTCAGCGTCAAACCACAGCTGCTGTTTTCTGTCCTGCCAACGGCACAAATCCAGCATAAAATCCCTTTCACCTATGTCTTCATATCAGAGCTAGCCCAGGCTTGAGCTCCAGCAGAGATTTGGTAGCACGCAAGTTTGGCATCCATAAACATGGATGGATGCATCTTGGGCGTCCCCTTTGGATGGCTGGGGTCTGCAGTGCCATCCTTGGTTTAGGAGTGTGCAAGGGAATGAAGTAGGGGGTTGATTTCTGAGAAGCAGAGGAGGAGGGCTGGAAATCCCACCTTTGTCCTTAAAAGGCTCTGGCCCTCGTGAACTGTAGCTCACCGTCATCTGTGCTGTGGCCAGCTATCCACTGTGATGAAATCATAAAATACATGGGGGTTTTCTTGGGAGCTGGGAAAGAGTTTTGTCTTAGGGATCCGCAAATACATGATTTTATAGTTGTGTCTTATATGCTTTCAATTTTAATAACTTTTGGAGGCTATAGCAGGGAGCTCTTAAGAAGGCTTTGAGTCAAACTGTTGGGTTAGAGGCAAGTGTGATGGGAAATAATCAGTAAGAGCTACTAAGTTAAGATGGGGTAGGTGAGAATGGATTGGGGGAGGTGACTGTGTTAGCTGTCATCAGCAAGCTGGGGAATTAGAAGAAAACACACAACCACTTGTATATTTTATCAATCATTGTTAATATTGCACTGAAATAGAAAAGGGCCGATGTATCCCTTAGGACAATTGTAAAGGGGAATTTAAAAGACTACAGCAGGTATTTTTACAGAGAAGGGTTTGGAGATGCCAGCAAAGAGCTGCCTGTGACCTGGCTGAGGATTAAGCAGAGTTACAGCACCTCAAGGGAGACAGGAGGTAAAGGTTTGGTCTTAGGTTTATCCAGAGGGACGCTTTCCTAGGAGAGGGAATTACACCTGGGAACAGCCCTGACAGCTTAGCCGGCTGATACTAGTGCAGCGTAATGGGCTCTCGCTTTCATTCCCAAGGAATTTAAATTCCACTGTACTTAATTTTTAGTTCCTATCAATGCCATAATTTGAATCTGCCTAAACTGGTTATTTTATAGTATATATTCACTTATTTGATTTAGATTATTATGTGAAGTTTAATGTATCCGATTTAGTCTCTCACAGTATCAACCAACATTTGAAAAAGGATGCAGTTCACGGAGAAGCTTGTAGTTCCTGGTCAGTCATGGCTCAGGTATCTGTTCTTATGGCTATTAAATACTGCTTCATCCCTCTGACTGATGAAGACATTTTGGATTTTTCTTCCTCTAAGCTTCCTACTTTTAATATTTTTCTTCTGTTGTGTAAGTCAGCTTTTCCCAGATCCTGGACTTGTGGGGATGGGCAGACATGTGAATCTGGCTGTGTATCTAGCTTGACAAACCAAAAGGAAAAATTGCTGAGCAGTTCAACTGGGAAATAAAATCAATGTACGTGCGGGCAGTTCTTTTTCTTTCCAGTTCAGGGGAAATCCGACATGGAACAGTATTCAGTAACCACGCTATTCCCTACTGCTTCCCATATTGCTTTTGTAGAGATTTAAAGGAAAACCCCAAAGAATGGAAGAGTATGAGAGAAGAGTGAAGCAGGATCATTTTATTTTTCTCTGTAATCGTAGGTCTGTTAAAGCATCCACCACAGCGGGGCAGCAGTCAGCAAGCGTAGGTTGTCTGAGCTCCTGCTCCTGTCTCCAGTGTGGAGTATCTGGCATTCTGGAGGAAACCAGAAATTCATTTTGATTGTCTGTGTGGTTTCTTTTGAGGCGCTCTCATCTTCTGATCTGGATTAGCCAGCAGTTGCTAACTGCGTGGGTTAGTGTGTATGAAGAGGAGAAAAGATAAAGGAGCGTGTTACCAGCTGATGCGCCTGTCAGTACCTCTGTCTCGGTGTTCTCATACAGGTTGCGAGAAGCATTTCATGGATATGCACGTGGTAAATTAGCCACGTCAGTTTATCTGCCAATGGGAGCTCTATGGTTGGAGTTCTACTTCCTCCTCCTTTGGATTGCTGATGTACGAAAGGTAATTTTCTCAATGTAACCTGTGGTTAGAAGGGGGTTTGCAGGCATTACAGGCTAAGAGACGTCTTCACTCCCCCAAGGTTCATATTGAATGTAAAATCTCTCTCTTGGTGACAGCTGTGAGGTTTTGTGCCATTGACTCTTTAAAATACGTGGTAGGAACCTGGTAACTGGTTAATGCCCTGCAGGCTCCAGTGGCTCTTTCAATTGCTTTTCTCCTTCATCAAGTCCCAAACCTCACTGAGAATGTGCCAGGGTATGTGTGACAGTGTGTGTATTCTTTCACATTGGTTTTAAATGGTGTTAGCATTCTGATAGCCTAACTGATAGTGTGTTGGGTTTTTTTGAGATTAATCCATTATTTTGATCTTTTTAGAAGTGATTTTAATGGACCAAAGGAAATCTTATTTCCAAAATAAAGGACCAACAGCAGAAAATTCTGTTTGTCACAGTGCAGTAGATGCCTTAATACAAGAATGGCTTCTGTAGAATTATTTAAATGACTTAAAATAAATAAGTGCATGAGAAAAACAAAAGTCTTAGGTGAAGTATTTTGCAACATGTGTTTTCTGGCTTAATCATGCCTATCCATGCTCTTGAGGAGGCTGCTGGGATTTACATGGGAATTGAGGGAGTTCATTATGTACCTAATGACTCTTTTCAGGTTTGGTCCTTATATTTTAAAGCAGTTGTTATCCTCTGTAGATCTACAGCGTTGATTTAAACTATTGTGTGACAAATCCCATTAAGGTGATGAGTTTGTTATAATCTGTAATAAATCCTTTTGGAAACGTCGTGATTATCCCTGATGTTCTCTCAGCCGATAGATTCTATCATGCAGTGAAAGCAAATTAGTCTGATGAAGGAGGGAAAATGAGTAAGAATCCGAGACCCACAATGTACAGTAAAACATGCTTGGAGTGTCTAAAGAAGGAATATGAGTGTCTAAAGGAGGAATATGAGTATCTTTTGAATGACAACATTCCATCAAGGCTGTTAATAACCAGGGGGAAGGTAATTTATCCTTCTTTTTGCTGTTTTGGAAAGGCAGCACAAGATGTGCTGCTGGTTTTAGTCCATTTAGTGCACATTCTCCTGATGTGGGTGGCAGTGTGAATCATTGGCCTGAAATGGTCACTTAGGGTCCAGGCCCTGCATGTTGAGGAGATGGGCAGTTGAGTATCTCCATATAAAGAAATCCTGATTTTTGTACATACATGTTGTGTATGTGGCAAGGAGCCAGTAAAAACCTGACCTAGGAGAACTGAAGCATCTGGCTACAACGTTATGGAGAAAAATGCAGTGCAAACATGGGGAAAAATGTAGTAATGTAGATAAATTAATTAATCTCTGCATGTCTTGGTAAGAGGCCCAGCTTATTTGTAATAAATCTTGGAGCTTTTTCAAGATGGAAGTTCTTTTGAACTGTCAGCTTGTATGTATGTCTGACAAAACCTATAATTAGATTGGCATACTGAGTGGGTTCTGGCCTCACGATATTGAGAATGCACAGTGGTTTCACCAGACTGAGGGTGGAATAAGGGCTCTATTGAAGTCAATAAAATATGTATCTAAATGTTAGTAGGGGTAGTATTTTATCTAAAATTATGTAACAGACTTGGCTACTAGTAGCTGGTTCTGTGTATTAAAATTAATTTAAATATTATTATTGTTTCAGTGACCTGCAAATCTTGTATTACAAGTACAGATGAGTTATCCATTCCTGGTTTATCTTCCTAAAATAATTGCAGGGAGAATGTTTTCTCCAAAAATCCAGGTCCAGTGCCTACATACATTGGCATTATCATCCATCTGTATTTTATGTGTAGGTAAAATGCATTTAGGTGCATATATATGTGTATGCTTTTTAAGTATGTACAGGTCTCCTGCTCAGCTTTTAACCTTCACCTCCATAGTTTAGGTCACATGTCCCTAAACTGTTTGCACAAATATTTGATCGTTACAGACCTACCAACATATCAACCTGCTTTGTTCTGCATGTGTCAAACCCTTCAACGTTATGTTTTAGTAAAGCTGCTTTGGGTGGTCCTTCCTGCTTTAAAGCCAGAAGCATTAACAAACTGCAGGTACATTCCAGTTCATTCTTTCTGCTAAATCATAGAATCCTGGAATGGTTTGGATTGGAAAGGATCATCTCATTCCACTCCCTGCTATGAGTGGGAGCACCTTCTCCTGAACCAGGTTGCCCAGAGTCTGGTCCAAGATGGCCTTCAACACTTGCAGGAACAGGGCATCCATAAAATAAAATACATATAAAATAAATAGCACTTTCTTTTTTTTTTTTTTTTCCCTATGAGAATAAATCAGACAGAAAAATGTCTCTGCCATGCAAAGATTATACAACATTTTAGTGTTTAATTTTCTCCTGCTTTAAGTCTTAAGTGGTGACCTCCACATTGTCTGATGAGCAATGAACAGGGGAGAGAATTGTCATTGTACTGTATAATTTTTTTTCCCCTTTGAATTTTATGTACTGGAAGCAGGGCTGTGTGTGGAAGGGTGAGGGGGTTAATGTGTGTTTTCCAGGATGGCAGTGGGTTAAAGGAGGGAGTGGGAGAGAAGAGTGAGGAAAGGCTGAAGAAGTCCATGGGTGGTTAAATGCTATTTTTAAGGCTGAACTGTGAAGGGAAAGTTTGTTGTTCCCTTACTCTGCCAATTCCTTGTTTTCATTGTGTGGAGATTTACCAACAGTAGGTGGGAAATGCCAAATAATTAAAACATATCCTCTTGAAATCCCTCTAGTAGGGCTCTGGCTAAAGCCTTCTGCCCAACTCCTCTCACCGAGTGCTGTGGAACTGAGAAATCCTGTAGAAACTCGTGTTGTGCAGAGGAGTGTTCCAGAGTCTGACTGGTTCTAAGGTTGAAGCAAAGTCTTCTATTTAAACCAGTAAAAGAATGCTCTTTCTGAACATCCTGCTGTTCATTGCACTGTTCCTAAATGTCTTGGGAATAGATCAAAAGCTCCAGAAAATTCATCAGTAAAGTTCCTTTGTTTTTTTGTTTTTTGAGGACTTTGTCAGAGGATCTTTACTGTCTGATTTTGAAATTTGGTGTCTATTACCAGTGATATTTTTATTTAATTTTATTATTAGTTTTTATTTTTGACAAGGTAGTAATTCTGTGCCTGGGGCTCCCTAGATGTTTTTATAGCTTGCTTTTTCCAGCAAAACTCAGCAGATACCAGCAACTTTTTGTTACAACTAGTCCTTTTTAAAAAATTATTACATTTGTGCGCATTAGATTGTATTTTGCCAAACAATCCCTCTAGGATTCTGTGCATATTGAAGTGATGGTAAATATTGATAATTTAGGAGGAGCTGTTCATTCTGCCGGATTGTCCTACTGCAGCTTCTTAAAAAAAAAAAAAAAAAAAATAAAAAATTCTTGACTATGTTCACAATATTTAGTCAAGTATTTTTCCTCCTGATTTTAGGTGGCAATATCTTTCATGTACCCTCTCTCTCAATCTCTCTCTCAGTTTCTCACTTTCTCTCTCACAGTATTTAATTTCTATAGCCTTCCATTTGCAATTGCTGGATATCTCCTAGAAAAAGAAATGGCCAAGATTACCAGAGCAGTAGTCAGCACTTTGCCTAGATTATTTATTTCTCCCCAATTTGCTCTGACTATTGTAGCAGTTTCTTAAGTAATCTAACCAAAAATTTCCAAGTCCCTTTGAGAGGAGGAGTCAAGATATGGGGAGAAAAGCTGATCTGTCCTTGAAGATGCCTGTTTGGAAGCCTTTAAAACATGGAGCTTTACTTTTACTCATCAGGCTTTCAGTCTCTCAATTGAAAACTCCCAAACTGACCTCTTGAATGTTTCAAACCAAATCTCGAAACATTTACCCCAAATTTCCAAGCATCTTCCAGCCTGCCCCATGGAAAGGCAGGTGCTTCATCACCCTTGCTCTCTAGGAAAAGGTTTCTGTGTCACTGCAAATTCCCAGCAAACCTCACACCCACTCAAGGCTGATTGGTGCGCTGAGGATGCTTCTTACAGCAGTGAGCTGATGGGAGCACCTCTTTAAAGGGGGGGGGATATTTCCTTTGGTGCTATTATGTTTCATTAGAAGCCTTTAGATAATGTGAAATGCAGAAATATGCTCCATTAGGTAAATGGTGAGTTTGTGACCTTTGCGTCTCTCGGTTCTCCTCCGTTATTTATTCCAGCCACATTAATAGGTTTGCAGGGCTTTGCACTCTGAATTGCATTTGGAAATTTTCACGTTAATAAATTTGGCTTGCATGTGAGGACCAGCTTTAGGAATTTAGGTGCTTACTTATTTCCAGGTTTAGATGACTAGTGTGATTGTTAGGAGCCTTGTTCATGGCAAAATCATTGTTGATCTTTACTGTTTCCAAAATGTTTGGATTCATAAGTGCGACTTTACAGATTGTCTCTTGATATTTATCTATTAATTTTTAAAGAAGCACTTTTTTTTGTGTTGGTTGGTTGGTTTTTTGTTTTTACCATCTGTCCTTAAAACATAACCATGCAATGCTAGTTTCGGGCAGCTTGGACAGATCCACATTTTTTAAATTTAAGTTACGAGTGTGATGGTCTATTTGCTTGTGTAAATAAGGATCTGGTGGCTCAGCACCCCTTAGCAGCAGTAGGGGCACAGATGGCCCTCCAGGGATGTCCCATCTCAGGTGTGAGGTTCTCCACCTCATGGTTTGGGGCTCATCCTGGCCCGTGGCTGCTGAAGAAACTCTCTTGTTCTACGAGTCAGTGGCTGGGTGCTGTTCTTGGATCTGATTCAGCTGGGGTGGAACCCCTGGAGAATAAATATTGCTTGGGAGAGCAGAGAGCTCTCAGAGACCTATGAGATGTGACAGCATTCTGCTTAGCTGATAAATTGCAGTGTAGCAGGAAGGATGCTACAATGAGTATTGATTTCTTTTGTGCATAGAACTCATTTTGCTCCAGCTTGTGAATTGCCTTCATGAGCTGACAATCCATTAAGGATCACTTTGTGTGTCTCTTCCTTCATTATTGCTTCTTTTACTTCTTTCTGCTTTGCTGCCTTTAAAATACATTGTCAAGGCAAAAATAAAATAGGTACAGGAGAAACTCTAATAGGAGCAAAGCAATTTGGCTCTTGGTAAATTACTTTATTGAAAAAAATATTTTACTAGGGGACAATCTAAAAAGAGAATTTCGAGGAGCTAAACATATATTAAAATTATTTTAGAGTAGGGTAACTCATCTAATGATTGTAATTTTGTCATGAAATGCACCTTTTATTGTAAGGTTGTTACTTTTTTTTTCTCTGAGTCTGAAGACCTAAAATGACAATAAATTAGTCTTGTCCATTCTACATGGCCAGTTGGTGCCTCATATTCTGAATATGTGCCAATGATGCCTCCACAGGTACAGTGCTTGATTTTTTTTCATGGACTGGTGGGTTGCTGCTTTTTATTCAGAGTAAAAAGGAAGGCAGTATGTTCCTCTACATTAATTTTTTTTGTTATTTCAAGGACGTAGACAAGTTCTGTAGCACAAATGCCTTAACAGTAAAATCATGTAATTTTTTGATCGAAAATGTAGTGTTTTCCTTGTCCGTGTAATCACATTGATTAGGTTTTGCCATTATAAAAAGGGTTGGAATTAGGAATGTCTAGGTAAGGCTATCAAACTGTAGGACTAGCAAATTAAGAGGATCAGTGCATTGTGCTCCATTGTGGAAGAAAATGTATTATTTTTGTCACCAAGATAGTTTTTTAACTTATAATAACTTCCCATGTACATTTGTTTTGTATGCTTTTTGGGCTGTTTTGTTTGGTATTAGGCAAGTCTTATCTTCCCCCAGGTCTCCTTCTGTTACCAGTATCCCAATCTCAGGGATGGATGTTGCCTCTCTGCAGAGTGATTTGTGATCTAGTGGTGGAGAACTCCACTGAGAAGCTGGACTCTGCAGTTTTAGGAAACAGATGCTGCTTTTCAAAGCTGCTTTAAAAAAACAGAGCTAACATGTCCTGTGGCTATTAAAATTTAGTTTAATGTAGTTAGTTACACAAGCAGGGTGGCTTTTGCATTGCAGGGTTTTTCTGTTTTTCTGTTTTTGTCCCCCGGCGTGGACATTTGTGCGAAGGTCTGATCCATCTGCCTCCTGCAGCTTCTGGCAGATCCCAAGTTCTCCTGCCAGGAACCTTGGCCTCGGCTCCTGCCAGGAGTTCTCTGGTAGGCAGCGACCTCATTAATCTCATCTCCTGGCTCTCAGTGCAGTGCTGCTCAGTGATTTCTACCCGAGAGTGACTCCAAGTGCATTAGGCTAGGTTGGTTTTTTGTGCAAGTGCTTGGCCAGACTCTCCATAGTTCTTCTTTTCCTCCCATCTCTTCCTCCTTACACTTAAGATTTTAGCATTGGTTGATCTCTATCTTCCCAGTGACTTGAGGACTAATGTTCTAGTCACTATTGAAAAAAAAAAATAACAATAATTGAAGCCAATAAATGACATTTGGAAACTTGGCTGTGTCTTGGTTTGCTTGGAAGACCATGGCAGAGGTAAAATGAATGTTTGCTTTCCTTAGAACACACGGTGGCATGGGGAACACTGCAGGCCTTCAGCCCCACCTCAGGAAGAGGAGAAAGAATTATTAGATAAGGATTTCCAAGGTGAGATTTTCTGGGATAGACTTAAGTCTGCCTTTCCAGTATGTCATGCAGATGAATTTGGGATTATTAGTAGATGTGCGAATGAGCAAAATCCGTAATCCCTCTCCCAACTGCGCATGCCACATCAGGAAAGTTTTAGTTTGGTAAATTAGTTCCAACACAGATAATTTCCCAGCTTCTTTACTGCGGTATTTTTTGTAGTAAACCATGCTCTCCTGCTTATAGGGTTAAACATTGTAACTGCTGGACTGTGGAAGTGGCTCTAACTACACCTGCATGGATCCTTTGAAAACATAATATATTTTTGAAAAATACATAGAAGAGAGCTTGGATGCTGTTTATAAACTTAGCAGCATATTTTTTGTTCTATATTTACCTTGACCTGACTTTGTTGCCTGGATTTCAGTTAGTTTAGTTTTGGTTTTCCTTAATAACTTTGGGTTTTTTTTAAAAAAAGCATTTTACTAAAGGGAAGAGCTTTTTGTTTTGGGATTTTTTTAGGGGTTTGTTTGTTTGTTTGTGTGTTTTTTGTTTAGGTTTTTTGGTGTTCTTTTTTTGCGTTTTTGATGGGGGGGTTGACTTTTATTGGTGTGTACTACTACAGCATTCACTTTTTTTTATTTGTTTAGGGTCAAACCCTTGGCCATGTACATGGAGCATCAAGAGACACAGAAATAAGAGGTTTGTGCCATTTCTGCATCCCATTGAGTGTCAGGGGGGCTGGAGGCACCTGCTCCATGCTCAGGTCCTGTGCCAGCAGACACCTTGTAAATCTCTTCTCCTCCCTTCTGGTCGTCATTCAGGCAGTCAGAGGGGACCTGGGATGGGACTGGGCTGTGATTTGCTTGCAGTCTTCTCCAGACACCTGTGGAGGATGGTTCAGGAGCAGCCACTTGTTCTCTTTCCCTGTCTGCACCTTCCCTCAGCCTGAGCCCTCTGGTGTTTTCCCCTGACGTGTTGGATGTCGTGGGCCAAACTGCGGCCACTTCTGTGGCATCATCACTATGGGCTCAGAGCTGTCAAAGTCAAGTTTTCACTTCTGTTCTCCTGCTGGTGTGTGTTAAATGTGATGGTTTTCGCTGTGTAAGTGTGTGCATGTCTTTTGTAACAACTCCTTTGGTGTGGCTTTGGGGTGCTGGATAATCTCAATATCCCCACCGTGAGCCAAATGAAGTTAAATCCCTGGTTTTGTGCTGAAGTCATAAAACTGGCACAGATAGATTGGAAGACTGACTTTTTGGTTTTAAATAGCTTGAATTTAATACATGGCAGTACACAACTGTTTTAAATAAAAATTAGGAACTGTAAGATCAACATATTAGTATAAAAACTCTACAGTAAGCACAAAACTCCCCCCACCCTCCCCCCCAAAAAAACCCCAAACCCAAAAAAACTGTGGTGCAAGAATGTATGTTGCAAGATGCTCAGCAAAATGTAGCAGTCCAGCTTAGTTTTACCAAAGTATTTAGTAATAAGAAAAGCAGTAGTTTTGTATTTCTTCACAATGAATAAGAGCTTTCTCAAATAAAAAAAAGGCAAATTGAACCTTTCAGGTTCAATTCAAGGCCTTTCAGTGGGCTCTTACAAGCCATGTCCAGAAGCTGATGGAGCAGTGGTGGACAGTATGGAAGAAAAAAATCTTATTCCAATTGAAAAATTCTTTTATCTTTTGTACTTGCCACTTGTCACACAGGCAATCTCCCCATGCCTTTTCCATTTGTACTGATGTGCTGGGTACTAATGTTTCTGTTTTTGTTTGTGCAGAAGTAGTTTTAATATTCAAAACATTAATATGCTATCAGTTTAGTTCAGCACTACTTGTGGCTTCTTCCTAATGCCATTGCTGATTGTAAGACCAGTGCCTCAGCCAAAATCAACATATTTTCATAAAATCTGTTACAGTTTATGATTTAGAGGGTTGGACCTGGTAACGCCTCAAACTCTTAGGTTAGTTCTTCTGCATTCACAGTGCATTAGTGTAATAGTTTCCCTGTCAGATAATTAATAAAAAAAACCTCTTTAGAAGTGTTTTTTCCACAAAGTCATTAATCTCCCAATTTCTACTCTTACCAGCTATAAAGTTACAAGGATTATGCAAAGAGAACAAATTACTGATGAAGTATTTGGTGGTGTATTTTTTTTCCTTACGGACATTAAAACTCCTCTAAGTTTGGGATTGGCCGCTTTTGTTTTTTAATATCCCTTTGCCTAAAGGAAAGTCACTGCTGAAAGATAAAAGAAAAATAGCTTTAGCACCATGCTTGGATGAAGCAGGCCTGCTTTTGATTTATATTTATTGGAAATCTTTCTGAGTGTTAGCTCGTCCTTACAATTCCTAACAGGCTCTTTTTAAGCTGGGATAGACTTTGATGGCTGAGCGTGCCAGTGAGCTGGACATGCAAAAACCACCATGTGTGGTATTTTGTGACACTTGTGAAAAGGTTTAGGAGAAGGATCACCACGGCAGTCTGCTCTGTACAAAACTAAATCCTGCACAAAGCTGTGACTTTCCCCAGGCTGAGCTTTATACAGACAGCAGATAAGAAGGAATGTGGGGTGGAACGCCACAATTCCCATCACAAAATGAAAGTGAGAGGTGTAAAGGAAGCAGAGAAATTGTATAAAATAACCTTTTCAAGGGGAAAACCACTAATTTCCCTCTATTTTTAATTAAAATTTTAATTTTAAAAGCAGATGTTTGCAAGGTGAAGCGGTGTGTCATTGTGTGAACGGTTGGGACAGGATGTTCTCTGGCACCAGCCAGCTGTGGCCTGACTCTTTAGGGGATATTGACACATTTCAATTAAAATTCTTTTAAATTCCCCAGGAGAAGTTTTGATCTGTTAAATCTACTTTCGTGAGGTGCGCTGTCTGAGATGCATCTAGCCAGTTTGAATAAATAAAATCATTAGCACAAAATATACCCATTAATTTGATTTGAATTTTATTTAGTTTGCCTTGAGTTCAGGTTTCGTTACTAGTAAGCTGATTGCCTTAATTCACTTTTCTACACCAGTAATTTAAAATACTTTGAAGTATAAATTTCCTTTATAGTCTCATGACACTGAGAAGGAATGCAAGAAATGCATAACTAAGAAAAACCTGAAATAACATGAAAACAATAAAAAGGGCAGAGGAATTTTAGGGAAAAGTTATTATTTAAGTAACTCTCAGTAACACAGGTTTAAAATATTTTAACTCTTTGAACCCTGGTGTTTTGGACTGATTTTACTGTACAGCAGCTAAGTTAATGGAAGTTAATCTTATGTTTTTGCAGTATTTATAGCGAAATCCTTGCCCTTTGTTCTGAAGTTCTTCTGAGTTTTTTAGGGCTACATAGATAATGAAATCCCTTTTACCCACACGTAAGTTTAGTCTGTAAGGTGATGATTGAAAGTTGGGGATTAAGAAAATATTCAGCTTTACTTGTTCAAAGCTGCAATAGCCTTACCAACAGAAAAAGCACCTATAATAGTTGTAACGTTGATTCCATGGTAAGATGCTACTGAACTTTCCAGGTCTTTTAAGCTTTATTAGCTTACCAGCTTTATTTATTCGGTCTTTGATTTAAAACGTGTAGTTGGCCATTAAGGCACGTGGCCAGGTTTTATTCTCATGTCCTTCTGACAGCAGTTTTTAAGGTGACAGATCCACGTGGGGGCTATGTTGCCATAGCCTGGAATGAAGGGACATGCAAATACCTGAGGAGACTCCTGGGGCTTGTGGCCACACGAGGCTGCTTTGTGCTTCAGTGAGGATGCTGGCTTTGATTTCTGTGGTGTAGTGATTTAACCTGGATGTAGGAGATGTGAGTGCACCTCATGAATTTATCCTTGACCTTGAACAGGGAAGTTAAAAAAAAATTTAGATGTGAACACAATTAGTAACTATCAAACCCCCTGAGTTACTTGCAGCTTCAGTTATCTGTGGTGTGTGGTGCAAAAAACAAACAATAAACAAAAAAAAGAGGAAACATTTTTATTGATTTATTTTACATATTTTTGTTTTGGTACATACATCCTTGGGAAAGTAAATTGTTGCACACTGATTAGTGGAATGGGACCACAATTTTTGCCTATGGACTTAAGGAGCTAGTCCTGCTGCATATAATAAATATAACAGTGCCGTGATAATATTTTCACTGTTGAGCGATGCGTATTAAGAAAATACTAGATACACTGTAAACTCATTGAAAAATAATTTTAAAGTTTTATAGCTACTTTTGGTCATCGAGAAGACAACCTTAATCTGAAATATGACCTCTGTTAGTTTTCAAATTATAAATATCTATCACAAAAAAAAATAAAATCTGTGTGATTGCACATAAATATATACTGATAAGCATAAAGTGGGTTTTTTTCCCTCTCTAATCATTTTTATTTCAAAGCTTTAAAAAATTATTTGAAAATTAAGAATGAATGTGCTAAATTTGTCTCAAAACCAGGACTTGAATCATAAGCATCTGAAAAATTATCTCTTTTTGAGTGGAAATGAGCTGTGATACAGGCAGCTGTCACTGCTTTTGCTTTAAATTTATTTTCCTAGTGTGGCACTCAATTCACTGTGCAGAATATACTATCATGGAGCAGTTTCTTTTGGGCAGTCTGAGCAGAGGCTTCCAGTTTTGCAGCTTTTTCCATGCCCCCCACACCTCCTGGCCCCCCTTTTTGTGGTGGCCAGGTTGTGCTCTCCAGGCAAGAGGTGCCGTTCACCCTGCTCTGCAAATTCTTTATCCTTGTGGGCCATTCTCACCTGCTCTTGTCCCCCAGGCTCTCCCTCACAGCAAAGCTGCTGGGCTCCCTTCCTTTGCCCATCCTGCTGTTCCAGATGTCCCCTCACCTGTCCTGTGAAAGGGGACCAAGGGGTCAGCTGGCCCTGGGTCTCCAGAGGTGTGAGGAATGGATTTGTGGAGGGTTCTCAAAGGCTAAAAGCTCACATGGTCTCATACATCTGTGTGCAAACTCTCAGATAAGGGGTGCTGACTTAGAGAGGCCGTGGAATAGAGAAGATGTTGTTGCGAGAGAAATTGAACTGGAAACAAGTTTGAAATGATGGCCTTGCAAACAGACCGGGTATTTTGGAGAATTAGAACAGTGAAAGATGCAAGACTGTGTGGGGCAAAATAATGATTGGTGTTAGAAGTATAAGCAGCATTATGTGGCAAAAGCTAATAGGCTGGAAAATATTTATAATGTCTTGTAACAAAGAAATACTTTGGCTTCTGATAGAATGGCGTTGAGTTTTACATCTCTTGTGTCTCACCCTTCTATGAGATTGATAATGGAATAAAATCTCTAAAAATGCCTCTCATTTGCCCTGCTTCTGTAGGGCTGGGTTTTTCCAACACAGGGAGCCGCTGTAAAAAGAGTCAGAACTCCCAGGGATATGGTTCACAAGTCATGGTAAATCTTTTGGGTTTCTGTGAAGTTGTAGAGCTGATGAAAATTCATATACCATATTGGACAAATGTATGTGTGTCAGTATTGCTTTTGTTGTCATGAACCTTGGAGAAGTTTGAAGAGTCATTTTCCCCTTTTCCTGAATGATTTTTTTAAAACATAGCTTTGATGAGCCTGTTGGGGGTGGGAATTACGCATTTTGATGTTTTCAAAATATTAATGTGCTGCAAAATGACTGCTATGATTTTTCGTAGTGAGCTGCTCTTTCTTCCCAAGGTGTGTTTCCCTCTTCGGTACTAGATAACGCACTTCCAATCTGGACAAACTCATTTTCCACTAATACTTCCAGACCTGCAGCTCCTTTGCATATATTGAATCCGTATCTAATGTGTCACTCAGAGATGCTGGAGTGGTCTGATGGCATCAGTGTTTCTCTGGAGAGAGTCACTCACAAAGGGGGACAGGAATGCTCCTTTGCCATGTTTTGTCAAATTATTTTAAAATCAAATGATTTAGTTCTTTTTGTATGCATTTCAGATCAGTAGAAAGAAGATAAAAAATTATGGTTTGGGTTGTCTGATAGATCTTGGAGTGTTCATTTTCTGCTAGAAGACTTGACTGATTGAGAAGTCATCAATAGCTTTGCTGTACTTTCTAAGGGAGAACCTGGATCTGAATAAGTTATTCCACAGGCACATCGCCTTGAAAGTTTTAGTTTGTATTTAGCCAAATCTTCTGATCTTTCTTCTCAGGCTGTGGCTTTCAGTGAAATGATTGTACTGCTAAAAGAATACAAGATTCACTTACCACACCTGGTTGTAGACCCTTGTTCAAGCATTCCATTTACTGAATTTACTGAAGAACAAAATCCTTGCTAGAGTGTTTTGCAGGGTTTACAGCATTCTATCAACAATGAATAGCCTGCCCAACAAGTATTTAAATTCTAATGAAACAACCCCAAAAATATTAATTAATAAATTGCAGAGCTGTGTTTTCACAGTTTTAATCTGTTTGCCTTTGGTTTTAGATAAAGACTCCTGGCTGGTTTGGGGTTGTTCTGTTCTTGCTTGAGATAATCATCAAATAATGGCTAATTCAATACGATGATCAATTCAGTTGCAGATTAGTGTAGCATTCAGCAGTAAAAATAAATATCCCAAAACTGTACACTACCCAGAGTAGTGTTTAATTCTAATACAAATTACACTGGATGTTTTACAAATTTGCATGGCTTGTTTGCAGTCTCGCGGTCAAACCAAGATAATGAGATCTAAACACTAGGATTTAGGCTTAGGCACAAATAACTCAGTGTCTCTAAAGGCTTTAGGCTGCCTTACTTTAGCATATGCAGCTCTTAAGTTTTGCGACTTCAATCCCTGATAAACGGGATTTTTAAAATATGAAAAGAGCTTATCATGAAAGAAGGAACACTCAGTTTATTGTTCCAGGTAAAGTCTTTTGGAGGTGATTACTCTCTCACTAAAACATTGTGTTCAGTACTCTTGTGGCACAGGCATCTGTCACTCAAACAGATGTCACCCCATAAACCTGAAAATACAACTTTTTTTTTCCTGTTCTCTGTGGATAAGTGAAGCCGTCAGGTTGATACACTCGGTGACATTTGTTGAAGTGACAGATGTTCACGTCTAGTAGCCCTCAATGGGGAGGTGACCTTGCTGTCTTAGTGGGAGTTCTATGTCAAGTACAGTAATTATTTGTATGCAGAGCATAGGTGCCTTTATGAAGGCTGAAATTCCTAAGGATCTTTTTGTATTCTGGGCTGTTGTGTAATGGAGAGGCTTGGAATTAGACAGCGAGGTTTCAGCATTTGGCTTTAACCTGCCCTAAAAAGAACAAGATTAACTCAATTAACTTTGTAGATGTAAAAAATCTCAGAACACCAGAGCTGTAGAGAATGAGTGTTGTAAGAGCAAGCCCAAGACTCGATTTTTTGCACTTGTGCTTTTCTCCTGAATGGTCTAAATGTTACAATCAGTCTAATGTGGAGGATTCATTTGATGAGGGATGTCAGCAGCTGCATGTACAGAGAGAGAAAACTTCTGGTCTGAAGGAATGAAATCTCCAAACATTTCTGGTCAGTTTTAACTCCTGGTGCCTGGTGCTGTCCTTGCCAGGCAGATGTTTCAGCATTGTTTGCACAGAGCATTGTCTGGGAAAGGTGAGGGGAGCTTTTTGAGCACGCTGGGTTCTTCTTGAATTAGCTTTTGGGTGACTGCATTCACTCAGGGAAAAATAACAGTTCAGATGGTTCCGTCTTCACTGCTCTTGTCTGTGGTAATCTTATCAATTTCTGTGCGTGTATTCGGAATTTAATGTTTGTTATTTGTCATTATGCTGGGTCTCCAAAATTGTCCTCTTTGGACAGGCAATCTCTACTTAACCCTTCCTTGTGGGGCATGGCTCATCTTCATTCAGTTTCCCCAAATGATTTATTTCTGCCTCTCCTCAGCCCCTTTATTTTCTAGCTGTTCTAAACCCGTACCCAAAAAGTTGTGTGGCAAGCAGTCCTAGAACCTACCTGCCCGTGGCCTCAAAACTGCCACCTCAGTCTTCCAACTTGATTCCACGCTTACTGATTTTTCATACTGGAAGAAAAGAACCATTTGTTTCCTTTTCACCTTTTCTATGTCATTTCACGATATGCAAATCTTAAAAAACATACCCACATATATTTGGGATTGCTGAGATGGGTTTTTAGTTGAAAATTCAGAGACAATGCCTTGTCAATTGACAAGGCATTGTCAATCAACACCTTGATCTTTATATATGAACCTCTTGCAGCTGTTATTCCCAAGTCTCTGTGAAGTAGTACAGAAACCTAAACTTAAGGTTTACATTTGGCAATGACATTTGGTTTGTTGGTTTTTTTTTGTTTTAAAAGTGAATTCTTAGTTTCACCAGGAGTTTTGCAGGTGAATTGGTAGTGCAGTACTGAGGTCAGTAAACCTCTGGCATGTCTCTTGTGTACAGCAGGGATCCTTGGCTCTTCCTTCCAGAGATTACATGGTGTTGGGGAGAGCCCTGGGTTTGGTGATAGGCTGGGTGAATGACTGCAGCAAGAACTCAGCGACTGCAGGATGGGTGCCTGAGCGTAAAAGCAAATAGAATTTTTAATTAAAAAAGAAGGTCAACAAACATCTGTGTAGAAATATGCTTGTGTTTGCCACATGAATATGTACAAAAAAACGTGGTAGTCATGACTGCCATAAGAAGATTACACTTCCAAGAGGTAAAAAATGAAAATCAATGTTTAAGCATCTGTGTCTGAGTCCTCAAATAAGCAGTGGCTTTTTTTTTGTTCATTTGTTTGCTTAATTGTTTGTGGAGCTTTTTTCCTGTGTTTTTTCTTTTGCTTTTATGCTGCTGGACTTAATATTTCTGTGCTTTAGTTTCTTGTCAGCAAGCTGGGATTAACAGAACACCTCTGAGGAACGGAGTGAAGGTTAATGTATTAGCATTAAGCACTATAGAAAAGCTATTGAGAAAATTAATAATGCACTGCCCTACTCTCAATTTGCATTGTGTGCAGTTCTAGGTTTGGTTTGCTTCCCTTTTTGCTGCAGCTCACTTGACGTCTGGGTTACAAGTCTCAGGCTGTTTGCACATAAAAATTTTATCCTCAAAAATTTTGTTGACTTAACAATTCAGTTTTGGTAAGTGAAATTTTAGACTTTTTTTTTTTTTTTTTTAGTAAACAGTTCATAGGCCTCAATATTGTGGTGTTGCATTAATCTTGTGGGAGTTGACTACAGAGTCCAACTTAGCTCTTCTCTATGTATTTTTCATGCCGATTTTTCTACTATTTATCCTATAAAAATTAGTTCGGTATATTAAGTTCTCATAATGTCTGTTTCCATTATATTCTTGTTTGTAGATTACACTGAGGTGTTTTCTAAACAGAAAAACAAACCCCCAAACATCCTTTTTTTTGGTAACAAGACTCTTTTTTCAGAAAAGTTTATTGGCTTGAGGATGCAAAGTTTCTTTTGGCACTTTTGAGGAATTTGCCCCACCCCCAAAGGTAAACCATTAAGAAAACAATTAAACAAACTAAAAGTAAACCCAAATTCCTGCATTTTTATTAGGAATGTTTATGACGTTTTGCCATATAAAATGCCTTAAAGTTTTCTGAAATTTAGTTGAAAGTGAGTGAATCTTTTATCGTAAGAACCAAAATTATTAAAACTAGTCTGAAAATAGACTGCTGGCACAACAGATTTTGAAGATAAATATTTTCGATAGCTCCAGTATTTTCTTAAGGTATGTTTTCAGTGAAAAAAAAAAAAAAAAGAAGCATATGGTGTAAACTCAACGCTATTTTTAAAAACTTGTTAGGTCCAGACTTGTTTTGATTGATCCTTATCCTTTTAGTTAAGAGACTGCATTTGTCAAGCATATCTTAATGAATTTTCTTCACTACAGGAAAGGTATTCAAGTTAGTGACCTGCAAGTTTTTATTTTAGCAGGGAAATTGGTAATTTTTTCTCATTCTTGCATGTTTTATGTTGCTGCAGGGACCTGATCTGTGTAGAAGTCTGTGCATACTTTTCAACCCAAAGTACACTCTCAGGGGAGGATTTTTATCTTTCAGCTGGGTATAAGCTCATTGCATGAGTCATCAGACAGGTGCTGAGTTTTTTGACTGTGGTAAATGTATCCTGTTATTTGATTTCTAGTAAGAGGGAGAAAGGCAACCTCTGTCCTTCTGTACAACTTCACAGAGCAAGAAAACGTAATTGACGAGTACTGAAAATGATTTGATGTGGTTCTGCTACTCAAGTTTCTCTGCTTTTCTAGACAGCCTGACCTCCTTATTTTCCATCTCTTGCTTATTTTCCTTTACAGAAGGACAATATCTGCATTTTCAGAGCATTCTTTACCTTTGTTTCCTATCTGTGCATTTACTGTTCCCTGTCTTATTTTGATGTAATGCTGCCTCTAACATTGTTACGTTAGAAACATCTCTTTGGCAGCTTGGGGAAGACTAGCACTACAAGGCATCAGAAAGCCTTCATATAAGTAGCCCTTTTGTGCCTGATCCTGTTCCATGTCTGGTTATCCTTTGGTGTTTGGTTGTGTTTCTGCACCTTTCCTGGATTTGATGCATTTAAGTACCATGATCCTTCTTGATACTAATATGCCTTTGAAAGCTGTTTTTGGTGGCAGACGACTGTGCAGGGTCCAAAGACTTTTCAAAGCTTCTGTGGATGTTAACTATCAGGATGTAAATGCTGATAGGAATGATGGTAAGACAGCTCACAGAAGGAAGTTCACGTGCAGTGTGTTGTCTAGGAGGTTTGATTCTGCAAGGTTTTTAATGATCTGTATATGACTGAACATTTGTATATTTTAGTTTCTTGTACTTCCCATATGGAATCCTGGTTTATCGATAGGCTTTTTTAACGTGTAGGAATGCAAGTGGAAAGTACAGTGTAAATAGCCCACCAGGAAGACACGTTTAAGTTGCCCTGAATATTTTTTATCTGCCCATGGTCTGCAAAGGCCAAGTCCCTGAGCTGTGTGTGTCATTCTTTCAGAATCCTGACACCTGGCCAGAGCTATGTGGCCCTGTGGGAAGGATGTTATTGTTGGAATTTGAGTACCAAACCTCCAAACTAACCATCCTCAGCAGCAGTGTGACCAGCAGAACCAGGGCAGTGACTGTCCCCTTGTGCTTGGCACTTCTGAGGCTGCGTCCCAAATCCCGTGGTCAGGTGTGGGCTCCTCGCTGGAGAAAGACACTGAGGTGCTGGAGTGTGTCCAGGAAGGGAATGGAGCTGGGAAAGAGCCTGGAGCACTAGGAGTGGCTGAGGGAGCTGGGGGAGCTCAGAATGGGGAACTTCTTGCTTTCTGTAACTCCCTGACAGGAGGGTGGAGCCCAGTGGATGCCATTCTCTTCTCCCAGGCAAAACGTGACAGGATGAGAGGAAATGGGCTCTGCTTATGCCTGGAGAGGGTTAATGTTAGGGAAAACTTCTTCTCCAGAAGGATTGTCAAGCAGTGGAGCTGGCTGGCCAGGGAAATGGTGAAGTCACCATCCCTGGAGGGCCTTAAAAGACACAAAGCTGTGGCACCTGGGGACATGGGTTAGTGGTGGACTTGGCAGAGTTTGGTTACTGATTGGACTCGATGATCTTAGAGGTCTTTTCCAACCTAAATAACTCCATGATGTTTTCTGAAAATGGTACTCTTTTCCATCAAATATTTGTATTTGGATTATTTTCAAATGGTACTTAAAATCTTTTGGGAAGATGCCATTCGTTCACTCTTGTAATTTTTAATTTCGTCCCATTTTCTCTTAACACAGCATGACTTTTCTAATCTGACTCCCCTCCCCCAGCTATGACCAGCTGTGACAAATTATTTTTTATCAGCCAGTGTGGCTTTTGGCAGACCTTTTCTGCAGTCAGTGTATCCGAGGGGATTGCTGCTACATCTGTCATGGGATTGCACAGCTCATGGCGTACACGAATTCTTACCTCTCAGGGCATTATTTTTCCCTTTTGAATGCCAATACAGATCTTTGTGATGGTGTTAAGATGTGTTTGAGCCTTTAACAGCATCACAGGCAATGCCAAGGTGACTGTTTCAGCACTCACCCTGACAAAAAAGACTGCAGACATTTCCCACGTTGCTCCTTCAAACTGCTGCCAGTGCAGTGTCTCTGGTGGGTGCTGTGCTGCAGCAATGCTGTTGGTGTGGATTGATTACAAATATGGTCACAAAATGTGCTATAAATTAGTGTATAATGTAATATGGACATTCAGGGTACAGAAATGTACCCCTAATCCCACTGTGTAGATCTTCATCTGCCTTCAGGATGAAGAAAGATGCAGGGTGTCAAAAGGGGATACACCCTAAACATCTCCCCTTTCCTATATGCATCCTGTCCTTGTGCTCATTGTGCTCACTCAGTCATGAGGGAGCTCCTCAAGTTTCTCTGCCCCCCTCAAAAAGGCCTTGCCTTGTAACTTTTGCTGTAAGTGAGTCATGCATTTTCCTGAGCAGTTCCAGTCTGACAGCCTTTTTGGGGTGACCTACTAGTAGTGCCCAGCAAGTGCCGGGTGTTGTGGATTAGGTGGAACATTTACAAGCCACCCTCAGTGTCTTCCCAGTGGTGGCAGAGCCCAGTCGCCAGGTGGGTGCCAGCTCATCTCTTAAGGGGGTGATGGACACAGAGCTTTAGGGAGACAGCCCTGAGTGCACACAGCAAAAACCTCTTCTCCATCATCCTCTGTACACAGGCTCCAATTATCCTGCTTTGCTGCTAAATCCCATTCGCTTAAAAACCTCAGTGAAGGAATGGTGAAAGTAGATTAGGATAATTATTAACCACGAGTCCTCTGTCCACCTTGCTTCCTCGTCTGGAAGAAATTATCCCCTGCTTAAGTTCAAGTGTGTTAATTGCTCTGCAGCATAACAAGCTCTTAATCTTCAGGCTTCTAAAGAAGTGTCCTCTTGTGCCTTCAGATTTTCATCAGCTTTAGGCTTCTTTGTCTGCTTTGCGTCGCTTAAAGAAAAATTAATTTAAATACTTGCCGATCTATAATAATAAAGCTTTAAAAAAAAATTCATTATAGGTCTTTTGTAGGTGACTTGTGAAGTAAATATTTACTGAGGGCCGTTCCATTTTAGTGCACTGCGGGTGCCACTTTGAAATTTGGTCTTTGGGTATGGGTATATTACAGTTCCTCCCACAGATAACTTTAATGAGGTACCAATATTTCCTCTCTAAAATACTTTTTTCTGATCTGCCCAACTCCCATTTGTTTTGCAGCCTGTATTATTTAATATTTATATAGGCAATCTTCTAAAATTTGTGTTATTTACTGCAGGCTGTCATGCCAAATAACGCTTAGGGTATCAGGAAAAAAAAATAATAAAAAATATATATATATATACTCCAGTAATCGCTGGGATGTGTCCTTAATCTCCTAGATTAGGAGAACAGATTGTGACCACTGACTTTACGTAGCCCTCAGGCCCAGCCATCTAACACAGCCAGCAAGCCCAGGGGTGGCTCTGGTGTGAAATGCTGTAGTGTAAAAGCTGGTGTTAATGTCTTCCTCTGAGTGCTGCACTGCGCCTTGGCAGTGTCCTCTTGGGACACCACCCGGAATTCAGCTTGCCCAGTGTGTTAACTTGCATTCCGAAGCTGGAATTCAACACCAGTCTAGTTCAGCAATGTGGCATCAAATTATCTGTGCGTTTGCTACTTGTTTTGTCAAGTGTGTTAGGGTTCTTGCAAAATTACTGCATCATGTTTTAATGTACCTTTTTTTTTCCAAGGGTAAGTACAGAAATTACATTTAAAGATAATATTTCTGTAAACCGACTCAATCCGTGAAACTCACGGTCAGTTAAAGGTTCCAAGTCTATTGTTTGCAAGACGTGGGGCCAAATTTCTTGTGGTGCTTTGAAGCAGAGCTGTCTGGTAGTGTTTCTGCCTGGGAAGAGCTCAGTCTGCTGGGACACGCTCAGCCAGCCTGCAGACGTGTGCTCCAGGCAGGGCTGTAAACACTGCAGTGTGTTTTACTGCTGCCTGCCAGGGTGTGAGGGCCACGCCGGGGCAAGGCAGGCTGTTAGTCTGCATCCCTCACATCCCTGCCTTTGACTCTGCTGGAACCTGTCTCACGATTTTTTTTTTTTTTTTTTTAACGATTCAGTGGTTAAATAACAAAATATATCATTTGTGATGGGGAGGGATTAAAGGAGTTAATGGCTGTGTTTGCTTTCAGAGGCATGTGTGCCTTCCATCAAAATAAATTAGTCTCTCAGGCTTCTGAGGAGAGTATTAGACCTAACATCTTAATATATTCTAGAGCTGTGTGTCTGAGAGAAGTGAATTAAAGGATTTTAAATTTCTAATTACTTGAGATGTAATTAATTTCCTCCTTTTTCTTAAACAAAGTTAGATGAGAAAGTGTGGTTTAAAGAGGCAGAGAGGATGTGAAGAGGAGTAACTGTTATCCTGTGAGAACTGCTGCAAAGCACTGAATTAATTTTATTTTGTGCATGACAGATAGTTATAGCAGGGCTGTACAGATACCAAGTCAGTGCTTCGTTTCTGTTTGAGAAACATTTTTTTCTCCTTGCTGTTGTGAGGCGTGTAACACCCTGAGGACCAGCACCTTGGCCTTGCACGGGGTACCTGGAAAGCTCTGTCCCGGGTGCAAGCCAGCTGCTACCTGAGCCCCCTGTGCCTGCAGGGAGGTGAAACTCTGCAGCAGAAATAACTCCTGACGGTGCAACTAACACCAGAAAGAATTATTCTGAGTTGCCCTCTCTGTAAGGTTATAGCTCACAACATCTGACTGGGGTTTTGTGGCAGCCCTCAAGATTTATCAGTGCTACCTGGTCTCCCCTTTATATCCTGCAGTAAATTTAAGGAATTCACAGCTTCTGACTTCTGTCTGCGTTGCTGGCACCAAATGTCAGTTCTACTGAATTTCTCAGGGATGTGTTTAACTGCGCACAGTTCGGTGAGGAATCCACCCACCAACCACCTCTGCTTTGACCAATTAAGAGCACTCTAAAACTAATAAATATAAATTTTGAAAGCAGAGATGCTGCATTGCCTTCAGATATTCTCAGAGCACTGTCAGTATTATCTCTGGGTTGCAGAGTAGCTCAGTGCTGACTAAGGGCTGGAAACCCTTCATTGCTGCACTCTGCTGCCGCAGTAGTAATTGAAGATCTGTCTGCTAGGATGTGTCTTCCACATCTCAGGGCTTTGTTTGTGCAAAAAGGAAGGTGAATGAAACTTGATGATGGGGACTGGGCAAATTTTGCAGCAGTAGCTTGTCATAAAAACGAAGCCTGGTCATAAAGTCTTTTACCTTGGAACATTAAAAGAATGTGCTCAAATTAAGGTGAATTTCTAACTTCCACATTCTTGTGCCGAGAGCATTAACTGTGCTCAGGCATCCTGAAAGTGGAGGTTACCAGAGTCAGATTTGCAGCATAGCCTTTCCTATCATCCAGAAATACAAAAACCTCTCTCTTCCCATGGCTCTGGATGCTCAGGCAGATCCACACTTGTCACAGATGAGATTCTCCCTCAAACCCGGGCAGTTTTCATCAGCATCCTCATACGCGGATAGTCACGGCTGCTGGGTGGGATCGTGGCTTTCAGCTCTGAAGACAAATAAACCCTGGCTATTGGCAGCACCTTCCAGGCCAGTTGTGCCTGCAGTGATCTCGGAGCTCTCAGTGTGAGTGTTCTGCTGGGGGGTGCTCGTGCAGAGCCACTCCTTCCCAGCCCTTGCTCGGACACAGCTGTGAGGCAGGATGGCAGTCAGTCATTCTTCAGTCAGCTCCTCAGCAGTAGGTTGCTCTACTGGAATACAGGGCCAAGGTGTTGATTGAATTCTTCCTGGCCATTTTTGTGTTCTCTTTACTGTTCTTTCACAAATAAGAGTTTTTCCCCTCCATCTTGCCACCTTTACATATACCCTGTACAAGTCATCTTCAGAGAATGAGCTGCTGATATCAATGAGCATGTGAGAGATGCACATGAAATGTGCTTTTTTTGGGAGTCTTTTGGTTTGTTTTTTTCCTGTGGGTTTCATTTTATTTAAATCTCATGTAAAGGCACAAAGCTCATCTTAACACCAGGGTGGGGTCCTTGTAAAGGTTCCATTGCCATCCTAAACTGCAAAATAATTAAAGTTATCTACTGAAATAAATCTAATATATTGCTGTTTTGAAGTGGACAAAGTAACTTCCTTTCCTTTCACTTTGTTTACAAAAACATTTTTACACAGCTCTCAGAACCTCTTCTGCTGTGGCTTTCCAGAAGAAAATTTCCTCTGTCCAAAGCATTAGTGGGGAAAAAATGGAAAGCATTGGGGAAATAAAAGAGTAGTTTACAAAAGAAACTAAATAATACTTTTCAACTACCTTTATCTTATTAGCTGTTTGTTGGTTTTCAGTTGGTTTACCTGGTATTCAGCTGGATTCACCTATACAGAGCCTTTAGGTCAGCAATGACAGGATGCTTCTTGCTCCAGACGCATTCTTTGGGAAACCATTTATCCAAAAGTGTTCTGCTGTATTGAAATAGAGATTTCTAACTGGAGTTCTGTACTATAATATTTATTTTCTTCCCAGGGTGCTCAGCTCTTATTTCTTGCTTATAGACTTTTCTCCTTTCAAAAATCCTTCTTCTTACTTGTGTTTGTGCTGCTGCCCACAGCTACTGGGAAACAAGCTATTTGGAAACTTGCAAGTCACTGGAATAAAGCAAGGTTAATCTCCAGTGTTTTCAGTAACTCAGTGTCAGCAACAGCATTTATAACCTGCTCCCCGAGAAAGGCCTAAAGCTTTAAAGAAATGAGGATGAAAGTGACACACCAAACTAATAAATGTTGCATAATGGGGTGATTTTGGTGGTTTTTTTTTTTTTTTTTTTTTTTTTTTTTTTTTTTTTTTTTTTTTTTTTCCCTTTTTGCAGTGCTACATCTGCAGTCTTAGCTCACTCCAGCAAAATGGCAAAAAGGAAAAAGGCCATTTAACAACCTTCCTGCCACCACAAATCTGTATTTGGAACCATATCCTTACACAGTATGAAGTGGTAAAATAATTGTCAGAGCTGTTTAGGTCAATATGTCCTCTGCTGGGATGAATAATGATTCCTCCTGAGAGGAACTGTGCTAGCAGGCTGAGAATCTAGGCAGAAGATCTTGGCACTTCTGTTCATAAAAAGTGTTTACTTATATTTTGGAATGAGGAGTCATTTTGTCTAAAAGAACTGGAATTGGGTAGGTTTTTTCCATAGCTTGGTGCTGCAGTGCTGTGCTGCACAAAGCATCGTTTTCAAAGCGTGGCTGGGAGCTGTGGCATGGTTTGCCTCCTGCAGAGGAGAATGCAGGCACCAAGATTAAACCCCAGGGTGAAGGTGGGCAGCAGCAGGAACAGCACCACAGACACTGATTTTGTGCTGCATTCTCCTCTGTTTTTCTGTCTCCTGAGGGGGTGTCACTTGACATCTCCAGTATCACAGATAGGCAGAGTGAGGTTCTCAGAGCAGGATCTGCTTGACTGATTCCCTCTGAAGCAAAGGCATCTGGAGCTTTAGGGTCAGGTCCCGCCCCAGGAGAAAGAGCAAAGGTGATCCAAAGCCTCTCACATCCTGCTGCATCCTGTGAGCAGAGACAGCTGGGGCTTGTGACACCTGAGACGTGACTGTGTACCAAAATGCCTCCTGGTGTGAGTCTTCTTGGTGAGAGGGGCAGAGGGGAGGGAAATTTGTTACTTTTTAAATAGTCCTGGGATAACAGAGAAAGGAAGTTGCCCTGTGCTACCAGGACTAAGTAATGGTTGAATGATTGTGCCTGGAGGGCCACGCCTGAGGTGACCGAGAGACATTATTGATGGAAACTGGGTAGTGGTTTTTAACACTTGCAGGTGGTTGGTTGTGCTTCCCGTTGGATCTCATTGTCTGTGCAGAGTCAGCATTAGTTTCTCGGAACAGCAATAGAAACTAAAGCTGAATGACACGTTGTAGAAAAAATCCCCCGGTTACTGCCAAATTCACCCTCTAGAGCCAACTAATCAGCATATTTGTAACCTGGGCCATATCAAAAGACCAGCTGTAAGCGTTGGTACCAGTGTCTCTGTCACGCTGGCCTTCCTATATATGTATATATATGTATTAAATGTCTCATAGCCTGTGTATAGTTTTTAGTAGTTTGCTATAAGTTAATGAAACTCCCCCACACTAAGCAGTTATTTTATTAAATAGCTGAACAATTAGTATATGATGGACTAATTAAGATGAAGAATTAGGAACCTCACTACTGAGAAAGGTAAAATTGCTCTGTCCTTTGTGATTCAGAAATAGAAGGGAAAGAAGGCTCCAGTTAAGGGCTGCCATGTGATTTGTCTGGGTGGATGGACAGATGCAAGCGTGGAATTAAGGAGAACTGTGTAGCAGGATATTGCACGAAGGGGATATTGCACGAAGACTGCAGAGCCTGCCATGGCAGGAAGCAGACGAATGCCACAAAGGACTCAAGAAATGTTGCTAAAACCTCTGGGGCAGTGCAGAAATGCTGCGAGCCCTTGAGCCTGTTGTTTCTCAGGGAACCATTCCAAGTGATCCAGTGCAGCCAAAGAGGGGCTGCTAACCATGCACTTGACCTTGCAAACCCGAGGGTGAGCCAATTGCTCAGTGCCTGAAGTAACCAGAAGGGAAAGAGGCTTGGTGGAGAGATGGCTCCTCCAAGAGTCAGTCCTGAAGTGAAAGGTGGTGATGATCAACGCTGACGCCACACTTCGAGGTAACTTCAGCCCACTCAGCTTGTGTGGATGAGGTGTGATGAGGTGCTGTGAGGTGCCACAGGAGGGCCATTTCAATTGTTATCCATTATAAACTATGCAGATCCTGAGTTTGGGCATGCTTCAAGTCAAGCCTCAGATGTCATAATCTGCCCTGCAGATTTTTCACAGTCAGACTTTCCATAAATTCAGTTTCTGGGGGGTGTGTTTGTATTGTTGGAGGAGTTAGAGTATACCACGCTTCTGTATACCATAGTTCTGTATTCTAAATGTTTTTGGTAGTTTTACTTTATCTTGGAAAGACACTAGCTGTGGCTGAACATATAAAATTACTGAATCACACTGGCAGTCTTCTGATGAATTATTAGTGTGAAATGAAAAATTTACCACTGATATAATTTTGTGTAATATTGTATTTTACTGGTAACATTATTAACGTTCTCAGAGTTGCTCGAAGACCTATATCCAAAGTTTTTATCCTCTTTAGAAAAAGGGCAGTTAATTCCTTTGTGCTCAGCGAAGTGGGGACATCTGCAAATTATAGCTCTGGTACATAATTGCATGTTTTGGGTAGCGCACTGAATGCAAGTAGAAATACAAACTATGTGTGGTGATAAATATATCATCCAAGTCCTGCAAAATAAGCAGACTTTTGTTACTGCCTTCTTAATTGCAAATAGCATAATTGAAGTATTTCTTCTGTTCAAGCTTTTCAGTTCTCTTTTTAGCTTGAAGTGAAATTTGAGGGCACAGAAAACCCGGCATCAGGGCTCTCCTTTTGTCCAGTCACAGTTACTACCAAAGTGTTTCTTGCTCATCTACATCTTTCAAAACCAAAATCACAAGTTTTATTGCAGCACTTCTCCTAGCTTTTAGGGATTGCAGTGTTTTGTAAGCCTGGGTGTTTTCTGTTGTAATTTCTATTATAACGAATTTCAATAGAATGTTGACATAGATGTTTGTATTGATAGATTTAAATCACTTCATAGCGCTAAAATACCTGTGGAAAATTCATAAATGAGAAATAAAATTAATTGTAAAAGACTTAATAGCTGAAAGTGCAATTAAAACTATTTGGATTATAGTGCTTCTGTAATACTTTCTGCATCTACACACCACACCTAAGGATGCTGCATGTTGGGTTTTGCTAGGAGAACTGTGGAATGTGGGGGTGGTGCATTTGTTTGTAAGGACTTGGCAATATTAAAAAGCAAGCTTTTCTTTTTAACTCCTCTATTTTGAACTCAGAACACAAGGGGTTTGAAACTTGGCTTTCCTTGAATTATTTATGATGTGGAACTGCTAGACAGTGTGCTTTAAAAGTAAGAGATAAGCCAGAACAAAAATGGCTGTGGTGTCGCTTTGTCGGCACATCTGCATTTCTAAAGATTAGGCAGAATTTGATAACAGACTAAAGATTGTTTCATTCTTTGAGAATTCCTTCTCTTCATCTGCGTTGTGTTTCTGGAGCTGGTATCCATGGCAATTCACAGGGGTGATTTAGGAGCCACCCTTGAAAAGGTCTGTGAGAGTTCTGATTCTAACATACTTAACAACGCTGCTTTGGGAGTTCATTTATTGATGTGAACCGTTGTCAGCAGCTTATTTCAAACTTCCTCCTTCCATTGCTCATGGAATTTTTAGTTCTGTGGATTTTGGTTCCATATTTGTGACAAGTCTGAAATCCAAATGCATCTGGACTTAAACTGAATGTTTTTACAGCTTAGAACAAAACAGGAGTTGGGGTTTAGGTGAGCTGTAATGGCTAAAGATGGTGATTTAAACTCTTGGTGAGCTTTTAGTTATGGAGGATCAGTTTATAAAGTTTAATGAATTTACTCAACATTTGAATTCTGAGCATCTTCAAAGTCAGGTGTACTAAATCTTGTCTGAGAAGGAGAAAGGATCACACAGGACAAATACTTCCTAATGGTACTTGAATTTCAGGTACCTGAGGAGCTAAGAGCCATCGGTGTGAGCCAAATCCAAGGATTATGATTTACAGAGTCATTATTTCCCCAAGACTGTCTTTTCTTAAAAAGGGATTTATTTGTCTTTTGCTTGGAAGTGTTATGAGCTTTTGTGCTGCTCCAACACATTTCCCAGGCATTCCTTTAGCCCAACTCAATGATATTTTGGCTTGATCAATAGGTCTGTCTTGCTGTGAAGTTATATTTATTCTCTATTTGAGTTTTCATTAGTTACAGGAAATATCAGTTGTTTTTCTCTTTCCATTATTGTTCTCTCAGCCATGGATTTATTCCTTCATCTCCCCTTTCTTGAATTCCAAGCTCCCTTGGGAGCTCGTCTTATGATTTAGCAGCCTGAGGGAAATAAATAAATATCTGAGCTGAGCTTGTTAATTTCCTTCACTTGATATGAAATTTACTTTAAAGAAAGTTTGTGATTTCTGCTTTGATTATTGTATTTGGTACTTATAATATACATTAAATATTTAAGTTAGAGTTATTTTAATTTATCATCAGAGTTCTATTATGGTCTAAACTTGATCAGCAAATTTAATACCGAATTTCTTATGCACAATAGAAGGAAGAATATTTTTGGGATGCAGTAGGCCATAGTCCTTTGGACTTTCTAATCCTTAGAGATTGTGTTGGTGCATGTGTAATTTGCTCCAGATGGATTGTATACCATAGGATATTTTTTATATATTGTGAAATATATTTTTCTTGAGAAACTTTGTTACAAGCCCAGCAAGATCGTTCAGTTTTAATGCTTCCATCAAATCTAGGGAGACTAGGATTTGCCTTCTAACCAAAGAATTCAATACAGAAAAAGGTTTTATCTCCCACCTTTCCTGTATACATCTTTTGTCTTCTCTGTTTTCATAGTCTGTCACAGTCTGTCGCACTCACTTAACATCCACACATCACAGACTGTAAATCACAATTGAATTTTCCCCTTGGAGAAGCTGATGGACAACATTTTGATTGCAAGTACTTAACTGTTAGTTAAAAATAGATGGATTCATTCTGGAATTTCCAGCTATGGCACTGGTGGTTTTTTTTTTTTTTTTTTTTTTTTTTTTTTTTTTGGTTTGGGTTTTTTTTTTGTGTTTTTTTTTTTTTTTTTTTTTTTTTTTTTTTTTTTTTTGTGGTTTTTTTTTGTTTTTTTTGGGGGGAAAAAAAAAAAAAAAAAAGACCACAAATGGTTTATTTTGGAAGCTGATCAGTCCTGGAAGTGAATCACAGGATGGCTGAGGACTTGGTGCAGTCCTCCCTTGGCCTGCTGACTGTCATGCAGCGCAGGGTGCTGGCAGCAGCCTTGAGTGTGAGGACAAGCTTGGTGACCACCAGATTCTCCCTTTGGCAAGTCGTAAGGATTTCCCCATTGCCTCTGTCTAGACCTCATGTTAGGGAATACCCACTGTAGCCAACAGAAAGCGAGAACAGCCTTTACATAGTCCAACAGAGGAGAGTAAAGGTGGAGGAAATTAGGATGCATCTCTCTGAAGCTCTGGGGAGTGACACAGCTTGCAGAGACCTTGGAGTTCTCTGGAGTCAGCTGCCGTGAGCATTGCTTGCTCAGCTTCTAAGCAAAGATTCTTTGGGAATTGCACAGTTTGGCAAAGGTAAGAGAGATGCAAAGAAGGTAGGATTTGTGGAGATTATTCCTGGTGCTGTTAGATGTGGTGGTCCAGTAAGTAATATAAATGCATACTTAGCATGGCTTGGTGACATTTGCCTTTTCTATTAAATTATTCAAGCGACATTGCTTGTACAGGTTAGCAAACCATTAACCTGCCCAGTTGTTGAAAGCAAGTTGGTTTTTGTTAAAGTGTATCGAGCCATAAAATATTTTGTAGACATAATTGATTAATCTAAACATTTAGTTGGCTGTACTTTGGTATATTTTGGTGTGTTGTGACAGTTAAGCTTTACATGTATTTTTTCAGTACTGTGCTATAAAAGAAATCTCACTTTTGTGGATAAATACTTAATTGATTTCCAAGTCATGCAGACTTTCTTGGCTTCTGAAAATGAAGCAGTTTTCTTTATTGCATTTTCATTGATTCTTTTAATGGCTTTTAGTTACTCCCCCCCCCCCCCCCCCCCCTCCAATACATCACGTAAGACGAAGCACTTCCAACTTAAAGTACCCCTGTGTTCCCTGGAAGTGCTTCTCCATGTAAACCTATGCTAAATGTTTAGGTTGAAAAAAACCCTGTAACTGGCCCCCTGCCTGAAAAATAATGAAAACTTTATGAAAAACCATACAGAAAATGTAAAAATGCTTTTCTTGACTATTTAAAAAAATAATTTTGATATACTGCTGTGCTTGGAGAACACCTGTGTCAGCAGCAACATCTCTGGTCGCAAGGTTAAAACTTCATGGATTTTTGTCTTGGGATCAGTAAAAGTCTGAGTAGAAAGTTTAGGAGACTTTCTCTTCTGTAACAAAAATTATTTTCACCACTAGCCAGGCTTTACATATCTATTTGTGCATTCAGTTATCTCTGATGTCAGGTGGAGGCTTTATTCCTGTTAACCTGTAATTCGCCTAAAATAATCCCTAATGCTGTCCAAATATGCAATTTTATTGAGGACTAATTAAAACATGATTAGAAGCTGATAGCTGTGCTGAGAAAATGCATATTTGTCACTTGTGGACTCAACAGAATCGTAAATGCATGTTTTTGCCACTTAGTATTAATATTACTCTACAGACAATTTAGACGTTGTGAAGCCATTCAAAACTGCTCTACTAGACTGACTTATTAAAAACCTGTTATCTAATTCAACAGCTCATTGCTTTAAGCAAACCAGCTGGTGTGGCACAGAGCTAAAAAAGAAACCCAAAACCAATGAAAGATTAATTTGTTGGGCAGAGTTGGTTGTTTCATTACAAGAGATTTTGGCAGAAAGGAAAGTATAGCTTTTCTTTTTTTGCTAGTCAGAATAGTAATAAGTTTGTTGCAGTTGCTTTGGTACACTGCTTTGGTGAGTAGATGTAGAAGATCTCTGGCCTCTGAAGGAATTGGAGAGCTTTGCAAGGGTCTTGGAAAACAGATGTGGATTTGGGCTTTAATACATTCGGCTTGTGCCTTCCCCAGCTATTGCACCCCTGTTGGAGGATGGAGAATATCCATAGCCCTGTCCTTAGGAGCTGTTGTGCTAGCGATGGAATTTCCCAGCCTGGTGCTAATGTGATTAACAGGGATCTGCCTGGGACTAGAGCCAGTGTAATCCTTGCAGAAATAATCAGAATTCAGCAGGAATGTGCCCAGCAGATGAGGAAGATTGCACAGGTGCAGAAGGCTATAGAGCAGTATCTTCATACTTGGAGAAGATGGGGTAGTTATTTGGATTATGCTGGTTGCTTTGAGGTTATTGGAGCCTGCACTAAGGATGAATTTGTGGGTCAATTTCATCACAACTTATAAGCAATATGAGTGACTTTGACATCTAAATAAATACTGTAGTGGTTTAATGTGCTGGAGGTCACAAAGGTTCTGTTGTTCCACAGATTGAGACACTGATGCTGTGGTATCTTCCAAAAGCATGTCATAGAATCACGAATGGTCTGGGTTGGAAGGGACTTTAAAACTCGTCCCAATTCCTCTGCCATGGGCAGGGACACCTTCCACCCTCCCAGGCTGCTCCAAGTCCTATCCAACCTGACCTTGGACACTTCCAGGGATGGGGCAGCCACAGCTTCTCTGGGCACCTTGTGCCAGGGCCTCAGCCTCCCTCAGAGGGGAGACCTTCTTCCTAATACCTGACCTAAACCAGCGCTCTGTCAGTGTCAAGGCATTGCCCCTTGTCCTGCCACTATGTGCCCAAGCCAAAGGTCCCTCTCCAGCTCTCTTACAGCCCCTTTAGGCACCGGGAGGCTGCAGTATATGGTCACTCTGGAGCCTTCACTTCTCGAGGCTGAGCAGCCCTGACTTCCTCAGCCTTTTCATATAGCAGACGTGCTCCGTTCCTCCAAACACCTTTGTGGCCTCCTCTGGACTGACTGGCTCCAACAGGTCCATGTCCTTGCTGCGCTGGGGTCTCAGAGCTGGATGCAGCAAGCGCAGGTGGGGCAGAATCCGTTCCCTCAACCTGCTGGTCACTCTTGAAGCAGCCCAGGATGTGATTTCTTGGGTCAGTTCCTGAGGCCGATTTAAATTTCTCTGGACTGGGAATGAGTAGGTCTCATTTATGGAAAACAGTGGTGGCTGCTTTAGAATCTACCAGGGCGTTTTACAAAACCTATGCATGTACCTGTGAACAGCTCAGAGATTTTAGGAGGAATCTATCTACCTAACTCAGCCAGACTTAGTGTGATGCCTGTGTAATAGTAGCAGGTTGTTAATATCCTGGGCAATGACAGAAACATATGTGCATTCACAGTGGACAATTTTAGTAAACCAAATCCATTTATCTACCCAGCCTTCTGGGAAGTATATCTGTGACCTGAGGACTCACATTTCTGATGTTGGTTTGTTTTGGGTTTTTTTGCTTGGCTGGTTTGTTTTGAATGTTTGCTTTGCTTCCAGAAATAACTAATTTCTCCTGTGTCTGTTCTTTTGGAAGTATTTTTCTTTAAACTTTCTGTATCATTAGTAACATGCTTCTGGTTTTCCCTAAATTTACTCTCCTGAATGGCAAATGTTTGTTAAAGGTAGTAATTGTCTGAATGTAAACAGGAAAATAAACCATTAATGTTGGCAAAACATAGTTACATTCCGTGGGCAGTACCTCTGATTAATTAGTGTATTTTGAAGTAAGTTTTCATTATGTTCTCCCTAGAAAGTGGCTGTGTACATAAAACCCCTCCTGGCTTTGTGTTACGGGAAGGGCCTTGAGTGCCAGTGTTGAGTGGCTGCTGCCTCTTCCTTTGTAATCCTTCACAGTTCTCTCATGGGCTGTGTGAGTTCAACACTTAGAAGATGCTTTTACAGGATGGATAACCTGTTGTCATGAAAAATCTAATTTAAAACTATTAAGTAGATGTGAATGTTGTCCATGAAAATAACAATTAGGCTGGAATCTTGCCAGCATCCCTCTCATGGGGTCTGAACCAGACTCTTGTGAGGCAAGAAACACACAGAAGCAAAAAAATCATTTTATTATGGTCTTCAAAAGTCTATTAGTGCTTTAGTGGGCTTTCTCATACTGTTTTTCTAGAAGAAGAAAGAAAATTATTGCTGTCTGGAGTTATTCAGCATTGTGGTTTTTGATGGGAAATAGGAGAGGTTAAAATACCATTCTTAGTCTGGAACCTGCACAGACAACTGTGTTTGTACACGCTCATGTCCCTTCAAATTGTTCTGTCTGCCTTGAAAAATACTGCCATGTACTCTATTTGACTTGCAGAAATGAAATTTTCTCTAATGTCCAACATCATGAAAAATTTGATTAAATATCTTAGGATGGATTTGTCTTTCAAATGTTCGCTATCATTTTCGATTATAATGACTTGTAACATCAGGCAGAGACATCACCTTCATTGTTTGTCTCTATTTTCCCCCTCCTCTCCACTTCCATGTCTCCCCCCTCTATTCTGCTTCCATTTCTACTGTGGTATGACAAACATATCCTTGCTCATTATTGGGACTCTGATATGAGCAAGTGAGTATAAATTTCCCTTTGGCTGAGATTTTGGGTTGATTAACTTAGTCATAAAGGAAGAAGGCCAAATTGCCCTCTACATTTCCTGGATGTCTGATGGGAGTGCAGTCATTATAGCATCATAATTATACTGCAGAAGAACATATTTGGTGCTTTTTATATGAACCTCCCTTGACAGAATCAGGGCTGTGCTGCTCTTCTCCTGTTTATGACCGTGTCACTCACATTTTCTCAAGAACAACAAGCAAAAAATCACAAGGCTGTCTTGGTCAGTGCTGCTTGACTGCAGAGATGCATGCAATTTGAAGAAAAAATGTCAGTATTATGAATAAAATTAACCAGGGGATATCTTTTCTTGGCCGAGTGTGGGTCAGAATTGTCATCAGAAAGTGGCCCAGGGCTTGGAGACTCTGAAATGTTAAAATTCCCTCTGTAAATCCAGTCTGCTGGCTACTGCATTCCTGCCTCTCAGGTATCCATACAAGCTCCACTTCCTGACTTTTTCTCAGGGAAATTTTGGCAACTTTAAGTTTCAGTGCTGAACTGTAATAAATGTGTTCTGCAGCTTTAACTGAAAGCTGATTGCTGTGCTTCTGCTCCCAGTGGGATCTTGTCTGAAATATTTGGGAGTATCAGCTGGTGTTCTACATTTTCTTGCGGGCTTATACCTTGGGCTATGCTATTGTCTACAGATGTTAGCCCTTGGACATGTTAGATAAAAAACATCAAGTGAAAAACCTGAGGAGCTTGGGATTTAGTGCTGATAATTCAGGAATCAGTAGGGTGGTGAGGATGGCTGTGTTATTGCAGCTGCAGGTTCCTGAAGTACACACACTGGGTTTTCCTAGGGAATTCATAGTTTTGCAAAACCTTCCTAATGGATTAAATTTGAAATGTGGACTGGGGGGATCTAGGATGTTAACAAGCCTCCCAATTTTATATTTAACTCCTGCTCTTGCTTGGGCTAATTAAGAGCTTCACAGAATTGTGGGAGGATTTGGATTGAAAGGGACCTCAAAGATAATCTTGTTCCACCCCCTGCTGTGTGCAGAGACACCTCCCACTATCCTAGGTTGCTCCAAGCCCTGTTCAACCTGGCCTTGGGCACTTCCATGGATGGGGCAGCCACAGCTTCTCTGGACAACCTGTGCCAGGGCCTCCCCACCCTCACAGGGGAGAATTTCCTTTTCACATCCAATCTAAACTTACGATCTTTAAGTTTCAAGCCATTACCTCTTGCCCTGTCACTACCTGCCCTTGTAAGAAGTGCCCCTCCAGCTTTCTTTTAGCTCATCTTCAGAGTTTGGAAGATTAATGTTTAATGTTTTGGTTTGGTTTTTTTTAAGTATTTGTCATTCCCACGTTCTAGTACGTAAAGGAAACTGTAAGGCTTTTGGCACCTTCCTTTCCGCTTCCCAGAAAACCCTGTCATCCTCCTGCAACTTTGAGGATTGCACCGGGCAAATTAATGTGTGTTACTTTTCAAATATCTGCATCTGTCTGAATCCGTGTATAGTGTGATAATGCAGGCGTGAATCTGTGTGTGTCAGCTTATATACACATGTGCATCCCTATTCCTAAAATGAAATGTGAAGTCAGGCTTCCCTTCTAAAAAAAATAAGATTCTTCTGAAAGTTTTGTGATTTTCCAGAAGATACAGACACTCAGATGCTAATTGCCTCCAAAAGTTAACAGTCTGTGTTTGTGGACCCTCTGTTTTTGGACCTTTTGAAATTATTGCAGTATAAGGGAAATGAACAGTGTTTTTAGAAGCATTCTTTAAAGTTGCACTAAGTAGATTATTGTGCTTTTAAAATGTGATTTTTGCCCTTTTTTGAAATTTTTATTTTGTCCCTTGACTTCATGAAGCCTTTCTTCAGACTCAGCAGTTGGTAACATTTAATTTTCTGTCATTTAATGTCTTTAGAGATGTGTTGACATTTCTGCTTTACAGAATAGCATTTTTACTTCCTGTCATCAGCCTGTGTGTTATGAAGCACCATATTAACCTTTCTAGCACATTTAGGTGTTACACAAAAGACACTTTTTATGGAATATTATGCTACTCATTAAATAAGTGGTGCATATTGTATGAAAGAGTTGTCTGAACACTAAAATTCAATCAAGACAACCATGGGTCTATATATTAGTAGTTTCAGGGTACAGCACATAATTTAAAGAAACTCTGATTTGCCTTCAAGAAAAACCCCCAAAACCAGTCTCTGAAGTGAAGAGACAATGTTTGCTGCCCTTAACTTCTCATGGTTTTGTAAAAGTTTTGGTGTTGGGTTGAAAGAGCCAGCAAACACCTAAAGGAAGTGATAGGAGAGAAGGAAAAAAGTTCATGTGCAAGGCTTCTCACCAAGCACTTAATCATGACAGATTGCTCTGATGTGTGAGTAGTCAGAAATAGCAAGGGAATAGGTTTAACTGAGGGCAACACTTGTCCTAAAATGTTATTAGCTGTGTGCTTGATATGGTAACCACAGAATAGTTATTTTTCATAGGGCTTCATGTATTTTTATAGCTATTTAAAAGTACCAGAAAAGTACCAAGTATATTCAATCTCTGCTTACTCAAGAGTATTACATAGTGTGAGCAAGGACTTTACTCTGAGAAATAGTTCCAGCTGTATGGGAGTGTGTGCTGAAGTGAAGGAAGGTACCTGGAGCTGGTGCATCTGCAGAGGGCTTTAAAGGTTGAGGTGTTTAGGTGTTGAAATCCTAGGTCAGGTCCCCAAAGCAGTAGCAGTGCAGCAGTTTTGCGCTGCTTTCAGCTGCAGATTCTTCGAGCAGAGGTGATGAGTTCAGATACTGAGGCACTGGGAGCAAGCTCCACTGCTCCAGGTTTCAGAGCAGATTTGGCAGGCAGCAGGTCAGATGGAAATTGCTGATGGAAATTCAGAGGAGACTTACCCTGTTGTTGTCTTTCACTCTTTATATGAGGTCTTTTAAAGTTCCTGCATTTTTAATTTGTGGCAACCAGCTGAGAATGCTAATGACACTATCTTATGGTGATCAGTGACTTTTTCACGTGTCCTTCTAATCAGAACCTTAAAGTGATTCATAAACTCCAAACACTACACTGGCTTTTAGTTCACCAGGCAGTTAATGGTCTAATACATCTGGAGAATAAAAATCCAGCAATCAACCTTTATTTCTATAATTGATGACGAAAACGAAGTTAGTGACACGGGAGAAAGAGACTAGTAGAGGCGCAGTGTTTGTTAGGCTAGAAAAATAATTAGCAGGATTTATTCTAAACTGAAAGCATAGCTGAGAAATATTTGAGAAACAATGTGCAAAGTAGATGAATAAGGGATAAATGTGATCTTTAAAATGGATGTTCACAAGTTTTGACAAGTGAATGGTTCTGAACTCTGGTTCCTTATTCGTGTCATATTGAGATAAGGTCAATCTTAAGGTGAATCTGGGCCAGTTGGAGCTCTGAGCAACCTGGTCTAGTAAAGCCGTCCCTGCCTGTGGCAACGGGCTTGGAACTGGATGATCTTTAAGATCCCTTCCAACCCAAACCATTCCATGATTCTATAATAATCTAAGTCTTACATTGAAACTACAAGCTTGCATTTTAATTTCTGTTCAGTGGGCAGAACTAGAACTTTCTGCCCAAATTCCAGTGGCTATGGTCAGGAAGAAGCCTGACATAGCATTTATGTTTGTTGACATAAAATCCTATCTTTTGTGTCACCTCATGGTCAAAATGATCCTATTAAACAAGTTGGTTTCAGTCCAAGAAAACAACTTACTGTGAACGTTTGCACCCCAACTATTTCTGTTTCTAATCAGTGCAGCTCACAGGCCCCTAACTCTACTGTTGTCCAATTTCTTGATGCTGTTATGTGGCTCAGAGGCATTTGCCTGGTCCTGTTTCCTGTGGGGATATAATCTGTTTTATCCGAAGACATATCTACAATCACATTCTGAAGCTGAGGAGAGATTTTGCCAGGATGCCACAGATGCTGGAAAAAGCAGATTGCTGAGAAATGGAGTATAAAAATTCCTCTGTGGCATACAGAAATGGGCTCAGGATTTTGTAATAATAGGTGTGACTGCAGGCTGCACACTAAGCTTTATTTTCAGTTCCCAGGTGGTTCTGAAAGCAAATGTCAGAGCCTTATTAAATGAGTTAACATTATTGTTCGGCAGAAAAAGTCAAGTGGATCTTTTTGTTTGTTAGGGGTGTTTTAAAGAATATTTTTTCCCCCCCCCGTGTGATTTTGCTTTCTAGTGCGGACAAGTTGGCTTCCTTGTGGAAATTTTGCCCTCATTCTGTCTCAGTCTTTGCCCTGGTTGCAAGGGGAAAATGCAGTTACTAGGTGTCAGGGTTTTGGTGTGCTGCAGTTCGGGAGAACCTGCCTCAGAGACTGCTCTGCAGAGTCTGTTAAAGTGATTTTGTTACAATGATTTGGTGAAAAAAACTTCATTTTTCAAGAAACATACAAAAATCAGCAGCTGCAGATAGAAAGGGTGGTTGAGAAAGGCCAATGAGTGAAGGCACTGTAATAAGGAATACAGCCCGGGAAAAGTAATTTTGCAGTAAAATTCTGTTGGTTTTTGGGGTTTTTTTGTATATCTGTGCTGTCACTTTATTGGTGAATTGGTGCCCTCTTAGAATTCCTGATTGAGACAAAGTCACTGTTGGACATTTGTAAGTGGAGAGAAAAGATGAGATATAATAATCCATATTCACGGCCATGAATATTCATGGCATTGAATTTTGTCATTAGTAAGATGGAAGTATCTCAAATATAACTGTAGTATAGTTTTCATCACTGAATGATCGATTTGATAGATTTCAATGGCTTGTGCTGGATATGGTTGACAGGTTGGATCTTTTTTGATACATCAGTAAATACTGAGAAATTAAAAATTCCCCATTTTGCTCTTAGAACATCAGATCATATTGAGGTTTCAGATACTAAGGCAGCGAACCAGCAAGTCAGAGTGTTGCTTTTAAACATCTGGGATACCCAGTGCTCAATGCTGTTGCAAATCCCTGATTTTTAGCTGAAAGAGGGGTTTCATGGCTCTTTTCATCTACCTTTCCATGACTAAAAGCTTGTATTTTTTCATTTGTGCATATAAAAATATAGCACTTAAGAACAATGAAGCACTTTTGTCAGATGTGGAGGATAAAACCACAGTGAAAACTGGAAAATATGATTGCATTTCAAAATGCTAAAAGCAGTGAAAATGGAAATCGTCATATTCATTCAATCTGAAGTAATTCCAAATTATTCAAAACATGCTAATTCAAACACCATTGATATTTAACTTCAGTTATAAATAGAAACACTTTGAATTTGTTGAAAGATGAAAAAATCCCACGTTTTTAATGAAGAATTATTATAAACATTGTCATCAATTTATCTTGAAGTTGCTTAAAAGGATTGTGGAGAAGTTTGCCCTCTTTATTTTTCTTTCTCCCTTTTAGATTTGTTGTTTCTTTTCTCCCTTAGCAGTTCCGTGTTTTTTTGTTTTCTTGGGAATATTAGCACCTAACTGAAACCTAATTTATTGTAACACAAACCCAAGATTCCTAATAATTAAATTACTTCAGATTCAGATGCAAATTTGACTCAACACTCTGTAAAAAACTTTGAGTCTTACGAAATTTGTTTGAGGAACACTTATTGTTTTTGGTTTATGAATGCTGTAAGGCAGAAGGAAGGAAGCAAATCTTGTAAAAGATGATGCAGGTATTTTGCCTTTATTTTCTTGCATGATTTTAGCCTGTGGTCTGAGGGAGTTTAATGTTTCTGGAGGTATTTTTCTCCTGGCAGAGATATTGGTGGATTACAGGATGTGCTGAACAAGGCCAGAACAGCTGAGGAGCAACTGGAGTGCTCAGAGTTTAGACCTGATAAGGAATGGAACAGGCCTATTGTAAAGTCAAACTTACTTTGTATTTGTCTTTAACAAGTACTGTTTATCTCTGTTTAATTAGGTAAGTTAATGACTTCGACCTCCTGGTATTTAGTGTATGGAGATAATAGTTTATAACAATTAATTTCCCTAACTCCTCCCTAGTGCCAAACAATTAATCTTCAGAGGCAACCTGTTTATCAAATTTGGTGATAGCAACTTGGAATACAAACCTCAACATTTGAGCCCCGTAAAATTATTTATTTATTTAGTCTGGGAAGAGTGGTTTTTAGGGAGAAAGCACGAAGAATGCCATGTCATTTGGATGAGGAAGTCTAGGTAAGTGATTGTGCCTTTATAACTCAAGGAATAATGTTAACACAGTGGTTTAGATCCTCTGGGGGAGCTGCCCTCCTTCCTTCCTGTGCTGGCAGAGCTGTGTCGCAGCAATTTCTGTCTGAATTAAATCCTTAAACAAGTTTCTTACCTGACTGGTGAGCAGCAAACACGAGAAAACAACTCCTCTGCTGTATAGATAGTTTGAATAATAGATTGTGTGGTATAATGTGCCAGATATGCTTAAATAGACGCTGAACGGGACTGAGTTTGCGGGAAAAACTAGTGTTCAGCTAACCCCAGCACTTCTCCATCAGCATCTTCCAGAGGAGCTGGTAACCAGTTCAGAATAGGCAGAAGCCTGTGTGAATAATTGCCCTGGGAAATCAACATCTCCATAGGCTGCTTGCCCTATAAACCTGTAATACTAATGCTCTACTATGTTAATGTAGACATTCCTTCATCCCTGCGCTTATCATTCCAGTGAGTGTCCATCAGGGGAGAGGTGTTTTTTAGGAGCTCCCTGCCTTCCTGACACCCCACACAAGACAAACTTAACAGTGGGTTTGAGCTTGGATTTTTTTGTTTTCCGTACTTACCTGTGTGAAGTTGTTTACGTGCTCAGGATCAGGCAGCTCCATCTACAGAGTACTTTTGCCTGGCCTGAACATCCTCTATACCAAGTGGAAATTATATGAGAAATTTGTTGCTTTTAAAATTTTCAGTTCACTAAGAAAATCATTAAGTGGCCTGAATTCTCCACTCAGAATTAGTTAAATAAAATGATGCTAAGAGATGTCCTGTCATTTTCCACATTCAGAATGGAATAATGTATTATATTTTTAGTGCCAGAGTCTTTCATTGTAAGAAATATAAGATAGTCATGAAAATATATTGTAAGACTGAAAATAGTATTTCAATCAAAGACCATGAAATATTAATTTGCTTTTTTTGTCATGAATAGAATCCTCTGGTAATAATTTGATCCTTCCCTTGGCTTTTTCTTAGTATCAGGCTAGAAATTGGTGTTGCATCTTATTTTCTCTTCTTGTAGTTTGGTATTGGATAATAACTGTTTTTGTGTAGTTCACTTTGTTTGTACACAAATCCAGTGTGTGGATTCTGTCCTTTTGCTCTGTGAGGTCTGGCACTGCTATTCCAAGGGACTTCACTGAAGTGTGTAACTCTCTCCTTGTGTGCTGTTTTTTCTACTTGTCTGCTTCTTCTAAGTGGTTTATTTTTTCTAAATCAGCTCTTGATCACTTTCTCTAAATGAAATCTACATCCCCTTGAAATAACTTGACATCTTAGAATGTGCTGAGCTGGAAGGGAGCCACATGGATCATGGGAGTCTAGCTGCTGTGCAGGACACCTCAGTAATCTCACCCTGTGCCTGAGAGCTTTTTCCAAGCCTGAGAGCTTGAACTCTGTCAGGCTGGGGCTATGGCTGCTTTTACCATCTTTTTAGCCCTATCTCACACTTTATTTGGAGTTGAAATGGGTTTATTTTTTTAGAGTAGCATATTTGATCTGAAAAGCCCGGCTTTGGTGCTTGGAAAAATGTTTTGTTTTCAAAGATTGTGGGAGACCTGTTTTTCTTTTTTATTGGGCTGACTAGGCTCTCAGAATAATCTTCTGTCTCTCACCTTCCAACAACAACAAAAGAACGTATCCTCAATATTTTCTGGTCCCTCAAGCTACCTGCTTGGTAATACCCTCCCTGCAGTGCTGAAGTGCAAGGTCTGCACAACTCTGAGCTCGGCTGCCAAATAGAGTTATATGTCTTCAAGTGCAAAAATTGAAGTTGAAATAACGAATTAGATTGTCTCAGACAAGAGTGCAATCAGTGGTGAGAAACTGGGACTATAACTTTCTTAACATAGCTCTAGTGATTTTTGTTGGAAGGTGTAGGAGAAGGGAATACGGGTGACCTTGTTCCCGACAAGTAACAGCTGTGTTAATTACCCAATACAGCCTCACCCCTGATGAGTCACAGCTGTGTCCAATAAGGAATGATATAAAAGAGAGAGTTAGCTGGTAAGGGGGGGATCACTATGGAGGAGGAACCTTGAAGAGTGTGAAACATGAAGAAGAAGGATCCTGGGGAGGGAGAATCCCTGCTGTGGGCTCAGTCTGGGTGTGCAGTCAGAGCCTGTTGTTGGAACCTGCAGTCACAGTCTGGCTGGGTAAAAGCCTGCAGTCAGAGTCTGCAAACTGATCCCTGCAGTCAGAGCTTAGCAGGAAATAACCAGCAGTCAGAGGCTGCCAGGGAAACCTACAGCAGGAGTTTGCTGCAGCCAGGGTCAATGAATGGTTGGAGTCAGGATGGCTGGGCTGTAAAGAGGAATAAACCAGGATCCTCTTTATGCTGTAATAAACAAGGAGTTTGTGCCTCAGCTCATTTCTATCCTCTAACAAGACGGATGCTGCTACAGGAAGGGAGGTGGATTTTAGAGAACACGCTGACATGCAGTGTTGGTGTTTTAGCAGCAGGCGTGGGCTGATCCTCACTTTACAATTTCCAGCTTCTCTGAGTTGGTCTATCCTACCACATTCAAGTCTGTCTTCTCCCTCCCAAACACTATCATGAATCTCTTTGTGACCATCTCTCATGAGAACACCCCAGATGTATTAGAAGTAATGTCATAAACTTAATGATGCTGTGAAAGTCCTTAAAAAAAGGATTTTTTCAGACGGCATATTACTGATGATTCCTGCAATTTAATACATGGCATGCAGAAACTTGTTCTTAAGGTGCTCAGACTCTTCAATATCAAAAATAAACTTAAGAGGGAAAGGTATCGAGGGAGATAGGACAACCTGGCAGCAGTCTCTTAACATATCTGGTGGGAAGTTCTAATTTACCATCAAAGTGGCAGCAACTCACTTGGTATGAAGCGCCAAGGAGACAGATGGCAATGTTGAAATATTCTCTGTTGTGCCTGTCATCAGGTCTAGTAAAAAGAGAATTCAGGAGCAACAACATGTTGTAGTAGAGTAAATACTACTTGCTACCACCTCTTTATAGGGAGTGAGGTTGGTTGTTGGAATCTGCTGATGTAAAGCTGAGCTGGATTCTTTAACATGGATGGAAAAGAAATATTAGGTAGGAAGACAGGTTTATATTAACATCTTACTACCTTAGAGCAGATAAATTAAAATTTCATTCCTGTAGAAAAATATTAACTTTAATGTTTAAATTCAGTGGAAGCAAGGCAGGAAGTAAGCCCCAGAGTGCTAGTGGGGAATAACTCTGCTTTGGCATTGGGTGCCTGTCTCTCTGTTTTCGCTTTTTGCCCCAGATTCACATCTGGCTGATGCTCTGCTTGTACTGTTATATTGGGCTTTAAAGGCAGCAAGCCCTGGTTTATTGTATGAGGCTCTCAAAAGTAACTGGGACATGTGTAAAGTGTTAATTGGTCTATCACCCTTATCTCGGTGGGAAGATGAGGCTTTGCTTGAGAGGGAAGCAAAGTGATTGGAAATCACAAAGGAAATATTTTCTTAAGTTTTTCCCTTGGAATAAGGTCCTAAAAATCAAGATTGAGTTCTGTGCTGTCCCTTCTGGCTTGGTCCATGATCTGGGCATGTCCCTTTGAACCTCTCTTTCTCAGTATGTGGAATGGTGATGTGATGGTGCCAGGAATAACAGCATCAACTGCAGTCATTCTTTCAATGCCCTAATGCACTTGGGTATTTGTCAGTGGCATCAAGTTCCTAAAAGCTGCTATTTGGAGAACATGAACACTCTTCTGCTTCCTCTTGATCTTTTTCTAGCTGCTCTGAGTCTTAAAGGTTGATTTCTAACACAGAAGGAAGCAGAGAAGAAGGAACTTGTAGTTTTATGTAAGTATTGCTTATATGTTTCTTATTGTTGCAAGTTGTCTTAAAAAAAATGTACTCTCAGTCTTTGTAGGACTAGCTTCTCTCTGGACAGACAGGCTGAACGAGAAGAATATAAGGTACTTGTAATGATATAATGAGCTTTAAAGGACGTACATTTTAAATAGAGTAATGATATAAATGTCAGTGTTTCTGGTGGCAAGCTGATTTGGTGTCTGGATTCCAGTCAGGGCAGTGATTCCAGCTGGACTTCTGAAACCTGAAGGAAAATGCCATGTTAGACCCAAAGACTGTCATCTTCTTTCTGTCCTAATTTCTTCCTGTGCAAAGATACAGAGAGCTACTACTATTTAATTTCAAGTGTTATTGCATTCCAAGTATTTTCTTAATGTAAGCTATTGTATGACCTATTTTCCCTTCTTCCACAAAAGTATTTTTGTCTATAGTCTTGATCTGTTGCACAAATTCCAATAAAAATTTAATCTTGTCTTAGTCTGGGTTTTGGGACGGAGCAGGAAACAATCCATGAATGTAAGCTTGATCCTTAGGAGGGATCTTTGGTTGCATTTCCAGCTTCAGCAGACATTAGGGTTTGGCATCTAAGGATTGTAGGGAATCTGACCTCTAACACACTGTGCAAATTAATTTTAATCTTTCCTTATTACTTCTTTTAGAGTTACTTAAGGTCTACAGGTTGCCTCGTGGATCTGTGTGCAATAGCAGGAGAAAAGCTCCCCTTCCCTGCAAATATGAAATGTAAAATGCTCACTGAAAATAAAATAATGGTTTCTGGTATTCCTGGCAAAACACATGCAGTCCCTCAACATTTATATATTCTCTCCCATCCCAAACAGGAAGGAAATGCACTGGACAGATAAAAATTGGAGGCATATAGGATGGGTTAGGTTGCTTGAAATGGAAGACTGGAAGGGGAAAACAAAACCAAATAAGAAGTTAAATCATACTTGAATAGCAAAGATTTATGATTCTTTTTTCCTTTAAGAAGAGCAGATATATTAATAATTCCTATCCCAAGAACATGTATTCCCTGTTAATGATACAAGGTAGATGAAGTGCAGCTAAATGCTTCCCTATTATTTTAGTATGTTTTCCATAACCAGGCAAGTAGGACAGAGATGTTCTGCATTATAACAAGCACATCATTAAAATGACAGATGACCATAAAATTAAATCTTGCTGTCCCATGGGGTATTTTTGAATGTTAAGTGAAAGCATCTGCAACTGATTACTTGGTCCTTATTAAGCTCAAACAGTCCAGAACTTTGAGTTTTTAAATGCAAGTTCATCTCTTACATTGTGTATTTGTGATGAAGTAATTGAATATAAAGATTAAATATATTTTTAATAACATAGACTTATCTCACTGATTGATTGTGATTACAGTCTGGGTTGAGATCTTCCTCTGCATGTATTGTTTTAATCTAGAGGTCTGGTTGGCAGTCTCATGAGTTCAGTTTACATGGAAGTGTGTTATCACCTATTTTTTTCATTTATAAGCCTGTCTAAGAGCAGCAGATCTAGAGGCGTATGAGGATGTATTTGGCCATTACGTGTGGGACAGAAACAAATATTGGGAGATAAAGAGGAAGACACTGGTCTGACTCTGAACCCTTATGAATCTTCCTGTAAACTTGCAAGTCTTACATTTGCCAAGTGCGTCTAAATTGTGTGAACTCAGCGACTCCCGAGATGATATATTGCCTGAATTACATGAGCATGTGTAAATGGAAATGTAGAAGCCCTGCTTTCAGACTAGAGTGGTGCATGATAACTAGTTTCCAAGCAGGAGTTTATCTTGAAGGCCACTTTTTATGAATGGCAATAGCTGTACGGCCTCATCATGTCTCACAATATCTGGCATACAGCAGGCATCCAAATTTACCTGGTTTTTGAAACTTCATTCTAGATCCATATCTGGTGACTTTCAGATTTCTCTGTTCCTTGGTTTCAAGTAGTTCTTACGGACTCTAATTTGAATTTAGAAGCGATTGAAACAAAGTATTAAACCCAAAATTTATTCCAGCCATGGGAAATGTATGACTGCATCTTCATATCTGTGTATGGAAACTTGAGTTTTCACTGATGCTAAAATTTTGTCCCTGTAACAGACCTGCATTTAGAAAACAGCTTGCTTTTTTCGTCCTCCTAATGGCCAATTGCATATAACAATAAGTCAGTAGTAATGTCCTTGACCATTTAATTTCTCTTTACCATTCTAAATGATACTCATCTAATGTAAAAACAAACCTGAAGATGGGTTTTCCACCTGAGAGGATGTATTTTGTATGGAAAACGTGATACAGGGTTTTATTATACTCTGCTAATGAATTTTAATAATATCTTGTCCTCTGTGTACTGCTCTGTATAACATAAATGTATTTGTCTAGGAAGAAGAGGGCAAAAGTGATGGACCCAAGTAAACTGTAGGTCCAGGGAGACATTCCCTGCTCTAGTATTAATAGGATATTAAACTATTTCGGTTGACTGGGTAGAACTTGCAGTTAAAATAGTCCAGGTTAATATTTTCTTTTTTCCCTCTGAGTTAAACAGAAAACAAATTTTCTTCAAAGTGGCTATGAAGGCAGAACAAGGTGAGCAAAAAAAAAAACCCACCAAAGCTCTGGAGTGATAGTATAAAATAGGCAGTGCTTTCTGACCTGCTGACCATTTTCTGCTTTATTTACTAGGGCATATTTATTATTTAAAAAAAACAAACCAAAGACAGATCAGCAAATAATCCTGCAAACTCAGATAATCTGTACATCCAAAGGCTACAATTTTCCTATTTTACAGCCTTCTTAAAGACATTGTACCTGCAAAAACCCACAGCTATATGCAATCAATTGATTGCTAAAAGTTATTATCCCCCTAGGATGCTTTCCTTTTCATATGCGCTAGAACATTAAATTTAAAAATTAGGCCTGCTGTGAAACTAACAGCAGTCTTCAACTGAAAAATGTCAATCCACTTCAAACAATTTCAAGAAGATCCTATTTTGCCCTTTGCTTACCAAAAAAAAAAAGAAAAAAATTGAGTCTGAAGGGGCTGTGTAGCAGCTCATCCTCACTGGAGGCCAAATTCTGCCTGACTGTGGGTGATGGAGACCTTGAGCATGGCCTTGCCCCTTGCTGTTTTGCTGCAGTGTCTGAGGGAACGCTGGAAGGTGACACTGGGATGTTCACCAGCTCCTCTTGGGAAGGTGACAGGAGTTGAAGGGCTTTGTGAAGAGCACTCCCCACTGAGCGTCTTCCTTTCCTCAACCTGCCTGACAATTTAGATCTTTGAGACTGAGCTGCTGGGTTTTTTCAGACCTTCTGCCAGCCAGCACATGTGCAAAAACCGCGTGCTGTGTGTGTGAGAAAACCCTTTAGTAACTCTAAAGGGTTAGGAGATGTTAGCACCTGTGCTCTGGAAACTCACAGAAGTCTCAAAGAAGCTGGAAACGTTCAGGCTACCTTAGAGATACAGGTCTCCAAGAGGGTAAAAAAACAAAGACAGAAAACCAGATCTGCAATGTCTTTGAGCTGAAGGATGTGCACTGGAACAGCATAATGGAGAAGGTAGTTTCACTGTGGGAAATACTAATTAGTGAGGGATATTTGTGTGAGCCAGTGGAAAACCAAAAGGTGCTGCTTCAAGTTTTGCTGTACCTTGTCCCAAGTTAGCAGAGGTGCAATAGACAGTAAAAGAAAACTCATGCTGAAAGCTTTTAAACTTTGTATTTTGCGAAGCCTACTTTTACGTGGTATTTTCTTTTCCTTGCAGTGTTACGCCAGTTCTGATTTTGTCCCCTTTCATGTTCCACAGTCATTTCATGAATTGCCCTCATCCGCTGCTTAGTTTCAATTGCAGTTGCCATTTTGGTGTCTCGCTAAGAGTTTCCAAATTGCTGTATCAGCTCTCAAAATACCGGACAATCACTAGTCTGATTGAAGAAGGAATTGGAGCATTATTCACCACGTTATTTAGGAGGAGAGGAGCTCCACAGCATGTGTTGAGGCAAATCCAACTCTGTCTCCTGTGGGAGAGTCAGAGCTGCATTTTGTAAGACCATAATAGATTGTTTATGCTCATTAACTTCAATATTTTGTGCCATTCAGAATAAATCCAAAATCGTTTGAGTTCAAAGTGGAACTGAGATGATGATTATTATTATCATCCATAAGTATTTGAATCAGACTTTCCTTACGTTTGGAAGTGTAACTCAGTTCTGTTTGCTTCTCAGCAACACATAAAATTAGCCAAAATTAACTCAGAAATGTGTCTGAAAGAAAAAGTAAGTCCTGTTACAGGCAATGGGTTATTCATCTTAATTAGCTTCAGCCATCTAGAAACTGAGGAAGATTTCAGCTCCATTTCATGTGCTCTCAGTGGAAAATGCAGCCCTCCCATTTTAGCCATCTTCAGTAAAAAGGGATCAATTCAGGCTACTGCCACCTTCTAATTTTTCATTAACTGCAGAGGAAGGCTCTGAAATGTGAAGGATAAAAAAACTTGCTTAGTTTTGGCCGAAAACCCTCATGTAGAACCTTTCTAATCAGATGGCATTTACCTAGAGGAATATAAAAGTTCTCAGTAACTCTGAAAAGTCAAATGTGTTTGCAGTTGCAAATAGAAAACTGGTTTAGGAAGCAACACACACGCATGATTCAAAACAGCGACTCGCTATTTGCAGGCTGTCAGGCTCTAGCAGTAAAGGGGGAAGCTGGCTTCATTGGAAATGGGCTTCTTACAAGGTTTGTCATCTTTCCTGCTGACTGTCACTCCTAATTTCCACACTGAACTGTATTCAATCAGACCATATAGCAAGTACATGGAAGTGTAATAGCTAAATCCTGTGAAGGTTTTTTTGCTTGGGAGCAGTGAAGAAGGAGAGGTTTAAATAGCAGCTCTGCAGAAAAGGAAAATGTGAGGCAAAGTTCACTATGAATATGGAAGAAACAGCCTGATTGAAAATAATTTTTCAAAAATTGAGCATATTTGGGTATCATAATAATTTCCTTTTTTTTTTTTTTTTTGAGTGAGCAGGTAAATTTTTTCTGATAATTTGTATTTAAAAGTGGGGGTTTTTTTTGGTGTTTTTTTTTTTTTTTTTTTTTTTTTTTTTTTTTTTTTTTTCTTTTTTTTTTTTTTTTTGGTTTTGTTTCTTTGTGTTTTTTTTTAATTTGGTGCTATGCTTATGATAGATGGTGTGTGGTATGGTGCAGTTCTGTCTGTGCCAGAGTGAATGTTAGCCTGTTTTCATACTGGTTTCTTACTTGGAATGATCAGTCTCAGCTTGGCATTTAACTGAAATTCAGATTTTATTAACTTATTATTAATAGTAGTTGGTTCCAGAAGTCCAAAGAAATGAGAAATTGTTGGGTTTTTGTGAACCAGCAGCGCAATTTATCAGATGTTTGTGGAAGTTTATGAAGGCTCACATCTCTCTGGATTGGAGAGAGAAATCTGTGTGTCTTAGGAGCTCAATTACTGTCATGTATTTCTTTCTGAGTCCCAGGTGATGCACATTACATTTGTATGAGAAAAGAAGCTCTTCAGGTTTGCTGCAGCTCATCATTTGGAGTGAGAGTTTTTTCTGATGATGTATGAAAGACATCTGTCATGAGCTGTTATTCATCGCTCACGGGTAATAACAACAGTACTTTGTATATGTGAAACTGTTTTGATTTAAACTTTCAGTGCTGTATATAATGGGTAAATACAAAAAACCTGTCAAGACTTCCCTGGCAGCACAGCCTTCAGTCTCTGGCAATGGCCACATGCAGTTGCTGAAGTCTAACCTCTAATCCACTGCAGCTCAGTTGCTGCCCAAACTGGTTCATGACAATTTTGAAATCCTTTTCTTTTATAGTATTTTTTCTAATCTGCCCTCCAGCATTTTTAGCATCTACAGCATCCTGTAGCAGTCAGTTCGTGGTTTAACTGCAGCCTGGGTGAACTCACTCTCCCTTTTTCTTTGGTCCTAAACTGGTCTAGTGCTAATGTCATTAACTGGTGAGTGGTTCCTGTGTTACTCATTATTCTAACTGCTCCCTGCCACTCATCCTCTCCACGTTATTCCTGTTTTCAAAATAATTTCTCCCTGATTATAACTGGAATGGCTACATAGATATATGGGATTTACTGTACCTGAAAGCCTTGTCCCATTTCTGTAACGTATATAATAATGCATATTTTCTATCCAGGGAAACCCTTAAGGCTGGATTTTCTTTATTTCAGCTGAGTAGTTTTCATTCTGCCTCTGCTGAGTAAGGTACTGTTTACATGGGCACAAGTGGCAGGTAAAGTGGAAAGGAACAAGGTATACGTGTGGCTTTTATGCTTGTACAGACCTGCTCAAGAGCTGAGAATAAAGAGCTGCAAATAATTTGCAGTTGAAAAGGCAAAAGTAAGAACATTTGCAATGAATAATAATTTTTAGGTGACATTCCTTTCATGTGAAAATAGCGGAATTTAAGGTATCTGCAAAATGTGTTGAGTCCAGAAGAGAAAGAAATCCTTCAAATACATCTGTATAGCCTGGAGGCCAAATAGACTGCGCAGTTAAATAATGATTAGATTTCATAGCCCTTTTATTTACAGGGCATAAACAAGGGCATTTATTCAGTGTCTGTAATGAAAATCTTGCCTGGTTATGAATTAGTGTTGGTTGGGTTTTTTTCAGTTTTTTGTTGTGCAGGGTTTTTTTTGGGTTTTTTTTTTCACTTCACTTGGTGTGTGTAGGATCTGCCATCCAGAGCTAGGGTGATTATCTTTCTTCTTTGCTGTTTTAAAAACAGTTTCTCAAACTGTAAAGTAAGTCTTGTATTATGCAAAGAAATGGCTGTTGAAAAGGAAAATGCACCCTTAGGTAGCATTCAAAAAAGCAATATAATAAGAAAAAGGGTTTTTGCAATGCCTTGAAGGCCAAGTCTCTCTATATGTTAATAATAAATGCCCCAATTTCCCAAGCATACTATTTTTATAATATAGTTTTTCTGCCTTAGGTTTTATCTAAATAAATTATGCTCGCTATATGCTAAAATTGGAATGGTTTGGTAACATCATGATTGGATCTGTGATAATTTACAGCATGTCATAGCTTTTCTCTGAAGCATGAGAATCAGTTTATCTGTGCTTGTCTGTGGCCTAATGGGATTAGCACTGCTTTTTTCCAAGTCTGTGCCCTCGTGCTCTCCGTACAGCATGGACTTCTGTGGTGTCAAAATGCTTATGCAGCACTTTGGAATACTTGGAGAAAGCTTGAAGGGGCTGTGCTGATAACAAGAGAGAGGAGTAGTGTTCCTATGCTAACCTCCCAGTAACTTTTTTCCTACTGCACGCTGGAATTCATGTGTTAATATCAGAATGGAATAATTCTTGTGCAGGCGTTATTCTTTTTGTTTGCAGGGAAAATTTGGAATTCATGGCATAAAGCCACCTATAACATCATAGCACAGACCCTTTTTGCAGGGGTCACCAGAAATACGTTTGAATTGAATTTGAATTGAAATGTGGATTGCCTTTGGAGCTAGTTTTGTGCTCCCCTTTTCCTGGTCCTTTATTCCAGCTGAGAATGGCTGATGTTTCCTGCCCTGACTTAGCATACTGTGTTTAACTGGTTTTTGCATGAAGAAGCCAAAAAAGTCTTAGCTGTTGCTTTTCATGGTGTCTTCATGACTTCTACAATACTGTGATTTACCATGATTAAGAAAAAAGAAAAAACAAACCGAAAAACCCCCCCAAACCCTGAAATCCTGCATGGCTCTTTTGCAGTTTTTAATGAAGCTGTTGTCCTGGTTTAGGGAAAATTTTGGGAGGAAAACAAGCATCATAAGGCCACCCTAGGACAGCTGTAGAAAATTACGAAAAAGAGCAAAGTGAATCTTGTAACAAGGAAACGAGAAAGGTGTAAAAAACTTCCACTTTTTAAAAATGCCATGAGATGCACTCTGCCTGGAAGTATTGGAAATAATGAAAAGGTGAAGTGTTTCCAGTGGTGTAGTTGGTGAGAAGCACAAAATCCTAGCAGGAATTGCTAATGTGATAAATAGTATTGGGTAGTGACCTGTTTTTAGCTGTGTGTTTATGATATTTCTCCCCCTCATCTATCTTGCCTGGCTTGTCATATTCAGAATTGATACCTGAGCCTTTCCTGAACTTCTGTCTTCCCCCGGCCCTCGATGTACTGAGGCTGTTCTGTCTCTATCCTACCATAGTGAGAACCATTAATTTCAGAAAATCCACTGTAGAGCTGGAAAAAAGGGCAAAGGAGCGTAGCACCCAACTGGCCCTCTGTCCTGTGGGTGAAGGGATGTTCTGGACATGACCTTTTGCCCAGAGCAGTGCTGTAAAATGTGGGATTTGAGATATGTGATGCAGGGCCAGTGCCGGGTGGAAGGAAGCTTGTTGCCTAAGAGGAGCTGGTCTTTCAGAAGGGAAAATTTCGCCAAGGAAGCAGTAAAAAGAACATATGCAAAGGGAGAAAAACCATTAATTTAGCACAAAATCAAGATCCTGGAAAACAGCATTAATCAATACATCAAAGAAGATGGAAAGAAGGAATGCTTTGTCTTTGTGCAAATGTTAAGTGCCTGCAATAAATAAAAAGTAATGAAATCCCTAATTTATAATACATTTGAACAGGTTGCTAATAATCTAGCCTAATGGGAAAACTCAAATGACTGAAAGGCTAAAAACATACTTACATAGCACTGGGAGGGAAGAAGTGATGGCTTAAATATGTGATATCTTTATGAAGTAACTCTCTGCGAAGACTCACAGCTCTGCTTTATGGTGGGTAATGTGGAAAATGGGGATCTAACTCACCATCTGCAGAAGGGCCATCAGCAGAGAGCAATAGGGCCAGTTCCTTCTGTAATGTGTAGGAAGAAAAATCATTTTTGTGGGAGACTTCAGTTTGTATGATGTTCCTGGAATCATGCTGCCTTCTAACAATACTATTTGTGGGGGTTTTTTGTTTTTTAAATATGCACACACACACACATATATATGGTGTACATAAATGTAAATTATTAATTTCCTTCTAAGCCATAATATGATTTTTAGAGAATTCTGTTTTAGGCCTTGTTTTCACAGATAAAGACAAAATTAGTGGTGGTTGAAGTACCAAAGGGAGTAATTAAGCAAAGTACAAAAGAATGTGAGTTAGCTGAATTGTGAGCTGCAAAATCGACTTTATAAAATCTCTGTGTGTGTGATGTGCACAGATATGTGCTCAGGGCACTGAAGAGGCCGGCTTTGAGAATATTTGGGATAGAGTTGTTCAAAAAGAGAACTCGCTGAAAGCAATGAATAAAAACAATGAACCAGACACAAAAAGCCAGGGGTTAATTGATGTTAATAAGTATGAACCAGAATCTAGGAATTGTAGAAAGCTGCTGAGGAGTGTGTGTGTAAACATACACATAAACTTATACATGTATCTATAATACACATGTATATGCATTATCTACATCAAATATATTGTATATGTATATAAATATACCTCTAAATAATTAAGTGGTGAGTTGGGATCAATATTGCTAACAATTCTTTTAATTTGTACTAGAGTTTTGTATATAAAAATATATATACATAAAACTAATTAATTGTAGCTTTATAGTATGATTACTTGTTTAGTAATGAAAATAAAAAGTGTTTGATGCCATAGGAATGAAAAAGAGAAGAGTTTGAAAAGGCAATGCAGAAATGTCAGAAATTCTGAGTAGGTATTGATGTTCTGCTTTTGGAAAAGACAGCAGAAGAGCATGAAAAGGTCTCATTACAATTGTAACTGAGGATTCTTAATAATGGATAGTAATGCTGGGCAGTTTGCAATCAACAGGTTAGAATTGAGAGTTTCTGAGAGTTAGAAGAAAATCTGAATCATTCTCTTGAGTCACTGCAGTTGATTTTTTGTTTTTTGGTTTTGTTTGTTTGTTTGTTTGTTTTGGTAGCGTGTTGGGGAAGCTCCAGATGATGGGAAGAAATCTAATGTTGTGCCAATAAAAGGCTAAATGGGAAGACTCAGATAATTATAAGTCTGTCAGCCTGACATTGATCTCAGGCAAAATAATGGAATGGTTTCTAAAGGACTCAATTAATAAAGAGTTAAACAAGGGAAATATAGTTATTGCTAATCAGCCTGGGTTTATGGAAAACAGACCTTGTCAAATTTGCTTGGTATAATTTTTATGGCATTACAAATTTGGCTGATGTAATGAAGTTCTGTGGGGCACTGACTGGGTACAAAGTATTGATGAAAAACTGTAAAAACCATGTGCTTATTTAGCAGTGTAGAAGGAAAATGGGTAAATTCAGAGCCTTATGATTAACAGCATGAGAATTGGGTTTTTTTGTGTCTTACAGCGAAGGGCGATGTAACGTGGAAACAGACACGGGTTTATTTTCTGTTGAGCCAGAGACTGTACTTAGCACACAATTCTGTCTCCCTGGAGCATGATGTATCCCACTATTCTTCTAAAAGTAATGAGCACAATCAATTACTGGTAAAAGCCATTCTGGATCAGGTGGTGAACTGTGAGCAGTGTGTTTGGATGCTGACTGATAGCAAGATTGCAGGTAGAAAGAAGGGTCGGAGGCAGGGGTGAGGACTTGAAGGGATGTAAGGATGGTAGGTGACAACAAAATCATCTTTTTATTATTTTCTCATTTTCTGTTTCTCTTCAATTGACCAGCTGGGTCCTTTTGTTGATTTCTGTGAGGCTGCCTGTTAATGTACTTGTACAGCACCCAGGTCAAGAGCTCTGTGGTACTTTCTAGAAATAGGAACTGTGATGAAGTGATTCTCTTCTTGCAGCCTCTACTGTTAAAATAAAACCTCCAAAAACTACATAAAGGCTAAAAGAACTATTTGTAGTTAGCCTATATGGAGATAAAATTTAACAACAAATTTTACTGAGTTCTACTACACTTTTTTCAATCTCTTCTTAGATAAATCACTGGCTTTGCTTCCCAAGAGTTAGTTCATTAAAAGTAGATCAGAGTTTTCTTTTATATTGGTTGTTTGTTAGGGCTTCCTGGAAACATTAATTTCTGTTCTTATGAGAATTCAGATCTTGAAGATAGAGCAGAGAATAGAAGGAACCATTCCAGATTTCTATCAGCTGTGATTGATGAAGAGTTACTGAGCAAAGCTGCAGGAAATTTCCATACATTTGTCTTGCCCACAAGTGCTATGGGAAGTCCAGCTGTATTCCTGGAGAACTTTCATAGGAGCGAGGTGGGGTTCTCCATTAGACAAATCACCTAAAGACCACTTTAGACAGCTCATTTCTCATCATGATGTCAATTGGATTTTATTAATGTTTCATGCAGAAGTGGAGAACACAGGAATTTTTGAAGTTGGGTCAGCTCTTAATGAGCTTTAAATAGGGCTTATCTAAACACACTTGTAGTGTGTAGTTGCTTGAATAATGAATTTTGAATAATTGACTTTACTTCGTGTTGCTTTTAGATTTTTTTTTTTTTTTTCATTCATAATCCATCGTCATGCAAATTCTTAAGTCTAAGCAAATAAACATTACATGGTAGAATTCATCTGGAGGAAATAATTTATCCTGAAGTCAGTGTTTTATCCTCAGACAATATTCTGTGGGCATATACATTTGTAAAAAAGTTATGCATGGAAAATATCTGGATATCCCTGTGGAGATTCATGGTGTTTAACACATTTTTTAATAACTTCATGAATTGCTTTCAGCACAAATGAGCAAAAGAACAAAAATGTGATACACTTATATTAAAAACATGGTAAATATCTAGTTAAGGTGAACAGAAATACATTATGTTTTTAAATTTCTGCAGATTTTAACATTTGAGTGCTGCAGGAATTACTATGAAAACTCCAGTGCCAACTTTAACTGTGTAGCTTGATACCATTGCTTATTTATATAGACATATTAATTAAATTTTTAGCCCTGATTTCTCTAAAAGGCTTTTGCTAGCAGGTTTTGAATCCATTTTAATAAGGTGTGCAAGGTGAGAAAAGTCTGAAAGTAGTTTTGGACGTGGAAAGATTTTTGTGTGACTTTTTTCATTAAAGGTGGGAGGTGCGGAGGAGTCTGTTCCCTTGCTCATAAATAATGAGGGCTCTTACTCTTCCCCCCAATTGAAGCAATTAGGGCTTTGTAAAATTGTTCAGATGCAGGAGTGAATGAGCAGTCATTGAAACTGAAGGACGTGACAGCTAGAGCTGAGAGAAGAGCTTGAAGTCATGGGTAATTCAGTATGACAGAATACCACTGGGGCCAAGAGCATGATTAAGGAAAAATCAGTGCCTCTGCCTTTAGATCTGCAATTAGAGAGGATGAAACCCCACCATTTCTTTAAATAAAATTTAAAACAAAAACTGTGGATAGGAGGAAAAATAAATTTTCTTAGAAAATGGTTATTTTTCCATCATCTTTCGTGAAATGGTTTTAGTGACCTGGAAAAGATCTTTTAGTATTGGTGACAAGATGTTAAATGAGAGGTGTTGTTGGTCCGTCCTCATGTGTTTGTTCTTCTCTCCCTTAATTTATTTGGGAGATAAGTAGAGAATTTTCAGAAAATGTATAAAATACACAGAATTTGCAATTACAACCATGAAAAATCTGCATTTAACTTTGCAGTTTATGGTAATAAACTTGTCAGTGCCAATGTAGATTATTGACTTGTAAAGTAGATAAAATATATGTGCAGCTTTTAGAGTGCTGCTAAAACCTTGGTCATGCCAAATTAAAAAAAAAAGAAAGAAAGAAAAAAAAAAAATCTGTGAATGCATCTCCGAATAAATAAAGACAGTTTAAAAATTCCAAGTCTTATGTAACTGTAGTACAGGTTATTCTGGTCAAACCCAGGTGCAATCCCAAGTGTAATACATATTTTTCTGGGTTTCATGTATGGAAACTTTGGCAGCCCAATAGGGAGATAATTTTACAAGACAGTATGAATAAGAATAGTGTATAGTTTTTCCAAAAATTATTTCCAAAAATAAGTATATCATAGGTATTGGGATGTTCATGCAAAGAAAGGCATCAGCTTTTGTCAAAACAATGTAATATTCTAAGTTGATTTAGGGATGGTTATAATCAGCAGTAAATTATAATCATGCTAAATGATCAGGTTTAGTCTGTGTAAGTGCAACATAGAGCAAAAGATATTGCAGGTGTTCATAAAGTGAATAAAGTACTCTGATAGATTAAAAATGCAGTGCTCAAAGTTTGAAGTGTAATTTTTTTTCCCTCTTTTATTTTAGTACATTTTTAATAGCTGTCTGGATATTTTTTTTTTGAAAGAGACAAACCTGGCATTATAATTTGGGGATCTGTTTCAGTAGAGTGTAGTGATTATGTGTGTGTGTGTGTGTCTGGAAACTGTGGGAATAAAGGATCATACTGTTTTAGAAATCAAAATACAGAATTATGCTCTTAATGTTAGAGACACGGGAGAGAGGAGTTAGAAGCGTCGCTGAAGGCAATTATCTAGAGACTAGCTAAACTCATTGAACTCTTCATATTAAATACCTAATTCCCCAGGCATTAACTCAGCTCAGGGAAGTTTCCTAGGCTCCTCTATATTAATACTGTTAAGAGAGAAGGCAGGTCAGTTTGGGAGGCTGGTCGGAACAGAAGGGAGAGAGTGGAAAAGACACCTTCATTTTCTGTTTCTGGAGGATCAAAGACCTTTGTTCATTCAACTTGTGCATGAGGGAAGGAAGACAACTTTCCAAAAACACGGCATGAGAACCCCAGTGCTGAATATAGGGTGTTGCATTGTGGTGACTGGGTGTACAATGAATGGCCAGCAGTCCTTATCCCAAGAATCATTATCTCAAGGATCCTTTTCCCAAGCAGGAATTAGCATGCTGTTTCCTCTTCCTTTTGAACAACGGCATCCTCTCTTGGCATTCTCCTGCTCCCAGCTGTTGCACTTCTTCTTGCATGCCTATTCCTATTTGCCTGTTCTCTCTTTTATTTCATTGTGCCCGAGCATTTGGAAACTAAAGTAATTTGCCATCTTAATGTCTCTTTTTATTGCTGCTTGGATTGCTTTGGTTTTGGCTGGTCTGTTTTTTCCCCTTCCCACTCTCACACATCTGGAGAAAAGAAAGGGCTTCCCAGAGAAATTCTAGGAGTGTTGCTTTGGATGAAATAGGGTCTGCCTGAGAGGTGTTAATTTTCTTCTGGTCCCAACTGTGGTCTGTAACTTTTACAGTGGGGACTCTGCAGTGCCCATCTCAAAGGTGTATGACCGCCACAGCAGTGCTGCTTTACTGAAGGATCTTTTGTCTTGTGAGATGACTGCAGTTTTGAAAATTTAATGAAATACACGGCTGCGTTTGTTCTGTGGGAAGGCTTTTCCTCCTGCAGAGCTCTGGGACACTGAAAGCATAGTTGATGGTCTAGGCCCACCTTGCCTGAAAGTGTCTCATGTAAAATAGCTCAAATACGACTATGTGTAAAAATGTACAATGATGAGCCTGTTAAGACCTTTAAGGAAAGTGACGTATGAAAAATTATGTGTTTCCTTTCCACTGTTTCCTGGCATTTAGGTTTATTTTGCTGATGATATTTGCCTTCACCCGTGTTCTCCTAGTGCCTAGGAGCCCAGCAGGTTTGATTTGTGCTGGCACAAACAGCATATGAAGAGTAGGTGAAGGAGATAATTGCAGTTAGTAAGGGGAAGGGAACATCAACTTTTAAGTCCTCATCAATGCAAGAGACCTCTGCCTTTTTTTTTTTTCCCTAATATATCATCTGTTTCTGCTACCTCAAACACAGTTTTTTCTGAAGGCAGAAAATGTTATTCACAAACTTCAGAACTTAAATTCATTTACTGATGTTGGATCTGAATCATATTCAGATTAGCTAGTTTCATTTATATACTCTTTGCAGTTTTCAAAAAACCACTAAATAAATATGGGTGTGATTCAGTGAAATGTAATACCGGACAACAGCTGGACATTGAAAGACTCCTTTATGTTTGTTATGAAGATACTGAGGTTTTGTTTAAAAGAAAGCATCTAATGAAAGCATGTTACAGGCTAGAAGGCAGGATTTGGCAAAAAAAAGGAGTTTCTTTTCTGCAAAGCATGAACACAATGTAATCTAGGATTCATAAAATCCTTGGAATTTTACTTCAAAGTATAGTTAAGCCCTTGATGCAACTCTCACCTTAAAAGTTAAAACCTGAAATTGTCATCTAGATTCTGTATCTGTATTTAGAATTGCCTAATATGATTAGTTGCTTGCAATAGCATTATAATTGAAGTATTTAATAAACTGTGTAAGTACGCTTCTTTTTTATCCATACAGTTTCTTTGTGAGGCTGAGTTTTAAGGCCTGAAGTCTTAAAAAATTAATCAGCTTTCCACAGCAAAGCAAACAAAATTTCCTCCCGTGCATATTTTAAGTCATCCAGGCTTGGGGGAATGGCCTGGTCTTTGGGGGTGGTGGCTTCTTTTAATTCCTGCATAGTTCTAAATCCTCAAAATTAAAGATGAGGGGCAGAACAAGAAACGTTGCAATGCACAGTGATTTCCTCCCTCAGTCATTAGTCTGTGATGGGGTAGTGCAAACAAGAGGCTTTCTGCTGTGCTGCTCTGGAGTCGTAACCATTGGGGTATGGTTTGGAGATTTATCGCCACACAGGTGAAAATAAATTCCTGTGAAAAGCGTGCAGCCTTTGCTTCTCATTGATTGTTTTTTGTATTGATAATTTCTTCAGCTCTGTGGGCCCCGAGCAGCTGAAGCTCAAGCTTCCATGACGCAGAGACATTTCCCCGCGCCACACTCAGATAAGCAAGGTTGTAGCCATGGAAGAAATTAATTGGTGAATCTATTACTTCTAATGTTTTCTTTCCTCTGTATGGTAATTTCTTTTACTGATACAGAGGCACTTTTGATAAGACAGTGGTAACTGGATATGCTGAATGTGTTTGTCCATAGCTGCAAAAAGATGAACTGCATGCTACCCGCTACACAAGGCAAAATATATTTCTTTTTTGTAACCTTTTGAAATAATAATTATACCTGCAGCCTAGCGTATTCTAATCTGTGTTGTTAGATTTCTTTTTGAACACAAACCACTTGTACATCCCCTGTGGATCTGATCCTGCAGCCAGGTAAATGGTGGTACCCCCATGGGTAATCTCAGTGAGATGGGTGTCCAGCAGTGCAGGGACCAGTCCCAAGGGTCCTTAGCAGCTGTGTGCTGATCTACACCCCAGCTATAGCCACAATCTCTTGCTATTAAACAGAATGCTGTGAGTCTGAGCAGGTTGCAATTAATTCAGTGTGCTGGAGCCAGATGACCAAGATGAAATTTGGCCATTGTTGTTTATGAGCTCTAATTTATACACTCTGTGCTGGTACCGTTTCACTTTGATTGCAAGGCTTTGCATCTTCTTTGCATTGCCAAAACCTGCCTCGCACCATGTGCTCTGAGTGCCCCATTTTATATCTCCTCTGCTTTGGTTTTGAGAGGGAGTGAAAGGCTGCCTCATCCTTCATCTGTAGCAGACTTATGATTATATTTTAATGCAGTGGCAGGTGTCTTTTGAACATCAGCAGATACAGCGTGCTCCTGGTTGAGGACAGAAATAAAGGTCTTTGGTTTTCAGTTGGAGAGCAGTGCCTTTAAATACCTCCTTCTCAGTCTGGAAAAGGGGAGCTTTGGGATGACCTAATTGTGGCCTTCCAGTACCTGAAGAGACTATTTACAAGAGCCTGCAGTGGTAGGACAAGAGGGAATGGATTCAAACTGAAAGAAGTCAGGGTTGTTAGGTGGGATGTTGGGAAGAAATTCTCCCCTGTGGGGGTGCTGAGGCCCTGGCACAGGCTGCCTGGAGAAGCTGAGGCTGCCCCATCCCTGGGAGTGTTCAAGGCTATGTTGGATGTGGCTTGGAGCAGCCTGGTCTGGTGGTAGGTGTCCCTGCACATGGAATGAGATGACCTTTAAGGTCCCTTCCAGCTCAGGCCATTCTATGATTAATTCTACTTCTGTCTGAAATGAAAAGGTTTTGTATATTGTACTTTTTACAGGAGAAAACAGTAGAATCTCGGTGATTTCTGAGATTACAGGATACATAATTGTCTCCTATTTATATTCCATTATCAGGCACAGAAACGCCACTCTTCTGACTGAGCTGCCATTCACGCTTGTCCTCCCAGCTCCAGCTCTCTCTAATACAGGCAGGCTCTTTTTTATACACACCTGTATTTGGTAGTACACCTGCAGTGTTATTTGTGTGGGTGGAGGAGGGTGTTCAAAGCATTTGAAAGAATTGGGAAAGCAGTTAGATTTTACTGACTGCATAGATAACAGAGTCACTATCACTGAAGTGGATATAGATTGGATTTAGCATTTCAATACTCTGTAGTTTTTCCCCGTGGCACTTAAACAGTAGGTGAGGAATCAATGTCAAGTGTTTAGCTGAATTAGTTACACAAACGGAAAATGTTATTTGAGCTGATAATTTTAGCCTGTATCTCGTTGAATAGGAAACAGTTAAAAATTGACACTGAGCAAAAAAAGTGGGAGTTTGAAGTGCAGATACCTGACCCTGACGTTCTGAAACACAGAGGGAATAGGTGGAAAGGATATTGTTCCATGAAACTGGGGCGGGCACCTGCCTTCTGCCTGAGGAACAGGGTGTGGACCTGAGAGGGAATTTTGGGTCAGTCTGTCAAGTTTTTGCAGAGCAGGATCACTGAACAGGGCAAGCGTTGCATAACTCATATTTTAAACACAAAATTATGGGCTCTTACAAGTAATACTTCTGCAAACATTTTAAATTTGTTTATACTTGAGATCTTACCAGTTAGAAATATGCTCTTGGAGGTGGTTACTATTGTATTTGTAAGCCAAGATAAATATTATACAAAATAAATGATAGAAGACCTTGGTAAGGACCACCTGAAAATTTTTGCTGTGTATGGCATAAATACATTTGTTGCAAAATGTAAATGGATGTTGTAGTCAAGCAAAATTTTAAAATGAGATATTAAGCATTTTCCCCAGGCAAGACCAGGAATTTACTAGTCAGAGGCTTTACTAGTCTCAGAAAAAATTCATCTGTGCTCAGCGGGTTGTTAAAATAAAATAATCCCCGTCGCAAGGGGTATCAGGACATGGTTGTACAATTCTTATTTTGAGACAAGTGTTGTCTTCTAGATATTTTTAGTGTTGGTAGGTCAAGCAGAACTTTTGTGGGTTGCCAGAAATATTTTTAATGGACTTCCAAAGTGAAAATTAACAAGGTGGGTGGACTTAGCTGTCTATAAATAGAAAATCTAGCATATTCAGTGTTCTAAAATAATTTTTGTCTGGCCAGCAGCTACTGCTCCAGAAATGTGTGGGTGTTCTGTAGGTCCTGTCAAGTTAAGATACTCTAGAGAATCAAAAATACTGCCTCATCTCTAGGCTTGCTAAGGCAACTGAATCTCATTATGTCTTAAAAAAAAAAATAGTAAGTTCTTCCTCAAGGCAGAGAGGAAAGCTGTTCATTACACACAGTTTAAAGGCAGTGATTAATGCCTGACCATAAGTACTACACCTTATTATTTCCAATGCAGTGATAAAATGCCAAGAAGGGTGATTGAAAATGTAAAACATGAATGGGAAAGCAGACTGTTTAAACGGGAGGGCTGTTTCATCATATGCAACCAGCAAATGCTACTTTTTGTAGGCTGCTCTTTGCCCAATGTACTTTGAATGAATGTGAGTTCTACTGATTTCTCAGAGTATATGCTGCATATAAACCAGCCTTGGTTAATCATCATTAGAACATGAAAATGGCATTAAAGTACTTTCTAAGTAATTTTATGACTTTTCTGCATCTCCCAGAAAACTTGGGGCACAAGCAGAGGTGTAATCAATTCAACGTCAGATGCAGAAAAATGGGCAGATTTTCTGCAGTTAAAGACCTTAAAATGTTTTCTATTAGCTGCTTCTTGTACATTACTGAGGATTTCTCAGCTACATTTTAAAGTTCTTTAGGGATGATGAAATCAGGGTGATGGAAAAATGCTTTCTATGTGTATCATTTGTATTCCTTCCAAATTTGCTGCATTATTTATGATGCAGTCTTGAAATTGTAGTGGTCTTGTATGTAGAGAAGTCTGACATTGAAAATTCAATGAAGATTTACCTGCCTTGAAAAATAGATGAGTAGATGGGTATTCTTCATCATAAATGTATTATATATAATCATAGCAAACCAGACATTTCATGAATTGGTGCTCAGTTACTCCAAAGTACTCCCTTTGACTTGACTCAAGGAAACAAAATAATACGTATTCACATTGACAATATAAGGAGTATAGGCTTTAAGAACTCTTAAAATATTGTACAGAGGCAGGAATATGTCAAAGATGGATATGTACTGTTTTTTAGTGACTCTGTGGTTTCCATGTGCATTCTTAAAATGTGGAATTTATTACGCCCATTTTCACCTAAAAGGCAGGAGTGAAACACGAAGTTGTGAACTTTGCTGCGGATCGTGGAAAATGTGCTAAACACCAATACTCTGTATACTGCACTTCCAATTGAAGTTACTTTCAATACACATACAGAACTTGGAGAGCCAGTGTCAGAACCCAAGGGTGGATCAAAATGCCTGAAACCTGGGAAAAGTGCTGTATAAAATACCAAGATGAAAACCAATGCATCAACACACAGCATCTGACATGAGATTGGTATTTCTCCCAAGTATCCCAGACAGATAAGCACCATTTCACAGCTCCCCTGTCACGTTACCTTTTTCCTGACCAAGAAATGGGGCCACGTTGTGTGAGTCCAGTTCCTCTCTCTGGGCTGCTGAACACTGACTGGAATGTTCACACTGGCTGAAAGCACTCAAGAGTATTTTGCTTTGTGTTCTTGTGAGGGCGAAGGGACTCGATAATTCTTTGAGTTGTGGGTCTTGGCTGTTGTCAGTGGAGGCGAACTCTGATGCTCTGCAAATGCTTTTTGAAATGCTTATTGGTATTGCACAGTGCTGAGATATTATAATGCTGATGGTGTGAGCATGTATTAATGTTCATGTTTTCACAAAGGGTATAACTGCCTTTGATTTGAAAGCTTCTGGTAATGTTAGTTCATTCTTTTTTATAAAGGTAGGACCAGGAACCTTTGTAGAAAAGTCAACTTTTGCTACCTACCAGGGAGCCAGCACTTAGTACATTTTCAATGTTTATCTGGAGAAAAAAAGTTAAGAGTAAGAAGCACTAACAAGAAATTATTCCTAATCATATTGCTATTCCTGAGGCATAACAGAATTCTGGAAAAATCAAATTGCAGGATGCAAACCTCGGGTGTCAACTTGTCACTATGTTACATTTAAAGTGGTTATTAACATCATTATGCTATCAACCTGTGAAGTTTGGGCATACCAAATATAGCAACCTACTTAATTGCTCAGTATTTTGCAGTGAGTGAAAGAAAGGGAGGTGGGGGTGGAGAGAACGGTGTGTTTTCAAGGTACCCTAAAAGGCCATTTTTCCTGTGGAGTAAATTATGCATTTGTTGTTCAATAAGACTTTAGTCTTCAAATATAAAATATTTTATTAGAAATGCAGCTGCTTCCCTGTCTACATAGCTTAGAAATGGTTTTATTAAGATCTTCCAACAATGCATATTGACATGACTTGGTAGCTTTAATTGTGTTATTGACACTGCTCTTCTCTTGGGAAATCAGATTAAAATGAACTGATATTGCCAAAACCAGTGTCTAGAATACTCAGGGTCAGGTGTCAAGGTCTAATTTCCCATGGGAGTGAAGCTGGAGAAACTCAGCTGAACTTACTTCAGGTTTATATTTGTAAAAGGAGCAACTTTATTCTTGATTATCATACTACTAGAGACTTGGCTGTGAAAAGGCTGTAATGGGATTCTAGGATAAAACGGTAAATTACAGCACTGCTACAGTAACTCCATAAAGCAAGCAATGAAAATGTAAATTTAGGGAGTGGAAGAAAAAGACAAAACCCCAAACCTTCACGAATTAGTTTTGAAGAGTACATTTACTCCAACTGGTGTGTTGTCTCCATAAAAGTGAAGAATTCGGAAAGAAAAGTAATTTCTCCAAACACAACAAAGTGTATTTACTTTATTTCTTTGTACTGTTTGTTTCCATTTCTTTAAAATGGGGTCTGTTTGGTTTTTTTTTTTTCCCTTGTCCTACGCCATGCATAAGGCTGATGATGCAGAACCCACCAAGGCTGAGGTGGGATGTGGGAACTTCACCACACAGTACCTGATAGCTCTGCATTTAATGAACCTGCACAATCACTGAATTTTCAGGGTGCCATTCAGATGCAGTTTGGGTTAAGAACTGGAGGGCAGTCAGTCTTTCTTGCTTACCTGTTATGTGTCTGGATTAAAAAAATTTGCAGAAAATTTAGCTGCAAACACTGAAATAATTCATTGAGCAGGCTGTGGATGTCATCCATTGCAAATTCTCCTATGTATAAAAAATAGCTGAGGGAAAAAAATATAAACTTGATCTCCTTTTTCTCAAATCTAATTTTGTGGAGATTAGAGCATTGAGAAATATGACTGGAGGATAGCATGCACTACTTTTTTTTTTTTTTTTTCCCCTTCTGACTGGCAATTCTTGCTCTGTCAAAATGTGATTCGTTAAGACAACCATGTACTCTTTGGTAGAAGATCTGAGGGGAAGGATGTGTGCATCTTCTCAGGATAATTTGTTGAAGAGTGTAGTTTTCATCTGTTGAAAGTGTCTGCATGTGCTCCCTCCTTCCGTCAGGCCGTGGGAGTTGCTGGCAGTGGTGCTGTGGATACATCCATAGATTTGGGAGGTGTTTGTTCAAAGAATGGATGCTGATACTGCATCAATTAGCACAGCTACTACCGGTGTCATTAGAGTTACATGTGCCCTGGGAAATTCAGGCACACTGTCCAGTAGGGAAGTATGTGGTATCACACTGTTTCAGGTCTCCCTGCTTGCCAGTAGGCTGGTCTGGGATGAGAATATAATTAGGGATCCTACAGAGTATGAAATATCTACTTCCTTCCTTCTCTCCCTCGTATCTTTTCTTTGTTTGTTTTTAATTGAGATACTATTCTTTTCACTAAAGGCGTTTATTTTTCCTGTAAGGCTTTCTAGTAGAGTTGTAATTATTAGTTGTACATTTCCTACAAGGGACTTTGATGTACTAACACATATTCCTTTTTGTGTAGAAGATTTTTGCCCTCCTATGAATTTGTTATTTAATTTCAGGTTGTCGCTATTTAGAACTAGTTAGCATGTATGTATAAAAATTATTGATATACCCACTCATCCAGACAAATTATTCTGGATACTCTCCCTACTGTGATACGCCGCCATAATTAATTCAAGCACATGCTCAGAAAACTCACGTTCTTTTCCGAAACTGATATTTGTAACACGAGCTTTTTTTCCCCTGGAAACTCTGTGGTTCCTTGGCATCTCACTCTTGAAGGCAAACTTGTCCTTTTCTATGTGTCTGTAGAGTCCCTGTCCCAGCAGATGGACCTTGCTGGCATTCCGTTGTTACATCAATATAGATGTAAAATATTGTCATTAAGGAAGTGACTGAAGTAGCAGACTTTTCTTACAAAATCTCAGACAAAGTCAGCCCACAACGAATTTCAGCATTTGCCATATGACATCCATTCAAGAAAGCTAATTTGCAGCTTCTGTGAGTAGCTGTCAGAGATAAAACTGTCCCTTTATCTCTCAGCTGATAGGAAGCTTCATTCTAATACAAAAATCATGTGAAGGTTATAATTATACAGAAGAAAATAACTGGAAAAAAAAAGCCCATCTTCTTTGGAAGGAAGGAAAAAGAAACTCCAGGTTTCAAAAAACTGGTCTAGTGGAAGAGGTATCTGTGCTGATGGCAGGGGCTTGGAATGATACGATCTTTAAGGTCCCTTCCAACCTAAACCGTTTTCCCATGCTAAATTGTGCCACGTTTATGTTGATTTCATTAGTTTCAATCTTCATTTGTATTTGTCGTTCAGATTGTACCTAGAAATTCGCATAAACTGTGATTTTAAAGGCTGCAGGGTTACCTTTCTGTTCCTGTGAAATGAAGGCAGAGAAAAAGGGCATGGCTGAACTGAGGGGGGTGGGTGGAAGTTGCTTGGGAAGCAAAAGGCAGTGCTGCAGTGGCAATAAAAGATAGGGCTTTGCTGGTATGGCCTGTTTGGTTATATGAATTGATGAATTTACTGAGAAAAGGTTCAAATCCACTTCCAAGTTGATGGTTCAGAGAAGAGTGGCTGGTGTGCTGGTGGGTGGGTGCCTGGGGGCTCCCTGTCTCTGGGTTCCTCAGTGCCTTTTGAAGACTCATTTGTAGGAGTCCTATTATATGTTAAGACCTGTTGACTTGCAGTCCCATTCTGATTCTCAGGCAGTTATAATTGAATTGCAGCATCTCCTGCACTATTTTTTGCTTTTACTCCTTATGGCGGTGATGCTTAGAAGTGTTGGGATAAGGGAGGAAGAAAAGGGGCAACAAATTATCCATTTCCTTTTGCCAGTTAATTTTATCTTCTCAGCCTTGGCTCTATCAGCTGTAATGTGATTGTCATAAAGCATCTCAAACCCTATTTGCTTTGGAGTAACAAATGTTCTTAGCGTAAACCATCCCTTCAGATGGAACTTTCAAGATGCCTGCTCAGCCTCTCGTGAGCTTTGGTTGGAAATACAAATGCTGAATAAATGTCTGAGGTGAGCAGTACTTTCTGAGGAGCAAGTGTGGCTGTCTGAGGCAAATAGACCAAGCTGATTATGTGCATCAGTTTCTTCCACTGCACTTGACCCCGACACATTTTGGAGAAGGCAGGTCCTCCTTGTTTCATCACTGCCATTGTTAAAGGGAGCCGGCTGCCAGCTCGTTCCTTGCTGAGGTCAAACACCTCAGATGGAGTGGGACATCAGCATGATCAGATCTAAACTGCTTGCCTCACCAATTTCTAGCTGTATTGTAGTTTAATATCAAATCTCCTGGCTTCCTTGCAGGTGTTAAAGACGCATGTGATGTCAGGGGAACAGAGGGGGAAAAAATTGGTGAGGAGTTCGATTTTCAGCCCCCTCATTACTGATCTGAACCTCCAGACCAGGGAGAGCCCTGGAGGCATAGATTGCAGAGCTCTGCTGTTTATTGACTGAATTTGCTGGTTTAGAATAGAGTTATTTTAACAAGCTTTTTAAAAGTAATGTTGGTGATGCAGTAATGCAAGCATTCAATACGTCTGTGGAAACACAAAGTACTTTTTCCGAAATATTTCAGAAAAACATCAGCATTTCAAGACAGTTACATCATTTAAAATAGACTATTGAGTGAGTTCCATGACCCTGTGGGTGCTGTACACACAGAAATCTGCTGAACAGTGTCAGTTGTTGCAACTTTTGTCCGACTATTCCTGGTGCTACATTTGTATATGATGTTAAAGCTCCCAGAACTGCAGCTCTTGCCCCAAATATGTAATATCACATTTTAAACAATAAAAGGGGCTGCAAATTGAATCTTAAAGTTACCTTCGGAAAGCTAAACTCAAGACCTGTCTTGCTTACTGGTTTTGTGAGCATCACATTGCAGGAGACTATTATTGACCAAAAGGCTGTTGGTGTGTTAGGGCTGGGCAGTCTTACAGAAATAAGATGTTTGCTCCAGGTACTCACTTCATATCTAGACAAAAAAAACAAAAACAAAAACAAACAAACAAAAAAACCACCACAAAAAAACAACAACCACCACAACAAAACCCCCCCCCAAAACCCCATAAACAAACAAACAAACAAAAAAAGAGGCAAAAATTTGTTCTTGAAAATGGAGATATCTGTAGTTCCTTGAGGCTGAGCTTTTCACATCTTCACTAAATAACTTTAAGGTCTCAACTTTCCCTGAGAGATCTGTTTCTAACAGGCTAGATTCTCTAGTTTAGAAAAAAATTGCTTTCCAACATAAAAGCTGTGCAAACTCCTAAACAGAGAATTTCATACATACAGAGCTGAGAAGAAAATGCAAACATTTTAAATTTGGTAATTCAACACGTCCTGTTGATGGGGAGTTTAGAGGGACTTTTTGCTTTGATGTATCACTGGTTTTATCAGTCTAGATCAAATCTGTGGTTTATATGCTAAAGAAAGTTAGTGTCTGTGGTTCATCAGCACTTTTCTTTCCCTAACTCAGCCTGTTCTCTTTTACTGAGAAGCTTTTATTTGCTGTTAAAAACTGACTGAATCTGTGCTCTGCCAAACAATTGGAATAAGAGGAGGCTGAGAGAACAGCCCTTAGTTCTCCCCTGTTATCTAGGTATAAATGGCAAGGAAAAATCAGCTTCAATGGGCTTTAGAAACATGTGTGAAATGAGGGAAGAAAGCCTGCCAGGAGACCCCCTTCATTTGGTTGGTTTGTGTTTCAGAAAAGCTGTCTGAGAGCGCACCCCTGTACAGGCTCCGGGAAGGCAGCCCCTCTTTGCGCTTTAATTAGCGGAAAGGTAAACGCTGTTTTCTTAGCAGGCTTTGGCAACTCCTCAGCCTTTCATTCACACTTGCTCTCTGTTGTCGCTCTCTAAGAGAGCTGCAGCATGCTTGGGGCTCTTTTAGAACCTCCACAGAAGAAGTGACTGATGTCCCAAAGCGTGGCAATCCTCTGAGCCTCCTGCTGTGCTGTAGGAAAAGGCTTTTTGCCACCTGTAACAGAAATAGCTCAGTCAAAAGGCAGGGATCTGCTGGGAGCCATTGCTTCAGCATGAGTGCAGGGGGCTTCATTACTGTTGTACCAAGTGCAGGTTCAAAAGTTTTTCCAGGTACTCTCACAGTTTGTATTTGCATATTTGAAATAAGGAAATCTGTTCATCCCAAATTTATCGCTTATAATCAACTGTTACTAATATATGTAATTCAGTATTATAAACCTGGAGCAAATCCAATCTGAAGTACAGTCTTTAAAATGATGTTAAGCTACATCTGTTGAAATGAAACCTGTAAAATTGCTTTTCCACGATGAATGCAGGCATGGATGATTTATTTTTAAAACAAAGATAAAATTAAAGTCGTTATTTGTATTCACTCTCCTGTTTTCATGCTAAAACCCATGAAAAAACCACACGGTAATCAGCTGGTGGAGTCAGCTACTGCACAAGTGTAGCTTTTGCAGTACATCTTCAGTTTGATTCAGGTCAGGTGGGCTGAAATGAAACCATCTGAAGCAAGTCTCATTCTGTGTGGCATTTAACAAGTATGAGATGATAATTGCTGTCACTGAAGCATGACTGCTTTTGTAATGAATACTTTCTGCTAGCGGCCAGAGTGTGTAGCTCCGTGTGTGTAATGCAACATGCTTTAATCTTAAAATAATTTGTAAATTTGCAGTTGAATTTATTGTTCAATGAAGTTCTGTTTCACAGAGGTCCTGGCTTCTACAGTAAAATGATCAATGTTTGCTTTTAATTACGTAGCGCTGGAGAGATCCTGTACACCTTTTTCTGTAATGGCATTGTGCTTCCAAATAGTTATGTGGGTAATCAAATCTGGAGAGCACAGGTTTAAATTGGTTAGTGAAGTTAAGTGCTAGCCCAGCACATCACGTTTTCTCCCCTGTGCTGTTCAGTCAAATCCCTGTTATCTGATTTTACGGTGGCATTAATGTGGCTCTCTTGTAATTTAGGTGGGATTGTTTGACTTCTTCACCTTTCCATTGATCCTGCCCACAGACGATACTGGTGTCACCTTTCTGCTCGTGTAAAGTCAATACCTTCAGCAGTAGATTAAGAGCTACTCCCCTCTGGCTGGAAAAAAATAAGTACAACAGCCTGGCTTTGCCTTCTGGTGCTGCTGTGCCAACAGCAGAGCTGGTGGGATGCTCGTTAATGCGTGCGAGGGCTGCAGAAAAGTTGTCAGCTTTCTTCTGACATTAATAAATGCCAACAGGCATGCCATGATCCTCTGTTCAAAAATTCTTTCCCCCAAACTCAGCCTAGTGTTGAAGTACTAAAATGCACCATTAGAAGTACAAACGTGTATCTACATATGTAAAATCTCGTATATGTGTCACTTTTGGAGAAGGAACAAGACCTGAAAGTCTAAAATTTTGCCATCATTATATAATTAGAGGTTTTTTTGAAACATTATTTTAATGTTCCAGAGACAGGAACCCAAACCATAACTAATAATCATAATAAATATTACTGTAGTCACAATAACACAAAACCTGCAACAGAACCTTCTCAATATAAGAAAAATCTTTGAAGTGAAGAATGAAATGCCATGTTTTGTGGGACAGAAGTGTTATTTTTTTTTTTTTCCCAAGAATATTACTGCCTGTCTTTCTGATGTAGTCAGCTGCCCAAAATAAAGACTAAGCTACTAATACTGGTGGAAGGAGCTCTGAGATTATGCAAGCAGGTATTTAAATATTAAGAATTTGCATTTTTATTTTACTGTTGAACTGTTTTGTCTACTACTTCTCTTTGTGACTCTATTACTTTTAAAAACTATTTTAAAAGCTTTATTTAACAATTATTTTTATGAAATAAAGAATACTATGATTAGAATCAGGTAGGGAGGGGGAAAAAGTATTTCTTAAAAGTTTCATGCTACTAAATATCTTACCAATTTATGAGAGAAAATGGTAGAGGAAAGCTTTTTAAAAGGTCAGTGAATTTCTGTGAAATTGTTCTGTTCTCATGGCCTTTAAAATTAAGTGTGCAAACTGAGGATCAAAAACTGTATGTTCAGTGGCTGAATTGCCATTTAAAGCAGAAGCCAAACACTGGCCCCAGAAAGGGAAAGGAGTGAAAGCTTCTGCTCCTTCCTATCGCTTTTCCAGGAGCTGTTTTTCACAGCAGTAATTTCATATACACCTCCCTTGGCAAGATATTCCCAAAAAGGAAGCAGTCTCTATGGAAAGAATGTCTATATACCATCAACATAATCTTTAAAGGGGAGTCTCCTATAGTTAGCGCTTGATAATTCCTAAAGGAAGCCAGCCAGGGAAAATGTATAACTAATCCCTATGATGCTGTGGCACAGGGCTGTGCCTGCCCTACACCAGGTAGAAATCCCACCTTCCTGTCCTGTCAGAAAGGTGTTGGTCGCCTGGAGGTGGTTGGTTGGCTGGAGCTGGTTTTTGGGGAGCATCCCTGATTGTGTGATAAGGTATTGGGCTTGCTCTTCATTTCAGCCACTGCTGTAGGTTTGTATTTCCAGGCAGATAGATGCTGGATTCAGTTGGCCAAAGAAAGGCTTTCTTTTAATAAAGACAAAAATCAATACTTCAACAGCTTTCTCGAAAAGATTGAACAGAATTATTTTAGAAACCCAAAGTGATTGACCACCATCACAGCTCTGCATCACTTGCTCACTGAGCTGGAAAGCCCAGCTTGGAGGTGGTGGGGACACAGTCACGAAAAAATGTTTCAAAACCCTCACAAAATCAGGATGCAGGAAAAAATTATTATAATCAACAGCTGTGTCTCACATTCTCAAGGGAAGAGTCCAAATAAAAGCAGGATACTGCTGAGCATTGGTTCTTTTCCATGAGTTTTCAGCCTTCTTTTTGAATTGTCATTTACTATCTGCTAAAATCTGTATTTTTCTACTGGTTTTGTTAAGGCATTTTTTTTTTAAAGCCGAGATTTCTACCAGCTGCAGCACCTGTTAAATTTTCTTATCAATGTTAAAGGGATGACTAATTTATTAATCTGGTTTAGAATACAATGACCTTTTCTTTTCTTTTCTTTGTATTAAAATCCCTTCCCTGAAAAATTAGTGTTTTTCTCCAGGTTGCATGTATTGATTACTAGTGCTGGTATTTATTAATAATTAGAAGTACAATAGGCAAGAAAGACATTTTTTTAAAGCTTAATCTTAAGGCCTCTGGCGTTTTTATTTCACTGTCTTTTCATAGTAACCCTTATAAACCTGTAAATAGAGGAAGTGTTCTTTCTAAACAGCTGAAAGAAAATTGAATGGGCCCAACTGGTATTAGTCTGGCTTTCAAATTTTACGCTAACCCACCTCAAAAATGCTGTGGCTGATACAGGAGTGCAGTCAGGCATTTTGCTGTGGCTTTGGACAGTCTCTGTATGAAAATGCAACTTTGAGCACAACGGTATCTGCAAAAACTCCAGCCAAGAACCAGTTTTGTTCTGATTTTTGGTGCTAGAATTACAACTTTCTCTTCAGGAAAGTAATTATTCCTCTTCTCCCCACCCTTTTTTTTTTTTTTTTTTTTTTTTTTTTTTTTTTTTTTTTTTTTTTTTTTTAATGTTACATGAGAGAGACTCGAGCAGCCAAATATTAGAAAGATTAGAAAGAAGCAATTTGGCTTAGAAAGAACTATATAGATTGTGGAGGGTGACAGAAACTGTCAGTATTGATTTTCTGCCACTTTCCTGTTTGACCTTCTGGATTGCAGCAGGCACTCTTAAGAGGATTTAGCTTGTACCAAATTAAAGATATCACAGAACAATTGCTGACTCACATTGTGGAAGCTGGCTGAGCTCTGCTGCCATCAGTGCAGGGCCATGGTCATTACTTGCTTTAATGTGCTCTTGTAGATCAAGTTGTTTGAAAAGCTGCTTATGAAAACAAGGTTGATGGTGATAAATGAAGTTGCCATCTACTTTTTTTTCCACACACATGCATGTGTGTATTTAAGCATATAATTTTAAACTTCCTCATGTGAAATTTGACGTGCAAAGTGATCAAAACATACACCACCAAAAACTCAGATGAAACAGTGCTTTAAAAATGCGTCTATAAAAGCTTCATTTGCATTGCTGAGGATGAAATTGGAGCAAAAACCCTAAGTGCTTTGTCTTCATTTAACACCTCCTGGCAGCAGCTTGACACAAAACTTCAGTGTGAGCCTCCTTTGCTGAGTGCCCTTCCACCCTGTTTGGAGGAAATAAATTGCTTGTCTGGAGTAGTTCAAATACGTTAATCTCATTTAATAGCCATGAAGTATTTTGCTATGTGATGGAATTCATTTGGTGGAAATAGTTATTTTTTTCACAGGATGCCCAAAATACATATAATAAATAGGTGAAATCCTTTGGATTGTTAGGACAATTTTAAGAAGGAATGTGTCAATATGCAGGTTTTTTGTTTGATAAACTGAGTGCTAGATTAATGTATTTTAAAATAGGAATATTGATCTGGAAGAGCTGTCTGTGCTGAGTGTTTCTTTTTAAAATAAAGTTGTTATTTGTATTCACTCTGCTGTTTTCATACTAACACCCGTGAAAAGACCACATGGTGATCAACTGGTGGAGTCAGCCATTGCACAAGTGTAGCTTTTGCAGTACATCTTCAGTTTGATTCAGGTCAGGTGGGCTGAAATGAAACCACCTGAAGCAAGTCTCATTTTCGTGGTGGGAGCTGCCATGCCCTGCGTGCGTGCATCTTAACGCACACGTACACAAGGAATGGCAAACCCTTGTCTGCCCCAGTTAACTGGGAAGTGAAGATCTCAAGAGTTTATGTATATCTCAATAATGTAGGGTCTAATGGAAAAGAAAAGCAGGTTACATTGTGAGGATATTACTCATTAATATTGTAGGATCCACGCTTGGATCTCGAGCCCAGAGGAAGTCAGCCTGTGCTGCAGTTGCTTGGCTGTGCCCTGCTCTGCTGAAGAACGAGATCTAAGATCCCAAGACCTTTAAGCTTTGGGCACACATACATTTTGGTCCACTCACCACTACATAGCATCACTCTTTTGAGCAGGCTGTGCTAAGCTCTCTATCCAGACTGCCAGGTTGTTTCTTTTATAAATAGCCATATTGTGTTGATATAAAATTTTGTTGGTTTACTACTAACTGTAGCTAAGCTGGAGTGCCGTTCACGTGACTCCTGTATCAGCCTCCATACTCTTGCTTTGTAAAGAAAATGATTATCAGGTTTAGAAATGCTAATTTTGCATACATTCCACTGATGAGTCCTGCTGGGAAGCCTGTTGTGCATCTACTAGTTTCCATGGTGTGGGGTATTTTCTGCTCTTTGTTTCTTCAAGGCAACTGGAGTTAATTTTGACTAAAAAGAGACAACTTTTGATGGGGCGGGTGTGGCTTAGGGCCAAGAAAGAACTGAATAATGCAGGGATATGAAGTATTTGTGTGCAAGATATTGTTTCCTGTTACCAAACACCTTGAGCTCACCACCAAGGCTGGCATCTGCTCAGTGTACATTTGTGTCTAGTGTGTTGAGCCATTCTTTCTCCCTTCCAGTCTTTTTTTCTAGTTATGTCGGAGGATCCTTGAGGCTGGAGGTCATGCTGCTGTAACTGCTGAGCAGTTCTCAGCCATTTAGCAACTTCTTTGTGAAGACTGAAAAATAATGACCCTTGGATCTGTAGATTCATGGAAACCAAACAGTGCAGTTTTTTTTTTTTTTTTTCCCTACAGTGCACATGATGTTAGGAGGCCATGATTTTAGGTTTTTTATCATTGCATTAGTTTCTTTTGGACCTTATGCTCTTGTTACTGGCTTTGATTTCCCCTGTAAAAAGATTGGTTGCTCTTGGCCATCTCACCCATTTGTTGCCTGTCGCATGCAACCTCCCTGGGGATTTCTCTGGCATGGTGGCAATGGAGCTTAACTGTGTGTGAATTGATTCATATTTTAGGTAAACATATTTTTTCCCCTATTTTTAACCTAGATCAGCTTGCTTGATTTCTTTAGATAAACTTGTGTGCTCCTGCAAACAAGTGCGCTTGCACTGAGCAGGAGTAGCCAGGCACAAAGAGGAGGCCTTGTTATTGAGGAGGTACCTGTAAAGTACCACTTCAACTTCTGGGGACTCTAAAACTGTCTTTTATTACTCTGTTCAAAGTCCCTAAAGCAAAAGGAATCTACAGACCCTTCTCTAACAGAAGTGGTCAGTGAGGTATATGGAATATTTGGAGTTTCAAACCAGGCCTGATAGGTTTTGCAATGTCCTGGTTTCTGGGAAAAGCCGACACGAGTAGATTAGCTCTGCTCACAGAGAGTTTGTGGTTTAGCATCTCCTTCTCTGATAGCTGGTCTGAGCCCTGCAGTGTGTGACAGATTGGCAGAAATAGTTCCTCAGACTTCACTCACGTCTCAGGCTCTAGTTTGGTCCTAAGCTTTTGTCAGTGTATATTGAAAACGTATTTAAAACCCAATTTTGTTGGCTGTCAGCATGACAAGATGTCATTTTCTGCATTTTTGCTCAGCTTCAGGGATTTTGGCCATGTTCAGTGCAGAAAAACAGGACAGGAAATGCAACAGTGTGACTCAGGGCTAGTCTAATTGTATAGTTTATGCTAAAGTGTGAGCTTAAGTGGGATATTTCTGGGGGAGCTGTGACTATTTTTTGAACGCGGCTGGTTTTCCCTGCATCTCTCAGAATGCAGCTAATGACCACGGGCACTGTTCCATCTCCGTGCGTTTGTCTCTCAGTGGGAGGTGCCACGCAGGCAGTACTGCTGGCATCAAGGCCATTCCCACCAAAGACCTGGTGCTTTCCTAAGGGTCTCCTTGGAAATGTCACTGGTGGTAGTGGCCACTCATTTTTAGGTGTTTTCCATCAGATTGTGTGTCGCCGGTGATGCGACAGGAACCAGACCAGCTTGGGTGGCAACTGAAATAGGGACGGGAACAATCGAGTAAGCCTGAAAAGTAACTTTAATAATAGTCCAAGCCAACAAAAGAACATAAAGATCACAGTATAGGACAACCCTGAAAGACCCAACAATAGGGCAAAGGTAACAATATATAGACTTTAGCCCAAACAATGAAACGATGAACCATTACATTACCATATACACAAAATGTTGTTAACCAATCGTATACAAGAACTCAGAACATTACCTTATATAGCGCAACTTCATTAGCATCATATACCCATAAGGACTGTTCTCTATGGCAAATTTAAACTTAATCCCATTTCCCATTAGGGCAAGTTTTTCCCTTCCTAACACCCCATTTCCCATGGCCTCAGACTGATGTCTACTTCACAGCCTGCCAAGGCCAGCTCACTGTCAGTCCCGGCCAGTCCAACTCACACACGTGTGTACGGATACTGGACATCAGGCACCGGGGTTTGGCTGCCCTCGTGGCAGGGTTGGCTGCTATTGAATGCTTGCCTGGATAGGTAGACAGCAAATAGATCAATAAAAATGCTTTCTCATGATTTTTCTGTTTCTCACACTGTCAGCTTCGGAAGTCTTGGCCTAGCCATATGTCTTGCCCTTTGGCTGTACCACGGTCCTTCGTTTTCTCCCAATTTTCCAACCCAAAACCAAAAAGTATCAAATCAGCCAACATTTTTTTTCTCTCCTGTGGCCAGAAGATGGAGGGAACTTCTTGCTTTTAGGCATGCATGAACCTTAGGTGATCTTTTCTCTTAAGCTTCCATTGTCTTTCTCTTTTATTGAAATTATTGACTATCAGCTATCCAGCCATGCGGCCTAAAGTCTTCAAAACTGAAGCACTAGCATTCAGATAAAGCAGCTGTTCTCATGAGTTGTATCTGTTCAAACAACTTTTTATCGAGGTGAGGCTCACAACAATCATAAACACTTCGTTTGCCATTTGTTTCTTGCATGGAGTCAGACAAAGTCATTAAAACTCATTGGGAAAATATATTTGCCATGAGTTGTTGGCTACTGTATTTAACATGTAGGCAACTGCTTCAGCAGCAGCTGCACTTACTCCAATATCCTTTTTTTTTTTTTTTTTTTTTTTTTTTTTTTTTTTTTTTTTTTTCCCCCAACCTGAGGTCATTCAGACATTTGCAATATTTTTTATTATGTTTTCAGAGAGAAGGAAGAGCAGGCTCATCTCATCTCAAAGATGCTGTGTCTGAGACTGCTAAAAGGTCACTCCTAATTTAGCTAGTATAGATCCAGCAGGGTAAATCAAGACCCCTACAGGGCTCTTCTCATTGTTTGGCAGCTTAAAAAAAAAATCTCAGAAATGAAAGAAAAGGATCTTCAAAATCTCTTTGTGTATTTGCAAAGCACTGTTCCTACAGTCTCATTTCTCTTTGCCCTGGTAGTGTTGCTGCATTTTCACCTAGACCAAGCATCCTCATCACACTCGAATACTGATTATGAATAGGATTTTGAATCAACTCAAGAGTAGAAAAAATCTTTAGAAGGATTTTTTTCAAGGACTGTTCTCTATGGCAAATTTAAACTTAATCCCATTTCCCATTAGGGCAAACTTTTTTCACTGGGCTTCTGAGTAAAAAGATTTATTTGCATTATTTAATGATGCCAAAAGGAGTGATTTTTATTTTTCTTTGGTTGTTATTTTTGGGTTTTTATTTCTCTTTAGATGAATTGTTCTTCTGAACTGTGATTGTACTGAGATTAATTTTAGGAAAATAAATATTTGCTGCATCCATATTGCATCATAACACAAATCTTAAGCTCATGAATATTCATAATTAGACAATTGAAGGAGCTCAGGTGAGTAATTCCTAGTGGGTTTGGGGGTTTGATGTTGTGGTCGTGGGGCTTTTTTTTTAACTGGAAGTTCCAACCCTGTACCATGTGTTCTGTTTAAAAATGAGATGTCTGTGTAGGACATGGCTCTTTGCAGTGGGATGAGCCCAGACAGGCCACCAGCTGCATGCTAGAGTAGATTGTCCTGGTTTTCAGCTGGAATTGTTTCCTGCCCGCTTCCAGGGCTTGTCGGGCAGACGTGCAGAGCTGCCCAGGAGCGTTTGAGCCCTGGCCCAGAGCTGAGGGCTCTGTCTCAGTGGCTGGGCAGATAAGTGCTCGTAGCACATAACTTCATGAAACGTAGGGCTGGTCGTGATGGATCCCCCAAGCTTGAAAAAGACAGTAAATTTGCATGAAAAGACTTAATGGTCTGGAAAGCCATAGTAAAATGGAACCACGAGAAAGGTCTGTAAAGAGAAAAACCACTGAGCCCTGCTGTGGGGATTTCTAGGAGCGCTGAGTTCAGTGGGGCACCATGTGCTCCTCAGGAGCTCCCAACTAACACACTGGCTCTGAAAACATCATTGACTGAATTCGAAATATGACTTGAAATGCCCTCAACAAGGCAAATGCAATGCTTGCATTTTTGAGATGCTGTTTTGTGTTTAAATAACTATATAGCATATTTTTTAAAACAGAGCAGATTGCAGTTTTAACCAGTCATGGAGAAATTGTATTCTTCAAGGGAATGAAATGAGACAGAAACATCTTTATTTCAATTCATGTGTTATATTAATTTTGGCTTTCTTTAAAAAACAATCTTAAAAAATATAAGCAAAAGCAGAAGAGTGAAAAACCAGAAAAACTGTTTGGAAAGCTTAGAAGGAAAAAAAAAATCTCTATAGAGGATCATGCTAAAAATCTTGCAGAAGAGAAAATTGTTACAGTTGAGCATGACAAACGAAAGCTAGGAAAACTGAACGCAATAATTGTCAAGAACTCTCATCCTGAAAATATCAGTATGCGAAATATCAGGTGTGAGTTGTACCCTCGGTCAATCACATGGTTCAAATTAAGTCTGTTTATTATAGGGTCAAATTTTCTGTTTCCCTGATGCCTTGCCCAACTTGACTGGCAATTTTTGCTAGGCCAAAACCTAACTTCACCAACTCATTAAAGCTTGAAGAGCTCTAGAGCAACTTTTTAATACAAAATTAATAGCAGCCAAGTCAATTGGCAGCCAGCTAAACTGTGGTAAAATAAATAAACAAATTGCCCTAACCCTGTCCTTTGCCCTTCCTCAGGTCCTGAAAGGTTTATGAAAAATGTGTTCATAACCCTGGGATTGAGTGCTGCCAGGCACAAACACTGACATCTGTTCCAGCACTCTGTTTATGCTCAAGAGGGGCTTTCAGTCCGTCTCCAGGGCTCTGTGAGTTCTGCAGAGTTCAAAGGCACTTCATTTAGTTCAGTGTGTCAATGGAAGAATCAAATAGAGGAACTTGGTTTTCCCAAAGAGTCTAATTATGTTACACCCTCACCTGTCAATTGAATTAAGTCAAGTATCTATGAAAATCTTCAGGCATCTACATGCCTCCTATAAGGAAATTAAAAGCCAAAGTGTTTTACAATCCCAGGATGTTTTAAAATCAAAATTCTGCTCTAATTAAAATGAGTGACTGGACTATTTAATGTAGAGGAGTAAGGGAGATTAATACCTACTTCTTCCCGTGCTTATCGTTAAGCAGTGATGAACATTCAGCGAGGAAGATAATATCCAGGGCTAAACCATCTTTCCTTTCTACAGCCAAGCTTCCTTCAGTTCTACTCTGTCAAAAGATTAGTGGTAGAGATGTGGTTGATAATTTTTTCTTCAGTATAACTAGACCTGTGTTTTTCCATAAGCACTGATAAAGAGCTCCTTCTTAGTACATCCTCCCAGGCAAAAACCTGTGGCCAGCACTCTCACCTTAGAAGTGCCTGCTCTGCCTGAAAGTAGGTTTTTATAATGCGCTAGAATAAATAAATCATTCTACAGGCCTGTGCCCAACAGTTAGTTTTAACGGCAGAAAAAACCCAATCAAGTGATTTTATGAGTCCCAGTTAAAAGTAATTATACACTATAAGTGCTTCAAGTAACTAAGTGAGACAGACAAATCTGATAACGCATTGCTGCCTCGTTGTAAGCTTCTTTTCCAGTTAATTCAGTCTCACCATTGCAGGACACCGTGCTGCATTGCTTTGCTCTCCACTGAGTCCAGCCTTGGCCCTGTTCTCATCTGTCTCGCTCCATTTAGCGCAGGGGGTGTGGGATTCAGCTCTTTGCATCAGTAGGTGTATGGCTGGCAGATGTGGTGTTGCAAAACTAGGATGACTTTAGGAAGCAAACAGCACTAATGGGAATAAATTTTGTTATTTCATTCTAATTTCACTGTGTTATTTATCCTAATGCCAGGGTGTTTACCCAAACACGAAGTACTGTCTTTGTGCTTAATGGGAAGCTGAGAAACCAGTTTTATAATAATTCACACATCTTCAAGAGCATTTTCAATTATGCATTTTCAGCAGAATACTGATTAGCTCTCTTGTATGTTATGAGTGTTTTGGTTGGAACTGGGTGTCTGCAGGTAGTCTTAGAGAAAAAAAATAAGGTACTGTGGGGTTTTTTCCACCTCTGGTGTTCAATTAATGTAGGGTACCACTCCTTGCTTGGGCCCATCTCCATCCAGTGCAGTGAAAGAGTCGGGGCACTGCTGGAAATACCTTTGTCCAACAGGAGAATGTCAGAAGGGATCAAGGAAATAGTGTTTGTGGCCTTGTGAGCTTTAGTTTGCTATCACCTCCTACAACTGATGGGAAAGTCTCAGGTTAGGTAATCAAAAAAACCTGACAATTTTCTTGGTAGTTATTTTCCCAGTCAGCTGTCAGTCTCCTTACTGAAAATCCCTCTGCACTGCTTGGAAATGGATTTGTCAGGATCAATGAGTAATTTGATCCATGTATTTAAATGCCTTTTGCTTTGGTCTCTCCGCCTTGATAAGGACAGGAACCTTATAAATAATTAGACTTGTTACTACACTGCACTAATATTATTAATGTATCCTATTTTTTATTTATTCCTTCAAGTACATCAGTGGATGATGTATAGACTGCTTACACGAGGAAAAAAAGTGCTACTCAAAGATATTAAAAAAATTCTATATACCAAGTAATACCAAGATTGATAGCAGAGGAGACGTTAGTAAGTTGCACATTTTATTCCACAAAATCTGCTGCTTTGTGCTGTCTTTGTAGTACCAAGTAGATATACCAGAAATTAAGGAATTCTTTGTTAATTGTCCTCATGGATGTCACAGTTAATTAATTATAGGGAAATGTGCTCTTAAGTTATGGCTGATATATATATAGAGAGATTTTTTTTTTTTTTTTTTTTTTGGTAATAATGTACTTTTAGGCTATTTTTTTTTTTTTTTTCATATAAATATAGCTAATGCGGAGTTTTGCCAAATCAAGAGTATTAGTTTGATTTCCTTTTTTTTTCTTTTGGAAATGTCTAAAATACGATTTTGCTTTTTTAATTTTCGTTATTGCAACAGGAAAAAAAAAAAGCTTTAAATATTTTTTGTGAAGCAAGGTTACAGTGGAACATCTGTCAGGTCTAATGGGCTCTAATCCAGAGGATCAGACCAGAGCAGCCTAATCTTCTCTGGGATGAGTATACCAGTAAATTATCCTGAAGAGGGGGTTTATTCCTGTAATACGTTTTGCTTTGCAGTGACTGCAGGCCTGACCCATTTAAGTCTACAGTAAATGCAGAATAGCTTACTGCAATAAAAGGAGCTCACACTTATTGTAAAGTAAGACTATTCACCCTAGTAATCACCCTGGAATGGGTAATGTATTACAATTTCACTTTCTTCCTTTTTTTTTTTTTTTTTTGTCTAGCTGACCTTTCTGCAGATAGTAGAAGTATGAGCTTGAAGTGCATGCCATAAAAATATCCCCTTGGCTGAGGGATCCAGCGAGCTCTCCAAAGTTATCTTTGTGAAGAGTTCAGCACTCCTGTAGTTTCCCTTCTTTCTTTCTCTCCTGTAATGGGAGGGAGCACAAAGTCCAGTCTGGTTTGTGACAACCCCTCTGTGAATAAAGCCTGCTTTTAATCTAATTTTCAGATGTATGCAGTGGCATTTTCACAGGCTTAAGGCTTTGGAGGATGGAGAAGATGGATTTAGAGAAATAAAGCTAGCTGATAGATGGAATCACTTATTAGAGATCTTTCATATAAATTATGAAAAATAGCTACAGTGAATTATAGCTGTAGGCTTTCAGATAATATGCCTTTCAGGGAAAAAAATGAAACAAAGTGACACTCAGTTCTGGATTTTATTACCAGGCTGAATCATAATTCAAAGTTCTTTTAAAACTTCCAGGACGGTTTGCAAATCTTGATGAAAATGAAACTAAGCTTGATCATATTTAACCAGTTTAAGTGAGCTTTTTGGCTGCTACTTTACTCCAGGAATATTCCTCTCCAGTAAGTTTCCAGATTCTTTCTGCCTGCAGTCCATTTCCTGCTGCTCAAGGTCCAGGGACTGTAATTTTTTCCTGTCAGTTTTTGGGCAGTTATCCCTCATCAATATGGACAGGGCTGGGGAAAGCCTCCGCTGCCAAGGCAGCACTCCTTGCAAAATCGATAGTAACAGCCTGGCAGGCACAGAACCAGCCGCCTCTCTTCTGTTCCCAGTCTCTGCTCATCCTTGAAGTCAGATTTCCCTCACTCCCGGTGCCAACCAGCAGCAGGAGCAGTTGTTTCAGTCCCAGCCTAGCACAGGGGATCCCACAGCAACAGAGAATCTCCTGAGCACCAACCTTTAAGGGTGTCCTGAAGGGGGGTTTTGTGTGTGTGCATGTGAAATACAATAGGCTGAAGTCTTGAGGTTTGTCTTGAGCCCTGGAGAAATGGGAAATTTTCAAAGCTGGATAAAGTTTAGTAGCTGCCTAGAAACATATGCCAGCAAAGTACTTTACAGTAGCAAAGGATCTGGATGATAAAGGAGTTGTAGAAAAGTGTTAGTTTAATGCTGTGTCATGATTAAAAAAAAAAAAAAAAAAAAAAAAAAAAAAAAAAAAAAAAATTGAAAGGGAGGGGGTAGGGAACAGAGACTCTGAATGGATTTGTGCATGGCACTGTGGTGTAGTGTGTTCTTAGATCTTCTTTTGGAGACTGTGGAAAGAGTTAGCAGAGGGATGGTGTAAGGAATGCATGAGTAAACCTGAACCAAGTAATTCAGGGAGCAACACCTGAGAGAAGGCGTGGTAGAGGTACATGTACTTAACAGGGACCCGGTCAAAGGGAATAAAAGGGAAGTGTTGCTGACCTTTTCCAATATGCAACAGATGAAACTAGCAGAATGCAGGAGCAAGGCAAAGGGGGGGATGGTGCACAGTTAAGAGTCACTTTCCTCAGTTGTACAGATCAAAATCTTGCACAGGTTTAAAAGGTTGAACCGATACAGCCATTCATAGGTTCCCAAGGTCAAATACTTCTGGTTCCTGTCATTTAAAAGTCCCTTCTCCATGCAGGATTGAACCCCATTATTGTATTCCCTCCCATCTACTTGCATTTAATTCAGATCTGTTGCCATTCTTTAGTTACCTTTGAAACTTTGATGCACTATTGTAGTGTAAATATATCCCTCTGCCTAAAAAAAACCCCGGCTGAAGGAATTTAGTGATAGAAACCCCAAGATCCTTTGCAGTAAAGTTTTCCATGGAGTTCCAGTGTCCCTGCCTCATTAACATTCATTGGTATCCCAAATGTGATTGCATTCAGGTTAGGTTTTGCTATGAAAAAAAAGTATGTTGTTTCAAAAATGGTGCTTTTTTGTCAAGGACAACAGCAGTGAAGTTACAGAACTTTATTCAAGGCATTTCACAACATTAGCAAGTCTTACACAAGTTTGCTTGAGGGTTAATCAACAGTGTAAGATCATAATGAAAAATTATTATTCAGTTCACTGTTCTTGTCTTAGGATCCATCACATTGTATCTCCTTATATATATATTTATGTGTATATATATATATATAGATATATGATGTTTAGTAGTATTTCAGAGTTCCAATAATTCCCCCAAACTCTGATTTTTCTTTTTCATGTTTTAATAAACCCAAATTAGTTGTTCTCCCTTTGTAGACTACAAGAACTGCTTTTAAAGTGTTTCAAGGGAGTGCATCTCCTTAGGGTCAAGCTGTTTCCACTGCTTTCCATACGTCACATCCTGGCAATACCTGAAGTGGTTTAAAACCTGTAGTTTTTACTTGCTGATGCCAAGAGCCAAGTGCAGAATTTCCAGGTGAAATTTCCATAGTGCATAAATGTATTTTCAAGTATAAAATACTGCTGTTTCTTGAAATAAAATGCTAACTCACTTCAGATTTAAATGGAACAGATTTTTATGAAACATCACTGTAGAAAAGTGTTAGGAATGTGTGAATTTGTCATGTGTCAGCCAATATTCAAAGCACCACTCTGAAGTGACTTGTGCAATTCTATTAACGGACAAGATTTTGGTGAGGGAGTGCTTCAGTTTGGATATGAATCGACAGTGTTTGCTGGCAGTCCAATCATGCTGAATTATAGTTAAAGTGCTACTTTAAATAATAAGTACTTTCTGGATGTAATTTTAATTTCATGACTACTGTTCCTCTCTCTTGAGAATAAACAACATTGTTATGAAAATATTCTAATCTGAAAAACATAAATTTTCCATTTTAAAGTCCCCAAAATATATTGGAAGTATATGAATTGTCAGCTGTGAAAACTGCAAGCAAATATGGTCTTTTTCCCCAAATTAACTCAGTTTTGGATATTCTGATTACAATATTATCTTTATCTTAATCTGCCTGAACCAAAGAACTGACAGTGAAGAAACTCTGAGAAACCAATCCAAGGGGTTTAAATTTTTAAACAATGTTTGGCACGTTTGGGATTTCAGGGATTTTGGCCTGACATTCCATCCCAGACTTGTCAAAAGCAGGAACCACTGCACTGAGGTTATACATGTTCAATGTTTAACTGGCATTACCCTAATCTGACATGACAGACCATTTCCATGCTCTTTCCCAACAGGTCACATTACCATCGATGTATTTAGGGAATTAGAAAATCCTGTTTGTAATTTTCCTGTGAGTGATAAGCAGAGTTGTGTGTGATGTGTTGGCCAATGCAGGGTAAACAGATGTCTGTGTCCTGATATGGGATGACAAACACACAGTGATGAAGATATTATTCAAATCTCAGCTATGAAAATGTTCTTCATGTTTCATATGTGCGAGCATTCAGGAAGGACCTAGTAATTTTTTTTTTTTTTTTTTTTTTTTTTTTTTTTTTTTTTTTTTTATGTAAGCAAACTTTCTCGTGAAAGCCTTGTGACTAAATTATTGCCATTTGTATCCATCCTCTTGTTTGGGTATTTTACTGAGGAGCGAGGCTTGGATCAAAATTAACTTGAAAATAGCCTTCAGCATGATAAATATTTGTATTTAAATAGAACCTAGGGAAAGCCTTCTAGCCTCTGACAGAGCCCTGAAGGGGAGCTGGCAACTCTATAGCAAACTGAAGTGTGCAAATCTTCAGCCTCACAGCAGATCCAGTAAATATGTGCAGTGTAACACAGCAAATATGGGAAGGCTTTTAGTTACAGGGGTATGTAAATGTTTACAAATATGATTAACTGCAGAGCACAAAATCCATTCGCAGCATCAAAGGCAAAACTAAAATTACTTTTTCCTGCCCCCCTCCAGGATTATGCTGAGAAGAAAAACACAATAGCAAAAGCTCTGGAAGACCTTAAAGCCAACTTCTACTGTGAACTCTGTGACAAGCAGTACTATAAACACCAGGAGTTTGACAATCACATCAACTCTTATGACCATGCTCACAAACAGGTAAGAGGAATCTGCTCAGCTTAGTTTCAGATGGGATAATGGAGTAAGATGTCCTTCAGATGGGCTGGGAAATCACAACTGAGTTGTCCCCAGTTGCAGACTTTGGAAAGCAAAATACACTGTTTTCTTGGAAGCAAATATTACCACGGAGACTTTAAAGTCAAAACTTCTTGCAGTGGGAAGAAAGAGAAATTTGAACAGTTTAATTGTGAAGAGGAACAGAGAATGGTGGATAATAGTGAATGATATGATTGAAATTGTAAATGTATGATTTCCTTCTTGCCAATTTTTCACATAAATGCTGTGTTATACTTCAGACGTTACTTACTGGGAAACATTTGTTGCAACAGATGTGAATAAAAAACTTGACATGTTCTTTGGTAAACTTTAATTTTAGTGCAGATATAGTTCTGAGACAGGCTGTGACTACTTAAATTAGTGCAGGTACAGTTCTGAAATGAGCTATGATTTAATTTCAATGCACTGTATTTATATATTAAAAAAAGAATATCAATGAAAGGTTTCTGTGTGCTAGTTTTAAAGCATCAGTATTTAGGTTTCTATCATCACATTATGTCACTTTACCTCCAAGTTGTGTCTTTCTTTGGTGAGATAAAAGCAGTGCCTCCGCAGAAGGAGAGAGACAATGCATCCCAGAGCAACATCCTGATCTGCAGTGGGGTTAAATCTATCTCATTCAAAAGGAAGGAAAATGCACCTTGACTCCCCTGAAGAGATATGTAATGATAGTGTAAAGATATGCAATAACTGTGCAGAAAAATCCTGTATAGGCCACTTAGCTGGCAATTATCCTGTACCTTTTCTGTGGTTTTTTTTTTTTAATCTGGTGAAATCATATGGTTGTGTACCTGGATTGATTGCTTTTCGTTCTAATTGCATCTCCCTTTTTCCTGTTATTCTGCTCAGGGTGAGCACAGATAAGCTACTACGTGTTTTATATCTGTATCATATAGAATAATTACATGCTTTGCTATTCTTTAGCACTATTCCCTGAAACATTTCTCTCTCTCTCTCACTGGTATTTTTATTTAGCCCATAATTTACACTGTCAGTGTGAGTGTTAGATTTAGTTTGGAGAACTTGTGAAGATGTGGACCTCAACAGCAATCTGTGAGAAGCTGGAGGGAAAGATCCATCTATTAGATAAGAAATTAGCATGTAGCTTCATTGCATCCTGTAGCTGTTTGTTGTGAGTTTTAGTTAGTGTACACTGGAACTGATTCTTTAGGTGTTATATTCACACAGCAGCACATAATTGATGGACGGCAGGAAAAGAGAAGTTATGGGCAGAGTCTTCCCCACTTGACCTCAGTTAGGATTTATATTTATTAATTTTTTAGTGCTGTGAAGCACTTTGAAATAATGAGAACCTGAAGGCTGCAGTCCTTGTTCCTCTATTCAGTATTGGTGAAAAATTGATTTTGAAGATGAGGTCAGGTGTGAGACTGAACAGGAACTTTGTCCCAGTGTTTCACATGGTAATTTTGGTTTTCTCATGGCTTTGAGCAGGAGAGGGTGGGCACTGCACCAGCCTCTCATGGAGCAGATCCTGCCTCTCCATCTTTTTTGCAGGAGGTCTGTGCGTGTTCACATGTGGCTCTGTGGATGTGTTTGGTGAAACACAGGAAGCCATCCCCTTTCTCTGTTTGACATTCACAGGTCTAATCTCCCTGCTAAGAAATAAAACATGTAATTTTTATTTTTTTTAAGTAGAAAAAATTGTATAGTTGCTAGTTTAGCCAAAGTAAAAATTTTCAGTAATGTTACTGGCAAATGAATCTGTTGATTCCTGAGATAAAATGTTGAGTTTAATTCTCCTGGAATATGGTTTTCGTGGTGCTTCTATTAGAGCTATGGAGAAAAAACGTTCCTCTTCCCATATTTTGGGTGTAAATGTGGCGGCAGCATATGCCTGCCTGACTCTGATTTGCTCCGTTTTCAAGAACTTCATACCAAATACTTTTTTTGGGTAGTTTTAATAAGCTTGCTGGAAACTTGTGCAAGTGCTACTGTTGAATGCTCTGATTTTGTCCTGACCACTGCTGGCAGTTTTCCAGATGTTCAGTAGAGGTGAGAGGAGACTAGGTATCTGGATTTTTTTTTAATTTTTTTTCTTTTTTTTTTTTTCCTTCTATCACACCTTTCTACAATACTGGTCAGGTAAGGGGAAGTACCTAGTACAAAGAGTTCCCCACTACCCAAGGACAGCTGTAAGCGTGTGCAGCCACTTTGGTTTCAGTGATCCCAGCACCTGAGAGTGGTTTCTGTGTGATCAAATGGATGAAAGCTCTGCCTAGACCTGAGTTCACCCCAGCTTTTCTGCAAAGCCATATTTAATCCTAATTATACAGTCTGTTACCACACCATCTAACCCACCATGGGAGGGTTTGACATAGAAAATGTCCCTAACAGCTCTGGTACCTCAGTTCTATTGTAGAAGATTTTTCTTTCCATCCATTCAAATGTTGTTAGCACACAAAATTTACAGGATTTAAACCAGATTTATTATGTGGGTTTCCTGCATTGGCTGGGTGGCCCTGTGCTGTCAGGTGTTGTTCAAATTTTGATTTGTTGTGTCTTAACAGCTTCGGGACACCCACTTTGAGATAGCATGAGCACCTTCTGAGCAGTCCAGAAAGAAACACAGGCCTAGGGTAAATCCAATTTTATTTCCTTAGACTTGAAGGAGTTTGATGTCTCAAGAGCCCCACTGCTTCTGTAAGTGTTTTCCTGGTCTTAGCTTTTACAGTGTTGTTTGGAGAGCATATCTGTAGCCTTTATGAAATACTCCAGGAAGAGCAACTTGCAAGTAGTCAGTGGTAATAGAGAAAAATGAGCTCTCTGCTTTGCTTTGAAAGCTTAGACAAAGGAAAAAACCCACTACCCCTAACAAAATAAAATGCTGGTGTCTTTAAAAGCAGCAATGTTCTGACCTCAGTACAGAGAGGTGAGTAACTAAGGCAGAACTGCTGTCATTTAATATAATAATGAGGGAATTGCTATTTGATAACGACGGTCTAAACCCACAGAATGCGGGACTTGAGACCTAGGGCTTTAAAAACCTGTGTGTGACTCTGTGCAGCATTTCCTACGCCTCTGTGAGGAGCTGGAAGACCTTGCCTGTGCTCCCTGAGACGCTGCAGGTGTAACAAACGCGGCTGAGGTCGGAGTCTGAGTGACCTTCATGTCACAGCTTCTTGGGCTTGGCGAGTTGTGCCGTCCTGGTGGAGGAATCTCGGCCACACAGCTCAGTCCCCTGTGTCAGTCATTCCTCCTGAGACTTGTGTCACTACAGGGACAAAGGGTTTGAAAGTCTCCATCCCAGAACTTCTGATTAACCGCCTAATAACCGCGGCAGCGCTCGAGCTTGGCGTTCTCTGCCCTTCCAGGAGAGCTCTTCCAAAACCAAACAACAATAACAGGGAAAGCTGTGAAGAAAAAGAAGTAGACCTAATGCATTTGCATCTACAGATGAAAATACAATCATTCAAGTGAATTATAAGCAGGAATTTTTTCCCCACAGACTCTGAGGTAATTTCTCAAACTGTTTCTCTCTGGATGAAAATGATCTCTGTGCTCTACAAACGTATTTAAAATTGTACGCAGGGAATAATGCACGAATTACGCAGGGAGACTAAATTAGCAGTTGTCCCCTATTCCAGACAGGGAGTTCTCCTGTCTGTTTTTCTTCTCTCCTTGCATATTTTTCTTTGCACCTTTTTTTGACATCAATGCCAAATAAACTGTAGGTAATCTCTATTTGCATTAGAGAATATCAACCTCTAGTCAGTCAAAAGTCCAGACTTGAATGATTTTCATGTGTTTGGATAAACATTTCATGGAATATGGGTAGAGAGCAAGAAGTTTGGAAGTGGAAAGGTGTGATTAGACATAACAATAATACAACTCCCATCCTTTTACTAAATCTTTACCTCCTATGAGTTACCAGGCATGTAAGGTATAAATTAAGAGCAATATAGCACATTTGGGATGCCACTATTCCCAGCAAAGATAATTGGGTGTTAGCAGTTGTTTGAGCCTGCAATTTAAAAACAAAGCAACAAATCCTTGTAATCATCATTACAGCTCTTTTTAAAAGCTCTCACTGCAGAGTGATTCCCTCTGAAAAAGAAAAGCCCCATCTCTTCTGCTTGGCTGGCACCTGGAAGAGAGATCATCACAGTGCATCTGTGGCTTCTGGCATAGCCCAGGAGTTTATACCTGTTTGCCGGAAAATGGCACAAGTGGTGGGGGAGTTACACAGTGGTAGAAATCCGCCCATCACTGAGAGCCTGCGGTATTTTATGCCGTATTTTTTCAAGCCTGCTTTTTGCTGGTTAGTTTCCCCTGGAGCTGTGGGAAACGGACCCAGCCAGAGGGACCGTGTTGTATGCAATTTTTGAAATGTAGAAATAATGGTTCTCAAAAGGACCTGTTGTCTCCTAGAGCAGTATGTCCAGAACTTTGGTGAAGTGGTACAGGATAAAAACTGAATAGTTTTGAGAATTTCCCTTGCAAGTGAAAAGAATTACTTGCAATACATTTCAGTATTTTTCTTCTTTATATTTTTTCTTTTCTTTGAGGCTAAGTGACTAGTTATATTTCAATATAAAAGAGTCAGGCTTTTTTGCAGCTGAATTTTCTGGAATGAGGAAATTTTATATTCCTTCTCTTGCTTTATCATGTTTCTCAGGCTAGAGGGCTACATCTTGGTGTGTCCTTGTGGGAGGCAGTCTTAACTACCCAAGCATAGAAGAAATTTAAACATTTGTGTTTGAATTGATCTTGTGAAGCCCTTTCTTACTGTTATTGGTTTCCCAGAATATAACTTGGCACATCTTCCTGTATTTCTTTTTTCCCCAGAGGAAAACATGTTCATCTTTGTAGCTTTTTTAAATATTAAGTGAACACAAACAAATGTCCAGCTGTGCATTCACATACATACATGTTTTTGTAATGCACATACAACCATGAAATGAGCCTCCCCCAAATACACCCTGGTCTGTGACTGTATTTCAGATTGATTTGTCTTTTTTTCCCATTAAGATTGCATTATTTAACAATCTTTTGTGGTTGGATTGGTGTGGTTTTTTGGTGTGGTGGTGTTTTTTTTGGTTTTTTTTTTTTTTTTTGTGTGTGTGTGTGTGTGTGTGTGTGAAAAGCTTTCTTTAAAGTTTTAAGCACGTGTGCTGGCGTTAATGCTAATAAGGGTCATCAACAGGTCTATTAATTATAGCTCAGCACTGCTGGGAGCACTGGAGCTGAGCCTTGTGATGGACTTGATGCTTCCTTTTTCAACTGCTTTAAATAATGAAAACAAACAAAAAGCCTTCTGCTGTTCCTGTGAAGGGAAAAACAGAAGCGCCAACATGACAGGAGCCCGCGAAGGAGGGAGCCAGGCTGAGGATCTCGCTCCTCCGGGATACGGGATGTGATCGGAGCACGGCACCAAGGGGAACCTGCTCTGGGAGTGGGGGTCCCAGGTGGGGGTCACCTCTGCCAGCACATGTAGAGAGCTGGGGGTCAGGTTTGGTATAGACAGAGGGAAGAAAATCAGCAGGAAGTGGATAACTTTAGGAAAAGGAGTCCCTTGCTTTGGGGCACAAAGCCACCGGGAAGGTGTTTGGCTGATCTCTCAGTGATGTGTCTGCAGCCGCAAGTGGGAGTCTTTATTCCACTTTGCAGGACATATTTTGAAATGAAATAGATAAGTTCTTTATGAATATTTCAGTATATTTAAGGAGAAATTTTGCACGCTCTTTTCTGGATGAAAGGGAAAAAAAATATTTGTTTTCCTTCCAGTTTTTTATTTTACCTGTAAAATTTAATCCCAGCACTTGGCATCTTGATGGGTATCAGTGTAACAGAGCAGTTAGGCATTCTTTACCTCAAAACTTGTACTGACAGGTTAGATGAGGATATTTTTGAATGAAGTATTAATCCTGCAAAATCCAATTTTGTTGCCAATGAGTGTTCTGTTTTCTCATTACCAAAACATCACATATCACTGTGTCCCTGCCATGAAAAGATACTGTGTAACTTTTTCTGTTTTCATGTTTTGGAAATTTGATTCTGTAATAATATTTGATTAACTAATTGACTTATATTTTTTTCTCAAGAAGTGTTTTTAGAGCAAACACAATTACAGTAGAGGAGTAGATACCCTATCTGTCCCACTAATAGCCTGCAAAAAGAATAGTAACCCCATGCACTGGCACTACTGATTCCATGTGGAACCTGCTCTTTACTGCAGTAGCAGCCTTACCCAGCGGCAGCCCTTCCTTACATAAAAAACTTAGTATTTATCCCCAGTTCTTTTTTTTTTTTCCCTGGTTTTGAATTAATGCAGCCTTCTTATTTCTATCCTTTTCAATATCCAGATCAGCCTGATATCCCAATAAATCACTAACATTAAATTTCCATGCAAAAAAAAAAAAAAAACCACAAAAAACCACCTTTTTTTTCAACTGCACATTGCTCATTTATTACTCTTTTCCAAATCTAGATTGTCACTTCAGTGAGGGGAAAAAAAAACCCAGCACCAATGCAAAGTGTGAGGGAGGGGGAGTGAGAGACAGGACAAACCAGTTTGCTCCATACATCCTGCATGTTCCTTTCCCAGGATGCATTTGTATTGCTGTGTGGTCCATCCTTTTATTTGAAACTAACCATAAGTTTCAGTCCAGCTTGGTCTTTTTAAATTTCTGCAGAACTTGGGGCTAATTTTAAACTTTGCTTTATCATATCAGGATCTATCAGGTTTCTGCTGCTTTGGCCAACACTCTTGCAAAAGAAAATACTTTTCTGTGTTCATCAGTGAGATAAGAATGGACACAATAATTAGGACTTGAAGACAGGAAAAAAATACAGTTTTTTGGTTCATGATTGTGAGGCATTGTGTGTATTGTAACGCATCTTTTGACACACAGTGTTTTGATGGGGAGAAGTGATTAAAAAGTTGTAGAAGCATGGAGATCAGATGGTGGTTTAGCTATCACTCACTTTATTGTATCAGGCAATAGATTAGCTAAGGAATTGCCTACAAGAAAGATACCGCTTTTTATTTGCCTTTATGCTTTAATGGAGTCAGTCTCCCACAGTTAATTTAAACTTCATTATGGCTGCAGAATTCAAACCAATTAGAAGAATACATTTTCTGCAATTTTCAGGAATTCTCAATGCAGTTCCACTGCTGTCCTGAAAGTAATCAAGCAGATTGTAGACTAACTGTAAGTAATGAATAATATGAAGAGCGTTTTGTTACTCAATGGTTTTGAGCTGTCCAGTGATCAAAAAGAAAGTGAAGGAAAAATGCTTTCCTAGTAAGTATATTAAATTCTGACCCCTCAAGGTGAATAATTTCTTACAAGATATTGGCTAAAACGATTAAGTGGTGGATGCCAGTGCTTTATGCCTGATCCTGCAAAAGCCACCTTGTAGTTTCCTATTTGCCACCAAAAAAACTTTCAGGGTGTTTTTCTGCCCCCTGGGAGGTCTGCTCATATTTTGCTTCATGCCCTGCAGTTTGTACATGCTGGTTTCCAAGTGAGAGCTCATTCTTCTTTGGGAAGAACTGAGCAACCTTTTCAGTGCAGACCGCAGTCATCCGTAGGGTAACTACTGTAGTCTTTGCTGATCCTTGCAAAATCAGCCCTCCATTCAGTTCAAAAAAAGCCTGTTCTTTTTTTAGCGGTATCCTTGACCTGTTGATGAAACTCGGCTTTGCAATCAGCGCTGCCTTTCACAAGGAAATGTGACAAGGCAAACAAGCTGCATGGAAGTGGGAGGGTTCTTCCCACAAGCGGTGGCCCTGCTCATCCTGCAGCTGGGAACAGCGGGACCTCTTGGGGCCGAGGGTGAGCTCCTCATGGTGCCCTGCAGGACAGGCTGTGAGCCTTGGGCAGGCACGAGCACTGGGCTTCTGTTAGGTACAGTAACGCTGCTCTACAAACAGTAATTACTTTTGTTCTGGGTATTTTAACTGCAGCTTAGACAGAAATGTCTTCAAGTTCTTCAACCGCTCTGGGATTGTTCAGTGGAGGCTGAAATAGGAACTTAGGGTTCTCTTCTCTTTTTTTCCCATGCAGTCTTGGCTGCAGAGCCTCTGCTGGTTGGCTCTTGCTTCAGTTTGGATTTTTAATCAGTGCCACAAACTCAGCTCTACAGGAAGGGTCTGAGTGGCTTCTGAGTTTAAGCTTTCCCCACCCTCACACTGCAAAGGAATGAAATAAGAGGGGCAGGCATGTAATAAAAATAAGGTGACCATTTGAAGGGACAGATGAGGTGGGCAGGAATGTGTCTGTTTTGTCCTCTGCTGGTGGACAGGCAGTAGCCATGGTTTGAGAACGTTTCAGGAGTCAGTGAAAAGGAAAAGTTAGAAATGTGCTCCTGCCTTGTCCTGTTTGTGTTTTGGATTGGCTGAGGCTTTTCCTTCATCTCAAGGATACTGTACACTGTTTCTAGTCATACCTCCTGGTTCTCTCTGTGTTTTCACCCAGTTCTGTTTTTGACAAACATCCTTGTGACAAACCTGAATGGTTATGTAAAGGAGTTCTCAGTCTCTTCCAAAGTCTCCATGTGTGGCAGAGGAGTAGTGGTTCAGCATCACAGGATTGAAAGTGTGGGTGTCTTTTGGTTGAATGATTAAAAAAACCCAAACAAACAACAAAAAAAGGCATTCAATCTGCAGAAGACCATATAAATACAAGCACTGTACGTGACTGCCTCCCTCTTGCAGAAATCCTTCTTTCCTTGAATTGTCTGTTCCAACAGTATGTTGCATCTTTTCTTAAATTAGAACTGGCAAGAGACCCATGGTATATACTGTAATATAAATTATAAATCACATTAATTCATTCATGATTAATGTAACCACTTTTAAATGCCTGGCTTCTCTGATAGCACTTGCTGCTGTTGTCTTGGTGTGCAGTCTTGATACACATAAACTTAACAAGGGAGGACACAAGTAAGCCCAGCCACCTGTACCTCACCTTCACTTTTCCAGCACTGAAATTTGACAAAAAATTTAAAAATATATATATCAATAAAAAAACCTCAAATTTTTAGTGCTGATTTCTTAAATTTTATTTTAAACTTTATTATTGTTATTATTTATTTATAGCTGTTAAGTGCTTGGTTGCACTGTCATCTGTGTGCCGTGTCTGGTACAGGATCTTATTGTGTTACATGATTTATAACTACAGAGCGACATATCTGCTTCTTACAAATTGCCTGTAATGAGAGCTGGAAACAAAGCAAGAGACTGCCAGGGATTGGATGGCAGAGAGGGTTACAGCAGTTCCGGAGGTTAGGGATCATTATTGCAGACTTTCTTAACACTCACAGAGGGGACAAATTAGAAAAAAGTAAAATAAGGGAATGAAGCATTAAAATGGTGCTTATCAAAGTCACCCTTAGTTGTTTTCACTGTCTTTGCTAAGTAAGCCTTAAGCTATCAGGAATGGTTCTCTTTCTTCTCATTTGTGAGACAGAGCCTGCTGCTACCTCTTCTTCTCTCTTATCTGCAGTCCCACTTCTCAGGCCCAGCTGGAGACTTTTCTTCTGGGTAATTTCAAGACTCATTTCTTGCTTAATGAATCCTTCTTTTCCCCTTTGTTTGGATGAGAGTACAACACATGCTGCTGACGAGGTTTACCTAATTTTCTTCCCTCCTTTTCTGCCCACAGTTTTGCATTTCTAAGGAATACCCAATTAGTACACTTCTCTTTGTATCAGCCTAATGTATAGGGTTGGTTAAAAATTATGGATTGTATAATGAGAAATACATTAAAAATATCATGTAAGATAAATATTACAGCCTAGATGTGAGCTTTGTGTGCTCACCGAAGAAGAACATGTTTTGAGTCCCACATCTGCTCTGCCTGCAAGGCTGAGGCCTCGTCACTGAGCAGCGCTTGGTGTTTGTGTGGCACAGTGGGAGCTCTAGGCTGAGCTACTCCTTTGCGACCAACACCTTCAAGTGGCCAGACCCAAGATAACTGAGTTCAGCTGGGATCTCAAAGAGAAAAAAAAAAAAAAAAAGTCAGTCTCTGAGGGGCAGGTGAAATCACTGGGGGATTAACAGCTAAAAGAAGTACTCTACAGGGAATATTTACGAGATTTTTTGTGCTCAGGTGCTTAAATATAGGTAAGGTCAGAAGCAGATGTCCATCCATCCCATGCCAAAATTCCTTCAAGGCATATGTTATATACCTGAGGCTATTTTAGTATCCTTTTACTTTTTTCCTAAACTAAGTTTAAAAAAAAAAAAAAAAAAATCAGAATCAGCGTGAGGAGGAGTCAATGTCCAAGCAAAGCTTTCATTACAGTGGGCAATAGGATTTTTAATGGTGGGAGCTGGGCAGCCTTAAAATGGTTTAAGAGGATGATGACGTGAGGGTTTATTTTATTTAAATAATGCTAGATAATGTCTTAAACGATAGCTAGTCTTTTCCAAATGACTCCGTGGGTGGCAGATTTTCTTTCCAAGTGCTGTTCAGGTATCTTGCTTTGGCTTTGCACACCTGCCTGGCTGTGAACAAAGGGATGCCAGAGTAGCTAATGACTCATCTCCGCCTCCATTAACAGGAAGAGCAACAAGGCAAAACCAGTGTTGTATCATTTTCCTTAAGCAATAGAGAAAATACTGTGTACTAAAAAAGTGTTGGCTCTGGAAGCTTCCTATTACCTCAGCGTAAGGCAAGTGTAAAAATCCGTGCGTGTGTCCCCGTTGGAGAACGGCTTCACCGGCTGCTCACTGAGTGCTGGGGATCCCCTGCTTCACAGGGGCTTCCCTGCCTTCCCACACGGGTGAGCACAGAGAGGGATGGCCTCCTTTGCAAATCCCTCCAGCTGCCATCTGACCTGGAGACACTCGACCTGTTATTCGTTGTTGAGAAGGTGACTGAGAATAGCAAGGTTCAAGCGGTGTCCCTCTTTTCACTGTGAGCAATTCTGCAGGTGAAGCAAATCCGGTTCTTGTTCTGGTTTTAATTTATGTATTTATTTATTTATTTTTAAAGCTTTTTAAGTGGAAGTAAAGGAAAAAAAAAAAAAAGAAGCAATTTCTGAGCTCAGTTGACTCTTGGGGTGAGCCTCACACAAGCAAATGGCTGTGCATGCTGTGCCAGGTCTGGATTTGATGGGGAGCCGGAGCAAGGGGAACAAGGGCAGCTGGGGAGGGAGCAGTGCCCTGCCTCCCCTCACGGTTGAGGAGGACAGAGCTCACATTCCCATGAGAAATGGCTGCAGGCCTGCAACAGCCATCCTGAGTAGGTGCCTGCCACTCCCTGGATTTTGTGTAGCTGGAGGATGTGAGGAAGTGGGATGGCATCCCCTCCTGGGCTCTTCGCATTCTCATTCACACGTGTGCAGTTTGGAAGAATAATAAATAAATAACCCCCAGAGAGGGTTAATAATAAAAATCTTAAAATATTAGACACTTCTGGGAGCACAGATAATTTCTGTGCAGGAAACTGGTATACTGCTAAGGAAAATATTTTCTGGCACATTTGTAGCTGCTGCTATTGACAGCAAAATTGCTTGAAATGTGAAATAATGGTAGTGGGTTGCCTACCATGACAGGAGCTGTAAGGGGTTTTAACCTTTAGTAGGCTTTAATTGGTGCTCTACAGAGGAACCAGCACTTCCATTTATTAACTTGTAATTGTCCAAAATAAATCCCGCTTTCTCCCCGTCTAGTAGATTGAAGCCTAGGGTATGTTAATTGTGCTGGCTCTCCTCCAGGCCTGACACCTTGACAGCTCTTGTCAGCTTTTAAAAGTTATTCCCTTATGAAAACTATACTAGTTATTCTCCCATAATGGCCTTGCCACTCATCTCTTCTATGGTTTTTAATTCTGACATCAAAGTTTGCGCTTAGCGCTGACCCCCTGACAGAAGAGCGTTCTCTAATGATGAGCAGCAGGTCAGTGCTCCCTGTTTTGAAAGAATGCAAAAAAAAAAAAATTAAATCCAGCGCTTTGGTTAGCCAGTGTATGCCTGGGACTCTTGCTTTACTAAGGCTCAGGTATTTGCTCTTCATTAAAGAAATGAGATTGTACAGTAAACTGATTTATTAGCTGTACCACCCAGTGCTCTAATCTCATCAAATCTCACACTGTGCAGGACGAGAGCATCTCATAATTTCTAAAAAAAGGCCTCTAATTAACATTTATGCGCTCCAGGACATGGTGTTGCTGAGACCGGTGGCACATTTTCCTTGGAGTTGGCACTGGAGCAATATAATTGTGTTGATGGAGTTGCCGCCTCAGAGATATAAACCTGAGACCTTGACCACCATGGTAATTTGCAGTTCCCAGGCTGCTTACTGAGGGAGAGAGGGTTGTAGCTCCAGCTGTGCACTGGCCAAAATCCAGGCAGGTATTTTGATTACCTCACGTTAATCCCCCCTACAGCTCCAGCTGATGACAGTGGCTTTTTCTCTTCCCATCCTTGCACTGTCAGAGCCCAGAGCAGTTGTGTTCCCTTGATAGTACCGTGTACTCCTCAATCCCAGTGCCTGGAAAATAATACACCCCCCACTGTAACGCTGTAGAATTGATTGTTATCGGGTTTACAGGTTTTGGGTAAGGAAAAATACTATTGTCTGCATTTGAGTCCTTGAGCCACCAGAAGTCACTGGTTTCTGCATTTGGGTTATGTGTCAGCACGTGAACAGCACTAATGAGAGAACACAAGTTTAAGGCAATGCTTCTCCTTCCACTTGCTAAAAGTGTAGTAGCAGAATATTATTTGGGACACTCTGATGTGTTTTGATGGAGGGTTGTGTTGTTTTCATTTGAGGATTTCTCTAACAAGCTCTACAATCTAAGTTTTTTTCCCTGTGACCTGGAAAATGGTGAAGTTACAATAATGTGGGGATCACACAGTAACTAAGAGAGGCCAACAAACTATTGCTCTTCAGTGCCTTGAGCGTGTTACGACGGTGTAACTAATGGCTTCACTATGTTCAGGATCCTCAAGAGTGAATGGCAAAACTATGAAAATCAGTAGTAATTAGAGTTTACTTTTCATATTCTCATTGGGTTGAGCCTTCAAAACCAAGCTGCCAACTCTGGCTTCCCAAATTGCCAGTACCAGAAACACCAATTCTTAGAAAATATGACCATCACCCCAGGTTTTCCCGTTACATATTCAGGATTAAGACTGAGAAATGAAAGACTTTTACATCATAAACCCAGTTCAGAGGGCCATTACGACAGAGCAGAAACAGCTGAGGAGCTGCACAAGAGAAGGAGAATCAACTGTTTTAAATGTGGACGGATATAAAAAGTAACATGACTGAGTCTTTCCTGCTAGAATGTTCCATGACATTCTTTCCTGAATGTTACATCCTTCTGGCCATTTGCTGGTGGAAGACAGAATCATTAGGCTCTTCTGTAGTGTCTCACTGGCTGGAGAAATCTTCCAGGGTGGAAGTGGGAGAGGTGCTGGCAATAAGCAGGAATCTGGACACAGACTGCAGACGTGCTATGCACAGGGCACCAGCTGGTGTCTTGAAGGTCAGCAGGAATTTCAAACAGAATGATTTATTGTTAGTGATACTGCCCTAGGCAGAAGCGAGGGTTCGCAGCATCAGAGTGATGCGTCCCCCTCGTAGGCACATGGGATTTGTTCCACAACATCTGTTAGAAGAGCAGAGCAAGTCACAGTTCTGCTAATGCATCTGCTTGTAAGGGTGTGAGGCTGCTCCCTGGGATTGGATCAGACTCAGGGTTGCCTGGTACAAAGCACCAGCTCTGGTTACAGGAGCAAGAGCTGCTGGAGAACTTTGCTGCTTAAATGTGCATGAGTTTGATGAATAGACTCACGGCGGGCTTTTGTCAGGTGCAGCTGTGTGTATGTGGTGTCTCAGGGAAGGTTCTGAATTTCTGGTGGGGAGCTAAAGATCCACATTTAGGTTTTCAGGGAATTTATTCTTGCACTTGACCTTCTTTACTGATTGAATGAAAGCTTGAAGGTTCAGCACAGCAAAATACTGATATTTCAAAGCAAGAGGTACTCTAGATGATGCAAAAATGACTTAAGCAGTCCTTACATTTTGTGTGGATATAAAAAATGTTTTTTCTTCACAAAGGAATTTTTCACCCAGTATCTGATTATCCTTCTTGAATTTTCGAGGGGGAAAAAAGTGTTGAAACCTTAGTGTAAGATGTAGGTTCAAGGTCTAACTCCATTCGATTTATGCAGCAAAGTGCTATACATTAATGAGACTTCATGAGAAAAGAAAACACTATAGAATTCTAATCAGCTTATTGAAACTGAGTAGCTATTACTTTAGTTCCATCTTCAGTGATTTTTCTAGCAAGTTACTTCCTTTAATACAAATTTGGGCAGTGGGATCAAGAACAAGCTTTACTTGTCTGCCATCAACTCACTTGGGGACCTGCTTCTTCAAAATTTGGGAAGCTCCTACCAAGTTTTGCTGCACAAACCAAGCTCTGGTGCTGCCTTTCGCAGAATGGTGAAATGGGAAATGGCCCTGAAAGAAGCCCCATGTTTGCCTGCCGCCTCATCTGAAGAAATATTTTGAGTGATGAAGCTGAACTGTTCTGCCTTTTTCTGGGAGCGATCTGTGACTTTGCTGATCTCTGTGCCTGTGTTGAGACAGGACAACATGAAATGGGCCATGGGGGTTTCAGCCCGTTCTGAGTAGTCTCAAATCAGAAATGAGGTGCAGTGCCAGAACTGTGAAAGGTTTTTCATGGTAGCTGCTTCCCACTGACTCAATTTTGGGTTTGAAGGGTTTGAAGCACAGGCTGTTTTCCTTGGTAGCATGGTTAGTGCAATAAATATGAGTGAAGGTCAGAAATGGTGAATGGGTCTCTTGTTTTGATTTGTTTGAAAAAGTCTGTTCATGCCTTCCTTTAATTTCAGACAATTCTCACCTCTCCCTGTACTGTGCGTTCACGTGGTCAGGTTTTGTGTCACTCTGGTCAGGATGGCCAGTCTTTCAGCTTAAATTCTGCTGAATTGTGCTTTTAACTGTAACTGGAGGACATTTTAATGGGTGTATATTTGTGTTAGAGGTAGTCTATAAGTCTTGTTCAGGAGCTGTCTAAGCTTTATAACTTGATGGATTTCCTAAGCCTTTTTGAGTCTCTCTGTAACTATGTAGTTGCATCCTGCACAAGCAGGCAAGAAACAGTTTTGGGGGATGACATTTTGATGAATGGATTGAAGAATTTCATAAAGGATGAGTCACTTCAATGGCATTGAGAGAGAGAGAATTTCAACAATAAATCCAAAATGTGTGGAGAGAAAAAGGTGCTGCTTTTGTATACCTTTCCTAAGCATCATCTGTGGAAATTTTGCAAAAAAAAAAAAAAAAAAAAAGTAAGAGCATGTGGCAGGAAAAATCAAGTGTCTTCCTGTTTTGTTTTTTTTTCCCCTATCCCAACCCAGAGGCACTGCAGCATTTTGGTAAGAAATCTTGAAGCAGGAATGTGGGAATTTTAAGGCAGAATTAACAATTTGATCTCAGCCTACTTTAAGGGATGTTGTGAAGACTGGGAACAGGTATCTAAAACATCTACATCTCCACATGTGGAGATAGCAGCCAAAGTTTTGGTGGGATAGAAGGAAAAGTCATGATTTGCCCCTGTATTTCTATAGCTATTCATAGGAAAAGAAGTACATAAAGAAATTTTAACTCAAATTTGTGAAAAGGTTTTCCTCTGTTCTTCAGTAAAAATGCCCGTAAGACTTGTTAGAAAGAAAATGATTTGTGCAGTTGACAAAAATAAAAAGACACTTTCTTTGGTGAATCAACCAGGAAAACAGAGAGATCCCTCACAGGGTGCTCCTGCCAAATTAAAGACCAGCAAAGACACCTGTGTTCAATCTAACAGTGTAAATCTTGTGCAAAAGCAGAGGATCTGGTCTGTAAATACTTATTAATCATGGAGTGCTATAGCAGTGCTGGTGTGGTGCTTGAGGATGGTGAGAGGTTTGTTTGCAGGGCTGGGAGTTCTTACAATAAGATTCTTTTTTTTTTCTTTCCTTGTCTATGTAGGAAGAGCCAAGGGTTTCACAGCTCTCATCGATGGTTCTTACTTGCTGAGTACTTTGTTTCTTTGAGTTTGCTGTAGGAAAAGAGAGGGAGGCACTTTTTAAACTTTTGTAAACATACAGTTATGTTGACCTTGGGGTGATAAAGCTTCTGCTCTTATTTTCCATTTTCTGTGGCAATGCTTTATCCAGAAATGCCTTCACATGGAGTATAGACATTTTAAATCTGTCTTCTGCTGAGATATACAGAAGGTCCACCTAGTTAATTGCCCCTGTTATTTATGTGCCAGATAGATGGCTTTTTGTGGCCTATTTTTTTCTTCTTTTCATCAAACCTTGAGCTTACAGCAGTTCAAATTTTAGAGTTCAGTGCTGTGGGTAGTGCTCTGCGCTGTCTTCCTTATAAATTGGAACCTGTATCATGCAAGTGGATGTATTTCTATCCTTTCTGTCATTATTGTAAATAAAAGATGCAACAGGATAATGTCATTTTACCTCAGGAATTGCTTTCTGCCTTTAAGACTGTGGACTGAGATTTGGGTACATTTCCCTTTGGTAATGAGCTTTACATTATTAGTTAATTATTGTTTTTCTTAATTTCCTGGTGATTCTTAATCAAGGGAAAATTATCTCCTGATAGGTTTCGTATCTGACTGAGGTAAAGGAACGTTGCAATGAATTCCTTCTGAGTTATATAGAAACAGAAAGCTGGACCTGCCCTGCCCAGCATGAGCTCTGTCATTGTTCCTCGAGGCTGGGGTACCCAGCCCAACACCTTCTGCACTTGGTGAGGTGAAAGAAACACACCCAGTATGCAAAAAACCATGAATTTGTTAGTCTAGCTTGAACAAAAGTCCTAACAGCCTACTGAAAGAGTTATTATTAGGTCAGTTATGATCATACAGGCACTTACAGTCCAGATTGTCTAATTATAAGAGCTTGTTCCTGATAATGATACAGATATAATAAGCTTTCTAGTGTCTGATTCTTTTCTGGTGCTAATGGTCCTCCTGAAGAAGAAAAGCGAGGTGTCATTATGAGTCGTCAGCAGTATGAGTTCTTTGTGTGGGGCAGTATGATGTTGGCATCCTCTTTGCTGGGAAGAAGGTGAAGTTTATGTCGATGGTTTCTTTCTCCTCACTCAGGTCTATTTGGAGACATCTTTAGGTGTTCACTAGCACAAATACATGCTCCACTTAGTTGCTATTTATCCAGTGCTTCCATGAGAATGTAGTCAAATTTGCTATAGATAATAATTTATATGTAGTAATTTTTACATATGTTGGAGGATTTTTATCCCAGAATGGGTCAGGTTGGAAGGGGGCACAGCGGCTCATCTGTTCCCACCTCCCTGCTCAAGCAGGGTCATCCCAGACCATGTGGCACAGGTCTGGAATATCTGCAGTGAGGGAGGCTCCACAGCCTCTCTGGGAAACCTGCTCATTGCTTGGTCACTGCACAGGAAAGAAGTTCTTCCTCATGTTCAGGTGGAAGTCCCTGTGCATCAGCTCCTGCCCACTCCTCTTGTCCTGTTGCTGGGCACCACAGAGCAGAGCCTGGTCCATCCTCTCACACATCCCTGCAGACTCTGACAGACAGGGATGATGAGGCTCCTCCCCATCTCCTCTAAAGGCTGAACAGCCCCAGCTCCCTCAGCCTTACCTCAAGAGAGATGCTCTTGTCCCTTCATCATCCTTGTCACCCTCCACTGGACCCGCTCCAGGAGCTCTGTGCCTGTCTTGTCTGAGGAGCCCAGAAATGGTCAGAGCACTCTGCATGTGGCCTCACCACGGCTTCATTTCCTTTTTATCCCTGAACTCACTTTTATCCATATTTTAAAGTTACATTCCTCCAGCAAGCAGTAATGTGGCATTAGTGAGTTGTTTACGACTCTGGGACCCTGCTGCCATCCCATTCCTTCCACATTCAAGGCCCCTGCTGTGAACTTGTGTTTGTCCTTTTGGGAGTCTCTGTCACAGTCGGTTACAGTCCTGGTTTCCCACAGCAGCCTCCAAGCTGTGCCTTACTGATAATTAAAGGAACACTTTATTAACATAACATGGTGGTCCACACATCCCTGCTCTGCAGTTGCTAACAGTTCACTCTGCAGAAGCAGTGAGGCAGCAGAAGATACACATAAATACAGACTTGCTGGCCCAACATTTTTTTTTTTTTTTTCCCATTGTAATGCCAGTGATGTTTTTTCAGTTCGTTTGCAACACACTTCATCTACATCATTGAAACTGAAAACATAAATCATGATATTAATTGATCTTGCCTTGCAAGATGCAGCCTTTATATTTAAGATTTTTTTTCTGTAATCTGGTGTTTTCCTCCAAGGACTCTGTGTGTGTAGCATCACAGGTTGGCTTAAGGACAACTAAGATTTTGTCTGTGCAACTTTGCTGTGGCTAAGTAGGAGATGTGTCAAAATTTGCAAAGGCTCGTTCTTGTCTCACTTTTCATTGGCCAAATTTATGTTCTTTGAGGAAGCTTGTCATGGTCCTGGGATAATGCTGGCAAGGACCAGATCCTGCTGATGAGAAGCAATTTGTGGGCAGAGGCTTCGAACGGCTCAGTGATCCAATATAAAACTGATATGAGAGAGGGATTGTGATTTAGCTCTGACATAAAGAACTAAAATGAAGAGCTCACTTTGGGGGAATTCATGTGTCTCCTTCAGCCCATCAGTTATTAGTGTATCCTTCAAGGGTTATGGGAAATGATCTTTAGACGACCTAACTGTAAATATTAATTCCTCATTTTTGGTCACTGTGCACATTGTAGAGAATAGAAAGATTTAAGTTTTGGTGGGTTCATTTCAGTCTCCGTGGCAGACTTTCCTAAAATGTCTGTGACCAAAGAGGCTGAAAGTAGAAAACATAGGCTAAAAATGTCTGCTGTCCATTTTTAATTTGCCTATGGAAAGGGTATTGTGTCCTCCTGCAGCCAGGATGGGGTAAGAATCAGAATAGCAGCAGGATCCTACAGAGAACTTCAGTGCTGGAGACACAGTGACCACAGTGAAAAGCTGATAAATGCCCATGGACACTGGTAGGTGTTGGAGGGCTCTGGAGTGAGGAGTTGTTGGATGGAGTATCAAAGGACTCAGTGATGCCAAGTACGTTATTCATGCAGAAAGCAGCAAAGTGATCTCCAAAATGAGCAAAAAGCAGCTTTAACAGCTGAGCCATCCAATCTCCTGTGTTGATGGGAGTATCCACTTTGTAACCTAATCCCACTGCAAAGCCATTCTGAAGGGAAATCCAATTTCCCCTCACCAAAGAGATGTAGAGGTGACCTTCCTCTGAGAGGACGTCTTGGTGAAGCAGTGGTTGCTGCTGTGAAATGGTTTATGGAATAGGAATGCTGATCAGACAGGGATTTTTCCATGAGCTTAGCACTCTCTGGATGGACTTGAGAAGAAACATTGTGGAGCTGTCAGTATTTATGCATAGAAAATGGTAACTGGCCAGAAAATAAAGCACAAATCGACATTTCTCATTCCGTGACTGGTGCCCGTCTGAAAATACCAGGAAGCAGTCCTTGAGTCAATATTTTGGTTGCAGTAAAGTCAAATTAGATAATACTGGATATGCAGTGCCCAGAAGGATTATTCTGGATGCATAAACTTCACTGCTGGAGTGAAAGGAACAGAGGATAACAGGTGGATAATGCTGTGGGAGCAGGGAATGGCACGTGATGTCTGAAATGATCCTTGCTGGTTTGTCCCTCCAGAGCTGGGAAGAGATGCTGTGGCTGCTCAGGGCACCCCACATTTACAGCCACCTGTGTCTTACCAGAGGGATGGAGTTAAGCCCTCTAACAGGGCTGTGAATAAACATTTCTTGTCAGGATTTACAACATTGCATGTGGTTTTGGTTTGTTGGCTTTTTTTATTAAAATCCTAAATGGTGCAGGAGAGGAGATAACCGCGATGTGGCCCTTAAAGAAATTATGTGTACCAATCTTGTCTTTAATCTTTCTGGCTAAGGAAGCTTTCTTAAGTGTTGCTGAAAACTTTCATGGTGAATTGGAAACCTCCCCATAAGCCCAGCAGGAGTTTCCCCATTGACTTCAAGAAACGTATACTCAGGCCTAGAATTATTAAAATAAATACCTTTAAACTAGAGACTCTCTAACCACTTTCCAAGATGTAGAAGCCTGTGTCAGCTTTGTGCTCTTTTCATTATCTGGTAAAATTATTTTGGTAGGTGAGACGCTAATTCTGTGTTTCTGTGTTTTTTCCTTTGTGCACCCTTAATATTTATGGAATATTCAGCTGATTTCTGCTGAAGATAACGAAAAATACCCTGCAGCTTGCAATAAGCCCAGGCTGTTGCTGCACACGTGGTTAGTAGCTATCACAGTGAAATATTCAGTGTGCACGCTCAGCAGTTCTGCTAGACTTAAAACAATGTTTTTGCACAATGGCAACACTGCAGCCATTAAGCCAACTTTAGAGAACACAGTTATCTCGAAACAAAAGCAACAGAAGTGTGAATTTGTGCTTCGTAACCTGTTATTTGTCAAAGTCCTGGAGCCTTGTTCAGCTGTAAGCCATAGTGGTATCTGCATCCTGCAGCAGGGGATGCTGCAGGGGAGCTGAAATGCACAGGCACCAGAAGGGTGGTGTCAAATCAAGCGAGGCTTCTTGTGCTGGGAAGAGCATTAATCATCCCATAATGAAGTATGTGTTTGTTTCTGGGAGATAATTTGAGAAAGGAAAGAATAAGAGCTAAGAAATCTATTTTTCCTTCTATTGCTCCTGTGTACATCTTCTGCAGTTACATAATCAAGAATAATTAGTGAGATATTCATCAAGGATAACTGGCTTTCATGTATCTTACAGGTGCAAGCATGAAAAATATTTAATGTTCTGATTTTTCTTGTGATTCTGAAACAGTAATGTTTTCACTAGGTTTTGCTTTTCATTTTAAGCTCAAGAGAAATTTATTTTTTCTCCATAAAGTTAGGTAGGAAAATCTAACTTGAGACACTCTACAAGATGCTTCAACACAAGTATGTAGTCTCAAAAACTAATTACGTTTCATGAAAAAATAATTTCAGTCTTTGTATTAGAAAATTAGAAAAGACCAATATGATTTTTCAGCTGTATAACATAATACGTGCATTTTGTATATATTGGTAGGTTCTAAACGTTAGAGCTGCCTCAACAGTTCTCTTTTGCAGACTGCACAGCAGAGTGTGCTACTGTGTGTTGTACAAGTGTGCTCATGAGCAACTTAAGAGTTGTTTGAGAAAGTTTGCATCACATCAATTAATTTAAAGGTAGTGAAAAATTGAAAAATCATCTGGGTGGTGAGGAATCTCATCCTCTCATCACCTGCCTCCCGTCAGGCCCATGATGGACAAGTGCCAACCTTCCTATCCTCTTCGTTCATCCCCACTTCCTTCCCAGCCTGGGATGCTGCTGATGACAGTGCTAGAAAAAGAGCAGTTTCACATCTACTGAATCAACCTTTTCAGGAATATTACTAGCTCCAAGGACTTGCTATTTTTAAATCCTGCGTGCAGCTATGTATGTGTTAGATTTCTTCTAATATTAAAAATATTAAAAGACCATCAGGAGGGAATGGCTGCAATCTGTGGTGGAAATATGAGTGGAAAATGATTATTCACAGCCTATATGTTACTTGTTGTCATTTGGAGGGCTTAATATCTCATCATTTACAACGTGGTTCTATTAAAAAGCTGTGGAACTCTTGGTATTTAGGAAAAGATTTGAATTTTGCAGCTCAGGGTGAGATGCAAAGAGCCATAGGCAGAGGCAGGCAGAAGCAGCTCCTAACTTGGAACAAACTAAAAGTTATTGCTAAGCCAGCAATAGATTAATGGTATTTTCAAAGGCCCCTTAAAAGCGAAGTGAGTGGCCAGTGTGGTCCCTAGGCTGGTAATGTGAGGAGGCAACTCCTGCACAAGACAGAAATCCTACAAACCGTGTTTGGAAGGAGTTGCCGCTTTCTCGCTCGCTGACACAAGATCAGGTAAATAAACAGGGCTTTTGGCATTCAGTTCTGGAATTTCTGCAGGGCTGGAGCTGCCCCATCCCCTCCTGGTGGTATGTCCTGGTGGCACACCACCCCGGCTGGAAGCTTTCCCTTACTCTCATTGGCAACTCCCCATAGAGTGGCTGTGGGCTGCTGCTAAAAATAAATACTCCCCTTGTTCCTCATCTCAGGAATATATCACAGCAATTAATTCCATGGTGGCAGCTTCAAAAAGAAGGAAAAAGGTCTATTAATTTATTTCTTAGCTTACTTCTTTTTCGTTTCTCCTTTCTGTGGAAATAACGTGCCTTGTGTAACTTCTGCTAGGGAAGGCCTGCAGCACTAACAGGGTAAATTATTTGGGTGTTACAATATCGTTTTCTTGGAGCTTTAATTTTTTCCTCTAATCTTTACAAGACGATAAGTTAATTTTTCTTAATAATACGAAAGATATTGTGATGTAAAGTATTTAGAATTGAAGACCAGAGGACGAGGGGAGAGATGCTGCCCTGTTGTGCTGTGTCAAGGGGTCTCCAGACGCAGAATAGTAAAATATATATATGTTCTCACAAACCACTGAAGACAGAAGGAAAATGTGTGCATTTTACATCTTGGTAAGCAATGTTTTCTGCTTTAAATAGCATATTTCATTCCCCATTTGAGCGTTTACAGGTGTTACATGAGCTGCGTTCTACTCAGTTATTATTCATAATTGATTAAGCTCGATCCTCTTTGTGAAAGGTACTAATCTGTTTCGGTGTGACAAGTGTTTATCTGATGAGTTCTTGTCGCTCTGTTTGCCGCACCATAATTCACATAAAGCAGCAGTATCCCATCTCAGCTAGCAGGGAGTTACTGGCAGCAGTCCTGCAGCATTCAGAGGCAGGGGAATATGCACAGCTTCTAGAATCATCATTACAAGCAACACTTATATTAATACTCATTACATATCACAGAAGTTTAAAAAAAACCAAAAAAACAAACAAATTGAATACAGGCTAAAAAAATAACTTTATTTAAAATATGGTTTGTATTGTGTGCAGATTTAGAGGGAAGAGATTTAAAAAAAAAACAACACAACACAAATGCCAGTTTTGTCACCACTTCCATCACAGTGCTGCACTACCAACCCATGTTGCCCATGTTTAGGTAATTAGTAAACTTTTGAAGGGCAGGAAGGAGCTGCAGTGGACTTCCAGCTCCTTTCAGGGTGCAAATGGAGTTACAGAAAGGATAGGAGCTGGGGAAGCTCCTGCTGCACTTGGGATGCACGTGCAGCACTCACTATCCCATGTCTGCATGATCCTAGCCTGTTGTTGGCTGGGCAGGTGGAGAAGGAATGAGCATGGCTTTTTGTTTTGATGAGTTATTTTTAAAAGCTAAAACCACATAAATTAATGATTTAGTGACTACTGAGAATACAGTCGTTTTTGCTGATAAAATAAAAAGACAATAAAGCATAAAAATTTGATGTCATGGCTGTTAAATTCTGTAATTTTGTGCTTCCATTGATCACAAAATGAATTTATGGCCTACATATTTCAGCATTGTAAAAGTCCACGCAATTTAATTGTTAATCTAAGGTCAAAAGCGAATTAGCATAATAATATCTGAGCTGCAGTGCCCTAAAATCCCCTGATAGACATCTTTCTGACTCCTGCTATTATAAAACCCATTCCCATTGGTTCTTGACCCTGTTAAAGTTGTTGCTAGATAAGCTTTGCAAGGGTAGTTTATGAGAGCCTGTTTGAATAAGCAGTCCTTAGATGATGCCTTTGTGCCAGTGGGATGGTTGGTTTTTCTGTGAGATATTAGCACCACAGAGAGAGTCTGTATCAAACCTGATGCTTGTTATCATTTCCCCTTTGGTCTCATAAGCTTTTTTAAAAGTCTCACTGCTTTTCTGCTGAGTCAATTCTGACAACATTCAGTTAGGTGTTCAAATTTATAAAATTATTTGGGGCTGGGGTTCCCCCCCCCATTTTATCACCTTAATGCCATAGTATTCATGTACATCAGGTTTCGCTATTCAGCCTTTACGTGCTTTTGCTGTCCTGGGTCTATTTAGTAATTAATGCCTTCTCTGTGTTTTGAAGGTCCATTAGTTTAAAGAGCTATTGCTGCAAGTGTTTAAATCTTGAGTTAAATAATAACGATAAAAAAGCCAATTCTGACTTTTCAGGGTGGCAAAAGGCTTGTAATAATGATGTAAGAAGTGCGTGTAATGCCATGATGTGCCTTGGGTTTGGAGAGGATTTGATCCGGGGGGGGATTTCAGGCACTTGGCAGCAGCATCCGGGCTTCTCTATTATAAAATGCAGGGGAGGATTAGGAAACTCAGAATCAGGAAAGTTTTTGAAACACAGCATGCTGAAATGAACTCTCTGATGTGGTAAATGGGGAAGGCAAGAGTGAAGAGAAGAGACCAGGAATGGGGTCCTGTTGGGAATCCTCTTAGGATTCCCTTGATTTTTCTTACACTTGTCTTCCTCAGCAAGTCTGGGATCACCAAAGCTCCATGTCTGTCAGTGAAATGCAGCCACACCTGAGTTTGGAGCTCCTGTGGCCATCTCATGGATAGTTTCATCCATGCAGAGGTACACAGGGGCCTGTAAAAGTCTTGCTTTTCACCTGGGCTGACGAGCCTCAGCACGATGTACCAGGTGTGCACTAAGATACCTGACGGAGTTTTTAAGAAATAGGTGGAATATTCCTGCTTCAGGCCCTGTGTTACAGTTAGATTTGTTAATATAATCCAGCTTCTGCCCCAAGGAAAGCAGCCCAGTTGCAGGATCACATTACAAAGCTGGAAAATCAGGGTCAGGCTTCCCATCCCTTCAGGATGGGCAAAGTCATTTGCAAAGCAAGGCTCCTGTGCTCTGCACCTCCAGCGTGGCAGCACAGTGTATCAGGATAACGACAAAGGCATTTAGGTCTCTTGGAGAAATGTCATTTAATTATTCATTGTGAACCATTGGTTGAACTCTGCTGGCTGGGTCACACGCATTTTGAGCTGCTTCCTAAGCAGAGGAAAATGCAGGAGGGAATCCAATACAGTATTCCTGTCTGCTAATTACTTGCCTACTGATCCATGGAAAAAAACCCAAACATAACAGGCATCAAACTAGCTATTAAAGTTAGCATTAGTGAACAGTTCTGCCATGTGAAAAGGCAGAAATATGATAAAGGAAAGATGGTTTATAGGAACTAGTCATGCTTGTTTTTCTGTTGCTGCTGTTTACTTTGGACAGCTTCAGGGGGGGGTCCTTCTGGTGTTAAGAATGCATGGACTAATGGTATGATTGGGTAATATCCCATTTTCTTTTGCATAATTCAAGTGAAACCAACAATTTGCAACTAAGGGCAGCATAAATGCAGTGCCAGCAGTCCCGAGCACGGCTGAGTGCAGTAAGGGAATGCAGGTGATGATAGTTCATCACACGGCTGAAAAAACCAAAGTAGAAAATAACTACGGTATCAAAAAAAACGTAAAAAAAAAAATGGAGGGGAAGCAATTACTCATTTAGGCGATCTTTTATTTTAAGGAAATAACATTTTTTTTGAAACACCAGGTGCATGTCTTGTGGCTTAGAACTAGGAGGGATTCCACTTAGACATGCATTTGCAGAATAAAGACCTCAGGAGTTGCCAAGGTATAATCTGTGCAGATTGTTAAAGCACTTAATGAAAGACTGAGATACCAGTTGTGAGAAGAAGTAAAAGCCCGTTGTGTAAGTTGTTCATTTTCTGCTGGGACCAGTTTTCTGTACAGGAGAGGGAGGGTGTATTTACCAGGAGGTCTGACAGAAGGGGAGCTCTGGGACCAGGAGTTCTCCAGAAGAGACGAGCAGGCAAAGGCTGAGCACACAAAACTCGTGCCACACCTACTTGTAGCCATCCAAGAAGAACAATTTAATTACTTCAAAACTGAGAACAGGCGCGGAGTGTTGCTAACGTGCAGCAGTAAGACTAAAGGGTTCAAAATCTGGTCAGACCCAAATCACTAATTATAATCATCCCAGTAATTGCAGAAAAGTACTGCAGCTGGGAGGTGATTATGGATTTGTACACACCTCAGCTTCTCCTTTTTAACGTGTGAGACAGCACCTTATTATCTTCCTTTTGTTCCCTTACTTCTCACTTTCTTCATTCCTTAGCATTGGAAGGAAAAAAAAAAAAAAAGAAAAAATATTGAGCTCCACAAAAATGCAATTAAATCCTCTCTTTAAGTGCCAAGGGCTGGAGGTGAGGAGGGGAAGGAGCGAATTTCATCTCTTCTCTTGTGTTTTGAGTACTCAGGAGCTGCCTGTGAAATGAAGTACTCCAGGTTTCATGAGTGGCTGGTGGGAAGCAGGGTCAGTATCATGGTGTCTAGGAGAACAGGAGTGTAAGGGTGAGATATGTTCAACAAAGATGCTACACATTTCAAGTATTCTATTTCTGGGAGAAAAATATATCATACATCTAGTCTTGAGTGTACTTATAACCTTATACCATATTAGCACAATAAACCAGATTTTTATCAGTAGAAAATTTTGATATTTAGAAAATATAAACGGTGGAAGATGTGATTACATTTCAGATTCTTTTTCTCTATCCCTCAATGATATCCAGACATTTGAAAAAGATTGCAAAACTTGAAAATAGAGACTGGTATTCATTTTTCTGCAAGTTTTTTGGGTTTTTTTTTTTTTTTTTTTTTTTTTTTTTTTTTTGTTTGGTGTTTTTGTTTTTTTTTTTTTTTTTTTTTTTTTTCCCTGCTTGTTTCTCCATATTTCTTGGCACTGAATGGACTTCCCAAGTAGTGTTACCAAAATGGCAAAGACTAATTAAGTGTTTGACTGACTCTTGGAGTATCTCAAGCTGTGTTGGGCTCGTAAGGATCATGGAGTCCAACTGCCTGCCCCTTGCAGAACCACCCCAAACGAAGCCCTGTGTCACCAAGAGCCAGCTGGTCCCTCAGCTCCTGGCAGGTTTGGGGCTGTGGCCACTTCCCTGTGGAGCCTGGCCGAGTGGCTGGCCGCCCTCCCAGGGAAGAAGTGGGTGACAGTATGTGTGAGGCATTTTTCTGTGCATAGGGGCAAGAAAAATTCACAGGAGGGGTGAAATAAGAAAAAAATTTGAGAAGGAGCAGGAGGACACTGATGACAAATTCTGTTTTGTGTTCTGCAAACTCTGTTTTGTGTATCTGTGTGCCGGCAGTGGTAACGAAAGCTCTTAATACCCCTCGAACAATTGCAAGTCAGAGTTTTTGCTTCTACAGATCCCTGTGGCCACTGTTCATGGCCAGTCATTAGCCCTGTGCACTAAAAGAGGGTAGCCAAGTTACTGGGTTCTTCCCAGAATTGTGAGATGATGGTTTTGTAAGGTGATGTCATCAGACTGTGAACCGTAATCAGGGCACACTGAGGACCAGTGGGGTTTGGGACCTACTGGAATTCTTTTTTGCCGACATGAGGAACCAGGGAGGCCCCTGCATATTGTCCTTCTGCGATACAGAGAAAACAAGATTCCCTCTTTGTGTGGACAATCAGAGCCGAGCGCTTCCGTTTCCATGCAAAGAAGCAGGCTGGAGATAAAATCATGTGAGATCCTGGATTGCACCTGGGTGTCTGTACAGCTGCTGTGTCAGACACCAGTGAGAGCAGGAAGTGCAGGCTCCTTCAAAGGGACAATCTCCCCATTTCTGAACACAGTTTCTCTGTCCTTGATATCCCTTTGGGGGATATGCCTGCTGAGTCAGGACCCTTTAACATCTCTAATAATGCCTGGGATGGCAGGACAGGAGCTCTCAGGAGCTTTGCATGTGTTGGCATGCTGGTAACATGGCAGGGCAGGGCCAGAGGGACCACGGTGAGCTGCAGAGAAGAGCTGACAGGAGCCTTCGAGGAGCAGCAGTGATAAGCGCCATGCCTGACATCTTGGGCAGAAAAATTCCAGAGTTAATATCGTCTGGGGAGGTCAGTAGGCTTTTGGGAGGCTTTATAGAAAAATGCCTGGGGTGGCCTCATTTTTTTTTTATTGATATCTCAAAAAAGCAGTTATGGGGATGTTTTGGGGAAGAATCATGAATATAATTCCGGGTGAACTTTGCCTCATCCTACTGAGGCTGGTCTACATCATCACAAAAGCTACAGTCAAGTTTGCTAGGTTGTCTGTGGCCTGGCTAACCTATCTCTAGCATCTCTAGGTATTTTGGTTATTCCCTTGAAATCCTTAAATTTGTGGAATGGTTCATTTTGGAATAATTCATGCTGTGAGCACTTATCAGCAAGTAACTGTCATTACAGTGTTTCCCAGCCCAGGGGCTTTTATGTGCATTATGTGGATGTTTCTTGCAGAGGCTGAAGGAGCTGAAACAGAGGGAGTTTGCTCGAAATGTAGCATCTAAGTCACGGAAAGATGAAAGAAAACAGGAGAAAGCCCTTCAACGTTTGCACAAACTAGCCGAGCTAAGGAAAGAGAGAACGTGGTAAGTCCACAGCTGCTCAAACAAAAAAAATTACTCCTAAATAAGCCCTCCAGTGTTAGCTGGTGCTGTGGGGCGCAGGAGACCCTTGGCTGTAGCCACACACATGTTTTAGGGCATTTTGGAAGCATTCTGTGTGCAGTATTTGATTCACACAGCGCGGAGGAATGAATGTTTAACATTGCTTTTTCAGCTGAGCTAAAATGACACATATTTTTAGTTCAAAAAAAGACGTGTTTCATATATATTTCATAAAACCAGGCACTTTGGTTGAAAGCTGAGTGAACTAGGTCATGCATTTGCAGGCTGACACTACTTCATTGATGAGGTGAGGAGCACAGTCTGTCTCTCTAGGATGTAACAGATCTCTGCGATTTAGTTTTCAAAATGCTCGCCTGGGAAAGCATCCAGAAACCTAGCTTTAGATCTCAATAGCCGGAATTTTTTATATTAAAAGGTAAGTGCTCCTTTTCCCCTGCTCAGCAGAGTGTTTACCTCCCTCTGCAGAACTGACTCCTTGCTGCTCGCACATTTTTAGTACAGTATCTAGGCAAACTGTTGAAATTAGTATTGAGCTCTCACTAGTTGTGACTGAATTCTCAAAATATGACACCAGTTCTGACACTGGTAAGCCACTGAAAATATATGAACTTGTCACAGTGTAATCTCTGAGGAAAAAAAAAGTGCGGGAAAAATGTGGATGCTCATGCGCAAATGTTTTCTCTTTACTCAGCCTTCACCAACCCCTCCTCCCCCCCAGGCTGTAGCTCTTGTTCAGAAAGTGTCTCTTTGTCCTTAGTTTGGATGGTGGGCAGTGTCCCCGAAGTCTGAATGAGCAGGTGGATGGAACACGAGAGTTGCGGGGTCTGTTTGACCGGAGCAACACAACATCTGACTTTTTAATCTTCTTATGATAACTCATGTGGAGTCTCTTTCTCCTCCATGACTGTTTTAACTGTCCATATTTTATACTTGAGTGTATTAGATATCATTCCCCCTAAATGTGCTCCAAAACCTGAATTTGCATATTGCGTGAGGAAGGAGAAAGAGGAACTTGCTCTTTCCCTTTTTCCATGCTAGTGAAACACAGATTTTGCCATCCTTTGTCGTTTCTGGATCATTTGGGGTTTTCTTTAAATATCCTTTTGCCAGTTCCTGAAGGAGGATTTCTATCTGACCCTAATTTATTTGTTTCACAATTTCTATTTACTACCACTTTGCAACCTTAGAGGTGTGACATAGACACACAGGATTTTTTAAACTGGCATTTTCTAGGCTGGTTTTGTAGTAGTCACAATTTTATTCTGTGAAAGAAAGGATTTGTGTGTGGGCTTAATATATATTTCGAATTTATAAAGAACTGGGCTAGGCAGGAATTCTCATGAGGAATTCCTTTCTCATAAAACCTCTACCTTAATTTCTAGACCTGATAGGGTAAAGGCATTATTCTTCATCTCAGCACTTCCTGGGGCCCTAAATGACACTTTCAAGTTTTCCCAATGACTCATCAGTGAGTATTGCTCTGCACTGTAACACAGAGCAATTTGGCTAAAACAAACAAACAAATGGTTTCAACACAGGTCCATTACTCCTAGTGCTGAGCAGTTTCTGTGGATCCTGGAAAACTGTCAGCTTAAACACTTTTTGCTCTTCTCTTTGCTTCCTATTAAGTCAAATAGAACAGATGGGAAGAGGACATGAAATGAAGAGCAGAAGTAGACAGTGATAAATTTTTTTCTCAAGAGGGATGAATCACTTACTTTACTTCTGTCAGCTGAAATCCTCTCCCCAGTTTTATTTCTCCATGAAAGAAATTGCTGAGATGGCGATGGTTTGGTCTGTGCACACAAATAGGATGGGAGCTGCTGTGGGACTGCCTGTAGGCAGAGCAGCAGTCACTGCAATGATGACTACGGGGGAAGTGCTCTATGAAGCACTCTCTGTTTTAATATATTTTGTAGCATGAAGGGATGTAAAACTGCTATCTGTAGTAATAGTGTTGTAGCCATGGTGGTCTGCTGGGAGGTAGAGCAAGGTTTCTGTGGAGACAGACTGCCTCTTCTTTGGCCAGCCAGTGAGCCTAGGAAAAGTTAACTACTGTGTAGGAATACTAGTTCTTCAGCTGATAACTTCACATGAAGGAGCTGGCAGCATAATATTTACTAATTCTTTTTATTTTTTTTAGTACTAGTCAACTGATCTTTATTATAAAAAGCGGCACTTTTTTGTAGTCTCAATGTCCTCCTTTTTCCTTAAAAAGCTCCCTTAAATACCAATGTAGTACCATGTATTCTGTCAGCAGTTCTCTGAACAGTATTGACTCAAAGTTTTATTTTCCTTCCTAGTGCTCCTGGAAGCGGCCCTATGTTCAAATCCACAACGGTGACCGTGCGAGATGATTGCCATGATATCCCCAAAAGTGCTGCCATAGATTCCGCCGGACAACAGGATTTCAGCTGTGCGTTGATGCACGATGCACGGAGTTGCAAAGACATTGCTTCTGTCATTTCTCCCGCTCCTGGAGACGCAGGTAGTCATCAGCCCGACACTAACAAGTGCGGAGATCAGATCCAAAGAGCTCAAGGACACAGAGTTGGGTTCTCCTTTGCTTTTCCTAAGAAAGCAGCGGTCAAACTGGAGTCTTCAGCTGCCGTTTTCTATGAGTTTAATGAGGAAACCTCCATGGAGCATGGATTTACCAGAAGAAGTAGGTTTGTTCCGGGAGCATGCAACCTTCAGTCTCCTTCAGCAGCAGAAATAGTTGTGTGCCCCGAGGAGAAACACAACTGTTTTCACCCACTGGTGGAAAAATGCATCGACACAGCAGAAGCTCCTGAAGCTCAGGAGTCAAAAGAGCTGTCCAGTGAGGAGAGCGGGGTGCTGGAGAGTCCAGCTTTACCTGCTGCCATGTCCCACTCAAAGCAGGCAGTGTGCTCAGACACAGATGGCCACGGAGTGGATGTGAGTGCTGCTGACGTAGGGGACCACACGCTGCCCCTGGTTGCAGACAGCACTCAGGTCCTGCCCCTGGACGGCAGCGGGCATGAGCTGCAGGCCAACAGAGCTCCCGTGCAGGAACCTGGGGGGGATCCTTCCTCTCTGCAGGATATTGCAGAGGAAAACAACAAAGAAGGGGACAGCGACCCATCTGCGACTGAAACTGAAGTAAAAAACCTAGGCGCAGATGCAGCAGCTCCATCGCCAGATGAGGAAGGCAGTGGAGCCCCAAAAAGCAAACCGGACGTGCACAAGAGACCCTGTCAACCCTTTGTTCCCGTTCTCAGCAAATATGGATCAAATGTTCTTCAGTGGCCATCAGAAATGTTAATTTACACGAGTACAGACCCATCGATTTCTTACAGCTGTAATCCTTTATATTTTGATTTTAAGTCATCAAGAGCAAGTGAAAGCCAAGAAAAGCCCAAGCATCAACCAAACATACCTCATTTGCACCATAACACTGAATCTAACCATATCTTAGTCTCAGATTTTACAAAAAGGCCTAATTCAGAGTGTGGTGATTACAAAGTAGAAGTGAATAAAAATATGTGCGACTATACAATACCCCTGTTAAGTGATGTTTCCCTCTTCAGAAATTGTGACCTTGCAAAAAATCAAAACAAAGTGTCCTTGGATGAGTCATTCAGGATTAGAAAAATAGAAAAGTATCACATATCTCATAACCCCTTACGACAAAACACTGTGATAGATGAGAAATACAGCAAAGTCTGGATCAAAGAAGGCCATGAAAAATGGCTTCACAAAAGCAGAAAACGGAAAAGGAGAAGAAAATTATGTCATTGTCATTATCATCACTGTGGAGACATGACAGTAGCAGAAATGGAGATGTCTCCAGTAACTGAAAAAGAAGTTACCTACAGAGACGAAAATAAATATCAGCACCTCCAAAATAATGCAGAGAAGTGCAGACATGGTGCAGGAAATATCTGGTTAACTGCAGGTGAGGTGCAGCAGTCGCAGCCAAAGTTCAGCATTGAAAATGATCCTAAGAGAGCCATGTCTGCGTCAGATCACGTGCACTGGGACAGAGGCTGGTGTGACTTTTGGAATGCAAAAAATAGCGGCCAACGCCATGGTTGTAAAAGACCCCACAGAAAGAGCAAAGCGAGCTCCCGGAGGCAGGCAAAGCAGCTGACTCCGAGCTCCAGGAGGCATAGCCTGAGGCACTCTAAAACGTGCTGTAGCTGGAAAGTCCGGCGGTCAAGCTGCAGCCCAGAGCATAAATGTTTAGGACCATGCAGTGAGGAGAAGGGGCCGAGTCAAAACCAGCCCGTAAAGAGAGGTTACAGTGTTCTGACAGAAGAACCCGAGAAACCCCACCGCAAGCGGAGGCAGCACACCTATTCCTCTTCCTCGGATGAAAGCTCGTGTGGACAGGCATTATCAGCAGAGGAATATCTAAGGCAAGGACATGCTTTAGTTACCCATCAGAAGGCAAAAGGGAAACGCAGGAAAAGGAAGACTAGACTCCATCGTGTCCTCCTTGACAGGAATGCAAAAAGCGAGACCTCTGAACCTGCCAAAGAAAGCTCTGCAAATTCTATGTTAGATGTTTTGGGGGACTTACTGACTCCAGACAACCTAGAGGAAACCAATGCGCCCCCCAAAGATGATGATGCAGAAGACGGGGGTGGAACAATGGAGCTGGAGGAAAGCAAGTCGCCTCTAGAAGCTGCTGGCCCACAGGTGGAGGAAGATGCTACGCCGACGGCGTGCGCAGCGATGGAGAGCGTGCCTGCCACGCTTCCTGATGTCATCACGGGTTCTGCTGCTCCTGCCCCTGAGCACAGCGCTCCAGCAGCTGCTGCCAAGCAGGCTGTTCCCCAAGAGGGAAAGAAAAAGGAAAGCATCAACGGTCGTGAAAACCAAGCTCGTTACAAAGTTCCCGTCCCCAACAGACACTTGGAACAAGCTCCTCCTAAGTCCTATCTTTGCCATTATGAATTGGCCGAGTCCCTGCCGCACGAGAAGATGGGTGAGGTGGCCGGCGAATGGGTGCAGTGTAATCCCGGCATATTTAGCAGCCCCCCGCCCTTGCCGTTCAAAGAAGCACACGTAAACAGTCACACCTTTCTAGCCACCGAGCAGTTGATAGCCCCCTTCCCCCTGCCCGATCAGACACTGATCTTCCCTCCCGACAACCACGAGAAGTTCAAGGAGCTCCCGTCGGAGGCGTTTCAGCAGATCCTGCCGCAGACCGTGCTGTCCGGCAAGGTGAAGTTCGCCTTCGCTCCGCCGCCCATGCAGCCCCCGGGCTCGGCGCTGCCGCCGCTGCCGCTGCAGCCGCCGCTGTGCTCTACCTCGGTGACCACCATCCACCACACCATCCTGCAGCAGCACGCCGCCGCCGGCACGCTCAAGGTCCTCCAGCCCCACCAGCAGTTCCTCTCGCAGGTCCCGGCTCTTTCCAGAGCGCCTTTACCTCATCTCCCGGTGGGCCCGCGGCTGTGCCCGGGCGGACACGCCGCCTTCGTGGCCCCGCCGCAGCTGCCGCCGCTGCTGCCGCCCTCGGTGCTGCCGCCCGCCCCGCTGGCCTTCCCCCCGCTGCCGCACTCCGTCTTCCCGTCCCTGCTGGCCCCGCACCCGGCTGTCATCCCCCTGCAGCCGCTCTTCTAGGACGCGGACCCGGGGGGAAAGCCTTCAGCTAAACTGTTGTTTCCACAGTCCCCTCGAGCTTCGCGAAGCGGTTCTGTGAACTAAACCGGTTTAAGATTCCTTGGGAAGCATTTACTGTAAGTACGACGATGCAACAAACATTCATGGCAAATTCAGACCTGTACTATTACCAGAGCACTGAATAGTCTGATACTAATAATGAACTACATATATATATGTGAAAATCATGTCTTAGAATATGTATAATGTATATAAAATATATTTATAGTTCTATAACTTATGTTGTAAAGTATTCACTTTTTGTTTTTTATCTTTGTGTATTTGCACCTATTTAATGTTTAGACAAAGCTGATGCACTATGTTTTGTACTATGTTCTCTGAAACTGTAAATCTAGTGACAAACTATCTCTTGCAATAAATTTTTGTTAACTACTTAAGTATATCAAAAATCTTTCATTATAAGCCTCATGGATGTTGTTCTTCCACGTCCTTCTGCAGCTGAACAGCATCCTCTGCCCCTGCTATGTTGGGATAATCAGGTTTCCTACACGTCAGTGATTTATCAGGGAGGCTCAGAGGCCAATACCTTGAGGGCAGCTGTCTCACCAAGCCAGAGAGAAAGGGTAAATGGATGTGTTTGTGTTGGCGGCTAGATGTCACCGTGACAAATTTTGCCCACTTGTACAATGAGCACACACTGCTGACTGGCAGAACCGATCCCTTTGATACTAAACCACAGAAAGGTGACGTAACAAATATAATGCTGGTGATGGAAGGGGAAGAAATGCTAATATTAACAGCAGTTTGGCTTCAAGGGAGTATTGCTTGTAGTGGAAGGGTGGAGCCTTGGTTCCACCAAGAGGTTTCTCTGATGGCCCACAGATCTGTCTGAGAGAGGTCGTTGCTTCTGGGCAGTATGTGAAGGCAGCAAGAACACGGGAGCATGAAGGGGAGGTCAGGAAACCCACCAGGGTTTGACACAAATCCTTACCTCACTTCACCCCCTTCCTTCTTGCAGCACTTCCCTAAAGAAATAGAATAACACAGAGTACAGATTAATTAAAGTAAAAGTGTGCTGCCATTGTTTCTAACTGTATTTCAGAGACTTCTCCCTACCTCTGCAGCCTTTTCGTTGCTGTCAGACCTCACCCAGCTTTAACTGGTGAAATCTCCACATTTGCTTTAGCCTGAGGTATATCAGACCCATGCCTGCGATGGTCCAGAATAAAAGCAGAAGTCCTTCTGAGACAGAGCCATCCCTTTGAGTCAAAATGAAAGGTTATCATGTGAGTGGAGCAAAGGACTTGCAGCATGAAGGTTAGTGCTAGAAGTAGGCCCTCCGTAATAAAAGGTAGGTAGGCTCTCTCAATTAATTACTTCAATTCACCTTTTATTATACTATAATAAAATCATATAAAGTTGAACTGAAAGAATAGTGAGCTTTAAGTATTATTAATATACATTGCATATTAATAGCTAACTGTTTGCAAAGTATATCTTACAACGTATATATCTGGATCTTATTTTCTGCATCCATAGTACTAGAACTTACCTGTATTGATATTGCAAGTTTTAGTATAATATTACATTAAAACTGTGGCAAACAACATCTTGCCACTGTGACACCAGAATCAGCTGCTCAGGGGACACGAGTTTCCCCATGTTGTGTGGTTGCAAAGGGCTAAACCATGTTAATAAGCAAAAAAGTGATAAGGAAGAGCAGACGAGCACCTGGGTTCTGGAGAGTGCCTGGGTCCCCCTGCCTGAGGCTGCAGCAGGGGGTGGGAGTCACTGAGCACCCACCCCTGTAATGCCAGAAGGAAAGTATATTTTCTCTTTCTCTAACTTGAGGTGGATGCCCATTTCTATTTATGTGGTACCTAAAAAAATTCAGGATGAAGTGACTTTATACTCCTCCTTTATTTCAAGAGTCTGCCTGCATAAGGTCTCCACTACCTCCTGTCGCCGAGCACAGGAATCTCTCTTGGAAGCGGGAGGGTTCTCCTGGGTGACTTGGATCCCTTGGGTGATGTGTCCTGGCTTCTGCACCTCTGCCCTCCTCTCTGGGAGGTAGCACACACACTGCCCTAGGTTCTGATGTCCGATCAAAGACAAAATCCATCCCATTGTAGAGCAGTACATTAAGAAAGAAAAAGGGAAAATAATGCACATAGGACAAGTACGGTTGCACGCTCTGGCAGATTAAAAATAGCCAGTTGAAAAATTTCAGTTGCAATGTTCTTTGAAAAATCTGATCTGTGAATTTAGAAGTCCACATTTTTTTCTTCAAGAAGTTCCAACAGCTTTGAATTCTACTTTTTCTTTACAATTTAAATTATTTTAGGTTGTTAAACAGTTTTAAAACATTGCACAATCCTTTATTATCTACTGTAATTGCTGTTCAATAGTGTATAAACTATTTAAAATAAAAGATTAACAACCATAAAATGTAATAGTTTTCTAATATGGTATTGCCTTTAATGCTAGAACTGTTTGTATATGTGACTTCATATGTAAAAGCAAAAGCAGTATAAAAATAAACCATTAGTTAAGTTTCAAATTGAACACACTAAATTAAATTATCTAATGAAATATTCTTTTGAGTTTCTGTTTCATTACTAAATACATAACTTCTGGTAAGTTATATAAGGGTAGTTCTTTTGAATATTTCATCTGATATTTTAGATTAAATGTGTACTTTTATTCCATAAATTGGTAGTCTAATTTATAAACAAAAAACTATTGCAAGTGCTAAATAATAGAATTTTTTATAATTTGAAATAAATTCTACCCAATTCCTTAAATCCAAGTACTTTACTTCTGAATTTACGAATTTGCACAGATCACATGTGTCTATGCTCCTGGCCACCGTGCCAGATTTAGAATTTACTGGAATTTCTTCCTGGTGCAAGCAGTAAAACTGTTGCTCCCAAAGGGCAAGAATTAGATTTTGGGATCCAACCCTATGTGAGGTTAGAGATTTTGTTAAGTGATTTCCCAGACCAGTTCTGTGGAAAAGTACCTGTAAAGGTACTCTGCTCCACTGCGATGAGAAGAACATCTTCATTTTGGTCCTTGCAGCCTGCCCAGACTGACCTTCCGTGGGACATTCCATTCCTCAGGTAATGTGAGCCATAAAATAATGGTCCAGAGGAGCTCTTGGGCATTCAGGAACAGAACTGTCTCGCATTGTGAGGGACAGTTTGGACTAACTGGGCTCTTGTCTTGTGTCTCTTGTGTCTGTGAGTACACAGAAATTTTAAAGTGTTGCCAATACATGCAAAGAATTGGGTTGTTAATTTGGTTTCCTTCACAATCTAGAAGCTACACAAGCTGTTAATTGATGGGGAGAAATCACCAGATTTCAGATTCAACACAAGTGGTTGTGGCCCATGGAGGAATTGCAGGTCACAGGCACTGGTAAAAGAAATACTTTGTGTGGAGCATTATTGAGCGACATTATTGAGTGTTTTTACCTTTCAGTTTAATCAAACAGCAGTGAAATGGTTATGAAGCAATGTCTTCTCTACCTGAAATGTTAACTTTTTATTAGCTTGTCAACTTTTTGCACTTGTAAAAGAGTCCTTTGGGTATGGTATTGAAACAAAGCTTTAAAAGGCTATTGCAACATCCAATTCCCTTTACTCCTATACATGATGATGTGCTGCTAATACAAGAGATCACATGGCTATAATTTTTCTGACAAGTTTATTTTCTGTAACCGTGCTTTTCCCTCAAAATCCGTGTTTTCTGTTATAATATTTACTTGGTATGCTGCAGTTAAAATACAGTTTTAAATAGATTTGCTCAGATTCTTCCTTGGCATAAATTTATGTACAGCTTCCGGCTTTGGTTTGTAACCACTGAAAATCAATCATGCTGCAATGCCAAGGGTTTTGTTAACTCCCCCAGATTAAGGCAATACATTATGACCACATGAATGTATTTTGAAGACAGTTCCTTGTTTGTAAGCGAGGTGGTAAATTTTAATCTTATGGGTGTTCCGCTGTGGTGCTCAGAGTCTACATGTTCTAAACTCCATACATTCATTTTCTGCTCTCCAATTACTGTACATTGCCTAAAGGCTTGTGTATGTGTAGCAGTGCACGCATCTATGCAATATGCCTACCAGTTGGAAACTATTACTGTGTTATATTAACTCTCTTTATTGAAAGTAAAGACATATTTACTGTATAAAGATCATTGGATATTTTTAAATTAACATGACTGACTATCTAGATGTGTGTTTTATTTCATAGATCACTTTGATTTAGTAATTGCAAGCAGGCATGGTTTTGTACATTATGTCTCCCTCATATTCTTTATTTCAGGAACCTTACAAAGTGTTCTCTTTTTCTCTGTGACTGAGATAATATGGGTTTATTGGAATTTGCCAATTTATGAAAATGAACCAGGCTACTTTATTACTTTCATCTGCAATATTTAGTGTACCAACTTTACGAATTATAAAACATCTTATTTTTGCTTCAAGCTTCTGTTTTATTTTATGGATATTATAAAAGGTTGGGAGAATTTCTACCCTGAGTCTAAATTTTGACCTGTTAGTGAATTTCTGAAACCAATGGAGTCTAAGGAAGCTTTGCCATTAGTGTTACTGAGGATTTATTTTGACCTGGAGCATTAGGCCTCTTTATTTATTAAAACTGCCTAATACTTGCTGCTTCCAGTTGGATAATAATTTCATAAGGTGTGATGAGAAGTACAATCCAGTAAAGGAAAATGAATCTATTTTTAATCAGTCTTCTACCTCCTTTGTTGTCAAGCTGTTTATATAATTAATGACCGTTAAGTTATATCTTTAAAATTTCTGTTCTGTATCATCAATGTTTTGAAACACATTCGTGCACCTTCTAGTCTAATACCAAAGAGAAAAACAGTTCATTGGAATATTGATTTTTCTACCTTTACAGGCTCACTCAAAAATTTTAATAAGTAGAACTACATTAATACAGTACGCAGGCAACATAATGTGTTGGAAGTCTTCCTTTTTGCTCAGATAAGATCAAAATGTGCAAATCCATGTAGAGAAAAAAACATTAGTGATCTTCAAATGTGAACCCACGATGAATACAGTATTTATGAGAATTAAAGATGGTTACTCTTAAATCAGAACTGGTGTTTGTTTGTTATGAATGAGACTTTAAAAGATTTTTTTTTTTTTTCTCAAAAGAAGCAGAAAGCAGGAAAATACTTTTGAAAACACTTGTTTTTAAATCAGCTGGGTAGGACCCGTGTACCTTTCTCATGGGTGAAAAACAGCAAGTAAGTATTGGGCATTCAAAGTCCTACACATCAAAAGGAAAAACTTTGCCCTTCTAGTGCAATCTTAGCTTGTTTTAATCCAGTGAAACCTGTAGTAAGAATTAAGTCATTAGTTTAAATGAATATATTTGCACTACTGTGAATACAGAGAAAGTGAAGCCCGGCTCAGGTCCAGATTTTTTTCTTGCAATGTAACTCAGATTAAACAGCCTAAGTAATTTGACCCCAAAGCTTCTTGCATGTAATAGGCTCTTCTATAAATTGCTTTTATGTCACTGGAGTGCTGGCAAGAATGACAGTGAAATCCAGTGAAATCTCACGTCTCGTGTCAATAATGCCTGCTGAAGCAATCACTGTAGGAGATGTTGGAAGGAGGAAGCCTGTAACAGACAATGCCTAAATCATATATTTTCCTTGTGGGATTGTAAGTGGAAATGGAACCTTACTTGCATTTTGGTGTTTATACATCTACAGGTGTGTTTGTACACATGTACCAGGTTACTGGTTCAGGATTCTTTTTTTTCTAGTTGTAGTTCAGTAGTGGTAAGAATATCTTATTTGAAATATACATAGCAGGAGGGAAGAAATCTTTGAAGGGAGGAAAATTGACACACAAGGGGGAAAAAAAAAAAGTAGTTTTAATATAATGAACCCACCTTTTCTTCTTGAGGGTGGAGGGAAGTTGCATGAAGTTATTTCACTTGCTTTTTATTGGGTGGCTCTGTTTTGTATAGCTTTACGACTGAAATTAGTCATGCTGTTTGCCTCAGCTGGTCTGTCAATCCATCAGTGTCAAAAAAAGTCAGGTTAGCAGGGGAAAATCTGCATAAAATTTGCTCTTAATGAAGTCCCTTTTCTCTCTGGAGAAATTCATAGAATGAACCCTCAGTGTGCAAAATAAGCCCATTGCTCTCCCTGCCTACAGCTGCGTGTTCGCTCACCTGTTGTTAACTTGTTATTCTCCAGGAGCAGAAGTGATGAAAAGTTATGTTCTTCCAGTGCCACCAGTTGAAGAAGACTCAGGTCTCCCACTGGGTTTCCTCAGTTCTGTTGGATGTTGGTGCAGTTGTCTGCTCGTGGCAGCAGTCAGTTAGGACTGTAAGTGGAAACCCACTCTGGGATGTGTGGGGTATTTTGTGGTTTATTTTCCATAAAGCAATGATGGCCATTGAATGTATTATTGGTCAATAAAAAAGGCAAAATGCTGTTAAGGTTGTAAAAATCAGCTTAAATAGAAGCTAAGTGTTGGGGTGAGATACAGAATGTTGATCACAAAAGGTTTTGTGAGGGAATTGTCAAAGGTAAGAAACTGACAATGAAGAGAAAGAGCAATAGTAATATTATTTTACATACAATGTAAAATACCCTTACACAGACAGCATCTGTGCAAAAAGAAAGCAATCTTGAGTCACCAGTCAAGTACTGGGAGCTGAATTTTGAGCAGCAGGTTGTTGAGGGAAGCAATGTTGTATGGGACATAGAACAGGGGGAGCAGGAATTGCTGCTCTGAAGAATATCTTGAAGGACAATAGAAAGTGGTTTTACTTCTGGAGGGAAAAGAAAGGCAGGGATGAGAGGAGTCAGACCTGCCAATATTCATGGAGCTGGATGGCGCTGCAAAGAGATGCAAATGAGGCTGGGTGGAGGGGAGGCACTGCTGCAAGAGTCCTTAAAGACAGTTTTCATAAACTTTATTCAAGCCTGCAGAAATGACTGATAATTAATCCTTAGTGATGCCTTGGGAAGGCTGACATGAAACAGAGACTGGACAGAGCTAGAGAATAAAGTAGATATTTATTGAAAGACCTCTAGGATACACCATGGGCAGGACAAGAGCCTGGCCAGGGCTACACCCAAGGTGGACCCAAAATGGTCACAAAATGGCTGGTCAGTCATGAGATCTTACATTTTTATACGTTTTGGTCCATTTGCATATTGGGGTTTAATTGTCCAATTACAGCTTCAGGTTGTGAAGTCCCATCCTTCTTGTTTTCTCTCTTCAGCCACCGTTGTTTCTGCTTTTGGGCCTGAAATTTGTCCTTGTTCTTCAGCAGGAAAAGGATTTGTTTCATCTCCCTACCCTGTGAAGAGAGCTGAGTGACACTTAATATGAGGTTCAGAACTGTACCCCTAGACAGCACAGGATCTGAAAAAACATGAAAGCTAAATCTTAAGGCATCATTAGGACCCCCCTGCCTCCTTTTATTCAATTATCCTCGGGGAGTACTTCCACATCTAACCCCTGCATGGCGAGTGCTGGGGTTTCCTGGCACTGTGTGGCACTAGCATGGGTCGTGGCACGTAGGAATCTTGCAGTAGCTCAGGGACCAATTACCTGGAGGGGCTGGAGGTGCAAACACCTATTTAGAGTGATTTTCATGGAAAGCTAAGTTGCAGGGATTCACAAGTGGAGGCCAGTGCAGCTGCGTGAGAAATGGATTTGTAGAGGATTCTCAAAGACTGGCCTAAAGCTCACATGGTCTCGTACATCTGTGTGCAAACTCTCAGATAAGGGGTGCTGACTTAGAGAGGCCATGGAATAGAGAAGACGTTGTTGAGCGAGAAATTGAACTGGAAACAAGTTTGAAATGAAGGCCTTGCAAACAGACCAGGTATTTTGGAGAATTAGAACAGTGAAAGATGCAAGACTGTGTGGGGCAAAATAATGATTGGTGTTAGAAGTATTAGCAGCATTGTGTGGCAAAAGCTAATAGACTGAAAAACATTTATAAGGTAATGTAACAAAGAAATAGTTTGGCTTCTGATAGAATGGTATTGAGTTTTACATCTCTTGTGTCTCAGCCTTCTATGAGATTGATACTGGAATAAAATCTTTCGAAACGCCACTCAGTTGCCCCAGTCTCTGTAGAGCTGGGATTTTCCAGCCCAGCTGCATGGGTAAGAGGTTTTAGTTGAGATGGAAGTGTTCCAGGCACTGCATGATGCCTGGTATCAGAGCTGCCTCTGCCCATCGTTTCTTATCACACAGGGCTGTGAGGCTCAGCGGGGCTGAGGGATGCATTCGACATGTCACGAGCAGATGCCTCAGCAGGAGCAGCTAAATGTGACACAGTTTTCCTCTGCTGCAGTTTCCAAAACACCCCTCTCTGCAAGATGTTTTTAAATAAGCCTACGTGTCTTCGGATGGCAGTGCTGAGACCCCTTTCCGGGGAGCGCGGAATGTCTGGGGAGCTGTTGGCCGGTTTACATCACCGCCTTGCAGTGGGGAGGAGCAGTGCAGGGCTAAGCAGATATTGCCAGCCAGAGAACTTTGTTCTGAAGCACTGTACATAATTCTAGCACCGGGAAAGCAAAGCCCCAGTGGTCATCAGGGATTCCCTGTCTGTGACCACTCAGCAGACAGCTGGCTGAAATTCAGTGGCCTCGTGTATGGAGAAAGCTCCATAGAGTAACAGGCGAGCTTTCTTTTCATCTTTTAAATCCATAATGCATGTATATACATATTGTTAATAATTCATATTAATGGAGAGCTCTTGCCCAAGAGCACATTCCCCTATCACAGAAAATAAATTGTTTAATGATGTCTAGGACAGAAATCAGAGGCTGGCTCTAAATCCAGCTATTACAGAGCAGCACTAGGCATGCAGTGCGCGCTTCCATAAACAAATAAATTCATTACAATTTAATAACAGTGGAAATAAAAAATGTAAGGTAATTTAAATAATGTGCAAAAATACAGCCATATTTTATGCTAAAGCCATAATGCCAAGCACTCACATTCTCAGGAATTCTTGAAAGCCTTCAGGGCTGGCCTTAAGTGCAGGTAAACAATAAGGTGGAATATTAATGTTGTCATATTGGCCTAAATTTTCAGGGAGGCAAAATTCAGTTTTGTGGCAGTGGTTGTCCAAGCCTGGGTGTTAGATGGAAAGAAGTCTGTGAATGCTCACTTTGGTGAGCTGCGTCATTCAGTAGGTTTAGGTGGCATGATGCAGAGTGGTGGCTTCTGGGATTTGAGAGCAAGGGACAGGATCTGCAGAGCCGGAAAAGCAGCGTTTGGAGATGCCAGTGGTGCATTGCAGGGGTGGGAAGAAAGGTGAGGAGCAGAAACAGGACCTTACAGGCTCAAGCTGCAGTCATCATGCAAAGAAATTTTGCGAATTGTCTGCACCCTTTGATTGGTGGCTGATTTAAGCACCTTATTTTCATGTGTTTTAAAACAAAATAAAAACTGGGATTTATTTCTTGCTTAGAAATAGGTAATAACAGAAGATTCAGTAGTGACTGAGTTTTTGTTTTTCTGATCCTAGCAGTTGAAATATTCCTTATGATGGTGAGAGCTCACTCAGCTGGGTAGTGTCCTGTCCTGCTGGTCTTTTTCCGGGGGGTGCTCCTCTGCAGTGGATTGCTCCTGGCCATCCAAAACAAACATAACAGGTGATCCAAAGTGCTTCATGTTTTACATATGTTCCATTTTCCCTGCAGTTTCGTGGATCTACACACTACATGTGGACCATTTCAGTTGGGTGTTGTGTCAGACTGGGAATTTTTCATGGTGATTCTGTTACAAATATTTGTGTTCGCTCTGCTGTAGTTCAGCTCCAAATAATTTTTTGCTTGTCCTATTAAATGGTTGCTATATTTCACAGAGTGGTCACATGCATCTTTCCCTGGAGCTGAATTAGGTGCTGCTCTAGGTGATGTGTAACTCTCTTATGCTGTGGTAGCAACTACATCATCCTGGAAGAGGGGCCCTTTCCTGGTCAGTGTTCTATTAAAATAGTGACAAATAGTAATAAATTGGTACTTGTGTAACTTGAAATTTGCATCTCCTCATCTGGTTGAGCTGCTCTGAATCTGTATTTGTAGCCTGAACTTGTCTCTCTCAGTGAGCTTTTGATTCTATGAAGGTTTAACTCAGAAATTTAAAGCCAGTCTGGATTTTGAATTCAGGATATTCAAGTAGGCCTGGATTCAGCATCTTTTGAGGTCTGATTGGAATTCCTGGAGCCATTAAATCGTTCTGAAGATTCTTTCTGAGACTGCTGAGAACAATTTTGAGCGTCTCTTTCTACAACCAGATCGCATTGATCATCAGCCTCACAGACTCAACCACTTTCCCTGAGGGTTTAGCATCCCAGGCATACCATATCTGTGTACTAATGACTTTGAATGGGATCTCAGACAATTATTTTCCTAGAAGGTCACACCAATCCATCCTGGAGTGACTGAATTTGGTAATTTTAAAAATGCTGGCTATATTATTTTTCTATTAAAGTCTGTGCAATAATTTGCAGGTTCACTCTCCTTTTGCAAGCAGGAGAGGATTTTGAGAACTGGCTTTTTCTTGATGTTTGTTAAAGGGACCTAGTTTTTTATTCAATAATACTTTTTTTCTTTCAAGTCATCCAGAAATTTTAATACGCTTACTCTGTTATACTATACAAAAATTACTATTTATCCCAGTGGATATTTTTTCAAGGGAAAAAAAAAACAAAAACAAACCACAAAACAACTTTGCTTCTTTGAGGGTTTAAACATGAATTCTAGTTTCCTCTCAGCTCTCCATCTTGTGATGCTTCTTGTCAGATTAATGTGTTTTAAAGCTGTTGGTTGGTACCTGAGCTGTCAAAAAGGAAGATTAAAACCACACTTTTCTTTTGGGGGATTTGTTTTGCATTGCAAAACGCAGAGGAAGAGAAAGAAAACCTTTCCTGCTTACTGCAGGCATACATCTGAGGCTTGCTGCGTGTGCCATTCTGGTTATGCTTTGGGGTCAGGAGGCAATTTCAGTTACTGTCAGCCCTGGATATTCACACTAGAACAGATTCCAGATCCCAAAATGGTTATTATTTTGTGAGGAACAGAATGTACTGAAATGGAGGGTCATGGGTTTGATTTTTATCTCAGGCACAAACAGGGTGTATGACTCAGGACAGAAATAATTTCTCTCTGCTTCCTTCAGGAGACTGGAATGTTTGTGTATTTGCCTTCTAATGTAGTGGATACACTTACCTGATGCAATTAATCAGTAGATGAATTATCTTTTTATTAACTTTTGAAGTTTCATGAAGTTTTCAGCTAAGAAAAAGGAAAGATACAGTGTTTATAATACTAACAAAGTCACTCTGTATTTTTTGAGTTATTGTTTCAGAAGAAATTACTGTGCAAATCCTCGGTGTATTTTTTTACACGAATTGAAATAATTTCAGAAAGAAATACAGAGAATAACCCTTGAGTTCAAGCCACAGGGAGGCATTCTGCAGCAGCTCCCTTTGGTCCCAGGTTCTAATGAGACCATAAACACTGGCCAAGGCCCATAAACACTGCAGAGGTTTGGAGCCACGGTGTTCACCATTGCCACTAATCCAGCTTTAAATCAAGTTTTCAGAACCTGGGCCCTATTCTCCTCTCAGTCTGAGTAATAAAGTGCATTCAGGGGAGATGATGCACATGAGAAAGTGCTGCTCATTTCACAGGACTTGAAGAATAATCCAGGACTATATATTTCTCTAGTGTTTCAGTTAGTGTTGAAGTGATTCAGCCATCATTTTGGCTATGCACTTATTATAGAAGGTGCTTGATTTTGATCTAATATGTATTCTGAAGACTTTTAAGACCATATTTTTACAGTTTCTTAAAGTCAGAGCCTGTTCCACTCTCAATAACCGCAAATAACTCACTTTTCTGGATATGGATATATCACCATATCTTGCAGTCAGGTCAGTTTTTTTTTACATGGAGGAAAAAAAAAAAGTGGGAAAACAACCTGGAAAAAACTGAAATCAAACAACAGCAGATCCCTATGCACATATGATTGTTAGGTATATTTTAATGAAAAATCAAACATGTAAAATCCAGGTCTTAATTTGCCTCTGTGCGTGTTCTGTTGAAATAACAAAATATGCCAAATTTTCCATAAGTGCCACATACTAATTAGTAAGACAATAAAAACAAACAAACAAACAAGAGAAGAGAGACCCTTACTGTTACTGGCAGAATTCACAGGCAGAGGGGTTTCTTTCACTGGGATATAATTAAATGAACTGGCTTTTTGGGTAAGGTTTTGGCTGCTTGAAGTCAGTAAGCCACAGCTCATTTTCAGTGTGTGTTTTTATAGGTGCTGTGTAGGAGATTTTCAGAGATACTGTATTGGATTTTGCTGATAAACAGGCAATATTGTAGATCTTATAAATAAATGGATCTTATAAAGAAAATAATTTGCTCAGTTTTGATATGTCACACAATTTTCCCAAATTGTTGTTTGGTCTAATGCAAAATAAGATAGTAATTGGATTAATTACAGATTTTTGAAGAAATATTTCTTGCTACAGTGAGCATGACCAGTGATTTTCTTTGTATGTGCAACAGGTTGTTTCTGTGTACAGATTTCTTCCAGACTGAAAAATGACAACCAAAACTGTAAAGGCATTTGGACCAGGTCACACTGAAAAAAAAGTTGGAAGTATGTTCAGTTATACAATATATATAATTTCCCTTCATCCTTCTGTCCCAGGTGGGTGTTGTGTGACGGAATGAAGTATGCCTGGTTACCATAGGAATGCAACGTGCAAGGAAGCTTCCAAATAGAAAGCAGTTAACTAAACATCTTTTGATGTCACCGCCCAATTAGTTTCACCTACAACGTTTAAAAAGGCAGATATTTGGAAAGAAGCTTTATCCAGCAAAGTTACAAAACCCTGAGAGAACACCTTGAGGAGAGGCGAGTGTATTTCCAGCCGCGTGTAATTGTGCAGCTCAGAGGGGATAAGTGTTTTTATCTCTTTGCTACAACCTGCTCTTACAAGATAGATACAACTTCTTGTCAGCGAGTTTGTGCTACGTTGCTGATGGGATCTGAACAGGCTTTTCATGCCCACTGCCTTCGACTCTTCCATCAGCTCTGCCCTGCCATGATGAATGTGTTCACTTGCAGCCACCTTAATTGTTTTCTGCGTGTTGGAAGAGTGATCATAATTGCAGCTGTTGTGAATTTAATTCTGATCTGCAAAAAGACTGCGCTGTAAGCAAACGTTTTCATTTTGAACACTTAAATCAATGTTTTTCAATTACAAATAGAGAACCCAGTAGCTGGAAACATTCCTTATCAGAGAGTAGATCCCTACCCTTATTAGTCACTCACATTGCCTATTTTTCAGACATTCACAATTGAAATTGTGAGCTCTGGAAATAAAGGATGTGGTATCTATAAAAACCATTCCAATTATGGATGATCTCTAAACTAATCGATGAGTACAGATTAAAAAAGCAGGTTAGGTGGCCACTTTCTCTTGAGTGCCTTACCATTAAATGACATTTGGGCTGTGGAGAGTCTCTTTTCTGTCCTCCTTTCCTCTTCGAGTTTCGTCTGCTACAGAGGTTTATTTCTACTGTAAAGTGCTGCTCATGTCATTGTCCATGTTTGACCTGTTGATGTTTGTTTCTGTTTATTTCATTCACCCTTAACTTACAGCAGTGTGCAATTATTGTGTGCCTACATCGTGGCAATGCCATGAGCAAACCTCCAGGGAAGCAGCAACTGATCGGGCAACGTTTGAGGAGAAATCCGATGCCTTCAAAGAACACATAGCCGGGAGCATTCATTTGAAAAAACTTCACTTAAATTCAGCTTCTCATTGTGAAATTTAGAGTGCAGAGACAATACCAGCAGGAGAAAAAAGATGAAAACTCCCGGCTGAAATAATGCCCAGAAATTGCATTCACTCAGTGCCAGAGACCTGTGCTTGGTTGAAGTCTGACAAAGCTCTTCACTGGGGCAGTTCAGGTAAGTACATTTTACATATGAACAAAAGACATTTTGTGTAATTTTTCTTGTGTTTCCTCCTAGATATTTGGAGTTGCAGTGTAAATATTCTGTCTTTTCTGAGTAGCTATTTACTTTAAATTGTCTCATGAATTTAACAAAGCTCCTTTTGAATTTTGGTGCTGTTCACTGTCAATACAGCCAGTGATGAGTGTCTGTAGTAAATGCCTTATTGTCTGTATATCATATTGACACTTCCATCTAGGTACGTGGTCACCTGTATGACAGGGCTTTATTTACTCGTTGAATTTTGTAGTGGTAATGGAATGTTAAAAAAGATAAAATACACATATGGGTTTGTATTTCAATACACATTTTCACATCACGTTCAGTCAGTGAATCATCATTAAAAAAAAAAAAAATGCAAAAACTTAAACCTAAAATCAGCACAACCGCCTAAAATATATACATAAAATGCTATAAAGCAATTGCACATGTGTGCCTGACTTGTTTCCTAATATAACAGCATCCAGGTAGTACAAAATTATGAAGAATAACAGAACTAACCAGGATGACTTATTTCAGGCACTTATGCTTATGTCCCACATTATTCTACATTATTTGACTAGAGAGTCTTGCCATTAACAATTTAAAGAAAACCCTTTTTGTTGGTCAAAAAGCCAGACCATGAAATACATGGTGATGTGAATTGTAATGTACTGTAGCTAATAATTCAGTATAAACTGTTTAAGTTTGTCATTGATAAAATAGTTCTGGTGGGTTTGGGAATGCATTAGAAACGTTGGTAAATATTTATCACATCACATTATGTATCTATTATATATAAATATATATAAAATAATTAAGAATCCTATGGATATCATCAAATCAAACAAACATTCCAAAACTTGTGAGAAAAGCCACACTGCCCTGATGTTGTTTTTACCTTTGGTGTGATGTGAAACCATTTCTCAGTAATGTAAAGAAACATTGCTCAGCAGTGCAGGGTGGCATAATTTAAAGCCTTAATTAAACATGCATGAGGAAAGATTAAATCCATTTTTGAAATGTTATGTCATTTAAAATATATATTTTATTTAGTACATTTGCAATTAATTTTAATCTTCGTGATAAAGATATATTGATAGAATTTAAATGAAAATTCCTCTTGAAGCTTAAAGCTCTACATATAAGTGTGTGAGGGTTTTTTGGGTATTTGGTTTTGGTTTGCCTTAGGGTTTTTTTGCATGATGGGGGGTGTGGGGGTTTTTTCATTCATGTGCTAATGAGAAAAATTACTCAGAGTGGTGGTAGAATATCCATCCTTAGAGGATTCCAGGATTCAGGGGGACAGAGCCATGGCTGACCTGCCAAGCTGGATGGATGACCACTGATCCTGGTGATTTCATTAAAGGCACACTGCTAAAAATCAACCCAAACAGAATCGGGATTACAAGGGGCAGCTGAATCTTGTGCATGGAGCAGGGATAAATCAGCATCTCCAATAAGCCCTGTGACTGCCAACTCAAAAATAAATCATAATTAAAATCCAGATTTGGTCAATGGCATTGAAATCCCAGATTATTTTCCAAGTAAAGAAAGGTTTTAACCAACTCTGTGTGCGTTTTCCTTCACTTTTTATCACTGGTACAGAAATCACTTGTGAAATTCTGAAGCAGGGGAAGGACAGGTGGCTGTGTCTAAAGACACATGGCAGGGCATAAAATGTGAGAATTTTCATCCTTTTTGTCATTACCAGTAACTTAATCCTGTTTTCCCTGGGGGCACTGTTGGGGTAGAACACATTTTTGTTTATGCTTTGCTTTTAATAGTTTAAATTCATTTTTTGACACTGACATTTTCTAATATCTCTGGATTTCATCAAGCCTTGATTTGTTTTTTAAAAAACCACAATTATGCTACATTTTGATTCTCTACATGAAGTGAAACCTTTTCACTTTTAGATGTTTGGGGAATTATTAGTTTTATTGATTATTTTACAGTTAAATTGTATTTTATCAAATAGGATGGGTCAAAGGTTTGCAAAACCCTTTTATTTGTCCAAGTAATTTAAGACGCAGTTCAGTTACAGCGGCAGAATTGTTCTCACTTTGGTTCAACATCTCAAGTTTCAAGTTGTTCTCATGGTCCCATTAGATCATCGTATTGATTTGCCAGGCATTGATTTACTGGCTGCTCTGCCAGCAGCCATAAGAACACAGTTTATTTCTAGCCTTAAAAATATCCCGAAACACTGCTCACAGATTAAGTTTGAGGAGTAGGCTCCATGGCTTTCAGTCAGATTTCTCTTTAAAAATATTTCTATGTAGAAACAAAAGAAAATGTATTTAATGTTAGTTGCATTTCCCACTGATGAACAGCTTAGGCAAAGAAACTGGAATTAACAGATTCATCTTAGCCCAGTAATGTATTATGCTTTTTTTTTTTTTTTTTTTTTTTTTTTTTTTTTAATTTTAATTTTAGTTTGCATATGCCTCAGTTTTCTAGAAGAGGTAATTCCATTCAGGCTTTTCATTTTAGCACAAAACTAACACACTTAGGCTTTTGCCTGAACTTGCAAATATTTCTGTGCAGCGCAAATGTCTAAGGCAGAGGTTGCTGAGTGGGCAGTTTGCATGGGATTCTCTGCAGACCCCTGCAGCAACAGGGGTCTTTACCAGGGAAATGAGCAGGTGTCCAAAAACAGGGTGTGGACTTGGCCCTTGGGGACATGGTTTCGTGGTAAGCATGGCAGTGCTGGGGTGATCATCTTAGAGGTGCTTTCCAACCTCCATGACTTTATAATTCAGGGAAATTATTATTAAAATAAAGTATTTTCTCCTTGCATGTTGATCTGCCTTATGGGAAGAAACCTGGAAGCCTCCAGCATGTTATTTTGGTGTGTCAGTTATGCTTTAAATACATTCTCTCTGGCCATTGCAGACCTAAGAAAAAAATTGTCCAAGTTGAAAGAGGTTGTGAGATGGACAGGCGAAGGGTTTGTGTTCAGCCACAGCCTGAAGCAAAATGGACATTGGAGAGGCTGCTGAGGCAGGATTCAGGGAAGGACGGTAAATTCTTCTGTCAGTTTTGACACAGAGAATGTGGTAGGTTCGGGGGACTCCAGGCACACTTCCACATCTGACTGCTGGAGTAGAAAAATGAGGCTGGTTGTGTTCACAGAGTATCGGGTTTTTTCTTTAAAGTCAAGAAAGGTATGACAAAGCACCCAGGAAGCTTAGGGAAAAGCAACCTCTTCTCGGTAAAGAAACACACTTCTCAGTGCTGCAGAGTGAGCCAAGATTGAAAGTTCCCCAATGGCTGAAATCAAGACAAGTGCCAAAAGTAAACCCAAGTACAGAAAGAAAGGGGAAATACCAGAATCACTGAGCTCTCAAGACACGCAGCAAACACAGAAGGGTAAAACCTCTCTGTTGGTAATAGCCAAGATATAAACTATCAATTCCCTATATTAAACATTTCGCTACTGCAATGCTGAGCCCTTTGTCACTTTTCCCAGAAGCACTGCTTATCTGGCACTTAGAATACCACTATTTACAATATGTCTTCATGGGCTATCTTGTCTTCCATGCTGGGTTTAATGTATCAACCTTCCTGCTGTATTATTGCCATGTCAGCTTTAATTATTCTGCTTTTAAATGCTTACTACAGCAAAATGACTTTGCAGTGGATTAGCATTTAGGTGTATCCACATTCGTAGTACATTCTCTGACTGGTGCATAATACGCATTTGATTCAAACATTTAAAACATCAGGTTTAATATTTTTATGTCTAGAAATGAGTATTTTTATGATTTAATCACTAAAGACAGTTATGCTATTATAAATACAATTTTATATGTGGAAAATCTCATATTAATGCAAAGAGAACATCTTGTTCTTAGTATCAACTGTTAAATTTTACAGCGGTAAATTTATAGGCTTACTTAAAGGGACAATCCTTTATAAACAGCTTGGTGAAGAACCACAGACCAGCCCCTTCTGCGAGAAGGTGCACATGTGATAAGTCATGATTATGCCTAAGATGAGCTATAAATAAGAATAGCTCTGCACTGAAGCTTTTGTTTGAGAAATCCCCAAGACTCGTTAAAATATAAACTGTGAGCTGTCTTTAGTAAAGAATTTCCTGGGTTTTACTGGGGAACCAGACAATGGAGTTTTTGGAATCTTAAGTGTTTCTTATCAACTTGCCAGGAGGAAGCTCTGCTGTGATTATTTATAATTAAATATGATCTGCCCACGGCTTTGACTAAATTCCTCCATTAAGAATAGAAGCAACTGTACCTTGCAGTTCCGTACTGTCTCATTGAGCTGTTAGCGCTGTCTTCCTGCTACATTTTGCACCTGGAAGTGCACTTTTAAAAATAACCCCTAGTTTTAATGCCGCTCTTCCATAAAAGTTTCTTTCATCCTTTTGGTTTCCTACCTCAGGAAGGATGGAGAACCCAGTACCACACATGGGGAAAAATCTGGGAGCACAGCCAAGAACAGCAGCACGAATGAAAGCCAAACACTGCAATTCCAACCGGAACAATTCTTCCCTCTTCCTGCCATAGGAACCTAAAAAGCCCCCTGGAAAGCCTTGGAATCAGGGCTTTCCTGAATAACACACACCTGTGGGTTATTTACCTTGTGTTTGATATTGCTGCAGTAAGTGCAAGGTAGTCACTTGAGTTTGTTTCTTTTTAAAACAAAGCTGGGGTTATTTGGGTTCTCAACTTGGAACACAGTAATTCTTTTTTGTTTTCTTTAAAGGAAAAAAAAAACCCACAAAAAAACCTAGTTAAGTTTTGTAAGGTGATGCTACATAGTTGAAATGGAAAGTATTCCCAGGTGTCTTTATGGCCACATTCTCAGACACAGTGAGCTGAAGCACCACTACTTACATTTCGAGCAACCCTGAAAAAAAGAATATGTTGACTGCGCTTGAAGTCTTATAAATGAGTATTTATTTGTCTTCTGCAGTCATCCCTGTTTTGTGTTCCACTGCCAGTAAGAAGCTTAACTTGAAGATAATTCAATAGAGCACCGTGTCTTGGAGCTCCAGCGACAGGCGTGAAATTGTTTTATCTTTTTTTGTTGGCGGTGCGCGGCGCTCTCCGGGCTGGCGCGCAGACCATCTGCCGCTGAGGTGACTCTCGGGATACTTGTCAAATTGATTGCGCTCAGCAGCGGCGGAGACATGGAAAAAAATGGAGCTCCTAATTGCGTTTTACCGGGGATCTTGTTTAACTCTAGGAAGTGGTAATTCAGAAATAAATTACTTTGGTGGACATCTTGGAATCTTTAATTAACAAATTACTCTATTAACACACACATTGTTTTCCAGGTGAGTGAGATCATTTGCCCCTGGGGCTTTTTTTTTCCGTATGCCTTCTGTTCCTCCAGCGAAATATGTAACAAATTGAAGTATTCATTTTGATTACATAAAGCACATGGGTATACAATTATATGAAAAGAAAGATGACATTTGTTGCCTGCCGTCCCTAAGGCCCCTACAGGCTTTGCCCTTCACTGAAAAAATAAGGTAAAAAGTCATTAGAGTGCTTTTTTTTTTTTTTTTTTTTTTTTTTTTTTGCATATTATATTGTTGGAAGAGTATGTTATTAAAGCAAAAGCCTTTACTAGAAACAATGGGATGATGACTCCTTACAAAATACCACTAAAATAATAAGTTTTTCTCTTGGAAGTCTTACATTCTTTTATATGTCAATTGCATGACAATTCTGGGGCTTTTAGAAATGTATTTATTTAATGTTACCAAATTTATATAATAAATATGTGTTAAAGAAATTAAATATTCATGTAAATGTAATCAGTTTACTGCTTAATTTTAGTAATAATTTTTGCTCATTATTTTATGCTTTACTAAGCAATTAATCTACATTTAAATCCCTTTATATGTTTTACAGAAACACTTTCTGTGCTGTGGAACAATTTTCCAGCATATGCTGGGCTGGAGGAACTAGTTCATTGTGGTCTCAGTAATGGAGCATTAAATGAAACATTGGGAGAGAAAGTTAGCTTGCATGACTAAAACGGCAATATCTACAAATTATATAAAATCACTAGGGATTTTAAAATATATTTTTGTGGTGAAACATACAGAGGAATTTATTTGTAAAGAGTTCAGAAAATGAATTCGAGGTAAGTTGGGAGTATGTGAAATCGTTGTGAAGAAGAGTTTCCTTGGTTTTGTCCTTCATGGGACTTGGATCTAATCCCTGTTGAGGTTCTGTTCTTTTATCTTCTTTCCTTTACCTAGCTGATTAAGACAAGGACTCCTGAATTTGTCTAGACCTGGCCTCTCTCCCACTGCACTTTTTAGTTACATTTTTTTGATATCTTGCAGAAATTCAGCCTGGAGAACTTGACCCAAGCTCTGGTTCCTTATCCCTGCCATCCACACATAGGGATGATGGATTGTGTGTGGATTCATTATAACAACAAGTGATTCCCTCTGTAGGTTGTTGAATTGTTGCTGATTAAAAATGACTAAATAAACCACTGTTTGGATTAAGATAATGAAAAATTTTTGCTAGTTCAGATGTTGAATTTTTAGTAGGCTCTTCCCTATCAATACCTATCAGATATCATGCAGGTTATCTTTACAGTATCTCTAGGAAACCTGCCATCACTAGAGAAGACTAAGCTAGGCGACAACTGTGACCAAGAAAACATCATGAAAGCACAGACGGGAAATTGGAATTATTTTTCAGAGCCTAAGCTTTCCAACATGCTTCAAGATGAAGAACGTTCCATGCTTTTTCACTGTTCTAAGCAATAGAGGAACATGCATTTGTGTGCCTGTGTATGTTTGTGAGCTTTTGTGTTTATATTTGGCTACAGAAAATCCGTTTCTAGCGTCAACAGCGTGTTACACATATTTCACATTGAGCTGCTTTGTATTTCAACAGCTGCCTCCTTGGTATTTTGCTCTGGGAGGGCTATGATGAGTGCTATCTTCCATATTATTAAAGGATAACATGAGCATTTGCTGGCATGTCACTGTAGCAAACAATGACTTGTAGCTCCCTTGAAAATTCACACGCATTTTATTGCTGCTTGAGAAAATAACACACATCTCCTCTGCAGTTCTAGTCATTTTCCTGATTGCTAAAGGATTTCCCCTCTATTACCTCTGCATTTTCTGTGTTGCCAGGTGTGAAATGAACAGAATCATAAAGTCAGGCTGTTTTGGAGAATAAAAACAACAGCACGGTCTGTGCTGCTGAAATGGCAGCGTACTGAAAGTGGAAAAATGCTAGTAGCTATTGGCAATCCAACATACATGACAGATAGTGGAGTGTGAAAGATATATTTGCCAATTCTTGCAATTAAAGGCAGTTAAAATACATATTGCTGCCTCGGGAAAATATTTCATCTTGTCCTTATATTTCAGTATGTGCTAAAGTCATTCTGAAAGCCATAGAACTGCTACACCTTGCTTAGAAGTAAATAGTATTGATATTTAAGTGTTCCTTAAATATGGCTGGGCTACCAGGAGGTGACACATTTTCCAGTTGCAATGGGAGTTTCAGCAGTTACAAGCTCGTATGTTTGATCTAGTTCCTGGTAAAACCACTCAGGCCTTGTTTAGCATTCCCATTGAATTGAATAACAGTTACTGACTCAGGTGAGTTGTGGAAGTGAGGTCTAAAACTGTCTTGACCAAAGCTGTTTTGGAGATAGGATGGGGTATCTGAGGTTGGGAGAGTAAAAAATCACCTAATTACAGAGTGAAAAGAGAGCTGTGTGGGGAGCCAGAGGAATGACTTAGATATGTGAAAGGTGTTTATATACTGGATAACTTGCAGCGCAAGAAAAACACCTGGGACAATTCTTGCCAAGGACAGTGAAGTTACAGACATCTGGGTAAGTGATACAAACATTTCAGCTGAATGTGTGACTAGTACAGGTCAGTAGCAGCAGAGCAGGAGGGGCAGTAATGCCCTCCATCCCTGCCAGGGAGGCTGTTTGAGTTCAGCCCAGGATGCTCCTGTGGCAGTAACATCACAAAATGGATTCCTCTTGCTGGAGGTGCTGGTTTCATAGACAGCTTAGGCGAGAAAGTGCTGAGGAATGTGATTTGGCTGGCTCTGTGTGCTCTCCCTGCCTGAGCTATGAATGGGATAGCACTTGGTTCAGACAAGCTGCAAACACTTTAAATATATTACAGGCAGCTAGACTAGGAAAAGACATTTCATTAAGATTTCTTTTTGAAATACAAGGTGTTAATAAAATGATGCACTTCTATTAAAAAAAAAAAACAAACCCAAATTTTGCTGAGAAAAATCACTTGTGAAAACCTTAGCTGAAGACAAATTAGAGAGAAAAGCCTAACAACAACAGAAAGAGGTATAAGAGCTGAAGCTCTGAATGTTGTTGAGGAGTACACTGGGTGCAGGGAGCTTGGGGTGCAGCTGCAGGGGAGCTGCAGGTCAAGCTCCATGTGGGATCCTGAGGCAAGAGGCTGAGGACTTCTCACCCTGTGCCCAACAAAGAAACACCTGCGGCCCAGCCAGGTGAGAGACACAGCAGAATCTGAGGGCTTGCGGAGAAGAGCAGAATTTGCCTTCCTGGACGGTGAGGGAATAAAAGCCCAGTGGGCGCTTTGTTCTGGGTCCCTCCTCAAAGGCGCTGGCTCAGGCTGTTATTTTGTTATTCAGTTATTGCACCAAGATTTCAGTATTTTAAGGGTTTGGGGTGTCTGGGACTCTGCCAAAGGAATCCTGGTCTGGCTGTGAGTGGGATGTGCAGGGAGTTAAGTAGGGCTCCTGTTGGGTCCCTGGGGCCACTGCTGTGAGGGGGCTCTGGTGCCAGCAGTGAAGGTCTCTGGCGCTGGGAGTGTGACTGCTGGAGAGCCTCCTGAGTGGTCTGACTGGGAAGTTTCCTTTACAAAGTTTTAGATTTATGATCCCAAGGAAACACCTTGATCTGTGTTTACTCAACAAGACCTGTGGGCCATTGCCAGAGCAGAGAGATGGGGCCTAGGTGGGGATTTGCCCTGGCTCAGCATGGCTATCCTCATTATCTGGGTCATATGACAGAAAAGGGGAGAGAGGGAGAAAGAACTGGGGAGAGTTTGTTGTTTATTCCAGTCAAAGCACTAGAAAGAGATTTGCTGGTCCAGAGTGTAATAATTAAAATTTTATGCATTGCTGTTTACACAAGCAGGAAAATTCCTTGGATTCACAACCTCTTCAGTGAGTGGCAAGCTACAGGCAACACCTTTTTCTCGTTTAGTCTTCTTTCCCTTCTTAGGAGGGAGGAATAAGGAACTGATGAGCAGCAACTGGGACACCTTTGTCTAGACAGGACTGTTTGCTTTTAATGGGAGAAACTGTTCTTCAGTGTCTGTGTTTGTACAGTTCCTAATGCAACAGAAACGTCTTTTTGATGTAGAAGCCATACAAAGAAATAACATTTAATTATAGCCTATTATGATTTATAGCCTCTGAGGGGGAAAAAATGAATGCCAGAAGCTTATTGGTAAGGGAGGTCAGGCAAGGGGGAAGTGCAGGAAAAAGCTATCAGTTATCTCTTATTGTCTTTTGAGGAGAGTCTCCAAGTATTTGTAATCTTCTGCCTTAGAAGGGAAGCCAAGGGATCTGTTTCTGCTTATGAGGTCTGGAATAGACACCTATTTAATATGTTGGGCCATAAGAGGATAAGTGGAGCAAAAACATCTATGCAGGCAAGTGGGAGACAGGCTAAAGAATTTCTAGTGAGGCTTGGTGTTGTTGCTGTTTGTTTTTAATTGTGCCCTTGCATTTGAATGGGTTTTAGCAGAACACTTTTAATTCTTCCACTGGAGAGCATGTACGCAAGGGTAATGAAGTTTTGGTGCTTTATAGTCCTTTTGGTATGCGCAAAACTGTGTTTTGGACCTTTTCACCATCATGGGTTTCTTGTTTCCTGATTTCATCCTCAGTTGTGATTTATCCTTTAACAGGCTGTTCTGAGGCTGTGGTTGAGTTTAACATCAAGTTTGATACTGTGTTGTCCTGATGGCTTTCTGTTTGAGCACAGGCAGCCTTCTGGCCACCATAAGCATAGATTCCCATCTTTGTTACCATCTCCATTTAGGTGCCGTGCTCTTGGCATGTGGGCACCAGCAGATGCCATCAAGTCTAAACTGGCATTTGGCACCAGTGTGCCAGTGCCCTTAAAAGGAGGGACATTCTATAGAAGAGCCACAGCTCACAAACTGCCCATCTAAACTCATTTTGCTTGGCACTGAGCAAACTGGCTCCGTTCTGGGCGAGCAGGCGCTGTGCCACCACAGCAGATGGGGCTGAGGGAGGGGAGCACTCGGGAAGCCTTGTCCAACCACCAAGTGCCCGTGTCTGAGGGCAGGGTTTCCAGACAGCAGCCTTGGAATGGCTCCCTGCCCTCAGCTCCCAGCTCCAGTTTGAGTGGCTCGGTGATAGATTTTAAGATGTCATTCCTAGTTTCAAAATGAGCTGCAGCTATATTGCTCTTGACAAAATTATTTCAGCCTGAATGGTGCAGTTATGCAGCAGGGCCTGAGAACTGTAACCAACAGACTCACAAAATTATGATCTCAATATTTGTGTGATACCATAACTAGTATGCTCTGTGTAATATTTTGTTGCATATTCTCCACAGTAAGTTACCTAAAAAAAAGTTAGAAACTGTCTTACACAGGTGGTAAAAAATCACAAGCTAAATGCAAGGGTTGTTACAACCATTTCAAAATAGGAGCAAATATATGCAAACCTGAGTTTGTTTGTGGCACGGGTAGAAAAAGCAATGTTGAAAATGAAAACAATATCGCAATCCGTAATTACCTGTTTGTTTCTTACACCAGTCCCAACAATTATATGTTTTTGAGGCAGAAGAGAAGTAAAGCATTTTGTGAAGCTAATTGCCACACCTGTGATCCAACAGGGCTCCTGAATGCCCCCTTTTATCACCTAATAAAAGCCCTGTACTCGCATTCTGAGTAATATGTGGTCTATTTAAAAGTGATAAATACTGAAGGAATAAAAAAGCCACTGTTGATTCCACTCTTGATTCCGGGGTCTGCACTGCTGTGGGTACGTAAGCAATTAGGCACTCATCCAACAATAAGGCCAGTGAGTGCAAGACAAGAATTCCTCCAAAGTTCATTGGGTAAATATTGCCTTACAAAAAGCACAGTCATCGTAGAGGTATTGCATATGGTGGATAAAGCCATTTTGGCTTCTTGAACTGCTATAAGAAAAAAGGCTTAACGTTAACCCTGAGGCTGGAGTGACAGGAACAGCAAACTAAAATCACAAGAAAACAAGGTATAGACTGACTCATGATATTCCTTGATCTGTCTATAGTTGTCACACAGGGCAGTTTTTATTCTTATCAAAACAGCAATTTAATGACATTAATATCACCCTGGTGGCATCATTTGTTTTTGTGATGTTTTGTCACTTCAGGAAAGGTAATTTTTCATACCTTTACTCAAGTATCAAAGTAAATAGGATGACCATAATTTATTTTTTCCCAAGTTTTACTCAACAAAATTTTCTTGAAAGACAGAAATACTTGGGGCCTGACTGATACAGTTTTTTGATCTGTTTTGTTTGGTGTTTTGTTTCTTTTAATCGGCTCCCAAATGAGAATGTCATTTGGGATGATGCAAAGAGCTTAAATACCAATTTTTTTCTCTCTCAGCAGGAGAAAGGAGGCTTTATATCCATGAAGTTATACAACACAGAAGTAACTGCCCTGACAGTAATGAAGTTAGTTACTGAAATTAGTAAAGTTAGGTATAAACATATAGGCTTAGAGGAGGCTTTGCAACACCTGTTAACTCGTGTCTGGTGTCAGTCTCTGCTGAGAACTCTGGGGAGTAGTTTGGGGTGTCTCATTGCTGGCAGTGGTGTGGGCTCTCTCTGTGTGTCCCCAGCACTGTCCCTGCAGCCTCTTCCATGTGTTAGAAAAGCACGGACATGCAGGTCCCACACTATAGGTAGTTTTCAGGAAAAAATATCGAATGTGAACTGTAATTATATTTTGTGACCAGTGGGGCCCTGAGGAGACCTTGGACATTGTTTGGTTGGTGTCACTTGGCTTAATTCAGCAGTTTATGTTGCAGTGTAGGCAAGTCTCTGGGGCCAATTGCATTGCAGGTACATAGGGCTTGGAATGAGGTTTTTAAAAATCCCCATGTGATCTGTTCAGGCAGCAGAGATCCACATCCTAATACCCTAGACACTTGGCTTATTTTTGCTTTTCAGGGCAAAAGGATTTTAGTATTATCCCAAACCTCTGGCTACCTGTCAGAAAATACTTTTCTTGGGAAATACAGAAAAAAATTAAACTTTAACCAAGCTGCTGAATTTAAGTTCAGCTTTGTGATTCACTGCAATAGCCTTTATACAGATCTTGCATCTTATGTAGTACAGAACCATTGATAACAACAGCAAGGAATTGACTAGGGATCTCTTTTCCTCTAATACTGGCAAGAAAAAGGAAAGCTGGGAGCAGTTAGGGCAAAGAATAGAATCCCAGCTAAACAAAACAAAACAAGACAAAAAAAAAACAACAAAAAAAACCCCCACCAAAACAACAACCAAAAACCTCTCCACTTTTAATAATACTTTGATTTAAAACATTGCAATGTAGCAGTATTTCTTGTAGCAGGAGAGCACCAACATATTGTGTAGGCTTTGCTGACTGAATGGTAATAATGCCCATCTGTAGAAATATATTGATAATATGTTTAGCTTGCATAGTGAGAGCTAGCATATTATTTTTAGGATTTTTTTTTTTTTTTTTTTGGCCTTCAGATTGGTGCTGCATATTGAGGTTTTATTTCCCTCAGCTATTCCATTACCAGAATGAAATGCCACCAGTTAATAGGATAGCAGAGTAAATGTCACAAGCTGAGGGGACCACAGGAATGTGTATTTGCCACATGTAGAAGCCGTACTTTATTACAGCGCAGTGTGGAATTTATGAGCATTGCTATAATATTCTAGATATGCCTCTCTGGTAATATCTGATATATATCAGTGCTAAAAGTCAGGATACTGCAAAATCAGCTCCCTCTTGCTCTCTGTGCCTTTCTTAGGTGCTCTGAAGCTACATAGTCCCAGTAATGCGCTGTTGACTAAAGCAGGTAAAACCAGCCCCTGCATATTATTTATTGGCCTGTGAATGCAGATTGCAAACACACTTTATTACCTGCTAATTTACCACCCGCTGGCTGAAGGATGGGCAAAGTCTACTATTTGTTTTATAGGAATTCATTATGCCATTAACCTTTCACTCCTGTAGGCCACGAGCAAGAATCTCCTCGGTTAAATCACTCCTGTAATAATGCACTACACAAATGAAAACAATGATTTATTGCACCCCACAAAGTCTAATAAACATAAATTATATCCTAATGCTCTGCGTGTTGCAGATGGTTGCATGCACAACTAGTCACTCTTTCTGAGGACTGCTCTGGTCTCCTCTGAAACATTAATTAAGAATCATGCCCATTTTGGTGTTTGAGGTAACATATTCACATCTTGCATTGTAATAACAGGGACACCACTGCAGATGATGGGGTTTTCTGTATTTACTTATTTTTTTGTAAGGAGGAAGAAGAAAAAGAAAGGGTAAGGCAGCAGCAGTTGTCCCCTCTCCCTTCAGCAATTACTGCTCTTCTCTTTGGATGGCAGTGAAGGCATGACACGGAATCCAAGGGTGATCCAAAGAGACATTTATATCCCCCCTTCTCCCAGTCAAAGCAAAACTTTCTGCAAATTTTCTAGGCTTTCAATAAATGTTTTGTGACAGGGTACCTCTGCAGTGAGTGCAGCATGATGCTCTATCAGTTCTGTATTTTCTGCACCTTTCTGATAGCCTAAAAAAATCTCTCCTACCCGTTTCAAGCATTGCCAATTAAAAAAAAAAAAATCCTTTGCAGTATGTGACATTCACCTTGATACCAGTGACATTCAGAGAGCCTGCTGATTTTTAAGCTAGTGATTAAGAACTGTCTGAAATAGTTTCACACATGGTTTGTAAATCCTCCGTCAGAGCTTTTCCATCAGTGCCGCCGTGAAGTATTCCTCCTTGGCTTTGCAGATGTATTAACAAATTCCTTGCAGGAACTCTATGTCTTGAAAATAAAACAATCTCTTTCTTCTTGTAAATGTTTATTTTATACAAATATAAGAGCTGCTAGCCAATTACTATAATGTAGCACAATTTTGCACTAGATAGAGGTCAACCTAGAACATGACCAAACTAAAAATCCAGAAGTTTTTCCCCCACCAGAAAATTCAGTAGTCCCTTGTGCTTAGAGCATGAAATACAAAGGTGTAAATGATCTTATCAGAATGGCAACATCTATTTACACAATTTCAATTGATCGCACAAAGCAGCAATTGACAGGACTTTGTCCTGTTTAATAAGTGGTGTATGTCTGAAAGTGTTGCAGAAAATAAGGACATACATTCTGTTTGTTTGCAGAATAGAATTAGTACAGCTGACTTACATCTTTATGACAGTTTGTGTCTACTGGGGGGTGAGGGGGAGAAGTTGAACTCCTCTGAATCTCCAGTCAAAGTTACTGCCATCATGCTCTTAGTGATGTTGTGCTCCTTTCTTTGTGGTGTGGGGTTTTTTTTGGTTTTGTTTGTTTGTTTGTTTTTGTTTTTTGTTTGTTTGGGGGGGGGTTGGTTGTTTTGTTTTGTTTTGGTTTTGCTATGGAGTTGGATTTCAAAATGAGAAGAAAAACTGCAAGGAGTTTGTGCAGGACTGCAAGCAGCAGCAATCCCAGTGTGCCCTGACCTGTGGGGAGGCTTTTGTCTGGCAGGGAGACAGTATCTCATAGACTCTTCCATTTGTCTGAGTTGCCACTTGCTAAATGAAAACTCTTTTCTTGAAGGCTCATTTTGCAAGGTCTCCTCAGTTCCCACTCGAAGCAGCTGGCAGTCACACACAACTGAAGGCAAGGTGCTGCCCTGTTGATGTTGTGCATGGAGGCACAGGACAGCAATGCATCGAGCACTCCTGTAGGCACCAGGCACATCAATCTGTACGGCTTGCTCTGAATCCCACCCAACAATGCATGTGTTGGGTTGTAGTTTGGGTCAGATTTTGGCTTAAAAATTTTGGTTAGCAACTCTAAATGAAAACAATGACCCATTTATATTCCTGCCAGTAGGAACAAATGGTATGTTTGGAATTAACATCCAAGGAGCCCAGATGAAGAGTCCCTCGGGCAGATGCACAGCTGTGCCCAGAGGTTTCCTTGGACTAAGTGCACTTCTAGATCATTTGGTAGAGAATAATCCAGTTTCATCGTATGCTTGAGGGGGAGGAAATTATTTCAATTAGTCTTTATTGTTAATCTGATCAATTTATGTTCATTGTGTAGCTTAACATTGTTTATTTATTTTAAGTTGGACTCAGCAACTGTGGTCCAAGTATCAATAAAATTAGTGTTCACTTCTTTCTCTGAAAAAAATGGAGATGGTTAGTGGCACAACTGCAGTAGTTCATATCAGATCCTAAGTCAGGATCACAGCTGAGTTGTTGAAAGACTTCTTTCTTCTTTTGGTTGCCTGACTTTCAAAGAAAACTTTTTGCACTCACATTTTTTCTTTTTTCTCCTGTCCCATTCATCCTACGCTTCTTGATAGCTTCTGTATTTATTGGCCTGTTTCAGGCAAGGTTGGCAGCTCTGCCTGAGCTGGGGTCTTGTAGCTGTGAAGTGCCAATGGTTTCCATTAAAATCACGGTTTTGGCCTATGCTGTAGAATGCCTTTGGTGAAGGTGGAAACATTCCTTGTTCTGCCTGCCAGCAGTCAGTGAGTACCCACACGGCTCTGGGCACAGTGTGCGTGTCTGGCAAGTGAGGAAACAAGGAAAGGAGCACAGAAGGAGCTGAGGACCATTTGGAGGTCCTCCTAGGTAAAAGAGGATGCTTGTCACGTCAGAGAAGGAGCTGGGAAGAGTGGGAGCAGCAGGTGAGATTGGAGGCAAAGAAGCTCGATTTGCAGTAGTAACTGGGTTAATGGTTTACAGACAGGGTAGAAGATGGATGTCTCAGATGTGCAGGAAATCAGGCTTCATTAGCTCTGCTCCTTGCAGAAAAACATATTATTAATTGCCTTTGGTCTCCAGGGGAACCAATAGCCTTGTTTGAAACTATTCTGCTGCTTATTGTCTGAGTGCTGAGGCATGCTCTGAACAGAGGGATGTCTTTGATGCTGATAGATCAAACTCTGCACTGAAATCTGCTGAGATGAGGAAGCCTGAATCAGCAAAGCCAGCTTTTAGGAAAACAGAGATTCCTCTGTGGAATAAAGAAACCAATGCTGCCAGAGACTGGAAATATGAAGTCTGTGCTCTTTAAAGCTCCGCACTCTCTGGGGCCCAGCCAGCAGCCTGGAGGACAGAGGAGAAATTACTTGAGGATTTCCATCCAAGGAGGAAGGGTAGCTGTGTGTAGGAGTGCAAGGACAGCCTGATATAATGTGTGGTTAATGCCTGTTCCCATGCTTGCAGCCTTGGAATACACAAAGCAGCAGCATTAGCAAATGTTCTACAGTGACAGGAAAAATTGCCTGGGACCTTCTTTAACTCCTAATACATTATGAACATGTATATTTAGTTTGAGACTTTCCACCTGTCCTTTTGGGTAAGAATTCTGACACTAAGAACTGTGTTCTGCACAGATGAAGTCTAAGTCACAGGTTTGTTTAATCTCCTACTGCAAAGATCTGGGAGAGGGCAGAAAAAATTCTGCATTACTTTTGGAGAAATAATTCCCAGCTCTGATTCTGTTCTTCAGCTCACATCTTTCTTCTCTTTGCTTTTTCACTTTCACCATAATAACCCGATACATGTCTGGTTATTATTTGCAAAGGTAGCCAGTTTGTAGGTGTGCCTGCTGAAGGTGTGTGACCTAGATGATTAGGTGCTGTTAATTTGCAGGCAAACACATTTACATGCATGTCGCTTGTCTCTTTCGGAGCTGCTGGCTCCGTTTCGCCCAGGCTAGCTCGAGACTGCGACAAGACAGGAAAATTCCCCTGGGACCTAAAAACCCAGGGAGAGGTGGAGGGGCTTTTCCCCCTTATCACATGAGAGAGAGACCACGTTGATGGCAGAGGAAAGGAGTCAGACTTGGAAGAGGGCGAGTCCAAAGTCTTTATTCTGTCCTGTTCCGACATCTGCCTCAGCAGCTCTTACCAAGTCTCACCCAGGCCTCGTGTCCCGGGTTTACATGCAGGGGAGGGTCTAAAGGAGGAGACAAACCAACACCCAATGAGGGATAAGGTGGGAGTGGAACAGGGTTGGAGGGACATTCAAAGAAACCAATGGGAATATAAAGGGAGGAACCTCCTCGGCTCCTGTCCTATCATTTGATGTCTTTACCTGAACTCTCCAGAAGCTGGGAGGAACAGTTGAATGACAGGGCCCGTAGGAGGGGACTGGGACGAGTGTGGGAGGATTGACAGGGAAGAAAGGGCAGGGACAAACCTTGGGATATGACATTTTTCAGGAGAACAGGGGAGTACAGAACAAACCGTTATAACATAAAACCCAATATAAAATACAATATGAAAACAAATAGCTCACAGCAACACATGCATGAACCCATCCTCGATACTTCTCCAGAGGAATTCGGTACATGTATCTCTGTGAGTTCCTTCAGACCTTCTGTGATGATGATGCCTTGGGAAGTCTGACCTGGAACAGAGACTGGATAGAGCTAGAGAATAAAGTAGATATTTATGGAAAGGCCTTAAAAGATGGGGCAGGACAAGATCCTGGCCAGAGCTGCATTCAAGGTGGAGTCAAAATGGTCACAAAATGGCTGACTGGTCACAAGGCCTCACACTTTTATAAGTTTTGGTCCATTGGCATATTGGGGTTTAATTGTCCAATTACAGTTTGGGTTGTGAAATCCCATCCTTGTTTTCTCCCTTCAGTCCACCATCGTTTGTGCTTTTGGGTCTGACAACTTGTTACCATTGTCCTTGGTCTCCATCAGGAAAAGGATTTGTTTTGTCTCCCTACTTTGTGAAGAGAGCTTACTAACACTTAACGTGAAGCTCAGATCTACACTCCTAGGCAGCGCAGAATCTGAAAAACATGAAAGCTAAAACTTAAGGCATCAGTGAAATCTTCACCTGGATGGGCTCTGGTTTAATGCTGTAAACCAAACCCTAGGCAAGCTTTGCACAGCAACTGCAGTGTTCACTTCTCAGGCTGCTTCTAAAGGAGCAGTTTGTGCAGAAGCAGTAACACACCAGTGGAATTTGGTTTGAACCACTGCTCTCTTTTACAGAATTCCTGTAGCAGGAGATTATTTTTGAAGGAATGGGTAGGCCTAGGCATAAAGCATGCACTACACGTACAGAGCAACACGTGACTGATTGGTGTTCTTAATGGATTGGGTTTTTACATAGTACAGTTGGTAACGATGTTTAAATTTTAGTTGCTATGTCATAATTGTGAAACAGGAGAGGTCTCAATTATATGGTAGCATAATTACGTGTTTTAGAAATGTCTGGACATCCACTTAGTTCCATGGTCTGGTTGGAAAGGTGGTGATTGGTCAAAGGTTGGGCTTGATGATGTTAGAGGTCATTTCCAGTCTAAATGATTCTCTGTGATAATAGCTTAGGGGTGAAAGAAATTTGGAAAGATTATTCAGTGGAATGCTCATTTTGTGGAAACTTTGGAAAGGCATTAAAAGAGACAAGTACATTAACAAACTTAAAATAAGCTTTTTATTACTTAATATTTTTTCACCAAAATTCAAAGCTTTGGCACTCTAAGTAAAGCAGAAAGTGGAAATCTCAGCAGCACTGCATTAATTTTTCAAGCCCTAATGTGCCAGACAGGGAATAAGTTATTACATCTGTTGCCCTCTGGGAGGAAGAATGAAAAGCACAGAAATGATTCTTCGCTGTTAGGAGGGGATAACTGAATAATAGCTGATATAAGCAGCAGCGTTGCTGCAGAAAGGCTTACAACAGCTTGTGTGTCATCATTAGGAGCCAGCATTTCTCTGTATAACTAGTGTAGCAAGATTAGGAAACATGGCAGGGCTTATTTGTTCTTCTCATGAGGCCCTTTACAATTATGTGGGAATTTCAAGGCAGTGCCTCGTGTGCAGCTGCTGATGATCTGTGTGAGACACTCCTTTTTTCATGTTGAATTCTCAGCCCACAGACATCGCTTTCAGGATCCACTGGCAGAAATACAGTCGTCCGTGGCAAGTTTATGAGAGCAATATGGCACTTCAAGCTGTGGTGCCTCTAGGCAGGTTAGGGATTTTTTCTGCCACGAGCTTGGCTCTTGGGTGGGCTCCTGGAAATAATGAACTGAGTCCATAAAATCCTTGTCCTTCCGACAGGCAGAAACATTTCCTGAGTTCTCTGGTGACTTGTATTCCAATGGAGAGCCCTGGAGGCCTCTTATTAATGATTGTCTTCTCTGTAAATATACTCATAATGCTTTTAAAGTATTGTGATAACATGGGAAATAAACGATGATAACTCCAGAGGAAAAAATGGGAATTACTTGTGTGTCCATGCACTCACCTGGGAATGAAGGTATCAGCACACCATCCCCACGCTTCACTGGTGCCTCAAGCTAAAGTATCTCAGTCTTTTGTCATCCCCAAGAGATATGAAAGGCTTCAGTAACAGGGCATGGAGCCAAGGAAGAAAAACAATGTGGATTTTTAGATGGCTCCTTATCTGCCCGTCTCCTTGGAACATCAGATATTACAGTGGCACGTGGATCCAGAGAGGCACATGGACAAAAGGGATGAAAGCGCTTTAGGCTTTCTCAAATCAATGCCCTTTGTTGGAAAGAATATGAGAATGCAATGTATAGATTTTTATCCTCACCTCTAATCGATCTTTGTATAGCCTTGTATGCTTTGTTGTGGGGGCCGTGGGCTTGTGAGTCAAAGAAAGCTCATTTCACCCGATGGAGCTAACTGCACCAAGAGTTTTTGTGCATGTCCTGGGATGACTTTATGCTGCTTGTATCCCCAGACATCTGTTCTGTTTGTGCTGTATTTTGTGTTTTGTACTTTAAGACTGGTTTTGAGGGTGAAGCAGGGAAAGAAGCAGCACCAAGTTTGTTCTGACAAAAACAGCCTGACTCTTCCTCCTACTTCTCGGGACAGGGTGTTTGTCTGAGGCTCGGAGGGACTGCAGAACAGATATTTTTGCTTTTAGTCGGTTTTAGCTAGCTGAGGGCAGAGAAGTTCTCTGTTCTTTTTCTTTTTCTTGGGACTGTTGAAACCTGCTTTGGACTGAAAAACCCAGGGGAGCACCGGGCACTTGCGCCTGTGGCCACCGGGGCCTGGACTTTGGCAGTTTCCAGAAGGGCTGGAGAGACTGGGACTGAGCAGAGACTGAGGGGGAGCTGAGCTACACCCACGGCAAGAACTTTGTCAGTTTGCCCTCCCAGTCCAGAACAAGAAGCCTTATTTTTTCATATAATTAATTCTTTGTACTTTTGGGTACATTGTTTGTTAAGTAAAAGAGTTTTCTCCCCTTTTCTCTGAGGAGGTTCTTTCCCAGACCGTTTGGGGAGAAGGGCCATTTGGCTTTGTTCCCCAGAGAAACCCCATTCAGAGGTTTTCTCCCACATTTGCCCTAAATCAGGACAATGCACATTTCCCTAGTTAACAGGGAACTGGTACTGTTTTCTCTGGCTTGACCGTGCCTTATGGGGGGTTCATCTGAGCTCTGAGATGCAGCAGGCTGTGACAATTTACTGTGCTGCAGGATGTAATGCATAAACAAGGGCTATTTTAAGGCTGATGTGAGCTAATAGAGGAGTAAGTGCAAACTAAACCTTATGGAGACATTCTGTCCCTGATTTATTGCAAACACCATCTAAGTGTGTTTGTGTATTGAGGCAGACTAGGGGTAGTCATCTACTGTTCCCTGCAAGCCTTCTTTAATTTTCTTAATGCTTTTATTTGCACTGAGCAATGCCAGGGCAGGTGTCAGTATGTGGATTTAGCTGAAATCAGCTTTTTTGTAAACGTGGTTCACCACTCTATTTAATTAAGGGCTGTTGGAAAGCTTCCACCTCTTCCTTATAGACTAGCTATGCCTTAAGTCTTATTGTAGCTGATTTTAACAGATTGTCACTAAACCGTGGCGGGTCATGTGCTCATATAGCTTATATCAGCATCGTCCTTGAAAAGCCAGTGTAGCAATTCGACTGTGATGTGGTTGGGAGTGAGGAATCATCCTGGCCACAAGCACCTCACACAGCTCTGACAGTGTGTGACAGTGGTACACCAAAGGTGAAATCACCTGTCTGTAAACTCAGAATGAGCATGTGCTTGTATTTTATTTGTTGTGTAAACATACGTAAAGCCAAGGGAAAAAAAAAAAAAATTAATACCCCTGCCTCTGCTAGCTTGTAATTAGCCCTACATATGTGACTACACATCAAACCCCCAGACTGTGCACAAATTAGTCTTTGATTCTTGAGATCTGTCTACCTTGAAAAGGGAACTGTAGTTAAAGGCATCCAACAGCTCGGGAAAGGCAAGATCTGCAAGTGTTAAGAGTAAGCCAATTATAATAAGGGGAAGGTTTTCCATTGTGAAGGGTAATCTGTCTCAGAGGTAGATTAGTGCTGACATATCCCCTTTAGATGAGAAGCTGGGAACTGACAGCCATTTGGAATTATGTCTGGAAGTGCTGTCAACACCCACACGTCATGAGGAAAAAGAAACGTGGTCTCTTGGCTGCCTGCAGTCGCAGCCATCTGTTTGGATGGCAAATTCCTGCTCTGGGGTTGGTTGGAGTGGTTCACTAGGACTTCATGGGTGCCAAGCAGCAGTAGCTTGAAAAGAGCAGACTGTGTGTCTCAACACACACTGCAGCTTTTATTAGGAGCCCTCATTCTGCGTGACTGCAGCAGCATCACAGACGTCCTCGGTTTGCTGACATGGTGATGATACTCACATGTCAAAGCAAAGGAGCAGAGACAAATAAAACGGATTTTGAGGGACTTTGTGCCTGCCAAAATGCAGTGCAATGGGCACCTCAAACTTAAATTAGTGTGGGACAATCCAAATGTCCTTAGGAGAGCCATCTCCTGAGATTTCTAGATGAATAGGAAAAATCACTGCCTTTTCACCACCCACTGAATCAGCAGGAATTTATGACATAAAATTGCTCATTCAGTTCCAGAATGGGAGAAGTCACTCAGAATACCTAATTACATGGTTATTGAATATGGACAGAGCACTCTTTTAAAAAAATGAAATAAAATGTAACTGTGCCACAGAAGTGGAGATATCTGCATAGCTGGGAGGCAGTGCAGCTGTAAGGAATTTTATTTGTATGCTGTGCTCTTCACTTACAGTTTTGTTCAGTGCTTAACCACAAAATTATTTCATTTCAGGAAAAAAACAGCCAGGGATGATTATCACTAGGTATTCAATGCATTAATTCTGATTCTTATCTTGCTTAACATTTTTTAAATTTCTTTTTTCCCAAAAAGTTTTTCAGAAAAAAAGGAAATGCAGCAATTTTGTACCTAAATGAAGCAACAGTGCAGGTATCACCTTTAGCCAGAAGTACAGTCATTGCATCACTGCTGTTCTCATTTGTGTTGTTGGGGAAGGATTGTGCCCAGCACTAGAGGCTGTTAAAATTAATGTCTAACCCCACAGATTTCTGGAGACACACCTTGGTGCCTCTGTAAGACAGACACAACACACTTTTACAGGGCCCCCAAGGGGAGACATTGTAGGTGATGTTGGACACAAATCTTCCCTTTGCCAAAAGACTGTATTTTGAAGTGTCCTTTTTTTTTTTTTTTTTTTTTTTTTTTTTTTTTTAACTAGAGAAAATTGTACACACTGCTCCATCCTTCCTTGTTTTAAAGTGAGTATTACATTCAGTCTTTCTGTCAAAGATCTGTGGTTATCTTGTCTTTTTTTCCCTAAGAAGCCCAGTTGCTTCTGGCATGTACCTGTCTCTACTCCTGTATTTTTTTAAACACATCTACCTTTCCATTTTATTTTATTTTTTAAAATAATTTCCTTCATTTCCTATATCCCTGATTTTTTGACACAAACATACTGGTGACTGAATAGTGCCACCACCAGCTCCCAAAAAAATGGTAGTATAGTGTATTCCAAAGAATTATTGCATCTATTCTTTTGGCCTTTTCCAGCATTACCTGTCAAAGTCTTCTGAGGTTTCTTGTTGAAGCAAATACTCTCTACTTCTCCCATTTCCAAGAACCTTTTACCCTTGACTAGACAAACGATGACATTGCCGTGTCACTAATCTTGCCGATTTTCACAGTGTTTGATAAACACTTTGAAACAGATTTCATCACATCCAGCAGGTTTAATGCTTCTTTAGATAAGGCAAGTGCCTAACAGTAACACTTTCCTCAGTCAATTCAACTACAAGTAAATGCTGTGTGTGATTATAGGATTAAATCTGAAGCAAAAACCCTGGTTTTGTAAGCAGTTAAAAATCGCTTGTTGAAGCTCTTCTTTCTCTCACTTGCTGTAGAAAAGGGACTCATTTTTCCTTGACAGGTTTTCAGTTATAAAAATTGATTGTATGCTTAAAAAACCAGGTTCTTGGGAGAGCTTTAATTTCCTCTTGAAAGGATCATTTTTTAAATGGAAGTGCACTTGATTTTTGGAAAATTTCAATTTTATTTATTCCAAATCTCCCTGCAAATCTATTTTTCTGCTTGAGCCATTTTTCCTTTTCATACTCGTGAAAGTTGCCATAGCTACCCGTAAATTCCTGATTCTTTTTCCCCCCAATTAAATCTCAGTAGTTATGAGGAAAGATGTTGTTACTTGCAGCAAGAAGAGGTTTCCTCTTCAACCCCTCACCCTTTTGTTGATTGTGTCTGTTAAAGCAGCAATATTTCTCTGACTCCTGGTTACCTGGTGATGCAGAACCTCAGAGATTCCACACTCAGAAATGACCACAGTAGGTGTTAATGTCTGTGGGGGAAATGGTAAAGCTTGGAATCTGTAATGCCCAGAGAAAGCATTCCTATCTCCTCATGTGGCCCTCTGTGATTTAACACTGCATAGAAACCTCAAAGCTGCTGCCCAGCACTGGAAGGGTCTCAGCAGCTGCAGGCGCTCCCCAGTGACTGAAACACCCAAACACTCAAAAAAGGGAAGGAAGGAGGATCTGGAAAACTCCAAGAAGCCCTTTGCCTTGTGCTAGGTTCTGCACTCCACAAGTGGTCTTACTCCTTGTCCTCCCTGACTTTTTATGCAACATGTACGAAGTGGGATATCCATTCACAGGGATATCCAGTTGAATGCAGCAGGGAAGTAGAGCTCAAGGTGAGGTCAAAATCTACTTGCTGCCCTTGGTTGATTTTCTTCCATAAGCCTGAGAGCCAAGAACTTTGCTATTGATCCCACTGAATGAACAAAATTTTTATTATTTCATCTGGGAAAAGAAAGCCACAGCAGTTCAACTCTCTCTCTTCTCAGACAGTTCCATTTTTAATTCAATAGTTGAAGGAAACATAAAGCCTTCCTTTCACAGTTTAGTGATAATATATCCCACCAACGATAGCCCAAAACACTGTTGGAGTGACTTCCTAAAACTTATCAGACTTTCCAAGTCATGATTTACTCTGGCACTCCCTTGAAAATTTTAGCAATGAATCATATTCTTTTTCTATGGAAATAGAGCAGGAGCACTCAAGAAATCATCTAGTTTGCCTCAGCTGATGAACAGATGAGGAAAATACCATCCCAAACTCTAGAGCTGGTGCAGAACCCACACAAGGGTTTAGTCCCAGTGCTATGTTTTGAGGACACTGCACTGCAAGGCAGGATTAGAGGGCTGTGTCACTGCCTCTGTGGCTGCCGGGGTAACACTGATTTGATTAATTATATGGAAATTTCTATGACATATTTCTCTGGAAAATGCAAAGACATCATATATTCTTCCCTGTGTGGGTGGTGAGGCCCTGGCACATGTTGCCCAAAGCAGCTGCAGCTGCCCCATCCCTGAAAGTGTTCCAGGTCAGGTTGGATGGGGCTTGGAACAACCTGAGGTACTGAAAGGTGTCCTTGCCCATGGCAGGGATGTGGAATGAGATGAGGTTTAAGGTCCTTTCTAACCCAAATCCCCCTGTGATTCCAGGATTCTATGACATAAACAAATGTTGCTTTTGAAGTGTCCACTGTGGTTCCCAGTGTGCTGTGGGCAAAACCAACACAGACCACATTTCCAAACTTTTTCTGTATTCACAGGTGCAAAGGATAGACAGACAAACACGTGGCTATGACAGCATTTGATTATTTCATCAGAGCAGCTCTTACTTCAGTTAAAAAAAAAATAAAATAAAATTATGTATGTGGGGTGTTTCCTAAAACAGTATCCAAGTAGTCTTGGCTGTAGCTTGATCTACAACACAGGCAGCTTTTAGAAATGTTTGCAATGCGGTGTATGTTGCTGGTGCTAAGGGACCTCTCTGAAAAATATGTGTTATTTTCTTCATGGGAGATGAAATAACTCACTAAAATAATAGGATTACATCCTTTATATAATTTTAAGGGAAGTGGAGTCAGTTTTGTAGTTAACATTCTTGGCAAGGATTGTATCTGTTTTAAATGGTGGTTTGTTTAATTTTTTTTTTTTTCACATTGCCATGCAGGTACCCAAGGGACACCCTTCCTTAGATGAGTAGAGCACTTCTATTCCATTTGTGTTGGACATTCCTGGTGAGTAGAGAACACAATCTCCAGTTCACTGGAACACGTGCAGACATGTTATTAAAGCTGAATATTCGAGTTAAGCAGTTCTGGAACTAAATACACTCTGAAAAACACACATCCCAAATTTAAAATGTCAATAACAACACTATTGTAATTTATCTATTTTCCTAGAAATACTTTCCATTCTTCAAATGTGACAGGCTAAAGTGTGTGGCCCGGAAGATGTCTCCAATTTTGCCAAATTTAAAGGACATGGGAATCTCAACATTGCCATAGTGAAATTTGATACTATTTCATCCCTTTGCTCACATGGTTTGTCACTATTTAATTTGGGAAATTGACTGATCCCTTTTCTCTGATATCTGTTTTCACCATCTTCATATCTTCAGGAAAAAAAAAAAATCTGTAAGAATTTTTCAAATAAGTAAGCCTTGTAGGGTTTTGGGAATCTCAGCTTACCCTTTAGATGTTTGACAGGCTGGAGAACATATTCATGTATAACAACAAAAGGAAATGATGATACATCCTCTCTCCTCTGGAATAGTCTGCTTAAAATGAGAGTTTTAAAATGAGCACTGGAAAGAAACCCTTGTAAAAAGCTTATTTTCTTTTGACAAGGTATAAAGTTGCCTTTTCTATTTCCTTCTTTAGAAAAAATGAACAAATTCAAATTTTCCTGTTTAGACTAATTTGAGGTGGAGTAGAAAGAATATAATGGCTTAATTATTTGCATGGTAATTTTTGCTTTTCTGCAGGAGAGTGAACATGTGTAATGAAAGCCTTTATTAATAATTCCCAGGTGTGTGGCAGAAACACAATCTGTGTCAGTCAAATATCCAAGTTATTTGTTTCATTACATGCAATATAATTGCATTTTTTTCCTTCTGGTTTCAAGAGCTGAATCTTGTACTGCACTTCTTTGTACTAGATGCTATAGAAGAGACGTAATTGAGCTTCAGTAAGTGAATTTTGAAGCTGTTGTGGAACACCAATTTGACCAGCTATGCCTGTGCCTTTGTAGAGAGTGACTGTGAAATTCAGGTCTCACTCTGGATTTTGAGTTGAAAGGCATTGGCTCTAATCCTTTTGGTCAAATTATTCTTTCAAGGGCACTACCAAGAAAGGTGAAGTCATAGATGTGGGGCAGCAGTCCCACCCGTGCAGGTGTGCCTTTCTTTCTCTGCCTGAATGGAAGCAGGAAGAATGCAAACAATGCCCACAGGGCTGCAAAAAGAAAATCCCCTCCCTGGAGAAGAGCCACACACCACCGGTGACCAGCAGCCTGTTCTGCCTCATGAGGGCCTCTGTTTCTGGCCACAAACAGGGGCTTAATTAGGCACAGGTTCATCAGGCTCAGAAGGCTGTTGGGTTTTTTTCAGACAGATCTGGGTGAGTGGTTGCCAGCCCTCAGGGCAGGACCAGGCTGGAATTACCCTCACCAGCTTCACCTGGCCCTCTGCCTAGAGCTGCAGCCCATCAGACACACAAGGTTCTTTAGGCTCCAGCCTGAAGGTTTGGGTTTGGGAAGAACTGGTTTGAGGATATCTGCTGCCTGTTCTTTGCTGCGTTATTGTTTGGATTTCCTGGGCTGACTTGGCTGAGGATCACTGGATGAGTTTTGTTGCTGTCATCATCCTGGATTGGGAGCCCCACCTGTGAGGTCAGTGCAGTTTAGTTTTAAGAACAGAGCAGTGGAGTGCCTTATTAGCAACTGTGATTTTCTGAAACACTAAGCAGGGCAAATGTGTATTGCCTCTTTTGGAGTGCTTAGATTTTAAACTTGTGCTTGGAAATGAGCGGGCTTTCTTGGTAACTGTTAGTTGTTGGCACTTCAGCAAGTGCTATAACATAGCCGTTTATCTTCAGTGAAAAATTAACCATCTGAAGTTTTGTAGTAGATTCAAATGAAGGGTCGTCAAGTGACACATTACTATGGAAGGTGTGATGACTTAGTGTTTCAAGATAATTTTCATGTGTTTGGGAAAGTCAACAGATCTAGTACCCTACACGATGTTTTTTTCTTCTGAAACAGTTGTAAGCTTAGCACGTGCAGATTTGATTCACCACCTACTTAAATGAATCAGATTTGCTAGGAAACTTCCTGAGCTTGCTTGCCTGAGAGCTGCGTGAATGTAAAAATGTCAGGAGACTACAATTCCCTTATTTCTGAATGAGTGGGGCACGCACTTTTTTCCGATGGAGGAGTAGAGTCTTCAGAGACACTTTTTAAGTGCCCATGCAGTGCTGTCACACCTGCCTAGCCTTTTGCTTGAAAACTCAATTGCTGTTCCTATTTCCAGATCATAACTTGCATCTGCTGTGAAACTCTGAGTATAGAGAAGGTGTTGGATGCCCATTGTTAATTCTGGGTGCTCTGGGAGGTGGCAGGACAACAGCAATGTGGAGTTTTGCCTTACAGCCGTCTATATAAGAGAGTTAATGTTTCCACCCTCACAGGTGCACCTGCTCAGCTATTGTTTGTGAGCAAAGGGGCACTCAGGGCTCACAGAAAGAATCTGCGAAGATGCACAAATACAAAAAAAACCCTCTTTGAAATACCCAGTTTAGAAAGCAAGTTTCTAGGGACAATTCTTAAACATAATTTTCTGGCTTCTTTTGTGAGGCCCAAGACTTGATCCTAGCTGATGCAGAGAAGAGTCTGTAAATGCCTACTTCTTTTTGCTGAAGGCAGTTTACTCTTCACAGAGCAAAAGTTTCCTGTGATTTGAACGAATTTCCTTTCTAACCAGGCTGGCTTTCCCTCAGGAGAAAAAGCCCCACTGTCCTGCATAGCCAATGGACTTGCATTGGTGTCCTCAAGCAGGTTACTGTAAAAATAAAGTTCATACAAAGATCCCACAGGAAAAAGATCCACTTGTGAGGGGCTGTATTGATGGTCCTTTGATTTGTCTGTTGTGGTTTTGAGATGTAGCTTTTTTTGACATTTTATCTGCCTGTTATGCCATGATGTGAAGCACAGTGACAGCTATATTTACACTAGCTGTAAATCTGGTTCTGTAAACACCAGATGAAACTGAAACTTGGACACGGTCATATTCCCAGACTGTCACTACTGTGACAACACAGTTCTGTCCAGAAATGCAATGAAACTGGTTAGATCTGCAGGGGTGTTTAAGAACCTTGGCTAGTAAACTCAAGGGATGTGACGTGCATTACACCAGGTCTCCTTATTCTTGGTGTTTTAATATGTGGATGGATGGATGGATCCTCACCACAATCATCCCTGTCACTGGAGAGGGAGAAAACCATAAAGGAAAAGTTGTAAAACAGTAGGATTTGGGAGAGGGGCGTATTGTTCTCTAGTGGCTTATTCCATAGGCTGTGACTAATACAACAAAATTCTCCTAGAGGCTGGTTGGAAGATGTTCTCAGTTTAACTTTCCAAGAAAGCTGAGGCTGCACACTCACACTTTTCTATCCACCTGCTCACAAATACTGAGACATGACCTTGAGTAGGCTGGGTGGGATTTCTCCCATGTGAGACAAGGAAGGCCAGCTCTTGAATATGCATTGCATCCCTGGGTTCCTTTTGATTGCCAGCTCGTAAAATCACATATTCCTGAGTAATGAATAAATTATACTGATCTGAATAAATGATACTGTTTCAGCTCAAGGCCCTTCAGCTATGAAGGGTAATGGGCTGGCACAGAACCATTCCTTTCAAAAATGGTGTGAGATAAGGCTAGACGTGCTAAACCAGGCTTCTGGCAGGGTGTGGAAAGGACAGAAGTACCGGTTTTAGGAAGTGGTTACCTTCTTAGTGGTAAAGTGTATTCCACATACAGCTCCCAAATTCATGGTTGTGGAATTGAACACATCCAGCCCTGGTTTCTCAGCTCCTCATCACAGCCAGGATCCTTGCAGTCATGCTGCTACTCTTGGAAAGGTGTCAGTCAGGGAAAGGCTTGGCTGTGAGGGAGGTTAAGAATCAAGCACGGTAGACTTAACATCCCACTGAAGTTGTCAGTGGACGTTGCTCAAGTGATTGGGGATCTGGGTTTGATAACTCAGCATCTGCTCAAGGCTTGTGCTCCCCAGCAGCAGCAAAGTGACTTGAGAAAATACACTTGGTAAACTATTCAGACAATAATTAAACTCAGTCAAACCTGGGATGATTTGTGCAGCAGTGCAGTGTTGCGTCTGACTGCTGGGAATGAAGTCAGAGATTTGGATGCAGGAAGGAGAAACCACACAGCATAAATAAAGCTCTTTGGGATGTGGAAGACCAAGGGTTGTAGAGGTCAGGAAGCACAAACAACTTATTTGAAGCCTGAAGCATTAAAATTGACTATTGCTAAGTTTTAAGGGGCTGTTTCCCCTTTTGTTCTTATATTGTCCTGCTTTGTTGACATTCCTTAATCTCTAGTAAATTTTATTGCATGCAATAGAAAAATTTAGACTCCTGCAAAAGGGCTCCAAGAGAGCATTTTTTTTTAGGGCATGGATCATTTAGTTTGGGTTTTGGTGGTGGTGGTGGTTTTGGTTTCCACCCCTCCTCCCCCAGATGGCTGTGGTACTATGGAAATGATGCACGTTCTGTAGTAAATGCATATGTTAAGTACATTAGAGGCTATAAGTCATTAAATTGGAATATCAGGGAAAAAATGCTTGAAGGGAAATGCCTGCTAAATAATACAAACATTAACAAATATTATCTTTCAAGTGACGAAAACAACTTTTTCATCTAAAATGATAGTTACAGAAAATTATTCTGCTTTAATAGGATGTTGGTGGAATGAGCAAATAACAGGAAATGTGGAAAAACAATGGGGCCTGTTCAGAAATGAGTGAGTTAGGGTTATAATGCCAGATCCCAGCATCAATTGCACCCTTCTGGAAAGTGTTGTATCATCTTGAGGATTAAGAAACACTTCCTTGGGAGATTTCATGAGTGTGTATTTAAGTGACTCAAACTTTCCTATAGCCCTTCTTGTACAAATTCTGGGATCTAGTGGGAGTTCCATATGGTTTTTTTAATCTTATAATGGGTATTTAAATAAGAAATTTAGTATCTTTTTGATGCTTTTAAACTAATTCTTCTCACAGCAAAAGTCAGGAGCAAAAGTAATCACTTTCAGGGAAAAGTACAAATTTTTTTTTTTTGGAACATTAACTTCAAGTGCCATAAATATAATAGATGTACAGAATAACTCTTAAGGGATCTTTATAAGTAAATATAAAAGCAGATTTTTCTTGGATGTGTTTTTTCCTTGAGAAAGTTTCTTAAGGTACTTTAAGTTCTCAAAAATCTTTGCACATAATATTCAATATATTGCTGAGAAGTTTTGTGTTTAAAGACTTTCTATGTAAGAATGGGATGGACACTTTGATGCCTTAGGTGAAGTAATGTGCTATTGAATCATTTAGAATATAATCAAATTTGGGACTGAGAGGTACTGTTCCCTGTGAAAAAAAAATACTTTAAAGCCTTTTGGGATTTTATGTATTGTCTAAATTTTTCTAGGCCAAGTTGCTGTTGAATTGTGTGGTGGTAATTGGGTGTGTTGCATATTCAATGGGTTGACAATAAAAGCAGAAAAATAACTGCACCCAGTGGTAAATGGTGTCTTAGAACATTGATCCATCTTTTGTGGTTGCGATCTTATTTGTGACAAATATCAAAGTTTATTACTGCTTCAATTTCAAAAGAGTTATATCTGCCTGGCAAGTGCTTCCCTGTTGTCATTCCAAATCCACAGGAGGGGACCACTGTCAGTGTGGCTGAAATGAAAAGAAAAATTTTTTTTTCCTTTATTTTTTATATATTTACCGATGCTTTGCTTGTGGCCAGCAAATATTCATGAGTTACGTGTTCTGCCTTGTTGGTTCTCCATCCAGAGAGCCCAGACACTCTTGTTCCCATTGATGGCAGCATGCGCAGGGGGGTGTCGTGTTGCACAGTTTCCCAATTAAGTGGCACATCTTTCACCCTTTTAATTAAAGGAAGGGAACCAGCCAGCCTCACAACTTGTGTGGGCTTTTTTTAACTTTGTTTCATGTTCTCTAGCTGTCAAAATGTTCATTACTCACATGCCGAGCTTTTGTTGCAAAATTCCTCTTGTGACTCCCCGCATCTTTAACAATTGAGGGGTTAGGGCAAGATGTTCAGGAATGTGCAGCTTCCATGTAAGATAGGCTAAAATCCTATTTCCTGTACAGAGGGTGTTCTAAAAGAGATCCCATTGTAGCTGGGCTTTTGGAGAGTAGCCAGAAACAGTCGATGGACTAGTGTTTTCCACTGTTTTTCCATTAGTGCTTGCTAAGAAATATACCAGTTCTGGAGGATGCTGAGTACAAGTGATGCAGTTATTGATTAGTTCACAATCAAAAGCAATTCCTGGTTGAAGTTCTGGGTTGGATTACTAATTCATTATCTACCACAAAAGTGTGGATTTAAGAGTGTGAGCCTTGAGTGGTTACCCCATTAGCAACTCAGCAATGCAGCACTTGGCTTCCTTATCATAAAATTGCAAAGTCAATAACTTAGGCCACTCCTGCCTGTTGTATCCATGTTTTCTGGACCAAAATACGTTGGAATAAACGATAATCTAGTGACTAGTGTAAATTGCAGGTGTAACAGGGAGATGCCCGAAGGAAACCAGATGTGTAGTGAGTGTCAGACAACTCTGAAGACACACACCTGCTGCACTGCACGTTGCATTTTCTGGACTTCACACACATGTGGATTTTGGCTGTGCAAAGTATGAACAGCCTGTATCAAATGCTTCAGAGCTGCTGCAGGTGTGGTTTGACTACAGAACAGTTGTGAAAGGTCAGACAGGTGCAGGATTTAACATCCATACATCACACAATTACTGGCTCCCTGTTGAAGCCCTGGCTAGGGTTAGGAGCAGTGTGCAGAAACATGTGAGCTGCCCTGGGTGTTAATGACAGCGAAGCTGTTGTGCTTCCTTCACCACATTTGCATGTGGAACTTGATTTGGAGAAGGTAGTTGGAATAATAAAAAGCATTAGCAGTGTAGTTGGTTGCTCTATAATTATAATTAAAAGGTGCTAAATCTGGTTAATGAATTCTGAAGATTGCTAGCACGTCCTTCAGTATTAACTGTGCGGGTGTGGTGAGGAAAAAGCATGGGAGGATAGCATCATGGAGCATCCCCTGAGTTTGATTAATGAGAAATCAGACAGATGAGAAATAGAGAATATCTGTTTATGCACAGGGAGAAAAAAAAATACAGATTTTCTCCAATTTCTTGGATAAGGGAAAGAAGTGTAAGTATAGACAGAGCACAGGCAGCTCACAGTGTGTAGAAACAAACAGAAAATCACAAAACCCCCAAATGAATAAACAAAACCAGCAGCAAAACCAACACCAGACCACCGAACAATGAGAAGAACTGAAAGCTCTTTAAAGTTAGGGAAAGAACTTGGCAAAACTGGCAGAACAAAGCATGCCTGGAAATCTCCCAACAGATCTTGGGAACATCTGTGTTTTTAACTGGAGAAACTGAATTGCTTGTTTGTTAATTAGGAAGGCTGGTATGTTGCTATGAGGAGTTTGAAATGTGAATAATAAACCTGTCATGAGGATTACCATTCACTTTCCCTAGATAAATATTTCTGCTCAAAAGTGAGATTCCAGAGGCATGTTTTGGTCACCACTGTAGCCACTGAGTTTGATAACTCTGTGTAACAGTTGGGAAAAAGTGTATGACCAAGTGACTTGAAAAAACACTCTCTTCTTTCAGGAAGCATTCTTTGTTATGGCTGGGCATTAAATATTCCTGGTCACAAATACTTCTTACTTCAAACAAATTCTGATTTGAAAGGAAACACCACCAGTCTTTCAAGGGCTAGGAATCATCTTGGCTAAGGTTTAAGTCTTAAGAGCTAGGGTGAAAAATGATCCTGACAAAAATTCTAGATACAAAACTCTTTAATTTAATGGCCCCACTAAAACTGAGGGTTGATGGTAGAACAGGGAAGCCCCCAACCCCTTTCTTTTGTTCTTTAGAAACTAGAAATACCTGCTCTAGTTGTTAGGGTGGTGGAGGATAAATAGTCCATCCACCATCAGCCTGTGCCCACATAAAGAACAATTCCACAGGACTGCTTACCTGTCCAGGTGGAGAAGGATCAATTTTACCTTCAGCACATTAAACACTGCAGTCTGAAGGGTGGGGCACAAGGATGGTATTTCTCTGCACTTCATCAAACCCTCGTTGTTTGTGCTCCAGTTAATGGCAGCTGTAAATCTCTCATTTGAGTGAATGGAATTGCAGCTGTGCAGCACAAAAATGCAGATATTTTCAGAAGAGGGCAACAACTGATGTCCTTAATATTTGTTCTGCTATATCAAGGTAAAGATCCACAGTTCTGAGTGGCCTTCAGTGCATGAAGAATGAAGTTTTTGTGCTGGGCTTGTAGAAAAAGTGCAGACGAAACTAAACTTGGCTCAAATGGAAGGAGGAGAGGGGAAGGACGAGCTCCTGCTCCCAGCTCTGGTCCCTGTCCTTCCCTGTGGGGTTCCTGGCACCACCAAGATGCTTTAGCCTCTGACAGGAGGATTAGATGTTTTGTTGGAGCAGGTGTATTATTTCTTACTAGTCAGGATCATCTGATATATTTCAAGCAAATTGACAGAGCCTGAAGGTGTAGTCAGAAAGTGCTGGTGATTTATTTCCCCACTGATTTTCAGCTCCAGTGGAATGCACAGATAAAATGCAAAAATACAACAGCTTAGAAATAACTCTTCTGTGATTATATCCAGGCCTTTCCTCTTTAAATATTCAGAGTAAATGTAAATGTATTCATAGCATTGTGTATTCTGCCTGTAGAAATGCATTTGCAGCGTGTCAATGTGTTATAAAAATAATGGAAAATACTATTTTCTAATAAAAAACCCTCACAAAAATTGAAGGCAGTAAGGCTAGCAGAAGTTGTCCCAAAGAGGATGTATTGCTCCCTGTATCCTCTATTTGAAATTCAAATTGTAATTATGACATTGTACTTTGAGATTGCTCTAACAGTGATTTAGATTCTTTCCAGTAATCGTTTCTCTGTAGTGGTGGGGCACTGCTGGTGACACATAAATTCCTCTGACAGATATGGTTAACTGGCTTAATCCTGCATGGGGACAACTCAGGGAGATGCTATAATTACTTGAAAAGGTTATTTTAAAAGGTAAAAAAAAATCACTGCCATATTTACATTGGGCATTTAAGATTTTATTTTCAGACCTGGTATCTTTAGGGGTATGAAGCTGTTCAGGGAAGGGGGCAGGAATATGGGCAGGATCTGGAAGCTCATACACACAGCATTGTTGTGGGGTCTATGTGAACTTAGGGATTTTGCTAGCTCCAGTGTGCTGGGATCATATCTAAAGATAATTAACATTATGTAAAAATTATGATGTTATATATAATTTATTTGTATAAATTATATATTACAGATATATTTTTAAATTATGTCTGTGTCTGTCTTTTGTAATTTCCTTCCAGAATATCTCTAGATCTTTAAACATTTTCAGTGCAAGTAGATACACAGAACTGTTGCAATTAAAAGTATAACCTTCAAAATATGGTTGTGCATGGATTGGTGTCAGAGACAATACATTTGCTTAAAGAGAATTTATTTAAAGATTAACATATCTATGAACAATTGTGTCCTATTGAGAGCTGTAATATAAAATCCTCTAAGTCAGACTGTCAAAACTAAAGTTATTTTTATGAGGGCTTCCACAGAAAAGCTGAGATAATATAGCATATCAATAATTTACTTTAGACATTTTGATTTGTATTTATTAATAAATGCAGCGTGCGTATGTAGTTTGCACAGTAATTAAATTGTAATGTTGAAGGAATGGAAAAGGTGATAGGCCTTTGGCTGAGAACAAGGGGAACATGTCATGTAAGCTTAAAATACTGCTAGTCTTCCAGAAGCCATTAACTATAAACAATGTAGGCATTTTGATTGCATTTTAAGGAGGAAAAATGCCCGACCTTGAAAAACAATATATAACTTTGTGGGGAAAGAAACAAAACTACGCTTTGGAAACTATTACAGCTCCACAGGGGAACGAATCCACGTGCTGCTCCAACATAACCTTTTCTACATCTTAGTTAAATATTCCTCACCCTACTGCAAGCCTGTCATTCTGTTTCTGTTATTCTAATGTACCCGACACTGTCGCACTGCCTTTGTTTTAATTCTGTGGTGCTGGGCTAAAAATCCACGCTGTTTGAAACAGTGCTTGATGGATTCCACATATTTAATACTTGGGGCCTTCTGCTAAGGAGCAGACATTGTCTGGAGCTTTGGAAAGACTTCATGGCATCCAAACCTCTACATTGTAAAGCAGGGAAGTGTAGAACTCCCTCCCTTCTTCAGCTGTTCAATCCTTGTCGAAAACTTTTGATCTTGTGCGATGCAAAGGGCCTTCAGAATGGCTGACTCATTTCATCAGCACAGGGCTCAAATCGCTGGCACTGAAGAAACAGGATACAGTTCATGGAATCAGTAAGGCTCTGCTACGAGTACTTTAAAAAAAGCAGCTTTTAAATGATTCTGATAATCACAGAAATGATTCATAAGTGTCTTTGTAAGACAATATTCAAACGGTCTTACAGTAAAGCTAAAGAGCATCTATATAGGTACATCTATATAGAATTTGGAGTCCAGAACAAAAACATTTAAACCATCATTTAAAACAGATACAATCCTGGCCAAGAATGTTAGTTACAAAACTGACTTTAGTTCCCTTAAATAAACAGGTCGGTTGCCATTGCAGATCAATTTTATTTCTTCTAACCATAACCTTATCCGATTCCAATGGTGTTTTTTAAATTAGTTATTTTTTGTGTGTTGATTGTGATGATATCCTGCCCACAAATAACTCATTCTGCAGTTTATATTTAAACTCAGTTTTACTGAGATACGATGAGCAGTAGTCAACAGTGATTTGTGATGTGGCTGGGATTTTTGTAGCTACTTACTTTGAAGATTCTATCAAAAACCTTAAGCGTGCCTTAGTCCACCTTTTAAGAAAAGCAGACAGAAAAGTAAGCATTTTTCTAAGGCTGCAAAGCAGATGTAGCAGATAAAACTAGATGTTATTTCTTCTCCAAATTCTAACTTCTTAATCACATTCTCCCAAGAATGTGCCTTGAAGGATGAATAGCCAAAATACATTTCTTGTATATACAAAAAATAGGTTTAAAAATATAAGTTCAAAGAAATGCTTACATACCTGGACACAGACTTAGTCTTTCCCTTCATGATGGTGGCTTTTTAGTCAAGAAAAAAATCAGAGTTAGTGTTGATCTCTTTGCCTTATCCTACAAAGGTGGTAGGTCAGGATTTGTGGGTTGCTTGGAAGGTTGGAAGGCTGAATCAGTTGCACCATTTGGCTTCAGGAGAAAGACTCCAGTTCACACATGTTCTTCTTTATTTTTTATTTTTTTTCCTTTTTTAAAAGGAACATCAACAACAGTTCAGCGGAGCTCAAAATTAAAGCTCAGGAATGATCGGTTAAATCTCAAAAAATTGCAGGGGGGAAATAGAGTGAGAAATTAGTTTCTTAATATTGACATGATATTTCAACCTTCATTATAAATAAGATTGTCAGCTGATACCGCTTCAGTTTTACATATGGATTTCTTATGTCTGAGTGGATCATGAAAATTTCCTCACAGTCCAGAGAAACCCAAGCAGGTCGGTATGAAATGGGTAAATATTCATTGACTGAGGCTTTCTTGAAGGAAAGTAGATGTTGGCACTACTGCTACCTGTGATGCCTGAAAACCTCTCCGTGGGCCTGACATTTCTAAGTCTAAGAGACTTTAGCCTGCTAGCAGTGCTAACTGTTTCCCAAGGGAAAAGTTCTTGAGAAAACCTTTTCTCAAAACAATCTTGGCAAAACAACTAGCCTTTCCCAAAACAATCTTTCTCCAGGCGGTGTTTTGCTGTTTCTCTAGTTTCACCAGTGGGATTAGAGAGGTGTCATTCCCAGTCACCAATCATGTTAAGTCTGTATCAGAACACCTTATAAAAGGTGGTAAGAATTAGACAATAAAGCCTTCTATACTCTTTGCCTTCTGAAAAATTGACTTGAAGTCTTTCGTCTTCCTTTCATGTCCTCCAGCAACACCTCTCTACAGATGACTGTTGTTAATGAGTTGAATTGGCTGTGTGTCCTCCATTTGAAGTTGCAATCGTCACTGGTTTTTATAATTTCTTTCCTTAAGCCAATGTAAAGATGTTGAGGACTTGTTTGTCTGCTAAGTGAATTATTTTGTATGTATATGCACATATATATATGCTCATACATATTTATATATTTAAGTATACATAGCATATTATTACATTAATTATTTTTTAAAAGCACATTATTAGTCTTGGTGATTTTACAGGGGAAAAATTAGGGCTGAAATGAAATGCAAAATTGGGAAAGAAATGTGAAAACTGCAGAGCAGCTAAGTCCCCTTGTATTCCAGACTATTGCCAAGATAAGCCATTCAGAAATATCCCCTTGAAGGACAAATATTTCACATCTATGACAAATGCCTAAATAGCTAATAAGTTGGTGGTGGGTTGGTGTTGTTTTGTTTTGTTTTGGTTTTTTTTTTTTCTGCTTTATCTGTCTTTTCTTCATAATGGGAAAAGAAAAAGAAAAAGAAAAAAAAAAAAAAAAAAAAAAAAAAAAAAAAAAAAAGTTATTCTTTCCCTAGGTGGATTAGCAACAAACTGCATTCTGTGCAGGAATGATTTTTTTATTTCCTTTAGTGCATGCAACGGTACCTGATCAGATTATTTCCTTTCCCTGCCCAATGTGGGAGAGAAACAAGGGCAGGATATGGAAAGAAGGCAAAGTAATTATTAAGCTTGCCATGAAAATTCTTTGCAATTCCCAACTGTGTGCTCGTGTCAGTTCTTGAAATGGATGTGTCTGATTTAAAGTGCTTTGCATGGGGATCAGACTGCTGTGATTATAGGAGTTGGTTATGAACTGAGCTTAGACGTGAAGAAAATGTATATTTCCTGCCCCTTGATCCAGGCAAAGTAATATTGACCCTCTCCTAATGGAGATTGAGTTATAGAAAAGCTTCTGAATTTTCCCCAAGATGTCCCAACGAGAACAACACATCTTTAATTTGAATTTTGTCGCTTTTCCATCAAACAGACCTCTCATAAATCTCAGCTGGGTGCAGGACTACCCTGACTGACACAGCACCCTGTCTCAGTGCTGCACTCACACAAATGCTGCCTCTGTCTTCTCAGGCTGTTTCACTATCCCAAAGTACAGTTTCAGTGTGTGAAATGTACCTTCTGTCTGTGCTGAGTATTTTCTGTCTGTTATTTGTGTCTCTTGAACTGTCTGAACAATTGAGAGCTGCAGAATAACAGACAGGCTGAAGGCACATCTTGTCCAACCCCCTAATTAAAGTTTTTGAAATGTTCCTTCACACGGAGTTTGCAATGTTTTTTGGGTTTTTTTTCCTCTGCCCAGAACTCCCTTCAGTTTTTCTCTATCTGTCTGTGTTGCATCAGGTGCAATATGGTAAATTTGGGTTTGATGGAAGTTGTCAATGGAAGACATTTAATTAGCTGTGTTGTCCACAGAATAAAGTCTTTATTAATACAGTGTAAAATTCACAATAACATTCTTTGCTGTCATATCCATTTACAAGTTTATAACTAATTAGCTGTCAGTTCTCAGCCTTAGGCCCTATCTTGCACACTTTCCAGAATATCTTCCTTTTTCCAAAATACTGTTACCAGCAGACCTCCTCTCTCAGGCATTGCCAACATGCTAACTGGGGGGTTTGCCCCTTCTTTGGTTATTAGTTAACTAATTTACCTGTTCAGTTGTTTGCTCGGGGGTTTTCCCCCCCACTTTTTCTAGTACATCAAGAGTTTTTTATCTGAAAGCTAAAGTTCTTCCACATTTTTTGAGCGGGACCTTTTCTACATCGCATTGTGCAGGTCTGATCTTCTACTTAGGATAGCTGACACATAAAAAACCCAACAAAACAAACAAACAACCACAACAAAACCAACCAAAAGAGCTTTTTACTCCAGATATCTGCTGTCTCCTTCTTGGTTTGGGTTGAAGGGCATTTCCCGTTGTTAAAATATAACTGAGAGGAGGGCAATGAGTGATGTACCTGGTGGTACAGGTGATGATGATGATAAATGAGTTCCTAGAAGCTGGTTAGACATGAAGTGTTTTCTCAGGAAGGGGAGAGGAGGCCAGGCAGAGTGGGGTGTGTGGAGCTGGACTGAAGGTGGTTTTGTGAATTCACCTTTGGAGACAAAGACAGTGGATTTGTTACTAGTAGTAATTTCTAATTTTAGTTTGATCTTTGTATTTTCCTGACTATATGAGGCACATAGAGACAATATATATTACAGTTATTTTTGTAACAGAATAACAGGCATGCAGAGATATAAACAGATTTATTTCCCAAGTGCCTTATCTTTGAATAATGCTTTTCCATCTGCATATCATTGACGCTTTTTCCACACAGAAAACCTTATATTATTCCTTGATTTTCAAGTCCACAGAACCTTTATTGATTATTTTTCTATTTAAATATTTGCAGGTCTTTCCAACTGATGAATTTCAGTACTGTGCAGTTTGCAGGCTCCAAGAGATCCATACTGAAGACACCAGGTTTGTATAAAGCTACATTAGACCTGCTGCTGTTACATTAATGAACTTTACTGGCATTAATGAACATTATTGGCACCCCTGCCCACAGCAGAGGGGTGGGAACTACAAGATCTTCTGTCACTTCCAACCCAAATCAGTTTGTGGTTCTAGGATTTATTGTACTAAAGTATTAAATGACTTTTTAGCACGTCTTTATAATGTACTTCTCAACTAGTAGGTGATTACAGACAACTTGTAATTTAAAACAGACTTTTAAAAAAAACCAGGTAGCTCTCCACACAAAATAATAGAGAGGCAAAAGTGTTACCTCACAAAGAAGTAGAAGTTCTTCAGAAATGCTAATCCCTTTTATTTCTTCTGAAAATTGTGCCTGCTGGCAACAAAAAAGGTAACCTTTTCCACTGTGACTTCATCTTTTAGAGGAAATAACTTTAAAGTTCAGTTTTAAATAACCACGAATCTGGGGCCCAGCTCTTGAAGATTGCGTGGTACAAGCCAGCATTGCCACAGCAGACGGTGCAGGCTGTCCATCCCCTACTCTTTATCTCTGTGTTTTATCCTTAAAATACTTCTTTTTATTAAACAATAGAAATAAGGGATCATACTGAAATCAGTTTACTGCAGCTGGTTTTGTACTATATAGTGGAACACTGCTGACTGCTGTGGATGCATCTGAAAAGCCTTTCATATCGAAAGATTGACTCCAGGCAAAGGTTGAAAACAAGAGCAACAAAACAGAAGGAAATGATGAGTCTATTTTCTGAGAGGAGAGGTGGGGGGAAAAAAAGATTTTCCTTATTAAGGTAGGAGAGGAAAGAACAATTTTCAGAAAAAATGGCTTTTTGTCCTCCTGACTTGGTTTTACTCAGAGTATTTTTATTTCTTCAGTAGTACAAGCCAAAGGATATTTAATCCATCAGGTTCATGATCCTGATGGTGGAGCTTTCCAGTGGCCTTCTGTGCATCACCAGGTCTGAAATAGAACAAAATAAAGTTCTTAGAGACAGGGGTCAGCCTGGGCTTTGTCATCACCCTTGTTCATTTCTTGGTGTGTATTAAACATCGTTCTGTGCTCAAAACCTGTCAGTGGAGGGAATATTCCATCTGATCTTAGGAATGCTGGTGCTTGGGATTCAAACACCTGAGGAGGGAAGGTGTCAGGAGATGACCTCTGCTGGCCTACCCTTGAGAAAATTGTGTCTCAGAAGTGGTGCTGTGCATCTCTAACCACAGGTAGAACTCTCTGTTTTGTTTGGGAGATGTTTTGGGTTGTTCGGGTTTTTTTTTTTTTTAGCAGATCAATCCTGAGATAATAGTTGGTAACTCATTAAATATTCATTGTCTACTTCCTTTGTTTTAGAGGATTTCTGCTGTATCAAAGATTCCTTTCTTCAAGACTGTGTCTTAAAAATAACTTCCAGTCTATAAAATGAAGGGCTTAAAAAGGATGCATGGGATAATCAATGCTACTTTGGTTGCTAGAAGTAATATATTCTGAGAGAGATTTCCACATTAATGTTGGTTGCCTATAAGAGGATGTGGCTTTACAAAGCACAGAATTAAAAGATCTATTTTATACTGTCATTCATCTTAAAATTTCCCAGCTGAAGCTCGTTACATTTTAAAAGAAATTAATAAGTTACACATTTATTGCACCAAAAATGTCTGTGTTATTATTTCTTCTCTAGCTGTTGTTCAAGGTTCCAACTGAAATGAATGATTTAATAGATACTGAATTTACGCATAATAAGACACAGTACATGCCCAGTAAAATTTACAATAGACTTCAGAGAAAATGTACAAAAGGTCAGAGAAAGGAAGTGCTCTTATCTCAGTTTAATGAATAGAAAGAAAGAGCACAATGAACACAAATAATTTCCTCACAGTCACTCAGGAAGCCTACAGCAGGAATGAGAATGACACCTGCATCTTAAGAAACCTGATGGCTTGATTAGCAAAAAAAAAAAAAAAAGAAAATATTAACTCCCCCCTCCTTTTTATTAACTGGTGTTGTTTATTGAAATACTTTGTAATTCTGGCATGAAAGAAGTTGTAGAAATAATGATGGTCATAATTAGGTAACTTGAAAAGCACCCTGGCTTGGCTCAGGGATAACACTTGAAGGTGAGCCTTCCCTGGGGGAATACCAGACCCCAGTGGTGACTGCAGGGTGATGCAGAGTGTCTCGGAGCTGTAGATGTGCTGTCCTCTGCAGTGGGGCAGCAGGTACAGAAGTAAACGGTAAAAAGAAGTAAATTTTAAAAAGCAGTAAATTGTAAAAAGCTATGGGCTTGGTTTTGGTGAGGGCTCTTGATGCAATGCTTTCAAATGAGAGTAAGCTTCCAGTTCTGGAACTTTAAGATTTCCTTAAAGGACTCATTAAGAGAACGTGGGTGAAGTGTATTCCAGGGGAATCAGTCACACACACACTGAGTTTTGATTATTCTTCATAAACTCTGCTGGACTGGATTTTTGCATTTAATCTCCAGGTATTTCTTTTAAAGGACAATTCTGGTAGCTAGTGCCAGGTGTTGTTGGTTGCCTGATTTACTTTTGTAATTGTGCTGCTCTCTCTGTACTGTGTTCTGTTAGAAGTAATGAATGTTCCCTTTTTATGAAAATTGGATGTTAAAGAGAGTCACTGCATCTTTGCTTCTGCCACATTACTTGAACGGTAGAAAACTTCATGGTGGATATGTTTTTTTTTTGTGACCATCAATTTATTAAAAAATATTAAAAGGTAAGGTTCTTCAGGTGTTATGTTTTCCCTGTGGTATTGCTTCTCTTCCCTGGAATTTGCATTTTTCTTCCCTCTTTAATACTCCAGGGAGCTGTTTAAGATGTTGACTCCCATACACAGGCACATTCTATTTCAGCACCAACACCTCATTTTCTGTTCAGCACCATAGGCATGGCAAAAAAAAAAAAAAAAAGGGGGATTTTTATGGTGAAGCAACTCGCACGTCAGACAACTTAACCAGCATTTTCCAAATGCATTGCCTGAGAGGTCCAAGGTGATGACAGATACTCCTGGTGGCAAAATTGGCTTTCAGTTTCTTTTTCTCTTACCAGAGACAATTCCAGTAACAAGGAATGAGGCAGGTGTTAACGTGTCTGTCAAGTGTGTGACATTTTGGTGCTGCAGAAAGGATGTGACTGTGAGGAGGGGGGAAAGCATACTGAAATACCTGCTGGTGGCAGACAGTGCATTCCCTCAAAGAGAGAAGCTCAGGAAACCTATTTCTCACTGTCAACAAAATTTTTCTCCAGTGATTTTCGATAGTGACACTTCCCTAAGTCGAGTTAGTCCTGTGAAGCTCCCCCTTCTGAAAAATGTAAAGGGTGTCAAGAAGTTTTGTGATATTGATCCGTGATAGGTGGTAGAAAAGTGTTCAGTGAAGTACTTAGGTACTTAAAATATACAAAACATTGCTGGAAATAAAGGCAGCATCTGATAAAAGCAGGGATGGGCTTTTTACTCCTTGCTGAGTAGTGCAAACAAATCTGTTGTGTTTTGAACACGGTGGATTTTCTCACTGACTTTTGAACAACATCCACAGACAAGGGATGAACTCCTTGACAGTGACTGAGCATATCTAACACCTCTGCATTTCAGAGGTTTCATAAGTGATGCAAATCACGGATTTGAGTTAATAAGGGTTGGGTTTTTCCTGCCAATCTTATTGCCTGCGTGAAATTGTGGAGAAGCTACTGGGATAACATTCCCTGTGCTGGTGCACAGTTACTGTTCAGGGGGTCACCTAGGATATGCAAGGTATTCCTTCTCTGACGTGTTGAAAAACACCCTTGGTCTCTGCTCTTACAGCAGGATTTCTTTTTTAAACACAAGACAGCATCAAAACAGTTGGAATGAATCTATTTGCATTCATGGGGAAAAAAAATGCAATCTTCTTTTAATATTCCCTTTTTCACATACACAGGTGTCATGTCATAATCTGCTTAGCCTTTTTTTTTCCCTCTAATCTGGTGTGCAAATAAATACTTTTCCTAGGGACATCCCCATGTCCTAATTAACTTAGGCAATGCCTTTTTTTTTTTTTTTTTTTTTTTTTTGTTTTTGTTTTGTTTTGTAAATCATTTAAAATTCTCACCTGAGGTAAAATTCAAAGATATCACACTGTTTAAAAACCATTAAAATAAAATGGTTTTTTATTTCATTTCCAAGTGTTGTACTTGATATATAATTATTTTTCCCCTAAAAAGTGTATTTTTTCATTTCATATTAGAAGCAAGAAATTAATTTAGCAGTGTGAATAGAGAGATTGGAGAATAAAAGGGACCCAAGACACTAAGGATCATTTCTTAACTCAGTTGTAGAACAATCATTCTGGAAATGATGTCTGGAAACAAATCTGCTTATATTTTCACCAGTATTCTCCCTTCTCCTACAAGGAGTAATGGCTTTAAAATGAAAAATGGCAGGTCCAGGTTAGATATTAGGAAGAAAGTATTTATTCAGAGGGTGGTGGAGCACTGGCGCAGGTTGCCCAGAGAAGTTGTGGATTCTTGAAAGTGTTCAAGGCCACCTTGAATAGAAATTTGAGTAACCTGGTCTAGTGGAAAGTGTCCCTTGCCCACAGCAGGAGATTGGAATTGAATGAGCTTTAAGGTCCCTACCAAAGTATTCCATGATTCGGTATGATTCCTCTAATTTTTCTCTTTCTCTTCTCCCGCTACTTAGATAGATTTATTTTTAGGTGCTTGAATGTGGAGGGGTGGGGAGCAATAGAGTTGTTCTCTGCCCAGTCTGCTGTTTTGGTTTGTTTTTTTCCTGCCTGTACACATGTCAAGGCCTGTATAAGGCCAATGCCCTGGCAATCAGAACAAATGAAGCTCCTGCTCACACATTTCCTCATTGCCATGCTGGTTTTTAATCAGATCTGCTGGCCTCTCTGGCTGCAGCCATCCTTGTGGAATTTGCAGGGTGGTTTCAGGAGAGGAAAGCTATGAAGGAAGGTGTTTCAGCCATAACTGATTCCATTCAGAGCCTCTGCCCTGCTTTCGAAGCTATCCATACTCTTTTGATATGATGGGTAATTATTTGTAAAAGCATATATTACCTAAGCTAACCATAGAGTATTTTCCATAAAATTCATTTTATTTTCATTCTTAGCACTTGCTTCTCAATTCTGTTATTTTTACTGGACCAGGTGAACTAGTGGTAAGAACAAGTTGATCATTTTTCTCTGTGTATCCAGCCAAAAGTAGCTTTCTGTATTATGAAGGGAAAACTACATTATAAAATGGGACCAGACTTTAAAACCACCCCTTGCCACATAAAGTGCTCAAAGGGCATTAGTTCAATCTTTAGTAGAATCCAGCTAATAGATGCATTCCTTTGCTTAAAACTTTTCTTTCAGTGAGTAAACTCCTGGGGAGTTGACTTTCCTTCAGGTAAATCACACATTAAAGAAACTTAAAATCTTAATCAAGAGAAAATACACAAATGTACTCATGTGCCCTGAAAAGGGATCCTGCAGAATTCCTCACTGAAAATTATCTGTTCTTCATGGTTTAATAACTAGTATTGCATAGACAAATTGAGGGCAATAGAATGATCTGGCAGTGGTAATTTCTGGTGATCAGTGAGGAGTGAGTTGTTACACATGATGTTGCTCCTCAGCAGAGGAAGGTGGTAATGGACAGGCTGCTGGCTCAGACATTAATCTTCTCAGCTATATCCATGAATGAAATGTCATGCCTAACAACTCCTCTTTTATTGGTATTTCATCTTAGCTGTCCCTGATAAAAATTAATGTCTGTGCATGTATGTATAAAAATGGGGATTAAAAGATCTACATATTCAGACGGTCAGAGATGATACATACACACACACACACACACAGAGCCCAAGAGATGATACATCCACACACACACACACACAGAGCCCAGCTTCAAAGAACAGATAGGAAAAAGAAAAAAAAAAAACCACACAAACCCTAGCTGCAAAAAGTCGGAGTACCTGTTCTTAAACATGACAACCTGCCAAAATTTCATCTTGAGATGTTCTTATGACTGTGACAGAGATAACCAGAAATTACTGTGCACTGGGATAGCAAATTAAAATCCAGGAGTCAGTGAGGCCACAGGATATTGGATTTAAGACCATGAAGAGGTTGTCAGTGTTTTTGACATTTCATTGCTGGGAACATATCAGTGTACTCAAGGGGTGGATGTTTTTGAATGCTAAAGCTGGGTGAAAGGCTAAATCAAATCCATAGGAAAACGTGGCATCCTAAAGCATCTGAGTAGCCTCGGTTACAGTCAGTTGTGGGGGCCATGGTTAAATCAATATATATATATATATGAAAGAAATATGGCAAATATTATTCTAATGAAACAAAAGTGAGATGTTTTATTGAAGTTACAGGTTGACTTTGGATCCAGCTTGGTGTGGCTGGTGTAGTACAAATAGGAAATAAAATGGAAGTTCCAGGGAGGGAAGTGGTTTGAACCCCACTGCTGGGTTTTCCTTCCCAGGCTTTGCCATGTGCAGGGGTGGGTGTTACCACTGGGGCTAGGGAAGAGACACAAGTTACACTGAGTTTTCCAGGTGCTGTAGGTTTGTTCCAGGCCTGTTCAGAAGGCACACATTGATGTGATTTTTCTGAGCACAAGTCAAATCCCTAAATTCTAAATTCCTCAGTTTTAGCTTGGCAGTTAAGTCTGTTGAATTTTACTTGTCCCACCCTACTCACTAATCAAGCAGAGCATTTTATATGTTCTTATACTTTGATCAGCTTTGACCAAATCAGAGGCTTTTTAGAAGAATGCTTCGATAAGCTGTGACAGAAAGGTAAAACTTTAATGAGCTTCACATGTACAATTTTAGGGGTGTTTTGTGGAGAACACTGTGAGACATGACTGATGTGTTAAAGCGTTTTGTCCTTTGCCTTGTGGAATTTATTGAACTTTCGCCTTAAAAAGGGCACTACTTCTCACGAAACATAATCCCCCCCATCACTTCTGACCACAGATCCGACCTGTGTTATCTGACAGTAAACACACAGCCTCATCAAATCACTCATCTTCCCACGTTTCAGCAATAATTTTGAGGGAAGATGAATAAATCTCCTCGCAAATGGTACAGCTGCTCTCAAAGAGCAGAACTAATGAATTGTCATGAGTGCAGAGAGGGAGAGGTGCCTTGCATCGCTAATCCAAGACAGCTGACAGGATAGTGCCCCATCAGGTTCAGTCACCACCGCTAATTACAGGCTGAGAAATTACAGCCACTCTTAGGTTAATGGCTGGTAAACACCGAGAGGTAACTTACAGCAAGAGAGGACTTGCCCTGCAGCTTAAAAGGGGGTGGAAAGACATTTTGTGCTGCTGTGCTGACCCTCCAGCAGTGACTGTCCGACCCCAGCCTTTTAATATCCATGGCATTCTGGTTCCAAAGACATTCTAAGTACAAAAACTGGGGACCTTTCCCCGTTAATTTTATTTATTTTTTTCTTTTTAACAGAGATGTATTAACACTTTAATGGCAGAAGAAAGAATTCAGTCATTCTCCTCCATCAATTCTTCTCCTCAGCTAAATTTGTAATACTGTAATGAAAAATGTCAGTGGTGTGATGGTTATACCAACAATAAAATCATTTGCTCTCTGTTTTTTCTCTGAGGATACTAAATCTAACGTGCCAGTTACATCTCGAGTGGGTTTGTGTGTGTAGTGAATACCAGCTCAGTCAGCAGAGCTTTAAATCAATCCCAGTGCTTTGTAAAAGTAGCAGTAGCTTGTCAGCTTCGAAAATGTTAATGGACTATCTGGCACGCATGACTCGAATTATAATTCCAAACTTAGGTTTTACTATACTCATCATTTTTTGTTTTTATTATTTCCTCTCAACAGCAACTCACATAAATTGTCCAGTAAACCAGACCAAACACAGACAGAGAAACTAAGGCAAAGGTGATAAGTGAGAAAGGTAGGTAAAGGACACTAAAATACAGTAAATTCAAGTGGACCTTGAATTTGTAATACTGTACACACTTTTGTGCTGCTTAATATTTATTAGCCTGAGAATTTTCCTTCCAGACCTGTTGCAGTATTCATCCACTCTGCTACCTAACAGGGATGGCAAAATTGAAAATCAACGTGTGTCTTAATACTCTGCTACTGAAATGCTCAGACTTGCTTTGATATCCCCATTTTGGAACTGAAAAATCCACAGGAAAAAAAAACAACACATGGATGTTTTCAAAGCCACAGAAAGCTCTTTTTACTGATAAGCTGAAATAAGTCAAGTTGTTTAATTTATCAAGATGACAGCTGAGATGGGATTTGATTGCTGTTGTGTGAATAGTTTATTGCTAGCTAAAAGGAGGGATGGTGAAAGGGCTCTAATTTTTCAGGGAGGAGCATGACATATTCTGATTTATGGACAAATTCTAATGACATTCCATGCTAAAATCTATAATCTTTCAAAAGTGATGAAATGAGCAGAGCAATCTGAAGAGACAAAAGGCAAGTTTAATGCTTCTCTGTCTTATCATATCTAACTTCTGGAAACAGTACAGGAGGATATTGAAAATTAAGCTATGTGCAATAGAGGGTGAAATTCTTTATTTGTCTTACTCTTTGATATATTTCACTGGGAATTCTTTACCTTTTAAAAAATGAAAATGAACACATAAGCTTGGGGTTCTGGGCTAGAAGTGGTTTTTTATTATCTGAAATCTGTACTAAGCTTGGTAAGTTAAAACAAAACAAAACAAAAAAACACCCAAAGTTATTGCATCTGAATTTCTTGTTTCTTCTTGCTCTGTTCCAGTCAGTTCTGGTGGCATTTGAAGTGTCACAGTATTTGTGTGTGAATGCAAAAGAATCTCAGTATTGGAGAACTGTCTAAAAATTCATCCCAGATCTCTCAAGTTTGGCTTCTATGCAGAGAGATCTTCTCTGCAGACATCTTCAGGCATAGAGATAGTGTGAAAAATTACAAAATATCTTTTTATAGCTTCAGACTGAAAAATGTAAAGATGAAGCTTGGTATTTCATTCAAACTTTAGAAAGTCATGAATGTGCTCACACTTTGGTCACTATTTACACGTGTGGAAACCTTTTAGGGGGAAAACCTTTTTATACATTCTGTTTGAGGGAAAAGTAAATTGCTGATAACTGTTAAAAATTCATTAAAAAAAAAAAAAAAAACAAAAAACAAACAAAAACAAACCCTTAAACTGGTTCATACTATGGCTTTGCTGGCTCCCTTCCTAGAAGGAGCTTTCTTAGTTGTCTGATCAGTAAGCCATTGCAAAAAAAGATTATTCAGAATTGTATTTGCACTCTCAGTTTTGTGTGTGTGCCCTTAGACTCTGCTAGGACTGCATTCAAATGGATGAAGGTATTAACCTCAACAAGTTTTGCTGTGGAGAAGCTGAGGTTTCACTCCACCAAAGCACTTGTGCAGCCACTTTTTTTCACCTCTCTTATCCCCTGATTCCACAAACAAAACTTGTGGCTCTGTATCAATAACCCTTCCCCGGGCTGTTCTGAGGATGCTTGCAGTGTGCAGGCTTCCCAACAGGGCAGCAACCCCTGTTCTCCAAGGATAAGCCTCAAGATAGCTGTAAATTATTCTTTGGGGTTATTTATGAACTGTAGAAAGTGTTTTGGGGGCAGTGCCAAGGGTGGTTGGGTCCATAATGACTTGGGAATGTGACCTCATTCAGAAATGTCCAGTGACATTACAGTGCAGCGTCAGATTTTAAAGGGTTTGAGGGTTATTTCCTTGGAGTTTTTACTGTTTCATGTGCTGTTCTGGCAGGCTTTATTTGGATTACCTTATTGCCTGTTTCTTTAGGAAAGGAGCAGTATGTGTTTCAAGGAAACATGATTTTAGTTAGATTAAGATTTGACTTAAAAAATATTTTAAAATTTTTTTTCAATTGGAAAATTACTGTTTGAAGATGCTCTAGTGAAGTCATTAAACAATCATTACTTTCTGCTTTCCTGGCTAGGCATAAAAATCCTCCCCTACTTTAAAGGGAATGCAAGTCAAAACTTGTTCAAAGCTTGCTACTCAATTTTTTTGTTGTTCCTAAAGCATCTTTAAATTTCCAGTGAACTGATTCTGAGCTGGGACTTGAGGAAGAAATTATTTTCTGTTTCCTGACTGAGGTCCAGCAAGTTATGTTGTTTTGGGCTTTTTAGTTTTTTTTTTTTTTTTTTTGATTCTTCAGCTGAATGAACTGGAAACAGGAAAAATATTGCCTGTTTCACCACTGCTGTACACCTTAAAGCACCTTTTTAAAAAATGTGTGTTACTTAACTGCTAATGCTGAAAGACTCCACAAAACTGCAGAAGGTCCCTTGTTTACTCTAGTGGAAGCCATGGTGACAGCAATGCTGGGTAAAAAACTAAGCATCTTGATTTAACACCTCTTAGGGAAGTATTCTAGCAGTTGAGTTAAATAAATGCCAGATGTCAAAATCCCAAAAAATGTCTCTGCTTTGCAGTGTGGGAAATCAGAAGTGATAATAAATAATGTCTGGAAACCTGAATTCAGTCAGGATCCTGCCTCAGTTTCTAAGGTCACCTGGCAGACAAGACCTTCATTGTTTGTAACCAGCAGTTTGTAGCATGATGGCACAGGACATGGAACCCATTTCATACAGGTTCTTTATGCTGCCTTAACTTTGGAGCTGTTTTCATCTGTTTTTGCAGCTTAGATGCTGAAGGCCTTTGGAAGAGGGAAACCCCCCCAGCTGCTGAAGTGGTGGAACACCATCTCCAGAGGAAGCTCTGTCACAAAGTCTGGGGCTGCAATTGTTGTCTGGCACCTTGTCCATCTGGTGTTCAACTGCTGCATTCACCTTTCCAAAGGCAGCAGGATGTGCCCCTTTGCAAATGAAGAAGGAAAAAAAAAAAGGTATTTTTTAGAAGTGACCACTTGAGAGATTATAAATCGTGCAAATACTTTCAGAGTAGATTTCCTTGGATCTTTATCGTAGCATACAGTTAGGTTTCAGAACAGACAGCTGCCCACAATTTTGGAAAAGTGGTTTGCTTTAGTTTTGTTTTGGGGTTTTTTTGTAATTTAAAAATTCATAATTTTGTCTGAAGGGATCTCTTGTAGCTGAACTAATCCACATACACTTAATTGAAGAGAGAAAGGAAAGATAACCATAACCTAGCTGGAAGGGCCATTCACAGAATTATCCACGGAAAAAATCTGAATTTGCATCTTCCAGGACAGAAGGGAGCTCGTGGTCCCCAAGGAGGACACATCTCTGACCTGTAACAAGAGGCCAGGAGCCAACAGGGCCTGAGAGTATCCAGTCACAGGTTTGTATCTTCCAGGCATCCTGTGCCCACTGTGGATCCTGGCATGGGATCAGGGTATCCTGCCTTCTCAGTGGCTGCTTCCACCCCACTCACGTGCAGCCACACAAGCTGCAGAGGAATTTGGCATAAATAACCTCCTGCAACTCATGTAGCAAAGCTCTGGTTGGCTGGCGTAGAGGGATTTATAAGTGCATGTCAAGCAAAAGCATTTTAACATCTTTTTTTAAAAAAAAAGAGAGGTTTTTTTAAAAAAAGAGAGTTATTTCTCTTTTTTTTTTTAAAAAAAAAGAGAAATAACTCAAGGACATGTGCATGTTCAGATAATAATGATAAAAGAAAAGCTTGGACTAAACAAAATCTCATAGTAATGCCTGTAAAATCCCCTGGCATCATCAACTTTTGAAGTGTTTCACTCCAATTTGCATTTATGCTAATGAGCACTTGAATATTTCAGTGGGTTTGTGTGTTTGCTTCAGCCTGACCCAATAGTATGCTTTTAAGATCTGATGCTCTGGGATAAAATCGTGCCTTTTGTCTACACTTGGAGCACATGTTGCTCATGCCTCGCTTTTAAGAGTCCCTGGGACCAAGCCTGCTTGCAGCGTGGTGTTATTTTTTCCCACAGATGATGGGCTGCTGCCGTTCCAGACATCTCTCAAATGGTCAGTGGGATGATGAGACAAGCACCTGCTTATTTGCAGTCTGTATAATCTGTACCACGGTTGCAGATGGTGCCCTGCACAGCTCTGTGAGGTATGTGCTAAACAGCCATGAATGATTTGGAAGCAGTGCTGGAAAAAATATCGACATTAGAACTTTCAGCAGTTCCACTCCCATCAGATTTTTAGACCTGGCTGGGCAGGGCAGAGCACAGAAAGGGGAGGATTTCAACATTGCAAATCTTCTGGGGCTGCTAACATGCCATTTTTCAGCTTTGAAAGAAGTCTTCTGTAATACAGAAATGAAGAGGTTTACCCAGCAGAAAATAAGTGTTGCCACTTGATTTTTTTTTTTTTTTTTTGGCAAGAGATGGTGGTTCATCATTTGAACACATCAGGTACTTTCCTTGTGAATGTCATATAATTTAAAATGACAGTGCTTCAAATGGTGACAAAATGACAAAGCACTGATCTGTGGTGGATGTGTAGCATGGAGGCAGAGCTGCAGCCAGGCAAAATTACTCTGAAAGGGAGTCAGAAGAGCACTTTGCTTTTAGTTTATTTATTTACTGGGCTTTTCCTTTGCTGATTCACTAGCAGGGAACCAGGAGCTGTGAACTTTGACATGAATGTCTCCAGTTTGTGGGGTGTCATGTCCATGGCAATCCAGCATTTTGAGGACAATGTTTATACGACGTTGTTCATCCCTGTGAAAATGGCTGAAATCAAACCTGGTGCATTTGCTGTGGCTGAAATACTGATGTCCATTCCACGTAGTAAAGGAAAAAAAAAAAAAATCATGGTTAAAACTCGCTTGTTGAATTGTCACAGTTGCTTTTGAGAGTCTCACAGAGCAGAGAATTTTGTATTTTAGAGAGACATGTTCTGCTGGACTTCCCTAGCCTTAGAAATTCCTGGAAGTGCGCAGCAGTTGCCATGTGACAAACGCTGTGAGCTGGTCAGTATGAACAGGTGATGGTAGGAAAGTGTCCATATGTCCGGGAATTCACTGCTGCCTTCAGAGATCCATAATCCTGCACAAACTTCTTTTCCTCAGGGACTTGAGTCCATCTCAGAGGATGGGAGTGAGGACAGATTTTGTGGTCATAAAAAAGGGAAGACGTTTAAACAAACCCCCCACCTTTAACTCAGCCAAAGGGAACTTTTTCTGTGCTGCCTCTGTTAGTATCGAAATCACTAATGCTCAGGTGCAGGAAGGTGTCCCTTTCTCTGGTCATTTAGGAGCTGTGAATTCTCTGGGTCTGTGCTTGTAGTTCAGAGGTTTGGACTATTCACTGGCCATAACCAGCTGTAAAATGCCATAAATGGAACAGTATCATGACTGGAGCTACCCAGTGTCCTTCAGAGGACTCTGGCTCTGTCAGTTCCACTGTCCTGATGGGAGTTCTAAAGAGCAGTGCCAGCTCCCGTGGATGGCGGGGTCTTGGTCAGTAAATCACACGGTGTTAAGGAAAAAGCCTTTGTGCCTAGGAATAGTTCTATGGCTGTGTTCAGTTTGAACTTTTCTCATGTTTTTCGTGATTTACTTATATTTCTAAACAAATATAAACTGTCGGCCCTCTTCCCCCCACCCCCATCCCCCCCAAAGGGCTCATTCATTCCCCTCATAACAAAGCATTAAATCCCCAAACCATCCCTGCTGTAGGAGACTCGGATTTCCAAGTACTACTTCAAAACTCAGGCTGGTGTGACTGGTCAGCGATGCACTTTTGAGATTTAAAATCTGATTTCTTGCTTCTACTTTCCAGCCTGTGGTTTTAATCTTCTGTGGAGCTGTGCTGAGCAGAACAGCTGGCCTGTAATTGGGGGAGATTGCTGCAGCCACTTATCTCTGTGGGTGTTACTCCTGTTCTCAGCATTATTGCAGTTAAAATGGTTATCATTTTCATCTATAGTGTCTTCCTAAGACAAAAATAAGCATGTGCCACTTACCTTTTCAGTGTTATTGAATCACTTTTGAATCATTTCAGTATGGAACAATTTACTTTTTTGTTGTTGTTGTTTTTCCCTGCTGATGCATGGCCATAGCCCAAGAGAAGCATTGTTATCACTCTCAGTCTATATAGCAGAAGGGAGCAGGATCTAAATAAGCTTAAAAGTTTCTGATTACCATGATTGGAGTGTTGAAATCTTTTAACAATCAAAAAAAAAAAAAAATCCAAATTCTTTTATAACCATCCATCCGAATTCTGCAGGTTATTCGGGTCTTGTTACACTGCCTGCTTCTCGTGCTTCATTACTGGTTTCTTCTAACTCTAAGTTAGAAAGCAAAGCCCCAAGATAAAAGCTCTCCCTAGGATTTCCTAGGATTAAATGATGGCCACAAAAAGGGTACGAATAAGAAAATACTTGAGGGCGGGCACAAGTCTTCTCCCCTCAATAGAGTGTCTAAGGCACAACCTTACACCCTGGTGGGTCTGCTCTGTGCCTCTTTAGCCATTTTTTGTTTTAATGGTTTGTGCTAATATGGGCTGGAACAAATGCAGTGGATGTAGGGGGTAGGAAAAGAAACCTTTCTGCTCTAATGTTCAGTTTAAAATGATTTTCAGGGAAAAAGAAAGCTGAATATAGTGCACAATACAATTCTAGCTAAGGAAAGGAGCTGGCTTGGAAGAGAAGGTGGCTGAAACTGAAAGCAAGCACAGCACAAGAGAAATGTGAAGTGCTGGCTTGTAAACTGTGTATTTCTCCTGCTCTGTCAGTTTATTCATAATACTCTATCTTTAAAGTAAAGAAATAAACAGTCTGGATTTTTTTTCTCATTTTCCTTTTGCCATTTGTACACTTTATTCAAACCATTTCTTTTCAGCAGTTTTTTGTCTTTCTTTCCATGGCAACAAAGAGCCAAGGCTCCTCTGCAAAAGCAATGCAGTCACCCTCACCAAAACACAGCACCCTCTTTGTGCTAAGGTGGGCACAAATCCACAGCTGTTGTTAGGATTGCTGACATCATTGACCAATAATGATGACGAAATGAGACAGTTCCTAGCAATGCATTAGTGATATGATGGAGTTACCCACAGCGAGTGGTGATCTCTAGGTTTTATTACACTAAGGCAGCCTCAAAATCTTCAAATCATTTACAGCTTTATCACACTTTTTCAGTAGTTGTTATTGCTCAGCCAATCCTCTTTTTCTTCCTCTTTGCCTTCCTCAGATGAGCAAAGATCTTTGATGCTTCCATTTTCTCACTCGGTGAATGGATCAAACAGCCCAAAATCCACAGGGCTTTGAAACAGGAGGAGCACTGGAAGAGGGAGATTACAGTCAGATAGAACAGACATGCATTTGTCTGGAGCTTGATTGACTGGTTTTGTAAATTGATATTTGTGAGCATAAAAGCGTTAAGGGGAAGTAACAATGGCATTTTTAAATAAAATAATAGTAGATTTTAAAAGAAGTTAATTTTGCACTAAATACCACTGTAATATTGTGTCTTGCAGTACGTATCTAACTATTCTGAAATGATACGCAGTTTTCTTTCCTGTAAAAGGATCCATAGACTAAGGAGACTCTTGAGTGGCAGCCTAGATATGAGAAACGTTATTTGAATTAGGCACAGTTTATATTCTAATCCATGTTTATAGTACTTTCCAGGGGCTTTCTCTCACTTTTAGGCCTTCTTCACAAAAGCACATGCAATAAAAATGTTACTGCTGCCAGCTTGTATGCCTGAAAGGTCAATTCTTCTTTTTGTTCTAACTTTATCAGTTTCTTTAATAAAAGATATTAACTCCCTTCACAAACCTGTCTCACAGAGAGAAGAAAAATATCCCCAGCTCCAAAGAAAATATCACTTCTATTTAATGATTCAAACAAATCTGTGTGAGTGAAGACATGAGGTAGCTACCAGAAAATTCTGGTGAGTAGCAGGTTATTACCAATAGGATCATTCTAACACTAATAATTACTCATGATTAATATCAAACAAGTCTCTACATTTCCATAAAATATAACAACTGTGACATTAAAATAGTATTTTTTTCTAAGAAATATGTAAGTAGTTAATGCTAATTAACTAACCACCGCAATTCCATGAAATGTAACAGTAATTAGTAGTAACAAATTCAATTACATTTCTATAAAATGTAACAACTATGATAGTACAATAGTAATTAATATTAAAGAGTAGTAACAAACAAAAATTATTACATTTCTATTAAATGTAACAGTAATTAATACTAATTAATAGCAACAAACAAAACCCATTACATTTCTATAAAGTCTGACAGTAATTAATAGTAATAATGGTCTTTACATTTCTATAAATATAATTTTATGATACTTAGTCATTGCATTTCTATAAAATATAATATTAATAAGGACAATGCTAATAAGATGTTAGCCCAGGGCAGGTAACCAAACCTGGGGTGTTTGCAGCAAGTAGAACACAAACCCCAGTTCCAATTTTGAGCCAGTGCAATTTTGTTCCAGGTTCAGCATTTAAATTCCACCCCCTCTAGGTGTGAACGTGAGACGTTATCCCTGTTTGACAGGGAAGAGCCAAGCCTTTGCAGAGCTCATCAGCACGCTGTGCTCTGCATCGTCACTGCCTGATTATTCAAAGGTGTTTGTGGAAAAATAAGTCTAAAGTTCAGCTTTGGGGGATGATCATTCTTTCTGCACCATTTAAGCACATCATCTCATTTCTAAGTGGTACTGATTACAACAATTCATGGGCAACCACAGTCATTTTCTGAATGGAAGGGCGAGGGAAATGTGACCCTGTCATAAAACAAAGCCCATGCTACAGCGAGCAGTGCTAACACGGGCTAAAGGCTTGGGGGGGCCCTGTTTCCATGTGTGACTAAAATGCATCTCATTGGTATAATGCCTTCTCATTTAAACAGCTTAATTTTTAAATCGCCAGATAATTGTGTAATTGTGGTATTTCTGGTCGCTGTGATGAACCCATCTGAGGGTTCTGTGAGAACAAAATGGCCTGCAAGCACTCCCAACCCTGTTCCGTGGTGTGGCTGTGGGGCTCGGGGCTGGGCCCTGGAGCAGATAAATGGTGTCTGACTTGCCAGGTGTATTTACACCTGCTAGGGCCAGTTCGCTTCTTCTTCCAGGAAGGACATTGCTCACAACATCCCCACTGTGCTCCCACAGTCAGCTGCTCCTGATTTCTCCTTGTGGCAGATCTTTTGCAGAGTGTTGCACTGGGAAGCTGCACCGTTGCTGTCAAAGGAAGGTCAATCCATTACAGACTTGCTGGATTCTCCTGAAAAAATTACACCCAAAGCATTTTGAATAAGCAGGAGAGTCTCAGTGTTCTTTTATGTCTTCCCATTTCACTAAAACACAAGCCACTTGCTAAATACATGTAATTTGAGTCAAATTGGTATAAATGGCTGCAAAAAATAGGGATAACACTGAGGATGATGAGGGAAAAACAGCTAGGTGTTACCAATTAAATACATCAGTAGATTTGGAAGAAACGGCTGGATTTGTACCAACAGGCTGTTTGTGCCTTGCTTTTCATAAAATAAAACACAAGTAATTACGGGCAACTTAATCTTTAATGCTTGCACTTCACCCAAATGGGACTTGGCGCACAATTTTCAAATGCAACCCGAGTCTGCTGTGAAACTGCACTGCCCCAGGCTATTGGCTCTGCTAAAGGCAAACGAAAGAGGGGCAGAAAAACGTGAGTTCAGGCCAGCAGAGAGATTTGATGTGTCGCTTGTACCTGTCCCATAACCCTGGGGAGGGTCACGTGCCACACGCGCGTTTACAGGGCACGCTTCGTGCCAGAGACGCTACAAAGCGGCACCCAGGGCACTCACAGCAATGTGGGGTGCGCCCAGAGCTGTGGTGAGACATTCTGCTCTGCACAGCATGAGCTCGGCCAGCACTGAGATGCACCAGCAAAGCACTGCAAACAAAGCTACAGCAGATGAAACCACAGCATGCAACACAAACCCCATGCAGAACAGGTCTAAAGCCAGCACCATGGGTCTGTGCATTTCCCATTGCTATTATTTTATTACTATATTTTTTGAAGGTATTTTCTCTTTGGGCAGCTAGAAGCTTTTTACCAAAATCAAGTTTAATTTATGAAACAAATTAATTTTTGCACCAGTATTTCAACCCAAATACTTACTGCCTTGCCTTGGTATTTTCTTCACTGATGTAGTTGAAAGACATTCTTGTAGCTCCTTGACTTTAGGTTTGTTAATCTAAACAAGCCTAGCAAAGCTATTTGAACACGTCTTTAATAGAGATACTGTCCTTCCTGTAATCAGTCAAGCAGTTCTTTAGTTATTCAGTCCAATAAAGGAGTGGATATAGTTTCACTGCTCTAAATGAAAGCATATCAATGGCTTTTATGGGATTTTTTTTTTTTTTTTTTTTTTTTTTTTTTTTTTTTTTTTTTTTTTTTTTTTTTTTTTTTTTTTTGATTATGCCAGAAAACACCATGCCTGCTGCATGAAAAGTGCACTGTTTTTCTCTTGGCACTGGCAAATGTATGGGTCACTGCCACAGTAAACCAAAAATACTCTCAGGCCTTTCTACTGTTTGTTTGTTTGTTTGTTTGTTTTTTCTCTTCTGTAACTTCCAAATGATGAACTGCAGAAGTTCTTGTCCCACGAGACATGAATTTATGCAGCACATCTTGTGATAGTAGGATCCAAAGTACATTTCCTTGCATAATTAAGTTAATCTTATTTTTGTTGCTGTACCTGTTGGAAGGCATTTGGTTCCCTGTTCACACAGAAACAGCCCTGATTTCTGTCTTAGCATCAGCTGAAAAATTAAAACAGGGAGGATTTTCCCACACATTAATGAATATGTTAATCAGTATTGAACTCCAGATCTCCTTTTTATATTCCCTACCCTAATTTACTTCTGCCTCTGAGTGCTATATGAAACCTGTAAGAGGGACAAAGCCTGAGTAGACAGACTTCAAATGAATATTTTAGGGCTTTACCTTGAGAGGAAACCTTTGGAATTTCTATATGCACACGTTGAGAAGAGCTATTAAAATACATTTCTCTGAGCCATGGCTTCTCTTCACTTCACTGCTTCACCTTCCCACCCTGTCATACAGCAGCCAATGCACTCCATTCCTGTTGAGAGATTTAAATTGTGAGCTCTTTGGGCTGTGGGTTGTTACCTTTTTGCTCGGTGCTTTCACACTTTTTAGTCCCAAGAAGCCAATGACCTTGACTGGACGCAAAAAACACACCTTACACAAATTACTCCTTAACTAGTTCCAGAGTTTTTCATTGGCATCACAGAAATTTATTCACCCACACTGAATATGTCTCCAGCTCAAGGCAAATGGTGTAAACTTCTTGCATGATACTCTGCCTTATTTACAAATATTTCAGCTTCTAACCTAGTCCATGTCTACTACACCTTCTGTTTCTTACGATTTTTAAGGACAAATCAGTAATTTCAAAAGCCAAGAACGCTTACATACCTGACAGTATGTAAACTCTAAGGCAAAGACTCAGAAAAAGTTGGTGACTTCATGTTGCTACCTTATTTACATGATGTTAAATACCACCACGCCTATAAGTTTTACTGAGCTGGAAACAGACTGGAAGGCAATGGAAAACAATCTCTAAAAGCTTAAGAAATATAATTTTACATGTTTGAGTGCTTCTGTGTTTTAAAGATTTTTAAAAACTGAACCAGATTGTCTAAGATTTAAATACCAACTTGAGCTGTCAAAAATCACTACAGATGTAGGTAAAATTATTTTTCATGTAACAGAATCTAACTCCTGTCTCTCGCTGCATTTTGGACACAAAACTGGCTGACAACTCACACTGCAGTTATATGAAAACGTCACTGTCAAAAGCACAGACAATTCAAACCTTTTTTCTACTACATTTGTGGTAAAGAAGACTTTTAAAAGCTTATAGCAGTAAAAAAATAGCACATAGATGAGAAAAACAATGTTTTGAGATGACTTATTTTGCCAAGTATCAAGTAAAAGCATTGGAAACAGATATTGCACTATTTCATGAAGTCAGAGGAAGGAAAAGACTTGCAATTTAATGTCATTATATGTACACGCTCCTATAATATTGTCATCATCTGCTACTTGAGACAATGTAATCAATCCAAAAACTTCACCTTAAAATAAGTAGCATTTTTATACTGGAAACAAATTGAATACATTGGCAGCCCAGTGCACTATTGAAATTAATTCGGTCAATTCATGTTTAAAACTCATCAATATTCTCAAACTTAGGAGAAAAAAAACTCTTGAAATAATCCCCCTATAGATGGCACTGCAATTAATGACATGCTGAGTGTAAAATGTGTGGAGTGATTTGTGAGAAACAAAAACGCGTTTTCCTTCTCCTGTTACCTTAAATCCCAAATGAGGTAACTACTTCATTATCTAGAGAAGAGTAAACCATTCAAGATATGCAAAGGAAGGAATAAAGGGAAGATCTTTACCTCTAGACTTTTAGAACTTGAATAACATCTACTATTCAGAATAGATGAAACACGGCAAAATATCACTGTTCAACAACAACAACAACAACAACAACAAAAAAAAAAAAAAAAAAAAAAAAGAAAGAGGGAGAGAGACAAAGCAGGATTTGAGCTCAGTTCTTGGATGCTTTTGAAAGACAAATGAGGTAAATGTGTGCAAGTACAATGCAGATGCAAGGGGCATAAAGATGCTAGGGGCTTTTATAGCGTATTGGAGACTTTTGTTTTGTGATAGAAATTTTCACATCACAAGGCTTTCAACATAACCTCAACACTTTCCTACAATTTAATTTCTTCCTTTATTCAGACCACAGAAAGTTTTCACAGTGGAAAAGTACAGACAACTGGAGGGAAAGAAACCTCACCTAAGCACTGCTGAATGAAACACAGATGTAGAAGGACAGCAGAGCTTCTTTTTCGTGGTAATTATGTTTCTGACAGTCCTTAATGTGATTTCCTACATCAAGAGGAGCCACTGACACAAATAAGTATTTCCAAGGTTTGTTTTGCAGTTTTCATTGCTAGAAATGTTCTGTTCAGTTCTACTAAAGGGACAGAAAATGTACAGGGTGTGGAGGAAAAGCTCTCTTTGCCTCATGATGTTGGCTTCTCATCCATTAACATGGTGTTTGCCGATATGATCACAGTATTTTCCATGGGAAAATGAGTTTTGTCAAACTTCCATTGGGAAGGGTCCAGAATGCAATTAAGATCAGTCTAGAATAGTCCAGTGCCATCCTTAGTTTTAGAGAGAGCTATATCTCGGAGACCCAGGTTACTCTTATCCCTGTATCCATCGAGCTACTGGCAATTTTGAATTAATTGCAAAATGGAAATGCCAAGGAGTTTTCAAATTCTTTAATATTTTGCCCCTTAGTGCTTCCATTAGCAATATGCACTTCAAAGAGATGAGAATATAGGTGATCCTGCAAAGTATTTTCAGGCTATTGTGACATGTATTTCACACTCAATTATTGATGCAATACAGAATGAAAAATATTAGAGACAGAAGGCACTGATAAGGGGACACTCTATTTATTTCTCTGAACCGAGTGTGCAATCTGACTGGAAATTTCATCTGAGTTTAAGTGTCTTTGGAATTAAAGCAGTTATCTGACCTCGGCACTTACGGTTTTCTTATAATTGCTATTGTAAGGAAAAAGAAAAAAAAAAAAAAGAAAAGCTGAAATATAAAAATTTCCCAAAGACCAAAAATTAACACAGCACTTCTTAAACTCAGTAACACCCTCAGCCTAGTAATACCTGCTCACTCTCAGCCAGGATCATGGGTGCTGTAAGTGCAGCACTCTCACCTCAGTCAGCACTGCTGCTTGCAGCAATTTCTGCATCCGCTTTCCTTGGTGGCTTTTTAATCATCTTACCATTTTACATGAAATTACAGGTGGATAATTGAAAGGGAAAATCCAGCACCTTTCTACTAACAGCTGCCAGGTATTTTCAAAACTCTAAGAAAGGATGAGACCCATTCCAGTAAAACTAACCACGGAGGGCAGCAGAGATTCCCCCACTTCCCCATCACATGCCCCATTAACAGCACAAACCAGTTTGAACCACCAGCCTTGTGCTTCCTGTGTTTCCAGCACAAACAGCAGGGAAACATCGGAGCAGGGCACTGCTGCTGTGCCCTGCCCCTGCAGCCTTTATGGAGTGGCAGAATCTGCAAGCCAAGGTCTTTTCTTTCCCTCAGGAGCACCTGCAGCTCTCCTGTGTTGCACAGGCATCTGTCTTGTGGCAGTTATAATGTTACTTGAAGTTCTCTCCTTCTCTGTCTTATCTTCTTTCTTTTCACAGGAGAATTGGGACTGCTTTCCATGTGGGGCCAAAACCTGCATACATTGAATCAATTCACAGCAGGAAACCTCCAGGCCTTTTTGGGACAGGCCATGTCATTCCAGGGCACTGTGTGGAAAAGGAACCAAGCAGTTCCTCCAACTGCTTCTGCACTATAGAGCAACTACTACCTCTCTGCAAGTTTAAGGCTGGCCCTGATGAGCAAAAGGATTTCCAGTCCGTCCCCAACATGTTAAAAATACACAGGCAGCCACTCCAAATATGATAAAATTAAATAACCTCCTCTATTCTACGTGATAAAGCCAAACTGCTACAGTTGTGCCATTAAATGCCACACACAGAGAGGATGAAGAATCGGAGCAGCCCGTAGATTTTTCTCCGGTTCTGTCAGCAGCACGAGTCTGCCTGCAACAAGGAATACCCAGATCCATATGCTTCCTGTCAACCTGGGTGACAAATGCGGCACAGGCTCCGTGCTCCCAGCTAACAGAGGGAGTAAATGATATATAAAGCCCCTCTTTGTTCCTATCCATGGATGGAAGGAATTGCACAGACAAAGACAAATGTGATGGCTGCCTGCTGGTCGGGGAAAGTCAGCCACTGCAGCTGTGAGCTGATTCAGGAAAAGCACAGCTTTATTTTACGTTCATGGGTTTGAACCCAAGCTAAATGTGTTGGTAAATGACTGGGGTGCCATTGTGGCTTGGCTCCCAGATCGTGCTGCAAGCCAGGCCTGCTCTCTCTGGGCAGGCTGGTGCTGCAAGATCCTGACCTGCTGCCAATCTGCATGGAAACTGTTCCTCCCTCCTCAGCACAGCTCAGCCAGCCACTCGGGAGGAGCAAGGGCATCCCAGCTGCTTGCTGTCACGAACAGCAAATTCCCAGGAGGACTGGGGCGACCTGAGAGGAGATTCTGCTATGTTTGTAATGATCTGCTAGTGCTGCAGGACTTCCACTGCCCCTGTGTCATAATTTGCCTTCCAAGTGGCAATGCCAAAAAAGCTGACTATCATTTCTGCAAGGCTCAGCTTCCTGAATTGCAGTGAAGGAAAACAAAAGGTCACACCAGAGTAAAGTTTCACTTTTTCTCCTCCTTACTTAGTTTATCCCCTTCTGCTTCCCACATCCTAACAGAGGAAAGGTCCAGGCTCCTATAGAAATACATGGTGATCTTAGTGAATTTTATACAACGAAGCATATCGGAGGAAATGAATACAACCAGTCTCATCCCCAGACAGAAGGTGGAGTTGATGTCCCTTGACTCCTCTAACTGATAAAGATACAGTGCTCCTAAAGGGAATTATAACCCACCAGATGAGGTGAGCCACGTCTCACAGCAGTGGCCGTGAAGTCTTGATGGTGATACCTGATGTTCTTGACTGACTTGAGAGCCCGGGTTAGGTCTGAGGTTCCATGTTCTGTTTTTCAGATGACTGAAGCATTATTAAACCCAGCCAAACATTAGGCTTTTAAGCTCATACACCACATTCATCACTGAACCACTCTTTGTGATGTGTATTACTGTTAAGTAATACGCAAACCTGTAATTTCAGAAATAAAATGTGATGCCTCTCAGGCAACTGGGGCAGCAATGATCACTCTAGAATAACACCACTGAAATAGGAGATGCTGTTGGCTGATATTACAGGGCCTGTTTCCATAAATCTCCTATAAAATCCATATGCACAGCAACCATTTGCAAGTGAAAACAGTGGCTGATGTGTGCAATTGTTTATTCTGAATACAGAACAGACATCTGCATGAGCAAATCGATGTGCATGCAAATTTCCTCCAAAACTCACAGAGACAGTTTTGAGCGAAAGCCACAAAAGCTTTTTGGAATATTCCTGTTGATTTCAGGGATTTTGCCTGCAGATGTTATTTCCACACCACTGACTTTACTCCACTACTCTTAAATATCAAGAAGAACCTAAAGTTGTTTTTTTTACTTACAGCACAGTTAAACTGATATTGAGTCAAACCAAGCCCAAATACTCTAAGAAGGGATAATCTCAAGAAGTAATCTTGATAGTCACTAAATAATAAAGCATGAATCATACTGCTCTTTATCTTCTCCTACAGTGGATATTTGCAAGCAAAAAACAGGGATTTCTTCTATTTATTTATCTATTTTCCCCTCCAGGAAGTCTGTTTAATGAGGAAAAAGCCACCAAACTCTTAAAACCCATGTGTATAGGTTAAAGCTTTTCAGTAAAGAAAACTCTTCATAAAGCTTAAACATGTCTCACAGTTACATTTTTCTGTTGCTGCTAAGGGATCAAAAAAACAACTAAGCGTGAAAATAAAATATGCTGAAAAGCTTTTGCATTCTGTAATTGTGTTCATGTTGGAATGGGTTGTTTTGGGGGGTTTTTTTGTTTGCTTGAATTGGAAGGCTCTCAAAAATTGGAAAGCTTCCAGGTTGCCCTCAGGCAGAAAAGTACCACCAGCTCTCTTAATACCATGCGAAGAACCAAGGGGTATTTGGTGCATCTCTGTACAATACATTTGCTACTATCCAAGAGTAGCAAGAGCCTTTCCTGTGCTCCTCTGTTGGCACAGGGGCATCTTCTACTTCAAATTCTCCCAGTCACCACAGGGCAGCCACCATCTGTGTGCACCAGGTCCAAACTACTGGTCAGGTCTCAAACAGAAATGAAGAATCACTTGCTTTGCCAAATTCTCTCAGGATTCCTCATGAAAAGTTAAAGCTGCTATTCCTCTGGCTTAAGCTGCCACACTTTAATAAGACGAGTTGTTGTTCTTGGTTTGCTGACTGATAAGGTTTGGAGCACGTTTACTTTTGCATTCTGTTACATGTAAGCTGGCAGTGAGCAGGAAGGAATAATTTATAAATGAGATGAATTTGTATAGATTAGCCAAGTGCCTACTGACTAAGAGTATAGCAATGTCTAAATATTTAGATGAATTAAGCAGCAAGGAAAGATAAATATTCTTGAAAAGAACACATTTAGTAGTCCACTGAAGTATAACTAAGAGTAAACAAAAACAAGAAAAGAAAAAATGTAAGAACACAGAGGAAAGGTGTAGCAGCATAATGAGGCAAACAATAAAAAGTTTGCATGTCTTTATTTATACCTCTCCCATCACTTAGTCTAAGTTTATAACCCCCAAAATATAAAATACTGGTTAGGTGAATGACCCTAGCTGGTCTATATCACTGTTCTCAACTGAGCAGCCCTGGACACACATTGTCTTTGTTCTCCATGTTAAAATAACTGCTTTACATTCCTGTCACTGCCTGTAGACAAACATACATCTCCATTTATATGTACACATAGAAAAGGATCATGTAATGTAGCCACCCCTCGCCTTGGAAAACCAAAATCATTGGCATGGATTCCTGTCAGCCTCCTGATTCTAACAATCTAGGAGGGGTGGAAGAAGTATTGCTCTCACACTGAATGAACCATCATCACAAGGACTGGTCAGGTGCAATTCTTCAAGTCTTTCCTGTAAGCTCTGCACTGATTTTATGGTGAGGGTTTTTTTTTTTCCCTCTCTTTCCTTAATGGAGAACAAAGGATCACCAGGCAACATGACACAGCAAGTGGACAAGCTCTGTTGCATCCAAGTACCTCTGCCTATATTACTTTCAAACTTTCCTGAATAAAAAGATAAATCTACTTCTCAATTTTCCACTTCTGGATGAATATAAGTTTGAAACAATAGGAAAGGGCTTAAAAAATTGAAAGAAATATTAAGCACAAGTGAAAAATATCTATTTCTCCAGTAATCATCTCATGGGATTCTTAGACAGAGACATTAAAAGTATGCTCTAGGAGTATGAAGCATCATTTCAGTCTTTCAGAGCATCTGTATTTTACTGATATGAGTTCTTGTCTCTGCTAATTGTGGAGGTCTGGGTGAGGTAATTAAATTAAGAGGAAAAATAGGGTTTGGGTTGTTATTTTAATGATTTGAGTAATGCATATTTTGTACAGTATACCTTTTAAAAAATATAGTCTAAAAACCCTAGAGAACAGACTAATAGCTCTGAATAATCCTAGGGAGAGCTTGACTCCTTATTACTTGATCTGCTAAATCACAAAGTGGTTATTGCCTGCATATATTTAAAAACAGATAGTAGGATATTAATCACTACTTTTAATCTTGAATTTCTTTCTTTAGGTAGTAAAGACTGCAGTTTTATGTGGTTTATGTCCTATCTTGTTACTTTAAATGTTATTAGATTCCTTCTCACAAGAGTCTGGTTTGTTTTCTTTGGTTTGTGTAAATATACTTTAAGATGTGCTAGAATGCCAAAGAGAATTTACAGTTTTGTATAACTTCAGAAAACTTGCAACTATTTAAAATAATCCCATTGTTCTCATAAAATCCTAATATTTCCACCTCATGTCCTCATTATGTGGAACATGTCAACTCTACTTCAAAAGAATCTATATTTGCTTTATTGTAAGAACAAACAAAAATTTTAGCACAGGGAGCCAGCTAAACCAGAAAACATTTCAAGTAAAATGGTTCTCTCTATTCTGGGCATGGCCTTATCCAATGAATTTCCCAGGTTATAATTTTCTAAGTAATTTACTGACAGAAGTTGTTAAAATAGTTATTTGACCTTTATGGAGTAAGTGAATCTAAATTAAGTATAAGCAATTACTGCATTATTTAAATTTTCCACCTTCCCTCACTGATTTCTCCCCTCCCCTTCAGTATGTTTATTAGCGCTGGTTAATTCTTGCTTGTCTCAGAAGTTAATTTTTAGATTTCAAAAATCAGCATGGAAGAACTTTTTGAGCTGATGCTGTAAGGTGAATTTTACCACCAAGCATCCTTAAAATTTCAGTCTCATTTCAGGGAAAGAGTTCCACAGACTGCAAGGAAGAACAGACTATTCCACAGATTAAAGAGAAAGCCCAGAAGTATACATGATGACAGCTGCAAGAGAGCTAATATATTTTCAGTCTCTGCAAAACATTAGATTTTCTCCGCTGAGTAATGGAGTGAGAAGTTATGGGGTTTATATTATGTATGTTTTCAAAACCATAAAAAAAAGCAGACACATTTCTCTTTGTGAACACTATCACAGTGTACCAGAACACTTCCCATTTGATATGGAGCCCAGTCAATAAAAAGGGTAACTATTTATGGCACCCAAACCAATGTATGGAATTTCAGCCATAAATTAAACCCCAAACCTGCATTTTTAAGGGTTTCATGGAAGTGGCTTCTATCCCAGCCTTTAGGGGGCACGGCAGCTCACACACTTGGAACAGAAAAATCCTGGATCTGCTCAAGATGATGACAAACCTACCAAGCATGCAATGATGTTCAAAGGAAGTTCATTATTATTGACCCACAAAGACAGAGACAGACAAGGAAATCCCATTTTTCTATTCCTCGTCTCACCTAAAAGCACTAAAACTCAAAGAATTTCCCGCCTCCTTAATCTGTGTGCCATCAGCCAAAACAATAACAATCCATTTAAAGTTTTACTGACACTGGAAGTGCTGATAAACCTCCGTCTCTTATCACCTCTTTATGAAATGGATCAGACAAGTCAGACTGGAAGCCTTTAAAGATATTAGCTGAAAATCAAAACGGAAGGGAATTTTTTCCTGACATATTTATTCTCACTCTTTGACACTTTCACATTAAAAGTAAGTAGTATGATTCTTCTATTACAGGGCACCTGGTGGATTAACATTGGCTCTTTTGGAAAACTACAGCTAATCTCAAAACCGGTTAATTCACACCTGGTTCTTTTTTAAACCAGTAAAATCAAATTGATCCCTTGTGGACAAGCAACTACATACACCTCAGCACCGCTAAGAAAATGGTAACTACTATTTTCATTGTGGTTTTAACACATACTTTATGGTTTAGTAAGGTGTGTGCCTTCTCTTTAAAAAGAGTTCCAATCTGCTTCTGTGAGGTCCAGCAGCTCAGAGCAATGCCACGTTGTACCAAAACTCCATTATCCCAAAAATAGGAATCAAAATATTCTATGTGTTACACAGTGCAGGAAGCCAGTATTGTTTCTAATCAATTGTTTCAGAGGAGCAAACAAAATCCTTCCCAGATTCCACTGAGGGGAGAGGCAATGGCTGGGCTTCGGAACCTAAGGAAAACCGTGGTGTGGCCCTGCTGGCATCCACCATATCACAGAACAAACTGCTGCTGTTCTGCAGGTGAGGCAGCTGCACGCTTCTGGCAAATTCACTGCCCATTCTACACCACTAACACAAAACCCACAAACCTCCCAGTAAAATGTTCTGTGGTGGAATGTCTCGTAGAATAAGGAGAACAATCCTGCTTTGCACTTTCTAAAACCAGCACGGAACATTACATAAAACTACTTGCCTATAGAATTGTTGGTCTTCCAACCTCTGGAGAATGCTAAATATTTGTAGTATTTCCATTGAGTTACAGTACTTGTGACACATGATCCAGACCCTTCCTTAACTAGAAAATCACTTGGACTTCTTAGACCCAGAAGGCAGCAGTGAAGCAATTGAGGCTGCCCAAGCCTCTCTGCAGCATTCTGTTTAGAAATTCAGGTTACATTGAGCTTTCTCAATGACATTTTTAGGTTTGAAAGGTGCAGCTCCTCTGAAGAAATTTGCTGAAGCATCTTTCGTATTGCTACTGCGGGTTTGCTCTGGTGACATTTTTTGGAAAACAACTGGGCTTTAAGCAAAGGGAATTAAGACAAAGGGGTATTCAGTGCTGCTGTCTGAAGCTGCATTCAAAGGGAAGTGCTAATTTCTCTAAGTTGATTGTTTCATTTATTCTGTTTTCCTGTTCCTATTTTTGTGTACTAAAAGGGTAAGGAATAGACTGCACTATTTAGAAACCTTCTCTTAGAAGTTAATTTTACCTCATTGTTGATGTTTATCAATAGATGCTTAAAAAAAAATCAGCTGGTTTTCAAGCTACTGTTGCAACTAATAGCAAACTGTTGGGAATGGCAGCGAGCTGCAATGAAGATGATGATAAAAGCATACGGATCCATTGAAAAGCAATGGAGAGGAAATAAAACGGAACACTGCAATATACCAAGTGCCATCACCATTAAGTTAACATTACACTCACTCTCTGTGAAATCCCTGATCGTGGAGACCGCATTTTCTTCTAAATATTTAGAGGTATTTTCTGTCTACTCATGTACAAAATTCCACTTCAAGTTAAGCTCTTTACCTAGTATGTAAAATAAAAACTCCCCTATGAATTTTTTGCCTAATTTGAATGTTTTCCAGATCTGGGGATGTATGGCTATTTTTTCTCCAAGCATTGTTTCTGACACCCATCCTAGCAAGACTGTTTTTGACTCATATCAATTTTAGATCTATTACTGGGGTGATTTTCTTCCTCATTTCAGGGGTTCCAGCTGAAAAAGCATCACTTGCTGTGTATAAGTAAGTATCACTTGCTACCTTTGGATCGTTAAACTACTTAGAGGCAGGGGAGAAAACACCTGGGGTTTGGTTTTGGTTTTTTTTTTGGTGGGGGGAGAAGGATATCTGCCTGTACAAATAAAAAATTCTGCAGGATTCAGGAATCTGCATTTACAGTAGTAGGGATTTCTTCCCCAAAAAACAGCCCAAAACAAAAGCAAAAACAATAACAACAATAAAATAAAATCAAAAAAACCAACCCAACAGAAACACCATGAAACAGTCTTCCATTACTGGCACCTTTGGCAATTCAAAAGCACCAGGAAATTACCTCAGCTACCCAGTAAAAGTATCTCTCATATGGGGAAGGTCACAGCTAGCAGAAGGCTCCAATTTCTGCCAGTGATCATTTGCTGGTCTATTTTCCTACCTTGCTCATCAATAGCTATTTTTATTTTTCCATCTCTCAGCTGGGTTTTCTCACGCCATGCACATCCAAGAAGATGCAATCACACCCAGCATCTTCTGATCGTGGTCAACCCCCCTCAATTTACTGCTGCAATCATCTTTTGAGTCAGAGAGATACACCCTGCTACTTACTCCAGATCATCTGGGCTCCCTCCCCACGCCAAAATCCTTCCATTTCTTCAGTTGTTTCTATATGGGAAGGAGCTGTAACACCTGTGAGCCCACACAATTTCCCAGTTTCCTCAGTTCTTTCAGGTTATTGCTCCCTGAATGGTTTGGGTGCTAATAGATTAAAATTCTCTTACCCTATAACAAGGTCTTCTTCTATTCCCAAAGGAAAGGAAAGAGAGGCAGATAAAAATGGTAAGTATTTCATAGTCTAAACAAAACCTATAATACTAGGTAAGTATTTCATAGTCTAAACAAAAAATGGTGTGAGTTGTCAAACTTGAGGGGCTATGCTGCACTTGATAACATGGCCAAACTTCTTGAGACTTGGTTTCAAAATGCAGATTTGTACTTCTGCACACTGGGTGCAAAAGGGCTTATTTACTATTTTTCTGCTTCCTAGTTTTGGGTTCTTATGGAGCTTATATCTGTCTAAATATCTACCCGAACAAGCAGGCAGTAATTCAAGTACTCTCTAATTACTTGTGGAAGTTTGAACAAATAATTTGCTGTAACCTTCCACTTTCCCAGTTTTCCAAATCTGTAAAGTGTGGCATAAAACCACTGCCTGAGGGTTTCATGAGAGGAACTGCACACACAGTGTGTTAGTCAAGTATTTGCTTTCCAGGAAGGGAAGGGACGAGCTGAAAATAAGAAAAGAAATCAATTTCAGTCCAGAACTGCAGCTACTAAAATCTGCAGATGTTGTGGTACCCTACAGCTGCTCTTGCCTCAGGGCCTTGCAGACCTACCTGAATGTCTGGGCCATGCACATCAAGATGACTTTGCACATCCCACGGGAGCTTTGGCTCTGGAAATAGCGCACTCACTTCTCCTCAGTGCAGGGTTCACTACGTAGTTACTCATATTCCAAGAACCATGAATACACAGCCAACAAACTAGGAGTTGTCCTCTGGTACTCACACAAGTTCTTCACAACTTAATAACTAAGAACATGATACAGAAAGTCACTTCTCAAGGCTATTCTCACATTCTAAATGTCCTGCTGACGGGGCTGGGCTCTGTGGCCAGGTCAGAAGACACTGGCAGCCAGAACAATGAGTTGAAACATCAAGAAATGAGCAACAAAAATGCTAATAAAATCTTATTTCTGTTTCTCAACTAAACAGCTCTATGAACAAATCCTGTAAAGGTTAATGGATCACAACCTTTTAAAAGAATCATAAAACAACATCCAAAAAAATCCTCTGGTTAAATGCAGATTTTTTATAGATAGGCATGTACATTATACACACATAGCACTATATTTATATTGGATTTCACGTGTACATATTTATAAAGTAAACCAACTACAGGAGCATAAATGATCAAAGGCATCATTTTACAGTCCACATAATCTTAAAACAATTTCCCACTTTAGACCCAATTTGGAAAATAAACAAGAGGATGGCAAATGTTTTTGCCCATTAATTCCTCCTTGGAAGATAAACCACCAATCAATATTTTTAACAGCCTGTTTTGTTATTTCACACTCATTCACCACTCTAATTGTGGGCAGGAACAAAGCACTGAGCTGTTGAACTTAAACCTACTCAGAAATCCTATTTTTAAAAAGTCATACAGAAAAACGTAATCTGTCCTTTGCCTACTGGTTTGGTCAAATCCATGTCATTACACTGATTGAAACAGAGTTAAAGTACTCCCCAAAAGATCATGGAATAACAATCTTAGGACATTTAAATATTATGGTTGCGTTTAACTTTCACATCCATCCTGACAGACTTTTTCAGGAAGGTAACAATGTGACCATGAATTAGCACTAAATCCAGAGTTGTCTTCAGTGCCATCATCACCCTCAGTGCCATCACTTGGTAGCTCACGATGGGTGAACACTCCTAAAGATTTGAGAAATGCTGCATGTCCCAGGACTTTCCCCAGTTCCTGCCTCTCTCTGGGACAAATGCTGGATGTCTGAGGAGGCAAGCAGGCCACCAAGCACACAGTAGCTTTAAGGCCAGCAATCACTATGCAGCTGACAGGAAAACACCTTATTTCAAGCCTCCAAAGCGTGTTCCTCCAGCAAAACAACAAGATAGGGACCAAAATCATTTAGTAAGTGGAAGAGAGATTCTGTGCCAAATTTCTGGTGCTGTAACTATGTGAATACCAATGAGTACCAAGAGAGGCAAGAGAAGACAGGCCTTATTTCCCCAAAACCAGGTAGAGCTTTAAGACTGATAATAACATTAGGCTGACCAGTCTCTCAAGCATATTGTGCTGTGACTAAGCTCTTGATAAAAGGTTCTAGAAGTAAGAATTGCATTTTAAAGTCAAGTTGGTTACAGAATAGCTACAAGCACCAGTGAAACTTCCTTATTGTTTTCCTGTTTTCCTTCTGCAGACAGACTTGGAGAGGGGTCAGTTTCTGATAAAACCATAGAAGACAGGAGAGTTAATGACTCACATCTGCAATTTTAAATTATTCAGTTACCACTTGAGCACTAACCACAGGCGCAATAAACAGCAGCTAATACGAGTCATGCATGTTTCATAAAGGGGAACTGTACACTCTGGAGTATATTACATCCAGCTCTGAAGACACTCATAGTGTTTTCAACATCATTTAAGACCAGTTCTTCCTACTATTAACTTAACCTTCTGCAGTGGTACCTCTCATTGGTTTGAATCGGAGTTTTATTGAGGTACAGGAAACAGACTGCAATCTATTAATTTTTTTTTTCTTTAAAAGTCATAAAGACGGGGAAAATCTATGAATGGGTTGGCCCAGTATCCCTGTGGCCTATGCAGTCCATAGGGCTGCAGAGAGCAGCTGTAGCCAGATGTGCCTCATATTCTGGTGAGACATCCAAAAGACTGAGAACCCCCCAAAAGCCAGAGACACTTACAAGAAATAGGATGGTGTCAGCAGACTGCAGTGGCTGCACACTGCAATGAAAGTCTCTCCTAGCTGGATTCCTGGAAGCAGTCATGTGCCCACCCAACACTTGCACTCTTCAGCAGGCAGCTTCTCGTATTGTCAGCAGAGTTTGGACACGACCAAAGTACCTTTTTCCTCTGTTTGGAAAGGAGCCTTATACAGAAATACTGAACAGACACCCAGTAGAGGGGAGAAAGTAGGAAGTACTGGAAGGAACATTAGAAATATACTTTCAGGCAACTTTCTGGCAGCTAATCTTAATATCCTTGGTCCCTCATAGTACCTTCTTTAATTCAGTTATGACTGAGAAACAACGCTCACTCCAACTGTTACCCAGTTATGCAGGAGAACTTTCTGGTGACCTTACCTACAGTGAAGGCTGTCCTGTTAGTGTTGGCAGGATTATTAATAGCAAAGCTTGTGAGACAGAGAACAGCAAAGAAAAAAAGTGGGATTAAAAGATAAAACTCAAACCTCCACAGAAGTGTTTGGCATGAAGTACGAGTTTGCTAATACATAATGGAAGATGAATAGAAAACTTGGCTTTAAACAAATTCGTCATGAACACCTCTGAAAGATGGAGAGAGGCACGGCTAGAGCCTTGGGCTGTTGACTCCTGTTCTTATATGGACCTGGCAAAAGCAATATTTGCATAACTCTGCTTCACTGAGACTGCAGCCCACCGAGCTGTTCGCCACCTCCTTACACTTCTCATCTTTTCCTTCTGTAATTGGTTCCCTACCCTTGACCTGGGGATGTGGTGCCATGTAACAACACTCTGCCAGCAGAATATTTGTACCTCTGAGGGATTAATGGCACCACTCTCTGCAAAAACGTCTCTATTGAACCAACACGGCTGCTCTTATAGCTCAATTACAGAGCAGTCATCCAGGAATTGAAGATGACTTCTGAGGCAGGAGAACTCATGTCCTTCCAGAAACGATGCTTTTTCTCCAGCTGTGAAGCCATGACCCCTCAGGATCCAAGTCATTAAAAGAGCCTGACTATCACAGGATCTGCCATCTGATTACTGCAGCCTGTCTTCAAAAGAGCTCTTCATTCACAAAGGTATTAGCGGGGAGTTAAAGTGCCATCAATTTCTCTCTGCTATTTCTTGGATAGCTGTTTCCTCTCTTCCAGCTAATAAGGTTAAAGAAGGAGAAATTGTCAGTGAAGCCAGAGTAAATTAAAAGTGAAATTTCTCATTGTTATTCCTCAGTTTCTGAAAAATTCATGGTCTCCTTTTTGAAGTTTCACTTTAAATGATTGACACCAAATTTTCAGAGAAATAATAACACTTAAAACCCTCACCCTAATCTTTCCCTTAAAAAAAAAAAAAAAAACCAAAAACCAACCTACAAATTTCTGTGAAAGAGACCATTTTTTATAAAGAAATGTGCAGCTTTCATAGTGAGATCTTCAAAGTCTCCAGCAAGTGGCACTATTCTGGAAGCCCCCAAAGTTTCCCTTGTGTTAGTTCCCATGGAAGAATGCACATCATCTTTCAACACAGCCATTTCTAATTTTGGCAAGTTCACCAATGACAAGCAACAACAAAGTCCCTGTTTTTAGCCTGTTTCCATGATGATCTGTGCATCTGTCCAGAACCAAGGTTCCCTATAGCAGCAGTAGCACAGGGGCTGGGAGACACAGAACACTTCCCCAGATGCTTCTCAAGAAAACAAGAGGTCCACAGGGACAAGAGGCAGCAAATCACCTTTTCACTGACTCCAGCCATAGACAGCCATCTACATGGCAATCAACACGTAGAATTACATTTTATAAATAAATTCACAGCTAAGCTCCTCCTCTTCTATGAGGGTACATGACTCTCTTTAAAGTTTCATGAACTCCAGCTGACTTTAAATTCTTTACATGTACATAAAATGTACACTTTTCCCACAGGTTTCAGGTGGGAGTGGACAGTCTATACAGTGGAACAATTACTGAAAATATATTCACATGTAGCTTGGTTTTTAGTTCTTCTGAAGAGCTGAAAAAACTGTTTACTAGCTTTGAGCTGGGAATCCTGATGACTCCTTCCCCAATATGCAGAACAGAACTTTCCCCAAGATGTCTCTATTGAGCTTAGAACTCAGCAAAACAATCTTGTTAAACAAAGAAAACCACAAAAGAACCGCCACCACACCACAACAACACCCCAAACCACGGAGACACTACAGAATGCTTTACACCACATTAAGCAAACAGTTTAGGAACTCAGGCAAAGGAGAAATGGCCTTTACTGGTAGAAACTGTTTATGTAGATAACAACAGGTATGGAAGGCCAGAACTTTCCTGAATCTAATTTTATTCATTCCTTCATGACATCTAGCAGGTGAACCATCACTTACTACAGCGATCAGCAAATTTAGGTTATTGCCTGAAGAGCTGAAATTGTGCTGTACTCATTCTGCCTACAAAAAAATCTGAACGGCTTTTGGACACATTCTGTGTCCAAGAGAGAAGGGGAGGTAAGTATCCATTCTGCATTAAAAGTCAATTTTAAGATGATGATTTTATCACAGCATTGTAAAAAAAATAAAACTGATATAGCCAGAGATGTGATTAATATTCTTATTAGCAGGACAAGATTGATGCACTACTACTGCCATGACAACAGAAAGAGAAATCAAAATTGCCATAGTAATTAATGAAACTAGGAAAAGGCTTGAATGCTATAAGTAGTAAAAGAAGAAAAACATACACAACTAGAAATGGAGATGAAAAATAATCTAAACAGAGCTCAATTTAAATTAAAATGACACACGTTAGAAGTAACGATAAAACGGAACACAAGTGCAGAGATAGACAAAAGCCAGAGACGGAAGATCTCCTCAAGACCAGAAAAGGAAGCTCTGCAAAGAGCTATTACACAACTCTTGAAGGTAAAATAATCTGAGTCAATGAACATGATGGAACTGATACATGGTTTTGCACATCCAGTAATAAGGACTGTGATCAATACTTTCAAAAATAGTATTTTTAAAATTCCTAAAATCTAAGTACCATTTTAAAAATGTCTGGGAAGGGTTTGGGTAATAACTATTAGCTCAAATGTATGGAAATGGAAATTCTTGATTATAAAGTCATAAAAGATATAGATATGAAAGTAATTTTTTTATAAAATGTAACTCTGGATAATGAAATAGACACCAGTTTGGACTAACAAAGCAGTAGAAAGACTTCCCCAGTTAAAGACCAGAAGGCAGATACTGCCTGCTGTCTGATGTCACCTTTTTGTCCTTGTGGCCGTCAGCTGGACGCCCTTGAGGAGAACAAGATCTCAGCTCTACAGATTAATCAGTGGAAAACCATGACCCAGTGGTGTCATAAAATATGACTCAATGGTGTCATAGGTAATATTTATAAATGCTGCCATAAGATTCCTAACTAACACATTTCCAATAAACACTATGAAGCAGCAGATATTTTCAGCTATTTTAATATTATCATTTATTGTTAAAACCTTAAATTAATTATCTAAGCAATTCTCAACATTTAACTTCAAGGAAAAGAAAAGGAGCTTGAAGTAAATAAAACTTTGTTCTAAAGAGGTTGACTACAATGATAAACAATTTGATTGTAGATAAATGAAGTAATTTGTGATTAACTTAACCCCCAGTTTGTCTATTCTTAAAAATGTTTTAATGGACATAAAATTAAATCAGGCAGTAAAAAAATAAAAACTTTATATTTATTTTTAGAGTACAAAATACTTGTCTCAAACTTGATTCCTTCCAAGCAGGCACCACACACCACCAACTCATATTGCTCACTGCACAAAATCTGCTACCACTGTTTTCTTAATCTCAAAGTCAGACCTTCTGTTAAAACATGTAAACAAACCCCTGCCCTTTAGTCTCCAAGGGGCAAACTCTCCCAAATTCTCCTTTACTCAATCCTACATCAAAAGCATGTATTCTGCTAAGACTCCAATTAATCTTTAAGAGTTCCTTCCATCAATTTTGAATTCACATACCTTAAGGAGAAAACCATCATGGATCAAGTCTACTGCTAATTATGACCCATAGCATAACATTTTCCCCCTCTGTCCAGCGTAAACTCTGCAAAATCCATTATCATTGTAAATTATTTACTGCAGAGCTGCTGAACAGAAACTGCGCTTGTTGGAAATTCTGTTGGTACACGAAATAGCTTTAAAATACATTGCACCTTCCTACTCCTATTAGACTTATTACTTCATATTTCAAGCAGAAGTAAATATTCCCCTTGTGGGAGACTACTGTCTATTTGTGTAAGACTTAATGACACAAGGTAAATGGTACTGTTGGTTTGAGTTAGACATGCAATACACTTCCATAATGTGCTATTTCCCTCTGTATATGATGCAATCCTAAAGAAAACATGATTAGGAAACCCATTTGTGCTTGAAATTTCCTTTGATTGTTTTAAAGGCTATAGCTCAGATCAACACTGTACTGTTCTTCCTTCATCAATTTCCATTATCAGCTTGGTTCAGAGAAATCCTGTCCCAGGAGGTTCCCCAAGCAAATTTTAAGTGGATATAGTGCTCTGATGACAAAAGAAAAGCAAACAGAAACCTACCGATTCAATGCATTCTGAAAGACACTTAACATGAGTAATAAGTAGTAAGTATTGCATTCAAAGTTCTTTTTTTATATTTTCATTACAATACTTATTTTTTCCTCAAAGAACATGAGCAAAATATTACTATGGGTAAAGACTTCTCAGATCTTTACAATAAATTCAATTTTCTCAATAACTTTCCTTTTTATTAGGAAATCTAAAACCAGGAGGATGTATCCAATCTCATCTGGTCTTTCCTTGCCACTGCTCATTTACCAACATCCATAGCAAAGAAGGTTTGTTTGGCTTTCATGTATATTCAGTGTTCTGTTGTAAAAAGGAAGTGCAGTACTGAAAAAAATCATGAGAATAAGAACCATTGCTAATTAATGGACAAGTCATTTTTCAAAGAACCCCATGGAAGAACCACAAAGTGATTATCCCTGCATGTATTACGCTTTGTTCATGTAAAAGCTGGTGGGATGAGACAGCAGGAGCGGAAACTCCAGAAAGCAAATGGATCCTCCAAGCAGTGCCCTGACATAAGTGCAGTCAATGAGCTGCATGAACTGAGGGCTCTCTGAAAAGCAATCATTTTCCTGCCAGCACCTCCAATAGATGTTTAACCCCGAAAGGTTAACAGACTATATGCTGCTTTAAAATGTCCATTCAGAAAGCTCTTCATTATTTTTCTTCCCCCCACCCCTTGCATAATTACTATTCAGGACAAGGTTTCATCTTAACAATATGTGAATAAGAGATGTTTATTATTTTCCAGCTACTCATTCTGGTGCTGAATTTCACCTAGCAAATTATTCTTCAGGTTTATTCTGTCCATAATTAATTTATTTTGCTATTTACTCAACACACAAAGCAAGAAGGAATAAGCAATTTAAAGATTTTTAGAATGCCTTATTACATAGACAAGTAAAAGGTGTGTTGTTGGCATATCACTGCCTGTGATTCACTGCTTGAGGAGCAGTATAAAGTCAAGAACACAACACAGCTGCTCTCCCCAACCATATCCCAGCAAAGTTCATCAGCAAAGTTATAAGAAACCAAACTATCTCTGACAAATAGTTGTTGGAAATGTTGTTAAATGGGATTACTCTGTTCCAGGGCCAGGTTTACAGTCTGATTTCTGACAGAATCAGAAAAAAACCCCAAAACTTCTCCTGGACCAGAACAAGAGACCATCTAATTCTGCACCCTGTTCCTACTGCCAGCAGGAAGATGATGCCTAGAAAAGTTATGAATGCATGACAAGTACTTATGATACCTCCCCAAATCCAGTACCAAATACCAGTGATTTTCAGCTACGCAACTGTATAAATCTATCATTCACTCAGCCACTAGGGGAACAAAAAATCTGAACCAAAGCCCCACACATCAAAAGGAAAAAAAATCATTACAATTAAAAACACACGATACACATATGTGCAAAATTGGAATAAACTCTTAGTTTCTCCTAGAAACACTTAAAAAATACCAGCTTTACTCTGGGGCAGAGAGAGGCCAGTTGGAGCTTCCCAAGAGCTGCAGCTCTTCAGGATCCCGTTGTTCTCAGATTTCCACAGTTCAACACATCAGAATCAACCTCACACTACTGGCTTTGGTGTACATCAGAGTAAAACCTAAAGGTGGACAGTCTGCCACCGCCTGTTCAGGGTTGCTTTCTCCCTGTGTGAGAGTAGCAGAGAATCTGCCCGACCTTGAGAAAATACCATTTCCCACACATCAAAAGGAAAAAAAATCATTACAATTAAAAACACACGATACACATATGTGCAAAATTGGAATAAACTCTTAGTTTCTCCTAGAAACACTTAAAAAATACCAGCTTTACTCTGGGGCAGAGAGAGGCCAGTTGGAGCTTCCCAAGAGCTGCAGCTCTTCAGGATCCCGTTGTTCTCAGATTTCCACAGTTCAACACATCAGAATCAACCTCACACTACTGGCTTTGGTGTACATCAGAGTAAAACCTAAAGGTGGACAGTCTGCCACCGCCTGTTCAGGGTTGCTTTCTCCCTGTGTGAGAGTAGCAGAGAATCTGCCCGACCTTGAGAAAATACCATTTGTAGATGGCATTAAGGTCACCCCAAAAATGGTAATTTACTCTGGTACTCCTCCATATGCTGCTTTTTGGGGGACATGTAGCTCTCTTTTGCAACATCAAGAGACTTCAGAAGTTTGATTTCTGTTTTGGTAAGTACCTTGAGGAGCCACTGAATGACAAGATGGCTCTGGAGTGCTCCATATTTCCCTGCTTCTTGTGAGGGTTTTCCAGCTCTGGCTGGAAAATTTTAAATTCCAAATCTGGCCCCCTCAGCGGAGTAGAGGCAGATAAGGAAGGCTCACTCACAGTGTGAGGAGATAATGCTGCTTCCTGGGGGACGCTGAATGTGGCAGGGCAGGAAATGAAGTGAATGCAAAAGTAACACATTCAAAATTACATCTTCAGGAAGAATTTAATGGCTGGAAGTAAAAGCATGCAGTCCTTTATCACACCTAGATCTTCTTCTGAGTTTCAGCAGAACAGTTTCCTATTAGTAGTCAATGTAACCCAAATTCCTCTTTCCAGCTTTATCCTTTGCTAACTGGAAACACACAAGAGTAAATACAGCCTCCCAGCCTAATGCAATATTCTGAAAGGATTAAATAAAATCTATCTGACCACACATAATATCATTATACATTTCTCAAGAAGGCTGAAGGATTATTAAGCGCTCTATGATTTTCTGACAAGAGAAGCAAGCTACTTTGGGACATGCCTCAGCCTACATTAGTGGGATTTTTATACATTTGCCTCATCAACTGGATTATCAGAAAGAGTAAATTCATTTAGAGAGACAGATTTATTTTTTTTTCAAGTACTGCAACAGTAAAGCCAACAAAATCTAAAGAAAATTTAATTTAAAGATTCTGAAAGGATTTTATATATATGAACTTTGGTAATATGCAGTAATTCATAAAAATGGGAGGAATTCTAGACCCATCTGATTATTTTATGAGATTAAGTGAAAAATATAATAAAAGTTTACGTGGTTTTGTTGTTTCAAATGGAAGATAACATTTTTGCCTTAGTGAAAATGATCCCAGTATATGCTGCTGAATGCAGTGCTTACTCATTGATTTGTAAGATACTAATAGTATAGATTTAAGATAATTAAAACCGCCTATCCTTGAATTCTGTTTTCCATATTCAGATACCCTTATGCTTAATGCCATTTAAGGCGTAAGCCAAAATGTCAGCTTTAGGAACCAACGAGCAAACTGTTTCATGAGATGAGATTAAGGAAGAGTTCTTTAAGGAATGCTAAGCAGACAGGCCTTGGAGAAAACCACCTTTCAAAGAATAATTCCAGTCTAAGTAACACATGTAAATATGACTAGCTAAATATTCACCAACTCATTTATAATGGACTCCTCTCTTACCTTCTCTATTTTTATTTTCCTGTGTCTTTAAAGTTAGAAGGGGTTGAGTGGGAGCAGGCAGGAATTGTGCACAGTGGACACCTCTAGACTGGAGCAGCCTTGGGGCTGGCCACTGGTAACACAGCTGCTGAATTTCAATTGAGATGTAGGCAAAAATAAAAGAACATATTATATTAATAAAAAAGTATCCTTTTTTTTTCCCCCAAAAAAAATTTCATGCATCTTTTAATTCTTATTCAGCTCAACCTGCTAAACCAAATGAAATGTAGTTCTTGTGTGGCAGAAATCTTCTCAGAGCAAGTACTGGCACCAGAATGGTTTGTGATGATTATTCTTAAGCTTGTATGAACACTTCAGATTACATCTATGAAAAGGTATATATTAAACACCACAATAATAATCAGAATTTAAAAAAAATACTGGCACAAGGCCACATCAATACCAACTGCTCAGTAATAATTAAGTCTATAGGAATGTGAGAAGGGAATTACTAAAACAGCTTTTCAAGCTAAACTTAACATTACAAAAAGTCCTCTCTGTATCTGAATTCCTACAAGGAAAAAATAAAGAGTGCAGTCATCAACTTGCCAGTGGCCTGTGGTCCTCCAAAGCTTTTTGAGAAGAAAATGCTTTGCTTTATATTTGCACTATATGTATATTAGTTTAATTCAAATCACAAGGGTTGTGTGCAGGATCCAGGCAGGATTAGACCTTTACCACCCAGAGCCACTAATGTCCATGACAGATCATTTGATTTGGGATTTTTCATCCTTGACAAAAAGGATGTGATGTTCTGATCACTGGCTTTCCACCAGGAATTTAAGTTTTTTTAGGAGGCTGTAGAATGTTCTCTTAGGGGGAGGTGCAGCGCTGATGAGTGGATACTTCTGGCCACCCTTCATTGCCCACAGTTTAACAAGACCAGAACTGATTTCTCCTACATTAAATTTATGTTTTATACTTCCCCCCACCCCCAACATTTTGCTTATTGAGAAGTTCCTCATCTTAGTTTTCTGCAAGTTCTTTCAGGATTTAATTATTTCACCTTTAATAGAAGTGCAAGAAAAAGAAAGCAACTGCTCTTTTGCTGTATGCATATTTTGCTGTATGTTTATTTTCACCTCTTTCTAAAACGTCCAAAATTTATGACTGTTTGGTAACTTTTCCCTGATATGAAGGAAAACTTTAGTGACCCATAAAATTTGGAATTTAAACTCATTTGCTTTTTTGTTACCATTAATTCCTAGTGTAACCATCACTACTCACAGAAATTTACCACACACTGCACACTTTAACATAGCCAAAGCAACAGGCTCTGGGATCCCTCTGAGCAAATGACCTTATTGAATGGTCTGCTCAAGTGACTGACTTTTCCTGTTTTTCCTTAGTCATACAGGGATATGTGAAAAGCCTGACTGAAGGCTGTCCTTGGACTCCTGAAGTTTACCGGACGCAGCATTAAAGGAGGCAACGCTTAGAACTTGCTGGTTTCTTTTCAAACTGATTGCCAAGCTATAAAAGCTCAAGTAGGAACATTTATTGTTAAGTAGTTTTTTCCCTTTTTTAAAACCAGAAACATTATTATGTGCACATTAACTTACCTTAATGAAACATTTTCCTCCTTTTATGGAAACAGAAGAGCAAATAAGAACTGACACTATTTAAACCCTTACTGCCTATATATTTCATTTGCAATGGCCACATGGAGTTGTTATCTTTGCAGCCTAAAATTGTTTACTAAGATTTTAAGATCTGAATATCAACAGAAACTTGATTAATAAGTGCTGGCTATATTTCCAAAAGTAATTAGGCAAATTAATCTTCCAGATACATAGACTAAAACAGTGCCTTTCAGCCTCAATCAACTTTCTCTTCTTTTAAAACTTTCCAGATAATCTGCATCAAAAAGGACTTGAATTTAAATGGTTTGCCAGAAATATGAACAACATTTCATATGAAAATACATCCCTGCAGGGAAAATACGTGCCATCTCTATATGAAGATCCAGCACAGCCTGGATTGTGGGATAATAAAGTACTTGCCTGACGTCTCATGCTGGCCTGCTTTTGCCGCCAGCATCCTTGGAAACAAGAGCTGCATTGCTTGCTCTGCTGCAAACAATCCTTTAAGTCTTAGGAGATCTGGAAATTAGATTCTACTACATTACACAACCCTATTATTACCTTTCAAAACTTTTGACCCCAAGAAAAACAGAACCAAACACCAGAGGCATTTGCCTGTACTAAACCATTTCAGGGCCAAACCCACAGGTATTCTTTTGTTTCTGCATAAAGAATAAATCATTCTGTAATACGCCAAGAGGATGTTATTAAAGAACTGGCATAGCTCTATTGATCTTATCTCTTGGAAATCAATTACCCTCACAAGTGTCCTCTTAGAATCTGTGTAGATAAGACCTGCAGTGACCTGTCCCCCACAGCTGCCTGGACTCACACCCATCCCTGGACTGCAGTGACTGTGCATTGCACAACACCACAGAGAGAATTCCCAGGACAGGAGGCGATGCAGGAAGTTGCCTCCATGTCTGAATGCTGACAACTGGCATGAACAACCTGATTCCTGCTTTAAACCAGATCTGTTATCTTGCTGGTGCACAGAGGAGTGAAATAATCAATCACCCACAATAAAAGGCTTCACCAATGGCTGAAAGTACCTCCCACATGTTCAGACAGCCACTTCAGAAGTTAGCAGAATCACTGATTATCCGGTAAACCACAAATGATTAATTCACAGTCTCAGACAAGCTCCTATCACAGGGACAACTCCATCTGGTGGAAGTCTATGCTTGACTCAACATCTGGGATGTGGTCTACTGTCCAGATGCCTGGGAAGATGATCTTCTTTACATTTCATTAAATGAGATCTTTAAACAGGCTTTACCTACAATGTTTGCAGCTGATGTACTGATTTTTCTTATGAAAAGCAGTTTTTATGCATCTGGATTGATGGCATTCCTCTAAAGGAACTGGAAGATCTGGAAACTCATGGAATGTTCTGTCCTGGTGGGTTTGGGAGAAAGTTCTTTGGTTGAACCAGCTAGGCCACTTAAAAATATTCCCCTGGCTGGAAATAACAATGCATTTCAGCCGTACTTGTGGCAATGTCCTGCCATTTATTCATGCATGTTTCTTCAAAAGGCAAGTTGAAAAGTGTCAAGAAGTACCTCTCCTGATCTGAATATACAGAATTCCCCAAACTAATATTTGTGTGTAAACCACCTATATAAACAAAGCAGCAACCACATGAAAGTTAATTAGACTGAAGAGAGGGATTAGCTTTTTTTTTCTGCGTGACTTCTAAAAGAAAATACAACAGAAGACTGTGTTATATCGATGTAGATTAAAAATAGTAGCTACATCAAAGCACAAATACTGTCATAGAAAATCAATTAATAGATAGGTTTTATGGCTGAGTTCTTACAAAAACCAAAGCTACCATGAAGGAGGACCTCCAAATTGTTTTGCCATACTGTACTAAATTGAAACATCTGTGGCCATGAGCCTGCAATTTCATACACTTGGACAGATTACTGTACTTGTGTGAAATGCAATCAGCTTACTTTTAAAGACTTCACAGTGGTTTGCTGATGCTAAAGCAATCATAATTAACATCTGAGTTGCCATGCCTTACATACCAAGTTTGTATCAAAACCAGTGATTTTAAGAATTCAAGGCCAGGCCTTTAAAGGCTGAAATCTCTTGTCATACCTAGAAATGATTAAACCAAAATGATTAAACATCTGTTTAGACTAAAATACAGTTGTTCAAGGAGATTAAGAACAAGCAGCCAATAAAGCAGTGGGAAAAAAATAGAACTGATTGCAGGTTTGTCAACCTGAGGCAGTAATTTCACTGCTTATCACTGTTCCATCAGCACATCTTTATGTGTTGAATAAAGCAGTCACCAGATTACTGCTTTAATCAGCATCATAAAACATGGTGTTTCTCCCTGCTTCCTTACAGCTGCTCTAAGAGGAATAAAAGGTTTATTTGATGGTTGAGTTGGAAGATCTCCAAAGGCCCTATAAGCTGATACATTTCTACAGCTGGACTTTCAAAGTAAGCTGAGTTTTCACAAATATTGCCGAGCCAATTTTTTTTTTTTTTTTGAGCATAAATCTTCCTATTAAAAAAAAAAAAAAAACCCAAAAAAAAAAAAAAAAAAAAAAAAAAACCACTTGGTACCTCTAACACAAGAATCTACTCACTTATCCTTTACTGTAACATCAGTTGTGTTATCAGTAAGAACGAAAATATTACTTCCTTTAAATATTATTGGCTTAAAACCTAATTCCATACATCAGAAGCAATATTTCACTGTCTACAAATTACGCTGCTAAATTATGAGGTTACTCAATTCTACTTCTGTATTAAATGATTTTCACCAAAATAAAGTCCTCCTAGTTCTTATTTGCTTTCCCGAGGCTGTGGAAGAGATCCATAAGAGCAGAGCCAAGTGAACGAAGCAGTGAATGAGGGAACCTCTATGGCATGGATATGACAAAAAGTCTCTTTTTATAGCACTAATTGCAGCATTTTTAGGAGGTCTATTAACAAGCTATTGCTACTCATACTGAAACATGTGCCATGGTGTTGAGCACCTACAAAATTCCAAAGGACACAGCAAGCACCAACATCCACCCTCCTGCACAAATTTAAATAACAGCCAACCACCCCCTGAAGGAGAGAGGTAAGGAGAAAAGATGAGAGGAAGACTAGAAATAAAGTACCAAGTAAGTTCTCTCAAGTCTTTTTAAAAATAGCATAATTAGAATTACCTCAAATTATTACAATAACAATTAGGTAATTCAGCTAATTAAGGCTTGCACTGCTTCTCTTACTTTGAAACAGAACAAACAGCTTCACTAGATCCCTATGGATGCCAGGAATTTTGTACTGATGGCAGCTGCTAAAAAACCAAGCACCTCTCCTAATATCCTATTATTTTTTGTCATGCAGATGTCACTATGAGGTGCATCTTTAACATGGTTGTGTAAAACTGTCCCAAAAGTCATATTTACAGCTGTGGTGTGGCTTCCACAGTGTAAATGCTCCACATGCTCACAGATTGCCTCCTGACACCCTTAGTTTGGATTCAGCTCCTCTTTGGTGAGAAGCTTTGCCTTCAGACTACCAGAATAAATTCTCCTCTGGGGGAATCTAAATTATTATTACTCAATGCATTATCTTCACTTTGGTTATTGAACAAATACAAGCAACTCATTTAAAAAAAAAAAAAAAAAAAAAAAAAACACCAAAAAAACCCTCTCATTTCAGCTTGAGTTTTGTAGGTGTGAATGAGGAAGGAAAGGTAAAGTGCAACCCACCAAATTTAAAATACACAATTTGAAAAGTGCTGATTATTTATATTGTTAGGAATTTTAATCAAAGTAAAAAATTAACTTCCAAGAAGAATCCCAAGCTTCAAGAGTACATTAGACATGCGCTATGCGATATTGCAAAGATTCTAGTCCTGCTGCAGAAGTTAACAAGACAGTCAATTTAATTAAATTAAATTAAAACAGATTCCCATAAATCCCTAAATTATGCCTGGGAGTTCTCCAGTCCCACTAGGATTAGGCACAAAACTGTTTTACAGATATCTTTATTCTACCCTGCCTATTAAAGGTATAGCACAGCACTCCCAGCAACATTGATTTTGCAGACATGCTTTTATTTGAAAAAAAAAAAAGTGGTAAACAGTATTGTTCAATCATCCCATACTTATTTATCAGAACATTTGGAACAGGTGTGCAGGCATCCAGGACTTCTGTTCCGCACACACCTCCCTCCCGACACCAAGGCTGTCATCTGACAAGGACAGCAGCTAATGCTTCTGCCTTGGGCTTTTTCCTCCCCTCTGGTTTTCTTCTGTTTTACAAGTCCACATTGAGATGACTAATGGATAAAATCACCAAGCTCTGGACTGACAACCTGGCAAGAGCTGTGATAAATCACTTATCCGAGGCAGCAGTGAAACCACAGGTTGGGATGGGGCAGTGTTGGAGCAGCCCTCTTGTTAGAGGGTAGAAATGAGCCCAGACACAGACTTCTTGTTTATCCCAGCATGAAAAGGGCCCTGGTTTATTCCTCTTTACAGCTCAGCCATCCTGACTCCAACCATTCACTGGCCCTGGCTGCAGCAAGCTCCTACTGCAGGGTTCCCTGGCAGCCTCTGACTGCTGGTTATTTCCTGCTAAACTCTGACTGCAGGGATCAGTTTGCAGACTCTGACTGCAGGCTTTTACCCAGCTAGACTGTGACTGCAGGTTCCAAAAACAGGCTCTAACTGCACAACCAAATTGAGCTCACAGCAGAGATTTGCTCTGCCCAGGATCCTTCCTCTTCATGATTTTTCATTCCTTCTTCCTCAAGGTTTCTCCTCCATAATGATGATCCTTTCACCAGCTAACCCCCTCCCTTTTATCACACTGATCTTTACTGGATGCAGCTGTGACTCAGGGGTGAGGCTGTATTGGGTAATTAACACAGCTGTTACTGCTCAGGGGCCAGGTCACCTCTATTCCCTTCTCCTACAGCAGAGAACTACAGTGCGTGTCCTTCAGGCTTCTAAAGCTTATGCTGCTGCTCCCCATCTTCCCTCCCCTGACATTAACGCTAATTTGGTATGGCTCTGTGAGTTAAAATGAAGTTTCCAGGTACAACAGGTAATACATTCAGGTGTGTGCATATGTTTAAAAGCCAGCAGACAAATGCTATTTCTCTGCTTTAATGAGAAAGAACAGGAAACTGAAGACAGATCATTCTCAATGCAGCGATTTTTACCCAGCAGACAGGAAAGTAATCAAGGCATCCACTATGACGAAATAATATAGCGAGACTAGGAGAAGAGAAAAACCCTTGTCAAGCCTCAACTCAAGAAGCTTCAGCCTGACACACTTCAGGATAAGCAGTAATGATTCCTTCAGGACAGTAAACAAAGGGAAATCAAGAAAGGAACCATCTTTTATGGGTATGCTCAATACTCATCAAAATCTTATGAGTTGGTTTTATGCATTGAGGTGAGAATCCAATGCAAAGGACTACCTGAAACAACAGTCTTAGCTTTCATACACCCAGATCCCAAGCAAAAAAACAAAACAAACAAACAAACCCAACCACTGTATAGAAATTAAGAAAAACAGCACATGGGCAGAACCTTCTGTTTAAACTCCAAGAAAAATCTCTTGCACCTGACTGACAAAACTGAACTACCCCAGATGTCCACAAGGAGTTCTGGGGACAATTCATCTTTGTCCTCCTGAAGTGTCCCAGGCAGAGCCCAAGCAGGTTCCTTGTGTCAAAGAAAAAAAGGGAAAAATAAAAAATAAGGAATCAGCCATTAAAAAAAAAAAAGACTACAGAGAGACAGAAACAGAGGATACAGAAGCTGACAGGCCAGGATGGTGTTGTGTTCCACACAGCATTCTTTCATTCTGCAGTTGGTCACTCACACCAGGTAAAATGTTCCTTCTTTAGGCAGCAAAGATCAAGATGGAAATGACAAAAAATGATTTCTCACAAACTCCAACTTGTCTGGGGAAATTTAACCTTTTAAATAGGATTTGTTCTGTAGATAGTATTTGAAAACCAGCTATCTACCAAAGAGCTGTTCTCTTCACTAGCTCTTGTTGCGTCCCCAAAATCAGGCAGGGTACAATTTTTCTATCACTCTAACCCTCTGTTTTACTTTCTAAAAAAGAAAAACACTCCTCCACAAAAAAAAAAAAAAAAAAAAAAAAAAAAAAAAACACAAAAAAAACCCCCAAAAAACCAACCAACCACCAACCCATAAAAACCCTAAACCAAACAAACCCACAAAACCAACATGCAGCAAAACAACAGCAGAAAATCCCACAAACACCAAAGCTCTTTCTAAAGAAATATAATTTTTGAAAGAGAAAGCACAATTCTTTTTACTTTTCATTTTCTATCGTCTCCTTTCTATAAGTACATTCTGCCTTAGGAATAGTGTCATATACCAATCCCTACCTATACCTACAGTAGATAGCTAACCAGTATGGTACAGACCCATAATTATAGCCTGAAGGAGGTGAAAGCTGTGAAACCTTTCAGCAGTGGTTTAGATGTATTAAGACTGATAAGATGGGAAGAGAGAGGTGATGCTGGAACTTGCTCGATTTCAATGCTGAGTGCTAGGAATAGATGTTGCTCTCCTGTTTACATGAGCCAACAGTCTCTATTCACTGGCAACAGAAGAGAAGATCTTGGTTTTATGCACAGCCAGGTGAGTTCTGTAAATATTTTCTAGATTATAGTAAGAATGGTGTGTTTTGTTTGTTCTTTTTTAATACTTGAGTGCAAGTGTGAAGCAGACTGATCAAAAAACTATCCAGTTACTGCTTTTCTACCTAAAAAACATTGACATTCCAAGAGCCAGATACTTATAGCTTTATTCTGCCTGACATAAAACTGTGACTAGTGCCCAACATTTTGGACACAGATATATTACATTGTGATTAATCCGGCTTTATTTTTTGCTATTTCTCTTTGTGAGCAAGCACATTCTATTAAGTCAAAACAGGGGAGACAAGTGTGTGTGTGCGTAAAAAAGGGATAAGGAGGGTGAGGGAAGGTGTTTCACATTCCTACTTTCTGTTTCATATTAACTGCTTCATCCCTATTAAAAGAAAAAGCACCAGAACAAAATAATTCTTCTACAGAACAGCTATTCTCAAGGGGAGAGTTTTGCACCAAAAGCAGGAATGACACTTTCAACTGAAAAGAATTAACACTCATTAACGTTGGAACCTAGAGGCTAAAAATTTCATACTTTCTGTGCCAAAAGACAGTGCTAAGTTTTGGAAAGTTCAAGACGTCAGGTGTGGACCAGGGGTTGCACAGATAGGCCTTCAGAGCTGGTGCTCCACACATGCTTTTTCTTCCAATGGGAAGCACAAAAGAGGCAGCATCTCCTCGGTCACTTCCAGCCCCAGCCCAGTCTGTGCACAGCCCCTTCTTTTCAGTGATTTTAGCTGCCACATGGAGCATTCCCTACCTGTGACAGCCATTCAGGAGTCCCTGTCCTTGCTTCCAGTGTGTATAATTCGGCATTTACTTCCAAAATAATTTTCCAGACTAAGGTTCAAAGTGCCATCAAAAGCTAAGAAAATACAACTGCTAAAATATTGGATTATTCCCCTACACCCCCATAACCTTGGGTCTATGATGATACACTGGAAAGCTTACCAGCAGTCCAGGTTGCAATGTCCAGGTGCTGCTCTGAATGTATAAAACAAACAGTTTCTGATTTTTCCCCCAGTGCTGCCATTAGTATTCCTTGCAAACAAGGACCTGTCTCTGGTACATTAATGTGCCATGAGCTGTGGCATCTTGAAGCAGAGCTTTGCACTAAACGTACCTCCAGTCTGACAGCCAGAGGATGCCAACCACACTAGGAACAGAGAAAACCCAACAGATTCATAGCTCTGCCTCAAGAAAGCCAAATGCTTAAAATTCAATGTTCAATGCAATTAATTTTTTTAAAGGGAAACTCTCTGCACACTTTCTAAGAAATGGACTGTGGCAGCCACGTAAATTGTTTTCCACTTGAAGGCAGAACTTGGAGCCTATCACATTTACGACACGGTGACAACTGTTCATTTCTCCTAAGTGATAAATCTCACAGTACCAAAGTCAGCCTTTTACACTTGTTTGATTTTTAATAACCCTGATGTGCCAACAGAGAGAGTCTGAACCAGAGGAAGAGGCTAATGCTCTGTGGAGCTCCTCGTAAGTAACTGCTCTGTGCAATACCTAAAGTAAATCCATCTTGGGAGAGGGAGAAGGGACTGAAATGATGTTGGCAAATAAAGCTAAAATAAACCAACATAAAAACCTTCAAATAAACAGCAGTGTACTCCATTACATAAACTTAGTAAATACACTCCCACACATAGGGGGAAATATGAATAAACTAATAGGGTTATGCAAAAGTAGCTTCTAATAATAGGCCCATAATTAATCTTTTTTGGTCTTGGGGCTCACCTGTAATCATTCTTCATGTGCATAATATAATTTAATATAATTTGGACAAAAACTAATTCTATGCAAAGGACATGTCTTACAACTACCCTCCAATTGTGAGGACTATTTTTCCTCATCTAGTTAAGGCTCAGCAGAGGGTACAGAGTTCACTCCTAAGACAGGCTTAGTTTTGTGGCATTCTTTCTTTATTGACAAAAAAGTGGACAACTTTTGTTTGGACCACTAAAGCACAGCTTTCTTGGCATGAACAGATGAACTGGAACTGAGGAGAATTTTACAGAAAACCTTATAACATCCAGAAGATAGCATGAGAATTATTTTACTGTACTCCTCAACTATTTTTTTCCCCAGTGGTTACTGTATAATTTTTTTTTAAATAAGTGCTCTATAATTGAATCAAATAACATCTGTAGAATGAAACCCTTTATCTGACATTTTATGCAGTACTTGTGTGTGCACATGCGTGTCCATATAAAGCAACATATGTTCTAAAATAAGTTTTCCTAGGTTTAAGAAATAGATGATCCTGGCAGAAAAAAAAAAAAAAAAAAAAAATTAAAATTTCCTGACATCCTAGTCACTTTACAAGGGAAGTAAGAAAGGAGACTCTACAAAAATTCTACTCACCTCATTAATAATTTTCTTTTAAAACATGATATTTAGTGAAAATATTTTCCAGTTAATGAAAAAAAGTATATTTTTAAGCCCCTAAAACTAATTCAAACCTTCACACACAACACAGAAAATATTCAGGAAAGTGGTTCCCTCTTTCTTTCTCTTATTTATTCCAGTTATGCAATTAGGGAATGCCACTGCTGGAAGTTGAGACATTTTCTAGCATATGTTCATTCTCCAGCTTCTTAAAATGCAATATGCTACAGGTGATAACTGAGGCCAATATTTCTTTCATGTTCTCATCAGAATAATTAAGGCCTTTTGCCATACATGAAAAAAGTCTCCACCAGACGTATCAAAAAATACCTCGAGCACTGTCGCACATCCACCCCTCAAATCACAGCCTGGCTCCTCATTTTCAAGCTCAGTTCATAAGGAAATGTGCTTTTTACTCTGTTTCAGTGGGGTTCATTTTCTGTGTATAGTGTTAGACCAGCCCCCTGCAGGTTCCATATTCAGCCGTGATCAGGGTACATAAAATGCAGAATAATGTGGCATAATTGGGCAAAAAAGCCCAATAATGGCTAATATCTAATATTAGAAATGAGGAGAAAAAAACCCTTAAACTTTTAAATGAAGACAACAAAACGAATGAACTCGCTGTGCATTCTGAGCAGAATCAGTGGAGATTTTTCTAAGTGCAATTTAAATGATGATGTGAAGAGATGGGTTCTTTATTTTAATTCATATTACTGCTACAAGCTTCAGCTGTAGTGTTGGGAGGCATGAGTTAACATTCATGAACCCAGAGAGCTGCCTGGCCAGCACAGGAGGGTCCAAGGCTGCTGCAGATCCATGTACCCAAACCGTGGGGCAAGGCAGACTGGACCGGCTGCACAAGCTGACTGTAAGCTGAAAGCTGCAGCGGTAAATGCATGTACCCATTGATCAAAATTGTAAATAGAAACTGTCCCAAGTGACAGCAGAAAGGAGAACTAATCACTGGCCAAACTGCAGGGGAGGTGGCAGAGATGGAAGATGCTTCCACAGAGTTTACAAAAAAAACACCAGCCAGAAGAAACTGAATAATGCTTTGAAAAATGAAGCAGGGAAGTAGCATTCTTAAGGGAAACAGGTAGTTAAACTACTGTTTTTCATGTGGAAGAATGAAAGAAACCGTCCTTCCTGTGCACAGCACTCACAAATCCATAACAAAAGAGTAACAGCAATGCCAGATAAGGGCTGTATTTCACACCAAAATAGTAACTCTGTCATTACAAAAAAATGTAGTCAAGGGGAAACTGCATGGTAAACCCAAAGCCAGTGCATGTGGAGCTTTATGATCCATGGGCATCATTTGAAAGAAAACTCTTTGCTCCAGGATCTACGTAGAAATCTTCCTGAGGAGATGTGCTCTATCACGAGGCAAGACCCTGTGCCAGGCAGCTGAATGGGTTTGTGACACTGCTCATCTTGGTCTGTCCCCAAACTGCACTGGAGGCTGCACAGCTGCAGACTGTCTCAAACACACCAGCCAGCAGCAGTGACACAATCCAGGGCTTTTTATACTACTCATACACCTGTGCACAATGTGACCTCAGGACAACAGGCAGCTACGGTCCAAAAGCATTGCTGATCACATATTTCTTCATTTCTCCATTATTGCTTATGGGCTCTGTTATGGACATATCACTTCCCTTCTAGACTTACCTGCTTGCACAGTGTGCCAAAGCAAAGCCAGACAGAAGCTCTGCAGATCTAGTAAGATTGCTGATAACGTGTCATGAGCTTCAGTGACTTGTGGGGATTAGGTGTATTTAGAAATGCTATGTAATCTTCAATGTTCGGCAAGAAACCATGGTTTGGGATTAAAACACATAAAAACTTGTCAAGACTCTGATATACTTAATACCTGCTTAGCGACACCTCATTTAAATAAAAGATCCATTAACCTCAAAATGCTGTTGGTATTTGTTTCATAGCAGCAGTATGATATGCAAGACTGAGCTGGTGCTTGCTTTATAAACAGATTTTCAGAGTCACTGGCTGAATGGATTCAGATCTCAGCAGCATAAAGTTTAGTACATCCAGATATCAGGAAAACACTGAAATTCATTAAATGGCTTTGCATACTGGAACCTCATAAAATAGGACTGTAGCCTAATTTGAGGTTGTGTCTGCTCTCTAAAATTAAAGAACACACTAAATTAAAATGACTAGATTTTGTTCTACCAAGCATCCTCTGAATAGATTTTGGGTATTGTGGGGAAAATATTTGAAATGAGCCAGGTATTTTTCTGCAAGAATGAATATTAAGTACTGAGCAGGTGCAGTAGTTAATTTTCATAATGTTCTTGGTTATGCAGCTAATATAGCATTGCAAGTTTCATTACAAGGCAGAATAGATTCTAACAAATTTTGTTTTGACACTAACTGCCATTCAAATAAGCAAAAGTACCCTCGTTTATTTTAATGAGAGCTGACATTAAAAAACCCACATGCAAATAAGACAATATTACATAAAGGCAAAAAAGTCAATCAAATCACGAAACATAAATAAAATGCTAAATATAGGGGTTCTATGGTCCTAGAGTCACAAAATTATTTAGGTTGGAAGAGACCTTAAAACTGTCTTGTTCCAATGCCCCTGCCATAGGCAGGGACACCATCCACTAGAACAGGTAGATCCAAGCCCTGGCCTCCCAGGGATAGAAATATTCACCATACTTAAACATTAAAGACTGATAGTGAATATACATAATCAGCAAAGAAACTATGTACACACACATCTGTTGTATTGACAGTGAGTGTGTTTGCAGTCCCAGCAAAAGAGCTGCTGAAGAAGAAAAGGTGACAAATGTCCAGGTCACCAAAGCCAGCCCTGCCTCTCTGCCACTTTTGCTCAAGCACTTACGCCTAAAAATCTGGAGGTTCTGAAATAACTTTTTTCATCTTTCCCAATTCTTTGTTTAGCAACACCATTGTCAAAACCACTGCTCTGTACATACAGAAGAACTCAGTGTGCCACTGCTCTGGTCAGGAGCTGCACTGAATCATATTTTGTACTTCACAGTCTTATGTTTCCTCAAACTTTCACCCTTCAAGTGCTGGCTGGATCCCAAGCAAAGACTCCATGAGAAGTGAAATTTTCTTTATTTTCTGTCAATCTATTTCCAAGCATTTGTATTATGTCATGTAAATAACAGCATCATTGTATAAAACAGTGCAGCTGAAATGTTGTAATTAATTTTGATACCTGTAATCATAACCTGTAATTATCATGTAACTGGAGAACTATAATCAAGGTGCAAAGCCCAATTCCACATTTGATGTATTTCACAGGAAGAGCTCTGCGGTTACTCATGTAACTAGGAGAAAAAGCTAAAAGAATATTAGCTGTGCAAGTGCACTTTTAAAAGTCATCATAATTAGATATGCTCAACAAAACACAGCTGAAGAAAAGCAGGAAGGAGGAGAAAAAAAATGTTTTGCTGGCCTTCATAGAAATACCAAGATTTTGGCATTTCCACACCTTTTAACTGTAATTGTGAAGTAACTACATTAAATGCATTACAGAGCCATCATTCTTAAACCTATATGCATTTGCCTGTCTGAACTGCACTGACTCCCCAGCAGTAGAGTGGAATTTGTTATTATTTATAGATCAGTCAAGCCAAACGTTGAAGCGACTGTAATATTTGCTTGGAAAATCATAGCCATATTTTGACAACAAAGATTAATGGAGTAAAGCCCCTATAAGAGAGGGAAAACACAACGCTTAACAATAAATTACATCAATAAAATCATTTGCACTTATTGTTTTTTCACACCCACACATGTGCAAGCACAGAAACACCTGCACTGAAGTGGTCTGCCCTATAGTTATACTTAATCCTGTCATGAAGCAGAGGAGACACCAGCTCTCACACTGTTTCCAGTCCCCAGGGCTGTCCTTACAAAGGAGAGGCGATTGTTGCACATTTTCATTTAGTGTCTTCTGCCCCTTTATTTGGATGTCTCGGGGTTGCAGTCTTGTTCTTTATCTTTCCTTCATCAGTTCCTAACAGCTTCTGTCTGCTCATTATTTTTGCTCTGCCCTTTGTTTCCCCATCTCAATGTCTTTAAAAGCCTTTAGGTCACTGTGCTGGTATCTTGCTGCTCTGTGTGCCATTGAAGCTTCTTTCATTCCCCCTGTTTTATTTCCAGTGCTTCCACAGCCTTTTCTTCCTCTTCATATTTTACTCATACAAATCTTACAACCTGTATTACAGATTTCTGTTTTCATAGGAGCTCAAAACACAAACTCTGGAAAACACTGCTTCCCTCTACATTAGGCAGTTCCTATCTACAGAACTGTGCCAAAGAAAGACTGAATATTCATCCCCAGGAGTTGAGTCCACAAAATCATCTGCGTGCCCTTGATTACACAAGTTACAGAGTCATTTGTTGTTTTTTTTTCTTAAAAATTCACATAATAGACCAACAGTGAAAGCAAGCCCACAGGTGTAACCTCGTTCACTCCTACACGGAAGGGAACCCAATTTGTTCCAGCATTTGGGTGATTTGTGCTATAATGAACTTTTCCACTATTCTCTTGTTCTGTGATGGTATAATTACCTTTAGGGATATTTGTGTAGAACTGGCATTTTATCTGCTGAATAATTTACTGGTTGGTAAAGTTTAAATACGAGGAAATGACACACTCGCCATTAACGTCAGAGAGACAAAGGAGAGCAAGCAGGATCCCGAGGAGGTGCCGTGCTGCTGTTTCACCACCTCTCAATGCACTCACCTACATTTTCCAAACAGCTAATCTCATACAAATCAGGCAGATTGATTTTGAAAACAGCAGCAAGGAAATTCTGTGGATACCACATCCAGTGCCCTGTGCAGCACCTCGCCAGCGAGCGTGGAAGAGGCAAATCAAAGCTGACGCATTGATACTGATCAAAATGGAAAAGATCAAGTATGAGACAATCTTGTTCACAAAGATGAGCTGATGGAAAATAATTTGTACAACTTTCAGCTGTTACAAGTTGTCCTTAAAATAATAAAACTTACAAAAAAGTACAAGATATGCTTTAGCTACAATAAATGCTACTGAAATACCACTCAGCCTAATATGTGTGAATGCCATAGATTTTATCCATGCTGCACATCAGTCATGGACGGTCTTGTACCCCCTACTTGCCTTAACACTGAAATCTCTAGTACACAGTGTCACCCTCAAAAACCAGAAAACAGGTTCTTAAATCTGAACTTAGTAAAAACCAAACAAGTGGATTACGGCCAAAGCAACCTTTACATCAACCCCACTTCATCCATGCCCTGGGAACCTCATGGATTGATACACGGAACATCTAATTATTATGAGAGCTACAGACTGAAGACTGATGTCTCTTTAGGAATGCCCAGTTTGTATCCATTTCTTCCAGTGAATCCAGCCCACAACAAAGTGAAAAGATTGCCATTACCTCCAAAGGAGGGATTAAACTATGGCAAATTTCCAATAACATGCTGTCTGGAATGCTAATTATAACACTCTTTATATGAATATTTAATTTTCTATTGGGTCTTATGTCCTTGAGCTCAAGCCTGTAACTTCTATCAATATTAATGCCAATTATGCATTTGGATCCATAGAGATCAGAAAAGTTACCCAGAGATCTTAATAGTGCCCAGTCTTGTTTAGCTATATTGATTTTCAACTTAATTTCCAGCTGGTGCTATATGACAAGGACACCAAAACCACACATATTTTCAGCCCTTTTTAAAGGGGAAAAATGATGATGATCACAGTGGGTCTCATCAGCATCTAATACCAGGTAAAAGGTTAGTGAGTTTGAAAACACTGATTAACTACTGCTATTAAAAGAGGAGGAAAAGCTGGAGAATCTTCAACTTTAAAATCTAAAACCCACATCTGTATGACTATCATAACTACCCTGCTTAATTTCATCTCAAAGAGATGCTTTTGCCTAGAAATAGGCTTTTGAGGATACAACTTTCTGCCCCATAAGTAACTCAATGTGACTGCAAGTTTGAAATAAAATTTAAAAAAAAAAAAAAAAGAAAAAAAAAAAAAGAGAGAGCGAGAGAAGCAGTGGGAAATGATTAACTAGAAATGATGAATCATACTTTAGTATTGTCAAAGTCTGAGGACAAAATTCTATGACTTGGGTTTACTACTTACTCCCACATTGGTACATGATAACAAATACATCTGGGGGAAAAAAAAAAAAGCTGCTCCATTGCAGTCAATGAGAAAAAAAATGCTGTCAAGTACTAAGTGAAGAAGGATTTTATCCACTGGGTGCTTTTTTCAGATCAGAATTTGTACAGAAGTTTCTGGGTCTAAAGAAATTTTGAACCTGTGTTAAGCAGTTTTGAGGTATGTTGGTAAAGTGAGGAAATATTAATTATAATGTTTTTAAAAATGCTATTTCATCAAGCTTCTGCTTCACCTGTAGGTTTCTCCTCTTTCCCCATTTCAAATGAAGCAAGGGCATTTTTCCTAGTTCCCATCATCCCCTCAAGTCTGTTTGCAGGCTCACTCACAGATTTCAGCAGGCTGCAATGAGAGCACCTAATTATCACGTCAGTTTGAAGAAGGCTCTTTTAGCCAAGCTAATTCCAAAGGCAGACATCCTGCAAGCATTCACAGACCAAGCAGGACCCCAGCTCTTTGTCCAGCAGCACAACCTTAGCCCATTCACTCTCTCCAAAACGCTTTGCCAGTTCTTCCTTTCCTGCCAGCTGCCAAGCTTCCCAGAACTTCCCCGGGGTATTTCAGTTTGTAAGAAAAGCCACCTCTGAATGCAGGCACATTCATTAAATTTAGCAATTTCTCCCTTATTATGTCAGTGTAAGATGCTATTCTCAAAAATGCATTAGGAAAGTTTTGAGAAAAAACTACATCCATCCAACCTGTTTGTAGGACAAAAAAGAAAATTTTTCACCTTCATTTTCATGTCAAAAACTTTATTTCTGCTTAACTTTGTTAAAGTTTGCTAAACATTAAGAAAATAAAGCAAAGGGTAGAATTTCTTTTTATCAATTACTTTACCCCCCATGGATATTTTCCATTATATAATTTCAAAATAAACACACCCAAACCCACATATTGTTTATGAATTTCCATAAGTGCCACTTCAATTTGAAAAAAAAAGAGTCTAACTGAAATAATCCAATGTCTGCAGATCTCTGGTACCAGGATTTTCAAGCCTGAGTGACTTACTGGAAGATATCGTATTGTGCCTATGTCAAGCCCTTCATATTCCTCTCGGTAGTTCAAAGGTTTTGTTATTTGTCTGCAGCACAAAAATCAGTGCTTTTCCAAGTGAAATTACCTCAGAACATCATAGCATGAGCATAAACAGCAGCATAAAATTCAGAGACTAAAATTCTATCAATACAGCTTTTACGCTTCTCCATCAAAAATATCTCTTTTTCTCCAAAAGGATTACCATGGATACCTAGTTTTATCTTATATAAAATACAAACATATTTCAAACACCACAACTGAACAACAATTTTCTTTTGCATGTGGAAGACCTTCAGAGCCACATTTTTTACATTTTTCTAAAGGCTCGCCTTAGGTTGAGGTCACTCTGCCTGATATTTAAGTGGAGCAACAGCTCTTTAATGCTTCTTAAAAGAAAGGCAATGGTAAAAATCCATCGTGGTGCAGTAACCTCCCCAGTGTCAGGACGCTTTGACACATCACCACAGCAGCTTAAAGACAAGCCCATGAAATTGTGCACGAGGTAATGCTCAAGAAGCACTGCACTCATGTGTCCCTCTGCAAATGAGAACAAAGGCCTCCTCCAGCCTCATAGTTTGGCTTGTTTTGTCCTAATAAATAAATAAGATAATTAATTTATTACTGGCAGTTACTTTTCACCAGAAACTGATGCACCACTGCTGGGGATAAGCACAAAATACAGATCAGCAAAAGGCCTGAATGAACATCATCCTCTGTCAAATCACCCATTTCAGAAGAGCTCTGTCAATCACCCATCTCGGTATTAATTAAGATTTACCAAAATATAAAGCAAAGCACAGGCAAGAACTGTCCAAATACTGTCAGAGTACAACATAAAGCAAAAATTCCAGGTCTGTGCAGCCACACTGCCCAGAAAAGCCCCACATCCAACATTTTTTCAGTTCTTGCCACCATTTAACTTTTCACATATTATATGTGAAGCTTGCAGCTTAATCTTAAATTCTCACTTTTTAAAATTCTCACTTTTTAAAAACTCAATATCAAGCACTCTTCTTTCAGAAAAACAAGGTTTTGAACAAACACTCCAAGTAGCAAACAGTAAGATCATATTCTCAGCACATAAAACAATTGCAGAATCATCAGCCTGAGCTATTTTAGATTAAAACCAAGGGGTTTTTTTCAAATGGAAGTAAAAGCATGTATTTTAAATTCCAGACTTTGACAAAAAGTTCAGAGGGGCAGGGCTTAATCTTGAAATGTACAAATTTCAACCCCCAAAAGCCAGTAAAGAATTATAAACTATTTCTTCCTGCCTTTTCATTAAATGAGGAAGAAAAACTAATCAAAACAAAACCAAATCAACAGAGTGGCCAAACCCTCCACTTGATCCCTAAATCAGCCGTCAGTAGTTTCCTTCCCCTGGAGTGGGCTATGTTATTCTTCAGAGATGTTGAAAACAGGATTTGGAAGGGAAAATTTACCTCAGGTACCGATGCCTGGAAAGCACATAATTGCAACAGCAGCATGAAATTCATCCTTTACTCTGGCTTGAAGTGCTATTTGCCCTGCTGGTTTATGGTGTTTGTGCTCAAAGCTCCTTCTTTGCACACACAAAGGCTTCAACACTTACACCAAAAACACCGCAGCAAGTAAATAAATCTCTGGTTAAGGCGAGTAGGGAAGCTAAAAAGCACCCTTTTAATTGCTGAATTCCTAAGGATTTTCCAAAAGTTATTCCGAACCTGATGGTGTAAATGATAAAACTAGGAGAAGAGAGTATTAACTCAGGAAAGTTCAGCTCTTGTGTGCTGAGTTGCTGAGGCTGCCAACTCACAAGGGTTCCAGGGGTTCTCAGCCCCAGAGAGGGAAGGAGATCCAGCAGCTTTCAAGGCCTCATTACCTCCAGAAAAACACATTAAAAAGGAGCCTGTATACAGATCGCTACAAATTCTGTAACCTCTCCATTACACGTCTTTTTGTATAAAGAGCTTTCTGTTCTAAAGCAACACAAACCAGCCCTGGATTTGGAGTGGGGAGAGCTGGGGTGGCAATCAGAGTGGAACAGCACGTCCACTTGCTCCTCACTTTTGTGTCAGTCCAACACCCCAGCACACAAGAGGCTATAAAAGAGCTTGATTTTGCACCCCAGCATGATCCCATCCCCACAGCTCAGCTGATCTCCACATAGCTCCACTCCTGCTGCTGCCAAAAGGGCCCTCACACTCCGCAGAGGGTTTTTTTTTCTAATTAGCACTTCTCTGCCTTGTTAACATACAAAGAGCACTATGGCATATGTTTGTCAGCCAAAACAAATGCAGTGATAGAACTTGCAAGATCCTGACACCACGATGTCTCATCTCTTATTGTAATACACAAAGGGTTTACGTGTGTACGTTGTAAAAACTAGAGGAAGAGAAGAAACACATATACATACAATGAGAAAAAAAGAAAATAAATGCCTTTTAACTGTATTATATAAAAAAACATTTCTGCTAAAGCATCCATTAAATTAGAAAGTGGACTGTTTCTCTGAACACCAGAATGAAAATCACATCAAGCTTTTGTAGGTGGAAGGGCAGGAATAACTGTTATTTATTTCTAGAGACAAATGCCACTCTGATCCGCCTAACAGTGACAGGAACTTGGCCAGGAAGATAGAAACCAAAATGAAGCAGGGCCTTTGTGAAAATGGATGACTAAATTTCTATTGATCTCTTTCTACTTCCTAAGGAATCAAATTGCTATAAGACTCACTTTGGATCTCCCAGGTTTTTGCTCAGTCAGTTTAACCTCGACTCGGTGACCTCTGTGACACACCTGTCTCAATTTATTATATTCAAGCCTATGGAATTTGTACTTCCTTCATGTCCTCACTGTGATTTGATTTTCTCTGGCTGCATGGCGGGTCGTTAGGTTTAATGCAGGGCACCAGGACGCACACTGATTTGTAAGTGAACGTAATGCAAAGCGATACCAGGTGTTAAAAAAAACACAGCTGGAGCACAGGGGGCCATGGACAGAGCCAAAAATAGAACTCAATATTCTTCTGAAAGAGAAAATATCAGCAGGACTCAAAGAGTGCAACAGTAGTTGTGCTTGCTTTCTAAAATTAAACCTAAATATGGCAATAAATAAATTAATTTGAGTCCACAAGTTGAATGCATGGGAAGCCTGCTAATCAAGCCCGAGAGGAAGAAGGCTTAGCCCAAAGGGGAGACTGAAAGCATTCATCAATGGAATCTCTGTCTATACTAACAACGGGCTCATGTTTGCTCCAGTGTTAAACAAATATATTCACAGGGACCTGGACCTCTGCAACCCTGCAATTCCAGTCTAGTCTGTTACTGCCTCTAAGGGTTTGAGCATTGCCAAAACAATGTCTGCTTAGACTCAGAATTTTTTAACATATCATTCTAATCTGTTAATTTAGGAAGAGGCTGCGCAGCAAATTTCAGTAAGCTGTGAGTTTTATACCATTTTCCAAACTTAAGCCCAGCTAACTACTTGTTGTTTTACCTAAATCCTTCTTGAACTTTTAGAAAAGACACACACTGTGCCACTAGGCTGGGGGAAACCTTTTTCCATGTCACAGCTGACTGCTTTGGTTTATTGAGCCAAACCATCCTGAACACATGCTTTGCAGTCATTTTGTACAATCTCCTATACATTTTAATTCCTTTAGATGCGTTCTGCATACATCAGCTACTACTTTGTTGGCAATCCTTTTGCCTGCTAGAAGAACGGGGAGATCCTGCCAAGTCAGGTAAAACCTAAGGGACAGGCCAGGGATAACAAAAAATTAAAATAAAGATCCCTATGTATTCATGGAAGTCCTTGCTCCAGTACAGACATATCATTAAGGAATGCTCTCTAGGGGAATAAGCAACGTGCAGTCATATCCAAAATAAGGATTACAAAGAAGATAAAACTTGGTCAGATTGTATATTAAAACAAATTAATAATAAAGGGAGATTACAGCAAACTCCCTGACTTTTACTGTTAGTCCTTCTGACAGCATGAAGAGCGACATCTTTTTATTGTGTTAATAGAGGATTTCCAGAAAAGGGGAATACAGGACTTCTCATATATAGAAAGGATTATATAGTTAAAATATTGAAATGACACTCAGTAATTCTGACGTTTTAGACTTCAAACCATTTCAATAATCCTTAATATTTCTGTTTCTCTTTACCTGTAAAACTTAAGGATTTTTTCAACCACAGGATTGTAATACAGTAAATTATTTCCCATCACATATGCATCCACTACGTAGGTGTAAACATACAGTATTAAAACTAGGAAGAAGGAACTTAGAGCAATGGTTCCATAAGTTCTGTCAAAATGGTTTTCTGGGGCCAAATACAGTAGATTGACACCTTAAAAATGTGGGGTTTTGTGATCTCTTATGTAGGTGTTCACATCTATATTTGGTGTACATGCAGGAACGGATCCCTTGCACTACAGCACAAATGGGACAGACCCCTGTGTTGCACTGGGGCCCAGATGGGAAAATTCGGGTCAAATTCTCTATTTCCAGATCATCTCCACTGCTTTGGAAAATAAACACTCTCAGAGAACTCTAAATTACACTCTGTGATACACGTAATTCTTACATCACACAGAAACCATACTGGGAGGAGGGAGCATCCCATTATTTTGTTTTTGTCACTCCAAGCTCATGGGCACAAAAGAAGCAGCTATGTATCTCACATTCTGCTTTCCTTAAGCAGCCTCACTTATGAAAATGAACCTAAAACATCAATTCGGAGCCTTTTACAAATCATTTCAAGAATTAAATCTCTGACATTTTCCTTCAATCCTTGGCATATGTATCTTTTTAGAAACATCATCCTATTTTCTGTTAATAGTGAAAAGCAAATCTCGGGAGAATCATGAGAATGCAGAACATCTTAATGTTGATTCCAAAATTAAAAGCCAGAGGGGCTTCTTTTCCCTCTCACAGGTCTTCCAGCAAATTATTGATTGTTGCTGATCTTCTTCCATTAATATATTTATTTCTTACAGCCTGAGTGATTGTGTTAAATTACTTAGTAACTCTCTAATCATGTACATCTCCTGGGGCTGAAAAGAGCTTTGGTTATAAGAGTAATTTGTTTCAAATGAGGCCTTATCTATCCTAATGTGAGGGTAAGGGGCTTGGGGGAAAAAAGGAAAAAAACAAAACAAAACAACTTTTCCAGGATCATACTTGGAAGATCCTAAATTCTAAGCCATTTAAGGTCTAACAGAAGAGTGACTCAAATTTGTATCTTCTGAAAATCACCCAACAGTTACCTGTGAATACCTACTGCAAGAAAACTGGTGGATTAGAACAATCCTTTTAACAAAATAGCTATTAAAAAAAAAAAAAAAAAAAAGTTAATAGCTTTCAATCTTTAGCAACCCTAAAGTCAGACACAAAGTATGAGAACAATTGAGCCACAACGCTCAATTTTTTTTTTTTCCTAAGTATTGCAGCAGCAGTTTAGTGTCATCCTGGAAGCCGAGCTAGGCTGAATGATGCCAAGGATTCTTCCTTCACCAGAGCCACCCTTCCAGGCAGAGGCCTCCCTTTGCTGCCATCAGCACAGCTTGTTTCAACTACTTCAGCTACGTTTATGGATCAAGCCCAGACCCTTTATAGTTCTATTTCAGTCATGATAATAAACCACAACAGTGCAAGAATCCCACAAGATACTCTGGCACAACGCAGCTGCATCTACTGAGGAGACACTGGGGCTGCACCTTTTGGCCATGCAGGTTGCCAGCATCCTGCCATTCCTTTCAGAATTTTTAAAGGGTTTTAAGGCAGGCAAAGAGAGCACAGAAAATTACATACTGTGAATTTTTGATCTGCTTCAGTGCAAAATCTCTCAGGCTGAGCTGCAATTAAAGTACCAATCAAACCTCAAAAGAGATGGGGAGCTCAATATCCCAACAGGATGACCAAATGCTTTCCCTTCCTGTAATAACATTTTCTGTTGCTTGGCTTGGATTTTTTTTTTTTAAGCCATCAGTAGTTCCAAGGTTTAGGAAAAAGTCCTGGCACTCCCACTCATAACCACAAGCAGAGACAAAATCCCGTGAACCAAAGCCAGAGGATGCAAGCGACCAACATGGAAGGAAGAAGGCTTGATGCTGTTTTGATTTTTGTCTTTTTTTTTCTTTTATGTATTCTCTGTATTTGTTGGGATGTTGCATTCTTTACATATATATTTGGAGCTCTGTAGCCTATTATTGTATTCTAGCTAGTTTCCCCAGTACTTTTCAATGCCCTTTACCCTGGCAGAAAGACAAAACATGTTCTAAAGCCCCTTTCCTCTCTTGGTTCTTATAAACCAAGGCCAAAACCCAGCTTTTCAGACACATTTTCATCAACAAAGCACAGACCCATCTGAGAGGGGGAGGATTTAGATGTGGCTTGGACTGCAGAGGTATTGCATTACCACTTGTGCTCCTAACTGGTGGTTTTTTTGTCAATTTTGTTGATTTAGCAAACTTATAAAACTGTATTCACCCCTGTAGGGGGTGGGCTTTTGAGGACATTCTTCCATAACTGCCCCTGGAGCTCCAATAAAGATCCACTTTTATATTACCTCCCATACTAATGTTATCTCTAGAGTGTTGTTGTTACACTTCTAGGTTGAAAAAGGCATCAAATCCACCCACATAAACCCGACAGGTACATTATGGATAGAGATACAGAGGAGCCTCTCTAGGTTCTTTGAGAACTTGAAATAAGGTCATATGAAGGAATGGAAGTTCCAAGAGCTTTGCATCTGCTGGACTGCAGTCCATACTCTGTGCTGAGCAGTCAGTTATGAGTGGAATTCAGCTCAGACATGAAGTTACACAGAGAACACTAACTTATTCATTTTAAAGCCCTCTTCTTCCCCAAAATGAAATCAAGGACTGATTTTTGAACTGCAGAACAATACCTCCATGGCAGGCTGCCCAGTGTGTCCTACACCTTGAACTTTTTCTGTGATATCTAAACCAAGTCTGGAAAAGAAGGATTTGGCTGGGAAGTTTGGGACCTACACAGTGACACATATGTACCTGGTATCTAAGAAGAGGAAAAAGGGGACAGAAAACACACAGAAATTAGTCACTCCTGGTTTAAATAGAGTTCTCTCTCTTGTGATCAAATGCTTTCTTAAATCAGGGCTCCAAGCAACCACCATGAACACTGTTGGTGTGAAAGAGAAGTGTGCAAAGCTTTCTGCTGGTATGTATTGAATTAATCTGGCAGGAAAAAAAAAAAAAAAAAAAAAAAGCAGTTAAGAAAGAAAAATCTATTTGCTAAACTTGGCAGCTTTCCCACTTTCTGCAGCACTCAGCACCCTTCACGTAACAGACAGGTTCTGGCCTTGTGTCAGCAGAGCAAAGTGGATCTCACAATTCACCTCTCGCACCAAAACAATTGCACCTGTTGAGACTTTGCAGAAGTATCAAAGGAAGCAAAATAATTCCTTTCACAGTATGCACAACTCAGATTATATTTACTACAAATGGTAAGATTCCATCTAAGACTTACAGACTTTTGGCTATTTATTCCTGGATAATATGTGACATCTGTTCAGCACCATAAAATGGTTCATTGCTGTGGGGAGAAAAGAGGCCACATGTCTCCACAAGAGTTACTGAAGATAAAAGGAGTTTATACAAGTACTCTGACCGAGTGGGTCTGCCAGAACAACTGCCCTTGCCCTCCTAAGAGGATGTGGTTCCCTTATAAATAAGGCAAGCAATATGGCAAATTCTCTTGGCTTATCCAAGGAATGCACTGTAACTTCCAATATGCAAAATGTAATAGGTTGGCAAAATTTCTATCTCTCCACGCCCTCACCTGTTAAACTACAGGGTTAGTTAGATCTAAGTAGAGGTCTGATCTCTACAACATCAGCAAGCCAGGACAAAACTGCAGGTCAGCAGTTTTATTAGCAGGAATCTTAAGCTTTTCCAGATAGATTTAACTTTGAATCCAAACCCTGAACCCATAGCTGGGGGTGTTCAAGCTGTTTGAAAACCAGATTAAAACCCAAAGAAGTGGTAGTCACTGGCAAAGAAAATAGTTTCCTTTCAGAAGCTCTAAAGCTCTGTATCTGAAAGTTTAGATTTAGTTCTTTCCCCTGAGATACTCAGTATCTGAAAAAGACAAGAAAATTTGCAACACCCACTATGTTTTTCCAAAAACTGTTAATTTTGTTTATGAGACGTCCTTGTCCTAAATAATACAATAAAGTGAAACACATTCCTGTCTTTTCCCTTTTTATGTCACCAGTGTACTCAGGGACCTTGGTGCTAAGTGAAGCTAGTGGAAATTTCTTTCCTTCTTGCAGAAAGGGTGAAACCAAAGTTATTCATTTTTTTTTTAAAAAAAGCAAAATTGAATACAAGCTCCATTCCTCTCTAAAACCTGTGTATAATATTGCAGAGTAGCTTTTAGTTAACTTCACTATTTTTTTGTACTGCTGAAGTCAATAAAATTCCATGCATACTCTATATACAGGATTACTCGATACATTTTTGACCAGCATTGTACTAAGAAGCAGATGTTTTAGATGTTATTGCCATCCAGAGGAAGATGCCTTAAGAACACATTGTGTGTCTAGTGATGTACTTCCCCTGGAACAGAAAACAAGGCTGTAACACTTAGGCTGCTTCAAACTAAAACTTCTAATTCAACACAAAGTAATTAAGTGGAGCATATTATTGAATCTACAAGCAGCAGGTTAAGTGCACAGGTTAATTTATTTCTGTTATTTACACTGCAGCTCTGTACCAGGCACAAACCTGCCAGAGCATCTCAGCCTTCGAGCCTCGTCTGATCCACGCAGCTCTCATCTGCCACCACGAACATGAGATCACCGAAAATGAAGTGTTCCACTTCATTTGACCCTCTCTTGTAGAGAGATATTAAACGTGTATAAAAACTGCACATTTTCTTTCATTGATTTCAGGACGTCTTCAACCGAAAGCAGCAAAACATGCATTTCAAGTGCTGCCAGGCACTCAATTTACTGCTGTTCTGTGCACTAAAATGCACAGGGCTCAGAGAACATAAAAAACAAAGCTACAGACACATGCTCAGAATACAGAGGATCCCAAAGATAATTCAGCTACTTGCCAGCAGGTTTCACATGCCTCAATTATTTCCACATGTGCTATGCAGACTACTAAGGGAGAGTGTATTTACTGGTCTTTGTATCTCCTTTCAGTCTTAAGTTTTAATTCATCGCAGTTAGGTCTGTATATAGGCGTATATGCATTGCCATGAGTGTACATATGTGTTTATCAACACACCTAACCAATAACTAAGGCTTTTCTGCTACACATTTACAAACTTAAAGGCAGCTGTGATCCTCTGATCTCTCCACTGCACTACTCCAGCATTTTTTTATTATTATTATTATTTTTATTAAAATGTGACATGAACTCGATCCTGTACAAGTAGATATTTGGGCTTTGCAGATCACCTTCCTATAGAGAGGGATATCAGAAGCAGAGGGCATGGAAATATTCTACACATGCCTAACTCTGCTGACTAAATTAACTCAGACCAGAGAACCAGGCAGATAACATATTCCCCCCAGAAAAGGAAAGAAAAAATAATTAAAAAACAAGGGTGAACAAGGAATAAAAATAAAGTCCTCACATGAAGCAGAAGCCTCCATGGCCTCACATACTTCTGAAATGGGACAAAGGGCTTTAGTAAGGTTATTTTCATATTCTGAAAAGAAATTTTCATGTATTCCAGTGAGGTATCAGCTATATTAGCAAGCATAAAACTTCAGTTTCTCACATCTGAGACTCTGGGCTTGCTGCCTGTGGCCCTCCTTCTGCAAGATAAGTTTTACTCAGCAGGTGCCTGGTTGCCAACAGGGCCACGTCCCAAAAAAGTTCCTAAAAGAGCTGCACCATGTAAGAGAGGGCAGCCACTACAAAAACTTTTCTCAGTAAAAAAGGCATTTGTGGACTTGTAAATTACTTTTTTGTTTCTTCACATACGAAATAGCGGCATGTTACGCACTATAAAATGACAATTAATTAAACAAAATAAGCACCCTCCAAGAGATCCATGCTTATTCCCACTTGGATTTGCTTTGTTCTGGAGATAAAAGTAGTTGGAGTTTCTTGGAATGTTTTAAGGCACTTATTTCTTCCTCACAGGGGCCCAGAAATACTTTTGAGGAGATGCCAGTCTGGGTTGGAGAACCCTTAGTATCTGCCTTTCTTCACTGTTCATCAGATTTCCTGTGGCAGGAGTACCTAAAGAGGTGTTTCCCCTGAAATGTAACTTGTGTTTAAGTGCACAAACACTGGCTTTAGTCCAGGCAAGGCCCCTGAGTAGTTCCAAAAATCACATGGCCCAGGGATGACTTAATGTCACCAGATACTCTTCTCTGCTTTCAAACTAGACTCTGCTCTTTTTGTTAGCTGTGTGGGTCAATTACGGGATGGTCTGGATAGATCTTTAGTCCTCTCTCATCTAATTTCTATAATTGTTCTCAGTATTTAAATTTTTCATGAAGAAAAAGGTCTATTATTTCACTCAAATCAGTATTTACCATTAGGTTTACCATTAACTTAATTTGTAAAGACAAGCTCCAGATAAAATTAGAAATCTTGAATTATTCATGGTGAGGTCTACTAATTTTGCACTATTATTTCTTATGTGAAACTTCAATGTGTCACATCAAAGGGGTTGGTGGTTTGTTTCTTTTCGGGCAGGGAATAAATGCTTCAAAACAGAGTACAAAATGTACTCCCCAGAGGAAAAAATGTAGCTGTCACATTGAAGATAATGCATTTAATCTCTCTGTTACATTGTAGCAATTTCAGTAAGCTTTATTGTACTGTGTTTCTTTGTAGCAACCCTGCAAAAAATTCATTTACTAAGTAAGCAGCCTGATGGGTCCGTACATTTCTACCCACTTAACAATTAGATTAGCGCTTTCAAAATACTCAAAAGCAGCAGTCAATTCCTTTTATAAAAGCTAGCAAACAAAGGAAGCATGTCAGTCATTCCTCAAAACAGAGATGCCAGTTACTTTCTAATCTCCTCCGATTTAGTTGAATTCAGATTCAAATTACATATGATTTTGTAATCTTCTAAGTCTTCCCAAGAAATCTAAATCTTCTAAATCTTACTCATGACCTATTGTGTAAGTATTTAATCTTAATTTATTTTGATGCCTATAGTGGAACATAGCCTAGTACCAACACAAAATCCTTAAAAAAACCTGACCACGACTAAAGTGTGTTCCAATTTTCAAAATATTCTTTCAAAAACACACCTGGAGACAAATTAATTGTATGTATAAATCAGGCTGTAACATGAGAAAAAGCAGCACGGAAAATCACTTGCCTCTCATGTTGAAGCAGTTCCTGCAAACTCCATTTACTGCATGCTCATAGGGAGAAGCAAAGCATCTTCCCAGGACAAGCAGCTGTCCCAGGATCAAAGTGCCAATCCCACACAGCCTCTGGAAGGATTTGGCCTCTGTCTATCTGGCAAAACCATTCAGATATGGATCATTAAAGGTTTCACTGCTAAAAGTACAGAATGCTCTTTAAACAATCAAAAAAGATCCCTCAATATACATTAGAGCTTAGGGAATATCTGTGCCCTGGCATTTTATTTAATATGACTTCTTTTGTCCTTTCCAAAAGGGCAAAAATTTGACAACTATTTAATTCACAGACCACAACTGTTGCAGCAGTCAGAGGGTAGATATGGGCTGAGACACAGACTCTTTGTTTATCCCAGCATGAAAAGGACCCTGGTTTATTCCTCTTTACAGCTCAGCCATCCTGACTCCAACCATTCACTGACCCTGGCTGCAGCAAGCTCCTGATGTAGGTTTCCCTGGCAGCCTCTGACTGCTGGTTATTTCCTGCTAAACTCTGACTGCAGGGATCAGTTTGCAGACTCTGACTGCAGGCTTTTACCCAGCTAGACTGTGACTGCAGGTTCCAACAACAGGCTCTGACTGCACAACCAGACTGACCTCACAGCAGGGATTCTCTGCCCAGGATCCTCCTCCTTCTTCATGGATCCTTCTTCCTCAAGGTTCCTCCTGCTTCATGATTCTCCCCACACCAGCTAACCCCCTCCCTTTTATCACACTGATCTTCATTGGATACAGCTGTGACTCATCAGGGGCGAGGCTGTACTGGGTAATTAACATGGCTGTTACTGATCAGGGGTGAGGTCACCTGCATTCCCTTCTGCTACACACAGAGTCTATGCAACACTGAATACCTGTTTACAGGATGCTTTCTGTATCAGAAGCAAAATGGCAGCTACCATGAAAATAAAGGATGTTTTCTCCTGCTTTGTGATTAGGAGTATAAAGTTACACTGATTTTCCTGCTATTTCTGCTTTTCAGTCATGTTGACTGCTAAAATTATCTGTTGTCAACTAAGCAGGGCAAAAGAAATCTTGTATGGGATCTGAGACTGCAATAATAATAAACAGAATAATTCAGGACTTTGTATTTCATGCTGGAGGTGATTACCTGGCATGAAATGTTACAGTGTAAGAGGAGACTGACCAGAGCCAGTTATTCCCGTTACCATGTATATAGGAGCTCTATGCCATGAAACAATTTTAAAGAGTTAAGATTTTAGGTAAGGGTTAGAAGCAATTTATATTGATCAAAATGTAAGTTAGATTAGTGAATGGTAGGTTAATGATTATTAGATGCCCAAGCTAGAGCTAACTGTTATATCAGGAGCTTGTTTATAGAAAAAGTGGAGTAAGTGAACCGTCATAAGAACAGATTGAAACCACTAAGAACAATGGCCAGCACCTGGACTTGGTATCAATCAATCACAAAGCAGGGGACCTTGGACAGTGCCAGAGGGTCACAGAGACCTGACGAAGACTCTCCAACTTCATCCTTTGAGACCACTGACCCAATTCGAGACCACCAACCCAATTCAAGAGAAGAACTGCGCACGCGTGAAGGACCGATAGCCTCATTTTAACACAGAGTGGGGATGGGAGGTGCTGGGGTTATGCTGCATATGTATTGTATGTAAGATCTTGGAAAATAAATAGAGAGCAAAGAGCCTTGTTCGGGGTGGCCACGCCTTTCGGAGATGACTCCCAGGCCGCCCGTTGGTGAATAAATATACCACTTTCTAACTTTAATTGGTTAGAGGATTTTTGTCTGTGATTATATTGGTTTTCAATGACTCAGCCAAACCAGTACCAACTAAATCAGTAGCAGAAAACAGACAAATAATTAACAAATAGAAGTGATTTCAGGTGCAATCTGGAAAAAAAACCAAAACAACAAAAAACCCCACAAACCCAAAAAACCCAAAACAAACAAACAAAAAACAACAACAAAAACCAAACAACAACAACACAAAACAACAACAACAAAAACCCCATGTATTGAATAAACAGCTCAGGACTATCTTCCTATTTCAAAGTAAGGAAACTAGCAAGCTAACTGAATGTATTTAAATACATTCACACACTGGTTGTGCTAATAAAGCTTTCAGACAGTGAACAGGGCTCCTCTTAGAAATGACTGCTTAGAAAGTTGGGCTTTGTAATATTCCCATGAGAACAGGAAACCATGAGTTTTGGTGTGCATTGGGAAGAGGCAAATTTAGAATTCAGAGACCTCTAAGTGCTTTGTGTCTTCTTCTCCATCTCTAGGTCCCCAATTAAAGACAGATGTTAAACGTATGCTTCAGTCTATTTCAATTTAGGAAGTCAGTGAAGCATGAGCTCAAGCCTTATATTCAGCATAGGGATCACGGTAGAAGTGGGGAATTTAGTAATAAGTAATACTTTACTCTTAAGTAGCAGCTTGAATTAGTGGTATGAAAGTGTTTAATGTAGGAAATCACTACCATTAGCTTCATTTTAACAGATGAAAGAGCTGGGACACAGACATGAGTGATTTGTCTCCAGTCATACAAAAGGCCAATAAAAAAAGAATCTAGGGAAAAATCCTGTATTACCTGATTCTCAGTTCAGACTTATGGTCTCTCCTGCCATCTACTACAACTCCCCTAATTGCTATATTTAACAGGAAAATAACAGCACTATATCAATACAGACCCTGCAAACCATCAGAGGGGAATGGCTACCAGACCTGCAGAGGTGCTGTAACACAAATCTGCAGTAAATCTACCCTAACATAGCAAACAGGTGCAGTCCTTGATTGCTTTTTCTAGAGAAACATAACTTGAACATGTCAAAAAGTTGATAGCCCACACTGACTTGAGATGTCTACCTTCATTACACTCATGATTTTAGAACAGTTTCTGAATAACACACATACCTATGTTTCTAACCTGGCACAGTTTCCCCAGAGATGTTGAACCAGATATTTGTAAGACATTTTTGACAAAATGCATTTCCAAGAGTTTCCTCTGTTTTTACAGAATTTTTGCCCAACTTCAAAAAAATCCCATGCAGACTTATTTGGCATATTATGGATGCATGAATGAAAGACTGCAAGAAATTGCAGTGATGCCGAGGACTTGTCATACAACACAGAAGTAGCGCCAGCATCTTCTGAAAAAAAGGCCAGGACTGACAATTCTTTAATTTCAGCCTTCCTCAAAGACTCATCCTCACGTGCCATCTCCATTGCCTCTGTATTCAGGTTTCTAAAACAAGATAAATGAAATTATATCCCACGTCATCAGCACAATGTATACAAGACACACATCTGTTACCAAAACTGTGATGTTCCCTTATTGCTTAAGCAGTTGTCAAAACTTATCACTGCCTCTGCTATTTCACTGGTGCAAGATTTATTCAACATTCAAAAAAGATGAGGTGCAGGACTCTCAGTAACCAGTAAAACAGCTTTAACAACACCAGCATTTGTTCACCACTCGTAAAATTTAACCTGTACAGAGAACTTCAGAGACCGATAGAACAAAGGTGTTTTAATAGACAGAGCTGGCCACTAGACAGAGTGTTTATATTCTGTACCTGAGCATTTTCTAAGCCCAGGGACTGTATTTTCCCAACTGATATTTTACTATAAACCTGAAAACAGCATGTTAACAAGGCTATGCTAATGTTCATGTTTGGAAAAAAATCAGATCCTCAGAGTTTCATTACTTATTTTGTAATTATTTTAACTATTCCCTCAACAAAGAGTATTTTTGCTTACTTCTTCAGATTTCACAGTTTATGTACAGAATTGCCTTTTAACAGCCTCTCTGTGGGCTCCCACAACCTTAATTCATTTGAAACCCATATAAACCTCTATGCCATCTGGTAACTTTTTGCAATCTAATTATCCTGATAAATGTATGCACAATATTAGACATTTTCCATTACAGGGGTGACTAATGTTGCTTCTCTATTTACAAATCTGCCTGCAGATTTCTGTTACAGGCCCATTTGAGGAGGCTAACAGACTTGTTCATTTAAATTTATATCTTACCCCATGCCAAGGTTTTCAGCCAAGCATCCCTTGAATTACGAACTACTGTTTATTCAAATCCATTTCCTGTCATGTAAATTAAATATATAAAGTAACAAAAATGCCAGAGAATTTCTTTTGCACATTTTTTGTGTGTCACCAAGTGAAATTTTGAATAAAATCCTTGGTGCACTGTGAAAGGAAAAATAACAACAGAAGCTGCAGTTTCCCCTCTCATTTTGGAATTTCAGGCAAGCAGCTGTGTGTCTTGATGAAGGTTCTGGAAAGACAGCCGACTTTGAAGTTCACATCACAGTGACGTGATCTGTGCCACACATGACTTCTGGGAAATATGATGAACCCCCAGTGCTGCCTCCCCAAACCTCCAGCCCTACAACCCACGGCGTGTCCTGTGTCACACTGGTTCATTCCAGACAGCAGTGACACTGCTGACCTGCTGGGCACTACCGGCATTCAAAACCCTCCAGGGATAAAAAACCACTTGTGCATCTCTGTGTGTGTGTGTGTGTGCACAAGCGGCATCTCAGAGCGCCGAAGGGAGGCACCGCAGCTCTGGGAGCTCACGTTTGCCGCAGCTGAAGACAGTAAAAACTACAGTTAAAACCTTGCTGAGTTGAAAGCCGAGAGCAGCTTGTCTTGTTTCCCTCATCACTCCTCCGATTTCTTCCACCTTCCTCGTTTTCACATCTCCAGCCATGCTATACCCTCCCATCCCAGCTGGCTCCTTGATTTCGTGGTACATTCTGGCGTTTACTCTGCCAAGTGAAATTCGAGCCCTGCCTTTAGGGAATACTCCTCGATACAAATCACAGGGTTTTCCACCTGCAGTCCCCCAGTGCTTCACAAACGGGACTCACTAGGGAACTGAAACCAAGAGACCAACACCTTTAAAAGGCAGCTCAAAACAGAGGGGGCAGACCTCTGCTCTGCCCCAGCTGTGCGCTCCATCAGCAAGTGCCACTGTCTGTAGCCCAAAGAAACGTGGCATGGAACAGTTCATGCACCACGGAAAAATCTCATGGTCACAGCCTGGCCACTGCCAAACTTTCATAGTGCCTACAGAGAACAGTTTGTGAAATTACAAAAAAGCAAGACTGACAGAAGGAAGAGAGCTACAGTTTATCTTTATTTAGAGAAGAAAAACATTTTATGTACTCAGCTCATTTAACATCTACAAAACTGCGCAAGAGGGAGCTGGAGAAATGGTTTCTGCATATTTTACAGCTATACAGCTACTCACAATATTAACTCAAGACTGGGAAATTCCCTTAGGATTTGTCTTTTTTCATTAGTTGATGATATAAGGGTCACAGAACAATATAGTCTACTTTCAAAAGTGCCTTAAATCAGCCACTCAATGTGCTTTTGAAACTCATCTAAACTCTTACAGAAATCTAGGTGTTTTTAAAACTTTGAAATATATTAATTTATGCAAATATAAGACATCTCCTTACTTCCCAATATGTGACACTTTGCTGTGCTATAGATACTACATTTTTATAGAAATGTATTTAAAATGTGAATTTCTATACCTGCATTTCTCACCAGCAGTAAATAACAAAAGCAACAGGAAAAGGGTTTTTCAGAAAGAGGTAGAGAACCAGCAGTTGCATGGACTCCTGCCAACAATCCCCTCTTTCTCAACTTTGGTTCCGCTGGTTTTAGCATATTTGCGATACCATCCTTCAGTTTGGGGATCTGGGTTGCTGTCCACCCAGGAAAACCGTCTACAAAGATTTTTATGTTCAGATGCTGCGTCAGGTTGCTAAAGTGCAGAGTATGATGTTGGCATGTCCAGCATCTCCAAGCTTTTAATTTTAAACTCATCAGTCCCATTTAAGGTGCTGGCAGATAACTGGGTATCAGTGGGCTGAGCACTGAACAAATCCTGAGATTAAAGCTGCCAGTACAAAAGTGCACTAATTACACACTTAAAGATTTTTTTACTCTGAACTCCACTGAAAATGAGCAGTTGGCTAAATTAGACAAAATTAATGAAAAAAGAAGCACAATATTAGACAGGCACATTTATCCTCCTTCAGTTCAACCATTAGTAGTCTGTTTTGCTGCTGAGTAACACCAGGAGGGCTCAGCACTAATTAAGCCAGTCATTATCACAGCTAGGTGTTTACAGCTCTTAAACTTCTCACTCATTTCTTCTCCCACCAGTTCCTGAGAAAAACATTTGCCCTTTTTAATTCAGAGAGCAAACAGGTCAAAATAAAAAATTATCCCATTTAGGACTGTTATCCAAGAGATTAAAAGAGAAAAGCCTTGTACCTCGAGGCATCCTGAAGGATGTGCTGGAGCATCTGGGCCAGGGTGATGGGGGAGGGCAGCTGGTACAGGAGCTCCAACATCTGCTGGCACTGCCACAATCCTGGAGAGAATTCCCTGAGCCCTGCAGAGCTCATGGCACTCTTCACAGGGGCTGCAGGTAATGCTCAGACAGGTGTTGCTGCTACCCAGGCTGATGTACTGCAGCTGAAGCAGGGCTGGGAAGGTGGTTTTCCCTTGTTGCTGGGCGAAAATAAGCTTTCACGTGTTGTGATAATGCAGCAAGACGTGGAATGTCTGCATTTCATTAAATAACATTATTAAACAGACTAGCTCACAGCCTCGGTGACAGTACAGGGATGCAAACTTCGTGTTAAATGAGCACCATTCTGAAAGTAAACCTGATGAATAAAACAAGGAAAGGGCTGTAACAAAGGAGAGCTGCAATATCCATAGTGTTTCTAATTAAGTTCTTCTTCAAGCTTACTGCAAGTTACATGTGCATTTCCTAACACATCCAAAAGTTGTTTTTGAATCCCTCAGATTCTGAGGACATGTCAGGGAAGGCCCAAGAATACCCAAAGAATTTTGTGAAAATCTGAGACAGTAATGGAAGGTGCCCAAAAGGGTTTGCTTGCAACCAGCCCTTGTATTAAAAATGAAGAGGAACAAAAAGCCTAATGATAATTCAGGAAACAAATGCATCTATCAAAAAAGGCTCCTTTCTTCCTAAATGATGCATGAATAATGTATCAGTCTCAGGGTTTTTTTAAAAGACTTCAGCAAGCAACTTCACTGAGCTTTCTGATCAGAAAAATTATCTTAAACCATGGGTTTGAACTGCAAATCCCTTTTGTTTATCCACACCAAATGAATCAGTGTGTCTGAATTATTTCAGCCAAAGCGGACACAACTTTTTTTAGAGGTGACCGTAGAGATTCCAAAAGGAAAGGTGCCTGGCTTCACCAGGAACCTCTTCTTTACTTCTGAGCGTACAATAAATGTGCAATGTGTCAGTTCCAACTTCAGGAGTCCCCAGACACGTGGGCTATAAGGACTTATTTTTAAACTCTCAAAAGCCATATAAATATCGGTGAAAAGAAAGTGGTTCCTCTGTAGTATAGTGCTACTCTAATACAGAATATGTCAAGCTACTAAATCGCACACACACACAAAAAACCCCAGTAAGTTGTTTTTTCATTGCAGGAATACTTTTAATCTTCTTTTTCAGCCACTAAACCCCACTTATTATTTATTTCTGGGTTTTGTGAAGCTTTAAAAAAGAATTATCCACAGAAGTACCATATGAAACTAACTACTTTTAGTAGAACCATGAAGGCAATTGATTAAGTCAGATGATATTATTTTTAATCATTCCATTAAGTTCTACTAAGATTGTAAAATAAATGCTCTAAAGAAAGAGACATTATTAACAAGACAGAAATGCATTTAAAGGAAGGAAAACAGCTCAATTGCTTTTTTTCACTCTCCAAAAACATGCAAACAAACAAAAAAAAAAAGGCAAAATTTTAAATATCTCCCAAAACATGAAAATTACTGATTCTTTTTTTTTTTTTTTTTTTAACCTTGGTACTTAAAATCAGCCAAATCCTCCATCAGATGCCATCATACAAGGATAAAAATTATTTTCACCAGGATTATTATTTCCCTTCCACATCAAGGCTGTACTCTGCTATAAAACAATCTTCTAACTCTATCCAAATCAGCATCTGGGGGAAGTGAGACTGGGGAGACATAACGAGCAAAAGAGAGGAATTAATTTCTACACAGACACAGTTAAAGCAATGGCTTAAAAAACATAGTAAGTGCACTGCAAATAAGTTCTCAGGGCACCCTTAGAATAAAAAATGTCTCTCTCAGGTAAGAAAATATTTAAATATTCGAAAAACACGGCGTTCTGGGAAACCAGAACAGAAACACTCCCAGACTATTTGTACATCAGGAGAGGTGCATCTTCCTCATCAGATGGATTGAGAGCCAGGCCAGTCAGCGACTGTGCAGGTGCCAGTGCAGAGCACCCAGCATTAGGTGTGGTGCCATCGTGTTTGCTGCTAATGAAGGCTGGTCAGGAGCACAGCAGAGATACAGCTGCTTCCTCCAAAGACATCACATGGCTCCAGATCATCCAGAAACAGCTGCCAGGAAGCTGTTTCTGTTACACAACTAGAGATGGTCAGAGCAGAGGAAAAGACAGTTTGCCAGGGTTCAGCCAAAACAGTAAAAAATGCACCAGAGGGACCTGAGCTGGGTTTGCTTCAAGCTCCAAGGGGAGGCGGAACGAACTGCTTCCTACAGCTGAAATGTTCATTTGCAGCTCAAGGAAATATGGGTAGCTACAGGAAATCAAGGTTTATTCATGGAAAAGGACAAGCTTTTGGAAGTATAATGAAAAATCTCAGAGCCACTCTTTTTGCAAAACAAGAGCAACATTCCAAGTCTGATTTCTGATTAGAACTTTTCAGTAATGAGTCAGGTGGAAGCCTACCAGAAATGAGGCAAATTGTGGATTGAAAATCATTCAGCTTCCTCGGTAGGCTGTTATGAGCTGTGTGAGCAGGATCAGATGTGCTTATACCACGCTGATTTATGTCAGAAGCAACAATCATGACTTAGCATAAGAAAAATTTGTACAACCTATTTTCCTGCAAGAGCCAGCAGTGTGTAACCATTCTTTTTCACCTGCTGTGCAAGTGTCTTAACATCTAAACTGCACCCTGTGTGCAAAGCCATGTAGCACTGAGTAAGGAATGATGATCAGCATTTGAAGTCCATCATGCTCAGGTCACAGTGAGAAAGTCATAAATTGGCTATGACACTTAATAGTATTAAAAAAAAACCTATTAAAATATAGATCAAGCCAATAGTGAGAGATGAAAAAAGTAGGAGTCCAGCCCTAAAACCCTCTTAAAACACATACAGCAGCATTCTTATTTTACATTGTCCACACCCCCATTACTTGCCATTCAATAAGATCAAAAAATATGTAGTATCTGTCAGCATACAAGTTCCTTTACCCTCAAATTCTGAAGGCCCTGCTAGAATATTCTTTAACCTCACATCCCCTTAGAATTCACTGGACACAGGAAGAAGTCCTTTATTATGGAAAAGCTGGGAGTTGAAAGGCGAAGAAGGGGATATTTTTATACTGATTCAGTTTTATCCAGCCACCAAGATGCTGCCACAATATTTCAGGATTCCTCTTGAATTTAACCCTGTCATAAATTCCAGGCTAATGGGGAAGTTGCTCCTGTGAGCCCTCATAGCAATGCTGCCCTTTTGTCTTCATAAAGTTTCAAGTGCTTCTCCAAACATTAAGGGTGGATCCAACTTTATCGGTTTTTCACCAGTGACTAGTTTTCATTGTAGGAAGACAATTTAGTTATCAAGTCACAAACCACTCTTCTCATTTTGGGGACCTCTGATTTAAACAACACACACGTTCAGCACTGATTCCCAGGCATTCATTTACTGATTATTTCATTATCAGCCAAAGAGCAAATATGGAGAGGAGTTAGCTGGGTTTATTGTCAAGCTAATTACTTTTCCTATGCCTTTGTTTAAATTAAGTATGAATGTGTTGACAACAGTGCTCGTCCTCAGCGATTTGTTATTTGATGTTGTTTCAAGTATCAATTGTACATTATTAAAAATTGTAATAAAATGGTGGCGCTTGAGTGCATACATCCATACAGACTTTCTTTAACTGGGGGGAGGGGGGGGTGAAATAACCATAGGCAGTAAATACAGTTCTTTCAATCAAATTAGTTAGAATACTTAGTTTGCTGCCTTGGTGAATTTGCTTAAATGCTTCCCTAAATTTTATTGACAGTATAAAGCTCGTTCTAACGGCCAGCTCTTCAGTATATTAAAAGAGCTCATAAATGAATATAAAATATTAAAGAAGGTTGTCATTTATTACAGCTAAAATCAACTGTATGTGCCGAATTCTAATGCAATGGTTATCAACCCTTCCACAGCCAGCACTGCAGAACTCCACAAGAAAAGTGTCTCAAGGCTTGTATTTGCATAAACACTTTCAGATCTTTTTCAGAATTGCAGGCAGATTATTATGTTTAAACCTCTTATCTAACTATACAAGAATTATTATTTTTCAAGTAGTGTTTTATATGAACTCACTATTCCTCAGACTAACACAGTTCCACACCATTAATTCCATAATCATGGCTGAGAATTTGCTTCTCACATCTTCATTCATATGCAAACACACATATCCCATCAACAACTGCAGCATTAAAAAACAAAAAACCAAAAACCAAAAACCTGAGGCGGTCATTGAAAAGACCGTATCAGTCACATTAATGATTTCATCTGCTATTATACACAAAAGCACGTGTTTTTACAATTTCAAAAGGAAAGGGTAGTTTTTATTGATTTTTTGTTGGAGAAAGGGAGTGGTAGGATTAATGAGTCCAGGAGGACATGCCTTTCAATATTTCATAATGCCATTTTAGGCACTTAATTTAAAAAATAACAAAATACTTAACTTTCACTTTTTAAAAAATCTCCAGATTCAAAACAGAGACTGTGCTATAAGAGAACCATAGAAACCAAACCCCAAAGTATTCCTAAATTCAGTCTGTTAATTCACTCTTTAAAGTTACATCTTCTCTCTACCGTATTTGATTATTTGTACATGTAGTTCTATACAGCCCAATGTTACTCGGTTTTCCTGACAGCTCCTGGCAGCAGATTTCCTAAATTGTTATGCATCACTTAAGATCTGGAGAAAAAAATAATTAATTATACAACTGCTGCCAACCAGCAACATTCCCTCCCCCCCACCCCCCCCCACTTTTGTACAATCACTTACATGTGCAGAAATCTTCTGTTGTGAGAGTTACCAAGAACAGAGGTTTTACACCCAAGTTACAAAAATCACAAGAAAGCTAAATAAAAAATAAAAAGCCAATAAATCTTCAGCTACAGTGATGTGAAAGTGACTCTATGATTCCTTCTGCCACTCACAATACATTTTTAACATGCATGTATTCAGTAGGGAAATGCTTGTACAAAACTCCCCAAACTGTGTTGGAGGTGGGGAGAGTCAGAGTCACCATGGCCAAGAATACCCAAGTGGGAAAAATGAGAACACCTATTTGGCAGGCTTGGGGGAGAAGTGACATACACCTTCTCCTTATGCCTCGGAGAGGAAAAAAAATCTCATGAGCTTGGATCCTTCTGCAAAGTTTCCCTTTGGTTCATGATTTAGAGCAGGTTGGAATGAGCTGAAGGCCATGCTTCATAACCTTTGGCACATCTGGAAGTGCAAACCTCACAGGGTTCTGGCACCACAGCTTTAGCATCCCCAGTCGAACTGGGATTTGGTTCTGAGCTGGTTGTCCAATGGAAAAATTCCTTAGCTGAAGAATAAATGAACTAATATATTTCTACTGATTTCAATTCAATTACTGTCCAAATAAGAATTTCTGAAGCTGGATACTACAACTGATCACATGCCAGTTAAAAATAATCAAACAAAGCACTGTACATTCCTTACCTCTTTTGCTTCACTGAAGCATAAGCCACCAAAACAACGAAAAACCCCCACACAACTCATGCTAAGCAATGATTTCTGTATCTCTTTCTTTCCTGACATATTTCTAATCTACAGTTGAGCAAAATAGTTAAATACCCAGTGGTCTCACTCTGAATTGGGTCAGGCTCTTGACCTTGTTTTATGACCTGCTCTTTTCTTGAGAGCAAAGTGACTTCAGTATTGATTTCTCCAAAGGATATGGAGTGAAAAACATGAAGCCGTTCCATTCTGGTAGTCCACATTGACAATCAAATGCTTGGTGCTATAAAAACACTTTCAAATCCTTACTTAAATTTGGAAATATTTGATCTGTGACTTCAGTGAATGCCTGGCTATTTACTAGTGCACGAATAACCTCCACAAAGGCAGAGCAGAGAAGAGAAACTTGAACTGGAGGGGGTTTTTTTCTACAAAGCATAAGCATAAATTTAAAGCATCCTGGTTAGTGCCACAAGGGTGGCAGCAACACTAGAATACAAATGGGTTGGGCACAACTGTAAAGACTTGATGAGGAAGCAATAAATGTGCTGTGAAATACAAAACTTCATTCATTCACCAAGAAAAAAATACCTACAAAACAGAGGTACTGCCAGTGTTCACCAAGCACTTCAGCAATGCCTCCATTGACCTGCTAGCTTGCATAGCAAGGGAAAAATTAAAAGTTAATTTCCCTGTATTAAAAAAAAAAACAAACCAAAACCCCGGGTTAATTTTGTCAGCAAGGCAAAAGCTGCTCCAAGTTAAGCCTGGCATTTTTAGAAGATGTTCTGAATGGCACTGGCATGACAAAGATCAAGAGACGGCGACTAATTTTTTAAAGTGTTGTTTCAATTAAGTGCCTAACATTTGCAATTATGGAGTTTTGAGAAGCTGAGGCAACAACATGTTCTCATTAATTTATCCAGCAATAACAGTTTTGGCACGAGGCTGGAATCACGGGCCAATAAAACAGATGAGCAGGAAGAGCTGTCTCTCACTGAAAAGACAATTGGCCTCAGTAGGCTTTCTTGCAAAGTCCATAACTAATTAAAGTATTTACACAGACTGAGAGATTGAGGGCCTTTGCCAACCTTTTGGGATGTGTTCATGGGAGGGAGGCAAGTGTCCAGGAAGAGTACAAGGAAAGCATTCTGTGTGGTTACACACACACATTTCTCGTTTTACTACAGAGAGTGAGATACAGGCAAAGCAATAAAAAACTGACACCAGTGTGCAAGAAAATACTAAATCTATATTTGTCTCACATTGGATTTTTATTACAGGCAGTATGTGCCTTCCAAACTTCACAGTCAGTATATGCCCTCCAAAATGTTTACAAATATTTTGTTATCAATTAGCTCATAAAATTTTCTCACAAAGTACCCTGAGGTAGTGAATTGGACCACTGCTGATGAAGTTATGGAGAAAGATCAACTAGTCTCTGCAAACTGTTTTTGAAGTGCATCACAAGAGCTTCTCAAAGGTGTAAGCATGTTTTTTCAATACCTTCTGCCAAAAAAATACTGAGTCACCATTTGAGAAAATAAACCTGCCTGGAGGCTTTGCTGACATAACAATGCTATTTATTAATTTTTTACAGGATTAATTTCCGCAACAAATAATCCCTGTGGGGCCTGGCATCATAAACATTCCAGCAGGTACAGTTACACTTCAGGAAGTCAAATTTAGGCAACACTATATGAGATATGGTACTTCCCCACTTTCTTGAAATTGTGGAGACAAGATTTTTAGAAATATTTATATACTTTCACACTTATTTTAAAATGAGATTTATTGCCTGTTAATTAGTTGAAATTATTTTCAAATGAATACTGATTTTTATCCTCTGGTAATTCAGACACAACATACATCAAAACATCCTGGCATAAGTCCTAAAGTTGCTAATTAAAAGGTAAAAGCAATATAGTTTGAACACGTACCATTTGGTTTAATTTGACATCATTTAACATACTTGTGCTTATTTAGACCTATTGCCATTTGCAGCAACTTGATAAGAGAATGTTCATTCCTTTTTCAATGATGCCTGAGCCTCTTTAAGAGAGTGAGGCAATATATATCAGTATGAACTTGTCCAATTTCTGCTTTAAGTGGGAAGAGCCAAAACCACCTTCATGCAATCATGTCCAAAATCACAAGCACAACTCCCTTCATTCTGAGCACAATATTCTGTTACAGAGATCAAGTTAGAGTTTATTAAATCTGTGATTAACCTATTTCTGTTTAAGAGAAAGTGATGATGCCTGTCTAGGTGAAGATTTTAACACCAGATCTCTGAAAAACTGAAATACATATTAGATTCACGTATTTAACATTTTGTCCCACAATTCCACATCTTACCAACCCTTTTGGGGCTTTACTTCTCTACACGTGACCTTTTTAAGTAAAGAAATGCAGTGACAAATAATGAAGTGGAAATGCAGTGAAGAAAAAACATGTGGATACCTCAGGACTGAGGAGGTTTACTTCTCAGCATTTACTCTTTCACTACTTTACTTCCTGTCTCTTTCCAATGGGAGATGGTGATGAAAACTTAAGTGACCAGACAAAATTCCCTTCTGCAGGACGATAGAATACCCCCCTACCGTCCCTGTACCCCAGTGAGCACAGGGCAAATTAATGTAGATACTTTTGTATATGGATACTGACATCCTCATGTATTTCCTTGTCTTGGGAGGAATGGATGAGAATGGAGAAGGCTAAGGAGCAGGGAAAAAATGTCTCAGTTTTTTGATTTTCCAAAATCCTCTGAAACAATTCTTGTTTAAGTCAACAAAATTTTGACTTCTTTTTCTCCTGTGACCAGTTAGACAGTGGCAGCAGACTGTGAACAAAACCATCCCACTGATGCCTTAAGTTTTAACTTCCATGTTTTTCAGGTTCTGTGCTGCCTAAGGGTGCAGTACTGAGCCTCGTATTAAGTGTTAGAATAGGATGCTCCCAATTGCCACATAATATCTTTGAGCCAGTTGTTATGTAGAAGAGAGACTGAATCCAGTCAAAGAAGAAAACATCAAATGTAGGGAAGGTGCTTAAATCCTGAAGGATATTCTTCCATCACTCAGTGCTATAATCCTTATATGGTTATTTTTGGCAACAAGAACCTACTTTTTTTTCATTAAGCATAAACAAGGAATAATCTCTAAGTTGACCTTTGATCAGCTTGGCAGTTCTTAACCTTGGGAGAGTGTTAGGACTGAGAGGACTCCAGCTGCCTGTGCCTCAGCCACAACAGAACAGCAGAGCTATTCCCAGAGAGTTACACTGCTCAGCACACACAGACACTGCCCCTTCTTCCTAACAAACCCTACTTCTACAACAATTAAAAGATAAGAGAATAAATTCTGCCTGTAACTTGCTTTTATTTTAGTGTTTGGAATTTTTTTTTTTTTAGGTTTGGGGTTTGGTTTTTTTTTTTTGGGGGGGGGGGTGGTGTTTTTTGTTCTTGTTTGTTTGTTTGTTTTGATTTTGAGCATTTACCCTTGATTTGATTCTCAACAGATCAGCTGTTATATTTAAAACTAGAATATCTTCCTGATCCTGATCTGTGGGGTCCAGACTTGCCTCTTTCCTTGGCTGCAGCTCCATGCAGAGCAAATTCAAAGCACACCTGAGCTGGTAGCTATTGTACACCCCAACAGCAATCCCAGACAGGAGAGATTCACGGTACAAAGAAAATAAAACATGCTTTTACTCAGTGTTTTCTCAATCACATTTCAATAGCTACCATATGAATCCAAGAACTCAGCTTACTTCTATTCCCATGTCTGTTACCCTGGTTTTTCTGAGTTTCTTTATTAGCCTTTTGATTTTCATAAATGGAGTCAGATCTTTTAGTTACTGTAGAATATTAGAGCAGTTTTCTACCTTTCCCACAGAAGTAAGATAAACAAATCCTTTGTTTTTCATTCTCTGTCCTTTGTTTGCATATTTCTAACCTGAAAACAATTGTAACTGACAATTGGTCTGGTCACTGAGGCTGAGGGGTAGAAACCCCAAAAAGCCAATCTTCTGCTAGACCCACAAATGTATAAAAAGTAAAAAAATAAACAAAGGGGTCTTCTTCTCTCCACTCTTTCAGCTGGGAGCTGGATCAGAAGAACCTCTGCGAAAATCTCTTGTCTGCGTGTGATTGCTTTGTGTGTCTCGGTGACACGTCCTCAAAATTGGAAGTCCTGGCTATCAGCATATAACAGGAGCCAACAATTGCCTTATACTGATCTCTCTTTGAATGCTCTTTCTCAATTTGTCTCTGGTAAATGTTCCTATAAAGAGTAAAAAAATGCAACCTCATAAATGAAATTTGAATGCTGTTTCTCCCCCTCTCTGCAGACTAGATTTCACTATAATTATTAAAAAAAACCCAAAAAACCTCAATCCAAATAGCCTGCTTGTGGTATTTATGTCTTGCCAGTAGCCACAGTACTAAAGAAGTGGGGGGAAAAAAAAAAAAAAAAAAAAATTGCAGAAGCAGAATGAATTTTGGCTCCTCAAAATGAAATAGAGAAAAGAGGCGGTCAGTTACTACAAATGCCTCAGGAAGATGAACATCAGGGGTGGAAAAGGCAGCACCAAGACAAGAACAAGAGAGGCATCAATACATTCTGGCAGTGAAGGATAGGGCTGCCAGTCTGGAGTGCTGGGTTCTAGAACAGCCTCTGAATGGGAAAGACAAGACACACCAGGCGATGCTCTGTGATCCAGCTGTTGTTGATGGGCAAGTCCGGAAGTTTCCTTTGCCTGTGTTCTCACCTCTTTATGGCTTGCTCATTGAAAAGTCCCCACACAATGTAACTGTGATGAAAGAGATAATGCAGCACTCCTCCCTCTGGGGATATTCAGGTGGGTATGAACACCCTGTATTCCATTTTAAAGATGAAATTCCTTCAGGTTATTCAGAGCAGGTCACACAAACTTACAAGTATTCACTTTTACCTCATACAGACACAGAAAATATTAACAGGCCTGTAAAGCCTCACTTTAATAGCAAAACCTGCCTGTTGAACTTGAGTTTTTCTTTCTGGGCTAGGCTGCTCCTGAACGAATATAAATGATACTGTGACAAATCAGTTCTCAGGTGACAAAAGCACAAGTGCAGCAGCCAGGTACACACGCTGTCAGAACCTCCTATTCCAGGGAGGGTGGTGGGAGGTTGTTTTGGACACTTGCTGTTCTCTTTGATCCTCTAATAGCAGTTGGGAACATAGCCAAACCCCTGCGCTGTCGGTGACAGCAGGCTGACAAATACTTTCTATCAGAGTGATTGATAAACTCTTTGCCATACTTAGTAATTGTTTTCCCCCAACTTCTGAGCTTTATTTCTACCCTGCCTACACAGTCCCTGATGGCTGTCCACTGAACAGCTTCTGAGCATTACACAATCAATTTCTTCAGCAGGTCTGAAAGCAGCAAATTTACAGAGCTGTCACCCCAACGCCCAGCCATCTCCACCCTCATTTCTTCTTAGCAGGATGGCCAGGCCTGAAGAGAGAGCGAAAACAAGGCAGAAGCATCCCCGGGAAGGACTGACGACGGGATTCCAGGAGAGAGTCCACACACTGGATACAAGAAGATGTAGGGATTTCCTCTCTTTCACCAACTCACTGAAATTTTCAAACCTACCTAACGTGCCTTCCAGGATTTATTCAGCCTGCTGTCGCAGGAACAAATAGGTTTTATGAAGCCCTTGCAGTGAAAACCAGTGAAGGCACCACACACAAGAATATTAGAGCTCCTAATAAAGTCCTCACTGCAACTCAGGTACAAAGCTCCTTTCTCACAGAAAAAAAGCACAGCTTACAGTATTAACAGCAAACACCTCTCTTTCTAACAAGAGTTTCTGCTAAATTAATCTTTTGGAGCTACCATAATACAACTTTTCCTGAATGAAAAATACCTTATTACCAATATTATTATTGTATAAAAAAAACCTACCTCCCAGCTGAAAAGTCTATTAATAATTGGCAAATTGAGCCTTTTCATTATTTTTCATCAAAGACCATACTATGATACAGCAGATACTGTATTCCTTATCATCTCTCTCCTTTTATTTAACTCCTGACTGGCAGAAAAGTTTAAATCATCACAACTGTTTTCAGAAAGGAAGTATTTAAAAAGTACAGTGTCTGTGAAATGCCAAGCTACTCAGGTGTAATAAAAAAAAAAATGACAGCTTGCCTTTTACTTGGGCAATCCTGCAGTGGATCAAAAGTCTCTCTTATAAGTTCCAGACCTTAAAAAAAGATGATGCTTGGTATTAATCTGAAGTTCTGGCTACAACCTGAACACTAATCCTTTGAGAACTGTATTGAAATAAGTTTCAGCTTCATTCATTCCTGAAGATGGCAATTTGGGGTGTAAGGTTTTATTCACTTGAGATTTTTCAAAACCAACTTATAAGACCTGTGTTTCTATCTAAAAGACCCATTTAAAATGCTTAAGAGTAACTTGCAGTATATCTCCATTAAAATATACTTTTCAAAGGAGTTAATGATATTTAACACCCCCAACTACTCTCAACTTCCCCCAGCAACTTTAGATGTGCAGAGACCAGAGAAATATTATAAAATGGAGAGATTATTTCTGCATGTTTCTTTCCTTGCCAGAATATTCTTGCCTTAAGTAAATTCTCTCTTAAAAATGTGTTCTAAAAGAAAAGCAAATAATTTTTGGAGAAGGCACTAGATTAAGATGCTGATCGGATCTTCCTAAGTTCTGAAACTAAAAGCTGACATTAAGTACAATCCGTCTGACCAAAGACAAACTTTTCAGCTTCTATTAGGTGATCTGAGTATTGCCTGATACAAGGAGTTATTTAATTCAATTTTAGATCACAGGATCAAAACACAGTGAACAGCAGAGGGGTTGGTTTGTGGGTTGGGTTTTGTTTTTTTGGGGGGGTGGAAGTGGGAGCGCATCTGTCAGAACAGAAGAAACTTTTAACCCTGTATCACTGAGGCCACATAAAAATAAATGGTATTGCTCTTCTAAACGAACGACATTTCAGGTAATTATTAAAATAAAGAAGTTAAGTATCTTATTTTTTACTTTCTCATCGCTGTGGACAAGTTACCTGAAACATGAAGCCTTTCTCTGAATTCACAAATATAAATTTATGATCAAATTGTAAGTCACAGAAAGAAGGCAGTGAAATTTCTGAGTGTGTTCTTCCCTCCCACTGTTTATGTCTAACCCAACCTGCACCTATGCCTGTGGCATCCCTGGTGAGTCTGTTGACAGCTCCAGTGCTGCACTAACTCCAGAGCCGGTCTCCTCATTTTACATTCTGAAAAGATGCTGTTATGCACTGAAAAATGTGCTGTCTGTTAACATAAAGGTACAAAAAGCTGCTTGCACAAGGAAGGGTCTGCACTTTGTTATATTTCCAGAGACATTCAGCACCTAGACAGTCATTTTGTGCCTGGATGTACAGAAAGAAAGCAACAGTACAGCTGAACAGTACAGCAGAACAGTACAGCTGAACAGTACAGCAGAACAAAGTTCTGGCTGCAGGACCACTTAAACCTCCAGGCAGAGACAAAGCTCAGCAATTCCTTCTCCCATGACCTGCAAACTGAAGTGACATAAATACACAAAACTGTTCTCCAATGGGGCCACCTGAACACACAACTCTGGTCAATGCTGGATGCCTGGGGCAATCATTTCTCAAAAGTTAGGAATTATACAAGGAAGAAATGCAAGTGAACAGATCAACCAGTTAAAGAAAAGGCAAACAAAAACATCCATCAAGACCATGACAATCAACACAGACTTAGGGAAAAAACCCCAAGATGATATCAGTGGAGGTGAACAGAAAGTCAGGAGGGTACTAGGACACTGCAAGCAGCCATGATGTGAAGTCAGTCATATTTTCCCCCGGGAAGCACTGAAAGAATTCCAGTTTCTGTCAGGTAAATGGGATCAGAAACTTTCCTTTTTTTAAGGGAAAAAAAAAAAAATTGTAAGTAACACACAAATTTTTCAGGAGCTACTAGTTTTATTTACGCACAGCTTCTGTTTTGTAGCTGTGTGTAGATAAAAGCTACAACAAGATGGATGCAGACTACGAACTTACTCCAACAGTAGTTCAGTGCCTAAATTTTTTTCATTCTACAGCCTAATCCACCTTGTGAGCAGGTCATTTCAACTGTTCTCTGCTGTTCTCCCCCAGGCACTTTGCATTAATACATTTTGAAACACCAGAATACTTAAAGGTCGGTGGCAACATAAACATGGTGGCTCGTTAAACCCAACAGTATTATTAGAGCTGCCTGAGTGCACTGTAACCTTCTGGACAGAAAAGATTTCAAGGTGTTTGACTCCCAGTGTTATTTTTGCCAGGGCGAGAGGCAGCTGAAAACACTCTGAACAATTGGAACACCTAGCAGACGCACAAAAGCTGACTGTACTGCTCAAAAGATTGCATCTTGCTTGAGAGAAGGGAAACGTTTCACATGGCAGTTCAAATCCCCTGACCAACTCTTGGGTCTCCAGTCTGCCCAATCCTCCCTCCCAAAGCAACATCTGGGTGAGCATGGGGATTTCCTGTGTCTGCATTTGTAGCACAAAGGCTTGTGCAACTTTTTCCCCCCCTGAGACCACAGGAGTGCCATGGTGCCTCCTCCACCAGCCCACAGTTTGAGACCCAGAGCTCGTGGTGTCCATGGACACACGTAGACTCTCCTTTATTTGCCCACTGAAATCTTATTCTCAGGGTTTTGATTTTCTGTCAGCCTTGTCTGGATGGGGCAGAAGTTGAGAGGCTTGAAGTGTTTGGCAGCCAGACAGCAGACACGGGTGTTTCCAGAGGAAACTGGTTTTTCACTTATATATCAGCCATCACGTTAATGCTGGCAGTCCCGTCAGGGGCCTGACACTCATTTTCAGAGGCCAGCAATAACCAAGCCTGCAGGGTAAATTGTCAAGACCCTACCACTCTCCCTCCCCTTGGTTTTCAAGCAGAAGAGAAGGGGTGAGGAAGGAGGTTTTTGAGCAACTTTGTCACAATTTAACACATACTGCGCATTTCACCTGGCAGAACTTGGAGCAAGCCTATCAAGGCTTGTGCTGTAAAAATCTGAAGGTAAACCAAACACCCGAAGTGCAACCACCATGTACCTGACTCATTACAAGTCCCTCAGAGGATCTGATCATTGGTAAGGAAAACCTGAAAACCGCTTGAAAAAAAATTAAGCGCCGCTGGACACAACAATTTGCATAAGAAAATAATGTTGACATAAATGAGAATATGTTCACAAGACCCTTAAAAAAAATACACATAACCTATGGTCTTTGCCTTGGTAACCTGAAAGATTTATACAAATTTTAAAAGGCTACAGACCTGCTTATGAAGCGTCATATATCTTAAGTCTAGACTTCTGGTTAGCAGGACTTTTTATTCTTCCTTGCCACTTCGTGAATCTTGCCTTTCAAATTTAAAAATTTAGTTCAAATTTGTAATTTACAAGTTAAGGGCTGCCTTGTTCTATTTACAGCAACTTGACTTACCCCTATTTTCCCAGAAAAATTGTTTTCTATGTACAACAGCATCAGCATTGCTGTAAAGACCTCAGGAGTTGTGACAGTCTCTGACTTTGCAAAAAAGATTATAATTAAGAGAGAGAACGAGATTGTACTTAGAGTTTTGTTTATATAAATCAACATACATAATAAACAAAACTATTTTGTTAAAATTACATGCAAGAAGGCTTTGCCAGGTCAGACCATCCAAACCCTTGAGATACACACACTATTTCTGAATTTCATATACTACATTCAGTAGGAGATCTGTTATTAGTGCTGGCTCAAACATCCTTTTTGACAAGTCAAATAACACAGAGCTCAACCACTGTGCCAGCTCTCAGTTCCACATATTCTTAGAGAACAAATGGGTATTTCCTCATTTGGCAATTTCAAGGGAAAAACTGTACAGCTGTATGTTGTGTCTGACCAAATGTAAATTGTTTTCATAGCCCCCAAACTGCAAGATTTCGAAAAAATACACAGTACAACTAGAAGAAGGAAAAGGTGTTGCTTTGATTAGCACCAATTCTTTAAAAACAAGTTATGCTTAAATGTCATAAATTTAATGAACTGCATAATCAGGAGAGAGTATCAGCTGTCAGAATCATTACACGTGATAGAAATTATTTCATTATTGTGCCAGCTCTAATATAAATCCTAAACATTTTTTTTTTTTCTCAGACTGTCTTCATGAACCCTGTCATAGCCCAGTTATATGCTAACTTAACAGAAGACTTCGTTGGTGTCAATTGAGGAAGTGATATAACAACTGACATAATTGTTCCTACTGAGCCTCCTGATCGAGCGCTGTTGGTCATGCAGAGAAAACTTCACAGGCAGGAACTAGAACTAACCAGTCACCACGCTACTCCGTCTGCTGTGTTTGTCCACCCCATGCCATCCTTCTCACAACCACCACAGTGTTTCTTCTTTAAATTGCATTTCATTCCAACTCCACTTCCGGGGGAAAAAGAAGCTTCAAACGGCACCATGAACAGCACTGTAATCTGCATTAACGTCACGTTCTAAGGACAACTACAAATGTTCTCATTTAGGCATTAAACTACTCTCTGCACCAGCACAGCAGCCCCAACAGTGAGCCACAGCAGAATATTTTTGCTCCTTTCCAGCTGACATGTGCCCCTTCCAGAGAACCCTGTGGGCAGGTTGCCACCTTTAAATGAAAGAATCTGTAAAAGAAGTGTGAACTTGCCAGCGTACTCTATAGTCTTTCCTCACACAGTCTCCTAAAACAAGCTGTGCCTTCAAAACAAACAACAACCAAGTGTAAGATACAAGCCAACAAGCTGACAGAAACCAATTCCCTCTGAGATAACCGAGATAACCTGGGACAAACACAGCCAACGGACTGAACTGGTATTCAGGAAGGGGACGACAAACAACACACAGAACAAAAGGCTACATAAAAATTGTTTCCATAGAAATCTTGTCTCCTAAAACAGTGATAGAAATCACCATGGCAACTAACCTAAGGAATTGTAATGCAGATTTAAAATTTACTCTGGTTTAAGATAAGAGGACAAGTCAGACCACTGCTCCAGCTGCTGTAATCCTCTTGGAGCAAGTGGAATCAGGATGCTTGCTTAATCACAAATTATTATTTCTTTTGCCATTAAGCAAGATCTATTACTAATTTTCTTCTCCAAAGGATAGAGTTGCACATGGGTTTTGACAATTTTTAGAAATTATGTTTCAGTTGGCTCCATAAATTGCAAACAAGCCCAGCAAAAGCACCAAAGTGCACTGGACATTGCTTGTAAGCACTTTATAAAACGGGTATCAATAGTCTGGTAGAAAAGAAAGGGATTTAAGTGGTTATTTTGCTCATTCTGCAGAAAAGCCATATAATGTTCTTGGTGCAGTCATGTATTCAAAAGAATCTGTGTGACTCCACTAACAGGGAAGATAATTTGTCCTATCCTTATGAACAAAATTATACATTCTCTGCTATGTACAATTTATATTTTGAGTCTCAGCTGGCTTTAAAATCTAACTCTAAACATTTTAGGTCTGTACATATCTGTACTGATTTAGAGATTGAAACAAACAAACAAACAACAACAACAAAAAAACAACAACAACAAAAAAACAAAAATAAAAAAAAAACCCAACCCAAAGGAGTGCCTCTGGCCACTGAACACATTCGATTAAAAATAACCCACTGATAGGAACGATGAAACCATTGTTACGTTATCTGAATATTTATTTTCTGTACTTAAGGGCAATTAACCAGCTCACAGGAGTTAAGCCATGCTTTAAGGTCTGCATTTCCCCTCACTTCCACAGCAGCAATTTCGGTGACCAGTTTCAAGTTATGACATATACCCAAAATCTTATTCTGAGGGAATCTGGAGTGAAACTTAGTTTGGGCTGCTGAAAGTTATCCTTCTTGAGAGCTGTCATGGTTCCTTTTAATTCCATTCCAGCTGCTGGATTTAGGACACTCCTCATCAACTGCTCACCTGTTCAAAAAAATGCATTTATTTCAAATATAAAGGTTATTTCTGAGGACAGCTAACCTAATATTACGAGGTCTAACTGTCTTCCTGCTTTTTAAATTCCTTACATAGCTGAAGACAAAAGAAAAACTCTGGCTTTAAATGACATCTTGAAACAAAAGATATTTGCGAACTATTAACTATGGTGGAATTTGCTATAATGTATCTGGCTGGTGCAGTTCCTTCCCTTAATTGTACAGGGCCTGCATTTGGAAGCTCTAGCTAATAAGCTAAGAGGGTTTTTACGGCTTTCAGTTTTCAAACAGGTGGCTGGTGTTGAAGCAAGATGTCTTGCCACAGATAATTATTTGTTCTTGTGGAAATTCAGTGTGGCTAATTATGCACCCCACGACAGTGGAAATCTGAAAAATAAGGAGAGTGAAAAATGTAACGCAATTCTGGCCAAAATTCTTCCCCCATCATTAACCCATTAAAAATGTTTTTATGCAGAGGTAGGATTTCAACAGCCAAGAAGAACATCACATCTGGCATATGCTCAGCACCAAAAAAAAACCCCAAACCAAACCAACCCACCTCACAAGTACTGTTAATTCATTTTCTGAAGTACATCAGCTCACTTTGATTGTATGTTTTGGTTGTAGTATTCATTGTTGCTTTACATTATGTTTTCTAAGCACAGGTTCCGGAAGACTGGATTTTTTTCTTTATGCTGCTGTGTTTTTCAAATTTTATCTTGTAGTTAAGTGGAGCACTGGTTGCTAAGATGTTACAAAGGAATATACAATGAAGCTAAATTTCACTTGCCCCTGTGTGTTCATCACAGTCAAGTAGAGGAAAAGGAGAAAATGAGATTCTTGCTTTTTCTGAAAACTGTTGTTTTGCCTTTCAGGTAAGAATGTTGCTCCTCTTCTTTATGCACCCAGTCAAGCTTTTGTGGAATTCTCATGTAAATAAATAGGAAGAGGACAAGCACTCTCAACAGCTCTGAAAATGCTTCTGACTTCCATCACTCTCTGTCAAGTGAAGATCAGAAAAATTCTGATAGAATGTTTCACATCAGACAGGTGTACGCAGACCACAGACACAAGTGTGCCACTCACGATGAGTTAAAATGGTAAATTAAAAAAGAAAAGCAGCAAAACCCAGCAAAACATCTTAAAAAAAAAATTAAACTTTTCCAAGTGGGGCAGATAATTCCTTTTCTTTTGCCCATTTTATTGAACACCTTATATGCCTTTTCTGCAGTACAAAGAGGCTTTTTCATTACTAATGTCTGAAGGTAGCTAACTGCCAGTTAAGCAGTCTGCTATGCCACAAACTGCAAAAACTGTCCCTTATCTGCTGGATGGCTCCAGGTAGTGCCACCGACTTCAGCTCACCAGGCTTGAGAGCCAAAGCCTTGACTCCAAATGGAGCACTTCACAGAAATGCTAGTGAAAACCTCCCCAGAGGGCTTTTTTCTGTGGGCCTGTGCTTTTTTGTTTTCTCCTAGGGACTGGTGGAGAGGATAAGCTCTCTACCGCCAGTCAGCTCCCTTCCTGTTAACCCATCCTGATTTTTCCTCAGTAAATGTGACCATTTGCCCTCATACTTAGCAGCCACTGTTGCGCATCTCCCCTCCTACACTCAGTTTCTTATGTAGAGTTCACACCTTTATTAAAAGAAAATCCATCATTATCCAGGCTCTTGACTACAAAGAAAGGAAAACACTGCATTGGGCCATACCAGAGGGAAAAGCCTATTTGTCACTCCATGGGATCTGCATCACGAAATTCCAACCACAGGCTGCCATCCTGAGTTCAGCAAATGAGCGGAGAGGGAGAACAACACTCTCAACCTCCATAAAAATGGTCTCTTGTGGTGAAGTGTTTGAAGAAGAGAATCCACACTCTCTGCGTCATGTCCAAGAGTAACATCCCTCCATAAAGATTTAGTAAGCAAAGTGCCATCTATCCAGACCACAAGACATTTCACTGCCAGAGGAAGAGATAAACAAAGGAAAAACAACCACACACGACCCTACCAGTAGTTACATATTGCTAATCACATAGAAGAGATCAGCAGTGAAAAAAGGGCTGGATTCTATGAAACTAGGCTAAAATATACTGGCTGGAAATCTTAATATATACAAGAGTATTTTCCTGCTCTAGTACGTTTGTGATTAAATAGTGTTTAGGCATATCTTCTGGATTTTTTAACAGCTTCTCAGGAAGCTTCTCAGAGCAAAGGTTAATACACACTTGGAATTACCCCATTGATTTGTCATCCCATCTTCATGTGGTTAAGCCCATCACAGGAACCAGTATAAATTTAACACCATTTCAGGAAAGGCTTAACAAGATCCTGTGTCACATCGCTTAGAGGAGGTCATGTAAGTTCCAAAGGCAGCCTTTCACATCCACTGCATGACACTATTAAATCCAAGTGTTTCAAACAAGATCTTATTAAGATTACCCAGCTAGACTGAGGAAACACAGTATTTTACCCACAAAGCAGTGTAAAATATCTTGAAGATATGGCTTCACACTGACACCAATTCCAAAGATTTGCTGTTTGAGAGTCCTAATTAGGCAGCTGTATTCTAATAGACTGTTTAGCCTTCTCTGAACTAATATTTCCTAAGCAGCTTGCCAGTTCAAAATACTTTATTCTTAAGATATTGTCACTTTTGGCTACTTTGCTCTGCTAAATCACTCTCAAGTGATTTCTGTCAGCAGAATGTCAGCTGAGTAGACTCTTAAGCCTCATCCTTCCACTCAGGTGCAAAAGCAAACAGGAAGTTTTGTATCTTTTGACTTTCAAAACTGAAAAAAAAAAAAAAAAAAAAAGGATTATTTGTTGTAGAGGACGTAAGTATTAAACAGTTGTAATACATTGCCACCTGTAGCAGTCTGAGGTTTCCCCATTAGCCCCAATCATTAGGCTATAATCAAGATTACCTTGTTCCCTCTAGAATAAGTACACAAGGATTTTCCTTCACCACTGCTTGTCATAATTTATTTATTCTTTTTTGTCAGCTCTGCAGTCAACCCTAAGTTCTGGGACAAAAGCTAACCACACTTTCCTAAGTGGGTTAATCCCACATTAAAATAAAGCCACCAAAAAACCCAACCAACCCTGCACACATTTTCTGTGTAAATCAGATTTCTAGATCCTGGATGAAATAAAAACCAAAATGAGTCAAAACAAGGTGCAACACACCCACAGAAGCCTTCTGGTTTTAACTATAAAGCCAAAGGTAGGTGCAGCTTCACTATTTGAAATTAAATTCCTAGTGCTGCACAGCTGAACAAATTAACAGGCACAGGAAAGAGCTTTTCCTCTTACATTTCAGAGTTCATTTTACCAGGGTTCACTGTGAGATCTACAGGAGAGTTCACTCACACATGTACGCTTTCAAATACACAGCTCACCAAAATCCTCATTTCTTACTGTGCCTTGTTCACCCATCTTAAAAGATTTTGCTGAGATATTTGCTGTTAAACATTTTTGTTGACTTGCAAATTTTTGTGACTTGAGCCACGAAAAAAACTTGATGCAAAATGCATCAAGTGAGACAGGTGAAGCCAAAGCACGCCTTTTAAAAAATCCATAATCCTGTGGTTAAGCAGAACTATTGCATCCTCCCAGGGTTTCCATCTGCAAGAGCAATGCTCTGATTTCCATTCCCAACAATACCCTGGTGAGAAGTACTCTCAGTTCTATCTGTTTAGGATTTTCATGCTTGCCTACTAATCACCAACAGGAATACAGACTGGGTCTCAAGGTCCCACTTGGTAAGGACCCACTCCTAGGGCTCCACTTCCCTCATCAGTGCATCATATTATCAGAATTCTGCCCAACAGAGTGGATATTTGCATTCCTTCTGAAAACCCATGGGGCTGCCAAAGCTTCATTAGAATGAATTTAAAAAAATGCTTTTCCTTCCAGTCTAAAGTAGATCACCTCTGAAAAGGAGAACTAATTGCCTATAGAGATGGGCCATGTGGAAGTGGGGATCTTTTTTCAAAGCAGGAACTGAACAGCTCACTCATAGCCCACGTAACTGCAACAATTACTCAATTACTGGAGAAAAGTGTGGAAAGCAGCATGTTCGAAGTCCTCTTGCAGATGTTCTTAAAGCTTAACCTTCCATACTCTTGGTTTTGATATTAAAAAAAACCCAAACAAGCACAAAATACCTAAACAACAAGCAAGACACTCCCCCCCCACTGTTTTCTAATTAAAAAAAAAAAAAAAAAAAAAAAAAAAAAAAAAAAAAAAAAAAGAAAAAAGAGAAGAAAAAGAAAGAATTCAACATTATCCTTTTCACAAGAGTAAAAGATGCAGAAGATACTAACATGATCATTCTTGCCCTTGGCAGGGGGTTACACTGAATGACGTTTGAAGGTCCCTTCTGACCAAACCATCCTGAGATGCTCTGCTGCATTATCAGAAAGAAACAAGGCCAAAAATAAAGACAGTTGCATAAGCGACAGAAAATATTTCACACAGATTGTAACAAGCCATGAAACACCTCTTAGAGGGCAAGTTATTTGTGTTCTATAGTGGACAATTAATGTCATTAGAGAACACAGAATTAATAACCCTCATTAAAAGCATCTGGAGAATTTCACTCTACAGTCACTGTGACCAGCCCAGAGTGCCCAAGAACAAATAAAAGTTGCATCCTTCACTCCTCTATGTAATTATTGCTGAATATACTTTTATTTATTATACATATGGTCACTGTAGATCTCAGTGAGTATTTATTTTCACTGAAAAAGTGTTGCTCTACTCTTGTTGTAACAACATCCATTGGCTGCTAATACCAGATTTCTATTTTAGCACTGAACAAGAGCAGTTGCCCTGTTCTGAAGGTTTGAAATCTAGGGAGCATTCTAAGGGGACTGATAAGATTTAAATAAAAAGAATCTCCAATATTAAAAAAAAGAGCAAGTTTTGAAGTCTGGGCAGACATGCTATGAAATATTTAAAAATAATTCTAAAAAAAATCAGTTAGCTATTTCCCCATCAAGTCATTTGTAATCCAGCTGAATAGTGGAACCCAAAAATGGCTCTGAGCAGTTTTCAGGACACATATGAAGAATACATATTCAGCTTTCCATGTCTACATATGTGCTACCTGAACCAATTAGGCAGATTTGCTTGATAACCGATTTCAGAGTGATGGTAACAGACAACGGAGACCACCCGAAGACAAAAATCCTGTGCGATGCAGTGAACCATCATAGAATCTTCACCTATGACATACAATTCATGGTATCTCTTAAATGGAATACCAAGATAAATTTAAGGAAACTGAAATTACGAGTCCTTCAAGTAAGGGTGTGTTGTACCCCACTTTAGTATGGGTTAAAGTAGTTTTGTGCAAGCCACAGCTCATGTACCTTAATACCTATTTTTTTTTTTTTTAACCTAACATTTTTAAGGAGGATTTTCTAGGGGATTTGAAAGAGTCACAGAAATATTAGCAGAGAAACAAACCACTGAGAATAGATACATAACTTTTTAAAAAATATACAAAATTGAGATTAATTCTCTAAAATAAGCCTTCATTAATACAGGGTAGCACAGTGAAATTTATCATATATTAAGTCATCTGGGAGTCCTGCCTAAAATGTTTTCTCAGGACAACTTCGTTGAGAGAGCCAGAATTACTACCCAATTTGCATTATAGTTCTTTTATTTAATGCTGTGTTTCAGTGATTACTCTCAGATAGTCTAATAGGAAGGTGCATGATTGATCCCAATCAGCTCTAGTTCATAATACCCTTCTCTAAAAACCCCTAGGTGATAGGCAAAGCACAAACTTTGGAGAAAGCCCTGACAAACTTCACTGGACCAGGCAGTATTCCTATCACAGCTCAAGCGTCTTGGGCAGCAGGATTTGCTCACTATTGTAGGTCTTAAAGAGATAGGTCTTAAAGGTCTTAGATAAATACTTGTGTATTGAAAAATCCTACATCAGTAAGGGAGGTGTGAAGAGTTAAGTTGTTCCCTGCTGGAAAACAAGTACAGCAGCTCACCCCAGTCTGCTGTAAAGCTCCTCCCAGGAGCAAAGGTGCCTGTGAGCTGAGGGTTAGCTCTGACACAGCTCTGCTACCTTCTCCCAGGAGCCTGAGACACTGCTAAAGTGTGAGACACAACTGGCAAACGCCAGGCAGAATGAGCACGTTAACCAGGAGACATGGCAGGCAGAGGTGAGGCTGCTGAGGCAGCGGGGATCGTGCCTCCTGAATCCATAAGGAAAAGACAGCAGCGTGAGAAGGTGTAAAACCCTGTGGGGGGAAATCAACCTACCAAACTGGGGCCTCAACCATGAGATTCAGGCAGTTTTAAGAAAACGCTGAGACCAGCTCCCACAGCTGACTGGCAGCAGGCAGCCTGGCAGAGGTTGCCCAGCAGTCCCACTGGGATGGGCAGGGCAGCTGCAGGTGAGCTCCAGCCTTCCACTGCACGTGCAGCCAACAAATAATTGCTTTAGACTTGCAAACATTTCCTGTTTGCAGAACCTCTCTGCACAATGTAGAAGCTGCTTGAGCAGAGCAACCCCCTGAGGAAGGACACTGTGGGCATGAAGCAGGAAAAAAGTTTGCCTTTAAAGAACTCTTTTTTTAAAAAAAAATTACAAGAAATAAGAAAAAAAAAAAAAAAAAAAGACACTGCTGCAATAGTCCCCCTTTCTATCTGTAGCCTAGAAGAAAGGATTAAGCCACACTGAAAACTTTGGAAATAAACTTTCTTATGATGAGCTGCCAAGTCAAGGAAGGCCAGCTTTGGATTAAAACCAAAATTCCATGCCATTATTTAGAAGAGCAGAGCTATAGCTTAGGATCAATTAAAATATAACCCAAAATACAGTGGCCTATACACACACCTGACAGGCATAACTCCACCATAACCACACTTAACCAAAACCTGTGTACCACCTTCCATCTGTTATCCTTTCAGACCAGTGCGAGAAACGCCAGGAAAAAGCTAACCCGATGCTTCTAACAGCTTCCATTACTGATCTAACAAAGGTACACAAATCTGGACTCCTGGGTTTCATTTCCACCACTGGGGAAGCCTCTGGATTTCCTGACACTTTTCTTCAGGCTTTTCCTTGCCAACTTACTGCCTGCTTTCTCCAGGCCAACCACAGCAATTTCCATGCCCAGCACCAACCAACATGCACATGCTGAAGAAAGGAAGGTGGAGGGGATAGGGAATGCCCATGGGAAGTACAGAGGAAAAGAGGTGCTGAATTGAAAGAAAAACACGCTTTTACTTTAGGCCTTAATGACATTAAGATTGAACCCATAGTTTACAGCACGAATTCAGCTGTTATCACAGCATTTAACTTTGGCCATGACCAACAAAATTAGAGGTGAGAAGATGCAATGACTTAATTTGCTTATTGCTGTCTTTGCAATATAGGTCTCCTGATGTGAAGAACAAGGCAGAAATCACTCAGTTCTTGATGAGAGTATGGCAGGTGATGTGCCATGTGAACTCAAGCACTGCACTCCCATCACCTCCACTATGGATTTATGGATGAGTCTCAGGCCACTGCTTTCAGTTTAAAAAGTCAAAAATACGCAATGAGTTTAAATCTAAGGCTCCTGGTAACTCCAGTTAACACATTACACACATTGATCAAAGGGAAGTGCTTGAGAACAGCTTTAACTTTTAGTTACACATTTCAGTTAAAATAGGATAATTAGGATCTGTAGGGTTGTGTGCTCTTTCTTTCACTTCACTGCACTAATTTATGTCAATTATATCACATTTTGATAGCCTCAAAAAAAAGGGGCATTCCAAATTACTTATATAAAACTGGTTGCTCTCCAGTTTTAATTTAACTTGCTTCCTGTACCATCAATAAATTCGACAGAAGGTTACATACATTGGAGTGAGAATTTTGTTGAAAACAAAGCTGCAGCCTGCTTTCCTGGATGTGTTTACATGCATTATTATAGTTTGATCTGCTTCCTAATTTCTGAAGCAATGCATTTTTTCTCCTCTCTCATTTGTTTTGAATGCAGCATGTTCACAAATGCTGATTACTTTTCTGCTAGGGATTTTAGCCATCTGTGCTAACACAGTTGCTCAGAGAGTCACACACAATAGGAATAAGAGATAATAGTCATTAACATGAAACAACAATAAAAGACCTAAATTTGCAAACTCCAACTTTGCCTACAGTTTATGATTAATGAAAACTAGTGCTTACTGAAAGCTGATTATGTGTTTCATTCTGCGTGAAGCCTGAGGGGCTGAAGCTTAGAACACTAAAATCCTTCAAATTCCACCCAATTTAATGAATCTCTTCAATTAACTTTGCAGATTGAATCACCGAGTCAGCACAATCAGTGCAGCAAAACCCATTAGAATAGATTTTCCCCTGTCTTGCTAAAAAAGCATCAGTTGGTGATCACAGCTGATTAAGCAATACAAGACAGCACAGCACACCCAGAAAATTACTTTCTCTTTGAAGTCACAACTTCACAAGTTTCAGAGTACTGCTTGCCTACTTAGGTTAGTTTAGAGTTAGAGTTTAGACAAAGGCAATGTTTCAGCTCAGGGGTAGCAATGCAACCATAATATTGTGTGTGGTGTAGCCATTACTGCTACAGGAAGATTTGGGGAGTAAGCAAAGACTTACTGGGGAGCAAAGGCTTCAGGAGCTAAGGAAAGTAAAAACAAAGCAAACCAAGAAACCACAGTTCACCTTTTTTTTTTTTTTTTCCCCTCAATAATTTCCTCAATTATGGTGTTGTTGTTGAATTATCAGTGAGCAAAAATTAATGCCAAATAAATTACCAGATTAAACTGAGACACTGCTGGTTATTCTATCAGGGCTACAAGTGAGGTAGCACCCTGTCTAAAATATCCTGTGCAATATTCTCATTATTACAGTGACATCAGCCCAGGCTGGCAGCTCACCTGAAAGGCATATGGAGGGGTTGGTGTGATCCTTTGTTCAAATAAAGTAAAAAAAAGCACATTGATTAAATTCCTACTTATCTACCAGGTGCTTAAGGAAGGGCTGATGACAAGTGTGTGACTGGTAACCCCACAGAAGATCCATTTGTCAGTACTTTATTCAAATAGACGTCTTTTTCCCTTCCTCTGGTATTTCACAGAATAGAAGAGAGTACTTTTGAGACGATGTCTATCTTAAGGAAAAAATTGCTAGTCCTAAAAGATATTCCTGTGTTGATACCCTACAAGAAATGACAGGCTATAATCCCAACATAAAGGAATCTAAATTGGAGTCAAAATAAAACCTCTACATTATTTAGTGATTAGGGTATTTAATTTACTTATTTTAAAACTGCAGAAAGAATCTGAACGTTCAAGTTAATTATATCACAAGTAATTAAATTATTAAATGCACTAATTATATCACATAAATTTAATTAAATATCAGAGTACAGTCACCGTTGTGCAACAGCTATGTTTGGAAACAACAGAAAAAAGACAAAAACTCTGTTTTTGTGAAGTCCTATCACCCCTCCCCTTTAAACCAAATCAATAAATTGCCTGTTTCTAATTAACTATAATAGGCAGAAAACAAATATGAAAGAAAAATGTTTGATCTCCAGTTTTTCTTGCTTTATGTTTTCAATGAAAAGTTGTTTTTTAAAAATCAGTCCACTGCATCCTGCTCATAAACATTCAGTGAGTTCATATGGTTCTTCTCCACACGTCATCTGTATCCTAAGAGAACACAAACCATCTTCTATGTATTCAAATTCCCTGCTTTTCACAATGTTTTGGGTTTTTTTTTTTAAAAAAAAAACCAGCCTTAGCTCAAGTTATACAACCAGAAGCTTCAATTCTAGTGATGTTACACATAACCATTGAAGGAGAGTCTGATACTCCCCTATTGCCTGACAAAAACACCCTTTACTATTAAACCTAAAATATTAAAACCAGTGTGTGTTCTATTTTATTTATTAGTCTATTTTACCTGAAATGCAGTCTCAGACAAACTCAGACAGTTTTGTGGGTGAGATTAATTCCATCAGTTCCTTCACAGTGAGAGAAGATTTTTTAGCATCTGTAAGCAAAAACAAAAAACAAACAAACAAAAAACAACAAAAAAAAACCCCACCACAATGAGAGACTGTTTTATCTTCCCTGTATAAACCTCCAGGATTGCTTTGCTTTTGTACAGGAAATATTCATGTTGAAAGATTCAGGTGTAATCCAGTTGAGGGTTCTACAATCCATGGACTGCTCTGACACAAGTCCTACAATTTTTCACTTCAAGTATTGGAAATTCTGTATTGCTTCAGTTCAGGACCAAGTTTTTCACTGATTCTCAAGGAATAACTCAAATTCAAACTATTAAATCATTGTTCCAGATAAAAATGAAATTCAAATTTTGAGGAACACAATGCCTACTTAACTGTCAGGAAACAGCAAAGTACTGCTGGTTTTTGGTAAGAAAAGTTTACATTCTGAAAGAATTAAATTTGTAATAGAAGTATTTGTGGTATGTATTTCTGAAGTATTTAGTTAAAAAAATAATCACACACACCAGTTTTATTTATTTTTTTTAGTGCCCCATGAAAGACACATACTGACCATTTAAAAGTCAGTCAGTCCTCAGAGGTTAAATCTGTGTTTCATTGATTGCTTTTGGGTTGGGTTTTTTTTCATCTTTTTTCTGGGGTGAGGGAAGTGTGTTGGATTTTTAGTTGGTTGAGGTTTTTTTAACTGTTCATTCACAGTTGCACAGCACTACTTATGAGAGCTCTTGACAATTTAAACCAACACATGGAGAGGGAAAAGATAATTTAATACATATACTGTCCATCACAGTGCCTTCAGTTTTGTTACTCCAGCTCCATTGTGCCACTATCACTATTTGCTTTACAGCAGACTGTCAGATTAATGCAATTTTATTAAAAACTAATGCAGTTGTGAGGTTGCAAATATTAAAATTTTAAATATGGAGCAGTGTTTTGCTCTGATAAGTTTTTATTCCAGAAATTAAATAAAATCAGTCCTCTTACCGTCCTTAAAATGTATGCTAACATTCAAGCACAATATCATCTCATTTATTTCTATCAATTGGAAAAACTGCTCTCAGTGATAATATTTTTACAATTTGATTCTCAAATGTGCAGTGGTGTCGGACCAGCATGAGCAGGGGGTGCAGGGGTCAGGAGAGGCTTCCCTGCAGTGGATTTTTGATGCGTAGGGGTTTGGGGTGGTTTCTCTCAAACCCAAGGAGCCTGTGAATTCAGGCTTACAGAATACATTGTCCTGTAAATTTTGGGAGATACACAACAGGCTGTGACAACAGGCTGTGTGACAGGCGGGTTTGGATATTAAGCTAACAAATAGCAAGCGAGCCTGAGAAATCCAAATCTGCTATTTGCCTGTTGAGTTGTGCAAAATCTTCTGGCCTCCACAATGTGCAGCATGTCCAGAACTCTGGGCTCAGGACCACCCCAAATACCCCCAGGGTATTACAGTCCCCCAGGGAAATACCCCCAGTGCAGCCAGGGCTTGCTGCACTCTCCAGCAGTTTCATATCTGAAAGTCACAATTTTGAACACCATCTGTTTTATTAAAAAAAGGTTGCTGATACGAAAAGGAGTTGAGATTTCCAAGGTGCAAAATGGAAACACTTAGATTTTAGAGTTTGACCGGCTTCCACTTAAACACAGATTTTTATAAAAAGAGGGGAGAGAAGACAATCAGAACAGCACGAAAAAATCAGAAATATGAGATCTAAGATACCCCAGGACCAACCTCTGACAAAAATGTCTGTCAAACAACAGTAAGGAGCATACTAATAATAGCACATAAGAACATGTCTACAATCTCATTAGGAGGAGCTAACAGCCACAAGTGTTTCTAGCTTCCATTTGGAAAAGAAATGAAAAAGACTAATCATACCACAAGGCTGATACAATCCTTTCCCTCACGTTTCCTGACTTAGAAAGCTCTTACTAAAACAAAATCTTTAGAGTACAAATTAAGAGAGTCATCTGAAGATTCAGAACTGCTTTTCAATAATTCCTCTAAGCCTGGATGGACTCCAAAAAGCTGTGGCTATGTTTAAAACCAGTGAGTGAGATGAACCAAGCAACCTCTGCCCCACCAGTCCGAGTTCCAAATGAAGTACTGGGACTCTGCCATTCAGAACTACTAACAAAGCTTTTAGTGAGATTGTATAAAATCAGGCAGGGATGTTTAGGGCAGCTGGACTTTGTTTGATGACAGCTTGGTTTAGACAATAAAGGCTTTGAGGTGCACAGGTGAGATCCTTGGCATTTGAGACTGAGAAAGGGAAAATAATAATAATAATAATAAATATATATATATATATAATCTTTCTTTGGACTACAGAAAGGCTTTTGTAATTTACAACTAGCAGACCTAGAGTCAGATATGGATTCCAAGGGTTTGTCCCTCAGAAAGGGACAGAGCTGCACTAATTAGAAGTACAGGAAAAAGCCGTGCTAAAGAAGTTTCAGGTAATTACTCATCAGGTGGACCAGCCTGGCCTGAGCCATACCCTGCACCTTCAGCTGTGACTGCAGCCACAGGAATTGAAGAAGCTCAACAGGTCATTAACATCCCTCAGGAGGTGGCCCAAATTATATACACTGGGACACTCCTGCAATCACCAGGAAAATTTAAAGTTGTCATTTGAGATGGGCTCAACTTAATTTCCCCCAGTTCCTCATTTAAAGTTATAATATTTTACTACGAATTATGTACGAAACCTCATTGCAACAAGAAGCAAAGTTCATATGTTCTTCTGTTACGCCTCAAAGTCCTAGTCAGTCACAACGAAGAAAAGCCAGTTTTCCAAGAGCTACTCTGTTGAAAATACGCCAAGTAAGAAAAACAGTTGTTGAAAGTTTTTTAAGTGTTATTTTCCAGTTTCTCTTTTTCAGTTTTTGTCAGAAATACTGACAAGCACTTCTAAACTTGCCCCGAAAGCAGAGTTAATCAGAAATTTTCAAACACCATTAAGGTTTCACTAACGTAATTTCAGCTTCAGTTTAAGGAGAGTTCACTCATCATTAATCTAATACATCAACGAGCTGTTTGGCCCAATGGTTCTGCATACAAAAAGGCAGGCTAGCAGGATGGCTCCAAGGCAGGCAAACATTTCCAACAGCCTGACAGTCAGGAGATCAGGCTGAACTCTTTGGTGAGTGGCTGCAGCAGGCTGGCCCCATCATAATCACCTGTACGAGGATGCAGGTTGGAGAGGAGCTCATCTCCACACCACAGCCCTCCTCAGAGCTGCACCTGACAGAGGACAAGCTGTGCTGGGAACACCCAGAGAAGGGCTGTGAATTAGTATCTCCATCCCTCAAGCCTAATAAGAATTTGGCTCAGGATCTACACTTCCACAGCTGCACGGGCCCATCCTCACATGTGTGATCCACGGGGAGATCTCCATGCCTTGACTCCTGCCCGCTCAAACCCTGGAGCACAAAACTTGCCCTCCCTGCCAACCTCCCGCTTGGAACCAGCACTCACAATCCTCACAGAATAGGGATCTATCTCCCAACAAATCTCCCATCAAAGCCCACATTTTCCTCCAATCAGTACAGCGGGGGGCTCAGAATTCGGATGGTGAATTCCATCTTTTCCACCAGACCTGCTTTTCATCCCAGTGCTGGAATCCAGACCCTTAAGCTAGATTGGATGAGGACGTTGTGGCTGTGCCACAGTTTCTCATCATCAGCTACTCAATACTCTTACTGATGCTAGCAAATACACTTGTCCTTGTGGACAACCACTCTGGTACTCTTTTTACTGCAGTATTCATGCCCAGGTGCCTGAGCTGCCTGAAAGGCTGGCAATGGCAGGGGAAGACAGGCAGGAGGAGGGCAACAAGGCTGGAGAAATTGGTTTTCCAACAACAAAGGAGTGAATGCTGTGTTCTATTTTAAACAGGGTTCCGGCAACTGCAGGATGAAGACTTGCATTGTATCTCTCCCATTTTTAACAAAGGGAAAGCAGGTCCAATGCACTAGCTTCACTGTGCTTTCTAAAACTGGCATTATTTGTGTAAAAGAAAAAGAGACAAATTAGAAATACAAGTGCATTTGTATTGTACTTAGGACTCTCAGTCTGCAATTAAAGAAAATTATAGACTTACATTCCATTTAAACTCAGGTCAGAGAAAAACATGGACAGAGAAATACAGTTAAACGTGCAAAATTTAAAAACCCAAGGTGACAGAATACCTAGGTATTATCTTTAAAAAATGAAGATAAATATGCTCTACCTGGGGAAACTCTATCTTCATACATTATGTCAAACCTTAAGACATGCATAATTGATTTATCTAGCCCAAGACAAATGAGACACATGGAAGGCCAAGCCAGTAATAGTTTTAAGGAACATTCATTAAGCTTAACTAAGTAAAATACAGTTTGAAACATGCAGAATAGCTTCCATAATTTATAGGTATTCAGTTTTTGCATTTTCATTAATGTATACATTTAAGACCCTACTGACAAATGAAAAGTTCTAGCGTAAGAAAATGAATCCACAGGACAAATACAATCTACAAGGCCAGAACAATATGAGCACAGGGATCTGCTCACAATATAATATTGCTTATAAACATAAATTTGTTTCTTTGCTTAAAGCATGGAACTTCAAATCAGTGAAAGAGAGAAAAACAAGAGTCAGATAAAATCAGATCTCTTTCTGGGCTCACGGTTTGCAAGGCACAGGGCCTTCTTTTTGTTAAAAAGAAAAACATAAGTATTTTTGTAACAGCAGGTAAACAAAAACAAAAGACACCCAGCAACAGAACTGCCCCATGCCTCAAACCAGAAAGAAACATCCTAAGTTTGTCATCCTAAATTTGGGTATTTCCAAACTACAGTCAAACAGTTTGCAGGGAATGTGAAGAGAGAGCAACAAGGAACAGAGATGTTGTCACATAGAGCATTATTATAAAGTTGCAACAAAACCAGGTAGAGATGAATTTTATTATTTCTCCAATGGTTTTTGCTCTAAGGTTGCCAGCATTACCTGGATTAAAAATCTTAGGCTGATGAGGTGGACAGGTTTCCCTTCACTTTAGTGACAGACACAAGGACTCTGAAGCTACTGCAGATGAGCAAAGTTTCTTGTGCAACAGAGAGCTGAACAAGTGATCTCTGAATACTGCAATAAGAGAAATATTATCTGCTCACAATTAACAGATATAATTTTTCATGGCAGTGCACAGCTCCTGCATTTGGGTCACTGGTTTTCTTCATATTTTTCATTTAGATGCATTTTTATTTAAATGAATTCTGATGGTTGATGTCCATTTTTTTTACAAGGGAAGTAAGATGTAGAATGTTTTTTTGAAGAATGTAAAGTAAGCTCAGGATAAGAGTAAGTTTCATAAACATGTGTCCAAGTGCTTCCTTGACACAGCACTGTCACAAACTCAGACTATCCTGCTGCCTGATGATCCCAATGAGGTCAAGAAAATAACTCTTTGACTGAGCCTCGTACTCTGAGTTATCTGGGTTCAAGGTGGTTAATTATTTTATTGAAAGCTAGCAGAGATACAATGCCCCATAAAATTTTTCCAAAAAATGCTGGAAAAGGGCTCCAGCATCTCCCAAGCCTCTTGGCTTGCTGGATTCACTGATGCAGCGGGGAGATTTGCTCAGTTCAGCAAAGACAATCGGCATGCACAAGGGTGGGGTAGGAATAAGGCTGCAATTCAGACACAGTGGAATCCTTGGGAAAAGATTATTAACTCAGTCAGGACCAACTGGAGCCTTAAAAAGTAACATTTTTTGCTGAGTATTACAACTGCATATTCTAACACCATTTTTCTAAGTCCCAGGCAGGATAGAATCTTAAACAGGATGAGTTTTCTTCTACATTTTTATTCTATGGAAAGTTATCAAATAAAATTTATTCCTGAGAAATTTAATCTAATTATTGTGGCTACAGGCCACATGCCATCAATAACATTAATTAGCACTATTAATTAATTCAGCACTACTATATCAGCCAGTCCTTGTCCCAACATCCCCATGAAACAATGTGATCATTTAGAATAGAGATTTTAGACTTCCCTTCAGGCAGAATGAGCCATAGCAGTTGAAAACTCTCACTTCAAGGATCACTTTTCTTCCTTCACCAGCATAATGTTAAAAGGACCAATGAAAAAGTGGCTCACACAGTGTTCAGAGGGCTTGCTAAATACCAATTCAGGAGCAAGACAAATGTTTTCTAACCCACAAGACAACCTTACTTAGACATAATTATTTAGCCAAGCAATATGCCTGTTTTCCTCAAAATGTTCTTTACTAAGGAACATTACCCAAACAAATATTTTCATATAAAATACCTAATTTAGTAGCTGTATAAGCAGAAATCTTAAAAAAAAAAAAAAAATCTTCATTTTGCTCAGCATGAGAATTTACTTCTTATTTTCTAAATTAGAAACTCAGTGTTCACCCAGTTCTACTCAGTTTCATGGAATATAACATTTTTTTCTGTACTTTTGTTTCTCAAGATGATCTAACAAAGAATGTGCTGCACAAACACACACAGAGGCAAAGTATGTAAAGAGCTCTCCCCAGTCTTGAAGTGATAAATTTCCACTTCATTAAAATACTGTAAATAACAGAGAAAGCAAGTGGTATTCACAGATGAGCAGTTTCACACCTAAGCACCCTCCAAATTTCTATGAACAATTCAGAGCAAATGTGATGCTGCAGTCGCAGATGCACCAGCCCTACCTGTCCCACCAGTCCCCTTCAGGACGCTTTCCAGTCCACCTATAACCAGCAGATTCAGCCAACCAAGCTAAGCAATTATTTATCTTGCATCTCCAACTGATGGAAAATATGTTTTTGTAATCATGAGCGTCTGGATAACACATTTCCTGTAAGGCTGCTGCCCCTAGATCTGACGGATCAACAGGTCTGGTCAGCTTATCTGTGCAAGTTTCAAGTTTACTTTGCAGGATCATATGAGAAGTGTTATCACTCCCTCAAGTCACGTAAACTCTTGCTCATCCAACTTTCAAAGAGTTTTTGTTCACAGACCTCGACCTGGAACACATTTGTGACGCCCTGTTATCTTATCTTGAACTTAACCAGCATGTTTAATTCACAGATTTAATGACAGAATTGGTCAAGTGTCTCTGCTTTTCCTAGCTTAATTATTCAACAGTGATAAATGCAGAAAATCTGAAAAGCTTGATTGGTTTTAAATACAGGGGTGTTTGGTGCATTGTTGTTTTTTGGTTTTTTTTAAAATAAGTTTTTTTCAGATTAATTAAAAAAAAATCTTTTTACAGGCCAGGGAAAACCATTTTTAAACCATTTTTAAAAGAGATACTTTCCATTAAAGTATTGAAATATTTTAAAAGAAAGAAAACACTACAGGAAATCAAATTGAAGGAATACAGCAGAAACACACACTATAGGGCACTAGAGAGAACTATTTTAAAAACTGAGAGATCCATAGCACAACTCCAACCATTCCACCAGGACAGAGGGAAATGCACAACTGTATCAAGTTACCTGTGAAATTATGACCTCAAACCCTTTGGCAACATTCCCACAAGATGGTAGGTACATTGGAAATCAAGAGCTTAGGTACTTTAATGCTTGTTAAACCAGACATTTCTTTGTTAAGCAAATCTGAATGCAAATTACTCTCTGGTTTCATGATTCTTTTTGTTCACAGCATGATTTTTCAGAAACTGTTCATACAAATATACTTATTTTCATAAAAGCAAGCTGCTTTATTATTAATATTATTTTACAACCAAAATGTCTTTTAGGGTAATTTAAACAAAATAATGAAAACCAGGTACCTAAAACACACACCATTTAGTGACCACAGGATCATACTCTGTCAAACTTTAAATATTTCCTCTTAAGGAAACCAAAAAAACTCCAAAACCCAAAGGCTTCAGAGTTGCATGCTTATCAGTGGAATCTGAGGCACTGTCACCTCCTCTTTACTGCACCTACTACATCAAAATTGAACTAGGCTTTAATTCAAGTTTGTGAAGCTAATTTCTTGTCCATGACAAGCTGGCTTCTAAGAAAATTATCCCAGAACTAACCTGACTGCATTTAAAGCCAGTTTTGTTAAAAATTATTAAAAATCCTGTTGCTCAGTTATAGTCTTAATATGGAGAACATCTGACTTCATTCATTACAAATTTCTCTAATTATTTTCGTATAGAGACACTGTTCTCAGCTGTCTCTAAAGAAATTTATGACTGGGTGTGGGGGAGAAAACACCATACAATAAGGGAAAAATATTAAAACTGCATTCTTTAATTTAGTAAAGCCTAAGGGAGGCAATTTACTGATTCAAAAGAATAATTCCACATTCAAAGTTTACTTTAGACGTCATGAGGAATAATTTCTTATATTAGATAAACTTCCTTCATGCACATGAAAATAGGAGTCTGCATTAACTGAAGGCATTTTTTAAAGGGAAAAAAAAATTTCCCAATTCTGAATTCTGTATTTCTTGGGATTTTTTTTAGCACCTAAAATCTGTTCTGGGAGTGCATAATTCTGGTCTTGCCAGTTTTCCCTTACTGGGCTGAGGTAACAGGTAGGGACAGGCACTTTCTTTTCATTACAGAAGCAGTCTAGCAGCACGAATTAGCACAGGGTCTATTGTACATCAAGCTGCAACATTATTCTGAGATCCAAGAGCCCCTGGCTGATGGCCCAGCAAGTGCAGATTTTTCAAACTAGATGGAAGTGACAGTCTCATTTACTATCAATTTTTATGCTAATAAAGACACGCAAGACCTGTCTTCACCAGCGTCTCCTGAGTGTTTAATCAGTTTTTGGCCATCCCTGTGGCATAACCTAGAGGAAGCATTTCACACAACAGTGACCTCTGGATCCAGTGGGTCTCTGGCAAAGGGCACTCAGGAGCACAAGAGATTGGACAGCACACTGACTGCTGAGACACACTATCGATCCTTCTGTGACACTGGAGAAGTGAACTACCACTGCCACCATCTCCCACGTGCCCAAAGTTGCACTGCACTCCAGGAAACACTTCCCAAGAATTCCCTTGGATCCTCACCCACCAAACAGCCAGGAGACTGACTACAAGAAGGAGACTGAAGATACGGGAAGATTTTCAGAAGCTGTTTACAGCCCTACACTGCACAAAACCCCCCACACTGCTTCCATCCCTCCCCATGCTGATCAGTTCCTTGTCATTGTTCCACTGTCAGAACTTCTGCATTGGACCTGCAGCCTCCCAGCCTCATCAGCCCCCTTCCCAGGAGCACTTGGTTTCAGTTTTTTCAGGACAAAAGCCGCGTTCAAAAAATTGTCTGAATGGGGAAATGTCCTTACAACTCACAGAACCATCCATCAGTCAGGGGATCACCCGCGTCTTTAATCTCCTACAAACTTTGTGAAAAGTACAAAAGGAGTACAGATAATGTGATTTCATAGAGGGAAAGTTCAATAGCTTTCAAACAAGCCCTGTAGCGAAAGACTGGATATTATTTTCCCTAGACATTCTCTTTTCCTTGTATTATATTGAACATTCACAAACACATTAAATCAAATTTTTTAAAAAATAAGTATTTCCATGTTGAAAAGTCAGATCTTACTAAATGTGTAGGCAAGTCCCAAAATATTAAGTTTTCTATTATTCTCCCCCAATTTTTCTTTTGTTTAGTGCACAGCCCGTAACTTGGGTCTAAAAGGCTGCAGGCTCCTATTAAAAGGGAAGTTTAGCAGCCTGTGACAACAGGAGCTTCCCATCCGCAGATGACAATAAAGATTACAGAAGAAGGATTTTATTGCTGCCTGATCACTGCAATGACAACACAGAAGCAGGGCAATTGCCACTTGCTGTTTTGCCTTTTTTTTAAGGAAGTTTTTTATATAAAGAGTAACTATACAGTTCACCCTTTATGACTTATTCTTTAGGCAAAGAGAAAACACAACCAAGTGAAAATCATAAAACAAATTCTCCCTCAGCAGAGCAGCTTTTTTTTTTTTTTTTTTCCCCTATGTTTTCCCCAAAACCTTAGATCCCTTGGAGTGCTGGGCTAGTCATCAGCTCACAAAGGAATATTTCTTCACTGGTTATTTCTCAAAACATTCAATTCTACGTCTTCTTCCCCCTCAAAATTAAAGTCCTCAGCAAATTTAAAACTTTCCAGCAGGAAGTAACTTCTGGAACTACTGTAAGGAATTCCAGAGCCGTCTTCCACAATGGAGTGACCAGAGAACATGGAGGCAAATGAAAATATATGGAATATATCATAACAAAAGGAAATAAGAACAAGTGTACTATCACACAGAAGGTGTTAACTGCTGACCTGCCATTTCAGAGCTGCACTACAGGGTTATAATAAATGCAGCAACAGCCTGCTTCCTTCATAGGAACCTGAGCATTTCAAGGTATGATTAAGGAATGGAACTATTGCCAGGAGCTAAGCTGAGAAAATAGAACCTCAATCCTTGAAAAGATCTGAAAGGTCTCCTACAAGTGTTCTACATCATGCTGTACATAAAATGGATGGATATGTTTAAATGCATGCATTTATTGCCTAGATTCTTCACTGGAAGTACCTCCAAAATGTAACCATTAAAAGAGCCAAAACAAATACTGCGCCTTGTAATCTCCCTTACTGCCTTCTTAAACAAAAAGAATTCCCTAAAATGCACTCGGTGCAATTTAACTAAGAAATTCCCTTCTTCTCCAAACAAAACTGAAAGAGCATTAAGTTGTGCCAGAGAGACAATATCAAAGAAACTCACAACCACAAAACATACCATATGTCTCACTGTAAAGTGAGACTGTCTGTGAACAAGCTCATCAGATTTGTGAGACACGTGCCAAAGCCCCGAAAGAAATTGCTGCAGTTCCCTGTTGAGAGCTGAGAGTTATTGACCAAACCAGACTTGGAGATCTTCCATCTTGTTAAAGGTGCTAATGATTCATGCATGCAATTTTTGAAGAAAGAAATCGTCCTCAGCAGTGAGTTTGATTTTTCTGTCAGGAAGTCAAACTGCACTTGAAGTTGTGCAGTGCTGTTATCTTAGTGAACGTGCTGAAACACTTCAGAGAAAAATTATAATTTGATATATTCCCTAAATAACTTGCCTTCAAAAAAGACAGATACATATGAGGTTTCTGCCTTCTGTACACCCTAGTTTTTAGACCAAGTGCTTTCATTAATGTGCTCACCGTCACTGTGCCACAACATTGGAAGCACCTATAAAAGAGCATTTGCAAAGTTTAACGCTGTCATAGTTTAACAATACCAAAAGGCTTTCAAAGCAGGTAAGCAAGGGATCACTTGTGTCAGGTGATCCTGTATTTATGCATTTTGCATGAAAAGCCACGGGAAAGTTGTGGTGCAGTAGATTTGTCTGTGATATTTCCCATCATGATGGAAAAATAAACAGCTTGGAAAACTGTTTTCTGTTTTTTTGCAGAAGTTTGTATTAGAACCAGGGAAAGCAGAGGGGGAAATGGTTGTGTTTCATGCAAGGAAACTCAGTATTGTTAAGCAGGCACAGGAGGATAAAAACTTTTTGCCTCTGTATGTATCATGACCCTACAATTTAAAAGGATTTTCCTCATTATCATTCATTTCCTGGAGTTTCTAGTTAAGTCACACCAATCAATAAAGCTTTCAAAAAGACATACTCAAAGTGGAGAAGATGAAAAAGGAAAACTGAGTATATTACTGGGCAAGGGAAGGGGAAAAGTGAGAAGCAAAAACTCACCTCTCTGGGCTGGGATTCAGAATATGTGGATAATCTCAGAGATACCTCTGGTTTCCAACACTACAGCTGAAAAGTACTTGCTAGCAACCTGTCCTGAAGCACAATATTGACAGCACACAGGAAAACCTAACATGACCAGCAATCATTGTGAGGAACAATGGATCAGTTAGATTAGTTTAGTCAAGATAAGTAGTCTCAAAGTATAACCTTCTATTCTAAAGCAGAACTACTTTTCAAGAAATAGTAACACATTAGTAGACCTTGTGAATTGCAGAAACATGAAAAAATCAAGAACGATAAATTGGGTTTGCTGTGAATATTCCTCTTGCAAATCTGGTAGGTGGTTGGTCTAGGCAAACTCTATTTAAGGAAACCAAAATGCATGGAAGATATGCTTTCATCTCAGATTCTCCAGCTGGGCATAAATAAAATATGTAAATCATTGCCATGAAGAGAATACCAGCAAGTGAATCCTGCTCAAAGATCATACATGTGTAGTAAAAGGATAATATATTCCTCAAAGAAAGATTTTCTAAATTAACTTTGACAGTAAGCCAAAGTTTATATGAGGAAGCATTAATTCATATATTGGACATGCTGCATTTTTTCTGGACTTTTTGTTTCTCTTTTTTGAACCATACTTCATTGTGTAGCTGTGTCCCAGACAGAATAACAGGCATTTTCAGGGTAAAGACACAGAAAATTGCAGAATTACGTTTGATGCAATTGCTACACTGCTAAATTCCAAAAACCTCTTTACCCCGCTTCACCAACCCACCGAATTTATTAGTTCAACATCTGTCCCACAAAACTTCCTTCAAACCTGAAATGACATAATCACATTATAAATTCACCAATACAGAGGGACAGTCACAGTGTAAGACTAAGAACAAAACATAATTACATGAAACCCTGGTGCTATGAAAAAACTACAGCAAGATGCAACGGTGCTTCAACCTGACCTTCCCATAGTGGTGTGCTACTGCTATAAAACCCCAGCATTCAAACTCCTGGCAGAATTTCGAAGTAAACCAAGTGCATGAACCGGGTACATGGTAGTTTTACAAAGGAAATGCTGGAGGCACAGCCAGAACACCGTCAAACCTAAACTGAGTGATTGCACAGGGGCATATCTCTGGCTTGCCATAAGAAATTCTTGAGTACAACCAGCTGCTGACTGTTCCCACGATGGTGCCACTGCTGAGGAAACACACCACAAATCGCTCAGCACCTGACCTGATGCAAGTGCACCTCAGGCTGGGCACCAACAACAGAGCTGTTCTCTCAGAGCGGACACACCCACACTGAGCAAAACAGTTGCAGAGCAATTGCAATTAGCAAGGTTTTACCAAATTTAAAACAAACAAAAAAGCCAAACAAAAAACTCCCCAACATACTAAATGCATTCCAGTGGGAAAAAAAAATTAAAAAGGGGGAAAAATTACTAAACTATTTGGACTTCTTGGTACCCTTCATGATAACGTGAATGGCACATGTGTGTTTCTTTTCCAGCCATAGCTCTGCTAAGAAAATGGGGAGAAATTTGTTTTAAATTCACACATTTAAGTGAAAAAAACAGTGCCAGTTTGGACTCTTTCATAGGAAAGGGGCATGGCAAGATTTCCTTTTAAGTCCAAGGCACCCTTCTGTTTGTTTCTGAAAGGGAATTTCCAGCCAGATGAACAAGCTAGAGATCCACAAGACGAGGCGGTTTCAAAGCAACCACACAATCTAATTAACAGATTGCCATGCCTCAAGCCTACCCAGGGAAGCCACAGCACTCACAGAGTCACTAAGCTTGGGAAAGCCCTCCGAGATCATCAAGTCCAAACAGTCCCCCAGCCCTGCCATGTTCACTGCTAAACCCCATGGCCACATCCACGTGGTTTGGAACACTTCCAGGGATGGTGATACCTTATTTCAGATGTTGCTGTGCCCAGCTTTACACCAGCAGTGTGCCAAGTGCCACCAGCACACAGAATGGGTTAAATCCAGCTGCCAATTACAGCTCAAATGAGCTCTGTCACACCCAACCACTTGTGTGAGACCAAACTTCCACACCTGTTTGACGCATTCAGCTGATGCAGCACAAAGCTCTCAGATCTGGTGCCATTCCCTCTGATTTCTTCCAAAGATGAATAGGACTTGCATATCCTGTAGTTTAAGAATGCATCAGCCATAGGCATTCAAGTAAAGCCAGAAAGAAAGAAAGAGAGGAAGAGAAGTTAGGGGAGGAAAAGAGAGAGAAGACAAGAGAAAGAAAGAGGGGAAAGAGAGAAGAAGGAAAAACTGCAGAATGTTGTGGATGTCCCAGCACTCTCCACTTCCTGCTCCTCAGCTTCTCTCCTACTTTGCTTGGGAAAGGCAAGAGAAACTGCAGAGTCTTCAGCAAGTGGAATGCACCAGATCAAAGCTGGGAAAAGTTAAAGTCCCTCTTTCTCAGTGCCTGCTCCTCTCACTGCTCCAGCTTCCCCTTGTGCCCAGGAGAAAACACCCTGCTCTTCAGGACACCTGCTGAGCTCCCTCCTGTCTGCCTCTGAAAGCTTTTCCATCTATCCTGCTTCAGATAAATGCCCAGGGAAGGAGACAGTAAGACAAAAGGATAAGAAAAATAATGAGCTTCTCTTTAGAAGGAAAGCAGCCTATTGAGTCACACTGACATCCTTCAAAGAAATACATTTCTTCTGGGGAAACTCCTCTGTTAAGAGGCTTCATCCAGGGAAACAAAATACTTCCAATAAGCTTGGAAGTGGTATTTGTTAACTCTGATCAGGTGGAAGCAATCAATCCATGGAACTGCCCTGTGCTAGGCTTCGGGGCTCTCAGGGATTCCTGAACACCATACATTATCTACAATGAAACTCAGAAAACACCCTCAAAGTAGAAGTCAAAATTCTCAGAAAACAAGGAAAGCACCTCAAGAAGGTTATCTGGAATTAATGGGTTCTCTATGCCAAATAAGAGACCTTTAAAGAATTTAAATTCAGAAACTAATAACTTGCAAAGTATTGGCTGATTTGAACGATTCCATTTAATTAGCCAAAGCTCCTCATCTGTGAGAAATATCTTCAGATGAGTACAGGAGCTACTGATGTCTGCTGATTTCATGCAAAGTAGAACACACCAAAGAGGTTTGCTTTTAGCAGTTTTCAAGAGCAAAAAAGTATCCAGCAGAATCAGGCAGTTGCATGCAGTGCCTAAAAATGAACACAGATGAAAATTCTGTTCTCAATAAATGATGTAACTAGCAAAAAATTTAATGCAACAATGCATCCATTTAGAGCACAAGTTTGAAGAGATAATTGACATTTTTGTTTCAATAGACAAGGAAGAAGAAACCAAGATCCTTCACAATAGTGAAGGATTTAGGCAAATATTTATTGAATCTACTATTCTAAAGCTGCCATAATTTTAAATAAATTGAGATTAAGCCATATTTTTAAAATAATAATTTCTACTAGATACATTTCTAAAATATGTCCACATAGGAAACACGCTTAGCAATTTGGCAGACTAAAATGAGAAAGCCTCACTTCAACACACCTGAGTCAAATCTAGGCAGCTGCAGTAAGAACAATAGGGAAGTGCTTCTTTTCCTTTTTCCACCAGGACACGCAAAGTTAGAGCCTAGATATTTTCTGTATTTTCACGGTAGGACAAAAATTGAGCTCAATATTTGAGTAGCAGAGATGGCTCTGCCATTTGTACAAGGAGATAAAAAGTACCACGTTGCTTCCTAAAAGGCCAGTGCTATGGGACCACAAATTGCCCCGAGAGCAGGAGTGGGTTTATACAGACATTGTTCTTTTGGTGAATACCCTTTATTTCCTCTCAGAGAGATGAAGAGATTTTTTTTATCTGGCAGGAGCTGCTTTTGAATAAAAAGGGCTTTACTATATACTGAAATATAAGCCAACATAGTTAACATAGTGAACATAGTTAACATTTTAAATCTGGAAATGCTGGGCAAGACAAAGAAATAAGAATCAAGGATCCATAAACAACTTTGCCTGTCTGGTATTCTTCTCATTTCCACTGAATTAAATCAAATTCTGCCTAGTCCCTTGACACCCCTGGGAAACTCATTCCATCATCCATCCCCTTGCAGAGTCCTAATTTGCTCTTGCAAATAATTCAAATCCCTCGTGGACTCCAGAATGGTCTTTCCCTGACTGTGCTCAGTGGATCCCCAAGGAAAGAAAAAAATACCCTCCACTGCTCCTCCCCATGAGATTTCTCTGTTCCAGCAAACTCTTAGCAGAACCTAGGGTACAATCAGAACATGTGAGGGAAATCATCCTTCAGAGCTGGCATCAGCTGAAACTCAGATAAAAATCCTGACACAGAAACTCAGTGAGGGCTGATGGTAATAGAGACACAGACCTAAAACAGGCACAGTTACAGTTTTCTAGAGAAGGACATGATTTGTAAACTGAATATATACCTGGGAGAGATTTGGAGGTGTGTCAGGCACGCCCCCTTCGACCATTCCATTAAAATAGATGAAATTAGATCCAGGACTGATTTAAAGACAACATAACTGCCCAGTCTCACATGAAATATAGATATATAGATTATGATTTCCAGGAATACTTCCAAGGAAATTAATTTTACCTCTTAAAACACGGCACCCAGGACAGCACATTTCCAGCCTGTTTAAACAATCTGAAGTGACTCAGGAAAAGAGAGGCTCGTGGCATACGAAGAAAAAAATACAAGCTAAGTGGAAGCGCTAATGCTGGCACAAGAAAAATTAGCCCCCTAAGCAGAGGAAGTAGAGATTTGTTTCTGAATGTTCGGAACAAACAAACAAAGGCAAGTTCTGCACATCCCAATTCTCCATCCCGCTTTCCTGAGATTCTTTTCTTGGGGATGCTTGGACAAGCATACAATTGTATAGATTTGTTTTCACTAGGCACACTGTATCTGGAATGAACATCTCTGGCAACAGACTAGAATTTAATGAAATTGGATTTAAGGAATGTTTAATTTCATATGAGTAACATCACTGCAAACCCTCATCAATCTAAGTTCCCAGATTCCAGCCATATAGAAATTAATACGGAATTTAAACTGCAGAATTAATTGAGGATAAGCTCACATTTTTTTCACGAGAAAACAAGAAATAAGAATACCTGGATCGTAATGAATTGATGTCAGAGTTGTTGCTTACTTGCGGGTAGATAAAGCAAAACTAACATAACCTTGTTTCTTAAATGTGCTGCTGAGCACACCGCAAAGGGGAAAGCACAGCTCTGTGGGGTTTTGTGCCACATTGAGCCCTGCAAGGCTGGAGGGTCTGAAGCCAGGACAAAGGCTAGATTTCACAGAAATGTGTTGTTCTACCTCCTGGCCACTTGCAATGTTGAATTTATGGGACACAGAGGCAGGTGAGTTTATCTGAGAATGCAAAGCTTTCTGTGCTAGCCAGGGAGGGCTAAGGAACACAGCACAAGCCGTCCTCATGCACTCTTGTCCACACGTGGGCCTGAAGAGTTCCATTTACTGTGCACACACTCAAAATAACTTTGCTGAAAATATCTCAAAATCAAGTTTTAAATAAATAAATGAGCAAGCAACTTCTGGCCAAAGATGACTTTCTGTAGGTGGAAATTGAGTAATTGCTGGCACTTTCTGTCGAAAACTTTACAAAGACTCATCAAAGAGATCACTTTGTTCTAGCGCTAAACAGAAGGACGAAAGAAGAAAGACTGGATTTCAGCATATCGTGACAGAACTCAGCAGGAACCTCTACAGGAAGAGCTACAAAGCATATATCATTTGAAGCAGTGAACTTTAATAGGAATTTCATTTTACACATGAATGTACCCTGTGTGATAATCTCCAGTCTGTTTATTCATCAGCTGGAACTCGGGATGTGAATGTGAAGGTGACAGGAGGAGTGAGCTTTATGTTCCCGAGTTTTTAGAAAAGGTATTAACCTTTTAGTGGTTCTTCATTCAAGCCCGACTTTCCCAGGGAAAAGTAAACCAATCTATTTTATTTTCTCTGTGATATTAAGCATGAAAGGAAATCCTAGTTCATAGCTGGAGAAATAAGGAATAGGAAAGATTTTATGCTATTTACATCAGTTCAGGGGTCGTCTAAGTAACACATAAACAGCGGGATCATCAATGTAGCAAAACAAACCCATATACAGTGATTGAAAATTTAGCCCAAAGGCCTTTCTATTGGTCCTGATCCAGACAAACATCTTCCAAGAGCATCTTTTTTCAAAGTATCTGGGATAGCCTAATTCCTATCGTAAGTAAATGTAGTGTGAATTTTTTTAATGTGATTTACTGGGGGGTTGGATGGGCTCAGAGAACTGGTAATGGATGTTATGGAGAAAAAACTGTGAATTTCTTTTAAATGAAGGGCAAACCAAGGACTTGTCATTTCTTCTAATTTCAGTTTCCAGGGATGTGAACCACAGGTAGTTTAAAAACCGAAAATCATAGTGCATAATCCACATCAGATAACTCTTTTCAGTACTTAATTTTAAACCAAAAATCTCAATAGAAAACAGGTAAAGAGTCCTCAAAAATTATTTCTAAGGGCTACACAATCATTTCTAAGGGCTACATCCAAACGTGAGTTTTCTACTACGAAGAGAAATATCGTAGCAGGCATAGCAAGATATTTTTTCCTGTGTTCTACAGGCATTTAACAGGAATAATACATTTCTTTATGTATGTTATTTATCCAGAGAAAGAATTAAACAGATTGTTATTTATCCAGAGAAAGAATTAAATAGATTATCTATCCAGGGCTTTTCCTGCAGCTTGTATTTTCACTGGACTAGTAACATAAAAATTAAGACTCATATACTTGTATCACTCGGACTCAATCCAAGACTTTTCCAATATCTGTGATTCTGTAACACTATCTCCTTGGTGGTTAGGTCTCAGCATTTTCTTCCAGACCGTGGATATTTAAAAATCTTTGCAGGCATGCGTGCCTTGTCTGTGGCATGCACTGACTGCACAGCAGGACTGAGCCCAGAATTTACCGGGATGCTGCAGCACTTCCCAGCCTTACAAGCGAGATTCTCACTGCAGCTGAGCTGACTTCAGCGCAGTTCAGACAAAATTTCAGCTGGCCTGGGATGTCTGAACAGAATCAAAGCAGCCTTTCCATCCTCCCCTGTGGGATTAATGGAAGTACAGGCCCCTCAGCCAGCTCTGGCACAACACCCGTGAAAGGAAATCAAATGGTAACATGATTTCCCTATAGTGCAGAAAGACCTTGTCTCCTCCACTCTTTTAGATATTAATTAACATTTCTTCTCTTAGAAGCTGCTCTGTAGATCTTGGGAGTAGCAAAGGATGTCACGTTATGTATCAGTTGCTATGGTAACTAATCCTTTCTAAAAGGAAGAAACAGAACAAATTTGTAGGACTCCATATCTTGCTATGAACAAGGGTTGTCACTAAATAGTCTTTATTTTGTAACCCACTGCTTTCTTTTGTTTTACTCTTGTTTATAAATTATCACAACTGACTTAGATTTAGCCTGTGAATTCATTTTCTTACAGTCTGAATAATCTGAGCTTCCTGTTTTCATGGAGTGGCAGAAAAAGAAGTTCATTCCAGATCTTACACTGACTTTTCAAAAAATTTATTTGTGTGAACCCTTTAAGAGACATATTTTGGCTTGGAAACAGTTACATTTCCCAGAAAAATTACATGTACTGAAGAACTTCAGGCAAATTCTAACTTATTTCTCTATTTCTGTTTCTCTGTCCTGAACCAGAGCGGTTCAACAGGACTGGAAAGGTCCTTCATGTCTCAGTCACTCAGATCCTGCTGTAAGCCTCCACCTTGCAGTGGGATGTCAATCTACTTTCACAAGTAGTTTCTGAGAGTATCTTTTACAGGGGTCCCAGGATTTCTGAAATTCTTTCTTCAAAGAAAAGTATAAGCATCGCTTTCCTGAAAGAGACATTTCCTTCTACCCAATCTCTATCAGACAATAACCTCCAGGACTTCTGCCCAGAGAGGTGGACAGAAACTTTCATAAAAATACAAAAAACAAAAACAAAAAGACCAAACCAAACCAAACCAAACAAACAAACAAACAAAAAACACCAAAAAACCAAAACAGATTGCTGCTTTGAGGTTGTATCTTTATCCCAGTGCAAGACAAACAGAGCAGTTTGGGAGTGCTGCTCTCAAGACCTCTGACAGCGGAGCCACTGCAACAAAGATAATACAAATATTCTAACTGAGACAGGGTTATTCCCAAGGTTGAAACAGGAGAAAATATGATGGTGGTCCCTAAATCATCTCAAAAGGTTTTTCACTTGCTTTTCTCAGCCCTTTCTCTCTCCTCATCACTGCTGGGCTCCACAACAAGACAAGAATCATGAAGGAAACAACCTTATTCAAAGAGCTGTGTAACAAAAATATGCTTTGTATTGTTCAAGACATACAGGAGAAGAGGCAAACAATTGAGCAGTTTTATTAATTGGCTTTCTTATCAATGTACTGGAAAGGAAAGCTTGCACATTGCCAGGCTTAAAAACACAGAATAAAGAAGTTCCTGCACTCTGCAGCCATTTAATAAGTGGCTCCACTCGGCATAGCTTTGAGCAATGGATTTAATTTATCAGATTTACCAAATTACACATCTGCCTCCAGCAGCCACAGGCAGGAGGGAAATGTAGCTCAGCTGTAGCAATACTTTCCTTCAAATGGTAACAAGTCAGAATTAGTGCATTGCAAGGGACAGGAGATTCCTTAACTCTTCTAGTCGCTGATACTGAGAGTTGGAAACAAGCGCAGAAAAATGAGGAGACAAAGTATTCTGCGGAATACTAAATTATTCTAAAATATTCTGTGCATCACTAAATTTCTAGATTTAGAACAAATTATAGAACAAATGTGTTTATTTCAGAAAACAGTTCTATGATCATGACTTCTTTTCAAATATATATATCAAGAGCTGGATGAAATAATTTATTCTCTAAGCTAAAATCCTCCATATCCCAAGACATGCTGCAATGGAGACATGATTTCTCCAGAGAAGCTCTAATTCTTCCTTAAGGAAGAGAAAAAACTATCATAAGAAGTTCTTTTGGGTTTTTGGGGTTTTTTTTTTTCGTTTTTTTTTTTTTTTTTTTTTTTATGTTTGAAAGCTGCAGTGTCAGCAGAGCAGCTGCAAGGGGAGAAGAAAACCAGGTAGAAACCAGCCTTGAAGTGTGTTTGACAGGAAGTCACCTAAAAGCTGTAGATCACTGAAAAAGGGGCACAGAGAGACCTTAAGGGAAAAGGGAGAGCAGCAGAAACTTTTGGAAGTTTTGAGGGTTATTTGAGACCAGCTAATTACACAGCTGAGGGAGCTGAGCTCAGGCAAGGCAGGGGACAGGAGCAGAGCAGCTTGATGTAGGTCACAGAACTGCCACGGCTCAGGTTTTTCTGTCTGAGGAGCTTTTATAGCTCCCACCTGCACACTGTCTAAGAGCCTTACACTGCTTTAATGTGTTTATTCTCAAAATGAACCTGTGAGGCAGGAAAGAACTAATTTTGTCATTTTACTGATAGCACACTAAAAACTGGAGGCTGCAGGGAAGATCCTTAGTTGGCATACAATACCAAGGCTCTGTAAAAACCAAGAGTGTCCCCTAACTGTCCAGTAAGGGGAGTGGAACTCAGATTACTTAAAGCACCTGAGGCTTTCCCCCCTATATGATTTCTTCAAGATCACACAGGCTCATGACAACATCAGGAAATGAAACCAGTATTCTGAGGAACACCAACAACTGGCCCATCATTTTCTTTTTCATGTCTGATGCACGCATATGTGACTGAAGAAGAAACCCAAGCCTCAGGACTGTGAAATGCATGAGGGAGCAAGTGCACAGATTTGGTTCACTTGAGCCTTTTCCTGGTCTTTTCTAATTGTTTAACAATTGCTGGGTCTCTTGGTTTGCCTGGGGTATTTTTGGGGGTGAGTTTTTGCAGAGGGCTTGAGAGACTATGATTCTACTGGCAGCAGAAAGTACCAGAACTCAATGGAAGATGCTTGTTTCTCATGGAAAAGGAGTTGGGAGAAAACTATACAAAATTGAGCTTTTTTTTTTTTTTTTTCCTCCCAAAATTAATAGTTCTTTTAAAAGCGCTTTCACTGGCTCTATAGCAGTTTGAATTTCACAGCCAAACATATGAAATATTTTGTGTGTTTTTTAATGCTTTAGCAGCAAGAGGATAAAACTAAAAAATTCCCTTCCTGTGAGTTCCTGTGCATAGCAACAGCTTTTCTATGACCCTTCTTATCTGCTGTTGGTAGCATCAACATCTGGCAGCCTTGAACAGCATACATTACATTTGAATTTTTCAGATAGAGAACTTGAAACAATGAGCAGGGATGACAGATGTCAGTCACCGCCTCTGACAGGTCAAATGCAAATTTCTGCTTGAACGGTTCAGCTTTTGCAGGATTGAAAGCAAAACAAGAATTATTACTACAGTATAAAGTGAATTAAGGCACACACACTAAATGCCAAAGGCAGATATATATCCCAATAATATGAAATTACTGCCAGTCAAACAAAGTACCAACTAGGGGCAGCACAGGGTGTGTACAACTGTCTGTCAAGGCAGAAGAAGATTTGTGCTCTTCATTGGAAATACTTTTACAGCAGCCAAAAGAGAAATCTTGAACTCAACAAAGAAGGTCTGCTTTGAGTTTGATCCTATCAATCAAGAGTCCAGTAGGTCCTAACTCAAATAAGCTATATCTTAGTTTCACCTTTAGACAAATATCAAGTCTTTCTCCTTCCACCATTCTGAAGAATGATTGATTTATGCCTCTTTATGGCTCTGAGAAATGATCTTTGGAAAGTAACTGATAGTTTCAGGGTTATTGACAGTTGCATCCCCAGAAAAATATCAAGGTGACAAATGCTTTTGAAAATTACTATTTTTAACGCTGGACACTGTGGCAGAAAACTAATTAAAGATGTCATTTATGTTTTATTTGTGCTAGGGAGACACTGCCAGCACCTCACTAAAACAGAATAGACCATATAAATTGTGCTTTCACAGTGCTCAGGACCCACAGTGAGTCCACCTGAAATGAAAGCTACAGCAGGACAAAGCCAAAGTCCTGCAATACTTTGGTGAGCTGTCCCACTGCCCTCAAGAACTGCCCTTCCTAACAAACAGGTTTGTATCTAAATCTCCATCTCCATCTCCTCTTTCACACTCAAGCCAGGATTTAGAAAGCAGGAAACAGACATGGGATATAAATACATCAGAAATAAACTAGGCCAGCTGGGAGGAATGAAAGGTGGAAAAAATGGAAGAAATTTTTCTGCAACATTCATTCCAACGACTCTGTCATCAGCTTCATTTCGGTCCATCTCTACTCTTGTATCATACCCTAATTCTATTGGTTATCACATTTATCTGCATAGAATAGTTAATAAAGTGTCAGACTCAACACCTTAGTTGTAAATCCCTGGAGTAGAGATTTGCAGACAGGTTTGGAGTGTATAATATATAAAGTATATATTATGGTTTATATATTTATAAATAAATAAAGTATACATGACATACCTCCTATTTCTTGACAAATAAACCCCAGAAAATTACTGCTCTGGAGTTCTCTTGCTTAAGCAATATGAAAGTCAGTACTATTTTAACAAGAGAGAATAAAGAGAATGCACAAATCCTTTCTAAGGCCAGTTCAGAAGCCTCCTCCAAGAGTTAGGAAAACAATCACACGGATTTATGACACTTTAAGGCTTTTTTCTCCCCTTTAATTTCTTGCAGAGTTTAATAACAAGGCAATTCCCTGTAACAGGAGCAACTGACGGACTTGGAGAAACAGATAAGCTTCCTGTCACAAACTTTTTTCATATCTCTTCTGCTGCTTAAACCCACAGAACTTCTCTTGCTTACACCTATTCTGCGCCTTGATTGCAGCAACATTGGTACCACTTTTCCTTTCCCTTACATCACAATCTCTCTTCAAGACCAGTATGAATCCTGAACCCTGCAAACAGCACAAATGCTCCAAATCCTGACTGTCCCTCCCTAATGGGAAGTATCTCCTCATCACTGTCAGATAGATTTTTGCACACTGCTTACCAGCAGCAGAAGAGGAGATGCTAATAAGTTACGTGGTACCCTTGAGTTGAAACACAGCTGAGCCCATATGGTTTTGCTACCCCAGCCAGATTTCCAGGATTATTTTGATACATATACTCTGTTTCTTGAGGCTGGACAAGCTAGGATTTCACTTGTTGGCTTTTTTTCCCCTTTTTCCTTTTTTTATGTCTCTACCATCTGTTTTATGAATCCTTGAACTGATAATATAAAGGTCATTGTTTCAGCATACAGGGAATGGGATTTTGTTCATAAGGCAGAAGTTGGCAAGAATGAAATGGATACACACATTTTAATAAATGTATACATGCATCCATAAGTGATTTGGACCACATAACTTTAAAGTATTTGACAAATTGCTGGGAAGGTTCTCAGAGGAAGGTTTCGAATGACTCGCCCTAAAGAAGAGCTTCTAATCAGATCTTGGGGTCTTGGGGTGCTGGTATGGATTCTTCCCATTTAAAGCAGACACAATTAACCACATTCCTGATTTTTTTTTTTTTTTTTTTTTTTTGGGGGGGGGTGGTGGTGGTTTGTATGTGTGTACTACTTCTCCTCTGTGACCTCAGGAAGAATATGCCAAAATATTACTTCTGGCCATATTAAACAGAGACTACTAACATCCAGTTTCTTTTTGATCCATTCACTTTGAATTTCAGTGGCACCACTGTCCTTTCTGGAGGAGAGACAAGGTAACCAAGGCACTGACACTCTAAGGTGGACATAGCAGAGCAGGACCAGGAATATGGGCAACTGTGACAGTGAGCCCATAAGTATGTGTACAAAATATACTTTGCAAGGCTGTGGGTTCACTGCTTGATGAGTCCCTCACATTTAGAATGGCAAGGGAACACAGATATTCTTGATAATTCCCTTGAGTTTCTTGTGCTAGGATAATGTCTTTCTCTACTCAAAAAATAGTCTGAAAGCAAGTCAAACAAAAGGAAAGTTACACGGTGTATCACATTCAGTAATTGATTTAAACAATTTTGAAATGGGATTGGTTTAGAACTGAAAAAACAACCTTTTTTCCTACTGTATTGTGGTCACTACTTCTGGGCATAATTTATCATTGCCTTAACTAGATAATTGAAAAGTTAACTTTTAAACAGCATTTGTGATGTGAAAGTCAAAGCTCTAGATAGATATTTCAATAAGGATTGATGGTTTTGGAGTTTTTTTACCAGCTTTACAGAATGCATATATCATGCTACATGAAAATAAGGTCACATTTTATGATCCCTTACTCTGACATCTGAAAACAGCTAAGTATCAGTCAGAAGCTCAAGTGTTTCCAACCACTGACCTTCCACAGATAAAAGACCAGGCTGGGTTTTAGACTTTCTTTCCAATAATATATGGCATATTCCATCTAAATTAAGCATGGGACCTACAGGATAAACACAAGGTTAAAAAAAATCCCAGAGATCTCAATTAATGACATAAAACCCTAGGCATGCTTAATGAATATTCAATCATTTTCTGTGCAACACAGTAGACCATGTATTTTTCTTGAGCAGTGATTTCCCTCCCCAGCCTCATTCTGTGTTTGCAGGTCAGACAGGTTCATGTATCCTCACATTAGCTCTGTGCAGCTCCCACGGAGGGAAGGGCCCCTGTGGCACCCTGGCTATCTGTCACAGAGATGATTAGACAAAATCTTGCTTCCCCTGGCAGTGAGGAGGCTCTGCCAGCCTGGTCCAGCTCCCTCTGAGTGTTCCAGCTGAAGCTGGTGTCTTGGGTTGCAATGCAAGATGTAACCAACATTACTGATTCTATTACCAGCTGTTAAAACCAGGTGGAACAGTGTTCTTTATCTCTTCCATGACCCATCCTCCCTCCAGGGGATATCTGCTGTTAATGGGCCATCGAGGCTCACTGCATGGCTGATACAATTACATCATCCCATGGGGAGATGCTCCACCCAATGGGAAGAACCAAGCATTCCCACATGGATAAAAATCTGGGATTCAGAAAACCAGAGCAGCCTTTTTGCACTGGATTCTCAGAGGAAGACCAGACCCATCTCACCACAACTAGACCTTCAGAGGAAAACTGCACTCTTCTACAGGATCATTGCTTCAACAGAACCACAGCTGTCACTTCAGGAGGAATTATTTGGACTGCTACCAACATCATGAACAACAGGGTGTCAGTATTTCTAGGATTTATTTTTTTTTTTTTTTTTTACTTGGGTTTTTTTGTACTACTACATTTGTATTTTTAATATTCCCAGTAAAAACCTGTTATTCCTATTCTTGTATCTTTGTCTGAAAGCACCCTTAATTGCAAAATTATAATAATTTGGAGGGAGGGTTTTACATTCTCTATTCCAGGGGAAGCTCCAGCTTTTCCCTGGCAGACACCTCTCTTTGCAAACCAAGACACTGTCACACTGAAGTGATTAGACAAGATCTTGCTCCCCCTGGCAGCAATGAGGCTCTGCCAGCCCGGTCCAGCTCCCCACTGAGTGCTGCAGCCGGAGCTGGGAATTCAGGGAACGCTGTCATCCCTGACAGCATCCATCAGGCACCACCTGCCAGCTCGGAGCAGCTCTGACCCCAGCGCTGAGCCAGCCTCTCCAGCTTCCCCTGCCTTGCCTGATTGCATGTGGGGATAACAGGAGGATCAAAGGATTGGCCTCTAAAATCGGATTCCCCCCCCACACACCCTGCCTTTGCCATTCGGTATTCCTGAAATAATTTTCAAAAGCACTAACGTGAATCTGCTCCGATGCAACAAAGCACTCAGAGACCCAAATTCAGTTATGAAGACATGCAGTCATTAACATAAAGTGCTGCAGACAGTGACTCCAGTTCCAGCTGGGGAGGTCTGAGGTTATGAATCCTGATCTGTCAGCGATAAACTGGCAGTCAGATATTCACTCACAAGAGCAATTCTCACTGCTATCAGTGTGAAGCATATTGTGGGCAAAGGGCAACATTTAACTTTTTTTTGGTAACTTTTCACAGACGGTATCATGAACTCTTGGACACTTCATCGAACAGAAACTTCAGCTTAAGCAGAGTCCTTAGGAGACACTGAAGTTTTAGAATGGGTAAGAGCAATACAATCTGATGTAATCTTTGAGATACTTAGAAACTATTAGTAGCAAAAGGTATTTTTTTTCTCCTTTTATCATTCCTCATCATGACTACTGCTGTTGCCATGAAAAAGCCTTTTTATTTTATTTTTTTTTTCCTTTGGTGGCAGAACACCCTTTATGAGTCAGCAGCAGTTTATTAAGTTTATGACTCAAGAATTTTTCTGACAGGCCCTCAGATTAGATTGGGTTTTCACTCAATGTCAGTCAGGGAGAATTCATTAATTTCATTGTCTGCAGACTGGTGAAGAACAAGCCTTCATTCCCCACTATTTTTGTTTCCCCATCACCATTTTGGTAAAGCACATTTGAAAAGTTTCACTAAACCTCCAAAGATGTGTCAGGCAGTCCCATTAACATCACTGATTTTATTTGCCCTTCTGCATCTTTATCCATGTCTTTGAGAACTGATAGAGAGCTTAATGCTGCAAAAAATGTTTGCTTTCTTATCATAAGTGTGATAATCTCTCCTACCCAACAGCTAGAATTTCAAAGCTGAGATAAACAGATCTTGTACCCCAGAGGACACATGATCTTGAAGTACATAACAGTAACAAATATTAATATGAGTAGAGGAGAAATCAAAAAGCTTCAGTAGAGACATGTCCTGCTGCTGTCCACTACACCTGAAAGGTGTGAGTTACAACTAAATAGGCAGCAAAACACTTTTCTTCATGAGGTTCAAAGTACTAGTGAGGGAACACATGTGGGACCTCCAGAAACATGTACAATTTAAATACACAGGGACAACACAAACCAACATAAGATCTTTCCCATTCATAGTCCAGTAAAATCATCCAAAACAGTCAGCAGTACAAAGGCGGAGAAAAGAGGCATAGCTGTACACTGGACACTCTCTTTGCTTTCCTAATATAATTTAATACAAAATAATGCTGAAATATATATTAAAATAAAACAAAACAAAAAAAAAACAACAAAACAAACAAACAAAAAAAAACCCACAAAAAACCACAAAACCCACCATTAAACTATAGTGTGGGCTTTCTGTATTCCTTCTAGCTAATCTGACATAAAAAAACCCCCATGAACAAACAACATAATTTGGGTTTGAGCAGTGCAAAAGGGAAGAGTGGGTGATAAGAACACTTACTGGAGAAGGCTACTGAATGATTGATGATTAAACTTCAAACAGCAAATAGATAAGGGACAACGTGCACCATTACTGGATTTTCAAAATGCAGACACACAGCGGACCTGGTCTCCCCACAGGTACACAGCCTATATCATGGCTGCTTAAATGCCATGTAAGTCCAGACCAGAGCCAGATTAAAACCTTTCCCAGACTTGATGCAGTCATGAATACTCATGGATCAGTCAGCCTGAATATGCAGTTGGGTAAAATAAAGGTACAGCTAACCTGGACTTAAAACACAACCTAGCTACAGGACTGAATTAATGGAAAATTTCTCCCTGGAGCTCATGAGGATTTGGGCTCTGGTGTCACGTTGCAACCAAGAAGGTTACAATAATGTATTTAAACAGAGACATATTCCATACAAGCTGAAATAATACTTAATTTGACAGATTGACTGCACACTAGAATTCTGAATTTGCATCAGACATGGAAAGATTATTGGGGGGGGCTGCAGAAGTGAGATGAAAGTTACATTTAGCCCAGTATTTGGCATTTAACAATAGCAACTCAGAGGCAGAGAAGTATTTTAGCCTTGATGGAGCAATACCTTCCTTGCCTCTGAGCTTCCAGCAGTTCCCAAACTGACAGCTTCCTCAGTGGTATCAGGATTATCCAACACTCCATCATTTATTTAATCCTTTTGAACCGATCAAGAATTGCAGCATCTTAAAAAAAAATCAGTGGGTGTGAGTTTCTCAACTTAACTACGCATATAACAAAAATGTTCCCTTCATTCAGTCTCAGTTGTCTTCTTGATAATTTCATTTCATGTGCCTTAGTTTATGTCCTTTGGACCATGAATTATCATTCCCTCAAGATTTGCCCTATGTCATTTAGGATGGTATAAACCTCTATAATAACCATGTGCACTCATTTAATTTCTAAGCTATGGGGTCTTTGTTATTTCATTTCCTCTGCATACAGGAGGTATTCTGTACCACTAATTAATATTATCTGTGATCTTCTAGGTCATAATATCCTTTTCTAGACTGAGGTGAGCAGACTTATAGAATATTTCAAAATGTCAAGATAACCAAAACCACACAGAGCTGTGAAGTGATGCTTCATCTCTTCTTTTTCAGTATTTCCTAACACTTTAACTTTCCTGCCCACCAACTAAGACCAAGCTTAACATTTTCAGGAAACTACAGATAAGCTTATAATTCTCTTTCAATAATGGCATATTTAGAGCTACCATGATATATATGAAGGTGTTTGTTTGCTTTGCCCTGTGTGCATGGCTTTTTATTGATCAATATTTAATTTCAGCTGCTCCTTGCTTGGCACTGTGAGTTGGTAGAACAATGGTCTACACCATCCTCCGTTTTGATACTCTCCATCATCAGAAATCTCTCCATTCATCTCACAAAGAAATATGTTAAGTAACAACCATTCTAGCATGTAATTTCATTGCAAAAATAGATAATTTCTTCCTACTGTTTTCTAACTTTAAAGTAGCTCTCAGTTTCAGAGAATGCCGCTTCTTTTGTTCTGTGACAGGTTAGTTTCTTTTACAACCATTGGCAAGATCGTTGTCACACCCTCCAGTGTGTTTCAGTCATGGAAAATGCAGCTGGTGCAGAGCAGAGCTGTGGAATTAATGAAGAGCTATAAATGCTTATAACAATATAGTGGGGGTCAAAATACCCCCAGGATCATGTTAAAAGATGAGATTATTAAAATTAAGTATACCTTCGTATTGAAAAAAATGTTGTAAAAGTGATTACTGAATCTGAAAGAAGCTGTGCTGTAAATTGAAACATGATTTAGACTAGAAATAGAGTGCAATATTTTTAAATGTCGAAGGAAATCAATCATTCAAACAAATAACCAGCAGCAGTGGATCTCATAAAAGTATCTTTCCATTAAAATTATTTCTTGCAAGTTCTATGTTTTCTATTATGAAGAAAATTAGATTAGTCTGTTCTAATGGTCTTTTATGAGTTGAAGCTAGAGTCTATTTAATGACGTGCTGCTTTATTAATTCCTTTTTTGGTCCAGTTCCTGGAAAACGTACTAACAATCCACTTTTGTACCAGTGCAGCCTGGAAATCTTATGCAGATATTAGTTATTTAAAAATAGCAGTTAATAGTTTTCTCCCTCTAATCTCAGCTGAACAAATGTGCTCTATTAATAAGCATTCCCATTGTGGTATTTACAAACCACTCTGTTACAGGCTGTTCTTATATGAAAACCTGGGCTTAAAAAATTCAGCTGTTACCAAATCTCCTCTAGCATCCTTTGTGTGATAACCTGTACATCCAGAGGCAAAACTAGGAGCTGGCCACTTCCCGGTTCAAATTTCAAGCTAAAGTGCCATAGCCATTTCATACACATCCAGAGATCCTCTGATGGATATGGAATACAACAGCTGCTTAAAGGAGCAATGGATGTCTGCTCTCATCTCCTTGAGTGATGCTGATATAATGCCTTTATTCTCAAATTGCTCTGAGGATCTCCCATGTGGCCAAGGCAGCCAGCACAGGCAATGAGAGGGTTTACTGCTTTCAGCCTTACGATTATACAATTATCTCTGTCTGATATACTGCTCCAGAATCATCTGAGCTGACAGCCATGAGTCTGTTCAATGCTCTATCAATTTGTGTAATATTTCTTCCTGTAATCAAATGTCATATTTCTGATCTAGCCAACTTCAGCTTATGCTGAGACAACTGGCTCCAGCTTTTCCATGAGCCATGTGATCTCAGTGCATACAGAGAGAGATTGTCCTTGCTCTGAGCACCGCAAAAAAGAGCAAATGTATTTATTTGGGAGGCATTGGACACATTTTTTTCCTGCATGCCTTAAATATCTTAAATTCCCAAGCACATCTCAAGTCATGCCTGTAATCTTTAGTTTCCTGCCCACACTGCTGACAGTTTAGAGATCAAACAAGGCCGTGTGAGAGGTGTGCTGATCACTGCAGACCTGGTTATCTCACATTTCCAGAGATGTGCAGCAGACTCACAGGCATCCACACCACTCACCAGCTCATTAATCAGCAGCCTGCTGCTCTCGTGTCTTTGCTATTCCACACTGTCAGGAGCGGTGTTTACATGAGAGCTCTCAGTGAAGTCGTTCCTGGGAACAGTACAAATACCTGTCTGGCTCCTTTCCTGACTGCGGAATGTGCTCATTGACAAGAGCCCACACAGAGCTCTCTGGATAAATGGATGCCATTTCCCTCAAAACCAAAAAAAGCTGCACATGGAAAAGAGCACAAACAGATCCCCCTCACCCGTTCACTTGGAGTTCAGCGTGATCACACAAAAGAAGGAAACAAAACACAAAGGGGTATTCCTAAGGTTTCCTAAGATAGATGCTTTTCCTTGTCTTTTTCCCAAACAAGAAGAAGAAGAATAAGAAGAATTAATATTTATATTTAGGAAAAAAGTAAGCCGTTCAAGACCTAGGGTAAACTCAGTTAAAGAGAGGGACCAGAAAATTTGCTTCTAAATTGGGCAATAATGAGTGGGTACTTCTCATAACCTAGCTTTGAAAAATAGGTAAGTTACTTTCTGGCTGTTTGGGGAGCACTGTCCGGGGCTTGTTTCTGCAGGCTGCAACTTGGGAAGAACAGAATGAGGAGTGGGAGGTTTTGCCAGGAATGTATGGGGGCAATAAAAACAGGACTACGAACCAAACACACATGCAAAAAGACAGGAGGGTAGGTAAATATGCTTTGCTTGACTTATGATCCAAGGAATTAGCCTATTGTGTTTATGGAAAACATTGTCCTCCATGAGGACTTTTTGTTGATCAAGTATAGGCACAATACTGAACTGAATTATGAACTGAAGAGACACCAGTAATTAGCTCTAACTGAATGCAAGGAACAAGATCAGACATGAACACAGAATAGCAGTCTCTTATTAAAATTTCTCTGCTGAATTTCTTTTGGACAGCTCCTATTCTGGCATTTCCCTCCATGATTTGCCATTCTTTAAATAGTTATTTAAGAAAACCCCCAAAACACCTGTTCCCATAGAAAGCATCCAGAAGAGTCCTCGTCCATACCTTCAAGAATGCTCATACTGTGGGGTTGTATATCAGGGTACTGCTAACCCAAGAACTCTGGAAAACCCCCACATTATGGTGAGAATGAAAAATCACAAAATGACGCATTTGTCAGCCACAGTGCAGGACCTTCTTGAGAACGCAGGTCTGTTCTGAAACAACAGCAAAGGGGCCAGCAACATTACCTTCAGGAAAACAGCTGTCCCACATGGAACACCTGAGCTGCTGTTAACTCTTCCACTCTCAACATTGTGATAAATTCTCAAGGAAAAGGTTTTCCACTCTACCCAGTTTCTTTGTGTGCATTAGACATTGTGCCACTGTCTGATTTGCAGAAATTAGTCTCACTGTGGAAAGCCTCTGGTGTATCATGTTTCAAGAGAGAGAAGATGTAGGATGTGGTGGGATGATGGAACAGCTGAGAAGATGCAGGAATTTCACTGTGAAAGCTATTATTAACTGAGCAATGTGACAGGGAGCCATATCCGATCTGTTGGGTTTTTTTAAACAGCACCCATCTATTTTGCACACTTGATTACATATTTCAGTTAGGGGGAAAAAAAGGTATCTTCTATTTTAGAGTTGGAAGAAAAGCAATTATTATCTTGCCTTGCTAAATCTACCAGTGTATAAATGTAAATACTTCAGTGGGTGACAGTTCATTTGTTAAAGGTGGCACAAACAGGATGGTATACAAAGGAAATAAATTATTACACTTAGGTATTTTTTTAATGTATTATTTTTAAGACATCTGTGCTCAGAAATTGAGTCACAAATTAAGTCAAAAGTCTGCCATTTCAGATACTGAAAAGCAGTAAAAATAACAACCAAAAAGGAAAAGAAAAAAAGGCAGACAAACTTTTAGGATTCTTGTATGTTATGTAAGTTTTCAGACTAGTGATGGAAAGCACTGGATAAGTTCCAGAGTGAATGGACAGAATTGTTAGTTCTTACTCAAATTCAGTCAATGGATTATGTTTTTTCTTTGCTCAGTGTTAAATTGACAACATTTCCAATGTACTCCTGCAGGAAACACCAACAAATATCGCAAGCTGATTACCCAGCTAATTGTTTCCGTCTCATTTGTCCTTTTGACTAGTGACCAAAGCACTTTTTGGACTGTTTATCTTGCATTTCCTATAAATGAACGAGTAGCCTCAGTACTTTCTTTCCTCTTTGGTCAGTAACAGTGAGACACACAAAGCCCACCAGATAATCCTGTGCATTTGCCTACATCCACAAAGTCTGCTCCAAAAATTCTGAGACCCCTTTCCAAGCTTGTGCCTTGCAACTCTGTTCTCCTTGCAGGAAAACTTCTCCTCAATTCTAAATTCTTACAGTCTTTCCACATGCATGGACACGCAGGACACACAAAAAAGAGCATACACTTTTTCTAAAATTGCATCTATAGCACCTCTGAGATTTTCAGTGATAACTAGATGCTCTTTTTGGTCTCAAGTCCAGCCACCACAAATCTCAGTTAGGGGGGAGGTGAGGGAAGGAGTTTAAGCAGCTCCTCACTCTGGTTATTATTACCTGGAGAGTGCAAATTCCAAGTTAAGAAAAGGAGGCACAAGGAAGGAACAAGCGGTGATACAGCTGAGGGCAGGAGAAATTCTACTTTCCAGCTATGGAGGGAATATCACCTTTATTCTGTCTCATCTGCTGTGCCAGATTGGCTCATTTAGTTTTCCACCACCCTGCTTTTTTGGAAGTGAAAGAGGCCACACAAATTCAATATGGATTTCTGAATCAGAACTTTTTTTTTTTTTTGACAAGTTGCTCCAAATATTGCAATTCCAAGAGGAAATTGTTTTAAAATAAGAATTTAGCCTGTCCTGAATATTATTGTCCAAAATGTGAACTAATATTTAGAACACGCCTCTACAAAGGACATCAGTTTGTCTGGCACTGATGAGAGGGAAACAAACAAGAACTTTGATTTCCCTTGATAGCATGCCAAAGTGTGAATGTACTGCCAGTGAATGTCCTGAGAGGTCCCTATCTCTGTAATCAAGCTCTGCAACACCTTTGAGGTGATTATCTTTGGTAAGTATTGCTCAGGTAATACCTGGCAAGGCAGTTGCCTGTCACCGAGACACACAAAGCAGCCACACGCAGACAAGAGGTTTTGCAGAGCAGAGGTTTCTCCGTCCAGCTCAAAAAGCTGAATCCAGGCAGAGAGAGAGCCTCTTTGTTTTATTTCTTACTTTTTATACATTTGTGGGTCTAGCAGAAGATTGGCTTCTGGGGTTTTTCACCCCTCAGCCAAGTGGCTAAACCAACTGTCAGTTACAATTTTTTTCAGGTTAGAAATATGCAAACAAAGGACAGAGAATGAAAAACAAAGGATTTGTTTATGTCACAACTGTGGGAAAAAGGTAGAAAACTGCTCTTAATATCATGCTAACTAAAAATCTGACTCCATTTATGAAAATCCAAAAGGCTAAAAAAAACTCAGAAAAACCAGGGTAACAGTTGCCTGCTTTTAACACGGTACACGAAACTCAGCATATGCACCACATATTTTCTTGAGACAGTGTCAAGCAAACAAAAGAATAATAAATAGAAATATTTTGAGTTTGCAGTGTTCAAACTCATTGTTGGGTAAGGTGATGCAGCCACGTCGTGGCTCCTATGCTTCAAACAAAAAACCTCAAATCCCTCAGAAAGGCAGAGTATTGCAGAGCATCCCAAATTACCATCCCATGCCTCTTAGTGCAACGTGTTATAATAGAATATGAAGTTTAGGCAGCAGAATGCTGCTATTTTCAGCAGCTTGATCAAAAGTCATGAAGCTTCATTTCAACATGAAACATCATCTGTCAGTTCAAAAAAGAGAATGAATGATAATCTTTGTTTAAAAATTGCCAAGGAATGATTCACATTCATCAACTCCCTCCATTCTCATTAGCAAAATCTAAATATCCAATTTAGCAACCTTTCACTTTTCCTTTTTAGATGATGGTGTGTTACCAAACTCATTTCATAGAGAATAATTGGTAATAATACTCCCCTTCTTTCTGTGAAATCCTGAGATGGTTCATGAAATAATTTCCATTTCATCTGGAACACTTTCCCTTCTGCAGTTCTTGTGAATCAACCCAATTGACAGCCTTTTTGAGGAATCATTACTCTCTAGTGAAAACCATCTCTCAGATGCTTTCATTACTTCTGAAAGCCTTACCTCCTGATGGATGGAGTGTAATTGAGCACAGATGCTATTTGCCCTGAATAGGCAATCCAAACTTCCAAACAATTGCACAGCGTTGAGTTCCTCCAAGTGCACGCACAAGCCTCACATTGTTTTTAATTTTTATCCGCTAGACTTGAAAATAGCAGCCAAGTGAAAACATCACCTGAATTAGGAAAGCAGAGAAAGCACTGAATGTCCTGGAACTGCAAAGACTTCATGGTGTTGATCTTACCTGTTTTGAAAAGCCTCCTGGAAGATTCCTTGGGGTTTGGAATGGACCTTCTGCGAGGTACAGAAACAAGATCCACTTTGTGTACGCTTGGCATGAGCTGTCTAAACAGAAACTAATTAAAATTTTGACATTTCAGCCTAGTAGTTGGTATTTAAACTGAAATATTTCCAGAGATCATTGCACTTGATATTGAACAATGCAATTACTAACATCAGAAATATGTCCTTTCCATTGTGTGGATTAGTGTGCTCAGAGCGATGCACGAGGCATATCAGCACTACTAAAGAGCAAAGGAAAAACCAAACCATGTACAAAAATTCTGTAAATATCAAATACATTCAAATGGGTGACCTTTTATGGACGGCCAATAACTTAGATACTTATTCTAAGTTTATCTGAAACAACAAGAAATCAAATTTGGAAGGAAGCAATCTTGAGGGCAGGATTCTTCTTGGCATTTCAGAATTCAGTTTTTTCTTCTCCTAGAGAACAGAGAGTGCTCTCTGATTAATTTGCATCCCAGAAATATCCTGCATTTTTTAGTTGAGGTAGGAGCCTCAAAAATCTTACTGTTTAGGTTTCCAACTCTGCTGCTTTGAGCATTTTTATAAGGAATTACTTGTGGAAAATATATCTTTCACTGAAGTCAGTGGATTTGTGCAGATGTTACCAGTTTCACAGGTGAAGCGTCCCTTGCAAGGCCATTGGTGGGATGTAGATGTGATAACTGACAAATTGCCTCAGAAATGTTCGGTTTCTGACACCCACAAGGCTTGGCTTTTGCAACAAAACTTTAAATTAAATAATGTTAAAGCACTCAATTCATTAATTCCTTTCTTCTAGACACTGCAGTGAGAAACTAAATGGAAAACCAGGACCTGTCAATTGCCAGGACCTGTCAATTGGATAATACTTGTTAAAATATTGTCACCAATGTACTGGGGGGTTTTTGTTTGTTTGTTTTTGTTTTTGTTTTCCTAAACTTGAGTGTATCAGAAGAATTTCAGATGGACTACAAATGCTCAAAAAAACCCCAGATTTCATTGAACTGACCATTTGAATCTGCAATTAAAAAGCCTCTGCACAAACCCAAGGGATAATCAGTGTTTCTTTTCAAGTTTCAGGTTTCCTCCTCTGTGAGCTGGGATACAAGTCCCAACTCTGATCTTCTCTTGCTGTCACCTGCCCACAGAATCACAGCCAAGCCACATTGGTACCTTGCATGTGCCTCCTCTAGGAGAAATCACACAGGAAATAAAAAAGAAAATTACATAGCACGAGTAAACAGTGCCTGTCTGTTCAGAATGAGAGGTTTTAGATTTTTTTTTTTTTTTTTTGTCTTTGCTATTTCTCTTTTGAGAAGGGAAATAAGAAAAATGTAACTGGCAAGGCTGTCTATAAATCACTTTAAAGAAGTATGGCAACATTTGGAATGCATATGCTTTGCAGTTTTAATGAATTCTGCATATTTTACATGCAGGCAAATAACTTTTTTAAACATAATGTTGGGTGCAAAACTAAACTTCTGTAAATTTCTGAAACAACCAGTTTTGTCACATTTTTTGTCCTTTTTTAAAAAAAGCCATGTGGTGAGCGGAAGAAAATTAATACTCACTGAAACAGCAGTACTTTATCAGGTAAGAAATATAACTGTGTTATTAACTCTGCTTCTGTCTCTCCACAAACCCAACAGCTGCTCTTAGATTCTGCTTTAGATAATTTTTGCAACCGTTCCCCTTATCCTTTTTCTTGTGACAAGCATTTGACAGCATGTGACCGTCCTCTAGCTATCAGTCAAGAGTCCTGTTCCTCGGGAGACTGACAGCACGTCACATCACTGGAAAGCAATCTGTCTGGCCAGACAAGTATTTTCTCAGGGATTTTTTTCAGGAAATCCTATCAGAACTATGCATGCAAAACTGTCTGTTAGTGTAGGCAGTTACTCATGTTTTGGGAGAAAACCTGACAAAACCTCAATTACTGAATGCTGCAGTATAGTGCAATAACCTTTTAACAGGGCACATTCATCATGCAGCAGTTTAATATTTAGATACGGTGGTGAGCACATTTCTGGATGGAGATTTATTTCTTTCCAAGTTCATCTCCAAACATCATACTTGGATTGGCACACTTGGATCAGTCTGTTAGGTCCGACTTTATTCCAGCTGAGTTTAATCATGTCCGGTATGCCACAATTCAGGAGCACTGGCTCCTCCCTATCAGAGCACCAAAGGCAGTAGAGATGCTCAGAGGGTTCAGTCACCTCTGGAAGTACCTGGTCTTTAAAACACCTTGAAGTTAACCAGAGTGATTGTGGCCTCTTAGCAACCACATATATCTCAGCACCAGCACTAAAGGTCATTTCCAAATGTTCCTATGTGAAGTGCCGCCTTTTATTGCCACAAAATGTACACACTCTCACATTTTTTTGGCAGCACAGGGATGCTGTCTGGTGGGCCACAAGCTCTTGGGGTCAGATATTTCAAGGCAGAGATACATGTTTGAGTTTTAGGACTTTCTTATCTTCCTGTAACACTTTCTTTAGCCATAGAAAGTAAGAGCTCAGGCACCTCTGTGCATCTGTAAACAGAATTAGAAGTGCTGCAGAAGCCTTAAAGTGGAATGATTAACAGCAACACTGTAAGCACTGAATGACTTAAGATTTTCACCCACATAGTAAGAACAGCTCAAAGGAATGAAAATGCAGGAGCATAATAGAACGGGCCCTGGTTCCTAATGTGTGCTTCTGTCACAGGAGAGTTAACATCTAATCACTTATTTAAATTAAAACGTCTCAGCATCAAATATAACAAAATGCCTCAAGCAAGGGTATTTAGCCAGAAAATGCTAAAATACACATCAAAGAATATCTCAAGCTAAAGGGTATGAACTCAAGGCCCTAAAGGTGAAACAAAAGCTCTGAGCATTTTAGGTTTCAAAGCTGGAACACACAGGGGAGCTGATACATGCCAGATGCTAAAGGGGTGTAAGGTTGGCTCTTGCCTGTAGCAGAGGGATGATGGATACAGGTACAGAAGCTTCAGCTGCTGTGTGATTAGGCTACACATAGAAAGCACTAGGTGGATGAATTGAGAAGAATTTGCAAATTCAGGACTGACTCACTGATGAAGTTATGTCTTCCCTCTGGTAAGACATAACAAGAGAAACTGACACTCCAAGAGAAAAAAAAAAAAAATCTTTAGCAAAAATACAAAACCACTAGGAATTTTTGATCTCAGTTCCTTACAAAACACATGTTCAAGAACTCTTCTATGTGTATTCAGCTCTTCTGAAGGGCTGAGGGCATAATGTGAATATCAAGGAGGTCTAGCTAAAACACCTGAAATCAGAATTGTTATTACCTCAGAGGGAACTGATTGAGATGAGCAGTCCAGAAAAAGACAGCTTTGTTTCACCTGTACAAATTTGCTGCATACCAGAAAGCTAGGTTAGAGAAGAAGTGAAGGACATAGAGCACTATAGGAAAAGGCTGTATTACCACTAGACTGTCATTAACCTCTGGGATTTCTTTACACAGCTGTGGAAAAAATGTCCATCCAGGCTGTTGCAGTGAGGACTGACAGTGGTCTCAACCAGAAGTGGGGCTGAATATTTGCCATCCTAAGAGGGAAAACCAAAGACAGGTAGGACTCGGTGTCAGAAAACTGTGGGTGCTTCTTCAGGACTAAAGCACAGAGTTAGGCTACAGGACCAAGGAGAAGCTGAAGCTGGTTTTCATAAAAGACAAGCTTATGGCACCTGAATGACTCAGTCACGTGGAATGCAGGTTGGCATACATAAATCTGGGGAAAGCATGAACCTTGTCTCGTTCATCCTGTGTAGCCAGGAGAGTTTTGTAGTATAATATGAAAAATATCAAGAAATGGGTACGTTTTCACCTCTCTATCTTCTTTTCTGTCTCAAAGGCAGCAGCATTTGCTGTGAGCTCCTGGGGCAAGGGCATGAGCACCAGAGCAGAGCTGTGACACCAACAGGGGCTGTGGGGCACCACAGTCATCTTTAACTCTCCAGATAAGATGAGTTATCTGCACTTCAGCCCCATGGCTTTGTGTGTGTGAAAGACACACTGATAAATACACCGAGCTGGAGAAGGCAGCATGTGCAGGGTTAGATGTGGCAGCGTTTAATCCTGGTGAGCCTTTGCTCTCATGGATGTCGGAGTTTTCCACAAGATAGACTCTGCATGTCTGTGTTAGTGGCAGATGCGTGTTCCAGGGGCTTAGAAGGACACAGAAAGGACTTGACAACCAACCAATCTCCAGCAGAGAGCTCAGAAAAATCTTAAATATGCTCTTCTGGAGGGTCAGTAACAGACAATAACCAGACCCTAAAGCTCTCCTGAAATAAGAATGGAACAAACTAATATCAAACATCCATGCTCCATCCAGATTTTTTAAGAGGGAGGTGAATAAATAGTTAAAAACAGTCTGGACAAGTCAATCCCTTTTTTAGATGATATCTAGCTCTATGAGGTCTGACAGGAGCAGCCCTTCATCAGTTTTGAGTGGAAAGGATGACAAGAACTCATTCAGATTTAACCTTAATCCAAGATGGTGAGAGAGCCGTAAAGTAAGTTTTTCAAAATCAGTTTGCACTCCAAAGAAAGAATTAATGCCAAAAGAAGCTGACCTGCATCAGTTGTTTCGTGAGAGAGCTATCTGCTCTCTCCAGCAGACCGTGTATCATTCTGGGGGAAACTGGATCCTTGTTATCCAAAGGGCATTACACTAATGTTTGAACTCCAAGGAAATGCCAGGACAGGGTTTGCTCATGAAGTGACATGGAGTTCAAGAGTCCCTTACTTCTGCTAACAATGTTCTGAAGGAAATCAGGAGGATTTCAGCCTGCTTGCAACTCCAGACACTGGGAGAAGCTACAGAACTGAGAGACCCAGTAATGTTAAAGGTAATGTAAAAGAAAGCAACTCTTGTCATCTGAAAGTAAAAATTAAAATCTTCATAAATATATTTTTCTTCACAAACTAGGAATATGACAGGGGTCAACAGGGAGTCAGCCAGTTGCCCAAAGAGATAAGGGACAGAGCTGCTTTCTTCCTTGTCTCTTGTTTCCTGTCTGTTCTGTGGAACTTTCCCTTCATCCTCTTTGTTGTATGATTAATATAAAGCTGCATGTTTCCTGCAGTAACTAAGTAGATTAGTTTCTTGTGAACAGAACAGCTGCTTTAAAAAGGCCCTGTATCACTCCTGAAAACAGGAGTTAGGCACCTAAGCAACTTCCTAATCTCTGTTGAAAATTTCACCCCTAGCATACCACACGCTTCCCTTCCCCATCTGCAGACTGGAGATAAGAGCTTTTGAATGTGGCTGCTGCTGTCATCTTGGGAATAAGAGAGGTAAAGGGAAAAAAAAACCACCCACCCTCAGCAGCAGTGAGCACTCAAGCTGCTATAATGGCAGTGCTGCACTGATAGCATCCTCTTTCGCACACTGCAGAGAAATGCTACTGCTCCTCTTATCAGCTCGAGCACGCTGATTCTCACCAGTGCACGGTTTGACCTCCCACAGCTTGTTTGAACCTCAAAGAAACATATATATCAAATCAGACAAATTAGCTGGAGCACATTCCTGCTCCTATCAGGCTTCCTGCATGCCAATGAAAATGAGAATTTACTTAAATGGAAAAACAGGCAACGCTGCATTCTACAGGAGCTGTTACAAGACAGCCTAAGAAAGAGTTGAGGTCCAAGTTCAGTTCCCTGCTAAGCAGAGCTGAGGTTGTGTGCTGTGTTTACCTTTCAAGCTGCCTCTATCCATGCAAAGGAAAACAAAAACAGCAGGCTAAAGTGTTATGCTGAACCTGAAAGTAAGAGTTTCCTTCATGGGCTGAATGAAACACTGAGTCAGCTCTAATTTGGGATAAACTACTATAAAGGTCTAATAAGAATTTATGAGCATTTTCTAATCAGTTGTGGTTATTTCAAACTATGCTGAAAGATTTATTTTGTCTGCTGCTAGTGAGGTCTCAGAGGCTTGGAGGTCTCAATACCTGAATTGCAAGGTATTGTGGTCTTGTGGTGGTGCACAAGTAAAACATTTCTTTGTGAAATCTGAAAAAACACTTGGCTTTATAAATTTCAAATTGTACTCCTTAACCCTTTATTGTTGAAACCAAAAGTGCCATTTTTTTTTAAACTAAATTTCTAATGGGGTTTGTGCAGCAAGAAAAATAAGAGCGACCTGGTGTTTCCTGTCTAACACTGGACCTACTGGATGAGAATCCCTACTGGAATGGGAGAATCTGGCACTTGTTCCTTGCTCTCAATTTCATACCACCTCAGGTAAAAGTTGTGTCCCTAAGTCCTCTAAGTGAGAAAAAGACTTTCTCCATCTGCACTGTGCCAGTGAGGAAACCCCTGTTTATGAGGGAAAGCAGATCTTTTGGATATTTATCTGAAATACAAGAGACCAGCAGATGGGTGACCCTGTCATCCATGGCATCCCCTCAGATTTTGCACTTTCATCTTGCTTTGGAGAGGGCAACTCCATTGCCTACACAGCACTTCCCTTGTGAGTTTTTACAGCTCCCATGAGGGCACCAGTTGCAGCAAGCCTCAAGCTGCTGATACTTCCTAAAGTGTTTGCATGGTGCTCAGCCGTACCACTTGTGACAACACCAAGTGTTGTGATCACGAAACTCGAGCGCTGGCAGGGAAGCAGGGCTGCCCATCCCAATCCACCAAATCCAGAGGCAGCAAAGCTCCCAGCTGCTGGAGGGCACCAGCACTCTAGCCTGAAGGACAGCAGAGGCAAAGGGGAAATGCTGGGCTGGTGAGCAGTTCCTGATGGGCAGAGCAAGCAGAAATGCACGGAGCCACTCCTCCTGAAGCTGCCGGAGCAGAGCAGCAGCAGCACTAAGGGGAGTTTGTTTGTTCCCTGTTTCTTAACAAGGAAACTGAGGCAGTACTTCAGGTCTGATTTTTTAAGGTCAAATTTTCATGCTGAGAAAACCACAGGTATCCAGAGTTGGACTTGAGGGGTTCTGGAATTTGAAAACTCAGGTGTATGAACACCAGTGATGCAAATCATACCCCAATGGCTCATCTGGGTGAGTATACACTTGCTACCTTCATTTCTCCACAGTTTAACATTTCCACTCCCTGAAATTCAGTGAGGAATCAGAATTTGTTTCCCAGGGCCATTCCCTGGAGACAATCAGTCCAAGTCCACACATGTCTGGGTTTGGCAGAGGCAAGGCTCATTTTGTTCACAGTAGATGGTATGGGGCTGTGGCTCGGCTTTGCACTGGAGATGATGAACAAAATCAAGCCTATCCCAGCCCAAACCAGCCCACTGTAGATGAGTTAAATGACATAAATATGGATACAGGAATAATTCCTACCTGGGAATGAGAGGAAAGACCATTGTTCAGGCAGGGCATTCATATTCCCATCTTCTACTGCTACAGAATACTAATGGTGTTTAGTCAGTGCAAGGCCAAATTCCATCTGTGGAGCCTCCCTGTATCCTCGTGGCAGTGAAGTTTGCACAGCTGGCAAACGAAAAAAAAAAAAAAAAAAAAAAAAAAAAAAAAAAAAAAAAAAAAAAAAAAAAAAAAAAAAAAAAAAAAAAAAAAAAAAAAAAAAAAAAAGCCGTTACAAGAGGCATTTTGAAAGTTTGGTAAAAACTCTGAACAGTATTAAACTCTAAACATTAATTATAACAAGTACCATTCAAATAACTTATAGGACTCTGAGATACTAATGAATTCTGTTAAGAGCAATAATCAGGTTACAAATTAAACTACTGGATTATACATTAGGCAAGCTTGAGTTTGTTGAAGCTTTCTGTGTAATGAGGTTATTTTTGCCTCTTGATACCATAAATCTAATTTTACATGTTTATTGTGACATCTTATTAAACTGCTTTGTAGGAAGAACTTATATTAGAGACACATTTTGGAACTCCTCAATGTCCAAGCTAATTTTAAAAAGAACATCAAGTGCTTCTTCATAAAATTATTATTTTTAAACAATTTGTTAGCAAAAATACATTAAAAATTAAAAGGGAAAAAAAGAGAAGTGGTAGTTTATGCTTCATCCATAGTAAATTTATACTTATTCATATTCATGAGAAGCCTTAAATCCTGAATTCTTTATTTTATACATATATATATGTGTGTGTGTGTGTATTCTAAAGTCCTTATGTCTTTAATATTAGCAAGTCACAAAAAAATCACAGATTTTCCTTTTTCTTGTGTGTCTGGCAGTGTTACCCAGATAGGCTGTTGAACTATTTTGGGACACTTTGATTTAAACTGAAATGAAAACTGTAAGTGAAAATAAGGACTGTGAACAGTGGGATGAGATGGTTCAGAGGAAGGAAGGAGAAAGGAAAGGAAAATTTCTATGTAAACACCAAGCAGGGACAACCCATGTGCTGCTGTTGACCAAAAACAAATGAAGGCTGAAAAGCATCAAGATGTAGTTTTGAGCCGGTAGTAAACACACAGAATGTGCTATGTTAAACTTCCTTACCTGAAGCAAAAACAAAGCAAAAATGGAGGGGAAAAACACCAACCAACAAAACCCCACCCCCAAGAAAACCAACCCAAACACTTCCCCCACCAAAACCCAAGTTCTACCCTCCAATTAAAAATTGTAGAAGCCTAATCTCAGTGTACAGCCAACACAGAAATAATGTTCCATTCTTAACATGGTTTTCTCTATTTCCATTGATAGATTTAGTGTCCAGCTATCATGTGAAACATATAATTTCTTTTCCCACTCCAAGATAAAACAACTCTATTTCCCATGTATCAAACAATGAGCAGAAATTTTGCCCTCACTATCCACTCCTGATTATTCATGATTTGGGTCACAGATGACACAAACTACTATATCTGCAAGAGGAACTATAAAAAGTCCCCTGTTGAGTAAACACTATGAAATGGTCAATCTGTTTGACTAACTCAGAATAAGTGATATGTTTTTGCATTGTAGGCACTAATGATTAGTCACTTGAAGTGTTGAGGAGTTTTTCAGTGTTCATCCCTTAGGAAAATAAAAAAAAAAGGTGCTCCATTTACAATTTTCCAATTTTTCATAAAGAATCTTGCTGTTTGCATAAAGCAGTTTCCAGCAATTGTCATGTCTGGAGCAGCAATTTTGCATTTTTACCTTTCATTAACTGAAGTTTAATAGAAAGTAATGCATTATATGTTTTTCAGTTTAAATTTTATGGATATGAAATGCTGGATTTACTGCTCAGAAAATGAACACAGTAAAATACAGATAGTGGCATGTGCATAAAACCACATAATTCTACACAAGCCCTCATATTCTTTTGTCAAATGAGCTTCAGAGCCTAACTAAAAGCAAAAAGACTAAATGAAATATGATCAAAATGTTAAGCTGTGAAAAATGATACATATTCTACTTTAAATACAATTGCATGTGCAAATTTAAGGTTTTTGAGCATCCAAATAAGAAAAAAAACCCTGAATATGTTTTCTAGTGGCAGAACATCTGTATTGACATGCAGAACTCAAGCCGTGGATTGATTTCCTTTGTTTGCATTGGCTGTAACAGCAGGCAAATTTTCTTGTAGCCCACACAGAACGTCACCTCATATATAAAATCAAATGCTACTCCAAACAAAGTTTTCAGTGGCAAGACTGAAAATTGTAACCATGCAAGCACTAAAGGATTGGGTGCAGCTTTTATTACTCATTTTTCCAGGAACTTATATAATATATTTAAACAACAGTTAGGCCATCTCAGAAAAATACCCTGTGGATCAAAAGGATCAAAAGGCTCCCGCAGCTGCTGCTGCTGCCAGCGACCTGTGGAGCACAGCAGCCAGCAAGCTGCCAGCTCCCTTTCCCCGGAGGAGAGGCAGCTCCACGCTCAGAGGTGTGGGAAGCACAGCCGAACCTGCCGCGTTCAGAGCTGGAAGGCATCGAGATGGGCTTGGGGCTAATTCTTCCATAGCTCCGGGTCATTTCCTTCTCATTTCCGTCCTTCCCACCTCCCTCCCTTAAAGCGCAGTTGAGCAGCTCTGCTGCGCATCGTGGCCATTTGGGAGCATCACTCTAACCCCTACTTTTCCCATCCTTTCTGATAGAGTGAAGAAATTGCTCGGCATTTGTATTTCAGCTCAGATTCGTTAAAACAGAGGGAATGATTGTGGACAGCTGCTGGAAAAAAAGGCTGATCCTTCCTCACTGACGTTTGTCCTGGCAAGCTCTCTGCACCAAAGATAAACCACAGAGCAGTACACTTTACCTCCCCTCCCTCTTCCTGGGGTGGAGTCACCCAGCACTCACAAGCTTCACCAGCTGGATTCTATATCCTGGAAGTCTGTTACAAGCTTTGGGAGTTTTGGTGTAGATTTTTGTTTGTTTGTTTGTTTTGGTTTGGGTTTTTTCCTTTGGTTTTGTTTTTGGTGGTGTGGGTTGTTTTTTTGTGGGTTTTTTTTGTTGTTGTTGTTTGTTTGTTTGTTTGTTTTTTTTTTTTTTGTATGTTTGTGGGTTTTTTTGGTTGTGTTTGTGTTGTTTTTTGTGAGGTTTTTGTTCATTTATATAGCATTTTGCAAGGTGCAAAACTATCACCTGAGTGATAGTTTTCTCTACTTTATAGTAGACAAGGACTCGGGAAAACCAACCTCCATAACTTCTCCATACAAATGAACTTTGAAGCATCTCTTCTCAGAATCGCTAACCTGCCCTGGTAATACAATGGCAAGAGGACATTTACCCTAAAACATTCTCCTAAAGAGCAGAGAAAAAAAAAAAATGGGTTTCAAGTGACAATCAACAGAGCTGCATAGCTCCCTGTTCTTTGTCATTTCTACAGTCAGATCCTCGAGTTTGTTGTTGTTTTTTGGTTTTTTTTCCCTGTACAATTTGATTTATTCATTCTATTTCTGTGTGTCATGTTTCTACAAGCCTCATTACATGGCTATGGAGAAAATACTGCAGACAGAGAAAATGCTGCAGATGAATTTTTGTTATCTGAAAAATGAGAATGCTTCCCATGCTAAATGGTTCAAGGTTTGTTAGGTAGAGAAGTCATTATGTAAAAAGAACTCTTTTGCAAGAACCTCCAGCTTTTTGACAGCAGGCTCTTGAACTTCTACAGCTAATGAAGGATTCTACATAATGATACCAGGTCTGCACATTCTTTTGGTAAAATAAAAATAAGCAAGAAAAGGACATGTAAGGAAATTTTCCTTGAAATAGAAATGCATAAAAGTAATTGAATTATTTGACCTTTGAGTTTCTTATATTTTTTTTCTTCCTCAAAGGATTGCCTGAAAATTAAATCTTTAATGCTGGCTGAAGTAAGGATGATTACAGTTGTATATCTGTTTTGGAGTGTTTCTGAAGGCTACACTCAGGGTGAAGTTTATGCTGTAGGACTTAGATGTCCACATGTTATTCCATAGGTGAATCCTCAGATCCTTGTAGCCAGTCTTTGTGTCCGAGGAAGTTAATAAAATTAATTTCTACCTATGACTAATTCTGAACGACAAGCTGAGCATAGAAAGCCCCTCACACACCTATTTGCACTCACACGGGCACAGAGATCTGCTTCTGTCCCTGCTGTGCCAGTGCACACGCACACACACACACATGAACACCTGCCTCAAGCCTATTGACTACTGGCCATTTTATACCAATTCCTGCTTTGGGTTTAGAAATAGATTAAAATTTTCTTTCCAAGAGCAAAACCTCCCAAACGTACCAAAGTGCCTCACTGCTGCCCCTTGAGCCAGAGTTGTCAGTACCAAGGGAGGAGGAGGACTGAGTCCTGCCCTTGCTTTTTCTTCCGTGCTATACTTGCTGGTTATTTGGAGAAGTCCTGGATATTTTGAGGTCTACTAAGCTTTATTGTATTGCTTCCTGTGTTAACAGAGACAAGTTAAAACAAGTGTTTTAGTTAAATAAATGTGTATGGGGAAGAAGTTTATCTGGGGACTCCATACATTCTTCTGTTACGTATGCACGTATCAGTTTCATTAGAACTTACATTCATGCTGCAAGAAGTTGTTGCTGGTTTTATTCTGCCCTTGCTTAGTGAGTAGATGTTCTATTAAAATGTTCTTTTTTTACATTCTGCAGATATGACCTTGGTTGTGTTTAATGACGGAGATCTTGCAGGTTAAGAAAAGCCTTTCATTTCAAAACACCACGTGAAATCTCCTTACCTGCAAGGAGAAAATGTTCTATATTCCTGTATGATAAAAATAACTTCATATCTGTGCTTTGTGAAGCATTAGTGGAGCTGAAGTTAGTCAAAATCCTGTATTCAGTGTTCCCCTCAACCTTTCTGAGTCAGAGAGAATGAAAGAGAGATACCCAGGAAGCCAAACCAGTACTTCTGAAGTCTGTGCTAGAAATCTGTCGCCAGGGCTGCAGGCTTTGCTGCAAACAGCACAGCAGCCAGCAGCGTGGGCAGCCAAAAGAGCAAGCAAGGTCACTCAAGGAGTTGCCACCACAGACCAAAAAGCTGCTAGAAAAAGACAGGAATTGTAGTGAGAAGATTTAAATAACACAGAGGCCACGGTGTGCACTGCTCCACTGCACCAGGACTGCCACTCCACCAGGGCTTACTTCAGTCACTGCCCAAGGAGTTCAAGGCATCGGTGCATTTGCCTCTTTGCAGATGCAACAGAAGCTGCTCATGCATCTGAATGTTAAAAAGTTGAGTTTTATTTTACATTGCTACATGTGGACAGCAGGCCATGATCTGAGCCACCACAATAAAAAGAAACCCAAAAAAACAAACAAAGTAGTTATTTCTCATGTCCTCTTTATCTTGCTCATAAAAGCAGCGCCTCCTTTGAGAGTGACTTGTATTAGGACTTGGGGAAAAAGGAACGAATGGATTCCCCACAGAGAAGTAGCAGAATGTGAGATGTGGTGAGGAAGGTTTTTGTTTTCAGTCCTGTTCACATTCTGCAGACAAGAGTAAAGGCCGTGTGTATGAGGTGTATTCCTTCCACGGCATAAATCCAGTGGTACCAGGGGAACTGGCAACTCTCCCAGCCACGAGAGATGAATGTAAGCAAGTCAACAGACGTGCTTCCTGAAGAGCTCTATAATTTCCCTGTTTTGCTTAGAGAATTTGATCTTAAAAATTTAATGGAACTCCATCAGCAAGGACTTGCTCCTTGCTTATGTACAGAGAACATCAGTTTCAGCAGTGACTTATCCATCTTCGATTAGATGTTTGAGACTGGAGCTGTAATTAACTTGTTAAAAATGTGGGTTTATTGGATAAAAGAGCTGGTTTGAAAGTTCTGTATGATTGATTCTACTGAGGCAGTAATTGTGTTCATTACTCCCTTTCAATGTAGAATCTTAAATTCTCTTCCTTACTTGGAAATGACTTTTCCTAGAATTCATTCAGATACCATTCATTCACCTACTTATGAGGACAGAGCAACTGAACAGAGCAGTCATTGTGAGACCACATTAACTAAAGAAGAAGATACTTCTAGGCTCTAAGTTGGGAAAGGAGAGCTGTTTGATTTGAGATGAACATTATCTTTTTTTTCCTGAACAGATGGTAATGCCAAAAACCTTTATAATTTTATTGTTTTTTTTTTAATTTTCAAGCAACTCTGGAGTTATCACTGGAGGGAGGCAATTAGAAAAATGGACAAAAGCTGCAACAAAAACTAATTTTAATACTGAGGCTCATGACCATCATCACACTTTCAGTCTTTTCATGACCATTAATAATCAAGTACTAATTGTCAAGATTTTTGTTAATGAAACAGGTGTCCAATGGTTTAATCAGATATTACCTGAAACATTTGCTTGCTTTCCTTTCTCAATCATTGACAGAGACACTGAGCTGACAGCTGCTGATGAATCTGTCTGTCAACTCGAATTAATCAAATTTTCACACAGTATCAAATTGAAGGCTTCCATACTGCAAGGCTGATCAAAAGAGTTTTCAAAACAGAAAACTAGATTATTTTAATTTCTATAATTCTAGTGAATAATTGCAAGCATGCAGCATTTTTAAAATTTTGATTTTGCCTTCTGATAATAATGTCATATTTTCTCTATTAACCAAGCATGCACATTTCCTTCAATTAATTTTTACAGTTTAATATATTGAAATTATATTACCTGTGTGCAGTTCAGTTAATTTACATAGTTTTACTTTGCTTTTTACTAACATTAGTTCAGTGTAAGAGATAGATTTCAGAAAGACTTGGTTGAAAATGTAACATCGTGGTTTTAGTTTACACACACACACACACACACACACACACAAAAAAAAAAAAAAAAAAAAAAAAAAAAAAAAAAAAAAGAAGCCATGAAGAAACTGAGGTTTTCTCCCAATTTGTTTCATTTTTCCCCTAAACTCAGAACCTGAAAAAAAAAACCACAAACTCTTTCATTCATAGCATTAAAAAAAAAAAAAGAAAAAAAAATCTTACATTTTTTATGTCACCCTTAAGACAAAATTTTTGCTTTGCACTCTGTATCTACTCCAAAATGCTTTCTCTCTGACAAGCATTTCAGACAAGTTTAGCTTCCGATTTCCAATCTTGAAATTTGAAATACTTAATTCAAATACTCACAAAACTCTGTCTGCAAAGAAGGAAGAATCACTGGAACTGCAAGACCTGAGATTAAAATTTTATACAGTTTAGATACATTTTCAGATACTGGCCTACCAAGTGGTATTGGCATAACAAATGGTCTGACAGTTCTGAGATGCAATTTCTTCGCGACAGACCTAGAAGGTGAAGCTATTTTTGTAATCTGTAGCTGCTGAGCTGATATGGGGGATCCTTCTTGGGTGGCACTATTAAATCAGGACACAACTGGAAGGATACTGCGCCTTATTTTTTATCTTAAAATATCTCACTGTATAGATCACTGCTGGAGAAGAAGCTTGGAAACTTTTTCTACCTCTGGAAAAGTGATCTTCTTTACCACTTCCTTACATTTCCCATTCCTTTAAGCTAATGACTGAAAAGCCAAATAATCTACTAAAGACAAGTAATTTGGGCCTTTAGCATTTAGTGCTATTATTTTTTCTTGAGATGCGTTATAAAATCCTACAAGATGTTTCACTGGACTTATTCCATTATATCCTGGATGGATTTTGAAACCTAATTCTGACACTAAACCAGAAGAGAATGCAGAAAACAGAACCGACAGAGATAACACATTTAGTTTCATGTAAAATCTTTGTTCAGATATGACTTTTCTGTGTGAGTAGATGTGTTCACTGGTGTGATCTAGAAGATGCTGGTGTGGTCAGACATTTCACTGCTCACCAGAAGTATGATTAAGCATGAAAGCAAAGCTGCAGAGCGATATTGTGCACAAAGCTTGTCTCAGGCTGCTGGAAATACTGCCCAGTGACCAAGAGAGCCATGGTCTCACCTGACTGTGTGTGACAGGTAGGACAGTGCCACTGGGATGGGCAGCAGTGCTCAACCTACCAACCCCAGGGGTTGTACAGCCCCACAAAAGCAGGGTCTGCTGCTCCAAGGAGCCCAAAAATGTGACCTGAAAGGAATAGTAACAAAAGTGCTCCATAAAATGGTCTTAAAATTCTGCTGTTCATTTGGTGTGTGGAAAGCATCAGATGCCCATCCAGGGTTGATTGTCATCATGTGTCTTTACATTAATTTTAAAATAAGGATTTGAGCGCAGTGAGTGTTGCCCTCGGGAGAAAGGAGGCTCAGGAACACAGGAGGGTCAAGATCAGTGATAAAAAGTCACTGGGTGCTATGACAAAGCTGTCTGAGAGCTTCTGCTTGGTCCAAGAAGAGTGATGTTACTCCAGAATGTGTCAGAAAATGAGCAAAGAATATAAAAACAGCATTGTGGTGTTAACTGGTGTTAAATCTGGGGAAACCCATGGTGGAGACCTGAGCTCTTCTCTTAACAAAAGCAGGTTTTGTACAGGTTTTGCTCCACACTATAAGAAAAAGCAAAGATACCGGTAATTTCCTTGATTCAGCACAATAACTTGCCCATTTCCCCATTTCACTTCAGCAGCAGATTCTCTTTTTCTCCACCAGAGCCATTATCTCCCTTCAGCAAAGATAAAAATGTAGCAAGCAAGCGTGTACAAAGTAGCAGTACACCAGTCAGGGTCTGAAGTGAACAAATGAAAAAGATGCTTTCAGAATTTACCTGATTTAAGAGACGCAGGGAACGAAGAACAGGCTTCAAAAGACAGGAGTTTGCTTTAGAAAAAACATCTCACATCTGTGTGTCAGAGAACCAGCTCTGGAGAATTTCAATCTCCTAAAGATCCAAACGCCATAACTTATCACGAGAAAGTTGGTTTCTTCTTTTTTTCTCTTCTTAACACAGCAACGATCATAATTCAAATGGAACTATTCAATTTTTTCCATTGCCACCTTGCCAGGTTGGCTTAGAGGTTTAGCTTAGTTTTCAAATTAACTATTTCTGTAGCAGAGGTGAATGAATAAGAAGGAAATAATATCTTTACGTAGCTTATAAGTAGGAAAAAAAAAATTGCAGCTTAGCTTTGACCCTTTTAATTTTTGCATCTGTAGCTATAGTTGGGATAAGAAACAGCGAGGAGGTGATAAGATATTGCAGAAACTCTTAGCTGAAACAGGAATCTGATTCTATAATTTTTCTTGTTCATCTGTGCATATTTCACAGAATGATTTAATAGGAATAAAGCTTAGGTAATCACTAAATTTTGAATGTTCACCTGAAAGGCACCAGCTAACCTCCTGTAACTTAGCACCTTGGTGTCCTGATCCAAGAGACCACTAATGGGGCAAGCATTTTGGCCACCATAACTTTTCCATACATACCCTGCACATTACTTGTTCCAAACCTGTGATTCAGCAGCAAGTGATTGGTACCGGCAAGCAATAGGGAAAACAACCTCACCGGAGCTCTCTCTCTCTCCCCCAGGAAGAGCCAGCCCTCTCCCCAGCAGAATCCCCACAGCTCAGGCTCTCCCCTCTGCCAGCACGGATTTTAAGCGAGAACACGAGATTATGGGTTACGTGGAGATGTAGTTTCAAATTCCGGGAGTAAAAGGTTCAAGCTGTTTATGAGATACTGCTGCAAATAAAGATAGCAACCCTCAATTGTAGCACATACTTCAGAGGCATTATTTTCTCCTTAATTTTTAAAATGTCCCGTTTCAGACAAGACCACCCCCAAATGTAAATAAGTTCATACCACATTTTTTTATACTCTCTCACTTGACCAGCACAAATTGAACAAACCTAATTTCTATTCCACTTTCAATCTACAGATATTCCAGTATAAGCAAAACCTACCACAAGAATATTTTTGAGCATGTGCACACTGTTAATCTTGAAACAAACTAGAATGTTGTCAGACTACTTCATTCTGCATTTTATTCCTTCTAGGCCATACTCAGGAACAAGAATTGTCTTTCAAACAAATGGCAGAATTGATACTGTGAATAGGTAGTAACATGATCTGGGGATCTGTATCTGTGGACATTTTTCAATATTTTGAAGTTATAAATGTGCTTTAACTATTATATATATTCTTTTCAGGCAATACGTGTTTGAAAAGTCCTGTAAAAGATTACACAAAATGAAAAGAACTTTTCAGAAAAAGTCAACACTAAACTGTCCTCAGATTTTTTTTTTAATGAGTTTAACTACCTTCTTCAGTAAAACACAGCATAAATAACCCAGTAACATAAGTTAGCCATGTAAGTCACACAGTTTAGCCCCTAAGACTCAGTGCCATTCCTGCAACTTTCAAGAGCTGAGCAACAAAGACACTAAGGCCAAAACAAAAAACATTAATGAAGTATAACATGTATGAACAAAAATAGTTGATTCAAAACTAATTTTAGGAGTTGAAGGGAAAATAAGTCTCAGATTTCTGCATGCCTTTGACACTTCTGAGAACAACCCTGGAATTCTCTTCAGCCATTTCTGCAGTATTATCAAAAACATCTAGACCAAGTAAAGGCTACCCCACATGTGTGCATCCACTTGTAATGGCAGCACAACCACAGGCAGGCGCAGAAACCAAACTCTGCCCCTGGACTTTAAGGCAAGATCACTGTGTAGTCTTTATTGCACCAACACTTTGTCCATTCTGTATGAAAAATGCGTCAAACTGGCCCATGAGACATCAGAAAGCTTAGCCCCGGTTCTCAAAGGAATCTGAACATGTGAATGACTTCCTCAGAGTTTTGTGTTTGCCTTTAGAGGATGCTCCACCACACACATGCGTTCAGAGTTCCCTAGTTTTACAAACTTGCTCATTCTAGTGGAACATCAGGGAAAACAGCAGTTTAATTTAACATCTCTGTTTATCACAGACTTCACTGTGTTACAAGACCTTTCCAATTTCAAACTGAGTGAAACAAATAAAACATAGGTGCCAGGTTCATTAGCATTTAATGAATAACAAATTAACTTGCCTCTGCTAGTAATCTGAACTTGTCTTACTCCTGAGTTTTTCAATTATGTTATCTTCTTTCATGCAAATTAAAGGACTACACAAGCACAATTAGATGTGGCAGCTACAAACAACTGGAAAAGAGCTCAACAAAATAAATTACAAAACTCTTTTTTATTCCAGCCGAGCGTGTATCAATTCAGATAACTGGCAGCTCTCCTCAGCTTTTATCTATTGCAACCCAGACAGGAAATAGGCATTAAGTTTGTCTTTCTGTGAAAATAAGCTAGGACTTGTTCCTCCCCTGTTGCATTCCCTCTCCTTTCCCGCTGCTTATAAATTCAGTTTCTTGCTATTAAACTGATGCATAGCCCAGTTCCTCTGTCTGACCCAGATCTGCTCACTAGCATCCATAAATATACATCCCTTTGCTGATCTTAATGAATTCTCCTTTTATGACATTATTTGTCTAAAGATATTCAACATTCTTGAATTTCAGTTATGTTTGCCTTTAGCATCTCAAGCTCCTGCTGTTTTCCCTCAGAAGCCAGCTACAGGGCAGCAGAAAGCTACGCTATAAGGAAGCTTTAAACTTTGATTTTTTCCATCCACCAAAAAAAAACTTAACCACATTTTTCCCTAGAACCTCGTCCTATCAGTTCAGACACGTACTGTTGCATAATTTTGGCTGTCATTTTTGAATGATGCTTTAAATATAAACATCATATTCAAAACTCTTTCTTGTTCTTAGGAAGCAAGTGAGTATTCTTCATGTTTAACTCCCTTAGATACAAGGAGAAAGCAAAATGTCCTGAATTAACAATAAGCATTGCTTCAAAATGACAGCTTATAAATATTTTAATAACAAAATACTCTTTTAGATCTATTAGCAAACTTCTTCAAAAAAGCTAAAGTAATTTAGTAAAATTCACTGCTGATTTCCCTTTGCAGAGGAGGTACAGCATTTGAGCCTCATTTGTTAAATTATCCTGCTCAAAAAATTAGAATAATCTCTCCAACAGGTACAGACCCAAGAAACTACCCTCCATGTCCTACCTATTTCAGTCTAGTAAACTTTGTCTTTAGAAGTTTGCAAAAATCCTTTTGACACTGCAAAAACTACTCCCAGATGCCCAAAAAATCAGTTGGGTTCCTACTGTATTCTTTCAAGGAGACTGGTGATTTATTTCTATGCTCTTCTGACAGGGAAATCTGCAGAGAAGCTGACCATATGTCCAGCAGGTCTTTGTAATTTTTAGGGGATTATTTAGACTTTCCACAGTCAAGTAGCTTTGGAAGCAAAAGCTATTTGGTGTCTGGAGTTTAACTGTTTAATGTCGAGGCAGTGCTGACCCTCTCCCACAGCCTTAAAACAGGCCACGGGTGAAATTAATGTCTCAGAGAACACTGCTGGCCCCTTCCTGCACCACAGGAACCTAGCAAAATTAATAATTTTGTTTTATAAATTCCCTGGAGTATGTTCTAGGTAGGTCAATGGCAGACACTGACAGAGCACGGAAAGCAGGTTGATTCAACACGGAATTAATCTTTAAATGAAAAAGGGATATGGAAACCTTTTCCTCTCCAGGCACCACTTGTCAGCGGCAGTCATTGGTATAACCAGGGGTAACCAGGCCATAAAGAAGCTGTGACTTCTTTGAGGAAGCATTTTTTCCAGACAATCTTCTCAGCAGTTTATGTCTGCCTTGTACTTAAATACACATTTACAGCAGTGCTACATCCGTTATAATTTCTAAGCCAGTATGGAAAGTGATTTCACAGCAGGAAGAACACTGTAGAATCTGCAATCCAGTGCAGCAGCACATTGAGCTGTTGGTTTGTTTTTTTGTTGGTAGTTTGGTTTTTTTATTTCCCCTGCAATATCTCATTCCCTTTCATGCTCTAAGGTTCAGCAAGAACAGATGTGAGATGTTGTGATCACTGCTTTTTCTGCAAGGAGAATAGTTTAATGGTTCTGTATCGCAGGCAACAGCTTCCCACGCTTGTTTCTCTGATCTTATCAAGGTTGCAAACTATCTAAGTGGAGAAAAAAAAAAAAAAAAGGCATTTTGATGTCTGCAGTCTTCTTCACAGTTTTTGTTTTATACTGATTAGGAAAAGCAGCCAGCTTTTATCTTGATTTTTAAGTGTAAATTGGAGCATTGGTAACATAGGAAACCATGGGCAGAGAAGTAAGCTTTGGGAATTTTTAATATTAATAAAGAAGTCTGCAAGAAGTTGGAGGCATCACACAGGACATAAAAGATTGACAGTACTTTTCACTCAAGTACGCGAACAAAACCCCTCCAAAACGAAGAGAATAAATTAAAAGAAAGCCTGGAGAGTGTGTGTGTTGGGGGGGATGCCTTTTAACCTGTGACTGTAAGGAATCTCTGAAAAGGGAACACAGATGCATGACACAGAACAATCAGTGCTTTCCTGCCATTATTCACATCAGTTGTGCTGTTTATTGTTTTCCAGAGCGTGAGAACCAGCTCTAAGGACTTTCACCCGTATGTTAGGAGTTACACGTGTCTTAGCCCACCTTCAGAGACTGGATGGCACTTATGGTTCAGACTATTAACATCTCTTGCCCTGCCAACTTCTACAGACAGTACCCACCACCTTAAAAATGTGCTCATAACAACTTCAGCTTGAATGTGGATCCCTTGCTTTGTGTCTTGTTTCGTCTGGGAAAGCACAAAATCTCAAATCCAGACTTGCACGTCACATGCCACCTTAAAAATTTTGTTTAATTGAACTTTGGATGCACGGATGCAAAGAGGAGCTGTGCACTCACCAGGATGCCCCATGCAGGTAAATTTCGGCGTCCAATGAGGGCAAAAACAAAGATCTCATTTGTCGTAACTCTGTGCAGAAAATATCAAATCTGGGAGAGTAATGTTACTTACTGCTCAGTGCCTCCTTTCAGAGCTGAATTGGGTCAGTGACCATCTGTCAAATAGAAAGCATAAGAGCAGAATACCCTTGGATTTTTGCCCTCTTCCGAGTGATGGTTTGTATCCCATGCACCTGATAATGGCTCTGCTCCTTCCAAAGCTGTTACCCTGTTATTTGCATACAGGAATCACATCTACGTGACCGTCTGCTTTATTTTTAAATGCATTTAGCATCCTCAATAATCAGAGCAAAATTACGAATTATGAAATGTTTCTAACAGCATATTTCAGTTTCAATTTAGTTGATCATGTTGATTTAGTTTTAATTCAGTACAATTGAAGCTACATTTCAGATTTTCTCTCAGTGACTGAAGTCACACTATTTTTGTTCTGATTGCCCATCCCTATTCTCTATCACGGCTCTAAGCATTTAGTACATTCTCTTTTTTGTGTCACATTGATTTACAGCTTACTTTGGGAAATGCTCACACTTCAACATTTTGATTAAATTACGGAGTCAATTCAGATGTATTCCTCACCTAGAAATTCTCTTGGCTTTGGTAGGAATTTGCATGCGCAACGAATGCAAAAGAACACATTCATAGCCAACACAAACAAAAAAAGCACAGCACTTTTACAGGGAACTTCCCTGTTTTCATCTCATTCCAATAGAATAAACTGATGGTTATTATTATTTTTTACCATTTCACTTAAATTCTATTAAGTGCAATCTTGCACTTACAATCTTGCACTATATTTGAATAGTTTCATTAGCTATTTTGAGAAATATCACACAAATATACTTGTTTCTTGGGAAGTGTAATCTTGGGATGATCTTTCCTGTTTCACTGTTTTGCACAACTTTTTAGAATTATGGTGCATTTCATTTGACTTTTCAATTCATGTCGTCTCCTGGTTCCCTCTGTGTTCTTTTGAGAAATGTTTCTTCACTTCTGTATTTTGACTTTTGTATTTATCAAATTTGGTTTATATGTACATTCCTGGTGAACCTTTGGCCTTCATCACTTAGCCTTGAATTTGATGGAGCTTAGTTTTCCTTGAAGATATATGACAAACACTCGCTCAGCCAATAATCAGTAAGAGAATTAAAGGCAAGAATAAATAAATCTTGCATGAAAATAATGGAATAATGGATCTCTCATAGGTACATTTTAGTTTTGCTTTCTCTGACATTTTTCTGGTTAGAAATCTCTGCTTGGCACCTGCAGTCTCCAGAGATTTTAGATTTGTATGAGCAGATATGGATATTTGTGCATGCAAGGGGGAAATGTGAGAACGTAGTGGTCTCTGCACCCGTATTATCCAGCCGGCACGGCCAATGACTACAGAACAACATTTCACAGAGGTTTTGGCTGTTGCTGTGAAGTTTGTACACAAATGGGAATGAAGAGGGAATGGTGAGGGTCAAACTTCAACAAATTCTTCTCAAATACAACACAATTTCCTTCAATGATGTAAATTCCTCTGGAAGGGCAGGCTTACCTAGTCACTTTCTCCACCAAGGGATTACATCAGTTAGGGGGATAACAGCACATACAGAAGAACTCTTCTACTTATCCTTCTAAAGTTAGCTATACAGGAAAGGTCATACAGAAGGTTGGCTTAAGAACTCATTTTAAAAATAATTTTAGTACAATATTAACTATCAAATAAAATAAAGTACTGCTCTTAAAAGCCATGTGTTTTCTGGATTTCCTGCATACCAAAAGCATTTTTGTGCCTGCTGAAAGCACTTTATCCAAAAAGACTCCAGCAGTTTGTCTCCATTCCTTATACTAAGAAAGATTTTAAAATTCATTTGGCTATGAGCTCCATCATTTTGATGATCAGAATTCAGCTTTGAGGTAGAAATTCCACAAATATTTATGCAACTTTTCTGTTTTCTTCTTTTGTTTTATCTTCCTATGGAGAATTTAATTCTCTTTTCTATTTTTCTACACAATTCCACAGACAACACTCTGTAACAGATCAGCAAAAGCCTCAGAAACGCAGAGATTTTAATCACAAAGCTTTAAGATATATACCTAAAAAACCATTTCAAAACAGAGTGGTATTTTTTTATGTAAAATAATGCAAAACAATAAAGCCTATTACATTCCCCTCCTTTCTTTCATCCATTGTACTAGCTGGAGTAATTTACTCAGGGAATTAAAGAAGTGTAAAGTTCAAATGGGAAAAGACCAGATTCAGCTTCTTAGTACGACTTAGAAGTTTGTGGTTTGGTGAACAAAGTGGCACCACTTAACCACAGTCCAACCCTCCAAGATGCTCAGTGCTCATTTTGAAGATATTTTTTTCTTTTCTTCTAATTGTTTCAAAATTTATTTCCTTATTCATTCCATGCTGATGAAAGGCTCTGCAAAGCAAGAGCATTAAAATGCTTCTGAAACACTCACAGGGTTTTATATATAAACAGCTGGAAAATGAGCTAAATGGAGAATTGCATACGCAGTGACTGAAATTTTAAAGTGACAACTGATGCAGTTCAGGGAGAACAGGAAAGCAGCCATGAATAATGAAATTAGATGAGATACAGTCAAACCTCTCATTCAATTTCTATCTTTAAATCACTAAAATTATTTCTAACAGTAATAGTATAGGAAGTCATATGCTGTTTCAGCAATCCATTCGTATTTAATTAAACTTATAAAGTATAAGTCCCAAGTTATCATTTTTGCCTTTTTGATTCATTCTATAGTTCATTTATTTTAATGCCTTTGGGATTTTTGCCAGTTAATAATGGAAGAGGCCATTTTGTTATGAATTGCTTCTTACTTCTCCATCCTACGTATGTATTTATTTAGCTCACAGTGAAGGGAATTTCCAAATTTCAGAGGGGCTACCAGTAGTCAGAGCCACTGCCAGCTCTGAGTTGTAGCAGACAATGAGGCTCAGAACTCATCATGCCAAACACAGGGACACAATTCTCAGATCATTTGGGCCTCTGTGTGCTGATCTTTGATTTGTTTGCTAAAATGTGCTTCTGCAACTGACGTGCCAAAACCTATCAACATCTGCAGGGAAAGTTCTCACTGGCAAGGCACCATCCCTGTAGGATCTGCAGTCTGTGAGTGAAGCTCACTCCCGCTCTCTGCTCATAAAATATTTTTCCCCCTTGGGCGTTTCTAAAACAATGCATTTCTAAATCAATGCCCTTAATAGCAAGATGCAGCAAAAGTAATGCTCTCCTTGGCATTTTTTTCCAGACAAACTAAATCAATGTTCACCAGAAAAAATATTGTGCTACCGAAAAAAAACCCCTCACAGACATTTTTTCAAGGGCAGGACAGGGAGGGAGAGGAGGAAACAAACAGCCTCTATCTTAATTGACTACGTAATGCCTTCTGATAGTAGGAGATATGCTGGGAGAAATCCTGTAAGTGCATTCAACACCTAGAAGATAATATGGGCCACCTGTTTTCCCACACATAAGAACCAGGGACCACATTGATAACTTCAGCAGCCAAAACAGAGCTTCCTGCTGTGCTTCCTGTGACTATAAAATAGGATTTATATGGCCTAGTAATGTGTCTAGTAGATACATCTTCCCAGCAATATCAATAAAACCACAGCTTTAGCTGTGTTTCCAGAGAGGCCTCTGGTTGTGCTTAGTGGCCATTTCTCATTTCCATCTTTGGACATCCACGCTTCAATGTCTGATTTTAACATGCCAGTAAAGAATATTGAAAAATTCCTCATGACACATCTCACTTGGCAATAAATGCGAAAAAATTGATACAATATAGAAACCCCTATATTTGGAACACCTGAGAATAAATTGTCTTTCCCTGGATTCTACTCTGTGTTATTCAGGAGTTCCAATACCTGATGGTTGTTTTCCTAAGACTTCCAGTTAAAACTGATATTCTGCCTTATTGGTATTTAAATAATACAAAAGAAAAATTGTTTAGACCCTTCAAACCTGTGTTTTTCTTTCACCAGAACATCCATGAACACTGAATATTAGAAAATAATCCAGCAGCAAAGTGCACATATGGAACAATCACTGGTGCCTACCTACATTTCACTTTCCCTTTAATGACATAAAACTATTCTTTTTGTTGTTGTTGTTTCCTGATTTCTGTCAAGCACAATGGCTTTTGACTGTCTTTCCATCTCCAACAGACACACAGAGATCTGCCAAACCCAAACCTTTGATTTGGACAAAATGTTTATACCTCTGCCACTAGAACCAGAGCCACCGTCAGTTGTGTCCTATGGTACCAACATGAGGAAAAGAAAAAGGCTTGGGGAAGCTGAGAGGAGAGAATTGCCTCCAGAAAATAATTCTACAGATTGCTGTGTAGGGATTTCTGACAGGAGGAGATCAGATGTTCTCCATGCCCCATGATGGGCTTACACACAATTACCTGCACATCCACTGGCACCCATTGTGGAACCTGGAACAGGAAAGACAGCCCCAGAGAGCTCTGATGGCCGGGCAGATCCAGGAGATCCCAATGCTTTGGATTTGCAAACAACATGTGCAGCCAATACAAAGACTTGAAGCACCTTTAAATCCCTTTAAGATAACAGGTTCCTGTCTGCAATCCCAGCATCTGCGTAAATGCCTTGTGCACAATAATCCATGGGCATACACAAACACCCCAACATGGCTTTGGGTGTTACAGACCAATGCAGGTGTAATTCCCACTCCAAATTCGCAACCCATGATTTGACTCTCTTCAGAGGTGAGCTTTGGCATTTATCTAACATACTTTTGGAGCAGCCACAGACAACCTAACTTTCTTGGAATATATTAGTCTATGCTGCCACTATAAAGGCTCCAAATTAAATTCCCTACAGGGATTTTTAACTGCCACACTAAAATGCACAAGGGATATTTTTCCCCCTAGTAACAGTCACTACAATAATGACTGTTGAATTTGGTTTTGATAACGACAGATGTTACAAAGACAAAATAAGAATGCTTAATGAGATTTTGGATGCCATATACCAATTTCATGTACTTATTTTGAAATTTGTTAGCAATAAAACTGTTTCCTGAAACATAAGATACAGCTTTCCTTATTATATTAAATAAATTTTCTGTATGGCATCAGGTTCTGTCTATAAGTTGCTCCAATTCACTGTCTTTTAGTTGAAGCATTGCAAAAAAATTCTTCAACTTTTCCTGGTGAAATATAATCCTAATACATGGAGAAGCAGATGAATATAAGATCAGAAGAAGAGAATTTATACAAATCCTTGGCTAGGTACAATTTGTTCTCTCTCTGTTGCTATTTTATGTGTGATTATAGAAATGTGGTTGAATAAAATGACAAAGCATTCTATTTTGATACAATGATGGATAAAAACACTTTTTTTAAAAAAAAAATCTTAAAAGTGCAATTTCCTTTTTCGAAAAAGTGCAACACCTACATGGTGTAGGAAGAGAGATTACAAAGTTCCAAAAAGAAGAATACTGAACAGACTGGTAAAATAATCAAATAAATTACTAAGTAATTTTGGATTCTGATTATATTTAGAAATGTAACAATGGAGATACAGGTACAAAGGCTAGGGTTTGGGGTTTTTTAACTGTTGAATTCTTTAAAAAACCTGTTCCTTACATTTTACCCCTCCTTGCCTGTTTTCATCTTTTTCACTAGAATTAAAATACTCTGATTTATAAGGAGCTCAAGAATCTCTGTTCATGTAATAGATTATGGAACTTACAGAAATAGGCAGCATGTCTGAATGCTCCCAAAAGTATTCACAAATTTGTAAAGCAAATGCTGAAGGTTCCATGTAGGTTTTAATTACAATATATTATTAGATCTCTACATAATTTAATTCGCCACGTCCAAGCCAAACTGTGTCATCTATATCTTCAGAACAGAGCCCACCTCCAACTCTTGCTTGCCAAGGAGGGGCATCTGAGTCACCTCAGGGGCACAGATGTCAGCCCTGAAATGCACTGAGTTGCACTCAAAAATAGAAGTGCAAATGCTGATACACAGGAATGAAAAGTTAGCAACTCTAAAGACACTTGTGTCCCTTTTGAACACCGGATTCACTCCACTCTTTTTGAATCTTTACGTTTCTAGCTGAAGCAAGCTATCTATTATGCTTCTCTCCTGAAACGCCAGCAGTGAAATATTTTCAAAAAGAGTATTTTTAAAACCAACTGCGGAGTTCTATCCACGCCCTCAAGTGATATTTTCACTACCCAGCAGCAACGGTATGCAACACGGAGAGTTAGGATGAGATGGCAAACTAATGGCAGCCATTTGAGTATCCTCTGAATTATTAATAAATTAGATCTATGGAAACCATTTAGAATGTCTCGTTAAGCCGATTAACTCCCTATTTCATGAGCAAACACGGGGTGTTCTAACAGAGTGGAACACAGGAATAGATAGATAAATAACCATTATTAGAAGAGCTAAGATTTTTTTTTTTTTTTTGGCACAATTGCCAAGCTAGAGAAATACTGTTGCTTGAAAGTCTCAGGGAGGACTTTCAAAAACTGGTGTGACAGAAAATTAGCATTAAAAAAAGAAAAGATAATCTGATTACATAAAAAAACATTTGTGGCAATGGAGCTAATAAAGAATGCTATCTAATTTGTACAGGCCATAAAATAGAGCAGCTGTAAATTAAAGCTACAGGTATATCTCTAGTTGTGCTGAGGATTTAGTAGCTGGGCTTAGGCACAGCGGATTAAAGTGTAGCCCCTCAGGAGTCAAACTGGGAAGAGCACTGTCAAGAGGGGATGCCTCACGTGGCATTTTATCATCTGGGTCTGCCTGTGCAATTTCAGCACTCTTACCATAGTGTTTATTGCATTTTAATTGATTGAAGAAATAAACTTCGCACGCAAAAAATAAACTACATCTTTGAGCACTTAACGAGACTTTCTAAACTATGCTTGTCTCTTTTATCAATGTAAATGTGGACTGGCTGCAGAGGAATTAGACATTTTATGATGTACTGAAATTAAATTAATGCTGATTATTTGGTGATGTAAAATTAATGCATTTTAATCAGCTCTTATTAGTGCATCTATTTGCATGCTATTCTTTTCCTCAAGTATTAAGCGCAGAATAAGGATGTAGTGGATTAAAATTTTGCAAATAATTGACAGCCTATTACTGAACATGTTTTCATCTACACTTGGAAAATTTCAAGAGTACAGCAGTTTATTTTCTCAGTCCAGAAAAGATGATTACAGGAGAACCTATGAAGGACATTAGTGTCTGAATGCAGTCATGTTCTGTGGCCCTATTCACTTAGCAGCTTTTTCCAGGATAACTGAAATTCACATTACATTTTCTTGATGTGGTTAAAAAAAGCCCCTTAAAATCCTTCCAAAACCTCCACCATCATGCTGGGGATGTTCTAAAATGTCTTGCAGATACCTAAAACCTTGGAAACAACACAAAATCAGTCTCATATCAAGGATGCTGATATGTAGATTATAAATGGAATCTCTCCTAGCAGTATGAACTATTCCTAAGAGATTGGAACCCTTAGTGACATTTTCAATAATTAGATATTCAATTATTATAAAATTACCTAATAATTATCACACAATTGTATTCAACTTTGGTGCACGCATATATGTAGTTTTTCATAATTTTCTAATAGATCAGTATAAATATTTGTTATTTATTAGCCTTTTAAGCCCCAGAAGAGAATACAAACTAGTCTGAATTATAAAAACATGTAATTTTTGACTAATTTCTCTGTGATCATATGGAGCCAAGAGACCATCAAATGAAAGTAAGATCCCAAATGAAAGTGAGATTACCATAGTCATAATGTAAGCTGTCCAAGTTGTCCAGGGCAGTTGTGGAATCACCATTCCTGGAAGGGTTCAAATGTGCGCATGTGGCACTTCAGAACATGGTTTAGTGCTGAACACTTTGGTGCTGGGTTAGCAGTTGGGCTCGAGCTTCCTGGAGGTCTTTTCCAACCTTAATGATTCTGGGAATCTGTGATCTTAGCTCAGCTCTCTTAGCTACTCAGTGGTAAAAAGGATTTTCAAATACAGGGTTGGCGTTTTTTGCTCCTTTAAATAAGTCTCCAAATTTATACTGCTTGAATAAATAGAAAGCTGCACTATTTTCAGCAGGCATTAGTACAAGGAAAGTTTGTCTCTTGCAGAAGACCAAACTCTGCAATCATGACGGATGCCCTCCAGACGTACTTATGAATGAATCTCCAAATTATTACTTTTATTATCCCTGATGAGTGCTACTTTGCATTCCAGTTTCTGTTATTTATAGAACAAAGCCTCAGGGAGTGAGTACAAACAACATATGGAAGATCTACCAACTCATGCATACTACTTCAGCTTGACTTGTGCTTCCACAGGGATTTTGGGTACTAATACTGAATTATTTCCTTATTGGTCTGGAACCCTCTGAAGGCAATCCCCATTTTTCAAACCATATGATCTTTATTACATAAAGGAGGAAGAAAAAGAATGGAGCACAAGCTCAAGTCATCTTTTTTGTTGTTTTTTAAGAAGCTACACAGCCCTAATTTTTTCCTGATATACTTAGGAAGGTTCTGATGTTATCTCAATTAGCACATAGTGTGAATTTGATGTAGTTTTGGGACCAGGCTGCAGTCCCTGTTCAGCTGATTAACATCAGTCTGATTCCATAAAGCAGACTAAAAGCCATTTTTTCAGGGCTAGAGAAACACTCAGAACAACAACAGTGGGTCTTTTTTCTCCTTCAGAAAAAAAACCCCTGGAGTAAAGATTGTGGTGAGAACATTCCTGCCCTTTTGTAATTTCTCCCAAGTCACTCAACCCATCAAATACAGATTTTCACATAACACTGGTGTCTCAAAAGGCACAGGAAACCTTTTGCATGTGCACTGTGCCCCTGAGGGCGCCTCATTTAGGAAGGAAAGAGAAGGGGTGAGCAAGAAAGCAGGAAGAGGCATCTGAGTGAGGAACCCAGCTGAACTCAGGTGGAGGTGACCCTGCACCCTCCAGGTGCTAAACACCAAGGGCTTGTCCTGCCTGGGCAGCCCCAGCCCCGCACAGGGTTTGCTGGGGATGCTGAGGCAGGACATCAAGATGGGTTATTGTTGGTGGCTCTTGAGAAGAAACACTGGCAAGACCATAAAAGCCAAAAGATCTCTCATTCTCAGTAAAAGAGAATAAATACTCTCAGTCGAAGATATAAAATATATTCTATCAAAGAGAATATACTTTATTGTACGCTCCTTTAATAGCTGAAAGTGTTTGCCAGGATACTTCAAACATCAAATCTGTTTGAATTAAAATGTGGTCTTTTCCGAAATGACATTTCAGAAACATATTCATCTCTCTTGCTGCAGTTGTTACTTAAATGTCTACAATTATTCTGCATTTGTAAATAAGTCTCAAATCCCACATTTGATTCCCATTAATTTCCAAAGACAAAATGGAAGCAACTTTGAAAACTCCTCCCCCTATCCTTAAAAGAGATTAACAACAATATTCTGTAATACTGTGATATTTTCCCCCTCTGTCCTAGGGTGACTTTATGATGCTTGTATCCCCAATTGTCTGTTCTGTTTGTGCTGTATATTCAGTTCTGTGCCTTTAAGACTGGTTCTAAGAGCAAGGAGAAGCGCAGAGTTTGTTTTGAGAAAACTGCCCGACTCCTCCACATTCTTCTCCAGACTGGGTGTTCGGCGGAGGCTTGAAGAGACTGCAGGACAGAGATATTTTTGCTTTTAGTTAGTTTCAGCTAGCTAGGGCAGAGAAGTTCCCTGGACTGTTTTTTTTTTCCCTTTTTTCTTGGAACTGTTTAAACCTGCTCTGGACTGAAAACCCAGGGGAGCACTGGGGGCTGCACCTGCAGCCACCGGGGCCTGGACCTCGGCATTTTCCAGCAGCGCCAGAGAGACTGGGACTGATAAAAACTCAGAGAGAGCTGAGCTACATCCACGGCAAGAATTTTCCTAATTTGCCATCTCACTCCAGAACGACAGGTTTTATTGTTTCATATTACTCATACTTTATACTTGTATACAATTTGTTTGTTAAGTAAAATTTTTTTTCCACTTTTCTCCGAAAAAGTTTTTTTACTGGACCGGTTGAAGGGAGGGTCATTCAGGTTTGCTTCCCGGAATGATCCATTCAGGAGTTTTCTCCCAAATTTGTCCCTAAACCAGGACACCCTCTCTGTCTTCCCATAAGTATTACACAGCCAATACCTGATGCTACCTCACGGTTGAAGGCTAATCTTTCCTCTAGGGTACAATAACACTGCTGTGGCTTATTTATAAAAAGGAAGCTGTACTCAGAGACTGTACAAATGCAATGTGCTTAACCTCTTGCTCTTTCCCTCCTTCCCTCTCTCCCTCCCCTCAAAACTTGATCATGGGCAACAGTTCAATATATTTTTGAGCTACCACCATTTTTACTGAGGTCACTGGAGCCTTTGTTCCTTCTTAGCAATCATATTTCACAATTTGTCAACCATTTTACTCACTTCAAGATGGGAACTTTTATTTGTTCACTTAAGAACAAACCCTGGCAGACAAATACAGAGGTTAATGTTCTGCTCCTAAGTACAGCTTTGCTAACAAAGGGTTTTTTCAAGCTTAGACAATGCCCTGGTCCTGATGAAATGAATATTTGCATGTTTGTCCTTATGCTTCACCATATGTCATTGCTTGCAATGATGTTGAGTAATACAGCTGTCAGATTAGCTGATATGGCAGCTACTTTAATAGATTGAACAAACAGAGCCTGATCACCTTAAATTAAATATGGGCATTTTTGCCATATGGTATTTTTCAGAGCTATAACACCGATTGCAAATATAGTTGCTGTCATAAAATAAACTAAAAATCCTAGAGAGACTATTTACATAGACATCACAATATTGTCTGTGACAAATGAAATGGAAATTCAGGTGAGGCAACCTTGGAATCAGATTTCAGTCTCTGGGGAGAACTCATTTTGCAATTTGTTGTACGGCTGTAAAAACAACAAATAATGCAGTTTATTACTTGAAAACTCCATTTCTTGAAATTACAGCTTCATTTTTATGATGAATATATCTGAAGAGTATATCAAAGTATATGAGGTATGAAAATACAGGCTTTGTTTCTGAAATACAAAAGTCCTTCTCTCGTTATATAAACAACCGAGTAGTTATATCACAATTAATTTTTTTCCTCTCTATTTTGTTTATTAACTTGTGGAATTCATTGCCCAAAGTTGCTTTGGATACCAGGAGTTTAAATGAAAGAAAATCCCTCAGGTGCTAGGCTGTTCATATACACAAACTGGTGCAAGGAACCCCAGATGAGAGCACATACCAGCTAAAATACCACTCCCACCCTTGCTCCAACACGCTTTTCCTTCCCCAAGTACCAGCTATGGTCTAGTATGCCTAGAAGAACGTGTAACTTATGATTGTCTCATCTTAAGTACCTTCATTTTTCTGTTCCTCGTGTTAATTGGCTAAAAACAGGAGTTGGGTGCTAAAGGAGACAGCTTCTGCCTCTCTGACACAAGGACAGCAAAAGGAAAGTGTCCATAACATTTCTACTTTGTGACAGAGAGACTTTGATTAAAACTGTCACTCAGGTGAATTTTTAAGTATAAAAATCATCCAGTACTTCATGTTAGAGATCAATTTTCTGTGCAGATTATTTAAATGGAGAGGGGTTGTATGTCAATGTTACCACCTGAACTAAAATGAACGAGCTTTTCTTTACATGCAGCACCTGAATTTGTTGCTATGAAACATAAAACTTAGTAACAATACAGCATGCTTTGACAAGAGCAATTATAAACACCTCTTAAATATCCACATTTCTTTGCAAATTTCTTTTTTCTCCAATGCTGCTCAGATTTAAATCTCTATAATGACTTCTATAATATAATAACTTACTTGAAGCTTCCAAAAATATTTGCCAAAAATCCTATTTATTTGTTACTACTGCATAAACTTTTCTGTCATAGAAACACACTGCAAATAAGAATGTAATTTTAAAAATCAAAACTATAAGGGTAGAACATTGGGAACAGTGAATTTTAAGCACAATTTTTAGATCTGATAAATTATCTAAATTACAATGATAGTTAATTTTGTTCTCCTAAGACTAAGTCGCAAAGGGAAACTGCAACTTTGTTTTAGTACACAATCCTCAACCTTTGAAATGCGATGAGCAGTGGAAAAATTTGGTGTAGTCCAACCCTGAGATAGTGATCCAATTTTCCAAAGAAGAATTGCTCTTCTGTGAAACATGGATGCCGATAGTGCCGAGTGGATAAGGGTTTAAAGGCCATAAGGAACACAGTGCATCATATCAGGCCATTAATGACACCTCACCATAGAGAACTATTTTGTCTAACACTAAGGAAAGTTTTTTGCTGGTATTGGTCCCAACAGTGGCTCTTTATCATCAGTCAAGTCAAATCAAAATCAGGATCCATTTGAGGGGAAGGCAAAGTCAAAAAAATGGGGAAAGAGAAAAAGGCTGTGGGACTTGACTGGAATGAAAGCATGCTGCTCATTAAGATTAATTGATTCAGAAAGCTGTCCTGATCAGGATAGGAAGCTGGAAATCATATCTTTAAGCAACTATTTTCTTAAAAATTATTTCAAATAATAGCATGAATTATCAGTTCAGGAATTGGCAGGAAATTTGTCAGATGGCAAAACTACATTGATGATATTTTCTGCAGAGGTTTTGGTAAGCACTCAGAATCCAGACAAATACAGGAGGTTATAGACTTAAGGGGTGGAGGAAGACCTCTTTTTACAGCACTGTCATCCTCTCTCTTTCTAACCCTTCCCACTCTCAAAGAAAAGACAAAAGGCAGCAATAGTCTCCTATTTCCAAAAACTGTCTTAGAGAGAAATTAATGATCTCTGCAGCTGCATTAAATTAATACATCGTTTAGCCATTTACAGTTCTTAGATTTTTTAAAATTATTTTCAGTTTTTGTTATGTCAAAGCAAAAGTCAAACATTTGTTCCTCTCTTTCTGCCAGAAATATCTTGCTTTTTTGTCCACCCACTTTGCAATGTAATATTTACTGTCAGCTCATGGATACACTACTCAAAGATGTGCAAAGCTCTATTGACATTTCTAGTGCCATAAAATCTTCTTACTACAAATCTGATCATGGTTTATAGGAAATCTGAGAAGAACTAGACAGACACTCAAGATAGGAGAGTGGGACTATGAAAGAAGACCTGTATTTTGGTTTTTTTCTGGCACTCTCAAAGCTGGGATCAGTCACAGCCTCATAGGTCCTTATGGTGCTGTTTGATTTTGGGGAGGAAAAAACTGTGTCCTCTTCACTGCATAATATCAGTAATAATATAAGAGTATACTAAATCCCCCCTCCCCTTTTTTTTTTTTAAATATATTGAGAACTTAATTTGGAAAATCAACCAGGCTTTTGAATGTTTTCAGCTCACAGTACTGAACCCACCACCTTCCAGTCCAAATAATAATCAAGTTCTGTTCACAGCTACTCCCCATAAATCTGTGAAAAAGTGGAAGAATTTAAGGATTTTGTGGCCCAGCTCGCTACAAAAAAGGCCATTGTTCTTATTTCAAAAGGGAGATGGGCCTATGAGACATATAAATTAAGTGACCTGAGCTGTATGAAATAAAAAATGAAAATGAAAGCACTTCTTGAAAGCTGCACCATGAAACAGTCATTTAACTAGAGGAGTCATTTAGTCTCTTTCAAATTAAACAGAGGAGCAACACAGATCTGAGGTCTAAATATCAGATATATCAGGATGGTACAAGATTCTGGTTTTGAAGAGCAAATGCTCAAAAAATGAACCCTTTTGAGGTCCCTTCTGACCCTACATATGTGATACTCTAAGTTTTGAGCCAACTTTAAGTTTGGAGAGTGTGAAGACTAAAGGAGGCCAGGAGTCCCAGTCATGACTCTGCATTAGTAAGGGGTGTCCAGGTTTGGAGGTGATAGAAAGGCAAAGTAATTAGCTTACACAGTTCAGTGTCCAAGTAATGTGCCAGATGAAAGGAGCTTTCAAACCTCTCCCTCCTCATCGACTCGGATTCCTTTGTACTCCAACAGTTCATAGAGAGCCTTACAAGGAGAACTGGATACCTATTGACAGCTGAGACAGATTATTAAGGTGAACTGAAATGAAATGCCCTTGTTTCCTGCACCAGTGAACATCCCAAATGTGGCATCTCTTTTACTAGAGATGAAACCACTCTGTTATTCTCTCCATTCCACCGTTTCAAGACAGCAATTTCAATGGCAGCCAAGGACACCGAACACATTGTATTTCAGAAACAAACGGTCCAGTGTGATTGTTCAATGGTATTTCTACCCTGGAAAATTAGAATGACACAACCCATACTAAAATTAATAAATATGTAGAAGCATATATCAGTATTATAATCATCATTTTTAAAATCCCATCTACAGCAGTGAGATATAAGGAGACATAGGATAAAATAAAAAAAAATACCTGGGACACTCACTAATCAAACCAATAAAATTATTTAAAAATTAGTAAACTACCAGCGAAGGGAATATTATTCTAATCTATTGTCTCCCCAACACCCACCCCCCCCCCAAAAAAAAAAAAAAAAAAAAAAAATCAGTCCTAAGATTTTTTTTTCCAAATATTTCCTTTGCTAAGAAATCTCCACAAAATTTGCCATTATGTTTATGGCATGAATTTTGAGTGTCTTGGTTTGAATCTATACCATTGCCTGAACAGAACTTTCAATTGTTTTTGTCCCAATAAGTGGGGGTGCGGTGTGTGTATGTGTATCTGTATTGTTATGCCAAAAAACCCCTCACACCAACCCCAAACCCTTATGCATTCACTGTGTATCCCACCAAAGTCAGAGACATTAGAATAGATCCACAACCCAATTTTCTAGGGATTAGCTAACACAGAAAAAAAAAAAAAAAAAAAGGCATGAAAATTAAAAATTATGCAGTTGGAAAAAAAAGCCTATTTGGAAACTGTATAAGGCAATGATGGACAGCAAACTTTACATTCTACTGCAAAGTTCAGCACACTGTACTACAGTAAGTATAAGTGCATTACCAATCTGTGCAGTAAATTTTTCTACTGCATTCTAGTCTGTAAATCTGACTGATTTTTTCAGTTCCAACTGACTGAAACTATTTGCTGACCTCTTGAAACTGCCTCTTCTATATTCTGATAATATTTGCAGAACACTTATCTTCAACAATTAGCAATTTTAGGGGAGAAAAAGAGCAAGAAGCCAGCCAGGATTCCAAATGCACTGCTTTAGTGCTTCACAGCACCCAAATTTATTTTAAATGATAATTCCAAATACAGCACTTTATGTGCTCAATATTAATGCAATTTGTACTGGGGACCAGTTTATGCTCTGTCATGCAGAAATGTGCTTCTTTTAAAGCCTGTGGCTGAGCCATAAATTGCACAGTCCTCTCTAAAACAAACTTATCACTCACATTTTTCTCCAACACCTGTTAAAACAGGGGCCCTAGAAGTCATTGTAACATGCCAGGTGCAACTTCAAGTGGTGCCCCATTTTCTAAAATCAGCAAGCCAGAGATAAATTTTACATTTTCCTTTCACAGTAGTTGAACGTTTGTTGCTCTCTTCCAAGATGGGGAGGGAAAAAAAAAAAAAAAAAAAAAAAAAAAAAAAAAAAAAAAGTAATTCATGAAATTCAAGAAAACCTAAAGGCTGCTGAGTTAGGAGAAAGGATTCTGTCTGGTATCACTAACAGATATGCCCTAAATAAACAATTAATTAATTTAAAATGCCTTTGTTTGGGAACATAGAGAACCTCTGAGAAAGATGCTGGATTCTCTAGTGGCCTGGAATTCACTTTTAAGCTTTTAAATTTTCTTCTCTTGGGACTTGCAAAGTCTTACATTTATGAAAACAAAAGTGCATATAAAACATTCATAAAAGTATTATATCCTTACAGTTTAAAAAATTCATTGCTCTCTTTTAACCTAGCATCTCTCTAGCATGAAGCAGATGTATATCAAACACAGTCAAGGTCAGAAACAAAACTAGAATCAATTCTCAACAAGTTAGCAATTTCACTCTTCATACTTCAGCTCAACACCAGTTAGGTGAAACGTTATAACAAGCCAAATACCGTAATCAAAGAAAATAGCTTTTTACATTCTTATCGTTTCTGTCTTTCATGAAAAGCACCTGTGATCCTCTCAGAGTCCCAAAGGGGAATTCTGACTGACACAGCAGTGAAGAGCAATCAGGTACCGACCACTCCTTAAAGGGAGGCTTTAACGTGATCAAAAGCAGGGCAGGCTGCCAGGTTTCCTGGCAAGTCCCAAATGGACAGCATTCCATTCCACACACCTCCCTCGGCCCTGATTCACACTGAGCTCAAATGCAAGCCTTGGCTGTAAAAATGGCAATAGACACTCACTCCAATGAGATTGGATCAAAGAAAACAGGATAAGAGACAGAGCTGATTACCACTGTTCTCTCTAAGCTGTTTGATACACCAGCAGCTCGGTGTGTGTGATACCTCAAAAACCTCTTTCAAACTGTTTTTAAGAATTCATCCCTATTTAGACTCCATCTTGCGAGCCCTTGACACATTTGCTGCTGGAAACATGATCCACTGTGGCAGCAAAATTCCAGTTGTTATACACATAAGAGACTTAGCCAAAATGTGGCTTTTACTAGAAATTAATTTATGCACAATTACTTCATAATGTAACCCTTCTGTAAATATATTTGCTTATTGGAATTTTTTTGTTATAAGTAGTAACTACCCTAAATTGATCCAAGCAGAATGAAGACAAATAATTTGTTAGTCCTTACAGATTTAAAGTAAGCCAGGCTTTGCCTGCAGTTACTCAGATGCTCCAATGAGGTGCTATTTTCCACGCAGCCAAGAGCTCCAATGTCACAGAAACAGTCATTTTTTCCCCAAGAGCTCAGCTTCCCTAATACTCTTTGAAAAATGGAGTCTACATACTTCTTTTTGAGTGCTATTTCCCACATTTGATTTAATATGCTGAGTTTTTTTCCTTGGGACTCCTGGGCTTTGTTGTCAGTAGTGGCCTTGACTGATTGTTAATTGGAGATTCCACCAGAACCACCATAAGAAGCAACAAAGGGATGATTTTGGGCACTTCTCCACAAGAAAGAAAAGACCCAAAAAACCCAGTCTAAATATAATTACCAAGAAAGAAAAGGCGTTGTTAAGAATAAAGTCTTTGAAAGTCTCTGACTCCATTTGTATTTTCTAGGTCCTTGACATCACCTTACTGTTTTGACACCCATTCAACATGCTGGTTTCCAAACCTTCATTGACTGATTATACTATTTGGAACAGCAGCACATAAGGCCAAGATCTGAGTAGGCAGTTAACTTTTAAAAACACTTGTTTTGCACCTACCTCTCAGAAACTATTCTTAAAACTCTTTTTTTTTTTTTTTTTTGAAAGAAATGTTAAATTTAAAACATTTCTTCCCTCCAAATTCTTGCAAAAACATTAGGTGAAAACAGCTATTACCTTTCATCATCACATTCAATGAGAATTCTAGTTGTAATAGAAACATTTTATGTCCTCTGACTTTCTCATAAAACAGTATTTATAGAGCTTATTCACACAGTACCATTGCTTTTTCTATTCACATTCCTCTGTCAACTACATTGTTATAATTTCTAAATCTTTAACATGCTAGCATACAACAAAATTCTGCTGTACCTAGAAAAGAGAAAGGGATCATTTATTCATCACAAAATTCAATTCATGCCTGTCTTTTCTATCTGCTTCCAACAATTCCTTATTCCAACGGAGCCATTGCACAGGAAGTTCTATTTCAACAGACAAGAAAATACGAATTGCTATATTTAAAAATTGTCTTCCTGCATCTTTTTGGACAGTGCCTAGCAGGACTAACAAAGCTCTTCCCCTTATAACACAATATAATAATTTAAGGAAAGCTGACTGGAAAGAGACAATTCACCAGAGCCTGAAGAAATTTTCTTTTCCATTATGACTGTTTCTCTCTTCATTATTAATCACTGGTGCCTATTTACACACTCTCTCTGTGCAGTGAAACCTAAACGAGTTTGAAGAGGGGGGAACCAGCAGCATTGCGTGAACACCACCGATCCCACAGCCAAACTCAGTGTGCAGTAATCATTTCCATGTTCAATTCCCTGGTGTGTGGACAGAGACTTTGTTTGGATCCTTGAGAACAAACGAGCTCTGTAATTGTTGTAGTGGATGACAGATCTCACACACTTGGGGTTGGCATTACTTTGAACGGAGTATGTGAATTGTCTGGGAAACCCAAACTCACCCTGCAGAGCCCTCACCCTCAGAGTACTGAAAACTCTGTGCCACATTTGGTATCCCAGCATTTACTCACTGCCGCCAGTCTATATGTTTTGAAAGCCATAACTTTTCAAACTCCTCTGGCCAGGTTATTGTCCTCAAACCACCACAGCTCCAACAACATCACTACATAAAACATATGTGACATTTGGCTTTGTTTTCTGCTGGATGAATGATATTAGATAGATGCATTCAAATAAATTTGTTTTAACAGAGACACCTTTTTAGCATTTGAGGTCTGAAGAGAAAACAAATGCAATATTATCTTTCCTGTAGAAAGACAATTCATTGGCAAATATAGAGCTCCATAAAATGAGCAGAAAGTATAAGCCCAATTTGACTCTCATCTTCACCTAAAGCTTATAATAGCACAGAAAGCATTCTGCTCTGTCTCTCCTCATTGAAACATTACTGAGACAAGCCCACTTAATTGGAGCAGAAAATGGTTTTTTTCCCCTTAAAAACCTTCAGCCTCAGTGCAATGTTAATCTGCCTTCATTCCAATTTTCTGACAGAGAGAGTCATTGGATTTATTTCACTGAATTGCAGTACTTCACCAGTGAATTATACTATCGTTTTAAACTGATTGTATTTTCTAGGCAGATAATAGAACAATCATTAGATAAGTCCAACTCCTCATTTATCAACATCATATTCAGGTAACTCTGAAAAGAAGAAGGTATCTTAAGACATGAGGAAAAATTAAAATACTTACAATTTACAGGGAAAATAAATTTCCGTCACACTCTTGACTTGAATATCATAATACTTTTGTTTCACACATCTATCTAAGAACACTTACAAAGCACTGGGAAATTCTGAAACCTTCAAAGCTCAGCTGGCTACAGGATCTTGGGACAGGAAGAGAATACTCAAGTTTAAATTCCTCTGCCCCACCTAATAGCAGAGCAAACAGAGGAGAATGTTGCTACAGGGGGGCAGGATGTCTCAACACCTCCGCAGACACTCCTGCCTTGGTTGCAGGGGTTGCTGCTCCATGCTACCAGCTGACAGAAATCCCACAAAGTACCACTGAATTCATGATAGGCTGAGAGGGGCAGGAAGCAGGAGAGAACACTTAATTACTCCCCGGAGTAATAAAATAGCGAAGCAATAAAATAGTTCTTGTAATTTTTCACTCTGCCTTTTCCATCATTTTTGACATAATTGCTATCGTATTTTTTACTGCTGCTTCAAACAAATGTGGCATTGCACTCCAGTTCACATCAACTTCTCTCCCTGCCACAGGAAGATATATTTTTTGAAGCATCATCTAAAGTTTCAGCACCCTGATGATTAAAGAACATGAGGTAAAAGGCACACATACTGAAACTACCCCAAACACCGCCTGAAATACCTATAATGCCCTCAGAAGAGCCAGGCTGAAACTGGGAACACATTCTTTTTACTTCTCCGGTGTCAGGTTGCCACTGCTGCCACTGAGATCTCACCTCCTTCTTTCTTCCCTCATTCATTCCCTCTCCAGCAAAAGCTGCAGCCATGCAGAGTGACAGAGGACATTGTGATACGCAGATGGAGGCTCTGATTGTTGCCTAAATGTTGTGGTCCAAACAGCAGGCAAATCAAATGTAACAGGTACTCCACTTAGATTCTGAGATTAGGGAAAGTTTGTCTCAGTATCAGGAGTTTCTAGAAAAACTTGCATTCACAGTAACATATTCAAGGATTTCACTCCTACATGGTTAAACTCACAAGTGAAAAAGTTCTGCTAATGAAATACCAGAGTCCAGAACTCCTAACAACTCAGACATTTTCTGCTCTCCTGAATGCAGCACACTTGGCAAGACTGCTTATTTCACGGAGGCAGGAAAGGCGGATGCAACAATCTGTAAGAGCCATGTTAAGCCAGCTGCTTAACCTGGCTCTTGGGCTTCTGCAAGAGAAATCATGACAAGAAGATCAAGGAATGACTGGTTTAAAACATTTTTTTATAAAATAATAATGAAAATGACAATGCAAATATGTGATGGTTAGCAAGAGTGTGAAGGAAGAAGCACAGCTTAGTACAAAGTAGAAAAACCAGTATTCTTACTTAAAACTGAGAACCTGGTACTAGGTTTGCATATCTAACTGCTTAAAAGTATTCATTTGTAACAAATAATTTAATCACATATAGCTCTAGCACAGCTGTAAATATTCCAAGCCAGCAACAACAAAATTACTTTTTAGAGCAGTTCTAAATTTTTAGTGGTCTATAAATGTAACCTATATGAGCAGAACATTTTAATATTCAAATGGAAAATGACCATCCATACTTCAATAGCCCTGTAGCCAGATCTGTCAGAAATGTACCTTTCATCCCAATTAATCACAGGGGTGAATACTCCATGGGAACATTTCCCAGTTTGGATGCGGTCTGAAGGTTAACCAAAAGCAAAGGTGTGATTCCAGAGCAGGGAGGTGCAGGCAGACGGACCCAGCAAGGCGGAACATGGAACACAAGGATCACACTGCAACAGGAACACGCTCTGAGCAATGGCAGGGGCTGCACAAACTGCACCAATGTTCTGCCAGCTTTGCTGAGAGGACCTCAGCACTTGGAAGTTCACATGAGAAATCATGGAATAGGTAAACCACTACCAGAAATAAATGTTTTGGGTTTTTGTTGTTGTTGTTTGTTTGTTTTGTTTTTCCCACAGGAAAGGAACTTAGGGCTCCCTGGACAGGCATTATTTTTCTATTGCATGGAGATCAGCTGATTGTAAGGGAACACTTTAATACCGGTGAAGAGAAGTGAGAGTCAGCATAACTGTCTAAAGGTAAAAGCAGGAAAATCTATTTGTTTCTGTGTATCATCCTATACAGAGGCAGACCAAACACATTTCAAATCGAGCATCCTTTTTATCTTTGCTGCTACTGAGTTTGAAAAAGTCTGTAATAGGAGTAGGGGGCAGCTTTCACCATAGCAAGCTATAAATTCTTAAGTCCCAAGTCCTTCTCCCTGACAGCTTTCTGAAAAGAGGCTTCAAAGTATGCATTTTGGGTTCAGTTCTAGATCATGGAGGAAACAGCCCATACTCATCCCTTCCCAATTAAATCTCAAATTGTTCTTGTGTTAAATGAACTCAGAAATAAGTTTCACCCACTAGAGAAGGAGTAATCATTTATTTATCTGCTTTTAAGAAAATTGTGAAGATTTTGGTATTAAAAAGATTGCTTTTTGATATTAGTTAGTGCTTATTTTGCTCAGTAGATGCTAAAGGTTAGAAAATTCAATGTTTTGGTTTTCACACAGCAAATCAAACCGGTGGCAGCTCTTCAGTGGGACATGTCCCCGCAGACATCAGGAATCAGGAATTTGATTTTGTTACATTTACTCTTCTAATGCAGTTCAAAAGGAAAAGATGAAAAAGTAAAGGCAAATTCATCAAATGCTTATAAATCCATCTGAAAAAAGGCAATTTTCTTTGTCACTTATTATCCATCAGTCAATCTGAGTATCTTTTTTTCATTTTTAAGCTGTCAAATCAAACTCCATTTGACTAAAATGAATCTTTAGAGTCAAATGTTGATATACAGTACAATATTTTCTGGTACATATGCATCATTTGGCTATTTGACTACAGTTCCCTTCTCATTTGAATGAGCTTTCATGCCTTTCTGACATGTGCCTCCCAGCCATCTTTCCTGATGATTACTGATATTAATGCAGCAGAATGCTAAAAAACATGATTCAAAACAGAGGCTCAAGCTATATGAGTCTACCTGCGATACTGGTAAATAGTCCATCTGTCCCACTGCTCTGTTTTCAGCACAGTTCAAATGGATTTAGGGCAAAATAAAACCAGGAAAATCATATTAGACTGCTGTTCCTTTGTATACAGCTTATATGCAAGTACTTCCAGCCCAGAAGATCTCCTTTTAATTATTAATTATAATTTTTAATTCTTAATATAATGCTTAATTGTTATTAATCATTTTAATAGTTAATCCTTCAGCAAGTACTACTTAGCCGGTTAATCCTTGTTTGCAATTAATATTTTATAAATAATCCTTACTCCCACTTATCATCAGTATTTAGTAGCAGTTTCTTTATGAGGTCAAATACCTGACATTTTAAACTATTTTCAAATATAAAACATTCCATTCTATTGATTAGTGCAGTGTCTCCCAGAAAAACTCAGAACTAAATTTTAATTTCATTTGGAATTCATGTTGAAGGCTCCATTTGTAACTATCACCATTAAAACAAACAAACAAACAAAAAAGCATCAATAGCTCAAGAACTTTGGTTTAAACCAACCAGAAGTGGTCCCAGCATCCATTTTTCCCCTCTCCACCTTAACTTGGTAAAATCTGTCGGTAATTCAGGCTTAACAACACTGGAATGAGCAATTACATGGTTTTTGAAATGAAGAAAACTGGTTTGGATTGAACAAGATTTTTTCAAGCTTTGGAACTACTCGGAGTTCAGTGCTGTTCACTGTTAGAAACCAGTGTCAGGGAGGTTGACTCTACCAGCTCATAAACCATGTGAGGGGTTAGACCCATCTGGCGGCATTCTAGAAATTGTGCAGGGTTTTTAATGCCTTTGGCTGGCACAAGTCAGTCAAAGCCTTCATCTTCACATGCTATCTCCTTCTCTGTGGCTATCTCCTGCTCTCTGTGGCTGCTACTCAACTTCTACTCTAAGTTATTTCTGTACTACAGCTCAGTGCTATCCCATAGCTTCATTTTTTTTTTTCCCAGAGACAGGTCAATTTCTGCCACAACGGCCATTTTAAATGTAAATTTTCAAAAAAATAATAATTAAAAGAAAATTCCCAAATATGTTTGCAAAGTGTTTGCATTCAGAGCAGGAAACTACTTTTTTACGCAAAAAAAATCTTGGACCCTCATTTCTCCTGGAATTAGAATATTTCAGTATCAATTCCAATAGTACATTTAGTTTTTCCCTACAGTTTAGCTATACAATTTAATCTGAGCCTTAAGCCAATTATCTAATTCTAGTGTAAACAGGCAAGATATTCAGCTTCATTTTTTCTGCCCAGGCAGAACACAAACCATCAATATTTACTTGCAATGAAAGAAAACAAAAACTATGTACCTCCTAAAAAAACGCATGTTTGTGAAACAAAGATATTTTGCTTTTGACTTTGATTCTGAATAGTTTATTCTGACCATAAACCATGTTTCCTGGCTCTATCATGTAATTTTCACTGTCTAGATAACATCTACCAAAGAACTGTTAAAGACAAAGAATAAACATGCAATCATTCCTAATTATAACAGTAAGGCATGGTAATTATACAAAGGTTAAACAAATAAAACCCTAAAACCAAAACCCACTTGGAGCCATTTTCTTGGATCAAGACTCTTCCCAGGACTGTCACACCACAGAAAAAGCACAGGAATCAAAACCATAAGAAAACCCAAAAGCTGCTCAGGCCATCCTCATTTAATTTATGAGAGATATTTAAAGTACTAAAATATGTAGAACATAGTTGGGGGGTTTTGTTTGTTTTTTATTTTAATTTTGTGTTAGGGGTTTTTTTTAATATTAAAATCACATTTTCCATACAAAGCTGTAGAGTAGTTGGGTTAATAATCCCTTCTTGCCACCCTAAATATAGATTTCTGTCAAGGGCACATAGATGAGTTTTGTGAAGTTACAGGACTGGTGTTCAGATTAATGGTTCCTGTCTGTCACCTGGAATTAAGACTTTCAATAAATGCTTGTGGCATGACTATAATTGGGTCTTTTTGTTTTTAGTTATTTTACAAATATTTTATTGGCAACTTTGTAAATGAAGCTGCTTAACTGTGATTCAAGGTAAATGGAAACCATTCAGACCTTATGGGAAAATAAACGTTCTCAGGAGAAGAAAAAACCTCTCGATTTGTAGCCGAGCCTACAGATGAATCAGTTTACTTTCCTTTAACTGATTTTTGCCTGCAGCTGCTTTGCTTCCAGAATTTAACCATCCCTGCTGGGAGAACCTTTGAGAAGCAAAGGTCACCGCACACGCTGCTGACCCGAGCCTTGCACAGGGGATGCTGACACTGATACCTGAACTCTAGATTGTGATCTGGTTATGATGTTGTCTGGTTCAGCACTGGCACAGAACCCTTCCACACCACCGTGACACCCCTCAGATCCTACTCAGCTGCATCAGCTGGGAGTCGGTGACCGAAAAGGAAAATGCTTCAAGCCTGTGTCCAATTGCATGAGTTTCCAGCCTTCCAGAACTGTTAGCACTCACCTTTAGAGACAGCAGATTAAGCTCACTTTTAGTGCCTTACCATCTGGCACAGCATCACTTAATGGGTGAGCTTTTCAACCTGCTTTGATCAAAATAAAACAGAAAATCAAAATCCTCCCAGACATCACGCTGTACACATACCATCCCAAAAAATCTGATTGAAAAACCCACTTGGTTCATATGTTGCATGAACAATTTGGTGTCTGAACAAGTTATGTTCCACACGTTTTGCCAGCAAAAGTCACTGAAGTACTAGAAAGATATGCAAGTAATCAAAATCTAAGGAGTTATAATTACTACAGAAAGCAATTTCTTCAGAAAAAGATCATTCCTTTCCTCAGCAGTATTATCATCTAAAATATTATTTATCCATGACTAGCCTAGAGTAAACTCAGCATAGATTCTAATGACTCTAGAAAGCAGTATTATTATACAGTAAAAATAATTTAAATCAATGCCTACTAAATGAAAAAAATACAGGTCTTTGACAGCACCTCCCCAGGGTAGGTGAAAGGTACTTTTTCTATTTACCACCTCCTTTTCATAGTTTATTTTTGTGTTTACAATTAGCTGTAACTATTGGATCAGCTGTATGTTGATCAAAGTATCAAGAATATACCAGAATAATATTCTAGAATTGTACAGGGTTAAATGAAACCAGGTCACAATTGTGATACCAGACCAGGCATGGTTTTGTTTCTCCTTGCTTTCAGCATAACTTTTAAAAAATTACTATAACTACTACCTTTGTGGAGTGGTGATGACATCTCTTAGCGAAAAGAAAGTTGATTTATTTTCTTTAACTTAAAGGTATATTCACATGGAAAACGTGATTTTCCTCCAGAGAATAATTTTCAGTGAGGCAGAGAGAGAGAAAGAGTTGGCTGAGAGCAAGGACTTTGTTATTTGCCCAAGTCAAAAAAAAAAGAAAAAAAAAAAAAAAAAAAAAAAAAAGGTCAGTGATTCACAGTAACTCTGTATTTTTAAGAGCTTGATAGTGCCAAGAGATAGATGATGAGAGGTTGTTTATCCAATCTCACTTATTTCATGCAATGTTCAAACTATATGCAAGCAAAACACAGGAAACAATAAAATGATGAAATATTCCATTACTCACTGCATAGAAGTAAGAATTTTCCTAGACATAGATTGTGTCTGACAAGGACCAGCACAAAGTCTGCTTTGCTGTCCTCTGAAAGCATTTTCTCACTACCACATGAAAGGCAGGCCTCAGCTTTTAAGCACCACAGGAGACAAGAACTTCATTTTGTAGGAGCGCAGCAGGGTCAAACTCACAGAGATCATGGAGATTCATAGGACAGAGAGAGGGGAGGACGCCAGGACCCAGACAAATGGCACTGCAGCTCTGTGCTCTGGTAGCAAGTTGCACAGGGGATGTTGGGTGGGAGCAGAACACAACAGCCTCATCAAGTGTTTGTCTTAAACTGCTAACTTGTGAAAAAGCTGAAACTGGCACATCTTCAGTGGGGTTTAGTTACTGGACAAAGCCCAAAAATATGAATCAAGACCAAGCAAATTTCAAGCTGCCAAGCTCCTCTACTTCTTGGGCAAATGACAATGAATAGACAGCAGCCTTTTGGTGGAGAACTGTAAGTAATGATGGGCTTCAAGGTGCCTAATTCATAATTCTCTTTCTATTCCCAGAGAGAACATACTGGGCAAAGGCATAAATATAAACAATAGAATCTCCCGAGCTGGAAGGGACCCACAGGGATCATCCAGTCCAACTCCTGGCCCTGCATAGACATCCCAACAATCCCACCCTGTGCCTGAGAGCGTTGTCCAAGCAGTCCTTGAGCTCTAGCAGCCTTGGGGCTGTGACCATTTACCAAACTCAGGGAGAGTAAAATACCCTACTCAATACACCCCATCAACTTTTGCTCTTAATGTATCTGCTGGAAGGAAGATGACTTTTGTTTTAATATAGTATTGATCTTTTTGCATGGAAAAAAAAAAATAAATACACACACACACACACACAAAAACCCACAAAAAACAAACAAACAAACAAACAAAACCCACAAAAAACCACAACAACAAAAAAAAACCACAAACCCAAAAAAACAAACCCACCTGTCCCTCTTTAAAACCAAAAGGAAACAAGAGAGTTTGTAATGATACAGGTCCTTGATACAATTCCTTCCTGAGAGCATTCTCTCGTCCATGACTCTGCATCATCTACACTCTGTCTCCCTAATCTTGTTAAGTCTTGATAAAACATACTTGTCATAAAAGTATATTTGAAAAATGAACTTGCATTCAAATATATTTAAATAGAACAACACGCTCATATTGCAAATACTCAGCATTAAGACTGTGATACAATATAATCATGATTTGTTACAAATCTGTGTATTGTATGTTGCATAGAGTACAACACAAGTACTACACTTGGTATAGCCATGTACAGCTGGTGTAAGGGATAAAAAAAAGTCATAGGCACTTTACAGACTACTTTAGTGTCCCTTAATCTTCTGCCTCTGTAATAGTTCCCAGGTTTTTTTACTCATCTCAAAGTGGATTCATAGATGAGTTTTGAAAAGAGTCCCATCTTACATGTCACAGGAAAATACACTGCTTTTTTGAACAGCTGGCCTCTCCCTCCCTCACAATCAGTGATTTGGCTACACTTTGGTGCATTGCATAACACACCTGTGCAATTGCTAATAACTCTCAAGAACATCAGATGTGTGTAGGAATTGTCCAACACATTAACTAGGAGCATCTCTACACAGATATGTTCACAACAGGCTGTACTTCGGAATAAATTTCCAATATACCAACTCAGAGAAGACAGCCTCTAAAATGATTTGTTTTCATCACAGCACTGACAGTGGGTCTTGGAAATGAACCACTTTGTGTTACCTCCAAGTAACCTTATGCATCCAACCTTTTCACCACTTTTGCGCTGGATAATTGATGCTGTTGTAAGTTAATTGGCAATTATGCCTAATGACACAGCACCTCAAGAATAAAACATTGATTCTTGCTTTCATTGGCCAATATTTGTTAGTAATTTGAGTTCCTGGCATTGATTTATACATTTTATAAATGCTGATTATTAATAATTAGAGAATAATGTGGATCATAGGAATAGAAAGGAAGAAGTTGTGTCTCCCTGCCCCCGGGGAAATGCTTGTCTGCTTTTGCAGATATTCCAGTCAGTCCAGACACTGCTCAGTGGCCTCTCATGAGAAACTGATCACACTTCTCTGATCAGTTTGTCTGCTAGGCATGCCTTTACATTTTTTTTCCCCTAATTCTCCATAAACCTTTCTTTACTCCACAGCCATAGGCAAGATGCTGCACCTTGATAATTTACAACAGCCCACAACACATTTGAAAGTGCTTCATACTTGATGTTTTAAGTTAAACACTGCAAGATACTCCTCGTAGTAATGCTGTAGGAATCAGTCATTCCCATTTTTTTCCTGTGGAGTGGTTACTGACTGTCATGCCCTGGCTGAAAGCTATGCCACAGTACAGAGACTGCTGAGACCGCTTCACTGGGATATTTGTTGGGTTTTGGTTGGGTTTTTATTTTTGTTTGTTTTTGGTTTTAATATTAATTATTCACTATAACATACATAACTATGCGACAGCTATGTAAACTATTTTACTTGATGAGGTAAACCTACTCTGAAGTCAGCCAGGGCCACAGTTTGCGGCAGGGGAGACTGGACAAAGCACGAGCACCGGGCTGAGTGCCGTCCCCTGTGCTGGAGTGCTGGATTTGGCTGTGGATTGATTTTTATCTGTCCTTGGAGCCAGATAAGCCTCTCTCTGTCAAAGGTGCAGTGTGCAGCACTGGCACATCTCAGGCTGAATGAAGGGGAGCATTAGCCTAACTGGGTTGCTGTGTGCAAACCTCACCAGAACCTGGCTGTGACAAGCAGGACAAGCAGGGACAGAAGATGCAGTAACCCCATCTCTATGGCTTTATATGGCAGTCACTTAGTATTTTGTAAAAATCAGCAAAATGTTGCCATGGAAATCAACTTTTTCATATAATTAATATTATTGTTGTTATTATGAACAACAACAACAACAAAAAATCTTATTATCTTCTTACTCCTCACACTATGGCAGATGTCACGCTGCCACAACAAAATGATGATAAGAAACTGAGATGCAGTCTAAATGACAATGATATTAGAGCCGGCCCACAGCTTTTTACAATTTTTGATGGAAACAAAGATCTGTTCAGAAAGACAAGCTTCCACTACTTAGAGAAGTAAAAAGAGCTTATAAGTCTTGAAATATAGCATGACAACTCAGTGGGCAGCACCAGCACAAAAACTCAGCCCAAGATGAACAGGTCACCCACCATCTGTTGTCACTAAAACCAAAACAAAAAGTTGGTAACATAAAGACTTAGCAACATGCTTCCTGAATTTTTAGAACCTACACAAATCATTAAGCATTACATTTCCATATTTTTTCAGGTTTATCATCTGCAAGATGATGCAACAAGGAGATAAGGTCTGTCAAAAAAGTCTGTCCAAAAAGTAGAGATACCACTATGCCCTTTGGGTGAATGCCAAGTCCTGCAAGTTACTGTTGTTCTGCTGAAAACTCACTTGGTTTTGAACAGATCTGCCAAGGTTTTCTACTCCAGTTGAAAAACTGAGCTCTCTTTTGAAGGATTTACCAAACTTCCTAGTGAATTTAAGTCAACAGTTTTATAAAGGGCATCTGAACCCTGAAAAGCAAATTTATTTGGATGTACTCAACAGAGCCTCAAGTGAACCATTAAATTTTGTTCATTAGACTCACTGACATAATTTAAAACACTTCATCCAGATAAATTTTATGTCAAGCACAGTTTGATTTGTCCCCTTGTGAAAAGTCCAGTCAGCAGAAGTTCAAATGGGATTTAACAGAATGAGTAAAGTACTTTAATGATGGCTAGCAAGAAAATATATAAAATCTTCAGCGAGTGTATTTCTTAACCTAGGAAAGAGATCCCTATGCATCAGTAGGAGAACAGATCTTTACAGCCTGCACTGATACAGTAACCACACAAACCTTTAGTAGGTTTTTAGGGAGGATCCTGTTTCCCATTAAAACAAAGCTTAAAGACACCTTAGAGGCTTTGCTCCAGTGGGTTCCTTATTTCCCTCAATAAACCAGAAAGAGGGAAACACAGAAAGGGCCATGGCTGATCTAGTAAAAGCCTGTTTTTCTGCTCCTCATATCTGTGAGTGGGGGGGAAATCTTTGTAGACTTAAGCTCGGGGTTTCTCAGCAACATAAGCAAAATTTAATTTGTTTGTTTTCTGTTGAGATGTTGTCCGTGCTTTGAAGAAGACGAACATTCAGTTTTGTAGATACTGCAAATCTGTAGAACTGATCCTACAGAATAATAGAATACCTGGATCAGTAGGCTGCTAGGAGACCGTGAGGGTTGAGAAGGGCGATTCCAAAATGCTTTTGGTGGCAAAGAGCCTTTCCCCTCTCTTGCACACCCACTCAGTCCGACAGGACTGTTCTTGCTCTGCTTTCTCTGCTCTCTGTGCTGTCAGTGGGTGATTCCCCAGTGCCACAAACTTTACTCCCCTGCTATGGTGCCTTTACACACTGCCCCATCCACGTGGGAAATTTTTGCAGCTTTTGTGAACTGAAAAATCATCTGTATTTCCATGAAGAGTGTAGCCCTTGATCCTTAATCCTGTCCTGTCATTTCCAGGTTCTGCTGAAAATCTAACAGAATTACCAGCAGAGGGATGGGCATGTCCAAAAGTAAGTATCTTGATCACTGGAGGGAATGTTGTACTGCCATTTTGTTTCTTGGTGTTTTTTTGTTTTGTTTTTGTTGTTGGTTTTGTTTGTTGGTGTTGTGTTTGGTGGTGGTTGTTTTGTTGTTGTGGTTTTTTTTTTCCTTTTTTCTTTTTTTTCTTTTTTTCCCCAGGAAAATATTAACTAACACTGCCCCAATGATCTGGGAGAGATTTGCAGTCCACTCCTCCTGGGCTCACACACTGCAAAGGACAAGGAACGTGACATTTTTTCATTGCCTGTTCCCAGTGATAAGCAGTAAAATGTGGGGACAGAAGGCAAAGGCAGAGTGGAATATTTACTTTCCCAGACACAGACAGAACTCCCAAGTGAAACATAGAAGGACCTAAAATTATTTTAGAAAGCTCTCTTATCTCTTGTCCTCTGTCATTGTATTGAAAGCACTGACAGCTTTAATAATTTTGGGCAAACCTTATCTTTTCGTACACACTCCTTTTCCCTTGTGCTCCCTGAAGAGCGGACAGGCAAGTTCTGGTGAACTTTTATTATTAAAACTTCATTAAATCATGCAAGTGTTTGTGATGACCACTTCACTAAGCAGCTTGGGCTTTGGAGTGTCTGCTGAAGGACTCTGCTTGAGGCTGGTTCAGTACCCAGCAGTTTAACAATTTTAGCTTTTAGAGAGGTCTGGCAATGCTGTAAGGCGTGTAAAGAGTGCTCTAGCATGCATTCTTGGGGAGAGGCCATTTAACCTGCCTTAACTGTTGAGGCTGACCATGCTGTTTAACTTCTTCTCTCCAGAAATCCCACGCCAGACCTCAGAAGTGCTACTTGGTAGAACTTTCCACTGGAAAACTTACACATTTCTGTGAAGAGCTTCCCTTTTTGGGACGCACAGGTTTCTGTGGAAGAACAGTATTCATAGCAACGGGGAACAAAGACACGTGGACTTGTTTGGTTACTCCAAAGAAGATGGTTAGTAGTTACAAGCCAAACCCTTTTACGTTCGACACTGAACCCAAAGAAGCCCACTTTGGCTGTCAGCCAGGTACAAGATATGGTACCAGATAAGGTTTGTCCAGAATTATCAAAGCTGTCAGTGCTGTGAATACAATGACAGAAGACAAGAGAGCTTTCTAAAATAATTTTACAGCATTCTGTGTTTCACTTGGGAGTTCTGTCTGTGTCTGGGGAAGTAAATATTCCACCCTGCCTACGCCTTCTGTTCCCAATTTTCCCCACTGTTTATCACTGAGAACAGCAATGAAAAAATGCCATGTTCCTTGTCTTTGTGCAGTGTGTGAGCCCAGGAGGAGCGGACTGCAACCTTCCCCAGAGCGCCTTCTGGTGAGCTGGAGGGAGGGGATTTCTTGTCTCCCATGAGTATTTGAGAGAAAGGAAGCACATTTATTGCGTGCTCTTTCTCATCGCATCGGTCCATAATACTTCCACATCTTTCACATGCTTTAATGGCAAAACTAAAATAATCAAAAATCTGAAAGTGAACACCTGTGAATTTTCCCAACTAAAAGCTACTTCAAGAACCAAGATCAATTTTCAGGAGAGGTTAAGACTACCTAAAGACACTTCTAGTGCAAATGTTAATCTTCTTAATCCTCGAGACCAGTTTGAAATAAAGAAACATGGTCAAAAGACAGACTTTATCCTGATTTTGAAGCCTGAAAATTTTGTAGGCTTCATGCAAATACATGAAAGACAGCTTAGTCAGCTCCCTGTTGGGATACAGAAAAATTTTGCATGTCTTGAGTCATGATCATACATACAATTCTGTCTGCATGTGCACTTTGAAAATTATTTTTTGTACTCTCATTCAGTTCATATTTATAGTCTGGCAAGAAAATGAACTTTTCACTCTTCATTTTACTCCTCCGGGATCTAGCTAGTCTGGAATTCTTTAACAGTCAGGTATCTCGAGATTAATTAGGAAGAGAAAACACACTTCCATATTGAATCCAAAACAGAAACACAAACACAAAACTCTCCATATAAAAAAATATAATCTGAAGCACAGTAATGTTTTCAACACAATCAGCCAATTGGAATCAGTGGAATTCTTTCCTCTCCCTTTGCTGTGGGTCTCCACATTCCCAGGCAGGCCGACAGCAGACTTGGCTGTCTCAGAAATAAGTACTGTGCATTTGAGCCTCAATATTCCCCTTCTTTCAACCTGCTGTCAGATTTCAGACCACAAACTAAATGTAAATCTCTCAGTGTAGCAGCTCTTTGGAGAAGAATGGGCAGTACAAAATATTTACATATTCTGTACCAAAGTAAAAAAAATTGGTACTGTCTCACTGTTTTTCTTCCCCGCCAGTAGAAACATAAAACAAAGTCAAAGAAGTCTATACAGCTGGGAGGTCCAACAGAAATCTGTGTTAGCAGGCAATATGAAACAAAAGACATTGTTGGTAAATGTGGCACTGTACTTTAAATACACAATTGATTAGGATCCTTGGATATTTTCAACTAAATAAGCATTTAGAAAACAATGCCCTCACTATCAGCATCATAATAGAAATTGCATTACACTTTATAGAGAAAATTATTTGGTTTACAGTAAACCCTAGAAATTTATGTAGGTAAAGAGAGCTGGAAATGTAAGCATATGATTTATAGTTTTTCTCTCTCCAACTCAGAAGAGAAATGGGGATTTAAAGGGAAAAACACTTAGAAAAGGGACATGGAAAAGGAAAAGGTTTATCGGTTTTGATGGGTAGATCTTTACAGTAAACCAAATGATTACACTGTACCCAGAGGTCAACCCCACGTTCCTTACCTTTTTTTACAAAAGTACAAAAAAGGTAAAAATGCAAATATAAGCAAAAAATAATTTCCAATTCAAAGTACACTATACAATCCCTGGAGTTTAATAGACAGTGAGAAGGCCAAGCATACAACAGCTTTAAAAATTACCCTACATTTACACATACGTACAGCATTGTGTGTTTGAAGGATCCAAAGATACTTCAGGTTAAATATAAAATATAAGGAATTTAAATTTTCACGCTTCATGGGCATAAGACTTGTACTAATTGCTGTGATTAGGGAGAAAGTAGACCCAGGAGGCAGTAACTGGATTCAATCCATTACACAGTTTTATAGATCTTTTTATCTGAGTTGTCTGACACTGGGCAAATTGTAAGAGTATATAAACCAGGAGTCTGCTACAATGTAAAGCTTATGTTCCTACAAAAAAAGAGTTTGAAATTATGTTGATACTTGACTTGTTCCTATCAGCTACTCATCCGTGTTCAAATGAAAGAAAACCATTTTGCATTGCACTTTAATAGAAAATTATATCTGTGAACTTACAAACATCTTAGAACCACCACTAGTGGTGCCATAAGTCCAGCATAAGTCCACCTGAAAAGGAGAGTAATAGTAATAGTAATACATGAACCTTGGAACAAACTGAAGAGACACAAATCTTTGGGACAATCAAGGCCGCTCAAATAAAGATTCTGAAATTTTTCAAAAATATTTCTGCTCTGTTAGATCTGTATGGGATTTTTTGGTCGGTAAATAACTCAAAAGTTAAAAAAAGTTTTAAAAACCCTCAAAGTGTTTCTCTAGTGAAGTGAAACAAGGAAAAAATACACACTGATCTAAAAACCACATTAGAGCTACTGTGTCATGAAGACATGAATAAAGCATATTTAAATAACAAATACAATAATAGGAAATATAGACTACAACGAAGGAAGAAATATTTTGCTAATTTTTAGGTTGTCATTATTCTCCTGTTCCCCTCCAGGAGTTGCTTGTCTACAGTTGTTTTTTCCATACAAATCCCTACAAAGTCACTTTTCCCTGTCATCTCCATAGCATCTCCTCACAGCATTGCTGTAACGCAGCTGGTACTCCTGCTGAAGTCTTGGGGTGAGATCCTGGACCTTGAAATCCATAAGAATTTCAACAATTTACTGTGGTCCAGATTTCAGTTCTTACAGAGACAACTCTCCTACACTTGGAAGGGTTTTTATTTACTCAAGCTATACTTTTTTTCATTAGTTTCTACTTCTCCAAAGTCCTGTTAACACTATCAGAATTATTTTACTTCTATTATGCACATCCTTTATTAGACAAGAGGTATGAAAATATCCTTAGAGAGGCCACCCTGAATGAGAACCCAAGAGCCCTGAAATGCATGCTGTTTATTGTTACTCAGCAAAGTTGAGCAGGAAAATGAAACTTAAGACTTGAAAACAGGAAAATAATCTTTTACATCTCCTCCTCCATTCAGTGGCTTTTTTTTTTTTTTTTTTTTTTTTTGGAAAGAACAATAGAAATACTGTAATCTAACCCAAAATTCCAGGATCAGCTGAGTGAATCCTTGTGTAACTGACACACAACTCTCTGCAGAGAGACAACACAAGAACAGCTGTGAGGAAAAGTTATTTTTGAGCTGTGCTGCAAAAGTTACCATCAAGTAACTTTTCACACCCAAGCTGCAAACCCCACAGAACACAGGAATAAATATTAAAATGCTAATAAATCTTGAACAATAATGACAAGAAAATGAGCCAATAATTATTTCTGCCACTCACAATGCATTTTTAATACGCTCCTATGTGGTGAACTCCATCAATTATTATTTAGATAATGAAAAACAAACCAAATTATCGCTTAATCTCATGTTGTATACAACTGTAAGGACTTTGTGAAGTTTGGACTCACTCAGAACATGACATTCCATCATTTCAGCAGACTTCAACTCCCAAATTCTCACCTCGCCTGCCACAACACCTGACCTGAGCCCTGAAAAAAACAAGCCAGAGAAACTTGGACAAGAATTTAATGATACAATATTTTAAATATTTAAGAGCAATTTGAATAAGTACTAGTCATCTTAATAGCAAAATTTATAAATGCTCACCAAGAGCAGACACTTGCTCATGATGAATTCTTCCATTTGAATTCAGTACAGATTAATTTTTTAATAAGACAATGATCTCGTTTGCATTAAAGGTGACTTCCCCTTTCTTTTCACACTAAAAAAAAAAAAAAAAAAAAAAAAAAAAAAAAAAAAAAAAAAAACAACCAGGCCAAAATGCTCAAAGTGGTTAACTTCCAGATGCTAGTTATAAACAATAATGATTTCTCACACATTCTAAACTATGGCTGACGTACCAAGAAAATAAAGAAAACATATCATTTAATGGTGCAAATAGGGTTCGTCCCAGCAGAATGAGCTACCTTAGAAATGTATTTTAACTGAGAAAGAAATCTTAGGTTTTGTGTTAAGTGCAAAATACAGTTACTTTTTAAGGTATTTTCATAACTGTCATTTATTGTTTTACAATTTCTAAGGGATTTTTAATAGTCTACATTTTAAAGGTTTCATAAATATATTGCTAAATGTGTGATAATATATTTAAATACTATACCAGTTTATTATACACCTAAATTAGTAATTTTTCCTCATAAATTATTGTTTATAATGTTTATGTTGATATGATAATGCAACAATAATATTTTCTTTCATTTTTTTAGTCTACTTTTCCTAACTAATTAAAAAACCCAAAGTCATAGATTAATGAAAATCTGGATTAATTAAGGAATTTTGCTGAGAGCAAAAAAGAAATTCTCTCTACAAAATGGGGAAGAATGAGGTATTTTAGTGTATGGCAATAATCAGAAGTGGGAATCACACAAGGATGGTTGATTTTTGACACTGTGTAGTATAGCTTGCTATATATTTCAAAAACATTCCCTCTTAATGGAGAAATTAATTCACGGACATTTGCTGTTTCTAAATTGATAGAAGTACACTCAAGCAGTGTAATATAAAACAAGCAATCCAGACCAAAATATTTTAGTAATATGTGCAAATTCTTACTTCCTAATACTTGAGGAATAAAATAGGGATGTAGAGAAAGCAGAGCTTGTTAGAGAGCTCCAAGGCTCCCCCCTCTCTCCTCCCTGCCTTAAAACTACGGAATCCATTTTTGGGCCTAAAACAGATGATCAGGAAACAGACTAATCATCATAAAATCGCCCCAAGACAGAGCTTTAAAGCATTTTCATGAGGCCTTCATTTAGAAGAGAGTCAAATATCACTGGGAGAACTTTGAGATGTCAAATTTTACATGTATACAGGCACTGAATTTATCAGCCTACACATAAATAACTCAGGAAGAATTCTCACATACTATTCAATACCTTTTACATTATACATATATGCATATACATAAAGTGTGTGCATACAGAAAGTGAAGGTGTTCTGACCTTTGTCATGTAATTGTATACATGTAGGTCTTTAGCAAATATACACAATTAAGCTGAGCCTCCAAGGAGGCAAGCATTGAAAATTGAGCTGAAATTGGCAGAGTAATGAAATGTCCACTTTCTATTTTGAGCTTTTTTCCTTTCAAAAACCATCCCAGATACTAGTGAAAATGTAGGTGCTGTATTAAAGCATGCACAGTTCTCAGTCTGAACAAATAAAAATAAGGGAAGAGGGAAGCAAGGACAAGCACAAACTGGGTTTATAGATTTCCTACGATTTAATTTTCTAAGTTGATCCTAAATTAAATTGCCACATGTGGGAAGTGGCCCTGAGTTCCTTGGCTGAGAATTTCAGTGGTTTCGTACTCCTGTCATCCAGGAGGGAATGCGACCTCAGGCCCCAGCCCAAATGGGCTCTGTTCTGCAGATGTACACAGATGGCCCTACTCAAGAGCCCTCGTACCAAACAACTCTCTTTTTAAAGACATGCTGCTGCTCCCACGTGTCACTACACTTCTGCCAGATTCACAGCTCCATCATTTTCACCATAAAGAAAAAATTAATCAGTGTTTCTAAGTCGAGGACTGATAGGTCTAAGCTGTTTTATTTATTATGAATGGTTGGATTTATTTGGGTTCCTTTTTTATTAGTTATGTATTATTTTCTCTATTTTTAAAAATAAATTCTACTGTGCTAGTCTTGCTTTTACAGTGAATCCTGTGAGTTACATGGCATTTTACTGCCTTTGGATTTATCTTTCATAGCACTTGGGATTTTCCTCCTGGTAAGTTATGTGAAAAATCTTCATAGAAGTATAGAATTATTTAAGGATACTTCCTATATAATAAAATGTATATGTTATTTATATTGTCTATCTTCACCATTATAGTATGTTTAAACTGTTACTAATATTTATTCAATTAAGAAATGTACTCAGTAGAAAAAAAACACATAAACAAACTAGGTAACATACATGGTCATACAAGCTTTGTGGTTTTTTTCCAACCAGTCTCTCAACCCATTACTTAGACCTCAAGAAAATTAAACTTTGATTTATAAATATAACACTAGTGTATACATAATAAATTAACCTAAGTTATTTATTTGGAGCTGAGAGCTAACATTTTCAAAATTAATTTCCTACAAAAGAGAAATTCTTTGTAAATGTGAATGGGACACAGCAACCTTACTTGTGACAGGAAACAACAGCATGAGCATCAAATTAATGCACAGCACTTGCTAAATTCTAACTTGTTAAACTGTCATGTTTCATTTGAAGGCAGTAGAGCAAGGAGAGATGAAAGCAGCTCAGGATCCTGCCTGGGAAGGAAGTACAGAAAATCCCTGCCCTTATAAAGGGCATTAGGAAAATGCTTATGGTTCCCACCACAGAGCTTTTGGAACTAAAACAAAGTCTTATCTGTTAGTTTGGCCAGCAGATTTCTGTGGTGGTGGTTTTTTTTTTTTTTTTTTTTTTTTTTTTTTTTTTTTTTTTTTTTTTTTGTTTGTTTGGTTTTTTTTTTTTGTTGTTTTTTTTTTTTTTTAATTTTAATTCTTATTTTTTATTTCATAGTGTTGTGGTTTGACACTGGCCAGGTGCCCAAGGAATTCGGAAGCCACTCACTCGCCCTCCCTGCCACAGCTGGGCAGAGGAGAGAAAAACAATTAACAAAGGGTTCATGAGCTGATAGCTGATATAAGGACCAGGAGAAAACACTTCAAGGGCAAAACAGGCTCAGCTTAGAGGTACAATGTGAATTTGCTACTAACTGAGTCAGAGGAGGACAATGAGAAGTAAAATAAGCCCTTAAAAACACCCTTTTTCCCCCAACCTCTCCCTCCTTCCCACTGACAGTGCAGGGAGACAGGGCATGAGGGTTTTGGTCAGTTTGTCACCTGAGGTTTTCTGCTGCTCTGGGAGAGGGTCCCTTCCCATGGGAGACAGTTCTCTGTGAACTTCTCCAGCATGGATCCACTCTCACAAGCAGTCCTGCCAAAACTGCTGCAATGTGAGTCCCTCCCTAAGGCAAACAGTCCTCCCCAAACTGCTGTGGCGTGGGTCACTCTTCCACGGGGTGCAGCCCTCCAAGGCCAGGCTGCTCCAGTCTGGAAGCAGGGCCCTCTCTCTCCACCGGGTCTCCCACTGGAGCACAGCCTGGTCCATGAGAGAGGATCCTCCTGCTCTGGCATGGGCACCTCCCCCATGGGCTGTGGGTGGATCTCTGCATTCCCCATGGATCCCCACAGGCTGTGGGTGGATCTCTGCATCCCCCGTGGATCCCCACAGGCTGTGGGTGGATCTCTGCATCCCCCATGGATCCCCACGGGCTGTGGGTGGATCTCTGCATCCCCCATGGATCCCCACGGGCTGTGGGTGGATCTCTGCATCCCCCGTGGATCCCCATGGGCTGTGGGTGGATCTCTGCATCCCCCATGGATCCCCACAGGCTGTGGGTGGATCTCTGCATCCCCCATGGATCCCCACAGGCTGTGGGTGGATCCCTGCATCCCCTGTGGATCCCCACGGGCTGTGGGTGGATCTCTGCATCCCCCGTGGATCCCCACAGGCTGTGGGTGGATCTCTGCATCCCCCATGGATCCCCACAGGCTGTGGGTGGATCTCTGCATCCCCCATGGATCCCCACGGGCTGTGGGTGGATCTCTGCATCCCCCATGGATCCCCACGGGCTGTGGGTGGATCTCTGCATTCCCGTGGATCCCCACAGGCTGTGGGAGGATCTCTGCATCCCCCGTGGATCCCCACAGGCTGTGGGTGGATCTCTGCATCCCCCATGGATCCCCACAGGCTGTGGGTGGATCTCTGCATCCCCCGTGGATCCCCACAGGCTGTGGGTGGATCTCTGCATCCCCCGTGGATCCCCACAGGCTGTGGGTGGATCTCTGCATCCCCCATGGATCCCCATGGGCTGCAGGGGCACAGCTCCTTCACCATGCTCTCACCATGGCCTGCAGAGGAATCTTGGCTCCAACACCTGGAGCACCTCTTCCCTCTCCTTCTCCACTGACCTTGGTGTCTCCATGTTGTTCCCCTCATGTGTTCTCACCTCCTCCTCTTCTCGGACTAGACAAAAAAAACTGTGCCCCACTTTGTTTTGATTTTCTTCTTAAATATGTTACCACAGAGGTGTTAGAACCTCTCTCACTGGCACAGTTTTGGCCAGCAGCGTGTCCATCCTCAGAGCTGTCAGGGATTGGCTCTGCCAGACATGGTGGAAGCTTCCAGCAGCTTCTCACAGGAGCCACCTCTGAGGCCCCCCTGCTACCAAAACCCAGGCCATTAAAAAAGAAAAAAAAGAAAAAAATCATATCCTTATCTCATCTTTCTTTGCATATTGAGATACTTGCAAATCATGAAGGAAGAGAAGCTCTTGTTTGCTTACCCCATGCCCTTTTACATCTTCCATTCCAGTGTTTTACACCATGTTTCAAATTGACAGAAAATGAAATTCAATGATAAGAAAGCACAAAGCAAGAACAAATGTTTGAACAAAGTGATAAATGCTGGAGAAATAGAAATGTGGACATTTAAATGTATGTCAAGCTTTCCATCCCTGCTATACAGCATAAATAACACAGGAGGATGTGGCTTCGCTACTTGAGAAGACATATATCAAAACATTTTGACACATTCAATAAGCTCTTGAACACGACTAAAATGCTAAAGAAATAGATGAGCTGTAAGGAGGAAATATGCCAACAAGTCAGGAGAGATGAACTGGATTATGTAAGAGAGGGACAACCCCTTGTTTCTCTTTTTTTCTGTGAAGAAGCAGCAGACCCATTATAAATGTGAGATAATGGAAGTTTAATTTCACAAAACAAACTCCTTGTCTAAAGCAGGACAGAGACATCCTTTTCTACTATCAATAAAACTGTAAGAATGCTTGAGAAAATTTACTTTTCTTCTAAAGTACAAAGCAGTGTATCTATTGGGCCAGATGTAGGAATCTGCATATACATTACATTGTGTAACTCCAGCTGTACACCTTTTTTCCTACATACTCATTCACACATTCATTGAAGGTAGCATCTTCCAGAAGGATAAATACTAGCAGTGGTTTCCTTTTTTCCTCTCAAAGCACTAGTTTCTAAATATATATATATATATATACACACACTTATGAAAAAAGGAAACTTCAAGCAGAGCTGCTTCACTAAAGTGGTGAGTGATTTGCCTGTTCTGCTTCCAATGTCATTACTATTCCTTTCGTAATATCAACTATCATACAGTACATTTTACCTGTATTCATCTTTTATTTTTTTACCAGGGTAATGTCTTTCAGATGCCTTTAAAGACACACATAACAATTTATTTTAAAGACTGCCTCCTTTGATTTGAAGCCCTGTGAAGGTACTGCAGTTTGACTTGTCAAGAAACAATATTGTTTCTTAACAATTTGCAGAAAAATGTTTATCCCAACACAAGAAGCACATAGCTATAACTCTTCTGCCAGAAAGAGTGCTATACAAATATGTTTTCTTAGATGAAAGCAGGAGAAGCTGGATGAGAAAACTGGCAAAATAAGAGAGAAGAAAATAACAACCAAAGTGAGAGATGGCATCTCTGCTGTGTTGACCTCGAAGCAGTCCAAAGTGACTCCAATGTGCCTGGCCTTATTGGAACCATCCATCTGGGCTGAATCTCCACCCTTGCACCACTACTGCTCACCTGCTGAACTATTCCATACTACTTCAATTCAATAAATGGAAACATTTAAGTCCCATTTGCATCAATGTAAATGCCTTTAAATTGCCTGGCTAAATCACAGCAGAGGTTGAATAAATAGAGCACTAAAGATTGGGTAAAAGTTAAAAGAGGTGGAAAAAACTCTGAGATGAAGCAAGCCACTGGTGGTCATTTCAAATTAAATACAATTATCAGGAAATTGATTTGGGGGTAAACTTGAAAATATTGAAATGATCACTTGAGCGTAGAGTAACCAAAAAAAAAGGCAAACAAGACACTAAATCATGTCAGAATAGGGATAGAATAACCAATCTAATATATCAGTATAATGCAAGGCACCTTTTATAAACCTGAAATATCTAGGGAAACATGAACTAATGTTTTGCAGGAAGATACTGACTTACGAGACCAGAAAATGAGAAATTTTTAACAGTGAACTATTCTGAACTGAAGAAGTATTGCAAAGTGAAAAAATGCAGATGGTTATAAAGAAATGTACTGAATATGGAATGACAGAGATTTTCCTACCTTGAGTATATTTTTAGTACACATCAATTAAAATCATATCATAAGGAATAATACCAAATAGAAAAATATATCATCTAACACAAAAGAATTGATCACATATTTATAGAAGGAGTCATTGCCAAATTTTTTGTCCTCAATCTGCCCCACAGCTACACAGACCATGTGCTGGCTGTTCTTGAGAGCACGCATGGCTCGTCATCTTCACTGATTAATGGAAATTACAGTGACAAATCCAGAATCCAAACCCTACCTAAATGTGACACGTAATCAATATATTTGCATTCCCTCACAAGCGAGGATAAGGAAGAATATGATACCCTGAACTTATACAAGAATAAATAATCTTGGCTATAAATATAAGAGCTATCCATCACTCCTACTTATTTGCCCTGTCAGCTGCCTGGCAGCAATTTTTCAAGCTGGGACCAGGATCCTGGACATGGTGCACTGCTGGGATTGCAGGAAGAATGTGAACGGGTGTCAGGTTATAAATCGCTGCTCTAGTCCTGTATGGCACAAAATCCTCCTGCAAGGCCAAACAAGGAACCACTGGATTTCACAAGGTGGTTTTATGAGGCAACAGAATCAGCAAGTTTGAAACAAGCAGTTCCCAGAGACATCAAGAGAAGCAAACTCAGCAGAAGGGAGCTCTAACAGAACTCTCTGATTGCAGCCTGCTACTCAATCCCGAGCCCATCTTTGCCTCAAAATTGCCACTAAAGCTGAAATAACCAACAACAAGGACCTTTATAGTACCGCTGCAACTTGAACCATAAAACTCATACAAAAAAAAATTCACTGCCCCGCTCAGTATGACTAATGGAGCCACTGCATCTTGTGCTTGTAATAAGGGGCAAAAATTGACATGAGGAACAATTTAAGATCAGGCCTCTGTGCTTGAAAAAAGCCTTGAGGCAAACATTCTTCCAAGCGCCATCAGCAAGGAAGAGAGGATCTCTGATTTCAACGTTGGGTGAGCATCATCTGCAGCTCGTCATTAGTGCTTGCTGTCAAGGCTGCGAGCAGCACTCACCGTGCCCTCCCTCAGCCGTGGCACATCCATCTCCCACTAAGCCATATGGGAGAGACAATGGAGCATGAAGATCTCCAAGCCTGAAAGGGATTAGGAGACTTTCTGATTAGATGCACTGTACTTTCTAAAAAATACGCTTTCCCTCTTTTTTAAAAGAGACTTTCCACACAATAATCCCTGTCACTGAGAGAGAACACAAAGCTGTAGAAAATGTCATATATTTCTATCCCAATTCAATGCACAAAGTTGCATTAAAAATATAGGATACACATGAAAGGGAATAGGACATGTCTGACTACACCAGGAATTCCTTCCCTCACTCAATCCTGACCACAATAATTAAACACCACTGTAGTGATTCAGGCTTCAAACCTGCACTTCTAAAGTGGTTCTTCATCCTGAATTGACAACAGATTTTTTTTAACCCCTTGAGAGTGTTAATAAGTGATATAAAAATTGAGCATCCCAGAGATATTAACGTGATGGTAACAAATGTCACCTCTCTTTGTGTCCCAGCAACACCTGCAACTTCTGACACAAGTGCTCAGCCAGTTTCATCTCCAGAGTCACAGGGGTGGGGGTATCTGGGTTATCTTTGGCAAGATGGAAATCCTCAATCCACTTCTCAACTGTCCACTAAAAGACCAGTTTGTCTGTACGTTGATTTAATTCCATTTCACAGGGAAATATTAAAAGTGCTTGACTAAAAACCCATCAAAAAACATGCACCCCTTTACAGTGGTGAACAAGAACATCTCATTCCTTCTTTCCTGTCACTCGGGCAACACTACCAACCTCACTGAATATTACTAGAAAAACCAAATATTTGGATAAAACTCGCAAACACAAAGTGCAAACAGAAGCAAAAACAAACTTAAATTTGCTTTTCCACTGCATGAATTTTATGGCTGTCACAGGACTGGAACATATCACAAGGTGCAGATTTAATTGATTTCTAAAAATGCATTTCACTACTTTCCAGCAGAAAACCATTTTTAGCTGGTCATTGTAAGAGGAACATTGTCAACACAGCTGTCCCCAGCATGGCGTAACGGGTCTGTAATTTTTTTGTTTTAAATTGAAAATATTCTTAACACATCAAAGTGAAGCAGCATCCTGGAGCTGCTGCTGGCACAGACGTTCAGTGGGAATCTGAATAACAGATGTGAGTAGGAACTCATGTGAGTGACTCCGAGTCTGAAATCAAGTGTTGCCCAACAGTTGTGGTGGCTGTCAGCGCTCCCCTGTGACTGAGGTGGTTTGAAGCACTGCAATAAGATGTCTTTTCCTCATACTGGTATTTAATTCTCAGCTTCCCTTGGGGAGAACAATGTCTGGAACTGCCTCTGTTGGAGCACGTGACAGTAACCAGCTGGAATGTCTGAGGGATTACTGAACATGCACAGAGGTCCTCCTGACCTGAGACATATGGTGCATTATCCACCTGGCAATCCTAAACAGTTGTACTGTCTCCCCCTAACACTTAAAATGTTCACAAACCTGAATAAATAATCTGTCATCAAAACCAGAAAAAAATAAAAGCAAACTTGTAGTTTAGCAGGAGATTTGGGGGTCATTGCTATAACTGAAGCAACCACAATTTTTTCTTGATTTCTGAAGTCTTTTTTGAGACCTGAATGATCTTGACAAATACCTAATGAAATAATTCAATATATTTTCTTTATGCAGTATGTACATTTATTGGCTCTTACTTCCGAAGAGTGCATTAGATATAGCTACCTTTCTCAAATAATTGATCACCATTTTTATCAATCAGAGGTAGCTCAGCTCAGGTTTAAATGGTGATTACTTTCCCTAGACTGCTACAGTTTTAAATTATTTATAAGGCTGAAGACATTTATATTAAAATATTTGATGTTTCCATGTAAATTTTCTAAACATGAAATAGGTTATTGATCATTGTTCAACACTCTTCAGTGACCAAATACAGCAGAGAAAAGCTATTACAAAAAGCAATGCTGTACTTGTTCTCTAATTCCAGGTAATAGGGAGATGGCATGATGGGAAATTGCTGACAGCACAGAAGGGTTTAAATATAATAAAGCTGTTTTTACTGGATAGAAAGCTGCATTCCAAAACTACATTTTTCAAAAGAGGAAAGACAGGGGAAACTGGAGATCTTGCATTACTAGGGATATTACAGGGGGAAAAAAAACCCTCAGACAAAGGGTGTTTCATTTATTTTTTAATTTTTTCTCAAGTCTTTTTATATGCTCTCAAATTCAGCATGCAATTTGTTTTAGGAGTAATACAGAGTAGTATTTTTTAACACAGGGGGAAGAGTTCCATGTGCTTCTTTGCTGGATATGACAGAAAAGGCAGCTGAGAGCTCCAGCCTCCTTTTGAGCTGGCAGTTTCCACACATGCAGTGATTCTGCCTTCAACGAGAAAAGATACAACGTTCTTTTTCACTCTTTTGGCCAGTACTTAATAATTTGGTTTTTTTCTTAAAGTCACTGAAATGTCCCTCAATTAGGGTAATTTAAAACTTGCCTAGCTGACACGAGGTACTAGCACCACTACACCTGCAGAAACTGCATATGCTAATTAGATTTTAGATACTCAAAGCTGTGATGCACCATCCCCTCGTACTAAATGAAGTCACAAATTGTGACAGAGCTGGTTCATGTCCCTTTTGCAAGGTCTGCACAAACACAGGGCTTTGGACAAATGCTCGTGATGCAGTCTGGTGTTCACAGATTTAAATAAATATTGCAGGATCACTTCCAAAGTAAACTTGCAGCTTATTTATTACCTGGTTTCCTTAGAGCCATTCAGATTTGCATGCCTATTGATCTCAGTGGCTGGGTCTGGGATCTCCCCACATAGAAGAGAAGGGGAAAACCATTTTCAGAAGAAATAACACTGAATATAAAAGCCAATAAAGATTTCTAATAATAAAACCCATCTTAAAATCTTACCTTTCTCCAGGAACCATCCTCTGTCTTAGCCATGTTCTTATTTAAAAAGGTGTTTAATAAATGTCTTCCTCCCGGCTTTTTGGCTGCAAAATCAACAACCTAACAAGGGCTGAGAAATTAATTTAAACATCTTTACCAGAATCCTTTATTGTTAATTAAAATTTCACTTTAATACCTCTCTGGATTTAAAGTCCCTTCTTTTTCCACCAGACATTGGCCTGACCTCTCTTTAGTCTATCCCCAAATCCACCACCAGGATTGCTTACCAGCAGATGAGTCCAGCCAAGGTGATTCTCCTGATGAGTCATTGTTTCCACAGATTCACAGGCAAGTAATTCTCTTTGTGCTATGAAGCTTTTTTTTCTCCCAAACAGAATGATTATTCTTCAGTCTGAGCACAGAAATCAAGAACAGGGAGGAAACAGGTACACATTTCTAATTGAAAAGCCCTATATTCATCCTGTGTTCAGATTGACAGCTTCTTATCAGAGTGCAATTATTTGGAGAACACAAAAAACCATCTGAACTAATGCAAGTCCTTCCACCACTGTTTCCTCTCTCTTATTTGCTCGTGTTTTGGGATTTTTGGGCTAATTGCCTTTATATAAAATTAGTGACAAAATAAATATAAATATTTCCTTAACAACAACGAAAATAGTTTGACTTAACGCACAGTGCAGAACATAGTCCCAAAACGTTTCCTACTAGAAAATATTATTCAAGGACTTATGTATCCATTTTTTTAATATGAAAGATGGTTCCATTTAATGCAGAATTCTCAGAGGATTAAAATATTTTTCTTGCCATTTGGCCTAAAAAGAAGCACATCAAGATTTCTTTGCACTGAGGAGTGTAAGTTTGATATCAAGACACCTCCTACAGAAAATAAATCATGGTTATTTTCTTAAACCTTCCACCACTTGAAAACCTAAATCACCTTCACATTGTCTACAAAGCTCAAACATTGTGTTTACCTGAAAGCAACATGTACTCTCATGTCTCTTTCATATACAGTAATTTTATTATGGGGATTTATTTTCAAAGGAAATTGAACAAGGCAATTTAAAGGCTCTCAAAGGAATAATAAGCAGTAGTCAACCTTGGAGGATGAAGCAGTTATTTCCTATTTATTTTTCTATTATATGTTCATATCAGAAATATGCCTATAAATGATCAAGTGGGGAAAAGACTCAATCTCCAGGATAAAATGACAAAAATAATTTGCACAGAGAACCACAGACCTACTAATAGGTTTTTTGGTAAGGCAATCAAAGTAGAGTTGAATCTGTACAATTTAAGAAATGTGCTGTGCCTGTTTCTACAACTGGAAGAAAAGAGCAGGACATCTGAAAAACATAATGACTATGTAGATGATATTCAAAGGTGGGATATCTTAAATAATTTGGGGAGGAAAAAAATAGTGAGAAAAAGATAACATGCAAAGAAGGCACAGAGAACACATTTGAGGAGAAAACAAAACAAAACAAAACAAAAAAACTTATTTGTTCCTTAGAACTGGTGTCTGCAAATGTAAATTAAGGAGAAGCTACTTACAACTGAAATTATAGCCATGCTCCCCTTCAGAACTGGAGAAATGCAAGGACTGGGGTGCAAAAAACCCAAGTTACTGAAGCAAAGTACTAGTTTGTGACTATAATGAAGTAATAGAATAAAGAAAAATAGTGGAAACACTGAAAAACATCACAAACAATATTCAAAAACAAGTTGTGCATTCCTTTAGTGTTAAGGTAGGGAAAACAAAACCAAACAATGCCCTGTGAGAAGTTACAAACCTAAAACAAAGGTATGCATTTGGCACACAAGAGCGTACAAGACTATATATTGTAGATTTCCTAGGGGAAAAAAAGGGATAGGAAAAGAAATGTTATTGATGGGACTAAAAGGATCTAAAGAACAATAATTTTTTTTTTTTTTTTTTTTTTTTTTTTTTTTTTTTTTTTTGGTAGTTATCGTGTCAAGAGAAAGGCAGAATTTTAAAATTAATCAACCATTGCTAAGGGCTAAATTTCAGAGGTATTGCACATGGATCAGAAAAGACGGCACTGAAGGATTCACACCCTAAGAAAAATAAATACAAATGAGCAAATGAGGAGGTCAGATCAGTAAATCTGATGTGTTTTATTAAATCTGTTTTTAGATGGAAGTGGGCAGAAATGTGATTTCATGCATTAGGCAGCAGAGAAGTTATCTAAACCAACAAGAATGGCAGCAAAACCTCCAAATATTACATGTATTTGTTACAGAGGTTGCTAAGGAAATACACAGAAATGTTGGACTGGACTTAACACCATTATAAAAACCAAACCAAAACACCAGATTATTTATTCCACCATCTGTTCTATACAAAGCAAAAGTTATGAAAATTTCAAGAGGCTTTCAAGAATAAAGAAGGGCAAAAGGATTGTTAATTAAAATCAGCAGGGGATGATCTCCTCATCATCTGAATCTCCTTTGATCTTCCTTAAAAAAGTGGCAAAATATCTAGAGACCCAAACATCTGGAGGGAAGTCAAAGAGGCCACAGCATTTTATTCATGTTTCTGCTACAAGCCCCTTCAGGTACATTCCACTTGTTATTTTTGATAGATTTCACACAAAGAAAGAAACAAACAAAACCCACCAGAATGGAAATATTATTCTTTGTGATACATTCAGTTAACTTTCCAAGACTTCAAAAAGGGTCTCAGGATCATTTTAACTCTGAAGTAAATAAATAGGTGGCTCCACAAAATCCACAGTTTAGTGCTCGTTCAATCGTATGATTTCAGAGGACAGTGCAAAAAAAGTCATCAGTGAAAATGATCTGAAGTGGTCCATCAAGATGGAAGGAACTGTGAAGGCCCTGGGTGATTTCAGGCTCTGCATCAGGAAAGGAAAAGCAGCACTCAGAGTACATTTTTTAATTTCTCTTTTCCACAAACCAGCCTATTTTCACTTTATTTCTATTTTCAATTACTCCAAAAAGGTTTGCTCCGCTGTTGTAAACACTGCATCTTTAAGTGCTTAATTGTTTGATGTAGAGAGTCAGTGGAAAAAAACAAGTGAAGCACTGTTGAAATAAAACACACCTCTGAGAAACCCCACTGATATGGCCACATGTTCAGTGCATACCATGGCAATTATTTTACAAAAGGCCAGGGAAAGGTACATGAAAAACTTTTTGGGGGTTTTTGCTAAGTCTCCATGTTTTACATTTTACAGCTTGAGCCTGTGTAGAGCTGCAACACAAATTGTGTGTTTATTTGTAGGAAGTAAGTGGAGGTCCCAATAACCACTTCTTTAATTCCAATGTTATTTCTGCAGAAGTATAGATTTCATCAGAAAAAAAAAAAAGTTACACAAAGAAAGCTTAATATTTCATTCTGGTTTTTTATATTTTCATTTCTTTCTGTGCTACACTGACCTGAGAATGTAATTAATGGTAGAATATGGTCAAGTAATTGCAAGCAATTCAGAGCACTTTATGAAGTTACTGCCCTTGACAGCCCATTCTGAGCAGACCTGTCATCCACTACAAGGCAAAATGAAATTATTTTGCATATATTTCTTTCAAGGAGGAACTACTAGATCCATCCTCTGTAGCCACGAGCTGAGTATAATGAAATATTTTCTGTTTCCCAGTCTTTAAGCACAATGCATCCCATATGGAGGCATAAGCACATCATTACAGTATTATTAATACTAAGCCCAGTCCTATAACAATTATTTGTTTCCCACAGAAGTCATGGCAGGCACAAAGGCCAAACCACTTTAACTCAGTGACGTAGAACAAGCGCCATGTCTCTGCCGGGAACGCCGTCCCCTCTGCCCTCCCTGCTGGCAAAGGTGGCAGCTGTGGAAGAATCAGACACTTGCCTGATAAGCAATGACTTCCCATTAGCATGGCTGAAGGGTTTCCTTAGCTCTTCCTCTTCCACAGGAGCACCTACTTCAGCTCAACGCAGTGGGACCGGTACAGACGGCACATTCAGAATTGCACGGTTATCCATGGAATTGCTGAGTGCCCCTCCTCTGAGCAAGCAGTATTACTGTTACAGAACTGCTTGATTGCATACTGCATTTGATCTGAGAAACTAAACACTGATGGCAAATTAAACATTTGATCTGAGAAATTAAACATATGGTTACTCACTCAGCTGGCTCTTCTGGAAGTGCTTTAAGAGGGTGGCCCAAAGGAGACAGGAGCAGTAAGGCATTAAGAGACACAATACTGAGAGGAGAAAGAAAAACTACGTGAATTGAGGAGCACTTTTTTAAGAAATAATGGTCTTTTTGCCCCCTCTCATGTTGCTAGAGAAAAATCTCCCTGAAAAGGCATGGGGTGGCATGCCTCTGGAATTGGTAAAGCCCAGCAAGGTCTGTTGCAAGAACTCCAGACTTCCATCCAAACCTGGCACAGATCTTTTTCTGGATAAATAGCAGATCTCTGCTTCCCATACATTCATTTCTGAGTGGAACTCAAAAATTATTAATGGTGATATCTTAAAATAAAACATGACACTTCTCCACAGCACATCTGACAACTCCAAAACCAACCAAGTCTCACCCGGCTGAGAAAAGCAGCTTTTGAACAGACACCTAAAAGATCTTCGCTATGATCATTGTCCTGCGCAGCCAGTAACCTAAAACTCTGTGTATACATTTGAGCTGAAGTGATGTTAAATTAAAATTAATTTCAAGGTATTAAATACGTATGAATAAAACAGCAAGGAAATCAAGTTCAAGATACACATGCAATTTACTGGGTTTGACTCTCACTTCCACTTAAAATTATTGCAGTTACTGCAATCGGATTATTGTTTATTTACTCCAGAGAATCCTGTTCCCCATTACACTGGATTCCAGCCACCCCAAACCTGATGAACGACAGGCATATTTTGGTGAGAGTTTTTATTTAAAATCCTATTTTTTTTTCCTGTGCCAAATGCTATTTCCAAAGGTTCATTTCCAAGTTACTAGACAATGCTATACTTTTTAATGTTGCTGTATTTGGCCTATAATCTTTAGAAACCTATTGAACATTTTGTTTCTAGGACAAGCTTTCGCGTCCCAGGTGTGGCAACATCCTTCAGTTATATGCACTCACATATGCATCAATGAAATCAAATAGTAAACCTGGTCTATTTGAAAGATGAAATAAGGGTTCTGATGATACATTATTAAAGAAATAAAATGTAAAATTATTTCTCTTTTTTCCTGAGGAAAACAGTTAGAAATATATCCAATTCTATAAAAATGTTACCTTTTTTTAGAGATGCACTTGGGTTTCTTTGTTTGGTTTTGGTGGGTTTTGTTGTTGTTGTTGGTTGGGGTTTTTTTTTTTTTTTATTATTTTTGTGAGAAAGGATGGATGAAAGCTGCTTAGCTTTTGCCTCTGTTAAGTTCTGGTTAAGACTTTCCAAGTGATGGAAAATAATTCAACTCCACATTTTCTGGGTAATGTGAAAGAAAATGCTGCTTACTTGCTCTCTATTAAGAATATCTTCTAGTTACTGAATTATGTCTCAGTACATCCAAAGCTCCTGTTTGTGTCTGGAGCTCAATGAGGACAGTGCTGAACACAGAGTGCTCATCCCAGAACATTATTTTCCACAGAATTACACATGGATTCTCACTCAGTCCTATCTCAGTGTCTCCCTCAGCCAAAGGTTTTGTGCACACACTTGGTAAATCTGTTCATCTTGGACCTCAAATTCTTTCAACAGTCTGGCCACCTTTGAGTTATTCATGACAGAAATTTACAGACATGCCTGACACAACAGGATTTTCTGCCATTTCTGTCTTGTTTTTCCCTCCACCTGTTGCAAAGCTTATGGCCCCTCTTACTGCTTCTATTTTTGCAGCTTCACTGTGGATTCAGAGAGAATCAGGATGTTGGAGAACAACAAAAATCCATGTGTGATGGCCCTCAAAGTCAGTTTCACACTGATCACTCACCTCCTGACCACTGCAAACCTCTTTCCTCCTCCCATAAGGGAAACTGCGGTCAGGAAAACAAGAGTCCACACGATAACTTCCCTCAGAATCTACCCCTTTCTCTTTGAAAACTGTTAAATTTTTAAAAATGCTTCTTTTATACTAGGATACAGAAGCTCTTCACATTCAAAGCTGATTTAAAGGATACTATCAAATAGAAACACAAACTGATTTTAAAACAACTAGCACTGATTTTGAAAAGATGCTAAGAACTTCCTTTCAAAGAAAATGAAATTCCATTTACAGTGAAGATCACAAAACCATAATCACTTTACTTTTTCTCATGCCCTCATACATCAACCTTTCTTACCTCTCCTACCTACATGATGGAAAAACACCAGAAAGTTGGGGCAGGGAAATTCAAGATTAAGACAATTAAGCCTCAGACTTGTCCGTCAAATGTTATTTTAGCTTGTGCTTTGGTTCTGATGGGATTCTTACCAAAATCAGGACTGCAGAATGGGATCTGAAATCAAGCACAGTGATTGATAATTAGTGCAGTGGAGATTAGAGAAAAAGTTTTCCAGCAAACATTGTTCTACTTCCTTACAGTTACCACCTTATTCAAGAACTCAGTGTTATTTTTGCTGACTGGATTTTCCATTGTTTATGGGTTCATATCAGAAATTAAAGATCATTGATGATTGTGTCTCACTGATTGCCCCAATGATAAAAAGCAAAGAAAAAAGTCTCCAGGTGCCAGAGCCCGGGATCTGAACCTACCTCTGGATCTCATGGAGTGCAGCAGAGCTTGATCCAGCTGTTTGCACCACCTGCCTCCCTGCCCAGTGGATGAAGTCCAGAAAAAAAGAGGGGATTTAAGAAATCTCCCTTCTTCCCCTCATCCTCAAAAACCAAATGCCCAAAAGTGGGCCTAGTGCCCAAAGTTTACACTGTGCTCACTGCTCACAACTCCTCTAACAGCCAATGTAGGGGAGAAGTTCTTTAATAAAGAATGTTGCTGCTTAGCAGACTTAGGCTCTAAAAACTTATGTCCCAATAAAGTGAAAAATTCCAGCTTCTATTACAGTAAACCACCCAATCCACTGCACCAACCCAGCCATGCACAAAGCTATGAAACTGAAGTTTTAACTGCTCAAGACAAAATACTGAAGTCTCCTCTCAGTGAGGCACAAGAAATTTTTCCCCTCTTGTTTAAATCCTCCAGTACTTTCTCATAAAGGCTTCATAAGATAAGAAGTGATTATTTGTTCACGTAGTGTAGATGGTAAATTAGCATTCCAGTAATACTTTCAAATTAAAATGGATTATCTTTGATTTCTGTAGTTAAAGTATTCATTAAATGCCATTTTACCAACTGGAAATTAGAAGCAATTATGCATATGCAAGTAGTCACAGAGTAGAGCCATTTCTCCATTTAAAACAGACAGAACTATTTACTGTTGGCATGGAACAATGCAACATCTTCCTATGCTCTAGGAATGTCCCTTGCACCAACAGCAAATACAGCTACTGTAATTCTTTCAGCACATTATCTCCTACAAATGAAGTTACAGCAGACTACGAGACTTGGACTAGGTAACACTACACAAAGCTAAGACTCAGCCTTGAGAAGTACATAACCCCTTGTCTAACTTCATTTTTATTAGCAGAGCCACTGATGTTAATGAGGATAACTCCTGTGTACTGAAATGCTTTGTCCAAAGGTCACACTGCGCCAGGGCACATCTGACAAAGGTTATAATGTGTGTGTGTGTGTGCATCTCTGCAGTCATGAAGAAGGGAAATAATTTGTAGTCAATAAATGCACTGAGTTAATGAAAACATTTCTGCACATGAGATCTGGGTCAGTTACTGGAATCCTTAAGGCTCCGAGTTTCCACATTCCCAAGGAATGGCCACAGTTACCAGCTACAGCACCAAAAGCTGAGCCAGCATTGCTTCACATGGAGCAGGCTTATGGCACATTTCTTGGATCCAATTTAGAGCTTGTTTCAACAACCACTGCAATTATTTTAATGTCTCATACTCCACAATCTACAGGCATACCACAAAGAACCCCAGGGTCCAAGGCTCCAAGGCCAAGAGAATTACAGTGGCTAAATTGCTTCAGATTTCTTCTGGAATTGTCAGAGAGCAGCAGTGTTACCATCAGATTGCTGCTCATTTTAACAGCTCTGCACTGTCACTTAAACAAGGCTCAAATTTGCAATTTAATAAATAGCAAAATACATACAATACTAAGTGGATTGCTGTAAAGATACTGATTTTATTACAGCGAAACACTAAGATGCCAGCCTGCTATGTTAATCAATATGGTTGCCTTGGTTGCACAAAGATAATTAAATTTTAATTGAAATTCACTAAGGGTAAGATTACCTATAAATATTTCAACAAAGAGGATAAAAAGAGAATGTTAATATTTTATTTATCATGGATAACACTTTCCAAACACCTTACAGAAAACAAAACAAACAGAAGAAAAGGAAAACTAAATCCAACTTTTAATAACAAATGTATGAACCTAAATTCTTTCTCTAGATACTCAGTTTTTACTTCATGCTCAGCAAGACTTTTGTGTTTTTCACTATGGATGACCTTTGACAGTCCAAAATGAGACCAGAAGATGATCTCTCATTATTCATGTTTGTTTCAGGCAGACATGTGGATCCCATAAGAAAGAGATGGAAACAGAACTTAGAATGATAAACCAGGTTCTTTTTCTCATTCACTTAAAGAATATATTTATTCCACTTATATTAACATAAACCACTGGATTTGGCCTAGACTGCTTGCCCTGGAAGATCACCTTAGAAGAGCACTATGGAAGAGGGTGAAGAGCACCCAATTTCCCAGCAAATTCCAGTGCCACTATCAGAGACACACAGGGTTCCTGAAAGAAATCACCAAGAGATTCCAAATTCAGGCTGGACGCTGCGCTCTCTGGGTCTCCTTCTACCCAGGCCAAATTCCCTCTTGAATTGCCCTGAAACATTGGTTCATAGCCACAAGGGTCATTGCTAAAACCTGTTTTCCCAAATTCAGTGCAGATGTTGCTACCTGGTGCTGTTACTGTCCCTGTGAGTACCTGACAACAACGCTCTGGGGAGGAAGAAAATGTAAAACGCAAGGAGGAAGATGCGTCCACTTTCATGTTTAGGATAAAATTCCACTCCTGGGTAGCTTGACTGACTTCAACAGCTATGCACAGCACCTAAAGGCTCCATCTAGTAATTTTTTGAGGTAACGACCTTGGGTGTGAGAGCATAGCTGGAGAAAAGAGTGTCAGTTTTAAACAATGTGCACAAATTAACACAATTTTTACATGAAGGAGTAGGCAAAGCACTCTCGAGCGCAATTTCTGCCACAGCACCGCCCGTAACCTGGAATTATATACATGCACCCAAGTCTCACATGTGGCTTGGAAAATGCAGCCTCAATGGTTCATAGTGAGAAGACACTATTGATTGTAGTGCTTCAGTTCATCCAAAAGTAACCAACTCTGTTACAACTATGCCAACTGATTCTCAGAAACCCAATGGAAAAAATATTGCCACTTGCAAAAAAGATCACAGTAGCTCTCGATAATGTTCTAAAATATTGACTGTCTTTGAAACTGTAAAAGGAAAATAGAACCCTACCCCTGTGTTCAGATGGTAAGAAACAATAGCAGCAGAGCAAATTATCGTGGTACACATCTGGGATGCTCCATCCCTGGAAGGGCCAGGAACAGATGTTCGACGTTTGCAACAGCAACTGCTATTCCCACACCAGTACCTGGTGCAATCATGCCTGGCCTGATAATGTACTCCATGTGCTTCAGCGCTGCATGTGCCAAATAAAGCAACAGAGAATGAGCAAAACAAGAGACAGAAGGGAGGAAATGCACAACAGCAGCTCTGCTGTCTCTTTTCCTACTGGGGTTTGCTTTCATAACCCCTCTCTCTTGAAGCCGCAGCAGAGCAGGAGGAGCACAGCCATGGCAGCTGTCCCTGAAGAGGGTTCCAGCCCTGTCCTTGGCAGCAGGTGTTGCCTTAAGTTTTAGTTTCATGTTTTTCAGATTCTGTGCTGCCTAAGTGTGTAGTTCTGAGCCTCATATTAAGTATTAGTGAGCTTTCTTCCCAGAGCAGGTAGACAAAACAAATCCTTTTCCTGCTGAACACCAAGGACAATTGTTACAAGTTTTTAGGCCCCAAACCACAAACAACGGTGGACTGAAGAGAGAAACAAAAAAGATGAGCCCGCACAACCTGAAGCTGTAATTGAACAATTAAACCACAATATGCAAATGGACCAAAACATATAAAAGTGTAAGATCTTGTGACCAGTCTTCCATTTTGTGACTATTTTGAGTCCACCTTGGGTGTGGCCCTGGCCAGGCTCTTGTCCTGTCCAAGGTGTACCCTAAAGGCCTTTCAGTAAATATCTACTTTATTCTCTTAGCTCTGTCCAGTCTGTTTCAGGTCAGCCTTCCCAAGGCATCACAGGCACTGCCACAGTGGGAAGATGACCCACGCTCAGGTGAACTCACTCCCACATCCCAGGTATCCCACGGCCATGGAAAGGTTCCCCTTGCAGCCACTCAGCTGTGGCACTGGAGCGCCCTGCATCTGAAAGACACAGATATTCTGCATTAAGCACTTGGAGTACATCTCACCAAGTACACCCCAATTTCTGCAGGACATGGGCAGAAGCAGCTGTCATTTCCTTTACAGCAGCAAAGGTTTCTTGAAAATAATAATTAAAAAATTAATAAAATCAGAGGTACAAAACACCATTTAAGATACTAAAAAATGGCTGCAAAAAAGACCTAACAGGTAGTGTTACACTTCAGGAATCTTTGCTAAGGTATATTTAAATCCTTCATACTGAAGTATTACATAAAAAGACTCATTTCCAACATTTCGATATCTGATCAGTGTCAGTTTTGAATTAAAGAAATGAAAGTGGTGTGTGTGAATAACAATCATCAGCTGGGAAACCCTAGAAAGCAGATTTCACCACCTTATATATAATACAAGGAAAGCTGCAGTACATGGGTTGAAAAGTTTAGGGTTGCTTTTCAGAAATTAGATTATAAACATTGCACTGGGTTTTATTTTCTTTGTTGGTCCTGTGTTCTTGCAGGATCCATTACATGATATTTTTGGAGGTGCTAATGGACACCAGCAATCAAAATACACTCCTACCTATAGCAATTTTACCTTATCCACACAGAAGATACCCAGTTTCAAGATAATTTTCACAAAGTGTGCCATATGAAAGCTATGGAAAACACAAAGAAAACATACACTTCAGGGAGCAGAAAATCCAGCTAAAATAAGAAGTTTAATATTAATAAAGAATTCAAATCTATTTGGTCAGTTTTCAGCAATTTTAGACTCTAAAATCCATGGCTGCAGCCAAGCACTCTTACCAACCCAACAATGCATTTTGTTGTTTGTTTGGGTTTTTTTACCGAGAACACAAAAAAACTGCATTTCCTTCACATTTTTTACATATTTGCATTTCAATTTAGAATGCTTTATTAATTTCATCATTAAATTGATACTGTTAATGTATTTCAGATTTATGTTATTGATTTTACAGCAAGAAGAAAAAAAATCCGTACTATTAAAAAGAAAAAAAGGCATATTTAAAAGCTGTCAAGGATATTGAAATGACTAAAACACTTGAGCCCCTTTTAACCCTTTCGCTTTCCAAAAAGTAAAGATTCTCTGCAAGAAAACCACAACCAAATTCTGCAAGAAAATTTAGTTTCTTCTGAGTTGCTGATCATTTAAATTATTTACTTGTTTCAAATATTTAACAGAGTATTTGAAAATATCATTGCCAAAAGAAACTTTCAAAACCAAAACATAACTTAAAATTTCTCCAATAGTCCACTAAAAATCTTCTTCCACTTCTTCCTCCAAGTCCCTAGACCATAAAATTAGAACTCACGAGGAGACCTTAAGGAGTGATGCCCATTCATTTCTTTTGGTCATGTTACATCCAGGCTGTACACAAGGATAAGGATTATTGCACCCCTTGAATATGCATTTTCACTAATACTTTTGCCCAAATTTTACATCTGAAGAGCTAGACTATTTTAATTTATGATCATACTAATTACATCCAGGGTATTAGTCCCTAAGTTCTTCAGTTCTAGGATGATTTGAAATTGTGCTAAGTCTCCCAATTTGAGTAATTCCTTTAGGGAGCATTATCTCATAATTTGAGCCCATGCAGATGTGATGAGCACTTGTTTAATCAAGTAAAGTTGCAAACTCTTCCAGTATATAATATTCACATCCCTAGTAGCTTCATAGGTAGATTTATCCCAGCTGGTAATCTATTCCTTAATTATAAAGTCATATTTAGAAGTATCCCTAACATACAGAATATGACAATCTAAAAAATCAAATTCTACATCAGCATTATAGTAAAAAAGAAAGTATGGGTTTTGATCTAAATATTTTCTATATTTATGTAGGAAATGCCAAATTACATTAAAAAAACTCCCAGAATAAACAGATTCTCTGGTGGCCAAACTGTGAGATACCAGAAGCAAAGAAACACTCGTCAGTGCAGTTTATCAGTAGTATCTGATTTAAAGGAATTGAAAACTTTGTATTTGAAAGTACAGACGCCTGCCTGAAATTAAGGTGTTTTTTTGAAAAGAAGCAGCCCATTTTTTTGCCTAGTAAGTGAAGAAATACTGAGAAATCTTTATGCTCAATGCATGACCAAAAGGACGCAAAGGAATCTTGACAGATATGAACCATGTGCCTGATTTGTTATATTTATTTTGTGTGGGGTTTAAGGAACTTATAGAAAATTACTTAGCTTGATCCCTATCTCTTGCTCCAAAAATTTCAGGGAAACCCAAACAACAGTTTTTCCTCTATGATTTCCATATAATTAGACTATTGTTCCAGTAAACGGAAAAATGTCTGTCTCTGTTCTCTCTGGCACTTCCTGTTGCTCTGTGTCAAATTCCCAGTGACACCTAGTGACGACTCCACTCACAGGGAGCATTTGGCTTTTCTAGTTCATCAGTCTTTTGAGAAATTATTACAATCTCTAAGCCAGGTTGCCTCAATACAATTGCTTCATGCTTCCATTTCACATATTTAGAAAAACTGGAAAATTTGAACCTCTTATAAAAACAGGACCTAAGAAAAATATTTAGAGCTCTACCACAACTTGGGTAAAACTGATCAGAATAAAATTTAGATTTAATCTAGAAAAACTAGCAAACTAGGATCGTCAACAAAACATTACTATGCTTATCAGACAGAGATATAAGATTTTCATTTGTAGAAATCCAAACAGAACTGCCCCCAGATTGCCACGGTCTCAAGTACGAGGACAGCGCTCCTAACACACATCGTGTACTTCACATGCTGTGCTAGCACTATCTAATGTGTCACTGAAATTGCCAGCTTCCTGAATTCCAGAGTATTACCCAAGCTTTCTGCTACAATCTTATTGCTCACTAAAGCCTTAAAGCACTCTAAAGCCCTTGATCATTGTAATTCACCTGAAGCTCAGCCTTTATTTCAAAATTAGCTGACTTATTAGACAGCAAGGCAACCTTTGATAAGAAAACGTATGAAGTTCTACACAGAAATTCAAAATAGATTTCAAATGAATTATTTCTGTCTCTTGTGAGTTAATACTGAATATGATTTATTTTAAAGCTGGCAAAGGCAGAATTTCATCTGCATTTTTAAACTAATTTTCTACTGAATACCAATATCTGGTGCTCGCAGCTGAGGGGGCTGTCATTTTTTGCTCACTCCACCTGGCAAAGCCGATGACAATCTCACTTTTGCATGTAAGCTGCTTGTCAGTTCTGCTGTCAAGACACTCTGAGACATTTACACGGGGAAACAACTACTAATGAATCATTTGAAAAGAAAATTGTCCCTTGTTTCTCTCTCTCTGCTGAGCTCAGCCAGTTCTGTTCCTTTTACAGTGCACAGAAGACAGAGCCAGAGAGTGCAACAAGCCATTGTAGGGAGAACCAGGATCACCTCCAGCTGGGGATGCACCATGGATTGATGTGACACAGGGCTGCAAACAGTGCTTGAAACCAACACATCTCCCATATCAGGTGTGAGTTACTTGAAATCAACCTCGAGGAAACACAGACACCGCTCCTCTTCATTGCAACACTGGCAGTGCAGGCAAATTTTGGTGAGCAAAGATTCACTGCTAAACGCTGCAAAATACCTACCAACAAGGTAGATTGGGAGACATCCATGGTCCTCTGTCTGCAAGCTACAGCCAACCTTAGCAAAAGATTAATAAATACTATTCTTTTCTTACAGAAAGCACACTGTGTTTGGAATCTAACTGCTGCGCACAATGTAAAATGAACCCAGTTGTTCTACATGTGTCACATGGTAGAGAATAACTCTGCAGAAGGAAGGCAAAACCAGCCTGGCATGTTTTCTGCATCCCACTGAAGTTCCATTTCCCAGGCACTGCCCGAGGCAGAAATCACCAATAAAGCTCTGCGAACGTTGAAAATGAGAAAATCACAAATGAAAAATTAACAGTCACATCCACTTTATCAGCATCACACAGATGGACTAAGCAAGGTGACTTAGCAAACCTGACTTACGTTATTTTCTCATTTTGCTCTGAACCATTGATTTAGGATTTATGTCAAAGAACATTGATCAAAATAAAGAACTTGTTATTTTGCCAATAATATTTATTTGATCCATAAAGTAGTTGGGTTTTTTTTTTCAGAAGGCATACATGGGAATTTCAAATGTTCCATAAGAGAAAGCTTTTCATACCATCAAGTTTTTAAAATACCGTAGCTGTAATGAATTTTGGTACACAAACCCTGGTTCCATCACCAAGACAATCATAAAACTATTACTTGCTGTCAAGTCCTAACCTCCTGCACATATGGAAGCCATTATAAAGTCAGTTAAATGGCTGACTACAGAAACATGATTTTATTTCAGGTTTCTAAGTAATTCTTGATGCAAGGTTTCCATCTTACATTGATTTGTAGAGCCAGCAGCAGATGCATCTTGTGCTAAACCATGTAAGTTGTTATTACTACATTTTCACTAGTCCAGCTCATAGATGGGTAGCACAAATTGCACTGCTCTTGTGCATAGACTTTTGGTCACTAGTTCAGAAATATCTGGGGGATTTGGTTATTTGGTGTAGTATTTGGAGAGGTTTTTAACCTAATTTATATATACTAAAAGAGGTGAAAACTTTCATTGGAAGTAATAAAAACATTGAGAAGCACAAAACCACAAGAAAATCTAATACAAATTTAAAGGATTAGATAACAGGGAAACTAAACAACTTTTTAATCAACCCAATAACATTTTCAATTTTAAAATACAAATGCTATTGAAATTTCTTTCCATTTTCTTCTGTTCAGCAATTATTGCCTGGTAACTTCACTTCATTAGTATGAGAGAATCAGAGATAATGAATTTTCTACAGACGTTTTCTGTCTTAATTCCTTAACTCCAACTCCCTGCCAGGCACCCAGTGACACTCCTACCACTCAAGAGATGCAAAATTATGACCCATCTGCATATGCATATTGATTATCTAAGTGGTTGCTGCGTAACAGAATTTATAATGGCTGAGACTTTCTTGTCTGGTCAGCAGAGGGAATGCTCATTTCCTCGGCACAGCTGCTGAAGGTCACAAAACTCATGGGAAGCAATACCACTGACTTCTTTTCCTCCCTAGTTAGATTTACCCACAGTTTGTTTCAAAGGCATAATTACCACAGGTGGATTTAATTACTTATTCTTCAGTTCTTTAAAAAAGAAATCAAATAAGAAACACATTTCCATTTCCCAAACTTCCAAAGACCAAACTCTGCCACACACCTGTAAGCTGCAGAAATTTGTACTTTGACTATTTAAATTAGAATCAGTCATTGCACTATCAGAGAGAACTTACTGACAAGGAAATTAAAGTTTCTTACAAAGTAAGGAAAGGTTTCAAAATTCAGAACTGAAATATCCAGCGCTCTTACAGATGAAAAATTCAGCACCTTTTTCATATTTTGTATCCTACCTCTGTTGTAGAAAAGAGGAATCTAAGTTTAACAGGAAAAACTCAGAAACAACAGTGTTTTCCTTAGACATCCCAAAATTATCACCTTTAAGATAAGATCCACTTGATATTTAGTTTTTCCTCAAATCTTTGAAAATGCTAGCAAAATTTTATTAACATGTATTAAATGTAATTAATGTATATTAATTAAGAGAAGGTTCTTATTATATTTTGTAATCAACCAAGCCAGAGTTGTAGGTTCCCCTAGGTCCAGTGTTAGGAACATATGGTCATCTATTCACCTCAAAAGAAAACTGGTGTTTTGATAATGAAATCTTGATCACCTGCCATCTGCCTGCTAATGATTTGGAGCAACAAGATCATTTGTCTGAGGAAAAGTGAATCTTGGACAGCTTTGAGGGTTCTGATGATCTTGGTTCACAAAGCAAATTAGACATCAAATATTAGAAAGGTTATCAGTGAATTCAAGGTCTTCATTTCTCATGTCAGGTTTTGACTTTTTGCTGAGATCCTAGCTGGAAATTATACGTATATTAAACTATTCCATCTTCTGAAGTGACATGCACATAACCCTCAAGCCACCATTTCGCAAAGTTCTGGATTCCCAAAGAAAGACGTAAGGTAAAACTTGAACTCTGCAACAGTATCCAAAGTAATGAACCCTGTTGGTTTCCAAGCTAGTATTTGCAAACTCCAAGCCCAGCAGCAGAGGGAAAGACCGTAGCTGACCCTCAGCCATGCATTTGCTGTGGAAGGGGGTGACTCCCTGCCAGCTCACTCTTTGAGGCAACTCCTGCTTGCAGTTGCTACAGTAAGGATTTTATTGAGCACAAAAACAGCCAACTACAGCATGTAACTGCACACAGAGAAAAATTATTTCTCTCGGGGAAAACAGAGCACGGTTCAAAACCAAAGATCTTACACCCACTGTGCCTATGAAGGGTAGGACTTTTTCCCAGGTTTTCTGTTGTACTTCAGTAACTTTCACACTGCCTGAGTTTAGCAGACCGAGAAATCATTTCTCTGGATGTACGGGACAGAGTGTCTTCACTTCTGAGGCTGGCTAGCATAACATCATCCTCTGACCCTCTCTGAAGTCTCCTGCTCTCCTGCCTTGATCTTCTTCCTGCTGTGTCCAGCTCTCTCCAAGTTAACATTTCTGCCCTCTCCCAGCCCAAGGCTCCGTGAAGCCCAGACGTGGCACAGCCAGACCATGGCAGGGGAGCAGCTGTCCCCTTTGTCCTTCTCCTGGGACAGGGTGTCAACACAGCACACACAGGGCTGAGAGCAAACAAATGGTCAGGTTCTACAGTCTGGCATTCACCACTGCTCCCTGCAGGAACCCGAGAGGGATTCCCTCCAGATATGACACAGGGCTGTGTTTGTGCCCTAAGGGGAAGTTCCTGGACAGTCAGAAGCATCAGTACTCTTGCTTGTCGTGTTTCTACTTACATGCCATGTGTTTGACAAGAACAAATTTAACCTCATACATTTTGCATTCTTTTTCTTCACAGTACCTTCTTATTTTAGACATGTATCTATAATAGAAGGCTTGCCTTACAAACAAGGCAGCAGTTTCTCAAGAGATTGCACAATTGCCACATTTCTTCTTTACTGGATATAGAAAGGGATGCTTTTTTCTGAAATGAGTGCTACAGGATGTAATATATCTTTCTATTTCTCTCAGTGCACCACAGCAAATTGTGATATATCTGTGGGTACAGCTGAAGACTTTCTGGGTTGGTTTGGGGTGTAGAGTCACGTGTCCATTTCACCTGACCTGATATGGATTTTCCACACAGCAGTTCTAGGAATTGCTACAGTTCTAACCTTTAGTAGCTCTTATTTATGGTGTTATTTTTGGTTTTGTCTTGGAAGCTTCTTCAGTATAAATAACTGTCTCTTTTTCTATTATTTTCCAGCAATACAGAAACTAAAATATGTCCATTATCTTTTTTAATTCTCCTTGTGCTATATTCTGAAGCAAACCATAGTTCTGTCCTCAAGGCGTGGGACAAGAGTTTATTTTTGGCTACTCTTGAATCACCTAATCAATATCCTCCACATAACCTTCTCTAATAATACTGATATTCTCCAATAAAGTCATTCTCCCACAGGAAGTAAAACTGGCCTCTATTTCTACCCTCTGTGGGTATTTATATTTTTTGAGAGCATGCATAGTGTTTCTCTTTCAGTGCCCTTCTTCAACTGCTTTCAATAATCAAGTGGTATGCTAATGTTTTCTTTCCATTCCTCCTGTCTTAAGTTGAGAATATATTTTGCCATGTGCCTTTTCTTAGTGCAGAAGGAATGCTCCTCTCCCAGATCACAAAATGCCGTTCTGTGTATTGACAGGGTGACTTGGTTTGAGCAGCTTTAGCCTTCAAACCTTCCCATTAAAGACTTTTTCTTTTTTTCCCCCTTCAGGCTCTGTTCCTCCTGGCCCATCCTATGTTTCCCAACAGATTTCACCACAGTGGAGTGTCAGCTTCCATATTTATTGGCTACACAGAGATAACTGACCTGCAGCAGATGCTTTCCCACATGCTCAGTCCTGCCCAGTCAGCCTGCCTCCATTTACCGCAGGGCTTGTGGTCCTGCTGCTCCATCACACATAAATAAGCTTCCAGAGCACCCTGTGAAGTAGGACAGGACAACTTGAACAAAAAGAGAGTGCAGAGTTGTTCAGTGGTTTCTCCAAAGCAGTGAAAAGCAACATCTGGAGAGATCTGTGAAGAGGGGTGTGTGGATCATGCCAGATCTGCAATACACAAAAATAATGCAAAGACTTAATTTCAGAGCAATATATGTGTTGGAAACTCAGGTTAAAGTTAATTAAGTGAAGTACTTGGAGAAAGAATAATAGTGCAGTCACTGATCTTGAATTCTTTTTTTTTTTTCTAAGTCATAATAACTTTTCCAGGATCTAAGACCGCATCTATTCATTGAACAAAACACTAAAGGTACCCTGTAACAATAACAGTGATAGGTGCTAACAGGACTGATAACTCATTACACTTACCCTTATTGGGCAGATCTCATGTATTTAATTATGCAGATTCACTGCAGAGAAAGTCCTGCTAGGTAGGACAGTACTGGACTAGCACAAGTCTTCCAACACCACAGCTATTAATGCCCATGGAAATTCAGGTTATGTTAGAATATATGTCATCCTTTAGAGAAAAGGCACATAAAGATACTTATGGCTCCTTACCAGCCCCCACTCAAGGTTTAAATACCCAAAGACAAATGGTGATATATCAGTAAATAATAAAACAAGAAAAAATAGATTGAAATATCATATTTTACTACTATTTAAAAAGTTTAGTGATTTAAAAGAACTATCACAAGTTATAGAGTAATTTTCCAAGGAATAGGAGACAGTTAAATTCTCCTCTACATCAGTCTTTTTTCTGTGCATTAATTCCCATTTACAGAAATCATTTGCCCTTTCACCTGCTTATAAAATGTATTTTAATGAGTATATGAATCATCTTACCATCTTGAACAATTCAAATATAGCATATTAGGTGACAAGCTAATTATTATTATTATTCTGCATTTTTTTCCCCAAGTCACGGTCACCAGCTCTGCGTGACAGAGAGCTCATGACCTCGCACTTCTACTTCTTCCCAATTTTACAGCTGTGTAAAAAACTGTGAGTGCAAGAAATTACTGATATTTTTACATTTCAAAATACTTTCCTGCATGTCTCCAAATCCTTTCAGTTGCAAGGCATTCCTTAATTCTGTGTTACAGAAGTACAAAATATTTTATGTAAAACTGCCTTTAATAGCAAAGCATTAAAGTTGCTTAACTTCAGAGGTTTAAGGACGCAAGGTTTAAAAGGAGCATTAAAATCTATTAGGCTCAACAGAGTAGTTAAAAACAACAGATTGCTGGGTACAGAACCATTCTTTCAAGCCCAAAATGCAAGCAACAACTCTCATATTGACTACAGTTAATTTCAGGGGTTTTTTAGCTGTAAACTTTCCCTCTGTCTCCAGCATGAGTGTCCTGATGTTCAATCTCTGGGAGCTTCCTTCCCATCCACCCAAGACTACTCCAGGTTTTATCTCCCCAGACACTTGCTAAACATGATCCAGGCAAGCGAGGGTTATTACCTTAGATGACAGAAACATGCAAGGGTTGTCATGCTGGGTTTGGTTCAATGTTTGTTGTTTCTACAGCTTTTAGATCAAGCACCCTCACTGCCTTTTCCTTCTCTGTGCTCTGGGTGAAGTTTTGAACCTGACACTTACTGTTACCAAAACATAAAAATGATGGCAAACAACAGTAAGTTCTTCTTGATTTTTTTTTTTTTTTCTCACCAATATTCAGCTGCAAATCTATGTATCCAACACAGTGGAAATAATTTCCCCTTAAATTGATTCAAGAATCCCCCAAACCACAAAAATCCAGAAAAAACCAAGGATAATTATAGCTCTCGTGATTACTTGCAGTCTTTGATGTGAACACACATCCTATCACACAGTAATGAAAAGGTTCAGACTCTCAATGGTCAGAAGAAAGATGAAAAGCTTTAAAACAATACTGCTCATTTCATCACAGGCCGTTATGCTGCAGATTTTATTAAATACCACAGAAATAAATAGCAAAGGTAAATAATCAATACTGCCCATATAGTTTTACTCATTTAGCTAATTAATCCATAGATGGCTAAATGTCAATTTTACTGCATTTTGATAAAGATACAACAACAGACTGAATGCAGCTTCAGAAAACACAGAATTATCTTTCAATGTAAACTTCTGAAAAAAGACATATTTACTGTATTTCCCTCAAGTTGTTTTATAGTTTTGAAAACAAAGTAGAGCCAGAAAAGTCAGGCCTATATCTCTTGCATCAGTATTCTACTTTCAATGATAAATAATTCCCAGAAAGTCAAAGCCAGGCATAAGCTGATGTCCTAAAATGCCCATCTGTATCTGTTCAGCAAGGCAGACCCTGAACATTATCTCCAGGCAACAGCATGTGGCAAGAATATATACATATATATCTCAGGAGCCCTCCCAATCATCCTTGCAGAGATTAATTAGTTTACCCAAGACTGTTTATGATAAAATACTGCAAAATTAGGCTTATGGACTGCATTCCAAAATATATAGGATCACAATTCTGCCCTCAATGAATAGATTTCCTTATTCCTGCCTTGAGTCCTACTGGTTACTTGGCTTCTGAATGCCAGCAGGGACAGAGACTTGTGTTACTAGTTGTTGGGTTGTTCATGGCAAGGGTCATATTCTCCTCGATGTGGTTCCATGAGCCCAGGATGCCCTGTGGCAACAGTGCACAGCTCATGTGCCCCAAATCCAAAAAGATGTTCTGTTTACTGTTCTGCCACTAAACAGGTGGTGGGAAAGATAAACACAGCCCAAGGCACATGCAGCTTCCTAAAGTCATTATTAAAGAAAATATCCATGCACGTGTTCTATCACACACACAGAAACCTAGTGCCTTTCAGGCATTCAGTTTGGGTTTGTTTGCTTTTTTAATGCACTGAGTGAGACTCCAAAGGTGGGAGGGCAAGAGAAAAATGTAACAGAGCATAGGAAGAGGGACATTTGAATTTATTCATTTGCATCTTTCTATTAGCCCCTGGGCAGCCAGGACTTCCCTACCTTGCCAATCAAACCCATGAGGAAACATAAGTGAACTGGCTGCAGCCTATCAACCGTGTTCTGCATGGATCAATCACTTAAAATACTGCAGTGCAGTGTGAACAGACAAACTGGAGAGATAGCAAGCATCAGCATTCTCTCTCCTTTCTGTCAGGTGCAGCCAATGCTACCATAAAAATGGAGATACACCAGATCCACAGCGCAGAAGTGCTGCACCAAGCACAGCGACTGGATCGGCAGGACAGGCAGCACTGTACCTGTCCTGTTGCTGTGAGGGCTGCAGACACAGAGAACACGCCAGAGCTGGAAAAGGACAGCATGTGGAAAGCACAGTGTTAACACAAAGTTACCCACAGCAAGCCCGACAGTGGTATATGTTCTAAAGCACAGATTTGCTTTGGCTGTAACACCTGACAAACAAACCTGTCTGTTGAAACACTGAGCAAGGTGGCAGATTGATCATGGAAAGCAGCTACCTGAAGACAGATGAACTGAGCAAAAATTAATACTGCTTACAGCAAATTATTCTCTTACATTCTTAAACAAAGACAGTGAATTGCCTAACATTTTAAGTATACTGAAAACACTGAAATGATTTTACATTATCAGAAAAGCAACCAGGTCTTTAGCCATACCTTGTGATAAACACAACCACAATCTTCAAGAGAAGATTGCTTTATGCTTGACTACAGCCACATTTCCAGTTCTGATTTGTATGCTCCTTTTCATCCTATTCTATTCTATTCTATTCTATTCTATTCTATTCTATTCTATTCTATTCTATTCTATTCTATTCTATTCTATTCTATTCTATTCTATTCATTTAGTCGTGCCTGTTGCAGTTAGTATTTTTAACTCCATCCCAACTTTTTCAAGGTATCTCAGTCCTTATCAACCCAAACCCACTCCTGCTCATTTCACTTATCTCTGGCAGTTGTTTCAGCCTGGCAGCACTAAATTTAATAATGCCCCAAAATGTGCTGTGGTGTTGTTTACTGAGGTGGTCAAAGCAGGTTCAAGAATGCCCCTGCCCATCACTACCCCAGGAAAGTGAGTTGGACTTTATCACCTTAATTCTAGGGCACACTTAACCACAAAAAAAACCAGCATATGCTATTGGCATGGGAATTACAGACAGCTGGTTGTGTCAGCAAGGGAGGGCAGAGGGCTGGAAGAGAAAGGCTCATTCCAGTGATAAGTGAGCATCACAGAAGTGGTGGGGAAGGAGAAAAAAGCTGTATCATGCAAACCACTGCTCCCACCTTCCCACAAGCAGGAAAGCTGTGAAAAAGGCCCAAAGCATCCTGGCCTCCGAGACCTGTTCTCTCATATCCAGCTGATTAAGAGTCACAGTTTTTAATTTCTCTGTGTGTCCCCTTTTGCAGGAATTGGTAATTTTACATGCATCGTACTAATAACCAACAAAAACAAAACAACAAACTCACAAAAATAAAACCCCAACAAAGCAGCCAAAATACCTGGAATGACTGATGGACAAAAAGCACCGTGACAGAAGGCACAATCTAAATATAGTGATGTAAAAGTCTGGATCATATGTTTAACCTTTGTCACCTTCCTCTAACTATTTGAGAAACATCATAGTCATGTTTGATGACTAATTCCCATTAATTAATTTGTTTTGTTTATTAATTTTCTTATTAATTTTCTTTTGCTTTTGCTCAGGACTTTTCCCTTCCTCTCACTCCACGAAGGCAGTTTGTTAGTCTGAATGAAAGCAGCACGCAAAGAAAGTGCTGTATGGGGTGATACAAACTCCAGCGGGATATCAGGGAGCTTGGCCCCAGCTCAGATGGACTTCAGAAGGCTGCCCACACGTTCCATGTGAGCCAACACAAAGAACTGAAAGCAGCAGCATGAAAACCAAAAGCAACATGCCCGAGAGCTGGAAAACAAAGGGAGAGAAAGGAGGAGAGTGCAGCTGCACAAATGGAAGGAGCAATGTGGAGCAGCAGCCCCTTGCTGTGTGTAAATCCATACAGTCACTTCCTCACCAGCCACGCCGGGGACTCGGGGACCTTGAGGGAGACTCAGGAAATCCCATTCCACAGGATTGCTGTTAGTACAGGATCGGTAGGAGTTGTCTGGTGTGCCAAAAGAGACTTCAGAAAAGCCTGAAATGCTAATATAAATTGATTTTCTTTCTATTTGCTTCCCCAACTCTAAAATCCCAGCACATTAAAAGGCTTATTACTGAAGAAGAGTGAAATCCATTCATCGAAATGGCTGAGTACAGGAACACCAGCTGTGTTTGAATACTACAGCATTAAAATTAACTTTACAACTGATTTTGAATCTCCTTGTTATAACAGCATAAAAGTACACACTGTAGCCTATTTTAGTCCTAATCTTAAAAGCAAGCCGTACCTCTGTGATTTGACATTTAGTTAGGAAAGATATAGAGATAAAAAATAAAAGCATGTGCTTTGTGCATATGCTTGAGTTCCCTACCGAGAGGAGAGCTCTACCCACATCTTCATGAGATATTTCCTCCCATAAACTTGAAGCCATTTACTTATTGAGTGCACAGTCTTTAATAATGATTACACAATTTAGTATCTTCCCTGAAAGCTGAATTACCATGCTGTTTATGATGTATGCTTAGACTCCCTGGTGAAAGGTTTATGGATTGTTATTTATAACTCTTCTGCATCTTTCAGAAATGCTTAGAGCAGCATTATGAAGAAAGAAGTGCCACTCTGAAGAGGACAAAACTGAGCACAGGAAAGGAGAAAAATTAATTAGATGGCAATGCTTAATCAATGGAATTGCTGGTTTTCCTTGGGAGGTGTCTACAGTAGAAGTTACGGAGGAGAAGTAAGTTTCATTTCAGAAATATTTTACTATCACAAATACTCTTCTTTGGCAAGTGTTTTTTTGAAATTTTTAGACTCAAATAAACAAAGACATCTTATTTATCTTGCAAATTATTGCAAGAGGTTTTGTTTAATGGTCTGTTCATGCTTTTGTTCTTTGAATTGCCAGGCTCTTTGGCATCTTGTTAATTACTCTCTGATTATCTAGCAGATAAAATGGGACAAGCAACAGGAGCACATGCACCCATGTGTATCTGATACATTGCACAAAGGGCAATAGAAGAAGGAAGACAGAAATCGATGTGAGGGAAAGGAGGAGGAGAGGGCAAGAAAAAAAAGATCAGTGTCAAAGCACAAGGAAAAAAGCAGAGGAAAAAAAATACCAGTCAAGAAAAAAGAATGAAAGAAGAAATAAATGTAACAATAATTTGGTAAAAAATGACATGGGGAAGTTGTACAGTAAAAATATTCCAGCTTAAATGTAATGGGAAAAACCCACAATGAAGCAAAGCAGCTAAGACACAAAACAAGGAAGAACATGAGAACAGTCTGAAATAAAACACAGATATTTCAAAAGATGTAGTTTTGACACAGATGTGTCAAAAACCAACAAAATGTAAAAATGTGTCTCATGAGGAATCAAGTTTCTTTTGTGTTTTAAAAGCATCTAGACCAGGGCATGTTTCTGAACTGGATACTTGAACTTCTACCAGAAATTAATCTGAAGGTAGACCCAAGTCCACACTTCTTTTTACACGTCACCCACTTAATCTTAAAGGCTTCTGAGCACTGGGGAAGAATTCACCCTTACTGGATAATCAGTGCCCCCAGCTTCAGTGGAGCAATTGCAGACAGGCATTTTACAGGATGCCTTTGAAGGATCTGGGGTCTGTAGTGCCAAGCTCATACAAAAGGCTGAGAAAATAAGAAAGTATTTCAGAGTTAATAGCTGGTGGCCCTAAAGATCCCATTTAGATATAATACACGCTGATTACTGACCCCATGGCTTCTGAAATGCCAGGAGCACTGGGAAGCAACAATGAAGCAAAGAAGAAATGAAGATTTCACTTCTCTGGGAAGCTACAACTCCATTTGAGGGCTTTGTTGATTACGTAAGGATATTTCTGGGTTATTTAAAGAAAGAGACCTGAACGTCTGACAGGCATGTTCGGGGATGTGGCGCTCCATCCCCGCATTCTGTGGAGTGCAGCCTTCAGCAGAGATTCCTAAGTGCTACCTTATGCCTTTTGGTGCATTTCTGGATCAAACCCAGGTCTTCTTATTTACCTTGCATTAGCTTGTTACTTCAGGCAGAGCTAATGGCATCAGAGGTGATCCATCATCCCCACTGTGCTCTGTGAGTGGGAGGCAACATCTGAACCACTAAATGCTTGTCTCCTGCTCCTCTTCATCACAGCACACAGCAAATGGGAGTAATTCTGTTTATAGCTGGAAAATTACAGTCTCTGATATTGTTAGGGGATTATTTATGGCAGATTTCCTTCCACCTGTGTTGCTAATTGTGAACATTTAGAGCCATCATTCAGTGCAGCTACATGGGATCACCAAGTAATGAGATAAAATGCAGACAGACACTTGGGCACCCACACTGATACCCTCGTGTTTCTCATCCTCATACTCTTTGCTTACAAGGACAGAACACAAAAATAAATGTTTTAGAACCAGTCTATTGACGGGATTATGATTTTGATCCAAAAGTATGTGGGTACCTTTAATGCTGAGAATCCAAATATAAAGATGATCTTTCTAAATGTTGCTACAGACTACATCTTCCTTGACTCGAGATTATCATTTGTGCCCTAATCTCAAGCCATCTGCTTTTATAAAATTTAACTGCTTTATTTTATCTTTTCTAATAATTTACCTTCGGACAGAGACAGGTAGTTACATGCAGTATATTTATTCTGTTTTTCATCTTTAGTTTCAAATTTCAATACAGGAAATTACTAACTGTGAGCTTTTATTTTTGGAGGCATCACATTACCTAGACCACATGGTGATTGTGATACTTTTATTTTTTAAAGGAGTACAAAATGCAGCTGGGAAATTATCCTTCCAGCATCTGAAATGGTTTATCTGTGGTTCTACCTATGACAGTGAAGCATTTCAAATACACTGAATCTTGTAGATTACACAGGTAAACACACCATTGATTAGCTTTCAGTTCTTTCCTTGGTAGCATTTTTATTTTCTTTTTATTATTATTTATTATTATTTTTTGAATCTAAGAAATCTTATTGCAGAATTAAGAAAAATATAAATTCTTAAATGACTCAGGGCATTCTGTGGGCCCCCCACAGAAGGGAATGCAGAATTTTGGAATCATGCAGCTCAGTCTTGAACACAGGTAACAAAGTACAAGAAAAATAAAGCAAGTAGAGATAAAATATAACAAATGCATTTTAAAAAGAAACCTTCCTGCCTGACTCCTTAGACATAAATTGTGCTCTCACAGAGAGATACTCAAGGTTTTGGTTATAAAGCTCAGCCACAGGCTGGTTCTGACAGCACAGTGTGTCACAGGCAACCACTGTCACCTGAAAAGAGCCCTTTAAGATGAAACAAAAGCAATGTCCCTCATCCAAGTGCTCTCATCCTCTTGGGGTATTTTTTTTTTGGTCACAATGGCTCTTCTCCATCATGTCCTAATTTCTGTGCACACATTTACAAATATGGGCATTAGTTGTGCCACACAGAGAAAAGTTGGGCCTCTACAGTTCCTCAGATAATTAAGCCCTTAAGCCTACCAAAAATGGGGCAGAAATCTACCTGAATATTTCCAGCATGTGCAACAGGCTGGAAGGCAGCTGAGGGCAATCCTGGAAGCACCACTTAATCCACTGTGCACTGGATCCTGCTGCAAGCAGCACGTGCAATACAAAGTGAAATACTGAAATATTGACTATCAATTCAGAACAGCATAAAAAAGGGTTATTTCCATTTATTAGTCTAGAAGACTGCACCCTTAATACCTCTGAATCACAAGAGGGGAGGATTGTTTTCCCATCAAAGAATAAACAGCTTCATTTATCTTGAACTGTTAATGTAAGACAAAGTATAACGCCATTGTATATTAGTAAAATACACATAGAAGCTCTGAGAATCAGCATGACTAATATAATATGTTGCAGCACTGAGGGCACAGTTGTATTATAAATATTCATTCAAATGGTAATTCATTATAGCAACATTGCACCTGCAGGAAAAACATACTCAGAAAGCCTAAAATCTTTTAATGAATAATTAAGACAAACAGCTTAAGCAATATATAAATATATTGGATGCATTAACTTTGTTACTTGCTGATAAACAAAGTTGAACTGAATATTCCTGTGTTTTGAAAATTAATTCTTAATGACCACTAATAGTCACAGGGCAATGATATGGTTTTCTCTGTACTGAAAGTCTGATCTCCTTCATGGAAAACACAGGGACTTTTACATCCCATTCCAGCTACTATTTGCCACAGCTCCTACACAAATTATCTTTACTCTGCCCTCCTCAGCCACCTCCAGCTGATGAGAACCTTAGACACGCCCCATGTTACCCCTGACTGGGTTTACGACCCAACACTCGGTACTTCTGAGTTTCTCTTCTTCATGCTCTTCCCATCCAGATCATTCAGATTTTCCCTACACATATCTGAATCCAGTTCTACAGTGATTATTCTCTCTGGACTTTAAATGGACATTTTGATTAGCATAAACTGGTTTTATGGTTTAAGGTCAGTAATGAAAACCAGATAAAACTGGTTGTAAAAGAGCTCACTGAGGAAATCCAGCAGTAACATTCTCACTCTCTCTTATATTCCTTTCTGACACTGTTTTAGAATTCAGCCATGCTCTTCACCCACTTCACTGTTCTGTATTTAACAAGTCTTCTGTACTACAACCCTTCTGTACTGCACCTTCCTCCAGATCAACGACTCAGTGTTCTCCTCAAGGCCATGGGCAGCCAACTGAAAGGCTGAATTTCTGTTCAAATTGTAATTTGTCAATGATTCTGTTAAATCAGAGATTTCACTGTCTTGAGCCTCTGCTATACAAAAAAAACCAAAAAAAACCACCTACTTCCTCATGGAACAATCCAACAGAAGTTCAATTAGACTTTCATTAACATAAAGCTAATGAATTAAAATCTTATACCAAGTTATATCACTAAGTCTGCCTTTTTCCAGCGATATTTTCCTGAAATTGCAGATGTTTAAAGAGGCAAAATAACAAGTTTATCATCTTGCCCTGCTTGCAAATTTTCAGCATTAATATTCATCCTGCTAAGAGAACATTGCTCCCTGTGGACTTGCCAGGCACACTCGCTTGCAGCCCCAGATTTGAAGTCTTACCAGAGGGTGCTCCAATCCCAGTAAACATTAAAAAAGTATTCCATCACAGTCTCAACCACAAACAAGGCCAGGACAGTGGAAGTACGTCCTTTCCACTAACTGCAAAGCCAACCCAAATCCGTGCCCAAACCAGTAGGTACAAAAGAACTACACCAAGAATTACCTTTATATCGTCCTTTTCCACTCGCCACATTTTTACTCATTAAATGACTCTCTAGCTCTAGAAACTTGTAAAGAGTTTCCACACATCCAGAACCCCAGCTGCAGTAGGAGATGCAATTTGCACACCTGGAACAGCTGGCCAGATGTGCTACACACACAATGGGCGGTGCCAGACGTGTGTACTCTGTCTGAAGCACTAAGGAACCACTGTACCGGCACAGCAGCCCAGCCCTGCCCTGCTCAGGCACTTCAGACCAAGCAAACAGCAAGTTACACTTCGGTAATTCTCCCTGACTGTCCCATTTATCCCCCATTTTGAACATGCTTGAAGACAGCATCAAAACCACTCAAAAATACCCACAGCATTTGAAAGGCTTTGCCTCCCTACCTAATTGAGACCTCAATTGTTTTCTCTTCCTCCTCTCCAGTGTCAAAGTAATTTTAATTCATCTAGCATTTAAATATATGAACAGTAATTGATGATGCTACAACTTTGCTTCCAAGTGATCTTTTCAGCTAGGCTCTAACCGGAGAAATAGCCCATATGGATGACCAAGGAAATGGATGTAGGGCAGGAATGGGCATGTCAGAAGCCAACTGGTGCCCGTGCCTGTGACACCAGCTGTGTTGTGTGTTCCACTTACTGATCTCACCACTTAACGTGCCTGGAGGAAACCACATAGCTGAGGAAACGCCAGGAGATTTTGATTTCTGTTTTATCTCTCTTACATCTCACAGGTGTGGAAACTGGAAAATTTCATTTTCAATTTCATAGTCCCTTTCCCAGGACTTTGTGTATGCATAGTCAGGAAAATAAAGCCCAGCAAAATCTCTGCTTCTCAGCAGTGGGGCAACTTCCTGGCAAACCTGTGCAGCAGCTCAGGCTCTATTCTGGCCTCTCTTCTCTTGCTAGTACCACAGAGTTGTTGTAGTCCTGTTACACTGTATTAGAGGTATTTTCGTTTAAAAGGTGAGCGAGATTTTAGCTTTGGTGGGGAAAAAAGTTATATTCCAAGTTTTCGTGAAGGTGTTGCCAGCTACAGATTTTCTCTATTTTAACTTCTCTAGCTCGAGCTAGGTCACGACGCAAAAACATTTTTAGGAAACTCTTTGCACTTCCTGGGCTGTAAGAAAATGCTGCTCCGTGCTGTTTGGAACCACCTTTCTTCACATGATCAAATCGAATAAATTGCACTAATGTATGTAAAAAAGCAGCAGCAGCCTCTCTGAGAAAGATATCTTGCAAAGCTTAAAACATGCAGCAGCTGCTGAGCTGCTCCAGCATTAGCTGTTGCCACATCTAACTTTGGCAGAGATTAAAGATTGTAAAAGAAGGTAAAGTAGATGGTAAAACAGGTTTAGAAATATGAAGAGGTTATATTACTTTTTCCACTCACGAATTTATTCCAGTATTTGAATAGATTAGCATAGACCACAGCTATTGTGTTGGCCCATAAGCAGGCAGAAGATGAGGGAGTCATGTAAACTACCTGCCATGGGAAGTGAAATTTATTTAAGTCTTCAAAACATTTTACATGATTTCAACCAAACGTGACTGTCTCCGCTGGATGGTAATGAGAGCTCAGCTCCAGGGAGTGGCAGTTTTTGCACAGAAGGTGCTTTAGTAGGTAATTATATCCCTTCACCTGGCCTCCCTTTATTCTTAGGAATAAAGATTTATTTTTTTATTTGGGGCAAGGACAGCAGTAGTGTTGTTTCATTTGATGCTATGTAAAATGCATTTGCCATTTTCTGCTTTAAATAGGTGAATTCAAAAGGCCAACAGAAGCAAGTGAAGTGTTTTCAGTCTGTTGATCATTTTGAGACAAACTGGAAAACTGCCTGGATTCAACCTGATGGCAGATGTATTTATTCTCTGTTTGCTTGTTCCAACACAGCAAAACAGGAGTTGATGTGCTGCTTGCATTTCTGCCTGGGGGACTGAGGCTTTCTACTGTAGTCAATGGACCATCTACAAACAGAAAATTAATTTGGCAAGAGCTCGCTGATGTTGTGGCAATCAGAAGAGCATAGTCCATTCCGAAAGTAATTAATCCAGCCAACAGAGAAACAAAATATCAGTTGTTTGGAGCACAAGAACTTCGACACACGGAAAGCAGGAGAAACAAAGCTTTTTGAAAAGAGTTTAGCTGCAGAGGGACATGTTATGGTTCGGAAATGGTGCACACAAAAGAGCAGTTAACATTTTCAGTTATGGAGCAAGGCTGAAATGTCAGTGAAATAATGTGCACCTTACTTTGTTTAAAGCTGTTGTCTAGAAAAGTTCCATCTCTGTAGCTCCCCACAGACACGTGGTTCCCTGACAAAAGAGGCACGCTTCTTTGAAAAACCCAATTGAAAAAACTACTGCAATAATTTGCTTTCTCATGTCCATACTGGGGGATTTCCTTACTGCTAGTTTGAGGTCACCAAGAGGACAGGGAAGCTTTAGCTAAGACCGGCAGCACTTTCCATTTCTGTGTGTACCCATGACTTCATGCAACACATGCATCCCTGATGCCAAGATTTTTGCACATTTGAAACCCAGATTCACACAGCTGCCAGGAATTTCACTGGCAGGTTCTTACAGAAAGGGTGCACATCCTTAAAGCAAACACAGGTTTCAAAACCAGGCACCAATCATGCTAATTAAACATCCAGATCCCGAGGCTGAATTTGTTAAAGCAGTAGTGGGTCACTATTGGACAATGAGGTGAACAGCAGGAATGCTGATGGTTTTCCAGTCTAACAGAGGCAAGGTGGAACCTCAGCCCAAATTCTGTTCTATAAAATTTTCTTAGATCTGTTTTTAAAAATACATCTTGAATACAGCTATAAAAATAATTTTATCAAAAGGCTTGTAATTAGCATACACAAAACAATAGAAAACTGAATTATCAGAGAGAAAGGATGTGCATGGACAGCCTCCATGAGAGGGCTAGAAAAAAATAAGAGAAGCTGTTGATGTCTGTTGGCAGCTGTAACACCTGTAACCCGTAACACCACTACTGGGGATGATACATCATCAAATAAAGTTAAAATTCCATCTTACACTGTTGAGCTTTGCTAGAAAGACCATCTAATTTTTAAATGGAGCAAAAGTGAAAACTTTGAAACATAAATATGTTAATAAACATATTAGTATGTTTATTAATAAAGATGTTTTAGGGATTTTTTCCTTTTAGTGTCACACAGTACTGTGAATAAATATGGTCTCTGGTCTCTCACCATCAATGGAAAGTAATGCCAGAACACAAAGTTTTACTCTTTAAGACATAGCTTCATTCTCCAGAGAGGCGCTGACTAAAAATAACCTGTTGATCAAGCACAGATTTGCATTCAGCTTTTCTTTGCTAGGCTGTGAAGTGCACTTTGATGAAACTAGCAACTTAGAAGTTTTTAAATTAATTTATATACAAAGACAAGAGCATTTTCCCCAAAGGCAGATGCAGTGAGACACCATGAATTCATCAAGGGGCACTCTCTGTGTTCCTTACTCTATCCACTCCAGCTTTCTCATTACCCTCTGAAGACATGCATATCCTCTCTCATTAAAAAGTGGTAGAAAATTACATGTAACAGTCTAACTTCTAATGCAGAACTCACATCCAGCCAGCCAAGAGGAAGAGATTGCAAAGCTACTTTGGGAATAACAACAATTAAACCAACCTAACATTGATTCACCTTTTTGCAATGGAATTCATCACAACTGGATTAATGGCCACATAAGACTCGGAGTCAATCACTTAACAGGAGGCCAGAATCCACTAAAAGATGAGTATTCAGAGGTCAGGAAAACAGGAATCTCAACTTCTATCTCACATGCTGGCTAACGAATTCAAATTGTCTGTGAGGGTGTGAATCAGCACAGGCACAGATGCCCAGATCTGGCTTCTACTCAAGTAGAGGAAAATGCATTTACAGACAGCACATTTGTAAAGTAAGTGCACAGTATGTATACTAATTGTACAAACCCAAAATAACAGCACCTGAACCTGAGACAAGAGTGCACAGTTTAGGTGCCAGATTTCCTCATCACCCAAGGGCAAAGTGCCTGAAGAAAATGGTGCTGGCACTAAATAAGGTTATATTGCTCTTACTGAGTTGCTATTAGATGTGATCAAATGGCTGTGTGTCCAGTTATGAAACTCACATTTGTAATGCTTATAAATAAAAGAACATCTAAAATTTCCTATATTCTGTAATCACTTACAGAAATATATCAACACAGACATTCTGCCTGTAGATGCTCAGATACAGCTCTCTCTAAACTGAAGGGAAAAGCTCGAGCAGGCACACAGATATATACATAAATGCTTTATTGAGAAATACTTTGGTATGCAGACCCTAAAACAATAAGGTTCTAGTCCTGATAAGTATCTCAGCAGTGACTCAAGGGTTTGTCTTAGAGCAGAATCAAGTTTTGGCAATTAAGCAGCTCTACAATGTGTTGAACAAAACCTCACGTGTAATTTAAAAAGTACTATCAGTGCTGGAGTGAGGAAGAGAAAGGGGAATCCAAATTTCCTATTTTGTCTAAGCAGAGTCATGCACCTACTCGCTTTCCTCCTGCTGCAGAAAATTGCTGTCCATTCCAGGTTTTGGGTTTGGTTTTTTTTTTTGTATTCTACTCTCTAACAGACTGTCAAAAAGTAAAGACAACAAAAAGCTCAAAAAACAACAAACAGAAAAAAAAAAAAAACCAAACCAAACAAAGCAAACAAAAAAATCCCCATGAAAACGAAACCAAAATCAGACCTAAACACCCATACATCACAACTCCAAACTAACCAACATCCAGGCATTCCAGAGCAATCCATGAGTCAGGGAAGTGAGAAAGGATACAGCCATGAGTTTGTCAAACTACAACACTCGTCACAAAAAAAGAACAATAGAGTTGTGTAAGCAATTACTACAATTAGTAATAAGTGATCTGCTTAATGGGGGCCTTTGTACAAATACAGGCCTTCAGCCACCCCAGAAATGTCGAGAAACAGCATCAACAAATCTTAGGCAAAACCAAACTATCAGAAACCTACCCCACTTCTGTTGTGACCATTTCCAATTGGGATAATTTGGAATTTGAAAATTATCTGGACTGAATACAGAGAATAAACAATGCAGCAGAGAGGACAGGGCTTGCAAGCATCTGGGGTCTGTTTCTTTAATTTTTGCCTAGCTTTAAATATTAAACTTCTTGGCAAACAAACACTCTAATAAAAACAGGCTCCTCATTAAATCTTCCACGTGAATATTTTTTTTGAAAACCACTCCTCTTTCTAATCGATTCTACAAAAACTTATTCATACAAATCCTACCCCTAAAACATCCTAGCCTGGAAAAATGATATATTTTGTTAGAAAAATTGGAATTTATATTTTTAAAACTAACTACAGTTTAATTGTGAAAACCTTAAGCTTAGTCTTCTCTCTGCAACCATTTTATCAGGCAAAGAGAGAAGAAAATCATCCAAGCATGCTGCCAAGCAAATTAATATTTTTAATTAAAATTTTATCTTCTAAAAAATTGAGTGCTTATTAATGAATTCAAACATGTTTATGGGATGGATTTTGACTGTGCTCATTCGCTCTTTCTTGGCCGACGAGCAAATGAATCTAATACAAAATTAAAGTCTTCATTACTGGTGTGCCACGGCTCCCTCCTGCACAGGAGCACTTCTGGGGAAAGCTCATCTCAAGAGGGAAAACTGGTGTTTAAACCAAGCATGCTGAGTCCCAAAGCAGCCAGTGACAGCTCTCCTGGTGTCCACAGCATCTTGCTAATGGACACCAAAGCTCAAGAGTCCCTGTCCCAGCCAGCCAGGAAAAGAAACAGAGCTTCTCCCTTTCTCCAATACTTCACACACTGCCTCCTGTGGTAGACTTTAAAACGTTATTCTAACTTTTAAAATATCTTTGTTTTATTTGAACTTGACCTTTTTTTTTTTTTTTAATATGCTCCCTCTAATTTGTCATTACTCATGGCGGGGTGGGGGGAAGTGAAATTCCTTCTACTTGTAACACAGACATTTGGACAGCTCCTGGCATGAGTAAGTATGGCCACAACAGAGATACTACTTGGTCCTAGAGCTGCATGGGAAATATTTCAGCTTCATCTGCCTTCCTGAAATGATCAGCCACAACCTGACCAGGAAAAAATACTTGAGCAGCAGCTAGAACTTCATTGCTTTGTACAGAGCTTTCAACACCTTCCCATCTAGGAAACTAAACAAAAGCACAGACTCCAAAATACACAGATGGAAACAGGGTTCCCTAAACAAAGCAATTTTGGGGAGGGGATGGTGTTTGTGTGGGGGATTTTGTTTGGTTTTGGTTGGTTGTTTTGGGGGGGGGGGAGGTTTGTGGGTCATTTTTGTTTGTTTGTTTTGGGGTTTTTTTGCGTTATTTTTTTTGTTTTTTCATACTTATGGATTTAAGGTCAAGCTTCCCAAAGTGCCCCAAAAAATTTAAAACAATTACTGAGGGAAAAACTTCCTTTAACCTACTATTGAATTAACAGGTCATTTCCAAAAGCCAGCCTCACTATTACCCACCAATCTATCATCTCCACAGCAAGGCAGAAATGTACCAAATGAGCATCTAATCATTCCACGCTGCCAGAGGCCCTGGTCATCCCACTCAAGGTTACAATTTCTCACCTCGGAATGAATAATGGATGGCAGTGGGTGCAGAAGGAGTTGGCAGGCAGAAGCACAGCAGCTACGGAGGTCTGTCGTAATCTGCTGTAGCCATGAGACAAACTCCAGTTTCTCAAGACTGGAACAGATAACATCAGAGTTGTATATCTGGCAAGAGATTTCACTTCTTTCTTCTCCTTGAAAACCTAAGGTACAGTTTGTATCTGGCAACTGAATGGAGTGGGGGCATCCCCTGTCCCAAGAGTAATCTGGGACCTGACACAGAAAAAAAGCACCCTTCCACATCAACAATGCAAATAATATTAAATAATCACACGGGATTGCACAAAATAATAACACGAAATTCAAACCTTTGGTCAGATTTCCAGTAGCTCAAGAAGCTCAATAACTGCAACGTAGAAATTGTTTCTTCAATTATACCCAAAGAAGCCATAATATATCAAAAGAAAAATCCCTATCCAAAAAGGTCTTGGATATAAATAGGAAGTATTTCAGCAAAATGATAGGTAGTATATTATAACTGGTTTTCTTAGTCTCTATTTTTTTGGACTTAGCTTATTTGGCTTTATTTTAACTCACCTCTTAACTTTTTGTTAGAGTTTGAGGAACTTGCTCCTTTCACAAAGATGTAAAATCTTTGTATTCAATTCTGTGGCAGGCACCTACAGAGTATTCAATCTTTTTCACTTTCAGCAGAAGAAGGACCATACCAATATTGCCAAAGAAACAATGCTAAACTAAAGATACTATCTAGGTTTAGAAAAAATAATATGAAGCAATGAACACCTCAAAACCTGAATTTAATTGGCAAGTGCACCTCAGCAACTAGGAAGGATGTATTTTCAGTTTCCATCTCTTACAATTTAAAAGCATCCCCAAGAGCAAGCAGAGGCTGTTTTATATTTCAGGTACCTACCCAGATCATTAATAGTGTTGTGAAGATCAATACTTGTGAAATCACATAAGGTTTGATTCCCTCCTCGATTCCTCTGAAGCAGAGTCACTACAATAATTCTGATGCACAACAAAGAGGAGAACACAATGTTAACTCTGGCTCTATACCTTCAGGTAACTGAATCCTGTACAAAATAAATTCACTACAGCTGTTTCTCCAAGTTCACAAAGCATCTGGTGGTTGTCTTTTCTCTCATACCACCAGTTTTTAAGCACCCGATCCAAATCCCACATAAGTCAACGGAGCTCCTTCTGTTTACATCAACAGACTCGGAGTGGAAGTCCAAGTCAGATTCTCAGTTATCTCTGCAGACAAGTACAGAGCTTAGCCAGGAAAAAAATAATTTCTTTCCTCATGAATTCAGGTCAGTGGAAAAACTGCAAGACTGCTGATAGATTATTTTTCTCCTTCTAATTCACTCCAGCTTTCTTTAGCCCAACAGAAAACCCTCGGCACAGGCAATGGATGTGCGCACTGAAACCCCAGAAGAAATCAAAACAAGGCAGTGAGCCGTCTCTGAACTTAGTTCTGCTACACGGTTCTGAGCAAGGTAAAGCCTCTCAGAACCATATAAAGCAAGGTAAATTCAGAGAGTGACATAGGTAAAAAAAGTTTTAAAGAAGAACAAAAACCCCTGTGTTTCCGGAGAGCACCCCATCAAATAAATGAGAAGGGTCTGGTGAAAGCTCTCTCCCCAACATGATTTAGATTGACAGAATCTCCAGACTTTTTTTTTTTTTTCCCCAATCATACTTTACTAATAGTTTCCTACTTACTTTAGACACACAAAAGCCAAGAGCAGTGTAAAAAAACTACATAGATGAGACACACACAAACTCCTCTTCTAAACCATACAAATACTGACTAAAAAACCCTCTGTGCTAACAACATCCAATTTCATACGCAGAGAATTCACACCTCAAACCCCACATTTCTGATTATTTTTTTTTTTAAATAGAGTGTCTTCAGGTAGTTATGTATCAAACAACTCTCATGCTCAAACCAACCTTGAAATGAGGCACAGAGCTAAGTAAAACAGAACAGGCAAGAGTAAAAAAAAAAAAAAAAATAAAGAGTAAAACAAACAGTGACGGTAACAGGTAGGAGTACAATATTAGTACAAAAACAACCCAAACAAAATCCTCATTGGTGTACATTTGTTCCATTTCTGAACTATCTTGGTTCCATACAGCCTTACTTTGCTCGCAGGTGTTTATTTTTGCCTTTGTTTTATTCTCTCTCAAAAATTAAATCTTTTCCAAGAAGCACACAGAAATGCTCTCCAAAATTAAACTTGATGGATGAAACGGATCAAAGTGATGATGTTGTGCGAGGAGAAAGTAGGTTTGACAACTTGTGAAACAAAAGGTGACATCTAGGGAAGTGATGCAGTAGCAAATTTAGGTGACTTAATAAAAGAATATACCATGTTTTGAGAAATCGTTTTAAGAGGAAAGAAGCAGGTGGTGTCAGCAATGCCAATTTACTGTGAGCATCCTGTGCTTTTCAGTATGCCAGTGCCTTACCACCAGCAAAAGCATCCAGATAAAGAGCAAATAGTATTGTGGAATATAAACCAGGCATGACAATTTTATAATAAAACTAAAAATAAAGAATGCATTAGGAAGAAAAGTGAAACACCAGGAAAATAGAACACTTAATATATGGAGCACTCATATTATGGTCAAATCCATAATATTTTCTGCATTTTTGAGGTTAATTTATAGTTTTCTAATAAGCCCACAGCTTTCAATACAACACCTGCAGAAACTCCCACAAAATTGTCCACACACAAACCTCAAATTAGCAAAAAAAAAAGATAGGTTTCAGTCACCTAAAAATCCAGGTTTAAGCTAGTCTTAAGCCAGTTAAAAAATGGACACTAACAACTGAACTTACACCTGCACATGGAAGGAATTTCACCTTGACATAAGTGTCCTCAGACGAAGCCCCAGCCTTCACAGTTTAAAGGAGGTGACTGAGCAGGATGGTGAACACTGAATTGGATTGAGGCAAACACAAATGCACCGAGAGGCAAAGAACACACCTTTGTGATGTTGTCTCAACTTTTTTCACTGTTCTGCCACAAAAGCTACTGAATCAACATGCCTCATGTAAGATAAAACCAGTCAACCATTTAATGAATAGCAATTAAAAATTACAAGATCAATGGCTAGGTATATCCAGTCAATCCTATCCCTGCATGGAAATGAATAAACCCACTCAAAAGGAAACCTCAGCTCCATCCACCTGGTTCCCTTTGGGACCCAGTGCAGCAGTCAACAGTGACTTACTATTGATTAATCCTTCCGAACAATTATCACAACAACAGTTTGGGAAAAGCTAAACATCTAGGAAATATAAATTGCTTGTGGGAGTTTTGGATCCTCTAAAGCTGTCTGCTGTTACCTGTCTTCCAGCACTTACAAGACCCAAATCATAACAGCAGAGATGATGCATGCTGCATTTGTCTTGCATCTTACTTTTCTACAACTAGCACAGTGATTTGTTGCCATTACTGATTGACCCTCTAAGGAAGGAAAAAGCCACAGACACCGCCAGTTGTTTGGTCCATGTATCTAAGGAACATTACTGTGATTTGTATGTTTCCTTTTATTGGAAAAGCGCCTGCTGAATATGCACTACAAAGACATAATGCATATTTACTTACTCCTCCAACAAATTAATAGTCAGCACTTTACCAGGCCTTTTAGGTCTTGGCTGGCTCTCCTTCGAGATAAATTGCTGTATATTAGCACAGACTTGCTGAGTTTTCCAAACAAGAGGGAAAATTTCTCGTTTGTCAACAAAGCTCCCTCTGAAGTACTCGCACCAGCTTCTGACTCAAATTGCAAGTGCAGGCAATTTCTCACATATCTTCTCGATGCTTGTCACTCCCCAAGTTTTTTTAGGAACTCAAAGTAAATATGCCCAAAGCAAAGAGAATTAAAGGAGACACGTGGGAGCACATGCTGAACACCAGAAATCAGTCGGAAGGAAAAACATCAGCAGTCAGAAGAAATACTGACTGCTAGGAGACCTGCGGCAAATGAAACAAGGAAAGGAAAATCTGACCAAGACATAATAAACCATGCAAGGCAGAAGAAAAAAAGGTGGATGGAGAGGTGGTATTTCAGAGAATCTGACATGAAGAGATATAGAAATGTTCAGAAATGGAAGATAAAGGTTGAATGATTTTAATTATATATGTATAATTAATTATGTGTATTAATGAATAATAACAGAGACAATCATTGCATAGGAATGAAGAGGAGACATGCCCCATCTATTTACATTTCACAACGCAACTCCAATCTATTACTTTTGCACACCTCAAATTCAACCCATTTTTGACACTTCAACAATGATTCTTAGGAAATGTTTTAAAAATAAACTTGAGCAGTACAGATTTACCACATGTGACGTTTTTCTATGATAAACCTGAGTTCCTTTTCTACATGCTACCAACAGGGAGCAAATCTAAATCTATACATTTCACGATATACCCCATTGCAGGGGTCTATAGCTTTGCTAGAATCACACCATTCAGGTAACCCAGACTAATGGAAAAAGGAAGGGGAGCAGAGCTTGAGATGTTGTGGAGCAATAGTGACAGAGAAGGGACTATGTAAAGATATTGCTCTCTCCCATTAGCCACCCTGAAGTCATATCCCCTTTTCTGGGGTTGCTCAGATGTAGGGAGGCTTCTGGGTTGTCTTAGGTTGCAATGCAATGTATAACCAAAAGTATGTATTCTATTGCCAGCTGTTAAAACCAGGTGGGGCAGTGTTTCTTTTTCTCTTCCATGACCCATCCTCCCTCCAGGGAATATCTTCTGTTAATGGGTCACCAAGGTGCACAGCATGGCTGATACAATTACATCATCCCATTGGGAGATGCTCCACCAGCAGGAGGAGCCTAGCATTCCTACCTGGATAAAAATCTGAGATGCAGAACACCAGAGCAGCCTGTTTGCACTAGATTCCCAGAGGAAAACTGGACCCATCTCACCACCACTGGACCTTCAGAGGAAAACTGCACCCTTCTACAGGATCATTGCTCTAACAGAACCACATCTGTCACTCCAGGAGGACTGCAGCCACCATTTAATTGGACTGCTACCAACACTTTGACTTTGACAACAGCGTGTCAGGTTGTATTCTGATTCTGTCAGTGGTTTGTTGTTGTTTTTTGTTTGTTTGGTTGGTTGGTTGTTTTTTAGTACTAGTGCATTTTTATTTTCATTTTCCCAGTAAAGAGCTGTTATTCCTATTCCCATATCTTTGCCTGACAGACTCTTAATTTCAAAATTATAATAATTCAGAGAGAAGGGGGTTACATTTTCCATTTCAAGGGAGGCTCCTGTCTTCCTTAGCAGACACCTGTCTTTCCAAACCAAGACATGGTTCCCTTTGGCTTCTGTTCTGGGTCAGAGACAAGTAAAGCTCTCTGTGAGGGCCATAAATAACACTGGGGGAAATGGAGTGAGGGGGGTGGGGTTGTTCACAGCAGTGATGCCACCATCCCACTTCCCTATCAAACTGGGATCTACTGTACTCTATCATATAAAACATTACTATTTATTTAGAAATACACAAATGTTTAGCTTCAACAAGCAGAATTCCTGATGCTCCATTTTACATTTTCTAGTCTGTTCTAATATTATGTAATATCAAGAAAATCATTACATTAGAAACTATGCTTTCACATTTTTGCTCCAAATTGTTTCTCTTCAGTAATTTCTAATCTGATGCTTCAAGGATGAAATGAGCCATATTAAATGTCTATACGTGTCTAGTATAGACAAGATGTTTCCAGATGCTCAGATAAACAAACTTAACTCCCTGCACTCACAACTGGCACAAGTGCTGCATCTTTCTCTGAAGCACGGATTATTTTGTCTGAGGAAAAAAAAGGGAACTTTTCCAAGAACTAAAACTTGCTGAAGTCAGACTACTTTTTGCTGATGAAGTTTGGGGGGTTACTTTGCTGTTGTCCCACACCAACCCCACATTTTCTTCTGTTTTCAACATATCAATGCCTAAGTATGATACCTCCAAAAACAACTGCAACTAATAATTCCCTATAACAATTATACAGTGGAGCAGAAAAATAAAAAATTGAAAGTCCATCAATTATGTTATTTTATATGCATATTTATTTGGTGAATGGAAGATGAAAGAGTCCACACTCATTCCATTTGCTTCTTGTGCTAACTTTGAAGGTGTTTTCCCAGCAGGATCAGAAAGCACCCAGCGCAGAAGGATCATTCTGGACTTGGCACCCTGAAACTCCATTAGGAACAACATACTAGTTAAGTCAGAAAACTTTAAAAAGGTTTCCAAAATATTATAATACTTCACAAACTCTGAGGTCCACTTTCAATCACCTTCTTAATACATGTGCAGCTCTAACACAAAGACTAAAAACACACCTGTATGGAAACCCCTAAAATAAATGCACCACATTGAAAAAAACCTACAAAGCCAGCAGAGATTGGTTTCCTGTATGAGACACAGCTCACGTTTTATTTGTTTTGCACTTGGTCCTGTCATGAAGCTCAGGGTCTTCAGGGTGGTATACGTGGTTTCTACTAAAGTCCAAGTTTCAACCTTTATCTGCATCCCAACATATCACTAAAGTTCCACATAATTCATCTTGCTGTAAACACACAAGCAGATCTAGCTAGAAAAAAGTGGCATGATGTAAGTATAAGCTCCTTTTTGAAATAACACACTGAAAAGCTTTAAAGGGAGGTCAGCACAAACATATCACATTGTTTTCCACTGGCAAGCAGAAAAAAATTGTAGACATCCATCCTCTGATGGATGTGACAAAGTGAAGCTAGAAAACACATGACTGCATTTAGACATAGGTCTGGGAATGCCTATTCCCTTGTCATTCATTAACAGAGGGATTTCTCTGTTTTGCTAGAATTTTGGTTTTCACTTTGCAAAAGCTGATGGGTTTTGTTCGGGTTTTTTGTTTGTTTTGTTTTTGTTTGGGGTTGTGGTTTGTTTTGTTTGGTTTTAGGGTTTTTTTCGGTTTTTTTTTTTTGGTAGGAGAGGGTGTTATTTGCTTTGTTGGGCTTTCTCGGGGTTTTGGGGGGTGGGGGAGATTGGTTTTTGTTACAGTGGTTTTTTTGCTTGCTTTTTGGGGGGAAAGTTGGCCTTTTTTTTGTTTTTGCCCTCATTTTTTTCAACATTTTAAATTATTTCTTTCTACACAACAGCATTTATGAGCACCTGTTTCAAAACATGGTTTCTGAAATTTCTGCATTTTTTACCAACCATGAGTGGCAGCTTGGATGTAACCTCTTTCCGAACTGGGTGTAACAGTTGATTCCTCAAATTGAAATCAGCAAATACAGTTAAAAAATACAGGTCAATTGCTTTTAGGCAAGTTATGAAGTAAATGTAGAAATAAAATCAAATGAGATAACCTACTGCATCTTAATTACTAGCAATATTCTCTCTTGCTTATGAGAATCTAAATATTCATTAATTCTGAGCAATTAACAATAATGAAATGAAAGCCTGTGATGCTGAAGTTTGGAATTAGGTATGTCAGAAAAAGATGCATGAATTGACTCCTTCACATTTTCCATCAAGAGCCCTTCAGGAGCACCATGGTGACAAATTATTTACTATAAATGCATACAGATCAGGGTAGGGAAGTCAGAAGAAGATGCTGAAGCAAATGTTTATTGTAGACATGGGGGGCTGACAACACCTTTTACATCTCAGTACTCCATGAAGCTGTGTTCAGTTCAATACACAAATATTCAACTCTCCATCCCGTGTGTTCAGGGCTGTTAATACAGTACCACAACACAACAGCTGTGTCAATCTACCCCAAAACACAGCAGAAAAAAGAAAACTACCCAAGAGTCATTTGCTTATATATCCTATGTAAGACAAACAAACCTCTGAATCTTACCTGCATAAATTCCCCATTACTTGGGTCTGTTTGAACAGTAAAATATTATTGTGCCTTCAAAATTACCAGTAAATGCAAATACAGACTAGAAAGAGGCTTCTGCAGTTTTAAAACAAGGTGTAACCCAGTCCTTCATAAACATATGTATTCAGTCACAAGTGACGTAACAGATTCTGAATTTATGATTCAGGATCATAGATTTTCACATCTGGTATTGCATAAAGCCACAAAATAAGGAAAAAGAAAATCAGAACCAAAACACGGTGCATGGTCTAGCCTTTCCTCAATCTGCCTTATAATAAGAAATCTGATATGCCTTCGAGCAGCTTTCTTTCCCAATAAATTAACACAACTTCATAGAAGATCTTCATGTTTTTTATTGTTATATGGACTAAATAACTGAAACTTAGGTATGTGATTATCCAATTTTACCCCCAGAACCATCTCACCTGCACGAGAACTATTTTATCCAATGTTGACATTAAGCATACAACAATGCTAAAAACATTAAAACTTCTAAATTTCTGCTGACAATGTACTGGAGCTACTTTTATAACTTAGTGTAACTAATAAGAGCACTAATGAGAAGTCCCCAAGGAGACGTCAAGGAATAATTTCAAAGTTGAACACAGAGAATAACCAATCTCTTTTCCTAATCATCAGAGGCACCTCTACATCTACACAAAGACTTATTATGTTTTATTTGACTTGAAGGTTAATTAGAAAGTAGGTTACCAAGGGCAAAAGGTTCTGGAGGTATAATTTTTCTCTTAGCTTTCAGATATGATCTATAGTAGAGCCTAATCAAGAAACGTTGCAAATAGGAAAAAGCATTCTTTACAAATTCTGTGGAGAGGCCACCCCTCTGATTCAGGCCACTTTTACAGATAGAGGAAGATGTCACATTCATCAAGTTTATCACTTAGTAAGTGTTCTAAATCATTGAATCAGACGCCTCTTCATGATCTTAATTTTCTAAAAGTCCTAATGAAGATTTAGGTAATACTCTTCTGGTTCCAAGTGACTACAGCTCCTCCATAACCACAGGCTTTTGCTTACTGAGCCTGATACTTGGTGGCTTCTTCCAGGCAACACACAAAATCTTGAGTAGTAAGAGTCTGTCTTATCTCTTCTACTTCCACATTCCCAAGAGAGAACACCCAAGAAGGCTGCTTTGCTTCTCTGGACATTTTCCTGCCTTTGTGCTCAATCATTTTCTGGGTCAGGTCTTTTGATAATTTGAAAGCATAAAACATGTGCATGTCTGAGCTGACTCTTTGCCACACTGTATAAATAACACAGAAGGAAGTACAATCCTGCATTTTCTTATCAAATTAGACTTTAGCAATCAGTTTAAAGTTTGAAAAATACACAACATCTACTCCAGGACAGACAGTTGAAATGTTATAACTTATATTTTTCAAGGTACCTTAGAAATTAATTTGTTGAATTAATTATTGATCACTTTGAAGCATAAAAGCTAAGTTAGTCCTTAAATTATTTACTACACTATTCTTCTAGAATTTTGTTTCAGAATTCTAGCCAAGATAAGTTAGAAAATTTTGGTTATTTCAATTATATAATATTGGAATTAAGTACTAGCTAAAATGCAAATAACATGATGAGCCAAGCTCATGCTGCAGTGCAAGATAAAATTCACCAGTAAAAGCAAAACTTTAAATTAACGCACCCCCCTCACTCCTACCCCATTCTTTACACTGGCATACAGAAGCCACCAAAGCAACTTTAAAGCACATTAGAAGAAGTCCCTGAAATCACTAGGTGTTGTCTAAATTTTCCATCCTTTGGCATGTGGTAGATTTGTCTGCTGGGTTGCACAGAGCCCCAGATAGCTGACTGCCAAAAGGGTCAAAGAGATAATGGATGTTATTCATCCAGAAACCTGCTAAGTCACAGACAAAAACGAAAACCAAAGTAAACGAAGTTTTCTCTGCAGGGATGTTGTCTTCTCTTCTGTTCCTGCCCATCCATGTATCTGAACCAAACCCCTTTTACCTCAGGGCAATGTGTTATTGAAGCGAGAGCAATGTGCAGTTTGAAAGCTATGGAACTGCTCCAGACAAGCCTGATTGGCTCAAACTTTTTAGAGACACAAATTTTGAAGCCCACAAGACTGGAGGTTTACTTCAGTTTGAAAGCTCGCTTAGAGAGGACTGTTGCAATCCTGGTGGCAACTACTGTGACCTGGGAAATCTGTTGAGCTGGTTTCTGAAACTGGCCAAATAGTTGTATGTTCTCCTCTCTCTGCCCTTCCCCCATCTTGTTTTTTTGGGGGCTTTGTTGTGTGTGTGTGTTTTTGTTTGTTTGGGGTTTTGTTTGTTTTTATTTTGGTTTTGTTTTGGGTTTTTTTTAGATTATAATCCACATGTTTCTCAATTACTATGCAGTGGAAAATGCAACATTCCCATGGAAAAGTTAGCTTAAAACTGTATCACTGAAAATTCCATATGAATTGGACATTGCTGCTGTACAGGAACACTGTACAGGAACATCTGGCCTAAAACCCCATCTCTGAACTCCACTGATGCTCCACCAAGAGCAATTTCCAACTGGCCTGCACCAAACACCAAGAAGAAACCAGTGGTCACTGTTCAGCACAACAGGGTTTACCAGAACAGAACAAACCTAACTGCAAAAGAAATAATCAAAAATAAGTGTAGTTGTACTGTGTTTCTCTTTGCTTTACTAATTCCTGCTCACCATCAGCTTTTTACTAAGTACCAGTCAGTCTCATACAGAAAAATCTTGAACAGTTTAGGGTTTTCATCTTTGGGTTCCTTTTTCTTCCCCTTTTGTCCCTGGAACAGTGAAGGCACAAAAGCAAAGATTCAGGTCCCTTAACAAGGGCCAAAGACTCATTCCACTGATGGAGTAACTGCAGTTACTACTACTTTCATCGGTATTGATTTCTTTCCAAAACCCTTTTAAAACTGTATCACCTCTTAGTGCACAGACCCAACAACATTTTTCAGATACCAGTGTGAAATTGCAGAATGTGTCCAAGAGAGTATTAAAGGAGCAGTTCAAGTTAAAAGTGCTATCACAATTCTTTTATAATTATGTAACTATGCTTAAATGGAATTTCAGATTACCTTTTTCCAACTAATCCTCAGTTAAATTTAAATGCTTTTATCAGTTTTGATTTATTTTTTCTGTTTTGTTGATTGGGGGGTTTTGTGGGTGGGATTTTTTGGGGGGTTTTATTTTACTGGGAGTTCATCTGGTTTTGGGTGTTTCTTTGTTGGGCTTTTTCTGTCTTTGTTGGTTTGGTGTTTTTTTAATTTTGTTCTGGTATTTTGGTTTTGTTTCTTTTAGGATTTGGGGGGGGGGGGGGCGGGATTTTTTATTTCCTTTGGTTTTATGGGTTTATGTTTTCAGAGGGGTTTTTTGGGTGGGTTTTTTTGTTTGTTTGTTTTAGGGGATCCTGAGGAGGTTTTGGTTAGTTTTTATTTCCTTTGGGGTTTTTTGTTTGTTCGGGGGTTTCAGTTTGTTTCTTTGTTTTATTTGGGATTTTTTGTTTGGTTTGGCTCTTGTTTCTTTTGTTTTGAGGGTGGGGATTTTTTTTGTTTGGCTCGGTTTTTTCAGGGGGTGGTTGTTCCTTTGGGGAGGGTTTGTTTTGTTTTGTTTTTTGGGGTTTTTTTTACAATCCTTTGACAAGCAATTAACAAAAACAGGGACTCATGAATATTATTGTAAAATTCTGGTCCTGCATTCACAGGTTTAAGACCAAGGTGATTCTAGTCAAAGTACCAGTGACTAAAATCCAAAGCTTAGTTTTCCCATACTTGTGTTGGCAGCAGCTAAACTATATGTATTTGTGTATATAATAATCCACACCTACATCATACAACCATCCAAAAAGACTGATATCACTTTGAATATTGGTTTTCCTTTTACTCCGCAAAGATAGTTAATGGGTATAATTACTTAGCCTTTCTGAAAGACAACATGTTTTTATATTATTCAAGGATGGAGTATCTCATGCTTCAACCTACCACTGATCTTGAGAAGTCTCACAAAAGTAGTATTATTTACTACAGTTTCTAAGCAGTGGACAAATAGCTTCTATTTGCTCTTCACAGACCTAATTACTGCAGAAATACTGGATTCACAAACAGCTTAGGAATACAATATTTTTCTTTTACTCCCCAGAAGTATAATGTTTTCATCTTGTCTAAGTTTCACAGCTAAAATAATACCCAGAATCAGGGCACAATATTGCAATGGAGTTGTGAGCCATGCCACGTAGTGCTGCTCTGGGCATTGGTACCAGCTAGACATTCGTGCATTCATTACAGAAGATACAGAACACTTTTAGCCAACAGTCAACACACCTTTAGGTCAGCACTAGTTTTCTGGAATTCTTCATTAACTGCAGAATTTCAGACATTCTTATAGTAGTTCCAGTAAAATTGGCCCACACTTGTCCAGAAATAGATGTTTCTCATGTTTTTTGCTATAGTTATCCAAGCCAAAACAATTTACATAAAACACAAGGAATAGCAAAAAATTCCACAAAACCCCCCAAAAGAACCCCAGACACACGCTCAAGACACACACAAAAAAGGAAACCTGCCTATTTAGTAAATTAAAATTCAAAATATACCTAAAGAGCCTGTATTTACATATTCACCACCTCTTTCTCATCTTCATGCTCTCTCCTCCAAAAGCCTAGGGATGAGAGCTAGTGGAGGGAGTAATACCCACAAAGTTTCCTTTCAAATGCATTTCTCCTGCACTTCTGCTTATGTACTGCATATATTGCTTGTGTACATATACAAAAGTTCCCAACCCATTTCCATGATCACTGTAAAATCCAGTCCATAAACTACACTCCAATGAGGTATCAAGTTGGCAAAACAGCAAAAATAAATATAAATGTGTGAAATGGAAGTATCTGTACCTATCCGAGTGCCAGTCCTTCCTACTGATCTGCAAACACAGTACTGGAGCAGTCTTTATTCCTTGTTCATGGCTGGCTGTCTAAAAATTGCTATGGCAATCCTTTAAGCCCTACAAAAGCATCAGCCTTAATGTTTATGTTGCAGACAGCTTTTCATTATGTGCAATGTGTATTACTTAAAATCTCTGCATACCTAATACCTGTCCCAAAATCAGAGTCGCTGAAGTAATTGGAAAAGATGCTGCAGCCAAACAACGTATTTCAGAACTGCAGTGTATATTGTCTCATTTTCCTCACATGGCAAAAAAATAGATGAGAAGTAACAATCTAATCTTGATGACGAGACTGATTGGTTCAAGAATATTAGCAATAAAAAACCAGCGTTAACAGCAACAGCTTCCCAGGGCTGGATTCTTTCTGTAGTGACAAGAGCACCACCTATAGACCTACAAAGTCACCCTTTCATCGTGCTTGACCTTAAAGCACAGTTTAGCTTCTAGTCTTGAATAAGTGTAAGAAGTTTCAGCTGTCACCAGGTATTTCTTAAAAGTGGCAGAGTAATTTTAAAGAATTTGTATCAGTTAAGGGTATGGTCTAATTTCCTTAAAAGCAGTCACACTTTCAGAATATGAGGTCTAGCAAAAAACATCTAGCTTGAAAGGGACTTCCCACATCACTGCATTTTAGGGTTCCTTAAAGGCCAAACACACACAGAGCAGTCAATACATAGTGAGACACAGTTACCTGGATGAGTGGGTGTGGAAGCAGCAAAAAGGCTGGCTGATGTTCAGTGGGCTGGAACATCCCTGCACTCCGTTTTGGCAGTTTCACGTGCCCTCGAGATGCAGAGTAAATGCATTACTGCCAAGGTCTCTCATCCCAACAGTTTCACTGGGGCTGCACTGCTCACACAAAAGGTTCAGTCCCCAGGGACTTGTCAACATCTGCCCCAGCCTTGGCCTAATGATAAATACATTGGTAGCTGATAACACTTCGACTTGACAGGATGTTAAAAATGTTCTGCTAATATGAGAGAACTGAATCAGTACAAGTCAGCTCACTTTCCTTAAAATGCCAGTCTTTCCACTTTATAAAAGCAAGAACAGAATTTTCTAATTCTACAATATATATAAAGAGACCACATGGCTTTAAAGGTTAATTTACATTAAAGAAGAATGGCAAAGAAAAAAATCAAATTTTTCTAATAATCCAAAGAGCGGACAAACCCGATTAACAGTGACTTATTCCTAATCACTGAAGCAACTTCCCAATTGGAAAAAGCTAAAACTAAACCAGAACAGAGCACTCTTCAGAAAAATAATTACTTGTGTCTTTTTTCTAAAAAAAATTATTTTTAAAGAGTTACATTACAAGTAGCAGTAGGCCTAGGCAAGCTCCAGTTTCATTTTGTGCCTGTTTGCAGGAGTGTGTAACATCTGTCCCAATACACTCTACATTTACATTCACGCCATCTAACATAGCATGAACTTTCCCCATCTCAGCTGCATGTCATGATAGGATATAAGAGGAAAAACTCTTGGATCATCTGTCTTTTCCCTGTCAAAATAGTGTGATATTAACAACAAAAAAAGGCTGATTCTTTGCTTAGTTACTAAAAAAGAAACATGAAATTCTCTGTTTTTCTTGATTTGAAAGCACAAACTAAAACAAACAAACAAAACAACAAACAAAAACAAAAAACCAAACCAAAACAAAAAACCACACACACACAAAAAACAAACAAAAAAACCAAACCAACAAACAAACAAAAAACACACAAAAAACCCCACTGGATTTGCTCCATTTTTTTTAATCATCTGTCATATAAGTCACCTCACTAAGAACAACCAAACTTCTTACGTGCAAATTTTAGGCAAAGAGATTTGTAAAGCTACAGCAATTAGTGCTAGAGTTACTCAGTTCTTATCTGAAGTGATGAACAAAACATAAGGGGTTTGGCAGTCAGACTCACAGCAGTGTAAACCAGCTTCCCTGGTTTATTTCACTAGGATTAAAAGGTTCTGTTTCATGTACTCTGAATACAGTCCTTTAAATCATCAGTGCTCATTCACTGCAGTTCAATACTGCACGTGACCAAAACAAGGATCCATACTTAGCTACAAAGCCTTCCTTAGAAGCCTGAGCTTGAGAATCAATTAGAAAATAGCTGGCCAAGGAAACTAGGAAAACTGGCTGGATCCTAAAGGATATAACAGTAATGGTTAACTGTATGGAGAGCCTGCTACTGGGAAATCATAAGGAACATTTAGGAAAAAAAAAAAAAAAGGAATTTTCACACAACCCTGAGAACAATACTCAGTGATTCAGCCAGAAATCAATCAAGATCAGGATTGTCTTTCACCCATAAGCACCTCAAGATGCTTTAGCAAATGCACAGATGTTGAATTCTGGTCACTGCTGAAGAGTTCCAAGACAACGACCTCAGTAGATGGAAAGTGCAGAAAAGTAGACCAAACAGAGAACTGTCATACATGCAAGTCCCTACACACAATCACATTACTTTGTTGTAGAAGATAGAAGACTTCAGACATTATAACCAGAACAGAGGAATATCAAAAGAAAAGATGATCTCTTGGCCTAGAAGACAGCATCAACACACCAGGAAGATGTCCAGATTCCTAAGTTAAAAGTAATTTTTTAAAGAAATGAAAGAGCAGCTTTTCAGATACTTTACAAAGCTCCTGAACCTTCTGAAAAAGGGAATTATCACTGGCACATTTACCTGGAGCAGTGACCTCTCAGGTATGCAAAGACTCTTCATAGCACAGCAGCTATAGCCCTAAACAATTGAAAGCAGCAAAGTTTGAAAGTTGAAAATCAGGAAGCTGAATTGCAGCTGATATGGATAAAATTACTGGTTTGGGAAGTCACCCTCACAGCAGCAATCCCGCCAGGGACGAGCAGGAAAGCAGGAATTTGCCAAAGGCAGAACTCTGGAGTTATGAAATGATGGGATTCTGTCTGGGAGTGTCAATTATACGAAACAGTGGGGCAGGGGATGTCACACGGATGGTTATGCAGAAAGAATGTCAAAGACCTAGAGGTGGCCTGAAGCTGAAATGCCAGACAAGTTCCTGCCAAGGAGCCATGATTCCTACACAGAATAGTTGCAGGATTCTTCACAGCTAGAATCAAGCTGCTACTGCACTCATGTGCCCTGTAAAAATTGAGGCAATTCAAGCCATTCTCTTACACTACTGTATTAGACTTTGAACTGGTGCAATACAATTTATTATTTAACAGCAATTTAACTTTGCAGAGTCTTTCATTAACTTAAGGACATAACTATGTTACTAGATGTAACTACTGAAGAATTCACAACGAGAGGCCATGGGTGAACGCACTGAGGTTGCAGTTGTAAGAAAACACCAGTCTTCTGATTTGTTTATATTAATTAGCAATTTGTGAAAATAACTGGCATAGAGAATGACTCCCTAATGAGAGCTCAGTAGAGAAGACTAAAAAGTAAATGTCAGAAGCTAACAGGTCTAGAGCCTCCTACAGCCAGAAATGTCAGGGTGGAAGGAAAGATTTTAGGTACCTTCTCTTTTACAAGGTAAACATTTCTGATGACTGAAGTTACTGTGAGAGGCAAACCCTCACTCTCTTATATTTAATTCTACCCCATCCCATTTATATTGGGAACTATTTCCAGGACTCTTGGAAGTAAATACCATTTTTCTAGCCTAAGCAGGAGAAACACTCTTCTTCCCTAAGTCAGACTCACACTGAGGACAGCTATTAGATCTTTTGATGGATTTCTCTCATGTAGTTAATCCACCAAGGATTAGTAGGCTAGTTGCAGGAAGTATATTTGGAAACAACTGAGTTGTGATTATCACAATCGTGACTTTCTGTTTTTGCCTGCTCAGGAAGCAAACAAAAGATATTGAATCTGGACCATTGCACAGCAGGCCCCTGGAAAACCCTGAAAGACATGTGTACACTTACATTCGCCAGGATTTTTTTTTAAAAGATGATGAAATTTCTTTTTAATACGATGTCATGGACATGGTCTGACTTTTGGCATGGAAGGAAATAAATTGCTAGCAGTAACAGAAGTCAAGAAGAGCACACAATTCAATGTCACTTCCAAATCAATGAAAAGCATTTCAAGTTTTCAAGCTGTCAAGGTTTTTCTTTAACACTTGTCACCATACACATACACAAAATATAGAGAGCATTTTTTCTTTATCATTTATTACCATATTTTATAGATAGATATATTTATTTATACTATATCTATAGGAAGATATGTAAGACAGCTTTGTACTTGAGGGACACCATGACTCTGGATTTTGTAAAATTACACTTCACTGGTGATAAAACATCTCCTATCCTTGCTCAGTCCTAAATAGTCATGTTCAGAACCCAGCAGCTTCAACTAGACACAGAAGCTGCTGTTTGGAAGTTTATGTTAGTTCCATGTAATACATAGGCATAATTCTGAATACAGATGAAGCAAAAGAAGGGAAACAAAAATACAGTAGAAAAATTAGCAATTCCTCTTCCTAAACATGTTAAAATTATTTCACAAAGGTTTGTGCTTACCTAGATCAGACTGGGCTTGTATTTTCAGTGCTCTCATGTTTCCAGCAGTTCTTTCACCAGGATTCCTCGCAAAGCAGAGTATTGCTGAAATTGTTATTAGATTAATCTGACCTAGTTTAGTATTTGAAATTAATTCTCTTCAGAATTCTATCCAGAATGACAACTCAAGGAGATCTTGAGCTTAAGAAAAAAGATTTCAACCATCCCAGAGGCCTTTTGGCAAAGCTCCTAAGCTTTTCTTACCCAAGTGTTAAAATTTTGGACAGACATAACACCATTATAAGACAGATATAACAATAATACATAATACAATTTGGAGCAAAACAAAACTCACACAAAAATATCAATTTTACACTAGGCTAGCCAGGACATCTCACAAAGAATTCCTATGTATCACAACTCAGAATGCCATAAAATTGAAGGAAAATTAAATAATGTCTCGCTGTTTCAAGTAACAAAAAAGCAGATTTAAAATTATATTTGTCAGGCAAAGTAATCAGCAGTGGAATACGAAACATCTAAAGACTATAAGAACAGAATTAATTTACAATTTAAAGCAGGTATTTCCATCTTTGATGGCATAAACAAGTAACTAGTTAGCAATTTTTGTTCAAATTAAGTAAAAAAAGAGGGGGTTTTAAGCTTGATTTAAATCAGAAAAAAAAAAAGCTAAGAAAACAGATGAAGTAGTTCTTGAAGCTTGAAAACTTAATTATTCTGAAACATGTTCAGGCTTTGGAGCAAAATAAGAACAAAGCCAACAGAGCATCAGTAAGGATGGTTTTATAGGGTGGGTTGGTTTGTTTGGGGTCAAGGTGCTTCTTTGGAGTTACTCTAAATGGTTGTTTTTGGGTTTTTTTGAATGAAGTCAGTTCAGAAGACTGAGATGACATCCAAGTGCCAGCCATAATGCACAAAGTTGTGTTCAACCTCATTTTGAAATTCCATTCATTTAAACTTTACCTTTTTATGTCTGTTTCTCATAATTTTGAATACATAAACACTAAAACCACATTAAAAAAACAAACCAACAAAAGGGTTTTTTTGTTTATTATGACTATTTAAGCTGAAAGCATTTTAAATTAAACTTCTGGCTTAAAGAGTATTTGCAAACCAAGAAAATCAGCTGGCAGAACTGAGCTGTAAAACACAATAGTGGCTGAAGTGATTATTAAAATAAAGAGCTGTACCAAAGCATCTTATCTATGGCTGCAGAATAATTGCTTATCCAAACCAGATATTTTCCTCCTAGTACCTGTAGACATTATACAAGGGATGGGAGTAAATGGAGAAAAGCACTGAATCCAGGCAAACTGATATTGGCATGGGTAGATGTATTCCAAAAACAGATAAATGCACCACTTCCAATCCACGGCCCTTTTTCAGGGCTCAGACCTAAAGCACAGAGAAAGTTACCACACTAACTAACTAACTAACTAAATAAATAAATTAGGAATGGATTTTAATTTTTGCTAAATAGTTTCTTGTGCAGTTCCAATGTGATTATTCAATCTCCAATGGAAATTACTCCCTGGCAACAAATGACAATATCAGTTTCATTTCTTTTTTTTATATCTAACATCTTAAGCCAGACTCTCATATTCAGCTCTCCCATTACCGCTGTCAACCTAGCTATCTGGGGGAGCTGTGGATACTCTCCAGTTCAAATGTTTATTGAACATCTCAACATAAAAACATGTAAAATTACACCTGTGCAGCACTATAGTACAGATATATTGTATAGTACAAGTACCATGTCAAATAACATCTGAACTCAGGCCAAGTCTTGCCAGCAGAGAGATGCTTCTGGCTCAATAAAAATAGGGCATTTTCTAGTAATGTAAAAAGCATGAATATACATTTATTATTAGACAAGTGCTCTACCTTTTTCATTTAAACAATTCTAAACGAGTTTACTTATTAAAACCAAGTATGATCCTAAAGGATACATGATTTCATTTACCCCTCAGTTTTGTATCCATTAGTCTTCAACTAAATTGATGCTTTTTAAACTCTCCTTTGTATCCATGATAATTTGGGTTCTGAAACAGCAGTGACTTAAATACACTATGATCGATGTATACAAATGAGGCATCTGTTTATCAGAAAAAAAAAAAAAACAGGACTAACTTATAACCTCTATAATTAAGGTGCAAGGAAATCTCAAGCAGTTAATTTTTTTTTTGAGTTACCCTAAAACACTACATCCAACAATACAGTACCCAGTAAGAGAAGGTGCACAGAACAACAAGGTAAGATGATTGTTTTCAAACGCATTTAAAAAATGAACTAAAAATCTAGATATGAAATTCTGCAATTCGGTTCAGTTGATGTAACTGTCCTCATCATCCTTTCTGCTGCCAGCTAGAAAGATGTCCAGAGCATGTGTTTAAGCAGCAGGCACTGAAGCTGTGTGCATGTTTGACTAGTCCTGGCAACGTGCATGAACCCAGGCTTCTTTCACAGGTGAGAGGTAAATGCTCTTTCCTCCTGAGATACATCGGAAAACACATCCCATGCCCTAAAAACCAGAGGAATGTACATGGGAGGCAGCAGCACTTCATCCTCCTTTGACTCCTGCTTTCTAGGAGTGATTTCTCACCAGACATGGCAGGGAAAGACAGGTCTTACAGGGGGAAACTTGACTGCCTTAAAAAGTTCCGACTTAAACACTCAGAGTTGTTTCAGGGACAGAACTTGGCTATAAGTCAAGGTAATTCTCTCAACCTCCATCCTACAGGAGGAAAGAATGAAACTCACTAGTTTATTCTATCTTGGTTGAGTTTTTGTTATGATAGTCAGGTTGAGGAAAAGGAAGCTTCTTGCACAAAAGGAAACAACTGCTGGAAAAAGCTGTACTTGCCTTGTCACTATGGCTTGCAGGGGACAGAATATTCTCATTCACAAACGGCAGAAAAACTTGGTTTTGGGAACTTTGAAAGGGAGTGGATGGAATGAAGATGACACAAGTTGGTGGCCTTAAGTCCTTTGTGAGACACTGACTCTGTATTGTCAAAGCTGTACACACTGCCACTCACGTATCAGGGAAGGGATAGCTCATTTAGGGCAGCAGGAAATGGAAATTTTCTGAAAATTTGAAAATTATCACCAGCTCCTGAAGTTTTGTATGTAACATCTGGGTATTTTGCAAAGTCACCTGGCTGCAAACCACAGCCTCCAACAAATGAAGTGCAGCTCAGCTATGAAGATTTTTCTGTAACATCTTTATAACATAATAGGTAATTAAAAATGAGCTATGTTGCCTAGTGTTATAAGATGGATTACAACTACATGCTTTAGACTTTGGAGTTATTTTTAAAAGAAAAAAAGTAGTCCACCACATAAAACACTGCCCAAAAGAACCCTTGCAAGGTAGTTTTAATGAATCTTTCATGGTTCAATAAGCTATTGTATTAGGTCATTCTCCTGATGAAGCAATGCTCCAACCTCATTATATTTAGTCAGAAAGAAATAAGCCGCTAGTGTTATTGGATTTCTTATAATTAGTTAAAAAGCAATTTTTTAGAATTTCCTTTCATAGGGTTTGTAGGGGGGGAAAAAAAAATCTTGAGACAAGCAATATTGTGCTGTACGTAAGTCAGCCTCTTTCTACTACATCCTTCCTTCTCCCTCCTGTCATCTCTGCCTTTCCAAACAGCAAACCTGAGAATGAGCTCAAACGGCCAAAAGCTCCAAAGGAAAAACACCAGGCAGTCCCCACAGCTGGTGGTAATTAATAGAAAGTGAATCAGTTGCTTAGTACAGCAGATAAAGAAAAAAGCCCAGCCAGAATAACCTGCCTCATCATGACATTGTGTTCCCAACAGAAATTAATTTTGTGAGCTGTGGGAGTTTGAAACAAACATGTGAGGGCTAAAAAGACCTAATGCCATCATCTCAGCATGGAGAGGAAGATTGAAAGGTGCTTTCAGAATAACGGTTGCACTCTCTGGGTAGGGACAATGTTTTTCCCCCTGTGGTCTTTATGAAAAAAGAGCAGAATAAATAGTGCCACATGTCTGCACAGCTGGAACATCTGTGGCTGAGAGGTTGGCATAAATTTATAATCTTACATGACCACATGAATCTAGCTATAATTGACAGACATGACCGTAATGGCAAAATTCTATCGATTTTCCCTGGGACCAGAGCTTCTCAGGCTTGAAGTACTAAATTGTGTTAAAAGAGCATGAGATTTCTCAAGCATTCACAGAGAAAAAGTATTCTCACATTTTATAATCAATACCTGATTTTTCATATGAGCCCAAAGGCAGCCTGCACAAGTTGATACAAAGGATACAAAGGCATCTGATGAGGGTTGTTAAATACACAGAAACTCATTAAGTGCCTGCTTCAAAAGAGCTGGAGTCTGGAAAGCCTTTAAAAATACCAAATAAGCTTATCTTGGTTCTGGGTAGAAATCTGCTGTGCACACAGCTAGAAATGTGCCCATTGAACTCCATGGAGTTCTTCTAAGTTCTCATTTCACATGAGAAACAACATATATAATTCCAAGTCCTGGTACGAAGGTGATAAAGCAGCACATCCACAACAAATGAATGCTATTTTAGAAAACTCCAGCTTCTTATTCAACGTGCTGAAGGCGCTTAAAAGTTGTGCAGTGAAGCACTAACTACATTATTCCAAGTAAGCAGCATGAAAACAACTGGTGGGAGCAAAAGCCCTCTCAGATTTTCAAAACCTCTCCCCTTCTACCCATGTTAAAGGTTTCCTCGAGATTCAAGATTATTCTAGTATAAATTCCCAAAGACATGATTCCATCTTCACACCAGTCCGTGGGGCTTTTTTATTCTCACTAAACTGTGTTTTGCAGAAAAATATTTCCTAATAGAGAACTCCAAAACATTTCAGACATACTTTATAAAAAAAAGAAAATAGTAAGTTTGCTATGGAACTCACAAGAGTGCCATACACAAAACTCTGTCAGCTGTGATCAAGACATCTTCTGTATTTATAAATTTTAAAAAACTGAAAGAAATCCTATTTACTGGGTAGAAGGTTGGGGGGTTTTGTTTGTTTGGGTGTGGTTTTGTTTTTTTTTTTTTTTTTGTTTGTTTGGTTTTTTTTGTTTTTGTTTGTTTGTTTTTTGTTTTTTTAAGAAGGAAAAAATATGCTGTGCTAAAACCAGAAGATTTTTTTTTTTCGTGGCTTCATTTCTTGCTTTGGGGAGCACTGCCTTTTTAACATATTTGCATAAGAGAGTCAGGGTTACTCTGAAATACTGCAGAGATCGATATGGACCCTCCTTCCCTGTGCCCTGGATTCCTATCCCTCATTCCCACTCCTGGAAATGCTTTTAATAACAATAAAACATGTTGAACTCTTTTTAGCACTTGGTGACACCACTGCTAAATTCTAATAAGAAATAAAAGATTTGCAACTGGCTTGGATTTACATCCAAAAGAAACAAAGGCACAAAACTGGGAAAGGGTGAAAAGCCTCCCACAAAAGCAGTCAACCTTTGCAAGGTCCAAATGAAGGAAGACACACAAATATTCTCAGGAAGACTGAATTTAGAATGCAAACACTTGGAAATGGGCAAAAATAATAGAAAAGTGAGCGACCTGAAACTTCTGCCATGCCCAGTGACCTCCTGACACCACAATAGTCTTAAAACAGAACTACTGCTTCTCAAGAATAACCATTCTAGGGCAGCTATTTTGAATTATTTCACATAATCTTACTTTCTAAAGAGGCTATAAAGCAGTATTGGTTGTCTGCTGTATACTACAGTCATTGATCTAAACTGCAATTATTGCAATTAATGCAAAAACATTTATGAACCAAAGCTATTCCCTTCCATTTCTCTGTCCCTTTTAAACCTGCAAAGAGCTGTATAACTAAGCACAGTACCCTCCTTCAGTGCACTCTGGGAAGTGAGGTGATTGTCTCATCCTCAAACAGGAAATGGGAAATTCAGAGTAGGGCGAGAAGTTTAACTCCAGCTATTGAGCAGCTTCCATAAAAGAAAGGGTTAAGTAGACAAGGGCACTTCAGTGTGGAGGAGAGGCAGCTGAAGAAAAGGTAAAAGGCAGCTGTGAATGCCGGCATTGCAAAGAGAAGGTGAATGGAAATCAATCATTATTTTATGAAAGAATATGGAAACATCAAATTAAACCAGCAGAATGAAGACCAAGCTCCTCACAATGTGCAATGGGGACACTTTTGGACAATTTTATGTCCCAGTTGCACAGTTAGGGACTTTTCCAGACCCAAAAGACTAGACTGGAAATCTCCTTAACGGGATTTAGCACACATTTGCAGCTTCATTGTGTTCAGAGAAACACTCATGATAAAGGTAAAGTCCCCAAGAAGCCACACACAGCACACCGTGGAACAAGCAATTTCCTCTTAACCCATTTCAGTTCCTTGGCAATAACCCAAACAGTAGAATACCAGCAAAGTGGATTTTGCCCTGATATACCTAATCTTTCTGAAATTAAATGTATTCCCAAATCTTTTTAATAGATAGGCTTTAACTATTACTTCTATCACTTAAAAAAAATAGTCTCAATAATTTCCTTAAAAACTGGTGAAGCAAGGCACTATTTAAATGGAGGAGAAGGCTGTGAAAGTTGATTCCATTGAGTCATTAAAAACCGATATAGTCACGGACAAAGACCCTCTAACTAATTAAAGTTAGAAAGTGGTATGTTTATTCACCAACGGGCGGCCTGGGAGTCATCTCCGAAAGGCGTGGCCGCCCCGAACAAGGCTCTTTGCTCTCTATTTATTTTCCAAGATCTTACATACAACACATATGCAGCATAACCCCAGCACCTCCCATCCCCACTCTGTGTTAAAATGAGGCTATCAGTCCTTCACATGTGCGCAGTTCTTCTCTTGAATTGGGTCGGTGGTCTCGAATTGGGTCAGTGGTCTCAAAGGATGAAGTTGGAGAGTCTTCGTCAGGTCTCTGTGACCCTCTGGCATGATCCAAGGTCCCCTGCTTTGTGATTGATTGATACCAAGTCCAGGTGCAGGCCATTGTTCTTAGTGGTTTCAATCTGTTCTTATGACGGTTCACTTACTCCACTTTTTCTATAAACAAGCTCCTGATATAACAGTTAGCTCTAGCTTGGGCATCTAATAATCATTAACCTACCATTTACTAACCTAACTTTCATTTTGATCAATATGAATTGCTTCTAACCTTTAGCTAAGATCTTAACTCTTTAAAATCATGATTCACCATCTTGCCTGTAATGACCACTGTTACATCTATTGATGCCTCAGAAATGCTGGTTACCCTGCTCACATAGGGTTAGCATGCTGCACAGACTAGGCATGGGCTATACCAACTGCAAATCATGGCCCTGAGGGAGAAGGGCCTCTGAAAGAATTCTGGCTTTCTTCACAGGGACTTCACTTGCTCGCAAAGCCAAACACAGCACTACAACTCTGCTGAGTGCCTGGCACAGGAATTGCTTGATTTACAGTCAATATACACATACATCGTCACGGACACCCATCGTATTTCTAGGCTGATACAATTAAAGGGGCTATTTTAAAAAATTTTCTCCGTATTCAAAATTTGTTCTGTGATTTACATGCATTAGCAAAAGCTGTATCAAACTGTTCCCCCTGCCAGTGTAGTTGAGCATATTCCTGCTACTAATTCAGCACACATATCCCCAGCCGTTACCCAGGGAATGCAGTGATTAGGCAGCTTTCCAGTAAACAGTCCTTAAAACAGTTCATAAAAATTCCATTTAGAAAAAGCTTTGTTTCTTGCTTGAGAATTTGATAAGATGTTGAAATAACTGCTTAGGGATATATTTCAAGTCCACCAAGTGAGTTAAATTCCATTTCCACATACTCTATCATTGCGTTTGCAGTTTAAAATACTATAAAGTAGTTCTTACGTACTTATAAGATGCAATTAATTTGGGTGCTGCTTTTTTATAAACACACTTAGAAAATCCTAAATATGTACAAAGAAAAAAGTGAAAATACCCATAAAACAGGCCACAAAAGACAGATTCTCAAGTAGAAATCTAGTGGCATTTTCTGAATCAAAACTTGCCCAGACCAAAAATTGTTCATAGTAATGGAGAGACAACAGCATCACAATCTATATATTCTTTTGACATTCCACCAGAGGTAATGCCCCTAATTCAAAGGTCCCAGAATAACAGGAAACAGTCCGTTTTATAGAGTACAAGGAAATCAAAGAAATACTAAATTTTTGGCACAGCAATTCTTAAACTTATAGCATCGGTTTGTTATCCACAAATGGAAAGCATTTAGCTTGTTTTAACAACTTTCTATAAAAGACAAGATTCAATTGCAACATTTGTTATCTAAAAGTGTTTTGGTCAAAATAAAAATTAAACCCAAAATTATGAGTATTTTCTATTATAATAGCTGATACTTATTAAGCAATAAGTATCTTGCTCTCTCCTATTTTTATTTCCTCAAAAAAACCAACATAAAGTAAAACTCAATGTAATCTCATGTGTTCAGGCTGCATTTTTTACTTGTTTTGAGAAAAGGTTTTATAACAGCTTCATTGAAGGCTCTTTAAGAAACAAAATCTTTCTAGTTTAATAGAGTAACAAGGTGTATATGAGGGCATCAAATGAAAAGGAAAATGAGCTGTCACAATAAAGTACTACTGAAAGCCTTAGCACAAACTGCATTAAAAGCTAAAATAAAAATAAGTCTTTTGTTCCTTTTTATTTAACCAAAGTCTTAACATTTAGGACCTATAAACCACTGCCATCTTAGAGCCAATCTCTGTTATAAGTGGATGTAACTAGCCCTAGCAAACGTGGCAAAAATTGAAATGTTCTCAAATTTGTCTTTGCACGTGCACTAATCCATCCACACCACATCAGATGTATCTTGTAGTCGACAATATTTTACATGTTTCCATAATAACAGTAATTCAGAACCTTTCAATCCAGTTTCCTAAGACAAATCAACAAGACAAAATTATGAAACCTCCCTTTTCTTCTAAGGGTAAATGTAAAGCAGTTTGAAGCTCACTGTTGGTTTAAATTTTAATCCAAGAGCTGATAGTTTGCAAGATGATTACAGTCTTTCCTATGTCAAAAGCTAACAGAGGAGTGGAGTCTATTTCAAATTACTGGCTCTAAACATCTAATAATTATATTAGATAAATTACACTTCACACATAGTTACAAGCTTTTCCATTATTAGGCACCTGTCTGAAATATTTGGCAGTTTCACAGTAAAACATTATTCCAGGTGATGCATTTGGATGAGGTCCCTGCCCTCCTATCATCACAGTCAGGGGTCTCCCACTGGCTTTAAATTCCAGATGGAAAATGCCAGCAAAACAACAGGTAAGGAGGGAAATACATTAATATGCTGTTCTTATCCCCTTTCAACTGACAGAAGTTTTGCATGCTTAAAAAAACAAACCAGTTTTACCATTACATCATTCAGCTTGAATACAAATGCTTTGCCTTTATGCAACTACCGTGTACATGGATATACAGCTTAGCTTCTCTTTGCACAGAAACAATGCTCAATTTTGCATGTTTGTCTTTACTCTGTTTCCTCTGATTATAATTCTGAAAACCTTTTTGATTTTTATGCCATTTTCCCTGGCTTAATTCTTCAGTGTTGTTAAGTGAAGTGCCCCTCTCCATTCTGTGAAGATAGACTGATTTACAGCAGTTGAAAATCAGGGGATTGCCTAGTATGTACAGCTTTTTCCCCCTCCTTGTTCATGCTTAGATTTTTTAAATGCAGTATTTGGATTCATTAACAATTAAAGTTTATTTCACTGATATATGAATAATAGATACAAAGCTGGGTAAACTTCCCTTGAGAGGGTTTGACTTCCTTCAGGAGGACTACAACTCAACCCAGGGTCTTATTTTCTGTTTGGCTGCTTTTAAAAAATATGGCATCTTGAAAATGATACTTCTATTTAGGGTACCTACTATGGACCTTACAGGCACTGTAAATATGGGGTGGCCTTGTCTTAAACAGCCTAACCCTGCCTAATCCACAGAACAGACATTTGGAGTACAACAGCGACTAGAGCGTGAAAACGCAGCATTAACAACTCCTTCATTGCAAAGAGTAAGCACAGTCTTTAAAATTAAAATAGCAAGCAAGTGGGGTAAATATGAGTAAAAATTAATATTTTCAGTACCTGCTCACATCTTAATTTCAGATATCCTCCAAAATTATAGGGAGCAGCACCAGCGAAAAACATATTTGCATCAACAGGGCCTGGATGGACTGTCCCAGTTGGTTGATACGAACACTAACTCACAGATGATGTGAAAGGTTTAGCAACACAGTGTTTAAAATTCAAGCAGCAGAATCCCTTCCACCAGAATTTCACCCTGCTTTGGGAACAGATCTTCTGTCTGTATCATCAATTTCTTTGTTTTCCAATTGAGTTGCCCAGCAGCAGGTATTATTGCAGCATCACTAAAGAAACAGAGCTGTAGCACAGAGCAGCTTGACCGAAAGAGCTTGCAGCTCAAACTAGCAGAAACACCAAACAAAAGGCTGGGCTAGTTTTCTCAGCAGCCTGGTTGTGGCAGTCAGACCTGAAATTACTCATTGCAAGTGTTCTCTCTAGGGTCTGAGAGGACTTACGTACATTGGAATATATATAGCAAAATGATAGTGCAGACTGAATCACAGAAAACCCACGCTGGAGCACTCAGAATTCAGAAGGGACTTTAACCTCAGTCACCACTCTCAGTTATTTGGTTTGCCCCCCCTTATTCCTTTATTCTTCGCCCTTTCTTCCAGCTTTCTACCAACTGTAATGTAAAACTATGCTAATTAATCCAAATAATCACATGTGCTATGCATTTCCTTAAAGATGGGACAAATTCATACTCATCATTCCTAAAAACAACCCCAGAGTAACTAAAACCAGTCAATGCAACTTTGTTGTTATAAATTATTGCCCACAGCCATGGGTGTTCCTTGATGCCAGAGGAAATATCAACCCAACCTCCCGGTCTGCACTATGAGAACATTTGTTATAAATCCCATTTTTCCAGTGTTCTATTCAACTGCATAGATCAGAATCCAATAGAAAGATCCTTAAGTCACAGACAAACCCCCAAGAACTGCTTATTGGCCAACATTCCACAAAAGCATAATAAAAATTTCAAAGCAACCTTGCAGTAGAGAAAATGTGGACTTAATAGGGGTTTAACATTAAGAATCTAATCCTCAAAATAATGCAAACTGATTTTGAAGTGAATTTAGGTTTTTAAATGTTAAGAGCATAAAATTGAAGAATTAATTGAATTTACTGTCAGTTCAACATTGCTAATGTAAATTATAGATAACTGTATTGGGTCATTCATGACTAAATTTAGTGCTATCTATCATTATTACATTACTAAAGGCTTTAAAAAAAAAATTGTGTTGCTACATGCAATCCACTTTAAACTATGTGTATTCAGTCAGTATCTTAAGCAATGATGAGGCAAATATATCTTAAGGTGGTAGTAGGGATTTATACTTCCACAACTTTCGACATAAAATTTAAATAAGCTGGAATTCGAAAAAGCAAAAAGAGGAGATTTACTGCATTTTGCCCACAAAGCTCTTCCTTCCATTTTGATTTATCACTGGACTCCACTCATTACAGCAAAGATCACAAAGTATTTCTGAGACCCTTTTGAGACCAACCAGCATTTTCAGCCCGATTTAAAAGTCACTGAAGGCAATGAAAATTACTTCTGCCAGCTTCAGTGAGGCCTTCTACAATCTCAGTGCTCAACAGCTACAAGGAGTAGGACTGAGAGGGTCTGACCAACTTTGCTGATGCTGAGGATACCATCTGGAAATCAAACATCTTCTGGAAGAAAAATCAGATGACTATTTATATTGCTTCAGCACAGTGATTTCTGCTCTGAGATTACCTGCTGTACAATGGAAAAAGCAAAAGTATGTCAAAATACGTATGCCTACCCCTGACTTATACACACCGACACGCACGCATTAGAAAAGCCTGTGATGACAGCTTTTCAACACAAAGTACATTAAGCAATCATCAACTCATTCAAGTTTGACTCTTGAACATTGTCATTAAGCATTAGCAAACATTAGACACAATTAGTTTTGCCTGAGGGCAGGTAATGTTCCTGATCACAATTCCCTCACTCCCACATTTTAGGGATGAAAGTATATCTTTTGACAGACCTCAGCTTGCTTCCATCATGAATCAAACAAGGTAAATTCCTTCAGCAAAGGGTTCAGGGCTCTCTTCCCTGCTTTGGAGGAAGTAGGAGGCTAGGCAAGCACAGATGGGGTTGCTGAGGATGCAGAGACACGGTACACAAACATTCTGTGGACGTGTTGGACCTCTGGACAGCTCCTGTGGAATTCTGGAGCTCAAGGCACAGTTCACTAATAAATTGAGTGGATTATGCAGCATTTGCTTGAGGACAGATGTATCACTGCCGTCTGCAGGAGAAACTGTCAGACCCTTTCTGTGTTTGTCAGTTTGCAATTTTCACACCTTCCAGTGGCTGATCTGGAAAACACATCAGCCATTACCATAATGGGTATAAACCACTAATATCCAAAACACTTGCAAGGCAGCCCCTTCAATACAACTTGGTAGCATAGGGAAAGATAGCCTGGGATAGATACCAAACAGAGCAGAGAATTCCACCACTGGACTGACATTTTAGAGTACATTTAAATGGCTTGTGCCGTGCAGACTTTCTGATATTCTCTACAATTTTGTTAGGTTACATGCCCAAACTTTCAAAACACAGTATCCAAAATACAGAAATGCTTTTCCTAGACTGCATTTCTCTCCAGAGTTAATGTTAGGGTCAGATCAGCTGCAAAGCTACTGGTATTCAGATGTAAAACTTTTCAATTGAAGCCAACTCTTCTCTTGCACAAAACTAATTAAGCGCAATAAATTTCCTGTTTGGATCCCAAGGATGGCAAATGTCCCCTCATGTCATACTGAAGAAACCTGAGCCAATAAATACCACTCTCCTTGGTCCTTTTCAGAAATGTTTCAGATTTTTTTCTGAAATTTCATTTTCAGAAAAGGAAATGCCCATTTTTCCTGCTTGCTGAGAATACAGCTACACATACCTTCAGTTAGACATGGTTTTGCTAACAGAAGCAATCTATAAAATGTTCCTATTTGGGTATAGCAAAGAAAAAAACATCTTCCAACATTGTCCAACATAACCTTAACCAGTTGAGGAGACAATTCAGAGAGAAGAGCATTTAAATGACTGTATACACTCAAATATAACGTTTTTGTTCCTCAGTGCATCGCTAAGGTACAGATTGCTGCACCTTCTGACGACACCATGGAGATTTATTTACCCTTTATTTTTTAATTTTTAATTACCCTTTATTTTTTACCTTCTATTTGCAAGTGTGTATGAGTTTTTATATGCTCCCAAATAGATACAAGACAAGAGAAAGCCACTCCATAAAATATTCCAAAACACATTCAACAAATTTACATTCCAAGAGCTTGGATTCTTGATGCCTATTGCTGCTACCTCATGCAAAGACCTTTTAAGAAAGCTCACAGTAAGCAGCATTTCAGATTCTGCTTTTAAGAACACCACCATTAAAAGGAATTATTTATCTACTTTTTTCCCACAACTTCCTAAGAAAGTATAATTTTTATTACACACACTTATGTTATTTAGACTAAAAAGGACTATTTTCAGCATCAAAATTGTGTAGCAATCTCAGTTTATTCCTTCTATTTAAACCCTTTAAACTCAAATTAAAAGAATATTTAAATGCATAGACAGAATATTTTAAATGCAAAAAACTATGGCAAACACATGGATACAAATGTACAACAAAAATTTAGCCTGCTAGGCATATATACAATATTTCTCTCTCTCTCTCAGGTTAACTGTGCAATTTAATAAACAAAAAACTGGCAGAAAAATTATGGACATTGAATGTGAATGCTCTTGTAAATCAGGTGACACAGCAAACAAATCAAAATGAAAATACAGCAAGAAAAAGAATAACTGGAAATATTAACATGAAGCAGTCTTAAAAGATGTATTCAGGAAATTCTAACAGTTGCTTAAGGAAAATGGGAAATTAACATCTGTGTTTTTAAGAACTACGTAATGTTTTAATATTACATATCATGTGTGTGTGTTTATATATGTATCAAAGATACAAGAACGGGGGGAACAAATTTTGAAAACACCTTAATCTATCTTGATAATGCTGAAAGGCAGCAGTCATTCAAACAACAGAAAACCCACAAAACCAATAACCAAAATGGAAGAAACAATAGTAACATTTAATATATTGATAACAGGTGTTAGCTTTCATTAAGAATGCAAGTGTACACCATCAAACTCACAGTTCCATTTAACCCCATCAGAAGACGAAAACACTAATTTTTAATAAATTTCTGCATAACAGTTGAGCTAGTAAATCTGAACCTCCCTGAGCAGAGGTAAGCAGGGCTTGAGCAATACAGCATTACTCATCTCATGAAGGCCTTCATGACCACAAAGAGCTGTGACAAACCTGCAGCAAGCAGAGGATATGGCTCTAAGACACGGACACCAAACAGATTAATGGCCAATTTAGTCTAAGTCACAAGGTTCAAAGAGCTTTGCTCCCTAGGCTGTCATTTAAGCCCTACAGAATCTCCAGATTTATGAATTTATGCATAGAGTCAAAGAAAATACAACTCTCTGCCTTAAAAAGGTATATGTAAATATATGGAAAACCTATATACAGGCCCACCAACACAATCCAATCATATGAATGTTGGCCTGAACATACCCCCAACATGTAATTTTAGAATACTTTCAAGTTACACTAGAAATGAGCACGAAAAGCCACAGAAAATCCTGCCAAATCCCTGGCATTCCTTAAACGTTAGGAAACGAAATTATTTTCCAACCTATTATCAACTCTATGAAAATAGAGAGTGACATTCCTTCTAGCTAGAAGGAAACATGTTTATATTTAGTTTCCTCCGAACTGCAACATTGAAAGAACATTTATTCTCCCAAATGTGAAATAGCCTCCTACCTTGAACGATCTGTTCAGCGTGTTGCTTCTCAAATCAGTGAAATGATAATTTTTTTTGACAGATCACTAAATAACCTGGAGAAGCCAGTGCATCAGCAGCACAGGACAGTTATTGCCTCCGACACCTGACTGCAGCAGAGGAATTCCTTGCAATTGAATCGAGAGTAACAAACCCATGCCTCTATTGACTCCAGCTGACAGTCAGCACTGCCAGCTGGATACATCCCTCACCTCAGAGATGGAACCAGAGCACCACACTGTACACACAGCAGAGCATTATGGCACTGAATTTGGACAGCTAGAGGAACGTGAGCGGCAAGATGCAAACCACATCAGAGAACTGAAATTGCTGTTGAAAAAGTACTGAGGCTACAAAATCCAGGATCTTTTGCAGAGCAACACTGGTTTCACACAGCTAACTTGAAAAGCCATCCTACTGCCTGATTTCAGATCTGATGAGCTACTGCACTTGTGTTCTGTTATATGGTCTTATCACTGAGGGCCTTTTCCAGCCTTCTGTTTACAAGGGCCTTCAGCACTGAATTAATTTGGATTGTACAATCAAGTCAGTGCTTTTTTAGTTCCAACACTTCACTACAAAAATAGTTTTCCAGCATTTTAGAAACTAGAACAAAGAACTAAATTTATTCTAAAAGTATTTATGAAGCATTTTGAAAATGTATTTAAGTTTAAATGACACAGAAAGCAAGCATTCCCCAACAGCTGACATGTCCTTGTAACTGTGACTTTTTGGTCATTTTATCAGTTGGTTATTTCCCAAAACAGAACAAACCCTTCCAAATCAGGCCAGCGGACCCCTGGGCTAACATGCCCAGCAAAATAGATCTACAAGATGGACAAATGCAGCACCACACCAACATTACTATACTGCTCTCCTTGGGCTACTTGACCCCTGTCAGGGTAGCAGTCACAAATCATTGCTAAATCTCCACACCCATTCTCCCAGAATGTTTTCCTCTATTCCAGGGGGTATCCTCTGGCCCATTATCTCAGACAACTGAGAGCCAACACGTTTGACAGAAACAGGGTATTCTTCTGCCATGTTTTTAATGGACTTTAGGAGAAAAATGATTAGTGAATTTATTAACACATTACATTCCACTGCCCGCTCAGGCTCCCTGGCTGGTTTATCAATTTAGGCATCATTGAGCTTGAATAAAATCAGGAGCCAATGTGATTTATAATACAGTTAAAGAAGTGGACATCTACATCAGGAGAATCCCAATGCTCCGGTTAGCTACCTAAAATCAGTTATAAAAACTCGCCAGAGATATCCCCTATTACAAAGGGGAAAAAGGTGTTTCAGAAGAGCTAATTCAGTTCCAGTTTGCAGCACCAAGGGACATAGTTGTATTCAGAGAAGCTCCTCACAAGTGCTTTGCACAACATCAGAGCTGGATTCAGAGCCCAGATGCCACTACTGCAATTTTCAGTATTTGACCTGGGTTATATTATGCAGGTGACATTTCTGGCAGATTCTAGCCAAAGACAGATTAACAAACTAGAGCAAAGGTATCATACTACTGCATTTTCATCTAATGCATGACTGACATGGCTTGTGGCATGAGGGTTATCAAGAAAAGGACCTTGACTGCTTGATTAACAGATCATTACAAACTAGAAAAGTCTCGGTTGTTTCAACATATGCAGAATACTGTCTCTTCCTTTACAGAAGCATCTATGTTGCTCCCACTGGCCCCTTTGTACAACCATCACAAGCCACATCACAGGCTCCAAGCAACAGGCACTGCAGAGCTGAAGCAAAATGCTTGAACAATAAAAAAACAGTCAGATCAAGTTAAAAGGGTGCCAGTTGCAGGATGATAGCCACCATTAAGTAAGAAATTGTTCCATAGGCATTAAGAACCCTATAATGGCTCACAGGGGGAATTAGTAGAACAAGAGGAAAAAAGATAACAAGTTACAGGTCTGATTTACTGGACTTTTCAGTAGTGTTCATAAGAAAATTGTTTTGTGCAGAAGATCACAGAGTAGCTTAACTCAATATAAAGGGAAAACCTGACAGAACATTTCCCTTTCAAAGGCAGACAGCTGTATGTGGCAAGTGGAGCACAAGTCCCGGTATAACACTGTCATCTCATTAACTGCTGGATGCAGAAATCCTTTTGTAGCTGCAGCTTTCATGTTTTCCCCCTATATTTGGATCTTTACTGTTTTTCACTATCAGTAGTATGTAATTAATGATATTGCAATAGGAATAAAGTTTTGAAAAGTCATTGCAAAACCTAAACATTTAGAAAAGGCCCACGGGAAAGCCCATGCATATCATATATCCAGCACTAGCTTTTACAAAATACATGTAAATACAACAGTTACTAACATATTATCAGATAAGACTCCAATAAACTTTTGAATTTAACATTAACATGCTAGATTTTTTTTTAACATAGAAAAGTATGCATTAATTGTGTTTTAGTATTTTTACACATCAGTATTTTATGTCAAACACCATTTCATCACATAAGCCTTAAACCAAATATGGATTAGAAGAAGGATAGGTTCTATTTAGACAGTGTATGAAAGTGTAATTAAAGGAAAATTGCTGCAGACAGGAAACAGCACTTGGTCCCAGTAAATGCAAGCCACCTAAGCTTAAATCTAAAATCACTGATACAATTCAAGTCCGGATGATATCCCTATATTAAAAAAAAAAAAAAAAAAAAAAAAAAAAACACACCAAAAAACTTATCAGAAACACAAAATAAACTTCTGTCACTCAATTAATTCTATCAGCCTCAGTCTAATGCATCAAAGCAGGGACCAGTGGCTGGCACAGCAGCGAAGAGCATCTGTCCAATTGGTCACCACATCCAAGTGACTCAGTATCACACTGAGCAGGACCAACAGAGATCCTGAAAATCCTTATTACACTGCTTCTGTATGGGAAAGAAAAATTAAAATCTGTTGAATCATGTCCTGCTAAGGTTTACAGGCTGGAAATGTTATTATACTCTAGAAAACAAATTTGTATTACATGGCAGTCATTTCACATACTTTAGATGAGAAACTGATTACTAAAATTATGTTAATTCCCACATTACCAATAATTTCATCACCACACACTTTTGCACTCATAAGCAAACACAGAACCAGTGTCTCTTTCAGCCAACCACATTTTCTTCTGAGCTGCAGAAGGAAAGCTGTCCCTGTAACAGGAAGGGCTCAGGGCATCCAGACACACCAGGGGTGTTACAAGCCTGTTTTATAGGCAACCAAAACTCTCACAGATCATGTGAGCATGAAGACATCTGCTGGTACTGACACAGGAGACCAAGACCTATTCCTGGTCTTGGAGACTTGAGACTACCCAAGTTTTCTCCGATGTTTTAAGCAGCAGTGAAATGTGTTTCAAAATCTTTGGAAACTCCTTCCCAGTATTTGTAGGCTATTGCTTAGCACGCTGAAACCACAGGTCTTTAAACTGCTTCTGGCTGTCAGCTACAAAACTCTACTCTTTTGATTCAATAAAAGAAATTATTTCATCTTAGTTTGGCCCTTTTATACTCTTTAGTTTTTATCTCAACCATTCCTATTTAATTTTGAAACTCCATAATTGTGAATATAAACAGCTCTAATCTATTTAATGAGTCATCATGGTTTTTTTAAGTTAATTCTGTGGTTTTTCAGTTCTCTATGACATTTTCCTGTAGGCTATAGAACACTGAATATTCCAGCACCAGATAAGTACAGCAGTAATTGAATATTAGTCTGGATGCTTGTGGGCAGGGTACTTAGTGACTTGAAAAAATATCTGTGAGCAAAAAATGAAAAATGTTTTTTCACTGTGCAAAGCCAGTCATCACAACAGTTACTAAAAGGAAAGGATATTTAGTGCAGTTATTAAAATTTGATTTCATTCATCTTCGATAACTTTCTACTGTGTATTTTTTCCAGTTTTACAAGCCAGTGCAATAAGTGAATGGTTCACAGACATGTTAGGATGGACATGGAAAAATTGATCAGATGTATAAATCTTACAGACCTGTAGCAAGGTTCAGTCAGGAAAACCTGCTGCTCTGGTGAAGCCTGTGACAGCTAACAAAGCTCCTCAAGCTTATTTCAAAGTGTGATTTTACAAGTACTAACTCCACATTAGATTGAAAATTTGGCACTCTGCTTGAAGACTTAATTCTATATTCAAAAGCATTTAGTAATAAACTAAGTATTACTCTTCCCTTTCAAAACATTGATGATTAATTAATGCTCACAGTTTGGATTCAGCCAGCAGGGAAATGAACACAGCTAAATGCAATCTTTCAAATTAACAGGCTATCTCTATAAACTATAAAATTATTCTTTAAACAGAACTACTGTTTTATTACTACTGGGATCTTAGGTTCATTATGTTCTCATAATACTCTCAAACATATCTATTAATCTGCATAATTACAACAGGCAAGAATTAATTTCAGACAGATGCAATAAGTTGCTTATTCATTCTTGATTTCAGCAACAATTTTCACTACAGAAATATTTCAAAGAATATTTCCAGTGCAAAATAAAAATTATGCCTTATTCCTAACATCACAAGTGTAGCTGTTAACACGAATACTAAATGTAACAAAAATTATGTGAACCAAGCACTTCTCTGAGTCCCAAACTCCACAAAACTCAATGTTTCAACTGAAATAAAAACCCTTTTTCTTTTCATCTACAAGCAAATAAATGAGTCTTAAAATTCTTTAAGCTTAGAGGTTCAAGTTTTCATAGATCACTTCTAATATTTCCAGGTATTCATTTCCCCACCTGCACGTACACCAGTGCACCCCTGAAAGGTGAGGAGGCCTTTACCCTCACAGCAAGAGCCATGATTATAAATTCTGTCATGTATGACAACAAATAAAAATTCTGCTATACTTACAAAGAACTTTTACAGTCTAGCTCTCAGCTGGTTAAAGATACCTTTTTTAGGATGCGGGTGTTTTTTTCCCAGTACTGAATTCAGTTTAGCTGAGTTACAGAGTCACAGGGTTGGAAGAGACCTTCAAGATCATCGAGTCCAACCTAGCCCCTAGCACCTCAACTAGATCATGGCATTGAGTGCCACATCCAGTCTTTTTTAAACACGTCCAGGGATGGCGACTCCACCACCTCACTGGGCAGATCATTCCAGTACTTTATTATTCTTTCCGTGAAAAACTTTTTCCTAATATCCAACCTATATTTCCCGTGGTGCAGCTTGAGACTGTGTCCTCTTGTCCTGGCAGTTGCTGCCTGGAGAAAGAGACCAACCCCAGCTGGCTACAACCACCAAACCTAGAAAAAGCCACAGGAAAAAGTGAAAAGCGTGGCAACACCCAAGACCCTTAATGTGTGAATTACCAAATATTTTGTGTCCAAGCTCTGTTGCAACACATTATTCCCCAGCTTCCTCCTCAAACCAAGGACAAATACCAGGAGGACGTGAACTTTTGCTGCAACTGCCACTTCCCTTGCCTCTCTCCCCACCTCTACTAAAATGTATTTATATAGTTATTACACATTAAAATAAATATTTACACTTGCATAGGAGTTGGAACACAACAACACTGACCTGAAAGGTGCTGGTAAAACACCCTTTTGGTCCACGGAGGTATAAAGTGTTTCGAACATAACATGTAAAGGACAAGCTGGGGACACGAGAACTATTTTTACACTGAGAGTATCCACATGAAACTCAGCTTATTTGTGCCCTAGATCCAATTCACTTTTGCCAGCCCTGATAGTACTGCTTACATGACCAAATACTTATGGTCAAGTATAATTAACAAAGAGTCAGTAAAATAAAATATTGCAGAAACAAAATTTGGCTAAAAAAGCAAAAATAAACTATCCCCCAGGTGAACCCCAGATAGAGCAAAGGCAGGCAAGCCTCATAATACTTAGTTTTAGTCCATACACATATCCCAGTACTCAGAACACCAAACCATGCACTGTCTTCAGTAGACAAGAACCAAAATGACATGTTGTAAGTGTGAGGAAAAAGTGACCAGTGAGCTGGAAAACAACCACAACCCTAATAGCTCTTCAGCCTTTTTGAACTGTTCCCATCATTTTAAACACTCCAGACAAATAATTTCTGTCTCTGCATTCTTTCTGTGTTACTTTGTGGGCTGAGAAAAGCCCCTGGCATTTTATGATAGTTTGTTCCAGAGGCTGAATTAATTCCTGTTATTGGTGATGTTTCTGTGATGTGAACTATGGTTGGGAGTTAACTGAGATCTTATGAGAATATTGTTTCAATGTAATCTACTTGCCTAGTTATTATTTCAGCCTGTCAGTTTGCATCCAGGAGAAAATATAAGGAATAGGATACATTGAAACAATGAACCAAATAATAGGGTGGGGGAAAGAAATCAGAGCTGAAATATGAACATGTAATTACTGACCGAAAAGGATCAAGTGGGGATTATTTTTCTTCTCCTCACACCCCTCGTATTTTGGTTCTTGATTTAAGGAAAAAAAATCAAGTAAATATTAGGTGCTGTGTCTGTAAGACAGGGATAAGTTAATCATGCAGTTAATCCTTACCATCACCTGCAAATAGTTTAATGATTTGATGAAAAAATAATAGATTTTTTAGAGCATCTTCCATAACACAAACCTGATAAGTAGCTCATAAATATTCAAAAACCTTACATTTACATTGAAAGCTAGGAAAAGTAAACCAAAAATTGATTTAGTGTCAGTCCAGAGGACCAGAACCAGATTATTCACCTCCTCCTTCAACACTGACATGAAACAGAATTGTTTGTGACTGATCCAGACAGAAAATCCAGGTGTTTCTTTCCACATGATATCAGTATGGGGTGGTTGCCCACTCTGATCTCCCAGGCTATTTCTTCAGTCTGTTATTCAACCCCTGCTTTTACCAAGTACATAAAACTAGCAAAGTTTAACCACGAATTAAGTTGAAAGCCATGGCTATATGTGGCTTTTTAATTTTCCTCTGTTTCATCTACATGCTATTTATCAAATTCTGTTCCAAATTTTTGTGTCTTAGATGTTGCCTCTACCTCAGTTTTAATGTTTATTTTTCACCCCTCTAAGTAAAATAGAGATGTATTTACTTAAATACCTATATGTTTATTAATACTTAACTATTTAATTACTCTCCTCTCTCTAGTTAGCAGCCTTTTTGAACAATACCCTTGTTCATGCTTGGGGGTTTTTTATGTGTGTGTGGGGGTTTGTTGTTGTTTTTTTGTTGTTGTTGGGGTTTTTTTGTTTTTGGGGGGGTTTTGTGGGTTTTTTGTTTTGTTGGTGGGGTTTTTTTGTTGATGGTTTTTGTTTGGTTTTTTGTTTGTGGTTGTTGTTGTTGCTGTTTTTTCCTCTAGGGCTGCAGAGTAAAATTTACAGTGTTTTCTTGACAATAATTGTAATTTTGTCTTTGAATATATTCAGATTCCTGTTATTCTGCTACAGAAAACACAGCATGTCAGGGAAACCACACTGTACAAGTGCTTTAACAGTGTGTTGGGGTTAGGTTTGTTCCTTTTTTTTGCCTTAGAGAATTTTTCCCCATAAGTTGCTAAGAGACTAAGTGCTGGTGCTTAGATGGTGCTTGACCCACACAAAAGACATGGCCGGGAGGGAGAAGATCACACAAAGTTTGCGGGAAGGAAAAGGACAGGCCTGGGGGAGCTGAGGGTTCTTCCTGCTCTCGGCATTGGAGAGGACGGTCGGGCTGCTGCTTGCTGCAGGAGGAGTCCACTGTCAACAGAAAGTCCGGTCCTGGGAATTCTACCATCATCCATCATCTGCTCGGGTGCGCAGGAATTCGGAGCCCTCTTTGCCTGCCCTGCCGGAGCTGGGCCAGCCCTGTCCTGTCGTCACGGCTTCTTCAGCACTGCTCACTTTACCGGGACATTCCCCCCTGCCTACCGGGACATTCCCCCTTGCCTGCTGGGAACACCCCACCGTTCCAGCCACCAGCCCTGGTGTTTCCACCGTTCCAGCTTGGTGCTCTCAGGGGCCCAAGGGATCAGACTGCCCCAGACTCTGTGAAACAAAGCCCCTTGAGGTTCCTGCTTCTGTTTATTATTAATGCTGTAGTTGTTGTTTGTTTGCCTTGTTATATTTACTAGTAAAGGACTGTTATTCTTTTCCCCATGGCTCTGCCTGAAAAGCCTCTTTAATCTTCTAAATTATAATAACTTGGAGGGAGGGGACTAGAATTCCCCGTTCCTAGAGAGGCCCTGCCCTTCCCTAGCAGATACCTGTCTTTCAAACCAAGACACAAAGATTCACTAACAACTTCATGGCTCTTTCTTATAAAAACAATAAAATGCTCATTTTATATATTTAAAACCTGTTCTCTTCCCTTTCCCTTCTTTCCCAGCCTTTCCAAGATCACAGATGTAGCTGTAACAAACTACATAGTACTGGCAAAGGTTCATTCCAAACCTCATATAAAGCAATCAGCTCCAGCTCCCCCAGAAAAATCATTCTGTTCAATGCAAAATGCACTGAGGTCAGAGGGAAGATGATACTTCCACTAGAATAAATAAATAATTTCTCTTATTGGGTTTCTCTTCACAGGAGACAGAAGTCCAACACTCTCCAGCACATTCTTCGAAAACTTTACCAAGAGGGCTTCCTAGTTGTCAGTCACAGTACAGCATGGCCCTCCAGAGACATTACAGAAGGTAAACTGTTTAATAATACATCAGCTGCTGTTGATACGAGGCACTTCGACACACTGAGTCTTGCTATGTCTCCTCATTATTGAGAAGCTTTTATCTGTTCTCAAACTGAGACAACTGTGGTGCAAAGTCTTCATCCACAATGTGATGAAGTTAACTAAACAATCACCTCACTCTTGCAGATCATCTTAAATAAGAACTAAAGAAATGTTTGTAATTAAAAAACTGAGCTGCCAAAGATACCAATAGACTACTAGGCAGATAGCTATTTGGTTAGTTTTGGAAGAAATAAGATAACTCCTCTCCTACAATGAGCTCAGGAAGCTCACTCCTTAAATTAATAAGCTGGCAGGGGACCACAAAATTGCTGGAATATTCTCTTTAAACCTTAGTCTCAGCAGAGGAATCCACCAGGGAATAACCACAGGGCATCATGCATCAGCATTAAGTATATGGGTGATACATGCCTACAGATTATATTTGCAATAAACAATAGGCACAAATTTCCTCTCAGCTCCTTATGATATCCTCAAATCCATCTTCCCTGAAAGCTACAAAATGCCTTTTAAATGAGATGACAGCAAGATATAGGAGAGCCACTCATCTCTCAACTGAGTCTGGGAGAGCCCAATTCCAATGTTTATCTGGTTGTATAAAAGGGACTTATCTTTGCTGCATTCATAGGTTGCTGTTCATTAGCACTATCATTTTTATGAAAGTAAAATTTGTTCCTCTCTATGTATTGCCATAAGGCCTTTGAGGCTTTAATTGATTAGGCACTTTATGAGTAAAACTTCTCCTTACTTGAAAGCCTTTTCAGGGTACCAGCCTTTAAAAACTAGAAAAAGCAGAGTTCCATCACCAGATACCCAGGTTGAAACTGTAAACACATGATAAGATCCAGTTTCTACACTAGTGTGTCATCCAATGGTGACTCTTCACAAGAATTTCTCATCAAGGAGTGATGTGCCTTATTTCTGGTTTAGTTCTAGTGAAGAAAAATGTAAATGCTTGAATATTCTCAACTCAGTCAAAAAAGGGAGGGTCAAGCACCACCTTTCTAATTCACTACAAATCATCCATTTGAGGAATATTACATAAAGGAAGATTAACTAATGGAAAAGTCTTCATCCCTTAAGGTAACTTCTTAATTGGATTTTTTTCACCTTTTTTGGGGAGGAATTGTCTGATTACTTTTTTGTATGGCTGGGATTATGTTTGGGATTTTATGGTTTGGGATTTTCTTTGGTTAGTTTTTAACGTAGTTATTTTGTGGATTTTGGTTGGGGGTTTCTTGGTTTGTAGATTTTATTTGGTTGGGGGTTTGGTTTCTTGGCTTTATGGTTGGTTGGTTTGGGCAATTTATTTTTTGGGGGTTTTTTTGGCTGATTTGGGGATTGTGGTTGGTTGGTTTTTTGGTCGGTTGGTTTGGGGGATTTTTTTTTGGGGGGGGTTGTTTTTTGTTTGGCTGGTTTGGGGGGATTTTTTTGTTGTTTTTTTGTTTGGTTGGTTTGGGGGATTTTTGTTTGTTTGTTTGGGTTTGTGGGGGTGTTTGTTTTAGGAATTTTATTTGAGTATTGTGTTTGTTTCATATTCAGTACCAGTATGTGTAAATAGTAGAATCAAGCCACAGGAAATAGATTTTCATATTCAGAAATTCACAACACATTTACTGCTAAATACTACTCCTACCAAAGTAGCCCAAACCCAGGCACCTGCAGCGCGGATACAACACAGGTTGGAAGAGCTCTGGCCCGCACGGCAGCATTGCTCTGTGATTATATAATTTTGTGATGATATAACTGAGCACTAATGAGTGTTCAAATAAGGAAAACCCTGCTTCAACTCTTAGGTCAGAAAGTGTCTTTCATAAATATTTCCAGTTGCACTAAACACTTTGAAAGAGTTGTCTTCACTGCATCATGTTTACTTTCACAGCAAGCACCAGGGGGATGCAAGAGCACAGAACCTGCTTCTCCTCCACAATGCTGAAAACAACTCTTCCATCTCAAACTGCTCTTGCAAAATTACTACCAAGCTTCATTGCTTTGATCTCACAGGCTAGGGACTAATGAGGACCAGAGCCATCAGTGTTGACTGTACGAGCCCAGCTCAATGCTACTGGATACTCATAGACGATATAAATTAGCAAATTAATCTCATAAAAGCTCAAATTTAAAACTAGTACGATTTATCAGTCTTGTAAACAGTCTTTACCTGATTCTCTCATAAGAAACATGCACACTTTGTTATCTCTGTGGGTACCCAACACATGCTCAACTGCAACACTGTTCTGATGTTCCAGCTGATTGAGAAGCTCTTTGCCTGAGTTTGTGCTATTCACGGTCAGCTTCAGAATCCCCACCCTAATACCCCACAAAAATCTTAACAACATTAAATAAAGGGGAAGGCATATGCTCCAAGTTTTCAGTTTCATACTCCATGTCCAAAATATCAAGCTTTTTACACATTTTGCAACGTTCAGAAAGTACCTTTCATCGCCACATACATTTCAGCCCCTGCAAGTTTGGGCAATTGAGCGATCTCCAAAACTGAGGATGAAAACAAATTAAAAAATTTGACCATGGTGCCTAATAAAAGCAATATCAATCAAGGAGCATACTGTTTCCTGAACATTCACCATTAACTTGGCAGTAATGCCTTTTTAAAGACAATTTTCTCAAAGTGTCAGAATACATCAATAAGCCTGCAATTTAGCATTCTTGACCAAAAAGGGTGAGGGCTGTGCATTCTCTACCTATTTGTAACTATGATCATGAAAAAAAAAGCACCAAAGTTTCCTGTCCTAGCTGTATAGATGGCAGATAGTTTTCAAGTTATTACATATAGAACTTCAGGTTTTTATATTGAATATTTCTATGGGTTTTTCAAACCAGGTATTAAGAGACCAAATAAATGGCTTATTTCAAGTACAGAGTTTCTCTGAACCTTGATGCTGGCACTTCAACGAATGCCATTTTAGTCATTTGCACAAACCACCCAGACGCTTGAGATACACACATCTTCTCAACCCTCCATTCCTATGAAGAAGCAGCGCATCACTACATTCAGGAAAGCACAACTTCATGGAGTTATATCCATGTCTTTAATTTTTTTCCTGTGCCCTAGGGTTACATACAAAAGGAGACAAAGATGGAAGCGAACAAACTGCAGCACATTTAGGCTTATGATCCCATCTTCGGAAGTTAAGATCATCATTAGCTGATGGTTATATAAGAATAATTACAAGTGTTTTATTTGGTCAGATTTAAACATCCATTTTCAAAATTTTCATATAAATGAACAATTACAGCTTAATTAGATACCAAATCTAAGTAAACACTCTGCTAGAACAATTTTAATTAAAGGAGATATTTAAGAAACGGTTTAATAAAGCAATCCTCTAGTCAGAAAAACAATACTTCCACTGTATGTACTCTCCACTATTCCAGCAGCCAGTTACTGTCTCTGCCATGCCTGCCTTTGCCAAATTAAGAATATGATTTGAATTCTACTCAGTGTAAGAATTTATTGAAGAACACAAGAAAGAAGATGTGATCCAACTAATCGCTATAATTTGAAAGACTTCAAAAACTGATCTTCATATTTATCTCAGCTTGTTCAAACTTTTCCTTGTGTTCCTTAACACTGCAGACTCTCTAATAATAAATCTTTGCCAAAGTGGACTTGGAATAAAGAGAAGGGTGCAGTGCTTTTATGTCAATCATAACATTTAAGGGTGACAAAAATACTATTGGACCCACATGAAACAATATCTGGTTAGTTTTACGTTACCAGTCATTATCATTATCAATTTCATAAAATATCATATCATTATCAATGCTTACTGAACATAAGAGTTTTGCAAAAAAACCTTTAACTCCAGAACCCCTCATGAATAAAATATTTCTATGATAATAATCTTAAAAGTTAAGTGATGAGACTGAAATACAGCACTGCAGCTTGGAAACCACTTTACATGAAGTTTAATGGAGACAAGGAAATATGTTTACTAGCAGGGATGGGATTTTTTCACTTGATCAGAGGAGAAGTAAAACAAAACCCAAAAGCAACAGCCCAAAGCAAAAGGCCAGAGACCAAATCAATGCTAGTCTGTGTCAGACTGAGCACTTGAACGTCTTGGAAATACTTCACCTGCCTCCTGTTCACCATTTTTGCTCTTTACTACTAGCAAGAACACTTAAAAATGAGTTATAGGCAAGCGACAACAGCGCAACACTCCTCACTCCTTCAAGAACTACAGACCCATCTTTAATCAGTGGTGTCACTTAGCCACAGTGTGAGTGGCTGGCAGTCAATCAAAGCAAGTCAACTGGAAAATCCACCCGTGCTTCTGCTAACAGATAGAGAACAACCAACACTGAAGCAGCAATTAAACTACCTTTATTTATCACCTTCCTTCCTGTGCATAATTGTCCTTGTTTTAGATCTTGCCTACTTTTGCTCCTTCATGGAAATTCAATGCACTGCATCATCAAGCCTTCCCTAATCCATTTTCTATTCCAGAAAATGAACAACCAAACAACCATCCTTTCCAATAGCTTTCAGCTGCCCAACTCAAGCCATCTAGCTGAGAATTTTGTCTTTATTTAACTTGTTCCTTGGCGTAAAAAATACTGCTGCTACAATAAATGGGGAGATAATGCATTTCATTGTGTGAAATGGTTATGGAGCTATCGACTAATGCTTAAAAAGTGATTGAAAGAAACCAACAAAATAAAGACTTGAAGAGTTGTGCCTCTATTTCCCAGCCTCCTAATTTCCCACTACAACCCTTTTGCTCCTCAGTTGGACTTTCAAGTAATTTAAGATATTTGTTGAAAAGTATGAAGAAAATAGTTTAACACACCATTTGTGACTACTGTAAACTCTAAAGAGCATATCTTCTACATGTACAAGAGAGTATTCAACAGCTCTGTGCTTCTGCATTTAAAAAATGATTTGAGGACAGTCAACTTCTGAATATCATCTGATATTTTAGGAATGGAGGTTTTTCACTACACATTAGTGTAACTGCTCAGCCCCTAGGTTTTCTGCTAAATAAATTCTCCTGCCTATTAAAATTATTTCATCGCTATTGATCCTCAACTTGTGCTTCTCAGATTGCTATATTTTAGTACACTTCAAGTGCAAGTTTCAAAAACACAAGTCAGTACGGATGTGTTTAAACCACTTGAAAATGTTTAAGAAGTTGCCAAAGTTCACACTCTTTAAATATCACCTAAAGCATTAATTAGAATTCCTTTCCAGAGGGTTTGAAGAAATCCTGTTATACAATGGCACCTACCCTTAACTTGCTAAAAGTAGAGGATGCATTTCAACCTCTATATCTTGATGCTAACAGTGAAGTTACACAACAAAAATATCTACTGCCAAGGTAAAATGTGCAAAGACAAACAAATTGCTGAAGTTCAAACTGGGTAAGTCGGATTGAAAACTGGCTGAGCCACTGGGTTCAAAGGCTTGCTGTCAGCAGCACAAAGGCCATCAGTGGTATATCCAAGGGGCCAGTACTGGGGCAAATATTGCTGTTCTTCACTAACCACCTTGATGACGGGATCACATAGGCCTTCACCACTTTGGAGATACCAAACTAGGAAAATTGGTGGATAGAACAGATGGTGGTGCTGACTTTCAAAGACACCTTTGCAGGCTAGAGAAGTGGTCAGACAGACTGCACCAGAGAAAGAACTTCCTTAAGCATCAGGACGATTGTCCCCAAACTTGGATATATTCAAAATCCACGTGGACGCAGCATTGAGCAACCGGCTCCAGTTAACTTGCTCCAAGCAGAGCAGTTGGACTGAGCCACCTCCAGAAGTGCTTTCCAACCACAACCACCCCCATGATGCAGCTGTCTTTAGCTTTTGGACAGACACTGAGGACAATAGCATACTTTTTCATCACAGTCCACTCAAAAAACCCCATGGGTTTTCTGTTTTTCACAGAAGTCTGACAAAATCCAGACTGTCACATCTTGTCTCACAGCAGATCTTCAAATCGAACAACATGATCAAATATTTCTTAAGAAAGTACATTGAGGGCCAGTAAGGCTTTTTCTCTTCTGCATGCAATTTAGTGAACATAAATAAGAAAGCATTCCATGGTCTAGCCACTTTTCCAAGGCTAAGTATTTTTGTAAATATTTGTTGTGAGAATGAATTACATCTGGGTGAGTTTTTTTCAAATTTTGTTGGTTTGTTGGGGGTTTTTTTTGCTGTTTTTTTTCCCCTGTTCCTTGCCCCTAGGGCCCCTCAGGGAGTTTTTCTTTGCTAAGAAAGTCTGAAGCACAAAATTTTGTCAAGCTCTGTTTGTATCTCTACCTCCTAAATGGGTTTTTCGGGTTGTTCTTACTGCTTTGGTCACATACCTGCACAGAAGATACTACTTGCAGAAAGGTGGAGCAACCTTCTTCCCCAAGAACAAAAAAAAATTAAATATCAAAGAAAGATACTTTTCTTGAAAGAATACCCTTTGTTTTATGGCAGCCAAGATCCTGCTATCAGCAATGGCTGGCAACTGCACAAGGTACAGACATCAATTTGCTCTCCTCCAAAACCTACAGTTTTACTCATTCTAGCTCGTTCATTTGGCAGTCTGTCCCCAGCTCAAACTCTACCTGTGCCACATGTCCAAGTTGTCTTTCCTCCCCTCTGCACTTTTTCCTCACAGACCGAATCACAGATGACCTCTTGTACATTTGACTACCTTATCAACACTCATGAAATTTCTGCTCAATCATTTTGCAAAGCTGAGATGCCCTGGTCAATGTCCCTGTTCATGCACAAACTGTAGGAAGAACAAGAGCTGAACTGATACTGCCTCTCTTAAAAAGCATATTTAGGGAAAACACAGACTTCCAGTCCATTAAATAAGCATATAAATTAGACAAAGCGGACTAATGAGATCGAGCAATGAATTTTCGTAAGAATAGAACATGATGACTAAATTTCCTCTGCTAATTAAGGTTACATTCTGAGCTTATAAGATATATCCATTTTACAGTAAATTAATTGCTTGAACAATGTGAATATTTTTCATGTACTCTACAGTAGGTCTCCAAGATGCAGACTTTAAAGTCAGCAGTGACTTTTGGTAACTGTAAGCTTAAAGAACTGACTGCCTCTGTTCCACCTCTAAATTTCTCAGCCATCTCATCTCAACTTTCCTGCCAGTGCTGCATCTTTTTGAGTCCCTCATTTTCAAGGTAAGGGGGACTATCCCAGGGGTGACCCACACAAGCATGGGACTAATACTCATCCAAGAATATTTCCATAGTTTTAACAGCTGTTCAAATGATTACATATTGACAAGTGTTTGAAACAAATGTGAGTGAAAATGCAATTTTGTGCCATCAAACTAAAAAAGGACAAATTTCTTATGTCTCTACTTGCACTTGACCAGAAATACATCTTCACTTTGCTTATTTCTGCTGCTCTCTGTGCATGCAAGTCCTGAAATTCAGGCAATTTATGCCTCTGACAAGGAAGAATAAACTTGCACAACTACTCAGGGCTGTGTCTCCCTGAAGGAGGCAGTTTGATGCAATTTGTCAAAAGCCAAAAGAGTGCTTTAATGGACAATTTACTTCAAATGACTGCAGCTGTTGGCAAATAAAGGAACAGAGACAAGATTAAAAATGGTTCCCCCCATGCCAATATAATTCCCAATGATTAATGAATAAAATATATCCTTTGCTATCTCCCCTTTTTAGTCAAAAGCAATAAAAGTAATGAATCATTCTGTTTCTGTGGTTTGCTACATGTGAAGTTCAAAGTGCTTGGGGAAATTTCAATAGGTATTGTTAACAAAGTACACATACACATTTTGAGCTTATTACTTGTCTTGGAAGTAAAGCCAGATATTCCCTCTTCAGTCAGAACTCAAAAAAGTCAGCAAAAATGTCTCTGAAATTCCACATATGAAAAACAAACAAACGGAAAAAAAAAAAAAAAACCACACACACACAAAAAAAAACCACACCACAAACAGAAAGCCATCAGAAACTCCACACCCTGATCTAGTCCCAGGAGAGCTCATACTCTCATATTGCAATAGTCTCATGTGTAATACTTCACTATCATACAATATTACAAGCACAGTTGGAACATACAGAATGAGTAATATTAAGTGCACAACATGAACTTAATATAAAGAAAGCTCATACTGTTCATTTTGAGGGCCTTTCTTTGCCTCTACATCTGTCATTGTTCAAATTATGAGAATGAAAATATTATTCAACAGCAAACACAGGGAAGTTAGGACAGAAGCATTTCATTAGACCTCAGGGAATATTTGATATTTCAAGGTAGTGAAGGAAGCAAATAAAGCTGAACACAAAACACAGCTAACCATGGCATTTGAATGTTATTGCAAGAGCTCCCCCATCCTTCAATCATTCAATTTTCATCAACCCTTGGACTACTCAGGCATATTAATCTACAAAGAGGAGAACTTGCATCAGCTTGATATTCCTTTTCAAGGCTCCAAGTACAGTTTTCAATATTTCTACTCCTGGAAGCATTCGCACACTGGAGCAGACCTACTGCTGATGTTTATTCTTTACCAGGACTGGCAAGACTTTGAGCTCAAGCTCCTTGGTAGTTCACCAAAACATTTAACTTCCTTGAATTTTGTCTTCACCTAATCCAATACCTGCCTAGCATTTAACAGAGAGAATACTTCCATATCATCATTTACTGCATGCAGAGATGAGTTAAGCACATAATTAATTCTCACTTTTACCCACAAATTTATTTCCAGATGTTCCCAATATTGCTAGGCAGCAGGCAGTATGCACATGGCAGTGTGCCAAAAAATACATGAGCTGTAAGACTGGAATGTCATTTTTTTTGACTTATGTCACTTTTCCATTAAACTCAAGGAGTTCCAATGGGCTTGTGAATTAATTTGAAGAACAGGGTTTGGTTTTTTTTCCCATTATGCTTATTACTGACTTCCCACCAGGACAGGTGTCTTAAAATTCCAAAAACACACGTGGACATGCCCAGATGAAAAACTGCCTTCCAAATGCATCAAATCCAGCAAAACACTGATCATATTTTATAAATCCCTATACAAATATAAAGATAAAATTTGGCTTCAGGCATGCAGGAAGTCATTGCCCACACTAACATAACCTCTGGCACTCAGTGCTCTGGATATCTGTTCAAAGCACTGGACTCAACTCTTCACTTTTGTGATGTTCCTACAGTTACAAGGGGGTCACTTAACACTGCTGTTTTAAGTGAAAAGTGTCAGTCAATATGTAAATTTAAATCCTAAATAAAAAGCCATGGTGAATAAGTCTTGTCAGTCAGGAAGATTCTAAATTAAATAAGTAGAATCTAACCAGCATCTCTGAAAATATGTCCTGGATTGCACCACATCTAGCTGTGTTACTTAATAGAGCCACTAACAAACATCAAATTTACACGAGATAAGGATTTTTGTTTTAGGTTCGTATAAACACAAACTTGTTGGTCTAAAAGCATTTCTGTAAACACTTACACATAACATAAAATACTCTAAATGCACTATACTTAAAGCTACAAAGCATCAGGTGACAAGCACTCCTTCACCGTCACTCACAGTTACAGAAGGAACTCTTTACTGCCTATTCCACATGGAAAGCATTTGTTCCAGATTACTAAGTCACGAGTTGTCTCCAAGGAAAATCCAATATACCAGGATATTTTCCTCTTTAATCTTCCACCAAAGGAAAAGCACACCAGATTACTTTGTCAGGAAGCAGAGCAGTCAGGACTACGTGCACTCCCCTAAAGATCCATGAAGGAATCACTAACAGTATCTCTTGTTAATATGAGAAAAACAAAACACGTTTCCTGTATTTCATAAGCACAGAAGTTTCGCTAGACCAGTAGACTCCCATATTTCAAATGGCATAATGGGGCAACTCTTACTTCTTCAGTATTATGTTTTAATGTACGATACTTAAGAAAAATACTCAAATGTCAGTTTCCATTACAGAACTGAAAGATTCACTTTGACCTACCATTCAAATTAAGATGGAGTAAAACATGAAACTATTACCTGAATTATGTTCAAAGCCCCTCCTGGAGAGACAGGTCTGACCCTTCATTTCTCAGAGTAGACAAGTATTTCCACATGCACTCAACCCCCATAGAGTTATTCTAAAAAATATTAAGTACTTTTGCTACCAAAGTTACCCTTTTCACCTGTCACAACAAGAATCACATAGAAAGCTTTCTATATCAGATGCTCTCTGACTAGCTAAACTATATGCTTATTTGCACTACTATCACCTGTAACAGAACTGTTTAATAGCTATTTAATTGTTTAATAGGTAAACCCGAACAACTTTGTTCTGTAGACTGTACCAGAAAGTTCATGAACAACAGCATAGGAAAACCTGGAGGTTTCCTTGCACTTCAAATAATAAATCATTGTGTAACTTTTTCTTAAATTTATCTGGCATAACAAATGGCTACAAATTAAGTCAAAACCATATGGCAGAGGCTAAAGCAGAGAGCGCAAGATGAATTTTATTATACAGAACCATATGCTGCACTTAACGTCCGTGATGACTTTGCCTTTCGCCACAGATGATGTCTATAAATCAGCACTGCAGATGTGAGAGCTCTACTAAACTCTACAACCGAATGATCTTGAGCACACAAATTCAGTATTTCCCTTTTTCACATTGTCTCAAAGGGTTATCTGTGTAATGGATCACTTTTGTGCCATTACAGAGTGTCACTTTTAACACAGCCAGTTCTTCAAGTCACACTCCAGCAATACCTAAAGGGAAACTGAATAACCCATCCCAAGACCAGGGCTCCTTAGAGTGTCTATGGGGAGAACTCTAAGTGTCAGAACACTGGGCAGAGCTTTCCACAGAATCAACATTTCTGAACCAAAGGAGCTGAAATTGTGAGTGCACTTGAACATCTGCATGATTGGGACTCAATGCTCCGCTCCAAAGCAGCTCACACAGAGCTTGGTATTCCATATATCTAAAAAACCAACAGCCAACATCCTAGAATGAAATTTCTTCTATGTCAGGCAACCAGGTGAGCCCTAAGCAAAAAAGGAGCTTGAGCACAGCAGCCTGACACAACTTAACGCAGTGACTGCACAACAGCAACAAAAATAAGCCAAATATGTGAAAGGTGCATACTGAGTTGGGGAGGTCAATCTTCTGCTGTCTATTAGACAAGTTATCTACAGTTCAGACATTTCCTGCTTTCTACACAGAGATTATGACATTTGAACAACAATAACACCACTGAGCAACACGTAATTCCGTCAAATGGAATTTCAGTTTTGAGAACTAAAAACACTAAGCAAAAACAGAAACAGTACAACTGACTGCTCATATTGGTAATTTCTGGTGAACTGGAGGTTAAGATGCTTTCAAAGAAGTAGTTTAGCAATTTCTATTTTAAGAGTATTTAAAAATACACTGCATTTTCATTGCCAGTGCCACTGGGCACATCACATGAAAGATGTTTCAGAAAACTGCTCACCGCAAAGGTCATATCTCAAGGTAAAGTATTTGCTTTAGTACTGAAAAAGACACTTTTCAAAAGGAAAAAAGTGAAGGTTATTTCATTGTTTCCTCTGACCAAAAGCCCTCTTCTTTTAAGCCAGAATAATTTACACTTTTTTCTTTACTTTACCAGTTTCCACCATTGCCAGGTGGTTTTTTTGTTTTGTTTTTGGGGGTTTTTTTTGTTTGTTTGTTTTTTATTTTTCTTTTTTTTCCCCAAAGAACAGCTAATTTTATTTCACTAAAGTCAATTCCCGCTACTAATAATATGAATCAAAACCTCCACAGATTTTGGTGAGATCAAAGGGATCAATAACTCTAGATCTCAGCCTGCCTATTGTTCCTATCGTTTCCTCTTACCCTTAAGTACAGGTTTTTCATGAGTTTGAGACAGTGCCATGCTGCTTCCTTGGTACCACGTTTTATCCAGAAAGTACTTAAAAATGCCATCACAAATAATGCCCAAGTTCCATTTTAAGAAGGAAATGGGGCTACCTTGAGCAAATTATCTTCCTTCTTCCAAATTTGATTCCACACCTTCAATGAAAACATAAGCAATATTCATCAGAACATCTTTAGAAAAACATTTATACAAAGAATAGAATTTGTCTTTAAGGGTTCTGCTCCTGACTAAACAATTAATAATCCAAATACTGACTTCAATATCTAATTTTATAACAAAACACAAACAAACAGTGAGGAGGGTGTGCATGCTCACCTCTCTCTTCAAAATACTGTCAAATCTGCAAAAGCATCAGCAATGGACAGAGAAGAATGAAAACTTAAAACTTTGTATTTCCTGTATTTCCTGGCTGTGGACCAGATACAGTGTTATGAGTACTTTAGAAGTACAGTAACCATCACCATTCATCATTTGGGATTCTCAGTGCCTAATTGTTCCAGCCAGAGAGGATTAATATAGTTAAATGCACCTGACGACTTAAGCTTCCCAGATCCTACAAAGACTAAAATCATCATTACTGGAAAACAAATAAACGAACAAAAATTTCCACATTTAACACCCTAGAACTTTCCCATAACTCCCAACACACTTTGAATAAGACTGTGTCCCATGAGCCAGCATCCAGCTTTCACACAAGTCACTGAGTGAGCAGCACTAGCAGTAATCACTGCATTTTACAGTTATGTTGGTAGAGGCACATATGATCTTATTAACCACAAAAATTTTGTGGGAGAATTAATTATTTTGGTTTTTATTTGTAATTGGGGATAGTAGTTGTTCTCAAAAAAAAACTCACCCACAACCAAACCTCTACCAACATCAATGAATGAATAGATCATGGCCTAATATGAAAGGTAGTAGCAAAGCTATCTACAAATAACAGCTGTATTTGCTCACTGCAATAAAGCAGAGAAGCAGACAAGTGTGATGGCTGTTGGAGTGCCCTACTTAATAATGTTTTATACTCCAAGTTCATATTCTGAGCAGAAGAGGCCTGAAAACTCAACACCAGCTATCAGGCAAAAGATCAGAAAACACCAGAAATCTTACTCCAGGCCTCCCTGCAAGACCTGTGTGCTGCCAACCTGAGCCCTAAATTATCCTGTGTGCTCTGAGCGGCTGGAGCAGGTGTAAGCAGTGACCCACAGCCAAAGCCCAGGCCAGCTCCCTCTGGAGAAACTCCACTCATCCAGCTGCATTTTTCAAAGGAGATAGTTTCTACAGAATAATAAAAAAAATAAAAACCTCAAACACAACTAGCAATCTATTCTCAGACATTTTCAGCATCTGTCCACAGTTAACTGCTCTGCCACTTGGCTCTCTCCAGTTGCTATAAAAGCCAGTAATACTGGAACTCAGACTGTCCAGAAAAGCAAGTTGCACATGTCCAGATTATGAACCATACCATCAACACCTGGGAAGTATTATACAGGGAAGCCATCAGAACACAGTTATATTTGTTTTAAAATATACACACTCTGTTTAGTAACACTACTAAAATTCATTACAGACATCCACCTCAAGACCTGGGATTCCTCTCCTAAAGGAAGGCTCAGTCTGGCACACATTCCTCTCTCTTCCAAGACACTCCTTCAGAAAACTGCAGGATTCCAACCTTACCATTCCTCCAACACCGGGGCTGGAAGAAAAGATTCAGAATTTCTATGATCCCCATAGGTTCAGTCATACAGCTATGGCAAAATGCATATCTTTCTGTGGTTTGTTTAATAAACCTTTCCTTGGAGGAGCAGTCCTACATCAGTATGAGATTTACAATATTTTAAGTGAATTTATAAACCAAGGCTTTGCAGTTACTTGTACAGCAGAGATTCCAGATGAGAGCAGAGCAGACTAAATGCAACCAGACTGGTGTTTTATAACTGAGGTCATTGACTGATTCCTGAGATCCACAATCCTAACACCAGGCCACTCCTGATGTTCTTGCTTCTCTAGAGAAAAGCACAAACTATAATCTCTGCTAAACTCATCTGGTACCATTTAATATGTATTTTAGTAAACATGCACACAAAAAAAGGCACGTGTAGTCCCATCACAACCACAAAATGCTCTTGGGGATTTCCTGCGATTTCCTCGATCTTTGATGATTACAGAAATAGTAAGAGAGGCCAACCAAAAGGGTGAAAAAGTGGATTTACCCTGCACAGCATCCAAATTCCTAACAACAATATGGACTTTGACACTTATTCCTAATGCTAATCAACTCACATAGAAGGATTTAGAAGTTTGATTTGCAAGACTGTTCACGCAAGGCCACAAAAGAAAACATAACGAGTACTTTACATGTTGAATTTCCTCTGTTTATGAGGGTTTCTCATACCTAACTTCAATTATCAAACACAAATTTTCAAACACATTAGTGGAACATCCCTCAGCCCAGAGCCTGTGCCTACTTCTTGCTGTGAATTACAGCTGAGTAAACAGATAAAATTGTATCAGTTCCTTTGAAACAACCAATTTCAACTCAATTGTGGTTACAGTATTTCAACAGCGAACAAAAAGCATACACAGCTGAGTTTCAGAATATATAAATACTCACATAAAGCAACATTTTCAACTCCAAGAGTGTTCAGTATGACACAGTTAACTACCTCCAGTACCTAAGAGACTTGTATTGAAAAATCTGAGCCATATCGCTCATTTTAAGTGGACATTAAAAAACCAAACATTAACATAACCACATGTCCTGGCTCTGTTAGCACTGCATTGGCCATAAATACACAATAATTTTCATTCCAAATATTTCTCAAGGTTTGCTTGGTTTTTGCTGTCCCTACAAGTATTCCAGGTTGTTTTTACTCACTGTACCAGTCTCAGGTTGTAAACACAAGTGGGGTGTGACTCTCCCACATAAGGAAGTTTATCCATGTATTTGCAAAACTGACTTCATGAACATGGTTACAGCTGCTCACACGCTCTACTGCCTACACACTGAAATGCCAAATAATTAAGGAAGGCTCCAATGAATTTGCAAGATTGGTGATGATTTTAAAGAGCTATTTAAAAAAATAACCAAAGCCAATATTTGTTGATGCATTTGCTACCACAAAATTGTACTAAAGCCCATGAAGAGACAAATTTGAGCTTTTTTTTTTTAATGCCTTAAGAAAGTATCTCTACCAAACACAAGAATTGGTTTACACTAGCAAAGTATCGACTCAGATCCTGCTTTTCATCAGTGCTTGGACAGATAAAATGAGTTTTGTATATCTATCTACCAAAGCATTGCTAGTATTTGCAGTTTATTATCCTGACTGGTTATCAATTAATTCCTTGTCTTGTGGCCATGGGACATTTCACATATAGCAACAGGAGCTCAGAAAGCCCTTAGAAATCGGTAATGACTGACCATGAGACTCTGGCCAACCTCAGCCCAAACATTTTCTCAATACCCTCTCTGTACATTAATCTAGGGGAACTATTAAACACAAGAAATTTCCTCTAACACCAATTACCACTCACCAGTGGCTGATATTTCAGCCCTGACCTGATAAAAATATCCGGGAATCATCTGAATCAAATATTTTTCCCTATCCCATCTGCTGAGAAAATTATACCAAGCAAAGTGTTTAAACTGCCATTATGTAGCCAAACACATGAAGATGCACAAGATCCTGTATTTTGTTACTGTAATATCCTCGTGCAGCAAGGGAAGGACAAACTGGGAGACGCAATCTTTGTCCTAGCATGGACACAGAAGAAAACCATTTAGTCTGAGACTAAATTCCTGTGATAATGAATTTGTACCTTTGTTTGTTCCCACCACTTGCAAAATATTCCTCACTTAAAATAACAATCCTTTTGTTCAGGCTGCATTTCCACTTTCTCTATGTTAAACACTTCCAAAATAACCTTGAATATCTGAGAAATTCAAGTTGTTGAAAACAGGGGCTGGGAGGAAAACAAATTAAACAGATTTGTTTAAGCCCAGTGTGCTTATGAAAATCTTTCCTTTGGCTCTCCACAGCTCCATCTGCATGGCGATCTCTGTGGACTCACATACAGATTTAAACTTGACATTATCTAATGTATCTGGGGAAAAATCCTGCACAGCAAATTGAAATTTTAAAAGCAGCACTGCATTCAACAAGCAACTAATACATTATATTTACTTGAACAGCAACAGAAGAACATTAAGGATAATAAGCTCATTTGGAACTTATGCTCTTTACCCGACATTTGAATATACACTTTAGGTGTACGTGTTACAGTATTAGAGGGGTTTCTTTCTGTCTAGGTTTCGTGCAAAAATGAACAACTCCAGTATATTTGGTGAGGGAAAACAGCAAAAAAAAAAAAAATCCCATAAACACACTGTACACAACCTGTGTCTTGCTCAGTTTTAGTAGAGGTCATTGCTTTCATTAAAAATAACAAAATAAACCCTTGTTAAAAATGAGCACATACAACTTCCACTTAGAACTTTGTTTCAATCCAGTTGCATGCCACTTTAATTCAGCCCTTGCTTCCACTTTGTGATATGCAAATATTTCTCATCTGAGCCCCTATGGCCAATACAGGGTTTGAAAATAATCAAACAGAACAGTGTGCAATTTAAGGTCCTGACAACAAGTACAGAAATGTTGTTTTATGCTTGAGGGAACTGTGCACAGACCATCTGCTGCCTTTGTGATTCCCCTGATGCCTGTCACAGCGAGGATGTACGAAAAGGCATGGAATGCAAACAGAGCTATCACCATGGAGTTTGGGAGGAGAACCTGAGAGAGCCCAGCACCTCAGTGAGACAGCACCTGGATCATCGGATCCCTGTCAGGTGCTGGGAGATCACCTCCAGTACAAGGTCCCCAAGGGAACAACCCCACTGGCCATTTTTTGTCATTAGAGCAGCATTACATACTTCATGCAGAGGGATTTGGGCTAACAAGATCAGATAGCACTGAATCACACAAAGTCATAGAAAAACTCAGAGAAAAATACAATAACTGGAAATATGGGAAATAACTGGAAGATTTGGGTTTGATTTTTTTAGTATTGTAAGAAGGTCTATGTAAGGATGAGATTAAACTGCTTTATAACCTTATGCCTTGTCCTTTCTCTCCCTCAAGGAATGAAAATGACACTGCCTGCAGAATCCAAGGACTGATATCCAATTGCCTCAGAGATCACCCATGTTTATCTGAGAGAAACAGATAAGTCAAATTTACATCAAAGCATAAAAGAAAATAAATTCCTTCAGGATTATATTTCACCTGAAAGATTAAGAGATTCCTTTAAAGTATCCCCACTCTTCAAACCATCATATTTTACTTCTACTTGAAACATTGTTGAATCCAACATGTTCTTCTGATTCCTAAACTCTGTTTATAAGAAAGACACCAACCCTCCACTATGCACACACATTATGATAAGGATTTTAAAGCTTTTACCTATTTTATTGTTTGGCTTGGAGATTTTCACCAAAGATCCAATATTAGATTAACTGGGTTTCTCTAGAAAACCTGCCTGTTATGGAGATAAACACAACATATCTTGGAGTTAAAACTGCTGTCCCTTTCTCCTACTTTCAGTCTTCTATCCAAAGCAATGACAAATATACTCAGAGGAAGAGAATATTTTTTCTTTATACATCCTCTTGATTTTACAACACCTTTTTCCATTTTTTTTCTTTTAGATAAAAATTACTTGTGTTAACATTTTCCCTAATAAAGGCCAATGAAGCAAATACAATAAAACAAGAGAAAATTAGTTTGAACCATCCAGATTTCAAAGTGAAAGGTATACAGGAAAAGGAATGAAGCTATATAAAACAAGTGCAGCCTCCAAGCCCATTGTATACATACCAGGACCAGAGAAAAATTAGAAGTTCTTGTCTCTTTTATAACAATTGTAAAAACAGGCGATCCAGGCGCCAGACAAATGTTTTCCCCACCCCCAATGGAAACTCTAGACAAATGCAAACAAGATAAACCAGGTAGATGGCCTAGCTTCTGACACACTTCAGAGAAGCCTTCAATGCATCTTTGTTAAATGGCTGCAAGAGTCCTTAACTACATTAATAATCAACTTTCCTGGGAAAAGACTCCTACACTGGATTCCACAGCTATGAGAAAACACCCATTTCAGAAAGTCTTCCACACACCATATTTAAATGGAAAGATCTACAAGTGAAATAATTCATGGTAAATGCCTCCACTAAATGGATTTATGCTTCCACGATGTTCTAAGTAATGCGTTGCAGACAATCTTACTTCATCATGATATCCCTGCTTCAGAACAAGACTCTATGCTGTTTCTCAAATTCGATCCATTTTCTTGTACGTGCCATGTTTGTGACATTAAAATTTATGATCCAGAATAAAAGAAAGCAACTTCTCTTCAGAACTAATACAAATATTTTCTTGAACAGAAACTAACAAGTCTTTAAACACAACAGTATTGGACATCTTTTCTAGACCTGTCTAGAAGCTATAAAATTGAGGTAAACAATGTAATTTCAGTTAGTGAGAAAAATCAACAGGGATAAGTCAAACCTGACATTTTCCTGCCAATCCTATGCATGACTTGTGGCCTGCAGTGTTGTCAGCTCTCCATCTTAAAACAACTCAGTTTTCCTTTCCACTGAAACCAGACTTTTTCCACAGCCTTGACACATTCCTTGCTTATGGCCAGCCTGTTGTGACCCAGTATCTCCACAGCTGGTTGTTGGGTGGGTGTTGGTTTGGGGTTTTTGTTTGTTTGTTTTTGTTGTTTTGTTTTAAGAGCTTCTCCTTCACAGCAACTCTAACTAGCACATGAACTTCACTCCATGTTACTGAATTGTGCCCTGCCTTACATTCCAGGCTGTTGAGACCATCCAGTTCTTCCAATAATCATCTACTCCTCCACCATACCAAAATCTCTTAATCCTGTGTCATAGAATTTCATTCATCCTGAAGAACAGTCTCAGGACAAACCCTGAAGATCTGTATTAACAGACCAATTCTTCCCTTCTAAGTACAGCTTCTTGCTCTCCCCTAAAGCCATTCTCTGTCCAGTTTACCAACCACCATTTTAACTCCATGGGAAATTGTGCAATTTCCCATAGAGTTCCACACAGACATGCCTATGGAGTGTAGATAACGAATTCCCTAAACCTAAACTATTATTTTATCAATTTAAAAGCTACATCTGGCACCAGTTACTTTGGAAAAACACCTCTCATCCATTTGTTATTTGCTGTTCAATCTGTCATTACTTTTCCAAAATGGGCTCTAGAAAGTCATCCATCCTCTTCAGGTCAGATTAATTTTCTTGCCCCTCTCTCTCCCCCTTTTTTTTCTTCCTTTTACACATCTTGTCTCTTAAAATGTAGTCGTGATGTTTGCCAATAGATTTCACAAGTCTCTAGGGGCCTAGTTCTTGAGTAAACAAAAATCACAGATAGATGTTAATATTTGTCACAAATATATTGAATTCCCCATTTCAGACAGATCCCTTACTTGGTTTGTCTAATCCCTGCAGTTCAGGCAACCTCCTGAATATGGAGACTCATTTAATCCTTGACTTCTTCCCTTTCTCTGCCCTCTTCTCACCCCCACACACAAGCACATGGCTGTACAGACCTGATAAAAAATTAACTTTCATGAGCAAGCTACTTTAGTCTGCAAATAACCCCAAGCAAAATATTGCCAAGTAAGGGACACACTACAATTAAACATTAAGAAACAGCTTCCCTAAAAAAAAGTGAAAAACACTTCTTAGAAGAAATAGACAGGAGTCAGGAAAAACTAAACTTATAGCAAAATCTGGTTTCTTAAAATAATTAAATTTGTAGCAATACAAAAAGAAAAAAACAAACAACTCTTTCTGTTTCCAATTGTCTTCGTATTTGTCCAATTACTAATCCAGATATGGAAACAAACCAATGTAATGCACTTCAACTTTATCCCTGGAGATGCCTTATGAAATAAGATTCAAAGATACAACTTCTCAATTCCTATTAACAATTCATTTCTTCAGAACACTATTAGGCAGAACAATGAGACAAAAACTTCTGAAACAGAATGTATCACCAGAGCCAGAAAATTATTCTGAATTTATTGAAAGCATTGATATTAAATCTTGTTACAAGCTGAAGTCTGTAATAAAAAGTACTCTCTCCTACTAGACGTTTAAGGACTATAGGACAGTTACATTTGGTAGCTAAGTCTCCACAGGCCTGGAAAATATAATGTTTTTAAAGATACGCCTTAAAAGGATTCATCCATAGTTTGGACAAAACACTAGATGTCCAATTTTGCTGTCTCTTGAAGTAACAAGTAAGCACAATGACTGGAAGACTATTAGGACAATCCTGAAAACATAAGAGCAGTGCGCAATACAACCTGGAATCATTCTCTTTAAGGAAAATACTGGAAATGCAAATTGTCACAAGACAAATTTGCAAAACTTAAATTTTCACAAGTTTTCTCAGCTGTTCTGCAGTGTTGCTGCAGTGTTTGCTGCTCCCAAATAAACAGGCATTCAACCATTTTTAGCTGCAGTTTAGCAGAGGTGGGGAAAATAGTGCTTTTGCAGACACAGCCTATGCTTGAAAGATTTGAAATACTTTTTGAGACATAAAAATGAGGCTCCTCCTCTCTCACTCCCCAAAAGCAATGGTGTAGAGACCCTATGTTATGAAAAACTCTTTACATATATGCTTCTGCACATTAACAGGGAAAGAAAAGAAGATTAAGTGAACACTGCAAGGACTAAAGTAAGAAGCCTTCCCCTATAAATAGTTTCGGTTCTAATGCTACTTCTAGGATGAACCATTCTTCACTCCTATGATTATTTCTTCCTTCATCCCAAAAGCATAAAAACAAGCTCTTTTTCTTTGAAAACACAGTAGAACACAGCACTATTTCCCCAACTAAGCAAAACAAGTCACATTATTCATTGCCACTCTGCCTTTTCTAACTTCCTGGTGTAAGCAAAGGAGATTGCTCTAACCTGAAAAGAGGGGTTATCATCCAACATCAAACATAGCTTAAGGTATTAGATCATGCCTGTAATGATTATTCAAAGCTGCAGTGATCAATATCACATCAGGATTGTCTAATCTAGAGGGCTTTAAAGTATCCTCTAGCAGCCTATCTGAAGGATCCCATCTGAGTTTCAGAGGATATCAATGCAAAGGCAGAGAAAAGACAAAGTTCTCACCCCACAGAAGCAGCAAATAAAACTCTCTCCAGGTAGCTTCAGGATTCCACTTCACGTAGGAACTATTTTACTTAAATTTGGCATTTACATGTTAAGACACGCGTTTGTCATATGGAGGATAACCCCCTCATAACCATCCACCACTACATGTGAGGTTTATTTTAAACAGCGTCTAAACATTACACACACAAACAACTGCAGGTAAACACAGAAATACCTCCAACTCAGCATGGAATGGAAAAGCAGACACAGGGAAGTTAAAAGTCAACTAACAAAATTCAAAGCAAGTTAAAGAGAGCTGTATTTAAGCCAAACCAGTTAAGAACTGCCACCTGCATAAGATACAGAATTTTGTTTGGTGTTACAAAATACCAGGTTTTTTCTGCTGATTTACCAGATTTTGTGCAATTCTCCATTTTTAATATAAAACACATGAGTCACACTGAAATCAGCAGCCAGTTTCCTTCACTTTCTCCTTTCCAAAGTGACAAACATTTCAATTAAAGCTCTAATACAAAGAATACTATATGCACTAAAAACTGTCTGTTCTTGTTTAGTGCAAAGTCTGAAAATAGCACAACAGTGTTTAAAAAAAGGTGTTCTCTGGGACACAAAAATTGAGAATAGGCTAATTTTTTACTACAATGACTTTGCCACAAAACACTTTTTGCCCAATGAAAAAATAATATCCAAAGGGTAAAAAACAGTTCCCTCAAACTAGAGCAACTTGATCTACTTGATAAGTCAGTCACATTAGCGATCTTTAAGTCAAAAAACGAACTTTTACCAAAACACAATATTCACGCCCTCCTACACACAGGGACTATTTGCAGATTTTCTACTGAACTGCTGTCTGAAAACTTTTAATTTCCATTTCTGGCTAAAATTATTTTTTATCTTGACGTATGTTTGACATCAGAGAAATACTGAATTCATTTAAAGTACAAATAGGGCTTGTCTGCCTTCCTTTCCCTTAATTTATTCAGCCTTTTCCTTTGAAAGCAAACACTATTCTACAAAATCCTGCATCATTAGCTCCACACCTACAACCTCCCCACAATTCCTATGCAGCTCCATCCTCTAATAACACAAGTACTTTACATCTCACTGTAGGAAACCTTCACTTTCTCGGACCCCCAGCTCCTGTCCATTGTTCACTCTTTGCTTCTGGTTAGCAGTACTACATTGCTAAACTTGTATTTGGTTTGTGTCAGTTCTGCCCACTCCTTTTCCTACCACAGTCAGGCTCTTGCTGCTTTCTCTCTCCCATGCCTAGCATGCATGACGATCCCTTAAGCCCAAGATATAACTCAGAGAAGCTTCCTGTCACCACATTTCAGCACCTCCAGAAAACCCGTGTGTCATTGGATACAGCTGACTGTAGGGGTTTTAGTATTTATTCTTTTTTTGTGGGAGGGAGAGATTAGGAGAAAAAAACAAAGCAAGCTTAAGCTTAAAAATGAACAACAATAGTTTTATTAACATACACTAAAAGAATGAAAGAAAAAAAAAAAGCTGTGAAAAAGAAAACTTAAACTAAAATAGAATGATACTTTAAAACATGCTTCTCCCCTCTAACAAACTATTAACTTTCTTATTGAACAACACAGAAAGACACAACTTGAGATTTTCAGTCAGTTTCACTACTTAGACATAATTACTCAGGACTTCTCAGGAGAAGAGTCCCTCTAAGATTTTTATGAAGAGGTTTGCCACAAGACAAAATAGTCCAGCGCTCCCAATGTCACACATCTGCTGCCACCGGGAGTTTTCGCAGACTGTGATGTTCTATCAACAAAGCTTCTCTGTGTATCTGGGGTACAATTTACAAATACTTCTTCTAGTCTAAAATCATCTTTGTCTCAAAGGCTGAGACCTCCTTTTAACCCAGGAGCGGGGGCTTTAAAGTTCCCAAATCAATCTCAATTACTTCAGTTCTCAATTTAGATTAGAATAGCATTCTAGCCAACAACGCTAAGATGCTGCAAAGAACAGTCAATTTCTCCATAATTTACTTTAGAGAAGTCCGGTTAAAAATGTCTATTTATTCAATCCTATTCCAATATTATCAGTTCTTTCACTTCTAATCCACTGACTTCATTCAGTGTCTGTTCTAAGTATCCTCTGTTTTCTTTCTTCTTTCTCTCAAGGAAGAATTGTGCTTTAAAAGTTCCGTGTTCCTAAGAAAGATTTAAATCCACCCGGGCTTGCAAGGGCCATGTGCAACTCTGGGCTACAGGGCTGAAGAAAATGCAAAGCTGTGCTGATGGAAGAGGCTGGTAGGTGTCCTTTTTTCCACCCCTTGGTCTCATCTAGGGCAGCTTGGCTCAGAGCTGTTACGGAGCTGCAGGTTTTATCTCTCTGCTTCCAGTGGTGACTAAGCTGGGCCATGTTTTGGCCCTTTCTGCCGAGGTCTGAGCACGTGGCCAGCACTGCCGAGCTGCAGCCGCCTCTCTTCCCTGCCGGCAAGCAGGGGAAAGGGGCTCAGCCGGCCCAGGCTGCTCCCTGTGTGAGCAGCGGCCCTCAGAGGCCCGGCCAGGCTCGGCCCAGACACCCAGAGGGGCAGCAGGGCCCGACCTGGGCCCAGCCTGGCTGCCCACGATGTTACCCCATGGCTGATTCCAAAGCAAGACAGAGCCCAATCAGCAGCAGATTAGTTTTAAATGTCCCTTCCCAAGTCGCATCGACATTTCCCATTGCTCAACCGAGCTGCCAATATCCCGGCCAGCTTTGTGATAGGTCCCTCTCCTTCCCCCCCCTCCAAGCCACTCCATGGTTAGGGCAGGGAAAAACATCTCAACACTTCTCCATAACCAGAAAACAAAATTGTGCCAACCCATTATACTGACTTATTCCAACAGCAAAATGTGAATAAATCAGAGTTTATGATCTCTAAATATGCATGTAATAGGTTTGATGGTTGTACCACCTCACCCCTCTCCTTATAGGTCTAAGATATTAAGGCCTCAACTCTCCTTGTTCAGTAGAGAGCAAGTTCTCAACTACACACAGTCAAGACAATAAGAATTTCCACAGCACATCGTTGCTGACAATCAGCAGAAACATATTCTGCATGCACAACAGAATACAAATTGTAGGCAGTTTCTGAATTCGGTATCCTGCCATATGAGTGACACTATACACAAGGCATGAACTGTAAAAACGAAAAAAAAAATTTGAACATAGAACTTAAAAGACTTTTCACAGTAGTTAAAAATAAAAGTTTGAAAAACAAAACACAAATGGGCTGATTTTTAAGTGCTGAAACAATGACAGCCACAAATAACATCACCGGGCTTTTCTGTATTAGAGAAAGAAAGGACACTCAGATCCTCCCCCAAGGTTCCATGGGTGCCCCTCCCAAAGGTGTATGTCCTGTGGCAGAGGGAAACTGACAAAGATGATGCACCCATCTGACAAGTGGGATCACCCCTCCCCCTGCAAAAAAAAAAAAAAAAAAGCTGAAGCTCAATTTGTAGGAGAAAAACAGGTAGTCAAACCTCCAGGAGCGCAGACACAACCTAATCCAACTGTCCCAACAAGCTCAAGGATCATTTGTAGGTAAAAACAGGGTAACCAAGCATCCAAGGCCACAGACACACCCAAGCAAGAGATCTCAAAAAAAGCTCAAGGCCCACTGGTAGGAGGACATGCAGTAGTCAAGCCTCCAGGGCTGCAGATAAACCAAAGTGAGACCCTCTGAAGCAGCTCAAGGTCCATTTTCTTGGAGAAAACAGGATAGCCAAGCTTCCCGGACTGCAGACTCACCCAAGGAGGACCCTCCCAACTAGCTCAAGGTTTATTTGTAGGTAAAAACAGGGTAGCAAAACTTCCAGGGTGGCAGACACACCCCAGTGTGACCTTCCCAAATGGCTCAAGGTCCTTTCTATGAGAAAACAGGTTAGTCAAGCTTCCAGGACTGAAAACACACCCATGTGAAGCCCTCCCAACTAGTTCATGGTCCATGTCCTAGTTTAGGGCAAATTGTGAGAAAACCCCTGAATGGGGTTTCTCTGGGGAACAAAGCCAAATATGGGGGGAAGTCCCTCTCCCCAAATGGTCTGGGAAAGAACTTCCTCAGAGCAAAGTGGAGAAAACTATTTTACTTAACAAACAATGTACCCAAAATACAAAGAATTAATTATACGAAAAAATAAGACTTCTTGTTCTGGACTGGGAGGGCAAATTGACAAAGTTCTTGCCGTGGGTGTAGCTCAGCTCCCCCTCAGTCTCTGCTCAGTCCCAGTCTCTCCAGCCCTTCTGGAAACTGCCAAAGTCCAGGCCCCGGTGGCCACAGGTGCAAGTGCCCGGTGCTCCCCTGGGTTTTTCAGTCCAAAGCAGGTTTCAACAGTCCCAAGAAAAAGAATAGAGAACTTCTCTGCCCTCAGCTAGCTAAAACTGACTAAAAGCAAAAATATCTGTTCTGCAGTCCCTCCGAGCCTCAGACAAACACCCTGTCCCAAGAAGTAGGAGGAAGAGTCAGGCTGTTTTTGTCAGAACAAACTTGGTGCTGCTTCTTTCCCTGCTTCACCCTCAAAACAAGTCTTAAAGTACAAAACACAAAATACAGCACAAACAGAACAGATGACTGAGGACACAAGCACCATAAAGCCACCCTAGAACAATCTGCAGTCCTAGAAGCTTGACTGCCCTGAGTTCTCCTACAAATGGACCTTGAGCTAGTAGGGAGGGTCTCACTTGGGTGTGTCTGCAGCCCTGGAAGCTTGACTAGCCTGTTTTCCCCTACAAATGGATCTTAAGCCAGCTGGGAGTGTCTCACTTTGGCGTGTCTCTTTAGTGGTTTCACGTTCGCCAAATTCTGTTTGTCAAACATAGTGTAGTGGTCTTAGTGTTTACTCTCTTTTTGTCCTGTGAAAAAGAATCCAAAGAACTAAAGCAGGCTTAAGCTTAAAGATAAACTCCTACTTTTTTTTAACACACACCAAAAAAATAGAGAAAATAAGAATCATGAAAATTTCAAAACACTTCTCATCCCTCCACAAACTACTCACTTTCTTACAAACAACACAGAGAAACAACCTGTCATTTTCTGTCAGTTTCACTGTTTGAACATAAGCTTCCATCACTTTGGGAGACGAGTCTCTCTAGAGCCCCATGGAGACCTTCTCCACAAGACAAAAACAGTCTGGTGGCTCCCAATGTCACAAATCTGCAAGAACCCGGAATTTTTGCAGTCCCACCCATCAGCAGCCTTTCCCCTAGCTACTCATGGCCCTCTCAGCATATTTTGGGTACTGTTTAGGAATGCTTCTTCCAGTAGGAAACAAGGATTCTCTTCTTCCATCTCTAAAACCGTCTCTATCTCAACAGAGACCTCCTTTTACCCCAGGAGCAAGGGGCTTACTCTGTTCAAAATTCTCAATTAAATCTCAATTATATCAATCCCCAACTTTTGACTAGAACCAGCATTCCCCCAAACAACACAAAGATATTACGAGAGATAGTCCATTTCTCCATAGTTTACACTAGAGAAGTCCAGCTAAAAATGTCTGCCCCCTCAATCCCTCCTTCCAATAGTCTTTATAAGTTCTTTCACTCTTGCTCCATTGACTTCAATGCTGTGTCTTTCCTACATCCACTGTCTTTTTCTTCTCTCTCCCAGGGAAGGGTTAGACCTTGGAAGCTTCACTTCACCAGGAAAAAGTTAAATCTGCCCAAGCCTGCAGTGGCCACGTGATCTCTGCTGGGCAGCAGTCCCTCCACCGCTGCACCTCAGCTTGGCCGCATTTCCCCCCTCACTCTCTGCCTGGGAATCACCGGAGGAGGGGAGGGGGAGAGCTCTGCCCACCCCACAGTGACAGTCGGGGTGGCCTTGGCCCAACCAGGCCCAGAGCTGTTATCAGGGGCCCGGCAGAGATCCCTCCCAGCTCTGGGGCAGGTTTTAAAGTCAGCTGATGTCAAGCTGCTGTGTCTCCTCCCCCGCTGGCAGCCGATGGAGCCTGAGCTGGCCCCGGGGCCAGATTCACACTCAAGCAGGGGCTGGCAGCACGCCTGGCAGGCCAACAGAATGGCCCAACTCGATGTTCCCTGTTCAATGGGCTAGGAGGAAAAAAGGACTGGCTCAATATAATCAGCATTTATATGGGTACTTCCCAAAGTCGTGTTCAACATGCTCCAGGGCCAAAGCATATGCAGAGAAATAAAATTAGCTTCTGATACGTTCCTGTCCTATCCAAAACAATACCAAGGTCGTGAGAGAGCAATATTCTACATTCCCTACGAACCAAAAACAAAATTAGTTAACCCACAACAGTCAAATTGTAGGCAAACACAGGGTAGACAAGCTTCCAGGACTGCAAAGACACTCAAGTGAGACCCCTCCCAAAAAAGCTCAAGGTCCATTTGTAGGAGAACATAGGGTAGTCAAGCTTCCAGGACTGCAGACACAGGGAAGAGAGACAGCCCAGAAAGAGTTTAAGGTCTATTTGTCAGAAAATATTGCGCAGTCAAGCTTCCAGGACTACAGAAACACCACAGTGAGACCGTCCCTCCCAGCCTGCCCAAAAAATGCCGATGCTCAATTTGTAGGAGAAAAACATGTAGTCAAGCCTCCAGGAGCACAGACACAACCTAGTGAGACAGTCCCAACAAGCTCAAGGTCCATTTGTACGAGAATATAGGGCAGCCAAGCTTCCAGGAATGCAGACACACAGAAGTGAGACACCCTACAAAAAGCTCAAGGTCCATTTGTAGAAAAATATAAGGTAGTCGAGCCTCCAGGACTGAAAACACAACCAAGTGGAGACCCTCCCAACTAGCACAAGGTCCATTTGTCGGAGAACACAGGGTAGTCAAGCTTCCAGGACTGCAGACACACAGAGGTGAGACAACTCCAAAAGAGCTCAAGGTCCATTTTTTAGGAGAAAACAGGATAGCCAAGCTTCCAGGACTGCAGACACACCCAAGTGAAGCCCTCCTAACTAGCTATAGATCCCATGCGCAGGAGAAAAAAGGGTAGTCAACTTCCAGAAACGCAGATACACCCAAGTGAGACTGCCCCCAAAAAGATCAAGGTCCATTTGGAGGTAAAAACACAGCACTTAAGCCTCCAAATCTGAGGACACATGCTATGGAGAGCCCAGTCACCATCCCAGAAAGGCTCATGGTCCATTTGTATGAGAATATATGGTAGCCAAGCTACTAGGACTGCAGACATACAGAAGGGAGACAAAAAAAGGCTCAAGGTCCATTTGTAGGAGTTAACAAGGTAGTCAAGCTTCCAGGACTACAGAAACAACACCGTGAGACTGCCCCGCAGAAAGACCAGAAGAAAAACAGGTAGTCAAGCCTCCAAGAGCATAGACACTACCTAGTGAAACTGCCCCAAACAAGCACAAGGTCCATTTATAGGAGGTTACAAGGCAGACAAGCTCCCAGGGCTACAGAAACCTCCAAGCAGATCAAGGTTCATTTTTTTGGAGAAAAGAGGATAGCTTTTTTTGGGGGGGTGTCTCACTTGGGTGTGTCTCTAGACCTAGAAGTTTGACTTCCCAATATTCTCCTATAAACGAACCACGAGCTTGTTGGGGGGGAGGGGTCCCACTTTTGTGTGTCTGCTGCCCTGGAAGTTTGGCTACCCTGTTTTCTCCTAGAAATGGCCTTTGGGCTACTTGGGAGGGTCTCATTTGGGTGTGACTGCAGTCCTGGAAGCTGGACTACCCTATGTTTTCAAAAAAAATGGAACTTGAGCTTTTTTTGTGGGGTGATCTCACTGTGGCGTTTCTGTAGTCCTGGAAGCTTGACTACCCTATATTTTCTGACAAATATACCTTAAACTCTTTCTGGGGTGTCTCACTACCATGTGTTTGCAGTCCTGGAAGCTTGACTAACTTGTTAACTCCTACAAATGGACCTTGAGCTTGTTGGGACAGTTGGACTACGTTGTGTTTCCAGTCCTGCAAGCTGTACTACCCTTTATTTTTCTACAAACAGATCTTGAGCTTTTTTTTTTTTTTTTTTAGTGACGGGGGGCTCAATTGCATGTGTCTGCAGTTTTGGAGGCTTGGGTGCTGTGTTTTGACCTCCAAATGGGCCTTGATGTTTTTGGGGGGCAGTCTCACTTGGTTGTATCTGCATTCCTGGAAGCTTGACTACCTTGTTAACTCCTACAAATGAACCTTGAGCTTTTTTTTAGGTGTCTCCCTTCCGTGTGTCCGCAGTCCTAGAAGCCTGACTACCCTCTATTCTCGTACAAATGGACCTTGTGCTAGTTGGGAGGGTCTCCACTAGGTTGTGCTTTCAGTCCTGGAAGCTTGACTGCCCAATATTATACTACAACTGGACCTTGAGCTTTTTTTAGGGTGTCTCACTTCTGTGTGTCTGCAGCCCTGGAAGCTTGACTACCCTCTATTGTCCTACAAATGGAGCTTGAGCTTTTATGGGGGGAGTCTCGCGTAGGTGTGTCTGCATTCCTTGGAGCTTAGGTGCTCTGTTTTGACCTTCAAATGGACCCTGATCTATTTGTGGAGCAGTCTCATGGTGTTTTTTCTGTAGTCCTGGAAGCTTGACTACCTTGTTATCTCATACAAATGGACCTTGAGGTTTTTTTTGGGGGAGGGGGGGGTGTGATGGGGCTCTCAATTGCATGTGTCTGCAGTTTTGGGGGCTTGGGTGCTGTGTTTTGTCTACCAAATGGGCCTTGATGTTTTTGGGGGGCAGACTCACTTGAGTGTATCTGCATTTCTGGAGGCTTGACTACCCTTTTTTCTCCTGCACATGGGATCTCTAGCTAGTTGGGAGGGCTTCACTTGGGTGTGTCTGCAGTCCTGGAAGCTTGGCGATCCTGTTTTCTCCCAAAAAATGGAACTTGTGCGACTTGGGAGTGTCTCACTTGGGTGTCTCTGTAGCCCTGGAAGCTTGACTGCCTTGTTACCTCCTACAACTGGACCTTGAGCTTGTTGACAGTTGGACTAGGTTGTGTCTGCGCTCCTGGAGGCTTGACTACCTGTTTTTCTCCTACATATTGAGCATTGGCATTTTTTGGGCAGGCTGGGAGTAATGGTCTCTCTGTGGTGTTTCTGTAGTCCTGGAAGATTGACTACTCTATGTTTTCTGACAAATAGACAGTAAACTCTTTCTGGGGTGTCTCACTTCTGTGTGTCTGTAGTCCCGGAAGCTTGACTACCCTATACTGTCCTACAAATGGAGCTTCACCTTTTATGGGGGGAGTCTCACGTAGGTGTGTCTGCATTCCTTGGAGCTTGGGTACCGTGTTTTGACCTTCAACTGGACCCTGATCTATTTGTGGAGCGGTCTCACGGTGTTGTTTCTGTAGTCCTGGAAGCTTGACTACCTTGTCAGCTCTTACAAAAGGACCTTGAGCTTTTTTTTGGGTGTCTCCCTTCTGTGTGCCTGCAGTCCTGGAAGCTTGACTACACTATATTCTCGTACAAATGGACCTTGTGCTAGTTGGGAGGGTCTCCACTAGGTTGTGCTTTCAGTCCTGGTGGCTTCACTGCCCAATATTATTCTACAAATGGACCTTGAGCTTTTATTAGGGGATGATGGGGCTCTCAATTGCATGTGTCTGCAGTTTTGGAGGCTTGGGTGCTGTGTTTTGACCTCCAAATGGGCCTTGATGTTTTTGGGGGGCAGTCTCACTTGGTTGTATCTGCATTCCTGGAAGCTTGACTACCCTTTTTTCTCCGGCACATGGGATCTATAAGTAGTTGGGAGGTTTTCACTTGGGTGTGTCTGCAGTCCTAAAAGCTTGACTATCCTGGCTTCTCCTAAAAAATGGAACTTGAGCGACTTGGGAGAGTCTCACTTGGGTGTCTCTGTAGCCCTGGAAGCTTGACTGCCTTGTTACCTCCTACAACTGGACCTTGAGCTTGTTGACAGTTGGACTAGGTTGTGTCTGCGCTCCTGGAGGCTTGACTACCTGTTTTTCTCCTACATATTGAGCATTGGCATTTTTTGGGCAGGCTGGGAGTAATGGTCTCTCTGTGGTGTTTCTGTAGTCCTGGAAGATTGACTACTCTATGTTTTCTGACAAATAGACAGTAAACTCTTTCTGGGGTGTCTCACTTCTGTGTGTCTGTAGTCCCGGAAGCTTGACTACCCTATACTGTCCTACAAATGGAGCTTCACCTTTTATGGGGGGAGTCTCACGTAGGTGTGTCTGCATTCCTTGGAGCTTGGGTACCGTGTTTTGACCTTCAACTGGACCCTGATCTATTTGTGGAGCGGTCTCACGGTGTTGTTTCTGTAGTCCTGGAAGCTTGACTACCTTGTCAGCTCTTACAAAAGGACCTTGAGCTTTTTTTGGGTGTCTCCCTTCTGTGTGCCTGCAGTCCTGGAAGCTTGACTACACTATATTCTCGTACAAATGGACCTTGTGCTAGTTGGGAGGGTCTCCACTAGGTTGTGCTTTCAGTCCTGGTGGCTTCACTGCCCAATATTATTCTACAAATGGACCTTGAGCTTTTATTAGGGGATGATGGGGCTCTCAATTGCATGTGTCTGCAGTTTTGGAGGCTTGGGTGCTGTGTTTTGACCTCCAAATGGGCCTTGATGTTTTTGGGGGGCAGTCTCACTTGGTTGTATCTGCATTCCTGGAAGCTTGACTACCCTTTTTTCTCCGGCACATGGGATCTATAAGTAGTTGGGAGGTTTTCACTTGGGTGTGTCTGCAGTCCTAAAAGCTTGACTATCCTGGCTTCTCCTAAAAAATGGAACTTGAGCGACTTGGGAGAGTCTCACTTGGGTGTTTCTGTAGCCCTGGGATCGCCAAGCTTCCAGGACTGCAGACACACCCAAGTGAAGCCCTCCCAACTAGCTAGAGATCCCATGTGCAGGAGAAAAAAGGGTAGTCAAGCCTCCAGAAACGCAGATACACTCAAGTGAGTCTGCCCCCCAAAAACATCAAGGCCCGTTTGGTAGACAAAACACAGCACCCAAGCCCCCAAAACTGCAGACACATGCAATTGAGAGCCCCATCACACCCCCCCCTCCCCCCAAAAAAAAAACCTCAAGGTCCATTTGTATGAGATAACAAGGTAGTCAAGCTTCCAGGACTACAGAAAAAACACCATGAGACTGCTCCACAAATAGATCAGGGTCCATTTGAAGGTCAAAACAGAGCACCTAAGCTCCAAGGAATGCAGACACACCTACGCGAGACTCCCCCCATAAAAGCTCAAGCTCCATTTGTAGGACAATAGAGGGTAGTCAAGCTTCCAGGGCTGCAGACACACAGAAGTGAGACACCCTAAAAAAAGCTCAAGGTCCAGTTGTAGTATAATATTGGGCAGTCAAGCTTCCAGGACTGAAAGCACAACCTAGTGGAGACCCTCCCAACTAGCACAAGGTCCATTTGTACGAGAATAGAGGGTAGTCAGGCTTCCAGGACTGCAGACACACGGAAGGGAGACACCTAAAAAAAAGCTCAAAGTCCACTCGTAGAAGTTAACAAGGTAGTCAAGCTTCCAGGACTACAGACACAGGGAAGTCAGACACCCCAGAAACAGTTCAAGGTCTATTTGTCAGAAAACATAGGGTACTCAAGCTTCCAGGACTACAGAAACACCACAGTGAGACCGTCCTTCCAAGCCCTCCAAAAAATGCCGATGCTCAATATGTAGGAGAAAAACAGGTAGTCAAGCCTCCAGGAGCACAGACACAACCTAGTCCAACTGTCCCAACAAGCTCAAGGTCCATTTGTAGGAGTTAACATGGTCGTCAAGCTTCCTGGGTTGCAGACACACCCAAGTGAGATCCTCCCAAATAGCTCCAGGTCCATTGGTAGGGGAACAGAGGGTAGTCATGCTTGAGGATGTCCCAAGGAGGGCAACAAGTTTGGTGCGGGGCTTGGAACACATATCCTATGAGGAATGACTGAGGACGCTGGGATTTTTCAGCCTGGAAGAAAGGAGACTGAGAGGAGACCTCATCACTCTGTACAACTGCCTGAAAGGAGATTGTGGTCCGGCAGGTGTCAGTCTTGTCTCCCAGGCAACAACTGACAGGATGAGAGGACACAGTCTAAAGCTGCACCATGGAAGTTCAGCTCAGATGTTAGAAGGAAATTCATTATTGAAAGAGTGATTGTGCACTGCAATCATCTGCCCCGGGAGGTAGTAGAGTCACTTTCCCAGGGCATGTTTGAAAAAAGACTGGATATGACACTCAGTGCTATGGTTTATTTGATGAGGTGGTCTTAGGCGATATGTCAGTCTAGACTTTAAAGATCTTTTCCAACGCAGTTCATTCTGCAATTCTGTGAAGTTCCAGCTTATTTTGAACCTGGTTTCTCTGCACACTCAAATCCCTTTCAGAATCTTTCGAAGTACAACAAGTAGTAATTTGTGTTGCAAGTGTCAACTACCACCTTCAAACAAGGTTTCCAAGTCAACTATTAAAAGTTTCTCCCTCTGATTAGCATATATTCCTGAATTGATTTTGAAGGTAGAAAAACCCAGCCATTCTGTTACAGTGAATGCCTAATTTCCATGGTGACAGATTGGTCATTCTGACCAATTATAGCTATTTCGAAAGTCAAAATGCTCAAAAATTTATCCACTCATTTTGCATGCTTATTACAAGCCACAATCCAAAGTGGATAGCAAACTGATAAAACAAGCATGGCAGCCTCTGAAATTCCAAGTTCTGGCTTGCACGCAGACCAACAAGCTTTGAGAGGAGAAACAGCACATGGTAAGGACTCAGTGTTAGTACATCTTTTTCTTTACTCTAGGCCTTTTCCCAGCAAGCTACATTTAGTTCCAAAATCTCCTTCAAGCTACTGATGTGCCCAGCCAGGTGCTACAGATTGATGGTGACTCCATACTTAGAGGCATAGAGTCTCTAAAGCAAGTTCAGTTTTAATACCAACAGGCAAACAAAAAGGAGAACATACGCCTTAGCAGTTATTTTGATACGCTGTATTGAAAAGCAGTGTGAATTTTCCCCAAGATCACTTTTCCTACATTTCAAATTTCAACAAGCCCTGAAATCCTAACACGTGCTGCATTTTTTAGCAGAGTAACAACCACCATTCCAGTCTTGCAAACATCACAAATTTTGGTTCAAAAAACCCAGGACGACATTAGTGTAACAGGCAAAACCTGAACATTGTCCAGACCTAAAGGCAGCCGGGAGCCACAGAAAAGCAGAATCCTGATCCTAAGCTGGAAAACACTGCTGAGATGTCACTGTTACCTTGATATTGCACTAATTAACTGCATATAAATGACATCTGCTTGGCTTGGAGCACATGCAGAAGACAATTTCTGGTCAGGCTTCAAACACCAGGAAGACATAGTAGTTCTACTATTGCCTATGTCCAACTATTTAAGAAAATTGCATATTCATGAGACTTTTGGCACGAGTGTATCGATTTTTTCCACATGCCCCACTCAGATAAACAAATAGCCATCTCCCTCAAGCTGGAGCAGAAAAAAAGCAAGAATTGTAGAGAAGGGGAATTGTACAACAGACTTGCAAAAATTAACAACATGCTAAGTTTTATTCAGAAAACATTTCCTTTAAAGTAATTTTCAATTAAAATGTAACAGTGTTAAGCAACCTTTGAAAGCCTATAACCAAAGCTCTCAAGTATTATTCAGTTTTGACAGCTGTTCCAACATTCCATAAGTTTCTGCCCAAGATTTTATCTCATCCTCATTCATATGGGAAGAAACCCATGAAGATCAGAAGCTGTTGCAGGAGTCACAGAAAGGCCATTACTCCCCAAATAGCCAAGAGGTCTTAGGCTGCTTCTCATGCATACCCAGGCAACATGCAAGAATCTGGTTTAGTAACACAAAGCATTAACTAGAAGTATGACGTGCAAGATTTCATCTCTTCCCCTTTCACTCCTTCTCCTACATTTGACAATCTGGAATTGGAAGAGTGGCAGGGTTGCCCTCTTTGAAGTTTCACTGAAACAGAATATACAAAACAAACTCAAATTCTGATGAAATCACATTTCCCCACCCCAGATAAATCCTGTTCCATCAGAAAAACCCCAGTCAGCTCCTATAGTACATCCATTCCATGGGAGATCACAAAGACTTGGTTAAGACCCTTCCTCCCAACCAGTTTGAAGAGTTAGACATAACTAGCAGCATCTCCCACATGAGCATCAAGTAAGAAGTGACAAAGGGACAAGACCTGAGAAAAAGCCTGCAGAAAGCTTTGCCTCTCCACCTCGTCAGCCTCACTAACATCATTTTCACAAGGAAGAAAATTTGTGTTCAAGGTTGCTTCCTGAACTCACTCACCCAATCTGTCTGACCTGCAAAGGTTCTGGCTTTGTTGTCACTGACTGTCCTGATGAACCACTAAGCTCCCCAGGGGCTTCTAAGTGTTTTTTAATAAGCTTATAAATGAGAAAATGACAATTAAAAAAACAAACAAACAAACAAACAAAACAACCCCTCCCCAAAAAAATAAAAACACCACCACCACCACTGAAACAATGGAGATTCTGCTTAGGAAAGCTTAGAAAATGTAAAATACAGTATTATTCTGGCTTCCTGATTTAGCGATAAAGACAAAGAGTCTATTTGACATATCCAACATAATTGCCCCCAATTATAGCACTGCCATTTTACAGAAGCCAAGGATCCAGGAAGAGAAAGAATTGCCTAGCATAGTATATTCAAGAATCTCTCCTTAATATTTAACCAGCTCCATGGCCTATATTTTCATGACTTATGCCATATGTCATATAATGCACTTTTGCTTAAAAAGTGTTATCAGGATAGCGCTGAAAGTGGTATTTCTGAAAAGCAAAGGGAGAAGATTAAGACAAAAAATGTCTCTTCCAGGTGTTCCCAAACAGGGACCAACTCTTCTGACAGACACTTCAGTTGGCTGCCTTTAGCACAAACACAAGCCGGGAAAAAGATCCTGAAGCTTTCAGGAAGAATGCAGCAAATCTAATAGAGTCAAAATGTAACAATGAAACCTGAGGGCGAGGTATTCTGCAGCTTGCAAAATAATACCAAGAAAGAGAAATCCCTCAAGCTATCCCAACTGATAGAAGTAGGGTAAAAAAAGTACCTTGCCCAGAAAACACAACTAACAGTTATTCTAGACTTTCAGCTACTATCAAGTACTTTTAAGTACCTTACAACACATGGTCTGGCTCTTCAAATCCACTTTGTACTACAACCTTGATTGCTGTAAGGTAATACTTCATATTTGTGAATATATATTCATTTTTGCCTTATGTCAAATGAGCCAAATCCTCCTCACTTGAAATTATTTGCCCCACTGAAAGACAGAGATTTATAGCCTCTTCTCCCACCAAAAGAAGGCTACTGACACATTGCATTTGGTTTCTCACCAACCACACATATTCAAGCCTCTGGGTCAGAAACAGCAGTTCAGTTTCTCTCAAACTTTTTTCATTTATAAACATCATTTAAAAGCATCTGATGACTTTAGAAGAAAACAACCATTTGTCTTAGAAAACTATTTAGTAACTACTTGTGATTCCTAACTAAGAGTTAAGACCTGATTTTTCCCCATAATCCTCAACAGGTACATCTTTAGCACTGCCCCAAGACATAGCCCACTAGAAATTTTCCTCAATGAGGAGATTCCACACTTCCCAAAACTACCCCAAACATTTACAAGACCTCCCATCAGTGATAGGACAACTCTTTCAACCTGGAAAGCACTGAAAACCAGGCAGGGAAGGAGCAGGCTCCCTTCAGTGCATGAAAGCCATCAGCCAAACGTACTTGCTTCTCTTCCTCTCAGTGGAATTCCATGGATGGTACCCACAGCATTAGCCCTTCTTGCCTGACAAGGTACAAAAATCTATTGAATGTCAGAAGGAATTTTAGTAACCCAAAGTAAAAACTCAAGAGTTTATTTTAGATGAAAAGTTTTACTCATGATTCTTTTCTAACCTCACGCTTCTGTGGGGGTTTCCAAACTTTTCTACCATTTCTGAAGTGCACTTAAATGTAGTTCCTACAGACATAACTTTGTAAGTGACAGACTTAGGAGATCTTCAGAGAAAACCTCTCTAAGATAGACCAATTTGTGAGCAACTCTTCCACCTTAAATCAGAGGCCAAGATGGAGCCAGTGTCCTCATAGCAACTCTCTTGCCCAGTGGGTTTAGTTTTTAAGCAGAGATACTCATTCAAAGCTCTTCACTTCCCTCTAGCTCCAAATATTTTTTTCATTAGTGAATGGGACATTATTTTTATGCAAATAAAAGGCCCAAAGGAGTTTATTTTATCACCAATACTTCCAATATGTACAACAGGTATAAAGAGAGCAATACACCACCCTAAACACACCATCGAGGTATCCTGCCGTGCTGCTGATCAATGATGCTCTCTCCAGTTTTGCCCCTCAAATAACACAGGGAAGAGTATTCCCAACAAGTTTAACTTTTTCAGGAGTAAAGTTGTCCTATTCCTCCCAATAATGAACTCGGGATCCCTGGTGAGTAACTCACATTTAACCGGCAACATTCTGGGCTGCTTATATTAAGTGCAACAGTCTGAACAGCTTGAACCTCAATAAAGTGTGCAGTAAATGACTGAGCTAATTTAGCCTCATTAATCCTCAAACCAATAGAATAATTTGATGTCCACACAGCAGCTTGTGCACCGCCTCCAACATAAACATGGCCCTGCAGGAAATCAACACCAAAAATGTGCTGCAGCCCTGCTGCCAGGGCTACCACGGTTGGGAGAATCTCTGAGCCCCAGCACCAGCTGCATGGCATGAGTCACACACTTTGTTTGGTCTTGTTAACAGTCAAGTGCTTGTTTCCAAACTGGATGTATCCTGACATCTCCCCAGTGCAGCAGTTTCACAGAGGATGCTCCGTTTTATCTCTAAACTATCTACCTTGAGTTTCAACAGTAACATAAAAAAGCATTACTAGGAAACGCAAACACAGAAAATCAAGCAGCACTGGCACTTTCAGGCAGGTAGTTAGTCGGACTTAAGCTCCCTAATAATCATTAATTACAGCAGCACTTTAAAAATTTAGGTTTTGAAATAATTTGAATACTACTTAGCTACAAAGGATGTAAGGTCCCCCAAAATATTTATGGACATCTACTTTCAGAGAGGCACTTTAAGAGATATTTTTATAAATACTACTTGTCATTGAAATTCCTGCTGAAAGCCAGGTGCTTTATTTTGTTAAATACAACACACTTAATAACATGAGATTCTAATAGCAAAAGAACCTAACCCACAAAACACTGTGCTGCATTGACTAGGGTGGCAAAATGAGGATAGTTTCTAAACACAGAAAAACAAATCAAAAAAGGGATTATTTCTAAGCATGTAAATGCTGGTTTTGGTACCACATACAATTTAACTTTCAAAGGAACTCGGTCTTGCTAGAGTTTTAAGTACTGTGGGTTTTATCAGACTTGGCCTCACTCGTGCTTTATGCCATTTGTAAAATGGAACAGGGTGTTTCAGGAAAGAAATAACTCCCTTAAACTCCTAAATGCTGTGACTGAGACCTGTTAAGTTTCAGTAGCATTTCAGACATACCAGGGTACCCACAGCTTTACCTTGTTTATATGACCAGGTACAGAAACCCACTGGCAGTTAGACAAGCCACCTAACCAGTGTTCAGTACTTCTGTCAATCAAATTATCCCTGATAAACAGATATGACATAGCACCAGAATTCACTTCTACTTCAACACATTAAAAGTTAATTTATCTTAAGGATAAATATATATTTCTTTCACAGCTATATTGCAACAGACACTAGTCAAACAACAAAACAGCATAATAAAAATACCTCCCCCCGATACAGCATATCCACTGTTCTTTCTTCATCAGCCATACAATATTTATGGAAACAGGAGAGATTTCTCTTTCCTTCTAACACAGCAGCTTAAGTGTCTTGAGAGAAATCAGATGTCACTATTATCTGCATGCACACAAGAAAATGAACTCACGCCAAAAAAAGGAATAATAAAACTGAAGCCTAAATGGAAGTTGGGGAGAAAAAAAAAAAAAAAAAAAAAAAAAAAAAACCCCAAAAAAAAAAACACAAAACCACACCAAAAACCCTGGCTCCAACAGGTTAATCTCTGGCTAATTCCTCTTGTGACAAGGAGCTTTAAATCATTTCACTCACAAATTCTCCTGCAACAAGTTTTCATTGGAAATGAAAATTTCTAGTACAAGCATAACAGTCTTTGACTTTGACCAGACAAAACAGCATTACATTTTGAACTACTGTAGCAAAACCTCAACTTAAAAAACCCCAACATTTACTGTGAAGACAATTTGGGAAGTAACTTTACCCAGAAATGATAGAATCAGCTGTAAATACTGAGTGGGAAATTCCTGAAGAGACAAGTTTTCCCTTGGAGAGAAATGAAATATAGCAATTTACATTTCCCAACAGCAAAGCAGTCTTTCTTTCCAAGTTCATCCAGAAAACTCAGAGTATAAATCAATGGCACAGATTTGGCTCTCACACACACCTGATTGCCCTGGAGATCTTGTAATGCTCATCATGCTGCATTCACTGGTTTTCCCAAATATTAATTGCCTTCACTTCTATATCTACTTGTGACTTGGGGGATTTTGCCTCAGGTTTCAACCCTTGGGATTTTTTTTTTTTCGGGGGGGGGGGGGGGGGGGTGTTGTTTTGTTTTTTGTTTTGTGGGGTTCTTTTTTTGTTGTTGTTTAATGGGACTATACACCTTAAAATTGTACCCAGGAAAGACTGGGTTTGATGCCATTTTTACAGTAGAACCCAAATTTTCAATACTTTGTACCTACTTGTCCATGAACTGATCATATAACAGAAGGGCAATAAAAGCCATAAACCTTTTAATTTAGTAGCCTTCTGGAGGAGTAATTCAATTACTTCTTGCAAAATAAAACAGCAGCTTATATAAACAAAAAAAAGTCTTCACTGCAGTAATCATCACAGCAGGGCAGATGCAACAACTATGCATTTGTTTAGTCCATCTAGACACAGACAAGGATTAAAACATGCAGACAGTAGCACAAGTCACCATCACTTATTCTTTAAGCTATAAACCTAAGCATGCTTCTGTGGGAAAATTAATTACAACATGAGGGAAATCACATCAGTCACTAATCAGGCAAAGTGAGCAGGAAAATGCAGCGATGTCGTACACTCCTGATTGAATCTCAGGATCAAACAGCACTAAGTGCACAAAAACCAGGGGGAATGGTTATGACTTTTCACCACTGGAATCATGCTGCCCCAGAAAACTCCGACTTCTGTTTCTGGGCTAATTACAGACTGTTAAATGTAACAAGGTGTAGCACAGCAACACCTCAAAGGAAGGGAGAAAGACAGTTTAAGGGGGGAACAAGCCAGTTTAAGGGGGGAGCAAGCCAATGAGAAAATTCTGTCCTGCAGCTGAGGGAGAATGAAACAGCCAGCCTAAGAGGACACCTGCAAAACAAACAACGGTCCACACCAGGCTGTGTGCACACACTTGCATGCACAGCCATACCAGCACTGCCTACTGGAAACACCTTCCCCTATGATAAAATATCAGTGCCAAAGCTCCAAGGCTTTAAGAGAAAGTATAAATTCAGTGATAGAACAACTTTTCTAAACCCATTTCACAAATATTTGTTATTTCAAGCCTAACATTACACGTGGCTAGGATAGTATAGCAGACTCAGAGATAGAGAATTATGCAATTTGCAATTACTTAAGAAAAGGGCCTATTTATACCTGTGTACTTTTACCAAACCTGAGAACTGCAGGTATCAATAACCTACACTAAAAGCTGCTCCCCCTTCAGTTAAATCACAGCCATGTCCTACCTCTAAGGATTGATTTCCAAATCGTGTCACAACTTTAGGATGACATGAGTATTCAAGTATCACTGACAAATAAATGGCAAAAGCCAACTGCTCTTTTTTTGAAGATGAGACACTAATTTACCAGCACAAAATTGTGACTGAGCTGATCCATACTCCAGCTAAAACACCCCTAGGTTTGATGTTTGTAGAACACATTTACTAAGGAAACACTGCATATGAAGCTTTACACATCACATTGGACTAATTTAACTGTAGGCAAGCACTTCTCTCAAGTTCCTGACTGAACTTCCCTATTAATCAGCTATTTGTCTTTAAAAAATATACACCTGAATTTTACTCCCCTCCTCCCCAAATCCTATAAAGAGGAGTGGACTCAAACTGGTTATAAAATGTTAAGTTTTCCAGCCAGCAAGTATCCAAGTAGCTTAATCATTAAAGCTGCTGTCCATTTCCAGTAATCACACATATGCTTTCAAGTGTCTCAGTCACAACTAGAAACTGTAATATTTTACATATCATAGGAAAGCAAGATGGAAAATGAAAATTGCTGTACACTGTCTATACTTATGCATCTGAACACGCATGACATTGGTCATAACAAGGTAATTTTGTAGTTGGATGTCATTTCTTCCTGCTCAGTGTACTCTATACAGCTTCCTTACAAACACGTTAATGTAGGAGAGCAGTTAAGTTTCCAATCAGTTGTGCCATGGCTTTAAGGAACAAGTTATTTTTGTAATCCAAACCCACTAGGATCCATGTTTGTAAGCATTTCACAGAAAACTAGACAAGCGTGTCTGCACATCAGCAGCTCCACAGCACAGAAACCCTGAGGAACAAAGGGCAGTGGCTTCTCATGGACCCTTCCCGTGAGGCAACTGATGCACAGGAACTGCTCTGTGTGGAGTGTGTTGATTTACCCAGATTACCTGATACCTGCACCCATTTCAAGAAGGGGAAGTACTGGCAGCAGAGTCCCTCATGGATTTCATACAGAATTGCAAATCCCTCTGTCTTTGCTAAAGTGATTAACTTATATTTTTCCACATTTAATTTCACTGTTCCTCCTACATTCAGTATACTGTCAGAATGAGAGAAAACTGCATTCTACCCAAAGTGCAATTGCTGCATTAGACAATTATTTCAAATGCTGTTCTTGTTGAGCATCCTAGTAATTGTGCTACCTCAAAGACTCACTTAATCGTCTCTCTGAAAACAGCTTCTCCTTTATGCTTTTAGAATTATTATTTTTTAAGTAATTAACTTTTTTCCTCTGGCTAGTTCTGCTGGTGGACATCAGCAACTTGAGGCTGTCCCTACAATTCACTTGCTCTGTTTTTTGCATTATCTGAGGCTGACATTTAGGTTTAGTTTGCAGGAGGTTTAAATCCATCACTCACCAAGAAATCCAAATCAGTGATTTCAGTAATGCCTGAAACAGCCAAGGAACTTGGGAAAGGACAGGAAGGCAGCTCCCACACTTTAAAGGACAGTAGAGAATGCTTTAAGCAGTTTCTCAAGTGTTCCCCCTTTCTGACCAGTGACATTTGGTCTTGCTTGCTCTATGCTGGGTATTTCTCCTAGGCATTTCTGTAAGAATAGTCACTGCTCCAGTGAGAATAAATGCACAGTTGGGTGTCATTAATATACTGATTTGTAAACATCTAAAGCAGGTTGGGTGTCATTAATATACTGATTTGTAAACATCTAAAGCAGGTATTGATCCACTGTCTGGCTCGAGAAAAACGGCCTGTGGATCAGAAATAGCAATTATTTACCAGGACTTTTTTTACTGAATTGTGCATACCAACAAAACCTGAAAGATTTGATTAAATTCATTTTACTGTAACTCTTTCAAACATGAACCAAAAGCCTCTTGGTTCATTTGAAAACATAGGGATAACTGTACCCTCTTTTAAAGTATCATAGAATCACAATAAAAGTTGCCAGAGCAAGTCAGAAAACAGCAACAAAACCACCAAAGATAAAACTTCACAAATCTCAGTTCCAAGACACTGACAGCTCTGCTGCTGAAGGTTCATTTGCAAAAACAGTGACCACAAAATGCATCACAAATTGGTTTTCTACCTCATTACTGCTGATTGCTAGGTAACATAATATTAATGGTACTTTTTCAACATCTACTTTTCTCAAGGTGCATAAATCACTGTAATTCCTTTATCTTACTTTCCAGAAATATGGAAGGCTGCTCTTCAGATGTTTTAGCAGCAATCTTTCCATTACAGGGCGACACACTTCCTTTTAATATAAGTAACACACTCATCAGAATATTTTTACCTCCTGATACAAAAATCAGATGAACTTGCCAAAGAGGAAAAGTATTCTCCAGCTTCTATACCATAAAACCCATAACCCTTAGCTCTAGACAAACCCCCCCACAGTACCAAGACATGGCTCAATTCAAGTGATTTTGAGTGAAAATCTCCTTTGAATGAGGCACATAAAAGGCTTGACCTCAATTTTCCATTTCACAAGGCAGGTTATTTTTCAGAACATCAAATAACCAACCAAAATACGGGTCAGTTGTTTGACCAGACTATGTTTAGTGAATGAAATCTAAGAGCTCAATTACAACTTAGCAAACTCAAGCCATTTAATTCCAAAATCCTAAATCATGCTGGACATCTATGAATTGCAAAACCGCAGAGGGTCAGGACCTCTCTTCTGATCCTTGGCCACTTGGAAGAAAGGAATTGCAGAAAACACCTACTAAAAAGTACAAAATTTGAGCACTGTTTTCTTTTTCAAACATACCATTATCTCTGTTGCCTCACTGATGGCAATAAGCTTACACTGGTCAACATGTTTTCTAAAGCACTTATTAAGATGAAGGAAAAAAACCTTATTCCAAGCTCTGAAGATAGTATAATTCATTACTGCCTCAAGACAGCCTTAACTCCAATATAATCATTAACAAAGTGGGCAACTTGCATAGAGAGTGAATTTTAGAAGAGTGGAAGAAACCAGAAAAATTACTTTAAGTGCTGCCCAATCTGCCCCTAGAGCTAGAGAAAAGCAGGCAGCATTTGAGCCTGAATGCTCTCACTTACTGTGTCATTCATGGGTTAAGCCAGTCCACACAAATTTGAGATTTGAATTTGGGAGTCAGCAGTCAGGATTCAAGGGTGTGCAGCTACAGGTGGTCTCAGAGCTCTGAGCTCACAGAGCCATCACCTTCTACACCCACTCAATGCTATGTACCCACAACGCTGCAAGAGCACATGGGTAAGCCAGCAAAAGGCAGGAATTCACCTTTTCCATTGGCAATAGATTACTCTTAACCTACATAGCTCGAAATAAGCAATTTATTTTTTTTTCTTACTGAATGTGCTTCAGCTACAAGAAACCACAACTACCTGTGATTTGACTTTCTTTAAGAGACATTCAGGAATTAAAAAGACCCAACAAAGCTCAAACTTAGGACAACTTTCTATGTTTCACTTCAACCTATATTTGCCTAGTAATTAAACCTGTAATAGGATTTAAATTTATTTCCACTCTTCTAGAACCATAAATGCTTACACCAGCCAGGTTATTGTCACATTCCTATTCATAGCATTCTGAATGATAGTGACCACTTTCTTTTTACTTTTATTATAATACATAAATGGACAGAAGTAGTGGTGATGCATAATTTTGACTTTGTTAATTCAGCCAAGAGTGTCTTATGGATTTAAATTTCTACTAAAAAAAGCTCTAAGCTTTTGACATATTGGAAATAAGGAAACATCACCTTTTATTCATTTAATTGTATAACCACCTCAACCCCAAAGTATCTTTACCCACAGTCTGCTTGGTCCTTCCATTACAACTATTAAGGACAACCAAGTAACTTGTTCCCATAAAGCACAAAGCTTAACAAATATTTGGTTGTTTTTTCTGCAAGGCACAAAAAACGTGCACATTGCCAGTACGTCTTATGGGCAGAAGGTGATTGGTCATGGGAAACAACAGGAGGCCTATCCCTGACCAAATATGATAGCAAGACTTGAACTCAGACTAAAAGCAATAGTCTTCCATTCGAAAGAGGATTATTGGAAATAATACTGAGGGTCGCTGCAATCAAAGACAAACAGGGTTTGAAAGGAAAAAGTATAGGTTACCATAAGTGAGCAATTGTTCCTCATCACTAGTTTTTACATTGAGTTACTTATTCTACAGCACAAAGCCTAATAAGCAAGCTTAAAAATATCCTAGCTGATGATTGATACATAACAGTGACTATAAAATCTGTTCAGCCAAGATTTCAAACGTAGAAAAAGAGTACATAACTGTCAAGTGTAGCAACCTTTTAACACAACTGAAAGGAACTACTCTGCCCTCCTATCTTGTATTATTTCAGAGTCAGAGAAATGAGAAAAAAGCAACAAAAAAAGCAAAACACAAGTTGTCAGAGTAGCTGCCGCAGCTTGCTTTCTTCCTGCAAAAAGTCTGTGTGATTCAAGGCCCCCCAGACTATTTCAGAGCTTTAGATCTCTGCCATTTGTTTGAGACTTGCTGACTTTTTTTCTCAGCTGTCTGTTCCATTAGCTGTGATATAATTTATCCCAGGAAGATTTTCACCTCACAAGGATTTTCTTTCTAAAGAAGTTTGCATAAATCTGTTTAGAAGCTGAAATGCCTGTAGTTATTGGTTACACTGATGATCAAGAGAAAAGCCAGATGTGATTAAGACACATTGGCCAGTTTTAAGGTTGCATTCTGTTTCCATGCAAAAATTAAGGGAGTTGATGAAAAAGTCAACAAAATTAAAAGTATCCAAGCAAGGACAGCCAAAACAAGAGAATACACTCCAACTCCAGCTTTTTGGCCTGGTAACTTAGGCTGTTCTCTGACATATCTAAGACATGACAAATTCTAATAATTATGTGGGAAAGGGAGGAAGCAGGGATAGCATTTTCTGTTACATGATGGGCAGGAAATCCCTGCAATGGATGATCAGAGTGCACATCCTATCTCCACAGAAACAAGAGGCCACAGAGCCATGAGTTGCTGCCTCAGGACTCACGTTGCACTGAAGCAGCATTTATGAATCAAAGCAGTAAGAACTGCTCTGTTGGTTGAAGATTTCTATTTTCCACAGTGAGGTGCCAATCAGACACGTTGCAATCCCCTCCAGCAGAAAACCTGTGCTAAGAAGGTAGCTCTACATAATATCATAAGGGCTACTTTTCTTAGCATCATAACGAGCTATGTTTGATATGCTGCACCTTGGGGACTTGATTAAATCATCTTTTCACTACTCAAGTCTACAGGCTCTGCAGACAGCAATTCTCAGGTTTTCTGGTGAAAACTACATAATCAAGGATAGCTCAGCCATATGACATTTTAAATCAGCCCCAGCCTGTGTAATGCATAAGGAATAGAGTCCCAGCCAACTGCTCACAGTAAACTCTGTGTTGTAAGGTACTTATAAAAACTTAGTCAACAAGTTGAAGATAAATTAATTCAAGGGAAAAAAAAGCAGTCATCCTTTGAACAAGTCAATCTGGAAATATAAGATGTAATCATTAGTGATTACTTATCTAGTCTTTCTATAATGACTTCAACGCATTTTTAATTTCTTGTATATATCTAAAGAAAACAGCCAGTTTATTCTCTTTGAGTACAGCAGAGCTATTACAAATTTCACCAACCATCTGATCCTCCTTTATTAAGTATTCAAGTCTTGTTTCATACATCACATGGTGAGTTTTTTGCTTAACATTTGCTGTTAAGAACAACCTACAAAAAGCATAGAAGTCTAACGGGGAGTTTAAAAGTTCGAGCTTTAGCTTATTCACACATCAGACTTAAATCTTCAAGAAAAAGAAAAGAGCATTTTTCCCTGGGCCTTTCACTCTTGATGACAGCAAGGGAACTATGAAGGACAAAGTAAAAAGAAAGCAAACAGGATTGCTACTGTTGACTGAATGGAAACTGGCATCTTGATTTCAGTGGCAGCAACCCATCTCTTCAGTTTCACTCCTTTCAATGAAATGTGCTGAAAGGTTGCTGCAAACAAGGATAGTTGAACATCTATTCAAGTAGCATCACTTCCAATGGCTTTTCCCCTCCTGATGTTTCAAATACAATGCCATTTCTGAAGGAATGGCTTGCTGCCCAGCCAACTGATGAAGCACATCTGCTAAGCAAGATCATGGTGCCCAAACAGAAAGGAAAATCACCACTAGCTACTCAAAATCCAACCAAAATATATTAATTTCTACCACTAGACCCTAATGGAAATCACTCTTCTGCAAATTTATTTGTCAGAACCCACAATTCTACTTTCAAGTGCCTCCCACTGTTACATTAGTCAACAAAATTTCTGTGATTTCCTCAATACACACAGCTGCTCAGCCCTGCAGAAGAGTGTTGGGAGTACACAGTAATTATTTCTACCCAATGGACACTACTTCAGTTCCACTTTACAAGAACTGGAATAATTGTATTTCTCTAACTTAGGGATTTGTATAAGTACACCCATATAGCAAACTGCTTAAAACTGCCTAATACAGTTCTTTCTTCAAGTAGCTTTCATTGGATAAACCCCAATTTACACTGAGTGATTGCATTTATCCTATGAAAGTGCAACACATTCAATTACTACAGAAGGAAACAAAAAGGTAAAATTCATTAATCTTCATTTATTTTGCTTACGTTCCCAGGACAAACCTATCAGGGTTTACCATCATCTCCCACCTTCCACATAACTACACATTCTATAGTTCTATACCTGCATACCTTCTGTACACACATTTGATAAAACCCAAGACTAAGAACACATTCAAAGTAGCCTAGCCATTACAGAGTAAATATTTCCAACTAGATTGATTACTGCACATAAACCAATTTAAAAAATATTTGAAAACTGCCCTGAAAACCGATGTTTTGCCATTAGAACTATTCTGTCCCATTCCTCTAAAAAACCCAAACCAGAATGTGTCAGACAGTGTCATTAAGGCCAATTAGACAAGTTTACTGAAGAAAGTACAAAGTTACGAGTGCAGAATAATACTCAGAATAACTGAATAATAATTGGCTAAATGAATGACTAAATTCCAAATACAATCATGAGATAGCAAAAATATCTGCAAGAACTCAAATTTGAGGGTTTCCCACACCTGCCAGAAATGCATAGTACTCCTTTTACAGCTCTACATAAGCTAAAGTTTTGTTCAAGTAAATCTCCAACACTACTAAATAGAAAGGTTTTTTTGATCTCAGACAAGGATTTCTCACTCATCTATTTCTCAAGGTGAGATTTTTCTTTCTTTTAAGTTCTGAACAACTGGCATATTTCATTTCCCTTTATCAAAGGTAGTAAAGCGTGCATTGGGATTGCAAAAGGCTTTAAAGAATCTGACACCACTACCCTGTGAGGTCTCAGCTATGGCTGGAGACATTGCCATCTAACAGAGAAGCTCAAAAGTCTAATCCATCATGTCAAGTCTAAATGTCTCCCTAATACCAAATTAATTCAAGTTTGCCCCACCAGAGGATTCAGCCAATATAGTGGACCAAAATATACCACGTGGATTGTGATTAAATAAAAGGACAGTTCATTTCTTACACCACTTATGCTGGAAAACAAGAATATCACATGAAGCAACATGAGAACTTCAAGGCACACACTATTCCTACAGCTCTTTATGGGCAACACTGAGCCATGAGCCTGGTACAATTGGTGTGCTTTGGAGAAAAAGCATTTGCTTTGCAGAAATATCAGTAGTCTCCAGAAATGGAATGAAATCTGTGACAGATATTACACAGAAAAATTTAAATATAGTAGGAGTAAAATCTAGAGGCACCCTAACATCCCATTTCAACCAGTAGCAGAACTTGAGCAGAGCCTACACAATTACTGACTCACTTATTTAAAACAATTTATACTTATTTTGTTGTAACAAGGCACTGACTGACCTTGGGTCACACGGACCTACTTGGTAGTCCTTGTGTCATTTAACAAGAAACAAAGGAATATTACAGCAAACTTGAGGAAAACATAATCATTGACACAAAGAGCAAAAAGGTAATTTCCACAAAACTGGATACAATATAAACCTCTCTCATGGAGGCAGCAAATAACAACAACCTCAATGGGATATGGTCATCTTGGGCAGGAAAAGTTACCAGCAAAGAGCATAAAAATCAGGAGTGATCAGTTTTCCACCTCTCCAAAGTTCCTCTGCTCTTGGATCAAAGTTTGTGATGAAAATGAAGTTCTTAAGAAACTTTAGTTGAGATCACCATCCTCAAGTGACATGCCTTGAATGAAAATGTTGTAATTACACTGAGAAAACGCCTGCCGAGTGCCTGAGAGCTACATACACTTTGCTAGTGTTTCATTTTCCCCTCAGTAACTTGGCCATGAGAATGCCCAGCAGAAATGTTGTTATTCAATGACATGGTAGAGATGCTCCAAGAAGGTTCTGACCGTACCAGCACAACACTTTCATAATTCAAGCTCAGCCTAGATTTCACAGCAGGCAACTTTTGGCCTATTGTCTTGTATCCAACAAAGAGTCAGAGAAATGAAACAAAAAGGACACAGAATCATTTATGTCTTGCCCTCTTCCACTTAGCCCTTGTTACTCCTAAATCTTAGCTTTGGAGTGCTTAAAATTAACAGCAAAAGCTTCTAATTTGAACTGCAGAGCAGAGAAGCCATGGAATCTACCTTCTCTATCTCCTTACTGAAGTTCCCTGCTTCAAAATGAATATATTAACAAATCCCAAGTAAGGGTCTCCCATTTTCCTATAGGGAGGTTAGCCTGCATTTTACTTCATTTTTCATTAGTGCACAGACTCCTTTGTGCCCCCTGGGAGATTTTTACTCTTTGCCCTCTTTCTCCCTTTCTCCCTCAAAGTCAATGAAATATCAGTCAGTCTAGAGTCTGTTACATATGCAACTAAAGAAAATAAATCTGAATTTTGTGTGATTTTGACAAGACAGCTTTTAAGGTTAAAGGAATAAAAGGCAACCAACAGCCCATGAGTTTTTAAGCTGCTCAATTTTCCTCAGCGCGCAATTTTCTCCTTCTCCAAAAGCTAATGCTCACCACAGTCACTCATGTACATCAAGACAGCAATAGAGAACACAGGATATCCTCGGTCCCAGTGGTTAATATTCTGAAGTGCCTCTTCATTCCATAATGCATTTTTGAAGCTAATGATCGCATAGGTCATAAAATACAGAATCTACTCGACTTGGAGGTCAATAGATGCTTTTGTAGCCACATTTTTGCCATATCACACGGTACACATCCATTTTGCTCACCCTGCCATGCAGTGACAGCCACCCCTCTGAATCTGCCATTACCAGAAAACGTGAAGATCAAAGAGATGAACCACACTGCTGTAAGATGACCTTCAATTTACTATTACATGCATAAAGAGCAGGGTGCATAGGCAGGCATATTCTTCAGGAGGAACAGAGGGAGTTTTTTATCCCCCAGATAAAGGTTATATTACAAAATCCTATATTCATTGGATTACCAAAAATTAACATTTTCAGATAAAGCATCATAAAATAATGCTGTTTAAGTGATCAATATCTGTAACTTTTTAGAGGTCCCTCTCCTGACACAAATGCCCACTGCTTTCTCACACAATGACTCCAAACAAAATCTTACCTTCCCCTCCAAGAAGAATTTTACTGGAAGCAACAAATTCAATATTGAAAACCTGAATTGCTTGCTGCATGTTTCTGTCTTAGCTCTATAAGAATTTATTAACCAGCTGGAAGTGCTAAGGAGGAATAATTTGCTTTCCCTTAAGTTACGACTATTAAAAGGTCACTAGTGGCACACAACAGATCAGGACACCTGAAAGATTTTCTATCAGATTATTAGCCCACTGTTAGGACCATACAAAGCCGTTTATCTGGGTACCTTGCCAGGGAGTTTGCATTTTCTGTTTCAAGCAGCACAAAGAGGCAGCACTGTGAGCAACATCTAGGCCAGTGCCTGGGGTCATTTCCAGTGCCTGGCAGCCTCAAGACAAACTTCATCCCAGTGCTGCTTTCACAGAACTCCAGCAGCAACTCAGTGGGGTTAGCAGAGAGACAGCAAACCTGTGGGAAGGCTCCTGCAGCGGTCTCTGGCACACATTACATTACACACACAAGGCTGACATCTTCTGGCAAGACATAGTTTGACTTCTTGGATGCTCCTGATTTGGTTTGGGGCTGGAAGAAAGCCACTTCCAACATTGTACCAGTATTCCAAGAGACACAGACTACTGCAGGGGCCTAGCAGAGACCCAGAAGGAACAGCTGCTGGTATAGGGTGAATAAAGAATTTAGAGCAGCTTACATTTCAAGACAACAGCACTGGGTGAATATCTGATTGTCCCCTCCTCCTCACTTTAGTTTACAAGACCACTGAAATATGGGATATGTAGATGGATTTCATTAAGAAGAACTAGGGATGAGCTTACTGGCAAGAAGACTGGCACAAACCCCAGCTTTATTCCTACACAAAGGTCTAGCAGATACTGGAAGTTCTGCCTGATATGCATACTGCAGGTTTGGGATCTCTGAGAAATGCATTCATTTGCTTATTAAGTTATAATTCCATTTAGAAGTATATGCAGACAGCCTCTGTACTTGGCAGCCACAGAATCACAGAGCAGGAGGAGGAAAGGAAGTTGTGGAGATTCCCCAGTATCTGCTCAGACTTGAGCACTTAAAGCAGACTATAGATACATGCTTAAGAGCAGACCATTTCCCTAAAATCAGTGCAATGCCCTAATCACTCTAAGGCTAGGGAATATTTCCTAGCTGGTATGTGCAAATTTCTTCTTTCCAAATAACTATTTTCTGTTTCAAGTTTAGACATTAACAGTTTCAATTGATACATTTCCTACTTCAAGTTACACACTGCCAATAGCATCAATGCAAAGGATGACAATAGCTTCACTCTGGTTTCTGACACTCACAGGGCAATGAAACAATTTGACTAAAATGGAGTTTACAAGGGAACTAAAAGACCTCAGAATAAAATGTGACAAATCTTAGCCAAAAGGCTGCTCATCTTAAACAGCCACTTCTGAAAAGCTAATCAGAACCAAAACCTCCACACACGATAGCAGGTCTTGGATGGAGGTGCATACATAGAATGAGTGCTGCCATTATGATCCTAAACATGCTGGAAGAGGGGGAAAGCAGCCTTTCCATTGCAGTGCACACGAGTCCTTCTCAATAGCCACCTGGCCTAAAGACAGGTAAATTGTGGGGAGAAGAAAGCTTCCCACTGGATCAAGGTACAAGTTGCCTATGCCAAGCCATGCATCAGTACTCGCTCAATATTTATCAAAAGTATCCCATTCTCCTTTTTTTTACAATGCTATAAAGATAGATAATAAGTTATCCCAGAAAGCTGAGAAGTTAAAAGCTTTTCCTTTCTGTGCTCTGAAATCCTCTCACAGAGGGATCAGCACAACTTTTATGACAGTCAAGCAGTATAAAAAGCTGCCTCAAATTCTTCTGTTATTGTCTAGTTGAGTACAGCAGCATAATCACACAGGAAGCTTCAGAAAGTGATAAAGAACTCTCTCTAAAAACTATGCTATTTAAACTGTGGTCTTAATGAAGGATAGGTGTCAATCCACTAGCTTTTTCCATGGTAAAATTCAATTTACATTCAAAATACCATTTTGATTTGTACCATTTCAGAGCTAGAAATGCAGCAGAACAAGCATTTGCATCAGGTCATGGCTTATTGTCCAATTAAAAAAAGGAACAGATTTCCATCAACACTTATAACTAATGTGAAATTTTGAAACAGTAACAGTAGTGCAAGTATGCAAAGTATCCCATAGAATTAGAAACCTGTAAAAATTAAGTTTTTAAAAAACACCCCCTTCTCTACATCCCAAATTCAAACAGCAAACCAAATCCAGCTACAGCAACAGACACGTAACAACCAGAGAAATAAGAACATGAAACACTTCATAAAAGCAAAGTCATGACTTCCAAGAAGATAAGCAGTATAAGGAACAGCTAAACAGTAAATGCACTTGTAGAATCACTGTATTTGAATCCTGCAGTGGTCTTGCCAGTAGCATATTTAAAGCAGCTGCATTAAAGACTGGAACACAGGCAGCGCATCAGGCACAAGGTAGACAGAAAAAAAGCCTCCGGAAGACAAAAAGCAACTTGTTACAGCCTCTAATTCAATTCCTGCTAGTGGCAACTGATTCATTGTTCCAATTTACCATGGAAACTAATACTAAAATACCTTATAGTATTCCCCATGTCCATCACTGTTGATTTGAAATTGAGTTGCCACTATGCTGAAGAAAGTACATTACAATTTAATATCCTCTAATCAGGAGCGCAAGAGAGTAATCCTTGTCAGTTTAAACCTTTCCTAATTTCTGAATTTTACTTTGATTTAATTACTCCTGGTGTTCTACATTGTCACTGCCCAATTCTTCAGAGATCTTTAGCCACAGAACAAGTGAGGACTAATTCTGGATTCATTAAAAAATAAAATCAACCAACACTCTACTGTTATTGTTTACTGGTTTTGGTTTGGGGTTTTCCAAATTTTAATTACTAAGGAATGCTAGAAGCATTTATTTTCGCTACCAAGCCTCTCAAAGAGTTCACATACAAGTCACAGTGGATGCTGTCAGATTTTTAGGCACTTAGAAAATTGGAAGTGATTATTGATTAGGCAAAAGCCATGTCTTCCAGGACTCTAAATAGGACTACAGGAACCAGGCTACAGAGAAGAAAAATTAATTTTTTCACAGTGGCATCCTCTGCAAGCAGCATAAGCATTTAATAGCAGCCCTTGTAAAAACAGAGTAATTCAGGACTGCATGGAAAAGGTTTTTAAGAAGATTGATAATTGGATGCAAAGCATTAGATCATGACTGATTCAAACATAATCCAGCACAGCACCGACCTTTAGTGGTTACTATTTGAAAGCCTAAGAAAATATGGGGATGATCTCATTCCAGTCTTTAGCAAGAAGGTATCAATTTCACAAAAGCACAGACACAGCTGAGTTAATTGTCACTCTAGCTGTCAGTCACCAAGGAGATCATGGATTCTCTCAGGCTTCAGCCTACCTAGACATTGTCTAGACTTTTTAAAAATGCACATTTTTCTACTTTAAAACTACAACCTATGAACCCTTCCTCAGACACAAAGACAGCAAGACAGAGATATTTCAGTATTTCTTTTGAAGTTAAGCAGAGTCCATTGTCCACGTGATTTACACCCTAATTTGACTCACAGTTCTAGAAGCTGTATTATGGAATTGTTTTCTGTTTCACTTGTTGCAGAAGTCACAGCAAACTGAAGGAAATTATTTGGCAAACATGCCACACACTTGTGCTTCCACTCACAGAAAAAGTCAGAGAAAAATCAGGAAGAACACCAGTACATAGCCCTTTTGTACACCAAAATTCACATTATCAGTACAGCACTAAGCCATTATTTTGGAATACAGGGAATTGCTATCCACCCCATTTCTAGTCCCATTCAAAACAGAAGAGCAGCTACACCATTACCTTCTGTTGCACGGAGTAGATGTGCCCAGGAATATTTTTGTCCTTTACTTTTCAACTCTGACATTTAACATGTTTTGATTTCTTCCTGGATCTAGGATGAGATGGAATGTCTTAAAAAAAAAAAAAAAAAAAAAAGAGAGAAAACCAGGGTCTGGAAATCCAAAGTTACAGATCAGTGATTAGAAGGGAGTACAGGCTGCCCAAAAGATTTAATACCCGTAGAGAACTTAACACTTTTTATGTTAGGGACAACTGGTGCAGCAGCAACACACAGGACTTGACCCAGGGCACACAAAAATGGAGGAGCAGCACAGAAAGGACACATCATGGGAAAATTGAAACACTGCCACCAGGATGACAGCCTGCAGCTGAAATGGCTGAAGGGAGGCAAGAAGGCAGGGAAGGTGCCAGAAGTCTCTGTGCTGCTCTGATGGGAGCCCTTGGAGCATCATTTGCATACTCAAACCCCTGTTAAGAGAGTCACTCCCAGTGTAAGCAGTGACACTTAGGTGCACAATAACTGCTTCCACATTACTTCAGTGACAGAACAGTAGTCTTTCCAAATAGAGCTTAGCTTTCCAGCTCCTAAAGACTATTCTCTGCTTAGTTTCCCACACTGCTGATGAGCTCAGTTTAGGATAGTTAGTGAAACAGGCTTCTTTCCCATCATATAGAAATACTGTTGTTTCAAGGCAGATACTGCAAGAAACCTTGTTCTAAAACTGCTCATTGAGCACTAGGTCCATCACTAAAAGAGACCTCATTCATCAGGTAAAATGCACTCTGAATAAATGCACCCTTTGTTATCACACCTAAAAAGAAATCCCCCACAAACTCAATGTGGTTTTGTACACATAATTAAAATGTTAAACTTATTTGAATACAATTAGTGTGAATTTCTTAAGTCTAACATTATCCTTCATACAGTCTGGACAAACTTATAATCATTTAGGAAGACTTCTCACAGAAATCAACCCATAAATGCAAGATTTACAGAGGTCACAATCAACAACAAAACTAAATTTTACAAAGCTTCTGGATTATATTTTGAGGCTACCAATCAGACAACGGAACCAATTCTGTGTGACCATGAACAAATAAGCACAGTTTATCTACCAGTCAGAATTAGAATCAATTTAGTGATTATAAATTATGAAACAATCTCTGTAATTGCTCATAGGGGTCTTTTGTTCTTGACTGTGGCTCAATCAAGAGCAGCTGAACACTTCCTAATGCTCTGCTTCTTCAGCTCTGACTCGGAAGCCACCTGTACTCATTTATCCTTAAACCAGTTATACTGCCAAAGAAAAGTCTGACTGATTACAAGTTTAGGTTAAGTCATTAGTACCAGCTGTATGAATAGCTTGTGTAGATGCTTTTAATGATCAGAAGAAAATATCACTCAGCTTCAAAGATACAGCACATAATGATCAGCATTTCTAGATTCTGTCTACAAACTAATTATTTGTTTGGTGCTCTAAGCAATTAGTTCTTGTTACTGGAAATGTTATTCTACATGAGGGAATTCTTCATCCTAATATTTTCAGCCCTTTGATGGGAAGCTTCTATTTATAGGGCTTTTTTTTGTAAAAGTAAGTGGAGTTTGCTTGCTTGGATAGGTTTTGTTAAATTTTGTTAATTTTAAAACACTCCCACACAAAGAGGTATCGTACAACAAAATGGGATTTGAAAGGTTAAAGATCATCTGTTCTGACTATTCATTTCTGAAACTATTCCAGTAGTGCTTTCAACTGGAACAGCTATTCCAACTTGAATATTTCCTTAGTACTCATAGTGTTCTCGTGGCTATTAAAGCAAAGCACACAGATACAATGCCTTCCCATCACTCATGATGTTCAGCCATCCCCTCAACATTCCTGTCCACTCACAAGGCTCTCCCAAGCCACAGGGACATTTTCCACTGCTCCTAACTCCCAAAGCCCTCGTGTCTTCTAAATACTCCCAACACTTAAAGCTTTTTACAGCACTTCCATTAACATCCAAGTTCCCTATTTGTATTTAAAGTAATTTTCAATTTCCTTAATATGAAGTTTTCCAACTGACATCTGTATATGCACGTTTCTCTTAAAAGCACTGGAACTTAGTAAGTTTAACAAGAACCAAACCACAAAACATTGTGTACCAAATCATCTCCACAAAGTTTTCATCTTTGATTATTTTTTTTTCACAAGAATGACCCAGGGTAGGACTGGGTCTCCTCTCTCAAACTGTAAAAGAGCAAACAAACCCCTAATTCCTTCACACCTACAGACTGTGCCAACACAAATCACACTTCAGATCCTCACTCATGTCAGTAAATAAAGGGACATATGAACCAAACACTTTCAAAAAAGCATTTGCTTTTTGAACAAGCTCTTATGTACATATAAAGGAGTCAGAGCTTTTGTTCCTATAACAGAGATATATCTGTCTTTAAAAATTAAACAGTCAATGCCAAAATACAGAAAAAGTTAAGACAGTGGTATTTAAACCCCTTTCACCCTGCAGTTAACATGGATTTACAAGTAATTGTAATTTACATGTATATAGTCTAACAAGGATGGTCCACATTTACTACCCTCAGGGAAAAAAAATCCAAAATGCAAAAGACAAAAAAGAAAACTCCAGGAAATTAATAATTGCCTAGATAGCCCAGCTGAGAATACCACTGAACTCAGCCGAGCAGTCTGAACAGGACACACTCAGGCTGGAGGCACCAGTTTGGGTGACTGAAGCAAACCCAAGTTCAATGGACTGGCATTAAACTTGAGCTCCTTCAGAAGGACAAGGGCAGTCAGCTCTCCTTGTTCCTACTGCCTTGAGAAAGGTGAGACTGCAATACACAAATTTTTCAGGCATGCAAATTCAATTCTTAGTTAAAATGTGAGTTAAAACTCTCTACTACAAGTCAAAGGAAAAACTTGAGCTCAGCCTAAGCTGAGCATATCATGCATAAAGCACTCTTTAAAGTCCATTTCTATATCCATGTGTAATTTACACCTGCATCAGCTCACTTGATCTTTCTTGCAAGTACAGCCAGCATAAAAAGCTGTGGGGTTGTGTACATATATACACAAATTTTGAACAAGATACACACTAATTCTGTTTCCTGTCAGGAACTCAAGAGATCCATATCACCTGTATAATACATATGCACATATGTATACTTATATTTATGACAATTTATATTTAGGCATGTACACATAAATGCAGCCTGGAAAAAACTGAGGAGGAGGGAATGCAAAATAAAGAGGCTCATAATCTTTCTATCATTTCTGAGAAAGTGATAGGAAATGCTTGGGCCATACAGCTTCTCCCCAAAAATTGATTTGAAATGTTCCATAGTTACTCTCTAAGGCACATGTTTGCAAAGCACAGAGCACCTTTATGGGATGTTCACTACCTGCTCCAGCTTAGTTTTCGTCTCATTGACTGAAGCTGTAGAGCAATGCAATTGAAAAATCATTAACACCACAACAGCCACATGACTGATGGACCTACAGCCAGCTCTTGTCATTTTGTGGAACTGTAAATTGTGAACTACTTGCTACATTTCAGTTTTATTTTCTCTACACTTCACAGTACATAACACAGCTGATTTGCCCTTGGTTATCGGTGTCATCTTTTCCCTTCCTCCAAAATATAAAGGGAACATGATTCCTTCCCCACCTGAACCTGCTTAAAGCAATGCTGCTCCCCAGCAACTTGCTTTAAATTACTTGCATATTTATCTCTATTTATCCTGCCTTTAGTCTAAATAAAAGAAAATGCATAGAATTACATCTTCCTAATAACACAAGCATTAAAAATTATATAAACCTCAAGAGAAGTAGTTGACTGCTTCATCATTGAAGCATCTTCCACCTTGTCCATCTCCCCACTTTGTTCTCAGCAGGAGCTCCATGGAGTTACAAGCTGCACCAAACACCCTCCAGAGAAGGCCACAGGACAGTTAAACAACAGCTGGCACAAGCTAAAAATCCAAAATATTAAATTATGCTAGAATCCGCTACATTTTTTTCAAAGGCAGATAGAATACCAACCAACCTGGAGCTGCAGTAAAGAAAAACACTGGAAATACTTTAAGCAACTGCAGATTGCCTTCAGGACTTGTGTACAAACATTCCTGGATCATCCAAGGAAGTATATTAATTCAAGACCTCTGGAAAAAGGTACCAGTTAAAATGTCTGCCATCTCCCCTTGCAGTCACCAGGTGGATGTTTGGTGGCTGCTTGCTTGACTTCAGCACAAGGAAGAGTTGGCATCTTTAATTTACAGGCCACAGGTAAACTTTGAAGATGTTCCTTGCCATTGGCAAGATTGGCTGTTCAATTTGCTCTCTTCATATCTGCTTCTTTCTTCAACACCTTTCCCCACACAGGGGGAAAAAAAAAAAAAAAAAACACCAAAAAACACACACCACACTATCTAAGGACTCTTCAAAGAGAGAATACATCACAGACACTCCAGGGCAGGAAGCTTGAACAACTTAAGCTCTTCTTTGCAAGTTCTGTAAATGCTGTTTCATGCAACTCAGCATATTCAACACCCCACCTTTTCCACAGACAAACACTGGACTTATTCCTCCACCCCTGAAGCCCACCAGGAGCGTTCTGGTATCTCTGCCATCATCTTAGGAGCAACAGACTGAAGCATTATTTTTAATGAAACTGACAATTATACACAAAGCATATGCTGTTTGCCTCTGCAAGTTATAGCCAAGATTTCAATTCTTTGCTCTAATGATAAATTTAAAGTGCACATTACATTTATATAAGGAGAATATATAACCCAAGAGTGCCAGCGCAGCCCCACAAAGCTACCAAAAGTTTATTTTGTCTCACAAAAGAGAGTAAGCACCTTTCAGAGGCATCACCATTTCCTTCTTTCCTGGATACAGATCCCTTCAGGCAGATTTGGCACACACAGTTGCATTAAGAGGACAAGATGGAGCAATTCTGTCAGCGCAGCACATTAAAAAACCTGCCACCAAGAGGCTTTGTTCCAAAGGCAATGCTCCTCTGAGCCACAAAAGGTCTGTCTGCCACAGAGCCAAGCAAAGGTTCCCAGATGGTGCTTGCAAAGCAACCCCCACCTTCTCCCAACAGCACAGCAGCACATTGATCTCTAGAAAAAAATTTCCCAGCCCTGATCCCTTTGCTATCAGTTCTGTAACATGTACTACCCTGATTAAATAAATAAGAGCATAGCAACCACCAGCAGCTTCAAGACTTACATGAAGCTCTTCTACCCTTGTTAAAAAAAAAAAAAAAAAAAAAAAAAAAAAAAAAAAAAAAAAAAAAAAAAAAAAAACACAACACCAAAACACGAACTCAGTACGTAAAACCAAGATAAAGTGCTTGGAATAGCACTTCACATCTCTCTCTTAATGACAGTCCCACTATTCCCTAAAGTTTGGGGAAGTTATTCAAAGCAGCAACGTGTTTTTTGGCCAAGTGATCAGAAGTTTGCTCTAGTACAAGACAGGACTAACACTGGACCAGGTACCTCTGAAGTCACCAGAAACCAGCAGATTGCAGTTGGCTTCTCTCACTGACACATCTCTAAGCAATCTTGGCTCCCAATTCCTGGCTCTCATGACAGGTCCAGTCCCAAGCACACTGGGATCCACACATGAACAAATGGACTAAGCAGCACTGCTCGAATCCTGCTGCACTTACTTAGCTATGATAAGATTTCCCAAGAGAGCTTTACTTTGTGTCAGTTCTGCTCTCCTTTAATCCTGCGGCTCTTCTGCAAGTTTCTGCTCAAGACTTAGCACAGAGTACTCAAAAACCAGAAAATTAACTCAGAAGTATTTCAACAACTAAGCTTTCTTCTGGAGCAGAACCAACCATATCAATCATACAATACAGAATATTTCCCTGATTTTAATTTTAAACTTAAAAAAAAGCCCACACTAATTAAAGGACCTTAATGCATTGATAAAGCATTTACCAGGTCAATTAATAAAATGGTTGAGGTTTCTCTCAAAGGAAAAAATAAAACAAACAGGACTAGGTGGAGATAACAGGTACAGCACTCTGTGTCGCATTTTATGTCTTGAAGAAAAAATAACGGGGATGTTTGGACAAGTATTTATCAGAGCAAAGCCTACAGTGGCCTGTGAGGATAAAGAGTCACATTTTTCAAATGCCAGCTAGTCAGTAACTCATTGTCACTTTTAAAAACTGAACTCAAGGACACTGGCAAAAGCAAGATTTAAGAACTATAGCTGTACTATCAAATTTCTAACACGTGAAACCTATTTTGATGGCCACAACCAGCAAGACATTCCTTAGTTCATACATTTTTGATACTCAGCATTGTTACACTGGGTGATTTAAAGTGACCCAGCAGAAAAACTGATTTGCAAAGAATAGACAAGAAAAACTTAGAGGCCACAAAGAGTGGAAGGGAAAAAAAAACTGAACCAGCACTTGCTAATAATAACAGTTCAGTTCATGCACTTGTGTATGCAGACCCAGCCAAGCCAACAGAAGCCGAATGAAAAATCTGAAAGTACAATTGAGCAAAACTTTAAAAAGTCTATCACTTAAGAGACCAATTTCATATGCATGTGATGTTAAAAAGTTAAAAGAACCAAAATAATTGAATACTGAAGCAGAAGGATAAGAGTCTATACCACTGACTATAAGACTATATTGTCTATATGATAAGAGTCTATACCATTGATCATTTTTTTCCTCTTAAAACAATGGAAGAAATCTCTTTTATTAAAACAATTGTTTTCCTTAAGTCTTCTCAGTTGCACTATATATTAAGCTTCCTAAAACTGCACAATGACAAATCCCCTAATAAAAAAAACTTGGGACAAGAAAAAAAAATGTGATATATATGAACACAGTTCAACAGATCTTTATAGAGACTTATGTTTCAAAATTGAGCTCATATTGACTATCCACACACATTGATTTGAAATCCCAGCTTCCATCTTTCATGCAAGTTCTTCTACTTCTCAGTATTTTTAAATGAGGACATAACATCTTAATAAAGCCATTCATTTTGTTGTATCAAAAAGTCCTTTGCCCGCTAGACATTTTCTCCTGTAGCTGTAGGCATGCATACGTATGCCTAGCATGTGCATCTGTATATTTATATTTACACTGGGGGTACTTAAATATCCATCCACAGTTATGCATTTATGTACACAACTAAAACCACATAGCTATGTTAGATCTGAATTGATGTATTTTAATGGAGGTCAAGTCTTCGGTCCATGCTGGGGGGTCTATTGCTACCTAAGAGAAACAGGCTGTGGAGAGGTTGACCTTTTTCTCCAGGAGCAAGATAAAATGTCCCAGATGTTCCAAATTCCTGAATGCATTATTTGTGTATCTTGTAATAACAAGTACCCAGGGACCTAAGCAAAGATAACTCACCTTACATGAATACCTGACAGACTGGCAGCAAAATGCTGTCACCCTACCAACCACTACTAAAAGCAGGCTACTGCATGAGGCTGCCAGAGAGGCTCAGGCACTGCTGCTACATGCACATTTCACACTTGGTTTGTAACAGGAAGCAACAAAAAATACCACTATTGGCTCACCAATATCAATAGGAAAAGACCAAGTGCTTTCCATAAAGAAGTATTCTCACCTGACACCAGGAGCCCCCTGAAATCTTGGATACAATCACATTCTATGAAATACACTGCTGATATACCTTGCAGACCAGATAAGACAGAATTTTACACCAATCTCAGTTTTCCATCTTAATATATTCTCTTTGTTGTGACAGATAATTATGCAGAGCAGGATAGCCCTCTGAAATCCTGCCTTGTGAAACAAAGATCACTTTAATTAACATAACCAGTACAACAAAACACTTTCTAAACTTCCACTCAAGAGAAAAGGCTACCTTCACAAAGACAGCAGCTTTGAGGGCATTGAAAGGGTTTTTTGGACTTGGGGGACAGGACAGAGCAACATTGCTTGTTTGCTTTCAGTTTTGTGCAATTCTTCATCTGGTTCACCAGCTATTGAGAACTGACAGAAGTGTCACCTAGCTTATCTGAACAGTTCTTATCTTGCCTTTTTTGGCTTCTCTTGAGACAGGCAGCAGGACTTGTTACTGCTGAAGGAAAAAGTACTGCCTGGCATCTCTAAAAACACAGATTTTCAAAAAGAAAAGAACAGTTTAATACATCAGATAATAACACTTTCTTCCTTCAATTATGCTTATGTATTTTGACCTTTTCAGAGTAGCTTAGAAGTTAAACACATTAATGCTACATTCAAATATTCCTCTTCTAATCCAAGCCAAGTGAAAAAAAACCACAGAAGAGGAAAAGAAATGCTCATCTTTACCACAAAAAGTCTGTTTTCTATATGAGAAGCCACATCCTCAACAAACAGATGCCAGAAGAGTCAACATTATTGAAGAGGGTTCTAGTGAGCTGTCAAATTACCTTCTCTCTGAGGATATATTCACTACACCACCAGCACACATCCAGCTCTCACATTTAGAGTATGAGAGCCAAGACTAAAACATCTGCTAGGCCTAACCAGGGCCATGTCCCTTTTTGTGCTAACACATTGCTCCTGTCTATCGTGTAACACAGACAGAACGTATCCTCGTGGTTTTAGTCCCTTGGATTCCTGGGACTAAGCAAGAAACTGGCAGCCTCCCGGGCTTCCTATGGGCCTTTCTGGGGTAAGACCACCAGATAACCCCCCCTGAGGCAGGCTGTGAACAAAAGCACATGCAGCAGAACATGCAGATTTCCTACAGAGAGACACTGCCACCAACCCTCCTTCCCCATGGGTAAATGGGATGATGAGCAGTGCAGCAGGGGCAGGAAGTTCTGCTGAGTTTCTAACACTGCCATACATTTTCTCTTCACTAAACACCAGTTTACCTGCAGGAAGAAAGGTTCCCCTAACAGAACCTATTTTTATTGTAACCAAGAGGGAAATGGGAAAAAAATAGCTTGAAACTATACCAGTTTCAAGCTATTATTAACTATCAGGCATACACTGACAGTAGGCGAGATGAGGTGGCATCATCTATTTGGCTATTAAAAGTCAATAGCCAAAATAGCTCTTTCAGTAGCTAAAGAGCTCTTTCATCGTCTGCCCAGCTTAATATATTGCATTAAAATAAGTGTTAAAATACAGAGAAATCACATCTAGTAACTTTACAAGCAGTGTCCAGTTGCAGATTTCTTTCTGCACGTGACTAAATTTAATGCAACCTTGCCAGGCACAAAAAAAGCCTCGTGAAATGAGAGGTGCTAACATTTTCTAACAAATGGGATGACATTACAGAACAGGATCCTTTTTGTTACTCCTGAAAGGAACATGCTCTTGGCGCAATTGATTTCACACATAAAAGGCAACAGTTTCAAAGACCAACACTGCTATTTTTGGCCACTTAGTAGAAACCCATTTCTAAAGCTGATAGCAGCTCTGACAATTAATTACAAGCTAAAGATCAAGCATGTCAAATCCTTGTGAAATCCCTAGACATGAATCAGAATGACTCCTGAGGGCCTCCATAGAGTTCAGAGCAAGTATTCCCTCTTTTTGCAGATCATCTCTCAGTGCCTCTGAGCTGCGCAGATTATCAGCATGAATATTTTATGGAATAAGATCAAGGTAAATAGAGCCAGGAGGTGTAAAATTTCCTGAGTTTATGTACAACAGACTCGCCACGGGTAAATAAGCGCTCAGTTAGGCATTTCTGCATATTACAGCCAGGTGAGCAGTGGGGAAAGACTCCCAAAGGAGACTAAAACACACTGCGGGGCAAACTGCAATTCTACCAACCCACACCTGCAAAAGCCATTCTCCACAACTGTGCTCGGCATTCCATAAAGGTTCCTAATGAATTTATGAAGCAGCAGTACCGGTCTACAAACACATTCAAGACGTTAAAAAACCCCAACTTTTAAACTGTAAAGCATTATATATTCAGCCCACAGTTCATAAACTACAGCCAGGGTTATTGTCATTGGAATACTTTCATGTACTTATTAATTAATGTATTTCAAACATACAGTCAAAGGTTATGCATTTGAAATTGTGGAACCTTCTGTATTGATTTCAAGAGTTACTTCAGAAAATGTGATCTTTTAAATATTTTCCTTTCTCAAGTCATGGAGCACAAGTAAATAATTATCAAAAAAGATACTGCCACATCATCCTATTGCCATGCTTATTCTATTATTCCTGTGGATTACTTGAGTAATTCATAATAATAAAAGTTTTAAACAAAAATAATTAAGAGAAGAGACAGGATAGGACCTTCCAGTTCTGAGACCATGAGAACTTTAAGGTTTACTCTGAAGGCCTCCAACAGGGGTTCAGAATAATTTGTGTATGATATTCCTTATTTATAGTCAAAAGCAGGGAATATGTTTCAGCTTCTAAGAATTTACAATCTCTAATCCCTTTTTCTCAACATGAGTAATTTATAAAGTACCCACAGTACAAGTCCAAAGTGAATGAAAACTACATTTTGATTAACTAAAATTTCATTATTCTAATTGCAATAAGCACAAGATTGTACAGTAGTAAAGCCCTCCAATTTCCACTACACTGAATACCACACATCTTTAAACAGGATAAAGGTATTTAAGGAACTCAATAGTGTTTGACAGTTCTAATGTCACAGTTTTGCCTTTGAAAACTGTAGAAAACAGTATGCTAACTGCTGTCTTCATCATCACCTCATGCTACACAAAATCACAATGCAACCTTTTCATTCCCACTGGATCCATGAAATATTATTATTAGCTACTAAAATTAATTGTTGGACACTGTCATGATCTTTGGAAAGGTTAAAAAAATTCTTTGTTGCCCTTTAACTGAAATCGTTTGAAGTGCAAAAAAGCCAGAATCAAAGCCCAGCATTAGAGTAAAGGAGAATAAACAGAACTAACCTCATTAATGAATGAATAATAGATACTTTACCATAAAGAGAATGCTTCCTACAAATGGTGTTTGCTTTATACTTAACAAAATAAATACTAATAGAACTTAGCAAAAAAAAGCCTTAGCTCAAAGCTTATTGCATCATACCCTTTCAATAGTTATGCTTGTTGGTTTTGTCCTTTTCTTTATTCCTATCATTGATTATCCTTTTCCCTAGTCCTCTCTCCAACTCTGACCATCATTCATCACACATGGTCCTATACTGAAAATCATCTACAATAAGAGAAACCAGTGATCAAATACCAAGTACTCAATGAAATAAGTCTAAAATACAAAAGCTTTTTCAGTTAATGTTATAACTTGCCTGCTGCCATTACCCCTATGTCACAGAATTAACTTTTTGCATTCCTACTTCTAGATTATTTATTTCCTAATGTCTTCCACTGTTCTCTCAAGACATGCTTTAAAGCTGGTTATCCCAGAGTCATTTCAGAGTAGCTAGGCACAACATCGAGACTGAGGTTTACCTAAGTCTTTTACTGAAAGCCAGGAGGACAAAACAAAAAAACCAAAACAAACAACGACGAAAAAACTACACACAAAAAAAAACCCAAAAAACAAAAACAGAAACAACAACAACAAAAAAAAAAAAAAAAAAAAAAAAAACCCACAAAAAAACCCTCAAGACAGTTTTTTCTGTAACCAACAGCAAAGAAAGAAAAGCATGTTTGTTTTCCTCACTCCCTTCTTTACAGTACCTCTGGTCTGAGCATCAAAATCAAGTTTTCCCTTTTGCTCTTCCCTTGCTATTTCTTCCCCCACCAAAAATCAATGTCATCTAGATCAACTTTGCCATGAGAACTGCAGCGCCAGGGAATGGCTACCTGAGCATAGAAACACAGCTCAAAGCCTTAAACCTGTGCTAATCCTTCATGAGAACGGGGCCATTCTTTCAGATGCAAAATGGTAACCTGAACTGCATTAAAAAAGAAGGCAGTTTTTTTGTTTTTTGATGTCTCCTTAAGTGCACAGCACACAATATTTTGCTCTGCACATACCTGTTTCAGCAGTCCATCAAAGCTTTCTAAAAGTGTCATTAACATGGGGGTTGGGACATTAAAGATACACTTTTACCATTAACTCATTTTAAAGGCACATTCCTTTTAAATCTATATTGCACCTTCAGTTTGATTTTGGGAAACAAGACAGTGATACGAAAAAAAAAGAGCAACGCAAAACTTCCAAAAGTGAAAGTGACTTCTGTAGGTTGCCTCCTGTTTTACCAGCTGCTTCACCAACATCTGTGCACCTACAAGTAGCCCAAGACACAGCAAAGGACACACCTACTGCTAATTTTGATTCTGTTATAGTAAAAATTCATCAGCAGATTTCAGGGAAAAAAGAGCAGGGAATAAACAGCCTATAAAGGTTTCAGTGGTATCATGATACAGCACATTAATAGTTTTAATGTGAAAAAAAATTACAAATGGGCTAATAAAAAACCTTATTTTAATTCCCTATGTAACACTTCCCTATGACTTGACCATCTGTACATTGATATATGAGTAAAAATACTTGAATGTGTGGTGCCAAGGGACTTGTAGATTCAGAGTAGCTGACTATAATGGTACCACGTTGAGAACAGCCCCTGACAACCTTCAGCTCTGCACAAGAAGCCAAAATTAGTACTTCCCCCTTCAGCTGCTTCAGAGTCATGCTGACTTCACCAGCCAAAGAGTAATTTCATAAAACATCTGTCTGGCCTAAAACAATACTTGAAAAGAAACAAGGATAGTTTGAAGGTAAGACAACTTGGGAAGATCTTTCCTCTGTAAAGATGCTACGGCACATCCACTCAGCTCAAAATACACCAACTCTAAGTATTTTTCCTTCACTCTCCAGTATTTTACTTCTTAAGGAAATGATGCCAAGATTATGGATGTGTACAGGATATGTATAAAACACTGTTTCTAGTACAAAATTTATAGCTTCAGATTTTTTCTAAATCTCCTCTTAGAACTCAAACCTCCATGGGAAATAAAAGGAAAAAGAACTTAAAGTATTTAAGAATATCTTAAATTACTCCAAATCAGGAACTACAGTAATTTTTTTTCATTTTGACTCACAGCAAAATTATTTTAACTAGGAAGACAGTTTCTCTGCAAACTTGAACTGAGGGTTTCAACAATGCAAGCAATGAGAGATGGTTACTGTAAGTGAATGCTTCACCTTGGGATGCATTTTGCAATCCAACAAACCAAAAGCTAGCAGGAGCATCTCATCTCAGTAACTTCCCTGAATAGTCCTCACAGGATTTCTGACTCATAGTATGGTAATGAATATGGCCAAGCAGAGAAACCTCTTGATAATGTCTGAAGGAGGAGCAGAGCAGCATTTTTATATCTTTGAACAGTAGTACTGTTTTTGCTGGGCCTGAGTTACTCCACATTGCACAGAGTTTCTGATGTTAGGGTTGAAATTGGAACTACAAAATCCTCAATACCAAGGAGGCGGCGTGCCCTTACAAGAGAAGCATCAAAAGCTAAAACACTTCGTGCCGAATTAAGGGTTTTGAGTACAAAGATCTAACAGCAACATACACTTATACAAAAAAATATGAAGTGTATCTGCAACCTAGGGCTTGGAAATTATTCATTAAAATAAGAAGGCCCTAGCCCTTAGACACTGTTTTGACTTTCTTCTATTTTGATCTTAATGTGAAACAATTTATAACATCAAAACTTTGTTATATTTCAGAACTTCTGTTTTAATTGTAATGCCAAAACATATAATTATTATATAATTTGCTCTTCAAAACATCTCTGAGAAGAAAGGAATAATAAAATTATCCTAATAAATCCACTAGGGGATTATTGTTGCACTGGAATATCAAAGAACTTAGGATGCATTGAAGATTTATTGTCATACAAAACATTGAAGTGTTAATGATCTTAATCTGAAACTGGGTGTTCTTCCTTTGATTAGATGCTATACATCAGTATGACAGTCTTAGCACTTTCTGGTTAGAGTGATAAACGAAACTGATTTTGTTACATTACTCAGTATGTCTGCAAGATAATATAGAAATAAAATTATTTCATTATAAATTTTAAGTTGTCAACCATAGAAACCCAAGCAGAGTACACCTGTTGCTTTACGTTGCAGTGTGCACTGTGTTACAAAATAAGCAACTTCCACCCCCCAAACATGAGAAAATTATGGGAGTTTTTCCTCTGAGCTGATGTTCCTCCTAAGAAATGCTCCAGTTCAAACTGATCAAGGCATTTAACATTTGAATGAGCTTACTAATTTAAGGAACACTACTATTCATATGCTTAGAGCCAGGAGCATACACACCTCACCTCACTGACTGAGCATGGGGGACCTGCAAGTCCACATCTATTCTGGAATTCTCACTCTGTGGCTTACAAGCTCTATCTCCCTTTTTTTTTTGCAAGATTCAAACACAGCAAGAACAATCACATATTTCCTAAGATAATGAGCCTTTGTTAATTCTTCATTTATCCTTACTAAGAAAACCTAGGAGACCAAGCTTTATATTGTAAATAGAAAAGCAAAAAGAGAGCATTTTTTTTCCCAAGAGTTATATGGAAATAAAATAACTTAATCCATTTCAAACTATTTCATGCATACCAAACCTTGCAAAGTAGGCATGAAAACATTCGTGCCTAGGCACAAAGTATTTATGCTGAGAAATGCAATCTTTCTCTTGCACATCAGTGTAAGTTAATAAAAATCTTTCAAAAGTTTCCTCAGTATTTTTCACTTTTCAAATCCAAATTTAAATAACATCCATCAAGAAATCATATACCCAGAACAAGCACAGCAACAACAAATGAAAAACTGACTCTCTGAAGCAGACAATTCAATTCTTAGTACGCAAGATAACGCAAACAAAACTAAAAGCAATAACTAAAAATAGGCATTGTTTTCTCTTTTCATCAAAAGCTGATTATAACCCCTCCAAGAAAACCAGCATGATCTCCACAGGCTTCATTGTCCTATATAAGGAAGATAGAGTGGCATTTATTTCTTGGATTCACGTGGTGGGCTTGTGACCGCTTGGGCAAGGTGCGGAGGGCAGAGCTGCAGCACCTGCTCATTCATACACGCGGCACGTGCCCAAGGTGCACAGCAAACACACGATGCTGCTGCAGGGCCACCTTCCCAATACATTTTTCTACAGATGACCTCATGCAATTTGTAACAAGAAACTGAGGAAATCTAGAATCAGGTGGCTTCAGAGAATGCTGGCTGATTTACAAGGTTAATTTCCCGTAGCGGCATCTAGGCGGGTTAGTGAACTATGAAGCATTTTCCTTTCAGTAATGGAATGGAATAACATGCTGACAGAACTGACTGAAAACCCTTAATTTCTCCCTCTTACAGAAGAATATTTAATGTGACTTCTAAATGACCCAACAGAGAGGCATTTTTTCCCTAGATAAAATACATGACAGGGTGAAGAAAAAATTATCTTTTTAGAAACAACACTCCCTGAACTATATCAGCTTTATGCCACCAGCCTTTGAAATTCTTCTTTAACAGAAGACTAACATCATGGAAGAAGGCAGGAAATTCCACAACCAGAATTACATCTAAGTAAACAAAGGAGGATGCCAAATTTCAGATTCTTAAGGTTCATGAAGTTGAATTCTCCAGCTCATGATGACCACAGCGGTATCAGAGATAATATGGCAACAGCTGACGGTGGCCAAGAGTCCACAGGAGATGACTGACTGCTACTGAGTGATGAACAACGCATACTTCTAAACAGAATGACCCTGACAGCATTCCTGACTGCACAATCATGCAGCAGAAAGAACCAGGAACAAAAGAAAATTCCAAACCAACCTCACAGAGAAGCCACCCGTACCAGCTCTGCACTGCTTTCATTATGAGATGCCAGACTGCGGCTTTTTTTAATGACATGCCCTTCACAACAGCACTCCATACATGAAATTTCATGCAAATGGCCGCATGAACAATTTGAACATGCTGTAATTACAGAAGAAATTTTCAGATACAGTAGAAAATTAGACATTTGATGGAACTGAGCAACTGAAAATGTTTGTTATATATAATATTTACAAGTATTTTTATAATAGACCAGCATCACTCTATCCTGCATCTAAGCAATTACTTGGCATAACCTGCTCAACTCTGAAGCATAAAAAATTACAAGGTTTCTTTTAAAATTAATTTGTATTATTAGCGTTCTGATAATAACACAACTACTGTCATTAACTGCAACTCATGGAAATAAAAATACACTGCTTAACATGAGTATTACTTTATGTTGGTGTAAAGAACAAACTCTGAAGAACCTCACAGCCTCTAAATTAACATTTAGATAACAGCAGCAGATCCTTTTTGCCACTACACAGGTATACTGCTTTCCTGAACCTGGCTTAGCAGCAATGTATTTCCCTAAATGACACAGCTCCGTGTTTAGACAGGAACTTGTCTATCTAACTGTACTGCCAAGAACTCGTGGGCTTGCAGTGACTACAGGCCTTTTGTGGCTGGACAAAGTCTTTTGGAGACTACCAAAAAGCCAGAAACAGAGAGGTAGACTCACCCCAACACAATGTCTTAGCAACTCAAGTTAATACATCAACAGCAGCTCCTCAGCTTCTAGTTCAGACCTGACCCCAAGCCAGACATCTGGAAGCACCATGGGCAGGGGGAAGTGGCATGCAGAAAACAATTTATCCATAAATATTTCCTGAATTGCTCTAAGAAGATCCAAATACTACAAGAAATAAACATTTCTGGGTCTCTGCTTAGTTTGGATGCTGAGTGTGGTATTCTGCTCCAAGACAAGCATACACAAGGAACAGACTTAGCACAAACCCTTTGGTTTATATTTTCTAGAAATCATTTCCTCTGGCCTTGGCCAGAACTTCCTTTGTATTCCCTAAATGCCACCAAAAGCAGGAGACATTGGCTCTACAGCTTGCCTATTCAGGAAGGTATGATGGATTTTCCAGATAACACAATCAAGTAATCTCTGCTGCATACACTAGGATTTATGACAGCAATTAATATAAATTGAATAAAAACAGAAGATAAAATGTTTTAGGTTTAGATATGATTGTAAATTCTGGGTTTTAGGCTCAGAGTCTTCCCAAGAATGCACAGTCATTCTCCTACAGCAACAGTCTTTTGAACTGTAAGTCTGAATTGTTCATGGTTCATGGCCATGAAAATCCCTGGTAGGAAAAGTAAAGACTCATCCAAAATCATTCATTCATTTCAACTTGCTCTCAATCTCTCCAATACTCTCTGGAAGCTCCTCTACCAACTTTTCTTTCTTTTCCCTTGTTACGGGACAGAAGGATGGCTCCTCATACATTTGGAGCATCTTCAGAGCAAATTTTAACAGAACTACTCATGTTTTATTGTTACCACAATCTCATATTATACAACACGATCTAAAACAGCCTCTCCTTTGGAATAAATTTGATATCACCACTGATGTGCTCATTGCACTTTACGACTATCTGAATAGGACTGAGTGTTAGATGATCTTGTTTCATTGTTCTAATATTGAGAAGAAAGAAAAGTCAGTTAAAAAGCTTATTGCTGGAAAATGAATTTCTTATGATGCTAAGTGAATAGAGAGACAGACTGCAGCTTCCTTATGAAGGAGACTACTGGGGAACTGGCTTCTCTAATTCACACTCTCAAATAGACCCATTCTGACAAATGCTCTAAAACACATTTTAAATGAGAGCCTAGTGTCTTATCCCACTGTTGATATGGATGTGAAAACCTTCGTTTAAGTGCTAAAAGAAATAAAAAATACATTAGGAGAAAGGAAATTTCCCTATACGAAGACTCAACACAGTAGTTCAAGAAACACTTCAAGTGCAGCCCTATGTCCATGAAAACTGCATTTACACATTCTCCTATCACTGGAATTCCCTTACTGACAGCACAAAGCACCCAGTAACTGCAGAGTCATCTTGCATTAGAATGCAATTCCCTCCCACTTACAGAAAAGGCGTTTGTTTACTGCCAGTTCTGGAGTCCTGGTCGCCCTTACCTACAGCACCTTGCTTTTTATGGTAGGTACAAAGCACACCGGGTGACAGAAGAAATCAACTGCCCTCTACCAACAAGTAGAGCCAAGCTTAACTCTGCTGGCTTTGTCACTGATAATTACACCAGGGTGTAGAATTGCTGTTACAAAAAACATGATCAAGCTTCAAGGAATTGCCCCAAAGAGCTGAGGGGTTCTAAAATAAAAAGTTAAACACGTGTTTCCAGTTGACTACACAGACACTCATTTCTAATACAGTAAAAATACAGACTGACATGAATATTGTAAGAAACCATGGACTGCAGTACAGTACTTAAGCCAGCCTGAACTCTAATACAGGTAGAATGACCATTTTTTCAGGACAGTAAGGCTTGGAACTTGCACACACAGTGAAATCCTTCTCTGCATGATTTTCTGGCAGAAATAATTCACAGTTGACCAAAAGAAAATTTTGAACACTTTATATATGCAGTACAAAACATTCCTGCTGCACTACAGAGAAGCAAATCTTTTAAGAGAGTCACCTATACCGTGCAAGGTCACAGTAAAATATGACACATTTTTTCCAACTCAGTATTTATCCAGAGGGCAGAACATACAGGGAAGGGGAGAAAAGAATCATTACTTAATTGCAAGGCATTGCTAGCATAAAAGCATATTAAGGCAGCAAAAACCCCAAATGCCAGTAACTTTAGCTGAAGAATAGTAACTAGAGACAATTGCCTGAACAATTCCATATGGCTGGAATCCAGACTTGTGACAGCTCAGAGCTAAAGGAAGGACAGCTTTTGACTAGTTTCTTGCTATGATCAGAACAACGGCAAAAACAGAACCAGAGACACAGATTCTTGTAATGAAGACACTGAGCAACTACACTGATAATGGATCAGAGCTCCTGGCTGCACTTATCAAATGGGACATAATTTCAGAAGCCTGATAACCTGTACAAGAGTCTGGCTGCCAGGCTCACAAGAGATGATGCGAGCTTTGGGCTAGAAAATAAAAATCCATTACCACGACCTTTACACTGTAAGTTATTTGAGTTTGTTCCTATCTGGAACCCAAATATCTTGCACTTCCACTATAAGATGCAAAGTTACCTGGAAAACAATTTACTGCATCTCTACCATAAATATTTCTCACAGCTGAAAGTTAATTACAAATACAGGCCCCAATTTAGCCCAAAATTTCCAGGCTTTCCAAAGTACAGTCCCATTTGTACACTGGATTTCCATCTTTTATCAATATATAGGATGTAAAAGCAACTACATAATGCATTCCCTTGAATTTTATCCACAAAAATTAGGAAAAACAACAACACCAAAATAAAGCAAACCAAGACTCCAACTTTGTCACTGTTGCAGATGTGCTCTCCAGTAATTTCTTCTCTCCCCTTGATAACTCCTCCTATTGTTTTCAAAACCCTTTCACACTGAATTAACCATTTAAGTGGGATGTCACCAGTATTAGCACCAAATAAACCTCTGCTACAACCAAATTCTACTTTTCCTGCGAGTTTATCATCATTCAGCTTTTGTCTGCCAAAGAGTCACACCAAATACAATAAGTTTTGAATCAGTGGTCAGGACCTTGTAAACCAAGAAAGTCCCTGCTAACAACAAACAACTCTTGTTCCCAGGAAAAAAAAAAAATTACACTGAGCAAATTTACATTAGTTTGTATTAGCACAGCTCACTAAATGGCCCAGTTATTCTTCCTAAGGGCTTCATCTCTCCCATTTACCAAACCAGTCAATTTTCTCTTCCCCAAAACAAGTCATTAAATTGTTATCATCATTTCCAGTTCAACAATGAACACTCAGAGGGGTGCTCTGCTGGCCTGGGCACAGCATCCTGTTTCCCCCCACACCCCACTTCTTTGAGTTCTCTTGGCCACCTCCTCACACATTTAATGAGATAAAGGAGCAGAGGAGTCCCAGATTTTTCAGTTAAGAAATCGTGGAATTTTGACTCTATGAACATTTACAAAACAGTATTTATACCCTGAATTATCAGGATTTTCCTCCCATGTCCACAGGAGTTGTTAAAATGTTTTCTTTGCAACAGCAAATACTGCTGCTATCTCTAGTAGCCATGAGCCTGCAAAGGGCAGTGCTACAAACAGCTTCTAAAACTGGAGAAAACCTAGCTATTTTAACATCACAATTCTAACTTAAGCAGGTGTTTTGGGTTCTAGTACCAAATATCTCTCCAATACAACCAAATTCTACCTTTCCTATGGGCTTAGCATCATTCAGATCTTGTTTGCCAGAGAGTCACACCATATATTCACCTTGATTTTTGAAGCTTTGATCAGAAAGTACCTTGCAACCTAAGAAAGCCCCTGCTCACAACCAGCACTCTGACTCCCAGGGGATAAAAAAAAAATGCACTGAGTTAATAATACATTAGTCAGTATTAGCACAACTCACTAAATGGTCCAGTTATTCTGCCTAACAGTGTCATCTCTCCCATTTACCAAACAATTCATTTTTATCACCCAGAGTACATGTCATTAAAACATTATTATTCTGGTTCAACAATGAACATAGATATGCTCTGCCAGCCTGGGCAGTGCATCCTGTTTCCTCATTCCCCACCACACGCCACTCTGTGAGCTCTCTATTTAAGTTCTACAAACACTTGGAGGATAGTTTTTCTAACCCTCTATTATTACAATTTACCTCCATGTCCACAGCACAATTAAAATGCTTTCTTAGCATATCAAATACTGCTACTATTTCTGTAATTCTTCAGCTGATAAAGGGCAGTGCTAGAGAGAGCTTCTAAGCCAAAGACCACTGACACAGTATCATAACCAACTTAAAAGCATTTGATTTTGTAATTGCAATTATGCTTAAACCAGATTACTCAAAAAAACCCCTCCAGAGCCACATGACAGTCTATAAGATGTGAACCTTAGATAAAATAATCCATTTCATTCTTAAGATTGATAAATAGTTTAAACTCCTATTTAAAATACCTCCATATTTAATTATTCTTTTGGGTTTAGGGAATGTCTTCCTCAAGGACAATTTTGCACTCATAACACACCATCCTTAAAAGGGATTATAACCCTTATGTACCCTCCTATCAATTCCATCGGTTTCTTCCATAGGGACACAAAGCCCCAAGAATCCAAAACCAGGGAAACAGAGAACCCTCAGGACACCCAAACCGTGGTTGGGAAGAGCAGCAGCGATGACACAAAGGGCACACCTCACTTCCCAGAGCACCAGCCCCATCCAGAAAAGCATCTCGGAAAAGATCCAGGCTACAACAGGGTTATCCCACACAGGGAGCTGAGGCTACCTTAGTGCAAACACTGCCAGAACATCCATTTTCTCTTCTGTCCCTCATTCCTGCTAAGAAAATACCCCTGTTCAAGCTAAAATGCATTTGAAAACTTCACCTACACATACACGGCAACGCTAGCACTTTGCAGCAAGCCCCGAACCCTTGTCAGCACGCTGTAAATGCCAGCAGCGCGCCCAGACAGTGACACCGGGCTCCGGGACACGCACCCGGAATGTGGGGCAATCCCGATACCTCATGGACGCTCCAGCAGCGCCGGTGGCACAGCCTCAGCGCCGGCAGCAGCACTGCCAGCAGCTCAAAGGCTCAAAGGCTCTCGCAAATCGCTTCACTCTCACACACCTCTCACTGAGTGCCCCAAAGCTGCAACAAAACCAACTCAGCGTCCTCCAGCTCAAGCCCCAGCTTCCCCGATCTCTTGTAAGCATCCAAAACACGGCGCAGCAAACGCCGACTTTCCTGTCCAGCACACAACTAAAACTCGGATTCAGCCTAGAATGACAACTGCAGAACCTTGTCCATAGCAAGCAGGGCCTGATCTCACAGGGCTCATTGTACATTTAAACATACTATATTTCTCCTGCGGGTTAAGGAACACAACCACATGGTTGCAAAAAGTAACAGATATAACACAAAATAAATCTATAAAAGTCTTACACGCCTGTTGCTTAAAACTCTTTAAATAAGCCTATTCCGTGGCTCAGAAATTAAGTGGAAAATGACAAAGGCAATCAGTTGCAGCACATCCTAGCCCACAATGTACTCATGACACAAGTCAAGCCTGTCTAGACCAAACACCATCTTTTGAGAGCATTTCATTAAAGCTGAAAGAACACTTATCTCCACCTACAAGAGCTGTAAAAAAAAAAAAAATCATTTGAGGAAAAAACTGTCATTAGTATCAGAATGTAACACAAGCACCTCCAATGGCATTAGAAAACTGCATTGTACCACAACAGCAACTTATTTCTAGAACACGCTTTGTGATAGATACAATACCATTGCACTAAAAATAACATAGGTCAAGCAATGAGGAATGGAGGATATTCTAACACAGATATGGCAACCTGCAATCGTACAATATTTCAGCATCACCTAGAAAGAAACAAGTTGTTCTTCTAAGGTCTGACTGCAGGTTAGGAGTGTGACATGCTGCTTTGGTCACAGGGTACCAGTAACTCACCCACCACCACAGGCCTGGTTGCAGAAGCCCTTCCCTGGCACAGCTGATCCTGCTGAGAGCATCTGGTGCCTCCAGAGCCTCCTCCGGCACTCAGCACTGAGGCTGCTTTGCCCAGTGCCCAGCACTGCACACTCACCCCAAACACTGCCAGGAACCCACTGGGACCACAGCAACTGCCTGGAACCCCAAACCTCCACAGACAGGAACCCATTATGAGCACAGCAACTGCCTGGAACCCCAAACCTCCACAGACAGGAACCCATTATGAGCACAGCAACTGCCTGGAACCCAAACACTCCACAGACAGGAACCCATTATGAGCACAGCAACTGCCTGGAACCCCAAACCTCCAGACAGGAACCCATTATGAGCACAGCAACTGCCTGGAACCCCAAACCTCCACAGACAGGAACCCATTATGAGCACAGCAACTGCCTGGAACCCCAAACACTCCCACCACTGCTAGGTCCTGGGAACCAGATGCAGGACCCAGGAATATTATTGCCATTTTTTGTAGCAGACACAAGCTCTCATTGCTACTAAAGTCAAAGACTCTGTCAAAACCCCAATGACTTCATTGTGAAGCTAACCACCTCTGATTCTGCTAAGAGAATCATCTTCACTTCCATGAAGATAAAATCTACTCCTTAAACCATTTATTCCCAAGTTGAAACCAAATAACTTACATATAACTAAGTGTGCAATTTCCGTAAAGAATATCCACATGTACCTGGAAAACCATTTACTGCACCTCTACTATAAATGTTGTTTTTCACAGCTGAAAGGTAGGTACAAGTACAGACTCTAATTTAGCCCCAAATTTCCAGCCCTCCCACAGTACAGTTCCATTTATACTCCAAAGTTCCATCTTCTATCAATACAAAGGATGCAAATACAAGTACTTAATGCATCCAGTCTCAATTTTTTAAAACCCAAACTAAAAAAGAACAAGCACAGAATCCACCCTGGTCCCTGTTTCAGATATGCTCTCAGATAGACATATTTTCCCCAATTTTGGACTATTTCCTCACTCCTCTTGATACACTTCATATTGTTTTCAAAATCTTTGCACAGTGATTTCACCAGTACAGGTACCAAATATTTCCCCTGCTACAACCAAATTTTACCTTTCCCATGTGTCTTGCTTGTCAAAGTGTCACACGAATGACTCACACTGAATTTTGAAGCATTTTTCAGAAAGTACCCAGTAACCTAAGAAAGTTCCTGCTCACAACCAGCACTCACTCCCATAAAATAAAATTGCACTGAGCAAAATTACACAGGCATGCATTAGCACAGCTCCCTAAGCAACCCAGTTACTCTACCTAACAGAGACACCTCTCCCATTTACCAAACTAGGCTTTTTTCATGGACACAAAAGACACAAAACAGATTACTTAGAGAGACACTTGCCTGCTATTACCTCAAAGAAAACCCACTTCTGAGGGAAAAAAAAAAAAAAAAAAAAAAAAGCATTCTAAACAATAGTTACAAACCAGGGAAAGCCACCTTGTTTAGCATAACAAGATTGACCTAATCCAGCACAAGTTTGGGTTCTAAGACTTAGCCAGGACATCACCTACACCACAGCTTTGCTTAACAATGCAACCAACATTAATATGACAAAACTACACCTTCCTAAAACAAATCCTGACCAACTGGGGAATAACTTCTTCCCACACTCAAATAGGTTCAGACGTCACAGCACCTGTGACACAGCATCAGAGAACTTCCCAACAGAGAAATCCAGTGAAGAAAACCAGAGGAAATTACACAGAAAGAAGGCTCATTAAACAGATTAACAATACTTACTTAAGCACACTTAAACCCAAGCACATCTACAGATTTTGCATTTCTCCTGCGGGTTAAGGAACACAACCACATGGTTGCAAAAAGTAACAGATGTAACACAAAATAAATCTATAAAAGTCTTACATGCTCGTTGCTTATAACTCTTTGAATAAGCCTATTTCCGTGGCTCAGAAATTAAGTGGAAAATGACAAAGGCAATCAGTTGCAGCACATCCTAGCCCACAATGTACTCATGACACAAGTCAAGCCTGTCTAGACCCAACACCATCTTTTGAGAGCATTTCATTAAAGCTGAAAGAACACTTATCTCCACCTACAAGAGCTGTAAAAAAAAAAATCATTTGAGGAAAAAACTGTCATTAGTATCAGAATGTAACACAAGCACCTCCAATGGCATTAGAAAACTGCATTGTACCACAACAGCAACTTATTTCTAGAACACGCTTTGTGATAGATACAATACTATTGCACTAAAAATAACATAGGTCAAGCAATGAGGAAAGGAGGATATTCTAACACAGATATGGCAATCTGCAATCGTACAATATTTCAGCATCACCTAGAAAGAAACAAGTTGTTCTTCTAAGGTCTGACTGCAGGTTAGGAGTGTGACATGCTGCTTTGGTCACAGGGTACCAGTAACTCACCCACCACCACAGGCCTGGTTGCAGAAGCCCTTCCCTGGCACAGCTGATCCTGCTGAGAGCATCTGGTGCCTCCAGAGCCTCCTCCGGCACTCAGCACTGAGGCTGCTCTGCCCAGTGCCAGTGCCCAGCACTGCACACTCACCCCAAACACTGCCAGGAACCCACTGGGACCACAGCAACTGCCTGGAACCCAAATACTCCACAGACAGGAACCCATTATGAGCACAGCAACTGCCTGAAACCCAAACATTCCCACCACTGCTGGGTCCTGGGAACCAGACACAGGACCCGGGAATATTACTGCCATAAATAACACTTCCACAGACACAGGCTGCCATTGCACCAAAGACAGAGATTAAACCAAAATCCATTATTTTCCAACTCCTGCCGAATTTTTCTCTTCATTACTCTCTAGACACTCCTCTTCCAACTTCGTTTTCTTTTTCAGTATTGAGTGAAAAGAAGATGTCTTCATTCATTAGGAGCATTTCCAGAGCTAATTCAATAGAACAATTCATGATTATTGTTGTCTCAATCTTACAACACTATAGAATGGTGTCTCCAAGCAAAAAAAATCTATCACCACCAATCTGCCCACTGCACTTCCCAACGACCAGATGAATACCAGTATTTGATGTACTTGCTTTATCATTCCAATTGTGGGAAGAAGAAAGTCAGTTAACAACTGCTCAAAAATTCATGTTCTATGTCAATATAAGAGGCATATTGCAGCTTACTTGGAAGAGTGGTTACTGGTTACCCTAATTCATACTCACAAATAAGCACTGAACGCTCCAAAAATAAAACACCTTTTAAATGAGACTCTGATGGCTTATTCCAGTGTTTAAATGTATGTGAAAAACTTTGGCTTGCATTAAGAAAGAGAAGTATAAATACACTAAGGGAACAGGATATATGCAAAATTTCTTTCCCCATCTGGTTCAGAATAGGTATATAAACACAGACCTGATGCACAAGACAGTTGCCTGGCTCAACCTGCACAAAAAAGCAAACAAATGCCACTTTCATGTTAGACCTCTCATCTTCTGTATAAACCAACCAGTCAACCACACTATGGGAGAAGATTTGAAAGTACATCAAAGTAAAAGGTATTATTTCCTTTCTTAAATCAGCTACTCAAGCCCTCAAGATCCTTTCCAACTCTATGCAAAGCTGAAAGGACTGGAAAGCACTCAATATCCACAGATGTCTACACTGTATAACTGGAGACACTGCTCATTTTCCTCAGTGAGTATGCAGCATTACTGGAACAGTCCTGGGGTCTAGCAAACCACTTCCCTAATCTTTCCATGTATAAGAATCTGACCTGTCTTGACTGATATTCCTCATCTGAGTTCTGTTTTCCTTCATTTACAGCCAAAGTTATCATCTTCATGTCTATGAAAATAACACCTATTTCAGATACCATTTATTCCTAACTTGAATCCAAATAACTTGCCTATAAAGAACTCTAAGACTGGTTAATAATGTAAATGCCTATTCAAAGTACCTCCTTACTTTTTTATCCTTTTATGTTTAGGGAATTTTTACCTCAAATACAGCTTTGAATTAGCAATATTCAATTCTATAGAGAGATCAAAATTCTTTAGGATTATTCTGTAGGCAGAGTGCAAGCTCCAAGAACCCAAATCCAGATTAATACACTAAGAGAACACTTAGAACACAACATCCTTGATTGGGCAGAGGTACAAAATCTCCAGAACACAAAAACTGCACAACATTAAAAGCAGCACCACGCATTAGAGCACTGCTGAGAAAATCCAGGCTACAACATGGACATCTGCCAGAAGGAGGTTGGTGCTACCCTCATGCAAATCCAGGGAAAACCACACTATTGCCTTTGCATACACCTCACCCCCACCTCCCCTTATGAGCACCAGTCCTGTCCCAGACACAAGCAAATGTTGCTGCAAGAATATGACACTTGAAAAAACCCTCAGGGGGAATAAAGTGCAGGTTTACATCCTTTCGGCTCTTCCTCATTAAACCTCTTCCTGAATCCTGCAGTTTTTGAAAGCAGTTTGTTACACTCTACCTTACTTACATAACCAGAGGCTCTTCACTTTCTTTTTTTTCTCCCTTGTTCCTGAGGTGGAAAAACCTTTGGTAAAACTTAATTTAATTTTAAAGTTTATATGCATAGACATGGCAACCATACATCTTTTCAGCACCTATACTTACAACTTGTGAACACTCCATAAATGATAGCAGAGTTTGAATGTACAAATTACACTGTTTTCTGGGACAGGTAGTAGGAATGTGGGACAATTGTGACACCTTGAGGTTGCTCCTGTAACAACCTTGAATATTTTAAGAGTCATTAGGCAGAAAAAAAGAGAGAGTGAGGGATTGTAAATTCTGGTTTGGTCACAGGGTAAGAGTTACTCACTCACCACCACAATCCCAACTGCAGGAGAAGTTCCTCAGGACAGGCAATCCCACCAAAGCCAGTTTATGTCTCAAGACTCTCCTCAGGCCTCCCTGCTCCCTGAAGATGCTCTCAGAATGCCCTGAAAGAGCAGCCAAACACAGCTAGTAAGCCACAGCTACCATATCAACAGACTATGACCCCAAACACCCCCAGGAGAGCCAGGGACAGCATCAGAGTTAACCCAGTGCTCCCACAGCAGTGTAAATGTGCTAGTGCCTCCCGGACTCCTCACAGTAGACTTGAATAAACCCAATCCAGCCTCTCCTTAGGAGCTCCTACCTATAAACAACAACAAACAAAAAACTTAGAGAGAAATTGACAGACAAAATACCACAACAACACTCACTTTTCACAACACTCCCGGCAGAGAGGTAAGAACTCTACCAGCTCCCAAGAACGCTATAAATACCCTGCCTTTCCATCAGGAAATGGCCTTACCCATAATGTTCTTCAGGTGGCTCTCACCATTAGCCAGAATGTCTCCAGCTGATTTAACCAATTGAGTTTTCTCCTATAAAGCCCTCCATTGGAGACTGGGGCAGCTTGAGGAAAAGTGTAATGTCTTTAACAGGTTATCCTCCCTTCTTGAAAAAAGTGATTTTTGTATTGTCTTTGTTAGGATTTTTCTAAGATATTTGAAAATTTATTCAGTTTTGCAGAATTATTTATGTTAGAAAAGACCCTTAAGATCTTTAAGTCCATCTTTAAACTATGTCCCGAAGTGCTTTACCCACACGCTTTTTGTATCTTTCCAGGGAAGATGACCCTTCTGGCTGGGCATCCTGTTCCAGCAGGGAAATGCTTCCTAAATATCCTATCTAAACCTTCTTTAGCACATTTTGAGTCTGCTTTCTCTTGTCCTATTACTATTTTTGGAGGGAGAAGAGATAAACACCACCACCCCCACCCCCCAACTGCAACTTCTTCTCATATAGCTGCAGGGAGTGATAAGGTTCCCAAGCCTTTCCACCCCACCCCCCCCCCCCAGGCTAAACATTCCTAATTTCAAGAGTCTTTGTTAGAGGACTAGAGCTTGAAAGTGTTGCTTTATCACAGATGTGAAAGCACTTAGCTGGGGAGATCATGAAATGAGTATCCTTGCTTGTATTATTCAAATGCAAAAGAAAAATGCAGGTGAGTAGGAGTTACAACCCTACAGCTGGTCTGTGACAGAGAAAGAAGGATCTGGAGACTGCTTCTTTCCAATCTGGATGCAAGCAGCAATTCTTGGCTGTGTTTTTGTAGATTCATACTTGACTTTCTCACTTGGCAGAAATGCATGGCTTGGCTTTTGTCTGGGGGGGGGGGGCGGGGGGAAAGAACAGGAAAATGTGTTAAACTGGGCTTATTTTAATTGTGGAAGCTGAATGCACACCATAGTGAAACACAATGTTAGTAAAGCTCAGTGAGCTCTTGAACTACCCGCTTGTAATTTACTCAATTACTCATAAAACAATCAATGGTTGTAAGAACTAGATTAATGATCTTAATTTTTGAGGTATAGCAAAGGAAGTGGAAAAAAATCAAGAGGCTCAAGTTATGTTAAGGCTCATATTTCTGTGGTTACTTAGGATTTTTTAAATTAAATATCGTAGACAGTACTGACTTGTGTTAGCTCATAATTCCAGACTCAGCTGGTTCTAAATCTAATACTGGATGCAAATTAGAACCAAGTTGCATAAATTTCTAGAAACCAGAAATAAAATACTGTTCTTCAGGCTTAGGTGGATTAATCTTTTAATTATCTGTTTTATTTATTATAAGCTTCATGTTCTCTATTTTTTTCAGATCACAATGAAAGGAGGCACCAACATGGGAATAATTTTTCCTTTAAATTGGAAGATACAGTGGATTATGCCACAAATGAAATAAATTTCACAGGAGAAGAAAACAAATATTACGGCTCTGGAATCACAGTGACGTTAGCAGGAATGTGACTGATATAAGGCAGCAAGTTGTCCCAATAACTCAAACAAAATAGGCTCATTTTTAGATTAAATTCCTCCTGTGTCAGGCTCCCACCACTGTGTGTTACTGTGTCTTTAGTGAAGGATCCAATCATTAGTTACTACAAATCTGACCCAAGGTAAATAAGTATGCCTGTTAATCTGGTAACCTCCTAGACCCTCCATTGTCTTGCGCTTCTTTGCGACTCAGAGCCTAAAAAACCAAAATCTGAAATTGTTTTCCAGTATCATGCAGCCTGTGTAGAATCCAGAGTGATGAACTGAAGCATTCCATCCTCTTTTGAGCATACAAGCAGTGATGTGTGGCACCAAATGGTTGGCGTGGCTGTTCAGCACTGTGGACCCCAGAACACACGGAGTTGGAAGGGACCTACAAGGATGACAGAAGCACAGAACTGTCAGGGCTGGAAGGGACCTCAGGAGATTACCCAGTCCAACACCCCTGCCTAGAAAGGGTCACGTGGAGCAAGTGAAACAGGGACACATCCAGGTGGGTTTGGAATGCGTCCAGAGAAGGAGACTCCATGCCCTCCCTGGGCAACTGTTCCAGTGCTCTGCCACCCTCAATATAAAGAAGCTCTTCCTCTTGTTGAGGTAAAACTTCTAGTGTTTTACTTTATGACATAAATATGGTCCATCATCATGTCCCAGCCTTTAGCCTGACATAGGACATTCTCAAGAATTCACCCTGTGCCTGTGAGCATTGTCCCAAAACCCCCTGACCTCTGCCAGGCTTGGGGCTGTGACCCCTTGCCATGTGAGTGGCTGAGCTGGGATTTATTTATCACTTGATGGTTGATGGAGCCCGGGAGATGCCGTTTTTCTCCCTGACGTTTGTCTGTTTTGTGTCTCCTTTAGGATGCAACAGATCTTAAGGGTGTGGAAAATCAGGCTGCAAAAAACCAGTGTCCCCGAAGGAGACAGCAGAGACCTGCAAGAATCAATTTTATTGGAATAAAGGGAGCGAGCCCACTGAGCAACACCCCGCTGGGGCCTCTCCCGAGTTTCTGGAGCACACATATTCCCTTAATCCTAAATCCCCGGCCGCCATGTTGCCTTCTGTCCTTTCCCCAGCGGCTGAGGCACTAGGAAGGTACAGCCTTCTGCACATTTCCACCTGAACACGTATTCTCCCCGCATCGTGCATCGCACGACCATTAAAATTAGCTTTAAGAGCCCCCTGGACAACGAAGTGAGTATCTGTAAGTCCACTGAGCCTACACAATTTTCCTAAAGTTCAAAAGCTCGGACTGTGCTGTGTTCTGCAACAAACGTGACCCGCACGCGCAGAACCCGACGGGTGCGTTCAGACCGAGCCGCTTGTGAGGGCACTCAGAGCCCTTTCTCCCTCATGAGGGAAGCACCGCCTCGGAGAAGCAGAGGAGCGCCCCGCTCCCTCACGCACGCCCCGCCATCGAACACCACCCGACGCCGCGCGCTCGCTCCGCTCCGAGCGTGACGTAGACAACCCCACCCCCTCGATGACGTCAGGCGGCGCGCGCTGCCTGCCGGGAGGCTATTGGCCGGCCGGCGGCGCGTTCCCATCGTGCCCCGCGGGACCCGTTGCGCCTCCCCCGCGGCGGCGGCGCGGCCCGAGCCCGTCCCGGCCTCTCCCGGCCCTTCCCGGCCCGAGCCCCGCGGGAGCCGCCCCGCCGCGCCCCGCCCCGCCATGCCCCCCAAGAAGCAGCAGCAGCCGGCGGGGGGCAGCAAGAAGGCGGACCAGAAGAAGAAGGAGAAGATCATCGAGGTGAGGAGGCCCAGGCCGCCGCTCTCCCGCCGCGGCCTCTCGCTGGGCCCTGCCGCTCCCTGCGGCTTCCCGGCTGGAGCGGCCGAGGGGAGGATCACGGAGCCGAAGCCTCGCTGTTCTCGGGGAGGCACAGGCTGCTCTGCGCTGCTTGACCCAGCTTTAGCCGAGACATTGCCGTGCCCGAGCTGTGTTGGGCCTGAGCGTGGTCTGACAACACCGCTGTGCTGTCTTTTTCCCTCGCCCTTTCTCGTATTCACCCTCATGTCCTGTGTGTCCGTGTATTCCCAGAGCTGGGCTTCCTCGGGTGTAGGTTTGTGCTTTTGGGGGTGGGACCAGATGCTCTCTAGAGATCCCTTCACACCTTAATCGTTCTTCACTCTGATTTGCAGTGGGTTCTTTTACAATATGACCCCTGGGACCAGACTGGAAAAAAAACCTGCTAGAGGGGGGGGTGTGTTTTTGTCTGTGCTCTGTGTGTGAATTTATGCTGAGAGTGCAAGCAGAGTAGTTACAGAAATTTAAATCACTGAATCACTGGCATGAAAGATGCTGCTCAGGGGAAATACCCGTGCCATGAGTGTGTTCCTTTAAGTCTGAGGTTGCAGATTGTTGTTTCTGTGGTTTTTGGAAAGGTTAGGTTAGAGCAGTTGGTCTTTTGTTCTCCTGGCATTGGAGTTCCTGAGGTTCTTACTCAGTGCTGCTGCCCCTGAAAAATTCTGCTTTTTATAACGAAGCAATGTAGCTGAAAGGGGAAAAGCTGGCAGTGATTGTTAACAATACAGTTTTATATAAATCGAATACACAGGGATTATATTTTCCATGCTATATTTATAGCAGAAATCAAGTGTGTAAATGATTCATTTTCTTTGCCAACTAATTGTTTTGACTTCTTCAGTTAGCACCAAGTGACAGAGAAGCTGCTGTTCATAGGGAACAGGCTGTAAGTGAAAAGAGCATGAGTCTGGAAACTTGGAGCTGCTTTTTTTTTTCTTTTTTTTTTTTTTAATTATTTTATAATATACTTTTGGATTGTAAGGACTTCCAAAACCATCTTTGAACTGAGCTATTTTAACTGGATGAACATCTGTTACTTTTTCCTTCAAGGAGGAAAATGATGGTATCAAATCAAAGGCATGGATAAGTTTTTAAGGCAGGTATTTCAGTTACAAAAAAAATAATTTCTGCCTCAGCTACTCATGTGAAAGTAACCTGTTTTTTTGAGGGGGTTCTATGTTTGGGGGGTTTTGTTTTGGTTTTTCTGTGAGAAATTTTTCATAGATTTGTTATAGAAGCTTCTCCTTAATAATAAAACTGAAGATACAGAGGAAGAATTGGTTTAGACAGTAAACAGAAACTTCAAGCAGTGGATTTTAGGAAGTAGAGACACCTGCCCAGACCTGATATAAATTCAAATTGGTACAGTTAGAAAGGGAAAAGCTTCCAATGCTTGGAAATAAAAAGTAATGTGTCACATGTGGGAATAGTCATGTATATAACATACATCACTTTTCTAGCTGAATAGTTGAAGGTAGAAGTAGTGAGTGATTTCAGGTAGCTAGAAGAGAAACCAGCAGTAGTTATGGCTAATTAGTTGTCCTGTTTTCCTCAGATGTTCCTTGGGTAGTCTCCACAAACCTCTTGTCCTGTTGCCTCGAGAGGCCTGAGAACGCTGTGTGTGCACATTCCCACCGATACCGGGGCACGAGGAGCTCTGGTGATAAAAACAGGAGCTCACACAAGGGCCACGCTCAGGAGGTTCTGGTGGAAAGCACTTCTGAAGATGATAGGAGGAATCTGAATTTTCTCCATACTGTTTGTTGTGTTGTTTGAGGAAATAATCTGTGTTTCACTGAAAGCCTGAGAGGAATGGCAGGGGTGGGGTTTCTGTTGGTGGCTTGGGGTTTGTTGTTTTTTGTTTTTTTTCTAAATTAAGATGGCTGTGTTTATATCCTGATTTAGGACAAAACGTTTGGCCTAAAGAATAAAAAAGGTGCAAAGCAGCAGAAGTTTATCAAGGCTGTGACTCACCAGGTGAAGTTCGGTCAGCAGAATCCACGGCAGGTAAGCATTTATTGTGGAATGTTTTCCCAGTGCATAGCCAGATCATCTCTCACTCTGTGTACAGATGGTCAGGCACTGAGGGAGAACAGTCCCTGAGCTGTTCCTTGCCTCATGTGACTGGCACAGATCTAGCTAACAGTTGTTGTGCAAAGCTTGTCTAGCTGTAAATTCTGTACCTGTGTAAAGGTAGTACAGAGTATGGGGTTTGTTGGTTTTTAGTTTGTTGTTTGGTTGGCTTTTGTTGTGGAAAAAGAACCGCATCCCATCCAAACTCGGCTAGTCATGGTGAGCCTTTGTCTCCACAGTATTCTGATAGCAGCATAATTCGGTTTAAGGCATACCTGGGTATACCATAAAGTATCTTTGCCTGTCAACAAAGTAGTTGCACCTTCTTTCTCTTTTTTCTCTTTAATTCCCACCTTATTTGAGAAATAGTGAGCAATTAAAATCAACAATAGGTGTTACTAAAACTGGAATTGAAAGAAGATAAGAGTATAACAAACCTGTATGTTCTCATTCTTCTACTTAAGAAGAAATCATAATAAATCCTTCTACTAAGGAGGATTTATCACAGTTTTAAGTGGACACAAGTCTGTCAGGTCGCCATATATTGGGTGAACTCTTTGGTCAAAAACCCTGAAATTCTGAGCCGCTGTCTGCAACTTGGCTCTTCTGTATGATGCAATAAAATGAGATACAATGTTTACATTGTACTCAATCAGGAAACATAGATTTCATGGAAATGATCCAGGTCTCTTATTCCTACAGTGCTAGGAAAGCTAGCTGTCAAATATTTACACAGCTTTCTGTCCTATGAATAAGCCTGTAAAATAATTACATTTGTGTTAGCTCAGTTCATGATGTCATGATACATTCCTTGTGTAACAAGGATGAACTAGCATGGCAAGCCCAACTTGAAAAGTGAAGTTGGTATTTGAGTCATTAAATCCAATAATTTTTTTTTTTTTTTTTTTTTTGCTGTGGAAAAGATTCTTCGACATCACTTCAAAAACATGAAAGTTATTCAAATAGTTCTGAAACTTGTGTATGAAATCCCTGGATCTGTGGCATGTATACAGATACCAATGTGTAAAATAGCCAGCTAAAATAATGTTATTTCTTAAATGCTCGTAACTATTGACTGTTGGATGTCAGGACCAAATTTTTACACCTGATTATACCTGTCTTACCTCAGAGAATAGCCTTCAGTTAGGATTGTCCCTGAGAAAGGACTTTTTAAAGCCATTTTCCTCATGTCATGAGATTAAAATGGAAATGCTGTCAAGAGTTTTTGCTTTGGTGGTGGGTGGGTTTTGGGTTTGTTTTTTTTTTTTTCTCCTTTTTTGATTTGTTGTTGGTTTTTCTGTCTGTTTGTTTCTTTGATTTTGTGGGGGTTTGTTTGTTTTTTGTTGGGCCTTTTTTAAAGACAAGCTTCATCTTCAAGCTTTTAGAGCTCTGGAGAGATAAAGAAAGCATTCCTAAAGTACAGCTTTCTGTAGTTGGCATATGTGGGTCTGCGTGTTTTTTAAAATAGCATCTGTGACCTTCTAGTAGGAAAACCAGCCAAGCTGCTAATTCCCTTCTAAAACAATTGGGTGTATTTTTGCCAAATTCACCATAAGAACAAAGCTCCTTTTTTATACTGTATTTTAGGAAATAGTGCCCCATATACTTGTCAGTGGTGTTGGTCTCACTGGCTTCCCTAAGGACAAGAATAAAATAAACACAGAGTCCTTATGGGTAGAGGAGACCTCTAAGGTCATTGAGTCCAGCCATTAACCCAGCACTGCCTATTCACCTCTAAACCATGTTCCCAGGTGCCACATTTACACTTTTGAATGCTTCTAGGGATGGTGAGTCCACCAATGCTTGACTCACCCTTTCAGTGATTAAATGTTTCCTAAAATCTCATCTAAACATTGTCAGGGGTAAATTGAGACCATTTTCCTCTCACCCTGTCACTTGTTACCTTGGCAAAGAGATGGATCCCCACCTTGCTAAAACCTCCTTTCATATCTGGTCTAAGAATGTTTCTCCCAGGTACTCTTTCATGTGGTTTCATCCCACTTTGGTATGCACACACACCTGCTCTGCCTTATCCAAAAAAGGGTGAAGCAGTAAGGTACTTTTTTTTGTAATACATGAAGTTTTCCTGTCTTTGGTCCTTAGTTAAGCAATTAAACATTTGTATGGTGAGTTGATCCAAGTTCAAATAATGTTCTAAAAGCACTTCCAACTTCTGTGGACAGCTTTCCTGGAATTTCTGACTGTATAGATCAGATAAAAGCAAAGCAGTGTGTAGGGGACTCAAGAGGGGCCTTTTCTGTGCAGATCTGGAAGTAGTTGCACTGCAAGAGAAGGAACTGTTTCAATGCCTCTCGTTGGCTTTCCTGGCTGTGAGGGTGCACTAGGGGTCACTGTGACACTAAAGGTACCTGCCAGCACCTCCCCTTTGGCAGATTTGCTGTCCCTCCTGTGGGACAGACAGGTGTCCTGCTTTGGGCTGGCCCTGCCAAATCCCTGCTCTGGGATTTTGACTTAGCTAGCTAAAAAATTAAATAAAAAGCAAAGGAGAGCTCTCTGCTGCTGTTCTGCTGCAGACAGCACAGTCTGTGAAAAAGAACTAGGGGAGGAAGTTCAGATTCTGAAACAAACCCCACCCTTCTTTTCCCCTTCTTTGCTCTCAGAACCAGTCTTAAAGGTGCAGAACTTAATATCCAGCATAAACACAACAGACAACTGGGGCCACAAGCACCATAAAGTCACCCCAGGACATTAGGTCAGTGCCAGTCAAGGGCACCAACTGCACACACCAGAGCAGCAATTCTGAGCCTTCCAGGCATCACAGAAGGTGATGTTCCATTCCTGCCCTTGTAAACTAATTTTGAATGATTGACTGTTTCAATGTGCAGTTTGTGTGAAGTGAGTCCTGACATCCTGGTTTTATATTTATAGGCTGCTCAATCAGAAAGTGAGAAGAAATTAAAGAAAGAAGATAAGAAAAAGGAATTACAAGAATTAAATGAGCTCTTCAAGCCTGTGGTTGCTGCACAGAAAATTAGCAAAGGTATGACTAACTGATTTCATTTATGTTTCCTTATTCATGTAACTACTTAAGGTATAATAACCCTTCAAAAACACCAGTTGATATTTTAATGAAATAGATGTACTATTTCCTCTTCCATCTAGTGTGCCAAGTATTTTGTCAGCCATGATTTGACTGTTTTGGGAAGTCCTCTGGGGTCAGTAGATCATTGGAATATCAAAAGCTGCATTGATGTTGTCAGCCCAGCTGAAGACACTTGGCTGTGCTCTGATTCATCAGTTAGATGCTTCTGGATGTGTGGCATGATTTGTGTGTGATGGTATTTGTTTAAAACAGCCTGTGTCCCCTGGGAAGTGTGAACATCCAAAGAAAGAATTTAAGATCATAACTCTTGTCTTAACAGAGGACTTGTACTCAAATGAGAACAGTAAATACTTTCCAGTTACTTGTGTCTGACCTCATAATTAGCAGTAGCATTTGGTTTGGGTCTCTCTTGAGGTTGGTTATTGAGCAAAAAAATTTGTGATGTTACCAAGTTTTTACTTACCAGTCTTCTGGAGCTTATGTGCAATAATTTTTGACAAAAGCAGAGTAATTTTCATATATTTAAAGCAAACCTGGTATTTACTCATTGTGGCACTGATCAGCAACAAAGGACACTTTTCTGTTTGTGACCTGCAGCTTTCTGGATCAGTTTTCTCTAAATCAAGCAGTTTTTGATTTTGAGTAATTTCAGAAAACTAATATTACCCAGATTTTTAGATTCCATTTTAAACAGTTGTTGCTGTACATATTGAAATCACTTTCAGTCCAACCAAAAGTGAATCATCACGTGAAAAACTCAAGCCTAAAATCTTCCATGAGAACTTAATTAATACTATAAGTACAATATTTCTGATTTAGTCATGTCTCATAAATACACTTAGACCTGCTTCTTTCATCGCTTTTCCTAATGTCCTTCTAATGGCCAAATGATTCTTTGGTGGGATGATTTTTACTTGAACTGTAGGTAGGCTGATTGGAGAGTTCATACTGGAACAACAGTTGCTTATTTTCGGGTCTCTGATCAGACGTTTTCTTTCTATTACTACACGTGGAAGGTGGTTTGGGTGAGTGTGGGTTAAATTATTGTAATTTATTGTAATGAGTTGTTGATCTGTTGGGAAAAGGCTGACATCCAGTTTTACTGGGTACTAGAGGCAAGAATGGCTTCATGTATAGGGAAGAATTTGCACAAAATGATTCTGATGTACTGGAATACATCAATGAATGTTTTTGCTCAGGCACACCTAATGTCCTTAAATAGTTTAGTGGCAGCTCAGATACTTAATGTAAATACCATGCAATAAAAGTAAAGTGGGCAAGTTTAGGACACGAATTATGTACTTACCATGAACACTTCAAAAAAATTATTTTTAAAATGTATTTTCATTCTCTACATATCCTCAATATTCTCAGAATTTCTAATAGATCAATTTTGCTTAAAAATAATATTAAAATATCAAAACTTTCTTCACTCAGGTGCTGACCCAAAATCTGTAGTTTGTGCTTTCTTCAAGCAAGGGCAGTGCACTAAAGGAGACAAGTGCAAGTTTTCTCATGATTTGTCTTTGGAAAGGAAGTGTGAAAAACGAAGCGTCTACATTGATGCAAGAGATGAAGACCTTGAAAAAGGTATAAGAATTGTAGAAAGTTACTGCGAAGATATTCTGAAACTAGAATATTAAGAGTCTTGTGTATTGTGGTTATGATCCTGAGGAACAGTGACTAAGGCAACCCATCCCACTGCCTTCCAAGTTCTGAGCAGCACTGAACCTTTCTCCAAGTGTGCTCTCAAATGTTCTTCAGACCTCACCTAGAAAAGAAGTATGACCTATTAATAATGGTGGGTTTTCAGTTGTGCAGTGTCATGCGTTCTGTCATACAAGTCACAGATTGAACAGTATTTGACCTTTCTTGCAGTTGCTGTTTCCCTCTTAGGCTCTGGAGAAGGGAAGTGCAAAAGGAAGAAGTGCCGTGAGCAACCAGAGTTGCTTTCCAGAACTGCTGCTAGTGTTTGGCCAAATGTGCACAGTTCTACATTTAGTGATGCTTGGGGGTTTTTTCTGTCACTTTCTCTCCCCAAATGATTTGTTGGCTGGGTACACTGGATTTTACTTATATTTAACAGGGGTGAGAGATTTTATAGAACTTGTTTTTTCACATTTCCTCGTGTCTCAGTCTTTATTTGAATTTTTACCTGTGTCATCCTAAATGTATGGGATGGGATCCCAGAGATTCACTGCTAATGTTGTCGTTGGTGATTTGCTTCTTGTGGTGGAACCTTCTTTTAGCTCTAACACAGATAATTTGGTATTTTCTCTTTCAAGCCTCAAGTTAGATTAGCTGTATTTCTGGATGTTACCCTCCAACATTCTCTTTTATTCAGTTATCTTTGTTTTTCTTCTTTTCCCTTGTCCACACTCAGTTCTGTACAGATGGAATGACATGTGATTGGGTGTTTAACTGAAACACACTTCATGTATTTCAAAATTAAAATTGCTAGGTCTTTTGAGGTAATTGTCCCTTGAGTGGCACAGTAGAGTTTGAAAACAGTATTTTAAGAACCTGAATTTATTTTCCCTTGTATAAGCTACTTAAAGTTTAAGAATTGCATATTGAAACTGTTCCTGGGCAGAAAAGCAGCTTGCTGGCAATGTTCAGTATTTGGAATTTTTTGTGAAACCATCTGTTGTCTTTTTCTAGATACAATGGACAACTGGGATGAGAAGAAGCTGGAAGAAGTGGTGAACAAGAAGCATGGTGAGGCGGAAAAGAAAAAACCCAAAACCCAAATAGTATGTCTTCTTTTTTTTTTTTTAATTTTTTTTTTTAATTGAGCTGTACTGGAAGGAATTAATCTGACATTAGGTGTGTTTATCATTATTTAAAATTTTAGATTGGAATGTAATAATATTCTGAGTAGACAGCTGATAATTTCTGGTAATATCTTTAAAAATTAAAAAAACAGAACCACAAAGAAAACCACAACCCAACAGCTCTTCTCAGTCCATAAAATTTTCCTCATGTACATTACAAATGGATAGTAGGTGAGGTGCTTGATAGAAATGCTCAAGGTTTCAGCAGTAAATCAGTGCATCCTCATTGCTTAGAAAATCCAAGTATTGTGATTAGTGAAGTCTGTTATTGCAGTGACTGTGATATATATTAACTTTTACCTATGTACTGGCTATCATACAAGCATTATAAATTTTCTTTTAATTTTTTAACTTTTAAATTTTCTCCTAATATATGAATTGAGAGTTATTTGTGATTCATGGGCTCTAAGTTTAATAGTATTTTTAGTTCTGCACTAAATGGCATAATGGATTAATCACTTTTTCATTCTTTGAGACTATTTCACCTTATTTTCAACACCAAGTAATTAAATAGTCTATTGATACCACCTAAATTTGCAGAAGTTAAACATTGCTGTGGATAAATATGAACTATGAATTGCTTGTTAAAGGTCCTAGAATGGATCTTCACCTCAGGATCCAGAGCTAGAAGATTTAACACCATGCAAGGCAGATGCAATTTATGCTGTTTAAAACTGCACCAGTGTTGATGAGCAGAAAGAGATGTGCTGCTGGCTTTACAGGAGTGCAGTGTTGCCAGTCTCCTGTCATCTTGTCTTTTTTAACTGGGATCATGTTGAGGGAGAAAAAGCTGTTGACTACATGAGTTTTAGATAGTTGCACTAGTTTGTCTGCTGTTTTTAGTAGCAGTGCATTTCACGTGTTCCTTCTGTTCTGGGCACAGCTGACTTGGACTTACTGCACTTCTGACATGGAGTGTAAAAGTCTGGGGATAGAAAGAAGTCATGGTGCTAACAACCACTGTTTTTATACAGGTCTGCAAATACTTCCTTGATGCAATTGAAAACAACAAATATGGATGGTTTTGGGTGTGTCCGGGTGGAGGAGACAACTGTATGTATCGCCATGCCCTGCCTCCAGGTTTTGTATTAAAGAAAGACAAAAAGAAGGAAGAAAAGCAAGATGAAATCTCATTAGAAGATCTAATAGAAAAAGAGGTAAAGTTGTCTGACAGGTACCTTTTGGTGGTAGTTGTTTTCATTACTCTGAAGAGACACATAAAAAATTTGCTAATTTACAATAAAAATTATTAGGTGTTTTTAGAGCTGTGTGAGCTAGGGCAAAGGATGCATAGCATTGATTCATGTTTGTGTTCAGAAACTATTACCTAGTTAATAGAATTGACTATAGCTGCATACTTAGTGCAGCTCTTGCTTACCCTTTTTGAGGAGGCTTCTATTTCTTAACTGCTATTTCTCATTTGTCCATTACAACTGCTTCTGTGGCTTTTCTCATCCCCAGCTCACTGTCTCCTTAGCTCTCCCTTAACTCTCTAATGAAGCAGCAACACCAAGAGCACAAGGCCTTCTGAAGGTGTTGCTGCTCTGCTTCTTTCTGTCACCGTTGCTTGGCAGTGTCACTTTGAGCTCTTGTCTTCCCTTTATTTCCTCCTCTACTTTTCCTACTAATTTTCATGCCAACTCATCTCACTAACTGGAAAATCGCATGTTGAGTCAAATGTTAAGAAGATGATGCTTGTTTAACAGTGTAAGAGTCTAGAGGGAATTGAAAAGAAATGTTTTCAGTTAGATTCTGGAAAAGAGTCATTAAATACCCTGTTTGTTACAGCCTTTGGAAAGAATTTCTAGCATTAATCCATCTCTTTCCTTGACAGCGTGCTGCCTTAGGACCAAATGTTACCAAAATTACTCTAGAGTGTTTCATTGCATGGAAGAGAAGAAAAAGACAAGAAAAAATTGATAAGGCTGAACAAGATATGGAGAGGAGGAAAGCAGATTTTAAAGCTGGCAAAGCATTGGTGGTAAGTTTTGCAGTCCAGTTCTTAATATAAGAAGATCAAGTAAATAAAGTTTTGTGAAGAGGTAGCTGGCCTGAAATTGTTTTGCTTATTACTGTGTGTAATTTTCTTTTCCTTTTTGTGATTTGTTTGTGGTATTTTGTAAGCAGAATACATTCCATGAAGTGATAACTGAAGGTTTCTTTTACTGTGACTAGATTAGTGGACGCGAAGTATTTGAGTTCAGGCCGGAGTTGGTTGATGCAGATGATGAAGAGGCAGATGACACCCATTATGTTCAAGGAGCGGGAGATGATGATGAGGTAAAGGAAACAGGATTAAATCAAAGAATATTTCAATTTCATTCAACTTTGGAAAATATCAATTTGAAAGCCCTTGCAGTGAAATTAACAAGCTTGGTTCTTAATACTGCCACAGAGTATATTTTATGAGAAAGTTCCCATTGAAGGTGACAAATGTTGAAGAAATCTGGCAAAACTGAGGATTTTTGTGGAAAAGTGATTCATGCAGAGCATCTTGGTTCAATTTCCAGATGGAAGACCCTGTGTGCATAAATGATGTAGATTTGAACCTGTATGTCCCCAAGGCAGTGGAGGAGACTGGTATTACAGTGGCTAGTCCAGAGCGATTCAGCACATACACTTCAGTAGAAAAGGATGGTAAGTTATTCTTTTTTCTAACTTATTTTCATAGTTAATTGTCCAGACTTGCATATTAACCAGGTACAGGCAATTTGGCCAATACAAGTCTGTGTGAATTTCAAATAAGTAGCTTCTTAACAGTCTCAAAATTTGAAAGTGTGTTTAGTAGGATTGTGAATTAAATTGATGATTAAGAAAGTTGTGACACTGAAATATCTAAGAATTGTGTTTATTTTCAGATAATAAATTAAGTGAAGCTTCTGGTGGTGATATAAACAACAGCGAGCAGAATGATTTAGATGAAGATAATGATGGAGATGGGGAATTGGAAAATGGAGTAATTGATGCGGTTCCAGTTGATGAAAATCTTTTTACTGGAGAGGACTTGGATGAACTAGAAGAAGAACTAAACACTCTTGATTTAGAAGAATGAACTAAAAAGCTCCAGCAAGGAATTAAACCTATGTGACAAAGTGAAAACTGACTACATTTTTTCTCCTTTTTGAATAGAATTCTTAAACAAGATGTTTATGGTTATGCAGCTGAATATGATGGGCACGTGATATACCAGGAATGTTTTCCTTCAGTTTCATCTACTCCAGTCTTGACTATGCTCACAGTAAAACGTTCAGAGTAGTTCAGAATTACCCGACAGCTGAATTTGCAGACAGTGAGATTATAGCTTTCTTCTAAGAGTAGGAAGTGTAACTGCTTTGCCAGTATGCAAGTGGGCAATTTGACATCAGATGCAGTACAAAAAAATCCAAGTATACATTCTTCACAAAAGCTGCATTTTTTATTAGCGATTGTGTTGATTTGGAAACTGCCTGAAGCGGTTTTTAGGCAGGGTACTCTCATGGAGCTGATGCAGATTATGCTTCTTTAAGTGGTGATTAGCTTTATTTGATCAGCTGGATACTGAAGATTGTGAACTGATATTTCATACAATACAGTACAGTGCCCTCTGTTTAAAATGTTTTCAACTTTCCCACCGCCTTTTGCCAATAAATCTGTAAATAAAAATTATCAACTTTAAAGTACCTGTGTTGATTTTTCTCTGCTAAGTTAGGATATCATACCGAGCTGTTAAGAACTGAATTTTCTAATAGAGTGGTAGATGTTTTTCTCTGCAGTCTTGATACAGAAGTGATGATGTTGGCTTCAGTTAAATTTGGGCTACCTGCAATTCTGATTTTTTTTGTCTGCTCTTGATGCAGTGTAAAATTCAGCAGCCAGCTTTTCTCCCTCGCTGTTCTTATTCCCTGCCCACCACTGACTGCTGTAATACCTGCTCTACATCACTGAGTGCTATTCCAGTCTCATTCTCTCCCCACTGTCTCTTGTAGATTAGTGAAGACTTCAGGCTCTGCAGAGCAGGAGTGTTACAGTCCAAAACATGCCTGCCATCCCTTTGGTGTCCTCTAAATAACAGCAGCTTGTCCAGGGGTAAGTTGCCTCAGGTGCTGTACCCTGCAGACTGTACTTAATTCCAGTGGGTGTGTCCTTTTGCAATGGATTGAGGGGCTGCCATAAAAGGATTTCTCAGCAGTGGTGCTTTTCCAGGGGGCCATAGGCTGTGCCTCCCTGCCATAGAACCCGTGGTGTCTGCCACAGTGCTGCTGTGCTAATGATACCCTTTACATCGATCTTTCTAGAGCTCTTCAATCTCTGCTTCCAGACCAGTAAGAGTTATGGCATTGTCAGTGGGCTTTCCCAAAACTGCTTTTGGGTGGTGATATTAGCTTTACTGGTTATTTCTGGCACTGCTGAATTGGCTCCTGTATCATGAATGCTATTTCTGAAATAGCAGACTTAGAATTTTTGGCCTTTTTTGGGATCTTTGTGGAATTCACTTTTTTCCTGTAGGAACAAGAAGCAGTGCTTGGGAGAAAGAGGCCTACTGAAATTGACTTCTAAATGTAAGTGTTTAAGGAAAAGCTGCACTATCAGATATAAATATTTATTTATGCAGATTTTTCTCCTGTGGCCATAAATAAACAAACAGAGTTGATGGATTATTGTGTTATACTGGCCAGGATACCTGGCTATCAGGACACTTAAGAATGCAGTTCATTTGAATGTATGTTGCATAATTTTTCAAAGTTGTATATTTTAAATGGGAATAAAAGTAATTTAATCATTATCAAGGATAAAAATGGCTTTCTATGTTTTGTGTTGTAGGGGTTGTTTTATTGGATATAATACTCATTTTAATAATACTTACCTGTTTCACTGGTGTAAATGGCTTAAATCTTTGCCAACACTTTGTTCATGTTACTTGAATTTTACAGTGGAGGAATGTCAGGGTGACTCATTAATTTCAGCTAATGAAACACTGCTGGGTAGGCAGAGAGTGTCTGTGTGCCCTTTTGGGTCTAAAAGGATTGTTGTGATGCACAACTCCTTTGTACAGGTGTCATTTAGACATTCAGTCACCTTGCATAGCACTGAAATCCACTGAACATTCTAAGTTAGCTGAAGAAAACTTGATTTTCTTAGGCAGTAGCTGTTGACAGATGGCTTCTGTGGGCAGGAAACAATTGGTGGCTGTCCCTGTTTGGTTTTCACTCCTTTTCCTCTCCACTTGCTCTGGCACAGCTCCTAGCTGAGCTGGCTCTGCCCAGATTTCCAACCATGAAAGCAGGGTGACTGCTCTTCAGGAGCCCTTTGTCAGGGGGTCAGTCAGACTTCTGGGGTGAGGAACTGTGTGCTGCTACGTGTTCCTTCTGCTTCCATATGGGCTGCTGAAAGTTCTTAATCTGCTCATTTAAATAACCTTGGGTTTGTAGCTAATGGGGTTTTAGTCAATGAATGTTCAATTGAAAAGGGCTGCCGAGGCATTGCTTGGGGTGGATGAATTATTAATGCTCAGGAAATGAGCAGTGTGATGGAAGGGAGTTCACTCGGGTGTGACATCACTGCGTTGTCCTTACTGATGCACATTTCCTGAAATTACTCTGATATAAAATCAGTGAGTCATTTCTGGAAGAATGAGATACCATTATTTCTGGATCGAGATTGTATCTTCATTTCAGTAACTACCCAGTCTGTATGGGTCAAAAATACAGTATTAAACTGTTAAAAGAGCAGGCAGGCTCAGTTCAGGACGTTGCTGGGTTCAGATCAGGTTGTAAAGCGTCATAGACCAGGTAAGAAACACCTTTGCGGTAAACTTGCTTTCTAGCCCTTGCAGCCTGGGCCAGTGTTGGTATCACCTTGTTTTCCTCCTAACTGACACGAGCACTGTGTGAGAAATGCAGCTGAGCAAATCTTGAGGGAGCACATTTTTGTGGCACTGCCTTGGACACACCTTTGGTACTGGACACGTGTGTGGACAAAACTAAAGGTGCTGCAGCAAACCCATGGCTCTGCTTCCTGGTATTTGCTGTTGTGGAAGTAGAGTGTTGGTTGGTTTTAAATTTTGATATTATTGAAGTCCCATTTCAGTCACGCACACAAACTGCTTGAACTGCTCAAACTGGCTAGCTTTAAATTCTTTGAAGTTCTGGGAGTTTTTTAAAGCCTGTGTGATTGAATTTTATGCTTGCCACTGCTTTGTTACTCACAGCTCCCTACTTTCTTTTGTGATGAACTCTGTTCACAAGGACCTGGAAAAAAAATTTTAAATTAACTGTCAGGACCAACCTTAAATGTGACATTATCTAGGAGTTGTTTGTAATAGCAGTGTTGCCATTTCTTAATGAAAACTGCTCCCCAACTGCTTTTATCATGAGGAGGTTTTATTATTGATAAAACTTTGGACCAAGCAGTGGTACTTAATCTTGGCAATTTGGTATTCTCATAATAGACTGTGTTTGTTTAGTATGCTGGTTACACACTAAACTAAAAAGAATGTACACATATCAGTACAAATCAGTATGTTTTGGTTCATGTTTTCTTTCACAGTTTAGCTGGATGTGGAATAACAGCTTTCAAAAATCTATGTTCTGAGTGCTGAATTCAAGACATTCTGAATGCTGAATTCTAATTCTTTTGCAATGCTAATGCCCCTTTTAAAAATTACCTGATTATAGTAACTAATGCAGGCTTAATTATGGTAAGCTTATATATCTTGCAAATAACAAACTCGGAGGTTTCATAATCATCATTTGTTATTCCTGTTCCATGTGCTGCTTTGTAATAACTTACTGAAAATGCAGAGTGATCAAGCAACGAAACTAAAAATCTTAAAAGGTTGGATCTTTGTTTTCCATGCAGTGAAATTATTACAGCCATAAGCTGAGAGGAAGGGATTGCTCTCATATGCAGATATCACATATTCACCTGAAGTGTCTCAGGAGAAATTATCCCCTGAACAATATGAATAAGAATTGGAAAAATGAGATGTGGGGAAGGCCAGAGGAGCTGCAAAACCTCATGTAACAGCAGCTGCTCTGCATCAGAACAAGCGTTTATGACACACCCAAAAAGAGACATCTGAGGAACGAAGAGGGGGGAGAATGACAAGCCTGTGCACTGCTCAGGAGCGCTTCTCTTACAGAGCTTCCAACAATTCTTCATCAAGAACATTTCTTCTCCTAGATGGAGCCTGTGGTGCCTTTCTCTCCAGAGTACATTCCCTCTTTCTCCCCTGACTCCCTCAACTTTCTAACCAACTTTTAGAAAGTTGGGAGTTCCACACCTCTGCTACATCTTGTTGGGAACATGACTCCTACTAGCTTGGGTTCTTCCAGGGAGTCATATCCTGTGCCTACCTTTGCTTTGACTTAATGCCAAATGGAGAAAGGGGGTGTAAAAAGAGAAGCTGATGTCTCTCAGTTGTGAAGAGCACAGTGTCGTGTTGTACTTCAGTGTAAGAAACAGGGGTTTTTCAAAATTAAAAACTTTCTCTTGACATACTTGATTTTTTGCTGTAAATGGGCTTCTAATAAGCAGAATCTTTTGTGAGGCAAGTGCTTCATCAATGAAGCATTTGAATGAAATCTTTGCTTCTGGTTAGGTGCCAGGTGTGTTTTGTGCAGCTGTGATCACCTTAAGTGCTTTTACTGTGATATCTGCACATGACCCTCCTCTTTTCCCCCACACTGATATTTGCAGGCTCAGAAGTGACCTTGGCTTTGCCTGTCACACTTACTCCTTCCTTTCAATGGATGCTCTGTCTTTTTACAGAGAGCAGCTGTTGGTGGTGTTAGCAATAAGGACAAGATGTTTTATTCATTTGTGATGTTACAGCCTGAATATGTGACCACAATAGGCTTCTTGATAGCACATTATTGAAATTAATGCCAAAAATAATCAGTTCTTCCAATCATAAAATAGCAGCAGCAGCAACATTTCATCTGTGTTTAGGGAGGTAATCTCTTTATCTTACATTTGTGGTTGAAAATGTAGTGTTGTAATACATTTGGACCTAAATTTGAGCAAGGCTGGCTTAAAGCTTAGTGGTGTTCCCCAAGTTACCCAGACTTCAAAAATGAGACAGACTCCTAAATTAAAGAAAGAAACTATGGAAAAGAGAGCATCACACAGCTTTCCTTTAGAAAAGGAAAAAAGCAGAAGCAATCCTGCAGGAAAGAGGTGAGCAAATTACTACAGAAGGTTCCCAAGGCAAAACAATGTTCTTTGTACCATCAGCCATTAGGGAAGTGTGTTCTGTGGAGGCTGCATCCTTGGGGCTGTGCTTGAATGTAACTGTCTGTCAACGCATAATAGGGGGGTAGCACAGCTCTTGCAGGAAATCAGCTTATAACTTAGATTTCTCAGGCTTCTACGAAATACATTTTGACAGGATTGCTCTTCCAGGAGGATTTTTGTCCTCTTCCATGTTCCACATGCATTTCTGTTTCGTTCCTTGGTTTCCCTTGTGCTCTGAACACAAGGTTGGCAGAGATGGGATCGAAGAGGACGTGGTAGTTTGGTCTATGCACAGTAATACAAATCTCTTGCAAGCTCTCAGTCGCTGTTTTCTGTCAATCTTGGTGATCTCTGACATGACAGGTAGTTTAGTTCTTTGATTTGGGAGCAGTAGACTGCTCCAGAAAAAGATTGACTTCCACTTTAAAAATTCCATAGTTGCAACTTAATTCCTCCTTAAAATCACGTAACAGTGAAGTTTCTAGGTAAGAAACCTTTAATCTTCATTCTTCATCATTTTTGCTGTCTTCTCCCTCTGCTGAGTATAACCACTGGGGAAGGGAGACTCTTCTGACTGACCTCTCTAATCCATATCAAGCAGCCCAGCAATCCTTGTGAAGGCAGCTGCTGCTTTCTGTGGGCTCCCTGCACAGCATCCTCAGCAGTGTGCCCCCCTAACGTGACTCCAAACACTTCAGGGCTTTCTTTATCAAATGGAGACAAAGAGGATTAGGAAAGCTGGTCAGAAGGAATAGAGCAAAAGTTATTTCTTCAAATGTCTGGCAGACTAAAATCAAAATTAGAGGGAATTATAAACTGTAAAGGTCTCACTGTTGTGAACTATTTCCTTGAATAAGCACCTGGGAGGTGTCAGAGCTGCACTTTGTCAGTACTATCAGCCCTGCACCATGAGCTCATCAGTCATTTTCTTGTCAGTAGAAGTCTGTATTCCATACATGGCAATTTCCACACGCTGCCTTCCACACAGAAATGCTGAGTTACAGTTCTGCACAGCAGTTGCTGTACGTGAATAATTGCCCATTCTTTGTATGTATGGACAGCCGGGAGAAGTGGAATGAGGAATCTTCCCCCAAGAGGGCAAAAAAGGGAAAAGCTTAAATGTGCTCTTTATTCAGGGCATGGAAGTGTCTGTAGTTTCCACCACTGGTAACTGTTGTCAGCATTAACTTCTGTTTGATAGACGCAGAAATAGTTCTTTCAGCAGCAGCACCCAGACTCTGCTGCAGTGACCCCTGGCAGTGGCAGGCTGATGGCTTAGGAACAAACACTACAAATTTGAAAACAAACCAGATCCACACCAGACACCCCCAGCCCTCACTCCCCTGGCCAAACCCTGTGTTAGAATGGACAAAGGTCTGATTATGTGTTGATCTATATTTAGTTTTATTCCTTGAGGATAATCTTTGTTATTTCACTCAACAATGGCATAGTCACCAGTACAGTGTTTTATAGATAAGGACATGCTCTGGTTTAATATTAATGCCAGGACAGTATTCCTTGGACAGGGAGGATCAAAATACAGTAGAGCTGAGGGTGAGTTGGGATTCTTTGGGGAGAAAGGGGCGCTTCTGCTTAGGGAAGAGGGAGGAAGTTTGAACTTCAGGGCATTCTGTAGGGGAGGGTAAGGTGTCTTCTGAAGGCAAGAGGCTGGAGCTGATGGCTGAGCTGGCCTGTCAGTGTGGGCTCAAAAACTTGAAATGCTTCTTGAGAAACAAGGGGAAGGAAATATCTCTTTCAGTGTCAGTTCGTGTTATTACCATCTTTAGTGCTTTTGTATTTGAGTAAAAGAATATTCAGAGTATTGTACAGAAAGGAACTTGTCTCCGCTTTATTCCTCCACTGCCTTTCACTCCTACTTACTCTGCATCTTGTTATTATTTTGTTAGCTGAGTCTTCAGCACCTTTAAAGTCTGAGCTTGTTACTAAGCACAGAGCAGCCTGAAGAATTATTCCTTTCCCAGGGAATTTGAAAATTTTTAACTTGTTTTTGTTCCAAATCCTTCAGCAGGAATGTGGGAGCATTACTGTAATATGGGAGCACTAGAGGACAGATGCTTCAATGCAGATGTGGCATTGCGTGCCTGGAATGATTTAAATTAGAAAGCCAACACGACTGCTCTGTGGGTGTGAGCCTTGTTAGATTCCTTTGAAAATGCATGATGAAAACATCATAGAAGAAAAGCAGAAAATTAATAGGAAAAAACCTAGAAACTTTGGGGGAAAGATTCAAAAGTTGCGCATCAGAAGCAGTCATTTGTAGTTTTGCACTAAAGATAGGGATAACAGTATCTCAGGGACACAACAGGAAGCAGTGGTCTCTGGTATTTCTATATAACCAGAAGCAGTCAAGAATGTAAGAAACCTAGGAAATGCCTCTTGTCATCTGGAAATTTTCCATAAATGGAAATAAACTAGAAAGTGACCAGTCTTCTGTGCCTATAGAGCCTGTGTGCAGGGAAGTGCTCTGTTCCTCTTTGTCCCTGCAGAATACTGTTCCACGAGAACTTCTGCCAGACACAGGCACTTCCACTTTCTAAATAAAACCTGTGGGCACTCTGGCCATGGATGATGGTCTCAGCAGAAAGGATAGTGCTTAAAATTGTGTAAAAGCAGTGGCAAGCAAAAAAGGAAAAGGCTTTTAGGAAGGAGAATAAAGTTTGTTTGGTAATCTGCTGAAGTGCTTTGTGAAGCAAAAACCGAGTCACATGTGATTTACAATGCCCAACTTTGTCAGACTGAAGAAATATGAATCCTTGGGTAAATCAAGCAGCGCTGTCCCTGAATTTGGTGCTATGAAATCCTAATGTAAAAAAAAAGGCCGGGTGAGTAATGAGCACTCTGTAAAACACAAAAAGAGTATTGCAGAAAGACTTTGACTAACGCTGGAGTAATACAGCTATCAGTATTGAACAAATCAGAAAAAAACCCCTGGAACAGCTCACTTCCTTTTGCACTGGGAGATTCCAGACTCCTGCTAGGAGCTGGTTTAACAAATGTAGCCATGCCCTTCTTGTCCTAGTGAAAACATTGCCCCATAGCCCCGGGCTAAGGACAGCTTTAGCTAACAACCTAATGAGATTTGGCTGATGAGATTTGCTCATAGGAGCAATACAGCAAATCAAGCCTAAACATCTCTAGTGGTTTCCTTGTGTTTCGACACTTAATGCTTCCTCAGGTTTCAGATGTAATGTTTTATTTTTCCCAATGGAGAGCAAAGATAATATTAAATAAAACAGAAATAAAAAGGCACGAACTGACCAAAGCAAACTAATTTGTGAAGTCCATCTTTTACTTCATTTTCTACTGCCTTGTTAGAAACTGAGTTACTTCTTGAAAGGTCTGTTCAGAGCTGCTAAGCCTCTTGAAAAGTCCAAGTGTCTGGATGGCATGAGAGCACAATATTTACTAAAACTCTCATATCGATGAAGGTTTTTCTGGGAGACTAATAGTAGTCTCAATGGACAAATGAGTGGTGATCCTTTCTTTGCTGCAGATATTCGTTCTGCTGGTACTGTAAAGCACTGAATCCACTTGGAGGCTGAAGTTTATTCCCTACATACAGGACCCCTTGCTGGCCCTTTGAGCGGGTCCACAGTGGTTTGCACATTTGTAATTTCAACCGAATTGTGGAACTTTGTCCATTTCTTGCTGGTTCCTTTCATGCCATGAGGTAGAGGCTCAAAGGAAAAACATTCTGAAATACTCTGTCTGTTACAGGCTGGACACTCAGGAACAGCAAAAAATTAATACCTGCCTACCAAAAGTGCTTTGCATCTTGCGAAGTTTTATTCAGCTGTGTATTCAGCTCGTTGTCTGAGTAAAAACTAACAAGACCAGTAACCTGTAACAGAAATACGAGTTTGAGAGGTTGGATAGAGTTGAAGTCTTTAGACTTTAGTCAATTCCAAATAACTGCATTCTGTTTTGAATACACACAAAAAGTTTGGTGTCTTAGAAGGAATCCGAGTCCTGCCCACTTCTTTCTTAGTTGTTGATTTCCACCACTGGATATCTTAGCCTGAGAACTGAAAGTTACAGGTATAAGTAAATATAGAACACGTAATTAAGTTGTTTACATTCTGTAATATGATCTCAGTGGCTGCTCCTTATCTATTTGTTAGTCATACTGAGAACTAAACCAACTAGGAAACAAAAAGCACATCCTCCCTGGAAGGGCCTTTGTTGCTCTGCATAGACAGCACGGTCTGGTTTTGACTCTCACTCCTCTGCCCAGGGTTCTGACAGACAGAATCCTGTCCAGGGCAGCTCGATGCGAGCAATGGAATCAATCGCTCGGCCTCTCCTGCAACAGGGAGCACTTTCCCTCATTTACAGTAAGCTTGGCTTTGACTGGAAGCGTGTCCCAGGGCTGTACGCTAGGTTTGCTTTCCCCAGGCGGGGGCCGGGGGCTGCGCTGGGCTCTGGGGCTCTCCAGCCCGCTCGGCTCCGGCCGCGCCGCGCCTCGGGGCCAGGCGGCAGCGCCGTGACTCCGTGACTCCGTGACTCCGTGACTCCGTGACTCCGTGACTCCGTGACTCCGCGACTCCGTGACTCCGCGACTCCGCGACTCCGGGCCCGCCGCTGAGTCAGCGCGGGCGGAGCCGCGCTCGCCTCGCACAGCCCCACCGGCCCAAAGGCGGGGAGCAGGCACCCACGGCTGCGAGGGGGGAGAGGGTTTGGAAAAAGCCTTCCCGTGCCAGGAGGAACACCTCGCTCTAATGGCTGAGTTACTCCCGTGGCCTGGCTTTGAAATTTCTGACAAGCAGAAGTGCTGAGCAGTCACTCCCTAGGAACGCAAAATCGATCATTTGGTATTAAAAAAACCCCTCTAGTGTCTTAAAAAGACCCTCTAGTATCTTAAAGATAACATCCTTCGCTGCTTGCGTGACGTCGTCATTATACAATCAAGCGGAGAAAATAAATCCTCCTTTTCCCTAAGTTATGGACCTACTGATCAAAGTACTCATAAACCACTCTTTTAGTTTATTGCCCTATTTACTAGAGTTTGGAAACTTATTAACTCATCTGCAGTTTTGCTTTGATCAGGTCTGTAGGACAAAAGCTCTGAGATAAGGCAGTAAATAACAATAAAAGTAATGTGGGGTTTGTGTTTGGTTGGGTGGGTGGGTTTTGGTTTGTTTTTTTTTAACCTGTTGAGGAGGCAGCAAAGTTAGAAAAATTGGCAACAAGTATCAGGTTTATGCGTAGAAACTCCCCTTCTTGATAGAATTTTTGAGGTGGCTTCCTGAAGAAATGACAATTAATTAGTAGCAGGACCAAGTGAATGGAACACAGGAGTAGCTGGTGGTTCTTTGGGTTTTCCTCTGATTCTTGTGGAAATGTGTTTCTTTTTGGGATTCCCATTAGACTAAATCGGTCCCTTAGTAAATATGTATGGGGTATTTTTAACTTTTATTTAGCCTTGAAACATCAGTATTTGTTCTGTTGCTTTTTGTCATGCTCACATGAGGAAAACAAAAGTTAGACTTTTGGTGGCAATAAACTCCAGTCCTGTTATGTTGTACAAATTAATATTCTGAAATAATATTTATTATTAGCTCTTTGTAGGTGTTCAGCACGTTTTCTTTTACCTGAGACACTGCTATACCCAGCAGATGTTGAACTCTTATGCCAGCTGAGGAGGGCAAGGCTTCGAGGGGTTTGACAGCAGCCTCCAGCTGACTGAGCCAGGATATAGTGCTAAAATGTTATTAGATGATAACATCTAATATATAAAATGTTAGAGGTGATAAATAAAAGATACAAAATGTTTTTGATAGATAATGATGAGATGATGAAATGATACAAAGGCTACAAACCACAGCTGAAGAGATTGGAGCTGCACTGGGCATTTCTTCCCCAGATGGGTAGTGCGGGGTGCAACCGTACCAGACGTCTCCATCAGAGAGGATTTGCAGATTCCCTCTTCCCAGCTCTGCACCTGCTGCTGGGCATTCCTGTGGCCGGGGAGATGCTGAGACCCTGGGATTTAAAATTACTTAATCTAACAGCCAATGTGTTCGAAAATCAGGGGGCTTTACCTCCGTGGCTGGGTCCAGACTGGCACTCCCTTCACACTTTGCTTAACAGCTTTCCTGAAAGACTTGTTCAGAGAGGTTTCACCACACAGACTTGGTAAGACCAGGCACCTCCTGTCCCCCTCTTCAATTTTCCAGCACTCCTTCATAGGGTGGTACAATGGTTTGGGTTGGAAAGGACCTTAAAGTCCACCTCATCCCACCCCCTGCCATGGGCAGGGACACCACCTACTATCCCAGGTTGCTGCAAGCCCCGTCCAACCTTGCCCCGAACACTTTCCAGGGATGGGGCAGCCACAGGTTCTCTGGGCAACATGTGCCAGGGCTTCGCCACCGTCAGGAGAAAGAATTTCCTTGACCTTTCTCCATCCTCCGGCTCGGGCAGAGATAAGAGCGGGACGCCCGAGGCGAGGGCAGCTCCGGCGCGGCTCAGCCCCAGCCCGGGGCGGCGCCGGGCGCTCCCCGTCCGCTCCCGGCGGAAGAGAGCGGCGGCCCGAGCTCGGAGCGGCCAGGGCCCGCCCCCGGCACCACATGATGCCGCCTCTCCTTCCTGCCGCCCCCGTCCCGGCGAGAAAGGGGAAGTGACTGCGCTCCGCTCCCCGCCCCGCCGCGGGAATCGCGCGGGGCCGGCGCGTCCCGGCACAGCCGCGCCCGCCGAGCAGCGCGGCGCCGGGCCATGGAGCGCCTGCCCGTGATGCTGGTCCTGCTGGGCGCCGCGCTGGCCCCGGGCAGCGCCTTCAACCTGGACGTGGAGCGCCCGGCCGTCTACTCGGGCCCGGCGGGCAGCTACTTCGGCTTCGCCGTGGACTTCTTCGCCCCCGACCCGTTCTCGTAAGTGCGCGTCCCGCCGCGCCCCGCCCTGCCCCGCCGAGCCGGAGCCCGGAGCGGCGTTGTCCCGGAGCGGCGCCAGAGCCGGGCGGAGCGCGGGGAGCAGCCCCCGGTCCCTCCGCAGCCGAGCCGCTGCCCCGGTGCCGGTGCCGGGCGGGCCGGGGCGGCTCTCGGAGGGGACGCGGCTCTGCTCAGGCCCCGGAGCGGGGATGGAGCCGGCGCTTGCCCCCGGCGGTCCCCAGCAGGGATCGCTCCGCATCCCTGCCCCGCCGGGGCGGCTCTGGCGGCAGAGACGCCCTGGCCGGGCAGCCAAAGCCCATCCCGAGCGGCCCGCGGCTCCGCTGGGGCGGGAACCGCGCTCGCCGGGATTCTCTGCATAGCCCGGTCTCACGCAAATAATGCCGGTGATAAATGGAGCGTGGAAAGATGTAGTTACGGCATTTTGGTTCCTGAAGCTGTGCCCCATGGCATTTCAGAAGATGTGCTGTTCTCTCTTTGAGTGTGCTTTGCGGGAGTGCTGTGTTTGACTCTGTGCGAGTCACCAAGGTGCTGAGGAGTCCAGAGAAGGAAAAGTTCCATGTAAGCAGCCTGCCCGTCTGCTTCCTGAATACGTTCCCGTTCCACGTTAAAGATTAGGCAGTGTGTAGTCGCTGTTGCGTTTCAAACCTTTAAATCCTCGTGTCACTACCTGCACAGCCTTCGGTGTTGCCAGAATGGATCAGGCTCTGGTTCTGAAATGAGGGCTACGGTAACATCCAGCTTTTGTCACTTTTCCCCCACTCGTCCCTCATCTTAAGAAAGGGCTGTAAGACTGGAAAAGCTGCTGGCTTTCATCCTGCTGAAGGGATATTCTCCCTCCCCCTTAATCTTTGCTTGTAAAACTTTATATGCAAATTGTACAGCTATTGAGAAAGTTTTTCTGCAGTACATCATCTAGCCGTGTTTGCATTTTTTATTGCCTACATATATTAGAAGACATCCTGTCTTAACTTGCACATGTTGCACCATCTTTCTCGGCTATCTTAATCCTGTAAGTCTTGGTACTAAAAGAAAAAAGCTTCTATTTTTGTCCCGCCCTTTATTTTTAAGTCGGCATGTGTGGCTGCAGAGTTATCAAGAGGCTGGTAAATGCACGTAATAAACTTTCTTCCTTGCTTTCTGATAAGGAATTATGTGACCCAGCTCTCCATGAAATCACTATTTGGAACCTTTCCATTATTTTTATAAGAACTATTGACCTCAAAATGAACTACTGGGAAAAAAAAAAAAAGGAAAAAAAAAAAAAAGTGTAGTTGTCAGGCAGCATGAAAAACTTCTGTATATTTAAAAGAGAATTCTCTCCTCCTTTTTTTTTTTTTTTTTTTTTTTTTTTTTTTTTTTTTTTTTTTTTGTCATCACTAAAAGTTTGTTTGTGCCTGCTAAGCTAAACACTTTATTTTGCATTAAAGTTCTTAACTGAACCAAGTAGCTATGCAACTTTTACAGGAACAGGCTCTAGTGGTGTCAGATTTTCAGTTTATTGCCTATGGACACTGATATTTTGCCTCCTGAAATAGCCAGGAATACTTATATGCAGTGTCCAGGCATGCGGGGTCTCACTTGGTTTCTACATATTTCTTTTTGCTTCGGTGAGCTTTTATTGCTCACCTGTTTTATACATGAGTACCGGAGATTACGTCAGTTTTGTTGGGCTAGAGCTGCTATTTGGGTTGTCCAGCCTGACAACAAAGGCATGGTGTTAGCTTCTGAATGCTCAAGCTGCTGTTTCACAGTCTATTTTGACCTGCTGGATGCCAAACTGAAGCATATTTAGAAGTCCAGTGTGGAAATCCTGTTCCAGGAGCGGAAGTGATGGTGCTGTGTCAGGGTGCCGACAGCGGGCACAGCTTTCACAGGAACACAGCTCCGTAAAAACTGAAACAGGTTTCTCATACACCCTCTGTTTCTGAGGAGATGCACCTGGTAGTCCGGGATGCAGCTCCATGGAAGCCCCAGTTTCTTTGTTGGCCATGGGAAGCCCTGGAAAGGCTCTGTTCCTGAGGGCACACCTAGAGAGGTGCCAGAACGCTCCCAGCCTTGCCCCAGTGTTGGGATGAGATGGATGGTTCAGGAACGTGATTCAGGAAATTGGCAGTATCAAAGCATAGCTGGTGTATTCCCATGGAAATACAATTGTCCCTCTATTCCCTCTTTCCCAAAGAATGTGGATTAGAGACTCTCAGTATTCGGATAATTTGCATATTATTACAAGAGCTGTGACAAAATCTGCTTGCTTGGTCTCTGATGATAAAAACACTTTTTTGGGGTCTTTTCCCCTTTGTGGAGCCACGTAATGATTACTTTATTTGTAATCTTTTTAATAAACTTCATCTCAAATATTAGCTTAAGAAAAATTTAAAATGTATAATTAGAATGGGAATGATTAAATCTCTTAAACAAGAAGTTTCATTTGAGGGACTTCTCAAAAGTGAGTGGTACAAGAGTAAAATGGAAGGTAAGCTACCACTTGTTTATTGTAATTATAATAATTGATATGTTTCTTGGCATTATAATGTTTATTTTTACACATTTCTGTTCTGCCCAGAGAGTTGATTTTAAGTTGATTAAAGTGTGTCAAATTCCTGTTCTAGAAGTCTACACAGTCTATGAACGGCAAGTAAGGAAAACTAATGGATCACCATCTAACCTGGGTTTTCTATCAGGGTCCGTGCCAGGGCATTTTTAAGGTTCTGAAAATTCACACAGGTTGAAAGCTGGTAGGTCTTGGTGTGAGCCGAGCTTCGATGAGGTGCTATGTGTTTACACCTATACTTGTCTCTTTACTAAAAAGGAGCCTGGAGATGACTCTGAAAAGCAGAGCAAGTTTGATAAGCCGGGATTTGCCTGCCTGTAGACATTCTCTCCAACCAGTCCTGCAGCCTGTTCAGCTAACCCAGTTTCCAAACTAGAGAGCCCTAATGCCTGACAAGACTTGCTCTTGCGAGTTCTGCAATTCCCTCTTAAGCAGTCTGAAGGAAAGGGACAGAGCAGAGTCAGTCTGATTTTGTCTTCTAAGCATGACTTCATGCTTCAAAGTGACTTCCTTAGCCAAGCGCTGATGAGTCAAGTGGGTCTCAGAGGCGCTGGGGCTCCTGGAAGGTGCTGGAAGACGCCAAGAGCCTCGTTCAGTCCGTTTCTTTCTTGGCCGCGTCTGAATTTTGCCGCCCGTGCCGGCGCAGTCTCGTGGCAGCTCCTGCTCGTGGCGCACGCCCCAGTGTCCGTGGAAGCGGGGCTGCAGAGGGCAGGGCAGGTGCCAATACGAGGATGACGAGCGTGCGATGGATGCTTCATTGCCGCGCCGATCCGTGGCCGAGGGCGCCGGGCGCTCCCGGCTTGTTTTCACCCGCGCGCTCGCTGCGGCTGGGGCAGGGCTGACTCATCACGTTGGGTACAGGCTGAGCTCCGAGAGCGCTGCTGCTTTGTTTATGCATTGTTTCCATTTTTGACCGGCTTCCTCAAATTGCCCTTACTCACAAAATTAACCAGAAATTATGCCAGCTGATGGCTTTCGTAAGCTACCGAAGTACACCGCTTCCCGTTCGGCTGTACGTGTACATATTTTTGAAAGGAAAAAGGAAGAATATAAAAGGTGTTCTCTGATTTAAAATATAATCCTAATGAGGCCTGGATACTTTGAATTCATCATATTTTTTTCTCTCCTTTTGGTAAATGCGGGGTTTTTTTGCATGCTTTTGCATGCAGAAAGGAGAACCTCATATGAATTTCTCTGTAACTGAGAGCAGTTCGAGTTGGATTTAGATTAGAGGAGGCAAGCCTTTCGCTTTATTAACTCTTCTGACGTCATAAAGTTATAACAGCTGCGCCTTAGGTGTTGAAACCTTTGTTTTGCTTCTCCTTTTTCCCGCAGGACATTTCTTCTGGTGGGAGCTCCGAAAGCAAACACTACCCAGCACAACATCGTAGAAGGAGGGCAGGTGCTCAAATGTAGCTGGAACTCAAACAGGAACTGCCAGCCCATTGTATTTGATTCCACAGGTAAGTGTAAGAGTGTCTCTGCTCTAACACTGCCCTGGGGAAGCAGAAAGGATTCAGGTCCCTGTGGGATTTGTTCATGGTCAGTGTGAATGCAGCTGTTTTTGGACTGGCAACTAGTCAAGGCTTGCTTGTGCTTTCCTTTTCCTCTTCTCTCTTTTAGAATTTTCTTGTCCCTGGTATGTGCTGAAAGCCTGAGTGAGAAACATTATTCTCCTTGTGTTTTAACCTATTTATATTTCTCCTTGGTACTTTCCAGCAATCCTAAAACATTTGGCAACCTAATTCCCAATGAACCCTGAGGGTTTTTTTTCCTCTTAAGAACGTGTCATATGAGGAAAGATACTTTTCAATATCAGCAAAGCTGATACGCTACAGTGGTATAGGCAGAAAAACCCAGAAGTTTCATCTGAAACCAGGAATAAAACTAAAAACTGTGGAAAAAATGCCTTTTAATTTTTTTTTTCTATGATAGCAGCGCTCAGGTGCCTCAGGTCACAGACATTCCTTACCCATTTCTGTAGCACTGAAGAGCCGAGCAGCAGTGTGGACATGAAATATTTCAGTCACTCTTCATGCTCTGGTGCACACAGTGATTTCCACAGGCTGTGGCAGGTCATGAGAATGCTCTGCATGTGCTTTTCTGCTCCAGCCACTCAGAGCTGAATCCTGTTTTCCACAGCATGTTTCAGAGCAGCGGAAAAACCTTCCCATGTCATGGCAGGGGATTAGCAAGACCCATGTGGTAGGGCAGAGGAAACACCTGTGCCTTGAAGGTCTGGTTGGTTGTAATTCATTCTTGCCTCTTGCCAGTATTTTGACTTGGCAGCCCAAAAGCTGTGAGATTGATGCAGCCTTTTAAAATCATGTGCAAGGAGAGGGCTTTCTTCCAGTTCTTCCAATTCCATTGTCACAAAACGTTGCTGGTGTTCAGACTTCTGAAATCTCCCTATCTTTTTGTGAAAACCACTATGTCACCAGCAGTTCCACTGCAAAAACAAAAATAAAAAGTATGTAATGGCACCTACAAACTCGGAGTCAATATCATTGCTTCACTTATTTATCATTCTCTTATTTCATTCTGTAGGAGCCTATCTGCCGGATTGCTAAAAATCTCTAATAATCTGCAAAGTCTGACATTTTTGTTTGCATCAGTGTCAAGACAGCAAAACCAGATTATAACTATCTTCTTTTTGTTGTTGCTCTCTGGGCTTATTATTTGCTAGAATACAAGTGTCCTTTTTGTAAGTTTGGGTACTTTTAAGAAAGAATCTCGATGTCCCTAGTTAACAATCTTCATTAATATCACAGCCAAAAAACTTCTGGTGGGGAAAGATGAGCCACACGTGTAGGTTCCAGACACATCTTCTAATGGGAATTACAGTGCATTTTTGAGTTTATGCTGTGAACATTTGCAGTAGGCTTTTCCATGTGCCAGGTAAGGTTGATAAAGGCCACACTGGATGTCTGTGCTTAAGGTAGGTGCTCCTGGGCAAACAGACAGCGTTTAGCTCATCATTTGCTTTTAAGGAACAGGCATGCTAATTGCTTGAAATTTAACAGTAAAAGTAGCGGGTCATAATGGCTTAAGAGGATTTCTTTCCGGCACGCCTTAACTCACTCCAGCTTTGAGGCAGTGAATGGGGGAATAATGCATTTGTCAGTTATTCTCCTGGTGAAAAGGGGCATTGTATTTCAGCTTGATAAAATAATAAACGCCCTGAGACAGAGAAGAAAATGTCTTTTTCTTTGTGCATAGCGCAATGCTCGATTCCCTGTGTTCTGGTGACAAAGGCGCTGCCAATACTGTAAGCCCCTGCTCCTGCCTCCTTAGGGAACAGGGCTTAGGGAGCACTCGTGATCCTCTTTGGGGAAACAGGATGTGGAAGGTCTGACCACTAACTTGTGGTGCTGATGCAAAGGTGCTTTTTGTAGATGACTCAATGCAGCCTCTGCAGGAATCCAGGCTCGTCCATCGCTGCTTATCCCTTGTGCAATACCATTTGTAACTCCAGTGGTATTGCTTAGCCCTGCGATACAAGGCAGAGTTTTTTACTCCCTCCCAGATTTACTGGGAAAAACAGGTTCTGCATCATTACTTAGATGTGTTTCTTCAGGGTTGTTTTCTAATTGCTTACAGCCAGTGAGAAATCTGAACCTGGGAAAATAATGAGAATGCTTGTGGCTTTCCCCTCTTTGCCTGTCGATGCCAAACTCTGTATGTGGAGCTGGATGTCCCGTAATTAGTAGGAGTCATGACCCTGCTCCTGCTCCTGCTCCTGCTCCCTTCTGCCAGGTAGCACAGCTGGAAGAGCCAGAGCAGGCCAAGCAGTGAGTGAGGGCAGGGCAGAGGCCATGTTCCTGTGCTGGGAACGTGGCAAGGGAATGGAGGAAAGAGCAAGCCTTGTTCCGACTGCGTGGAGTTGTGTTTGTCCTTGTGTCTTGTATCACTAATAAGTATGAGACTAGGGTTTTACAGAGGTCCAGCAAGGTTTTTTTCCTCTGTGTGTTGTTCTATTGCTATTCACACACACACAGAATCACTGGGTTGGAAGAGACCTCCAAGATCATCGAGTCCAACCCAGCCCTGACACCTCAACTGAATTAATTAGAACCATTTCTTCTTAAATTCCTTGGTTTTTATTTAAATTTTTTGGTGGCTTTATGGGTCCATTTCTCTTCCCCTTCTGTACCAAGGCCATGCTGAGCTCACTGGCTGGGCAGGGTTTTTATTTTCTAGCTCTTGCTTTTGGCTTTAACACCGTATTTGCACAGCAGTGTGGTCATTTGTGTGATCAAATACCACAGCTGCTCCAGAGCCCAGGAGGGAAGGTGCCAGCTGCTGGAGGATAATCTTTGGAAGAGTTGATCCAGCCCTGATGTTGCAGCAGTACTGCTTGCTTACTTGCTCTTACCCTCACCCCAGCTGCCCTGGAGGAAAGCGATAAGTCATTAAGCTGATATTTCCTGTACTACAGAATTTACTACTTTGTTTATTCCTTCCTATGGGTGACCACTCAGCTCTGCCAGGATGAGAGCTGTGCAGTAGGAGTCCATTTGTGTGCAGTGTCATTTATGTAGCTCTCATGCTGAAGTTACATGTATTTCCCTCTTTCTCGTGCCCTTCCTGTCAGCCTGTAACATAAAAACCAAAATCAAACAAAAGCAGTAATTACAGTTTTTAAACTTCTGGCTAAAAAAGCAATGTTCTTTCACAGCATATTTTCTCATTTGAAACAGAAATATATCTCATGGAATCACAGAATGGTTTGGGTTGAAAGGGACCTTAAAGATGATCTAGTTCCCACCCCCTGCCAGAATTTGTGAGAGGGAATCTCCCCTTGTCCTGGATCTCTCAGCACAGTGGTTGCACTCACTAAAAATACGCAGGGGAATGTTCTGTCCGTGCGTGTCTGTGTGTTTCTGTGCACGTTATACTAATTGCTTTTGACATTCTGGTATATATGGTGGCTTTGGAAGGCAAAATGTTTATTTGGCACATTAACACTTCCCAAATGTAAAGATGTTTCGCTGTGGGGCTTCTCAGCCTTTTAGCAGTGACATCAGTTGGCTTTGATTTAACACAGTTATGACTGTGTGAAAGTGGCATAACAGATGTGTGTGGTAGAATCTGCCCTGAAGTTCAGGGGTGCACATGGCTGTGCTGCATGTCACAGAGCTAGAAACTGAATGCTTTTTTTAAAAAAAGGCTTTCTAATGTCATCAGGCAAGTGTTTCAGGCTGGTTTCTGTTCTTAGGAGCACATACAGGTGGTAGGTGAAGAAGGACCAGAGCAAGCTTCCTCACCTGCACACCTCTGTTGGTTCTATTGCAAAACTGAAACATGAAGCAGTGCTGCTGTCGCTTTAACAGCTTATCCTGCAAATCTACATAGAAACAGGTCTGATTTAAGCACTTTTTAAACTCTATTCCTGTTTACCTTGTTAACTCAGCAGTGAGCATGCCTCTGTCACAAAACTAAAATTTCTGGTACTGGTTTTCTTCTGTATCTTGACTTCCTTCTACAAGTGACAAAGCATTACCACGATTTCAATTCAACTGTGACGTAAAATACTTGGAATTTTTCCCCTCTGTCCCAGTTAACTTTCAGAATGTGTAGGAGGCCCTGTTTTTTCAGGACAAGCACTGAAGGGAAACTTATATTCTCAGGATAGCATTTTCTTCAAAATTTTCATAAGCACAAGCAGTGCTAATAAATCATTTCCTTTGCAAGGTGTTTTACATTGCACAGTCAGATTAACAAAAATCGCAGGTTGTAGCTCAAGGTAAATATTTCTCTTTATTCATTCTTGTCTGTTCTCCACACTGGATAATTTTGTGATAGAAAAAATAGTGTTTTTTGGTTTTTTTTTTTAATCCCTAGAAATAGGGATTTTTTTTAAAATCTGCTTTTACACCTGGCTGAGCCATTTCTACCAGACTGACCAGAGACATGGTTCCCCTCTTAAAAAGCTTAACTCTTGGCTTTTTCTGCCAGCTGCTTAGCAGCTTTTTCCAGGAAAACATATTTCTTGTGGGTAAACCATGAAGGGAATGCAGCCCATTTTCTGTTTCTGATCAGTTCTGAAACCAAGATCCAAACCCATTTGTTTTGAAGATGTATCAGTCTCCCTCTTCTTTTTTTTCATCTCCACAGCCTTCACAGACTGGCACAGCAAATTTTTTTTGTAGACAGTACCAGATATTGCCAGCAGTGTTTCCATAGTCTTCCTCAGGAAACAGATTCTTGAAAAGTTAAAGGTTATTCCACAAGTTAAATTTGTTTTGTGTACAAAATGAAACTTTTTTTTTTTTTTTTTTCCTGTACAAGAGGAGGATCAAAAGTTCACTGTGCCAGACAACAAAACCAGTGAGCAGAGGGGTGGCCAAATGTGCTTTTTAGGAAAATCAATACATCATCTTTATATTTTTACTTATGTGTTTTACAATTAGGCATGCATGGAATGGCGGGGTTGATTGCTAATCACTTAGCTAATTGTCTGATGTCTAGATAAGTACCTCCATTATTTGCCCCTGTAATTTTAGACGATCATTCTGAGTTTTCATTTCAACAAACAAAAAATTATTCAGAGACCCATGTAACCAGTTGGAGTTAATCAGGCTATACACGTGGCAAATTAATATAAATCAAAAGTTTCCTGTGTGCTTGCTTTCCAAAAAGAAACAGTCTTCATAATGATATACATACATACGTACATACATACATACATACAAATAAATAAATAAATAAATAAATAAATAAATAAATAAATGGGGTCCTAGCTCATCATCAGCCAGGAACAATGGGAAGTAGGTTGGTAGAAATAGCATTTCCTAAAGTGTCTATGGCTTTTCAGAAAAGTTTAACCAAATTATTTTATTACCTGATGCTTTTTTAAAGAAAACTTTAATTGAAAAATGTACCTGCTGCAGTATGAGATGCTTGAAACTGTGGCTCTTTATGTCAGCACCAGAAAGTGCAGTCCTGAGACTGCCTCAAGAGCTGCTGCCTTTAGAATCATCTGATGAAATGCAGACAGTTCTATGAACTATTACAAGGAAAATACACTCATAAAAAGAATTTGAACCTCTATGCTAATGAATTGCAGATTTCTTGAGCAGATTTTGTGTTTAGCCCAGGAAGATTTGCTTGTTCAGACGATGGGTTGTTTTGCTTTTCTGAGACCTGTGGTAAACCAGGGATGCATGGCTGCGTGGTCATTCCTTCTTTTGGGAAAAGCTTTCCCTACTGCTTTCATTCTCTGTAGCAGATCTCAAAATTCAAGACTGGGGAGACTTAAAGAAGCTGTCGAATACTAGAAGCTAGGAGCATCTCAGATGTTTTCAGCTCAGTGTGGTGTGTTTTCACTGCTGTAAGGAAAGAATTCAGCGCGGCCTCTGCCTGGAGAAAGTTTTATCACTGGCAGCTGTACCATCCTTCCTCTTCCCCCTTCCCACGTTTTCATGCAACAATGTGATTTTAGAGAAACTCTTTGTTCTTCAATGCTTTTTGATACAATTCTTTGGAGACTGGATATTTTGTTTTCTGCTAAAGGAGGAGAGGGAGACTTTGGCCGAGGAAATACCCTTGTAAAGAGCTCTCCCGATTCCTCCTTACGTTTGCAGATTTGTTTTCCTCTGTCCCCCAAGTGGGTGATTCTAGACAATAGGAGGCTTTGTTTGGAAGCCTAAGCCACCAGTTCGGCATGGCTGGATCTATCTGTGACCTATTTAGCCTGAAGTGGGTATTTTAAGTGCCTCGGGCAGCTTTGAGCTGTAGCATTGCACCGGGTAAGATCTGCTGCTGATGATGATGACGGAGCTATGGCTGGAGCGGTGCCGTGAGCTTACATTTCCCTTCCGGAGATTTTGATCATTTGTGCAAAACAGTCAACTGTTCACAGCATTTCCACTTACAGAATAAGGAAGTGTGGGATAGGTCGGTGTCCTTTGAAAATAGCTTGCTTTAGCAAAGCACCGCTTTATTTTCGGCCGATTGCTTTATCGGTATCACCATGGAATCCACAGGGGAATTTCAATCTCAAAGGCCACCGACTCAGTCAGCAATCAAGCAATAAATCTCGCGAAGACCATTCGCTGGTGGGGAGCGGGGCTGATTGACTTTTATCTGGCCCAGCCTGCCGTTCCCCGGTCCCGCTGCGGTGTGCTCGCTGTCCTGGCGCTCCCGCCCGGCGGCTGCGGCGTGCCTCGGGAGCGGGGCGCCGCTGCCGCCCCCTCGGCCTTGTTCGAGCCCACGGCGGAGAGCTGCCCGGCCTTGTCTGCTTAGGCAGAGTCCGGCATGGACGCTGCTGGCTCCGTGTGGGTGTGCCTGGATCGCAGGGCCGGGACGAGCTGGGGAAAAAAGAGAAAAAAAAAAAAAAAAAAAAAAAAAAGGCGGCTTACTTATATTAGGCCATGGAAAAGATGCTTTTGTTCCAGCACTGCCCGGGGAAAAACGCAGGATTCATACCTCAGGGAAGGGGAGAAGGGGAGTAGTGGGGAGGGAGATCTCTATTCCCTTCTCCCTGAGTCACTGCAAAACTACTGTTGCTAAACCAAGGCTGCTAAAGCATCGGCTGCCTCCCAGCGTGGGAGTTTCAAGTGAAGATAAGCTTGTGTTCACTTGCTCCTGCTGCGTCAACTGTGGTTGAAATCGCTCCGATTTTGGTTGTAATGATAGATGAAAGATACTTTACGCTGCACAGAGTCCTCCTATTATGAAAAGAGGGTTATTGCATATTTTATAGGTTTGTCTTTCTTTTGGCTGGCTGCATAGTTTCCTTTTACCTAGCGGGGCAACTTCGTTTACTTTGAATCGGCATAGTTACAAAGAGGTTTATTTTAACGAGAGGTCTGGGAATTGGGTGGCTATTTAGGTTTTGCAACTTCTTAAGTGCTCTTAGTATGGATGGTGACACTGAACCAGGTTTCACCAGTTCAGTGCCTCTTTGACTCAGGATCATCTCGGGGTAAATGTTTCATTTCAGTTTGCTCATTACCATAAAAACAGGCGGGCTGCAAGTTACAACTGGATCCGCTTACTGAAGGGCAGGACTTTCCTAGTAACCCCTTTGTTCCTGTAACTGATAACATTTACCTTGGGAAAAGAAGGTGCCAGCTATCCAAAGGTGACGGTTAAATCCATCGCTGAAAAAAAAAACCAAAACCTTTTCATCTTTTTATTATATTTGGAAGATGGATTTCTTTTCCTTTTCTGCAATTTCTACCCAGCAACTCTCCACGTTAATTTTCATTTATGAATTCAAATCCTATGGAATGTAGTAAGGAGACGGTGTTCCATTGGTACACCAGCAACACACCATTTTAAAATTATTTTTAAATTCATTTTAATTCATCCCTCCACCTGGAAAGCATCTTGTGAGACAGCACTGTTGACTTGATGTCTCAGCCCTTTTTCCCTATTGAAAGAGTCATGTAAAATCAACATGTGATGCGTGCTACAATCAGAAGCAGCAAAGGAAAGACCAGGGCATAATCTGCCTTTACAGATGGGAAATAATACCCCATGGTCATATGACATAATCCTGGAATTAATGACCCATCAAGTACAAGTCCCTGTAGCAGTTTCACTTTAGTCTGACAGATAGCATTGTATAAAAACTCTGAATGTTTTCTTGTATAAATCTAGTCAGAATGTAGTTTGTCCTGCCAGGATATATTTGTTTGAATGTGTTTTTAAAAGCTTTTTCAAGGCAAGGTTGGATGGAGCTCTGAGCAACCCAAGCTAGTGGAAGGTGGCCCTGCCCGTGGCAGAGAGGTTGGAATGAGATGACCTTCAAGGTCCCAAACCATTCTGTGATTAAAATGTACATCATTGGCTTAAAGACATGTGTTGTGTATTTTGGGGGTGAAATTTTAGAAATACAAGAAAAGGCTGTAAGAAACAGAATAAGGCTACGAGAACCCTTATAGTATTAAGGCTGATTATAATACATCAAAGCATTGGTCTGGATTTACAAATCCCTGGATGTTTAAATCTTACCTGTAATATAGTTTTGTTCATTTAAGGTAGGTACTGGTTTTTAAAGAGTATGGGAGAAGGCTTGTTTTTAAAAAATATATACATAAAAACTATTGCTAAAAACTGTACAAAGATAAAATAATAATCAAGTCAGGCTCTTTGTAATAAAACACAGAAATGCTGAAGTCGGTCCTGTACCTTCCCATGACACATCTACTTTATGGTATAGCTCAACATTTAACTGTGGTTAAAGCTGCTTCAGTGAGGGCTCACATCTAAATGTTCTAATGTTTGTTTTTCCCACTCACAAAGAAATACTCAAATGGTTTCTTGTTTAAAGCGAGGGGATTTTTGTGGAATGGGTGTTTTTCCAGATCTCATCATAAAATTAGTTTCTCTTTGGATCTGAGAGCAAAGCTTATAATCTATTTGCACAGTTTTTCCTGGGGAGATTTTTGAGTGAGTATAGGTAAAAAAAGGTTACTTTTCTTCCGTAATGGAGATTTAACATCAGATTTGGCCTGTATCAATTTTTTACCTCAGACATCTGTCAGTGTTCCCAATGTACATACTTTCTACTTGATCTAGCTCTTCTTTCCTTATGCACTTTCCAGTGTTGCAGCCCTTTTCAAGCTGCACTCAAGGCCCTCTAAGATCCCCTCACTTAGCTTTACAGAACCTAAAGAAGCCTTGAGTGCAGGAGAAACTCAATCTTAGGCATCTTAGCCTTGTAGCACATCTTGGTTTGTTATGTGTGTCTGCTCTTGACACGGGCCAATATGACTGAGATGTTTGCAATATGCTTCTACAATTGCAGTGTGCTATAAATAAATAAAATCCATTTTGCCAAATTGCATAATGGAACACATTTTTCCGTGGGGTGGTGGGGTTTTGTAAGAATTCTTCATTTGTTGTTCAGGCCTTCAGAAATTATGATGCTGGCTTCTGAAGTCATGACATCTGGCACATAAACTACATTTGGCACATAATTATCTTTGTGGTCATGTTTGTTTGCTTTCCGGTTTGGAGATTTGGGGGTTTTATGTGCCAGCTTCTGGTTGTATCTGAAAGCATGGAGATTTCTAATATTATCCTCAATTTAGAGCTGAATCAGGGCTTTTTAATACTGTAGAAAAATATTTCTGTCTCTTAAACACTAAGGGAGATGCTGTCCTGGACACTGATCCTCCTTGGCAGCTGAAGAGTGCACAGGGAAAAGGTGGAGAGGAGCTGTTTTGGCAGCCTGTGCTGCTTGTTCTGCTAGCTCCCTTCTTCTCCAGTGCAGTCAACTCATGGGCAGGTGGCACCAGTAACCAGTACTTGGCTTGCTTTTTATTGTACTTTTTATCCTTGTTATTCAGCCTGGACTTGAAGGAGCTAATTTCCTTAACAGCTGAGATCAAATCAGGTTGTTGGTAATGCAGAACGGCTGCTTACTCCCTATTGCAACACAGCCTTCCCTTCTAATTCCTGTCTGTTGTTTTAAACTTAAATGGGAGGTTTGCATCCTAGACACCTTTATGGGACCTAGGAGAATCCCACTCTGCTTTACACTATGGAACTGCTACACCAGCTTTCATTTTTGCCATACATACGTAGTGTTGTGTATGTATCCAACAGAAAAGTATAAAATGCCACTCTGCAGCTCTTCCCAAATTTTACATTGTTTAAAGCTGTGTTTGGCAAGTAGAGCTGAGACATTTCTTTGTATTCAAGAGTAGCTGGGCAAGCGGAGGGCAGAAGCCAAATCTGTCTTTCCAGGCTACATAACCCTGGGTGTGGTTAAAAGACGAATTAACCACTTTTAAATCCCTGTTGGTGCCAAAAAGGATATCGTTCCAGCTTTGTGTTGCTGCCTTCTCCCCAGCAGGTTAGCACTGCTCCCTTCTCCATGCAGCCAGCTGGGCTGGAACCTCATCCTGCTGAATACTTTTTTAGGAGGGCTTATTCTTAGGTGGTTTATGTTGTGGCCGTGGACCAGGAATGCCAAGAGAGACGTGGGCAGCAGGAATGAACACGTGGACAGGAGCAAATGGGAATTGCTGCCCCTTTGGGTGGCAGCTTCATCTGAAACTAACAGTCATTCCTTTGAGCAAAACTATCTGTGGATGGATTTTCCTAGTTAAAGGCGAGGAACAGAAAAAATGGTGCTAAAACAGGGATTTTTGTGTGTGCCGAAGATAGTTCCCTATTTGGAAAACATCTCGGTCTGGTTTTGTTTTTCTGTAGCATTAAAAGGTGACATGCGGGTCTCCAAGGCACATTTTAGCCTGTGCAAGGATGAGGGTGTAAAAGTTCAATGTACACAAATCTGTGCAGATCATCAGGCCCTCCAAGCCCTTAGCACCAGTCTGGTGACAGAGGGAGGTGGGGGTTTAGTCACCCCTGATGACATTAGCAAAAACCACAATAGTTCTCTGTGTTGCGATGTACTTGGCATTGGTTTCCGTATAGTTCTAACCTGAGAGCAAAAATAGTCCAGATTCTTGCTTGTTTTGGCTGACTCAGCAGATTAAAATCTCTTTTGTCTTTTTCTTGGGACTTTCCTAAAGGAAGCAACACAGTCTCTGCAGACAGAGCATTCTTTACAAGGTGAAAAGCAAGCAAGGGAGTTTTGGTTGAAGTTGCCGCAGTCTCTGATTCATAGCAGGGCTGGGTTTGGGGACCCCCCCCCAGCGCTCTGGAAGTGATGTGTGGCTGGTTGCCTCATCAATTCCTGTAGTTTTAGACTCTATAAACTAACCATTTAGGGAACTTTTAGAAAAAGCATGTTTTTCAAAGTGTTACATCGATTTTCTCATCACGCTGGCAAAGTTTCCTTCATTTTGCCAATGAAAGTACACAAGAAACACCAAATAATTCTGTGACTTTTCACATTCACACCTGCAGAAATACCACTCGTTTCTACCAGCCAGCATCAGGGAACAGACCCCAGTGCAAAATGCTCAGTCTTCAACTCACTCAGTCTTTAACTCGCTCTCTATCCCCACATCTTTTAAGTTTGCAAATCACCTGCTTTGTGCGTTGCATCGACACTCAGAATAGAGACGTTACCACTTGGTAGAATCTCATTCCTTCCTTGGAAGCATCTCATTCCTGATTCTGGCCAAAGCTCACATGATTTAATCGAGGCAATATTTCTTCTCGAAGCATTAGTCCTAACGGGCTTTGGCTCTGGTTCTTGAGCAGTGCTGTAATCCGCTTGGAAGTCAAATATCTCAACTATGAGGTATTTACTGTGTGCCTGTCAAACATGCTGCAAACTCTGAGCTCTTAAAACTATTCAGAATTGTACCAATGCTCTGTGTGCAAAAATAGCTGCTTTGGGCCCTTGATATATATATAAAAAATATTAATAAATCCTTTTCAAAGCCTGTTTCCATCAAAGGGTGATACTCTCCAATGTTGCTGTTTCTGGTTTTCTCAGTATGCTTCAAAACCAATGGCTTAGTGGTTGATTTGTTTGTTGGTTGTTGTTTTTTTGGTTTTTTTGTTTTGTTTTGTTTTTTTCAGTTTTACTGTACAGGTTCTTGTGAAATTATGCTTCCTTTTTCTTTTCTTTGTAGGTAACAGAGACTTTGCTCCTGGTGATCCGCTGGAATTTAAGTCTCATCAGTGGTTTGGAGCCTCTGTGAGATCCCAAAATGATAAAATTCTGGTAGGTTCTTTGATGCCCTTCAGGTGCATCAGTACTGAGATATTGCAGTGGAAGAAAACACAAAGAGATCCAGATAACTTAGAATTTAATCAAAATCCCAGTAATCAGCATGAATTGTCTTTTCTTCAGAATTTCTTAGCTAGGCCTTGCTTAACTCTTTGTAAACAAAGGTAGGAGCATTTTTTTCTAGTTTTAAGGAAAGTAGTAAAAATTACTTTGATGAAGTTAGAATGTGTTATAAATTCTTGATAAACACTTCACAGGTGTTGCTTTAAGAAAGTAATATTTCTAGAATTCTCAATATAAATTAACTTCTTTATAAAATATGAGCTGATGGTGATTCTGCCCCACTGCTGATAGTATAAGTCTCCTCTAACAACACGAGATACATCTGCCAGGTTTTTTCATTGCTTTTCTGTAGAAAATTCCAATTTCATTGTATTATTTGATACCCCACCAGCATTTTGAGGAGGAGTTTGTTTCCTCACTGCTGTGTGTTCTTCCCTAGGCCTGTGCTCCACTTTACCACTGGAGAACTGAAACAAAACAAGAGAGAGAGCCTGTAGGAACTTGTTACCTGCTTGCTGGGTCAAAATTTGTGGAGTATGCTCCCTGCAGGTCAAGTAAGTATAGGGCTCTTACGCTGCTCTTCTCTTTGGAATTCATCTTGTGTCACATTTTGTGTACATTTCGCAGCAGGTTTTACAGCTATTTCTCCCTTCCATGTACAGCAATTAGAACAAAACTTAAAAGCTTCAGATATTGCAGTGATATCCGGACTTCTGAATTCTCCTCCAGCTGAGGTTCATGATGCAAACCTTGTTTTCTCTACTGTAAGCCAGAGGAAAATCTTAGGTCCGAGTATCATTGGACCTGAGGACTTCTGTTGTTGAAGGGACCAATTCAGTAGTAATCACTCCACCAAAATTATGTAGCAAGCGCTTTTTCAAAGACCAGCTCTCGAGTTTTTGTGAATCTCAAGTATTTTATCATTATTCAAGGACATTAAAGGTGCAAGTTCATTTTAGAAGACAAGGTTTTGCAGAAATAGGTTCTGATGTCCCTGTGCGCGTACACTTGTGGTGATGCATTGTTTAAATTATATTAACTGTTGAACATTTGGAGTCTGATTTTTCAAATGCTTCACATTGATTTCCTCTAGTTGGGCTGATAGATTATTCAGAGGTTTATAACCTAAAACTTGAATGTTGAAGTTAGGATTGATTTTTTATTTGCTGAAAATCATTTGTTGTGAACAGCAGGAATAAAATCCAGCCTGGTCCAGCATAACAAGAAGTTAAATAAGTAAATATTAAACCAAACCATGCTAGTTAAGCAGTCTCACTTTCAGATAAGGAGCTCTCAGCATTTCTGCTCTAAAGCAGTATAATCCTAAAATTGATTCATCCATAACAATTCTTGCTGGGATGAGCCTCAGTATGGAGGTATTTTTTCAGCCAGGTACGCTCTTCTTGTCTTAAGCCAATTCAGCTTTCTTTTCCATACCAAAGGAAAAACTTATCCCCTCTTTTCCAGATATCTGATTTCCTGTTCAGAAGATGCAAATATATTGTCCCTGAGACTTTTGAAGATTAAATACAAAGGAATATGGATTGCTGTTTGCTTTGACTGTGCTAGGCTAGAACATGTGCTGATGTTCCATGTCTACTAGGCCAGCCCTAAAGTTGTTACAGCATTTGGCTGGGAGCTGTTGATAAAGAGAAAATACTGATTAAGGAGAAAAGTGTTCCAAGGTTCAAGTTTAGGAGTGGAAGTTTACTTAGGAAGATGGATTGAAAAGTATCTGCAGAAGCAACTGATTGAGTACTGATAATACTTTATTTCTTTTTCTCCTCTTTCTTTTCTTTCCTTTTTTTCTTTGGTAGCAACTATCGATGCAGATGGACAGGGATTTTGTCAAGGTGGATTTAGCATTGACTTTACAAAGGTATGTGATTTTTTTTGCCATTTCTGAGGGTCGGCAGACAGCTGCAAGTTGGCAAACACTCCTGATACAGAGCACTTAGAAGCACAGCTATTACGAAACCAAATGTTACTGTTCCTGGCTGGGAGCGAACCCACAACCAAACAGAATTTATAAATAAAACAAAAAATAGCTTGAAACCACTCAAAGATCTTTTATAAACCTGTTTCTCGCTACATCTTCACAGCAGCACACTTTCACCTCTTGTAGGAACCATGTCCTGAACAAATAATCTGCTCTCCCAGCTTCCTGCCATACCCTTCTGCTGCAGCTGGTCCTCAAGTGAATTCAGCTGTAACAATCAGGATTTTTGAGACATGGGATTGGTGCATGGCTAGTGTTACTTCTTGAGGAATAACATCTCAGGGAACTGGTAAACAAAGTGCTTGTGAATCAGGTTTGATTTTCTCCTCAGCTAGCAGAAGTACAGGGGCTTTTTACTGACTTATGTTTCTTCTACTTCTGTATTCTTCCTGTCTGTTCTAGTTGGGTTTTGGTTGTTTGGTTTTGTTTTTTTTTTCAAATTCACAATTACTTTTGAAATCCAAGCACAGTAAAACTGTGCACAGATCTGAGAACGTGCTATGGTGTTTTATATTGTACAGTGAAATTGTCAAGCAGAGTCAGGACCCGTTTGTGATGTGGCTCATTTTTGGGGTTCTCACATCTCAGGATGAGGTCATGTCCCGTCACTCATTGCCCAAGGCCACTCTTGGTTTTCCCCCAGGGGAAACTGCCAAGTGCAGGATAGGACTGTGAGTGTTTGGGTTATTTTGCACACACCCTCAGGGTCACTGGGCAGATTCCAGGCCTGGTTAAAACCAACTTTGGGCTCTAATCCAAAACCTTAGAGGGGGCAAGCCAGGGTGTACCTCCAAATGTCTGACCTAGATTTTTCTGAGTGGTGAATATAGGAGGTTTTAGGATTAAAACCTGAATAAGTGGCTTAATTATGCAGCAAGGCCTGTGGCCTAATTCAGTACTTACAGAGCAAATTCCCAACCCTGGGGTAGCTGATGTGGTTAAAGTTTCATAAAATGGTTTGTGAGTTGCCGTTGTGCCATGAAATATGGAGTGAGGGAATTACATCACAGTTATTCTGAATTAAGCTTTTCTAATGATAAGTTACAGAAAATGGCAGAGGCAGAAGATGACACTATTTTGTGTACTGACCTAAAAGCCTCATGTAACACTCTCAAAGTTTTCTCCTAATTGTATTCCTGTTGCCATACATTTATGGGAGAAGAAGGGTCTGTTACAATAAAAACAGAATTCTGCCTAGAATTCTAAATGGGTGAAATAGTCACTGAAGATTTTTGGTTAGCATTTTACAAGATGCATTTCTTATTAATCACTCCTTCAAAAAGGAAAATATGTGGTGGTCAGCAGAGCTACAGTGATGTACGTGCTTGGGATTTCTTCCCACAAACATAGGACGTGTTGTCTGGCTTTAGATGTGCTTCATGTGTTTTTCATTTTTCTGTCTTCCTTTTTTTACTCCCTTCCAAGGGAGACAGGGTGCTGCTTGGAGGACCTGGAAGTTTTTACTGGCAAGGTGAGATATATCATTTAAGTCACAAAGAAGTCGACCTTTATGGTTTTTCTTTTTATCCCCTTAGTCCTTTTGATCCACACTCTTCCAGCTGCTGTCAGAGTCTTCATCAGTATGAAAACTGACAGAAATGTTCCTTTGTCCTTAAGGATATCTCCTGAATAATCAGGGCAACCACAGATAAAGATTGTAGTGCTAATAGTATAGATGGATGTCCTTTGTGTTTTAAATAATTCCATGATCATTAGAAAGGCATTTTCCCTGGAACGTGGGATTTGTTTTCATCAGCAGGATAAGTCTCCTTTAGCATATTTTGTTTCACTATCTACACGTTTTTGAATTTGACACACATACAAAGTGTGCATTTTCAGTGAGAAATATCCCCTCTAAAGAGAATTTCATTGTTTTCCTCGGAGGACAAAGATGTTTTGCATTTGTATGACTTGGTTTGTGTTGTGGGGCACATTTTACCTCTGCCTGGAATTACCCCCATACTTTGCTCATGTGGGATTCAGCTGGTGGTTTTTTGCAGGAGTATTCAGCCTTTAACTGCAGCCCTCTGTTCGAAGGAGGGTGCTGCTGTAATCAGGACACAGCTGCCAAACTCTGCTGCCTGCTTTTTAATGTAACTTCTAACACTTATTAATAGATTTTCTGTATCATGCCAGACTGCATGTAGGTGCAGCAGCACAGGAGGCCTGTTCCAGTCCTCTGTTTTAAATTCTGAACAAAATTGAATGATTGAAGCTAAACTGCAGATACAATATCATATAAATTAGTTTCCTGTATTCATTTCATTGCTTTTTGGCAAAAGTGACACCTCATCTGCCAAAACAACTTTATCCTCTTCCACTACAACCAAAAAAGCCCACTTGGCTCTGAACAGAAAACTTCTGAAAACGAGATTTTTCATCCTAAAATCATTTTATTCCACATCCTGAGATACTGGAGGAGGAGTTTTCACTTCATACACGTATGAATATGTGTATGTGAAGTAAGTGCCATTCTGAATGGGATTTTTTGGTGATTCAAGTTTTCGTTTAAACTCGAAGAAAAGAATGTAATGGAGTCACCACCTAGTGGCTGATGGTGTGAAAATGGAGAACATGGCAGTACACTGTGCTCATCTCATTTTTGTTCGTTTTATTGGCTTCTTGTCTGCCCAAACAGGCTCTTCTGCTGTGGTATTTGAGCAAGGAGCACCCAAAGGGCTCAGTTCTGCACAGCCATTCGCACGTATCTCAGCACTGCCTTTGAAGTCCTCCCTTATCATAGGATTGTCCCCTGTTTTCAGTGAGAACCCTGTGTGTGCCTGGGATTCAATATGTGCACGTTTTTGCTGCAGTAGCATCCATACTTCCACTTGTGTCCTCCCTGGCCCTGCTGCAGTTGGCCCCTCTCCGGCCGGTGCTGTGGAAGAGCCGCTGCTTTCGAGGGCAGCATTCTGTAGAGGAGTCACTTCAGTGAATGAGTTCACAAATTCTCCTGGTGCTTTCTGTCTCTTCAGGCCAGCTTATTTCTGATCGAGTGACAGAGATTGTGGCAAAGTATGACTCCAAAGTCTACAGTACAAAGTATGATGACCAGCTAGCAACCAGACCTGCCAGTGCTGCTTTTGATGACAGCTACTTGGGTACGTGGTGGCAAACGAGAAACCTCCGCCTGGAACACTCCCTGGCACTACTGATGCTTAAATCTAAATCACACAACTAATAATTCAATATCTAACAGATCCTGAGAGAGAGTGACGTTCCTGAAAATGCAGTCATTTACATACGGTGGAATTGTAGTTATTTATTGTAGTTATTTTGCCATAGGCTTGACTCAAAAAGCAGCTGATGACAAAATAAATGGAAATGTTTTCATGATTTTCTTTGCTCTGTGATGCAGGCTGAATATGGGAATGGCAAAGGTATGATTTTTATATATAGAAGTTAGTCACATATGCAGTTGTTATTTAAAAGCAGCTGTTTCAAAATAACATACCAAAGCAAAATAAAAATGTTAAAGAATTATGTTTTGGAAGAAAAACAATGAATAGTGAGAAATCATCTTGCTTCATGTATGTCTAACCAGGCTCAGGAAAAAAGCAAGGACATACCAGGACAATTCCCAGGATGATAATTTTAAAATTTTCATCCTCTGATCTCAAATTCCTGGATGCTGATGAGTTACAGCCACTCATGGGGCTCTTCATAGTCTAAGCTGCTTCGAGGCATTATTTATAGCGGTGCATTTTGAGATGAAGAGAGGAGGGCTGTGCACAGAGACACCTGTGAAAACTGTAAGGAGAGATGCAAGTTTTAATACGGTTTTTAAAGCCTCATCTTGTCTCTGCAGGTTATTCAGTGGCCGTTGGAGACTTCAATGGTGATGGCATCGAAGGTGAGCCCCTTGCTTCAGTAAGAACATCCTGTTAATAGGCTGGGCAGACCTTTCAAGTCACTGGTACAGAGACGCATCAAGCACTAGGAATGAGCTGCTCTGTTCAGCAGTGTCGCTGTGCTTTGGGACCTGACTGTTAACCGTGTCTTGCTTTATGTTTCAGACTTTGTATCAGGAGTCCCACGGGCAGCAAGAACTCTGGGCATGGTAAAGAATTTGAAACATTAAACTTAACAATAAATAAAAAAAGGTGACTATTGCTGGTATGCTGTAATGTGTGTTTCTTCACGTGCAGGTGTCCATTTACAATGGGAAAAACATGTCCTCCATGTACAACTTCACTGGAGAGCAGGTGCGTGGCTTTGCTGAGTGTGGTGGGTGACCAGGAAACCTTTGCTATGTTGAAAGTGTTTAGAGTACTAGATAATAGTCTGTGTATTACTGGCTTGATTGCCAGAGCAAAATTTTATGAAGTTTGAGGGTATTCTAATCTTATTTAAGTAAAGGAAGTGCTGCCTGTTTCGAGAGCTGGATCATGGAAGGGGAAATGGGGAAAGTAACCAGTAGGTTTACTTTCTAATAGAGTACAGAAGAGAAACAAAAAAAAAGGGAAACAAAAAGAAACTGTGGCATATTTTATCATCTCCCTGATGTATTTTGTATACAGACTTTTGTAAACTTGTTTATGTTTGTATCTCTACAACTCAGAGGTTCGGTTTGAATTTTGTTTTCCAGATGGCCGCCTATTTTGGGTATTCGGTGGCTGCCACAGATATCGACGGGGACAAGTAAGTGTCCTCTTCTCTCTCTTCTCACCAATGCCACCCAACTTGTCTCTGGAAAGAAAAAAAATAGCTGTTAATAAAAGGTCTTTCCCACAATCTAGATTTCTGTCTTCGTTGCTGGTTTAACACATCTGCACGACTCTTTTGCTAACACTCCACATTCGTTTTAACATTTGTAGATTTGTTTTTGTATTTGTCTGCATAAATATGTGCGTATATTCACGTGCATAAAGTCCATTAAATTTTTGTGTATTTGTGCCTACTGTGTCAATAAATATTTGCCTTCAGCTGAATTTAGAGATAGTTAACTTTCATCTGAGTGTTGACTTCAGTGCTGAGTTAACAGGTGCTGAAGAGAATGAATTTTCCTGCTGCTGCTGCTGAGGAGCTCTGTCCTTTTCTGGTCCAGTTACACAGATCTGTTTATTGGAGCCCCTCTTTTCATGGATCGAAGTTCAGATGGGAAGCTGCAGGAGGTGGGCCAAGTAACCATCTGCCTCCAGCGAGCCTCGGGAGGGTTTCAGACGGCAAAGCTGAACGGTTTTGAGATCTTCGCGAGATTCGGCAGCTCTATCGCGCCCCTGGGGGATCTGGATCAGGACGGCTTCAACGGTAGGATATGGACCCTTGGTCAGGATCTCCTGCTTGTAGAGGGAAGCCAGGCAGCACAGAGAATGTGGATTCTGCACGCAAACACTCGGCGCCGTAGCCGTGACCGAGCGTGCGACGCTGAGGTCTAGACTCCTTTCGATGCTTGTGTGCTACTCCCAGGAATGCTAACAGGAGTTCCATGGATGCATCGAGCAGAGACTATACCCTTGAAACAACAGCATGGACTGCTTTAGCTCCTACACTGACCACTCACTCAATTGCTGTCTAAGTCATGACCACAGCAGAAACTTCAATAAAACACCTGACTCTCCACTGTGACCTGTTAGGGCACCTTCAATATCATTTTCCCTTTCCATCGTTTAAAGACCGCTTTTCTCTCTAGAAGCACAATGATGAGAGAAAAGAAGGTTTTATTTCAGATTGCTGGTTAAAAATATTCACATAAAAAAGGTTTTCCTGAGAAAAGTGTAGGGTTATATTTTTATTATTATTCAAAATGGAAGAATTTGGTGGAAATCCTGCATAGCAGCCACAGCCAGATGTACAAAGAGCTCGAGTGGAGTAACTGGAAGAGAAGTTTGAGTCTGACATAACTGGAGCTGAGGACTCCCAAACCCCTTGCCCAGGCTTCTTGTTATTTTCTGATAGCAGCAAAGCAATGAAGCAGACAAGAATCATGTAGTGTTGTGATGGAGATTTACAGGAATTCTAGGGAGAACACTTTTTATTGCCCATTAAACTCCAGTGTTGCCTAAAGTGGGAATTTGAGTTCCACCAAAAATCTTCATTTTTTCCATTCTTGCTTGCAAGCTAAGTATTTTCTCTAAGATAAAAAATTACGCTAGATGATTGCTTCAAATTCCCATATAGCTCTAATTTTTTTTTTTTTATGAAGTCATCAATTCATAGTGTAGTTAAAATTGGAAGGGATCTTTTTAGTTGCTAACTGGATGTAGAATCAGTGTGAAGATGCAGTATCACTGCAGCTATTTACAGAAGACATTGGACAGCTGATAGTCAAAATTCCAGTCATTTGATGAGATTTTCCCAAACTTTTTTTGATTCCACCATACCTACATTTGAAATTTTAATCGCTTTGCTGTTACTTAGTCTGTTTGTTTTGGGGTTGTTGCTCTGCCTCATTTTGGGAGTGTTAATTAAAATGCCTTCCATCACAGTATTGTACAAGATAGGAATTTTTACTGTCTTCATGAAGTTTGTAAATAGGAGTCAAAAATACAAAACTGTAAACTTTTGTGTCCTTATTCTTCTCATCAAACTTGCCCAAATTTCAGGAAAAAGGAAGGATAAACATAATTATTCCAAGTAGTGTTTCATGTTTGGTCCTTGAACCCTGGAAATACTGAAATTAGATCATATGTACCCTTCTAAGACTGTTCTTACAGATAGTGTAATTAGCATTTTGTTTCTTACTGTTTATTAATCATTAAGAGTGAGTACTTTTAAACTTAAAAGATAAAATAACTGCTCTAACTGGAGGTTCTCCATAAAGCATGCTGCCAAGCCGTGACTGGGATAGACTGGATTTTAATATTTACCATTGGTTTAGGATGATTTAAATTTTCCAGAATTATTAGCACGTCCCACCCTTTGGAGGAACACGAGCATGTAAATGAAATGGGAAGAGAGTCACACTCAGTTTTGTGGTTTGGCACCCACAGTGACTAACTCTGCTTGTTTTAATAAAAAGCTCAAAAGCGTTCCAAATCCATATGATTTCCCTTCTTCCTCTCCCTGTAAAAGGCTGTGACATGTTCTTGTTAAACATTGATGCTTTCTGGAAAAAAAAAGCATCCAGTAATAACAGAAAGGACAAATAAAAGGAGCAATGAACAAACAGATGTTGCTGAGCATTTTAAAGGCCGGCTGCACTTCCTCCCTGCTGACACGCGTTGAAACTGTAATGTCAGAAATTATTGCTTGTTGCAAGCAGAAATATGTTCTCGTTTGTGTCGGCAGATGTTGATGATTCTTCTTTTGGCTTTCAGATATTGCAGTTGCTGCGCCATACGGTGGAGAGGACAAGAGAGGGCTTGTGTATATCTACAACGGAGGAGCAAGTGGCTTGAATGCCATCCCATCCCAGATCCTGGAAGGGCAGTGGGCCGCTCGCACGATGCCCCCCAGCTTTGGGTACTCGCTGAAAGGAGCCACGGATGTGGACAAAAATGGATATCCAGGTCCTCTGCTGCAAATGACACTTTACAATAACTCAGTAGCAGTCCCACCTCTGAGAAATGGCATATTTCCAAAAGCAAGTTGTAATGTGTAATGTGTCTCCTCTCTTTCTAGACTTGATTGTTGGAGCCTTTGGTGTTGACACAGCTGTTCTGTACAGGTAAGGGTCTCTCTGTGCTTGTTCCTGAGTGAAAGCTCAGTGGAGGTCTGCAGCTCCAAAAGAAAGCAGGATCAGGGAGGTCTGAAATCTGCCACTCCACCCCTGGAGGTGGAAAAATACGATACTGCTTTTTTTACTGAGTAAACCTATCTGCTGTCTAAAATTCATCTTTCTCAATAATACGTAGTTAGGAGAAAACATAAACAAGCTGTCTTCAAGGCTTTCTGGGGGACAGTTTTCTGGATTCCGACACAGCAGCTGCAATCCCAATATTCCAATCCCAGCTTGCTCATTTTGGGAGAATATTTAGTTCTGTGCTATAAGCAGATAGGACTTCCTCTTTACACAGTTGTCCATGTTGTGGCTGATGGAAATGAAAGGGCACAGAAAAGCTTCATCCAGTCAATGGTTATTTGGTTTCCTTGTGGTTTCACTAAATATTGTGTGTTTGTGTGTATTGCACAATTTGATGGGGGGGCATTGTCAAACATGGTGTTGAGTGCTCTTCAAGAGGATGTTTTCTTTGCAGGGCTAGGCCAGTTATTAGAGTAAATGCTGCCCTGGAAGTTAATCCAACCATTCTAAACCCAGAAAACAAAGCCTGTTCACTGGGAGATGTAAAAGTTTCTTGGTAAGCAGAGTATCTGTGTTTTCCTTTGAGGGGAGGGACTTCTTGGGTTTTCATTTTGTAAGCTTCCAATTTTGAAAGGTCTCAGGAAGCCTAGTCAGCTAACTTAAAAAAAAAAAAAAACAAAAAACAAAACAAACATTGGTTTTTCTGAAAGAGCAGACAGTATATAATAAGAACTCTCTGACAGCAGTTGGAGGACCAGCACTGTTTAGTAGCTGCCAGATTGATTCCCAAAACCTGCAGAGACTGCCAGTTGTCCCTGTTGAGCAGAGTAAGGTCTTCCCAGGATGTCAGCACACCACATGGTATTGCAGTGGTTTTACCCACTTTGTACACACTTGGGCAATGGTCTGCTCTGTAAACTGATTTTGGTTCTGGTTCCCAGGCTATTATCCAAACCCACTTTCCCTTCCTACTGCTAACTTGCTTTTCAGGGTCAGTATGATAGCTTTAAATATAAGACCCATTTGATTTCAGAAATAAACATTCCAGTCCACAGGTGAATCAGAAATAAACATTCCAGTCCACAGGTGATTCATCCCTAGATGAATCAAGACTCCAAAGCTTTGCATTGCCTGCAATTCTGTCTACTTAATAATAGATTATAGTTTCTTTTCCATCAGTAGAAAATAGCTTTTGAGAATGAGCTAGAGTCTATAAAAGAGGATACATCTGAACAGAAATAAATAGCGAGGAATTTTAGAAGAAAATGGGAGAAAAAAGCATGTGAAATTAATTTTTTTCCCCTCTCAAACAGCTTCAAAGTAAAGTTCTGCTTAAAAGCGGATGGCAAAGGAAAGCTCCCGAACTCACTCAGTAAGTTCTGCTCATTTGAAAACTGGAAGTCTTGTGTACTGTTTGCAGATGTGAGCACTGCTCATTATCATTTCCATGACAAACAGCTGGGTGCCCTTTGCAGCACACTGCTGCCGCTTGGGTGGCACGTACATCCATGGACTCCTCAGCAGGTTTTTTTGGCTGTAGTAGTGTAGAAGTCATTTGACCATACCTGAGAGTTTAAACATATGTTCAACTGCATGGTTAACTAGTCTTGGAAAGCCCTTTGTGTTTTACAGAATTTATGGTAACTCTCATTTAGGGGAGTTTTAGACAAGAATATTCAAGTATGTGCATTGTTAGGCCTGAGAGATACAGACAAGCCACAGGGGACTTGTCACATCCTGTTGAGATCATGACTTTCTGATTGATATCACTGACTCTCTTCATCAGATTCTCAGGTCAAAATCAGGAAAAGATTGTTTCAAACAAGCTTTTAAATTGTCTCCAAGAGATTCTGTAGTGTGGCAAGCAGCCTGCTGCAATCAGGTTTTGTCTACGGATTGCAAAATCTTTTCCTTATTTTCTGTGGCATGTACAGATGTGGTCTGATCTGGGAAGGCTGATATGAATATCTGTTATGTATTTTAAGTTTCATTATCTATATCAAATATTTCAAGTAATTAGATTAGCAATAGTGTTTAAGAATACAAGTGTTACGTGCAAGATTGCTTTAAATTTTCTAGGGGAAAAAGAATTCTAACTTTAGTTCTTGCAATTCCACAGCAGTTATAAATTATAACTATATCTGTGTTCTTACGTATTTCCAATGTTTAAGGAAAAGGCAGAATCCAATTCAGGACAGCAGCAGTGCTTGAGAATTAATGTAGTGGCAGATTTTATATGGAAAAAACTGGAAGTTTAAGAGGGGCAAGCACTAGGTTTTCATTGTAGCTGAAATCAGTGCTCAGCTCCATTTCTGAGGGCGATCTGCACTGTGCTCAAGGGAATGAAATATCCCTGATCCAAACCCTTTGGCTTGGTCAGATTTCCAGGTGGAGCTGCTGTTGGATAAACTGAAGCAGAAAGGAGCTATAAGGAGAGCTCTCTTCCTCCACAGCAAGCAGCCCAGCCATTCTAAGAACATGACAATTACAAAGGGGGGCAAAATGAACTGCGAGGAACTCGACGCCTTCTTGAGGGTAAGTAGCCAGTAAGGTTTTGGGCAAAGGAGTTTTGGTGCATTGTCTATTATAATTTCATGGTGTTAGGTGTTAAAAAAGAATAAAAATACTAGAGAAACCTCATTTTCAGTGGATGGACCTGAAATTACTAAAGCCATAAGTCTGTCCCGAATTGCTGCTGCTGTCACAGGATGAACGATGAATCTCATTGTGGCCAAGGTCCTGGTCCCTAAATGCATTGGAAATTCAATGCAGAACTTTGTTCTGGACTTCTTGGACAAGTCATCCACGCACTAATTTGGTTATAATTTCCAAGGGACATGAAAGTCAATAAGCAGAGGTTGTCCCATCTACTTTGGAGGCTAAAAATTGAAGAAAAGTATGGACCTGCAACTGACAAGCCAAAATAAGCAAATAGCAGGGGAGATGGAGAAAGTAGAAATACTGAGTTTGCTTTTTCTCAGTCTTTCTGTTTTCATCTCCACAAATGTGAACAGATGCTAGCACAATTAAAAAGATTAAATCAGTAGAAGAAATGTTGTGTGTAAGTTCTCTGCAGCTCAGATTTATCTCTGAGCACTTACAAATCAAACATAAACAATACTTCCCTCCCACTAAAAAAAACCCAAATAAAAATGCTAGCAATCACTAAGGACTCACAAAAGGTAGGCAATACTTTCTCTGACCTGACTTTTGTGAGTGGGTTATATATGGAATTAGACATCTCAGATCTCAGGGTTAGCAAAAATTTAGCACATTTCCACCTGACATTTTCATAGAGAAAGTAATGACACATGACCTATATGAAATGATCATAAATGTAGTGCAGAACCTGTTTAAAACTATAGGTAATCAATAAGTTCCTGCCCATAGAGGACATGTTCTGAAATAAGATCCTGAAGTGAGCTGCGCTGGAGTCAGTAGTTCTCATTACTCTCAGAGTTTACACAGAGCAAATCTGTGGCTAATGTAAAGCTAAGAGGTGGTTTGGAGGTTCTCTGAAAGGCAGGATCACCATTTGATAAACAATGATTTCAAATGAACAACATGAAAGTCAGCAACTTCCAAGTGCCAAGTAATAATTTTAGGAAGGAAAAATTGTAAATCCAAAGATGAGTATCTCTGAGGGATCTTAGAAGCAGGCTGAGGTTGGTCTGACAGGAAAGAGCAGAGCTGTGTAGCCCTTAGGCTCCTTGTTACTGGATTTTCATGACTTAATATTTCTGTATGCTCCAGTTTTCCTTTTGTTAACCAGGCATGCTACTGCTAAAATTGTGCAGGTTTTCTGACAAGAGATTTTCTGCTTTGAAAAGAGCTCAGAAGTTTTAATGTTGTTGTGGCCTCTGCATTCCTCCTACATTTTTAATTGTGATTCAAATCTTTGGTTTCCTCAGGATGAATCTGAGTTCAGAGACAAGCTGACTCCCATCACTATTTTTATGGAATATCGTCTGGATTACAGAACGGCCGCAGATGCAACAGGATTGCACCCTATCCTCAACCAGTTCACTCCTGCTAATATGAGCAGACAGGTACTCTGCTTACACAGCCTGTGATGAGAGAACTCACAACATACTTTGGTTTATCTTAGGGAGAAAATCAATTAGAGTGGTACTGGAAGTGTTAATGTTGAAGGCTTGGAGTGTTTCGTCCATTCTCATGCTGCTCTATGTACATTTTGTTTTTCCCTGTAGTCCTCTTAAGGTAACAAACATAGTTTTTCTATTTCTGCCCTTTCTACAAATTTTTACACTTGTTTGTAAAGAGGATAGTGAAGATGCCACTTAATATGACAAGATTATTCAGAGTACACGAAGATGGTTAAAGTGTAAACATCCGTCCTAGAATTGCAGTAGGCACAGTGTCCCCCACATATAAAAACTCATTTGTTCTCTTCTGAGACTAATGATATGAAAACATTTCTTAACCAGCTGTGGAGAATTTTTTTTATATGTCAATGAAACAGTATTATTGAAAATGTATTTTAGATGAAGGAATTATTACAACAGTATGTGTTTAATTTTTGCACAGGCCCATATTCTGCTGGATTGTGGAGATGATAATATCTGCAAACCAAAGCTGGAGGTGTCAGTAGAAAGGTAAATACATTATAAAAATACAACAAGGAAAAGCAATTTCCCTACTTGAAGTCTAAAATTCAGTAGCTAGTAATACTTTTGTTTAAGGGATGTGTTGAAATAAGTAGGACTTCTTATTGTGTATGATCTAAACTCAGGCTTATATATTTTCTGCTTTGTAACCTAATGTCTTTAGCATGTAATGCACCACTCCCACCCCAGCCTCCACTAAAAGTAGGCCATATTTACTTATTTATTTGCTAAGCTGGACATGTACAGTGAGAATAAACCACTGCTAATTGCCATTCTCTGTTCTGTTGTTTAATATTAGATAGACACATGAAGATGTGATTTTTGACCAGCAAAGGGAGAGGTAGGGCTCTCTTGTCACGTGTATGAAAAAAAAAAATTGTTGGTATTGGTAGTATCTTTTATCAAACCTGGAAGAAAGAAACAAGTTTTCAGTGGTAATTCTTTCATGAGTCTGAGCTTTTTGTACTTTGTATGGCCTAAAACCTCTCCTACTGTATTATCTCACAATCTGTTTTTGAATGCAGTACAGCGTAAGCACATTGTACGTAGACAGGACACATCACAAGCACTAATTCATGCAAACATTCAATAACATCTTACATCAGTGCAGATGCCTTGATGTTTGCTTGTAGCTGGTGAAATTAAAATGCACTCTTTGCAAAGAAAGTCTCTGTGTCTGGAACCAGAGGTATTGCAGAGGTCTTGGCTCTGTTCCGTGTAGTTAAGCCTTCCCTTGAGTTTTGTTATTAATATGTGCTTGTACCTCTGCAAAGTGGGCCTGTAATTCAAAAAGTACACAGGGATTTAGCTGATCATAGTTGTTTGTTCCTTGTGAGAAAATGGTGTCTGTGTTTTTTTCTTCTGTGGTACATTTTACAGGAAAGATTCTTACAAAAGAACATGTAATACTTGCTCCATTTGTGATTATAGACATAGAGTTTTTTAAAAGTAGCTTAGAGCTCTCCTGACACTTCTGAAGCAAAGGTACTGCCTCCAGATTTCTCCAAAGTCTTTGTGAAATTTCAGAGTATCTCTTGTTTCTCTCAGTTCAGCCACTTCAATGCAATTTAAAGCCCAAATTCAGAGGTAGTTTTTACACTCTTCTCTTGCAGTGATCAGAAGCAGATCTATATTGGTGATGACAATCCCTTGACCCTCATTGTCAGTGCTCAGAACCAGGGGGAGGGAGCCTATGAAGCAGAACTCTTTGTCGTTGTTCCACCCCAAGCAGATTTCATCGGAGTTGTTCGTAACAACGAGGTAAAATTCCAGCTGCTTTTGAGGAGTCATATTTCAGGTGCTGCTCTGGAAATCTGTAGTGGTTTCTATTATTTCAGTCTTAGAGCAAAGCCTACTGAAAAAGTGATCAGTTTTTTCAAAGCCCCTCTCTTTCATTACCTTGAAAACAGGTCTGTCTTGTGTCAAAAACATTTGTCTCCTTGGAGACTTCCATACTCAGATTTTATTTCATTTTAGTACTTGACTGCGTTATGGCTGAGAAATTATATTAAAATTAATACAGCATATCTAGGACTTCTCTCCAGACTCTCCTCCAGGTGGTGTTCAGATGTAAATAATGACATTCCTTAGAGTTTCTTTGTGGTTTATTGCAGGCTTTAGCCAGACTGTCATGTGCTTTTAAAACAGAGAATCAGACTCGCATGGTAGTTTGTGACCTGGGCAATCCCATGAAAGCAGGAACTAAGGTAAGGTTCGGTCCAACAGGTGTCTGATAACTCACCCAGGAGGGCAGGTGGCATTTTCCTTAATCACAACAGTGTTTGGGCAGGAAGTTTTCTCACAGGAATTTAAGATTAGATCTGGCATTTAGCTGCCCATGTTTGGTTAGTACAGCAGTAGTTGGTTTCAACTTTTCAGCTAAATTAAAGGCTGAAATGAGTGTTGGAGAGTTTTATGATGCAACTCGAAATGAGTCGTTCATTAAATAGTGGAATTAATGGACTTTGGTCCCTCATGAATTTTTTATATTTCTCTGATATGTATTTTTCAAGATAAATAAAGAGCTAGCTCACAACACTTCTTTCTCTTAGTTCAACTTTTTTTCTGCCTACTTTCATGAGGAAGGACAAAGTTTTGTCTAGTTGAAAGAGTTGAAAGTTGTTAGTGAGACCTGGCAGATTTTAAGGTGATAGAACATAGGAAGTCTTGTTTTCTGAAGAAAAGAAGTGAAAATTAGTCACAATTATATCAACTTCATTGTTATAATTTTGTTCCAAGAGCCATCTTGTATAGATGAATAAATGCTATTTCCAAAGTCTTTTGAAGTGTATCAAGCAGAACTGCACAGATGTTAAAGCCAATATGAATTGACTTAGACTAAACCTTGGGAATTAATTTTGAATCATTAATGTGTTCCCTACTCTTTAGATGACAATACTTTTTGCAACGCCTGGGGAGGCTCAGTTATGTGTAGAAATGGCTGAAATAAGGGTGGGGAGCATGATGCAATCCTTATTTTGTATTTTATGGCAGTGATGCCTTGGCTGGGTGGTCCATTTCCAGCCTCTATGAACTGGACAACTTTAATTTGCCTGTTCTGTGTGTGTGTGTTCCCTCATCACCAGGAGTCTCAAGCAATTTCACTGTAGTCTAATAGCATTGAGAAGATTTTATTGTGTGTTTTATTGTGCTTCCAACTGAACCACAGTGATTTTTTTCCCCCCAGCTCTTAGCTGGCCTGCGTTTCAGCGTGCACCAGCAGTCTGAGATGGACACCTCTGTCAAGTTTGACTTGCAGATCCGGAGGTAAGGAAATCTCTGAGTATGTACCTCACCTGGAAGACACACTCAGTAAATAGACTGCAAACTACACAGTATCACTCTGGCCTAGTTCTCTTGTCTCTGCCTTGTAATGGCTTGAAAAATAAACACACTGAATTGGGTTTCCTAAAACAGAGGGAAAAACGTAAGAATATTTGTAGGTGCATATCACTGTGCTCTGCTGACACTTGTGGTGCCACAGAATGACTTTGGGTTTATAGCCCTCTTTTAAAACTGATGCTTGAACTCTGAATTCCTTGTGATGTAAAGCCAGAATTTTATGTATTTAGAGGAGGAGAGTCTTTCAGGGCAGGCAATGTTCGGGGTAGTCCGAACAGAAGCAGCATGTGGTGAACCATCACAGCAGCCAGCCTGAAAGGGCCTGAAATTAAATGGAAAAAAACAGTAGTGATCCTGTTAATTATCAGATGAGCACAGCACTGTCATATAAATCTGATATATGAATCTGAATTGGTAACTTCTGGAGATGATATTTAAGGTTGGAGGTGTGATCATTAGGAGCACCTTTACCCAATGCAGTTTTATGTTGCTTTTAATGGACTGTATGAATACAGCTGTTTTGTTTTTTCTCAGGGGTGGACCAAAAGCACTTTTTTTTTTTTTTTTTTTCCCATTTAAGGGCTTTATTTTTTTTAATGTAGTGCATAAATTAATCTCATCCCATTTGTCATCTATGGGAGTTAGGAAATATTAAAGCTGCCATTGTATTTTAATGATAGAGTGGTTTCCCATTCCGATCAAAGGTAATTTGTCATGCCTTGGCACATTAAATACTTCTTTGATCTCCCATTGCTGTCTGTTCAGTTTTTCCCCCTCTCCATCAGCTGGTAAGGTGTGCCAGTGGCATGTGACTGCTCTTTGCAGAAAGCGATCTACTCTGGGGTGTCTGTCACCTTCCTTAGGCCAGCAGCAGTCACCTGCCACTGTCACTGGGTCAGAAACAGGCAGTGAGGTTGCTCAAGTCCTGCTTGTCTCCTGATGGAAGAGAAGGGAAGTTCCTGTAGTGTTTTAGGCCTTTTATGGAAGAACATTCCCTCCGTGACTCGTGGATGCAAGAAGGGCGAAGGGTGGTGCAATGGAACAGAGTAATCACAGTTCACAGCGACAGGCATTGCCAGGGGATTATCTGGGAGAGCTTTTAAGGCTCACACTGCTTGTCTTAAACTCCCACAGCTAGATTTCCAATGCTGGCTCAGTTCCTAGCAGGGCAGGTCTAGTCTCTAAAAGAGTGAGGCATTTACAGGTCAGGAGGAAAACAATGTTGCATGTGTTTGTCGATTACAGCAGCGGTGAAGAATAATTAGAAGATTCAAGGTGGCCTTTGTAAAGGAAAGTGTTTGGTTAGGGAGACAGAATAACCAGAGGTGTTGAAGGAGATCAGGATTCTGCTCCCAGCACCACTTGGAGGGGAGAGTGTCCCCTGTACTTTCTTACCTGACACCTGTATAACAGAGTCAGCATTAACTTTGCGTCCTTCATCAGCCTCTCCCTGCTGAGGCTCCCCCAGCCTGTGCAGAGGGTGGGACTTCCATGCATTTAGATGAGATTTTGCTGGAATCTGGTCCTTAGTTTTTAGCAGTCGTACTTTCTAGTAATTCAGGAGTCATGCTGTGATGTTACATACAATTACTTTGAAGTGTGGAGGGGTTTTTTTAATTAAATACTTTGATTATTTCATTTAAGAATGTACCTTTTATTTTCCCTGCAGTTCCAACCTGTATGACAACCTGAGCCCAGTAGCATATTATCAGGCTGACCTTGCTATTTTAGCAGCTGTTGAAATTAGAGGGTAAGCAATACTATTTTAATAAACACTTTTCAGGAGCTTTGCACATTTGCTTCTTTATATTCACTGAACTTCCATTTAGGTCTACAGAAGTTCTCAGGAAGGTTTAGGGAATTTTTAGTAATAAAGACAATATGGTTCTCTGTAGCCAGACTTTGGGCTTCTGAATCTTAAATAATTCTAAGTAATTAAAAAATTAATTCCAAAAAGGAAGATTGTGCCTCCATTACTAGAGATATTTTTTAGAAGAATTAAAAATCGCTCCGCTTGTTTGAAATTTTGCATTTCTGCAGGTCACTTTTCTCCTCCACAAACTGACTGGGGTTTCATCTGAAAACCCCTGAAACCAAAGTTGAAGGTTCTATGGAATTTAAGTTTGTAATGTCCTCACCTTCTTCAGTCTTAAGCGTAGTATTAATATTGTAATGGCTTGATTACTCCATCACCTCTACTTCCCACCTAAAAGTCCTCTTGCTTAACCTCTTAACTCGGATTCCTGAGTCATATTTTTGTTAAATTTTCCACTAAATCTTCCACGAAATTCATTATTGTGACTAATTTGTTCAGTATCTGAGGGATGGGGGATGGCACACTGGGAAAGCATGATTGGTATCTTCCCTGTTTTCAGGGCTGAATTAGTCTCAGGACTGTACTGCTAAGTATCTACATCACCAATATTTCTTATTATCACAGCATTTCACACTGGTTTTGTTTGGATGACATGTGTGTCTTTTATGGTTTTTTTTAACTGAACATTCAATAGTCAAACCACTTCCGTTCTTCCAGGTTTTATACAGAGGCTGAAGAAGTGGAGATTGTCTTTTCAGCGTGTTGATTTTTTTTTTTTCTTTAGACGTTCTAGAGAATCACATTGATTGTTTCATACTTGCTGATAACAATTCCTTTGCTCTGCTGTTTAGTGTGTCGTCCCCTGACCACATTTTCCTTCCCATTGCAAACTGGCAGCCGAAGGAGAATCCCGAAACAGAAGATGACATTGGGCCTCTAGTTCAGCATATCTATGAGGTGTGGAATTACTGCTGATTTCAGTGACATGGTGCTGTGATAAATGAAAAGAAATCTTTTGGTGTGGCTTTTCTCTGGAGTAAATTATGATTTTTTTTTTTTTCTTTTGTCTTACATGTAAGCAGAGATTTTATTTTTTTAATGCTGAGCCAGTAACTGGTATATCCAAGAAGGGTTGGAATGCCTGCGATTACTGTAGCAGGGGTTAATTACCCACATAGCTACACATACTTTATTTTATTGCCTTTTGAAATCTAGATAAAACATTTGAAGTTATGTGAGCTCAGGAAATGGCTCATGGTCATACTCTATCTGTTCTGAATCACAACTCCGAAGTGTTTTGCTGTGACAAAATTTTAAGTATTTAAAATTTCCTTAAAAGAATTATCACAGATTTAATCTAGATTGTTTACCGAGAGAGCTGTGTGAATAATAATAGTTAAAAGTTTTACCACTTTTGGGTAAAGTTTTGATGCTGTTGCCATAAGTGTTTGGGGGTGGGAGTAGTGGCAGTATCACATTTGTGGCTCACATACAAAGTAACAACTGTATGCACATTAACAGAGAAAGTAGCATTAATTTTTTTATATCTGTAAATTTTATTTTCATAATCAGCTGAGAAACAATGGTCCAAGTGCATTCAGCAAGGTGATGATGACGCTGCAGTGGCCTTACAAATATAAAAACAACACACTGTTGTACATTATGCAGTACGAAATTGATGGTCCCATGAACTGCACTTCTGACATGGAAATCAACCCACTCAAAATTAAGGTAAGGAGGACTTTCCCTTTAAGTGGCATGAAGTGTGTTTGGTTGTTTTGTAAATACTCAAAATAGACAAATCCCTGAGAGTGTGACAAACTGAGACAGTTTCTCATCTGTGCCTGATGAATTAGTCTACACTTTTCCACAGTATATGTCAATGTATATAGCAGCTGAAATAAAAGGTAAACAGCAGCTCAGACTTGTCAGCTCAAAGACTTAAAGATCAGTTTGTCTTGTTTCTTTTTATTGTGGGCTTTTCTTCCTTTTTTTTTTTTTTTTTTTTTTTTTTTTTTTTTTTTACTTCAAGGCTGTTCTGTATGAGTTCTAAGTCAAAAGCAATAGAATTATAATGAATGTGCTCATCAACTAAAATCTAAAACATACCAGATGCCTCTGGACTGTTTATCTAAATTTTCTGGGGTTTGTTTCTTGGAAGAAAATTGTATTTTTTTTTTAATATTACATTTATCCATTTATCCAATTGGATAAATTCATCCAAAGGTCATAAAGGACAATAAGGGTTAGCTGTCACTGCTAGCAAAACATGGCGTTTACAGAGCAGAAGAAACTCCTTTTTCCTGGGCTGGACTAGGCAAAGAAACACCCGATAAACTCCAGCAAGTTTTATTGAGTGTAGAGAGTTGATTTCTAGGAGAGTTTAGAACAAGCAATAAAAGTCAGTATAGTCAGTAAAAGTAGGTTAGTTCAAGAAGAATTTGTGCAAAAAAAGGACTGAGGGAAGATATTCGGTGTATAGAACAAGAAAGAACACTTGTGTATCTTTGATAACCAAAGAGCAACTTCAGTGAATATATAAATATATTTTAAATGCAAAGTTCCTGTGCTTCTGCTCTCCAGTTTGCAATGATTTACTTATTTCAGCCAGGGTCTGAAGAATAGCTAGGACAGAAAGAGAGAAACTTGCAGTTACGTATTTTCATGACCTTTAGCTTGAAGTCTGCAATTAACTAAAGCGTTGTCTGGGCTCCCTTGGTGTGTCCTAGATCTCTGCTTCCAAGGATGATGACAGGAACGAGACACTTGGCAGGGAAGACCATCGTGGCCACCGCATCAGCCGAAGGGATTTAGCTGCCGCGGAGGGGGACGTGCACACCCTGGTGAGCTCTCAGCACTGAGGTGTTGACAACACACCTGCAATCCTGTGCTCTTATAAGTCCTTAAACACAAATGTAAGGAAGATTTTTCCTTTCCAAACATGATTGGTAATAACCTTTAATAGGAAATAAGCGTGTTACCGTATCGCTGTCTTTGTAACTGCCAACTATAAGTAATTATCCAATACTGGAGGTTATTTAATGTATTTTAATAGTTTATGGTGCTTTGCCAGTGTAGGTATATGGGTAAAGTAATGCCATTGGGGACTTTTCAAATATTTTCACACTTAGAATATCCTTCCTGTTTTTATACACAGGGCTGTGGAACTGCTGACTGTTTAAAGATTGTCTGTCAAGTTGGCCACCTGGAAAGGGGAAAGAGTGCAATATTGTATCTAAAATCACGCCTTTGGACCCAAACCTTCATGAATGTGAGTGACTGTGAATATTCTGTCACTGCTCCTGAAACACTAAAAGTGATTTTTGTACCCACAAGCAATACTAATTTTGTTTTTCTTACGCAGAAAGAAAATCAGAATCATTCCTACTCTCTCAAATCATCTGCTTCTTTCAGTGTTATAGAGTTCCCATATAAGAACCTTTCCTTTGAAGACATTCACAACTCTACAGTAGTAAGTCATTTGCATCCAGCTTGAGTTACCATATACAATCACTTCAAAATGAGTGCAGAGACTGTTTTTGTTGTGCAACGTTTTTATGGCTTGGTATAATTTTAATTTTATGAGCTATTTGTTTCATGTATTTATTTCAGTTGTGCAGTTGAGGGTACTGCAGTTGACAATATTTGTGGCTTGAAAGACTTAACTGAATATTTAAAAAATGATGGTGAACAGTCTTCACGTTCTTGTTAATGCCATTGTTGTTAGAGAAATATTTTAATTGAAATTTGGTTTCAACTGTAGTAGCACTTACAGCTTGAATAAGGAACTTTCATTATATTATATGAAGCACTCTGTGAGGGTGGAACAAAAAGACCTTCTGTGCCTCAGGGGGTTTCAAGGGGGAAGGAGACAGGGTGCAAACAGGAAGGAAGATATAGGCTACTTGTTTGGGCTGGCAAATTGAAAGTTTCTTGGTGAACATTATAGGATTAAGGGATCTTAAGGAAAAGGTAGAAAAGGATTATGATTAACTTATTTTTGAATATGGTTTCTAATGCCTGTTATTAACTGGGTTTTTTCTCTCCCAAGCCTTGTGGACTTGTTTTTTTGTTTCAAAGAGCACTGCCTTTTAAGGGGGGGAGGGGGGGGGAAGGAAAAGCTCTTAATTATTTTTCTCTAATTCCAAAATATTTCCAGATTCCTACAGTTTTACTGAAAATCATTAAGAATTACAAAAGGCATGTTGCCATGTTATCACTGATTTCAAAAAAGCAAACCCAGGCAAAACAATCCCCAACCCCCTATTATAATTTAATTTCAAAATCCTATTAAATTTGGGTCAGTGAAGTCTTTATGTCACCAAGAAACTATGGCTTTTGATCCATTCTGGAGAGAAAAAGTAATTTATACTGGGTTAAGATTATAATCATGATAGGATAAAGGATAAAGTTTAAACTGCGTGGATGAAGTCAGCACATCACGGTGGTGCAAAGTGTGATCTATTGTGTTTTTCTCTCAGGTTGCTACAAATATTACATGGGGCATTCAACCACAGCCCATGCCTGTGCCAGTGTGGGTTATAATTTTGGCTGTCCTAGCAGGGTTACTGCTCCTGGCTGTTCTGGTGTTTGTCATGTACAGGGTAAGTGCTGTGTCTGGGTGTTTTTGTATCGTTTGCTTTTCTCTGCCTGCGATGTGTTATTTCATATAGCACCAGCACTTTGTAGAAGTGCCTTGGTCCCCTAATCACCTGAATCATTTCAGGTTTTGGAATAACCGTAAAAGCTTTTCAGCTTTGTCAGGAAGACGCTGAATGAAAGAGCATGTCCGTGATAGCGCTGAACACCATTTAATTTTTCAACTATTTACTATCTTTGGAGATCACAAATAAGGGAAGAGGGTAGGAGTGAAAAGACAGCTCTTAATCGGTTAAGACCTGATCATGAAGGAAGGAGGAAGGATATGTATGTGTTTTGCAAATCACAATGCAATTTCTTAATTGTTCTCTGAATCACAGATCGGCTTTTTCAAACGTGTGAGGCCACCTCAGGAAGAACAAGAAAGAGAACAACTGCAACCGCATGAGAACGGGGAAGGAACATCAGAAGCTTAAGCAGAGTTTTATCTGTAAGACATTCTGAAACGTGCACTTGCCTACATCTTGGTTACAAATATTGGCTTCCCCCTTCATGAACAAACACTCACCACTGCAGAGCTGCTGGTCTTGGGAGGCATCAGCAGGTGCAAAACAAGGGCAACACACTTCAATCCTCCCTCCTGTATTAACGGCGTTCCCACCTGCCACTAACGCACCTGCACTGACCCTCAAGTGTGATAAACTCAAGTAAGAGCAGTGCTGGCATTTTGCTTACTGGGGTACAGGAAAAGTCATCTTTTCTGGTTCATCTACTGACTCTCCATTAATTGCTACACAGATTCTGCATTTGCTCTTGGAGCCAGCAGCCTCCAGAGGTACTGGCTGGATTACATGGTTGGTTTTTGTTGGAGTACACTACATTTCATTGCCTAGCTCTTGCAAGTCAGTTGCACAAAAAAAAAAAAGAAGAAAAAGAAAAAAAAAGAATGTAAGAATGTAGCTTGTTTTACAGTACTGAAGAATGTTCTTTACCTAATCATCTTTAGCTCTGATGATGATTTTTTCCTCTTACTAAAGAAATAGGAAATATTCAGTGGAATCATTCACATCTGATACCTGTTCTGCACACCTGTTCCCCTGCCTACTCAGTCATCTGTCTTGTGGTTTCCTTCTAGACCTTACAAATACTATTCTGCAGGTCTCTTATTGTAGGGATTGAGCCTACAAACACCAAGTGAGTGATAGAAATCTGGGGCTGATGTACATTCTGTGGGACTTGGGGAAAAGATTCAGGGCAAGATTCCAAGACTCTGCTGCACATTTTCTCAGCGCAGGATCCAGGTGTTCCATGGAGTTCTTGACAGCATGGATACATTCATGCACTGCCAGGGACAAGATGCTGGGCAGTGGCTGCCAACAGACATGTCTGAGAAAACCCTTGATGTCCACAGGTCAAAACTCTGCAGGGTTTGAAGCGAAGGCTGTACATCAGGAAGGAAGAGAGTGGAACCTGTTCAGTAGGGGAGCTGTTAATTCCTCACTTTCCCTGCTTGGCCATGCCCAGGCGCACGATGGAGTGACACAGGGGCTGTTTAGACTAGGCTCTCTGCCAGCCACATCCATGGATCTGGATTACACCTGTATTTTAGCCACACTCACATCTCCCTCACCTCCTGCCCTCAGAGAACAGTGAGTCAAATGAAGCAGGGAAGAGCTGGCAGTGCACAAGGGTTTGGAAAGGAAAGGTTGATCTGGCTTGTTTCATTTCACTCATTCATTGTTTCATTGGCTTGTTTCACTTGATTCGTTCATTGTTTCAGTCACTGCATGTTTCATTGCACAAGGCATTTCATTGCACAAGACATTTCATTACATTCAATGCATTTCATTACCAGAAAAGACACTAAGTATTTTGATTCATTGTTGTTTTTTGAACATACCAAAAGGTCAGTGGTTTAAAGCCATGGGTTTACATCACTCTCAGCTTATTTCCCTCCCCATTGGTATAGTAAAAGGAAGCTTCCCACACTGATTGACACAAGAGCATTGTCTATGCATTTCGGTAGACAAGTAACTGCAGAGCAAGAGGTTGTTCAGCTTACAACCATCGGTTGCACAGATCCTAGAGTGGACATACTTAAACCACTACTAAGGTGCCTTCTATGAGATGTGTTTAATTCTCTTTTCCAAAAAGGGAATAAGTTACAGTATAAACTCCCTGTATGCAGCCAGGTACACAAAGGAAGACTTCTATTGTACTTACGCCAGTGACATTTCTATGTAGACAAGCTCTTAAAAGGGCAAAAACTCTGGTTTGCTTTTGTGCCTTGGGGTTTTTGTTCATAGCTGCATCTCCCCCATAAATACAGCAGTGCCCGCTAAACTCAGAATTTTCTGAAATGAGCAGTTTGTTTCAACTCTTATTTCTGCATCCTTTCAGAAACTTAAGATCCACCAATGGCTTTCGTTGAGTCCATTCTTACTTGCTGATCCATGATGGCATCTGAGTCCTTAAGGGAGACAGCACAGGGTCTGGGGGGCCAGTATGTTCACCAGATATAGGCTTGCATATTTATCCATTTACAGGGCTTGGGTTTAGACAGTTTGTTTAGATAAAATTAGTTTACATGAAAGGGTATGGGGCATAATTCCACTTTCACTGAACTTTGAAGGTCTTCAGTGTGGCCAATGTTTTATTTTTGTCTTTGTTTTTAGTATTGTTACTAGTAATGTAGTAGAGAATCAGGAGTCAGGCTTTGATCCTGGCCTCAAAATGTGACTTTGATAGAACAGCATTTTCAGTTACTTACATGGGCTTGTGGTTCTCGTGCTTTGTCAGCTAATTATCTATGTGCAAGGAGATTGTTTTTACCTGGTCTTAATCTCAGTAGGGTAAGAGGTTTAAGAGACTGCCAGACAGATTATAGCACTAATTCTTACATGTGTGCTTTCAATACATGTACACTCCATGGTGACTTGAAATTTATTAGACTACTTGCATGTGTAGGCATTATGAGGAGATGAAAAAACGTATTTAAAAAGAGCACAGTCAAGATCCCTCCTGCTCACATGGACAGGATAACATAGCATTGCTAATGTCAGTGCTAACTGCATCCTAATTTTACTGTGGCAACTGGAAACTCTTGTTTTGCTGATTTTCAGATTAAGAAGGTACATTTTATTGGTACAACTACTATAGCTGTGGAAAGTATCTTCCATTTTTGAAGTTACATAAAGAAAGGCTTATTTGAGTGATTTTTATTTCTTGCCTTCTGCTGGAGAGTGAAAGCAAATAGTTGCTTCTTCCATGTCCATTAACTTCCAGTTTGGTTAAAAAGACCACAGTAGCATATATAAATGGAGCATACAGGTTACTTAGTGAGCCTAGATGTAGCACCTCAAATTCAATTTAAAGTAACATTTGTGTTTCAGGGAGATTCCAAACTGGAAATTTTCCTGAATGGGGGTGCAGGAAACTTCTGATAGTGTGTTTTAGATTCAGCAATAAGATTCCAGATTATATATGTACTTGTGTCAGTATAAATTTCATAGTGACCTACATTGAGGTATCCTTACATCAAGTACTGTAGAATGATGTTAAAGCTCTTAAAGAAACTCTAGAAAAGGTATTTTAGAATGAAATTAATGCCTTTGAGTCATAATTGATATGTGTAAGATGCATACTGGAAGCATTTAAAAAATACAAGTGCAGTAACAGAGAATTAGTCTTCTTTTGAGAGCTATGTTTCAGGAGCAGGTTTTTTTATGAATATAAAATAAACAGCTACATAATTATTTAGACAATAACATTTTAAAAGAGCTATATCTTTTATAATGAGATATGAAATTATTTAAGTACTCCATTTTGCAATTAATGCAGCATCTCATGATCAATATTGAAATGTGATTTATATTACAGAATGCATATTAACTACTATACTTGACAATATTTAGAAAATGTAAAGCATGGAACCTAAATTATAGGTTTACATTTCTTTCAAGAAACTATGAAATGGTGGAAATAGCTTTTGTTTAAGCACGCTGTAAAGTCAAACATGGGCTATATTTATCAACGTAAATTGAAATTTTTGAGGAAGTTTGCCAACATTGTTTGCCAAGTTATCAGGGTTTTTTCTGTTTTAAATCTTGATATTCACACTGATCTCTAATTCACATAATGCTTGTGGAAGCTTTCTAAAGTTTAATACATCTGCTCTTTCTTTATAAAACATTTATTCCAAGCAAAGGTATTAAATATTTAATTGTTTCTCAACTTTTGTCCACACTTAAATAGTCTTAAAGTGTATTTTGAAAACACTTCAGCTATAATCAGCATGCTCTTGGTGATCTGAAGCAATCATGCTGCACTTAGATTTTTGCAGCATTTGGGTTTGTTGTTGGTTACCCTGACAGAGCCCTGCAGTATTTTTTCCTACACCCTCCCAAAGAGTCACAGAGCAGCATTAAACTGGTGAAAACCAAGGCAGATTTTGTCTTTGGTCCAGAAAAACGTGACCCTTTGTGTTCAATGCTGCTGGCAGTTAATGAGTTGGGACAAAAAGTATTTTATCAAAGGAAAAAAAAAAAAAAAAAGGGTAATGGCAGGGCCCAGATGAGCCTTACAGCAGAGATGATTTTGGTTTGTTTCTGAGAAGTGCAGAGCTGTTACTACTCGGCTGGCAGTGGCCCCTGTCACAGCCAGATGCCACAGCTGGGATTGTGGTTATTGCTGAGCTCTGGTAACTCCCGGGGGTGTGAGTGGGACCTGAACTCTTTGGTACTGAATCTTTAGCCTCAAACCCCCATGTGCAATATGACATGGTCTGACCCGGTTCACTGCCAAGTCCTCTGCCCCGTTTTGCTGGCCTGCGAAGGGCTGTGGTGTTTCCTTTTTTGTGAGGACATGACAGAGCCAGCGTGCTCACTGGAGGTGATGAATTAATGCTATTGGAAGTCTTTGATCGCCCACATTGGGTGGAGCTTGATGTATATTCTAAAGTGTATCCATTACTAACTCCTGAGTGCTTGAGAGCTGGTACCACCTTCTTTAAGTGCATTGTGGAAAATTTAACTAGAGGCTATACAATAATGAGGTTGAGTCTGTAGTACTACTACTGTTTCATGTGATTGTGGTATTTAGGTCTGTTTTTTCCCAATGTGTAGAATTTTAACATAGCACAGGGAATCTAACCTTTCATTCAATGACTTTCTCCAGATATGCTGCATTTAAGGTGAATAACTTGACCCTTGGTTCTTGCAAAGTAATGGAAGATTTTGTGTAGCATTTATATCTCCAAAAAACTTTTACAGGTTTTGCTTTTCTAGTCCATGAAGGAAACCTGTATTTGCTATGAGACAAATATGCTGAAAATGTAACATTTTATTTCTTCGTAATGGAATTTTTTGCCTTTTTTTTTTTTTTTTTTTTTTTTTGGTGTGTTTGCTTGTGCATTAAATCAGTAGAGCATTATTTGCACAAGCAGAAAATTAACATACTAACGAGCATTTTTATGTTTCTTTGTCATGCAATAAATACTTGCAGCATAAATGAGAATATTTTCAGTTACTATGAACTTGTTTCAAAGGTCTTCGGTACATTTAAGGAGAGCAATATACATTTGAAGTCACCTTATTTTGTATTAAATTATAAATTGTGCAAAGAGGTGGGTATTGTGGCACAGTAATTTTGTACTGATATGAAATATATAGCTGTTAAAGCTATGGTTTGCTTTTTAACTCATTCTTTTCATCCTAATGCAAATTTGAGTGTTTTTATTAGGTTGTATTTTTCTATGTATATATACAACTTCAAAATACTATGATTGGGTAAACCGAAAAATGTAAGTATTGATTTGATTCTGATATTTAGAATTTTGGAATAAAATACCTCTTAATCAACAGAAATTCTGTTGTAGGTTTGGGGTTTTTGTTTGGTTTTTTTTTTCCTAGGGTGTCTTTGATAAAATTCATTCAATTCACCACAAAACATTTCATAGTATATGTTTATACTCCACAATTATGTGCTAAATTGAAAAATGTTACATTTACACAACTTTCACATTCGCACCTCAAGTGGCACCTGGAGTCAAAAAATTTTGTAACCACAAGCAAGGAAAATTATTTAGTCACAGACTATATTCTATCACCAGAAAACTGATTTCCAACAGAAATTTCTATATACCAGAAATAAATATTTTAAATTTTATAGGTGCCACATTGCTGTAGAAAATGGTGACATCTTGTCCTCAGGTTAGGAAAATTCTCAGAGCTGGAGTTTCTTTTCCTGTATAATTAATCTGATATTATCTCAGTGTTACATTTTTTCTGATTACCAGTCATACTCACCTGCATGAGTGGGGTGACAGTAATATTTTGTGTCACAATAAAGGGACACACAAGTATGTTTTGTTGATAAAACAAACAGTGAGAAGTAAATGTTAGTGCTTGTGAACACTTCAGGAAAACTCCAAATTAGTGAGTTTCCCTGGCTTGCCAGTAGAGAATTTTTTAACCTAAAGAGAATAGTAATAAAGGAGATGGAAAAGATGAAAAACTGATATTTGTGGTTTAATTAACAACTTCCACTGATCTCACAGTAGCTGCACCTTGATGCGTGTAAGAAACACAATGGCAACAGTCAAAACATGGTTTTTAACATTTTTCAATACACCCTGCAGCCAACACAGGCCTAGTTCCCGTTAAATAAGATACCTGCAGTTAGATAGCAGCCCAGTGATCACTGTACCTGTCTAGCAGTTCCAAGTTAATGTATTATTATTGAGAAATTAGTGATAACAGTTGTCTTGTTACAGGAACAAGGCAGTAGAGTGTCTTTTCAAATTCTCATCTTAGCCACCTCAGATAAAATGATGGCCCATGTCTCAAGGTAATTTGCATTTACACAACTCCACTGGAGCTATGCTGCTGTACTTTGACTCTTTGCACACCTCAATGATCCTTTGTGTGCTTGGATCATTAGTTAATTTGCAAATGACTTACTAACGCATTAATACTTTATTGCATATGTCTCGGTTTGAAAGGCAGGTATCTGCTAGGGAGGGGCGAGGCATCTCTAGGAATGGGGAATTCCAATCCCTTCCCTCCAAGTTATTATAATTTAGAAGATTAAAGAGGCTTTTCAAGCAGAGCTATGGGGAAAGGAGTAGCAGTTCTTTACTAGTAAATATAACAAGACAAACAAACAACAAAAACTACAGCATTAATAATAAACAGAACTAAGAACCTCGAGGGCCTTTGATTCAGAAAGTCTGGGGCAGTCTGATCCCTTGGGCCCCTGAGAGCACCAAGCTGGAACAGTGGAGACACCAGGGGTGGTGGCTGGAACGTTGGGGTGTTCCCAGCAGGCAAGGGGGAATGTCCCGGTAGGCAGGGGGGAATGTCCCGGCAGGCAGGGGGGAATGTCCCGGTAAAGTGAGCAGTGCTGAAGAAGCCGTGACGACAGGACAGGGCTGGCCCAGCTCCGGCAGGGCAGGCAAAGAGGGCTCCGAATTCCTGCGCACCCGAGCAGATGATGGATGATGGTAGAATTCCCAGGACCGGACTTTCTGTTGACAGTGGACTCCTCCTGCAGCAAGCAGCAGCCCGATCGTCCTCTCCAATGCCGAGAGCAGGAAGAACCCTCAGCTACCCCAGGCCTGTCCTTTTCCTTCCCGCAAACTTTGTGTGATCTTCTCCCTCCCGGCCATGTCTTTAGTGTGGGTCAAGCACCATCTAAGCACCAGCACTTTGTCTCCTAGTAACTCATGGAGAAAAATTCTTTAAGACAAAAAGGAACAAACCTAACCCCCAACATTATCCACCCCGGATTTTTTCCCATACCAACACCTTACATTGAATTTAAACCTTTAAATAATATACATATATAGATGTGGATATGGATACAGACACAGTCACAGTGTTCACCGTGAAACAAGGTCCCCTTGAGGTATGCATCAGGTCCCTCCATCCTTTTGCATCACCCACCATGTGCAACCAGGTCCCTGAGCAAAAACAACACCACAGGTGGGATTGTCTTTGCTGGAGGCAGAATTAATCCAAACAGTTTTTCCCAGCATAACTCTCATGTGTACCACTGGAACTTTATCTCCATCTCTTGTTCTCAAGAGCTCAGATTGGGCGAGTGTTCACTAACCAGGTGGCCTTTCTAAATTAATCTTCCGGTTCTTGAAAGTTCCCTCACCCAGTGCCTTCAAAGTGGTTTTAAGCAGGCCATTGCACCGTTCAGCTCTCTTGGCTGCTGGCGCATGATAAGGAATATGGTACACCCACTCAATGCCACGTTCCCTAGCCCAGGTGTTTATAAGGCTGTTCTTGAAATGAGTCCCATTGTCAGACTCAATTCTCTCAGGGGTACCATGTCTCCACAGGATTTGCTTTTCAAGGCCCAGGATGGTGTTCCGAGCAGTAACATGAGGCACAGGATAGGTCTCCAACCATCCAGTGGTGGCTTCCACCATGGTCAGCACATAGCGCTTGCCTTGGCGGGTTTGGGGAAGGGTGATGTAGTCAACCTGCCAGGCTTCCCCGTACTTATACTTGGACCATCGCCCGCCATACCATAGTGGCTTCACCCGCTTGGCCTGCTTGATGGCAGCACACGTCTCACAGTCATGGATAACCTGAGAAATACTGTCCATGGTTAGATCCACCCCTCAGTCTCGTGCCCACTTATAGGTGGTATCTCTGCCCTGATGACCTGAGGCATCATGGGCTCATCGAGCTAGAAACAACTCTCCCTTGTGTTGCCAATCTAAGTCTATCTTTGACACCTCTACCTTTGCAGCTTAATCTACCTGCTCACTGTTTCGGTGCTCCTCATTAGCCCAGCTCTTGGGGACATGGGCACCTACATGACAGACTTTCACAGGTAGCTTCTCTACCTGAGTGGCAATGTCTTTCCACTCATCTCCAGCCCAGATTGGCTTTCCCCTACGCTGCCAGTTGGCCTTTTTCCACCTGTCCAGCCAGCCCCACAGAGCATTGGCCACCATCCATGAATCAGTGTAGAGGTAGAGCTTTGGCCACTTCTCTCTTTCAGCAATGTCCAGGGCTTTGAGTTCAGCAAGTTGGCTTGACCCACCTTCTCCTTCAGTGGCTTGTGCAACCTGTCGTGTGGGGCTCCATACGGCTGCTTTCCACTTCCGGTTCACCCCTATGATGCGGCAGGAACCATCAGTGAAAAGGGCATAATGAGTCTCCTCTGCTGGCAATTGGTTGTATGGTGGAGCTTCTTCAGCACGTGTCACTTGCTCCTGTTCCTCTTCATCCGTGAGACCAAAGTTTTCACCTTCCGGCCAGTTTGTAATTATCTCCAAAATCCCAGGGCGATTTGGGTTTCCAATGCGGGTGCGCTGAGTGATGAGGGCAATCCATTTGCTCCACGTGGCGTCAGTGGCATGATGGGTGGAGGGAACCTTTCCTTCAAACATCCACCCCAGCACCGGTAGTCGAGGTGCCAGCAGGAGTTGTGCTTCTGTGCCAATCACCTCTGAGGCAGCTTGAACTCCTTCATAGGCGGCCAAGATTTCCTTCTCTGTTGGAGTGTAGTTGGCTTCGGATCCTCTGTAGCTTCGGCTCCAGAATCCCAGTGGCTGGCCCCGAGTCTCCCCAGGCACCTTCTGCCAAAGGCTCCAGGACAGGCCATTGTTCCCGGCTGCTGAGTAGAGCACGTTCTTCACCTCTGGTCCCATCCTGACTGAGCCAAGGGCTACTGCATGAGCGATCTCCTGCTTGATCTGAACAAAGGCTTGTTGCTGTTCAGGGCCCCAGTGGAAATCGTTCTTCTTGCGGGTGACCAGGTAGAGAGGGCTCACAATCTGGCTGTACTCAGGAATGTGCATTCTCCAGAAACCTATGGCACCTAGGAAAGCTCGTGTTTCCTTTTTGCTGGTTGGTGGGGACATTGCAGTGATCTTATTGATGACCTCAGTGGGAATCTGCCGCCGTCCATTTTGCCACTTTACTCCCAGGAACTGGATCTCTCGGGCAGGTCCCTTGACTTTGCTCTGCTTGATGGCAAAACCGGCTTCCAGGAGAATTTGGATGATCTTCTCTCCTTTCTCAAACACTTCCATTGCCGTGTTCCCCCACACAATGATGTCATCGATGTACTGTAGGTGCTCCGGAGCCTCACCCTTTTCCAGTGCAGCCTGGATCAGTCCATGGCAGATGGTGGGGCTGTGTTTCTACCCCTGGGGCAGTCGGTTCCAGGTGTACTGCACGCCCCTCCAGGTGAAAGCAAACTGAGGCCTGCATTCTGCAGCCAGAGGAATGGAGAAAAATGCATTAGCAATGTCAATTGTGGCGTACCATTTTGCTGCCTTGGACTCCAGCTCGTACTGGAGTTCCAGCATGTCCGGCACAGCAGCACTCAACGGTGGAGTCACTTCGTTCAAGGCACGGTAGTCCACAGTCAATCTCTATTCTCCGTCAGACTTGCGCACAGGCCAGATGGGGCTGTTGAAGGGTGAGTGGGTTTTGCTGACCACCCCTTGGGTCTCCAGCTCACAAATCATCTTGTGGATGGGGATCACGGCATCTCGATTTGTCCGATACTGTCAGCGGTGCACTGTCAAGGTGGCAACTGGACCTCGTTGCTCTTCTGCCTTTAGGAGTCCTACTGCAGATGGGTTCTCCGACAGTCCAGGCAAGCTATTCAATTTCTTAATGCCCTCTGCCTCCACAGCTGCTATTCCAAAAGCCCACCTGAATCCCTTAGAGTCTTTGTAACAGTCGTTCCAGAGGAAGTCTGTGCTCAGAATACGCAGGGCCCCAGGCCAGTCACAACTGGATGTTTCTGCCACTCTTTCCTGGTCAGGGTCACCTCAGCTTCCAACAGAGTCAATTCCTGTGATCCCCCCGTCACCCCGGCAATGGAAATAGGTTCTGCCCCCATGTGTTTCGATGGCATCAGGGTACACTGCAAACCAGTATCAACCAAACTTTATATTCCTGTGGCTCTGATGTGCCAGGCCATCGGAGCCACACTGTCCAAAAGACTCAGTTTTCCTGTGCCTCTCCCTGGCTAGAGGCAGGGCTCCTCTAGCAATGGTCATTATTCCCTTCCTGAGCATACATGGTAGAGGTTCCTTCACAGGGATCTGACATATCATTCTCACTTCTATAATACCTGGCAGCTTGGTCATGGGAGGCTGAGGCTACCTTCATCTTAGTGGGACCCCCTCAGCGAGTGTTTCTCTCCTTGAGCTCACGCACCCATGCTGCCAGGGCAGAAGTGAGTTTTCCATCCCACCTTCCCATGTCTTCCCCATTGTTGGGAAGGATGAAGCCAGAAAGCCCTATAAATATGATTGCTTAGATTCTGAGAATGTGAAACCTGTAACTGAGATAGAATTGAAAGTAAGTTTTGATGTTTGAGATGTCCTAGCTGCTGGATGCCTAGGAAAACAACCCTCAATGTATGGTTCATCCCACACCTGTACCCCTCCCCTGAAGTATCAGGTATCTGTAACCCCATTGGCCCAAGTCCTGTTCCAGCCCACCTTGAAGACCCCTGATAAGGGGTCCCAGGGGGGCTGGACGCTCTCTTTGCTTGCACCCTTCCCTGAGGACTTTCCTCTCTTGGAATTTCCTCTCCCTACTTCGCCCTTCCCCCACCTTCCTAGGCCTTGCCACGAGCTGCAGCCTGGCAGCTCAGAGCAAGGCCCCCACATCCCTTACAATAAACCTCATCTTCTAAAACCCAACTTCAGAGATCTCTCGTCTACATTCATCTACACCGTCCTGGAGTCAGCAGCAGCAAGAGGCATATTTCTACAAATTGGCGCCCAATGTGGAAGATGCAGGACCCAGCCTTTCAAGCTGTGAGAGACTTCATCATGGACGGTAACTAAATTACTAGTGGTACGCTAATAGGTGTCGCGAGCACAGCAAATCGCTGCTGAGCAGTGTGAAGCTGGAGCTCTTTAAAGTTGCCGAGGGCAAAACCTTGAGCACGAGGACCGTTACTCAGTAGTGGACACTCTGAGCTCTGAGAAGGTTTTGCCGGGCATCCCTCAAGCACAGACGGCTGCTGCTGAGCGGCGGCCACTGCGGCTCACGGAGGGAGTTTTGCCGTGGTACGTTGCCACGTGCGTTGAGCGCGTGTAGGCACTGCTTTGCGCTGCCCGCACTGAAGCGCCGAGGGGAGGTTGGAGTCCCGAGCACGGAAGAGCTGTTCCTGAGCAGCGCCTGGAGCCGTGGCTCTGAAGGGGACCCCGTGCAGTGTCCTGAGAGCCGACTGGAGTGTCTGGCCAACCCCCACGTCGGATCTCGAGTGAGGACCTGCTTCTGTGACATTGAGGTGAGCTACACTAGTGTTAACAATATGGGTCTATCCCGTTCTACCCTTGATAGATATCTCTATAAGAAACTTAAGCATCTTTTACGCTGCAACAACAGTACTTTACATAAGCAAGAGCTGAAAGACCTTTTAGAATGGACTGTAGTTAACTTTCCCAATGCTGACCGTTCAGCCGTCTTTACCAGAGACTTTTGGGACTCAGTTGGAAATAGACTCTTTAATGATATTTCACGAAAGAATTTTGCTGTTGCTGAGCTCGTTCCAGCTTGTAGGGCCCTCGTTGAGATCTTTGCTACAAAAAATGCCGCTGCAGCCACGACATCTAGTCCCGCCGCTCCCGTAGATCCCCTCCGCGTGGCCGCCGGTGTGCAGCGGAGCCCGCTCCCCTCCCCTCCCCCGCGCCACGTGGTTTCAGTTTCCGCGGCCCCTCCGAGCGCCGCGGCCCCATTCCCCACCCTCGTGGCCGTGGCACCCGTTCCCTCGGCCCCACCGCCCCCACCGGACCCTGCGGCCCCTCCCACCGCGCCCTCGGTCCCGTTCACGGCTGGAATTCCTGTTACCGGGGCTCCCTCCCCCCACTCCGGTGTGCCGGGCCCTGTCCCCGTCTCTGCCCCTTCGAGCCCGCCCACTGACAGCATCCCTGCGGCGCTTCTCGCTGCCGGCACGGCGGCAGCCCCGCACCCTCCATACCACACGGCCCCGGCTCTACCCCCCCTCCCCCCCGCGGGTCCCGCCGCTCCGCCTGCCATGGCTTTTGCGGCTGTGGTTGCCGCCGTTGCCGGTCTCCTTCACAACCAAGCGGCCACAGTCTTGCAAGCAGCACAGAGTCCCCTCGCAGCAGCCGACGCGGCGCTGGCGGTGCCACCGCTCCCGCCCGTGCCCGTCGCTGCCTCGCCGCCGCCGCCCTTCTATGAGCCGGCGGTGCCTGCTGCAGCGGTGTCGGCGCCCGCGGTGCCACCGGCGCCGGTACCAGCTGTCCCTGCAGTTCCCCTTGCGCACAGTAACGCGGAGATGCCCACTACCCCGCCGCGTGTTCTGCCACAGTGCCCCAGCCCCGCACCGCGGCGGATGCTACAGCCCGTTCCAGTCCCGGCTCCGCGGCGTGCCCCGGCCCTGCCCGCAAGCTACGAGCAGCTCACTCCCACAGCACAGACGGCGGCTGACCATGCACGCCCTGTCCCCGCTCCGCGGCGTGCCCTGGCCCAGCCTGCGAGCTACCAGCGCCTGAGTGCCACAGCACAGACGGCGGCTGACCATGCGCGCCCTGTCCCCGCTCCGCGGTGTGCCCCGGCCCAGCCTGCGAGCTACCAGCGGCTGAGTGCCACAGCACAGACGGCGGATGGCCATGCGAGCCCAGTCCCTGCTCCGCAGCGAGCCCCAGCCAGCCCTCCCGCTCCTGCTGGGGCCACGCCGAGGGCCGCGGCCATCGCCAGGCTGGCAGCGCCGTCCCAGCACGACTCGTCCCCGCCGCACAGTGACACTCCTGAGATCCCTGCCACGGCCCCGGGGTCTCCTGTGCCTGCAGATGTCCTAGTGTTCCCTCCTGAGGCCAGAGCTGCGGTCCCTGCTGCAGTTCCTGCACCTTCTCAGCCTCCCGCGCCATCCCCACAGCAGCCTCCAGCCGCCCTTCACCTGCCAGAGAGTCTGTATGCAGCCCAACAACAACAGCATTCTACAGCATCTTGTATGACTGGACCACATCTTCGCACACAAACCATGCAACGAGACGGGGGAGAATGGAATGTGGCAGCCACTTTAACAAATACACGACAGACAGAGAACTGTTTTGCCCTTGCAGCTGCCAACTCTCTCAAATCTAAGGATCCACCACCACCAATCCCGATTTTGGAAGGTCCCCAGAAATGTTCTGATGACCTTCAACTGACAGACTGGCATGAAGTCACACGAGAAATTTGCAAAGAAAACCTAAATCCTTTAGCCATGCCTGTGATATTCAGCCAGCAAGCCAGAGGTCCCAGAACATGGACACCTATCCCATCTCAAGACATGAAAGAATTGCGAAAAGTGATAAAGGACAGTGGCATCTGCTCTCCATATTTTAAAGAACTGCTAAAAAATACCCTAGAAAGAACACACCAAACCCTAAAACGCATTTTAAGTCAAGTGAAAAGGGGGAAAGCCCAAGCTACACCTCAAAAGAGACTGAAGAAAACTCAGTATGTTTATAATTTTCTGAACAGCTCTGCAAAAGAGCCTCACCCTCACATTTACAGACATTTCTTGAACACTAAAAAGGTAAAACTGAAAGTACACCCCCCAGTTTCAATTAAAAATTTAAAATCAAGACAGTTAGAAAGACCATATAATCCTGTAACATCGGGGAAGAGGTTTGCATTTGCCTCCACAGAAAGAGGACTCAAGTGGGTTCCAGTGAAGAATGTGAAGCTGTACCACGCATCTAAGCCCGCTGAGACCCCCACATCAGCCAGTACTTCTGCAAACCAAGAAGCAAGCACCCAGACCTGAGCTGCGCAGAATCATCAAGAGAAGATGATCCGCCAAGAACAGCCCAAGAAAAGACTGAAGTTTTATTATTTGCATGTTACTTTTGTTCTTTTGTTTTAGTTTTTGTAGTGAAGCTTTACCTAAGTTAACCAAAGATGAATGTCTGAGTTGTTTTAGCCAAGTCTGTAGGCTCTGATACCATCTGTCTATCTGACAGAAGCCCTGAAAAACCTGTTTAGTTTGAGTACCTTTTCCAAAAGATTTTGAAGGTTTGTGCTGCATGAATTTATCCGATCACTGTTTCCATTCACAAACAATTGCAAGAATTGAGCGATTTAGCTGGCCAAATTACAATAGATGACCCATCTTGACTAGACAATTTTTTTGATGGTATGAGCTTTGCACCTTGGCTAAAGGAACTTTGTAAGATAGGTTTGATTGTTTTAATAGTAGTAATTGTAGTTTTAGTAGCGGTTCCCTGCATACTTCAGTGTGTGCAAAAAGTAATGAGTAAGACAGTATCTAGCGTTTTAGTTGTTAATAAGAACGGGGGAGATGTTGGGAAGGATGAAGCCAGAAAGCCCTATAAATATGATTGCTTAGATTCTGAGAATGTGAAACCTGTAACTGAGATAGAATTGAAAGTAAGTTTTGATGTTTGAGATGTCCTAGCTGCTGGATGCCTAGGAAAACAACCCTCAATGTATGGTTCATCCCACACCTGTACCCCTCCCCTGAAGTATCAGGTATCTGTAACCCCATTGGCACAACCCTGTTACAGCCCACCTTGAAGACCCCTGATAAGGGGTCCCAGGGGGGCTGGACGCTCTCTTTGCTTGCACCCTTCCCTGAGGACTTTCCTCTCTTGGAATTTCCTCTCCCTACTTCTCCCTTCCCCCACCTTCCTAGGCCTTGCCACGAGCTGCAGCCTGGCAGCTCAGAGCAAGGCCTCCACATCCCTTACAATAAACCTCATCTTCTAAAACCCAACTTCAGAGATCTCTCGTCTACATTCATCTACACCATCCTGGAGTCAGCAGCAGCAAGAGGCATATTTCTACATCCCATGGCAGAAAGAATCACAGGTCAGCTTGTGGGGTGTACCCTCTCTCTCTAGCTGGATGACATTGAACTCTGACTCTGGGGCCTGTAACTCGCACCGGTGCCACATGGGAACTGTTCCTCCTCATCTCCTCCCTCATCTCCCTCATCTCCTCTCTGAGTTCCTTAGCCACGGCAGAGACCTGAGCCTGCATTGGGCCACTGATCATACTCTTGTAATTTTGGAGCTTGTTGGCTACAGAACCCACTGTCTCTCGGTTGTTATCAGGATTAATTGTTGCAAAGAATGTGGCGTATTGAGATGGTCCTAGAGCTGCCAGATTCCACAGCATTTGCCCTGTGCACCTGACTTTGTCGGGGTCATTATCATGCTGTCCACCCCTCCCAAAGAGTACCTCCAATACTGCCACTTCTCTCAGCTGTTGGATCCCCTCCTCAAGGGTCTTCCAGCACATTCTATGATGGTGCTCCTGCATTCTGTCTCTGTGGACAAACCTCTCCCATGCACTCATCAAAAGCCTCTCCCAGAGAGAAAGGGGCCCTGGCTCCCTTACAAATACGTGATTCACACCTGAGTCCTGGGTCAAGGGTCCCAAATTCCTTGCCTCACCACTATCTAGTTGCATGCCTGTACCTATAAGGTCCCAGACCCGAAGTAACCAGGTTGTATAAGCCTCACGTCCCCATCATGCAAGATCTTTTTGCAGATTACGGAGACTTTCATATGTCAGGGACTCAGTGATGATCTCAACCTCTGACTCCTCCCCGGGTTGTGAGGGCCCTCCTTTCTTATCCTTGTTGCCTGGGTGCTCTGATTTCAACTTGTATTTCTTTGTTTCCACAGGGGCCACTGCTGCTGGCTGTGGCTGCCCCTGTGGTTCAGCTGGAACCTGGACGGTTGTAATGTCTGTGGGTTCTGCTGCTGCACCATCAGACTCTCCCTCTCCAGGGCAGGGGGAGGGTTTCCCACCAGCTGGGGCTAATGAGGCTACCACTGGGGAAATGTGCTCCCTCAGCATCCTGCCCATCTCCTTCAGCAGAACCCCCACCCAGTCCGGGTGGTTCATTTCTGAGGTGGGCTGCAGGGCAGGGTCAGGTGGTGGGCCAGCATCCCTATTCTGTGGGGCAGTGTCAGGTCCCTTGCCAATATTCCCAGTCTCTGGGGTAGCTGTCTGTGCAGTGATCCAAGTCAACCTCACCTTATCTCTGAAAAGCTAAATAGGCTAGGACTATCAGCAACACTTGGTTAATATCTAGAGGAAATTGAAACCCTTCAAAAGCTGGTGGAGTAGGCACAGAGAACAGTGCAGCATGGGCACCGTGGAACGTAAAAGGATGGAGTATCACAAGGGTGACTCTTTGTGACACGTCATTGTGACACAGGTGCTGGCGGTGGCACAGCCACACCACAGTGCTTGGTGCACACAGTGGGACAGAGCAGCGCCGTGAGGAGCCCCCACACAGGCAGCTCGTCCTTTGCTGACCCAGAGCTCTTCCAAGGCATTAGCTCTGCAGGTGACCTCGAGGCCAGACTGAGGGACTCTGTGACCCATAGCCTTCCCATGCTTTCTCTTTTGCAGGTGTCCTCAAGACCTGTCTGTGGGACTTGGTGACCCAGCGCCTTTAAAAATGTCTCCCATCACTGTGCCAGGAGGCCTTGAGAGCAGACTGCAGGACTTTCTGTCCTGTAGCCTTCCCAAGGCTTCTCTATTGTAGGTCCCTTCAAGGCTGCATTTACTGACCCAGAGATTTTCCCAGACATCTTTCACGCAATTAGCCATCAATCCTGACATTGACATGGCAGAGAGATCCTCCAGCCTACCCAAGAATGTGGGAAAATTCACTTGTGGTGCCCCACCACAGCAACGCAATGAAATGGAGCAGTTCCAGCTGCTGCAGAAGGGTGAGTGGCAGAGCTGGGCCACAGGGCTGGTACCTGCAGCCAGCCTGGCCCCATCCCATCCCGTCCCGTCCCATCCCATCCGACATGCTCATGGATAGGACAGAAGAGGGGCTGGGACTGGACCCCCTGGCAGCTGTGCTCCAGCCTTGGAGCTGTTGCTGCCTGGGGAGTGCGGGGCTGGGCTGTGTTCTCTGGTGACTCCTGCCGCTCTTCAGCTCTGGCATTTCTTGCTCTCTGCCAGATGCAAGGAGGAACCAGACACAACAGCAGAACTCTGCCCATAGCTGCTGGCACTCTATAGGCCAGGTACTGAGAGCCATCCCCACCTTCTCAGCTGAGTGTCACTGTTGGAGCACTCAATGGATCATCCTTCTCTTCTCTATTGTTCCTTCTTTTGCAGATGTGCACAAACATCACAGGCACTTGGTGTCGAGAGATGATCACCAGATTGACCACGGGTGTGGCAGAGCCTGACCCCACGCACACTCCGAGCATAGCTTCTGCTCCCAGCCTGGATCTTTTTGGGGAGAGAGTTGTCTCCAGTCCGAGTCAAGTAAGCAGCCTGTGGCCAGGGCTGGGTGTCCCCAGGAATTGGTGGCACCTCAAGCCAGTTTCACTGGGCCTCCTCAGCTTTTGAGTTCAGTCCAGTGTGGTGGGAAGGGAAGCACTTCTCAGGGGAAGCTGGGGAAGTTGCTCCCTCTGGCAGCTCTCCAATTCTGCCTATGCCTTCTCCAGGTGCCAGGCTTTGTTAGGAACATGCACCAGAGGTTCATGTCCGATGTGCCTCCAGACGACAGGCTCTTCATGGACATCCTGAGGCTGACTGATGCACACCCCAATGACGTTGCAGTGACCCTTCTGCGCTGTGCCCCATCATGTGACAGGTACAGGACCCACCTGCCTTGAGGGCTCATGTCTAGCCAGCCTGTAGGGCCCATCACCCTGTACAGCTAGTCCAATGGGATCTGCTAGACAGGCAGAGAGTTCCAGGAGCCACTGGACCCTCCTTTTCCCAGCCCAGGCTTGTTAGCCCCTAAGCCTCCTGCCATGCTCCCTCCCTACTGCTCAGGGCACTGTGGCTCTGTCATCTGGGCCCCTGTGGCTGCCTCGGCCATGGTGCTCTGGCTGAGACGCCCCTGGCACACCTCTGGTCCTGCAGAGGTGCTGCAATCATGTGGAAGACCATAGCCTCATCAGGATCAACACTGGACAAGGTGCTGCCAACACTGCTCTGTGTGATGGAGGACTGGCCACTGCACAAAATGTACACCTCTGATGGGGACAATAAGGATGTATTTGCCCTGGCTGTGAGTTTCTGGAACTGGCCTTTGCTTGCACCCAGGTTGCCTCCCCAGCGCCTTTCCATCCTCTCCATCCTCTCCCCCACTGCATCTCCCTGCCTCAGGCGCTGGGCTGACACCTGGGTTAGGGGCGAGGTTCGGGGGCACCGGGGCAGCTGCTCCCTGTGTCTCCCCTGGCCTCTCCCTTGCACGCTCGGGCCCTGCCCCTCGGTGCTCTGTCTCTGAGTGGGTTATCCTTTGCAGGGAACCAGGACGGTTTGGGAGGTTCTCCGCCTGCCCTGGTGTCCAGAGCCATTTATTGAATATTCCCCTCATCTCGTCGTGGCTCTGCTCTTCCAAGTTTTCATCAGTACAGAGCAGATAACAGAGGATATCAATACTTTCTGGAGAAGATGTCAGGAGGAACAAAACCTTCCCACTAGCCTCAACAGGTGCCCCACACCAGTCCTCCTGTCACTCCCACGTCCCCAGGGCTGAGGCCTGGGCTCCCAGCATCACCTGGGCTTTGCTCTGCACACAGGTTTGCAGTGAACACTTTGAAGGCACTGTTCTACCGTCTGCAGTGTCTGGATTTACTGGTGGCAATGGAACGCAAATGTGGCTGGGACACGCTGCTCTGTGCTGACACCCACCACTATGCAGTGGGTCTGCTGGCCAGGTGAGGCCTCATTCTCCCTGCTGCCTCTGTCATGAGTGCCCAGGGTGCCCCACACAGTCCCCATGGTCGTGGGTGAGAGGGCCTTGTCACAGAGAGATGGACGAGCAGACTGGAAAAGGATGGGAGGGAGAGAAGTGTGCTCAAGAACAGCCGCATCCCGAAGTGCCCATGGGTTGCTGGGGAAAACACCACACCTCTGTGAGTCAGTCCAGGGAAAGGTTTGCCCAGCCATCTCAGGGTTGATGGTGCCTCTTTCCCCCTGCCAGACAGATGCGCCGTGTCTCCAGAGACCTTTGTTCCTGCATTGCACTCCGCCTGCTCAGGCTGCTCAGCAGGGAGGAACCACACTGGGAACTGCCTGCTATGGCGTTCCTTGTGGAGGTGAGCCCGGTGGCCAGCGCTGCCTTGCTGAGCTGCCTCCCACGTCTCTGCCCTCTCGTAGCCACAGCTGCCTGGGACGGTCGGTGCCCGTGCGGAACTGCCCTGTGCAGATCCGAGCTCCTGCCAGCTGGGCACCCCTGTCACTGCCCTGTGCCTTTCAGGTCCTCGACTGCCTGGACTTCAGTGAATGGGGTGACAGCATCCTGGAGATCATGATGCGGCACCTGCCGAGCGAGTCCAGGGAGATGCGTCGCCTGGTGCTCAGAGGCCTCGTCATGCTCAGCAACGAGCCCTCGCTGGTGAGAAGGAGGCGGCGGCCAAAGCTGTGCCGGCAGCGTGGGGCTGGGGAAAGCTGCCCCTTGGGCTTGGCTGGGCTTTGGCAGCTGTGGCAGCTGCTCCCAGTTCTCCCGCATCGCTCTTCAGCCGCCTGGGTGCCCTGGGACAGCACCTCAGCCTTGGGGCTCCATGCCAGCAGCGTAGGGTTGCACCACTGCAGCGGTGTTGGTGGTTAGCAGTTGTTCATGGATTCACATCACAGCCTTGTGTTCCACACAGGCCAAAAAAATGTGCAGCCTGTCTGCAAACCTTATGGAGCTACTGAGGAATGAAGACAGAGAGGTGGTCAGCATGACCCTCTCTGTGTTCCTCAACCTACTCCTGAACAAAGACATCCTAGTATCCAGCCCCACGGCCCCGAAACTGGCTGAGGCACTCCGTCCGCTCTTTGACAATGTAAGGCTCTGTGACCCCAACCACGGGGGTGTGATGTGGAAGTGTGGTGCCTGTGGATTTTTGGGCCTGTACACAGGGTGGCCTGGAGAATCCAGAGCTGAGTTTTTTCCTTTCCGACAGGACAACAGACAGGTGCAGCTGCTCTCCATTCACCTCTACAAAGAAGTGATGGAATCGGTAGTGGAAAAGGGAAAAAAGCACCTGAAGATTCTTGTGAGCCAGAGCCTGCTCCCACTCTTCTTCAACTGCCACGATGGGAACCAGCATGTGGCAGAGGTGAGGACTGCTGGGCCCTGTGTCCCCATGGGAAAGGGCCCAACTGTCTCCCTCCCCCCTGGCACCTGATGGGCTCCAGCCTCCTCCTGGCCTTGGCACAGGGACCTGAGTCCTGTGCCCGGGCCTGCGGTGCCATCTCTGGCTCTCTGCTGGTCTGCAGGCCTCTCGGAAGACGCTGCTTAGAGCTGTGAGCTTCCTGAAGAGGAGGGATCTTGAGCGGCTCCTGAAGATGAAGGACCCGTGGAGCTTCGGCGAACATGTGGTAAGGACAGCCTGGAAGCCCCAGCCCCAGGCTGGAGAAGCGCCGTGCCCACAATGCCCAGTCTGTGGGCCCGGCAGCTGTGGCCCCTGCCTGGTGCTGCACCCAGGGGCACCGGCCTGTGCCCCACACGCCGCTCCCTTCCCTGGGCGGCGCGGGCTCTTCTCCAGGCTCCTGTGGCCCCGAGCCGGGCGCTGATGGAGCCCCGGCCCAGCTGGGCTCTGCTGCGGGGCAGCACCACGGCTCCCCGGGCCCTCTGCCCCCTCCAGAGCCCGGCGCCAGCAGCTGGTGGCTGGGTCTCAGGGCTGTGCGGGCAGGGGAAGCAGTGCTGGGCACTGGGAGTGCCCAGACAAGGGGCAGGGCCCACGCCATCCCTGCCCTGCCGCTGTCTCCAGCTGGCAGAGGACAGGAGCCAAGCACCCGAGAACCTGCGGCAGGCTCTGCCGTACCTGGAGAGCCCACAGGAGCCCGTGCGAGAGGCGGCCATCAGGTGCATCGGTGAGCAACGAGCCCGGGGTTTCGGTCCCTCTCTGCCCCGTGGCAGCAGGATCCCGGCCAGGGGCCCTGACAGGCTCTGTGTTCCCAGGGATCGCCGGCATGCTCATGAGGGGGCAGCAGGAAGAGCTGCAGCTCATCTGTGAGGGTGAGTGAGGGCAGCGAGGTTTCAGTGGGAGCTGGCAGGGGAAGCTGCAGTGGGCTCTGCTCCTTGTGCAGACCAGGGGCGGCATGGGGAGAGCACAGAGACATTTCAGGAGTCCGTGGGGGATTCATGGCCAGCGCCTTCCAGCTGATCCTGTTGTCTCCTGCTTCCTTCAGGCCATGGCAAGAGGGCTGGTCCTTTCAGGTGGTTTCCTCACTCTGGCTGTGGATCTGTTCTGTTTCAGCCCTTCAAGCCCTCAGAACAGATGACAGCCCCTCCAACACAAACCTGATTGTTCAAGTCATGTTGGATGAAAGAGCTGCAGTACTAAGTTCATCTTCTGGATCAAAGCAACCAGGACAGCAACAGATGCCATGCAAGAGGAGATCACCTGGAGAGCAGAGGAAACCAGCTGGAGCTCTAGGCACAGCTGATGCTGGGCACACCTGAGCGTGCCTGGAAGGTCGGGGTAGCTCCTGGCCTCCCATTCCCGCTTTACTGGTCCTTCCCTGCAGCCCTCAGACCTTACCTGTTCCCTTCTCCTGCTCCCCAGCTCATCCCTCTGCTTTGCCTTGCATGAATAAACATTTCAGCTTCTTCACCTTATTTGTATCTTTGTGGAGCAGGAGTAGGGCAAAACCTGAGCCCTGGAGCGCACAGGCCCCCATCCTGCCATTCTTTTCTGTGCTGCATTTTGTGCAGAGGAACAGAGGTTCAGGGCTGGAGGGAAGTAAGCACTTTGGTGTCTGCTGAACAGATGGCCCAGCTCACATGCTGAGGCTCTGCTGATAGAGGATTCTGCTCTGCTCCTGTTGGAGGCCATTCCCTACCAATGCATGGCCCTCCACTGTTCCTGGATCAAGCCTTCTGGAGCCATGGGAACAAGTGTGTTCTATGTCCTTCAAACAGCAGCAAGTGGTAGGACACGTCTGCTTCCAGCACTTGTCTTGGCTGTTCCTTCACAGTGCTGGTACCATCATCAGAGACACAGAGCACGTTCTCTCATCCCAGAGTTATCCCTATCTTCTGCACTTGCCCAGGTTCTTCCTCCCAGGTTCACCAGGGAAAATCTCTGCTCATTCCTGTCCATTCCCTTGCCCAGCAGGCACCCAGCTGTGGTTGGACGCGAGCTGCTGGCCACAGGCAGGCACGCAGCAACCAGAGTATTGGGCATCAGATGCTGGGCTGATGGTTTTTTCTCCAGAAAGCAAGAAAAACAGTCAGAAGAACACAAGGAAACTCGATCAGATCTCTGTAAGAATCTAATTGTCCTGTGAAAGTCGTGAGTGGATGGTGGTTTTGTGCTTGTCAAGATAATTACTTCCAAGCAAAAATCATTCCAGGAAGGAGCAACAGCTGACAGACACTGAGTGTTGCCACCAATTGCTCCAGGTGCCTCCTGCCAACAGCCCCCTGCAGAAAGGAGCACAGTCAGCAGTGTGGGTGCGCTTTGGCTGTCCTCTGGCAGAAAAGTCCCCTGGGTGGCACAGCATTCTGTGGCAGGAAAGGGGCACCCAGCATGGGCAGGGCTCGGGGGCTGGCAGGTCTCCTTTGGCAGGGACTCTGCCACACCTGCTGATTTCAGTGCTCCCCGGGCCCCAGGGCTCAGAGCAGCATTCGTGCCCTGGGCCACACGCCCCGTGTCTGTGTCACAGCCCCATGACGGCCACCCACCACCGGGGCTTGTCCCAAAGAGGCCGTGGCAGCTCCTGTGCAAGGCCCCGGTGCCCTTCCTGCTGCAAGCTGCGTCGGCGGCCCTGGGGGCTCCTTCTGCTGCCCTGAGCCCGAGAGCAGGGCAGCATCTGCTCGTTGTTTGAGCCGTTCCTAAAGTTCCTGTAGGGCCGTCTTTGACATCTGGGGCAACGTCTTCCTTGCAGCTGGGGCACTTTGGGGGGTGGGGTGTGCATGCGTGCCCCCAGGGCACATGGAGGTGTGTCCTAGGGCCCTTTGTGACACAGTGCACCGTGGGCACCGTGGGATGAAAAGGAACAGAGTGTACAAGGGTGACCCTTTGTGACATATCATGACACAGGTGCTGGTGGTGACTCAGCCACACCACAGTGCTTGGTGCACACAGTGGGACAGGACGGGACAGAGCAGTGCTGTGAGGAGCCCCCTCACACAGGCAGCTCGTTCCTTGCTGACCCGGAGCTCTTCCAAGGCATTAGCTGTGTGGCTGGTGCCCTCCACGACAGACTGCACAACTTACTGTCCTGTAGCCTTCCCAAGACTTCTTTGTTGCAGGTGCCTTCAAGGCACAACTGCAGTACTTACCGACCCAGAACTTTTCCGAGGCATCTCTCCTGCAAGCAGGCATAACTCCAAACGACGACATGGAGCAGAAACCACCCACTGTACCCAAGCTAGCCTGGGTGAAGGAGGAGGAGGATGGAGCTACCTCAGCACAGCAGCCTGAAGAGCACTTCCAGCTGCTGCAGGAGGGTGAGCGGTAGAGCTGGGCCACAGGGCTGGTGCCTGCAGGCCCCATCCCGTCCCATCGCATCCCATCGCATCCCATCCCATCCCATCCCATCCCATCCCATCCCATCCCATCAGACATGCCCAAAGATAGGACAGAAGAGGGGCTGGGACTGGGCCCCCTGGCAGCCATGCTCCATCCCTGGACCTCTTCCTGCCTGGGGAGTGCAGGGCTGGGCTGTGTTCTCTGGTCTCTCCCGCAGCCCCTCAGCTCCGGCTGCTCTCGCTCTTTGGCAGGTGCAGCCACGGACTGGACACAACAGCAGAGCCCTGCCCGTGGTCGCTTTCGCAGAACAGCGCGGGTCCCTGCAGCCATCCCCACCTGGGCTGGGCCTGCTGTCTCTGCTCGGCTGAGCACCATGCTTGGAGCATTCCATGGATTCTCCATCTCTTCCTGCCCTTCTCCTGCAGATGATTGGTGAATTCACCGTGTGCCTTTGGCAGGAAGAGATCACTCATGTGGGCAATGGGGTCTTGAAAAACTCTTACCTCTTCAATGCTGAGACCAGTGCTGCCATGCTGGATTTGCTTGTGGAGAAGGGTGTCTCCAATCCAAAGCAAGTAAGCAGCCCATGGCCAGGGCTTGATTGAGCCAGGAATCGTGCGGCGCCTCGAGCCGGGTCTGCTGGGCTCCCTCAGCCTTTGAGGCCCAGCCCAATGCGGTGGGAAGGGCAGCACTTCTCAGGGGAAGTTGGTGAAGTTGCTGCTCGGGCAGCTCTCCCAGTCTCCTCGTGCCTTCCGCAGGTGCCAGCCATGGTGAGGTACATCCACCGGTGGCTCACAGCCAACGAGTCCGCTGAGCACAGGCTGGACAAGACCCTTGTGAAGCTGACCATGGAACATCCCTCCGATATGGTGATGACTCTCTTGCGCTGGGCCCCATCATGTGACAGGTACTGCAGCCCCAGCTGCCTTGAGGGCTTAGGGCTCACCAGCCCGCCACCCTGTAGAGCCTGTCCCTGGTGACCGCCAGACAGGCGGAGAGTTCCAGGAGCCTCTGGCTCCTCTGTTTTCTGGCCCTGGCGTGTCAGCCCCTGAGCCTGCTGCCATGCTCCCTCCCTGCTCCTAAGGGACCCAGGTGGGCTGGCTGGGTGCTGCCGGCCAGGGGCAGTGGGCAGTGGGCAGGGCTGACTGCCGGCGCGGGGCCCCTGCGGCTGCCCAGGGCACGGCGCTGCGGCCGAGGCCCCCCTGAGACAGAGCTCTGACCCCGCAGAGCCGCCACGACCATGTGGAGGACGATCATGACCTCAAGGGGGACTGCGGAGCTGGCTCTGCAGATACTCCTCGGTGTGCTGAGCGCCTGGCCCGTGGACAGTGTGTACACCTCCGATGGGGACAGCACAGGAGTCTTTGCCCTGGCCGTGAGTTTCTGCAAGTGATCTTTGCTTGCCACCAGGCCACCTCCCGAGCAGCTAGCTCCCTGTCCTTCCCGCAACTGCATCTCTCTGCCTCAGGGGCAGGGGCTGAAACCTGGCTTAGGGGCAAGGTTTAGGGGCACCAGGCCGGGTGCTTCCCCTGTGTCTCCCCTGGCCTCCCCCTTGCACACTCAGGCCCTGCCACATGGATATCTTGGTCTTGGCCCTGGGTGTTGTCTCTGGGTGTTTTATTTGTTGCAGGCAACCATGACACTGTGGAGGATCTTCAATCTGACCGGGTGCCCATTCACAGCGTCGGAGTATTTTCCCCATCTCTTTCTGCGGCTGCTCGTCCAAGTTTACGTCAGCACGCTGGATATGCCAGAGGAGGTCGATAGCTTCTGGAAGGGATGCCAGGAGCAACACAGCCTTGCCTCCAGCCCCAACAGGTGCTCCCAGACTCCCCATCCCTCCCGCGCCCCCAGGGCTCCCAGCACCGGGGCTCCCAGCGCGACCTGGGCTTTACTCTGCACACAGGTTTATATTGCAGACCCTGAAGACCCTGCTCTGCCGACTGCAGAGCGAGTGTGTGGTGTTAGCAATGGAGCGCAAGTGTGCGTGGGACACGCTGCTTTGCGCTGACACCCACCACTATGCAGTGGGTCTGCTGGCCAGGTGAGACCTCATTCTCCCCACCACCCCTGTCCTTTGTGCCCAGGACACCCCACACAGTCGCCGTGGCCATGGGCGGGAGGGCCTTGTCACCAAGGGCCAGACGAGCAGGCTGGAAAGGGCTGGGAGAGGAGGGTGCCCGGGAACAGTCGCCTCCCAGAATGCCCACAGGGTGCACAGAAAAAGACCGGGCCTCTGTGACTCAGTCCTGGGAGGAGATGTGCCCACCCGGCTCAGGGGCAATAGTGCCTTTTCCCCCCCACCAGGGAGATGCGCCGTGTCTCCACCAGCTGGTGCTGAAGCATTGTATACTGCCTCTTGGACCTGCTCGGCAAAGACATTTCAGACTGGGAACTGCCTGCTGTGGCGTTCCTTGTGGAGGTGAGCCCAGTGGCCAGCGCTGCCTCGCTGAGCTGCCTCCCACGTCTCTGCCCTCTCGTAGCCACAGCTGCCTGGGACGGTCGGTGCCCGTGCGGAACTGCCCTGTGCAGATCCGAGCTCCTGCCAGCTGGGCACCCCTGTCACTGCCCTGTGCCTTTCAGGTCCTCGACTGCCTGGACTTCAGTGAATGGGGTGACAGCATCCTGGAGATCATGATGCGGCACCTGCCGAGCGAGTCCAGGGAGATGCGTCGCCTGGTGCTCAGAGGCCTCGTCATGCTCAGCAACGAGCCCTCGCTGGTGAGAAGGAGGCGGCGGCCAAAGCTGTGCCGGCAGCGTGGGGCTGGGGAAAGCTGCCCCTTGGGCTTGGCTGGGCTTTGGCAGCTGTGGCAGCTGCTCCCAGTTCTCCCGCATCGCTCTTCAGCTGCCTGGGTGCCCTGGGACAGGCCTTTGGCCTCTGGGCCCTGCAGCAGCAGCGTGGGGTTGCACCACTGCAGCGGTGTTGGTGGTTAGCAGTTGTTCATGGATTCACATCACAGCCTTGTGTTCCACACAGGCCAAAAAAATGTGCAGCCTGTCTGCAAACCTTATGGAGCTACTGAGGAATGAAGACAGAGAGGTGGTCAGCATGACCCTCTTTGTGTTCGTGTCTTCGTTTGAAAGAGACGTATCTGCTAGGGAAGGGCAGGGCCTCTCTAGAAATGGGGAATTCCAATCCATTCCCTCCAAGTTATTATAATTTAGGAGGTTAAAGAGGCTTTTCAAGCAGAGCCAAGGGGAAAGGAGTAGCAGTTCTTTACTAGTGAGTATAACAAGACAAACAAACAACAAAAACTACAGCAATAATAATAAACAGAACCAGAAACCTCGAGGGCCTTTGATTCAGAAAGTCTGGGGCAGTCTGATCCCTTGGGCCCCTGAGAGCACCAAGCTGGAACAGTGGAGACACCAGGGGTGGTGGCTGGAACATTGGGGTGTTCCCAGCAGGCAAGGGGGAATGTCCCGGTAGGCAGGGGGAATGTCCCGGCAAAGTGAGCAGTGCTGAAGAAGCCGTGACGACAGGACAGGGCTGGCCCAGCTCCAGCAGGGCAGGCAAAGAGGGCTCCGAATTCCTGTGCACCCGAGAAGATGATGGACAATGGTAGAATTCCCAGGACCGGACTTTCTGTTGACAGTGGACTCCTCCTGCAGCAAGCAGCAGCCCGATCGTCCTCTCCAATGCCGAGAGCAGGAAGAACCCTCAGCTCCCCCAGGCCTGTCCTTTTCCTTCCCGCAAACTTTGTGTGATCTTCTCCCTCCCGGCCTTGTCTTTAGTGTGGGTCAAGCACCATCTAAACACCAGCACTTTGTTTCCTAGTAATTTTTGGGGAAAAATTCTTTAAGACAAAAAGGAACAAACCTAACCCCCAACAGCATATTAGTACATTAATATTTTTAAATTGCCAGTTCAGGTATCCTCAAGAACATGGTGAACATTTGGAAATACTTTGAACAAATATTTATAGGAACTTCTCCTCAATATATTGTCTGATATACGTAAAGAATTAGGATTAGTGCTGTCAGCTGCCCATCTTCTCACAAGGTATTTCACAATCAATCTGTTCTACTGCATCTTCCTGATAAACCTTCTGAAAGTTTGGTGCTGAATTATTACTCCTCTTGACAAATATACTGGACATGCTAAGACATAGAAGCAAAAACAGACTTTGAAAATGTGAGAAGCAGAAGGCTATTGCCAGTAAAATGCATCATTCCTAGTGTTTGTAATTTCCTGTGCAGACCAGGCCTGTCTCATGCTGCTTTTGAGAGTTTTGCAGAGTCCATAAAGATTGACTTTTCTGTGTAATTTGTGCACACATTTTCAGCCCTGGCAGAACAGCAGATGGTTCAGTGGTTCATGACAGTGGTTGTCATTTGCTTACACCTGGAAGAGTGTGTAGCAACCTTTAAAGACTGCAGGAGTTACTGCTGGACACAATTCCTCAAGAAAATACTCAGGTAGTTGAAATAAATTATTACAAACCTTCATTTCTTCAAAGAAAATTTGTTTAAGAAGACAATCCTGATTGCGATTATGTTTTTGCCGAAATGAATGTTATTGTGTACCCTAATTTTTCTAAATGTAGTAGAGACAATTAATTTCCACATTATTCCCCTTATGAAACCATTTTCAAGAGAGCTTTTATCACACATTTAACAGATATTTTCCCCCAAAAACTTTATTAATAAATAATTGTGCATATTCATATCATCAACATTAATTTAAAATGTTCCAGCTGCCAAGTTGGTTCAACTATTCCTCTCCAAATAATTTATATCCCGTTAAAAGCTCACGTCTGCAAACATTTGGAAATGAATTTGTGATCCACCCTTTCTCGATGCCACACCCTCAGTCACCAGACAAATTCCTGAACAAAGGAAGCTCACAGCAAGCAGCAACTTTTCTGTAGGCCCCTTTCTTCCACCTGGGACCACACACGGTTGCAGGGAATCCGAAATTAATTCAGCCCTAAGAGTGGCTCTGCAGGAACAGCCACTTTCCCTTCACAGTGCCTACATAAAAGGTTTAAACGGGAAGCTGGGTGAGAGGATGTTAGTTAAGCAAATAGGCACTGAGCATGTCTGCTAAACTAAAAAGAGGGTTTTTTTTTTCTTTACGAGCCTCTGGAGAAGTTTCACATCAAATAAATTATTGTTTTATCTATATGGTTTTTGTGGTCCTTTGCTTTCTTTCAAGAAAGGTCCTGTCAAATGAAATCAGGTTTTCATGGCAAAGGGTTTTTTTGGTGCTGATGAAGAAAAAGGACAGTAAAGAATAGTATTGAGAAGTACCTGCTAAGGCGAATGTGCATTTCCCACTGCAGCATTACCCTGCAAGCAGTGACTGTTCCAAAAGGGTGCCAATGAACTACCAGCGACTGCATTGAAAGCAAATTGTATTTTCTATGTCAATCCCAAATCTATTTCAAGTCATTGTTAGTGGCAGTGGATTAATTACATTGTACTATAGAATGACATGGAGGCATGAGGAAAAACATATTAGATTTTTCTTTAGATTTTATAAGAAATATAAAAATTGAAGATATGCACAGTAACCTGTCAGTTCTTCCTTTCAGTATGGGCAAATTTATACCCCACTATAGTTTATGACTCTGTTTGTCCTTCAGGGAAGAAATTTTCTGTGATCTGAAAATGACAGGATTTGGACTAGTATGTTATACTGCCTAAAACAAACCTTCTTTTTGACTGATCTTTGTTTTGTTAAAAGGCATTTCAAGTAATTTTATACTTCCCAAAGAAGTTTCTATTATTCTATTTTCTACTTTCCCAAGAGGTTTATACTATTTAAACATGCACTGAAAATCCAGTATTAGCCCATTTTTACAGTGAGTGGGACGTGGGCCTCACTGAAATCATGGCGCGGGAATGCTGACCCACACCAGTGTGCGATCCCTGCGGGGTAATCCCAGTGTGTGCCCAGCTCTCGGGCATGCAGGTGCCTGCCTGCTCTGGGTCAGTTTATTTTGTCTGGATGTGCTGCATTTCCTCAGGTTTTGGGGTTTTTTCTGGTCTTATCTGCTGTGAGCAACTGCACGGTTTTTTCATTACCCCACCCTGGGCTGTAGAGTAATGGAAAAACCCCGATACACCCAGCTCCCTCAGCTCCTCCTCATCAGGTGTGTGCTCCAGTCACTGTAACATTCTTTAAAATGACATCGCTATCTCCTAAAGCCTCGATCCTACACACGGTCAACTCTCTGCCTTACCTACGTGTTTACTCCTATTAGCAGTTCCTGATATCCAACATTGCACTGATCAACAATACATAGAGAATAAAAATTTTTGGCTCTTCTGAACGTATTTTATTTTATTTCTTTTAGAATTAAGGATGCACATAAGTAAAACTGGAATGCGTGTACGTGTGTTCGTGAGGCCAGAGAAGGGCAGCAGAGCCGGGGGAAGGGTCGGGAGCACAAGCGTGGTGAGGAGCAGCTGAGGGAGCTGGAGCGTCTATTGTGGAGAAATGGCGGCCCAGCGAGACCTTAAAGGCTCTCTGCAACTCCCTGAAGGGAAGGAGCAGCCAGATGGGGGTCAGGCTCTGCTCCCAGGCAATCGGTGACAGGACTGGAGAACACAGCTTTAAGCTGTGCCAGGGGAGGTTCAGGATGGATGTTAAGGCAGAGTTTCTCCACAGAAAGGGTGATTACACTCTGGAACGGGCTGCCCGGCGAGGTGGCGGATTCACCGTCCCTGCAGGTGCTCAAGGAAAGACACTCAGGGCCACGGTTTGGTTCACACGGTGTTGTTGGGTCACAGGCTGGACTGGGTCACCTCGAAGGTCCTTCCCAGCCCAGTCCACTCTGCGGTTATGTGAGTGCGAGGTTCACTGATCCGGCGGCGGCCTGCCCCGGGCGGCACGGCCCCTAGAGGCGCCCCGGCACTGCCGCCAGCGAGCGCGGGGGGCGCCGCGAGCGGGGCCGGCTCTGAGGGACGCCGTCCCCGGCCCCTGGGGGCGGTGGCCCGCTCCGCCCCGCCCCGGCCCGGCCCCGCCCCGGCACGTCTGTGGGCGGGCGGCCGCCGCCGCCGCAGAGCCGCCGCCGGGGCCGCGGGTGCGGAGCGCTGCGCCGGCCTCCCGCAATATGCCTCCGCTGCCCTCGGGCTGCTCGCCATGCCGGGCACCTGCGGGCGCCTCTCCTCGCCGCTGCCGGGGCTGGCGGCCGCGCTGCTGCTGATGCTGATGATGGGGCGGCCGCCCGCCGCCGCCGCCACCCGCCCGCAGCAGCAGCGAGCGGCGCTGCCCGGGGCCGCCCCCGCCGCGGCATCAGGTACCGACCTCTCCCTGCGGCCACCTGGCTTCCCTGCGGGATGGCTGCGCTCCCCCCCGGGCTGCGCTCGCCCGGGGAGCCCCGGTTGTTTGCGCCGTGCGGGGGGCGGGCGGTGGTCCCGGAGCCCGAAATGAGCGGTTTAGTGGCTCAAATGCGGTTCGGCCGGAGCGGGATCCATGTCTGGAGCCCGCGGGTGTGGATGCGGCCGGGAGCGCCCCGGGGAGCGGGCATGGACCTGCACGGGCTGCGCCCTCGGGCCACCGGAGCCTGGCCTTGGCTAGCGGGGCTCCAGGGATCCCTGCTGGCTGGCAGCAATCGCCTCAGGGAGACAGCCGAGCGTCCGCGGAATATAAATATATATGTGTATATATATATATATATATATATGCATCATAGACGTGTATTTATTTCTGTGCATTTTTGTATCACTTTAAAAATAAACCAGCTGATACGTGTGCGAGCATCTTGAGCCTGTCAAATGAGTGATGGGGGCTGCTGAGCTCGTTAGTTTTTGCATTCCCTCTGCAGATGCTTATCCAAGGCCATGAAAATAATGTGCTTATTTCAGCTTCAAAATGAAATATTTGAGGGTTCCTCTTTGCAGAACCAGAGCAAGTGATGAGGTCTCCTGTACTGTCATCCGGTTTAAAAAAAATACATGTATATAGTCTGAAGTTTAGTGGCTCAAATGAGGATAAACCCAGTGTTTTTCTTGACATACTGCCTTTGACCAAAGAATTTCAAGATGGTTTCAAACATGAATTAAGATATTTTAACACCAAGGCTCCATTTCGGCATATCAGTGGAGCATATGTTTCATTTTTAGCATATAAGCATACTTCTGTTTCCAGTTGACTTCAGGAAGGTATAAAATGTACTTAGTTTTAGGCAGATGGTTAATATTTTCCTGAATTGAAGCCAATTTACAAAGCTGCTGAAGTATATTTGGTAATTAGGAAATATAACCAAAGATATTAAATTGCAGTATTTGCTTGCAACTTCTTTAAAATGTAGGACAAGTAACTAGATTTCGTAGAAAATGAACAGTCTTAATTTTTTCTTTATATGCTCTTAGAATGCCTTGATTTGCTCTTCAGGTCTTTTTTGTGCAGGTTTGGGTTTGTGTTTTTTATCATTTTCCAAACATTAAAACTGTAGCATTTTGAAGAAGGGCATTTGATGAACATCTTGGATCTTGTTTTTCTCATGTTCACTGATGATTTTTCATTAGTTTGCTTCTTATCATACTTTTAGCAGAATAAACCATTAATCACCAGCAAACACCACTTAAAAGGCATTGGCAGCATTTCTGACTTGGGCAGTGAACATTTTGCTCATTAAAAATTGAGTGGCAAAAAAAAAAAAAAAAGGACAGTTTTTCTAATTCAATGATCCTCTTTGGTTTCAGGTATTGATTTCTTTTCAAGAGGCTCTGTTACCTTATCTCCTTCAGCCCTGGCCAAGGTCTTTGTTGGTATCTAACATTTTGATGCCTGTTCTCTTGGCTTGCTGTTGTTTTTGCAGACCCACATGCCCAGCTCTTGCTGCTTTCTTTTATTTGCTCATTTGATATCACAGGTTCTGAGATATGAGAGTCCAGAAAGTGTCTTCTAGTCCACAGCTTTCATGAATGTTAAAAATTATCATTTGAGTTGGTTATCAGCGTTTGTTTATGTTAGGCTTAAATATAGTTAAAGATTTATTTCACTTGTTGTCTGGATGTCTAAATAATCTTAATTATTTTTTTCCTTTATAAAAACTGAAAAAAGCCAATGGTAGACTTTGAAAAAGATAAGCTAACCACTGCTCTGAAACTTTTATTATTCTGAAGAAGCTGCTAAGCACCTTTGGGTTTTTTGTGTGTGGTTTTTCAGTAAAGCATGTAAGCAATTTTTTGCTTTGACATTTTTTAGGAGAACGTGACTCCAGATGTATATTTAATGGATACTAATGTCTTTTTACCATTTGATGGTTTACAGCTGACAGGTAGGCAGGAGAAATGGCTGTTGCCTTTCCAGCAGAAAGGCAGGCGGCAGAGCAATTCCTCAGGGCAGCGCTCTGAAGAGGCCACTCTTCCTGTGCTGGGGACTGCCAGGCAGGCAATGGCTTCTGCAAGCGAGGACGAGTCTGGCTGAATTTGGGGTTGTGCATGGCGTTTGTGACCCCAGTGCTGCAACGGCAAAGGAGGCTTATCCTCCCTGGCTCGGGAAGGTGCAGAGCCTGGGCCGGAGTTCACAGCCTGCTGTCATCTGACGTTCACCCCTGTATCGATGGCCCTGTTCTGTCGAAGCTCATTACACCGTTTTACAGATCAATTCCCTCCCGGATTAACCGGCTCCTGCCGCTGTAATTGTGCTGGCTGAGGAGAGATGCCCAAGTCAGCACAGCTGTGTGAGGTGTCTGGGGTGCACGCTCCGTGCTGACATGGAAGTGCAGCGTTGAATAGGTAGTGGCACATCGTGACTGAGAAGGGTTTCTTGTTCATATCTTCCTTTCCTGCTGAAGACAACAGCAAGCTTACCAGTGCCAAGAGAAATAAGTGAATTCTATAACAAGGCAGAAAATACATACAAGAGGGACACAGTTCATGGAGTTATTCTGGCTCATCTCATCTCACAGATACAGCCATTCTTACAAATTAAAGAAGAAAATAAAAACATTGGAGAGCGAGAGAGACAGGCATCTCTGGTTAGGGTGGTGATCGCTAGAACAGGGAACCTGCCTTGCTTCCTCCTTATTTATAATGATTTTTTTGCATTTTCCATGTGGCAGTTTGGAAATCTGGGCTCTTGTGTGCAGGAGCAAATGAAGAGAAGCTGCTGGGAGCTTCAGGTATTCATCACTGAGGTCAGCAGGCTTGAGCACAGAATTCAGTGAATTATAGTCCTGGCTCTGATCCAGGCAAGTCTGGTCTTGTTTTCCATGTTCCTTTTTCTTTATCTTTATTGAGGTGTGTTCTTTATAGGAGCTGCAAGTTAGGTTCTTTAATGTTCATGAGACTTGGGATATCCTGATGTGGGGCATTATTATTCTCTTTATAATGCTGATATTGTGCTATAAATAGAGCAGAGACCACTAATTGAATAAGTGATAGTTATCTGTATCAGCTCTGTGGAAAGTCTGACATGTACTGAATGAACATCATGCTCCTGCAGAAAAAGCAGCTGTGTCAGTGCAGACTGTCACTTTACACAGAGTGACATACAGCATCTTCATGTTGTTGGGGTTTTTTTTTGTTGTTGTTGTTTTTTACCACGTTGAGACATTTAATTAGACTTGAACCAATGTTTTAAAATAGGTGGTTGTTTTCAAGCGTGGGTAGTCCCTGTACCTTTTGTAATCCCAGTATGAACAAGCAAAACCTGGCCCTGTTGTTATAGACCTCAAACTGGTTCTCATTTCTCATTCCAGAATTCAGGGAAAAGGGAGTTTATTTTGGTTTGGGGGGGTGTGTGTGTATGTGTGTGTATATATATATATTTTTTTTAGGCAGATGGCTTTGCGTGCGATGGGGAGATTAGCTTGGTTCTGTAGGGTGAAATTCAAAAGCTGTAGCAGCTAACAGTGGTGCTGAACAAAGGAGAGGGGGGATTTGGAATTACTATGTGTATTTATTTGTTAATATACAAACCCATGTTTGTTGAGACAGATGAGATAAATACGTGATTGTTCACAAACCCAGAGAAAATTAGAGATTACTTTTTTACCTGCTGGAGACAAATTCACTGTCTGGATGCTGCCTGTGGGATTTGATTCTGAGCCCATTTCTGGGCACTGTCTGCCTGCATGCAATGATGGGTGGCTGCCTGATGTGAAGCTGTCTTGCAGACAAGTCCTTTCTGGTTTAGAGTATTCTAAACTCTTTTGTATGTTGTCTTATTATTCCTAATCATTCCAGAAAGACAAAACTTTCTCATGCTTCCTTTTTATTTGAGATTCCAAAGGAGAAATATTTCTCCAAAACAACAACGTGTGACTTACTGCTTTTTTAATCATGGTGTTCCATGTTTCTTGCTGTAGAATACTTTTCCTAATGACTTGTATATTGGCGCATATTGATACTTAGGTATTTAGAGTAGCATTTGGTTCTGATATCTTGTTGCATTTCTCTGCGTTTGAATTTGAGCAATAATACATAATAATGCACTTTAAGAACCCCCTGGTGTAGTGTGACTGGCTTGTTTGTCACTTGATGGAACAATCTTTGTGGCTTACTGTCTCCAAAGTCACTGGATTGAGGATTAGTAGGGCAGCAATAAATCCAGTTTTGTTTTAGAGCTTTTGTTGAAGTCAGATACCACAAGAAAATGAGTGAGGAATTAAAAGCTTTGTGGGAGATTCTTTAGCATTCCAGTAAGGAAGGAAATTCAGTCATTTTCATGGCTCAGCAATTATGTAGGATACAGTTCCAGCTCAATAAGCCAGGGCTGTCTGAGTAGAGACTTCTGATCAGAACAGGTATGATTTGTTTCATACAAGCAGCAACACAACCCTCTTATCCTTTAGTTTCTGAAATATAACTGGTGTCAGGGAAAAGGTTTATTTTCAAGTTAGAAGTGTTACATGCACACCCCAGCCAGATGGTTTAGTGCAAGCACGCTAACTCCACCTAAAGAAATAAGCTCACAAAAATGGCCTTTGATTTGCTGTTCATTTTTTCTCAGAATTCCCAGCCTCTAGTATTTCCAATAGTGGCTTCTCAGCTAGGTGAGGAAGAATGCAAGACTTAGACATGTCCTGGATTGTTTGAGATGATGCTCTTAAGTGTCTGAGCTTTCTGTGCTGTTCTAGGACTTCATAATGCAACAAAATATCAGCAAGGGCATTAGGACACTGGGAGGGGATAAGGCATCTGCAGTTTGAAATGGGAATGAATAAGGAGAAAGAAATATTTATAGATGCATGTGCACGTGGTCACTCAGTTGCTAATATGAAAAAAAAAAAAAGAAGAGTTTGGGGTTTTTTCATGGTAAAGCACATAGGAAAAAAAGGAAAGAAGGGAAGTGCTTTTTTGTTGTTTTCAGGAAGAGAATCTATATAAACACAGGGGTACTGAGGAGTTCTGAAGAGTAAGACGTGTCTCCTGAGCTGAAAGCTTGCTTTCACTGAAGCCTGTAGTACATTATACAGCATCATGCTCTATACTTCAGAAAGCTTGATTTCAAGAAACTTGCCTTGATAGTTGCTTTCATTGTAAGGAACTGAGACAAACAAAGTGTGTTAGCATTCATGAAATCAGCGCCCACGGTTACATGGTCACAAGTGGCAAGGGGATTAGTGATGGCAGGAAGCTACCTATTGCAAGGTGGTAGTTTTTGCAGTTCTTATTTGTTTTGCTAAAGTTTCCTTCTTGTCAATCTGTTGGCAGAAAGTACACCATCAAAGGCCAATTGCTATGTAAAAACATTCACAGAATTACTGTCAGGCTGGGAAAAAGGCAGGTTGAGAATTTGGAATGCAGCTGCTATCTGGGTCACTGGGGATCTGTAGCATGCTTTCTCTGTGAACTAGCTCAGTAGATGAAATCTTTGAAGACACAGGCAAAGATCTGAGAGGAAAGTTTATTCAAAATAAACTTAATTCTTGGTGTGTGAAACTTAACAAAACAGCATAGGTTACTTTGTTGTCTTGAAAGTTGCATATTTTTACATCACTATATCCTTCTCTTGTGAATGGGGACTTGAGGCACAATGTGATGGAGCAAATGTGTCCTCTTTATTGCTGCTGATACTGTGTTTCATTCCTAATTCATAGGTTTTGCCTCTGAGGTGCTATAGGAGCACCCGGGTTCTGTGATGAGCCATCAGAGTTTACTCTCAAATAGCTCTTCTGTGTTCAGTAGGTTGAAACTACCAGGTCTCGTTCCTCCCGCCTAGTCCTGGCTTGCCAGGGGTGTTCCAGCACAGCTCCTGCTTGCTCCTAGACTGTCACCTTCCACACATGGCTGCAAGAAGTTTCATTCAGAAGGCTGAAAGCAGCTGTTACATTTCTTGCCTTGCTTCTCTGGCACTAGTTGCAAAAAACATGAGGTTTGAGAACATTTTTTCCTGCTAGCACACGATGGAGGGGAGGTTGTGAGCATGTGCAGCTTTGTGACCAGCAGCAGGGAAGTGTATTCGCTGACAGAACCTGTGCTAGGGAATTCAGGGTTGGAAAGCTGAAGAGGATGAATTCATCTTGCAGAGGTCCCTAAGCCCAGCGTTTAGTAGGGCAGATTTCACTCTAGATGTACCCAGTTGGAATAGGCATTCCAGATCCATTCAGCAGAGCTACATTCCTGGGAAAGGGCAGTCCTTCCAAACTCTGAGCCTGCAGCACAGAGCACATGCTGGTACAGCCCCACCCCATGTCCCTTTCACACCTACACCTGGCAGTGTGCACAGAGGGTAACCTTTGGGCAGTTTGCTGCTGTCATTCAGGGGATTTAGGTCAGGAAGGGATGACTCTTAGATCCTCTATATGAGAGAGCACACATGAGCTGCAGTGTGAGCAGGTTCTTGCTCTAGATCAGCATCATCAGGGACAGTCCTTTGTGTGGAGGACCTTCCAAAGCACCACTTACCTATACACAGCCCCTCAGCCAGAGTGCAGGGCTCATGTGTGACACCAGCACTTCTGTCCAGTAAAAATCATGCGCTGTGCACTTCACAAAAAGCTGTCAGTTGTTTGTAGAGGATGTGAAGAAAGTCTCCTCCTGTCTCAGTTGGACCAGCTGCCCTAACTCTCCCTAAATGACCCTCTGGATGTAAGCACATTGTGCATTCCTGTAAACACCACAGTGATGGGTCTGCAGCTCACAGCACTTGCATGGCATCATTCTGGAGATGTGTGGCTTGGTCTGATGTAGCTCCTGGAAGCCATCTGTGTGCCCTGCTGGGGTGGACTGGCCTGGGAGTGTTGTTCTTGCCTGTCTGTGTATGCATAAGCCCCCTGAGTCTTACCAAGGGCAGGCATGAACCCTTATTCCTTCCCCTCAATTTCTTGTCCTTCTTTCTCTTCTGTGATTACGTTTCATCACATGGACTCGAAGAGAGCCTCTGCTGTCTGAAAGAAGTCAGACTTCAGGGCACAGTTGTGACAATGCGGAAAGGAGGCACTTTGCAGGAGATGGGTCACAGGCTCAGTTCCTCCTGTGGGACTTCCACATGACCCTCTCTCCAGCATTCTGCATTTACTGTTGATAGTGCCAGGTACCTAAGGAACTGCAGTTCTACCAAGGGAAGAGGCAAGAGGTGGCCCCTTGTTGAGATTACATGAAATAAATTGTGACTTTTGGTGGGTTAGAAAGCAAAATACAATTTTGTCCCCCTACCTTGTGATTTTTCCTTGTCCCATTTTGAAAAATCTGGTGGTTTTGGTGTGGATCTTACCTGAACCAGTGGCAGCTGTACAAGTTAAGCTGCAGGACAGCTGAGGTGGGGAATGCTGGGGTTTTTTGTGTGTGTTGAACACGATGCAGTGCTTACGAGTGTGAGGCATATATTGAACCATGTGCATTAGGAGGTCATGGAACAGAGGAATAGAGAGAATCTCAGAGCCACTTCAACATGTCCCCAGCAGACTGTGGTTGAAAGCCATTATTGATGTGACCACTGCACCCCAAAAGTGCTCTCAGGTCTGTGGAGTGTTGCTCAATTGATAAGGGCCCCAGCCTGTGCCTCTTGGTCTTGGCTTGGATGGTTTTACTAAATACACTGTGGTTATAGGCAGATCAGCTGGAGCACTGACTCATTATGATGCAGTTTATTTTGGAGGAAAGAGCTGAATTTAGGTGGGTTTTGTTTGGATGTTTTTGTTTGTTTGTTTCGGTGTGGTCCTTAATAGTCCATCTGCCTCTTCGGAAATGTTTTCTTGTATTTCACATACTTTTATGTTCTTTATTTCTCATTTATTTTTTACCTGTATTTAACGCTTGAACTTTCCCACTGGAGTGTGCACATAGCTTTCAGGGTTTGTATTGTGGATTATTTTAGTTTCAGGTCTGAGCAATCCTTTCATTACTCAAACTGATTTTATTTTCAGAGTCATTGGTATTACTGTTTTCATTTACTGCAAGAGTTATTAAGTAAGGCCATGCAAGATAAAGTATCTGTTTTCACCCTGTTGCCATAATGAAGCATAGAATTTGCATCAGATTGTGAGCCCCAAATTATCATAGGATGGTGTACCCCAGGTAAAACTTTCAGACAGATTTGCTAAATGTATTAAAATCAGCTGAAATAAACCAATCAAGTGAGGGTGATACTTACTGGTTTTATTTTTTGTGACGTGAGAGTAACTGAAGATCTGGAACTGAGTGGGTGTTTAGGCTGGAGAGGCCATCAGGGGCGTTCTTAAAGCAGGGTTGGCACTGAGCTCACACCTGGGAGCTCTTTCCTGTCAGGCCATGAGAGCTTTCAGGATTGGGGAACCTCTCTGGACAACCTATTCCCACGATCGTTTATCCTTAGAGAGAAAAGCAAATCCCTCATGTCCAGTCAGATCCTTCCCTGCAGTGGGTGACTGTTGCCCTTCATTACCCTGCCAAGCATCTCACAGAGCTCTTGGCCCTTTTCCCCTATAAACAGCTGGCTGAGGGAAGGCTGTTGTTTAGGGCCCCCAAAGCCTGTTCTTTGCAAGGTTAAACAAGGCTCATGTCTTCCATGTGCTTTCTCCTAACACATGCAAATCGGGACAAAGTGGAGTTACATCCTCTGCTGCAGATTTGGGGCTGTTTCATAAATATGATGCATACAGTTGGCTCAGTCTGCTGAAATAGATACTAGTGCATAGCATGGTTATGAAACTTGGCAAAACACCAAATGTATTTATTATTGATGACTCTGCATGAGCAAGGCTCCCAAAAGAAACTGATTGGAACATCCTCATGGAAGTTGTTTTCTGTGAGATGGTGAATCTTGGTAATTTCTATGTATTAATCTGAGCTATACTGGAGAGAAGGTCAGTGATGTCAAGATATTTCAAAATATTGGCTGTTTTGCTGAGATGAAGAAGGATGTGCTTGCCCTCTCCACCTATTATAGACTCTAATGGAATTAAAACAAGCTTTTTCATGTAATTTTGGAAAATATTTTTCCTCTATTTTGAAGCATTTCATTAAGTGACTGAACAGGAGAAATGAGTAGTTTTCTGTTGGGTAAATGCAGGATTTTGGTAGATGGTGTGTTTGGAACAATAAAAACTGTTAGTAACATGAATTGTGGCTTGTGATAAATATCAGAGGAGCTTATTCCATGGTTTCTGGGAGCAAAGGAGAAAACTTACTCTCACTGAGCTGAAGTAGAGAGTTTCTTTGGATTACGGACCACTGATGTTGAGAAAATCCTCTAATTAAATTCAGTGGAAGCGAGACACAGCAAAACATTTGTGAGATCCTGCATAGTTTGAGTGCAGTGTTGGGCAAAAGAATCTGTCATGGCTGTTTGCTTCCTAATTAGTTGTCAGGTTCCTTCTCCCCCTCTTGTGTTTTTTCTTAAGCGCAGTAGAGAAAACCTCGAGAAGTTTGTCGGCTGGATTCTTTAGTGTTCCATGGAACAGATTGTCCCAGAAATACTTAAGTGGATTTGTTTCCCCCCAGTCCAGCTGGCACAAGCTCAGAGGTGCTGAATGAATTTTGAGTATCTGGGGGGAAAAAGAAAGTGTTTACTGCCCCATTCTTAGCCTCGGTGCCAATCAAACCATTTCCATCATCCTAGAAAGGTTTCCATGGTGCTAAGTTGTTTTCCCATTAGTCCCTGCAGGACTTGGGCTGCCTGCTGAGAAGGGAGAGCTTGTGTTTGTGCTGGAGACAACACAGCTGAGGGCTTCAGCTGGCTCCTGGAGCACTTGAGCTAGTGCTGAGCTGCAGCCAGGCAGTAATGATTCCGAGCAGCAGTGCCTGAGTCATTAACACGGGCAGCACTGACGCTCCCCTGCGTGGCATCCACGGACACGGAGCAGTTATGTCCTTGTGCTGCAGTCCTGAGCCCATTGTTTTGCTTTAGCCTGTGGTCTGATTTTGATGGAACTTTCTCCTTTTTCCAAACCTTTTTAAACTCTGAGGAATAAGACACTGAAAATGAGTAGCAGTCTGCAATAATTTTGCTAATACCCGATGTTGTATTCTTTGTTTTTATGTGACTTTTGATCATTCACTTTATGAAACTCAACTTTAATGAAAATTTCTATATGAAAGAGACTGTAGCTTGTTGGGTGCTCTTGCTTTGTTGCTGTAATATGGATTTCCTAACTCTTGCAATAAAAAATTCCCATTCCACATGTACAGAGCTACCCCTAGGAAATGTTGTCCTGCAAAATTTGAGTTCTATTTTCTCCATATATGCCTTTATACACTGACCTTCTACCAAGGGATTAGAGGATCTTTTCCTGCAGGTGAAAGACAGACATTGATGCAGCATTACAAATATGTTTTTTGAAGGAGTTGTATGAGGTTTTACAGCTTTAGGAGAAGAAAAATATTTTCAGACAAGAGTAGTGACCAGGTTGTTATTGAAAAATATCTCTGAATGCAACACCAGCTTTACAATTAGTGAGTAACGTGCACTGATGTTTGAATTTTTGGTTTGTGGAGTGTGTTATGCCACAGAGTCTGTGGATGCATATCTGTCTTAGGGTTTCACAGAATTAAATGTCATGTTTAAACAGGTGCTACTTTGTTTTCCTGTGATTTTCTTTCATCCTTCTGTCAAACTAAGGGTTTGTTTAAAATTGTACAGGTCTTTTTCAGCCAATTCCACTCACAAGCCACAACTAGGAATTCCACAAGACAAATCCTGTACCTGACCCATTAGGATAAAAAATAAAAGGTGATTCATATTGCAAGGGTACTGGAATATTCTTTCTGAGTATATTGACTCTTAGAGGGTAGGTTTGACAAATCATTAGAAATTCTCTACAAGAAATGGTCGCATTTTGTCAAGATGCTGCTGCTGACTGATTTATTTTTGCTGTTTAAATGCTCAGGGTTTAATTGTAAAGTTCATGAGTGGGAAGTCTATGTTGTTGGCTTATTCTCTAATAGGCACTTGCCCATTTTTCTTGAAGGTGTATAATATATTGTGGTGTTTATATAAATCCCCCTTATTAAAAATAGAATATTATATTTCCCTTCGTAAATATTATATTTCCCTTTTCCCCCAATATTCTGTAACAAAATGTGTATTTTTAATATTTTCATTCCCTCAACTCTGATGCAAGGTAAAATGATACTGGTGGTGATTTAGAAAAAGAAAAAAATGAAAGAGCAGCATTACAGGTTTAGTATTAGCCAGTGAGTAAACTGAAATGAAAAAAATAACCTTATAATGGCCTCTGAAATGCCTGGGCAAAGCTGTTTTATTTTGTAGGTTTCAGGAGTTCCTTCTAGTATTTACTTGCTCATTTTAATCTATTTCACTTGCAAATTTATCTTAATTTGAAAGGTAAGTTTTATTTAAGGTTTTATTCTTGTAATATTAATAATTTATCTCACTTATCTTGAATTACAGAAGATGATGTTTAAAATAAATGACTCCTAAATAAATGAAGCTCTGCAGACTGCAGCATTTCATCTTGTCTGCTGCCTGTCTCCCTTGCCCCAGGAAAGTGAATTTCTGCTTCAGTCTTCCATAGTAACCACAGCTCTGAGAACCAGGCTGGCTGATTCAACAAAATAGCAGCAAATCAAAATGCAGAGTTGCTATGGTAATTTTAATTCTCATAGGTTTATTGTGTCCTGTAAATTCTCATGTTCTGTCTTGGGTGATGACACAGTCTGATTTTAATTTGTGGAGAAGGCATCTAATGGTGAAAAACATCTTTTAACTCCTTAGCAAATGAGTACCTTGCAGCAGTACATGCTATGCACTTAAAATTATTCTAGTGAATTTTTTACATGACATATATGTGCCATGCAGTGTTAAAGGAATAGGGGGGGAGAAAAATCCCATCTAACCTCCATGGCTGCTTTCCTGTCTGGATTTTATGCCTCTTGCTTAGGTAGCACATAAAAATGTATAAAGGGGAATTTTCCTTCTATTTTCTATATCTTACCAGGAGCACTTCAAAGGGCTTGGGGGAGTGTTCCCACTGGATAGGAGAGTGAGTCGTTAGCAGCTTTATGGATTAGCCCGATGGCATTCTGCTGCACTTCTTACAAGCAGGATCAGTCCAGGAAGGTGCTCATTGATTATGCAGCACTAATCATTAGGGATACAGCCTATGATCATCTGGTTTATTATATTGATTTTTGCAAGACCTTAATTTCATCAATATATGGTTCATGTCGACATCTGTGGAATGATTATTGTGCTCGTGCAGGTTGTTTATGCATCTGGTCTGAAACCTTGGATAGAAGTGTAACCTCTTCTAATGGCAGAACACAGCTGGTTGTAGAAAGTGGTTATTTTTGTTTATTTATTCAAATAAATCATCAGATCAGTCCTCTCATACATAAAGCACATCTTCAAATTGAAAAAGCTATGATTTTCCTATGCGATTGTACAGACTTTGAATACTGAGACCATCCAGATTATGAAGTAATCCAATCCATTAAAATAATTGCAAGATTTAAAAGTTTGCATTTTGGTTTTTAAATGTGGAGGGGGTTTTGGTTTTTTTTGTTTTTTTGTTTTTTTTTTCCTTGAATGTGAACTCAAGGTAGTGTTGCAATCAGTATCTGTACAACTGTCTCATGGAATTTAATGGGATGGGAATCTGTTGGGAAATACTAGGAGTGTCTAAGTGTTTCTCATGTGTGAGAAATTACCTTATGCTGGGCAAATATCACATCAAAATATGGCAGCTCAAGTTCGCCAGGGTTGAATATTGGCCATATTTAGTCCTGATTAAATTTCATCTTTCCTTTAAGTTGCTTCTGAATTTGGAGGAACTGATAGCAAAAGTTGTGCGGAGAACTGTTTATTGGTTTACACTGACCTAATGCCTATTGATTCCTTGGAAATTCCTTCAGTGCCTAAGTACTAATGAGACATAAATTAATATTTTTCAACAAATATTCAAGGATGAGATTTCTAGTAAGAATGTTTTGCAGTTTTCTTTACCTCTCTCTTCAAAAAACAAATCTCCTTTTCCTCTTGTTGTTTGCTCAAGTTTTGTATTTACATATGCACACAACTCCATACAAAATATAAACCCCTGAAATATGTTGGTATAAAAGAAAAATAATTACTCTGTTAAAGTGAAAGAAAATAGTTATTCTGCTGAAGTGAAACAAAATTACTGTCAGTAAATAAATGTTACTAACAGCTTTTTTTTTTTTTTTTTTTTTTTTTTTTTTTTTTTTTTTTTCTGTGAAAGCATCAGTAAAATGCAGTGTTAATTCTATGTAAAAAGTGGTGCCAAGTCTATGAATACTTTCACTGGGAAAAAATGGACAAGGTATGATTCAGATAAACATTCTGTTTCTCTGGTCTGTTTTTTTTCCCTTATTTACTTTTTTTTCAACCAAAATCCCTTTAAGAAGGGAAAAAGAATTTGTTCTTACCTGTAAAATATGTAACACTTGCTCCAGTATGTCAGTAGGCAGTCAGCTTCTTCCTACTGATACAGTTTTATTATAATATGAAACTGCATTTGGGGTCTGTTTTGAACTAAAGAATAATTAGTCTTTGACCTACTAATTTACTTAGAACCTTGAAGTTTTCTCTGGATCATGCTAATTTCCCAGAGGCAAATTCCTGGCAGTTTTTCAGTCTGCTAGATTAGAAGTGTCCCTTTAAAGTGCTCATCCTGATGGGTTTGATTCAATGCATGTAATTTCATGTAATAAATTCACCACTCTTTTTAGTGTGAGGCTGGCAGAAAACCTCATCTTTAGAAAAGTACTGGTCTTCTTTCATAATCAGTGATCTCACTGGCTAAAATATTACAGGGACTCTTCATCACAGAGATGACTCCAGGATGGATTGAACTGTGGGAGGAAGGAGACTGAGCAGAGCTCAGCAAAGGAAAGAGGACACTATGAAAGGCAGGGGGAAATAGGAAGTGGAAAGGGAGTTTTCAGAACACAGTGAATGAGCAGAAGGCAGATGTATTTTTGTTTGAGATGAGAGCAGACTGTTGGGTTTGCATCTCTTCCTGCATTGTTTTGTTCAGCTCTTAGGAGCAAAAGTATCCAGACGTTTCAAGAGATGCAGCCCCTCCTTGATGTGGCACTGAGGAGTAAGAATAGTGTGTGAAAGGTGTTCTTGTGCTCTATTTTTATTTTTCCCAATAAGGTGGGAGGAAGGGTCACCTGAACACTGTAGTGTGTGCTGAAATGATGCATGTATTGACATGAGTGAGCTTCTAGTAAATCATTTTCATTTCCTCTTAACCCAGGTACAGATGCCTGACAATTCTGGTGCTGGGGTCTGCACGTGCCTTTCACAGCTATGCTGGTGAAATAAGAAAGTGTTTCTCTGTATCTGAAACAAAGCATTATTTGAAGCAAATATAAAAGAATTAATTTGAAAACCTCTCAGAATTGTTTTTTTTTTCCAGCAAAAGCTCACTTGAGTAGCCTGATGTGTGACAAAGCTTAGGCAACAGCATGCTAATTTTTGTTGTTGTTGTTTCTAATCTGTTACACTTTTTCTTGACTGTGAAGCACGAACTTGGTGGGAGCACCTAAATCTGCCTAGATTGGGTTAAACGGCCTCCTACAGTAAAAATGACTGTAACAGCATTTCTCTGTGTAAAAGGAACTGCCTGTTCCCCCCAGGATCTACCCTTAGCTCCTTCCTAATTGAGATTTTGTAGGTGCCTCCTGTGGAAATCGGTTGACCAGAAATAGGGCAGTGGGAATACTGTGGTGTCCTACTTTCCCAGAGCCTGTTTTGCTGCTTTGTCCTTGGAAATTGATAATGTGTTCTGTGTCACTGCAAAGATGTTTGCCAAAGCTCTTCTCTTAAATATACATCCTAATATTTGATTTTCGCATTAAAATATTTTAAGGGAGTGCAGAGATACAGAACTGTACTGTACAGATTATGTGGATTGGCTGTTCATATACAAATGCAGATCAACTCTGTGCTTCAGTTTGTTTATTTTTTTTTTTTTTTTACAGTATCTGTATAGTCTAAAAACCATTTTCTGCATCTGCAGTTGAACAGTAGTGACCAGCACCCCTGATATGGAGCAGTAAAACATCAGTATCTTTTCTCCAAAGGGCATTTCAAGGAGCAGCCTGTACTTGCTTTAAAATTAGAGCCATAATGCTGCCACTTTGCCTAAGGATCAACCTAACTAAGGCAATTTTTAGCAATTGCTGCATTCTGTGTCTGTCCTTATGTTACCCCTGTTCTTTACCCATCACTTTGGGATTAGTGTTGTATCCCTGGCTGCAAAGTTTTAACTCCCAGAGTGATTCTGGAGAGGGGTGGTGCAAACTTCACGTCCTGCTAGGTGTAAGAGTGAGACTGGCAGTAGTTGTCAACTTCCAAGTGTTTCCTTTTTGCAGCCAGGTGGAATGATTGTATTTGTTGTCCCAAGCATGCATTCTTATCTAAATCTAAAGTTGTCTTTTCCCAAGGAATTGATTTTTACAGCTGGTTAGGTAATTGCTGAATTTTCTCAGCTCTTTTGTGAAAAGTGTGAGCTTCTTTGCTTCTCACTTCAGTCATAAGTTGTTGAAAATGAAATATGCAGACTGTACTTACAATTACTTAATAAAGACAAAATTGCACAAGCCAAAACATCACAGTGTATTTTTTATTTTAGCAGTGTTCCTGTTCCATCTTAGGGAGAAAAAATAATGTTCTGCTATTTACTTTCTGCTACTGTTTTAAATCAGAGGAGCAGCATATAAAACGTCCTTATAAAGAATCACCTAATTAGTTTCTAAATGAGATTCTGATACCAATTTGGAATAGATAGAATGATTTGTGTAGAGTTAGAAAGATCTTTATACATGTATATGCCCATTTGCACTAGGGTCTATAAATTACTGCATGGAGTATGACAGGATAAAAGAACACTGATAGCTAACAAATGAAGCCTACATTTGGCTGTAGAGGCTATTAATTAGATTTGCAGGTTATTTGATAGCTACGAGAAGCATAATTGAAAACCAGCCAGAGAGCTTACCCCGGTGCCTGACAATAACTCTCACAATATACCCATAAAATAGTTATGGGAGTTTAGGGGTCACCTATTTGCCATTTTAACGCACTGTGCAGGGCAGAAGCTCAGTGCTGTGTCAGTGCTTTGTCTCATACTCCAGAACAAAGGTACGCAGGGATGGATGGTGCCCTGTGGGGAGGGGGCTTGGCCCTGCACTAAATCACCCCCACAGCCCTCAGGTGCTGCCACAGCTCCCCTTCATGAACGTGGATTTTTAATGAACTGAAACCGGCTTTTACTGTTTCAATCTATGCTTTTGTAGTTTGTCGCTGCTATTACTGTAGTTTTAAGCAAATTTAAAGAAGTCAGGATTGGTGTTTGTGGGCAGGAGGATGGCTTTTGTATGACCTTTTTTTACTGAAGCCAGATGTGTGTTGGCTGTCTAGATTATGTGTTTCATTGATTGCCACCCCCTGTGGCAATACCCATTGCAATATTGGATTTGTAGTAATACCCCTTCTTATTACACATTTTTTTCTTTACAGATCAGTGCACCTTTCATATCACTAATTGTGTTAAGCCAAAAAATATGGTGTTCTATGAATGTAAAAGATAGAAAAAGGGTTGTTCAGCCAGCTAACACGAAGGAAATGGTCATAGTCCAGTTTTCTCTGCCTGGTTAGCAGGGACGCTAGTGTAGTCATTTGCCATTAGAACTGATATCAGTGTGTGCTTTTTCTGGCATGGGTTTAAACATCTCTGGGCAAGGGTCAGAGGAGTCCCCACTGAAGGAAGGAACTAATGAATAATTTGATTGTTACTTTTCATCCCATAAGAATTGCTTAGCTGGGTAGTTGTCTGTGTGTTTGAGAACAGTAACTGCCTCCTTCCAGGCGCAGAACCTCTTTGGCTGTATGAACTGGGTGATAAATAGGGAAAGGGACTTAGGGCTGGGTTGCAGGATGTGTAGGAACTCTTTCTGGGCAGTGCCCTGTGTGTGTGTTTTCACCACCATATCTCAGTTAATGACACGTGTGGTTTGGAACATATTGGTGTCTGTGAGGGCTCTGGCCTTGACCATGTTAATGAAATCTCACATAAATGGTAACCAGATGACATGCTTGTCTGCAGAGTTAAGAACAAATTACATGGGCCATAACTGAGTGGTTTTTTTGTTTGTTTGGTGTTTTTTTGTTGTTGTTGGTTTTTTTTGGGGGGGTTGGTTTTTTTTTTTTCCACTGTTACATTTGTACCCAGCTTGCAATTCCAAGCAGTTCTTTGGCTTAATTCTATGATACAATTTCTGAGTTAGCACACTGATGTGAGGCCAAGTTCCAGGCATTACATATTTTTTCTCAATGAAATAAGGTGACATCAGTTTTACTGACCAGGACGTTTCTGAAGTAGTTAAATGTGGTAGAAGGCCTGGTTTCCCTTTGTCTGAATAACTGCTGCATTTGTATGAATGTTTATCAGAGACATTTTAATGCTGTCGGAGCTGGCATTTCCAGTGGACCTGCCAAGAGAGGAGTCCCTTCCTCTGAGGCGGCACAAATCAAATTAGCGAGGACTGAGTTCTTACTTCTAATTGTCGGAGTTCTGTCAAATCTCTTTAATACTGAGATACAGCTGACCCACTTGTGTTTGGCACGTGTCGGTGGCCGGAAAAAAGCGCAAGGTTCACCCGTTGTTTAAGTTTTCAGCTTTGGTTTTGTTAAAAAGTTAACCAATTGTTCATTATTTTTATCTGAATTGGTTTTTTCAGTATATTTTATTGTGATTTAAATGTCCTACTGCGCTTTCCATCATAGCTGAGACTTGAAATTGTCCTTAAAGGCTTGTGAATGAAGATATTTGTAAAAAGAAAAAGAAAGGCAGTATTTTCTTTGCAAATTAGGTGTCTTGAATGTTACTGTGACACTGTTAATAACTGAATGCCATTAAATCCATGATAAATTTGCACATTAAATGGATATGAGACTTGTGAGGGGGTTGGTTTGAGGAGGGAGCTGGTCAGGGGATGTCAAGGCTGGGAAGAAATGATCAGTGCTGTAGGACCAGAATTGCATACAAAGTGAGCTCTGGGGCTCTGGGAATGTCCTGCTTTTAGCTGGGCTGCAACAACTGGTCTGCAAAACTATGGTGAACGTGGCTGTGTGAGTGGAAAATTGTTACTGTTGGATTCTGGCTTTTTTCACTTGGATTTTTAACACGTTACCATTTCACAAGCATTTGGATAGAGGCCTAATGATGCATCCTCATGTCTCCTGTGCTGTTACTGTTGAGGAGTGCAAAGAAAAGGTTTTTTAAAAAGTCTCATCAAAACCATTGCATGGGAGTTTAAAGCTACTTGTTGGCAGAGTCCATTCTAGTTATTGGCAAATCCAAGTGCAGGCAGGACACAACTCCCTCTTGTCAGGGAGACTCTTGTATTAGCACAAAAGATAAGGCCAAAGGCACTGAGAGCTGGGCTTGAGTCTCCTTTAATCTGTGTCTGGATATTCAGGGGCATGAAGTGAACACTTCTCTCGAGTGGCTGCTGCCTGTGTGTGACAGTCACATAGGTGGGGACTCTTCCAGAACTGCCACTGGAGAGCTTTGTCTCAGCGAAAGATTTCAATCCACATTTCCAGCCTGGCTCTGCATCTCCTCAACAGCCCTTCAGGCAGAATGTCACTAGTGGGAAATGCTGTGACAATTTCCCGTAGGAGAAGGATGTAATCAAAGTTCAGCATGGCTAGAAACAGCCAATGATATTCTCCAGTTCACCGTGAGAGAGTGAAAATAGCACAGCTTTCTATGGTTTCACAGTCTTTTTTAAAATATATATTCTTTGGAACCCAAAGGTTCTGGGAAAGTGGGGTTTAATATGACTGTAAGTGAAAGAGATGAGAGGAAGAAATAGTTTTGCACAGAACAACCTTTCAATTTACCAACAGCTGGAGGAGGGCTGTGGCATTTGCCCTCAATCCTGTGTTTTCTTGTCAGGCTTTTTGTCAGCGAGAAATGGAAAATGCTCATTAAAAGTGAAATGATTGAAAAACTCTGTCTTTCTGAGTACATTTTAGGTTTTTTTTGGTTGTTGTTTTGTTTTTTTAAACTGGCTTATTTCAGCTGTTAAAACTAGGCTCTTTTTCTCCTGACTTGATTCCAGCTGTTAAAATACCAGTTTATAACAGGCATTTCTGGTATTCCTTCTTACTGGCATGAGCTTGAATTTCCTCCCACAATATTTCTTACTTTTGAATACCATCTCATGATAGACTCCTGACTTCCAAATGATTACTGGATAATAATATTGTACACAGCCTGTTTCCTCTCCTGTGTAGCCTTTTAACTAGTCATTGGCCAGGGGCAAATGACCTGTTTTTCAAGTTTTGGCAGCCACTGGAATGATGCTGGTATCTGTGTAACTGGATCAATGCCTAGAGGAGCTGTTTGGAGCCTGTAATTTGCTGACATGACATAATTTCCCCCCCCCATTATTACATGATTTAAAACCCCTCCAGGACAGCAATTTAAAGCAATTTTATTCTCATAATATCCTACATAAGAAAAAAAACCCCAAAAAACAGATTACATTGTTCCAGGATTATTGTGCATTTTCTGTTTCATTCTGTCAAATATGTTTGAGGGCCACTGGGTGTTTTTTTTTTTTTGTTTGTTTTTTTTTTGTTGTTGTTGTTGTTTTGTTTTGTTTTGTTTTTGTTTTGTTTTGGGTTTTTTTGTGTTTTTTTGTTTGTTTGTTTGGTTTTTTGTTTTGGTTTGGTTTGGTTTTTTTTAATTTTCCTGAAAATATGTATCAATTTGCTGAAGGAAATGTAGATTTTTTTTTTGTCTAACTTTGTAGGGAATCAATCTGGCACAGCTGGTAAATTTTCACAATGTATGTGGTAAACAGTAATAAATGAGGCCAGCGTAGTTTTTGTTATGTGCAGGTCATTTTTTGCATGAATATACAATATGCTCCATGCATACAATAGATCTAAATAAATACTTATTTCAGAGAGGCCCAACATGGAGGGCATTTCCACTACATACTGAGGTTTTTTTGATGGATTGCACTCGGCTCCTCAAGTCCTATTCATTTAAATCAAGGTCAGTGGCAGTAATCTCTTGGTGCAATGTCAATCTCAATTATAGTGGGGATTACATGATGAAATTGAAGTATGATTTTTGGGTAGATACATTTTAAATAACTTAACTTGACATTTGACCTAAATAAAAATACATGATGAATGTATTTGAAAGTATTAGGGTACAAAGTAGTGCATTGATATTGCATAGTAGTATATCTGTACCCAAAATATTGGAAAAATTGCAATTTAAAATATTTTTAACAGTGATCCACTGATATTTTCATTTCTAACAAAAAATGAACTCTATTCTGGAATTAATGTGGAATTCTGTCCCTTTTCACATACTGTGAAAAGACTCCCTAATAGTTTATTTGACATCAGGGTGGGAGAGAAATTGAATGTGATTCAGAGCACATTGAGACTGTTGTTTAAGTGGATTTATTATTTTCAACATACTTTTTAGTCACTGTAATTATGATCTCTGCAAGACACTGGATATGGTACGAACTATCAGATCCTCTAATTAGAGTAATACTGTTTAGAAGTTGCAGTGTGGGAAGGTGAAAAGTCTGGTGGGAAATGGTAGTTTAAAACATTGAAAAAGGGTCTGGATGCATTTGGTTGCTTTATAATAATGTTACACGTGTAAATATAAAGTTGTTGTCCCACTGTCTGTAGACATCAGGTTCTCTGCCTTTACAAACTCAAGGTGCATGTGTGAAATGTATGTCCCAAGCCAAGGGTTGGATAACAAGACCATCTGTAATATCGGTGTGATATTGCAGAGCACAGTAAATCTCACGTTGTCACAGATGCATTCTTCAAGCTTAACCAAAAAGGGGAAGATTGCTTTGTAATTTGGTTTTGAATGTTGTGTTTGTTTGTTATTTTGGGTTTTTTTTAACTGGTTATTTATTATATTTGCTGAGTTTGATAAACACTTTTTGACTCCTTTCTGCCCCATCTTAAGGTTCTTTGTTGCTCCCTTCTCTGGGGTATATAAATTGTATGGTTACCCCTGCCTTTGGCCAGAGATGGAGATTCACTGTGCACTGGTTGAATAGCGAAGACCTGAACTCCAGGACTTCTTTACAAAACAATGCTCCTTAGCTGTGATGCATTATCATGACCTCCTGTTTTTCTTTTTGTCAATAGGATCTGTTTTTACGCTCAAAGTTCAAGTAAACGACATCATCAGTCATCAGTACCTGCAACAAGCGGTGGTAGAGGTGTTTGTTAACTACACCCTGGCAAATTCTACTGTTACTGGAAACAATGGAGCAGTGTTAATAAAAGTCCCCTACAAATTAGGATTAAGCTTAACTATTGTCTCATACAAGGATGGCTACCTACTGACACCTTTGCCTTGGAAGACTGCGAGAATGCCAAGTACGTAAGCATCTTACAGTCCTATTATTAAACTGTATCTGGCAGTGATTAAATTTCTCTCCTAAGCTGTCTGGGTAGTTGCTGTCAGCTGAACACAACTCCGTGAAGTCAGTCAAGGGAGGTGGTGCCTGTCAATACAGATCTCAGGGTGAACGGTCTGTTAAACTTGTCAAAATTCTGATTACTTTAAACCAGAAAATAGCCCTTTAAAAATCTAAGTGACTTATGTTGTGACACATGGTGAATTCTTAGAATTTTTTTTGCCTAGGGTTAACAAAGAGCTGTTAATTTGTTCTGACAAAAATCCTGTTGACCTGAGTGATTCTTGGAGCGCCAATGCTTTTTGTCCTCTGAGACAGGTATAACACGTTACAGCTCTGCTTCAACAGTGTTTCCTCACAGGTTTTCTTGTTTAACTACGGCATGCTCTTAAAAAAGCACATGATTATTTTTTTAAAAAAGAGACTTTTAAGAATTCTAGACACTTGTTTGTCCACAGAAGGTATAAAACAGAAGCAAACATTCAACAAAGGTCTTTCTGCTTAATTGCTGCTCTGGATAACAGGAGTAATTGATTTAGTCTTCATATGCTCTCTGCTTTATTAACTGCTCTATTCAATAGTTCTTCAGATTTGGAGGCCTTGGAGGATTTTTTTTGGTTGCACAATGTAACAGATATTATCATTTTCCGCAGTATACTCGTCCGTGACGCTCTCATTATTCCCACAAAGTCAAGCTAATATATGGCTGTTTGAAGATACTGTCTTAATTACTGGAAAACTGTCTGGTAAGTTCTGTATATGTAGAGTGTAACTAAACAGTTTGTCACAGCCATCTGTACCCGCGTGGAAAAAAATGAGGCATGGTTTCATTCTCATATCATACATACCTATTTAAAGCCAGATTTTCTGTTAATTATGTAGCTTTACGAGGGGCTGTGGCAAGTGCTAGACTGGAAATACACAAATCAGGGAGAAAATGGGTGAAAACAGGTTGTTATGCGAAGTGGATTTCTGAAGGGTAATAAAAATGCAGTTTGTCTGTTTTACTGTAGCTAAGACAAAATATTACTCTTTTACAGATGCCAAATCTCAACCGAGTGTTCAATTTCCAAAATCTTTAATAAAGCTCCCAGCAAATCATATTGCAAATGTTACAGCCTATCTGACAGTTCCAGAGCAGTTTTTGAAAGTGGACAGCTTTCTCCATACAACAGGAATTATTCTAAATAAATCAGGTATGTGAATATGATGGTTAGGAATTTTAATAAAGAAAGATCATAATATTATAATGCACATGAGTGCACAGTGTTTCAGAAAAACATATGCTTAATTTAAGAGGGCCTGAACCTTCTTCCATTGTATTAGATCATAAAAGCTTTGTTTCCCAGGAGTAAGCTGTAAACATATCAGGTGAGTAATCAGTGTTACTCTATTTTGCTCCATGCAGTATGAGAACATATCTTGCTGCACTGAAATACAGCTTCAGTCTGCTCTTTACATTTATATATCTGTATATGTCTCCATGCTCAGGATTTCATGAGACTGTGGAATTGGTTTAGTAAACACCTTAAAAATGCAATTATAGTCAGACTGTAAAATAGCAAAACCTAAAGAAATCGGTGAAACAGCAGCGATTAGCTTCAGCTGTGGAGTTTCTGCATTTTCACTGGAGTGATTGTTGTAGGGCATTACACCCAGCACCTGGATTGCATGGAACCCCTGCTGGGCTCCCAGTCAGGCAGTCTGGGCAAGTTTGGGACCAAGTGGTCCCTGTGTGTACAGAGCATAGTTTGTAAAAATATTTTCTGTGCCTCTGTTTCACTGAGGGGCACTAAGTGGTTACATGAGTCGTAACTCTGCTCTTATGCCATCGGATTTTTTTAGTATTTGTCATTCTATCAGATAGTGTTTTAATTTGCCTAAGTACAGTAATCTCTGGTAGGTTGTACTGTGTGCACTTCCATCTTTCTTTTGTTCTTTTCTTTCTATTCCCAGTGGATCTGAAGCCATGAGGCTCTTAAATTCATCATGGTGTGGGAAGAGGACACTACATGGCTTATTTAAATTCATCATACTCTATTCTTTAATTTTTATTCCATTAAAGGCAGCATATATACTGATATTTTGACACAGACATTTTAAAATCTTCCTTATCTGTATTTCACCTCTTTAAATGGAAGGCAGAAGGAAGGAAGCATAGGAGAATAAACTGTGTTTATCCTCTCTGAGTTTTCCCTTCAATCTGTCTGGCATGTGTTTTAAATTATTCATACACCCCTAAAGGAATAGACTTCCTTTTAGGGCAGGTGGAAGCTAATTGATATCTGATGTGCCAGGAGTTCTCTCACAACCAGCTTCTAACAGCCTGCATAGATTTAACATTATTCTGCTACTTAGTAATTCTGTTTCAGCTTCTCTCACCATGCTGTCATACTGGGCATTCTGGAACATTTGCAAACTGGTGAAAGGAAAACAAAGGAAAGAAACTTTCAGTCTGCTTTGTAAATGCAACATTTCCTCTAAGTGCTTTGACAGGCCTCATGATTAACTATTCAGTTAATTCTGGCTGCCAAATTAGGAAATTAATCCTTACAGGAGAGATTCCATATGCTTTCAGTTTCAAAGTTATGTACATTGTGGTTACACCAAAATTCTTATATGATCTGTATTTCACATCGGTTAGGTGTTTTGTAATCTGGTTATCTGATGGGAAAACCCCTTCCTCCCCCACCCCAAAACAAGTTCTGCCTCATCATTAATTCTACAGTCAGCACAGAACCTGGATATTGCAAATCTGTTTGTCTTATAGCATCTGTATAGAAATGGCTGTGTTTTGTTTTAATTACAAGTTGTTAAAAGTTCAGAAGGAAAGTAATGTTAATTTTTGTTTGACCAAGTTGGTAACAGCTGACTGTGTAGCTGGATGTGGATGATTGCTTTTAGTAGCTTCATTCTTAATTTATTTCTTCTGAAGTAATCTGTGAATGGAGAATTACAAGATGTTTCTTGCCTTCAGGTTTCAAAAGCATGGAATTAACTCCTCTTGCTGCCATATGTGTGAATGTTCTTTTGGCTGGGAAAGAACTGAATGTAAATGGTCCTGTTCAGGTTACACTTCCTTTTCCCACAACTACTGTAAAATCAGGAGATGCTGTACCTGCCTGGACATTTGATATGAAAATTGGTAAGTGGGTTATTTGTTATTTTGCCTTCTAGCACAGGTGGGTGATGGAACAGCAATGGCACTATTCCATGAGGTGATGATCATTTTTTAATGGACTAGCTTGAATTTTCAAAGGTATTTCCCTGCTTTCATTAGTTCAAAAAGTTTGGTAAAGCTCATTAGCATGCCTGCATTTATTGTACTGGATTTTTATTTTCATGGGAGGCTGAGTGTTCACAGAACGTGTATTTCAGGTGATGTTAAATTTCAAGCCTAGTAGTTGTGTGAATTCCTTCTTAAAAGAAAGCAAACCAGAATTGAAAGTTTGGATGCTTTGTTTCCTTGAGTGTAGCTCTAAAGATCCTTTGATGCTAGATCTAGAATTGCTTTAGTTAACAAAAACAAATCAGAAAGTGAAATGAAGGGGAAATAAGAGTTGTTCAAGGGAACAACATAGTTCTTCCAGTATGCGAAGAGGAGGCTGGGGATTAGTCTTTCTAAACCTTTTGTCAACCCTTCACATCTAATTTTAGTCAAGAGTGAGTAATGAGCTATGTCCACATAACCCATTTAGATGACCTGTATTAGGTGTTGGGTGCATTAGTGTCCTGCATTGCCTCTCACACTTCAGCTTGAAATGTGCAAGTGGGTGAGGAGATCACGTCTTGCTCCTTATCAAGGCAAAAATCTTTTGTTCAGCAGTTGAAGGCACAAGAGAGGGACACCAGCTCTAGCAGAGTGTTGTTTACATGTTCAAGAAACTGATCGTCTTAATGAAAAAAGACAAAACTGAAGAACATGGATTTGAATTAAGGACGTGCTAATAAAATCTGGCTATGCTGTTTTGAGGGGAAAAAGTAAATAGGGCAAGTTCTGGCATAGAAGGTTAAGTCTGTCCTTGCACCTAGAAGACTTTAGAGAAGTAATTGGTGGAAAGAGCACTTTTATTCAAAGAAAGGGTTTTAGTCTGAGGTGGTAAGATATCACCCAGGGTTTAAATTCCTTACTGCCACAGCCACTTTTCCCAGCTCCTGTGCTCATCCTGTGCTGAGTTGTTTTACCTCCCTAAACAAAGCAAAGTCAACACTGTTGTTAAAACAAAGAGTTGACAGAACTAGAGCAGCTTAGGATCGGGTTAGAATATAAACCAGTGTAAGGTGTTTATGTGGGTGTTGAGAGTCCTGCTCAGCATCCCTACACGGGCGTGTCGGCCTTGGGAGTAAAACAGGACCCAGGAGCATGGCATGCTAATCCAACCCCCAATAAAACCAGTCATTTTTTCCTTTCCAATGGGATGAACTTTACAGACATTCCATAAAGGCAAGTTGTTTGTAATGGATGCTGTCTGAGGTGTACTGTTCACATGGAGCCTTCACTGCTGCTTGCTCAGGAGGGGGAAAGGAGAATGGAGAAAAAGGACAGCAATTTTTAGAGCATAATTTAACTTGTACTTTTTCTCCCATTTCTTCCTCTCTGACAGTAAAAAATTGCAACTGTATTTACTTTCTGGATGTTTATTCTTCAGTATGTTCTTTTTATTTTTTTAGCTTTGATCTGGCACATGCTAAATGACTTTTTCCCAAGGTAACTGCGCAATAGCAAGGCATTTTTTAGTCAAAGTTCTGGTGACTGAGGGCAGCTGAACACCTCAGCTCTGCAGCAGGCATTCCAGAGCATCCATAAGGAGCAGCAGGCAGGCCCCCATCTGATTTGAATGCAGAGCTCCTGCTGCACTCAATAGTGAGGCTGTGGCCTCCAAGATGTTGTATATGGGATGTCCCCAGCAAGACACTGACACAATTTTCAACTCTGAAGTCCTCGGGTAATGTGCTGTGATGGTAATCATAGCTCCCATGTCAGCACTGATAGTGGCAAGGGAGCAGGTCTGTGTGTGATGTGGTGTGGGCTGACCCATATGCAGCAGGAAAAAGAAAGAAACTGTTTTCACAGGTCTGCCTGTGCAGTGTTCCTGGGTTTACTCCAAGGGGAGTAGTACTGAGGCTGTTCCTGGAAAATGAGCTTTGGTAACTGTACTCCAGCTGCTGTAAATGCAGCATTTGTTCATCCATATTGAGTGTGGCTTCCCTCTTATGAAATACTCTGCTACATTAGCGCTAAAAGTACTTAGTGGATTTTAGTAGAATTACAAAAACCAGAAAGCTTGCATTCAGCATTAAATTGGGAATTATATCCTTCTGCTTGGATGTCAGCAAACCACAGAGAAAATGGGCTTACTCATGAATCACATTTTAGTATTTTTTTTAATACCAAGTGTTTTCTGCGGGGTATATTGGGGTGATTTTCTGAAAGGGACCACAAACATTGTATAGCTTCTTATGGATTTTTTCAGTCAAGATAGAACTTCTGGAGACCTAGAAATTATTTTTGCCTTTTATACAATGCTTGCTGGTATTACTCCTGACTCTGGACAAGGTTTCTCAGGTGACTGAGAAAGCACTTCAGAGCTCTATGTGGTTCCTGCTGCCTTTCCCCTCTGCCAGCCATCACAAGAACCAGGAGAAGGCTGAATGTTTTACTGCTAAATGGTATTTTCTGTGTGTGCCTGTGCATATGAGCATCTGTGGCAGGTGTCCATCCTTATCTTTACCTCCTGGTTGGAAGATTCTTACTTTTCCTTTGCTGAAAGAAGGGTCCTGGAAGAAAATCAAATTGAAATTCATATAAGCTCCAGCTTACTGGAGTTACACTGTTTTCATACTTTGATTATTGGTGTTTTAAAAAAGCTGGTGGTTCTCTCTACCTCTCAGTATTTGCAGGTTGAATATGTAAGGTTGATTACATGAGGCTGTTTTCTGTCCTTAGAATTTCACAAATGGCCCACAATAAACATGTTTAAGTGAGTTAAGTATAATTCTCTCTCTCCTAATGGATGCTTTATTAATTGTAGAAGCTGGCATACTATAATACCTTTCCTTTTCTTTGCCAAACAGATGGTGTGGAATCTGTGTCCTAACAACAGCACTTCCTTGGGCTAACTGAACCGTTACAGCCTCAGGGCAGGGAGGAGAAGAGAAACATTCAAGACAAACATTGTTTATCCTATTGCAGCTTGATAAGATTAAAATATTTCCTCACTAAGTTCTATTAGCTGATGTTAAACTTCTGTTCTTATGCATCAGTTGCCTGCTCCCTCATTTTTTAGTCTTGGCCTTCATGCATGCTGAAGGTCATATAACAGGCTTTTTCAAATTATTTGTGTGCATATCTGTGAAAGACAGTTATTAATAAGAAAAGAAACATTAAGTTTACTTCTGGTAGGTAATGTTGATGCTTTGTTTCAAAGTAAACAGCCACAGAGGGATATTTGCAATGAAATTGTCAGGAGAGGAAGTTTGCCTGTTGAGCTAAAGCCGTGTAATAAACAGTGGCTAGGTCAGAAGTGTCAGTTTTTCCTGTGACCTTGTGTATTTTTGGTAATGCCCCAATAGCTGATGGTTTGAGGTATAGAAGAATCCTGCATGGCACGTACAATCTTTTGTCCTTTTATTTCTTCCTCAGGTGCTTGGGTAAACCGTGGGCTAGGAATGGTCAGGGAAGTGGATGGTCAGTTAGTATGGACATACACTGCTCAGCACTTGGGCTACTGGATAGCAGCTCCACTGCCTGGAACAAGAGGTATGGCAACAGCTGGCCAAGCAATTCCTGAATGCTTGCATTTGATTACTGCATTTAACAGCAGGAAGGGACAAGTGGCATGCAACTTCCCCGCTTGGATGACTTTTGTTTGAGTCCTTACAGTGATTTTCTTGCATGTTTTGAAAATTCATATGAAGAGATCTATCAGAGAAACGGTGTAGCTAATTCCAAAAACAGATAGCACTCTCTGACAGAGTGCTAAGTAGAAAATGTAGACCACTCTTCCAAGTTAGTTTGGACAATTAATGCATACATATAATTAGTCTAAACAATGAATATATTAATATATTAATACAAATATAATTTGTCTGGAATGAAGTAGATGTCATGGTAAGGCTTTAGTACTTGAGCTGAACCTGTCATTATATTGTAACCTGTTTGTATATTTTCTAGTTTGCTGAAATAGCAAGGTGAAAAGGGAAGGATGAACATAATACCATTGGAACACAAAATCACTGGAAAAGTACCCTTCAATTTATTAGCTCTGCACATCAAGTGGGATCATTTGGTTTTAAGAACTAATGCTTGTCTTGTTTTGTTTGATAATCTAGAATCCATTATTAGTGCTGTTTCCAAGGACATAACAGCCTATCACACCGTGTTCCTTACGGCCATACTGGGTGGAACTGTTGTCATTATCATTGGATTTTTTTCTGTTCTTCTTTGTTACTGCAGGTAAGCCAAAGAAGTTCCAGTGAGCTCATTATGAGTGGAGTTAGAAGTTGATAAAATAGTCTTTTCAGGTTAAGGCTTGTTTTCTTAGCTGAACTGTAATGTGTAGCCTAATACTTTGTTTTTTAAATTACAGTTGTTACACAACTTCATTTTAAGTCTTTGATGTCAAATTATAGTACAAATTCTTAACCAAAGTCTAACCTTTAGCTTTGGTAGTCAACAGTTCAGTGCTCTGCAGTCACCTTGCGTCTCTTTTGTATAGGGATAAATGTCGTCGGACACAGAAGAAGGAAAAAAACACAACCAAGCTGGAGGTCATAAAAAAAGACCAGACAACATCAACAACTCACATAAATCACATCAATGCTGTCAAAGGGTCTTTAAAGCTGGAGGATAAGTCACAGTTATATACACCGAAGATTTCTTCATACAGCCCTCAAAGAAGGCTGTCCACAGACACAGAAGATGGAAAATCACAAGACAAATTTAAAATATACTCAGAGGATGCTTCTTATCAGTCATCCTGTCAGATTGGTCAGGCAGGAAATTCAGCCCTTTCAGTGGAGCCTAGTGCTGCAGTGAGGCTTTTACAGCAGCCCAAGCACAGTAACAGTACTATTTCCCAGGCTCCTCGGGACATTCCAGACCAAACCAGATATCTTTCACTGAAAGAGGAGATGTACGGGCTTTCCCATATCCCAGAACATCTAATGCATATTTACAATCAGCCTATTGCTATTCTTCAAACCTCAGACCTTTTCCACTCCCCAGAACAACTGCATCCCGCTAAATCAGCAACTTTGCCCAGGAAAGGGCAGCTGGTGTATGGCCCCATGATGGAACCCGTGAATCGCGACGCTTACATGCAAACACTCCCCAAAATGCCAGTGCACTCTCATCCCCAGCCTTCTGCCTGCAGAGATGAGAACGGTGCCCTGGATGGTGAAGAGGGCTTACCTTCCCAAACATCCAACTGGGGCCGCTACACCAACAGCTTACTGGAATCTGTCTCTGTTCCTGGGACACTGAACGAAGCGGTCGTAATGACTCCATTTTCATCCGAACTTCAGGGGATTTCAGAGCAAACGTTGCTGGAGCTCTCTAAAGGAAAACCATCTCCACATCCTAGAGCATGGTTTGTGTCCCTGGATGGAAAGCCAATTGCTCAAGTGAGGCATTCTTTCATAGATCTGAAAAAGGGCAAAAAAACTGAGAGTAATGATACCAGTCTGGACTCTGGTGTGGACATGAATGAGCATCATCCTAACAGGAAACTGGAGAGAGAGAAAACTTTCATTAAAAGTATGCCACATTCTAAGATTCTTTACTTGGAAGATCTGGATCTGAGTAGCAGTGAAAGTGGGACCACTGTTTGCACTCCAGAGGACCAGGCTGTGAGACACATTATGGAAGGAGGGAATGGGCCAGTCCTAGAACAGCACGATGAGGAAGGTCTAAGGAAAAAATCTCTACCAGGAAGTCATGAATCTGGTATCCCTTCTGCTAAAAAAAGGGATAGACCGCCCCTCATGAAAAGAGATAGCAAAACCAATATCTGGAAGAAAAGAGAGGAGAGGCCGCTTATTCCTATAAATTAAAACACAATGTGCTTTGTGCTGTTGCTCTCCCTGCTGGTTTTTGATCTCTTGCCTGCTTCTGTAATTCTGCAGTGTTGGGTTAACAAGGGAAATGCTGTTTTCTAGTATCAAGAAAAGTTTCTTTTTTTTTAACATATAGATTGAGTTACCAAACTTCAGCTGGGCAATTGATATTCCATGTGAATTGAAAACAGAGAAATGCTATTATTAAACTTTTCCAGTTCCTAATTTTAGTGGAAGTATGGGGAAGGCCCACATTTTACTTAGCCTGTCATTCTTGGACACACCTTTGGGAATGCACAGTGAGAAATGTAGGCACATGATTTAATTTTTTGTACTTGTTGCTAATGCAATGGTAGCCTAGTTAAAACCATTCCTCAGCCTTGTTCCTAATCGTGACCATCTGTACAGTATTTTATATGTGAACTTTTCTAGGGATCCGTTACTACTCCTTTGTATAATGTGAAATGTTTCATGCATCAGTCCCACGACACCAGCAGATGAGCTCTGTTGGGTCCATCAGCAGAGCTCCATAGCATTACTGCCCTCCCTGTGTGCCCATCCATGTGCAATTCCATAAAACAGTGGGGAAGGGGAAGTGTACAAGTGTGGCTGCTGCAGTTCATGGTCCCTGCTATCTTAGAGATGTTGCCCATCTGCTTTGTTATGGCCCCTGGATGTTGAAGGCTGACATCGGCTATGAAGGGTCCACGTCCAGCAGAAAAGGACTAGTTCTGGTAGCATTTGAAGCTGCAGCTACTCCTGAACCCAGTGTCATGTTTTGGCTTCTTTGTCAGTGAACACCTACTCTTCTGCACGCTGTTGGGCCAGCTGTCCTCCAGAATATAGCCTTGAATCTCTGCATATTTGCAAGCGAGAGTTTGGCCCATGATGAAGAGTGCAAGATTAGACAAATCATGCCTTGGAAATAGGTTCTTGAGCAGGAAAGCTCAGCACCGTTGCTTTTTATTTTATGTTTAAAACAATGGGAGATCATTTGAGGTTTATGTGCCTATATTTTGCCAGCCTGAGCTGCTTTTGTCTAGGTTTGCAGAGGAGTTAAACAGGCTTTAAAAGTTAGGTGGGAGGGTTTATGAGCATGAGACAGCAGATTGCAAAATTTGGTCTATAATGCAATACAAATACTATTTATGACTCATCTTAGAGTTAAATTTACCAAAAGTCATGAATGCATGAATTTTAACTAAGATATGTATAGAGGAAGGAAAGGCCATCAGAATATTATTTAATTTTAATGTTCATCCTGTCAAAATAATAATTTCAACTTTGGCTAACAGAAAAATGGATGCATCTCTTAATGTGCTTCATATAGCAAACAGAATGTATTTCTGTGGCTTTGAGGATGTTTCCCCGGTGAAATAAGTTCCAGCATTTTGGCTTTGGCAGTTTGATTATAAATCATCCTAAAAAGGCTTTATAAATATTTCTCTTAGAGCTTGGTTAAGGTTCTGTACCAAGACTCAAACATACAATGGCTATATTTGAATTGTGATGTGAGTGGTGCTTGGTTGTCTGCCCTGTAGTACACTCAAGAGTTGGGAAGGTTCCTATGCAGCTGGGCTTCTGGGAATATTTACTCAGGAAATATTACTGTGAAGTATGTCTGTTGTGTTGAGATTGTCAGTTGTCTGGTGCTGTTTCTAGAAGAATACAGAAGGTAACCAGGGTGGTACCAGCAGTGCATCAGTCCAAACTGAGCTTTTGCTTCATGAACAAAATGTCCTATTGGGTTCACAAGTATGGAAGTGCAAATTAAGTTTGAGATAGGTGTGTGTGTGGTGGGTTGACCTTGGCTGGATGTCAGGCGCCCATCAAGCTGCTCTATTGCTCCCCTTTCCCAGCTGGACAGGGGAGAGAAAATAAGATGGAAAGCAACTAGATTGAGAAACAGCAGTTTGCTAAGGCAAAAGTAGAAGTTTGTGTTTGCAGAAAGAGGAAAAAAATAGGTTTGTTCTCTACTGCTTGTCAGCAAGCAATGTGTGGCTGAACCCTGGGAAGCAGGGTTTCAACTCTTGTAGTAGTTGCTCCAGAAGGCAAACCTTGTAAGTAACAAATGCCCCCACCCCCTCCTTTCCTTAGCCTTCATATGTGGAATATCTCTTTGGTTAATTTGGGTCAGCTGGCTTAGTAGTGTTCCCTGCCAGGATCTTGCCCACTCGCAGCCTACTGCTTGGGAATGTTGAGAGTCAGCGCTGATGCTGCGCCAGCCCTGCTCAGCAGTAGCCAAAACACTGGTGTGTTATCAACACCTCTCCAGCTCCCAGTGCAAAGCACAGTGCTGCAAAGGCTGCTATGGGAAGTGAACTCCAGCTCAGCCATATGCAGTATCCATGGGCAGCACCATCACAGATGGGAATCTTGGCTCCAGTGCCTGAGCACCTCCTTCCCCTCCTTCGGCACTCACCTTGGTGCCTGTAGAGTTGCTCCTCTCACATGTTTTCACTCCACTCTTCTCTGGCCACAATTACAACTGCACCATAACTTTTTTTTTTCCTTCTCAAATCTGTTATCACAGAGGTGTCACCATCATTTGTGATTGGCTCAGCCTTGGTCAGCAGTGGCTCTGTCCTGGAGCTGCTGGCATTGGCTCTGCTGGACATTGGGGAAGCTTCTGGCAGCTTCTCACAGAAGCCACCCCTGTAGACCTGCCCCCCACTATCAATCAAAACCTGCCCACCCAAACCCAATATACACGGTGGAGCAACTGTCCCCCTGCAACTTACGGAGTGCAGATATCCACCTGCGTCCTGGGGAGGATGCATGAAAGAGGCTGTGAACCTGTGGGAAACCTGTGCTGCATTAAGCTCCTGGCAGGACCTGCAGAGAGAAGAGCCATGCTGCAGCAGGTTTCCTGGTAGTGCTTGTGGGGACTCATGCTGGAGGCAGGCTGTGCCTGAAGGACTGCACCCTGTGGAACAGTGAGCCATGTTGGAGCGGTTTGTGGAGAACTGTTGCCCCTGAGAAGGACTCAAGTTGGTGAAGTTCATGGAGAGCAGCATCCCGTGGGAGGGACCTATGCTGGGGCAGGGGAAGGACTTGTGTCCTTGGGCAGCAGCAGAAACACTGAGTGATAAACTGTCCAATTCCTGTCTCTGTGTCACTGCAGGGAGGAGGTAAAGCTGGGAAAGAGGGAGGGGTGGGGGGAAGGTGTTTCTAGGATTCATTTTACTTGTCATTATCCTGCTCTGGTTTTGTCAGTAATAAATATCCCCAAGGTGAGTGAGCCTGTTTTGCCTGTGACAGTTCTCAGTGAGTGATCTCTCCCAGTCCTTATCTCCGTTCATGAACCTCATTGTATTTTCTCTCCTCTGTCCAGTTTGTGCAAGGGATTGGTAAGAGTGGCTTTGGTGGGTGCCTGACATCTAGCCAGGGCCAAACCACTACAGTTTGCAAATAAGTCTGTAATTAAACTGGTCTAAAGAACCTAAAAGAGGTTTAATTATGATTCATCTATTTCTGATGTGAAGATAGCTTGTCATATTAGGATGCCTTTGGTTCTTTCTAGGTAACAGGAATTTTGTTGTCCAAGACCAAATATATTTTCACAAAACTTTTGGTTTTTTTTTAATGTGCTGTTCTACTTGATTTTTATACGACTTTCTAGGCCCAGATATTGATCATTTGCTTTGTTGTATACATTAGTAGGAATCAATTTATATATGCACATTTCTTCTGAAAGCTGCTCTTAAGGTTCAACATTGCCCTGTTTGGAGAGTTGCACTGGTTCTGAAGGCTCCCTTTTCAAAAAGAGATTATTATACTTTTTGTTGAACATAATAGAAAATCCCTAACAAGCTAATGGTTTTGAGAAATTCATATCAAGTTCATACATCTTTACTTGAAATTTTGTTCACCTATGGTAATATTTCAGATTTTTTAAAGGCATTTTTCACAGAATCACAGAATTTTTAGGTTGGAAGAGACCTTCAAGATCATCGAGTCTGACACATCTCTAATACCTCAACTAGACCATGACACGAAGTGCCACGTCCAGTCTTTTTTTAAACACATCTAGGGATGGTGACTCCACCACCTCCCCGGGCAAGCCATTCCAGTACTTTATCACTCTTTCAGTGAAAAACTTTTTCCTAATATCCAGCCTATATCTCCCTTGTCGCAGCTTGAGACTGTATCCTCTTGTTCTGTCTGTTGCTGCCTGAAGGAAGAGACCAGCCCCCAGCTTACCACAGCCACCCTTCAGGAAGTTGTAGAGAGTGATAAGGTCACCCCTGAGTCTCCTTTTCTCCAGGCTAAACAACCCCAGTTCTCTCAGTTGTTCTTCATACGGCTTGTGCTCCAAGCCCCTCATCAGCCTCGTTGCCCTCCTCTGGACGCGCTCAAGCATCTCAACGTCCTTCCTAAACTGAGGGGCCCAGAACTGGACACAGCACTCAAGGTGTGGCCTGACCAGTGCAGAGTACAGGGGAAGAATGACCTCCCTGCTCCTGCTGGCCACACCATTCCTGATACAGGCCAGGATGCCATTGGCCCTCTTGGCCACCTGGGCACACTGCTGGCTCATGTTCTGCCACTGGCACCAGCACCCCCAGGTCCCTTTCCTCCTGGGCACTGTCCAGCCACACCATCCCCAGCCTATAACGCTGCAGGGGGTTATTGTGGCCAAAGTGCAGGACTTGGCACTTGGACTTATTAAACCTCATCCGATTGGACTCTGCCCATCTGTCCAACCGTTCCAGGTCTTTCTGCAAAGCCCTTCATCCTTCCAACAGATTGACATACGCTCCCAGCTTAGTGTTATCTGCAAATTTACTAATGAAAGACTCCATGCCTTCATCCATGTCATCAATAAAAATATTGAACAGAACTGGCCCCAGCACAGGCCCCTGAGGGACACCATGGGTGCCTGGCTGCCAGCTGGATGTAGCACCGTTCACCACCGCTCTCTGGGCCCGGCCATCCAGCCAGTTCCTAACCCAGTGAAGAGTGCTCCTGTCCAAGCCATGGGCTGCCAGCTTTTCCAGGAGTGTGCTGTGGGAGACAGTGTGAAAAGCCTTGCTGAAGTCCAAATAGACAACACCCACAGCCTTCCCTGCATCCACCAGGCGGGTCACCTGGTCATAAAAGGTGATCAGGTTGGTCAAACATGACCTACTCCTCCTAAACCCATGCTGGCTGGGTCTGATACCCTGGCCATCCTGTAAGTTCTGTGTGATGGCACTTAATATAAACTGTTCCATTATTTTGCCAGGTACTGAGGTCAGGCTGACTGGTCTGTAATTACCAGGATCCTCCTTCGCACCCTTTTTGTGAATGGGTGTCACATTGGCCAGCTTCCAGTCATCCAGAACCTCACCAGTGAGTCAAGACTGATGGCAGATGATGGAGGGTGGCTTAGCAAGCTCATCTGCCAGCTCTCTCATCACTCTGAGATGGATCCCATCTGGTCCCATAGATTTATGGATATCCAGGCATTTCAGCAGTTCTCTGACTGCCTCCTCTTGGATAATGAGGGGACCATTCTGCTCCCTGACACCATCTACCAGCCCAGGAGGGCAGTTGTCTTGAAGGCAAGTCATGTCCTCACTAAAAACTGAGGCAAAGTAGGCATTAAGCACTTCTGCCTTCTCCTCATCTGCAGATATTAAGTTCCGTCCCTTGTCCAGTAAAGAACAAAGGTTGGTCTTACCCTTCCTTTTAGCATTAATATATTTGTAAAAACATTTTTTATTATCCTTTACAGATGTTGCCATTCTAAGTTCAAAATGAGCTTTGGCCTCCCTCATTTTTTTCCTACATGCTTTAGGAGCTCCCTTAAATACTTCCTGAGAGACCTGACCCCTCTTCCAAAGCTGATACATCCTCTTTTAATTCCTAAGTTCCTCCAAAATCTCCTTGCTCATTGAGGCTGGACATTTACCCCGTTGACTTATCTTTTGGCACACAGGGGCAGTCTGTTCCTGTGCCCTCAAGATCTCTATTTTGAGGCATGCCCAGCTTTCCTGAACTCCATTGTTTTTAAGGGCTGCTTCCCAAGGGATGCTCTGAATAAGTCTCCTAAAGTCTGCCCCCCGGAAGTCCAATGCAAGAGTTTTATTGGTGCTCCTCCTGACTTCACCAAATATTGAGAACTCTATTATTTCATGATCACTCTGCCCCAAGCAACCTCCAACCACCACATCTCCCACCAGTCCATCTCTGTTTGCAAACAGCAGATCTAACATAGTCCCTCCCCTGGTGGGCTCACCCACCAGCTGCAACAAAAAGTTGTCCTCCATACACTCTAAAAATTTCCTGGACTGCCTCTTTTCTGCTGCATTAAGTTCCCAGCAGATGTCTGGTAGGTTGAAGTCACCACAAGAACAAGGGCTGATGATCCTGAAACATTACCTAGCTGCTTATAGAATAAGTTATCCACCTCTTCCTGGTTGGGTGGACGATAACAGAGTCCCAGCAGGATGTCAGCCTTGTTGGCCTTCCCCTTAATTCTTACCCATAGGCATTCAACTCCATCTTCCGTAGTTTCAATTCCTACAGTATCAAAAGTCTGATTAATATAAAGGGCCACCCCTCCACCTCTTCTTCCTTGCCTGTCTCTTCTGAAGAGCTTGTAGCCATTAAGTGCAGTGCTCCAAGCCATGTGAGTCATCCCCCCATGTTTCCGTGTTGGCAACTTACATCATAGCTCTGCTTACATCTGCACCATGGCCTCCAGCTCTTCTTTTCATTGTATAGACCAAAAAGACCTAATTTCTCAAACTTATATAGTCAAAAAATACAGACTACTGTAAATGGCTTTATTTACGTGAGTTCCAAGGAAACAAGTTTGGCACTCCATTGTTCTCATTCTCTGACAGAGTAGGTATCTGGTCATCAAAGGAAAAGGAGTAGAAATCCAATACTAAAATTATTATGATTTATATGCATACAGAATATTTCAGAATATATTATGTCAGTCTTCACATTCCAGCTGTATGTTGGAATTCATGCACTGGAAAGACCTGTATTGCCTGCTAGAGGTTAGAATTCTTTTTTGTTTTAGATCATTAAAAAAAGGAGTTTGACCATGTTGAGGTCTAAAAATTTTAATTCCACAAGAAATTCTACATGATGTGTAACATGTGGAGAAGACAGAATGTCACAGTGAAGTTTGTTTTGGTAGAAAACTAATAGTTTTCTGTATTTCTCCTTATGATTTCAACATAGGAATTTATAAGAATCACTGAATTTTTTCTTTTCAGATTTTTTGTTTTTCTGTTGGCTCTTTGTGGCATTAACAGACCATTAAAATGCTGGTGCTAGAATTAGGCATATGCAAGAATTAGCAAGGATTTGTGGCACACGAGTTCTTGGAAAGGCTAAGTCAAAACATTCAGAGATTTTGACTTAGAATCTGGAGGTTGTTTACCTTGAGAAGTGGGCTGGTCTTTGAGCCCCTTCTAAGGAGAGAGGAATAAGAAGGGAAAATTGGAAAGGAAACAGCTTTTTTCTGATGCTAGTTTGCAAACTGATATGTGTTTGTGCTTTGGTGGAATCAATTCTTTCTGAACACAAATGTTTGCAAGGGTTCTGGCTCAGTTCTTTACATGGCTCATCTTGAGCTGTCAGCTTTGGCAAGAAAAGTCCTTATTTGTGTACATATAGTTTTAAGTGCAAACTCATTGACAGTAATTTTTAGATTGTAATCAAATGCTAGATATTATAGATTAAAAAAAAAAAAGTGGAGGAATCACTTAAAAATCACATTTGATCAATTTGATTAAGAGGAAAAAAAAAAAAAATCTTTATAGTACGGTCAGAAAATAGAACCCTGATATTACAAACCTGAAAGTAAAAATTTTGTGTTGGTTAGGAACATTATTTACCACTATAAAGCTAGAGATGACGCACCAAAAATAATCCAGGGTCTAGAAATGTTTAGTTGTCTCCTTTGTTTTTATGCAGTAATTTGTACCAAAGAGGATGAAATGAATGGGCACCAGTATAAATTCTTGTTAGTTAAAAGGTGACAAAGTTTCACAATGCTCCTGATCAAACACTGTGCAAATGAAAAGGCAGTGCACTACATCTGCTGTCTAGTATTTTACATGAGGAAAACCTGGAGATAAATTAGCCTGCTGAAGTGCCTTTCTCTTTCATCAGACTTATTTTATCAGTGGGACACATGACTATCTGAAAAGAAGAATGTTTTTTTTTCTGTTAGCCAAAACTCCCCTGAATTCATGCAATTATGTAGCTTTTATAATATTTTAAAAGGCAGATGTAGTGGTTTTTATGTTGGAATACTGATTTCTGCATGTTGATGATGATGGTAATTGTTGTAAAACCTGGATTTTGTATTTTATGTTTGAAAAGAAATTTTAAAAAATATATCTTTAGCAATCTGAACAGTAGTGTCTTTTAAAAATGCACATATGGGATCTGATTCAACTTTGTATGTCAAGTGCAAGCATCTTGAAGTCACTGGATTTACAGGTATGAAACTGACTGTGATATTTTCAAAAATGAAATGAATATAAGTTTATATATAAACACTATTATAATGATAAAAGTCCTTTTTTCAGCTGCTAACTTTGCTTGCCAGTAGCAGCAGAAATTTTATGGTGATGGGTACGTAATTCTTATTTTATAGAACCAATTTTTATGTCAATTTGGAGCCTAACCTGCTTTGGTTTTTAATTCCCCCCCCCCCTTTTTTTTTTTTTTAATTTTAAATTCAGTGATATTATGAAAACACAATACTATGCCTACGGAGTTAAAAGATGAGTGTTCTTTGATGGTACTTTGTACTAATTTGTGCCACACCTCTAACAGTAGGCAGCTACATTTGTGTTAAAGAATTTATATAAAAGGTGGTTTAAAGGACTTGAATCTGAGCTTTGTTTTCTTCTAAAAGCAGTATTCATTGTGTTCTGGAAAAAAAAAAAAAAAAAAGCTTCAGGTTTTTTTAAGGCTGGCAGGGCAAAACTCTGTCATTTCTTGTTGTGCTAGCACTCTCAGCCTGAAAACTGTTTTACCAAATGAAATTTTTCAGTCAGTTTTAGGACTTACTGAACATTCCTGTACTCCCCCTCTCCAAAACATCCTGATATTTTATTCCCCAGGTAATCGATTTAGTTCCTTTGAAGCACTTGTTGCACTTCAGTCCATGTTAGAACAGTACTATTTTTACATGTCACTGTGTAGAAAGGCAGTTTGTAGTGCTCATTAGAGCATGTTGTTCATACAAAGCCTAGCTCTGGATGTTGCAAGGCAGGTGAACTCATGGCACCGACTTACTCACCACCTTGGATTCTGGAGCCTTATATTCAACAAAAGCTTCATGACCTTGGCAATTACTTTCAAAAACTCTCTAGTATGGATATTGTTTATGTAAAACATTCTTGATATTGGCATCCTGGTTTTAAGTATTTCTACCTTTTTATATTTTGTCAGAGGTGTCTTTTCAACTCTATTTACTACAGTATCAGTGTATCTGTTGCTGAAAATGTAACTAAGATTTGTAAAATGTTACAGCTTATGCAATACAATAAAACATTTGAAAAAGTTATCCATGCCTGAAATTTTATTTGGGCATCTTTGAAGCCATATGTTGGGGGCAGAACCAAATTAACTGTTCCTCTAATTGAATGATTTCTGTTAACTATGCTAATTTGTTCAGCCTTTAAAATTGTTGGAGTCCTGTATTGTGTGCATTTTGCCACACTTGCGCCTGAAGGACCTTCATTGAAGGTAACCACATTTTCTCACTTAATATTGTTCGGCTTGTGATATTAGGCATCAAAGTCAGTTACAATAAGGCAGAGAAGTAAGTGACAAGCTGTAGGATACACTCAAAGGCTGTCACAATATTGGTTTAAAAATATTTATTGTAGCACTTTCCTGTGCTGGAAATGCTCTGCAGTTATTACAAGGGTTTCCAAGGCAGCGGTTCAGTCTTGTTTTCTCTGTTGCATTCACAAGTTGTTTAGTTTCTAAATTCTATTAAAATGAGAACAAGAAGTCCATGTTTTCCTCTGTAAAGCGGACATTTCACTGCAGAGCCATTTCTCAAGTTCATCTTGGTGGGCTGCCCAAAGTTTTATGTATTTAATGTGATCATTACCACAAATGTGTCTACAGAAAATGAATCCCAATTTCCAAAAATAAGAAAAATAACATAGCAATATTAAATATTCTTCCCTTTTCTTTTCCTCCTTCTTCTCCACCCACCTTTTAGCTCCTAAGATTGCCACATTTTCCCAGATGGCAAAAAGACTCTAACAACTGTCAGGTATTTTTCCTTGTGTATTTATTCTATCATTAGAAGTGTAGCAAGTCAGAGAAAAAGTTCTATTCCTAATCTGTATTAAGGGAACTGAAACATTTTCCTTAATAACACCCCCTGCCATATGGGACAAACATCCTCTTCGTCAATTTCTCCCTGATCAATGTATCTGTCATTCTCTTCCTTTTAAGAGTCTTAAACTGTTTTACAGAGACAGTATTAATTGTATGATTATATGAGAGAAGCTGAGTAATCTTACTGTAGCAAATTCAGTTTAATAAATTGAAATCAGTATTTAAAAACAAATTTAAATCAAGGGCTTAGTCCCCCTCCCAGCTTATATTCCTGTCAATAATTTCTTCAGTGACCTCATCCCGCTCTCCAGACAGGCAAAAAGAACTAACCTACCCAAACCCACTCATTTTCTGTCGATGTGGTGGGGTTTAATTCAGCCCGTTGAATTTTGAGGTAAGTGATACATCCTTATTACTTTCACAGAGATGGTGCAGGGGCACGACCACCAGGGCGATGGGGAGCAGCTGGGGGAGTCGGGGTTGTTCCTCCTGAGATTTTATCGCTCTCTACAACGCCCTGGACGGAGGGCAGACAGACGTCGGGCTCTTTTCCCAGGTAACAAGTGACAGGACGAGATGACACAGCCTTAAGCTGTGCTAGGGGAGGTGCAGACTGGACATCGGTAAGAATTTCTCCACAGAAAGGGTGATTGAAACGGGCTGCCCAGGGAGCCGTCACTGCCTCTTGGAGGTGTTTAAGGAAACTAGAGATGTCGCGCTGGTGTCGCTGCGCTGGTGGCTGGGTCTCACCTGGACTCGCTGGCCTCGGAGGAGTTTCGCAGCCCAGTGAATGCTGTCGTTCAGCGACGGACACACACAGCCTCCGTTCCCGGGGGGAACACGCGGGACCCCGGGGCTGCGGGTCCCCAGCGAGCGGCTGCCATGGCCCGGCCGGGCCTCAGCCGTGCCCCGGCACTGAGGTGGCACCGCCTCACCTCCCCGGCCATGGCCCGGCCGGGCACTGCGGGGGCACCGCCTCACCTCCCCGGCCATGGCCCGGCCGGGCACTGAGGGGGCACCGCCTCACCTCCCCGGCCATGGCCCGACCCGGCACTGCGGGGGCACCGCCTCATCTCCCCGGCCATGGCCCGGCCGGGCACTGCGGGGGCACCGCCTCACCTCCCCGGCCATGGCCCGGCCCGGCACTGAGGGGGCACCGCCTCACCTCCCCGGCCATGGCCCGACCCGGCACTGAGGGGGCACCGCCGCACCTCCCCGGCCATGGCCCGGCCCGGCACTGCGGGGGCACCGCCTCACCTCCCCGGCCATGGCCCGGCCGGGCACTGCGGGGGCACCGCCTCACCTCCCCGGCCATGGCCCGGCCGGGCACTGCGGGGGCACCGCCGCACCCGTCCTGCTCTCTGCCCTCGCCGCTCCTCGCTCCGCTCGGAATGCGCTTGTAATATGCCCGTTTTATTCCGTGCTTTTTAAAGGCTGAGAGCCTTCGCCGCGGGGTTTCGGCTCTGCGCCGCGGTCGCTAGGGGGAACTGTTGCACCCCCTCCAGCCCGCAAAAATGCGTTTATTTACTCTCTCTGTTAAATATTTGTAGCAATTATTCAAACACTTGATAGTTACGAGTCTTTCGGTAATAGAAGAGTAATTTATCTAGATTTTACTAAATATAGTGTGTATGTGAGTGTATATATATATATTTATATATAAACTATATTAAAATATATTGCAGTATATTTAATATATATTATGGTATGTATTATAACATCTATTATAGTATCTATAACGTTATGGAAATTATATATATATATAATATTAGGGGAAAGTTCTTCCTTGTGAGGTTGGGGAGGCCCTGGCACAGGTTGCCCAGAGAAGCTGTGGCTGCCCCATCCCTGAAGCATTCCAGGCCAGGCTGGACAGGGCTTGGAGCAACCTGGGATAGTGGAAGGTGTCCCAGCCCATGGCAGGGGGATGGAACTGGATGCTCTTTAAAGTCCCTTCCAACCCAAACCGTTCTGTGATGATGTGGTAATGGAGGTTTCAGTCCCATGTACGTTTTTTAGGGCATAAGAAATTCTTCCTGCCCTGTGCTCAGCTTCTCTGAAGTGCCTTTTTGTTTCAGAAGTGACTTAGTCCAGCTGGAACTGAGATGGAGTCGAGCTCCCAGACAGGCAGGAAGGGTCAGCAGAGGGGCTCGGGGATGCCAGAGGAGGTGGGATGCGGTTCTGGGACCTGTCACTGTGCCACAACAAAATGGATAAACCCTCCCTGTGCCAGATGGTGAAGGAAAAGTGTTGATGAAGAAAAGCTGCAGAATCAGACTGAGCTGCAGAATCCAGATCAGTGCAGAGGTGAGAATAAGGTTAGACAGAAAGGTTTTTGAATGCTTTACTCATGAAAGAGACTGGGGCCTGAGTGAGAGAGAACTGTCGTATGAAAGACACCGTCTGCACAGGGATTTGATACAGCCACAACAGGGAGCAACTCAGGTGAGCTGGTCACAGCTCAAGTGGGCGCATCAAACTGGAACAATTGAAGTTGCTGTTTCTAACCAAGTTGTGTACTGAATAGTCCTCAGAATTGATTCTTTCATCTAATTTTAGATAATATGTAAACTAATCCTACCAGCAGAATCAGGATGAAGGGAAGGGAGCTGGAAGAGGATCAGTAGACAACATCCCTAGGTGCAACGTTCTTCAGTCTTCAAGATATCATTTTCAGCTAGGTATCATAGATTTGTTGTCAGATCTCCTGGATCAGATTGTTCATGTTCTCTTCCTTGTCTTCGCCAGGGCATCATCTCTCCTGAATCATGTCTGAGTAAATAAGAAGGGATTTTTTCACTTTTCTTTATCTGCTAGGCATGAGATGTTGTGGAGTTAACAGCCACGCAGAAATGTTTTGCACCTGCTGTGCAGGAAGAGGAATCCTAAGAGTGGATAAAATCACTCCATGATCTTGTGATTGATACAAATTTTAATCCTAGGTTTGAGAATGGTACTTGACAATACTTGTTTTGTCTTGCAAAACTTTTGAATCATGGAATTACAAATACATAACCCAGGGAATGTTGTTCTATTTGTTTATTATATGTAACACGTGACAAACAGTTCCCTTTTGCAGTTACAACATTACATGACATGACACAAGATGCATCAGTTTGCTCTTACAAACTGTTTGCCTCTTGAACTATTCCTGTTACAGAGCTGGTCTGGGATTTATTCACTTTTTGTTCTGTCTGGCTTTATTGGCCTTGGAGTACAAGTGTTCTTAACCCTCAGTCCCTTATAACATTACAGAATTTGAAATGACTCTGGTTTATTCCCCATTACAACAGATCAGCCTCTACTGATTTTTGCCAGCAGAGCTTGAATAGTGTATTCTGAATATGGGCACTCTCGTACTTTGTCTCAGGCTCCACTTGCAATAATGGTCTTTAGAAATAACTGTGTGTGAAAGTAACAACTGTTGGAGGATTTGTCCTAATGTTTTTTGAGATGACACGTGACTCTTATTTTATTTTATTTTATTGCATTTTAAGGCAATGACAGCTTCATCTTTGGTGTCATGGCACAAAAGCTTAGGAACCCCTAGGATTTGTTGGCTGTGTAAAAAGTACAGCTGGGAGGCATCATCTGTCTGTGTTCATCTCTAAATTGTTACCATGAAATGTCCAGGTAACAGTGGATTATTTTGCCTTCATGGGATGAAATTTTGAATACTGTGGGATTGCAGTTCTGAATTTAATTTTGAAATAGAAAGTAGGAAAAAATTAAGTTCCCACCTCCGTGGAAGGTCAAATCTCTATTTTCTGATTTCCAGAATTTAAGCTATGTGAAATAATACAGGAAAGGGAACTTTGCCCCTCTCTTGTCACCCTATCAAGATTTATTGGGTCAGAGAGCAACAAGATGACTTTTTTACCTTGCTGCTTTACATACTGGTCTGTGAACACTTGGGCTTTTTTTGAGAAAGTCTCTATAGTAAACAAAATACGAGCAAGTAAAAATATAGATATGTAATATTGATATTTCTGAAATCTCCTGCAAATAATGAAAACAGAAGATACAACTCCTATAAGAGATGGTATAACTTAGTGGTGAAAAAAACCCTAAGTATTGTGAGACTTAGAAAGTAAGATGACCTTGTGGTAGACCAGGACTAAGGAGAAGCTCATCCTTTATAGGCTCCCCAAGGCATCTTGAGCAGAATAGTTCAGAGCCTCAGTTTTCTCTCAGGAGTGTTTTCTTTCTCCTCTTCCCTGCCTGGTCTGATAGACCGATCCCCTTTTCAAGGAGGGGGAGTTCAGGGCTCTTAGTGTATATTGGCAGTGACACAGTGGAGCTCTGATCAGCTACTTTCTGCTTTACTAACAGTCACTAAGTAATGCTCCTAAGTTTGGAATTTGGATTTGTCCAGTAGAACACTGAGCTCCTAGAACTGGGCAGTAGTTTCTGAGCAAAGCCACGTGGGTACAGGTCTCTGGCTGACATCAGCCAGCTGCATTCTTTCCACATAAGTTCGAAAGCTATAAATATAAGAGAAAAAAAAGAAAAACCAAAAACCAAAAAAACCCACCAAAACCAATGAAGACCCCATATCATAACAAGCGACTTCTCCTTTTCCTTTCTACAGGAAATATGAAGCTTGCATTGTGACAGAGACTTGGAACATAATACAGCATTGATAAATTGGGGCAGATTTGCAGAGGAACGTTGTGTGTTCAGTCCTGCCAATAAACTTGCCTGGATGTTATTTTAAAATGATTTTAAAATAATATGGAAAATAATATTTACTCTTGCTTGCATTCTTATATAGAAACCAACTGAATGATCTCCAGTGGGATTTCATGACTCCTAAATTATTTAATCATTGTTTAGGAGAGCAAGTGTCCTGAGTGTAAAACACAGGGTTTTCATATACACTGTGTGTTAATGCTGCTACAGGGGCAACAAAACACCTCAGCAAATGAAAATCTCTTATATGAAAATACTGTGAAGCACTTCTATTGCTGATGCTTCACCTGACATCTGCAGATTTGTGGTGGTTTGGTTTTTTTTTTATTTTGTTGTTGTTGTTGTTTGGGGTTTTTTTGTTTGTTTGTTTTCTTTTATTTTCTTTTCTTTTTGGTGTGTGTGTGTTTGTTTTTTGTTTTTTTTTTTTTCTTTTCTCTTCTTTTCTGTTACCTAAATTGAGCATTAGGGATTTTACTTCTTCCTTTCCCCCCTCCCCACCCTTGTATTCATCTGCAGTTGTATTGAATAGAAATGTTCCCCAGTTATGTTAATGAAGATACTGAAAAATTGCTTTTCAGCTGGTGTTTCCATAAGTACAAAGTGAGTACATCAAAAGGAAGAATTGAGTTTCCTGGATCTCTGCTCATAATCTTTTCAGTCTTGTGTTTATTATTAGTATTTTGTTTGGATTTCTTTTTTTCAACTATCATATAAAAATGTCCAGGTGATTGTTTTTCTTCTACAATTTCTGTGTTTGTGCTGTTTAACTGTTTTTGTGACTATATAGCACAAGGTAAATCACATAGGCATTTTATCATTATAAAACTGCATGATTCATATTAAAATATTTATATTCTAATGCTGCCTACAATATCTGGCAGGACAATAATGACATATATCCTAACACTAGCCTGGAAATATATTTTTTATTATGTGTGGGGTTTTTGTGGGGGTCATTCCATGATCTTACTTTGTTGCAGTTCATCTAGAAGGCTTTGCAGATAAACAAAACCCCCGGATGAACTGCTTAGTGGGAAAAGTTGTGTATAATGTTTTGTACAGTACATGACCTTTAAAGCTCGCCTTCAGAAAAGGACCAGAGGAATAATCACTAAGAACAGTTTATTTTGGCACTGTAAAGTGAAGTGGTCTTCATACTTCTGACTACTGAGCAATACGTACTTTAGTTTAATGTGTGCTCTACAGTTCTTCCTCTCCACTTTTACTTCAGTTCACTTTGTACAAATGACATTGTCTAGCAAGGACTCAGATTTGCAAAAGTATGTTTTTAATGACATTTCAGAAAGATTAGTACTGACAGGGTTTTTTATATATATTTCCTATGTGGGGCCAACTCTTCCAGCCCATTTCCTTCAGTGATATCTGGAGAGGATCTGATAAGCTTTATACTGCTTTTTCACAGTTCAAAGGGCATTGTCTTCCCCTTCACTCCAGCTGACAACAACAAAGTCAGACATATGTTATCACCATCACACAGGAAGCTGTGAGCCTGCTTGTGTTCAGCAAAGTACAAATGCAGGAAGAGCGTCAGGTTGGTTAAAAGCTGAGGGAGCTGTGCTAAGGTACTGTAGAGCTGACAGTACTATAACCCAGCAATCCCATGCTGTATGCCAGGGAAGTTTCAGTTCAAGGGAGGGTAGTTATCTATTGCTGATTGGTTCAATATTCTTATAACATAACTGCAGGTATTCATTTAAAACCATTTACAGGTAGGATCATCTCCAGTGGTGGGGCTGCATTGCATTAGAAGAATAATTGCTTAGTTAGTAAAGAGCAAAACTGCAATGGGATTAAATGGTAAAGAATCGAACATGAAGATCATCTGATCAGAAACAATCTCACTCTGTCAATTAACAAACAGGATGTGAGGTGCCTTACATTTGTACTGGATATCCTCATTTTAACATGCAGGGTGTTGTGCATCAAGATTAAAATGATGTATGATATATTAGCAAGTTCATCTTGTGAAATGCTGTGGGTCATGACAGCACAGTTCTGGGAAAAGTGCATTTTCCACCTTTCTCTGATTTTGGAATGTGAAAAGTGGCTTAAAAGAACCCTTGTATTTCAGCGCTGATATCCAGTATTTTGGAACCACAGTGATTAGTGCTGATTTTGAGTCTATTTGCAGCTTCTCCTCTGCTTCCGGTACATTGTTTACTGCTTCAGGAAAGTCATCCCAATACTTTATATTAGTTCCTATCCTCTGGCTTTTGCTCAACACAGAACAAATCAGGTCAGCACACTGAGTTCCAGTTTCTGTCTCCAAGGACCACTTCAAGCTCTGTTACGTTGTATTGCCTCTACCTGGAATTTCTAGGCCACACCATAAATAACACACACAGATACCTGTGGGAATCGAGTACTGCAGAAGTAGAGTTATGTGAACTGCTTGTCCATGCCTTCAGGGGAGTCAGGAATGGGGTCTTTGCTCTGATGTCTGTGCCAGAGAGTGCCATACTGCAACTTGTCCCATCTCTCTACTTGTATCACTGTTTCCACACCATCAGTGGCTATGCCAAGAGCTAAATATACTTTCAGAAGGGCCTTAAAATGGTTTGCTTCCTCTGTTGAGATCACTGGATTACTTTAAATGAGAAACCAGCTCTTGAGCTTTTTCCATCCAGAAGTATAGATCCCACCTCCAGTGCCCGTGTCCTGCCCCTTTGGAGTGCAGTGTGGACGGAAACAGCAAGCAGCTGTGAAAGTCTGGTGAAGAAGTGCAGGAGATGAGTAAGTGGGATCATGTTATGGCTCAAACACAACCTTCTGCATTCCCAAACTGCCTGCATATTTAGCAGGGGGCACCAAGAGCAAGAAATGGTGTATTCACAGCAACAGAAGCTCAGAGACACTCCTTGTAAAGCTCTTCATCTCACACAGGGGATGGCAGCAGCACCTGGGCTCAGAGGTGGTCCCTAAGGACTACTGGCATTGAGCACTACTTTGGGTCACTGCTCTGAGGTGGAGAATGAGGGTAACAGTAGTACTTGAGCTTTCAAACCTGAAATAAACCATTATGACAAGTAACCCTTACTGTTCCACTATAGAGTTACTTCTGTGAATAGAAACTAGCCATTGTCACATCCTGCTATAATCCTGTCAATCTCTTCTGTTTTACCTGAAAGTGAAAGTGCTTGAATGATTTCATATCTATTAAGGTCTGTAACAGTACTGCAGACTCTGTATGTGTAAATGTCTGGGTTTACATCACATCAGAAAGGTTTGTCAGGATTTTTCTGGGGGAGAAGAAGAAGAGGAGAAAGTGGATTGTTAATGGATAAAATATTGTCTACTAGCTGGAAAAGAGATGTGTGGCCACCTGACGTTACAGAGCTTGAGGCTGTGTAGACATAATGAGTAGATATGCACCTGTACCAGTGACAAGCATGGCTAGAGGTAGGAGCAAGGGCAGGCTACAGAACGGAAGATAGGGTATTGAATGATAAATTAAATTAAATGGCACTTACAGCTTTAGCCAAGCATATTGCCATGTCATTACACATCTGCTTTAAACCTGACTTAAAACAATACATGTTTCCATGACTTCAAACTGAATTATACATCACTACAGCAATCTGTAAGTCATGCTTGGCATTCCTTTGTGTTAGCTACAGTCCAAGTGCTGAAAAACCTGTGCTCACTGATAGAGTAAAAGATAAAAGGTGTCAGTGAGGAAATGACCAGAATTAAACAGGTGGTGAAACTAGAGAAAAAAGAGATGAGGCTGAGGGAAACCTTTTAGTGAATTGGCATTTAAACTGCCTATTCAGAGCAGATGGCTCACTCAGAGAAGAGGTACTTGGAGGACTATGCTTGTGGTTCTGCAAGAAACATGAGTGATTTTGTTTTTCTTCTGCGATCTTTGAATTTTTTTGTGTGCCCCATCTTTGAGCAAAGCCCGTCAATGGAGTAATTTGAGTTGAACTGCTGAGATCTGGTACTTTAGTTTTGATATGATCTGAGGTGACTAGGTAGCCTGTTTGTGTGTACAACTGATCATCTTAACTAATCTGAAGCTTTTGATCTTTGTCTATCTGCAGTTCACAGAAATGGCATTAAACAATTCCAGTTCTGATACTCTAGAAGGCTGATCCTTAGCAATTTTCTTCAAAGCCTTATGCAGCTTAATACAGATCTCTGTAGCCTCCAGTGAAACTCTGCACTGTATGTACATACAAGCTGGAGCTACTGAGATGCTCTGAACTACAGAAGGTTGTCAAACACATCTGTTGGCTGCACTTTCCTGATTGTACATTTTGGAAATAACTAAGAAGGCTTTTCTGTCTTAATGGATGTGTCTTTGTTGTGAAGGGTTATACTGATAACTTTGGAATACCATCAGTGTTTGATAGGGTGGCACTTGTATTTGGAAAATTTTTAGGAAGTGGTTTGCACTTTAGGTGTTGCTGTGCATTTGGATGCTGGGGACTCTTTCCCAGTTATGCTCAGTAGAAGGTTTGTTAGCTTGAACCTGTATGTCTGTACAGAGTTGTCAGCTCATCACAGCTCTAACCACTGGTCATGTTCACGACCCCAAATGCTTCTTCAAGTCTGCATAGCAGAGGCGAAACCCTTCTCTATATGTGCAGATCATCTGCAATGTATTTTACCTACATGTGGGTAAAATACTGGACTAGAAATTATATTATATAGGAAGGGCCAATCCTTTTGAACCATGAGAATTAACTCTGTGTTTGGAATACTGCCTGAGTCCTGAATGTTATACCTACCCTAAATAGGTCTTTGACAAATTTCCTTTGCAGCTGTGAAAATGGCTGCTGCTGGTTTCCCAATTCTCCAGTGCTGAATTTCTCCATTTGGAGTCAGTCAGTGGAGTGCAGGCTGGTATTCTCTTCACTTCAATTTCTGAGATACAAAGCCTACAGGTAGCTTTATGTATATGTATCTAGACAGATGCATATACAGAGATATGTCTGGTTAAAATGTAATGGGCATTTTGCCACGTGTTCTTCTTTTCTTAGTCCTTTGCCCTTTTGCCAACCGTGTTCATGAAGAATTTATGCTAAAAATGCTCTGATTAAGGAGATTTGCTAAAGTTGTGGTCCTGAAAGCTGTGTTTGTTACTCACCTCTGGAACAAGATGTTATACCAAAACTACTTTTTATATCCAGTAGGCTTAACAGCCCTTAAGTGACAGAGGAATTCATGCTGGTTGGTAAAAAAAAGCCTTCTTGTTCTTACTTGGTGCAATTTTGTCTGAATGTTACCGTTGCAAGTTAAGATAGAGAGGACTGTGACTACAGGAAGCCAAGTTATCTTCTTCCAGCCTCAATCTTTCGAAAGGAATTTTAGTGGGATGGAAACAGCTTCAAACTGTGCGGTGTCACACTGTGAAACTGTGCTTGTCTTCTGGTGGCTTGTCACAAGAGGGGGCTGGAGTTCTTCGCAATGTCTAAAAGCTGATATGTTTTAACTCACTCATGTTCTACTCATGGTTGGTTGACCTTGTTTTTTGCGGGGATAAAGGAAATCTTCATATGGGTTTTTTTTTTTTGTTGGATTGTACTGTTTGTCACGAATAGACTCAAAAATTATTGAAAAGCTTAAATTTTAAAAAAGGGACTTGCTAAGAAACTGACTGTTCTACTCTGATTTTTATTTTGTACCTTGATGCCAAATATCTAATTGCAAAAATAATGATGTAAAAAGGATTCTTGGGCATGGTCATACTTTCTGGCAGTGAAATTCATAGAATAGGAGCTATGAAAAACATCTCTGTGAGAAACTGTATTTCTTTAGAGAACTGTCATGCGGTAAACCCAAGCTATGAGCTATTCAAGCTAAAGTAAATGAAATAATGATGCTCTGTCCTCTTGAGACAATATCCCTGTTTTTACTGGGATTTTTAACATGCCAGAATCCTTTTTAAAGACTCTGTCATTGGTTTTTAATGGAGTGACAAATATAATTGTCCTATTTTGGAATGCTTACTGTGAGCAGGTTTTGGAAAAAGTAAGAGTAGAAGTCTAGATCCAATTTTATTTGGTGGATAATCTTGGAAGGATCTGACACTTTGGATGATTCTATAAATCCTTGCCTCATTCATTCACCTTTTAGCATGCAGACCTGGAAGGAAGAGTATGTTTCATAGCACACAGGGCTAAGAGAATGGCTGAGTCCCCACTTTTCCCAGTGGAGTAGGATGATGTGACTGAGGAGGAAGTGTCTTTCATGTCTAATGAATGAAAGGTCTGGAAGGATCTAGTCTCCAGCTTTACAGGAGAAAAAAACTTGTCTAAAATAGTAAATGATTGCAAAGACTTTGTTTGATCAGTAGTGAATTATTATGATGCAAAAAAGGTAATGTAGAAGTCCTGTTTCTGTCTGTGAGGAAATCTAAACCTTCTTGTTCTTATCAATTCTGGGAAGAGTTTAGTAGTTTCTCTTTGAAATATTGGCTTATGTGCCTTAATTCTTAGAAAACCTTTCTCATTCATATCTACATTAGCCACATTCTGAGTTTCTATTGTGTTGTATTAAATGCCTGTAAACATCACGAGGATTGGACCTTTCTCTAGAAAATCTCACCCTGCAGCAATAAACTGATTTCATATCTTGCACATCTGGCAGCAATTCAAGTGTTTTAAAATACCAGCAATGCTCTTGGAAGATCTCTGTACACAGCTGAGTGGCTCTGCAGGATGGGGACAGTGGCTTTTTTATTTTATGCCTTAATATTTTCAGTGTCTGCAAATATTTATTGTGTGAGTTTTCTTAGGACTAAAATAATAGAGTACAAAAAATGCTGTGTTTTTAGGAGAGAAATGGCTTTCAAGCTAGAAGCACATGTACTTTGAGAAACACTACTTTAATGAATGACAAATGATGAAGAATAATTTTTAAACACTGTTAGCACAGGTGAAAGTATATAGGCAGGAGATTGCGTGCATCTCTTGTGAGGAACAGCATAATGGAGGCCCATTTTTGGTTCCTGAAAATGAATACAACTTTTCCTTTTCAACTTTGTTTAGTTCATTTTGATATTCTGTTGAGAATTGCAACCAAAGAAGGAAAAAAGAGGAAAAAAAAGACTAAAGGGAAAAAATTAGAGGAAAAAAAAAAAAAGAATAACAGAAAAAAAATTCCTTGGGCATTGCACTGGTAAATAAAATAGCTCACACTTAAGTGGGTTTTGTCTTAGAATTACTGAAGAATTGAAGAAGGATTATATTCTCATTCTTTTCTACTGTTATTGAGTACAGCAGTTCACAAATCAAATGTACGGCACCATAAACAGTTGCCACAATGTGAGCTGTGATTTGCTTTGTATTTACTCTTGGGAACTTTGGACAAAGGTCAGCACGAGTTTCATTACCCCTCCCATCTGTATTTTCCCACACTTTTCTTCTTCCCACAACTGAAGGAATCTATCTGGTGCTCGCTTACATCCATCGTGTTGTTTCATGTTTGAAATGTGACACATAATATTCATAAACTGGAGTTTTATGAGATACTGTCATTAATTCTGTCATGTTTCTGTCAGTAAAATGAGGACTCTTTCCTCCTCTTGTTTTCAAGTCAGAAACACTTTTTCTTTCATTTGCAATCAATGCTTCTCTGTAGAATTTTTTAATGATATTTCTTTTTTTTTTTTTTTTAATCAGTGGTTTGTTTGTTTATATATATATATATTTAGAACAGAGCCTGAACATGAAAATTTTTTTTCAGCACTACTTCTTACTACTTACTACTTACTACTTACTACTTACTACTTACTACTTACTACTTACTACTTACTACTTACTACTTACTACTTACATTCAAAATGTAAGGGTAGGCACTGGCTGTCTACCATGAATTGTAGAGCACACCCCATTTACTTTCTCCTAGCTTATTGCTTGTGCTGATCTTGATCCCCAGCTGAAAGATGTGAAGAAGGCTAAAAACCCTTTTTGATTTTGATGGGGATTATTGCTGCTAAGAATAAGATCCATGGGGACAAAAAGAAAAATATTTTGTAAATTTTTGGTTTTAATTTTTCTTCAAAACATCAGTTGGGGACTTTGTATCTTTCACTTCACTAAGTAAGAAATGCCTTATTCTCTTTTATATGTGATAGTTTCAGATTGATATAGGTTTTAGAAACAGATGGCAATAGAGGAAATTCTTGTAGGTCATGGTCTTCCCATCAACTCTTTGCACTGTTCTTCAGCTGTTCAAATAAACATACCTCTGCTTCTTGCCTTCCTGCTGAGAAATTAGTACATGAGCCCAAAGAAGCAGGTGTCATACAACACTACCAAGCAGAATAGCGTTTTGTTTGGAAGACCTTTCTACTGGTGCTGTGAGTTCACTTACTGTCTGCAGTATTAAAGATAACAAGTTTTAAAGAGCCTCAAAGGAAAAAAGTTAACAGGGAAACTTACTAGGTTTGTATCTTCTAAGACAAACATATATTTTGCTGACACAGTTATTTCTGTTGACCTTGCTTTGAGCAGGAGGTTTCCCTACAAAATGACCATAAGTTCTTTCCAATTTAGTGACTTAATTATTCTATGCTGATGACTGTTACTCTGTGGTGTGAGCAATCCATTTATCCTACCCAGGTAAACCAGATAAAACACCAAATGGGCCTGTCAGCTGTTGCTCCTGTTGTGTAGTTAATGTTTTCATGTTGCCTTTTTGTAGTCTGCAGACAGGAAAGCTCTTGCATTGTGAAATCCTGATTTTCTCAGGTGAAATTCATCTACAGTCTGAGCAATGAACTAGTTAGACTGAGAGTGGCACAATTAAGTGTTCAGCTCTGGAATACCAGAATCTCATGAATTTGCATTGACACCAAAGCTATTTTACCCTCTGATCTTGAGTATCCTTTGCAAAGAACAATCTAAGCTGCTCTGGAATATAATACGAATAGCACTTAAAATATGAACTGTGCAGTCAAGAGTGTGTATTTGAGAAAGCCCATTCAAAAAGTGCACAGAAAAAGGCCGAGATGTGCAGAGTTAGCTGCTAACTCGGTTTATAGCTGAACTCATTGTTGGCTCTTGGTCAATAATGGATATCCTCTCATATGCAAGAGATCAGACAAAACAAAGCTAGTTTTATTGTATCCTGTTCTGCTAAATAAACCTCTTTGCTCATTCTCAGCACAGCTGAGATGCCATTATAATAGCACTAATATTTTCCCTAAGTAAAAATACCTTCAGAAGGAAGGGTAAAAATAATCTCTGAAATATATTTTAGTTCTAAAATGAAAAAAGAAAAGTCAGCAAGCAAAGCTGTCTATTGTTACATTGAAGCTTTTTAGATCACTATTCTTCTGTCAGCCAAAAGTAATGGGGGAAAAAAAAAAAAGGGGTTAATCTTCTCTGTGAAAAAGTCACAGAAATTGGGCACTTCAGGTTAGGGCATTTTTTTGGGAGTGGGGGTGGTGAATCAATCAAATCTTCTCTGCCAAAATCCCCAGTGTTAATGATGATAAAAAATAGTACTTTCTGAAGAGGAGCACTTAATAAAAATTTCATGACCAGCTAGTTTAGGTCCAGTTATTTTATTTGATAATGCTTGTAATAGTGCAAACGGATTCTCTAGGAAAAGAACAGGACATTCATGACTGATTTGTCTGCTGACATTTATTAGCTGTGGGAAAGTCACCTTTTGGCAATTATATTTTGCAAATGTAATTCTAGTAGCATAAATATCATAAGCACTGAGGTTTCTATAATTAAGGTTACCTTCTCTTGCTCTTTATTGAATTAGTTCTATTTTTCTATATTAAGGGTGGTATTTCCAGTATTCTGTTCCCATGGGAAATTTTATTTATCAAGCCTTGTCAGATGCCTTGTTATAAAAATGTATGCCCAACTCTTTGCTCAGTTAGCTGATTCGTTTGTATCAAATATCACCATCTGTTCCTATTATCTGACAGAAATGCAGATGATCAGGCTAGAGGTGCCTTAGTGCCGGTGTGAGTTGAAAGTTCAGATGTTAGATACACTGGCATAAACCATATCTTCCTTCCTACCATAGAATTTGAGTGAGAAAAGGATTAGAGGTGCTGCTTCTGTGGTTTGTTCCTGTTTCTTTGGGAAGGCACACCCTCAGAATGTGGGAAAGCAGTGTCTTTTTCCTGAGTGCAGACTTGAGTGCTGTGATTATCTTTATTCCATCTACAGGCTGGTTTGCTTGCTTCAAAAGTGTACCACTGTGGGCCCTAGTGAAAATGGAGTTAAAATCTGGGAGAGGAGCCTCTGCTGCTGCTCAGATTCTCTTTTGCTTGGCAACTGAGCTTTGTATGGTGCTATAAATCAGGTAGCCATAAAAAGAAAAATCATCACAGAAGGAAGTGGAATATGATAAACTTCTGTTTACTGCCCAAGTGACTTCCTTTTGAGCTCTCCTCTTCTTTTAGGAAACGGAAATATCACCCTAAGCTATGTGGTGAATTAATGCCTATTGAATATGTTCAATACATATTCATTCTTCTTGTGATGGAGAATAGACACTTTAATTGGAGACTCGGGCTCTTTGTGCTGGGCACTGTCCAAGTGCATATTGAAAAGACTGAGCTGGCTCTAAAGGCTTCACATTTTAATATACCAGACAGAGAAAAGAAAGGGCTTTCTTTTTCCTCCCTCTTCCTCCAACTGTAGGATATTTAATGCATATTTGTAATTCTGGCTAGATGCTTTTCTTGGTGGAGAACCACACAATTGCAGTATGGCTATTCTGAATGCAAATGGACTTTCAGTAAAACTTGTATGTAGTTGCTGTGCTTCATTAAATACTAGAATCCAAAACAGCTGTTAAATCAAGGCACAAAGTGTTACGTTGAAGGTGGGCTGTAATCCTCAGTTTGACCTTGTTCTGTCATTAGTTCTAAGCTACATTGATGCAGTGTGTTCATCAGGGAGATACAGTTCGACTAATGACAGTTCATGGTGTTATTGCAGTGTTTAGGACCTTGGCTCTTGGGCCCTGCATGCATTGTGCCATACAGGGGAGCAGAACTCCAAGTGACTGGTCCTGTGTTCAGAAGTTTAATCTACAGGCAAGGGGAAGGGAAAGGGAAAAAAAAAAAAAAAAAAAAAAAAAGAGAGAGAGAGAGAGAGATATAGAAGGAATTAAATAAATGGTCAAGATGACAGATGAAAAATATCCTGCAAAAGCACATTTGCTCCTGAATCCTAGAGTGCCTTTTGTCCCATTTTCCCAGAAACAGAAAACTGGTAAACTTCAGCATTTCTGCAAAACAAACCACTGAAACAGTGATTTAAAATCTAGTCTTTGGAACAATTTCTCATGGCCAGCCAACAGTAAGCTTGATGATTCCATGTGATTGCTTGCAGGTTTAGGGCTCTCTGTTCAGCTACAGTATTAGGGAAAATGAAGAAATGAGCAGAGTTTTTATGGAGTTTGCTGCTTAGTCTTCAAATTACAGTCAGATCCCTGCTTAAGGCTATGAAAGGATCTGAGAAGTGTTCAGTGTTTAATCATGTGTCTACAGAGAATACAGGTTTTTTCAGTCCTCTCAAGCTGCTGTGTCTGCCCCTGTAAATTACGTTATTCTGACTGATATAAACATTTTCCTTTATTAATAGTGCCCAGCATTAGATGTCATAATAAAATACATGTCTTCATTTGTAGCTTGGATTTTGGAAATCCCCACAGACCATTTGAGGAAGTATAAAGAGACCAACCCGAAATGTCCTGGGAGAATTTCCAAAAAAAGCAAAGCAGCAAGAAATAGAAATCAAAATAATGTCTTCAATTTTCTATGCCCTAAATTCTTAGAACACAACTACTGTTTCACCTCTCTGGCAAAATCACAGTGTTATGATTTTGATATTTTGCAGCTACTGTAGACAGAAAATATTTAAAGCTGTAGTAAGTGACTGTCTCTGTTCCTGCCTTATCAGCTCCTGTCCTGCAGCTCTTTCATATTGAATGTGTGTGTTGTGCTCACTTGGAGAATAGGTCTGAAAACCGAGAAATGAAATATATGCAGCCAGTTGGAGTCTCCTTACTTTCCTTCCCAGTTCTGTGGAGGACTGTGACCTGTGCAGACTGGTTTGGATAGGGCTTGGTGGTTTTCTCTCTGCTGCTATTCTAACTTTTGCTCTTGCCTGCTCTTGGCATACTTTGACTTCAAATCAGTTAATGATGCTGGCCCTACTTATAGTAAGACACTGTTCCAAAAGTTAAGACTCAAGAGAGAATATAAGAGGAAAAAATATTCCCAAGGGATTGTGCAGAAAGCACGCTTATAAATTTTGAGAATGTGCTCCTTAATTCTTACCTTGTCTTTTTGAATAAATCTTCTACAGTTATGAGCCTTCAGAGACATCAGAGTATAATCTCACAGATCATGGTAACTTGAGATATCCAGAATAATGAAATTAATAGATCCTGTAGTTGCTTCCTCTACTGGGCAGAGTTAATTTGTATTTACTGTGGGAAGGTGGGTCCATGGTGGAAGTTTACTATGTCACAGCTGTGATTCTGTGGTCCTATTGGATTTTCTCCTGAATATTCAAAAGATAAAATGTTAGGATTAAAGATCTGACATCAAAACTTCCCATGATAAGCAAAGCTACTTAATGGTACACCTGTTAAAATAAGTAATTGTGTTGCATTTAGTGGGACTAGATGTGCTGACAGCTTGTTGTGCACTGAAATGGATTACTAGAGACCAGTCAATGCATTCTATAGCTCACGTAGAGAATCTTTATTATAATGCTGTTGCTGGTGAATATGTGTGGATAAAGAAAAAAGAATTGCATATTGCTGTAATGAGTATTTAGAAGATTAACCTTACCAAAATTATTCATCAACAGCACACTTCTTGACAATGATTAATCCTTATGCTTTACTAATTCTACAAAGATGTTGGTTTATAACACATTATCCCTGAGTATACAGTATTGCAGAGCTGATGCTATATAGTCAGGACTATTGATTAAATCCTTTGTGGTTCTAAGTATCTGAGGCCAAGGTGATTATTTCTTCCTTCTCTGATTTTCCTTGACTGTGTGTGATGTTTCTGTGCTACTGCCTTCTCCCTTCCCAAAGGGGTGTCACAGGGCTCCTCTGGGTTTTGGCTTTGCTGGTCATCCTTCATGAGCAGCAAGGAGACTGTTCTGCATTTCTGGTCTGACATCTTTGGTAATATGAATGCCTGCTTCATGTACTCCCACTCCTGTCCTTGCCTGTTTGGTGAACATATTAATCACATATTTGTATTACATGTTTTACATTGTATAGCAGATGACAGCTATATGAATAAATTGTTATTAGATTCAGTTTAATCTCTCTCCTGGAAGCATGGAATAAAGAGACTTTTCAGAAGTCCTTTTCAGACTAAACGTTTTTAGGACCAAACTGTACAACCATTTAGATGAATGTGCTTGAATCTCACAGAGAGAATGGCAAACCTAAATGTTGCTCCATCTCCCTGGGACACATTTCTCTTCCTTCCACAATTTTTTCTGGAGGACTTTACATCTCACTCTAACACCAGCACCTGCTTCTTTCAGCGGTTGTTTTCTTGCCCCAACAACTATAGCTGGCAGCAGCTCTGTTAAGCTACAGCACAGACAAGAGAAGGCTTTTGAATTTGGAAGAGCTTTCATTGCTCAAGCAGCTGCTCCTGATGTTCCATCAGAAATCTGGATGGAAGTCAGTTGGACCACATGTGAAGTTATTGCATTACACTGTCTAAGAGGTTCAAAGACCTTTTAAAAGGTGATTTAAGAACAGGTTGTCACATACAGTAATTTCTAAACTGCATTTTTTTCCATTGATTTTGTTTATTAAGACTTTTCTTCATAATATCACATGTCAATTATAATACTAGATCTAGAAATCTGTAATATGCTCATTTCTAGCAGTTCTTCATTTTAATATTTTGTTTCTTAAGAGCAGTAGCAGAAAGAACAGCCCACAAAGAGAATACAAGTAGTATAAAAATGCATCAGTATCCCATAGAAAGGAAAAAAATAAGCAAAAGTCCACTCACTGTTCTTGTCCAAGAGCTACTGCAGCAGCCTAAAAGCGGCCTCACGGTCAGCCAAGCAATGGTTCAACTAATTGATTTGTGTTGTATATGGTGGAATTCTTTTCCACTGGCTTGTATGAATTTTCCTCAAGGTTAGATAATTCTAAAAGACAGGGAAATTATTTCAGGTGTTTTTTGTTGTTGTTTTGTTGTTGTTGTTGTTGGTTGTTGTTTTTTTGCTGTTGGTGGTGTAAATAGCAGTTCCATAATTTCGGACAGTTGTATAGAATGACTGTTAGATCTCACACACAATTATGTTTTAGAACCGTCATGTTATCTCTATGCATGCTGCTGGAAAGCCACTTGTACCCGTCAGCACACCTGTCCTGGACAGAACAGACGTGCTGACAACCACGCTTGCCCACTCTTGTGTTCTCCCCAGGCTGGTGCCTTTTTCTCTATTGGTCTTTAGCACACTGAAATAGAAATGTTGCAGATGGCTGAAGAGGTGATAGGAAGGTTTTCAATGGACATCTTCCATAGTCTCAATCAAGTTTCTCTCTTTAAAATAATGAGTAATTTATCTTGGTTGAGGATACAAATTGATTGCAAAAACCACCAAAAAACCTCACATAACCTATTAAAGTTTGGTTTTGCACAAAAAGAATGACTAAGGCAGAGGAAACAACAGTGTCGGAAGATTAACTTGTGTTGAGTTGCGTTATGAGTTTTGGATGAATGGTGCTTATTATGCCTGGGCTTGTGCAGTGACCTGTACACATGCCAAGCTGCCTCTCTGACCCCTTCTCCCTACACATGTTTACTGTTGCTGGCTTAGAACTGTACTCAGGGTTTATCTTGAAGGCTGTCCAGAGTCTTGAGCCAGCTGTTCAGGCCTTCTGCAGGTCTGTGGGAGTCTCTTGGAGCATAAATGCTCTGGACTGCTCACCAGGAGCCAGTAATGCTCTGAGAAAGTGCTGGCTTCTGAGAAGAATTCGTCTGCTTTAGAAAGGAGCAGAAGGTGTTTATCCTGTTTTTAAAGTGTTCTATTTATCAGCAGCAGCAGAGTCCACCTGCTCCTGAGTCACATGCAGTGCAATGTATGTTGGGTGGATGTAGGTCAAAGACTTTACTTCTGGTAGACTGCTTTTCTTGACAATTTAGCTGCTAATATGTCAAGTTCTTTGCTTAATGAACCCTGCACAGAGTTATATCATCTATGTGTAATAAGTTTCTCTACCAATGTAAAGCTCAAACATTAATATCACTAGGTACCCAAAAAGATTCCTTTTACTTCACTAGAGTGCCCTATGAAATGCATCTCTAATACCTTAAAAGAGAGCGTATTTGTAACAGTTCCTTCACTTCAGATGGCATCTACTTTCTCTTCAGCCTCTGTAGAATCTTCTCGTAAACTAGAGAGGAAGTATAAACTTTGCTACATTTCCAAGAAGTTGTTAACTAATTATGTTAAAATAGTTAGCATGTAGAGTGGGCAGTAAGTATTAATTATAGTTTCTCTGAACCAATATATAGGGAATAATTTCTTCCTGTATTCTAATTTATGAGTTTGATAAGCTTTATGAATGGTACAAAGATATTCTTGTGAGCTGTTGGTGGTTTTTAACAGTATCCGCTAAAGCCTTTGGCTTATTTTTGTAAGGAATCTGAAAATATTCCCCCAGGAGATTCAAGTATGTTAATTAGATTTTTAAATAATCCAGACACATGCAGTGTTTTCTTAAGGCTCATTTTTTGGGAATATTTCAGGATCAAAAATGGCTTTTTTTTTTTTTTTTTTTTTCCCACCTCTTTTCTATCCTGCAGACACATGCATATATGGAGCATTTGAAGCTGTTACAATTTGAAGTTAAGCAATTGTCTAACCTTAATACTAGAAATCTTTGTAGTGATTTTTGGCCTGCAGTTTGTAAAAAAACCCTTATGAAGTCTGTACCAAATGCAAAAGCATTGCTATGGATCATCACAATACTTTTAGGTTCTCTTTCCTGGGGATATTTTTCTAAATTAGAGATTAAAAATGTCACTAGTTATCTTCCATGGTTTGAACCAGCTGTTGAGAAAAATGCAATTTGCAAAGTAAGTTAGAACCACAATTGAAGGATTTTCCATGTCTTTTCCTTCAGAGAATTCTGAGAGGTGTGGCACATTCAGAGTGCAGTTCTGCAAATGGAGATTGCTGCTCTTTGAAGAGTTGGAGGCTTCAAAAGCCTTTGGTAGCCTCTGGGTAGATACCATACAGCTTCAAGAATTTGTTGTGCATGGCTGCCTGGATCAGAATGCAGCTCTTGTGAGCCTCTTCTCCTGACACTCCTTTTTGGCCATGTATCCAGGACGCTCCTTCCTGGGATACCTCGTGGATATTTGCAGGGCTGCCACTGTGCTGCCATTTTCACCAAGGCGTGGACAGGGAGTCGCAGAGAGTGTGTGATTTTCTGCTGTGACTGATGGGAGAATACAGACATGTCCTCTGCACTCTCCTGAGAGACAGAAAAATAGAAAGAGCACCTCTGAAATGATTGAGGGGCAGAGACAGGAGTACACTGAGAACTGACACACAGCTGATCCAAAGAAAATACCCGCAGCTGTATGTGCAATAATTATAGATAGAAAAGTTTATAGTCTTGTTCAGGTACTGCTCTTTGCTTGCTCTATGATCACTACTTCTTCCATGTATTTGTGCTGGTCATTGAACTGGTTTGTTCTGTTAGCACTAAATGCTAGGTAGCATCCCCGAGTCCTTCCATAGCTTTTTGAGGCCCATTTGTGTTTTAAAATCAAAGACACACACACAAAGCCATCAACGAGGATAGCAGGGTTATATATTTATCTCACAACAGCCAATTTTAAATGTCACTCATAGAGAACAATTAATATTGTTTACCTGTATAGGTTTACACTGTTTGTGAAAGCCAGACAGTGAATAATTATCTTGGATTTAAATGACAGCCATCTACATTTTGCCTTTTCCCCAGTAAGTTCTCCACTGCCTTCTCATTTTTATTGCACTGAAGATAATGCCTAGCAGTTAAGAGAATCAGAATATTTTAAAGGGTTTTTTTTTTTCCTAGTTTTTCCAATTATCTTCATTTCTCTAACAGCAACATACTTTTCAAATGTGGCTGTCATTGTGTAAAATATTAGATGTAATTGTATGTAATTATTTGAAATGTGAAACCCTGTGCAGATTACTTACATGGCAGACCAGCATTTTCAATAAAGGATAAGAAAAAATGTTTTTAAGATGGGCTTTGTCCTGGAGACCTCTATTGTGAAGTTAGCATATATGTTAATTAAAGACATGCAATTAGATTGCTCAGCAAAGCCTCAGCATTTTCAAGCCACTTTTATCTTAAAACATACCACAAAAATGGCCTGTACTCTTTGTTGCTCAACTAGATATTAACCATACAATCTCTTTCTGATTAAATTTCCTAATTAAATAATGCAGCTTTGCAAAATACTTGTGACCACAACTGAAGCTGGCTGAGTTCTGTTTTGGCTTGCGGTGCTTTGTTGTTGTTGTTTTTGGGTTTTTTTTAGAAAAGCACAACATTCAAAAGCAGATTCCTTGGATATATGAAAAGTCTTTTGAGTGATCTTTGAGTAATTAAAGATTCTGCATCAAACTCCAGCGGTAAAAAACTTTTAATTACAGTACTTTGAATTTGACCAACTATTCAGATGATCTTTAGTAAAGTCATCAAAAAATCCATCTTGCAGTGCATATTGAATTCCTGTTTGACTCATTTCTCTGGCTGAGACATCTGTCTTTCAAATTAGTTGCTTAAATTCAGGGAAGTCTAAACTAGTGAGTTAATAGAACCTACCTTCCAATACATGTTAAGCTATTTAAAAGGAAAACTATTAATTATGTATAGGAAAAAGACAGTAATGAAACTGTGGAGTGAAGATTTAAGCATAAATATTAAAGGCAAAGATTGAGCAAGCATGTAAAAAGACATCTCTACTATCTATAGGGGAGTTCTTAGATTTACAGTTTCAGTTTTTATGTTTATTGAAATATAGACTTTTAAGTGTAAGCTATGAGTTCCTCCTGTCAAAGTTTGACATCTGACTTACAGTAGATGTTTATATGAGTATCAGCAAAATAAAACTTTCACAATCTGGTAGTTTAGTAATCGCATGCCTGCACAAGCTGCAATAGCTTGAAATGCATTCCTTTTACGTTCCATAGTGCTGGTGTGAAGGAGAAATGCTCTTTAAAATGAGCCATATCTGATGAAACCCCACCCAGTCTAGCCCTTGTGAAGATGCTGTGGAGCTATCTCCTAAAAGGATATCTTTAATTATAGAGATGCCCAGCTCTGCAAAATGATCTCCTAACCCCACAGAGCCAGAACAATGAGTGACAGGAAAGAAGCAACTCTATTTTGATATGGGGGACTCCTATGCAGAGGAAGGAAAAGTCTCATCAGGAGAGCTTCCATCTACTTCAGGATGTACTGAAATTAAAAGGATTGCATGTGCCAAGGACACACTTTACATACTTTTGGCTGTGCTGCGTGAAGATTTTTTTTTTTTTTTTTTTTTTTTTTTTTTTTTTTTTTTTTTTTTTTGGTGTTAGTTACTAGGCTTTACAGTAGATTTCTATAAATCTGATGGTCTAAGAGATTACTAGAAATTCTGTTTATGAACAGCTTCTGATTTAATATCCTAAGCATATCCTGTACTGAATTCTGGTCTAAGTGTCCTAGACTTTCTTTGCTGCTGCTGTTCCATGTTTTACAGCATCAGTAACTAAGTGTGAATGACAGTGACTTAGGACTACCATGGTGGCACAAATACTTCTTTGGAAATAGGTCACTGTAGCCCACTCTTTCACTTAGCAGTGCAATTTGTGAGATTAGCATTGCTGACAATCGATTCAAAACTGAGTAGTTCCAAAAGGATGAACATTTTTTTCTTTGTGCATATGTTTTATTCAACCCCGGGGTGAGATGTTCAATACACAGTGGATAGATTTATTGATGTAATTTTCTTTGTGGTTTGCGTGCAAAACTAGGAGCTAAAATTCATACAGAATCAGTAGACCCAGAGCAATTATAATTTAGTGCAGGGAGAAAATTATTTTTTGTAAAAAGGACTATTTGTTCAATCTACTCCACACAAGTCTTCTCTGCTTTCAAAGTTAATTTCCTTTACTATTGCACAATGCAACCTGGAGATACTGTAAAAACCTTCTAATTAAAAACAACCTGAATTGCCGTGGAGACCAAAAAATAGATGTGCTTGCCATAGACCAAGTAAGGAAAAAGCCAGACTGGGAGTGTCAAGATACCATTTCTGGAATTTTTATATATGTAAACATAGTTACATGTGGTTAAGTCTCTGGTGTACACATCCACACATCCATGGCCTGGGCTGTGTCAGAAGGGTAACCAAGGTATTAAGGGATGCGATTATTATACTCTACTCAACCACTTGTTAAGCCACACATAGAACACTGTCCAGTTTTGGTCAAGATTGCTTCAAGAGACATAAAGCTGGAAAGGATCCAGCAGGGAATTACCAGAATGACTAGAGGGTTCTAGAACTTGAAAAATGTAGAAAAATTGAAGGAAATTGGTTTGTTGAACCTATAGAAAAGGATGCTCAGGGAGGGAAACATCACAGTGTTGCAATACTGGAGGGGTATTTATAGACAAGATGGAGATTCTTTTGCCACCCATCATGAGAACAATTAGACACTAGAAAAGGTTACCCAGGGAACAGGTGGAGTGTCTCTCACAAGAAATATTTAAGACGTATCTGCATAGAGCCCTGGATAACAACCGAAAGCCCTATTTGCCACAGAAGATTAAACCAGATGATTTCCAGACTCCCTCCCACCCTAGGTTTTTCAATGGTTCTATGCTCAGGAGGGTAGCTTAGTCAGTGGCAAAACAGAGGGGATGGTCAATCCACTATGGGTAAAAGTGATTGAGTCTCTGAGATGATGCTTCTCATCCTTTCCCTTCATTTGTGTGCGGGCCTTTGCCGTCTGCACATTCACGCATTTTGAGGTCACTGATGTTACCCACAGCACCCATTCCCGGCCTGATCCTACTGCTGCCACATTGTTGTCATGCAGCCTTAGTGGACCACTTTTGTGAATTTATGGAAACTTTCTCAGGCTTCACCAAAAGACATCAAAAGATGCCTTTTGTTCTTTTCTACTTCTCAGTAAGTCCAGTGGCCTCAACAGGAAGACAGGAACCTTCTTTCTGAGATACACCAGGGTTGTTTGCTAAGTTTACATGTCTGAATACTTTGTATGAGAGGCATCATACCCCTTCCACTGTAGAGGTGTATTTTACGAACTTAAACCTCCTAAACCTGTGACTGTTTATTATAATTATATTATTAATATTAATAACAGTAGTAGTAACATTTGATGATGTTATTTCTTATGTCCTTGCTGAGACTGATGAGCTGCTTTACAGCATAAAAGTATCGGAGCCTGTCAGGGTGAATGATGAGGACTATATGAAATTGTACCCTTTTTGAAAATGTCAGTTGTCTCTTCTTAAATTATTCTGGTATCAGTCATGTAATGTGGCCAGATTTTTCTCATTCAGAAGGCATTTCACAGGCAGCTGCAGTCAAACACCTCTGTAAGAGGTGTTTACAAACAGAAGTACAGATTATCGCCGGAATGGTTGAAAGTGGAAATTTTACTTAAAATTTTTAATGTTAAAAACTTAAGGCGACACTTTTTCAGCCAAAATTTGTATAAGAAGTATCAAACATAGAAAAGAATACTGAAAAATGCCCGTTTCTTTTATCCTAAGGATATTGTTATGGAGGCTAATACACTAAGTAAATATTCTGAGGCTCCTATTCAGCTTCTCCATCTGATTGGGTCTTGTCTTACCTAGGAAAGGATTTTTGAGCCTTACATTACCTTAAGAAAAATATTAGGCCTACGTCTCAGTATCACTGGAAACTCTTGGTTTTGCCTTCCTGTGTGCATTGTGGGGCAACTATTTTATTAACAAATTATTTGCTTGTAGGGGTTGTGACCAGAGCCTAGGCAGTAAAGTGATGCAAACACACCTGCTTGATTTACATCTCCCAAGTCTATCCTTGCTCAGGTGTCGCAGATAGACAATGTGAAAACCTTGCGACTTGCAGATATAAAAATTGCCTTTCCTCCTTTTCTAAATTTAGTGCCCAGCTGTCACATGGAAAACCTCAAATGTGAACATTTATAAGTTTTCCATCTTTCACTGATGCCTCAATATTTGATTAAAAAAGCTTATTTTGGTGTAAGATGATCAACAATATACAGAGCAAGAGAAGTATAGTAGGTAAAGGCATGTAAATGCTGTAGTATTAGCTCATTTATTGATTCCATTTTTCCAAGTGAAAGCAGTTGAAGGATATAATGGATTATGGAGTCTGCCTGTGTTCAGAAGGTCACCTTTATATTATTTTCAGATATTGCACTAGTAATTTTACAGTACAAACTTACCTAAGAAGAGGAAAGAGCTGAATTATTTATGAACTTGGTATACAGAAGACCTACCCATCATCAGAGACAGGTTTCATGTCACTGCCATTTATTAGGACATACTGTTCCATGAAGAATTTGTTTATTATACAGCTGCACATGAGTCTGATTTTCTTGATTTCTTTATGGTGCATAGGAGGATTGAAGGCAGAGAGAATGCAAGGATGCATTCTGTTCTCCAGGTATTAGTTATGTCTCAAGAAAAATTTAGACTATTGTGAAACCCAGCAAGTAGGAAGATAGCAATAGAAACCATGGTTAGTAGAGAAATGTCTAATGAATCATCAGGCTGGGCATCAGCAAGATTTATGGCTGAAATGAAAAAAGTAAAAAAGGTATAAAGATTTTTCACTCTTATACTAATAAACTGTCAATTAAATATATACACCATAGGATGTCTTCGGGATGTAGTGCACTGGTAGGGGAGAGACAAGGAATAGGAATGAATAGATGGGAAGGTAAGGAAATACCACAAAATTGAGGAAGAGAATAATCCTGTATATTTTATTTTTATTTTCTTGGAGAGAGAAAATATTATATTCAAACTGCATTCCTTGCCAGCACGTTGGTACAGATCTCATTCTTGCTATCTCATCTGACTTGTTTTGCATTTGAAACAGATCACTTTCAAATTCCTTACAAAAAATAAGAATAAACATTTCTTCATTTGTAAAGTGTTGTTTGTTAACTCCGGTGAAGTTGCTAATTCAGAGCTGGTTTAACTAAAAATGGTGTAATTTACAAAAGACTTAATGTGATTCCTCAATAAAAAGGAATTTAATTTCACAAGTATTCTGAAAGCTGGGCTGTACCTCTTGTGTGGTGGGGCAGACATAAAGTAAGCAGAAGCAGATTTGTTTCAGAAAACCAAGGGCTTTGTTACACGACTGTTTTGCTTAAATCTTAGGGTCAAATTGTTACTGACAACCATCTCACATTTCTGGTATCTCCCATGGAGATGTTGTCAGTTCAAATAATTAGTTCCTTGTCTCCTTTCTAGTCCTCTTCCCCGTTTTGGTTCTGCATCTGTTTTCCTCCGTATGTCTTATCTGGGCAACTGCTGGCCTTTCTTTTATCTTTTCCTTCTCCTATTTTTATAAAATGCTTGATGGATGGGTCATTGCTTATATGAACCCTTGTAATAATTTCTGAATCTACTGTAAGTTTATGTGCTCTGTAACAAAATAGTTCTTTGACTCATTTTTCCTATTTCTGCCCTTTCAAGGTAAGCCTTAATCTTGTTCTTTTTTTATTACAGTAAAGCTCTTCTCAACCTGTTGACTTTTGAAGAGAAATTAATTCCTTTCTTTTTGATACTAACATCAAAAATAAAAACAAAATCCCCTTTGAAATCTGAAGATATAACTGTGAGACATAGATTGAGTCTCATTTGAGAAGCAGTAAAGATAAGGAAGGGAGCTGGCTTCATACTGTGAGGAGAAGGAATTTTAATGCTTACTTACACAATCCTTCTTACACCTAACAGCTTGGACACTTTTGTGATATCTTTCAAAACAACAATTGCCATAGAAGGAAAAAGCTAGCTTGCAGACAATACCTTCTGTGACCTCAACACCCAAAACCTAGCCCAGAAAACAAATGTTTCTTTACTACTCAGATGTTCTCAGCAGAATCCCAGAAATTAGCCAGGAACTTATGCTGAGGGCCAATGTCCTTTGGGGAAAAAAATCTTGTATTTCAGAAATCTGAGACATGTTCTGCCGACAAAATTAATGATGTTACAAAACATTATTATAATTACTCATGCAGAACTTTATTGATGCAGTATGTTCTGAAAGTTCCCATCATATTATTCATAATTGTCTTCTTTCGAAGAGCAATGAAATGTTCTGACTATACAGTTTCTCTTCTGGGAAGGAGTATTTTGTGTTTTGCAAGTTTTGTTTGTTTTTTTTTTTTTTAAATTATTTATGCACTTAACAATAACACAAAAGGATAATTGTGGTCTAGAATTGCTGAAGTGTGCCAGCTGGGATGAGCTGCTTTACTTATTAGGGCTGTCTACACTGCAGAGAAATATATTTTGAAGTGCAAAGAGGTTCTGATGTATTTCAGTGCATTTACACTCTGTAAGCAATCCCAGCAGAGCTTTATCAATCTGTTCATAACACTACAGTTTTTATATTCCATTATGAAGTCTGAGAAATCAGACATGGGGGTTCTGTCTTGTCTTAGAGGTTTATGCATTCATATAAAGCCCTATCCTCTCATCCCTCTTTTGTTTGTAGTGGGTTTTTTTTAAGATTTATGTGGCTTTAGCTGTGGTTAGAGGGAGCCTAGTTTGATCAAAATGTTGCATTTTCTAGATTTTTTTCCTAGATTTTTCTCAGCTTTAGAATTTTTTTTTATTATTATTTTTTTTTTTGCCTAGAGGGAAAACATAAGCCTGGAATGAAAACATCACCTGTTTTTTCCAGAGTCTGAGGCAGAGGTGTACTAAAGACAGTGTTAGATGCGAGCATTCTTTATGGTGCACTAAACCAGCAATAACTGACTAACTAGTCTCCCTCTGTTGATAAAGGCATTAATACTTTTTTTGGAGAACCTGTCTCTCTCTTAGCTAGAGCTGTGGAGTTGCTGTGGTTTTGTTTTGCTTTGTTTTGTGGACACATATCTATCCCACTCAAACCCATGGTATTTTTTTAAGACTATATGATAGTTGTCTCATTCTAGGGTATTTCTCTTCACTCCCAATAATTTAGCACCTGAGTGTCACAATACTTTTTGTGAATGTTTCTTACAGTTACATTTTTATAATGAAGGGAATACTAGTCCTGTGTTAGACAGAGAACTAGAGTGTAATGGGTCTGGTTACAATTACAGATTACAGAACAGCTCTGAGATCCTCAGATATCTCTACTAAATTGTCTTATGGAAAAATGCAGCATAAAGCTATTAGAAATACCAGCTGGGCTCTTGGAAATGCTACAGGTGTCTTGTTATAGCCCTACTGCAGTACTCATTAGCACTGTTTCTCAAGTGAAGATATCTAGTATAGCTTCAGGAGTTTGAATGGCTCAGCCCAGTGCTGTCCTGAAAGAATGTGCAGTGGGAATACCCCTAGTGGCTCTGGTTCTGTGGAAGATCAAGGTATACAGGGTGTGGACTCTCCTTTGGAATGAGTTTGCAACATGGAGAAGGAGAGCAAATTGACTAAGAGCCCAGACCCACTCCAAAATAACAAATTAGCACTCTAGACTCAGCTTGAATGATTTGCCCAAAATTACCCAAGGATTTTTAGGAGTTCAGTTCCCTCTCCTCTACCCAAGCCCTAAAGACACACATACTAGAACACTGCTTTTACTACATTCTCTGTTCCTTACTCTCCGTGTAGTATATTACTAATCATATTGCTGTGTGGTTCTTTGGGCTTTTGTGGTTTCCTAGTGTTAACAGGATTGTCTGAAAAGAGAAACAATGCCAGGATTTTCAAGAATTCCAGCAAGGACACAGGGGAGTTGGATGGAACATTTCCTCTGTTGTATGTCATGGAGTTTAATGCTCAGCTTTGATGGTCTGGTGTCCAGGCTCCACATTTGCCATTCAGTGTAGTGAAGCAATAATCTGGTTCAGATTCCAGCTACAGTCTGAAAATTTTAGCATTTTTCCAAAATTACAGGAATGTAGAAAAATAGCATTGGAAGCAGCCTCAAGAAACCATTTAGGCTGTCCCCCTGACAAAATCTGTTTGTTCCGTAATCTTTCTGACAGAGTTAGAAATTACTAGGTAATAGCCTGAAACAAAATTAATCATATAAAAAATCTGATCTACATTCTAGGTGAAATTTGCCCTTATGCAGAAGCCAGCAGAAAGCATCCAATTTTCTCTCCTAATGTTACATTAAGATTTAGGCTGTCACAATCCTTTATAGTCAATGTGGGTGGGCAGTTGCTGGCAAAGAAGGCTCAGATCCAGAAAGGAATGAATCTCTAGTGGGAATGAGCCTTTTACCTCTCAGTCCACAATGTGGTGTGCTTGACTTAGTAGTTTTCTTCTAATGGATTAAACTTGCTTTACCTCATACATCCCATAAATCATGTATTTCCTCATTGCTGTCAGTATAACAAGTCAAACTGAGGTTAATGTATGAATGATTAGCCTTTAGCTGGCCATAGGATGGAGAACTATGATTCAGAGCTGCTCAGGCTCCTGGATTTTAAAGTAAAATACCAATACTCTCAAGTTTCCTTGCTTCATCTAATGAGAATTCTCTAGAAGAGCTAAGAACATATAATTCCAGAAAGTGCATGCTGCAAATGAGCTTGAGCTGTTTTGTGAAAAATGAAGAACTGCTCTTTTTAATGCCTGTTTGGCTCTGTGCTTTCTTATTTTAAGGACTTTATGTGGGGGTTGCAGGTATATGATAATAACTATTCATTGTACATATTTGAACTTTAAAGAGTACTGATAACTTTATAATAATAATAAAAAAGCTGTATGAAGAATTTTAAAGGAATTACGGGAATAGAGGCTGATAAGAATATTTATGAGTCACTCCTATACCTTTGAAAATTCAATTCATACCAGCTGAGGGTCTCCACATTTCCCTTTCTCTGAAGAGCATGAGGATAAACTGGCAGCAAAATTGCTATGTCTCTAGTAGTCTTTGTGTCCCAAGAACATGCAGAGATGGTGGATGTTCTTCTTCACCATGAATATGCATTTACATTTCTATCAGAGATAAGGTACAATATTTGGGTGGGGAAGTACAGCAACTGTACTGTTTATTTAAAGTCATACCAGCTTGGAGTGTACATAAAGTCATACCAGCTTGGAGTGTACAAAATGCCAGATTTTATAGTAGTGTAAAGAAATCCCAACAGGATTTTAAATAATTACATTTCATTCTTTGGAGGCAGAAAAAGCATCCTTCCTAAAGATTTGGAAGTCTGAGAAAGGATGTAATTTTTATTTTACTTAACCCCTTAGAGATCTCTCTAAACTGTATTTCTAATATTAAAATCTCTTTTTTAGGTAGTACGCACAAATGATGAAATGCAGTTGTCACAGTGGAGCAATTTAGACAAAGAACCACCTGCTTGTCTTGGAATAGTTATGTTGTGCCTTCCCCCAAAATTATTTGTTACTTTAATGCTGTAGGCATGGTGAGTTAGGGAGGTTTCCCTAAAGGGATGTCACAGGCATTATTTTGTTTCAGTGTGAAGTGGATGGAAGGCAGCTGTGGTGAATGGCAGTAAATTAATGTTAGTATTTCTAGCAAATATTTTCAAGTAAAGCATTCTTTAATATGCTTGGAGAAATGCAGGCGAGAGCTTCTCGATTTCTTTGTGGCACAGATCTACCTCAAGGGGAAAGGAACAAGTCCAGTTACTGTAACACCTGTTCCATTTTATAAGCTCAGGGAGGGCTGGAAAGAAAAGTTGTCTAGAGTTTCAAGCAGTCATTTTAGCCTAGATTTCTATTCAGAACTACATAGACTACATAGAAATTATGACAATGCCTGGAAGCTGATGAGAAAAAAGAATCACCAATGTGAAATCATTACCCCTTGGTTAAATAATTCTTCGGAAATAGATTATGTTCCACATGCTGGATGCTTTGCCTTTTTAATGTTTGTGTTTTATTATTTGTTGAAGCTCCTGCACTATTGCAAAGTGACTATAGAGTTTCCTGAGACTGTGATCTCTGCTCACCAGAGTATAAGACCCTGCATACTTTTCCTGTGATATAAAGAGAGGAGCTATAAATACTCAGAAGCTAACATTATGGTGAGGCTTGTAAGGTATTGCTATGATGGGAATTTAGATCATACAGTCTGGTGGGACTTTTTGGAAAAGAATACAGCCAGTTAAAAGTTGACATTTATCCTTTTTTTCTCGTTCACATCACTGAACTGCAAGATTAGACACATATCCCCAAATCATTCATGTCTGGAACATCAAAGTCACATTCCTATATTAGGTAACCTCTGGATTTTTCCAATCAACAACCTCCAGATGTAGAATCTTTCCTGAGAATTCTCAGGGGAGTCAAAATTGCAAGTTTGGTGGTTTGGTTTTGTTTTGATGTGTAAGGTTGTATTATCCGGCCTCTAAGTATAGGAGGCTGTTGCTAAAACAGTAAAGTCTGGTGGGGCAGTGTGGGGTAAGGTGCACTTTGGCACTGAAAATGCTGGGAATGATTGGCAGCAGGGGTATGGCTTCTCTGTAATGAAAAGAGCATGCATGCAAGGATTCATTTACAGATTAATTTGCCAAATCTCTTCTGATTAAATATTTCCTCACTAAACCTTTTGTCCATCTGTTTCTCTGGAAGTCTTTAAATATTACAGGTTTCACTTTAAAATAGCCAGTGAGCTGGTTTCTTGTCCATATGTAAGTTTCTAGAAGGAAGAGAACATACTGATCATTTACAAGTGCTATATCTGGTCTGTTTCTTCAAGTCTCCCTACCTTGCATAGTTTAAAAGCACAGAAATCAAAGAATATTTCATATGTAAATCATTAGTGAAAAGAAATAAAGAGTAGTAAGAAATTAAATAGTCAATCGGAATTTGTCTTCCTTTTTCATAAGGAAGACAAAAGTACTTATGGCACTCTTGCATAGAATAGACTTAAAATATGATGGAATTCCTTTGATTCTTTTTTACTCAAGCTGGGCAGTAATGCAGGTTTCTTAGACTCATAATTAGCTTCAGGCAGTGAAAAGCTAACCACTCCAGGTGGAATAAATGCAATATCAAGAAATGAAATTATTTCTGGCATGCTAAGATTATATTTAGCATTGGATTGACAGTTAGTTTTGACTTCTAGACATATTTTATCAATTTTTTTTTTATCCTCATCTTTGCAGGTAATTTATAAAGCACGGTACTGATGTGACAAAAGAATGCAGAAAAATACCGATAATGTGGCATTTAGTAATACATTAAAATAAAATATAGATGTCTGTGCACTTTAAGTAATTAAAAGTAATTTATTTACACCTTTTTGCATTGTATTTAGATTATTTTCTAGTTTTAATTTGTGAGGGAACAGAAATAAATTATCAGAATTTTTTAATCAGCATCATGAGCCAGTATCAGTTCCTTCATCATTGGCATTATTTAAATTTTCCAGGTTACCTGTAGTGCCTATGTTGAAGTAATGCACATTTTGTCTGAACCACGTGCAGGAGAACTGAATGCGATTTTTGCACTTTCCAAAATAAACTGGATAAACTTGAAAAAGCAGAGACACTAGTATTGACTGTAATATTACACTATTGAGGTCAGGAGGGGTTGACTGTGCGTTTTTCTGAAATGGAGATCAATTTTTTTTTATTTTCCAACACAGTTCTTATAATTGAGGTTTTAAGTTTCCTGTTCTCTCCTGAGCGTATTGAAATCCTTTGCCTCAGTCCCTCAGTATCATTTTTTCACCCAAGAGATAAATCACACTGGAAAAGAGTAAAGTGGGAAGAAAAGTGGAAGAGGGCACATGACTGCTGGCCACAGGGTCTCCTGCAAAGACGCTCTCTGCTCTTCCCTCCCTCCTTTCAATACAGAGAAGGTGCAGTGCTCAGCTCAGAGGCTGCCTGCTGACAAGGTGAGAGAGCATCATGAGACATTTATTCCCACCTCACAGAAGAATTTTAAATTTCCAAGGTAGTGCAAAGCTCCTAGTACTTTGTCATTTAAACCCTGACGGTGCGGGGTGAGAGCACAAGAGTCTGTTCTGCCATCAGCCCCACAGCTGTTCCTCCCACTCGGGTGTTTTCAATCTCTCTAAAAACGACCCCTCACAGCTAATTACCTGCTGGGAGGACACCATTCTTTCCACTCACACAGGGAGAAGTCATAGGCTTTGGAGAAGGAGCTGGGGTGTGGCTGGACAGGGCAGAAAAGAAAGAAAGTGAATGTATTTTACAATGGATATTACTGGTAAGGAGGTTTAAAAATCAAGCTAAGTGCTTGGGATGGGATGCTAAAGCATTTTTTCAAGTATTCATATCTCACAAAAAAAAAAAAAAAGATCTTTGTTTGTTTTATGAGTGTGCACTGGTATAAATAGAATTATTCCAAAGTAACATTGTTTGAAAAACTGATGTAATTATTTTACTTATTTTTCAGAATTTGGGCTGGAGGATTTCAGTGAGTTATCAATATGTTATCCAAATTTGAAAAATTCTTTCCTGTATGTTCCCTTCCCCTTCAAATTTTGCAGAAGAAAAAATGACTAAGATGAATCATTGGAAATATTTAGATTTGTAATTTTGCCCACCTTCCCTTAAAAAGAAAGCCTTCCTTTTTAAGAAGGAATCATGAACTGTCTAAAGGTAAATTCTTGCTTCATGCTCAGGTCCAAAATTTTACATAAAGAAGCAACTATGTTTGCTTTTCTGTTTAGTTGACTATATATGTGTCCATAAGCGTGCTATTATAGTTAGTATGTCATAAAATTCTTGAGGCTGTGGTGAACAGATGAAGAGCTTAGTAAATTGATCTCATTTTTCAGGCAGCTGAACATCTAAGTATTGTGAAACTGCATATTCAAGTCATTCTGTTTGTATGAAGATACACTGATCCTGAGAGATGTAATTAAAAACATACTATACATATTTAGTTTTTGAAAAACAGTATCAGAATCTCTCGTGTTGTCTGCCACAATGGTTTACACTTCTAGCCAAATTAAATATGCTCCAGCTTTGAAGTTTCCTTGTTACCTCCATTTCTTCATATTTCTGTTTGCTGGCACAGGTGGGAATTTGTGCAGTATGTTTCTGGTAGGCTTTTGGTGGAACACCAGTAATCTGCATGACTAGCATTCCCCCTAACTTGTCTCAAAGCAGGACAACTACAAAGAAGTAAAGATAAAACAAACGGGCATAAGAGCACACCCTGCAGTACCTCTAGCTCTACTATTCCTGTAGATCCTGTCTACCCTGCATTTTTAAGAGTGGGATGCTAAGATGAGGCTATGATTGTGGGAGCTGTGCAGGTGCTCATTTCTGTTCTCTCTGCATGTAGGTAATGAAGCTGACCCATTAAGAACTTATTAAGAACCCCTCTGTCAGGCCAGCAGCCTCTCTCCAGGAGTGGCAAATAGATGCTGCCAGAGCTTGTGCACCTGGCCCCTAACTACAAATCACTCCCCTTTGTGCTGCCGACTCAATTGGATTAAGAGGTAACTATACATTCTATTTTTTGTCTTCATAATAGATTCCAAATTTAGCTTTGGCGAAAGACTTCATTTGCTGTTTTTCCTAACCAAAACCAAAGGTAAATCATGTTTGTTGTGGCAGGAATTGGATCCACTGTAGGTTTTGCGTGTTTAGAAGTTGCCTGCTGAATTACATCTTTCTGCGTGTAGCCTGACATGATTTCTGTTGTGGGTTTAGAGGATTTTAAATAGAAATTCTACATGGAAAACATACTTTATTGCCAACACACACATGCTTTCTGAATCACTTGAAAGTTTTATGTAAAAGTGCATGTTTCACTTCTCAGGCTGCAGATATTTTCATATCTACTTGTGTTAATCAATTTAAATGAAGAATGATTGTCAAGTTGGTTGTGAATCGCCCTTAAGCTGTCAAGCTAGTTGTTCTTGCCAGTGTTTAGCCATGAAAGTTTTCAGGCCCAAATTGATTACCCGGTTTATGTGCTCAACCCAGCTCAGTCATAGGCAGGGATTTGTTAGTTTTGTCTGAGTTTATGAGTTCTAAATTAATTTTTAATATCTGTAACTAAATCAGTCAGTGTTATCACTAACAAAAATCTGGAGCTGAAGGAATCTGAATTCTCCATAAATAATGTTTATGCACTCTCAGCTTGTTCCATTTCTTACTTTTTGTTCTGTGAACTTCTTTTGTCTCTCTTACAGTTTATTTCTTTTGCATTCTGCTTCCTAATCACTTTAATATTCCCACCCTTCTATTTTTCACTTTATTTTTATCTGTATTTGGTTACTTATCCTCTTTTCTGTCTTACTGCAGAACTGAGCATCCATAGAAGCAAGGAATGGTTAATGGCTGCATTTCTTTACCTTTTTTTTACCCTCTGCTCTGGTTTCTCCTGCTGTAACTTGGTGTGGATGCTTATGTATATCAGAACCTTGTTAATGTGATAAAATGTACTGGCTTGCTGCAAAAGCTCAGGATCAGCTTTCCATAGTCCCAGTTGGTTTTCATGGAAGAACAAGTTCTGGCTCTGGCACTGCTTTCCTATGATCCCTGCTGATATATGGATCCAGCATGGTGAGATTCCAGTGCAATTTACAAGAAAAGTGCCTTTGATCAGAAAACTGGCACAACAGAAGCTGCTTAGAAGAGTTCTCTTCTAATCCCATGTCTCTGGTTAGTCAGTAATTATTAGATCCAGCAGATAGCCTGGCCTTGGGGATATTTTGTGGTAAAGAGATCAGACTTTTCCCAGATTAGGGATATGCATGAAATGATACTCATTGGAAAATTAATTTCTCTTGTATTGTAAATATGGCTTTCTTTCCTTCTCCCTGACTCCAGCAACAGTGGCTGGTTTTGGAAGAATTATGTCAGCTCAAGAACCAGATTGTTACATTGCTTTGCATTCTGTCTGATCTTTGAGTAGCTCTTAGTTAAAGAGGTTGATTCTTTCTAGCACAAGTAACTATTGAGGGAAAAGATGATACTGCAATCAGGAGAACTGTGTGAAATGGACTACGTCCCTGATGACAAGCAGCTTTTAAGAAATGTCATGTGTTAAAAATAACCTGATAGCAGAACAAAGATTCTCTGGAACATAATTCCATGGAATGTCTTGATTTTTCATTTCTAACAGATGGAACTGCATCTGGTAGTGTAATATAAGTGGTCCCATTCTAAAGAATGGGAAATTGAGATAGTGAGTGCAGGCCTGTCACTTGACAGAATATCTTGGGGAAAAGAGCTATGTGACTTGAATAAATTTAAACAATTTCTGATTATGACTACCAGAACAACACCACCTTTCCCTTGAAGGGTGTCCAGATTGGTCTACTACTCATGCTAGGGTTTTAAATCTTAACAATTTTCAAGTTATGTTTATAAAATTTATTTTAAAAATTGTTCCATTTAAGCTTCAATGTTTTAGTTGATATCCTCTTGTTTCATCACAGCTAAGTTTAACCATTTACAAACATTGCCAGCCAGTTATTTCCATTTCTAGTCAAAGCTCACATTTTCCTGTCATGTCAATGGTGACAGGTGCCATCTTTTCCATATTCATTTTGAAATCATTTGACCACGAAGTCTGATTTTCATAAGGAATATTTGCCTGCAACAAATGTCAGATAGACCTAATAATGCTTTTATTCTATATTTTCCTCTCAGCTTCATTTTGTCAAGCTAGCCGGATAAGTGTTATTTCAGTTGTAATTAGACCAGTACAAATTCTGTCCTATCATTTATATTCTCTCGTGAATACTAGAGGAAAAGAGCGTTAGACAGACATGGAGCAGTGAGGGCTGGCTGCTCCCATAGAGAGGGTGAGTCAGGAGATGAGGGTGATTAGGCAGACTGAGCACCCAAGTGAGGGGAACAGAGGGCGAACACAGCCTTGGGGTGGCCAGGCAGGGCCAGGCTGTTGGGCGCAGGGCTGGGTAAGCAGGGCTCAGGATGAGGCAGGGGCTGGGCTGCACTGCAGCAGGAGGTGCAGCTCAGATCGGGGGCTGATGGCAGAGGCTCAGCTGAAAAGCAGCTCCCCGGGGAAGGGGCTTTGGCCCAGGCTGTGCAGGCAGGGAAGGGTGGGGGCCAGCCTGGACAGGCTGCAGCTGCACTCCCTGCCTTGGCCCCCAGCCCAGACAAGCCTCCAGGACGGACCCTCCTAGGGCCCTTGTATATGCTTTGCAGTCTTTAAACTTGTAAGAGCTGTTGAATGCTGATATATTTGCTTATTCCATTCTCTGGTAAGGTTTCTAAATATACTTAGAATCTTGGGGGTTTTTTTTCTCTAATTTACTGGAGGCTAAAATCTTTGCCAGAATCCTGTAAGTTGTTATATATATTCATTGGGACCTGGACTTCTCTGTTTTCTCTCTTCCAAGTTCATTGCTAATATTTTCCTGTTGCACTGATACTTGAAGCACTGTCACCTGAAGTATGACCCACGCCAAATGACAGATGTAATTTATTTTTTGTTTATTCTGCGCTGTTCCATTTTATTGATATTTAGTAGGGGTGTCTGGGGAAATGTCACCAGCCGTGCAGAGTAACAAAGCCATGATGCAGGATTTGTTTTCTGCCTCATGTCCTGTTTAGTTCCATGAAATGCCTTTCTTGTAGCAAAGCTGTCTTAAAAATGCTGTGACCACAACTCTCCTTGCTTCAGGTCTGACAGAGAAAGTGTTTTTGTAGAACTTTGTAAATTGAATGTCTGAATTAATTCAGGGTTAAAGCAGCCCATCAAGAGAGAAGACTTTACTTTTTCTAACCCTGTACTTTTTAGGCTTTTAATTATACTAGTTATTCTGGCATAAATAAGTGTGAGTAAGAAAATGAGGTGCATGTGGGAAGGCTGTGAGCACCAGGGAAGGCTCTGAAGCTGGCATTTCAACTCTCTACCTGCTGGGTGCCTGGGTCATTAATTTTGAAGCATTTAGTGCCAGTACCAGTTCAAAGTACTCTTTCCATCTACCAACTCTGCCCTTGCTGCTTTCTCTGCGACATGGTGTGCCAACACTTCTGTCAAAATCAACTGGCTTAAGGGGATCAAGGACTGTGTGGAGAGCAGGAATACCTTGTGATGATTTTCCTACTGTTTCCTCTTGTGAAACCATGTGTCTGGAATGTACTACATTAACCATGGAAACATTTCTTGTATGCTCTGCATACAGGACTGTATCAGAGGCCAGTTGTAGATTCTTAATAATATTTCTGATGTGAAAAAAAACCCCCAAAACTGTTTAGGAGAAATGTGAAGAATCAAGCATGAATTCTTCTAACTTAGCTTTCTAAATACTTTTGCTTTTACTTAGTCTGATGTTTTAAGTGTGACTACTATCACATTGCTTACAAAAGTAAATAGTGCAGCAATTAAAACATATTTCTATTCCCTGCTTTTTTTAGCCTTCTCCACAACAGTCGGTATTTGCTGTAACCACAGAACTTGTGTTAAAACAATTTTGATTCTGCCACCTGTCATTCTTATATGGGCCACATAGAAGGAAAAAATAATTCCTTTTTTTCTTGATACAAACATTGTAAATCTTCTGGATTATATTTCTCCTTGTGTAATATAAGGCTGGTAACTCTCTGAGATTGTATTTCTTGTGCAGAGTAAGACAGAATCATACCCTGCCACAGAACAACAAATTCACCATATTTTACGCATATTTACTTGTGGCATAAATTCTCATGCTGTCTGTTAAGAAGCTGATTCATTAAGGCTATAAGTTTCTTTAAAGACGGTCATTTGGAAGCTTTCAGTAATTCAGTGCACAGCAGTTGATACAATTGTCAGTTCTTTTATCTGAATAAACATTTTATGACTACAAGGGTGAGACAAATGGGGATTTCGTCCTGCCGTTCCAAGTTCCTTTGCTGTTGTTGGCTACCTGCCAGAGCAGCATGGAGTAAACATGCAAGATTTTTCTCCTTATTCCTGGCATTTGATAAAAGTGGCTCCAAAGTGATTTTTGCAGCTACAAAGCATTTGATGACCCGCTGGAATTCCTCCATTTGTATGCAGCGGCCTATAGAATTCTTAATGGAAAATCAGTATGGATTTACTTAGACTTTGTTGGTGAGGGTGATTATTGCCTGTTAATTTTACTCTGACCTTATCTAAACATTTTAAAAGGTCAACATAAAATAAAATCTACTACAGTAAAGCAAATCTATTTCATGTTTCTACTACATGCATAAATCGTTTTCTTAGTGCATGACTAAAATAATTTGTCCTGCCATAAAGATTAGCTAGCTTTATGCTTTTCAGCTTTTGGAGTATTTTTAGAGCTGAAGCATTATAGAAAAACATTTGAGAAAATGAATCTGGGAATGAGTTGTGCAGCTCTGTCCTGAGTTGATGTCAGTGAAGTTTTGAAGAAGTTTGCTTAACAATTGAGTCTTGATCCCTGGGCTGTAAGCATGGAAAGGGTATATGAAAGTTTCTGGGCTTAGTTGGAGCCCTGACTGTGTTTGAAAACAATGAACTGTTTCTCTGTCTCTCTGCATGGATGGTACTTTAATTATAGCGTTTCCAAAATATATGAACTTCAAAAAATGCCTTAAAGTATCATTGGTGATCTATTACATTGTTATATCCTAGATTTTAAGGAATGATGGCATTGAAGGACAATTTTGATGTAGATTTTTCCAGAAAGTGTGTGCTCCTCTTTTCTAGTCATTGCTTACTGGAATTAAGTGAAATTAATATAGGTATTTAAAATGCGTTTCCTAGACCCATGTTTTGGATGGTGATAGAGATGGATTTCAAAATGAGTAATTGTGTGTTTCAGAAAGCACCTTAACTGAAATGGAACTGTAAATGTTATGCTGCAGAATTTTTTATTTTGGTTATGTTTGCATGACTGAATCTAGCAGACTGCCCCCACTTGGTCTCCTGTCACACTGTTCTCAGAAGAGCTCAATCCTACATCCCAGGTATTTTTAGTCTCCAAGTTATATTAGTCTTGATTTCCTAGTTAGATTTATTCCCAGAAGGTAAGTTGTTTCTGTACCACCAACTTCTAACATACATACTCTAAGCCATCACTGAGAAGTGGGTTCTTCACTTATGCAAGTATCAATGTGCCTTCTGCAAAAATGGGGCTGCAGAGAGGTGATAAATATGTTGGTTTGGATTTCAGTTGAAGATCAAAGCTTAATAAAGCAGGCAGTTAGAATGACTGTTAGAAAAAAAGTTCTCAAGTCTTTACCCTCCTGCCCTTCCCTTAAATCAAGTAACATCTGCTACTAGGTTTGTACTGTCACTCCTGAGTTCTGCCTTGGGGTAAAAATGACAAGTAGAATGATAAAACACATCCACAAGTTCATCCTTGACAAAAATCACTAATTACAGGATGATTGAGAAACTACTGTCAGCCTGGTTCTGTGTTCATTATCCAATCTTTTGTCGCTTTGTTATTCATCTTTGGGAGTGGGTTTCTCTGTGTAAAGCCCACCCGCATTCATACAGCATTTCACAGTTTCAAGAAATCAGAGAATAGGAGAATCTATTATATCTGTTCAACAATTGAAATTTGGTATTTTTGCTCTTGTAAGCTGAGATCACTTCCTAAGTTGGCATTGCCTCATTCATTGAACCTTGGGTAACCTTCCTTCTTAATTAACTTTGAGAAAGCATGTAAGTGTAAGCCTACAGATTAATTTTTATTTCTGTGTGTACTTTACTGTCTGCCAGAAGAAACATTTAATTTCCTGGTGACAGGAAGTCCTCTTTGAGCAAAGAATCCCATTCTTTCTGCTGTTATTATGAGGTCCAATACTTAATTACTTTCTGAAATGTGAACAAACAAGGAATCTGAATTTGAACGAAATAAATACATAGATGAAATATTGTCAGTCACCAGATTGTATTCATTGCACAAACACAATAATCTGGACTGAAGGGCAAGTAGCATAGACAGAATTTGTAAAATACTGTCTTGAAGAGTCATAAGTGTCTCTTATACTTCCAAAAGAGATAAACCATCTCAGAAGCATTTGCAAGTTTAAGCATATTAAAGCTTCCAAAGAGTTGCTGTTTGTCAGTAGGTGTCTGATGTCTCTTGACTTCTGGCAAAGTGTAAAATTGGAGGCTGGCTCTGTGTCAACTTCTGCTGACGGAATCTGCCATAGCTTCCTATAGATAGTAGTCCATAAAACCTCTGTAATATAAGCTCTTGCCCAATAAAAAGTGAAATCCCTTCCTGCCTGTGCCAACTACGACAATCTAGCGATATGAGCCAGCTCTAAGCTTTGCCTTTTGCTCTTAATAAAGGTTCATGTCTCATCCTTCATTTGTTGGGGGCTCCCAGAGCTTGCCTTGCTGCTTATACTCTGCTTGTCTGCTTTGTTGGCACTTGGATTACGTAAGATTTTAGGCCAACAACTTCTAAGAAACACAAAAATTTTAATAGTTTGAAGTAGAATGTTAAGCTTTTCAGTATGAGGTTGCAACTTTTTTACTGATGTATCTTTCTTCTAGAGAAATCCTATTTCTCAGTCAAAAGTAATTTCTTTCCCTTTCTTTTCCCTAATTGTGCTTTTATGCAGAAGTTATATTAAGTAGCAATGATGAATTCAAGCAAAACATGAAACTAATTTTATTGTACTCTTAGAACAACTGGAATCCTCCTTAGAGACAAATGCTAATTGAATGAGTGTTACATTTTAAGCCTCAGCTCTTTTCCATGGTTTTTTTCCTTTGAAAAATTTTCTTTTTATCTCAATGCCTAAACATGGATGACTAAAAGACTAAGTTTTTATTCTTTGGCCTGAATATAAAACTATTTTTCACATATTGTTTTTTCTGAAAAGCACTACAAAACAAATTAAAGGAAACAGTGCCTCAACTGGAGTAATCTCAAGAAACTGCTATTGGCTGAGGAACTGACATAGTGGGTTGATCTCTGTAAATGTCAGTGGGAGCTTATGTTGAATGCAACAAAGGGGCTGCAGTGCCATGGGGAATAGACATTAACAGAATGCAGAGGAAAAGACAGGTTGTGGCAGAAGGTCCATGAAAACATGAAAATGATGTACTGGTGATTAATCAGATCTTGAGCATAAGTGCCTTTTTGTTAGCATCAGGAGTTTGTTTTAAGCTGTTCGGCATCAGTAGGTAATGTGTCTACTCTGGCACTTTCTTGGCACACAAAAAATAAAGTGGAAAATTGTAGATGCAATATTAGCAAATTTTTGCTTTATTCATGCTTTATCATTTACCATCTGCTTTGTAACTGCCCACTGTTAATGGGCTGAATTTGATTTTAAGTAGAAAAAACAACAAAAAAATGTTCCCATGTAGCTTTTGGCTGCCCCTGTTGGGAGTTGGTAGGCCAATACTCATGAACATGACACACTGCCCTCTCAGATTCAAGACAACAGGTTTTTATTGCTCATGTGGATCCAAGTGAATTATCGAAATACCAAATATGAATAATTTATTCATCTGGGTTAATAAGAAGTTAGGGGACTAACTGATTTGAAAGAAATGCTGGATTTTTAAAGATAAGACTTCAAAGGTAGAATTGATGGTATTATATAAATGTTAAATATAGGTAAAAAAAAGTGAATCCTGTTGAACTGTCTGATGAAAGAGGATGTTGCCTAAATTACTTAGTACAGAGAGGCAAGTTATATGTTATCTCAGAGAGAATTCCTGTGCAGTGCTTTAACATGAGTTCCTGAAATCCACTTGAATAGTATAGAGCAAAATGCACATGATTTCAGCAGATTTTTAAATAGTTATTTTAAGCATTTCTTCACTTGAATGTGTTTGTATTAGCCATTCCTTTGGATGCATTCAGAAAGAGGTATTGTTCACCCTTGTGCTTCTGAAGTACAGTGTGGCTTTAAATGCTCCATTAAATCAGTGGAGGAATACATTCTTTGTTTCTACAATGCACAATGAAAGAAATCAAAGCTTTTTATGTTTTTTTGTTTGTTTGGTTTGGTTTGGTCTGGTCTGATTTTTGGGGATTTTTTTTTGTGGAAATGGAACAACAAAGAGAACTTACCTGTGTGCGTGTCCAGTCTTGAATGGCCAATGAAAAACATGTTGTCAGTCATGGAGGCAGCTGGTCATTGGTAATCATTGTGTTGCAAATTTCTCATTTTGATGCACAGAATTATTTTTCTACAGTTCACTGTAGTCAAAGGCCTTATTTCTGGACTGAAGAGTTGAGGCTGATTCAGTTTGAAATATCTAATATTTATTCCTTTGCTATTTAAGTAAATTGTAAAAACTGGATGCCCGACTTCCAAGTGTGCTGTGATAAAGATAGATTAGCCTGAAGTGGCTTTACTGAAAAGAGAAATCAAATCAGTACCACCTCATTTTGATCTCCTATTATGTTATGCATTCTGGTCACATTTCGAGGGTTTCACTGAAAAATTAACTTATATTTTTACTGTTCAGAAGTAGGCAATAAAATTTTAATGATATTGTAGAAGTTATAAGTATAATAATGATCTAGAAATTCCATTATTGCACAGGAGAGTCTGAATGTCTGCTTCTAGGTCCAACTAAAAATTAAAGTTTCTATCATAGGTCTCCTTAAGCCAGTAAAGAGAATATAATGAGAAAATGGGTGGATGATAATTAAGATACACTAGATGAGTTAAGTGGAAAAGTAAAATGCCTCATGTAGGAAAAGGCGTCTCTGAAGTACAAAGCATTCTTGGATATCACAGGAGTAATTTTGTTTTACATTCCTGCAATAAATGATTTTCTTTTTTCTTATTGGAGAATTGTTATTAGAGAAATAAGAGTCAAGAAGTTGTTCTGGGGTCTGAAGCCTGAACTACTTAAAGTGGTAGTTCAGTAGTTCGCAAAGTTCAAGGTAAATAGAATAATGTCCTACTTGTGATAAAAGCCTCAGTGTAATGTAGCTATTGTATATTTTAATTTACATTATGAAGGGATTTTCTAAACCACTTCTGGACCTGACCATAACAACATATGAGGTATATGGTACAAAAATGTACCCCAAAATCCCGGTATAGCTGAACATCCAAGCAGTAGATTATTTTTTTGACTACCTGAATTTTTCAGATTCATGTATTTAGGTTGGGTGTCCCCTGAGAAACAGGTTTTCATTGGTATTTCCTGCTTCTAGAATTACTGGAATTTTGAGCCTTCCTCATAGTACATCACAGTTCTGACTAAAAAAATCCCAAACTAGAGAGGTACGAGGGTACAGACAAACAAAAGTAGTATTTAGGCTTTTTAGGCCTTTGCTTAATAAAGACACAGATGACTAGAGGTAAGCAAAACCTCTTGTAGCTCCCAAAATAACAAACTCTTAAGGAAGAGGAGAATGGCGTAGTAGAGTGACAGGTCTTGGTACATGTGGCAGAATAGGCACATGGTCAGCACCTTGTGATCAAGGCTCCAATGTGTAAGGAGCACGTTGGAGGGAGGGCTTGAGGTGGAAGACAACCCAGGCTGAGAAAGGTTTGTCTTTGCTAGTTTAGCAGCACAATGTCCGAGCAGTTATGCTCGATTCTAGTCCTCCCAAAAATTCAGTCTACCCAGGATGTCAGTTTGCCACATTAAAAACAGGGATGGTACATTCTGACCTTGCTGGGCTGCTGTGAGGATAAACTGTAATGAATTTCAGAAATCCATTCGGATGCTACCATGTTGGCTGAACTTTTTAAAAGGTATAAAGAGCAGCGCTGTTCTTGACTAAGTTTAAAAATCATGGATAATGGGATTCACATAGGGAGCTTCCATGGGAAGACCATGAAAATTTGGTTGTGTTTATTGAATCCAATTAACAAAAATGATGCAAAATCATAAAGAACCTAACAAAACCATTCGCATGATAAATATTTTGTAAAATTTGTCAGTATATGACATTTGAGTGAGGATGATTGCAGGGTCAAAAACTGAGGGAAATTAGAGACACTTTTTTCAAGCCAGTTCCCCTGCCCTAATTACATTCATAAAGTTAATCCTGTGTTTAATCTGGATGGATTCTAGATTAACATTTGTTGAATTACATGTAGGATTTAGATCAGAAAAAGATCATCATATGGCTATCAACTATGTATTAACTTTATTAGGATGTATTTCCTCATAAGATCTTGCAGTTCACTGTAGGGCAAGACCTGTAACTAATTCACTATTGTAATTATTAATATATTTTTTGCTTCTTATGATGAACTTTAACCTGATAACAAAACCAGACTATTTAAAAAAAATTTTACACAACAGGAAACCATACAAATGCTTGTAAGATTGCCTTATGAATTCAAAATAAGATCCATTTTTAAAATAAAATTTCTTATCACAATATTTGCCTGTCCATTTCTAGAAATGGATACTTCACCTTTTACAAGCTGTAGTTCATGTTATTTGCTCATCACTGGAAGCATTGGGTCTCCTAAACACAAGAGTTTGTTTTCAACAGCTTATGTTTGGCTTAACCTAATTATTCTTACATGATATTTGGACTTACAGATGTCCAGCTTAGACTTGGCTAATTGTTTTTGTTTCTTTTATGAGTATGGAACAACTTCTTCCCCTCAAAGAATTTAAATAACAATCATAATACCTATTTCATGATATTTTGTTCCTACTAAAATCAGTGACAGAACCCACCAAAATTTTTACTTGTCAAAATATATAGTTGTATTATAATAGCTGATGATTCCTTATTCATTGTATATTTGTGCTAAAATTCTAGGAGTAATTGGTGAATTCATACTGGTTTCCCAGTCTGAGTATTTTTGTGGGGAGTTTTTGTTTCTTTGGTGGATTTTTTTGAAAGAAAAGTCTGGCATGTATTTAGAGATATAGGGAACATGGAGGAAATTAACTGCATAGAGAGATTAAATTGTTAGTGATTTTCATTATTTTAAGAAGTGTGTTGATTCTCATTGTGGATTTAATGTCTGTCACTTTAGTCAGAAAGCTGAGACTGTTTTTCTTGGCATTTCTCCCATGTGAGACCTGATTTTTCATGCGTTTCCAAGCAAAGCTGTCTGGAGCAATTTATTGCATTGTACACATAATCATCATGAGCAGAACTTTCCTCATGACCAAAAGGCTGCCTGCTCTAAGAAAATTGGAACAAGGTGTTGGGCATCATAGAAACACCTGCAAAGAGAAAAACCCATCATAACCAATTAGTCTCATATCAAAGAAACTATTATGTAGGGGGACAGGATGAAGAGTTGGGGAAAAATAAATGTTAACAGATATGACAGTAATTGTTCTGATACATAACAGATTTGTGATAATTACATATTTTTATTTTTTTATATTTGGAAATGCATTCAAGTTTCAAGAAAGAAAGGTAAAAGATGTGAGAGGGGAAATTATTTTTAAGGTTTGGGGTTTTTTTTCCCCCCCACATTTCAGAAGAGATGACCATCAATGAAGTGACTAAGGTCACTAAGTTTTCAACTTGCACAACGTACAGCTGGCTTTTTCAAACATCTTCCCTCAAAATAGTATCTTCTTTTTTTATAGTTCTGCATTTTCAAAGAGCCACAGCAATGTGTGATGGGCAGCAGACAGATGAAAATTCCATTATTTTTATTGCAGCCAAGAGTAGATCTTTGCTGTGTTTTAAATGCAACGCTGCATTCAAGTCCAATGCAGTTCAACGATGCTCTTGGGAGCAGTGTCCTTTTCTGTCACAGCACAGCAGCTCGGCTCTAGCAGTGTGCATTATCACATCTAGGCTTTCATCTAGGTCTTGCTTCTGCCATGGAAAGAGAGAAGAAAATTAAAATTTCTGAGCTGTTCTATCAGAAAAAAGCTTTTCTGTGTTTTTGTAATAGAGCATTAATTTCCGTCAGACTTCCTGGGGCTTTGAGTTGCCCCGCCTGTGCCCTCTTCTTCCCCAAGTCAATGCCAAATGTCCCACAAGGGGCTGGAAGTTAAAAATATTTGCTTATGCAGTAATATCTGGGGGGTTAATTACTGCCTGTAATAAGGGATCAGAACACTCTGAAGTGGTTTAAGTGTTTGAGAAATTTAGCCATTGTTCTCAGTGTTTTACAATAAGAAATAAGGACAAATTGCTGGCAGTACAGTTCTCAGCTTCCTATGGCATCCGAAAAATGAAGAGGTCCAAAAGGAATAGAAAATGTGGAATGCACTGAAAGCTAATGATGTTTTAAACTGTGAAGTCTCAAAGTGCCGCTTGGCATCAAGCAAAATGAAGAGGTAAAAGAATAAGAAGATGCAAAAGGCAAACTCTTTAAATACTACATTTTTTCTTGATTGTATTTTCACTTTCATAAAACTTGACAGTCTGGGTTTTAAGAATTTTGTATTAGTTTTCTAAGTCTCTGTTTTCTAGAAAAGATTTTAAGACTATCTTGATGAAGCAATTTTCAACAAATGGTTCATAATGCTGACGGAATCGTAAAGTTACAGGTAATCCATGCTTCCCAGCACCCCTGCTGCACCAAATAAGTCACCTTCACCGGCCAGTTTGAGGAAGAATTGAAGGTGATGAAGAGGGTTGCACTTTGATTACTTAGAGTTCTTATAGCACAATGAGTTAGAAGTTGGAAATTACTGAAGTGAGGAGTCATTTTAGTCCATAAGTTCCAGGAAAATTAAGTGGAATTAAACTTGAAAAAATTGTAAAATAGGAAATAAAATAAGTATGCAGGGCAGCAGTTTATATTTTCTTTATCAAATTTCTGTATCTGAAATCTTAAAGTAGAATAGCATGAACAGCATCAACTGCAATTTTTTAGCTAACTAATAAAGAAATGCATTTCTCTGTGCAAAATTTTAATAATCATGGTTACTAATGGTAATAGCATTCACAGCTAAAATGTCTTACAATAGGATTCTAATGAAGTTTTTCCTTCTTCCCTGTCTCTTACCACAGCAGTTAATATTACTCTTGGAATTCAGGTACATCAGATAAGCAGTTGGTAGCTTCATGCTGTGCCTGCAAGATTTCTCTTGCATCTGGCTGGAAAAAAAGGGCTGCTATCATTTCACAGGCTTGTATCAGGGCTGTTATCATACCAGTCAGAGCTTAATAAAAATAGAGTATTTTCAACTTGTCCTTTCAGCAGAGAGGATCAGTTACTCATTTTCACAGTAAAATGCCAAATAGAAGGTCCGTTCATGCAGCATTTTTTATGTCCTGTAGCTAGTCCTCTTCGAGTTTGGGCTCTATCAGCAGCCAGGAAACCATTTTACCAAGCTGGTCCAATTTTTATTTGTTGACAAATACTGGGCAGTGTCCTGTAATTCTTGCTGGGTTCCAGTTCCTGGGTGTAGTGTGTTACCAGGGAAGTCATGTCACAGAAAGTCAAAACTGATTTTTGGAAAAAATCCTATATGCTTCCTGCAAGGCTTGAGAGCTACTCTGTTACAGTGTTTTAGGGAATGAGGCTTAGTAGTGTTGAAAAGGAAGAACAGACAACTTTGAATGGTTTGCACATTTGTGGAACCACAGATTTGACACGTAATGTACAAAGAAATTATATTCTGTCTTATTGATCAGCTGTTAATATTTAGCTAGACTGATTTTTCCATAATCCTGACATCCTAGAAACACTGCATTTGGGGTTCTTTATTAAGAACCATGGGACTTGGATTTTGTTTTCTTTCTCCATCTCATCAAGTGTTTTATTACCAGAAACAATATATTTAAAAAAAAAAAAAAGTAGAAGAAAGGAGAAAGCTGGTGTTTCTCCCCCCCCCCCCCCCCCCCCCCCCCCCTCTTTTACTAGAGAAGCTTCTTCACTGGAGAAATCCAAAGCCTTTGGGAATATGGAATATGGTTGCTAGAAGTGCACCTGCTGGTTTACAGCACAGAACTTGCTTTGTGGCGTGTTTTTTTGGGGGGTGAGAAAAGAGGTATTTCAGCTTTATTTTGGCCACTCTGAGCTGCTCAAATAGCTTTAACTCTCTTGCAAAAAAGGTTCAAGGACATTGATTATTTGTAGGAATATGAAATATGTTCTGTATTACCGCTTTTCTTTTGTATGGATAATTAATTTTGAATGATATAGTGGAATCTGTTTTTTTCCCTATTACTGTGCCAAGCTGAAAGAGTCCAAGTTGAAAGAGTACAAATAAAACTGGAACTTGGATGGCTGAATATATTTCAAAATAAGTTCTTCAAGAATATTTGTTGTTTTAGAAGACAACAGATAATGTGCATAGAGGAACATGATCTGATAGATGGGAATCAAATATTCTGTTTGGGGAGCTGTAATTTGCTGAAATTCCTGAGAGTCAAATATGCTGTTTAAATGTCCCTTCAGGAAAGAAAAAAAAAAAAAGATACAGAATATTTTATTACAATTCTGTGAAATATTAATTCTATATGGTTTCAAAAATTGTATTTGTCAAGATTCGTACAATAGTTGGAAGAGAGTTGAAGCAAGGCTTCTCTTTGAAGTCTAAGATTAGCTTACACCTTCAGTGTCCTCACTGAGTTTTAAAGCCACTATAAATGTCTTTTGAAGTAAAAAAGATTTGATTTTTTTTTGTGTGGAAACAAACTTTGAGAAAAATACTGAGGGATTCCTTGTGCATAATAACATCAGATTGAAGGGAAAATGTAAATCATGGTTATCTTTCAAGAGGAAAATAATCTGAGGGCAGAATCCTCATCTACTTCTCCAACAAAATAAATCAAAACTTTGTGAAAAAATTCTGTAAACACCCTTGTAAGTGGAAACTTGTTTTCCTGCCTCTTACCTGGATCGCTCCCAAATAGGGCAGAGTGTGTCTGGAGACGGGAAAGGTAATTAACATTTTGAAAAGACTGGATGCTCCAATGAAAAACGCTTTGCTTTGCTAAGGTTCCTGACTGTGTCCTTTTCTATCCCTCGCCACCCTCAATCCTTATCCCAAGGGAACATTTCCTCCCCTCTGCAAGTAGTAGATTTAATGCTTTGGAAAGATTTTCTGTATTCCTGACCAGACGTTTAAAAGCAGAGTTTGTTAGAGGCTTTCCAGCTCATTAAACAAATTGAATTAACTTATTTAGTCCTCAGGCCTGGAGATGGCAAAATTCAATTCTGCAGAGGTGGCAGCCTGGTCAGTCTTCAGCCTCCCCTTCTCTGTGCTTCACTTCTCCTTCCTTATGCCCAGCCCTTTTGGAGGGATGCCTGACAGCTGCATGGTCTTTTTTTCCCCTGAGCTTCTCACACAGCCTCTGCTTTTATGGTGATTTTTCCTGATCTATTTGAGACCATATTCAAATGTCTTTGCTGACTGTTAAAACAGATACAGGGGATCAGCCCTGTTTAGAGCAAAATTCTCCTTACAGAAAACAATTATTTGAGGCACAATGTGCACTGGGAAAATATTTCTCAGGAGGTAAAGATGAAAACCCAGCTTCCATGTAAATCTGTCTGACCCCATGTGTTAATTAAATGCTTCTATTGAGAAGAAACATATGGTATTGTTTGGTATCATGAATTAATGACTCAAATGCAGCAAGAAAAAGGGACCACTTTTCATTGCTGTGTGTCTGCATGCGTGTTTATTTCAAGGACATATTTCAATTAAGAGTTTAAAATAAATGTAGATAATCATGGCCTAGACAAAATCTGACCCAGCCAAAAGCATTCTGTAGCTTGTCACAAGATGGTGACATCATTCACAACATACAAATACATCCCTGCCAAAATTTTCAAAACACAACAGCTGCAAGTTTTCTTTTAGATGAGAAAATTATTGAAATAGTATCTTAAGGAAATTTATAGCTATGGGAACTTCTATCATAAGTGCTTTGGTAAATCTTTAAAATAGACATTGGAATAAATTATTTGGTTAAACTATGTTAAAAGGTAGAAAAATAAGATGGTTTTAGCTACACTACTTTACAAATATATTTTTATTTAATTTGAGTGCAAATGGAGGTCGTGTACTGGTGGAAATTCAAATGCTATTGCAAGGCTGGGGACTGACAATTCCTTCTGGAGAATAGTAATTAAGATGTTCAAAACTTGGTAAGAAAGTATATTACAATTCTGTTGTAATGGATAACCGTTTCTTTTGGATTTTTAAAATGCTAATTTTCCCAGCCATTTAAAATTCTCATGGGGTCAGCATGCACACTGAGGTAAGGCAAATGGAGATAAATGGATTTTGTAGAAACTTTGAGTGAAATCAAGATGCTATCAAAGCTCTGAACAGATACATATATTCATATTTGCCTCAGGCCATGGTTTTGGTTTAAAGGAGCCTTGACATATTTCATGGCTGACAGCATAGTCAAACCCCGAAAAATTACTTATTGTGTAAAGCCCATGGATGCCTCCAACAGGGTTGAGGAGAGGCCAGGGAGAATGAACAGAGTCTGGATAATTCCTGCTCTCTCTGTGTATGGGCCAGGGGTTTGGTAGCAGGGACACTGCAGGGAGACCCTGCTGTGTGTGGGTCAGGGGCTGTCTGTGCCAGACACTCCTGGCTCTGCAGCGGTCACCCTGTGCACCAGAACTGGCCCAGGCAGGAGTCTGTGCTGCTCCTGGAAAATCTGTTTAAGAAAGGGCAGTATCCCCTTGGCAAAAGAAATGTGAGGTGCAAGAGGGAACGCCAGGGCAGGAGGGACTCCTGAGCAGGGCCAAAGGAGGAACAAGAAAGGACAGGAGGAGTAGAGAACAAGTGCTGTCAAGGGAAGGAGGAGAAACAGGGATGTTCCAGGCAAGGCCTGGAGGGGATGTCTGAGCAGGGGCAGGAATGAAAACCTCTCTGAACAGGACTTCAGTGAAGGCATAGGAGAAGGTGCCACACCAAAAGTGGCAGTGGCCAGTGGAGGAACCCACACCAAAGAAGTGGATTAAGAACTGAAGGGTAGCAAAACAAAAGGAACTGTTATTAATTCACAATCAATTCAATTGTTTGGACTTCCCCAGCTTCTTTTTTTTTTTTTTTACCCCGTGACAGAATGTCCTACCTCCTTCCTCAGCATTCAGAACTGTTGTTTTGGCATCTTAGAGAGTACAACTCTGTCCTATCTCTGTTTCTGGGTTGCATATCATATGTTTGTTGAAGGTTTCTCTGAACCTTGATTATATTTGTACCCTCCAGTCTTCCCTTTTCCACCTAGATTTTCCTAGCCTGTTTAGGTGTGTCCTTATAAGGCAGCTATTGCATCCACTTGGTATTTTCAGCTGCCTTTCATGGGCCTCTTCTAAGGTGATTACATCCTTTTCTTAGGTCTTCTTCTCCAAGATGACCAGACATACACTCAGGATGTGGATATAGCAAGAGCTTTACAGTCACAAAATGAAGAACTTGTTTTTCATACCCTTTCTGAATGACATCTGACGATCTATTAGTTTTTTTGGCTGTCGCTATCTGAGTCACCAATTTCAGAGAAGAGCCAGTGATGATTCCAGTGTCCTTTTTCTTAAGCTGTAACTGCCAGTCCCAATTTCAGTGTCATCATGGCTTGCTTTAGATTGTCTCTGCCTCCACCCCATCCATGTTTCCCACTTCCCTCCCTGCAGCGGAGTGTGAGTCTTCTGTTCCACTTATTTACATGGAAGTTTTTCTGCTGTGTTCTTCCCTGTTCACAGAGATTGGTGACTTGAGCTACTTGGCAGGGCATGACATTTGACTGTGTGAAAGAGTATGATGATATCCACAGACCAAGAAACTCCTTTCTCCAGGTCACTGATCAATAAGAGAAAAATGCCTTCTCCTGCCCACTCAGTTGCATATGTTCCTGACCCTTTTCTGTCCTGAGAATTGTCCTTTAGTCTATGTGTTTTATGCCTTTAGGAAAGACTACAGAAGACAACTCCAGGCCCGTGACTGCTTAATTTCTTTACTAACTTAACAACGTAAAGCAAGATCTGTGCAAATTGCAGATACATGTTCATGTATCAACTTGTAGAGCCACGATTTAATTGTTTATGTGCTTGCTGTTCAGTCAGTACAACTAGGATTTTTTGTGATATTTGTCAAAAAGCAATTTGTCATCAAGAAGCAAAATCCCTGATGAGGTGATATTTGAAGTATACAATATATGCATTCCTGGAAGTATTTCTGACTAAGGTGGGATATGGTTATTGGAGGATATATTTGTAAGGTTTTCCCCCTTTCCATTAAATTTTTAAGTGATGACAGCTATAACATGGTACAGCAAATAAAATTTCCTGTCACATTTGGGACAAGCCTCAGTCACACAAAAATTTTGCAGTGTTGTACATTAATGAATAAAGGGAGAGAACATTTAGTGGAAGTACCTCTCATAAAACCTTTTTCATGTAGGCACTTTTGTAGAATGATATTAAACTGTGGTTTATAATTTAGTCATGTCACATGGGTGTCATATGTGATATGAGAGGTGTCCAGAGGTATGGTAAGGGATCAAAAGTTAGCCTGTCAAATCTAAAAAGAAGTTTGGCCATTGAGTGGAACAGTCATCCTGATTGTCAGTGTGTGCTGAGGCCACTGTCATACCCTCCCAGACCCAGAGAGGCAGCAGCCAAGCCATGGAGAGTGCTTTGAGGATGGTGATGCCTTTTCCCTTGTCCTCGTGCTATTTCAGGTGAAGTAGTATTCTAGGATCACACCCAAGTTTAATATATTGTCTCCTCCCTCCTGTTTGCTGCATTTCTATGTTGGCACATAATAACAAATTATCTGGTTTCTGATTTATCGGCTTGTCGTTTGAGAATCAAATTCTTAAAAATGCGAAGCTATTAGAACAAAACAATATTGGGCAAATGTGAAACCCCCTTAGCTACAAGTCCTACTGGTAAACAGACTTAAACTCCTTAAACATTTGTTTTTGTGTTTACATCTGGACACACAGCACTGGGTTGTGAGATGAAAGGATTGTTGTAATAAAATTGAACCTGTACTTTGCCACAGCCACAAGCAAAGCAGATATGAGAATTATTTTATTTATGAGTTGTGTCAAGAGGTATTAATCTTCAGGATTCATGTGCTGTGTAGACACTCTGCTGGACACAGTAGCTACTGAATTTTCTTGTTTTCTACATTGTGTGTAATGGTCTGCCTTGCTGCTGTTCCATATTCATCTGATTATTTGCATGTTTGCAGCAGATGCTGCACTGGAGCAACAGCTTACAAGGAAAAAGGCTTTTGCTACCTTTGTAACACTGCAGAACTTATAAAATATCATGGGTTTACTTGTTAGGGCAATGTGTCCCTCATATTTCTAAGTTCTCAGGAATTCTTGCCAAATTGCAAATAAATATAGAGTGACCATTTGTACAGATTTTCTTCAGTATTTCACTTCAGTATTTCACTTCAGTATTTCACTCTGCTTGTTAATCTGGTAGTTTTCTCATTTGTTATGATTTTCCTAGTTCAAGGACTTGTTAGATATTAATGGCATTGCTCCAGTGCAATCAGTAATATTTTAATGATGCATACCAGCTGGGGAATGGGTCTCATGAATTAAACTACTAGTTCTCAGACATTCAGAGGAACATACAATAAAATTATTTAAGATAATGCTGCTTTTTTTTTTAAATTTTATTTTAATGCATTCTAATGGAGAGCTAAATGTAAGGAAAAAAAAGAAAAGGGAAAAAAAATTGTTTACATAGGAAACCCCAGACTGTTTTAGAAAAAAATGACTAAAATAAATGTGATCTCTAGATATCTTCCCTCCCGTTTTTTTTAGTCTGATACTAATGCTGAAAATTGTGCTGTGATTTCCATGTTTTAGCAGCTGCAATCTGTAATCTTTGTTTACATAACAAAAAGGAAATCTATTCATGTATGTGATTTTTTTAATGCATATGGAATTATGAGCTTCACTTTGTAATTTAATTGAGATTAAATCATCAGTTATTTGTCACAATTTATAACAGAATCATGTAAGCACTGAGTTACACAAAAATCTTACACGATGATCCAGATGAATTCAATTGCTGTTTATAAACTAGACTGATCCTGATGATGGCTACATCTCTGAAGGAAAAGCCAGGATGGAGAATTATGGTTGGTTTGGCTTCTTTTTTTCCCATTTTTTTTGTTCTTCTTGTGCCATGACATATGTATTATAGTATACAACCAAGAAAGCATACTTCAAAACACCTTTCAGATCTCAGTGTTTCTCAAAGCCTAGATATTTAAGTGATTCTCTTACAGTCTGGGTAAATTAAGAGTAATTATGTCCCACAAAGAAAGAAAAAAGAAACTTTGGTGTCACTGAGTGGGTGGTAAGAGCAGGTGATTTTTATCCAAGAATGATGCCTGTACTAGAATTGCCTCTCCATAGAAAGACATTAAAGAAAGCAGCAAACTGCCCAAATAATTTTGAAAATAAAACCTGAGACAATTAAGAGGTGCATTCAGTACTCTTTATGAAAGATGTTCTGTTCTCTGGCAATTTTAGATTTAATACTGTGTAGAATAACCAGATGTTTTTTTCCTAGATATTGGCATTAAATTAAAACAAAACCAACAACAACAACAACAAAATAATTTTGGCTTCTACCTTCTCAATAAATCTTTCAAGGGAAAAAAAGCCAAGTATTCTGTTCAATTGTTTCTACACAAATGCTCTTCTCTTCCTTGATTTTGTAATGTACTTATTTTGAAGGGATTTGAATTTTTTTTATTAATGTGGATACTATTGTGCTGAGCAAAATCATGAGCTAGTCCAGATGATGGATGTTGAGAAAGATGAGCTGTTTCTTTGTGCTGACACTGAAAAGATTTTGAATCAAAGAACACAAGCCTGAAATTTAAGAGAATGCTTGTTTCTAACTTGTCTAGCCATTGTACCCCTCCAATACAGGCTCTGTGCCTCAGTAAATGAAATTATGAAATTGTTGTGAGGATTGTTAGTATATGAAGCCTAAAAATAGAATAAAATAAAATGCATTTGAATGACAAGACCATTATTTAAGTTGGAGGAAAAAGAAAGGCGCTAAAAAATTGTCAGCATATGAATGTCCTGCAGAGGCAACCAAAATTCAACAACCAAAGCCAAGCACAAGTCTGCTTCACTTAAATATAAACATTCTCTTCAGAGTGGAACAAAGTAGTACAAGAATAATTACTCCATGTGACTCTTCATTTTGTCATGTCTTTTTGCAAATATAAAAGTTTCCATTTGTATTTTTCTCTCTAGTACTCTTCCTATCTTTAGCTTGTCTGCTGCTGTCTCAGAGACTTTGGGGTTTTTTCAGTGCATTGCCTTCATATTCTTCACAGTTGTGTCTTTGGATTTTCTGTGAATGATCCTTTAAATATATAAGGGTTCTAAAAAGCTTTTGTTTAAATTCTGGACCAACCACCTGCAAGGAAAGCAAAAGAAAGAGCTGTTTTCAAAAAGAGCACCAAAACCAACAGGGAAGAAACAGCAACCCCACTCCACCACCCTAAAAAAATAGAAAAGTAGGTTTTGAATCTTCAAGGTCGACCAGCAAACAGCATACAATGGGTTTTTAACACTGTGCTAGTGAGGACTTTGCTCATGGTGGCTGCTGTTACGGTTTTCCAGCTCATCATCTCGCTAGGGTGAGTTATTATGTTGTCACTTAGCTGCAAAGTCTACTGGTGGAACTGCTGCCTGAGCAATTGTGCATGATGGAAGGCTTTTCTCAGTTGAGGGGGGATTAGCTTCTGACCTGTGTTTCAGCGCTGTGCTGACATGGAGTGAGTGCAGTGTCTTCCAAACCATTGCCTGTTTCCCAAAAATTGAGCCTGTGTACAGGCTGGGGCTGGGACTGACTCTTCCCCCCACCACAAATAATCAAGCTTGATTCAAATGGGCTCCCTGGTAGGAAATGTGGATGTAAATACCAGCAGTGAAAACTGGGGAGTTGGACAGCTAAGTCATTATTAGGCCCTTTTAATGTTTAGAAAATAAATGTTCCTTACTTTGCCTGAACATGTGACATGATGGCTTATGTGAAGAAAATACTAGGATGAAATCCAGGTTTGGCTGAACGTAAAACAAGTCAGTAATCAGTTGTACTTATGTTCCCATATGGCTCTGTTCTTGTTTGCCCTATATATGAGCTGAACTGACAGACAGAACTCACTGAGTCACGGAGGGGAAGATAGCCTGCAAAATGACACTCTCAGATGGTCTTTATAAATATGTGAGCAGCAGACAATGAAAACATCCTTTAACTAGGGAAGTGATAAGTTCAAAGACAGTGGAAACAACACTTAATCTCTTGAGAATGTGATTTCCCCCCACCTCCCTCAAAAAAACCCTCTCCTATATTCCATGAAATTTTGGGTTTATATGAATCATCTCCTTCTGGAAACTATTTTCTCAGTCAAAAATCATCAGTCAAGTACACCACTCAGGAGTGATCATATCCTGTAAGTTGAAAATATTTTCATGGATTTTTTTTTTTTTTTTTTTTTTTTTATTTTAATCAGTGCAGAGGGAATTATATTGCTTAATAGTTGAGAAATACTGAGATTAGGCAAGATTTTTCCCATTGATACTAGATAAGTGTTAAATATCTATAACATATCTCAGCTTTCTTGACTGTGAGCAACATACAGTCCTATATAAAAATAACTAAGAAATTTGGTATAAGCTTGATGGTGCTTATCTAAAATAAAATGAGCTGTCACTCTCTGGGGAGCAGAGGGGGTTTGTTTGCTTACTTTGTCTTTATCAGTTTCCTGAAGAGTGGATTTGAATTTCTTGACACTTTTTGTTGGTTAATTTCATAAGACCCCTCTCTGTTTCATGCTATGGTTCTGAAGTGCACAGGCATGCAGTCCAGCTGCATGGCAAAATGCAGTAGCCAGATTAGAAGACGAGAGCAAATTGTGACTTTAAAATTGAGAATTTTACTAAGTGTTGAGGCTTGGTCATCTTATTTCAGGCAACTTGCATAAGATGCTTGAGGCAATGGAGGTTTTTTTCAATTTAAAATGTATATAGAAGATTGTCTCTTGTATTTGAAAATGTTACCTATCTGTGAAAGCTAGGATAGGCTCTTTCAACTTTATTATGTCATAATACACAATTTACATGATGCTTTCTTGTTTTAGAGAATTTCTTAAATCATAAAGATCTCAATGGATCCTTTTGTCACCTCCACAGGGGGAGCTATCTTTCACGTTTGTGTTGAATTAAGATGGACCAAAGGAAACAAAAAAGATTAAATCTCTTATCTTTCATGCTGCATACAATGTAATTTTTTTAGCCCTATATACAAGTGTGTGTTATTCCTGCCCAGGAAAATATTTGCTTCAAGGATATGCCATTGAAGTGAAATCCAGGGACTCTAAAATGGAGTAAAAATACAATTGAATTTCTGTTGTGGTGGTTTTTTTTTTTTTTTTTTTTTTGTTGTTGTTGTTGTTGTTGTTGTTGGTGGTGGTTGTTGTTGTTGTTGTTTTCCTCTCATTCAAAAGATAAAAAGACCTTGAAATCACATCTGAAAGAAAGATTTTCATCTTACTTATGTTCTAAGGTAAAATCTAAAAGTTAAAATCAAAGGGCATGTGCCAAGTAAAGTTGTGTGAATAGTAAAGAGAACTAAGATGAGCAAGTGAATAAACAAGTCCAGTAATGGGGGCTAGTTTAGTTACATGTTCTATTATAAAGACATAACTGTCTTCAAACTTTGAAATAGGAGTTGTGTAAGATATTGTGTTAAGACTTTCACAGGAGGCAGACTTGCTTAAGACAGATGGCATTTTCTTTTTTAGGAAGTGCCTAAATTATTGTTGTCTTGCTAATGATTATTTTGTGTTGTGTATCGTTCCCATTTTTCTATACCTGTGTGTAGAAAATTAATAACTGGTATGAGCAAACAAATAAAACCTGTTTTGCCGAACTAAGGGTTTTCATTTTCTCATCTGTCAGATTTAGGTAATGCTTTCTGTGGCTGATAAATCCTCATTTCATTCAGGTTGCAGCACTTGATGTTTGTTTGGTGTCTGTTTTGAAACTTTGCTGCAGAGGGATTTTAGGGCAGGCGTTCGGGTTAACATTAAGCATGTGCTTGGATGTGTGGAGCTTTGCAAGTGGAGAAGAGCTGAAAATGATACCAGTATTAAGAGGCTTGTGGAATAGGGGGATGGTGGAATTGTTGACAGTTACAGCAAAACAGGAGGGAAGGAGCTGAGAGGAGAGATGTTTTTGACACATTGATTTTCATTTGGCAACAGGACATCTGGAGAAGATTCCGTAGAAGCAGTTTGAATTACAAGTGTGAACAAAAGGGAAGTGAGTGAGGAGGAAAGAAATCTGGGAATCATTGACACAGATTGTAATTCAAATCCTTGAGAATATCTAAGGTTGCACAAGGACAGCCCAGATGAGTTGTGTGCATACTACAGAGCCTATTCCTACTTAAACATACAAATCTTCTCACTTGGAAGCTAATTTTCTGAAAAATGAAATTACAGTCTTGGAGCATGTTATTCAAAATTTATAATTCTTATTTCTAGTAAGAACATGAATAATCACAGAAATGTATAGTTTGAAAATATTTTTTCATTAGACTGTAGCATGTCTTCAGAATTACAAAGGAAAATAACCAAGGGAACCTCATTATGCAAAATTTCCTGAACACAACGAACAGCATGGTAAAACAATTCTGGTTTCAGCAAGGGAGCATCAAAACAATTCTTTTGCAAAGATGGCTGATTTTATACACAGTATTTCCTTTAAAAAAAACAAACAAACACAAACAACAGCAACAAAAAGGCAATAACTTCCCATGTATAAGTCAATTTTAAAGTAGGAGGAATTTTTGTTACTATGATTGTCTGAGAACTGCATCTGATTCTGAGTTTCACACGCCTGGAAGTTGCTGTTCACGCCCAGTGATAAAGGCCATGCAAAATACTGACATAACTGGGTGTACTGTAGTTCATCTGCTGACGTGTCTGACTTTTGGATTCAAAAAACATCAGCTGTTCAGAACACTGCAGTTAATAATAAATAGAGAAAAGTATCAAGAGTCCGTTTCTTCAGACAGTCAGGCTTGTGATAAAGAGTCAGGTTATCTGCTTCTCATTAGAGCTTAGTTCTTAGTTTTTCACAGAATTAAAAATAAGTCATACAGCCTGCTGTTCTTGCATAAATATTTTAATGATAAATAGGGTGTCATTTTTTCCCTTCTGTCTGGTCCAGGCTGCCTTTATTTTAGTTATTTTATGAGCCATGATTTGTGTATTTTATCTGTACTCTGTTTCTTTAGCAAAGGTACACAACCTGGTATTTATAACAAGCTCACGTAGAACATAGTAAATTTTAAGTAAATATAGATGTTTCTTTAGAACATAATGATTTTCTTGGTCTGTGACTGTTGTTTACAGTTTGGGGTGTTTGTTTTTTTTCCCTTGATGTTCCTCACAGGAAGAATGGACTGATCATAAAAAGGAATATTTTTTAAACTTCTTTTTCAAAATATGCAGTGTCAAGAAATCAGTTGTAGAACTGATTCTGATAGTTTCTCTTTTGACTTAATACCCCAGTTTACACTGAAAACAATGCAGTTGCATGGAGACATATTGGATTTCAGAAAAAGACCTAAAGTACGTTCACGTTCAGAATAATTATGTGGTTGCCATCCTCTGACATAAATGTAGGTGGATATTCAGAGATCTCTGTTAGTATTCAAAAGTACGTAGCTCTGTTATGAGTTGTTACTTGAAGGTCTTTGTTATTCTGAAAAGTGATCTCAAGATGTGAATCAGATAAAAACAATCCCCAAAGCTCTGGCATTCAAATTCAGACCTGCATCCCAACTTCCCCAAACTGCTGAAGGTCAACTTTTGTCAGTTCAATTCTTGTGTCCCCTTTCTGAGCCTGGCAGCGGAATTGAAAGGAACATTGGCTCGGAACTAGGAGCTTATAAATAGAAGCCATTCTGTTTATTTATATCCCTTCATAAAAGGTAGTTATTGGAGGCTTCGTTCAACAGCTGTTTGCACCCTCCATAAAATGGATTATCCTCTCCTTCAATGTATGATTAAATTGAATAGCTGAACTCTGAAGTGAGATTTATCTGACTAAAAAAAATGTAGTACCCGGTACTTTGGAAGAGCTGCATGTAAACAAACTGGGGCATTATACTGTTGCTTATAAATGCCAAAGGATGTGGTTACAATGTAAAAAGCACACAAGGGAGCAACCTACTTTGTTCTTTATTGGTTTTTTTCTGCATACTTGGGAAGGCTATATAGTACTCAATGAATCCATAAATAGAAATCCCAGCAACTCAGAAACGTCTTGAATGTTAGTGTGTACAAGATTACCTTCAGTTGTTTCAGAGATTTTCATGATGATAGTTGACACGTAGAGCCCTGTATTTACCACCCAGGTGGTAGATATCTCTATCTGCTGAAGTTTTTGGATAAACTGTTCGCTTTTGATAGCAGTTCAGTGTCTTCTTTTAGCCAGAGTATTTGGATGTATGGTTCTAGTGTTTACAGAGAGCATGGGGCTGTAGTATTGAAAACTTTATTCCAAGAATCAAAAGGTGGTCATGACTGTGCAAAGACTTACCGCTGTAGCAGAAAACGAATGTATTCTAATAACACCCAGCTCTTTTCCCAGACAGCTCTGAGCATCCTTAACCACTTAGTCTGCACAGGCATTCTCTCTAGTTTTGTAGTATCTGATAGCTCAGCATACAACAGGCAACAACCATTGTCTTCTCTAAATTGCAGCTCCTTATCCTTGTTGGTTTGGCTGTTGCTGTTTCTGGCAGCAAAACAATCTCATTTCTGTCTCTCAAAACTGAGAGGGTGGGGTAACACCATGGACAAATCCATCGGCAACCACAGTACTCTGTCATCCTTTGTCGCTTTTTAGTTTGGATCTGGTTTAGATTTACCACGGAGATAGGTCAAAGGTAGGCCCAATATCCCCAGTTTGGTTTGATTGCTTGGCTGTGAAGAGGAGACAAATGGTGCAATGCCATGTGGTTTTGTGGTTTTGTTTCTCATATCCTCCAGTTTTCACAATTTTTGTTTTCTCATTTCATTTAATAATTATCTGGAATTTTTTTTTTTTTAAGCACTCTTCTAGGATTTCTGGAGTTTATAGTTTATGAGATAATTAGCAGATAAGAAGTTTGGCAATGAAAATTCATATGGTATTTCCCTTCAGATTCTCTTTACATGTAAGAAAGTCATACAGTATGAGAGGACAGTAACAAAACAGTACTACTGTAGTGTATATGAAGTAACCAATGGTAACATGACTTTTTTTTTTTCTTTTTCAATTGACTCCTTAGTTGCATAGCCTTGTACAAAATAGCTCCTTCATTTCATCCTGAGGTTTTGTTCCTGCTGGGATAAACTTGTTCCTTTTCTGGCCTGAGCATTAGTCATTAGATTAGAAAAGGGTCTGTGTTAGGCAGGAGAAAATCTGCAACAAAATTAGTCCCAGAGCTCTCCTCAGAGAGCAAAAAGGCAACATTTCACTTCATTGCTCATGGCATGAGAAGGAGACAAATCTTGTCTGCAGATGTTTATCGGTATTCAGGGCCACACCTGGTGGGACAGTTACACTATGCTTGGCTATTAAGCTTTAGCCAAGAGGGGGAAAACTCCACCCAGCCCACTGGAGGAAGGACAGCCTGAGTTCTGAGCAATGCTATGCCGTTGTAGCCACATTCCTCAGGTGCCCTATCATTGCCAGCAGACTGGGAGAGCAATGTGCTACCCAGTTAGAAGAGTATGTCTGGCTGCTGCCCCTTCCCAATGCAGGAGTATGAATGTAAGGAGTTCCTCAGTAGGGTCCTTTCATGAGTATTTCGTGTCATGGGAAAATCAGGGAGAAGAGAAACTAATTGGATTATTGATAATTTTAGTTCTAAACTGTGTGGGAGCAACACTTGCCATGAAACATAACCATGAACTCACAAAAATATCTTCATTTTGTGGTTGTTTTACTGTCCCATGCTGTTCACGTGTTAATAATGAACCAGTAGATTGTGAACCACATTTTCAGGGCAGTTTCTGGCTGGTTGCTGTTGTGAGAATTCCTGTGGAATGCGCTGCTCTCCAGGAGTTGTGTATTTAATCTAAGGGGACTGAAAATCATAATTGTTGTTCTCTGTTCCCAGTCCTTAATGTGTGGCCTTGTATGAGACTTAACCTCTGCATTTCAGCCCCAAATTCTTTACGATGAGCATAAAAATTAGATTTTCTCTGGGTATGAGAGTGCATCTGGAGACTGGAATGCAAAAGTGCTGCTGAAATGCAATGTGACTTTATAGATAAATATGCCAAGAATGCTAATGCCTAATTATTTTTGATTTTATTTAGTTATTAATGATTTATAACTAAATTGATCTCACCTGTTAAACGCCTGCAGCATATAAATGCTTAGTAGTCCTTCTGGTACTGAGCATAGCCTGGCTATATAAAAGCTTTGCAGAAGTATTACTGCTGACTCCCTAAAGCCCATTGATGAATTTGAAGTCTGCTGTTCCATCTTGAGTATCTGTTGTTGTTTCTAGTAAAAAAAAGTCAGTCACCATAATGCTGAGCCTGGGACAGCTGAACAAAGCTAGTTAGCTTTATTCCTCCTGGATTTGGATTAGGTCATTGTGCCTTAAAATAGGGAGTATTAAAGTCACATTTAGAATATACACATCCAAAGTACTCTGTTGCTTATTGTGGGCATAATAGGAGTTGTGCATTGCAGTGTCAGCCTCTGGAGTTTATAAAGGCGAAATATTAATATTGGGAGCAGAGAATATTATTCTAGACCAGTGTAAGTTTAGAGAGAGAGCAGATACATGGATTGGAAATGACAATTTAAGAGTAAAGCACACTCAGCTAAACTTCCAGGCTAAATTCAGAACTGGTATGTCTGGCTGAATGTGATTAAAGGAGGAAATCTAGTTTTGACCAGAGATTTTATTTCTCTGAGCAGACATTTAAAACAGGAAGACATGTAGAAATAGATGCAAAATGTCTGTGCAGTAGCCTGACAAGTGGCAATACCATATGTAATCTATTATAAGATGAATGGCATGCTGAGAAATGATTCAAGCTGGCTAATTTACAGAGCTCTAATTCTGCAACAATGTCCTGGAGAATACCAGAGGAAACAGCAAGTCCTATGTTAGAACACTGTAGTGTGTGTGTGTGTGTGTATGTGTGTTCATATTTACTTATCACAACTGGAATAATGATTGAGATTTTAGACATTTCCTGGGACTCAGAGATCAGCTGGGATCAGATGAAGTTCAGCCAGGTGCCATTAGCTCTCACCAGACAGTCATTAATCCTCAGGCAATGCCTTGCCCTTCAATCACTACTCCTTAGCTGAAAGTTTTCTTGTTAAGGTTTAAATTGTGTCCTAGAATCTTGCTAATAATTATTTTTCTGTAGGAGGTAATGCTTTGCAATAAAATGCAGTGTTTGATCCCCGTGTTTTTCGCACTGAATGACCTTTCCGTTATAAATAACTTGTGAAGTTGAGGGTTTGTATTAACTCCGAAGAATTTAGCCCCATACTGGAGTGTTCAGGAATAGTTTTGTATCCTCAGACTGTGAGCTTGTTAGTTCAGTTGATTTCCATAATGGATGTCTTATCTATTTCCCTTCAAAGTTTTCTCTTCCTGTACTTAAAGCATTTCCATGCAACAGCTCTTAATTGTTCCACTGGATGTGTTTGGAGGATTTGGGGGTGCCTTTTTTCATGCTCACGTAGTAAGATTTCTGTGGAATACCATGAGTGTGTTGATAGGGAAAAGCACAGGAAATGTTAGAGGAAGGTGCATCTGGGAAGGGATTTGCCCATCCCTTTTAGGAAGTGACAATCTAGTTCTCTGTCATGTCACTCAGCTTAAATCCACTTGATGCAACCAGTTTCCTCCAATTCATGGTTGTGTAAGTAAAGCACTGATAGGTGTTTCTTTTCTAAGTTTCAAAGTTCCCTTCTAGGGGGAAAAAAAAAAAAAAAAATTCTAATTCCACTATTTCCTGCAATTGTTCTACCTTAAGCTGAAGAAGATATGTGCATAGCTGAGAAAATGCAGGATCCTGAAACTCTTAATTGCCTTTGTTACCTGATTTGTTGCCAGAGGGAGGAGGAATATGATAAGCTGTGACATCTTTATTGATAATGGAGTTTTACAGCAGTATATGATACTGGACAGCCAACTGAGCAGCAAGAATTTAAATATCTCTCCTTTCATAGAAAGCAGAATTGTATTGCCATTCTCCTGCAAACCCATTCTGTTGTATTTGACAGTTGCACAGTAGGATTAAAATTTATCAGATGAACGTCTGATGTCAGCCATTCCTTAGCCTCCTTTTGCTTAGCAACTTGAAAACACTGCTGAACTGTTGGTAGCTTCTGTGTGTGTGTCCAAAGCACGGTGCAAGAGGGATATCTGTTGTGTTACTGCATGGAATAAAACACAGCTCAAATCCTTTCAGATGCACACTATTGAAAATAGCAAACAATTCTATTTTACCTTGGAAAAAGGTATCTCAAGGTAACTATTCTGATGGTGTAAAGTACTGTTTGGAATCGAGTGGGCATGTTTACAGGGCTTAGAGTTATTTGATTGTGTAAATTTAAGGCAGAAAGATAAACACAATTCCTGGATTGCAGCTCCAAATTTAGCCCAGAGTTTATGGATCAGAATTTTTTTGAAAAATACCCCAAAATGTCTACAGTCAGAAGCAAGTCAAAAACAGGAAAATATCCCTTCTCCTGTCTGCGCAGACTGGGAAAAACCAGGCCTTTCTTAGAGTACCAGAGGTGAGAGCCTATCCAAGCCAGACAACTAAAATATCTCAAGTCTGCTTTGGGTAAATGCTCAGAGGTTCTATTTGGTTTTGGATTTTTTTTTTTTTTTTTCCTTCCCCCAAAATGTAAATCAATGCAGAGTCTGCATAAGAAAATGGCATAACTTTCTTAATGAAAAGCTGACAGTCCTTCCAAGCTCTTGGCAGTGATGAAATACAAGCATTTCCATGTGGTTGAATGCCAGTGCCTTTGGAAAGGCATGAAATCACAGAATGACCCGTTTATCTCTCAGTGAGTGATCCTGAGCGATGTCAGTAGAGAAGAGCTCCTAGTTTAAGATTGACATTCCAGATTGTTTTGCATTTCTCTGACTAGGCAAGCCCTTAAATGAGATTGTTTTGATGTGCGCGAATCACGGTATGGATCTTGTTAGGTTTTGCAAACTGTCAAGTCTGTGAAATTGTTGCTGGTGTTTTTCTGTGCAAAGTCTTTGAAATACACGGAATCAGTGCTAATCTGCAGTGGCAGTATTCCAGGTTTCCGCTTTCACATCTCAGTCAAAGTTAGGGAGGGTAGGGAGAAGTTACATGTAGACAAAGCTAAAAATAAGGAAAATAACTGTAACTGTTGCTAAGGATTTAGGTGTATCCATACTCTGGGGCAGAAATCATTATTATATCCTAGCTAGCTGGTTTATTTTTAGTGTTCGTGTGGAACTTATTTATTTTTTTATTTCATTTTCCCTTTGTAAATCTTAAGAGGTAATGAATTTCTTTGGAGGTTTTTGGCGTTCTTCTCACTTTGTTTTCCTTTGGAAAACAGTCTGTGTGCTTCATCTGATCAACTTTTAAAATTGACGTCTAGCGACTGTTTTAAGGGATATTTGTTTTACAGTTAAAAATCATGGTTTATCTGTGGACTAATATTTTTTTTACTTTGAGAAATATGTAAGGAAATTGCTCTCTGCTCTTATCTAGATGAGCCAGTAGGGAGCAGTATCTTTCTTGGCATTAGTTTTATATTCTCAGCACTTGCTGGGTGGACTGTAGCTCCCTTTCTGTTTGTGGGACTGTGAACACTTGGAAGCAGATATCCGCACAAATAAATTGCCATGATGAGAAGCAGATTCCATCTTGGCACATCGGCAGAACAGGTGGAGATTCAAAACAGAACAATTTTTTTGAGAAGTTGACGTGGCATTGCTTTTCATTATTAAGTTTGCTCCTACACAGCTACCTGTAGGAAGTGAGGATTTTATGATGTTAATTATGAAGTGTGATCTCATAGGATTCCTTGATTAAAACACTTGTACGTGTAGACGCTTGCAGGAATGAAGCATAAATGCAAAGCTGCTGCTGGTAACTTCTATGAGATCTGAAGCACGCTTTTCTTTTTAATCCTTGTTAAATGATTAATATATGAACAAGGATTTAATCCTTGTTAAGTAGGACAGTGGGGAGAAGAAATTACTGTGGAAGCAGCTTTACAAACAAAATAAGTTCATATTTTAACTTGAGTTTGTTTTTTTTTCTTGTTTTACTCTTAGTAGGTTCATTCCTTCACCAGTATTAACAGGATGAAAAATTGAGATTATGTATTTTCTCCCCTCTATGTTGCATTAACTTATTACTTTAACATATTATAATACTCTAATAGTTGGAGAAAACTGAAGTTCCTCACTCCCAGTTTGCTTACTTTTTGTCTCTGACACCACTTTTGTATATGCTGCCTTAACCTTTTCAATGCTAGGTAATCTTAACCATTTCCTGGCGTCAATTTTGAAGCTCTATGCTATTGTAGCATATCAGTGAGAGAGTATTTCTTTATATTTGCTTTAAAAATAAGCCACATAGAGAAAATGCAATAATTGAAGAACCTTTAATCCAGTTTTGCATGAAAATGACTATTTTCCTGCATTAAGAAAGTTGAGGGTTCAAATTTAGATCTTTAGGTTGCATGTTTTACTTAGTTTGAAACTGATGAGCATGGAAGGGATTGCCCTCTCCCTCCCTCTACCTGTGCTGCTTCATTTAGTACTCTTGCATCCCTTTGTCTCTCTCTTCCTATTTGTCTGTGGTTCTTTCATTTACTTTCCTTTGTTGATCACTCTCATCTATTTGTCTTGGCCTACACTTCTCTTAGCTTGTTTATTTTCACTCTCATCTCTTATTGTATTCCTGTTTTACCTTTGTCAGTATTCTTTTTTTACCTGCCATTGCCTCTCACCCCTTTGCCAATCAATGCTAAACCTCTTATTATCTTAACGACCTCTTTCAAATCCCATGTTTGATTATTCCTTTCTGTGAAAAAGTTACAGTGGAGAGCAAAGGCAATTCTTTAATCTTTCTAAAACTACAGGTAACTATCCCAAAGGCAAAAGAGTTTTGTTTGGCTTCTTTGTTCAAGAAGGTGGCAATCAGGGGAAGTAGGAAAAGAGATGCTGATGGAAAATTCTGACAATTTGTGGGAAAGGGAATTTTCTAGTGCTATTTTCGATTTGCTTTTGTGCTTCCCCCTTTTACCTTTTCCTGCCTTACCAGCATTTCTACCCTACTGGGGAGATCACTGCCTGTAAAGCAGCAGACAGGGAGGAGCCGGGCAGGCACTAGGGCTGGCTCAGGCCGAACGAAATCCTGATAAAATATTCTCCTGAACAGCCACTCGATCAGCTGCAGTGCAGAACTACTGGTACATGAATCAACTGCCTCCCAGAGTCCAGAATAAACACTGAAGGAAGACCTTGGTGAACTCTTCTAGTTGAATTTCAGCTGGTTCCCAGGGAGCTGGAAAAGCTATGACACTGCAGCTTCTTTTCTTGGATACCTTTCCTAAGAGATGTGTTGGATGCCCCTTCCACAGAAGCAGAAGGGCCGTGATGTCAGGACACTAAAGCAGGATTGAGAAATGATTTGCCTGAGTTTGGAGCTTCTTGGTTGTGTGCATGTAGCATTACATTTATTTAATAGTGTCTTAGAAAACAATACCTCCAGGCTCCTAAAACTGCTGTAGGCCTGGTCTAAAGCCAAATCTTTAATTACCTTCCTGTCTTTTGATTGTTGACTCTGCCCTGTAACAACAAAACAGAGCCTCTTTTTTGGATTTGATAGTGCTGGTTAGATCATGACCTTGCTACTTAAATACTGTTCCTTCTACTGTTTCAAAACCAACTAAACCTTAGAAATATAGGTTAATAAAGGCAGCACCCTTTTCATATTAATCCTTCTGAAGATGTCAAAACACAGAGCAAACTTTTCATGTGAATAATGTATTTTGTGTTTTCATTCAAATTAAAGCCAAGGCTTTGTCCTCTGATTTGCAAGGATGCTCAGATTGTCAGTAGAATTAAATCTTGAAATGTTTAGCTGTGATGATGTTTCCTTTTTGCAACTTGATATTATGACTTTGACTGATAGTTTTCTTCGTACCAAATAGCTGACCTTTACTACTTGTCCTAAAGGATACCTTCCTAATTTGGCACCACTCTTGGCAATTGTATTGCATGTACCATATGTTAACTTTAAATGGTAGTTCCGCATTTAGCTCTAGAGATTTAATTACAGATTAAACTCATCCCAGTGGTGCTTCCCAGTTGATTGTGGCAAAAGTGGGTATCTAGTATATTAATTGGGAATCTAGAGATTTCTTGATGATATGGTTAGTAATTTGGATCATGAAAATACCAGAGTATGTGTGGAGGCAGTTAGCTACACTAAGAGGTTCTTACCGAGGTAATATATAGCAGAAGCAGCAGCTTGCAAATAAATCATGGTGGTGATGGGTGAGCTGACAGAGGTATGGTTTCACTTGCCAGAGCAGAAGTGAGTCTCTGTGTAACCTCAGAGAGATACGATTGTGAAGTGAAACAGCGGAGAAATAAATGAAGGGCATTGGAAGGGGGTCTCCAGAGTGAGAAGTGTTCAAATTTCCAGCGTGAACAGCAGTCTACAAACAAAAGGCTAATTACTTGGTAGCCTGAAACTTTGATATTTGTGAATATACAGTCAGACAACATCCTCCTGCAATCAGTCCATCCTACTGCTTGAAAGTACACCTCAGTTTTGTCTTTTCTTGATTGTCTGGATAAATAGGGATAGATTTGTCTCGTAGTGAAATGAAAGTGGGCCCCGATAAGTTCATGGCCTATCTTAGGCCTGATTTTTGTTCACAGACTATGCTGAGACCTTTGAAATGTCAGTAGAGCTCTTGTGGAGAAAAATTGACAGAAACATCTTACAATAGCAGGAAGGAATTATAAGATTCCTATTAGCAAACACAGATGCATTATTGTTATTATTGCTTTGAAAGACAATTTAAACAGAAGTAAGTGCCAGATGTCCACCCAAAAGAAGGAGGTTTTTAAAATATAAAAAAAGCAGTTGCCGTTTTCTGAAATATTTATTCAGTCCTCATTCTGTTGTCTGAAATTGCATTTAAATGTAACAAAAGACAGCATTTCCAAATTTAGTTGAAATTAAGCTTATTTGTATCATTTGAACAGTTGTCTGGGTTTGTAGAATATAATAATAGTTCCTTAAGCTGAAAGAACAAAATTTAAAGTGCATAAGTAATTGTCGAATTAAAATGTGTTTGTGGTATGTTACGAGCTATAAAAATCAGATGAAGCTTAACAGATTTTAATTTAAAATGGTATGAATAAAGTTACAAGTGATAGTCCCAATTTAAGTAATGAAGAAATGTGATAAGCACTTGTATTACAAAATGAGAAGATTTCTGTACCTAGAGTAGTAATGTTACTTGCTCATGCAAGGGAAAATATTGAGCTAATATTGTTACCAAAAAACATTAAAAATGTCTTCAGCTCTACTCAGAAGCAGAAAAAGTCTTTGCCCTACCAGCCTGGTGTCTGTAAAGTCAATGTAAATTCCATTGACTCCGAGCTGGTCTCAGAAAACAGCCTGGACTATTGCTCTTTCAAGTAACCTATTCACCACCGTAGTGACAGAGGCACAAAATACAGAATCAGTTTGTTCCTAAAGAGAATAGTTTAGAATATCCCAGATGATACAAAAGGACGATACAAAAGGAACAGTGTGTTCCTTTAAATTTTATTTAGGTACAAGTGAAAAGAGAAAAGAAATGCAGTGAGCTTTGCTTCAAAAGGAAGGGAGCACACCGGTCTTGTTTTAGCTGGCAGAGCTGATTGTGCCTAAATGGGAGGCCCCCTGAACCCCTGCAATTACGGACAGACACAAGGAGCTCCTTCAGTGAAAGTGCCTTTTTTTTTTTTCTTGAGGAATACAAAGTTTGAGGAGCTTTTTAACCCTGGTTAGTGAACACACAAAATAAGATTGGTTTGTGTTTTATGACCAATTAGATTTTTTCTTATATTCCTGCAATTCTTCTGTGGCACAATGTTTGGTGGTGAATTTTTCAGATGCAGAATTGTGCCTATACACCTCTGAATAAAAAAAATCATGTTCAAATAATTTTTTCATGCTGTTTCTATGTCCTCATCAGGGATCAGGTTTTAAAGATGTCACATGCAAGGCCTTTAGGATTGAAGCCATATTTTTTCTAGTCTGATAGCAATGCATGTATGTAGTTGGCAGAGACATTAGGAAATTAATAAGCAGTGATTCTTTGGCAAGGAGCAGAAACACTATGTTGTTTAGCATTGCTTGTTCTTGGAGGTCTTTACTGATTTCTTAGGAATTCAATCCCATTCTGCTGCTCCTTACTGGGAGGAGACAACATAACCTGAAATCTCAGTGGTAAGGTTTGAAAAGAAATATGTGGAAGCAAGGCATAGGAAAAATCTGAAGTAAAGTCATAAGGAAAGATTGATTTTTATGAATGGAATGTGATTTAATCTGGCAAATGTGAGACAGAATAGACCTTTTAAAATATCACTAAATCTGTTGGAACTGCTGACATGCGGAGTCCCCCTCAGCTTCTGCTGACAGGTGCATGATGCAGTGTGCAGTGGATCAGAAGGGTTCAGACTCATTTGCTGTGGCAATCCAGCTTTCCCATTTGCAAAGGCAGTGAAAGCAGTATTTCAGTTCAGAAAGCTCCTGTTTCAGTTGAGCCATTGTATTCCTAAGAAGGGGTCTAATATATCAGGTAGATTTTCCTGTTCCTTCTCTGTTTTGGGAGAAGGGAGTGGTGAGGGAGGAAAATGTTTTGGGCTGTGTTTGAGGACAGGCTTGATGTCCAGCAATTTCACCAGTAAAGCTCTGAACTACTTTTGCAGCTTAACTACAAATCATTGTGTTGACACTGCCCCCAGATGAGACAAAAATATCTATTTCAAGTGTCATCCCACAGAGCTTAATACTAACATTTTAAACCTCCTTAATATATTTCCGTTTGCTTGTGGATACGTTGTAGGATTTAATACACAACGGCAGGGAAAAGACTATAGAGAAATAGTCACCATCAAAATGAAAAGCAGCTTTAAATAAATTTCTTGAGATTGATAGAGTATTACAAGTGGGATTCACAACTATTTAATGTGTAGTGCTTGCAGAATAATATTTTAGTTTGTTTTAAGAGTGTAAGTGAATTTTGATTGTACCTCTGGATGCCGCTTAGAATATATTTGATACAGAAGTCACCTTAGCTGCCACACTCATTGATCACGAATTGCCTAACTGATAGCCTGGAGTATTGATTCCCCATGCGTTATTAAGCCCAGGAAACCAAGGCTTGAAGGCCTTGTATTGTAGAATAGGAGTCTTGGAATTTTACTGGTGTAAAACATCTGGGATGTCTATTCTGGTGTTAAATATGTCTTTCAGAACTGGAACTGCTTCTGTCATCAGAGAGATCAGTCCTCTCATTTACTGGAGAAAGCCCTTCCTTCATGGGCTGCATTTTGCTCTCAAAGATTTTGGGTTTCCCATCCTTTAGATTATTAGTCAGGGTTGCAGGTCACATATTTTGTATTTTCAAACCAAACTTTTAAATGGGTTTGACAAATTTATTTAAGGGTTCAGTTTTATGGTGTCTGCTATTTTTTAGCCTATCAAATCTTAACCTGGAAAAATATATACAGGGCTTTCTTTTTTCCTGTTACTCTAAATCTCTCTCTCCCTTCATGTAGCTGTTGAGAGCAGTTTTATCTAAACTAAGCTATATGTTGGTAATGGTCAGATAAATGTACTATCCATTAACAAATTTCAGCTGTAAATAAGCTGGTTTCTAACCATCTAAATAGGGGAGAGATAATCTCCCAACTTACTTCTTGAGATGCATTATGAATAGTTTGTGAACAGGGATATATTCAGGATTGATCACACTAGGCAAGGATTGGTGACTTGATGAATCTCTTTTTACTCCCTTCCCTATCTTGCTAACTGCAGAGCTTTAACTTTCGTTTTTCAGACCTCTTGTCAATAATATTAGATTCACAATTGAAGATGGATAGGATGTATCAATTTATATCAATGGTGTATGGGCATGGGCAGTCACTGGAAAGGATCTTTTTCAGCTTTGTTTTCAGTTTGTATCTCTGTTGTCATCTATTTCATCTTTGTGCCGGACAGAAACTAAATCTGCATGTGGCGTGACTATGACAGTCCAAAAGTAGTTTCTGGAAAACCTAATTAAAGAATTGGAAAGCTTTTGCCTGGTATTATTGCATGTTCAAAGCCTGGTTAAATGAAATTTGAAGTATCTTGGCCTCCAGTAGTGAAGTTGTTATGGAAATTAGAGACAAAATCAGGAATACTGTGTGATAATTCTCAAAGGGACATATAAAATTCAGCATTAAGCCATTATCTAATATAATACTAATTAGAACACTGAAGTATTCACTAGGTGAATATCTATTTCCTGAACCTTGAAGTTGTTTATAATACAGTAAAATATTGTGCTAGGGAAGTGGTTTAAAAAACAGCAAAGACTTGCTTAGATTTGATAACATCTGAAAATGTTGCAGAGTATTTTTTCTTTACATTGAGTATAATTTTCTTGAGAAACATCCAGATGCTTTTTAACACGGGAGAAACTGGAGTGTTTATTAAAGTAAACAAATACACATGGGGCTAATCCAAAGCCCAACAGGCCAGTTAAAATTTTTCTACAGATTTAACTAAGCTGTAGGTCAGGCCAGTGGATTCCCCCAGTGCACAGAACAAATGGGACGCTTTATATGTATGGCCAAACAGTGTGTTTGGAATGCTTCCAGCAGAGTTTGGCTTTGATTTGACATTAATTTATTTCAGCTTGTTAAGCCACTGCTATATGATTTAAATAGATGTTACTTTAATGGATGCTGATAAAAAGAGATGGACTTCATGACATGAAGTTCCGTTTCAGAGCCTGGCTGCTTAAATAGCTCAGTTTTGCCAGCACATAAATAAGTTTTCATTAACAAAACCCCCCATGGATAGCTTGTAAACATCTGAAAAGCCTAGGAGTGTGTGTTGGGGGAAAAAAAAAATGGTTTGAAGTTTGAATTCTGTTGAGTGACTTTCATATGGCTGTTTCATCTAGAAACCACTTGGGAAAGTTTATTTTTCATATTTTTGAATTTTGCATTTCAATTGCAGTTTAGATCTCCGTGGAATTAATGGAAACAAACTTTATAGTAGTTCATGTGAAGGAAGGTTACACTTTAAATACATAAACAGAGAATTAACTAACCATCCACCAAAACTAACAGTCCCCCAGTCTCACCAAAAGTCTAGATGGCAAACAAACAAACAAAAGAAATTTAAATTAATATTTAGAAATTCTGGTGGGCTTATTTTTTAAAAACCATTTAGAATGTTGCCAGGAGTAGGCATTGGAACAAGATAAAGGTTTTCGGTAGGGTGTAGCTAGAATTGATGGGATTCTCCCACTTTTCCGTGTAATCTGTTGCCATGTTGGATTCTTCTCATGATGAGGAATTTGTTTCATATGCCTGTATGGATTTCTTCCTGCAGGTACTTGTGTCTGTTTCCTCTTGTCCTGTCACCATCTCTCCTTGTGAAGAGGTCATCTCTACCTTCTCCATAACCACCTTTGAAATATCATAAGTTTGATCAGAGCCTCCAAACCTTAATTTCTTTTGGCTGAGCAAACCCCTTTCCTTCAGCCTCTCCTCATGCCTCCAGTTCTCCGACCATCTCTTTGGCTTGGTGGCCCTCCTGGCCCCTCTGCAGGTTGCCAGTGCCTCTCAAAGTGGGGTAATTCCAAGGAGACCCAGTGTTCTGGGTGGGGCAGAGTGAAATCCTGACGTCCCTTGATCTGCTGAACACGCCTTTACCATCGCAGCCCAGGACAAGGTTTGTCCTCATGGTTCCTGTGGGACAACTGCCCACTTGTGTTCAGCTTTTTGTCCACCACCTCTTCCAAAGCCACACCTGAGTGACTGAGAGCCCAGCTTTGGCCACTGCTTGGGTTTATTTCATCCCATGTGCAAAGCTTTACACTTATTTTTGCTAAAGCTCATACTTTTCTTGCCAACCCACCTTCCAGCCTGCTCTGCTTTCTCTTCCTAAGGAGGCTCTTGTCTCTGCTTTATCTACCTCTCCTTCTAGCTTGGTGTCACACCCAGACTCGGAGAGTGTACTTTCAATTCCATCATTCCAATCATTTATACAGCTATTGAACACTGTGCATTTACTTTGGATATCCAGCCGGGGGTGGCAATCTTCTGAGCTAAAAACAACAACAACAAAAACCACCAAAAAACCCCCAAAACACCTACTTTGTACAGGTTTACAGCTTTTCTAAATCAAATATGGCTGTGACATGTGAAATATAAATGTAAAGAGGCATATTTACCACCCATCTGGCAGCTGTTTCCTAGACAAAAACTTACACAAGATTGATGCTTTTCAGAACATTTGGAATTCTCTAGAGACCTGTAGTAAAAGCCTACACTGTACTTTGAAGCAATGCCTGTCTGTCAGGATATTTTTTTCACATAATTTTTTTTGTCGATTCAGTAATTTCTGAGGGACGTAGACAAGAATAGTCATTAAAGTGTCAGAGAAAGAAGATGTTAATTAATTTGCATGCTTCATGGCACAATATATTTGGTATCTCAGTTCTTAGTAAGTTGTTTCGGCACAGAATGGACTGACTTGTTCAGTCTTGAATTGTGTGCCATATTGAAAAGTTGTGTTATTTTGTATTGTTCCTAAAGGATATTTCAGGAATCTTATGAAAATAGCATGATATTGTGACAGCCTGATATTGAAAACAGGCTTGTAATAAGTTCTTTGGCTAATTTTGAGAGGGGGGTTATGTGAGAGAAAAATGGATTAGGGAACTTGAAATCTGTGTCTAGCTTTTAAGTTTATGGACTCGGTCATCATAAGTGGAAATAAGCTTCTCTTGAATAGAGAAGTTTTCAATGCCAAATTACAAACAAACTTTAAAGTTAAAAAAGAAAAAGGAAAATGGCTTCCAAATAACATGCCCAGAGGCCTTATTTTTAATATGGTTGTTAAAGACTTGGCCATGAGAGTTATACTGTAACTGCCATCTGTCTCTTTCTTCTCTCTTCTCTCTCTTTCTCTTAAATGTTTCTCATTTGTTTATTCCCTATTCCAGGTGAAATCTCTCTGGAAGTAACTGTTTGTTCCCTCCCCAATTAATTCACTAGGAAAGCTTGGCTTGGCTTTGGGATGGGACTTTGTTCTCCTTGTGTGGCAGCTGAGCACTGATGATTGCTGGGATAAATTTCAAATGACAGAAGCATGTCACTTGCTTTTTGATCTTTAGTTTCAAGACCAGATGGAAAAGATATAATTGTCTAATCTTTTTTTTTTTTTTTTTTCCTAAGAATAAACCCATTAAAAGTAAGTATTAGCATGCACAAGGGTAAAACTGCTAATGCAGTAACCCAACATGGCTTTGTGAAGCTGGACAAACATCCTGCCTGTATCTTAGGAAGAATATTTTTTCACTTTTCTGTTCAGCTGATTTATTGCAATCAGCCGTGTTGGAGGGTGCCTGAACTTGCTTCCTCTTTCCTTTGCAGCTTCCTTATTTTAGCTCAGATGGGACTTTGCTTTAAATCACATAATATGGTAGAAGGTCTGTTATTTGACCTGGGACTGGGGTCACACAACCAATCTTGGCTAGTCCAAAATTAAATGTAAACAATACTAAAACATATTGAATAATTCTCTACTTAAACTTGGGAGCTGCCAAGTAGAACAGTACTTTATTATTGCACAATAAAACACAATTAGAATAATGGCTGTTAACATTTCAAGATTTTTTTTTTTATTATTGAATATAGCAAAGATTTCATTCCAAAATACTATTATTGCAGCTGGTACTCTGTTTGCTCAGGGCTTGAGGAGACACTTCCTATTTTGCTTGATTTATAGCCTTGTAAAATCACAAATAAGAATTTTCAACAGCACAATGGATGGAAAAGACAAGATTATTTTTAAAATTGATCGTGTTACTTTTACTCCATAGTCAAGTATTTCCTACTTTTGGAGAACTTCCTCCCCCCCTCAGTCATGATAATTGTATTTCCAGTTAGATTTCAAATTATTACACCAATAGTATATTTTTTATTATGAAATTTGTTCTTTAGGAAAGCTGAAGTTTAAAAGGAATAGCCACAGACTATGATTTTAGAGACACAAGCTATAAAAATTTAATTATCTAGATTAAATTGTTTATTTGAAGCTCTGTTTTTTTTAATTGTTATTTTATTTGGTTCAAATCTGTAGCTGCAGCAGTTTATCATGGAATTGTTCAAATTGCCATTAAAGGCTAAGAAAGTCTAGGAAGTGTTGTGCATCTCAATAAATACTCCATGGGGGCACTTGGATTCTTTAAGAGAGCATATCCCAGGTTGCTGTGAATTAATTCTGCTTCCTTGGTGAAACCTCATGAGTTCAGCACTGTGTTCATTTTTGTTCCAGAATATTTCCAAATATATTTGATACAAGACAGGTATTCAGGCATATTTCTCACTGTATCATGTGTCCTAAGAACATCTGTGATTGTTTTTCTCCTAATCTGGCATGGGATTAATTCAGATCTTTCTTTGATGGATGTGTGTGGTAAGCAAGATGGTTTAAGTTTTTACTTGGTTACTGTAATTCATTTGGGACAGACAGAAAAGAGAAAAAGACCTTTCCCACTCAGAAAAAAAAAAAAAAAAAAACAACCAAAAAACCCAAAAAAAACCAAACAAAAAACCCAACAAATTAGCAATACTAAAAAAGGAAATTATGTGAGAAGATGTGGAACTTTGTTTAGTGGTTAGAGTTTTTAAGAATTCTGCCTTAATAGCTAGGAGAATTTCAGGCTCTTTCATCAACATTTTGCATTGGCTATAGAGTGCAGACAAATGTTGGATATCACACAGCCCAAACAAATACGAAACATTTTATACTTTTTTTCTACAGCTTAGTGTCACTCTTTTCGCTTGTGCTGTTTAATACAGCACTGTTCTGAGAGACCCATAAAAAAGCTGAAACTAAACTATTGTTTGGTAGGCTGCCTGTGCCAGAAATGGTGCTTTCCCTAAAATAATCTTCATGTGACTGTGATTCACAGAAATTTCTGTTCAAAAGGACGTGTTAAAGGCTATGAACCTTTCACCCTCATATATTAGCTGTGTTGTGTGGAAGGAGTCAGTGGTTAATGGTCAGTGTGTTCTCCTTGCTTGCAGGGGGTTTTCAAGGGAAATCTCTGGATTCAGAGTAACCGTATGACCTCAGTCTCAGCCTAACATGGGAGAAGCTTTCATAACCTTCACTCACTTATTGCATAAGCTGAGATGGGGAGTGGCACTTGTAGCAGGGCCAAGGCATCAAGACACTATCTCTGTTTTCAGGAAGAAAAAAGAAAATCTATATTATATATTGTCATTACCCCCTTTGTCACTGTTTTTATCTGTTTCATTACAAGCTTCCCTAAGAAGTTCAGATGCAACTCAACACGTGTGTGTGTTCCCATGCTTGTGTTCTCCAAGTATTTCTCTTTTATTTTCTGTAGTTTAGAGTAAAATAAACCTCGGAGCAAAATGATGAAAGCTTGGGCAGCAGATTTGAGTGCCTCTTGAGTTCCACAAACTGCTATTGTGATCAATAATTATGAAGAAAGACTGGTTTGTGTAATTTGAAAACAGCAGAAAATTTCTGCACTAAAGTTTTTAACAGCCTACATCTTAAAGCCCAGATTTTGAAATGGGTGGGACTTAAATACACAGATTAAAGCTGTATTATTCTGGTTAGTTTTTGCATTTAGAATATTTACATGACAGTGCTTACCTTTTCTTTAGAGGTTAAAATACACTGCAAATAGATTATCCTTTTATAGAAAATCAATGCATTTAGAACAGAAAGCCAAACAAATTTTGTTGGGTAAATTTTTAGAATTAAATCAAAAGTTTTAAAATACAGGTTTTCCAAGCTACCAGAAATATTTACTGTAGAGTACTTAAAAGAGACACTGATGTAACGTTTAGATTTATGGAGAGCTTCAAGAAACATTAATTTTGTGGATGATAGTCAGTTACTTTGATTTTTAAGTTTATGATAGGCACAGCAATGTTAGACGAACCTTGCTTTGTGTTGAAGATTATAAAAGCTGAATTTTTATTTGGCTGAAGCTCATAGTACTGCACCTGCAAAAAAGAATATGAATCTGTGTTTGTTCTTGCAGACAATTCTCGTGGTTGGGCAATTCAGCATCTGTTCATTAAATATGTGCTCTTGTGCCTGGAGACAAGTACAAAACCAGGAGTTCTGCTTCATATGACCTGCTCTATTCTAGAAAGCTCGTCTGTATTGCTCAGTCTTGCAACACTGGCTACAGTCTTTTGTGAACTGAGATTTTTGGAATGAATTTAACTAGTAAGAATAAAAAGTCTCAGCATGTGAGACACATGACGAAAAGCTTTTGAGAAAAGTATGAACACAGTCAGAGTAGTCCAAGAAGTCTTTTCAGTCAGGACACAACCTTTTGCTTACTAAGTTTTAATTTATTACATTAACTATGAAATTAGCTAAAACTCAGATGGTTGTGAGAAACAGAGATGAATATACTTGATTTTAAAATGGACTGATTAATCTGTTCCTCAAGATTGCAGAGAAACTTCTCGCCCAGGAAAAAAATAATAACTTCATTTTGCAGAAGATAAACAACACAAAGAGGCTGCCCTGCAGAAAAACAAATGTTGGTATATGCTGACAGAAGTAGGAAGCTTTCCCAGGACACGCAAACACAGTACAGTTGGAGGTGATGATTGGATTTGAATGTTTGTTTGTGTTTGGTAGTTCTTAACTTTAATATGAATGCATATTTCCTTAGGTGTCAGATTGTTTTCTTCCCACTGATTTTTAGCCTGACCATAGTAAATACAATGGCAGTAATTCACAAATTGAGTATATTTAACAAGAATTTAAAGTATGAAATCTTAATATAAGCAGTGTTGTAAATGTCCTAAAAGTCTATTTAAATTGTGTTTTTAAGGAGTAAGATTTCTTACCAATTTATCCCCGTTTAAAAGACTAGAGAATGAACTGTGTAATCTTTGATTCAATGATATAAAAATCTACGGAAGTCTTGCTCAATGTAGAGTGAGTGCATCTCTGCAGTTTCATTGCTAATTAGTCAGACAGAACAGCCATAAAACTGGTATTTACTGTAGCAAATATCACCAGGTCTTTGAAATACCAGAAGCAGCATAATTTGCTGCTATTCAGCTTCTTGTTTTGATCCCTATTGTAAAAATAGCTCATCATTTAATCCATTGCAAAAATAGAATCTTGGTGTTTGGATTGGTTGATTGGAGTTTCTTAATTCCCTAGGTATAAAAAACTGCCCTCAGGAAAGTGGAGAAAAAGTTGTACTTCAAATAAAACAAAGGAAAAGTTTATTGTGGAAAGACAGACAGAGTCCTATCTCTGCCTATATCCCTGTCTTTAAATAATATCATTTTTGACTAGTTATTACCATGCTCTGCTCCCTTAGTCAGCAATGGTGTCCCTGACTTCAGCAGGTGACAGTCTTGAAGACTTGAAGATTTCTTTGAAGTACTATCACTAGAAAAGGGTTCAAACTGGCTGGCTGGCTGGTCTGAGGACTGAACAACAGCCCATATCTTGGGTGATTTTCACTTTTGCTAAGTATTGAAGGAAATAATCAGGTATAATCTCAGCTCTAACAAGAAAACTTTGTTCAAGTATTCAAGTCTCTGTAATAACATAAAAAGAGGCTGCATCTTCACCAAGTCTTTGCTTTAGATCTGGAATGTGGTTTTGAAGTGAATCTCTTGTGTTCACCCTTACTGTGCAATGGTTCATATTGCAGAGCAACCAAAGCCTAAAAAAAAAAAAAAATTGCAAACATGCTCCAGAAGCACACTGGAAAAAATTACTATGGTGTTTACATTTGTATAACCATTTTGAGGCCAATGTGTGAACCCAAGGAGGGGCTGAGAACTTTTCAACTTGCTTGCTGATTCTGGGTTGCTTTGAAATGTGCTGAGTGGATAGCCCTGGAAGCCTGCCAAAGCTACAGACAAAGTTGCAACAAATGGCTCGGAATATTTTGCTGGAGAGGTACATGTTTTTTTACTGGATAAACCAAGAGCATATTCAAAGAAAATAGCACAGAGACACTATGCTCTGTTTTCGTGGAAAAGCTGGCAGCTTTTCAGGTAATTCAAAGGCTGAAAAAGTGGTGTGAACATTGAGTAACAAATATCTTCAGTTGTTTATTTTCAGGGAAACAACTTTTGTAGATAGAATTTTATTAAGGAAATACGAAACGCTTTTAGCAGTACTTACTCCTAGTAGTAGTACTATTACTCCTTTGCCCATGAAATTATGAATATGGTTCAAAGAAGCCTATGTGACCCCAGTCTGAATTGTTTCTCCGTGTCGATCCACACACATAGCATGGCACCAGGCCCTTTTTGAGGATATTCTGTGCTAAAGAGGCCACCCTGTTTGCATCTGACTCTTAACACTTCCAAAGAATCCTTTCCTGAACTAAGTGTTTTGTCTCAGAAGGAAAGGCATAATTACAGAATGATTAAAAAATAATTGGAAAACATTTGACTTTTCTTTTGCCTTTCCCCTTCTCATTTTTTGTTCTAGTGTGCTAAAACAGCATAAGGCCTCTTTGTGACTCAGTTGTCAAATGATACGTCAGAGAAACCAAGTGTTGGCCAGCACTTCCTTACCTTTGCTCTACCTCACATGGGCTTCCAAAACCCAGAGTGCGAGCAGTTAGATATGTAAGTAAAAGTTTGGATATCTCTTTTAGTGAGTGTTTCATGGGGACCTGAAGTCTGCTATACTTTGTTGCTTAATAGCTTATTCTGAACTTTGGATCTGGGGACAGGCATGGGGCTGTAGAGTTGTGTTCGTGCACTCCAGTCCTGTGGGCAGGTCCAAGGGCAGGGCACTGCCCAGTGCCTGGGAGAGAGCTGTGCTTTCTGTGCCCCCTGTGCTGAGTTGGCTCCTTGGGGTACTTTTATCCAGAGCCCACTGAACTGTGCTTCACAAACAACAGCTTCTCTGTGGTGGTTCTGCTAGCTGTGCACTCAGGTCCCATGGGTAAATCTGTGTTCTGCTGAAATATCCTTTGTGAGACAAAAGACCTCAAAGCTTTCCTCTTCACTGCTGCTAAAGAGTTAGTGATTTAACTGTTTGTGGTGGCTGCCACATGTTGCCTTTTGGCTACTGAGAATAGCATGAAGATATTATGATGCTGCTGGCTGACTTTTAGCGTGTTGCTTTGAATTAATGTGCAACGGGAAAATAAAGAATCCACTACTGTAATTGCTTTGAAACATCACTTTGGATTTAGAACAATAAACGTGCCGGTGGATTTCTTGAAGACATAAATGTCATTGACAGAATTTATATGGGACTTTCTCGTTGTCTGTGCTTTCCGCACTTAATTACTTAATTTGTGTTGGGAACATTCATTAAAAAGAATAATGTCATATTTCTGTGATGCCTCTATGAATCCTGTATAATCTGTCAAGTAATAGGTGTTATCTTAGTTCCAAAAGTAGATTTCTTCTCTATTATTTAATTGTAAAACTCTTATACAACTTGATATCAAACTTAAATTACTTAAATGGTATTACTGTTTCTTCTTTCCTGAAAGTGAATTGTGAACTGCCTCTTTCAGTTTGAAACATCTGTCTTGGAGAATGTTAATTTCATTAAAACTGTTCTGATGCATCTTTTGGCAGATAAGTGATGAAATCACTCTGAATCTCGGGGGGGAAATCCTTATGATCAACCGCAAACTAAACAAGTATTCTGTTCAATACCAGAGCTAAAAGGGGATATTTTAAAATACCTTGCAAATCCTACTGTCCTTATAGATCCTGTCCTTGCTGCAGGATCCTTTGTAATTACCTGTCCTCAGGAACCTTTCAAAAATACTCTGTTTAAACTTTTATTGCCATTACTTCATTTTTTTTCTTTATTGGCACAACACCAACATTGGTGAGTGAGTGCTAAATATTCACTTTGATAAGTCAGTGTAATCACAGAATAAAAGGATGGCCTTTATTCCCAGAGAATTCTTCGTCAACCTGATCTGTAGTGCCTCGTGTGTGGACTTCGACTATTGGGAAACTGAATAGGCGTTATTTGTGGTATTCTTTCTATTTAATTGCAGTTTCATACTTGAATGTTTGTTTTTAATATTAGCAAATGGATTTTTGTCACTGTGCAGTCACTAGGGCTCTGATCCTAAGAAATGTTGGATGTAATGATCTTGGGAACAACTGTAAGAGAAATGACGAAGATCTGCGTATCAGCTGAATGTTATCTATCAAAGCTTCCAGCTTTATGCATAAGAATGTTTTTTCTCGTGTTTCCAAAACCAAAGACAAGCTGGGTCTGATTATAAGGAATATAAATTACAAATAATATAAAGAGGAAAATACTCTTTAGTCATAAAGTTAAGCTAATTACATTTACCACGGAAAGCGTGAAAAATGAAAACCAGATAGTAAATTATAATCGAAGAGATGAATCCCTGGCAGAACCTGATGGCCATGAGAAATAGCATAGTTTCTGGTATAAATGTTAACTACTCTTGTAAGCAATTTTGCATATTTTAAGGTATTAATGAATCTTTCCAAAAGTTGTAAAATAATTTAAGTCAGCTCTTTGTTCTCACTTCTCAGAGCTGCAGAATGCAATGCTTATTATATACTCACCCATATAAGTCAATTGTATCGAAGAGACTTTTTTTTGCTATACTTGCAGAAATTCTAGGAGCAGCCCCAGCTCCAAGTGCACTTCCTACCATTGTCATAAATCACTAGTTAGATGTTTTGCCTTACTAGGAAAATTCTTTTGTAAATCAGTGGCTATGCTAAGATCTGTTCCTAAGAAAAGTAGAGTGAGAGCTGTGCTCTGAGGTTTTTTGTTTCTCTGGAAGTCACACATCAAATTTACTTTCTTCCTCTCCATCCAGTTTGTGTGATATTTGAGTTTTGTAATTATTGATGCTTCAATAGTAAGCTTTGGGGCAGTCTAGTCTTGGTTAATTTTGTAATAAAATACTCTGATTATATTTTTTTAAACTCTTACCACTGCTTCTGTCTATTTTAAAATGTAGATTGTTTTGCCATGAAATATCTTTTAATTAGAAAATTATGCAGATGTAATTTCAAGTTTAAAATTTTAATTTCTTTGTTAGGTGACTTTTTAAATTTGCCCACCATGATTAAACCTTAGGTAACAGGGGTTATTGGCAGGTATTGTCATTGTACAAATGAAGTTCATTATTTGTTCATTTAGTATTTGACTATGTTGAGAGGAGGTTGTAGAAACCAGGAATATGAAACATCACTGATCACAGTTGATCATATTTTTGGACCAAAGTTCCTATAAGTACAGCTATTTTTCCTGCTGTGTTTCTTTTAAAATAAGCCTGAATCCTATTAAGTCCTCACTGCTATTTTAGTGAGATACAAATAGTAGAAGTAGTACTGAAGTGTTTAAAAGTTTTTCAATTATTAATAGTTGTGATTGACATTGGGAATCTTCACTGATGTGTTTTTTAACTGTGAAAAATTCCCTTCTCAGTTAAATGTTTGAGTTTCCTGGTACACATTTAGCAAATATGATGTATTTAATTAATTATAATTCATTAATTAGCAGATGCACAAAGTGCTGAACCAATGCAAATGAGGAAGCAGTAGCATCCAGAATGATTGAGTCAGAAAGATGGAAGATCTTGGAACATAACTTAGTTCAGAATAAATTTTGATGGACATAAAAAATGCCCTTTATAACATCTTGGCTTGTCATACTCTTTGGATACATCACTGACCAGAGCAAGCAAATATTCCTTAGGATTTTATCCTGTTTTCATTGGGATAACAGCAATTCCTGTTGATCTCAAGTTTTTTCCAGTCTATTTTGACAGTGTATTTAGGGATATTACTGTAGCCTAAGAAGACAAGTTGTTTTCCATAAAGAGGAATGTGTTTTAGTCCGTGGCTTCACAGATGGAAGCACTTCATGATGTATTTGTAGATTCATTAAGAGTAAGTATTGACAAAAAGAGAGAAGCAGATAGATTCAGGCCATTAGAATATAATTCCCAGAGCTTCAAACAGTTGAACTTGGTTCCTGATGGTGATTTCAGGAGCTGTCAGACTGCCTGCTCTCTGAGGTGTACTAAGCATTTTAAATCATTGTACAGTATTTATTAAGAAGGGTCTCTTCACAGGGAAAAATAACACTTTCTGAGAACACTGTGAATCTTACAATGTCTTGACAAGCACGATTTTCAAAATGCATATTTCAAATAAAATTAAGAAAAATAAAATGGTAACCTAGGGATCCTCCATAACTTGAAAATGTCAGGTATAATTTCACATGTTTACACATTCTGCATCTCTTTTTGTCAAGCATCAAAGCTTTGACATTAACAGAATAACCCCAGTGTCAGTGTAACTTGCCAGTAACAAATTTGGAAAAAAACGTGGATAGTAATAAATTTTAAAAACCTTCAGAGGATTCTGTAATTCCTCATTATCCTCCTAGGCAGGAATGGAATGTATAATGAAAGGATATAGAAGAGGTTATTGAAATGAGCCATAAAATTAATTATTTTATTCATTAGCACTGCTTTAATTTGTTGAATTTGTTGGAAAATGCTTTAAAAAAAAAAAAAAAAAAAGGCTTTTGTGATTCTGCTGTGAACTCTAATGCCTCTCACACAAATATAAATAAGACATGGAGGATCCAAATCCTCCACAGAATTAAAATCATCAGACTGTGACCTGCTGCTTTATTATCTCAGAGGACAGCTAGTAAGAAAATGTCAGAGTAAGGACTGTGAAATGTAAAGCTTTGCTGGCAGAATAAGCCTTAGGCTTATTGATGAACTTTCTGCCTTTTCATTCAGGCTCTGATCTGAAATTTCCTGTTCCTAAGAAAATACATATATTTCTAAAATACTTCTTTGAAAACACTTATTCTGAAATTGAAGCATTTCCTTCCCAAGTTTTCACTGCACCCTCTCATAGAAAATCAATTGGTCAGGTAAGTACTTTTGTTTAGAACAAGACTAAAGATTAATCAGAGGGAGAGCATACTTCTGTGAACTCAGCTGAGTCACACAGGCTCATTTCATGCCAGGCCTGTAGCAACACTTTGCCTCATGCTTGATTTTATCACAAAGGTTTGTCAAAAAATATTCACTTCCAGTTTTTCTTTCCTGCTTCAAATGAAAAAAAAAAAAAAAAAAAAAAAAAAAAAAAAAAAGCGCCTTTATGTGGTGGGTGAAATGGGCAAAGTTTTTTAACCCACTTCTTAGTTATTTTAATGGAAATCTCCATAGTAAACAGTAGGGAGAAGCTGGGTTCTTTCATCTGCCTTTTTCCTAGAGCAGTGCCCCCTTGTCCTGGTTCAGGGCAAATTTGGGAGAGCAGCCTTGAATGGGACTTCTCTGAGGAGCAAACCCAAATGGTCTCTTCCCCAACTGGTCCAGGAAAAGAAATTTCTCGGAGGAAAGTGGAAAAAACTATTTATTTAACAAACAAAGTGCCCACAAGCATAAAGAATGAATAATATGAAACAATAAAACCTCTCATTGCTCTGAAGTGGGATGGTAAATTCAGAAAGTCCTTGCTGTGGGAAGTTCAGCTCACTCAGTCTCTTATCAGTTCCTTCAGTGCTGGAAAATGCTGTCCTGGGCCCAAGGGGTGCAGGTGTGAGATCCAGGTGTCTCTCTGGGTTTTTCAGTCCAGGACAGGTTTGAACAGTCCCAAGAAGAAGGAAAAAAAAAAACCAAACAAATAAAAACAACAGTCCAGAGTACTTCTCTGCCTCAGCTAGCTAAAACTAAGAGCGAAGCAGATCTTCGTGCTGCTGCGTGTCTGTGCCTCAGACGAGCACGGCCCAGGAGCAGGAATGCAGAGAGGGAACGCTGTTTTCAAAACAAACTCCGTGCATCTTCTTTCTCCCCCTTCACTCTTGGAGCAAGTCTCACAGTAGTGATTCTCTCTCTCCAGAATCCTGCTCCGTGAATCTCTGCTTGATGCTCCTCAAGGTTCCTCCTCCATTATGATCCTCCCTTTAGCAGCTAACCCCCTCTTTGATCTCACTCATCCTCGTTGGATATAGCTGTTACTCATCAGGGGTAAGGCTGCATTGGTTAATTAGCACAGCTGTTACTTATCAGGGGTTACTTAGTCTTAAAGGTACAGAACTTAACATACAGCATAAACAGAACAGACAACTGGGGATCAAAAAGTCACTCCAGGACACCTGTATTTGGCGTAAATTAATACTTCATTTCTTCATCCTATAGGCCAAATATGAACAGTGATGCCACAAGTCTTTTTTGATAGTATTACTCTTTTACAGCAGAGCTTTTTTGTCTTTCAATTTCAGAAGAGGGGCACCAAATATCACTGAGGGGATAGTGTACTTTTGATGAAACTCCTCTAAAATGTAAATTTTGGAGGTTAAGGCATCTTGTTTCATACCTGTTGTGCCTGGGGGTTTGGAAATGCATCTCTGTGTCAGCTGTTACACTCTAGCCACTGGCTCACTTTGTATTATCCCGTAGGTGCCAGTGTTGCTGGCCTAAAGCTTTATTCAAGGTGTAGTTGTAGACTAAATGTTGCATTCTTGTCTGTTATCTGTCTCAATGTATATTTCTGTAGTGACAAGACTTCAAGAAATTCAGTACTCAGGTAGGTCACCTGTGGCTGCTCCGTTGTTCAGAATACATCTGCACTTGAATGTACTCTGAAGTACTCTCGTGATGACCATTTCATTATTGTTAGTAGCAAAAGTAAGTCAAACATTTTACTGCTGTAAAGTTGAAAGTATATAAAAGGCATATTTAATCACAAGTTGACACTCAAGAATACAACTACCTGTTGAGAATCTGTGATTGTGCCATTCTGGTTGGGAATTAAGTAGAATTTCTGGAAACTTCTTTTCTGCCGAAATCAAACATACACAGAACATCACCCGTCTTAAGACATTGCACTGCTGGTATTTTTGGATCCAGCAAATGTGAAAAGTGTGGTAAAGTAACACTCAGCAGCACTTCTGTACCTTCCTACCTTTTGGAATTCCTCTGTCTCACTCAGATAGGACTGGTTGCTCCAGATTGGGAAAACTATTATGATCAGAAAAGGACAAGATACAGGAGTATTTTTCTGTGCCCCAAAACCTGGTCTTACAAAATTTGTCTTGAATATTTATTCTGAGGCCTCTTGGCTTGCTACTCTTCCCTGTGAAGTTGAATTTGCAGTTGATAAATTCTTCAGAGATCTAAACAAAGACCTAAAATTTCGACAAATTTAGTATCTAATTTAGCAGTTACAGTCTTGAAAGGCACAACAAAGTATTAAGGACTTCTCTTTCAGACCACAGCTCTATAGTACCCTGGCCATAAGGCTCAACAGCTAATAAAAAAATAATTTGCTGTAGGCATTATCTTTCTGAAGCTGATTTCTGACAAGATGTTTTGTTATTAATGCTCTGTTTGGAGAATTTTCTGTTACATCAGTTTGACTCGGATTTGAACTCAGTTCCAGAGGTGAATATTCAGTGCTGCAAAGTGAGTGCTCCACCCAATGCACTGATTATTCAGGTTCAAGAGATTTCTTTTCCAAATTTTCCACCCAATGTGTAGGCACAGAACACTGAGGATGACACAACTACTTTCTGTATTTGTGGGAACTGTTGCTATGAGCAGATCTTAATCCCATATGTAATGCTTCATTTTCAGAAAACAAAAAAACTAACAACTCCCCACACACTACCCAAATAACAAAGAATTATTTATGACTGTTTTTAAATCATCTGAGTTTGTTCAGAGCATTTGATTCCTTGATTATCTCAAAGCAACTTGAAGATGTTAATTTATTTGATAACCTGTGCAAGTGCTTGTCTCAGACTGAGCCCTCACAGCAAAAAAAGTTTGGACCTATAAACTCACATAATTCCTGCTTTAACTCATGGATTTAATAGCCACAGTAAGAGAAATTTACTTTTCCTCTTCAGTACTTACTCCTCAGACTATGGTTGTAAAGCTGTGCCATTGTCAAAACTTTGAACTTAGAGAAGCAAAATGCTGACTTATCAGTATCTTAAATCTAAATTTGTGCCAAGGGTAGGTGGGTTTAGCTGAGTAAAGGAAAATCTTGAATCTGTGGATTATGCAGCCTTGGAGGTGGGCAAAACCCAGCCAGAGAAGGGCCTGGACAGCCTACTCTGCTGAGGCTGCTTTTACAGGATAATTCAACTGAATGGTCTTCAGAAGTCCCTTCCAACCTCAACTATTCTGTGCATCTGTGATTTTTTCCTGTATAATTGAATTATTATTTTTTCCCCTCCACAGGGTTATGTGAAATTACACATATAATCCTTGTACTGTGCATCTGGTGTTATGCATAAAAGAAATGTGACAAAGATGGAGAAGTAAGTAAAAAGATCATTAGTAAAACATGGTTGCATTTTGCTGTCCAAATTCTTCAACTTCGCAGGGTTTCAATTTCTAAGATCTTTAAGGTGATGTTAGCCTCTCAGAGGAGCCTTAATATGGACATTCTTGCGTGAAGCCCACAACACCTGTTTTCATACACCTTATTTTAAAATAAGCCTTGAACCTAAAATACTGCCCTAAATAATTAGCATAATTAGTGAATTACCATTGTACAAAAAGGCCGCGCTTAGGAGAGCCTGTAGAAATGACCTTGGAAATTGCAATAATGGATGTGTCTTTCAGTAATGCTCTGGAAAGCGGAAGTGTGCTAATAGAGGGTGCCATTTGCTAATTGTAATAATTGCTGTAATTTTGTTCATTATTTAATACTAAATCCAGGTGGAATAGAATGAAGATGGTTGATGAATGTAATTTATGGGATAGTACCCAAGCATGTAAGTTGTCTGAATATAATGTGAGATCTGAGTGTTTTTAATGTGATATCTTGATGCTAGTAGTGTTTTGGGTTTTTTGAAGAATTCTGTTATTGATTGAATGGCCATTAAAAGTAAGAGTTGCACTGTATCTGGTAAACCGAGGTAAAGAGGATGATAGTTCTGACAGTTTTTTTTCTTTCAAGAATTCCAAAAAGTTACAATTTTAAATTGTTTCTCGTATTGGGTTCCATTATTTTGAAACCCAGTATACTTAAAAAAAAAAAAATAGTATAGTTATTTTTTTAAGCAAAAATTGGCTGATTTCAGTTTCAGCAAAGTATTAATTTCATCATTTCACTTATAGAATTGTCACTGAAATAAGAAACATATTTAATAGCTTCTTGGGTTTTTTATTTTTATTTTTCTAAAAGTCCCCCATTCCAAGCTCTTATTTTCAGTATCAGACTGTGGGCAAAATGGGAGCAATGTCAAAAATCATGAGGTAAGAGAAACAGATTATTCAGAAGTATTTTGAATTTATTTTTAATCCTGGAGTTTCAGAATTAATTCTTAATGTAACCATCTTTCTTCTGGTTCTTGTGTGGGTTTCTTGGTTGGGCTTTGCATGAGAGGTTTGCACAGATAAAGCCTGAGGGTTTGCACTGATTCTTAGATAAAGATGGTGTTTCTGAGCTAAGCTTAAATTTCAACGACCATGGACTGGCTGGTGTGGAATAGGGCTTAGAAATATCTCTTCTAATTGGACTGACAAAAGCCTAAGGAGCTGAAATATAGAAGCGAGGAAGAGATGCCTTTCCTCTCTTTTTCAAAGCTTTCTGAAATGTCTGGTATATTTCTATTAGGATAACTTATTAACTGTGAAGCATGGAGATATATTTAAATAAAGTTACTACAGAATTTTCAGCCTGTTACAACAGATTAAGCTCAGACCTTTGTCCAAGAAGTTCTGCCAGAGAGTGCCCGAGGCTTTGCTCAGGGAAATGTTGGCTGATGCCAGCAACAGCAGAATGGTAGGAGGCAAAAGTTAAAGAGAGCAGGGAAAAGGCAAGCTATTCCTGCAAAAGTTCTAACAATAACATCTTACAAATCACACTCCCCTACCAGAGCCTGGAGCTCTGAGTGCATCTTCTTGGTATCCTTACCCAAAATGAGTATAATGAGGCAGATGAGGATACTTGGAGGGAAGGAGTTACATGGAAATATATATAGCCAGGTGGGGTGGGCTTCTCTAGGTTTGATACCAACTGTTGAAACCTGACAAAAACTGTGAAATAACAACTAACAGACAGTCGGTTTCTTTCCATCTCATAACTGCAAAGGAAAGTGGCAGCTTGTGGCTTCACTTTGTTGGCCTTGTGTTATTTAAGATTGCAAGACTTTTTGCTGATTTCTGGATATGTCACTTTTCAAATGCACATAATGCTTTCCCTTTTTCTAGTATATTAGAGAACATGGACAATCAAGGAACTGTGCATTATATCCAGTGTCTGTAGAAGAGACCTAAAGAGTGTAAATACACTTTGAGGAATATAAACCACCTAAATTTCAAAGTGAAACTAGCAGTTAAAAATGGTCAGCTGGACCAAAATAGGGTGTATGAGAGAGAGGAAACAGTTCTTTTGATCAGATTTCTCTGCATCTTTTAATTTTGCAGGCCAAACTAATCTAGTATCCAGATATTTTCCAAGTATAACTGAATGGGTTAATCTACATTTTGTTAATCGCATTTAGTTATTTATTTGTTGTGTATGAAGTAATTGTCACTTATGCTGATGCTAAAGTCTCTCATGGTTAGTTCCAGAAGTGATCTTTGAATAACTTCTGATCTTGAACTGCAATAAAATGCACAGATGCAGGTGATGCTCTCGTCACTGATGTCACTCGTGGAGCTGAGTTCTCTGATTCATATCAACATTCCTGATGGTGATTGCTTGTGGTGGGAGGGATTGCCTTCACTCTGGTGCCTGATAAGAGAGCATGTATGAGTTGTAAGCAGCCTTAGTTAGGTGAGGCATGGCTGATTTGTTGATGCTGTGGCATGACTCTTCCAACCTGTGTCAAAACTTGAGCCTCAGACACAGATATTTTATAAACAATCTCAACCTTTCTGTTTTCTGCTTCCATGTAAGTTGTTCAAATTAAAGTGAATATCCTTATACATGTCCAAAATATTACATTCTATTTTCCCAGCATCCTGTTTTTGATAGTATCAGAAGTGTTTTGTTCTTAGTGTAGATGAATAAGTTTCCTGCATAGAGACAGCCTCCACGAATAGAATATTTTTATTACCTATGTTGTTTGCCTTGTAATAGACTTTAAGACCGGTGGGTCTAGACCCTGTTTACTCAGTCTATTGTGTGTGTGCAAAGTGGTGCACCAAGGATCCTTATTAAAATACCAGGGTGAAACCCCCTTATCCCTTAATTGTGTCTGCTTCTCAGTTTTTTGAGACCAGGGAAAGGCATCACTCAGAGCAGCTCCATTTTGACTGTGTCCAAGGGTGGAGAGTACAAACTCTCTGAGCAACCTGTTCCAGTGTTCAGGTGGCTGAAAAGAAGGAGCTAAACCTAAATAAAATACCGGGAGCTGCTCTATCATGTGTGAATCTCTTGACAAAGAATATGGATTCTGTACCTCTCAGCATACATTTTTAGCAAAGCTCTGTTAGTTTTGCAGTTGAATGGTATGGTATGGATCAAACTGTGTATGGCAACTATATGCAGCCAGTAGATTGGCTTAAGTTGCATGGTTTTACAAACAGCTATTTGTACCACTTACATCAATGGTAAGTTCAGTATTTAAGTATTGTTTGAACAATATTTCTGGCATTTTTAAATTTTTTTTCCCACTCCAGCTTCACCTTGCTTTATCAGTTACAGGAAGTTGAATTTAATTTCCCAAAAGCACCCAATTTTCCTGTTTATTTGTACTTTGTCATTATCTGAAATTTCCAAGTATCTTGAGATTACGTAGTCGTACTATAAACACGAGAAGTGGTTTCGTTGAGCTTTAATACTTTCGGCCTGACGCGATAGGACATTAGAAGTCCGTAATGTGCGAATGCTGCGGGGCTCACTTGTGTGGCCTCGCACAGAAGGAAGGTTGGAACGTCCCAGGGGAGGGCGTTGCCCTGGGACAGCTTCGTGTGGCTCTGTTCAAGGGGAGGTTGAGCAATCTCCATGTTGGTGAAATCACAGCGTTGAGTTGTTGCTGTGCATTTGAGCTCACCTGGCACAACACGAGGGAAAAACAGTAGCCGTGAAGAAAAGCCAGTTCCCCACCCTGTGGGGACTGGCACATGGCAGGCAAATCGTGGCAGAACAAGGGGGTTGTGATTTGATAAAGGGCTCAGCCTTCTCCTACTCGCTCTCCTCTCATTCCCCCTTCTTCAGCAGAAAAATGGGAAGTGTGTAGAGCTTTGTTTTTGTTCCAGGGAGTAACTCACCCTTTTTTGTCAGTCTTGTGGTAACACGCTTCAGGGCTGGGCTTAGGAAGATATTGCTCCAAAGTCAGTGCAGGTCTGAAGGCACCAATCTTTTTTATGGCTGTCTCTTTGGTCTGGCTATAAATGCAATGGAAAAGAACTGAAACTAAACCAAACACTCTTTTGATTTTACGATGGAAGGGATACACAACTTCAGTGTTTGTGTTACGCTCTCAAAAATGACACAGGGATAGTAAAAATAAATAAATAAAAAGAGCAACTTCATGATTTAATTTAAGTGCATTTTTAACAGCATGTGCTTTTTGGTCAGCACACTCTGGTTTAGATAAACACTGTGTTGGCAAATAGTGAGTGACAAGGAGTGGCCAGTTAGCATTTAGCATGTAATCACTGAATGAGTCATGAAACCAATATTATAATTATGCCACTATGAGATCAGGTTTGCAAAGCCCCACGTTTGCAAATATACAAACCAGTGACTGAGAAGGTTTGTTGTTTGTTTGGTTTGGTTTTTTTCAGGGTAAATGATTTTGAAAAAGGCACCTGCAAAATAAATTAGTCACAGCGAATTGGGAGACAAAATTCAAGTGCCTTCTAGCTGCAGGTGATAGATGTACTGACTATTGGTTTTGCGACTGTTATGTGAAACAATGAAAAATACCTGTTGTGTTTTGTGGTTACAAAAGTGTTGTAAGGTCAAGCTGGGATTTTCCAGCAGTTTGTTCCATCCTGGTGGAGGAGAAATTCCAGAAATCTCATATATGAGAAATCAGTCTCTTCTTCCACTGAGGAAAATCCCTTAATGGCAATAGTCAATAAGGCTCATGACATGGTTGTGTATGATGTCAACCTGCACTATAAAATTACACATGAGAAGGACAAAAGAGTGTATTTAGAATACTAGTGAGCAGAAGAGGGGACAATTCAGCCCCACAGGACTGTGAGGCCTCAATGGTCTCTCTGTTATGGTGGTTCAAGAACATTCAATCAGGATTTCACCCTTAGCATTGCAGTTTTATAATCACAGATCACCACAGTGTGTAATGCCCTGAGAAGGTTCCCAGTAGAATAACTGACTCTGTCTCCAGGTTGATCAATAATATAAAATCCTGAATGTTTGGAAAGAGGTAATCGCTGTTCTGACCTGAAGTTTTATTTTTGGGTCTCCATCTATTTAGGAGAGCTTTTGTCATGTATTTTGATTTTACTTTACATGTAATACGCCGGTTCAGAATCCAATTCTGATTAAGCTTGTGGGATTTCTACAGATGAGAAGAGAAGGAAAAAGTAAAAGTCTCCTTATTTATCCTCTTGTTATTATCCATATTTAAAAAACCCCCCAAAACTTATAATGATGAGGGGGTGTATTTAAAACCTCCACCCCACTAACAATTCAGTTTAATTTATTATATGTAAGCAAACCTCTGAATTTCTAAAATATGCTCATTCTAGTGTGCTAGTGTGTGCGCTAGTAATTACCAATGCACGCTTTCAATATTTAGTGATTCAAATGTGTAAAAAACTGTTGGAGCTTTTAAAAAACTTTTAAAATCTATTTACACATAATTTTAATTTGGGAGGGCTTTTCTGTGCCTAACTCTTATCCCTGAAGGATGTAAGTCAGAGGGAGAACAGCTAAATAACAAGCACAAATGTTAGATGAGAAATCAAAATTAGGTATTCAGATTTAATCCTTCTTTTTATGTTTGGTTTGAATGAAAGTTATGTCTGTTTACAAAGAAGCAATTAGTTCTAGAGAACTACTTATTCCCCTCATTAAATCATATTTGTCAAAACAGAATAATTTACATAGTAATTAATTTTAATGCTGCTTATAGTGGGCTGTTATTTTGGTTGAGAAATAGGTCCCTGGAGCAGATGTGCTCTTGTTGAGGAAAAAGCCTCCTTTTGGAACCACAGCTAAGGCACATGTGGAAAAAATAATGTAGAAAAGAGTCACAAAGCAATTGTTATTTAATAAATTCTTTGACTAATTTGTTTTGAAATATATGAAGAGCAAATTGACCAGCTGCATCTTTGCCTGTTTAATCAAGGGTTCCACGGCCTCTTGGCTGACAGGTCAAGTGCCTGTATTTTCTTTATCCTAATTCAGAAAAGCCCAAAAAAACTCATACCAAGCAACAGCTTACTGTTAGAAAAGTGACTTATATGCTTGGAGAAGTGTCTGCATCACATTATTTGTAGCTTGTGGTTGTATTTCATGACTGATGATTAATTGCATAGACAAGGGGTTATCAAGGAAAGCAGTAAATCAAGTGACAGTAGATTTTGTTTCTTTTCCAAAAATTACATAAATTGCATATCATTGGAAACGCTGGCATAGTTACACATTGGTTGCAAGCATTAAAACCTCAGTTACTGAGCACAGTTTTTGAAGATTATAATCCCAAAAGCTGCCATTATTTCTGCCATTTGGAATAAATACATCAGCTCCTGTAGTGATGAAAAGTTTTAAACCAGGAGGAGCTCATCAAGAAAGGTATTCAGAAGCAGGCTGTAGAATCACACCAGTTTGTTTGGGGCAAGACATTATTTAAGGAACAGTTGATTGGTAAATATGAATTAAAGTGGACAATAATAACAAGCTTAGAGTGATTATTGCAAGAAGGCTTTACAGTGTCTCCCCGCAGTTTCTGGGGAAGCACAAACCGTAGAAGAAGTGCTCTAGTGGATAAGAGACAGAGTGAAAAGGCTTCCCCAGCATCAGTGCCTCAGTAATCCAGCCTACTTTGCTCTTTTGGGCTGACTTCTTTTTCACATGTGCTAGAAGCCAGCAGCTATGAAAGAAACTTCACTCTTTTGCTTCCCTCTTTGGTCAACTGATTTGACCCTTTCTTACAGCATGAGGAAGTGCCTCACAGTCCCACATTTTCTGATGACAATTAACCCCATCCTGTAATCCAGCAAGAGGCAGAAAGCAAGTTTGTTTCCTGGTTTGTGGCTGATTTTTATTCCGCTGCCTGGCCTTGTCCTTTCCCAGAGCGGAGAGCTTGGCTTTCCAGCACATCGGCTGATTTATGCCATGTGTTTGAAGTTTGGAAATTGTAGCTGTCATTCTTCACTGCCTGATTTTTACTTTCCAGGAATCTCCTTTCAGAGGAAAAAGCTATTATTTCTTGTGCATTTTCCATCCTAGTTTGAGATAATGAAGACATCAGAATATGAACAGTAGTGACTTTTGTCTGGTTCAAAACATCCTTTGTACGGACATGTCATGACAGTCTGAAATTTTCTCTTCCAGTTTATGAAATTTCTCTTTTGTTTCTAAGGAATATTAGGACTCCTCCTTCCCCTATAATAAGAAGAAAGAAAAAAATAACTGCTGTCGAAATATTTTGAGATGTTCTAGTCGTGAAATGGTCCAGAGAACAGAATAAAGACAGTCATTTACTTGGCTGGGAAGACAAAGAAAAATAAATAAAATGACTGTAGCAACAAACAAAAACATATGAGCAAGGCTTTCCCAGGATAATTCCCAGTTCATAATCCTCTCTGTGAAAGGAGAGGCTCATTTGCTGAAAAAGGAATGCCAGGCTGAGCAGCTTCACATGCAGCCTAATAATTTATGAATATTGTCTTTACACTTCAAGTAAATATTTACAGCAAGTCATCTTAAAATTCATACTGAGCCTTAAAAGTAATTAAGAAATAAAACCATTTATTTTGCTCTTTTCCTAATGTTTTTATTTATCATATTATAAACTTTTAAAGGTTTTTTTCTTGTCTAGATTTTAGTTTTGTTGTTGTTCTAGCATGTTTAAGTAATTTTGAAGTGTGAAATACTGTCAGGTTGATTGTTTTTCCAAAGATGTTTTACACTTGAGTATAAAATTATAATAATGGATCACATGGACCTAAGCGAACCACAGAACTCATTTCAGAATGCTTTTATCCAGGCTACAACAGAAGACAATTATTGGGATGTGAACATAATCTAGAATTTAGTGGAGTATTCAGTTGAACCACCTTTCTCATTAATTTTGAAATATTCAAATAGCTTTTTTTAATCATTTGCTTTTAGAGGTGAAGAGGCAAATACATTAGTGTTTTTTAAATCAATGATCATGAACATGTTTGCTCTGTATGTAAATGAATGAGTTACTTTGCTTTAAAGCCTTTAAAAAATACCTAATCCTGGGAAGCTGGAGCCTGTAATTTTCTGTCTACCAGCTTTAATAATGATTAATGAATTCTGGCTGTGGTGAAGCAGCTTGTCTTGTGTAAGCAAGATATCTTAATATAAACAGCTCACTTTTCTCATTAAAGTAATTACTGAATCAAAGCCAAGGCAATTGTTTCAAATACATTGCAGTTCTGTTCTGGAGTGCTGCTCAGAATCAATGCAGCAGAGCACTGAATATACTATTTACCAAAGAATTCTCAAAAAAAAAAAAAAAAAAAAAGCCTGCCCAGAGAAACCTTATATGCATAAGGACATTTGAACAGTTCTGTTTGCAAGTTCCCTTCTTTCTTAGCTGCTCACCTTTGGTTTCTTGAGGCAGAGATCATGGAGGGCCGTGAGAAAGCTTCCTGCTGCCTACTCCAGATAGTAATTCTGTGTCTTTGGATGAGATGCAGAGCTAACTGCAATAGCTCAGGTAAAATTACCTCTTGTTTTGAATGCAGACAATTTGGCAGGAGAGCATCACTGAGAGGGATGGAAAGCAATTGGCTGTTGTTCCTCTTCAAAACCAGTCATGTAATAGGCACAGGATCCTAGCAAAGGGATATCTTTAGAAATAAGGGGAGAGAAGGTTGAGGATACAGATGGACTATTCTTTTTCACTGCTCTATTTAATCTGTACAGCAATAGAAAACTGTCGCTCTCCATACAAGAAACAAAACAACTTGCTCCCTGACAACAGAAATCAGCCTCTCCCAAAGCACACAGCTGGTTCAAAAACTGACACCCAGAAACAGCACATGCAATTAACTCATACATTTTCAGATTGATAAGCAATATTGAAAGAGACAATGAATCTTAAAACAAGCCTTATATAGAAAAAGCAAGAATGTTCACAAACAAGGGGGATTTAGTCTTTGAAATACCCAAACGTTTTCTGTCATTCATTACGCCTTCTTTATTTGATAGTAGCAGTCTAGAAACACTTCAGTTGCACATAGGTAAGCTTATGTATATTGTCCTTTTTATGACATAATTGAAATAAGAAATGATCTTGAAGACCTTTGCTATCATCTGAATAATATATATGCTTATGCTGACAGCCCAGTGAAGGCAATAGTAACTATCCTGGGTTTCAGTACGCCAGTAATAACATCAGGGATTGTCTGGAACACAGGAGGGTAAAGACATTAAAATACGAGATAAGTGTAGCAAAACACGACATCTGGTACCTGACAAGGGAAAAATTAATTGCAAAATTAAATGCAAATTAGGAAGACCGAGGAACAATGAAATTGCTTATGATATAAGTAATGATTTCTCCATTTGCTAGTCTCTACAGTTCAAGATTTGCTGGGATTTTTTTCTGTTCAAACTCACTTTTTCTTGTTACAAAAGTAAAACTACAGGAAGGGAGCCATGGAAATGTGTTACTGATCAGTTTGCTTTGAATGCCAGACCACAGAGAATAGCAAATGTATATCAGGGTCTTAGAGGCTTCTGTTGCCTCTGCTTCCTCATGCAGAGTGGATGGCAGGTCTGAGTTCACCTGCGTAGTTGCAGTAAGCTGGCTTCATCACCTCTTAATTTAATTAAATCTGAGATCTCTTCACAACATTTGGAGAAATCTGAAGAAACATTACTTCTTCCCAACTCGGATTTAGTCAGATTTCTCGGAGAACAGAGTGACCGTGTGAATGTTACCCAAAGTGACGAATGAGAACAGTGTGCTTGAAATGTCATTGCATGTTTAAGGAGAACTGAAGTGTGAATGTCAGCACGGCAGTGGGTGCTTTAGTGCACCTGCACAGCCCTGCCAGGGTAGAGATGGGTGTCATGTTGTTTAGTGAGCCTTCAGAGACTGCAGCATTGTGTTGGCCGTGCTGGGCAACTTGGGAGCAGCCATATCTGCTGTCCTGGTTCAAACAGGTCATTATTATCCATGAACAAATATGTAGCTGACAATTTGTGATTGCTAAGCTTCCTTTTAGTTATGCTTTTGGCCTGCATCCTAAAGACACTACATTACCAGTGCAGAAATGGAATCTTGGGGATTGTTTTAAGTGCTGAAGACTCCCTCCCTTAACTTACTTCCTCCTTTATCAGAGCCACAGCTGATTAGATAGGAAAGCATGCTGGCTGGCGCCTTCCCATCCCGTTTGTTTTTGTACCTCACTGCTCTGTGGTGCTGGGTCATGTTCCTATTCATTTTTCATGACCTTACCTCATTACACCCTTTCCAATTGCAGCTTGTTTCTCTGACCTTGAAGTCCTACAGGCTGATCCAAAAGATCTGGGACTGTGTTTTTAAGCTACCTTCTGGAAAGCATGGAACCATGAGGATATTTTTCAGCAAAGAAGTTTGTGTGTATGTGTACACTTGTGGGGTTTTTTATTATTTTATTATGTAATGTTTGGCTCAGTGGTGTAGACTGGTTTTGCAGCCCACCAGCACCTTCATGAATTCTGGCGTTGAATGGTTCTCGTTTACAAACATCTTATATTTGGTATACATTTATTAAAGAAGTGGATAATCAACTATTATTCTGGGGGTATCTGTCCTTATTTCACAGGTTTTCAGTCCCACTGCTTTGCTGCTTATTTCTATATCGACTTTGTGTGTTTCTGCCCATCTAAAAATCATGCAATTGTAGTGGATTAAAACACACACCTGTTCATTGCAGCCACAATAGATCATGTGTTGAACTTATGCTATGGAAAATTAACTGAATTGAAAACATACATAATTTATTGAAACATTCCATGGACTGAAAACATCCAGGGAATGTTGCTTCACATGGGAGCCCTCTCAGAGCCCATGGGTGGAGTGGATACACAATCATCCATGCACAGTCCTGGCAACATGCACTTGGTGCCCCCTGCAAGGGTTTGAGGGTGAGCACAGACAGTGCAAGACTCAGGAAAGCATTGCTGTAGGTCACCATATTTAATGTTGGCACCTGGTGTGGGATGCCTTTAAGTATGTGCTGATTGCATACTCTGGGTCCTGACATCTCTCTCTAAAGCTGGGAAAGGAAAAACAAAATCTGGGTTCATTCACATGCCTACACTTGGACATAAGTTGGTTTAACATGGGAATTTAAAACTGTCAGCTCTGGCATTGATGTATTTTATTATAAAGTCCTGTACTAGATGCAGAGGCAGATGCAACCTTGATGTAAATGGGAGAATTTCTGGAGCTAAATGTCCTCTCTTTTTTTTTGTACCCGTGCCTCAGAGACAAGTTGAACTCGTTTGTACCTCGCCAATGGCGTCTCCTTTCCCTGTTCTCTTGGTTGCCTTGTTAATCTTCAGAAGAAAAGTGGCCAAGATGTTTCATCCTCTTTTCCCGCAGTTTCAGTTCTTTTGAGCCATTGGCTGCTGCTGCTGCAAATCAGAGTAGTCTTGGGATGGAAGTAGGACAGTGGTCATGTGAAATAGGGATGCAGACATTTGTTTTATTCTGTGTGTGGCTTCACTTTCTAGTCATAATAATAAGACTTTGAATTATAATAACATGAGTTTTAGAGTACCTAATAGTAAAAATGCCTTGAATAAAACCTTGCTGCTCAGGGTGCATTTAAAAATTCCCCAAATTGAATTCCAATACATTTGAAATTAAGAACTTTCATTTAGAAGTATGTAGAGTTCTAGCATCATTTAAAACTTGGCTTCTGTTAATTGTAGCTTTACTTTCATGTGGTGGTTGTAAAGGTGAAATTTGTTATCTAGAAGGACATAGTGGTTCTTTTTCTTTAAAAAAGAAAAAAAGTAGATGGTTGCAGACTTTTGACACTAAAAGAAGTTCTGACAGAGGCATTTTCTGTGGTTCGGTTACTGAAATGAAACATGGGATTTAATTTTAACAGGATAAGTAACTGTAGTCCAACCTTACATTTATGCCTATTAGCCTTTATAGTGCAAAATTGTTAAATATTGATATATCCTATATATCAACTTTGTTTCTTAACATAATATTGGTTCTTATTACAGTACGTGTTTAGTACCTGCTGGCTCCAAAAGATGCAATTCCACTGACTCAGAGGTTTTGTTACTGAAGCTGCAAAATATTGCTTGACCTGTAGCTAAGGCATAAATATAAAATTACAGGCAGAATATTGAAGAGAATTTAGGTTTAATAAAAATACACTGCTGCTAAAGCTAAAAGGAGGTTTGTCTTCTATTTCAGCTGAAATGTAAAAAGTGTCTTGACAACAGCTTTTGAGAATCTCTCTGAAATATGAAAAGAAAAATATTTAAAAGAAATGGAATTGTGTGTTGTCAACCCTTCATTTTTTCCATTGCAACTTGAAAAATCTATTAAATTTGATGAAAAATAGTAAAAGCTTGGTTCATTAAATGTCTCCAGTTCAAGATCTTTCACTGACTGCCTGGGCACTGTTGCAAGCTCCTACTAATAAAGCATGTAAAGAACAGGTGATTTGGGCTTAAAAAGTATTTTTTACAATTAATTAAGGCAATCTAATAGAAAAGTTTTTCTAGCAGGAGATGTCACTTTTTGAAATGTTGGATAATTGATGGAAACATGTAATGTTTGGTAAATCTTCCATTTTTGCAAACCTGGAAAGGAATTACATCAAACATCTTTCTTTAACTTCTCTTATAAAATTTATGCTGAAGCAAGAGATGGGGGTCTGTTTTAAGGCTATGAAAGTTTCATTTGTTGCAATGACATTGTAGAAACAGAGGCTAAAAATGAGTAATTACCTACTGCTTCAGATGATGCACAATGGCAGTCACTGCACCAAGGGATAATCCAAACAAAGGCTTCCTCATCATTCCCGGAAACTGCTCCCATTGTTCTTGCTCTGGCTGCTGCTGCTGAGGTAAGGTAATCACTGGCATTAGTGCTGGTCCTGCTAAACATTTTCAAGAGTCCCACATTTGTGAAAGAGACTGAAAGGTCATTAGAAAATCAAAAGAAGTTTTGAGTATTTTCTCACCCAGTCCCCAGCATGGCTGAGCACATCTCTTGGGCAATCAGAATTAAGACTAGGTTTGATCTCTGCAGAAGGCATAAATACCGAGCTTAAGTAAAGTGGGCTGGACATTTACAACAGTGAGACCTGAGACTAATTTCCTTTAAGTGAGTGGGCTGTAGAAATATGACTTACTCCAACATAAACTGATTTTGTTTTTATGAAAGCAATCTCTTTTAATATCTAACAAAAAGAAGCAAATTTATTTCCTATAAAACATTAATGTTTTGTTCAAGTTTCTATCTTTTCTGATGCCCAGTTCAGCCAGCTGCAAGAGAAATGAAGAAGCTGCTCAAAACCAAGCAGTCAGGGACACTTCCTCCTGTCTTCAATGTGGTACACAAGGGATGGATGGGATGGTTGGGGTGCCTGCGTTAATGCTCATGCTTTCATTCTTTGTTGTAATAAATTTATTTGCACTTATCTAAAATAGAATAATTTCTGGATGAGGGATTGCTTCTTTTAGTGTGTATGGTAGAGTATGAGAATTTCCTATAGGAGACCAACAGCTCAAGAGAATTATTTTATTGAAATATTTGTTCTGACTCATGTGCCAAGAGGCACTGTCCTGAAGTTCCAAATATCCTGGCTGTGCCATTTGATCTTTGAATTTTAATGTGCAAGGTGAACAGAAATACTTTGCTTTCCATTTTTAAAATAGTTTTGTGAATTTAGTCCCTCAAAATGAGTCACATTTCAACTCCTTCCCCACACTCCTTCTCTCCTTTCTTCCCTTTCTTTCTTCTCTCTCATTTTCTTTGCATCTTTCTCCATATTCAGCAAATAAGAATCAAACACATAGATATTTTCAGTTATTTTTTTGGCTTTTTAGCAGTTTTACTTAGCTGTAAAACTATTGTGAGAAGCTGGATATAAGTAACATTTATGAGTATATTATATATACCCGTAGTAAATAGTTAATTTAATAAAGACAGGCACTGTAGGCAGAGTTGCCCATCTCTTTTATTGCTTCATTTTTATTTTTCTTTATGTTATTTTATAGTATGTTTCCACCAATAAAATTGTCACTGCTATGCAATGCAAATTGTCTATTGCTCAGATTTTGGGCACTACAAGATTTAATTGATTAATTTAATTGAAATGCATGAAACTAACAACATAAAATGCTGTTTGCTTTTCGGCATTAGTTGCTTAATTAGTGATTTGGCAGATGGGACAAGTAGGAAGGGTATTTCCTGATGGTGGATAATTCATTAAGTTGAGTGCCAACAGAAAATCTAAAATCCCTTAACTGCCATTAATTAATTACCAGGAAATACCTGGCTCGGGTGGAGGAGGTCATTATGCTTGTGTTCCACGTAAAACTGTGAAAGGTGAAAAGAAATCAAAATAACACAGGCAGTGTATTGTGCAAAGCCAGTCGAGTCACCGGGGCTGGGCAGTGACACAAACGGGCCACCACATCTGTCCCAGCGACAAGCACAGCTCAGAGACACAGAACCAGAACTTCACGATGCCTTTGGGTTTAGCAGTGCACCAGTGTAACCAGGATTTGTGTTTACAGCAGGGTAGTGCTTTTATATTCATATTTGAGAACAGTTTGGCTTGGTAATACCTCAAAGCAAAGCCCTCTTGAATGGTCTAAGAGTGTTTAGGCAGCGGCTTCTCCCCTAACACACATTCACACAGGATAAAATTAAATGTGTTGCAAGATATCAGGTTGCTAAAGTGTGTCTCTGAGTTTTCTTCTTTTATGTTACAGTCTACAGTTGCTCATTTATTACTGTAAATTGCTTTACTAATAGAGACAAAAGGGTAGTCCTTGATAACAAATTGTGTGTTTCACTCTGATTATTCCATTATTTTCCAATATATCAAAGGAAAAGGGTGGAAAAAATCATTTCCCCCTCAACCCCCAACACTCCCTTTCCTGTGATGTCTGTGTAATTATTAACCAAGAGGAGTCTTGTTTTTCATTGAAATAGAATCTTCAGTCTAAGGTGTGGTGGACGTATGATTTAGAGACTTCATGATTCTGGAATAGGTGGGCTGTACTACATTTATTTCTGCTCACTCAAGTCCAAATGAAAGGGGGACCAAGCCCAGAGAGGCAGCTTTAGTTTCCTTCTAATGAGCATAGCCATCCTTCTGGTAACAATAAATACGTGTAAATAAAATTGGGAGCTCTTGCTATTTCATATTATCTCAAAGTCTGTAAAGATTGTTCTTTTCTTTTGTGGATAATTTGTTGGCTACCTGAGCATTTTGAAGTCTCTTACAATTTACTATTTTTTGGATTTCTTTTTTTTTTTAATTGGATAATGTTATTAATTTTCAGAGGAGATTTCCTCTCCCTTCTCCCCTCCTTCAACAGCAATTTAGAGTTATATATGGAAGGTACTTAGATGCACGTAATCATAGTTCAGCATCTCTGGTGCTTTGGGAGCCCAAAGCTATTTCAAGTTAGAGTAATAAAGGTTATTAAAAAGAAGAAACATAATAATCCCTAACATATTTCATATCAGGAGAGAGTATATATGCAGTTATGCTGATAAATTTCTTTCCATTTTTAAAATTCCCATTAGTGTGTACAAACTCATCTTTAATACAACAAATCCTGGAGTGTAATTTAGACAACAGGAACATTCTAAACACTCAGGATTTCACCTAAATTTTTATTTAATAAAATTGGAGTTTGCTGAGGATTTTGTGAGTTCCACAAAGGCTCTTCATACTGTTCAAAAGTAGATTTGACAAAACATTTGAATTTGCTTTAGCCAAGGAACATTTCCACCACTTTTCTTCACCAGGCTGTGCAATATTTTTTTTCCATATCCTGACAGCATCAACACCTGGCGGGTAAGCCCTGCAATTTTTCCATCATTGATTTTCAAGAGAATGTGAGTGCACAGACAGGAAAGTCACTTTAGGTGGTGGTGCTGAAGGTGGAGACTCAAATGGGACCGAGAAAGAAAGGGGGAACTGTAGGAAGTGTACAGCAAAGTAGTTAATTTCCTTATATTTGTTAAATGAGTGAGTTCCCACACATTAATTTTGGCCAGACTTGTGTTTCATTTTTAAGTACACTTGAGGATCAGTTGATACCAGGCTTAGATTACTTATTGAGCCACTTTGCCTTTTCTTTAATAAAATAAATCAGATTGCTATGTCTCAGCAAAATTTTAACGCCTTTAAGAAGAATGGGAATTCTTATGTATCTTAAAAACGCCTGCCATGGTTATTCAATGGCTAGTTGTTTAAATTTAAACAGTGTTCCCATGGACAGGAAAAAAACTACTGATAAGAAACAATGCAGTCTAATGGTAAAGATCTTATGATTGTGAGCTTTTCAGTGATCATTCTAATAATTCATGTACTTTCATAACAGAACAAGATATCTTTTACTTATAAATGAAGGGTGGATACTGCTGCATAAACCACATACAATGCCTTTCAAGCTTTTTGTTGAGATGCTGTCTAAATACGCAGCTCAAATCCCTCTATCACTGAGATGAGTGGTAGAACTTCAAAGGGAAAGAGAACATACCCCCTTTATCTCATCTAGCAGAGAAACAATGGGACAATGGACACAAGAACGTTTTTATTTTTTCAGATGTAAACCTAAGGACAAGAGAAGAATGCATTTTATTGCTCTGTTTTCCCTGTGGGACACACCTAGGAAATATTATAGTTAATTTATTTTTTTAAAGTGAAGATGAAATTGCAGATTTTATTTGCAACTAGATCCCATCCCAACTAGATACAGCTATATTTCTTTCCAGATAGACAATTAAATTATATTTCTGCTGAAAAACCTAATCTTATATGGCTTAAAACTCAGAGCTGCTGGTAGCCGTGTCCTAATCTTAGAAACACCAGTGTGGTTGACAAAATACAATTATTAGGAAACCTGCCTTTAGAAGTTCATATGAATAGAAAATAAAAAATTCTCTGACAGTAATTGCAATACATTCTTAATGAGGAAAACTGACCAAAAATTTGAATTTTTTTTTGTTTCCTAGAAAATGTAGAGAGGGTTTGAATGCCATTGGAAATCAAATATAATCAATTGTACAACTTAACTCAAGGCGATGCATGGTGTTATGCAATACAGAAAAATAAGTCCTCCAAGTTTCTTGTAGGTAATACAATTTTTTTTTTTTTTTTTAATAATTCCTTGTTCAAGGTTGCTTGGGCTCTAGTCACAATATTATGCTATGCCCTAATTACTTGGTTCCAGCAAAAATGGCCTGAAGGTTTGCCAGCAGAAGTTCTGATTAGATATTCGACAAACATTTTCCCTGGAAGAGTGGCCAGGAGCTGGAATAAGTTGCTCATGGTGGTGATGGAGTGGCTGTTTCTGGAAGTGCTCAGGAGCCATCTGCGTGGAGCACTTGGGGATATGACTCAGGGGTGACTCTCGTGGCTTGGGTTGATGGCTGGGGCTGGGTGATATTGAAAGCCTCTTCCAAACTTTGCTGGTTCTTTGGGATTCTGGGATCTGTGCTGTGTAAAGGAAAGATGCAGTCCTTAATGTATAGTGATCAGATACCCTTGATGTCTTCAAGCTTGCAAATGATGATTTGACTGTGACTTAAAAAAGAACATTTTGAGTGTTTGAGACTCTGAGGAGGGAAAAAGCACGTAAATTTCATGCTTTGTAATTTACCCAGTACAGCTACTGTTAGAGCAGGAAGGGTTCTTGCTGACACAATAAACTGCAAAAGGCCCTCAGATTGCTAATGGGAACCTCGGACTTGGAGTTCTTACAGATTCCTTTGGTTGTCTTAGCATTTTATTTCATTATTGCACACTGAAGCTTACTAGGAAATTAGATAATGTGTGGATTTTATTTATTATATCCATTGTAATACAATTAAGTCTTTATGATTCAGTTTGCAAATACAACATGGGAGGTTTTATAGGAAATTTCAGTTCAGCTTCCCATGTAAGTGTGTGGGAGGAATATGAGAATATAATTTCATTTTTTATATGCACTCTTTTTCAGTACCTTTCCCATCATATTGATTTTGTACATTATACTGTACATTTAACTCGGTGAAAATTGCCCTGGCACTTAAATGAGTCTCCGAATGCAAAGTTTTTTAAGCATTTTTTTCTTTGAGCATGCCTTTTCTGAGAATCTTTACTAAGATTTTTCAGCTTTAACTTTCTCTTCACCAGTATCACATGCTTTGGTACAAGTATTTATTCTCTAGCATAAACGATGATAAATGCAGTAAAATAATTGTGGGGTTTATGTATGTATTTATTTTTTTATTTTTATTTTTATTTTTCTTCCCATCTCAGGCCTTCAAATTTACCCATTACCTCTTCTCCACTGCAGGCCTGTGCCAAATAATGCTGTCACACAGATCAGTGTGTGCTGTGTGCATCCGAGGTAATGTAAGTGGAGCAAACATGAAGTTTGCCCTAGCATCTAGCATGGCTCGCTCTAGTGCCAGATTTTAGCTGATAGTTGTCCTTCAGATTTTATTCTTTTTATTGGAATCTACACTGTTAGCAAGTGACAGGCCATCAGAACACACAGGGGATATCTGGGTGTATTTCTCTGAAAAACATTTTTGTCCTCAGCACCTTTACTAGGCTGCACAAAGCTGGAGTTTCAGATCTTTGGGTGCTTGCAGAGTTGGAAGTCACGGGTTGTGTTGTTTCCATCAGTAAACCAGACAACCTGAACATACATATCATTTGCACGTGTTGCCAAGACAATGTCAAGGCATAGTTCCATGTATTAAAAGAAAATAATATAATGCTTTATTAAATTCAATTCTGCCAACCATTTTTAATGTATGGTACTCTTTTTACACATTTTAAATGTATAAAATACTAATTATTAAAGAAAAAAAAAAAAGTTTCTGTGACTTGAAATAATTTGCTGTTTTCATTGCTCTGCCTTTTTTACTGACTTCCAGTTCCACAGCTCTTTTTCATCTGCTATTCATAACTCTTGTCTGAAGGAACTCTGCTTGCTTTAAAGACAAATGCAATTGTCTGGTATTACTTCTGACTTTTAAACAAAGCCAAGCAGTAGCCTTTCTCCTTTCAAAACACCATTGTATTTATTAAATGACAAATTATATGTATTAACAAAACTTGAGGCCTTATCTGGAGCTTTATTCCACAGGATTATGGGGATGCATGTGCATGTCAGAGTTAATCTCACTGGAAATAAAACAAGTAGAAATAAGTCTTCACATATCTAAAGCAGCTTTTTAGCTCAAAGTAAAAAAAATACAATGATATTTCTAAGATAAAAAGATTGAGATTTGTAAAGGCTTAAAGTGATCATGGCACTAGCTCTGCCTGAGAATTAAGTTCTCAAAGTACTCTACCCATAAGGATAATTTACCACAAAATACAAACATCTTGAAGAAGTGACAGAATGAAAGCCAAATGTCAGAAGTTAGAGAACAAACATTTAATTTCTGATTCCTAATTTTCTTTAGGTGAAGCCTGCATTGGAAGGGAAGAGGAAGCTGCTCTGAACTGTGGATGTTCTGGAGCTGAATACAGAAATCTGTCACTTGTGTCAATCTACAAACCCCGCTGGTTTCAGCAACAAAAGTGAGTATTTCCTACATCAGCTTGGAATTTGAATGACGACTCCATACAGTTCTTCCACAAGGTTCACAGAACTATTTTTAAATAGCATAGAAACTCTCGTGTTCTTGATGTTTAGTTCTCACTTTATAAAACATCAGTATCAGCTCTTCATCCCAAACCAGATCCTAAACTTTTCCTCCCTGATGGTATTTTTGATTCTAAATACCTAATCACTTATTCAGAATGCAGAGACTTCCATGAAGGTGTTACAGTTGTCATGTAATTGAAAGGTACCACCTCTCAGATATTTTGACAAATGCACACGATGTATGTGACTAACTCTTGGATGAGAAGCAGTGGAAATCTTTGCTTTTGGGACAGGTTCCTTCTTGATATGAAAAGGATCTGCAGCATTCACTGATGATCTCACAGTTGACATATGTCCCATCCTATTGCCCATGTTTTCTTGTTTTACTTCATCAGTTATGTCACTCTGACGCTTTTCCTATTGCATTCTCATCACTTTTCTTATCTCTTTCCACATTTGTTTCCTTGTGGCATTGCCTCATTCAGTACATTACATTCTCCTAGTTCCTTGAGAGCTTCTAGATTAATTCCTTTTTTTTCTTCTGTGTGAAGGTTTTGTTTAGCCTTTGATTTATTTTACTCTTGTGCCAGTTCCTTTCCTGCAAGTTCAGTTGTTGTACAGTCCTCTTGCAGTGGTACTAACATTTCCTTGCCCTTATTATTGGCTTGCACACAATCAGGATTTTTCAGTCACTTTCTGGGATTTTGTGTTCTTCTGTTTCTAGCTTTTATTACATCTGGAATTCATGTTAACCTCAACAGCATTTGATTCAGGACAAGCATGGGGTTTAAGTATATGAAGTTTTAAATATACCAAGGGAATTAATCTAATCAAAACTTATTTTTCAAGTTATTTCTCCATCAAAGTCCTTCTGCATGCTGCTCCAGGCTCTCTATCTTTCTCCACCAACACACACCCATATATGATTCTCCCTTCTTAAACTGCATTTTAAAATTTCTGTACTTCATACAGAAAAAGAGGATAGTTTCCCATACTGCTTGTACTTTTAGCATAAATTATTGTCACAGGATAGTTTTTGAGATTGTCTAAAGTAGGTATAGATCTTGTGCCAAAACTAAGAGAATAAATATTTACTCCATGAAATTCTGTTGATCTCTAGAGAATTACTTTGAACTCTTATTTCAGAAGATCTTTCTGTCCACTGTTCTAAGTTATATTTTAGCATTGTAATTTTTCTCAGCTTGGTAGAAGTTCATTTGACTATTTGCATCATTTCAATGTTAAAGGCATTTGTCACATTAAAGATTAAGAAAAAAGCATGTCCAACTAAATATCTGAAAATAGGGAAACATTTGTCTTTACTTTTTCTATTGTGAAAATCTTGCTATTTGAGCAAAATTTCCTGAAATTAATGAATTCATTCAAAGTAAATACAACTTTCAGAGAACACAGGTTTAATCTGACTTGTGACCAAAATAAAGGGAAATCTTTTTCATTCAGAACTCTTATTACAGCAATTTACGGTCAGGGAAGTAAATGTTTTACATTTTCTACAGTCTTAAAAATAACATAGCATGATCAATATTAAGATAGTGTACTTTTCCATTGAAATATAATTTATAGAGAAAATGACACCTTCCCCTTCATTAGGAAGGCTGAGAAAATTAATTAGAATTTATAATATAGGTTTAAATTCAAATAATATTATCAGCTTTCTTATGATGGATACAAACTTATATATTAAACCGGAATTGCAGAGAGAAGTTAATTTTCAGAACTGCGTGATGCTGCACATTAAACTTATATGCACATATTGACTGAAACTTCCTAAGTAGAGCAGACCAGGTTTTACATATATCTTTTGTTTCTTTATTTTTTTTTTTAAAGTATTTTGGCATTTTCTTCCTCTTCATTTATTTTTAGCTAATTGTAAGCCAAGCAAAAAGGCAATGCAGAAGATGGGGAGAGAGGTAAATCTTTCTAGTTGTAGATGCAGAATTCAATCTGTGGCAGGAACAGTTCCACCTTTTCATGATTCGTTTTCTCACTCTGGAGATGCACTAGACCAGACCAGTCATGGCTAAAAATGACATTAAATTTGGAATCTCTACCAGAGTTGACCAAGTTATCCTGAGGTACAACAGTTTATTAGAAAATATGCTGCTCTCAAATTCTTCATTGCATTGGGTAGAACAAATTCTTCCTCCCCAGAGTTAGATTTTTCTTCTGTAGTGTTTATTGCACTCTGGGTTTCTGGGTTTATGGTTTGTATTCTAAGTTTTGGAAGAGGAACTAATGATTTTTTGCTACAGAAAACAAATTTCAATGATTTTTATGTAACCATTGTTTTTGGATTTGTGGCTGACTTTAGCTTTTGTCATTTTCCCCTTTCTCCTTGAATTTTCACTGTGTGGGACGCACACTTTACAGTAAGCTATAACTGCAAATCCCAGGGAAAGACAGGGCTAAAAAGGGATAAACACAGTATCCTGTTAGGAAACAGTGCTTCATATACAAAAACCTCCTTCTCCTAGACTGCTCTTGGACAAAGAAAATTTGTTGTGCTTATATTTAAAACCAGTTTCTAGCTGTGTCTTGTCATTTTATGTGCTGATCTCATGTCAATTTCTATTTGATGTTTTATGTGTGGCAGTGAAGTCACGCTGGCGCTATTTAAATTGGCAGAAGAGGGCAAAAGTCAAATCTTCCCTGACCCAAGCTGTAGTCCCTAAAGACAGGAACTTTGTGCCCAGTGAGGCAGGAACCTTGTTCAGTCACAGAGGGGCAGGTAAGAAATCTGCTGGCTCAGTAGGGCAGCAGAGCAAGCAGTAAAATATGTGCTGATGTCAGTCCAGCTGCAGCCTGAGAATCCCAGTTGTGAAGGTGGACTGGCCCTATTTTCTCCATCTAAAGTAAAACTCTTGCCTGTGCACCTGTGTGCTTGTGCAGTCTGAGAAACAGCGAGTCTTTTCTCAGCACAGAGGGACCAACATGAACCCTTTTTCCTGCCTGAAAGCCACAATCCGTGTGAGTGGCTTTGTGCTGAAGCCTTGCGGGGCTAATCCTTAAAGGGAATATCTGGGCCAGAATACAGATGAGGCGCCACTGCTTTGGCTTCAGTTGTGAACAGTGTGTCAGCTGTAAAAAGAGCTGATGTATACACCTCCACTAATCCCCTGAACAAGGGTCTAATGAAAGATGTTAATTGGAGCTTCCACTAATTTTCATGAGTTTTCCCACTGGGGGTGTTAGCCGATGAAGTCACCGCTATGCTTTGTGCACTCAGTAATTTCTTAAGGCTACTGACAGAATCCAGAACAGAAATATATTAACAGCAAGCAACAAGAATCAGGATTCCCGTGTATGCTGAGGGGTTCTCAGTTCTTTACAGGTTCTCAGTGTAGGCAGGAAGGTCTTACTAAGGTTCACATGGAGCAAAAGTAATCATGCTCTGAAGAAAACCAGATGACGAAGACAATTCTGAGAATGTGTTCTTGAGCAAATACAACTTTGTGTTTGTTTGTAATATGTGTAACCATGAAGGGATTAAAAAAGGGCTTGAATGAGAGCTATTGTTAGCAAAAGCAAAACTCACTGCGGAATAGGAAAAAACAGCTAAAGAACCAAAACAAACTAAGAAACAAAGGGTAAGCAGGTGCAGAAAAAGAGGAAAAAAGATGTTTATTTAAACATTTTAAATTTTGAAAGTAAATCTGTTTCCTCATTGTTCTGGAGAACCAGAGCATAATTGCACTGATTTAGTGTCCTTCTCTTTGATGCTTTTGACTGCCGAATTGCAGCAGAAAGTGAGTAATTTTGCTGATGAGAGGGTAATTTTCCCCTAAGTTTGAATTCTCTCCTTTTTCTTTACCTATTTTTTAATGGGTGGTTACTTCTTTCTTATTTAGGCAGCTTTAGGGACTTTATTGTCAGTTTTAGCCTTAAAAATGAATACTGCAATGAATTCCATTGTCATTAGTAAAACAAGGAATCATTTAGAAAACCCAAACAAAATCCAAGGCGCAAGGTAGTTAGACATATATAGTAAGAATGGGCTTCTGTCATGGTGAACTTATACTTGGAAGGGACCAAATAATAAGAGAAATGTTATTATCTCATTTAAGAATGTGGGATGAAGAACAGAGCAGTGATGTGACTTGACTAATGGTGTAGGTCTGAGCTGGGAACAGAATCCAGACTGCCTGACTCCCCAGGCAGAGCATTAAACAGATTGCCTTTCTCTCCTCCTTGAGAAATAAGTGAGGGCTACCTGTTTAACAGCCTGGATTTGATGAAATATATGCTGTATATTTGATTTAGTGAATTGTCTTTTATCACAATGATGGCATTTTTTAAAAGGATCTTTAGCAAAACTCACTAATTATAAATTATTTATAGGTTCAGTGTGTCACTACCATAGTGATACTTCTTTCTAATCAAAGTGACTGCATCATGTCAGAAGACACTGGTGTTTATCTTTCAGGGAGTAAGCACCAGAAAATGCTGCACAGGATTTCTGAGCAGCCCTTGTTAACATTTAACCCTGAAACACATGGTCTAAGTCTCAACGAACAAAAATAAATCTGTTTCCTCAAAAAATGGTTTTAAATCTATATGCAAAAATCTGTTTTTTTGGACGTAGTATTATCTAGTGTGTACTGCAAAAATCTCATTTAAGACCAAGCACAGTGATCTGGCAGTGCATGTCCTAAAGAAATGTTCTTACAGTTTACCTCTCTAAAATACATTCTTCAGTTGTAAATTAGAATCCCAGCCCTGCTGGAGGCTGAATTGGGTAGACTTTACCCTGAGAGATACACAACTTGGTAAAAGAAAATTACCTAAAATAAACCAATCAATGTTTAGAGCAAAGTAGAACTCCCAAAAGAAAATAAATACGTTGCTTAACTCTATAGAAGGTGTATGGAAGGGTGGACAGTACAATCTGTAGAAACAGGGGTTAAAGTGGAACTTTCTTTACTTAGTACAGTGACTGTGACAAAAGCTGGAGCTTGCACATTATGTATTCCCAGACATGTCCCTAAGCTATCTTTAATGAATGCTCTTCTCATTAATTTAAATGCTGCTAACATGCAGCTAGCAATAAGATAATTGAAGAAGTTCTTAATTTAGAAGCAGGCTCTCTAGTTATTCCACAAGAAGTAGCAGAGCTATAAATCCTTAAATTCAGGACAGAGATATGAGTTTTCAGAGATGCATTTAACAGCACTGGGGAAGGGGGGTAGGGGAAGAAAAAAGAAATGGTCACTGCTCTTTAAAGGAGGAAAGTGACCGTGGGTTTGAAGGATTATAAATTTACTTTCCTAAGGCCGACTCTCTTCCAGCAGAGACTTCATCTTCATGGTAATTAAAGCTTGAGGGGCAAGAGCTCTCCTTTTGTTTTGTCCTTGCACAGCACTAAGGGTAACAAAGTTCTGGAGCAATAAATTGGGGGACCACAGTAATTCACTAGGAGGAACACTGGGGAGACTATAACATGCATGTAGGTAATACATCATTTCAAGGACATTAGAGCAAAAGGAGAAAAATACCTTCTTTCTTCTGCTGTTGAATTCAAGAGTATTCTGTATTTGTTGCTAGGACACCTTCCATTCCAAACTTAGCTTTGTGAAGAGGGTTACCTCTCTTCTCATCCATTTGGATAGTTTTCCCTGGATTCAATCTTGAGTTAGCTGTCAGTTACCTCTAATTTCCATTTTGGGAGATATGTGAGAGTGACAGAGCATATTAAAACAGTTCATGTTGAAATATTTTTCTGTAAAAACTTTTAGATGTAGGGAAGTTCAGAGGCTTCAATATGAAACCATAAAACCTGTCTGCTTCCTTACTGAAGTTTGCTGCAAAATGTTACGAACTGAAGATTAGAACTTCTACCTCTATGGAAGCTGAATTTAGCTGGCTTTGCTTTTGTGGCATTTTATATCAATCTTGTAGAGAAATTATCGAATTCCTCACTTTGAAATATTTTAGCAGAAGGAAGCCTTATGATAAGTGATGTGAACATGTAACATTTGATAATGAATTTCTATTTCTGTGCCTCAGAATCAACATTGTGTAGTGACCTATTTTAAAATGTTTAAAATTAGAACAACTCTGGATTTTCTTTTGTTTTAAAACAAGAAAAAGCCCCATCCTTCTGTAATTCGTTTTTGTAATAAACCAAGAAAAAGAGGTCAATATAAATCATGTGTGATGTAAAATAACTGAATTTCAGCAAATCTGGCTTCTAGCCTGGCTTTATATGACCATATTTGTCTGATATGAATAATTCAAAATTTAATATTGTACTGGAACTACATTCTTAATTGCATAGTTCTTTGTGTCTAAGAAAGAAGTCCCAAATAAAAAAAGATAACAATGAAAAAGTCAGGCTTAATATCGCTAGTTTAATATCCAAGTGTAAGAAGCCTATGGGTAGTAAACTCATATTTTAACATATTAGGATAAGTTAGGCAGCTCTTATCCTGGCCATGTGTACCTAAAGCTGTTTTGGAATGTTTTAGCTTTAGGAGTGTGGTTCCTCAGCTGCTCTCAGCCAAGCACTGCTGACTGAACATCGCGTGTGCATGTGCAGGTGGGTACAACCCTGCCCATTTAAATGTGGCCGTAAAGGTTTGATTACACTGCGAGGGTAAGGAATAGAAAAGGGTTTTTTCTGTGCCATTTAATGTTACTGCCAGGAGAAAATCTACTTCAAATGTACTTCTGGCCATCCCTCATGGCGCTGCCTGGCACTGAGAGAGGAGAAGTCATCCTGTAGCAGCAGGAGTTCCACTCAGTGCTTAGCTGGAGACTTGGCTGTGGAGCCAATGAACAAAGGAGGTGCGGAGCAAGGTTCTCAACCAGGTAACAGGAGGGAGAAGATAACCAGGTTGTTAAAGCTGAGTCCTTGCTCTGCTGGTTTGTCCCCATGAACTGAAGAGGGGAGATGTGGGGTACCTTTTTAAAAAACAGATGTGAAGACTATTTTGGAAACCGCTCTCTGTGGTTTTAGCCAGGGCACTGCCACTTAGGAGCCCTCCCTCCTGCATGGCCACTGTGTAGAAATTAGACCACAGTAGGAATCTATTTGCAGCAGTTGAATTTTGACGAAGTTGCTTGTGTTCAGTTTATCCCCCCTTCCATCAGCTCCTTCTCAAAGATATTTTCTCTGTTATATAAGAAAATATGTTTTCATTGTTTAGGATTAGTCACTAAAACTTACATGGATTTATGTGACTTGAAAATGATAAAAATAAAACTTCAGGGTTCAGGTCTGCTGTTCCAAGTTAGATTAATCTCTTTTTTTCATCTATCTATATCTATATCATCTATATCTATATCTATTTATCTCAACCTAATGTGGGCAGGAGTCACCTGTGAATTTTTTTCTTTCCTTCTCCTTTTATTTTTAATCAATCCTCTTGCCTTCAGCAGCATATAAATTCCTATAAATTTTATAATTTTAACTTTTTTTGGAGATTATTTGAAGAGTCTCCTGGATATACACAACTCATGCAGTGGGGCATTGAACTGCTTCTGTAAAAGTTAAAGAACTGAAAAAATCACAGCAGCCATAGAATTCCCAGTCTTTTTGATGAATCATTCAAACAAAATCATTGTGCTTATGATTCAAAACCACAGTGATGTATTCTCAGATTTTTGGAGATAATATTGTTAGCAATTTTCTCATTCTGGTGTGACAAAATGTCTGACAATGTAACTTAAACAGCAGTAGAAGAAATAAGCCACTGTACGTTTTTTTGAGCGAATTTGAGAGCATAACTCCTGACTATCTGTCAAAAATCTCTTGTTTTCCACTGGGGTTTTTTATAAAAAATCTTCTTTTCTTCAAGCATTTGACGCCACTTCCACCAGTTACTCCAACACCCAGGTTAACTCATCTGAGACCTATTCTCCCCACATCTATAGCAACTATTTAAAGAGTAAATTAACACATATATTAATGGATTCCCTGCCTTGGTAACTGTACATGAGATCCTGCAATTCTTTTTTGTACCTCATGTCTTTTCTTTTTATTAATTGGATCAACTAAGATTATAAATTCTTCTTTGATTGTTATCAGGAAAAATGATCTGTGCAATTTGTTGCTTAATAAATACTCAGGAGAATCAGAGAAAGTTTGTTTTTTATTTTTCCTTGAGAATTCTATGTTGGACAGTTTTGAATTTCCAAAAATGTAAGTGTCATCTGGTTCCTGGAAAAAATCTTGAAGCCTTGCAAATTTCTCCTTCAGTGAACAGGCAGAGTTTGCACAAAATAAAAATGCTTTCTACAGAGAAATGAGTCCCAAAGTTAAATTGCAATATTTGAGAAGCGCCTTTTTTTTTTTTTTTTTTAAATATAACAATTCTGCTGTGAAAGCAAGTGGTGGAATTGGAGTTTAGAAATCATGTTTTTTTCACAACATTCCTGGCTTCCCTTTTTCTTTACAGTTGGCTTCCAGTTGGTTTAGTATTTCACATCAAGCATACTTCTAAATGAATTCTGAAGAAAGACTTGGGAATTGTCAGATGATGGAAGATCAGACGTCAATAAAATTACATTTTCCTCTTTAAGTAGGATAGCAAATGAAAATTCACCTTGACTTGTGTTCAGTTAGACCTATGGCTAGAGAAAAATTTGCCTAAAGAACTTGGTCTTTAAAAATCCATGATGCAGTTGTAAAAAGTCCATCTAGCAAACCCTGCTGCCTTTTGTCAAAAAATGGGCTGAGAGCTTTATGTGGCACTTTTATATGGTCCTATTTTTCCGTGGGACAACTCGGTGAGTTTCCCACAGTTAATACAAGCCCCTGAAAGTTCAGTAGGTTCATCCACAAGGTTAGAGCAAGGGACATTGTTTTCAAATGATGCTCAGAGTTCAGTGTGCATTCTTGGTCATTCTTTGACAGAAACAGTTCATGCTTATTTTGGGTCTCATGACATGTTGAGCACTACATATATTTAGAATCAAATCCTTTGGAATTCCCATGTAAATATAACAGCGCTAATGCAAAGGCACTAATTCTGGCCTTTCACTTGTCAGTTGGTGAGATACACTGATCAGTACCTTTGATCCAAACCTCTTAAAGACACTTTCCTGAACATTCCAAAGCAACCTATTTTTGCACTGACATTCTACACCAAAGAAGGTATTTTGGTGTGTTTCATATCCCAGTGTTTGTACACACAGTGATATTTTCTACCACAAATGATGTTTCCACTAACAGTGAAAAAAATGTGTAATTTATGCTCTTATACATCCTCATTTGGAGTGTTCCATCATGAAATCCAATCGCTGATTGGAAAAATCACTGCTTTTCAGTGTATTTGGCAACACACCTACAAGCTTTTCCTCAAGGGCAAGATATCAGCTAATTACTATTAGCTTGACTAAGGTAACAAAACCAGTTATATTATTATCAGATAGAATTTTTCAGATTTAGTGTTTTTCCATTTGTTTGAGGTTTTTTTTTTTTTTTTAGAGAGGGTGGTGTTTGGGGGAAGTTTGTCTTCTGGTAAAAGTGCAAACCCTTCAGTGGAGCAGCAGTCCTCCAGACTGCTCCAGCAGTTAGTCCTAATCCTCTAGGGACTTTTGAACATTGCAAGATAAAAATAATCATTATATTAAATAATCTTATTTAAGCACCGATTATCACTCTTAAGGTGGAGTTTTGTGTGAGAGTTCAGTCTGGGTGAAAAAAGATGGAACAATGAAAAGCACATCATCTCTTAGTGCAGCCAAATATTTGTAAACTGAAGTTGCTGAGAGCACAAGTGGTAACAGTCATCTTGCAAACAGATGGGACAGTCCTGTGTAAGTGAACTTTTACCCTGGGAAGAAAGAGGGTAAAGAAAGTGGAGAAAGTACAAGAAATGCTTAGTAATTATTTTCACAGTATTACCCTGCAATTATTGTTTTGCTCAGGCATATGTGTATAATATTCATCAAAATAGTCTCAGAGTAATTCAGTTATAACATGTAGGTGTAATTTTGAAAATTGCCACTGGATGTTTGTATGTTTTTTGGGTTGTTTCCTTTTTCTTAGCCACAGTGCACAGTGTGACACAGAGTGGTCACTAGACTACTAATGATGTCATACATCAAATTGCATTCTATAAATAGAAATTTACAGCCTGTACTTTCAACTGAATGGAAATATCATTTACAATTTGCCATAAAGGATATGCCCTTTCTATGTGTTAAAATTCACTTTGAAGTCTTAAGAAATTAAATTTGTAGGGTTTGTGAAGGTGTCTTAGAGTGGTCTAAAATTTACATGAGAAGGTAATGTATTTAAGGGTAATCACTTTTCTCTGCAGTGATGTTAAGTGCTCATCTAATTTAAAGCATGAACTTGGTTGCAGAATATTTTAACTTTTGATGGTTTAGAATTCCCTGTGCACCTTGGCTGCCATTAATGCAGGATGTTGGCCTTCACTGATAGATTTTTTTTTTTTAATGTACTGTTTCATAACTGGCAATATCCCACCATTTCATACACAGTGAAATCACTAACACTTCCACATGTAGTTAGGAAGGAAATACTTTCTAAAGAGGTTCATACATGAAATCTGTTGGTGGGTTTGTTCATTCCCTTATGTTCTCTGAATTATTCTTTATTACTTTGCAGCATCCTAACAGGGTCGTCCTCTTTCTGAAACTCCACTGATACCGTTCCCCCAACCATCACAAACTGCCCACAGGCCTTCACCATAACCCCTGAGACACAGCCAGTGCAAGTCAGCTGGGAACGACCTGAAATTAGTGCTAAAGGCAGAGATACTGCTGCGTTCAAAGCCTCCTGCTTCCCGTGCAAAGCTGCTAAGGTCCAGGATACATCCCATGGAGAAGCTGGAAAAGCCTTTCCATCTTACAGAGTAATCACCGAAAGTAAGTGCTATTTTAAGGTAAGGCTTTACTAACTTGACTTTGGATACTGCTGCCTCTTTCACAGTTCAGTTTCCAGTACCAAAATTGGGGCTTTTGTTTTCATGCACTGTTTGATATCAGGTTCACTATACCAAATAGCATGAATATTTTAGGTTTTAAAAGAGTTTTATGCCTAAAATTTTTTATGTTAGTGAAACCAGCTCCTTCATGGAGTATCGGGGGGGGGTGGTGTGTGGGGGTGGTGTGTGGGGTGTGGGTTTGTTTGGTGTTTTGTTTGTTTGTTTGGGTTTTGTTTGTTTGTTTTTTTAAAAAAATTCAGGAAAACACTTGTTTAGTAGGGGAATAATTAGTATAAAAACTATTGAGTCATAATCATTTAGGGACTTCAGTGACCAATGACCCCTGTTGTTTCACTGCAGCCTGGTCACTGTGCCTGATGCCATGGAGAGGCCCCTCTCATATTTGTATCTTCATTAACAAAGCCCTACATTTACACTGTGAAGATTTCCAACGTTGCAGATTGCAACCAGACTGAAATATGTTGAGGACAAACTCACTGCTGTCTCAAACACACACTCGCTGCTGTTGCGGAGCACTCTGCTCATGCGGATACCCTCTTCAAGGACTTCCTGACAGTCTGGTCGCTTGTTCAACAAAGGTAAGTTTAAAGAAGTTTGATTCGTGTAACCAGGCTCAGACTTTGTGCCAGAGTGACTCAGGTGAGTGCAGAAAGGTCATCATGTCTGTTTTCAGCAGGAGAGGGCCAAGAGGGCAGGAGGTTTGGTAAAGAACATTTGTAAATCTTATTACTTCTGCCCTAGAATTCATAAATTCCAGCAACACAGAAGTTGTTAATTTAAGGGTGCTCCGAATAAAGGATTGATAACTTTTGAGCATTAGATTAATTATCAGTCCTAACTGTGTAGCTAAGAACTCTAATAGGTAGAAACAAAACAATTTCTATTCAGCAGAACTTTTGAGAAAGTTTTCAAGCCTATTGCTCTAAATTAAATGAACATTTTTAAAATGCAACCAAATGTTCTGAATTAAGGTCATAACATTGAAAAAGTGGTTACTAGGAAAGTGGAAAAAAGAAAGCTGCTTTCTCTGGCTTGGTTTCTTATAGAAGACAAAGCATTGATTACAAAGGGTCATTGACATGATGGCAGAACATGAAAGAACTGCACTGAGGATTGGAGCTACTTTCAATAACACAGCTGGAATGACTTTAATAGAACTTTCAGAAAAGCTTTTTGAGATATTTGGAATTTGCATGTTCTCCCGATTTAAGGTATATTAAAAAGTTCTGCAAATATATACTTATATATACTTAGCCTTATAGTCTATAGATAGAATAACATAGAGCTCTTAATTTCCATGGGAATAATTTTATGCTTATTTCATTGTGAGTCTCAGATGAAAGATTGTGTTTCTTGGGGTTTTCTAATATGTACATGTGGTTTAAAACGTATTTTATGAAAATACAGTGTAAAAGCTGCTCACGTGAGCGCTCAGTTTCGGGAAAGTAAGTAAAAACAAAGGTGAGGTTGAAAATACTGTTAAGATCTTTGACAGTGGTTTCTTGGAAATGGCTTTACCTTTTTGAAAGTAGAAAAATGAAAGGTACAAGAAATTAATAACGGTTTTATTGGGCTGGTACATATTGTTTAGAAGTAAGTAACATAGGTTGTCTTAGTATAATACTGCACCAGTTGCGACCAGCCATGACTGGGTTATTCAAGCTCCCTCATTTGTTTTAGCCAATTAGTTTGGCTGCTTATCAGGAAGTGACTTCAGTAAGGAAGCACAGTAATTAAGTTATCAAGCACTCCTTTTCTTACCCTTCCAAGAAAGTGCATATGAACTCAATGTAAGAAAAACATTTATTTGCAGCTTCTTGTCTTTGATAACTCATTATGTTACACGCAGCATGATTCACCCCAGAATGCTTATCTGTCATGGAGGGTGGGAGGAGGAGAATGAAAAATTCGAACACCACCTCAAATATATCATTGCCTTGTAGGCAGTGATACATTTCCAGGAGAAATAGCTGTTATCTGTTTGGAGGAAATTCCTCCAGCCCCTGGGTCTTGCACACTGCGCTCCTGATCACCTTGAGACAAGCAATTATAAAATCTCCAACTTGGGAACCATATTGCCTCTAGGGCAGGTCCTGCTCCTTGTGAAAAACTAAATTTGGATTGCTGAAATTGTAGTGTGTCCTCTGAATATTATTGTTAATACATTTTAAAAAACTGAAACAATGATAAGGATTGGAGAGTGTTCAGAGCATTTCACAGTCACTGGTCAAAGTTCACACTCTTGCTCTCAGTGAGAAGGAAAAAAAAATTAATATAAGACTAAATTCACAACATTGCATGACAGGCAACAGAATTATCACTCCTAAAAGAAAATCTAGCTTCGGAGAAAACTTCAGATGTCTGAGTAATTTTTTAATGATTTATACTGTCTTTATTTTACACAAATAAATTCACAAAAAAACCCCTGTCCATACTTAGGGTTGGAAAAAAACAGTGTCAAACTCATCTGTATTTTTATTACAAACACAAGACATCCTCACTCCACTTTGAGTGTTACACATGGCTTCAACATGCAACTACCTGATGGAAGCTTGCCATAGGTATTGTGGAAGTTGGAAAGAACTTCTAATTTTTTTATATCATCTTATACTAGAGAGACCCTCTAGTGGTTTTTGTGGCTAGGAATAGAGAACCTCTCCAATGTGCTTTTCGTGTGTGTTCAGCAAGATCTGTGAGGTAACCATGCTGCAGGTAACATGAAGAAAGCTGTAAGCTGAGCCTAGAACTCCTGTGTCCATAGATGGACATTTATCATTCTGGGGAGAAATACGGGGAAAACAAGAACAGGCACTTAGCTGTAGAAGACAAATTCATCCAAAGGGCTGTGTTACATGAACAGACTCAAAACAACTAAATAAGTAAGAAAGGGAATATTTTCACTTCTTTAAAAATACAATTTGAAAGATGCTATGTCAGATATCGTTCCAACAGTTGGTGTTTTTCTGTACTAATTTAAAGAAAGGGGCAGAATACCAGCTTGTGGCCTTTTGGGCTCTTTCCTGCAGCTGGCTAATTTCCCAGCTTCTCACCCCTTCAGATACATTTGCCCCGTGTTCAGCACCATGGGAGCGTAGGGATTTATTTAGGAACCTAAAAGAGGAAACAGATCACGGCAGAGGCTCAGGGACACCATTGGCAAGACCCAGGAACGTCAGCCTAGCTGAAGGATAATGTAATTGGTGTCAGTGAATGTGAGGATCTTGGGGAAGAGGCGAGCACGAGGATTTCTGAGCGGGTCCAGCGAGTGTCCCGCTGCCTCAGCTGCCGGCGCGGATCCTTCCCTTGGAAGGGAGCCCTCGTGGACACGTTCTGCCTGAGGGAGCTGCGTGAATCAGCAATCTGCCGCTGCTGCTCTGCGAGGAGGGATGGGAGCTGGGCCGAGCTCCTGGTGAACAGGCTGAGTGGTTTTGTTACTGGGACAACGGGGGTAAACTTCAGCTGTGCGGAGACCCATCCGAGAATACTGGCACAGTCCAGCTGTGAGCAAAACTGGACTCGTGCAGCTTGTGCACCACAGACACGAACAAATCTTAGTGCTGGAGAAAAACATTTGTAATCTTATTGGGTTGGGCTGGGGGAAAGAAAGTCTGGAGTCATGGACAGGCCACATTGTTTGAAACTGTCTGAAAACAAACCAACAACAAAAAAATTACAACAATTATCTTGGCAAATCCTTCTCATTCCAAGACCAGACAGATGAGTGTTTTAGATATAAAGCATGACTCACAAATTGAATATGAACCTGGAATGTTTTAGGGATTTCAATGTACTGGCTAAAAGGACAAAGCCCAAAGCATCTCTTTGCTTTGAGTGACATCAGAAAACATGAAAAAAACCTATAGCTTTCTTGTTTTGCCCCAAATATGAATGCCATATTCATGATTTTTAAAAAATTCTCGGATTATTGTTGAAGGTAAGAAGATACAAATTAATATTAAAGATATTAAGGCAGTGTGCTGTTGTCTCTTGAAGGGTATTTGAACAGAGAGGGCAAGTTTAGATTAGATATGAGGAAAAAATCTTGCACCATGTGGGTGCTGGGGCACAGGAACAGGTTGGCCACAGAAGCTGTGGCTGCCCCATCCTTTTGGGCAGCACAGGAGCTACTGAAGCACAGCTCTTGACTCAACACCGCTGTTCCAGGGTGCTCATAAAGCTCAAACATGGTGTTGGAAGGGAGTTCAGGAAACAGCTCCAGGCAGAGCCTCTGGAAGCTGGAGGAGGCAGCTGGATTTGTGTTCAGGGAAGATCTGAGTGCTGGATAGCACCGTGTGGGTTATCAGGGAGACCTGCACGGCAAGGCTGACATGGGAAAGCTGGGATCTGCACCAGAAACTGGTGATGAGAATAGATTTAATCCCCTGTGTTCAAATGATGTTACGTGTTGACAACAGGAAAATGTTAGGGATGAATAAACCCAAGGTATAATGGTCTAAATGGCAGAAGACCAGAGAGAAAAGAATATGATAAATATCAGCATTTCAGAGTTTTGCTTTTCACATTCTATATTTTGGATGTAAATATTTTGATTTTCTGTTCTGTATTTTATCATAGCCTTTTCAAAATAATGAGCATTTTGTTTACAATGTATTTTTTTTTTAAGAATAACTTAATTTTGTTCTAAAAGTAAACACTTCACTATTTCCTTAATATTTGGAAACTATAATTTGGTAAATAACTTTTAAAAAAAGCAGCTATTTGATTTTCTTGGAGGGGAATTTAGTTACTGTATTTCATGGTGGAAATGGAGTTTAGTCTGTAAGATTTGTTTTATTGCTAACGTCTGTGCTTTTGTGCATTTGTAAAATACACATTCACCCACACACAGATTTCGAGTGACACAGTTCTTGAAGGCTTATAAGCTTTCTTGTAGCACTTTTTTTTATTGTTATTCTTTCAAGCAACCCAGATATCTTTCCTTTCTTTGCTTAGAAAAATTATATTTGTGACTCTTTTCTGAATGGTGGGCCATACCAGATATTGAGGCACAAGGCAAGTGGACAAGAACAGTGATTTTTACCACAAAATGATTAAACAAGGACCTAGTACTAGAAGATACTGATGTACAGGTTCAGAATATGCTCTGAACTGCTGGAGAGCTTTATTTCCCCATTTGCTACTGATGGGACAACTGTGCTTGGACATCTGTCAGAGCAGATATTCCAGAAAAAAACCCTTCATGGTTTAAAGTGTTTTCTTCCAACATAAATAAAGCAAATTAAGTAAAAAAACTCCACAAAGCTGTTTTTATTCTGGAGGAATAGTGCTCACAATGGGAGTTCTGCAATAGCTAGTCTGGAATAGTTATTGTGGTAAACTGCCAGTGTATGAACGGAGCACTTGCTGATGGGTACTGTAACAGATTAAAAAAAAAAAAAACAAAGAAAACCAAAGCAAACCCAAAACATTAAAAATTATATTAGCTGTTGAAAAGAACATTTTGGCTCTTAGAACAGAGCCAAGATAGACTCAAAGGAGGAGAGGTAGCTAAATAAACTAAATATTTAAACAATGAAAGATCAGAATATGTTTGGCCCTGCTCAAATTCACAGGAGAGGTGAAGGTCTCAAGGAGCTTTTCTCTTGTAGATGTTCCCATGTGGCTTAGAGGAAAGGAGAGAAGAATCCCCGTTTCAGGCAGTGTTAGCTAAGAAAGGATCCCTGAACAAGTTTACTTCCAGGATGGCTGGGTGGCCAGAGACCTTCACTGAACTGACAGGTAAAAATGGCTCTTGTCATGTCTGTTTATGTCTGAGGGTTCAGGTGCTGCCCACGGCTCTCTGAGCTCTGGCAGGGAGATGCTCCTCTGCAAGGCTGGGGAGCTCTGGGGCTCGCAGCTCCTGGGGAGTGCAGCCTTCAGAGGCACTCAGACTCATCTGCAGATGAATTAGCTTTGAGCCTCAAAGCAGAGTGCAGTGATTTTAATGACACATAGTTGGAGAGGCTAAAATATTGTCATTTCCTATCACATGACCATGCTGAGTATTTACAGATGAGGAAGGGAGCTTGCAAAAATATAGTGACAAGTTCAGAGCAAATGGGGAGAAGCAAAATTCTTTTTGCCGAATTTTCTGTCATCGCTAAAATGAGACCATGTTGCTCTCACCATGCATTTGGTAGTGAGAGGATCTCCTGTCCTCAATTTTTAGACAGTTATTTACACCTCATATGAGGAAAAGTCTGTTGGGCCTTTCTCTGCATTCAAAAGAACAGACTAGATCATATTTCATGTATCTCTAGTATGTCCCTTGAGCTGCATTGTTTGAAAAATGGAGTATGAAAATGGTGATACAGAAATACCTGCCAGCATCCTCCTTTAAATTTAAACATCTCTCTTATGCAAGGAAGTGTAACTTTGGGCCTGTAATTATCAAGCCAGTGCATTATCTGCAGTGGTCAGTCATGCTGGGTCTAGAAAAGGAGATTCACTGCTGTACCCTGATGATGCTGGCAGAGGCAGCAGTGATAAAACCCCTCTAATCTTAGCAACAAGGGAATGCATCTTTGCCAGGTACCCCTCTGTTTTTTCCTATTGTGCCCTGAAGTCAGATGCACATATAGTGATTTCAGTACATCACATCTTTCAATATGGACCTGAAAACAAAACAAAAAATGCCGTGAGAAGGTAATAATTTCAGTGTCAGCTTTCTGAAGACATCATTAACTTGATTTTGTTGTTGTGTATTTTAATGTACTTCAGAGCATATTTTTCCCCCTTTGTGGTATCTCACATTCTCCAGTAGATGCCAATTATTTTGTGACTTGAAGAAAATTTTGATTCTCTAAGTGTACCTTGCTAAACACACAGCATGTCCATCAGAATGCACAGCTACGTTTGATTGCCCTTGATTAGAGGACACACCCCTCTCAAGAGTTTTAAAACCTTGTGTTTTTCCTGCCTGTAGGTGATAATGCACTTTCAGAGGCTGCTTCAAGTAAGTGCTGTAAAAGAAATGTATAGGACTTCAACAAAGGTAGCACAGAGCCTGTATAGGAGAGTCAGAATGAACAGTCAGCTGGTCAAATGCAAAATGAGTTGGGATCTGTGGTCTCAGTGGTTGTTGAGAAGTTGGTAATGGATCACGCCAAAAATGTGTTTCATGGGCAGACTGCGTGGATGCTGCTGGTTTGTGAATAGGATAACAGTGCTAGTTCAAGGAAGCAAGCAGGGAGAACTTCTTCTTACATTTTATTTATCTAATGGTGCACACCCACCTGTATTTAACCCAAACTCACACTAGTCCTCTACAGTGCAGTTGGTTCCAGTTCAGAAGGAATCACTACTAGGCTACTCATTCTATAGATTGTTGCTCTCAGATGCAACTAAGGAAGACATTTTTAAGAAAGAAAGTATTTCCAACCTTACAGACCTTTCAACCTTTAAAAAGGTCATGCTCACTTCAATTCTGTTAGGGTGGTCTGGGTATTTTATCCAAACTGTTTCATTTCATTCTATGGGAACTTTCCTATCTAACCTAGACCAAAGAGACAGTATTTAATACAGTATTTAATTCTACAGTAAGTACCTTTGACAGTAAGTATTGCTTTAACAGAAATAAGAATGATTCCTTTGTCTTGGCACTCATTGTTGGGAGCTGGGCTGGATGGCTGAGAAATTCATTGTGTAAAATCACTGTAGATAAGGCCAGATGATATTGTGTTGTGCACAAAAGGAGTGAAATTAAGGAAAGAAAAGACAAAAGAGATGTGGGGAGTTGCTACCTCTTCCTTTCTGCTAAGCGTATGGGCTGAGCCCACTGATGGTAATGCAGGAAGCCCCGGTTCCCTCTTAACTTTTCCTCTCATCAGCATGTCTGTGTCTGGAAAAGCAGTGGGGAATGTCTTCAGATAGATGGAAGTGCAATTTTTCTTTTTTATAAAGTACAATTCTCTTCCAAGGACAGAAGAGAGACTGTTTTTGGAATTCTTAAATCAGAGACAGCCCGTATCTGTACAAACACCTTTTTCATTCACTTTCTCTTTGGGTGGTTTTTTTTGTTTGTTGGTTTGGTTTGGGTTTTTTTTTTTGTTGTTGTTGTGGTTGGTTGGTTTTTGTTTTTGCACCACTGTTCCATAAGCTTTGCATGCTAATGTTGTCCCTGGTCGTAATCACAGAATGCTCTGAGCTGGAAGGGAGCCACAAGGATCATTGGGTCCAGCTCCAAAGGGAATGGTCTGTCCAGGGATTGAAGCATGACCTTGGTGCTATTTGCTTGCAGTGTGCTCCTACTGTCTCTGTATGTTTAGTAATTCTGTTTTATTTATTTTATGCCTCTGCTGGATTGGGAATAGGATGAATTCTTAGATTTGTCTGGCTTTCACCACTACATGCAGGAACTGATGGGGATTCCTGCTCTTGTCAACAGCACTAAAAGGTGTAAACAGGGAGTGATTGAGGAGAAAGTCAGAGATTGCACAGCTCAGCAGGGAGAGTCCAGCCAGAAACCAGCCCTGTCCATTCTTCCTTGCAGGAAGGAGCAGTGCCAGTTATTCCCCAGTGCCAGAACAACTCTGCCTGGGAAATGAATGAGGTAAAGCCTCTCTGAGGCTGCACCTCCTTCATCCCTGTGCCATGAAACTCAGGGAGTGCTGCTGACTGCACTCCCACGCTGCTCCTGGCACAGCTGGGGAAAGATGCTGGGCTGGAGCAGTATCACCTCCAGGTTCCAAGGTCTTTGGAGACAGCTGATGGGAAGGAAAGCATCTTGCAGAACATAGATAACTGCTGGGGCCTGGCCTTTGGTGAATACTAAGAAATGGGAGGAAGATTTCATTGGAAATTATAAAAAATCATGCCAGTGTTGGAGAAATACTAAGATCTGAGGTGGTGGGACAGACAGTAAGGTGTAAAACTGAAACTATTTTGCTGAAACTTGAAGTGGTAAAATATACTTTTTAAGTCCATGTACATCTTAAAACCCCTCACTTTATGTGGCTTAAAAGAGAAAAATCTTTTTCCATTATATAATGAAAACATAATTACAAGTAGCGTGCTGTAGCTGTCTGCAACAAAAACACATTTAGAGAGTTTTTCTACTGTCATGTTTCTATATTTACTTTCAATATTTTAATTATTTCTGTGAAAGCTTCTTCTCAAAGTATTTTTTACACATGAATTACATATCATTCTAATTAACTTTTTAATTACAGCTAGGGAAGGTTATTTAGAGCACTCCTGACTGTTAGAAATGAGTCCATGTGGGGAAAAATAAGAGGCAATTATCTTTAAATGAAAAATAGCTACTGTCATTTTCCACTGACAAAAGGAAAGGAAAACAATTTCTACACCTCATAGCAAATACAGACTTGGACTGGAAAGGACTGTTGGGCTCAGAGTCCAAACCTTGAAATTATCTGAAATTTAACTAATTTTACCACAGGTATTTGCTATGAAGATTTTGAAGGCATTGACATTCTTTCTAAATTCTTGTAGCAAGTCCATTGCATCATCTGGATAGAGTATCCTAATTATGTTAAATGGAGATGCTTCTTATAAGAGAGTTGGGAATATGTAAAACAAGGCACTGTCACTGCGCCGTGCCCTAACCCATGGAAGAGTAATAAACTTTAGGAATCTCCAAGTCATCTCAGACCAAGAGCTCGTGCTGTGAATTTGGTTCTTGTCGCAGATTCTGATGTATCTCTGGTGGCTGAATGCCTGCAGGCTCTGGAAGCAAACCCTGGAGAAAGGAAACCCCTACTGTCATCTTCTGCCCAAACTACGGCAGAAGGAGCCAGTGCTTGAGGACATCTCCTGGAGTCCATCTGGCATCACAGGATGGGAGTTCCTTGTGAGTAACAGGAACAAGTTGGGTATGGACTCCGCTCTGGAATTCATGGCTGCAGAGCCCTGCAGAAACCCCAGCCAAATGTACTTTGGAGCTCTCTACTAAATGCACGTATTTGGCTCCTAATCAAGGTTAGCTAAGGAAAATGTGATTAAGTATTTGTGTTCCTAGCTCTTCTCTGATGTTTCAGGTTTACATCCAGGAGAGCATAAGGGACAAAGTCATTATCATTTCTCTAAGTCCATAAATATGTGGTTTGAAAGACAGCAATATTCTGATTAGAAAGATTTTATAGCACATTTTAAGAAATAAATAGGCACGGAACAGTTTATTCTAATTTTTGTCCCCTTTTGTTCCCTCATATCCAGCAAAGTTTTTTATCATCATGTTTATCTTGTTAACTCTCTGATAGCTAGTTCTGTTTAGTGCAATCTACTTTTTATAGCATCTAAATATTGTTGTTCCAGTATTCTATTTTCTTAACTATTTATATGCAAAGCTACTGGGGATACAGTGGACTGTCACAATAGGGAACAGCTGCCTAGGGACTTCACTGTGTCAGACACCACCCCTTTATGGTGATCCCTGTCCAAGGCAGGGAGAACCTTTGGAAGGAGTGTCTCTGCTACAGGCAAACGTTTGTCACCTTTCATTTGCAAATATCAAGGTAAGGAAGGAAGCAAATACATGAATACTTGTGTTCAAGCCTGTTTTTTCTCTCCTTTGATAACTCATGCATGGCTTATGGTTATGTATTTGCTTTGGGATTCCTTGCTGGACTCTGCCCCAAAACTGGCCCCAAACCAGTTCTCTGCATGGACAGGCTTGCTCCTGGCTCCTTCACAGGGAAGAACTCAGTTTAGATTGCCTGCATCCACCTATAAAACTTGTATTCACCAGACACCACCAGGGAGCCCAGCACCTCTGGGCACTTTTTCCTTTGTGGCAATTTTTCATTTTGATATGGATTGTGAAATCTTAATTTCCAGGAAAGCTTGTTCATCTTAAGTCAGGAATTAACAATAGTGTGTAAGCACTTTGCAGAAACAGGCTTTGATTCTTCTTGTATTTGTATTTTGTTAAAGTCACATAAAACAATGCATTAAGCTCCAAAGGAATTCGCAATAATCATATGATATTTTCCCTTTGCCAGAGTTTTCATTTAGAGTGAATCTCGTTGACAAGAAGAAAACCTTGAAGTAGTTGCTAGAAGTAGTAGTTGAAAATATCTTTAAAATTTCGGGGGCAGCGATTAAACTCACTTTAATTTAAAAAGAATCTTGCACATCATTTGCCTCAAATGAAGCTTGAACTCCATGCGGATGAATTGGAATTGTTCATTTAGGGAGTATGGTTTAAAAGGTATTAAAGAGCTGCAGCTGCAGGGTGATTGATAATTGTAATTATAAACAGGGGTTTGTCACCTCTGCACTTGCAGTCAGACTCACTTTGCAATGGATTTCGTCTAGTTCAGAATGAATTTTGCATGTCACATAGGTGTTTAGAGTTGGATCATTATCAAAAGCTAAAACTTTGGTTTAGACCTTTCAATGGTGGCTGCCATGACAACAACGTGCAAGACACACTATTGGAGCAATCGCAATACTTTCAAAGGCAGTAACCTTTGTATCTTGCAGAGAGTGGAATGGCATTCTGTGTCAATATTGATGGGGTATTGGTAAGTTTGTTTCGATTATTGTGAGGGTACTTGCACTGTAAGAACATTTCCTCTTTTAAAATTATGTAGAAAGTGGAAGGATCACTGTTTAGTCTGAGCAGGTTAGGATGCTGTGTTTTCATTTTGCTGTTTAATTGCTTTTGGGCACTATTGGAAAATGTTACTGTAGATATCATTTGTTCCTTTCCTACTGCTGGGCTTGAGTTAAAATAAAACGTTGTAAGGAGCGGCTTTTGGATTTGGGGATAGGATTTACTTCTCTGTAGTTACTTGTACAGTAATGTAGAATATTTGTTAAATGGAACAGTTTTAACTCTGTACATACAGAGAATCAGTAAGTGGGAGCATTGGTAGAGAACGGAAGGAACAGACCTAACTTAGTGTGAGTAGAGTCTGTAACAATTTCCACTACCTGACATTTGGTCCTAGGAACTGAAGATCAAAAAAACCCTACCTGCAGTTACAGGCTTCTCCTTAGAAGTCATGAAGAGGCAGGAGATGGTGCATTTTTTTGGATGGATATTAGCACACTTTAAACAGGGGTGACAGGAGTATCAACACTAAGATCCCCTGAGGTCGTTAATATTGCTTGGGTTTTTTATTTGAGCTCAGGGTTGCTTATCTACCTCCTCGACTGATGGGATGAAGACAGGTCCACTTGATTTAGTCTCTACTCTGCTGTTAGTTCCTGATGAAACAGACATTTTGGCTTAATGTAAGTAAGTATTAATAACTTTTTATTAAAAGGTGATTTCAGAAGACAGGAAATAGGAATATGAAACTTTCAGGTAAATAATTTTTTGTCCAGTCATCTTATATTATCTGTACAAACTTCCTCCAGAAATTCAGCACTCTAGTATTAAATATAAGTATTGAAAAACACTTAAAACCAGAATAACTGTTAGTAACTCCATGTAATTACTTTCTCCCTGGGTTAAAATTTAATCAGCACAAAGATAAGACATCTGTGAAAGCAAATTTCCATCAGCTTTGTTATATTACAGCACAAGAGAGATGAATAAATGGAGTAATATTTTATTGATCAGAAGCAATACTTCTCTCAGCAATTAAAATGCATGGTTGATATGAACAAAGTGAAAATGAACAACTAAAAAAATAACTTCACATTTTTTCCATTTTGTTCTTAGTGTAAGCAATAAATACAATGCCATAGCTTCTATTAATCTTATTTACATATTACAATAAATGAATGTTGCCTGGTTGCCAGCCCAAATGTTTCTTGACATCAAAAGGAGTACATGTTGCAGCATTTCTCCAACCAAATACTCTTGTGGAACACCACCATGAAAAACTGCATAACATAAATGCCAACATTAAACAACCAACTGAGGGACCCTGCAATTCAGCCATTTATTAATTGAAGACAGTAGCATTAAAAATAGACATGTTCTCTCAAAGAATCATAACATGCTGGTGTTACAGATAACAAATATAAGACAACTATTGCTGTAGCCCCTGTAGATTGATACAATAAATCCTCACTAAATAAAAAAAGAAACAGTAAATAATAGTAGGAAATAAGCAAATAATAATCTGCATGTTCAAAGGAATCTCACAGCCCCACCAGAAGAGGTTACTTCCAGCCCAGAGAATACAGCTATGGACTACACCATTCTGTAAAGCAGAAGAGAGCCATGAGAAATCAGCACAAGGATTTGATTTTAACTTATGGTGACAGAAAAACATTTTAAGCGGCAGACCCTTCTCTTAGCTATGTAGAAACTGGGAAAAAAAAAAAAAAAAAAAAAAAAAAAAAAAAAAAAAAAAAAAAAAAAAAAGGTGAGGTAGGAAAACAAAATAAGGAATTGGTATTTTCCAATGCAAATTAGAAAACAGATTATCTAACCTCAGCAGGAAAGGGGAAATATAGCTCTGCTCTACCATGTGACCTTTCACAGCCAGAGAGATTTTCTTGCACATCAAGCTGGATGTGTTTCTTTCCAAAGTGAAGATGGGGTGTGTGCCTAGAACGAAGCTGTGATTGTCCACGTAGAAGTAGGATAATTTCTGTATAAAAACATTTTCCCTCCTAAATTACCATGACAAGTTTCTCTAACAGAGGACAGAGAGCAATTAGAAACATGTTTTAAATGATAAAATCTATAGCCTGTTAAATTTGAACTGCCTCTCAGAGAGTGAAGCCTAATTAAAGTCTAATACTGTATCACACTCTAAACCAACACCTATGTGTTAATTACAACACTCCACCAGGCACCATGGAATAATTGTCTAATAATCTGCCATAAATGGCTTCCAGCATGATAAAATGGACAGACACCTGTCAGGGCTTTGAGTCTCAGGGGCACCTGCAGATTCTGCACAGGGAACTCAAGACAGATCTATACCAGCTGGTGCTCTGGTCCCACTAATGTAAAGGTGCTACACCCGGAGCAGAGGTTTTCTGCACCACTGATGTCTTCAGAACATTGCACAGATTTTAAGTAACACTATAAAGATCAGCAAACAGAGTTGTAAATAACCTCTAGTCCTGGTGTAGCAGACATTGTTACTGTCACTCTTAAAATTTCAGAGACTGTGACCTCTGATTGCCAGCTCTCATAAGGTAGTGAACTCTACACTACACAATCCAACAGATTCTTCAAAGCCCTCCCATCAAAGCCCTGCAGAAGAGGAGAAGTCTTTATGTGTGCATCCTAGATGAGATTCTATATTGTGAAACTAAATCATTAAGAAAACACTTTCTATATTCAAACTCCAGACATAAGAACTGTAGAAAAAACTAAAGAAAGGTGCCAGTGGCATGAACTTGCCACATCCTCCTGTTTTCTAAGTACAAAGCATTTAACACCTTATGAAGTCACAAAGTAATAAACACCAAAAATTACCTAGACACTAATGAAACATAGAGAAAAGCTACTGACAAAAATGTTTTAATGTCAAAGTCAAGGTGTTTTGTATACAAGAATTTTGTATGCAAAATTATTTCAAACTGGTCTCAGAAAGAACTGTCTTCCATTTTTTTTAACTGGACTACATGCACCAGAAACTTTTTTGCACTAGCAAAACAGTCTGTCAGAGTTACACGTATCTACTTTTTCTTCTGCCTAATTTTGTTTTTTCCCCAGTTCAAGTAGACTAATCTGTAAATGAAATATATAAAACTTTTTCTTACATTTTTAATTTTCAGTGAACTCACCTCGTTTCATGCTCTCATTCTTGAGCATTTTTCTCATTTCGCCTAACAAAACTACTATTTCTTTAAAGTGTAAAGATTTAACAAAAATATAAATTTCTATGAAGATACAATTTCTCCATACGTTCCGGACAACCTCCTAGTTTTCAGTGAGACCTTTATGCACGAGCAGAACCAAAGAAACAGCATATAAAGTACTGTTCTTAGTTAATTAATTGAGACAGAGATTCAGAATCAACCAATCCAAAATAATATTGAAATTCTCAATCCATAAAGTTTTGAACCTTTATAATACTGGATTTTCAAAAAAAAAATGAGAATTACTAACATTAGTCTGCTTGATTATTCTGAGTCTCATATACTGGCTTTAAAGGTAGTATATATGTGCACTGTGTTCAGTCTTGCATGCTCATCTCAGACAACAAAAACAGCCACAGAATTAACCAAAAATTTGCCCCAAGAATGAAGGAACACGTTATCAAGCATACGGCCAGGGAAATACGTAAGAGTAAAATCAGAACAATGCTACAACAAATTCTGTACACGATCTTCTCCAGTTGAGTAAATTCCTTAAGCACACAGTGATGTTCCCCCAGCTGCAGTTACTATGAGTGTCTGGAGGGACTTACAGAGACTCAGGTTACTCCTTTGCTCTCTGGCAGTGAGGTCTCATCAGTCTTTTCTTTGTTAAATCCAGAAGAAACGTCCATACAACTCAGGAGAAGGAGACACTTCTGAATATCCTGAAACAGCTTAAATAAAATTACTCAAATCTTGCTGCAAGATATTGCATTGCAGTACAGAAGTACAGAAGATATTACATTGCAGTACATCAAGGCTCACACTGGAAGTGGTATCTCTGTGCTTGGTGTAAAACAGTGGGAAGAAAACAAACTGGCCAGACCAAAGCAAAACATCAATCTCTTTAACCAAAACAGCAGTATCTACCTTTGAATGTTACCTCAGACTACCTGTCAGGCTCTTTTGACAGCCAAAAAAATGCTGGACAAAAAAAAGAACCTGGAAAACTTCTTGTTATTATTGCACCTACTTAAACCATTTTGCTTTGCTCTATTTTAGGTTGAATTAAGACAACAGAGTACGGTATTTACACTCTAAGATTCTATAGGCAAATGAAGTGGCTTCAACACAGCACAGTCTTATACAAACTTCCAAAGAAATAAGAAATCCTTCATTGATTCCCTTTGTACAAAAATTTGCCAACTTTGTCTACACAGTAGAAACTGAAGAGGCAAAGTTTGTATCCTTATATAAATGCACATACATATATAGATATATATGTACAGGTGTCCATAACTGTACAGATACACAGAAACACAAACATACGTATATATGCACGTGGGCATATACACACACACACACACACACACACGCACACATGCACACCTATGAGAAACACGTTGCTTCAGTTTGCATCCTTCAGGAGAATCCCATACCCCTAGGCAGGTGAGATGCTCTGGCCATGAAGTCACTGAATGCCAGCTGGGCAGCCCCTCAGCCGTAGAGCTTGTCAGTCTTTAGTGCCACGCTGTCCATGTCGTGGTAGCCCTTGCCGTTGAGGTGCTCGCTGTCGTGGCCGTAGCCGTAGCCCTGCACGTCGCTGATGGTGGACACGGTGTAGGAGGCCGTGCGCATGGCGTCCGAGTGGCTGAAGCTGTGCTCAAACTGGATCTTGTACTGGTTCCAGTGCCTCCTCAGCACGGCCTGCACCTGCGCCCCGAGACAAAATAAAATACCTGTAAACCGCTGCGGGACGGCTCAGTTTTTGGCGCATGGGGGGCACAGTGGTGCCATTTAGCACCGGAGATGTTCTGAATTGTTCAGGTAAGCATTATTTTCCAGCAAATTTGGTGTGGGACATTTTACAGTTACTAGCTGCTCAGAAAAAGCCCAGGTTACTGGAGGAACAGCAGCCACAGCATCTTCTGCTTCCTCCTCTGTGAACTTCAGTCCAGTGTAGACAGATCAGAAACAGAGGTGAAAAAGGTAATTTCTGTTCATCCTTGTTATGAAAAGGCCACATCCTCAGCAGCTGTAAATTCATTTACTCTCAACAAACCATAATTTACATTTGCTATGATTTTGGCACAGGTCAGTCTTTCCCAATTTCTGACCATACCTTAAGCAAATGACTAGAAGGACAATTTCCTGAATTTCTACCAGAGTTAAAAATAAAGCTGATAAAATAGCTGAAGTCCCCATTGGTTTACATGTCTCCACTGAAAGGACGTGGTGTTTGTCATGGCCTTCCTCCCCTCCAATACGGTTAAACACCTGAGCAGAGGGGAGTGATGAAGTGTCACATTCATGAAATTCACATGGAGTTAGTCTTTCAGGGAAGGTGCCAAGTGGGAATGCTAACAATAATAGCTCCTGTTACTGCTTTTCCAAACATTTTTCTATGTAAAAAAACCTGCCTACAGGTCATGAATATTTAATTCCCTTTTCAGCCAAACTTTGTAGAGAAAGGAGTCCTAACTGCTAACCAGTGGACAGTGACTTCCCCAGTAAATTGTTTATACTGTGGGTAAATATTTTTAGGATTTTCCATACGTCTTCAGGGTTTGTGTTTGCTTTCCATTTCCATTTCCCTCACACAATGGCTCCTTTTGTCTAATTTTACTCTGGCTTTAATCATGAAAAATAAAAATAAATACAAGAGAAGGGATGTAGTTTTCAGACTTCCTGCAGTCTGGTATCAGAAACCTCTGTTTAAAGGAAAACTTCATATTTCTCAAATCCTTTACAAGGAAATGTCAGAATGTAAGGAAAGAAGTTTCAACCAATTAACATAACAAATTAGCATTTCAGGGCAAAGGAACTGCTCTCTTACGGCTCATAAAAACTTTCTAATCCACTCTAAACATCTAAACACAAATCTTCAAACACTGAGAAATCAACTATCTTAACACTTTTGAGTTTCAGATCTTAATACTTTTCGTATCAAAAATTCTGTATTTCTTCAGTTTAAGGCAGAGTTCTTGTTTCAGCATGGGAAGTTATTGATTAATTACTATATGCATTGCATAGAACCTTAGAATAGAGCCAATACAGAACCTTAAGTCTTTGCACAGGTTGAATTCATTTCCTGTAATCTATCATAAAGCCAAGACAAGAAGTGTATTCAAAATTCCAACTTTTCCAAGAGAGAAGCTTGGAATTTACTTTGGAATCAATCTATTTGTGTTCATCACTAAGCTATGTCCTATTCGGTCTCCTTTCAGAGTCAGTTACTTCAGTAAGCTCAGAGTTTGAATGTAGACACACATGCAAAAAATTACACATTGAGCAATTTTCACTTCAGACAAGACAGGCTGGAGGTGGAGAAAATGCCAGCAGCTGGAACTAAATGGCTTAACAAGGTCAAAGAAGTCTCTTGGCAGAGCAGGGAGATAAACTAGGCTTGCCAAATTACACACTGCAGTCCTCTCCCACACTTCTCCTGGTTCCTTCAGTAACAATTGTTCATCTTACTTTTGCTTAGTAACATTTGTTAACCAGTCCTAAAGGACACCCAAAGGATTCCACAGCTCCTAAGAGCCACCAGCATCCCAGCAAGACAAGTGTCTTGGGGCTGCTGCCAGGGAAAAGCAGTCCTGCTCCATGCCAGGGACAGAGCTATAGAAAGGGTTTCCTGTAGGGGCAAACAGCATCTCCTCTCTGCCTGCCCCAGTGCCCACACTCTCTCCGCGCATTTCTAACTGAGCCACGTATTCCTGGCATTCTTCCCAAAGCCTCTCCATTACTGCTGGATCAGGACTGCATCTCTGTCCTCCTGTCTGTCTGTTCTTGTAGGGTCTTGTATCCTTTCATCTACTGATGCCTAAAATGTCTTTCAGTCTTCTCTAACCTTCCAATCATTTACAGAAGAACGTGGGAAAATTCAATTACGCTGTGATTAACAATATGTGCATCTGCCCACAAAGTGAGAATAGAACTTTAACCACTTTCTCCCCAGCTTTGGGCAGTGGCACAGAGCTGTAAATTCATCTCAGGAGGGGTAGAACTTTGTAACTTTGTTTTACAAGAAAGGATATTAAGGAAACCATTGAATGAAAAATATTGTAATAATATAATTGTTTCTCTCAGTCATTAACAGAGATGCCGATTCCAGCTGGAAGAGTTTTTCTTTCTTTCTCACCTTGTAACTTAATAATGGCTGGATTTGATGAGTTTGCACAAAGGACTCCTTCCAGTCAGCCCTTTGGCACTGGTAGCTTGATGTTGGATATCAGACAAATTAAACAGCTCAGTAGCCAGCCAGGAAGAAAAAACAAACCAAACCACAACACATCCTCATCTATCTCATCTATTGTACAAGAGATTGTATAACCTGAGACTATGATCCTCATGGCAACATTTCTGTGGAGCAGTGAAATGAAAGAATAAAAGCAAACACCACAAGGCTTACACAGATCATGTAGGTCATTACCTACACCTGTTGAAATTTCAACAGGAATCTTCTGATTTAGTAGAGACCTGGGACAAGCTTCTCCTCTGACCACAGCCTGTATGACCCCAAAAGCCACGCTAGTCCAGCTGAAGCTGTAAAATGGGATGTGTTGAGAGCATCTTACTTTGTGGCTGCTGGCCCACGAGCAGAATGTGAGTGTCCTTGGGGAAGCCCTGCCACCGAAGATCCGAGCTGAAGGGCTTGCACATCCGCCCTGTCTGGAGGAGGTTTGTGGCCAACAGCTGCAGTGCCTGTAAGAACTGGATTTGACAGACCATCCCTGGCTGCTCTGCTCAGTGAACTGGAGATGTTCCTTGGCTACAGTCAGCACCACATACCAACTATTTTTCTTACATTTCTTAATTTATCTTCACTGAAGTTCTATCCTAGCACATCACTTTTGTTCACTCCTTGGCCAGAAGTGTCTTGCTTGAACAGGATTTGGCTCTTGATATTTGGTGCAGAATACATTAAAATGTACGGTAACAGCCTGGGAAAGGCTAAGACTTACAGAGAAATTAGGGCTTTGTAGCATTTTTTAGTTGCTAATACCCACTGGGAATGTCTGCCCCACTGTCACTCCAAGTGTCAGTTCCAAGGTCAGCATCACCTTTGAAACACAGACTCAGCTCAGCCAAGTGCTGCCAGCAGTGCCTGGTGCTGCTCCTGCCGTAACCCCTCAGGAGGTGTTGCGGGGAAGGGGGATGAGAAGCAGCCCCTGTGCAGCCCAGCTGAGCCATAGCGGCAGGTTTCAGGTGTGACTGCAGGGGAGCAGACGAGTGCCTGCAGACCCACTTGCTGGGGCCAGAACCTTCTAGGAGACAAAGGAAACACATTTTTTCTGTGCTGATATTTTTCCCTACCTACATTCTCCCCTTGGATTTCCTTACTGATACAGTTGTTTATAAAGCACTAAGTCCCTTCCTGAACAAAGTGTACTGAAAATCATTAAAAGAAAGCAAATAGTGGTCACTGAAGCACTGAACCCAAAAGTGATTTAAAAAGCATACATTTCCACTCTCTAGAGAGCAAATACCGACATGTATGTCTAACTAAGTCAAGGTCTATTGAAAAAACTGAATTCCTAAATTAATAAATGTTAAAATACCTAATTTAACATTTAAACACTATTCTGCCAGTAGATATTCAAGCAGTGATTCACTTACTAGCATTTGTAGGAGTTGTGGAAGAGCTCATCTTTTACCACTGATGAGCCCATGGTGAATTTAGGGGATGACTCAGGTTTGGTTTTTCTTACACAGCAGAAGAAGATATGTTAAAAAATATAATTTGTAACAATGAAATATTAACAGACACAGGAATAGGTTTCAAAATCAATCATAATTTAAAATTAAAAACAGCCTTGGAAGAGGCACAAAGATGAAGAGAGAACAGAGCAGAGGACAATGTTGCTTCATAAAAATGGCAGAAATTTCAAGGTTTTCCCGTCCACCTCCCTTATTTTCCACTGGAGCAGAACAAACTGGTGTTTTCCAAATACCTGTTTCTAGAAGGAATTCTGAACTATACTATGGCATTCTGAAGGCATCCAGAGCTTTCTGCTCTGAAGAAGGGAAAGAGTGCGTGAGATGCAGAGTGAGGGCAAGCAATCAGATCCGATCCAGAACATTTAATCATGTTCTTGCTTTGAAGCAAATGTGTGAGCAGGGACTTGAACCTGCATCGACTCTATGGTAAAATCAGATCAAGGCCCACTGAACTCAGAGAAAGCCTATCTTCATCTTTTCTGGCTCCTTGGCACAAAATCAGTGAGACCCATGCTTTTGGGTGGGGGGACCCACAACAGACACACAAATAAACCTTCAAAGCTCATGGTAGTTTGACGGCAATTCTGTCAGCTTTGGATTTGGGAAGAGAAGGAAGGGCAATCTACGCGAATCAATTCCAGCATTGGCCAAAAATTACTGCCCAATAACACTATAGAAATACACTGGCACAATTTTAGAACATCTGATAAAAAACCCTAAGGGTTCAGTCTTAGGAAAACATCTGGTTACTCCCACATTTCTACTTACAGCCTATACTGTAACCACACTAAATGTAGAACAAATGAGCAAACAGATGTGTAGGAATGACATAGCATTGTAATTGTTCCTCTGCCAAAAGTGTTGGCAAATTACCAGTTAGTTTTATGGTGGGGGTAGCTCGGTTCATTTGTTTTGGGGTTGCTGGGATTTTTTTTTTTTTTTTTTTTTTTTTTGCAAGCAGGAGCAACACTAACAATATATTATTTTACCCTTCCTACTACTTTGACACAGCCTCTGGAAATGTACTCTCTACAGCCTGGGGCATGAGTTTCTACATGAAAATCACCCTGTGCACTCCAGGGACCTTGGCCTATCCAAGATAACAGCAAAGCTTGTTAGCTTCAACAGCATCAATATTGCTGAAAGCTGGCACAATCCTCTGATGTCAGAATAAGCTTTATTCTTGGAACTGGCTGATTGTGGTACCTTAAACCTGCCCTTCTAACCCACACAAATTCCTGCCCTAAGCACACCAAGCCGATAAAGTCTGACTGTTGGAATGGCGCTTTTCGCTTGTGCTAAAAAACACTTTTCCAAACCTCAGCCTAAAATTTTCCCAGAAAGGGTCACAAAACAATCCCAGACTCACAGAAGGAGTTTGGTAGGAAGAGACCTTAGTGACCATCTAATTCCAGCCCCCTGCCGCGGTGTACGGCCATACCCCAGCCCAGCAACACATGCACAGTGTGTCCTATTCCTGCTACAGAGGGACCAAGCACTGATTCTCCAGGATGACATCCCGTACAGCTTCCAACACAGACAAATAAACCTTCAGGGTGTTGAACTGCTTTTCAGTGTTACGATATTTATATGGACTTTATAGCAAAGTGACGACTCTCTTCAATTTCTTAATCAAGACCAATGTGTTTAGCTTAGCACCCAAGAATCAGTCCTAACACACTTAATGGTGCCATGAGTGATGGCATAGTCCTTTCCAAGCTCTGCCCCGGCATCCTGACACTTTATTTTTGGCTTTCAATTTAGACATAAAAATAAAAAACAAATAAATTACCTCTTCCTTAATTGCTGAAACAAAAACACATAAAAAGAAAAATTACTATACAAATAGTAAAAGTTGTTACACTACCTCGCCATTAAAGAAGCAGAAAATTGTAGCCACCAGTAGACCCTGTAAAATAAAAACAAAGATTCTGCTTTAATTCATATAATTAATTAATCAATTTAATTCTGCAATAATTCATTCAATATGCATATGGCCTATTTCAGGTGTGAGATAATTAAAGATTTCTGATAAAATTCAGATGTAGATAGCAGAGAAAATGCAGGACAAATCTAAACATGATCAATAATTTCTAAAAACAGCTCACTACAAATATGGGGCCGGCTTTCTGCTATGATGTTTCATTCCTTTGAAAATTGGAAGGCGATTAAATGAAAATTCAGCATTTAGAGAAGTCAACGACTGCTGGACAAAGATCTTCAAGAACTGAAACAGCACGACCATTTCTCTTTTCTTTGATGGCCATGCCAGCTGCTCTGAGCACAGGTGACAAGGGCTGCGTGCTGCTTCCCACCTGGTAGTGCATGAGGATGTGCATCACGTAGTCGTACACCTCCTCAGCGATCCGGCCCTCGGGTCGCCATGGGAACAGCACAAACTCGATGCCAAGGAGCGGGACGAGGATCAGGGTGGCTCTCACTGCTTTCATGTACAGGTTGGACTCAGCCTTGTGGGTGTCTTTCAGCTTGGTTATGAGAACACGAACGATATTCAGCAGGAAGAAAAGGTTCACCTGTCGGAAAAAAAAAAAACGACACTGGGAAGGAGGTCTGAGAAATAATCCCACACATGGATTTGTGAGACTGGAAACCAGACAGCACAATCTCACACTGCTTGGCTAGCACTGCGATTGTACAAGAGCTACCAGATAAACATCTTTGAAAACACCTTTAAGTAACTGAGATGTGGCTCTAACTTCCAGTATCCACACCCCTTCCTTGAACTCTCTAAGCAAGTGGTAACAGCCCACAGACCTTCCTCTCTGCTGTCAGTAACAGTACACGGGTGAATGACTGATTCTTTTCTGGCTGGTCAAGAGAGGGGATGATGTTTTTCCCTCCTTGTATTTAAATATGGTTCTTCAAAAAGCCACTTCTTAATTTTTCAACATGAATTTGGTAAATTTATAAAGAAAAATCAGAACAATAATAAGAAAAAAAGGCAAAATGCTGCTACAAGGAACTGCATATTCCTCTAGACAAACAGTGGATTTGGCATTATCATGGTAGCCAATAGTTGGATCTTTTATTCTTTCAGCAGAGCTTCCAATGGGGCAAGCACTGAGATGGTGCTCTACGTCATTCCCTTGCTTGTGAGTGAACTTGTCTACAAGATGTTCAAGACTGAACAACTACTGAACTTGTTTATTTCCATAGTTACTAAGGCTTTTTTTGTTGGAAATGCTCTGTCTCTGTTCCTTCAGTTTGACCAGAAAAGAAATCCCAAAGTATCATTGTGAGCAAGCACAAAACGGATACACACACACAGATATGGGCATGGATACACACACACATCCCCCAAGGATGAGTAACCGGAGCAACAGCAGCCCCAGGGACGATCCCACCCCCCCCACATCTCCCACGCAGCCCCTGGTGGAAGCTGCAGGTGGATGAGACCCTGAGAGCTCAGCCAGCCCACCCCTTATCCAAGGCACAGAGACAGGACAGAGGTGCTCTGGGGAGCCGCTATGGGAGGGAGAGACACGGGCTCTGCTCCCGTCTCAGCTTCCAGAGGATTGTCTGCCCTTGCCACAACTAGACACAAAAGGGGGGTAGGGGAAGAAGCTGGCAGACAGACAGACAACTCCCTTCTAAAAGGCCTCAGAATTCCTGGTCTAGGAGGAGGTTCTGTCTTCCTGTGGCACAAATGCAAGCAGGGAAGGCATTTCAGACCACGGGTGTCACGCTGCCTCCACAGCCCCAGCAGAATTCTTTCTGTCAGTTCAGGCTTTCAGGACAAATAGCTGTGTGCTATTATAGCAACATGGCCCTTTACAGATATGGGATGTTATTTATATTCTACTTACGTGCTATTTAAATTATTCTAACAGGAAGTTGTTTTACATAGGAAACTACTGCACAAATTTCTCCTGGAAGCCTCCAGCTACCTTTAAGCTTTGTTTAAACAGCCAAGGTCTTCTGATTCTTTCTCAGGGGATTTATTTAGATTTTATGTAGCCCAAGATCCCTATCCAACTTCCTATAGTACGTGCAGACAATGAGTCCTTCCTCCATTTCTAAATTTAATCCTTCTCAAATCTACTTGTTCAACATTAACATGTCTCAGACCCTGAGTTTTCGGCCCTCTCACGTTTTGGTAGTATGGCCAATTCCTATAACACTGTCCTTAAGTGCTAGCTGAAGAAGAAAGTTGCAGCAGTCAGGCATAAATAGCAGCACCCAATGAGCTGTTTATTTTACAATATGCACGGAGTTTTTCTATTTGTTTCACCCACCCAAACCAAAATGCTCGAAATTAGGCGTGTGAAGAGATTGTGAATAGCAAAAAGGGCAGACAGAAAGCTGGAGGAGGGAGAGCAGAGGGCAGAGTTGGGTAGAACACAATGAGTGTCAGTACAAGTATGTAGCACCAATTTTCAGTGAATATCTCTTCTGTCAGAAAATAAGAACGAGATAAGGATGAACTGATTCTTTTAATTAAAGTGATGAAAACCAGTCCTGGTTTTAAGTAAGGTGCTGAGCAGATTTTTACATTTAAGCAAAAGTAGGGCAGTGGAACTCCTCACATGCATACTATCATCAAATTGTGATGGGTGGGAAAAGCCCAAAGGAGCTCTGTTGTGCTATCTGCACAATGAACACAGAGTGAAATAGCAACAGCCCCACAGTGACCTGAAAATTGAACAGGGCAACTGAGCAAAAATAGAAACAAAGACAGAGAAGGCAATCCTAGCCAAAAATCCCAAAAAACTGTGTTGGTGCCTTTACTAGAAACTCAGGAGCATTCAGGTTCTGGCTTGAGAGGGGCAGTGAACTGAAGCCAAGTTCCTAAGTCAACAGGGCTGCAGTTTTTGAATGAAACTCTCCTCATGTCCCTGATATTTCTAGTTTTCTCCATGCTGAGTTTGCACTAAGTAGTATAGTAATTCTTGTAGGTTTAAATTCTGTTTCAGTTCTTCCCTAGGATGATATAAACAGACAATTCCCACTCAAGGCACTCAGATATTCTTAGATAGGAGTTGGTACCCATTGCCTGCCTTTTGATGCAGCTGTGCAGCTCCATATCTTTGCCTGCTTGGACACAACTGAGCATTCAATTTTCAAACTCCTCAGCCTGGCACCGAGTTCAGTTTAAAATCATTAAAATCCAAGGAGATGAAAGACAAAGCAGGGAGCAGCTGAACTTCTTTCTAGCACACCTTCACTCAGAACTGGCATCTGTAATGGTCTGTCAGACTGCAACACCAATACACAGCATTATTACAGGGAGAAAGGAACAACCCTCTAACAGTATTTATATGAACAGTGGCACAGCTAAATAATGCAGTGGCACCTAAACAAACAAAACCACAAGAGCACTGGCACATCTGAAGTTTACACAGAAATCGCTTCTGCTTTCACTGAAGTAAAAATCAATTCCTCCTACCTTCCCCCTCAATTTTGATCAATTATTTGTCTGGCATGAAAACTAACATCACCCTCTACAGTCCCATTCCCACTCTGTTTCTTTAATTGTGATTGCTTAGGCAGACAGTTGTAATTTAATGGTCAATTGAAGACAATTCCAATCAAAGTGCAACCTATGTCTGCTCCTGTTTCTTTGGCAGAAGAACTGACCACAGTTATGTAACAACAGGGACCATAAAAGCAGCGTTGTTTTTAACTTTATGTAATTGTAGGATTTTCAGTGATGTACAAGAGTTAAACTCCCATTGGTTTCTGCCAATTCTCCCTGGCACCCACTTGACAGTCCCCTTCACGTTCTTTGAGATCTGCTCCTGCAAATAGAAACAGTGTCTTCTCCCTCGTTATCTAATTTGCAGTTTAATGTTGTTGCTTAAATGTCTACTAAAGCAGGTCATGCTTAGTAAAGTGTGGAAATTGTATCTGGCAAGCAAGCTGCTTAAGCAAATGAGGGTTCTGTTCACAAAGCCTAAACACATGCATTTAATCTAACATCTTTAGCCCTGCCTTGTCTTTTCTGAATTTAAAAAAAAAAATAATTTTTTTTTTTTTTTTTTCTTCCAGAAAGGAAAGCAACTCCTTTAAAGTATTTTCACATCATAGGCAAGATGTGCAGTTTAATCTGTTATTCCTGCATGATTTTCAAATAAATTTACTTATTGTACTGAGGCAAGAAAAATACAAGAGAAAAACAGAAACTTTCGGTCAGGTCATGAAAAATACAGGAATATCAAAGGTGAATAAAGTTGTAAATTGCAAAGAGGATGGACAAAGACTCTGCCCAGACCAGCCCCACAGAGATGATTATTATGCCTCCAGTAAAATCAAAGGACATTCTGAATGTGGCCTTGAATAGAAACAAGACTGGATCACATTTGGGACAGATCCAGAGTGTCTGAATCCCACAGGAGTTTGGCCACTTACAGTGTGATTTTGTGGAGGCCACTGCTTAGAAGGAGGAAAAAGGACCTTACATTCTAAAATGAGGTCACTCCATGGAAGATAGTAGAGTCTTGTAGCTTTTACAAAAAATTTTACATTGCTATCTAAAGAAAATTCTAATACAAATTATTGTTCAGCTTGAAAGAGCTTTACTTAAGTGATATATCTGTGAAGAGACACCACAACAGTGGAATTAACACCCCACAAAAAAACCCCCAACCCTATACTTTTCTGTGAAAACAGGGTTTTATCTTTTGTGTAAAGCAGAGAGAATAAAAATTGAAAAGATTTGGAACTGGGTTTAAGTTTACAGATTAGAGCACAGCAGATCCTTACATGAACAGATACAGCAGACCGGACAGCACAAGAGATTACCGGCAATAATTCACACCCCAAGGGTCACAGCTCTCAATAACTTCATGGGCATTGCTCTGGCTGCCCACACAGAGGGGCTCAGGTGTGTCATGGTATCATTACAGCCCTCAAAATTTAAGTTCACTAGTTCATTTCACTGTGAATGAAAAAGGGAGTCACAAGAATCCCAGGATTTATACTATGGTCTTCTGAGAGAATACTCTATGCACGGAATGCCCTCCGCAGGTATTCATTAACAAGGTAACAGAAGAGAAAATTGTAGATCAGAAATTGAAATTATTTCCATAAAGTTACTTAAGGTTTTCATTCTTAATCAACTTCCTTTTGTGAACTGAAAAGCAGGAGAAAAGTCAGCAGCCATGGACCCAGCAGATTGGCCAGATCAATTCCAGGTTTCTGTTACAATAAAACAAATGGCTGTCACACACAGTCAGGGGGCTAATCACATATGGATTGCTTCTACGCTAATTACGTTCACCATGTAAATAGTTAGGTACACCCCTATTTCTTTTTAGCAACAATCTACTGACTGAATTTCATAGGGTAAATCCAGTCCTAGTGCAACTGACGTACAAGATTGATTCTTATGCAGCAACGTCCTCAGTTACTCATCTACAATTTCATTTAGTAGTGAACACTGAATAGAGCTGGCATTAACTTGGGGTGTCAGAGAGAACACCGTGCTCTAAGATTTCACGAGCACTTCAGAAACAGAGGAGCTACAACACCCCAGAGGCCAAAGCAGACAGTGCTAAATTAGGACAGGGCAGTCACGGGCACTGGCAGAACCATTTGCACTGGTTCTCTCACAAAGTGCCTGCTCTGGTTTCTCTCCATCCCATATTCCCACCCACAGTCAGCCCTGGCAGGCAAACCCCCTCTCCCTGAATCTCAGACAGTCTGGGCGCTGTTTGGCCACAGCACAGTGACACAATGAGGCTTCTAGATTCGCCTCCAGCAACTCCAGGTAAGGGTCAGTCCTCCCTTTACACTAGCATTTGAGTGGGATAATCAACATTGCAAACCCTGAGTTTCTCAAAGGACCAGATGCACAGATCCTTAATAAGGCCAAGACTTCTTGTATCTGTGAGTGTGCTGCTTAACCCAGCAGGTGCCTCAGACACACAAAAGTGAGGTTGACCTCTAAATGTTAGATTAGGGCTCTTACCATTGTAAGCCCATCAAGAGCAGCCAGAAATTGAACAAGAAAACAAAATATTATTTGAAAAATGCTTACCAAGAGAGCGGCACAAATAGGGCCATGGATGATGTAAAGCAGATGAGTATCAGAGCTGATCCAACAACTACAGAAAACAATCAGGAAAAAAAAAAAAAAAAAGGCATTTATTAGCTTTGGTTTATTTTTTACCTTATAGAAAATATAAAAGTTTTGCAAACTGAAGCTACTTACTTGTCATTATAATATAAACTTCTTGCAACGGCATGTATGCAGGCAGGGATCAGTGGAAAACCTGTGGAGAAAAAACAAGTATTTTCTTCATTAGTAAAACCTGGTTAATAACTAAGTAAAATTGCCTATCTTGCAGGAATCTTCTGTATTTTCACCTCACCCAAATGATATACCTGTAGAGGAAATAAACTAACACAGACCAATTTAAAGTTTCTTTTCTTAGACTTCTTTCTGAGGGCTGTGTGAAACCTTATTCCCACTGACTTGCCAAGAAATCCACGGCAACACACAGGAAAGGCAAATCAACTTTTCACTTTTTAGAATGTAACGAGTGATCTTCATTAACACAGATGCTTTTCAGGCTGCAATCTGCAGTAACACTAAATAGGAAGGAAATATTAAAATGGTGATTGCATACATGAGCACAGCTTTAACGGCATGACCAGTGGTCAGTACGAGTACAAAGTACCTTGCTGTATTTAGAAAACAACTTTGAAATTAGACTCAGGAAATCAAGCCAAATGAAAAAATTAAAAAAGAATTAGCAAATTATTAATCTGAGGCCCTTGACACTTTGGTGGTACCTGGTCTTCAGGAGCTGCTGAGCACCTGTGACTTTCCAGGCATGCCTCAGCTGTGCCTGCGGTGGGACAGTGGCCCAGGTACCAACACACTGGAGCTGAGTGTGCCAGTAGAGTGAGGCTGCCAGAGCCTTCAATTTCACTCTGTGAATAAGCCCTTGTGCATTATCTGAAGAGAGCAGGCTTGCCTTGTTAGTTTTGATACCGATACTACTTGAGATCTTCAGTTACAGCTATTCTGTGTTTGCTTAGTGAACAATACAGGTCAAATGGAACTGCTGGAAAAATAAATCCTCAGCCATTTCTAACTCAGTTCTGACCCTCCACCCTAGGCACGACGAGACTTCTCTGAAAACAAACATTCATTCCTGAATAAACATCTTCGAGGTGAGGAACAATGAATAATTACTTCTTAAGGTCTTTTTTATAATAGGAGACTATTTTCTCTATACAAAGGAGGAGTCACTTCCTGACTCCAGAAATGCATAATCTCTCTCTCGGCAGAGGTATACACAACTTCCTATATGAATATTTCTAAGCTTGTTAAAACACTACAGACAAAGAATCGGCGGTGTGCCATCGTCACCCAAAGCTACAGCTCAGAGAGGGAAAGGTAGAGACGTTTGAAGGAGGAAGAGGCTGCATTGACCTGAAAATACACAAGGTGAAATCACATACCCCAGCCAAGAAGGTAATACCACATCAAGTGCTGCTTCTCAGCAAAAACAGCCACCACAATCAGAGTGTGCAGGTAAATGCCTTCGCACAGCATCCAGAAGTAGTTGCAACCCATGAGGTACAGGTAGATGAATTGTGACACTTTGCAGCTAACCTGCAGGGGAAAAAAAAAAAAAAAAAAAAAAGCAGAGTATAATTTGAATTTTTAATTTGCAGAAATCTCAGAGCTTTATTTGCAAAGTGGAAAAAAATACCACTTGAGGTCATGTTTGTTTTGTTTTTCACTACATTTACATATTTATTTACTTTTTAAAATAGAATTTTTATGGCATTACAATCCCGCACTTTATGGTGACATAGAACTGATAACTGAGTCTGGATTTTTATTATTCATACACGACGATCCTGAAATCCTCAGGCATGGTAGAATGCTGTTATGATATTTTGCCTTATTGCAAACCTTGCCAAACTTAATTATTCCAAATCCTTAAATTATCTGATAGTAACCCCACAAGAAATGTAATTTGCTGTGGGTAATCCCCTCTCAGTTTTACAACATAAACTACCCCAGAGTACAATTTATGTTTTTAAAATGCTTACAATACTTCCAGTTTTAACCTACTCATAACTGCACCTGGGGACCGAGAGCTTGCAGTAGGTTCTGGAGGAGCCTGACATTTATTTGCATTTAGCTTCATTCAAAATATATTCTACAGTTCAAATGCTAGAATATAATTCATGGGGAAGTCTAAAATGTGAGGTGTGAGCAAGGAGCAATAGCTAACTTCGGTTTGGTCACACTGAATCCTTTTTTTCCCTCCTTCCAATATTGCTGCCTGTTTGATTGCTCTATTTCTGCCACTTGGCTTAAAACAAACCAAACCCCAGTATTGTTTTACCATTTTCTGCTACCTAACTCACTTGATGATGATTATTAGCAGCTTTCTCAGGTATGTTTTCCAGCACACTTATGACTGCTGCTACAGGAGAAAAGGAAATGATCTTTTTTATTCAATTCAGCTTCTGGAGTTTTACGCTAACTTCCACAGAATTAAGATTTAGCTTCCATATCTAAATGACTATAAAGCCAGAGCTAGGGATTTGTTTATGTACTTCATATTTAGACCCTTGTGTTTCCAAAAAAAAAAAAACAAAACTCTTGTTTTAACTGAGGACGGCCAAGTTAAAGCCGTAAGAAACTAGCAGACAGATCCAAAACACCTTGCAAAAGCTTTTTCCCTGCCCTTCCTTGGTGAATTCAGCTGTCAGCCTCGCTGACATCATCTAGAACAGGCTTCCCTGCAGTTGTTCCAGGGCAAAAAGCGACCCTGTGGGGCTGGGAAGAGGCGCTCAGTAAACTCAGTCCCTTAAAGCACTTTCACTATTTCACAGCCTCGAATGTGCAACGTCCCCGGCACTGCGAGCCATCTGCTGCGCTGCGTCACACGGACACGGCGTCGGGAATGCTGGAACCTCGCTGCATGCAGCACTGCAGCAGCTGCGCAGCTCCCACCGCCGCTGCGCTGCTCAGGCCGTTCACCCGCACGCAAACAAGGCTGGCAAACAAACTTCCACTTACTGGGTTAGTTGCGACTAACTCCTGGTTGTTGGCAATGGCTGTCAGTGAAATTATTGTTACAACAGAGTTGCAAACAAAAGAGAAAAACAGATTTTTATGCAGGGTAATCCTCTGGCAACTCAAGCTCCTAGAAAAGAGAAACAAGAACAAATGAGTACATGGGAGGACAACTATGTGTACTTGGGGACAACTCTTGACATTTTGAAATGCTAGAGCTCTTGATTTTACTAACAAGTCTTACATCAACCCTTTCTTCAGTTCCAGAGCAAATTTAATACACCAGATGGAAGAAAGCAAGTACATTTCGATCTAATGTTTATAGTGAAGGACCTGCTTCATAGTGGCCAGCGGAAAATGCTGATAATAATTTTCAGAAGATTTAGATTTTTTTTGGTTATTACATGAAGAATTTCCCAATTACCTGCCACACCTGTGCTTGTTGAAGCTGTCTTACCCTGTTCCCATTTACCCAAATCTGTTCAGATCTTTTGAGGGTAATTCCTGTTACTCATATCCTTGTGATTTTTCTTCCTTCTAGCCTAAAGCTAGAGAAACACCTAAATAAGCAAAATAATGCAAATCTCCCCCTGACTTTTGTGTATAACTAAGGTATAAACAATTTCCAGGACATAATTATAAAATCCCTAAAGAACTGCATTTATTGTGTTAATTTCTAAGTTTACTTTTAATCTTGCAATAAAATTAAAGAGAGAATATCTTTGGAAGGGCTTAAAATAAAAATTAAAAAAAAAAAAAAAAAAAAAAAAAAAACCCACCAAAACAAAACAACCCCAGAGAATCAACTATATCAAACAATACTGAATTTAGGTGCAGCAACTTTCTGGTTTTCAGCCATTCTAGAGGAAGCAGGAATAACTTAGTGTATTCCAACAGGAGGGACTGCTTCTCATTCAAGTTTTCCCAGTGAACTCTTGGGGTGCTTTAGAGACAGCATCGACTGAAGCCTCTGCTGCAGAGTCCATGCTCTACACCCACACCTGCCTGTCTCCAGTTAATGGCCAGAGAGATGGAGAGCAGCTGATTAACGCTTTGGAATAACCAGAAAATCCACCACTTACACACATGCCACTGAGAGAAATCAGAAACACATTCAAAAGACCGGCAGGGGACACGTCTAAACTGTCACCCAAGGGAAAAAATAAATAAATCAAGTTTTCTGGCCTCTTCAAATAGCATGCCCGGAAGAAAAGATAAAGGAGGGACAACGGTGATTCATTTTTAATTAGAGAGGGTAGAAGGGAGACCTTCCCATTTTTTCAGGGAAACGCAGATATGGAATCTTCGCAAAGGCTGGAGGAGTATATTGAAAAGTGCTGACAGATGAAACAACAATCAAGGTGACCCAAAGAAAGAAAAGGACAGCCCCATAAGCCTGGCTATAGGGCAGGTCTTGGCTGCATCCTCTGCAGCTCTCACAAGGGCAATGTACAAAGCACCCACAGATCCCCGGACTGAGCTCACACACTGTGCAAGCGCTGAGACAGTCCAAGCCCATGGCACTAAAAACAGGGGAAGGACACCCCTCTAGAAACCAGTGCTGCCATTTGACTGGGACCTACAGGAAACTTTGGTTGCCACGCATCATCTGGCTGAAGAAAATACAAAAGGAAAAGTCTCCAAAATTTGGAAAACAGGGTTGTGTATGAATCTGAGGAAAAAATCTATTCCATTAGGCTCTTTAAGATTTTATTTGAATCTTGTTTTAATGCCCCAAATGGATAAACTTTAATTATTATAACATGCAGGGTCCTACACTCTTTGAAAATGTGGGGTTTTTTGTTTTTTTTTGGTTTTTTCCTGTATGGTTTATATATGAAAAGAGAGACAATACTAGACTCCAGCAAAGGGCTTTGTGTAAACAAGTCCTGAAAAACTCTGGAATTCTGTCTGCTTATTGTTAAGACTCAAGGCTCAGGCAAGGAAGAGCACGTACAGCTAATGGGGCCATCTCCCCGGGTCATCCCGCAGCTGTTCCTGTTGAATATTCAAACACACCCATCCACACCCACCTCCACCCATGCATGAAAGGATTGAAAGGATCACCGGACAAGAAACAGAAAGCAAGCCTGATGACATTTAAAAACTAAGACTGTTTTTCGTAATAAAAAGATATTTCCTAAGCTTCCCCACCCTCCCTCTTCTGTTATCCTTCCTATATCCTTTTTTTTCTGACTGTTTTTCTTAATGACATAATATCCTTTATCACTTTATTCTCATATTTATGATCTAAGTATATTTGAATGACCAACCCCTCAATTAAATCATGTGTAGTAAAATAAAAACAGACTTCCTACTAAATTACCTATTTCCCTTCTTTTTTCGACTCCTGTATATCTTGGGAATTAGGGAAAAATTAATTTCTCCAAAAGGAAAAAGGGTGACATTTTTGAAAGCCCGTAAGTGGGTTTGAGCTCTAATTTTTTAAGGCATTTCAGTACTGCAAAACTCCCCCAGTGAGATCCACGTGTGCACCTGAGGGGAATTATCTGTTCAGATGACATTAACAGAGTGACTTAGGCAGCTCCTGTCTCCATAACAATCCAATAATCAGTGCCTGGCCCACTCTCTCCTTAACACAGCACTGCTCTCCTCTGAGAATGCTGTCATGGGATTTGACATGACACTCCATCAACAACTCCTTCATTTCAGGTGGGGTTTTTTATTTGGGTTTTTTTTTTTGGCGCGGCTCTGTTTTTTGTTGGGAGGGGTGGGGGCATATTTCAAACTGTAGCTCCCCTTTATCCTAAATCACTGCTTTTTTAAGTATTCTCTTGCCTCATTTTTGGTTCTTTATGAAAATCATACAATTATTTTAACACTTGCAACACGTGTGTGACCGCAAGTATGTAAGAGAATGAGAAAGAAGAGACACTGCAAGAAGTTATTTTATGTCTGACAGATGAGTTTTCAGAGACATTCAGAGTTCCAAGTTTATGACCCATTTAATTCCGTTAAACCAAGAACCCCAATGCACTTGGGGAACAAGTCGACAAGTATTCCCAAGGAGAAAATTTTCTGAAGAAGAAACAAAATTTAAAAAGCAAAGGTAAAATGCAGAAAAATTTTAGTCCTAAAAAATGATTCAAATCCCAAACAGTTGATATTTCCTTTGGGGAAAAGTTCCAAATTTCTAGTCAAATCTAAAGATATCCTAATGATAAGAAATCCAGCAGATGTTGTCTGTCAACTGTCAGTTAAGTTACAGAATAAATGTTTTGGAAATGACAAATTCAAAGGCACCCCCCACAATAGGGAAAAAAAAAAAAAAAAAAAGTCCACCTGTTAAAGCTATGAATAATTATCAAGCCTTAGCCGATACATAATACATCCTGGTATTAATCTAGGTCCTTAAATACCCTCCTGCTACTAAAAATACTTTAGAGGAACTGTACATCCCAAGAGAACAGCTTGCAGAGGACTTTCTTTAGCTTCCTTTGAATTTTGTAATTTCCTTTTATATTCCGACATCTAACCACAGTCTAGAAAATGTGGTTTGTGGGTCTGGATTCATTCCATGCGGTTCTCTGAGGAAAGGATAATCCTGCTCCCAGAGAAGAAAATCCCTGGATGGTTAGACAAACCTGACACGGGATGGCAGCACAGCAGATCATCTGCTTTTGCAGCAAGTGCCACAAGCAAAGATGAAATTACGTTAGTTTTCATATTACGGTCTAGAAAAGTCATGCTTGACTCTGAGAACTTATAAAATCAGATCCTACTCCAAATCTTTTTCTTTTCCCTTGTGTTAAAGCATTTTTCCTGTCACATTAGATATTTAGTCTGCTAAACTTTATGACATTTATTGCAACAGTACCAACCTTTTTCATCAAAATCAAAGTTCTTATAAAGACTCAGAGCCATTTCACACATTGAGTTTGTGGAAGGAAAGAGAATTTGGAAAGGAGAAACTGTTTTTACAGATCATACAAAAATAAATTGAGTGAAAGACAATTATATGAGTTTTCCTCATGAAACAAGACCAGAAAAAGCCGAAATGTCATCTTGAATACTGGATGTCAAATGGAAGGCTACAAAGTTGAAACACTCCTATTTGTTGGGGTTTTGCAGAAACGCTGTGGAAGCCTGGGAAAATAATGCACAGCTAAAGTGGAAGCACTGCTTTCAGCCAGATGGGAGTAAAAAGAACTTTTTCTCAGCTATCAGCTGCCTCCACCTAACCAAAGCCCAGAGCATGAGAAAAGCAGCATCCACTGCCAGTGTATCTGTTATTCCTATTCAAACGCCAGGAGGAGATGGAAGCTGGAGCGTGGCAGCAGGGCACAGGGGCAGGGGTAGGTGAGTGTGAGGAGCAGAGGTGCACTGCCAAGGAGAAGGTGTTTATGAAATGATTAAACCAGGCTGACTAGGGCAGCCCACACTGGGTACGGCAGTAGCTGGCACAGGGAACAACTTGTCTTTCTCAGCTCTGCTCATGTGGCAACCCTCCTGGGTTCACCTTTCCACCAGGCCTCAGAGCAGGTTCTTAAAGGAAAAGAAAAAGAAAAGGAGGCTTTCATAGGGAAAGAAAGCAAGGTTACCAAATATGAAGTAATAAGATTAATTTTAAAAGGCCGGTACACTATTTTATCTTTATTATTATTTCCATTTCTACTGTAGCTCTTAGTCTTCCCTTACAGTTGTCATATTTTGTGAGTACAGTGTTGGAATGTTACTGTACCTATCAAATGTCATCACTATTTTGGTTTCCACTTGCTCTTTAGTTCAGTTGATGCTTGGCATAACACAGAACATCCGGACTTGGAAGAGACCCACAAGGATCATTGAGTCCAATTCCTAGTATCCATGCTGTAATTTATCACTAAAAAAATCCACACACCACGAACCCCAAATGAATAAACATTTTCCCCGTTTCCTATTTTCAGTATATTCTACAGTTTTTGGATTTCGGGTTTTTTATTTTAGATTTCTGAGAAAAGAAACCTCCATTTTTGTTACAATCTAAAGTCCAATGGCAAACCTATATACTGGCTTTCTCCACCTTCCTGCTCCATCTAATTTCATTTGCATGCTGGTGTTCCAAAGCACTGAAACCAGGATTGTGGCAACCACTGGGATTTGATGAAGGATTTAAATATACTTACTTAAAATAAAAGAATATGCCAAGAGAAATCAGAAGTGATGCAATTGAAAGACCGTGTCCGATGATGGCCAAGTAATATAAGTTCAGAGCAGTCTGCAAGACAAAAAACAAAGCCAAGTGATTCAGACAGAGCTACTAATGATAAAGCACATATTTATATGACTCTTCTTGCAGTCAAAGTGACTATAACACCAGTAAGGAAAAAAACAAAAACCAAAAACCAAAACAACCCAAAACCATTTCAGGTAATGATGGAACAAGCCCACAATCCTGCCAAAAACCATCCTACTAAAATCTCTCTCTCCATAGGGAACACAGCAGATTAACTGAAGTGATCACTAAAATTTGCCTCTTACCAGTTAAAACACCAAGCTTCCAATATACATTGCTATTGTTTTTTTTTTTCTGAATATTTATAGAAATCTGGCTATTTAAGTTCCTGTACTGGGTGCATTGCTGTCTGAGGCTTGACTCCTCTCTTAACACAACTCCTAAGTAAAGCATGTGCTTCCTGAATGAATTGTTCATGTTATCATTAATTCTTGTAGCTAATAATTAACTAATTAGTTTTATCAGGAAGTAACAAACCTTTTCTTTCAGTCATGGAATCTGTCTTGCAAAAAATCCTCTCTGCATTAAACGTAAGGTTATCATTTGGCACACAAAGTCAGGTCGAACCTTATACTCTCACAATAAAGCACAACTATTAGGGCTCCATAGGGAGACTAGGAGAACACATCCAAACGCTCACATTCTGCCAACTCTCTGTAGCCCCTGAATTTATCCTTCCAAGTCAGGACACAGTAATTGCAGCTTGCTATATATACCGACTTTTGAGAGAACATAAAACGATAGCAGGTAAAGCTTTACATAGGTTGTAAGATGACACAAGGGTAACTCTTGATGTGTGCTAGAAATCTGATAGAATTGTTGTATAGAAAACTGCTCAAAGCTTTGTTGCATCAACTCTGCTGTCTTTTGAGTTCGGAAACTTGAAAAGATTCTCAGTTCAATTTTGTGACACGGGCACCATGCACTCATTCCTCTCCTACCTTCACTTTTTCATGTGTGTAGATATTGCACTGGGTGTAGTTTGTCCACGTCCTGTTGCTTTCTGGGTGTCTAAACCAATTCCCATTTGGATCGCAGATCTTCGTAACTTTTTCTGCAATCGAAGTTGACGGAATGAAAAACAAAAGAAGAAAAGTGAAAGAAAAACACAACAGTCAGCACTGAAATTCTCTTTCCTGATGCCAAGTATTTAATGAAGACTGGCAAAGAAATGACAGCTTTATTAATATGACTAGAGAGACTTTGCTTGTTACTATGAATTCTGAGAAACTTGAGGCCGTTGCTTTTGCTTGGCAAGGGCAACCGATGATGCGATTTTCCTTAAGAAAACAAATAGTTTTCCCTCTCCAATCCATTAAGTATCAAAATACATTGAACTAACTGTTAGAGAACTACCAGATGAAGTGACAAGAATATGTAAATAGCTTGCTTAACATCCGAAATGGAAACTGAAGCCTAACATCCTACCCCTATAAATCAGTATTGGACAGGCAGGAAAACATAAATAGCAAAACTGCTCAAGAACCAAACTGGAAAATTGCTGGAAACACAATGATTTCTATCATCAAATAGAGGCATGAAAAGACCCTGGGAAATACAAAGAAATCCACGACATTTTCCACATGCTCACAAAGCTTAGCCCACAGAAACAGGAAGTGATTCCAAGTGGGAGAAACTCTTGGTCAACTTCAACTGTAAAACTGAGGTAAAGGACTAAGCCATATTTCTGCTTGTCTGTCAGAAAAGCTCATCTCTAAGAGGAAAAAGAAAGTGTGCTCTAACTTCGTTTCCTACTCCCTAATTTACAGAATCTCTCAAGGGCACAGTTCAGAAAAGAAAAGAAGTAACTTGTCAGTTTTCTATGTCATAAAAGGAAAATGCAAGTAATGGGTCTTGAGTTTCTGAAATCTTGGAGCATTAATGACTTGAGTGAGGCAAGCAAGAGACATCAAACCCCCAGACTCTCATTTCAGTCAGAAATACATTGATGTAGAAGTCAATCACTCATACCTGATGGGTTGAAATCCTGAAAGTAGTCAGGACAACGCTGCACCGACACGGTTCCGGCAGCAACATCACTCCAGCACAACCAGCCATCCCAGGTCCTGTTGCAGTAAGGCCCTGCAAACAGATATAAACCTGGGAATAAAACAACTCTTGCTTCAGAATACTCTTTCAAAGATAAGGTGTAGGACTGGATAAGGTTTGCAGCAATGGGGAAAAAAAGAGGAGAGATTTAGCAGCGGTTGATTAAAACTTCACTTAACAGAGATAGTTCCTTATACTCACACTTCTTTGAACACATTTTAAAATCTTTTCTCATTCACTTTGAAACAGCCTACACCTACAATTTGCAAACCTCGGATCTAGAACATGGTGGGCAAAAAAAACCTAAAAAAACCCCCTATATTCATACTCAATAATGTACCTTAGCAAAGAGCCTCACTCTTTCAAAGATGATTTTACTGAATTTATTTCTATTTTGGATGCACACCAAGCCTGTACACATGTCTGCTCACTCACAGGAACAGAGTGGTATCCCAGAAGCCATGAGAAAGCCTGGCTGGGAGGCAGCCACAGCTGCTCTGCCTCAGGCTGGGCTGAGCCCACAGCGGTCACTGTGGACAAAACACTTCCCTAAGTGCCCCAGGAACAGGGAATCCAGTGTCCCTCAAGAGCCTGTTCCAATGCCTCATTGCTCACACACATTTCAACATCTAAAATAAATCTCCCTTCAGAATGAGCTGGTGTTTTATAAACAGCTTCCTTCCCAGAAGGCACACTGAATGACTGTGTGCCTCTTTACAGATTTCAAGATGTTTTCATTATCTCGCTTCAATTTTCTTTTAAAGACTCAATAATGTCCCCATCTCAAAGGCTGCAGTTCTCAAACGTCGCGTAATTCCTCCTCATCAAGATTTTCCAGTTTGCGTGGATCCCTCTGAAGCTTCCCTTATGCTGTGGGCATAAGCTTGCACTGCCATACTGGTACCCATATCTGACCTCCAGGCACTCAGTTCCTCCAAAGAACTTTTTCAGAGGAGAAAAATCTCTGCAGAAGAACACAATCAGCTCTCCTTGCCTCAAAAGCCACTCAGTATTTCCAGAAGCTACCAAGTGAATACAGCAACAGCTGGAGTCGCTGAGGTCAGCCCTGAGTGACTTGTCAGGAAAAGCATCAATGACACCAGCACAACCCTCAGAGCAGGGAAACTGTGTGGATGAAGATACTGACAATTTTTAAAGGCAAATGTGACCAGGCAGACAGAGATATAATAAGAACATGAAATAAAATAAGATGTCAAGATTAATTAGTCATGATTTTTTAATATAGGTATCTATGTAAATTAACATTTTCTTATTTCATCAGAAAGAAAAAGCTTTGTGTTATATCAGAAGTGGTGCTGTGGGCAGATAGGATAAATATTACTTCATCCATCCCAAAGTGATGCTTACAAAAAATTGGGGAAATATTGTTACAACCTGAAAAATAACTGCTAGCAAGATAAGAAATTAATATAACTAAAGGACCCCGAATTACTGTAATAGTAATGTTGACCACTTGCATTAGTAAAACCTCATGAGAAAACAACCTCTACCTTCTTTCTTGTGAACAGGGTCTTGCATAATCTTCTGGTAGCACTCATACTGTGCCGTCATGATTTTATTCCGTGTAACGCTCAGCTGGGCAAAGTCCATTGTGGTGTTCTGATGTCCCTCAGCCGGAGTAGCACTGGCAAAGAACTAAGAGGAAAAACACGTCTTTCAGCAAACCACATAGAAGCTCCAACACAAATTTTTTGACATCATTATTTTCAAATATTGCACTTCAAATATTATTTTACTGAAAGGGAGTGATCTTCAAATCTTATTACTGACAATATGATTTTATGTTTTTCTGGTTAATTTAGCAATTCTTACCACTGAGTCTTGATAAATGTCTCCTGAATGAGCACAGGGTAGGAAAAATTGACAAGATTTGTAAATAAGAATGGCAACATGCAAAGAAAGCACTGACACAGTTAGAAGCATGTGAACAACTTTTGTAAAATCCAGTGAAATATATCAAATTTTAGTCTAAAAGATGTTTCAGTCAGGCCCAAAATGAACCTTTATGAAAAAAGACCTTCTGTACATTTTATGCACTGAAGCGTTTAGCTTGTCCGGAGCTATTTGGTTTCTCTGTAGTCTGGTGAACCATAAAGTGAATCCTCAGAATAGAGAATGTTGTTCGAAAGACCAGACAACTACTTTGTTAGCTATTAAAATTAAGAATTAAAAAAATCTCAGGAAAGTTGATCTTGACGAAACCCTGAACTTTTAAAGTGCATTTTTAATAGTAATTAAATATTTTATGGGAAGCTACAAAGCTTCACAGAAAAAAACCAAAGCTGCGGATTGAAATACTCTACCGCTGTTGTACAAGGGATGACATTAAAATTTCTGAGGATGCCTCTGAATCTCAGTTTGTTGTCTCCTCCTCTTCTTGGGGTCTCTGCAGGGTACTGCCTCTGTGTCACTTGTCCACTGCTACTGTTCTGAGCCAGCAGAGAATATGCTGGATTCAGCAGAGATAAAAACTATTTCTGTTCCTCCACCAAAGAAATTTAACGGACAACAGAAGGTAAATAAAGCTCCCGGTGAGCAGAAGCTACATTTGAACACAAGATTAGCTCCTTCTGAGCTTCCATATTAATAATTTCTATGGTACTCTGTACAGGGTTGTTAAAACTGGAAGTGATTTTAAAAATTCATAAAACTCACCATAGTAACCAGTAAGAAGAGCAGCAAAAATGTGATCCAGATTTTTGTCATTTTTATATCTGGTGCAATCAATCTTATGTTGTAGCTGAATGAACTCAAACTGCAATAGGGAAGAAAAAAAAAAAAAAGAAATTTAGCAATTAGTGAAATCCAAAACTGATAAAGGACTTTCATATTTTATTTCTGAACTAAAACAAATGGATGGGGTTCCTCTCCGTTTCTATTCACGCACAGTGATGCCATGTGAGACAGACAGGGATCCATGGTGTCAAAGCAAGGCTCTCAGCTCCTCAGCACTGAACTCCAGCAGCAGGGATTTCCTGCACTGCTGCCTCCACTGCCTCAGCCAACACCTTCAGAGCAAACAAACGGCACTCGGGGCCTTTGGGAGAGCACAGCAAACTGCGGGTCAGTCCCCTCAAATACACCTGGACTTTCAAACACACACATTTATTTCCCATTTTCTTCATACCTCCTGACATTTAATATTGCCGTTTCTGGAATAACTGATCTAGTGAGAAGCCACTTCACCCTGAACTTCCAGCTTTGCAAGGGTGATAGTAGCAATGCATTCATTGTGAGCTGTAAAATAGCTTCTGTACCTGCAGTACCTATATTTCTTTATCTGTCATTTGAAGAAAACACAAATACTCAAGCCAGCTATAATCACCTTATGCAGCAGACCCTTTTCAGAATTGATTCTTGAAGTGAAAAATTCGCCCAAAGCATAAAATATACACAATTATTTATGAAGCATGTAGACAACCTATCTAATGTAACCCTGGTGTGACAACAGCCTCAAAAGGATGGGAAATGTTAAAGAGTTTTGTCTTGAAGTATCCTACGAAGATCACAAAGCTGAACCTGGAATTGAGATGAGAGCTTTTCTTCTGATTGCATCGTGGAAAAAGACCTCTGCATACTCAGTTATTACAACTAAACCACGTTTCAAAAATCCAAGTATTTCACTGCAGCAGTATCAAGGAAGCTATTCTCAGCTACAATAAAAGCAGTAACACTGCATGAGTTTAGCTCCCTGGCACAGATGAATTCACTCCAACTCTCACACTGTGATTTAAGAGACAATCCTTGCATACCCAAAGTCCTCACAGCGCAGAGACCCCACTGCCAGAGAATGCAGAGGGCTGGGGGTGCTGTACCCACACACAAACCTGTGTCCTGACCCAAGCCACATTCCCCCTCACATCACACCTGCTTTTGTCTTTGGAAGATTTCTTATCCAGCAGTGATGTGCCATCAGAAAATGGGGTATGACAAACAAGTGCTGTAGATTGGCCAGCAGAGATAACGGCACAAAAAGCTCATTTTAAAAAAACCCCACCCCGTCTCAGTCACAGAAAGCAAGCACTCAACATTGCTACTTTTCTGTTTTTACGCTGGGACTGGGTCCCCCTAATACAATAAACAGCATCTTGCAGGACACATTAACTACTAAATAGGAAATCACTGCTGTTTATTGAACAGCCTGATACAAAGACAAGAAATGTGTCATGAAATCAGCTGTGCCTCTTTAACCCAGACTAAAGTTGTATCCATAACCTTCCTTCTATTTTGACCAGTGGAAGGCAATCCTGGAACACTGATTGCTGCAAATTGCACAGGTGAGGCTCTGAAATTCAAATCTGAAAACACTTAAAGGAAGACCAATCAGCGTACATGAAATATATCCTTGGTTTGAGCTGCTAATTCCCTGGAAAATCCACATGATAAGAACTAAAGTGAATCGATAACTTTAAAGATCTGTTAACTAAAGAAAAATCTAAATATCTCTGTGCAGTGACTAAGGCTTGACTAAGATATCTAAAATATATATAAATTAATAGAAGGGCAATATGAGCTCAATTCTGCATGACAACTGGGGGCAAGTGTGATTAATTTGAACCTATCACATGTTTCATTCATTCACAGATGTGTGTGTTTTCCTAGGGGAAAAAGCCCCAGCCTTCTAAGGAAATTGGAATTAATAACTTACTGTAAAGTCAGTCAATAATATTTTCTCTCCCAAGTATGACAAAGCACATCTGTGCAGGGTTAAAATCCACAGATGATGTGCAAAGGACAAGCCAATACATGAACCAAGTAGAAAATAGCAACCGTAATTTAGTGTATGTTTTTCTATACATGTATACAAGAGTTCAGAATAATTTTCTCTACAACAGTTCCAAAAATCCTTATGCTAAAATAAATGTTAGATGAAAAATTTAAACAGCATGTTTTGATATTGCTCTCATTTGCTTATTTTAATTTATCTCAAAGATACATCATATAAACAAAGGCAGAAATGATCTGCTTTGATTCAGAGTCCAAGTTTATTTCTATTTCACAATATCAAAAGTCATTCCTTAGCTCAGTTTCTTTAATGGCCCAAGTCTTTTCTAACCAAGTGGTTTTGTAGACATTTCCTATCCGCTGCTCTGGAATCTGCTGCTAAATTATTAAGTCTTCCCAGGAGATAAAATGTTAAGCCTATAATGCACTCTATGCTTTCTACTCACTCCCCTCAGTTGCTAACATATAGAAGAGAAAAAGAACCCAACCACCACCGTTTTCTAAACATCACTACTTATGGACTTAATTACAAGACGCAGGATGAAGGTCATTCAGATGCCTGTTTGGACTGCAGGAAAGCATTTCTTGCATCACTACATGGATTCATTCACTCAACATTTATTCCAGTTAGTCTGGACAAGACCTTTCCAAGGAAAATTAAGAACTTTCTTAGGGATGGACAGCAATATATTCCATTGGCTGAGGCAGCAAGCCAGTACTGCTAAGAAAGACAGGCTGCTTTTATTAATCATCTGCTCTGATGAGATACAAACCAAACCTAATTCTCTGAAAATTCTTTCCCTCTCAGAGCTGGGAGGTATTAGGCACACAAGAAATTAGTAGTGAAAAGAGACCATTCTTAGGTTTCCTTAAATATTGATGCTTCCCAAGTTGTTCTGCTATTGTTGTGTAAATCTGACAAATCCACTGTGGGGCAGAGAAAAGCACTGTGTTGGATTGAGATTAATCTGTCTTGAATGAACCCCTTGATTCCACTCTGCGACAGTGGGGATCTGCACAACAGTCAGTAGGGCAGGGATTTACATTTCCACGGCAGGTATTGACTGGAACTGAGGTGGTGTGGACTACACTACAGCTACTGGCAGTCCTCTGGCTGAAGTATTTTCCCACTGAAAGGCAACATCAGCGAGAAAAGAATGGGGAATCGTAACAGTAAAACAGATCTTCCAGATCTTTGAAATATCACTTTTATTTCTGATGCACGTTTGTGCACTTAGTGAAGAGTGAGGTAACTTAAACAAAACGACAAAAAAGGAGCTGCCATTAACGATACTCCCAAGGCCTACATTGTGTTTGTCACTGATAGCAGTGACACCTACTGAAGAACGAGGAATTAAAAAGGTACTGCAAGCTGGGCTTAGCTAAAATAGTCACTGGTATTGCTTTAACAGATGTTCCCATTTCTCTTCCTCCCGCTTTCTCTACAGAGCCATCCTGCCTCATCAGCTGTTTCTACTTTTAACTTTTCCCCATCCTCCCAGGAGTAAGTGGCACCCTTGCTGAGCTCCAGACACTTCCCGTTTCAACCATACAGTAAAAGGGTTAAAAAAAGCAGTCATTAAAAAGTAAAAAAAAAAAAAAAAACCAACAGTTTTTTTGAACTTGAAAACCAGATTTAGTACAAAACAAAAAACACAGGCAGCTTCCACCTCAAGCAGTTCTCAAATCTGACTCAAGTGAGAATGCAGCTCTGTGGGAGTGGGATAGGAGGGAGAGCCTACCTCCAGCACCGCAGGCCCATCCATAAATGCCCAAACATTTTTCACTGACTGGTAATCTTTGATTTGCCCAGAAGCCAACAAAACAACCATTACAACAAACAGAAAGCCACAAATCTTGTGCAGTGTAAATTATATACCCTGCAGTGTTCTGTACCCTTCTAACACTGAACTTAAACATGTTTGCATGCAGATATATAACCTTCTCCTGAAAATGGTGTCAGAATGGGTATTTTCTTGACACTTTGTTTCTTCTGGTTCTTTTTGGAGGGAGGCATACAACTTGAAGTATTTAAAACCTCAGGCAACATTTGGTTGTTTCCGCCCAAGATAAAGGCAAAACCAACAAGTTGGAAATCGCCCAATACTTTTCAAAGTTTCCCTAATTTGAATTGCTGTTCAAATTGCACTGTTGATAAAAACCTCCCCCAAACCAACAAAACCAGTAGCCTCAAATGGAACCACAGATAGAGCCTCCACTTGAATCTTCACTCACATCAACTTTCTGGGAAATACTTCTCTGACTAAAAGGGCTTGGCAAGTGGGCAGCGCCAGCCAAACAATTATACACAGCAGATTCACTGAGTTCTGCACATGGACTGTAAAACTGTATCAGAGAACAATGCAAGGCAGTGTGGAAATCTTCCTATTTGGGTAATCTGCCTTTTTTTTTTTTTTTTTTTTTTTTTCTGAGGGAATCACTTCTGCCAGGATTTGAGCAAACTGCTCAGTGGTATCCCATAGTAAACAGCTCACAGCTGTTTGCGTAGGAATTACTCCATCCTCCTAATAATTACGGAACTTGAAAGTAAAGGTAAATAAAAGAACGCCACACAAACATTTTCTGTCTACCATTCTTTCCAGGAGTTTCTCCTAGGAAGAAGTTGTGGCACAATGGCATTTACTGTCTTTGTGACGATTAATAGAAGTAAAGAAACACAGTGGCACATCTCAATTTATCCCTGAGTTACTCTACAGCACCTTCCTTGTGCAGGCGGTAGTTCAGCTCAGTAAGAGAAAGTCCTCCCTGTTTAATTCCTGGGCCATGTGCTGTGCTGGTCTCATGGTACTGGTCTGTGCAAGAAGGAAGTTAGGACTGGCTCACTAAGATGTTTCACATCTTGCGTTCTCCTTATTAGCACACTTTTTGCTTTTGTTTTTGCATCACTCTGGCTGCATGTCAGAAGCCTCGCAGAGATTGCAGAACCATCTGCATATGAGATTACACAGATTAAATTACTCCTGGGTGCTTCTTCCCATGAATAGCTTTTGGCAACCATTCAGATAAGTTTTGTCACCCGCACCCAGCAGAAATTACTAGCAGCAATTGGCAACGCTCGTGGCCAGCTCCAATAACACCAAAAGTTATAAGAACCTAGGAGAGAGTGACAGCGGTGGTAGCTTTCCTCTATTTTCTAACACTTCTTTTGTTCAGTTCACAGGTATGGATGACTCTGCAAGTTATTCTGAGGAGGTCCAGATAAAATCCAAACCAACCCCCCAAAAAAAACCTGAGCAAAAAATGCCACCATAACACAGCTCTCACAGTAAGATTGTGGAGGAGGGAATGTCTACAAGATTCTTCCCAAGGCATGTTCTGCAATTTCTGCCCTTGGTCAACATTGCTCCTCTCCACACAGCACACTACAGAGCAGATTTTTTTGTGGTTTTGGCCATCACACCAGTTTTGGCTCTTTAAAACAGGATTTCCACTGATAAAAACGGTAAGAGTATTTCCTCCTTGATCTTACATTGAAGTCCTCCCTTGGCCCTAGTGCTTTCCATGCTTTCCCTATAAATTATGAGGGCTCTGCCCCTCCTTGGCCAACATGATGAACTTGCTACTGACTTCAGGACATATGAAGCCAGCAGTACAGACCCTGCAACGCCATGTGGAAGAATGGCAGGGACTCAGTGAGGGTTATACTTACAACTCAGCAGGGTATGCTATTCCTATGCCAAAGAAAGGCAGCATAGGAATTTTAAAAATATTGAAGCAAAGTAAAATCATTTGTCTCTCCTAAGGAACTAGTCGTTAAAGGAAGGCAACAGAGATTCTGGCAAAATAAAATCTTTACCAAGAGACTGCTGGGGCTTTACTCTCAAGAGATGCAACTGTGATTTCCAGCAGTTTATAGTTCTTAATGCCTCCGGAGTTTCCAGTGAGTGCTATTTGACTACTATTGTGTAAGCACATTGTTATGCTTATTTTATAAGCTTAACCCTTTTCACCCCATGGCCCTAACCCAGCTGCATCTTGATGCCTAAAATCCATCAGCAGAGCGACACACGCTGCCAGGCACAACTCACCACGTTCAGTTCAAAGCTCTGTAAGCCACGGCACTGAACTTCCAGAGCAATCACTCAAGCACAAAGCAACTTTGAAGGGAGGCTGCTCTGCTGAACCGAGTTATCTGTGAAAATCCACTATCAAACATCCTAGAAACAGCTATTAACAGAAAGGAAGATGATGGCAGACTAGTGAATGATGAAATTCTAATAGCTGATGGAGCAAGATGATTTCGTTTTGGTACCTCCCTATTAATTTTTTTTTTTTTTTCTTTCTTTCTTTTTTTTTAACAGTATTATATTCCCATTACAGGAATTTTAAAAATGGGTTCCAATACATGCAGTAAACTTCCCTGAAATTTTACTTCTTCCAAAACAACTGCTGTGATGTGGCAAGGATGTTCCAATTAACACACTATTTAAAATAAAAGGGAATAGCTCATGACATTCATTCTTTTCCATGGATTTCATGCTATTAACAAGTTGGAGAGCTCCCACATTGTTACTAGGTATATAAGTGTAGTTGCCTAGATACATTTATATATGGGTGATACTCTTAGCCACAGAATTTAATTTTAGGTAGTCCTGCCAAGAGCAGAGAGATGCACTCAATGAGACGCAGGGTCCCTTTCTCCTCCAGAAATCCTATGATATATGTGAAAAGGACAGTGCAGTCCTCCAAAGAAAATTTCTCCACCTTCAAGCAAAACTATTTCTGTTTTGAATTAAAGCAAAGACAGTATGAATTTATGAATTTATGAATTAATCAAATAGCCTTAGGACTTGTGTAACGCCCCTTGTTGAGATGCTGAAGTGGAACTTTTTCCCAGCCTTGCTGTTTAAAAGCTGCAGAGTGTACTGTTGCCCTGTGTGCCCCTTTCAGGCAGTGTTTTTTTATACGAATGACTCCGTTTGATGCTGTTTACCAAGTAATGACCCAAAAGAGATCCAAAGGTTTCTTTGTGAAAATGTTTACAACATGAAGTCATTTTTTCAACTGGCTGAGTTTTAGAAGTTTTTTTTTTTTGTTATTTCTTCATTGGCACATGCTAATTTTACAAGAACAGTATTTCCACAGTTCAAAGACTTTTCTCAAGGTCAGAACAAGGCAATGGGAAAATGGGTTAAGCAAAATATACCAGGACTTTTGTTCCTTTCAGAGTTTACCACTTAGGCTTTTTCTCATTGGCCCAGCCCAGTTTGGCAGCTGAGCATATCCTATGAAACTTACAGGCTTCACACCAGTTTCCTCTAGATTCACATTCAGAAGTGTGAACATTTATGCAGATATATATTCTCATTCAATTATAAATAAAGCAATAAAGTTTCAGAATACCATTCTTTAATTAAATTGTTAATTTTCAGGTGGCCCATGGCACAGCAGCAGCTCAGAGCAGGATGGAGAGGGAGCAGGTGGCCAGGAAAGGGAACCGCTTTTGCCAGGATAAACAAAGCGCTGGTGCAGCCACTGCATCAGAACCCGTGTCCCAACTTTGGGTTCACCTTTGGTCATCGACTTGACCAGAACTGATGAACAAAGTGTAGAGATAAACTCTCCATGGAAATGTCAGAAGCACTGTAGTCTTCTGTGTTGCATTTCTTTCTTTTTCTTAAAAAGCACCCCAAACAACAACAACAACAAAAAACAAAATCCAAAATGCAGTACAGAGAGCTAAAATATCCCCAAGGCAGCTTTGACTGGCTAAGGATGAAATTTCAGATGGAAACTTCATGCCAAATATTAAAATTTTATCTCATGAGATATTTCTGATGCATTTACTAGTCAAAAAAAACTTCAGGTAAATTTAAGGCAGCTTTAGAAAAAATCAGCTTGGTGTACTTATTTAAAATAAAATAATACGCCAGCTACTTCAAAGCCTTTACCAGGTCAATCTAAGTCACCGCAGTTCAGAACATTTCCTCTTAAATTTAAAATTTCACATGCCAGAAGTCAAAAGTGCAAGCTCTGGAATATTTCCCCCTTTGAATATTAGACAATTCACATTATACTGTGCTAAATTATCAAAACTACTAATCCGTCCTGTAGAAAAGCCAAGAACAAGCAGCAGCCAAACCCAACCTTTTGAATTCTAGTGGTCTGCAGCTTGTCTCCTGTGCTTTAATTATCTACAGATATTCCCCATCTCTCCTATGTTTTTGCATCTGCAGCATTACTAAAACGGTTTGAGCTGGGCTCACACAGGCCGTGCTGGCTGTAAAGGGGTTTGTGAGACTCAAGAAAGTTAAACCAGAGTTAGTTAATCTCAACAGTACGGAACGAAATTACCTTCTAGACCTTTTTCAAATCTACACCTGCATATTGGTATATGCACCTGTTCAGGACCACACAGACACAACAGGGGAGGAGGGCCAAGGCTCGGGAATGACCTCCAATGGAAGAAAATCATGGATGCATGTACTCAAGGGGCAGACTAAGGGAACAACAACATCAAAGCTTTTCTCTTTACATTTATAACCAGAGCCTTCCTTTTTATCATACATCCAGGAAGATATCTCTCTCTTTCTCCTCACAGATTAGCTGCAGAAATCATCTTAAGGCAGCCATAAAGTAGGCAGTGATAGAAGGTTTTCCCATCCTCTGCCCACACCTCCTTCAGATGATATGTACCAAGATATTGCTAAAGCCAATGGTATTTTGCATTAACATTATTTTCTGTCAATCTGAGTTAACATTAGTTTCGCCAAATTGAGGAAAGTAATACCCATGGTTGTTTCTAAGTCTTCTAAATGGGAATTACCTTCAGCTTCATCCGCACCCTGCCACACCCACAGGACATAAGCAAAGCTCTGACACCGGTGGAAACGCCCAGGAGAAGGAAACTCTTTGCTAGAGATGTCAGTTTAAACTGTGACAGGATCAAAGCAATTAACTACCAGCTTAACAAAATGAGATCCTTGGACCAGAGGCAAGTTGCTACCCAGCGGCTGCAGTAACCTCTCTCAGTATTTGCCCACTGCATTCCTCGTTCTGATCTGGACACAGAGGGCAAAAATTAACTGGCACCAGGATAAACTTGAGTCTCAACTTGTTTTGTAACCTACAATCCCCCAAAGGGCTCTTATGACTGTTTGGACAGGTATTGCTATTTTCAACCACCTAGAACACGTTTGAGTGTTGATCTTTATGAATTATCATTGTCAATGTGAACTTACTTTAAAAAGAGTAATTTCTTTTTTATCTGAGCTCAGTCTTTTAGTCTGAGTAAGATTATCTAAGTAGAAATCTTTAGCACTAACTGAAAAAATACATTTCTGTATCTTTTCTGAAACACCACTTAGGCAAAATTTCTTCCACCTGAAATAGTATATAATCCTTACTTGCAAATAAGTAGCTAAACCTTTTTTAATTTTCAAATTTGTCCAGCAATTATATCCTGAAGTCTTAATTCACATTTTGAAATACTGGAGAGTAACCAGGCTGAAAAGTGGAGAGGCACAAGTCTAGCCGGCCTTATACTTCAGTTGACACCCTGTTACATTTTCATGCTGTTAACAGAGAATTGATTCCGTGCCACTAAAAAAAATTCTGCTTGCCGAGCTTCTGCCACTGTGAGAGATGCGAAAAGTTTGAAATAGCAAGAGCAGTTGGTGGGGGAGCTGACAATTTGGCTGGCACGCGTTCCGAAAGCCGCACACGCAGGGTCAGCAGGGCCCTCGCTGCCACCCCCACGGACACAGCGGCCGTGCCGCATCCCGGAATTTCTGCACAGGGGCACTGAGCCTTGCGCTCTTCTCACACACATTCCCTCTGCTCCACGGGGCTGCAGAACGAAGCCCAGCGCTGCACGGCGTCACACAAACCCCCCTGCTCTCTGTGAGGCAGAGGTTTCACAGACAGTGCCAGCTGCAATCTGTAGGAAGCAGTGCGAATGTTTCCATGAATTCAGTAGAAGATCATATGCTCAGGGTGTGGCCGTGGGAAAGACCAGTGTATCTTACACACAGTCCCTAAAGTCCAATTAGAGTTCCTTTAATTACAAACAGATTTTCCATATCCTTTTGCAGTATTCCGCCCTCTCTTACCTGAATGAAAACCAAAATAAAATACTATGAACATTAAAAATCTTACATAAATTGCAGACAAAAATCTCTGCCTTGATAAATGGGAGTCTCACTTGGACAAGACACTCAATGAAGATGAAATATTACATATCAAATGTAATAAAACATTACAAGCACTCTAGCTACAGCAGAGGAATGTGGACGAAGCACAGCTATTCTGCTCATGAATTGCATACAAATTTTATTTGCACATAGTTCATATATTTAAGCACATCTTCTCCCCTCCAGATGCAATATTAACAATAACATAAAGGCAGGAAATGTAATGGAAAATCTCAGTTTAAAGCCTGTCAAAATTGCAAGCAAATGAAAATTTCCACTGCAAGCATGGAAAATAGTATATGGCTTTAATATAGGTGCCCATATTTTCTACATACTCACAACCTGCATTTATTTTCCTTGAGAAAAATAAACCTGACAGAAGACTCAGACTGATTTCACACTCCAGCAAAAAGTCCTCGGCAGAAACAAAATGCATGGAATTTGATGGGAAGCTTTTATAAGGATGTCTACCCAAATTAATTAAAAAAAGAATCATTTGAGTTTGTATAGAGCAGATCCTGCCATTGTTCAGTCAGTGTCTCAGAGACCAGTGCTGAACTCATAAGCATTAGTTTGGCTTTGACTCCCAGCTTGGACATCAAACTTATAGGCATTATTTCCCACAGACTGAGGTACCAGAACTCACTAAGAAATGCCCTTGGCATGCATTTTTATTTTTTTTTTTCCCCCCTGTACTCTTCAATTTAATAAGACACCTCCAAAGGCTCATCCCTTTCAAGCATCTGCAGAGATTCTGGACTTGCACCCCTCAAGTGTGATCCTCTCAAAGCTGTATTTGTGTATCCTGTTCCACAGAGCATGTGAAAATTCAAATTCATCTTGCTGAGAAATTTTGTTCACAGCTGCTTGCTTGGCAGAGATTTGGTTGGGGAGGGAAGGGAGGGAGGAGGGAGAGAATTTTCCAAGCAATGGGGAAAAACAGTACAGAACTTTCATCATCAATGGCCTTGACATTGCTGGAGCCAACGGAAACAACATCACCCAAGTGACTCCATGCAAGGGAACCATTCAGATACAAAGAAAAAAAAAAAACCCTCCTGTATTTATTTCTATCATGGTAGCTTATGCCAAGCTTCCTTTGGTGAAATCCAGGTTTCTCCTGCATTGGCTTCCTCCTGCTGTTGATGGAGCAGGATATTTGCTGAAACAAGCAGGTAAATGAATGAGATATTCTGAATTATCAGCATATATTCTGGAGAGAGAATTGTGTTCTCTTCTGAAGCTCTAAGAACAACTGGCTGTGTTTTTCCAAAGGAGCTATATTAAGGTAACAGACAGAGGATTTCTGTACTAAATTCTAACTGGATGCAAGTCTTGCTGGCAGGTGAATTTCGTAACAGGTACGTGTCTTACTGACCCTTTACTTTTATGGAAGCAAAAATGCCGGGCAATTGATACAGGCCTACACCACCCAAAGAACAGGTAACACTTCATGAGGTAACTTCACATTGCTGTAACTCCTCCAGGATTCCAAAAGAAATACAAATTTGCAAGAATAAAGCTTGGTTGGTTTCCTCCTCAACCAGTAAACACACTTCCCTGTCTAAAGAGAGTGTTAGAAAACAAGTACTGCACAAGTCTATTTTATTACCCCTCAGCGATGAATAGAGTGCACAGAAATCACACAATCATTTTTATTCTTGGTGTTCCCTTGTGATAATCCCAAGCCTTTACTGACTGTGCAGTGCTGAACACTTCCTGTACATCATTCCACACCTAGTGGCATGTTACTGCTGGCTTTTAGTTATTCCAGATATCACATAAATGTTTTATAGATCAGGAAGCAAACTACTTTTAGCTTTGCCTAAGCCAAGCATAGAATGGATTAGATGATCAAGGAGGACACTGACAACTTTACATGTATTTGGGTTTTCTACTCTGAAAGCATAATTTCCCAAATATTAATTCAGTAAGAAGTTGAGCTATCAGAAAGCACCATTTGCAACCACCACAATAAGGAAATCCACCCTCATGTCACTGCCACCAGACAACTTCTATCTTTGAATTCATTATTGATCCTCAGGCTCCTTCATAACACCACTTCACAAAGCTCTGGAGAACAGATAGAGACTGCTGATGAGCGTTTTTAAGGAACGGAGACCTTTAAATCTCAAGTGGCCCTCACCCAGAGATCTGAACTCTGAACCCCACTTGGCTGGTGATCTCTGAGGGTCAGACATTACACAAAATATGACCCCAAAACATCTGTTGGAAATCAGACTACCAAACTGATGGGAAGTTCAATTTAATCCAAATGTGGGAGCCAAGTCAGCTACTGAAAATATATAATGCTACCAAAATGTAGAATCATTACCCTGTGAAGAAAATGGTTTCAGTTCTAGCAAGAAAATTATAAAAAATAGCCCTTCAATGAAGTTTTTCCAGTAAGGTCACAGAGAAGCACCAAAAATGACTATAAAGGGAAGACAAGAGCAACAGAATTAAAAAAAAAAAAAAAAAAATTAAATGAGTGTTGAGAGTGAGTTGATATATTCAGTAAGGGCTTTGTGAAAGAATTCTCGAGCCATGTGTAGCTCTTGCAGACATATCTATTGTGGGAGGTATTTTAACCAGCTTCATGTCTGACAGACCATCTGCGGAATATAAATAAATTTCAGCTTCTAACACAGATATAAATTTCCTCCTCTGTAGGAGTGAATACCAGTGAGAAAGTACAGTGTTTAGGATCAGTCCACTTGGATTTACAGTGTTTGAGAAGTGTACAAAAACTGACAGTTTTTGAAGGCCGTAAGTAATAAAACCCTTAAAGTGTTGGGAGAAAAATAAAGAAAGGAATTTAAGTGATTTACCCACCCCCCACTTTGCACATTGTGTCACAACTGAGGTTTAAATATCCACTCAGCAATTAGCAATGGATCTATCATTCATTTCTGTTGGGACTGTCATCAGAAGGACTTCAAATAGAGAGTAAATCTCCTTGGTTTAAGAGAAAACCCAGAGAAATGAAAAGTCAGGAAAATATAAACCAGTATTTCTGTTAATAAATTATTAGTCATTTATCATTGACACCAGTTTTTTTCCTCCCACAAGGAATTCCCAGGGCTAAGTGTTACTCAAGTGACGCAATCTACCTGAACATTCTCTTTGCTCCCAAGAAACGTGAAGGAGACTCTTCCCATGCTGAGAAGGAATCCTTTCCTAAGGTGACCTCCTGCCCCCTTCTAATCTCTTGCTACCCACCTCAAGCACTCACCCCACAGACTGAATTGCATTTAGCAGCACTGTGGATGTCAGTTTTCTTAGCCACCTCAATAATGACTCACACGCTCTGCCCCAATAACCAAACTGATACAGCTTCACATCACGTTCCACCTGCAATTCCCAGCTGGAAACTGGAGATCATCCACTTGGCGTAATGAAACCGGAGTGCCGCATCCCACTAAGTAACAGTCCCCTGCAATAGACAGGCATGGATAAAGGTGACTGAAATGTCTGATTCTGGTAACCTGCTAATCAGCCACATTTGATTTTCCCGATTCCTTCATTACTCCCATAAAGACCTAAGAGGAATTGGAAATCTCTTTTGCACATAATCATGAAGCAATCACGGCTCTTAAGCAAGCCATCCTGACCGAGGAAAAGAATGCTAAGGAAGGACAGGAGAAAATTGCTTGTCAGAGAATGTATTCCGGGACAGAAATGTGAAAAATATGATGTAAAACAGAATACAACTTAAAATAGCACGTGTAATATGTTAGCGCGAGGTATCCATTTAACACCACAGCACATTCAAAATCCAGCACCTGATAATTATCATTACTGAGGATCAGTTTAAAAATCTGCAGACATAACAGTCAAGACCTCATTTAGATTTTGAAACACTCCAACTAAAAGTGATTTTGAACAACTCTTCGGTCCTTTTAGTTGGGGAAATTTATTCACAGCGATCGAAGTACAGCAAGGAATTCTCAAATCTCTGCACTCCAAACAAAACAAAGGAACTGAACGGGTGTTAACTTCTGATGCTAATTTGAGCTTTTTAAGTACCAGCACCATCAACTATTTTGCTCTCCAAAAAGTACCCCAGGGACACCCACAACACATGCTGGTGCAGGGGAAATGGACCTGCCCAGCTAATCAGGATCATCCCTTTTATTTTTAATTGACCTTTTACAATAGCAAGAGGTGAACAGCACATACAAACATCGCAGAAAGCACAAACCCATTAGAAATAAACCTCTGTCTCCCATTTTGCTTTCTCCCAGCTGCCAGTGGGGTAACCAGTCTCTAGTACAGCCTCCATTTACTCCGCGGTTGCACTCGGCTGTAACTGCACACATCCTGCCAATGCTGCTCCTCACCCGCGTGGCTCAGGAGATAGATCAAGACCAAAGGCTGAATTCCCTGCCTCCCACAGAGCTCCCCGTGCCCTCTGAGATGCCCTGAGGGTGTAAGAGGCACTTGCCAAACCTGGCACCAATGGATCTGCTGCATCCTGATGGACTGAGCCAGGCTCAGTGGGCTTCTCAGGAAGCAGGTCCCCATCCCACCCCTAACATGGAACACTGCAAGCCCTTCCACTATTAGTGGCTTCCCTATAAACAGCTGAGCCGAAGGAACAGGAATGATAATAATAGTAAAAAGAACAAAAAGAGTCCCTCCAAACCAAATCCACACACACACACACAAAAAAAAAAAAAAAAAAAAAAAAAAAAAAAAAAAAAAAAAAAAAAAAAAAATTAAAATTAAATGGAGAATAATAAACCACATAGCATGCTTGTGTTCTGTTCAGTTTCACTGAAGTCACTGAGTCGTGACATGCCCAGAGCAGAATCAAACAACTCAGAAACAAAGGTCCTGAGAAAAGGGGGTGACACACTTGGCCACCTCCAAGGACTGCAAATAAAGGGCACATTGCTAAGTACAACTTCAGAGAAATCCCCACAACAGCCAGGAGAGCACGATGAAAGTCTCTGGTGAGGTCCCAAACCAGATTTTAGAGATCCAGAGCGCTGAAAGCTGGCCTCAGCAGGACTGTCAGCATCCGGAACCTGGCTTGAGCAGTTTTCCAGTGACTGCAGTGTCCCAGTCACCAGGACAGATGAGCACTGTGGGCTGCCTTTAATTTGTCCTGTTTACACAGCCCTTTGTGCAGGAAACGGCTCCTCCCAGAGCTGAAGGGACCAAAAGAGTCAAGTGATCTTGAAGTACAGAGAGGAGGTGGAGGAAAGGGTGGAATTCTTTCCCATCAAAGATCATTTTTACTTAAAGATCATTCTCTGTTGAGCTTAGACTCTTGTTTCTGAGGCTGCAATTGACACCGATGAGCTTTGCCAAACAGCCTAAAAATGGCAGCTCTGAAGGTACAATCTTACAAAAGCAGAGCACCCTTCTCTGCTTCCCAAAGGAGATCAAAAGAAACCTATCTTTGTAGAGACAACATTTGACAAAAAGATTTATATTCTCAAGGAGAAACGCCATTCTGCACTAAAGTAAGACCAAGCTGTGAATCTAGATAGTCCCTTGAACAATTAATTACTAAGTCCTCTCAAGTACTTTCACCACATCTGTAAGAGCTGAAAAGCCCAAACAGAACGCACACAAAACATAAATAAATAAATTAAGTGCATCCGCATTGCTCTGTGAGGTCTAAGTTTTGCTCAAGGTCTCTTCCACGGACCTTTGGTGGCTGTTCAGCTGGAAGTTAAGGACCCAGGAGATTTTTGTGAAAGCAGAAAGGGATATCCTGAGTCCCAGCCAGCAGCCTAACAATGCAGCTTCCAACAGCCAGGACTGTGTGGACTGTGTCAGGAACATCACTCATTACCGCCCTGTGTGCTCACCGAGTCTTCTTATAATTCCACTTCAGCTGTTAAAAATGTTCTATTTATGAAAGATACTACCCTTTTAGGCATAAGTTCCCTACTCTATAAAAATCAAACTATGACTTTTAATTACTTTTTTATTTCTCAATACATTCAGGTAATGAGCTCTGAAAGGTACACTGTGTAATACTAATGTATTTATTGGGAAAAACAATTTTCACAATTTGCACAATTTAGGCAGTGGAAAGTCTATTTCTAACTTCACTTTTGTTTGTATTTGACCTCTGACCAGTGCAACTTGAAATTTTCTTTATGACAATCTGTTCTAGGCTTCAAGAAAAAAAAAAAAAAAAAATCCAAACCCAAAGCAAAATTCAAACAAAACAAGACAAAAACCCCACCCAGTTTGTAGTAAACTCTCACTGAAAATCTATGCATCTCCTGCTGTTTCCTACCATAAAACAGCTCAAATGCACTTCTCCCAGCAACATCCCCTCTCCTGCAGGACTGTGACATAGGTGGAGATGATCACTGCGGGACTGGATTAGTTTCTTGGCAGAAGCGGTTATGACGTACTTGCTGCTACATCCTAAGGTTTGTCAGCATTCCTTGTCCTAGCTGGATCTACACCCCAGAGGGACAACTGAGGAATTATTGCAGAAAGCCAGTGTCTGAGCTGTGGATTTCAGAATTATCTGCGTTTATGTCCAAGGGATTAAATGATTCAACAACTTTTGCGTTATTGTACATTGCTTCCTATTTGTACTGAAGCTCCTAAAAGTAAGAAAGCAGAACTGCCTAAATTATAAAACCCTAAAATTTCTAAAGGCAGTTCTTTACACTCTTAAGACAAATTTATGCCCCAAGGAACAGTTAAAGAGCTACAAACTGTTTAAAACTGAAACTCTCTAAGTTCTCTCATTTTTCGGTACACCTGGCAGTTAATTTGAATTAGGGTGTTTTAATTTAACTGCAGAGACAGACTTGTTGAGACAGCTACGAATGTGAGTCTTCACACATTCATCATCCTCCCTGTGCTGCTTCTCACAGCTTGATGGCACATTGGGAGCTGACTGCTCCGTGTCACTTCTGCAGGGTTACTCCCCTGGAGTGTCTCGTGGCTTGTCAGCCCTCCCTGCCCGGAAGAAACCCGGGTGTGATCGTGGCTCCTCCCCGAGAAGCTTCTTCATTACAGAAACTGTGATTATATTTCATTTATTCTTTCCATACTTCATTGGCCCTTACACTATCAGGTGGCAAAACACAGTCATCGAAATGTAACTAGCTTACTGAAGGGATCAAAAACTATCAAAATGCAGAATGTTTGATGCTCACATTATTAATCCAATTTCTTGCTGATGAAGGAAGAAGCAAGCTTTGAGTAAGTGGTGAATATTGATCCTGCCCTCAATAATCCAGATGTTCAAATGGTCTTTGTGCACAGTTCCTCACCGTTCCTGGAGAAGTGAAGTTGTACTCTTAGCAAATGCTTAGAGGTCAAACAAGAATTTTGTCACTGACAAAATTTTGTCACTGAAAGAATCTGACTCTGTTTGAGCCACAAGTTTAGTAAAGTAGAAAAGAAAGTCAGGGAGTTGTTGTTGATCAAGGCTTCAAACAAAACACAAGCGTGCTTTCCTTTCTGTGCTAATTCTAGGAAGAGAAGGAAGTCAACACAATTAATGGCTGATAATTATAAAAATATTATGTTACTTTTTATAGCTTTCATAAACACTAAAATATTTCATTCAACTCCTTTCAGTCAAGTCTAGATAATATTATATACTATCTTTGTTAGCAAAATGTGTAGTTAGATTAGAGATATATGAGTCTCAGAGTATCAGAGTACTAAGTAGTTCCCAAGACCATTAAGGAGAAATTATTTTTTCTGTAGACAAATAAATGAAAAAATAAGTTCAGTTTCTTAAGGTGACACATACTTTTTTTTTTTTTTTTTTCATTTCAGAAAGTGCCATGCCCAGGGTATATACAGAAATCAAAAGGAGAATACTAAAGCTCTCTGGCTTATATCCTGATTCAAGATGGGAAATCCTATGTCCTGAGTGTAAAGGTTCCAATTCAATTACACCTGTGAAAGAACATTAAGTATTCTAAAATAAATGAAAAGCCTGAATTGCATTAGAAAAATGTAATATCCTGACCCCTGAAATATTCTGATCCCTGAAAACAACACGTCACTGCTAACAAATCAAAGCCATAATGTTGTTTCCACAATATTAATTGGTCTTAAGAGCAATTTGTTGTGGAGAAAAACTTTTAAAAACTTAAAAAACAAAAACAAAACCAAAAAAAACAACAAAAAACCCCATCAGGATGGGACATAAGGTAACAGTAGGGAAAAGAGCTCGGTCTTAGTATCTGGAATCAAACTCGCACATTTTCTTCAGTTCATTGGAAATCTGGCACATTCATTAGTTTTACAACATCTCAAGCTACAGCTGCAAGGTACAAATATGTACAGGACAGGGTATGAACATACAGTATGACCATATATAGACCCCTTGGAACCCTTTAAGCCTGAAAATTTCTGGTCTTTATGTTATAAAAGTTATCTAAAAGCCACTTTAAATTGGTAAAAGCTAAACTACCTACTCAGGTGCAATAGCCAGGAGCCAACTCACAAATTAGGAGCAAAGGAAAACAAAATCAAGTTTATCAGCAAATACAAAATCAAGTTTATCAGCAAATACAACCATCTTTGACTTGAGAACAGATTATCAGTAGCAAGTCCTCTCTGACCTGACTTATTTTGGAGACACGTGGTTTCCATGTGTTGTTTCCGCTGTTGCAGATCTGCACATTAGGACATAAAATTTCTGTACAAATTTATAGTGGGTGGGGTAAGATGGTGCTGAGCTGATGCCCAAAGACTGGGAATTGATGAACAAATTCAGTTCCTCAAATAAGAAGCTGTGCTGTTGGATAAGCCAAGCAGTAGCCTCCCATATATTTAATGTTCTTCCAAGCCCCATCGCATTATGAACAGAGTGCACAGAGGCACAATAACCTATCTAAAAAAAGCAACTTGAAACTCAGCTTACTAATGTTTGCTGAATTAAGGCTGATAAGAAGATGCTAGTCCAGGTCTCAGTGTAAAAGCACTTAACAGTCTACCAAGAGCTGGGCTTTCCCCCTCAGTAGTGAATATATTTTCCTGTCTCTCACCCAGTGCAGGAATCTTAGTAACCTTTCTTCATGAGCTGCTGCAACAGCATGTACATGCTAAAAAAGTACATTTTTTTCCCCAGCAAAATACCTATAAGTAAATAAGGATAAATTCTAAAAGAGCACCCTAAACCATTTTGTAGCCACAAGTTAGTGGACCAATGCTTTTCCCTCTCAAATTCATCCCATAGATAAGAGACTTTCCTCCGAAAAGGCTAATTAATTTAAACTTATGAGATTATCAAACTTTATTTAGGGAGAATATGGATGCTAATAAATAAACAAAATTTAAACCACACATATCTTATTAGTTCCTATTCCAGAAGGCAGGAACCATAAATAAGAGTCACCACTGGAAAACATGTATATGTCCACACAGGTAACGTATGGCAAAAGTGTTTTTTCTTTGAATGATTATGTTTACTGATTGGTATCAGTGAAAGACGATAAACATTTCCAGTGAGCTCAATCCTACTTCCCTGAGAAAAAACAAAAACAAGGAGCAGCACCAGCTGCTTGGCAGGACTGTGCTGGAATGATAACATGGTCTCGGAGCGCTCTTGCTCAGGCCATGGAATTAATTAGTGGTGAGTACGAGCACAGCCACAGCACTGACAGTTGCTTCACCTTGCCCAGCAGACAGCCTGTTCTGCTCATGGTGCTCACTGCCTCCACGCAGAGCTTCTCCAGAAGTAGTTCTGCATGCACTGCACACCTCAAGCAATTTCAGAACTAGGGAGTGGACCACGTCAAACTATGAAATATGTACATCTAGAAAAGATTTGTGGACGAGGACAATTTGATATACCACTAGCATAAAACTCTGTACTAAATCTACCTGAAACTCAGCAATGAAAGCCATTTTTTTAAATAATATCTGCCCACTAATATGAGCGAATCTTCATTAACGATCCAGTTCTAATTAGAAAATTAGTATGAACTGGTTCTGTAATTCATTATGCAAAACTCTCCTCACCCTCCAGTATAACAGACTCTTGTTCATTAAAAGGTAACACTTATTTCTAAGAAAATGGAAAATGATTAATCTGAATTAAAAAAAAAAAAACAAAAAAAACAACAAACCGAAAACAAACCCAAAAGCATTAACAAGGGAAGAGGACAAAAAACAAGCTAAAATTACACAAAAGTATTTTTCAACAAAGTGAGAAAGGAAGAATAGCAACCAAAAAAACCAAAATTCAACCCAAAAGCCAAAAACGAAAACCAACAAAACCACGCACCCAACAAAGCCACACCACATCAAAGAAACTCAACCACAAGCTCCGCTGTAACCATGTGATTGTGTAGGTTTCTACACTTCCTTGGATGGTGTTCCAGATTTGTTGGAAATCTGGACAGGACTGTCATGAGAACAGGCTTTATGATGATATTTTAGATACTCCCAGGTTATACGTCTGCCAGAAAAAATGCAAGAGCAGCCTTTTTTCACAGTAGTTTTGTACTTGTATTCCAACTCCAGTAAAAGAGAAGGAACTGCAGAGATGTGTAAACTTAGAGAGGGATCAGTCACAAAACCTTCCCCATTCCTGACCAGTGCACAATATGGTACAGACTGGATTTTGGGGAAGAGGCAAGAGAACTCTGATTTCATTCAACTCACTTCAGCCTTTTCTGGTTTTGAAAAAGTATTAAATGGTGCTATTTAAAACATGCACCTTACAGGAGTCACTGCTCAGATTGTTACCAAATGGTTTTCTAATGAAGAACAAGGATTTCTGACTCTCTTGAGCACTGTATTGTGAGCTGAACAGGAAGGATTCTTACAGCTTACAGATATAGTTGGTAAATAAAACAGGATGTTACAGAGTTTACCTTTCTTACACAAAACAAGCAAAATATTGAAGCTGTTAGAAGACAGATCTTCCATCAGCAACAACAATAACATGCTTGGTACATTTTGGAAGGGAAAAAGAAAGCCAATGTAACAACTGATCTTCTGTTACTCCTTAATGCTGGCAACAAAACTAGAGGCAGGTTCATTCCTGAAAACAATGACATAACCACAACTTCCACACATATGTCTTGTACTTCTTTGCAAGAGGTGCAACTTAGGAACAGGTGTTCTGAAAACCACCCTCTCATGCAATCAAGACAAAATAAGTTAAAAGGTCTTCTGGAGGAGGAAGTTCCTGGCTCAACCACCTTTTGTGTTATTGGCATAGGTTTGCTTCTATGCTTTGTTTTATTACAACATATACTCTTTGGTTTTAAGGGGAGAGAACAGTAAGTTCTTCCAGAGGGTTGCAGAAAAGTGGGCATCCTTTATCTAGACATTTGCGGATACAGACAACTTTGGAAATGCAGCTTTGGAAAGTCCAAAACACTTGCGACATAGGAAAGGAATGAAGACACGTTTGCTTGTTACACAGAGATTCTGGTAGATGAGGAGTCAATAGGATCTGAGGAGCACAAAGCAGAATGAAAATAATTACTTCCATCTCTTGGGGTATTTACCTTTTCAGCTGGGAAAAAAGGTTCAAATACTGGCAAATTCCCAGGAGAAGCACTGGTTTGTCTTTGAAAGCTCAGGTTCTGCAAAGTGGGGCAGGAAGGGCAGCTGAATCTCTCGAACAGAGAAGCTGCTCGATAACTTGGTGACCTTCCTGTTAAGCCCAAAGGGCCCCAAACACACAGAATCCATACGACCCATGACATAATCAAACACTGGAAGTTGTTAACCAAATGCCCAGTGTCAGGAAACAACTATCTGTCTGTGACAAACAGAGTCTTTCCTCTCTATAGGACTGGAGCCAATTTATTTTCTATCAAAGTATGCTTACAATCTTTCTCTCTCATGAAAAGAAGCATTTTCAGCAGTCACTTGCAGGTTACCCCTCTGGAAACCCAAAAGACATTGGTTCTAACCTGCCTTGTGGTCCCCTTACTGGAATGATATTCACCCGAAAAACTAGTGCCCTTTGACCGGGTCATCTTCAAGGAAAACCCAGCTGATGTAAAAAATCATCATCTGTAATCCTTTTGTCATGTTCAATGCTCTGAGTATTTAAATATCTGCTTAAAAAGTTATAAATGGATTCTGGAAATCCACGTGTGCTCCTTGGAGCTTTTTAAGTTCAATAAAACTGCTTGCATTCATCTACATAAAATGATGTGGTGTTTTAGGAAGAACACCTTAAGTATTGTGCTGCAGTTGAGAGAGAAGTACTGTTGATTGGCATTAATTAGTTGCTTCATTTTTACAGTACCTGAGCAGTGCACACGGCCCTTCCTCTACCAGGTGATCCATTAATTTTATTTTTTAAACAGATATAAGTAAGTATTATATGTGGTAAATAACTCCTGAGCACCCTCTGTATGTCACCTTTCAAAAGCAGGAGTGCTGTTGACCCAGCGTACAAGACATTTTCAGCACCACATACTTAGTCTTCAGTATTTCCCGCTCACCCCTACCTTTTTCCCCCCTCATTTTTAAGTGCTTTTAAATTGTTGTTGGATTTGCAAACCTTTGACCTTGCTTCGTGCTTTGAGCATCACCCATACAGTCCCACTAACTATGTGGACTTCACAAGCATGCTCTTTGCAACTTCAAGGATTTTGCAGGATTGAAGACTCAAAAGCCAAAAGGAGTCAGAGAGCTGAGGAAAAACGATTGGTCTCTAATGAGCCATTTGTCAAACTGGACAAAAGCTACACAGCTTACAAAATCTTTCAAGGAGCAGCATTAATTCCAGTCTCACCCACTGTCGCCCGGTGCCCGTGGAAGCGTCCCTTCCTCCGCGAGACTCACGGGAGCATCCCTGCCGCGGCAGCTCCCCGCGCTCGCGTGCAAAGGAGGCAGCCACAGACACGCCGAGGGATCCACGGCTGCCAGACTTCCCCTCGCAGTCCTGCTAACCTCAGCCCTGACCTACAGTACCCTTAGTTTTCCATTCCTTGGACTCTCTTACACAAATATAGCCCAGGATTCCAAATTGGGCTGTGTTTATTCCAAGAACACAAAGACAACAGTTTTCACATCTAAGAAAATGGCGTGTCTCGATAAAAAAATTGAAACATTTTCATACAATGCCAAAAACAAATGCAGTTCTCATCAGCATCTCAAATCCCTGTGGACTGGTTTCTAGTCTATTCTACTAATTCCTGGATCCCAATGCCAAATTCATGTCTTCCCAAATTTGACTGAATCCTCTCTTGTTTAAAGTCCTTATTTCACATTAGCTGGAAACCTTCTCAAATGTTTGCAACTGTGCTCATTGCTAGCTGTCTTTCAGGGAGAGAGTTAATTTGACCGCGCACAGAAACAGTCCACAGTTGCTTCAACTAGGTGTTATTTTTCATCTTTGCCTTTTAAATCAAACTGAACATTTGGATTCCAAGTGTTGGAAACCATGGAAAATACTCTACATATCAAAAAGCACTACTTTAAATAAGCTACTTCTTTTTCAAAATCCGAAAGCAACATACTTATTTTTTAAATGATCTACCTCAATTTTCCAATACAACAGCCCCATCACAAGATTCTGTGATTTCATTTTGCTAAGTACATTAAGGTTAATTTGCAGTTTGATGGTGAAAAAAAATTCCTGACTTTGCTTTGTGTCATTACCAATGATGATAAATAAATACCCAATACTTACAAACCCCATAAATTTATTATAAATATTGAAAATAAGCTTTCCACAGAGCCATTAGAAAAAAACTACTTCATTTCATTAAATTGACCTTTGCTAGAAAATGAGCAGTTCATATCCTTACAACACCAATTAATAACAGGGTGCTGACAAATAAAACAAGCTGGTAAATACGAATCTTGTTCATAACAAGATTGCACAAGAAAATATACTGTAATGACCCTGTCTGAACATCCTGTAATAGCCCATTGTTCCTCGCTATTACTGTCATTCAGCAATTTTTTTTTAATAGCGGATGCGTGGCGGCAGAGGAACCAACGCAACGTGGGACTGCACGTGCACAAATCCTGCCCCATCCTGGAGGTGAGGAGATGGCCCTGGCACTCCTGCGCTGCTCACTGCGTGTGCAGATCTGCACAACAACCCCACATCTCTGCAGAACTTCAATGAGACAAATAAAAATATTTAGCTATGAGTGCCTTAATGATTCGTAAACTGAGAAGAGAGCACAATCCTTTTACCTGTAAAGGGCAAATTACAGGAACCACAGGAATGAATAATGGAAAAATCACAGGGTTAAATTCTGAGATTGTGGAGTCTTTTAGTCAATACGTGGTGGGAGAAATAGGAGGTATCCTTCTGTTCCACAGGTGAAGAGGAAAGGTGGCAATAAAGATCCTCCATGTGTGACAACTGGGTATTTCACCTGCTCTCTGTGTGAGGAAAGATGACCTAACTTAGCACTGCAGTTAGTGACACCTTAACTAGACCACAGACTGAACCCAGCATCTGGTTTTGCTATCTAATTAAAATACTGAATAGACAACTAATTTCATAACAGTATTGTGAATTCATGTCACAGACATAACTGCAAGTAGTGGTTTCACACCAGTTAAAGGAATCTTTCTGTTTATCAAGGTCTGACTGACCACAGGACACCTGACTGAGCCTTGTCTCTGCAGTAGGAGTCACGCTAAAGCCAACATCATTCCATTTATCAAACTGTTCAGTTCACCTTCCTATTTTAAGGGAACAACATTTTAAGGTTCAGACTTTTTTTTTTTTCTTTTGTGCATTTGTTATTCCCTCCATCATTTTGTCTTCCTTGCTACCAGGCTTCATTGTTTTACTGTTAATTAGAGCTCAAGGAAGGAGGAGTTGGACAATGTCCTGCTTAAAATCTGTAAATGTTTAAAAATATAAAAGCTCAGAATTCTATGAAACACAAGGGATAAAGAAATTGTAAAAGTAAAATAAAACCGAACAAACCTCTGGCTCAACGATTTCCACATTCCTGCATGGTATAATGCTGTTTTTGAACACTTTGGTTTGGCACACGTGCATTCCCCGAGGAAGCTGAGTTATCGCCGATAACTCTGTCATGCCGGTCGGTCTTCACCGGACAACATGAATTTCCACAGAAACTTCTCTACCCTTGCCGGTGTTGACTTAGCAAGGTTATTGGTCCCTAAAATCTGCTTTGAACCAGGGCTCTTAGGGTGCTGCCACACGGCAGCTGTGTACCCTGGAGGTGGCAGCAGCCACTGCCATGCTCCGGTGCCCCAGTGCCCCCGCAAAGACAGCACAAGAACTTTGCCAGCCTTCCAACAAACCCTGAATTACTGCCATGTCCTTCACTGGTCTGTAATGTGACTCTAGGAAAAGCTTAGCATGTCAGCAGACTATTTTATCCCTGCAGCCCTAAATAAAAAGTGTCCAGTTAAACTACATTGTCTGAATTCCTCCCTTGGATTGCATGCACAATTTTTAGAAGAGGGATCTTCTGTAGAGAAAGAGCCCTACTTGTGCAAGCTTTTCTGAAATAATTGAGGGAGAAAAAGGAAAAGAAAACCTCGGCCCAGCAGCTATCCCAGTGGATCATGCGGAAAGGGTAAAAACATCTGAGTGATTTTCCTAGGTACTCTCAAATTGCTGATATAGCACATCCAGCACACGGGGTTGCGGAACAAAAAGCCTCTTGAAGGATCGTGCTGTCACTTCCATAATCAACCCAATAACGACACTTTAAAGAGTTGAAGATGGACCAAGATCACCTCCTTTAGTCAGAAATTAAGAATTTCCAGAATGAGAAACTAAAAATAATTTCAAATGCCTACGACTGTACTCCAGACAGAATTGTTTGAGCTCCCAATTATAACCATTATGCCTGTTTTAGATAAAACCTACGCTGTGATAGCAAATAGATACGAAACAAAAACCTGTTTTCACTGGTGTGTAATCTGTGGCAATGTTAATTGCATTTAGGATATAACACACAGAAAATTACATCTGATATAATCTTTCATACCTCCCCTAGGGAAAAACATTGGGGGGTGAGATCCCCTGGTTCTGTAGGACAAGGAGAAGACTGCAATACCCGAGTTTAACTTGATGGGAACTCTTACTTTTATTTGCATATTGGTTTCTAAACTTCTTCTTTTCTAGGACTATAATTTTCCCTGTTTGTTTTTGGCAGAAAAGCTTTCATTTCCTGATGCAAATACATAATTAACAGATTAGAAACATTTTTTTTTAAATCCCTCTTCACCCACTTCTTCTAAAACTGGAGAGAAAAGGAAAAAAAAAAAAAAAAAAAAAACCCACAAAAACAAAACAAAGGAAAGAAACAAACCCTCCCCCGCAAGCCCCACACTACGCTGGCACGGACAAGACCACAAGAAAGGCTGCAGCTCAGTTCAGTGGTTAAGTGCCTACTTAGCATGTGCTTTTTCCCCCCACTGCTGCCAGCCACACACAAACCCAGCGCAATCCTGGTGGCCTTCCACGCATTTGAATGCAATAAACAACGCATTTAATAAAGAATGAAGAATGCGAGAGTACTTGAATAGCGGTCAGGAAAGAGCCTTAATTTGGCTTTCCTGGACTTGTCGAAGCTAACTTTTTCCCCAGTACACGCTAAATCAATGTTAAAGAGGTTCCCGATGCTTTGTTACGGTACACGCGCTCTGCAAGGAAGATGGCCCTGAAGTTCAACGCGGTCATTTATGGAAAGGGTTCCACCCCCACCTTCCCCTTCCAAGAAACTGGACGTGTGAAGACAGACATTTCTCTGAGAGGAAGGATAAGGCAGAGGTTAATTTCATCTGCATGAGCCAGTATAGGATAAGCTTTTGGAAATACTGTCAAGCCACATTCTTAATGCCTGGCAAAGTGACTCACTCAGAGTCATCACAGGAAAGGAAGCTGAATAGAATCAAAAACGGAACAGGATGGGGGCTTAAACAGGAGAAAGAAGTGAGAGAAAGGAAACTGAATTGTTTAAAGCAGGCTGAGGTTACTAGTTCTAGAATGAGATTATTTTTAAAATAAACATATAAAATATGTATCTGTAAAAATATATACGCATATATAAAAATACATGAACGTATGCGTGTATTGATTAAAAAAAAAGCTTCTTTCCATTTAAAGAGAGACTTGTATTTGTGGAGTATCTTCCAAAGCTGCCTGCTGAGCTATTTGTTTCTGTTGAGGTGGCATTAACATAGGCTGGGAAATAAACAACAATCCCATCTAGAAACCCACAAATTTTTAACGATCGCGTTCCTGGCCCACGTAATATGAAACTCTCAGAACATGGAGCGCCACACTCCTGTAAAAATCCTCCACGACACAACACTAGTACATCATTCCCTAAAGAAACACTAAGCAATAAACTAGACACTTTTTTTTTTTTTTTTTCCCTATTAACTTTTGCTTGAAACTCTGTAACACACAGCCAAGTTTCTCTTCTCCAAACTTTTTTACTGTGGAAGTTCGGATGATTGGCCATCTCACAATATCAATTTCAGGTATGTCAAACACAAACAGCGTGTAGGTTGTCTCAATACGTAAGTCACTTGCAGAAGCATCTCCTTGACTTCGTCACAACTAAAACCACGTTACTTGGGCAAGAGAATGTCCACTAACAAAAAGAACAATTTTGGTACTCAAAGAAGATGATAAAAACATTTTTTAATATCATCAATGCAATGTTGAACTGAGTCACAGCTCTTTATGCTTCAGTCATGTCACCTGTTCTGACTGTATAATCCCAGACCAATTACCGTCCTTTTTCATGTTCAAGAGGACACAGAAAGATGAATACACCCATTCAATCATATAACTAAAAAAACAAATTTCAGACTTGAGCAGGCATGCCTGGTCAAAAACTGATTCTGGAAATAAATACTTCTAAATTCTCCTAAAAAAGCTTATCTCTGTTTGTGTAACATTTCTTATTTAATCCCCAGAGTGACACCTGCTGGATTTCACTAACTGAAGCTAAAGGGCAGATATTGCCATTATACAGAATATTTCAGGATAATAATTGCAAAAATGTGCCATTTTAGTAATAAAAGGCTGCAGAGTATACTACTTTCCCTTCCTTTAGGGTACTAAATAAACACATAGATGCAACCACACAAGAAAGAAGCATAATGTCTAAAGGTCTTACAAACTTCTAAAAAGTAAACTTTAAATTTTCTATCTAGGAAGGATTATAGGGCACAGTATTTGGTGACAAATTATACTAATTTCTGAAAATATTAATACGGAAAAAATACTTTTAAATCCTAAAGCAAATAAGTTCAGATATAACAAAAATGTTCTCAGCACATCTTTTGTTTTACTTTAATGAAACTCTAAAACTCTACCAGAATTGTCAGTATTGGGATAACATAAAATTTACGAAAATTAATTGGCAATATTTTGCCACTGTGATGGGGGGAGGAAAAAAGGAAGGAGAAAATCTAAATGGTAATTCAAAGAGTGATGCTTTATGCCCATACAAAAGTTCAAGGTTGCGCAGTTTTCAAGCTGAGAATATCAAAGAAAAGGTGGAAAACATGATGCAGGTTTTTTTAGGAACATTAGATATTCAGCCTAAACACAGCTGATGGTAAACAACAGTGTATGAGGTGGGTGTAGGTGCTTGGAACACAGTAATCAAAGGAAAAAAAATTACTAATTTCTTTGCTTGGCTCCTTGTTCATGGCATTACATGGGAAGTCAGGCTGGTATGGGCTTCATTAAACAAAATCATCACTAATTTTGGGAGGATATTTTTTTCAAATGTAACCTGCACGACTCACGTAAATCCAGAAATACAACATTGTTTTTATTTCCTAAAATCCAGTTAGAATGGTCAGCTACAACTTAAAAAATGGCCAAAACTGCCAGAAAAAGCTTGAGTGAAACCTGGGATATACTAAAAGGTAACAGCTTCAGACACACATGCAAATTTACCACAAGAGTCTGATTTCTTTTCTTGGTGGCTTCTCTCGTGGAAAGTCTTTTTGGGTGCATTACAACGAGTTAAGTGCATTTCAAATGCATGTTTCCAAAGAAAAGCAACTCAAAATAAATCACTTTTGGAAAGCATATACTGCAGAAATGATTGAAAGTGTTTGCACAGAGCTAGGGCAGAAAAAGGATGACTTTGCTGGGAAAATGTAAACAGTATAAACAAACTTGGGAGACTGAAGCATGAGAGACAACTGTTAAAACAAAACTTTGAAAATGTTAAAGTTTAGCCTTTCAGTTCTGCCCAGATTCTAAAACAGAACAAAAAGTGTTGCTAAAGAGAAATGGTCTAATGGAACCCAATTTCATAAGACCTTCTACTGTACCACACTGGCTGTGGAATTCTCCATTAAGGTAACAGGTAAGAAACAGGCTGTTTTCTGCTGCTCTTTCTGCAAGCTTTTTGCTGAAAACATCAGAACTGCCAATGTGAATACGAAAAGTAAAAATAACGGGTTGTGTCCACATACAGAAAGCTTTCTCTGTTTTGCTTTAAACATTAGAAAGATGCAGCATTCAGATGTATCCAATTCAGAATACTAGCACGTGTGATTCCCAGTTTTCCAAGCAAAGGATAAGGTCTAGGGTTAATTTACTTTGAAAGTTTCTTCGTAAACCTATGTACTCTCTTCAGTTGCTACATTAGCAATAATGGAAGTCAGCATGAAATGGACCCGCCTACGTTGTATGTAGAAATAATATACTAAATATGTTACTATATGTCTAATACACATAAACACATATAAAACCACACTTATTTTACTGCCTAAAAGTTACTTGTTTGCCAACTCACATCTGTTTGGATAGTAGCAGAATTCACTCCTTCCTCGACACAGCAGTACCAAGGATATAGCTAATTCCAGAGTTCTGACAACTGGCTACACCAAACACTTAAAATACTTCCAAGGGACAGAGCAGTTCCATGAGCAAGTAAAGACTGTTTTCAATAAGTGCAAAGCTTGGCTGAGGAAACTGCTGCACATGAAACCCGACGGCAGAGCCACCCAGGCTTGCAGAGCAGAGGCGGCCAGGGCACCGAGGTAAGGCAAATAGTGCGCGTGTGCCCCAGGAGCAGCAGCTGGTCAGGAGCACTGAAGGGATTTTGGTACCAAATCAAGAACATTGTAAACACACTGGCAACAGATGGGAACAACTTCTTAAGGAGAAATCCCGCTTTGTTTTCCTAACTGTAGACTTGGACTTCTGATGGGAGAAATTTCCTCAATGGCTGCAATAGCTAGCTTATGTTCACCATTTACTATAGCAGCGACACCTCTTTTAAATATCACTGTATACGTGCTGTCATTAAAAACGTATCAATAGTGATGGTTTCTTCCAAATGGCCATGGCCCAGTTGGAATTGCATGACTGCATGACTTCATAGACTTCTGTGCATCCAATCCTACCCAGCTCCTGTATGAGCCAGGAATGCTACTGGAAAAGGATGGTTACCTCAAATGTACACAATATAGGAACAAGTTAGTAATTATAAGGGTGTCAAAGGAAAATCGTTAGTGTGCTTTCTTCCCTCGGTTTTGTTCTTAATTGCATCCTGGTATAAGATCTGAACTGCAATACCCAGGCAGCCCATGGAACAATCCCGTATTCCCGGAGTAAGTCCTTTCACTGATCCAGGGAAGGCACTGGTCACCCAGTGAGACACATGCAGAGCTGTGTTGTCCAACTGTAGTGCTCAAAAATTACAGAAATTGCCAAAAAAACCCAGAAAAACCCAGCTGCCAACAGAGAGCAGAATGTAAGTGCCTGGATGGGTGATCTATGTATAATTCCTTCAACAGAAAAATACCCACATTTAGGAACGTCTTGCCCTTTGACAGCAGGTGGAAAAATTCCCACTGGCTCTCAGTGAGCCAGGATTTCAAGAGTTGTGTTGTATCAAGAAAAGCCTGTTCAAAGGGACAAGTACTACATCTCTTAACACAAAGAAAATCCCCAACTGATCAGAAATTCAGGGTGCGGTAACATCTGAAGTTAAAAGGACACACATAAGGCAATTCTTGAACCTGCAATGTATTTTAGAGACCCAGGTACTTAGTTTTGTCCTGTAAAAAGTGCAGTCACACTGTTCTGTATCAATGCCCTGCCTGCCTTTGCTTAACTTGCAAATAATGTGGATTCTGACATCCGACCTGCAAACACGCACATGCCTGGCACATCCTCTGTGGGCAGACACGCTCAGCCTATACCAGTTGCTTGTGGAAAACAAAAAAATAAGAATCTAAACAATTTAGCTGATATACTTCTAAAGACAATTGTTCCCACTGCACTGATCATTAAAACAACATAAGCACCTTCTCTGTGAAGGGCCGTCTCCATTGACTTAGTGTCCAAGTGCCTTCTGTGCGGAAGATTCCCAAAGTTGGATAAAGACTTTGGGATTGCTCCTATATGCAATGAAATAGATGAGAGTTTAAGCAAAGTAGGGAAGAAAATACTGTGCCAATACAGATCGCTATTTCTAATAAAGATTTCCAGACAGTACCACAGCACGTGTACTTCAAATGAAAACACATCTGTTTTCAGGTGTGGTCTTACACTGATCTGGATCTAGAGTGTCTCCTTCCAACGCACCGAGAGGACCTCGGATTCAGAGCACATCTCTGAACAGGTTTCAGCTGTTTGATGCATGATTAGTGCAAGGGAATGACAAGATCCCCAGCAGGCACAGTAAGACTGGGAATTGTAAGAGCAGCAAAGTCCATCCCCAAGGTACCTGGTGTAAGTTTACTGAGGCAAAGAGAAAAAAAAACCCCTCAGTTATCTCCATAATTATTTCATTCTCTTCCCTTTTAAACTGCACGGATAACTAAAAGACTCATTGTAGATCAAAATCCAAGTGCAAGATTTATTTTCCTGGTTCTATGGCTCCGTTGCTTACACACACGAGCAAATGACTAGAATTACCAATCTCTGCGCTGCAACCACATTCGTCAAACCGGAGGGCATCACATCTGCTTGGGAAAGCTTAAGGAGTGGCAAGACTTTTAACTGCCTGTCAGCTGGTACTGGAAGGCACGGAATCGCATACTTGCCACCGTTCATTAGTTCCTCGAGGAAAGGAAAAGTGGGCAATTAGCTGTCAATAAATCAGCTCGGCGTTTGCGGTTAAAAACCTCACACAGTAACACGCCGGCAGGCGTAGAGGATTCAAACAAACCCAACTTTTCCTCAAGCAAACAGAAAGCCCAAACAGAACGGCAGCTTTACCTTTGTGCAATTACAACACGAAACCTAATTATGAAACAACTCAAGTATGACCTCTTTCTGGTACAATAAGTTTAGAGAAATAGTAAAGCAAACCTACACCACTTTATCACCTCATTCAGCCTCTCTGTTGAAAGAGCTGCAGTTGTATTGAATTAGTCTTAAGGACCCTTTTCAAGCCAATGAGCCTCTAATTCCCTCCAGATGCAAAGACAGAAATTTGGTTAGTTAATATTAGAGGTTTCAGGCAGAATCCTTAAAGCGCCGATTTGGGCATTTTATCTCCTATTCTGTCTACTTATCCCACCAAGCACGGACGGTAACAGCACCAGTTATAGAATCAGCTCGACACCTCGCTCACTAAAAATAAACGAAGGTTTTCCTCGCAGCCCGTCTCGGCACATTCCGTATCCCACGCCAGGTTAATGCCAGAGCAGGCACAGCCGCTGCCCGCGGGTGGAACAATGAAACCTCCCGGAGCGGCACTCACCACGCTGAGCTCCCGCTCCCCGATAAAGCTGCGCGGAGCTGTGTCGCTCGGTCCCTCGGCGGCCGGCGGCGACAGCGCGGTGCCCGGCTGGGTGTAATCCAGAGCCCGAGGCTGGCGGCTCTCCCGGCGGGGCAGCGCTGCTGCGGGAGCGCCGGGAGCGCGTCCGATGGCAGCGCGGAGCGGCGGCAGCAGCGGCGAAACATCAGAGCTTCCTGTTACATCACCCGACCCCGCCTGCGGCCGGCGTGAAGTTGCTTTTCCCTCCCGAGCGGCATGTCCCGGGGACGCGGGGCTCCCGTGGTCGCCGGGCGGGGAGCCGGCCCGGCCCCGGCGCTGCCAGCGCAGCCTCTGCCCGCGCCCGGCCCCAGCGCCGCTCCGCTCGCCCGCCCGAAGCACAGCCGCTCGGAAACCGCCCGCGAAATGCTCACGGCTCTGCTGCTGGGGGAGAGACCACGGGACCTGTCCTCTCACCTATCGAGCCAGCGTGATTCGTCCTCCTTTTCCAACCAGACCCATTAGAAATAGATTAGTTTGGACCTTTATTCAGAGACAAAGAGCACACGAGAGCTGCATTCCTCTGACCTGCCCCACCTCTGCCAGCGACTGCGTGACACCTCGTACCGTAAGGGCTGGAAAGCTCTACACAGAAACACCTTCATTCCTCAGATGGTAAAGCAGCTGCGAGGGTCAGACTCAAACTTTCAATTTCAAGGGGGTGCATCATTTACGGTGCCACTTTGTTCTGTACCCAATAAAAAATCGTATTTAAAGAAATAAGTTTTTGATGTGTCGAGGGTAGGAAAAAAAGGCAATAGGAACATTATTACTGTTTATCTTTGTGCTTTATTTTTCTAAACTCTATTGATTTGAAAGCGCAAGTATGAAGGGTTTGAAAACTGCCATGACTGAGGACAAAACAAAATGAATATCAGTCTTTCTACTAGCTTCGAAGAACATTGTACCAGAAACTAAAAATATTTCTTTGAAGCCATTTGTCTCTTGTTTTTATACAATAAATTCCCTGTACTGTGGACAGAATCTGTGCCCTCTAAATCAATAACCAGTTACTACGTGCAAAGGACAACACTGTGCTGAGCAAACGGGGAGTTCATGGAGCATCAAACTCAAATTATATGAACACCTGTCACACCAGTACTCCTTAGAGAACACCACAAGAACCTCCCAGAAGCCGCATTGTCTATCAAAGGACCTATCAAAACTATACCACTGAATTTGCTCATAAAACAACATAAAATATTCTGCTTCTTTCTATCTACCTGCCACTTATCCACTTTTTTAAAAAAATAATATTTATTTGATTCATTTATTTTTCTATCAAAATCATTTGTGGAACATACTGTGAACTGGATGAAGGAATTCATCAGGGCACTGAAAACATTTTCCTCAAGAGGGAAAAGAGCAAGAAATACAAAGCTAAAGGGGGGAACCCCCATAAAAGAAACAAAAAACTTTAAAGAAAACCCAGCCCCAATCCAGGGTCAGGAAAAATTGGAAGAAGGAAAAGAGGACCAGGAATACTTTAAACCCAAATGACCCCTAGACAATACAATTTGTGAAATCCCACTTGAGGGTTACCAAAAAAGCTGTCTTGGATGCTCATTTAGCACGTGTTGGTGCTTCTAGGATCTCACATCAACAGGAGAATGTTTGAGTTTTATAATCAGTAAAGAACTAAGGGCTGGCACTCTAAACCTCTAGGCAATGTAAACAGGTATTAACTGGGGATTAGCTCTGATTCTGAGCAGTGATGGAAATTAACTTCTCTAAAATAAATGGTGTCATCTCAGGTACAGGAATTTCATCAGGAGAGAGCCTGCTAGCATTGCTTCAGACCGACTAGGTCTAGGCTGTAGATTGCAACGGGGCACATTACACACCCCAATTTAGAGAATAATCCATGTGCTCCAGCCAAGTACACATCTCTAAGACAGACATTACACAGGCCATGTTTGATTTGGCTTGTCAAAGTCAGTTTTTGGGTGGGCAGGGAGAGCGTGGTGTTTGTTTGTGGGTTGTTTTTTTTTTTTTTTTTTTTTTTCCAGTTGGTTGGTTGCTCTGGCGGGTTTGAGGGTTTATTTTTACAGAATTTTATATTCTGCTGATTTATGTAACATTAAAACTTACTCCTACCCTACAGATACCGAGCCCCCTCCGCTGGTGCAGTTCGCACTTCTGAGGGCGGTGGCGCCCGGCACTGCTGCATCTCCCCGTGCCCTGGCTGCGGACAGCGGAGGAAGGAGCAGTCAAGGGGACCCAAATGTGCAAACCTGTCTGCACTGGGACGGAAGAAGGCTGAAAAGCGAGAAAATAGGACAAATTCAGTGAATTCCCTCTTTTCCAGCAGAGCGAGCCCGCCCGGCGCTCGCCTCGCCGCTGGCGCCCTCTGGCGGCCGCTCGGGGCATAAAGGCAGGCGCGGAGGCTGCGCGCGAGGATTTACCGTTTAATTAATTCAGGAATTAATTACCCTGTGTGAACACCCCCTAACCACACGCGAACAGCTCTGCTTTACCCGAACATCGCTGTTTCTTTGGAGACACCACTGAAAACATCCGGTTAGGAGAAGGAACCCTTTGGTCCCCTTCGCTAAGTTCGAGAAGGTAGAAGCTAGAAAGATGAAGACTTGCTAAAAGTGTAAATAAAAAAAAATATCATGAAGACTTGCTCAAAGTGTAAATAAAAAAAAAATATCAGCTTTGAGAGAGTAAAAAGATTCGTGATGCAGGGAGGAATGCTGGCTCAAGTGAACTGGAAATAAAACGGAAGCAGGGGGTAGAAAATAATAATAATAATAATAATAATAATAATAATAATAATAATAATAAAAAGGAGGGCATACCAGTAAAAATGTGAGAAAAAAAATAACAAAAGGAAACTATTTCTCAAAAGCATTTTGTTTCATCGTTTGCGTGGATTAAGGGTACATACCAAGTCATTGCAGGTCTGATGGTATATGGAAACTCATCAAACATCTGTAAAATTTCTTCAGCTTGTTGGCTGTTATCATACAGTGTGGGAGAAATTTCACAGCACCTTGCATTTCCCCTCCAAAGCAACTGGAGCAAATTCTGGAATGAAAGGACTGGATGAATGGACTCCAGTCAAGTGGAATTGTACAGTCACTGCTACACCTTAGCACAGCTTCATGCTCTGACTGCTTCACCATTCTTTTCTGTGTTGTGCCTCAATTTTCCCCCTGCCACCTTCATCCTTTAGCTGTCTTTGGGACATGCATAGATCTTCTTTCTTATTCTTGGATTTGATTGCTCTGCAGCTATGGGAGGTGTGGGAGCAAAAAGAAGTGAATGAAGCAGAAGGGCACAAAAGAAACTTTTTGTTATGTTGAAGAACATATCACATTGCAGTTTGGACTTTTTATGGGGAAAAAATATCTCTATGTACTGCAGAGCTAAACAAAACCAAAAACAGCTGGATAGCTGGTGTGGTGCAAACGGAGTGCACACACAGCTGAGAGGAGCCTGCGCTGTCAGATCAAATCTTTGATTATAATCAGGTTTTTACAGTCTGTGACACCGCAGTCTTGATTCTCATTGCACTAACAAGCCTGACAGATGAATCATTACGAAATGTTTTCTTAGTCAATTGAAACACAGGTACACTTGAGATGCTAGCGGTACAACTTCTCTTCTGCCTCTCAACAATGACACGAGAGAGCTCCCACCAGATCACTTAATTACTGTTTTTACAAAACGTGCTACAGCAGCACAAGAAGTTTCTTCAGTACAATGTAAGCGGGGTGGGAGAGGATGGGAGAGTACCTGTCAGTGCTATCCCGGCTACAGCAGTCCTGGAGGAGTCTGCACAGTCCTGGGAGCAACTGACCCCTCTCAGTGAGGAGACCCTGTTAGCTTGCAGCAGAGCTCAGCAAGAAGGAAGCTTAAAAGAATGGAGAGCAGCCACACAGCCAGGGATCTGCTGGGACAGAAAGGATGATTTTTCTCCTAGTTTTTTTTTTCCCATGTGGGTTTTGTAGGTGTTGAATCCAGGCAGCCAAGCCAAGTTGATGGAACAAGAGGGAGCCTGAAGGAGAGACACTGTCATGAAATAGACACAGGAATCACAAGACAATCTGCATACAAATTCCCCTTTTCTTTCCTATCTTTCTGTATCTATTGTCTCATTTGAAAATGTTCTGGTTTAGAAAGTTCATCATTCTAGTTTGCAATCTAATCAATCTTACAAATCCTTTTCAATGTTCTTGGTGGGAATGTTTAATGAGTTTCATTGTCTTTTACATGAGAGCCCTGGATGTTTTACTTTAATGCAGTCACCAGCTCTGTCTCCCTTTGAGATACATAATCTAATCTAGCAATTATATAAGTTTTAATACTGGCAGTCTATGGGAAATTTTTACAACTAAGAATGGGAGATCAGATATTTTTACTGGCTTGACTATAAAATGCAGACAAGGGGAGGTGCAGGCATTTTTGCCCTTACCTTCATCCCTAGCCAGGCAGACACAAGCAGTGTCAGTGTAGAAGCAGGGTGACCATGGGACAAGTGCAAATCCTGACCCTCCCATCCCAAGTGTGCCTAAAGCCACTCGCCTTGGGGAGGCCACACGAGCTGCTGTGCCCAGGGAGGTGCCATGGGACAAGTGGAAAGGTCTGGGAGCAGTTTAAACCAGGAGTTCTCCACTTATCTGCAATGACAGATTCCAGCTGGTCCAAGTATTTACCCTACTGCTCTGCTCCTGTGCAGTGCAACCCACACCTACAGACTCCACTCCTGGTGCATGAAGTACAGAAAACCTGGAGAGAAAGGGCAAAGTGATGAACCAGAACAGGAAGACAGCAAATTGAAACAAGTGATGATGCCTTAAGTTTTAGCTTCCATGTGTTTCAGATTCTGTGCTGCCTAGGGGTGCAGTTCTGAACCTCACATTAAGTGTCAGTCATCTCTCTTCACAGAGTAGGGAGACAAAACAAATCCCTTTTCTGATGAAGACCAAGGACACTGAGTACAACTATCAGGCCCAAAAGCACAAACAATGATGGACTGAAGAGAGCAAACAAGAAGGATGGGACTTCATAACCTGAAGCTGTGATTGGACAATTAAATCCCAATATGCAAATGGACCAAAACTTATAAAAGTGTAAGACCTCATGATGGGTTGTCCATTTTTGTGACCATTTTAAGACCACCTTGGGTGTGGCCCTGGCCAGGCTCTTGTCCTGCCCAAGGTGAATGCTAGAGGTATTTCAGTAAATATCTACTTTATTCTCTAGCTCTGTCCAGTCTCTGTTCCAGGTCAGCCTTCCCAAGGCATCAGTGATGAACCAGGACAGGAAGATATCAAATTGAAACTGAAACCAGGAGACAAAATGCACCAAATTAATTCTGTACATAGCGGCCTGTGGGGTTTATAGGTTTCCTGACAGAACTGCACTTGTCAGATTTATGTGGTTTTTGCAGTGGTAGTCTGTGGTGCTCATACATTTTACATGACAAAGCTCTACAGAAGTCCTCTCTGGCGGACACTCCTGTTCCTTGAGAATCTATCAAATCAGACTTGATACATCCTACATTGAAAGAGCCATGAAAGGACTTAAGCACCAGAAGAGAAATTTGGATAAAGTTTGAGTATACAAAATCTGATTTTACTTATCCTTTCATTCTGGTATTTAGAATGATTTTTTTTTTTTTTTTTTAAACATTTTCAGCAGTAAAGCTTAACCATGAGTCTAGATCAGTAACAAGGATAAAAGTAAATAGTCCCAATGCATACATTTTTAAATATTTCCAAAAATTTGCCACATTGCTTCACACCTTTACAGTTTTAACACTCTCTTTATGGATTTTGGTGGGTTAATTCTGATCTCATATTCATTTTACAGTACTGTAATTATATGCACTTCAATGGAGTTAAGTCTAGGCCTGCATAACCTAAAATAAATCTAATTAAAACAAATCCAGTGTCTATTTCCTTTTTATAGCAATACACCTATCTTTTAAGCAATAGTTGAAACAATCATGCTTGACTAGTGATTATTCTTTCACAAGTGCTATGCTTTCTTTAGTACAAAAATAGAATTAAAAAAGAATAATGGGGTAAGAAATTCAATTTGAATCCTCTCTGCATTTTAACCATTCACTCACACCTGTTTTCCTGCTGCAGCTCTGACAATTATATACAACCAAACTGCAATTTAAAAGCCTTTATCAAAGTAAAAGGTAATGTTTATTAACATGATTGAGGAATACATAATAAAAATATAAGCAGCTTAGCAATATATAATCAAAATAATCAGTACAGTAAATATGTTTTAATGGTGTACGCTGAAGGTTTTCATTCACAGGTGAAGAGCAGCTTACTTCATATTTCCATAAAAATCAAAGTTGCATTCTTTCAGGGAGGATTTCCATGCCCAGAGCCTTTACTGGCTGTTTCTTTCTTTTTTTCTTGATTTTTATTAATCTTCTTTCACCTTTTTTCTTATTGAATCCTAAAGGTGAAATTAACAAAGTAAGATTAGAAGACATCCAAGATTACCAAAAATCAGAGACAAAGCTTGTTTCAATAAATATTTTTAAAAAAAAAGGAAAAGAGCATTGTCTTACCTAAAAGTCTTGGTATGCCTGGCCAATGCCAAGTTGTCTTACTGCTGTTCTTTTACACTGCACTTACTGTCCCTCCTTCTCTCTCTAGCTCTGACTCTCTCCTGATTTCCATTTTCACTATTCTGAGGCTTGCAGCTATTTCATTTGATCAGGCCAATCCTTACTACCAAAAGCGGCAAGAGAATGCTTTGACCCGCACAATATTTACCTCTTAACGATAGCCGGGGGCAGAATCGCTTCCCATACCTTTCTTGCAGATCCTCAAGCACGACTTTCTGGAGATGAAATTATTCTCATTCCCACCACAGCCGCTGTAGCTAAATGGGCGACACCTCCCAGTCGAGTAGTTGTAGAAAAATCTTAATTCTTTGGCTCTGCACAGTCCTTTGTCCATGGGGGTCATGCACAAAGAAGGGACGGGAGGTGGTTCTGGAAACACCAAGAAAAACTGCAACATTTCAGTTTTATGTCGATATTATTTGAAATTTTGGCTGGCAAATTTAATCCCGCTCTCCTGAAAATCCAAGGTACTTGACATAAGCATCTTTTTATGATTGCAAAAAACAAGCAAACAACGAGGAAAAAAAAAAAAGCCCAAAAATCAAAATAATCCCACAGTAAAATGTCATTCTGTCTTTGGATTTCCAGGAAAAGCTTATCTGAAAACTAAACCTTTACCTGTGTTGTTAGTGATAAAATTGCCATTTGTGCCATAGGAGAGAGCGCACAAATTCATTTTGATGAGTTTCAAGTGAAGCATTTGTAGAAAAGGTAAACTAAATTAAACGTGGACAGCTTTAAAAATACAGTAAATACTTCTAATAATTAATGGAACAAATTGCTGCTAGGCATTCTGAAATCAAGGAGAAGGTAAAAGTACCCAGCATTTCCATTATAAGATTCAATACCTCAGTGCTGAGTTTGTTGAATAACTAAAGAAAAATTGATGTAAATGGTAGGTTCTGTCAGCAACCGTTGAGCAGGTATAAAACAATAGCTTGTAACTTGCAGAATAAAAAGTCCTGAATGTGAAGAATGAGTGCACAAATTGATGGAGATGCTGGTGTGTTAGTGCTGCTGGCAGGGTTTTACCATCCCAAGGAGAGGCTGGTGGTTTGTTCCTTCAGAGTCGCTGCAAGTGAGAACTGAAACACTGGAGGATGAACCTGAGGTGGCCAAAGGACCTGGGCACTGGAGCGAGTTCAAGAAGCAAATCCATGCCAGAATTCCCAAACCTGGAAAAACTCCGTCATCCATCACCCCAGAGTGACTAATATATAAAATGGGAATTGATAAAATTGCTGCACAGGCTGCAAGGAGCTGAGTGGGAGCCATTGTGTCAGCAGTTATGTGGGACCCAAGAGAGCCCCACTTTTCCCCAGGAAGCAGCAGAACTGAGGGAGCTGGGTGCATAAATGCAAACGTGAAGCCAGTCAGATGGAACTCTTGAAGATAACAAAGCCACAGAGCAGGGGTTCAGTGGAAAAACAGAGTGAAAATTTGAGGAAATTGTTTGGGTTACAGCAAAGCTGAAGTGGTCACAAAAGTGGGAAGCAGATGGGTTGCTGAAAGCAAGAAGTTATGCATTAACCTGGGCTATTCAGGAGGCTAATAAAATATCCAAAAAGCACATCTTAGGTGTCTTACACATGGTACAGTTGCTAAAATAAAAGGTTCATCTGAAATGTATTATAGCTGAACTGGTGTGGTGAAAAGATATGAAAAAAATGCTGGGAAAGAAATAGAATGGTGTGTTAGCAACATCATACTGTTAAAAAAAGAATCCTGAAATTCAAAAACTGAGTAATGAGTTGCTTTTTTTGAGATAGACTAAGTTAATTTCAAGCTATAAAATGAAAACCTCTTCACTTCTTTTCATAATTGTGGCATTAATGCAAGACTAAGTTTCACACTGGGTCCAGAGTAGAAGTCCACAATGTGATAAAATCTATATTTAACCTACTGTTTTTTAATAATGAAGATGGCAGTTAAATTAACTAGGGCAATACTTTTGGTAGTGCTCTGAGAGCCTGGAACTAATTTCATCTCTCTCTAGCTGGAGGGGATGTTAGTTTTCAAAGCGTATGTTCAGCACAGCTTACCTGTTTTAACCTGCTAATTTCTGCACCTACAAAGAACAGAGCAGAAAGGCTTGCCAGTGAGGAAAGGGCCAAACAGCACAGGCTGGTGAATAATACCAGGGAATTCGAACATTGTAATGCAAATTACTTATCTGTCATGTAGAATTCTCCAGTGAGTCCACAGTGCCCTCATGAAGCAGTTCTCACAATGACTGCAAGATTTGGGGGAACCATGGAGCCAGCGATGAGGTAAACGAGGACTGCCTGTGTACGTACGGTGCACCAGAGAGCAAGCCAGCTGCTATCCAGAATCACTCTTGTATTCTTCCCAGAAATTATATTATTCCCTGCCTATATCATTGTTAGACAAGTACCCCAAATACAAAACACTGTTCCTTGTTTATCTTCAAAATATCTGCATGTTCTTCACTCACAGAAGCAACAAGCCCATGGAGAAAACCTCTTAATTTTGCCACTTAGGGCCATTTTTTTTCCAACAAAGGAGTATTTTAAAATAAAAACTAAATAACTTATAATTTCCTCTCTGCTGAAGGTCATAAAAAACCCAAATTTCTTTGAATGTACTGATCACTAAAAGACTTGGTTTCAGGTAAGCATAAAACATTCCGTGTGTCATGCCCTGTGTGTCTCTTGGCAGGACAATCTGAAAGCCTGTGAGGCAGTGTGTAAAGAGTGTCACTAGAACATTACAGCAGGTGAGTTGTCTCTGTTCAGCTCCAGTTCCTAACGCTGCATTTATGGATGTGATGGAACAGAAAGTTGAGCTATTATGCCTGTTGAGTTTCTCTCCCAAATGTTTCCGTTTTACAACCCCGTTTTTCTGAGAGTTGTTGGAAAGCTTTTTCTCTTGCTTTTTCTATGAAGAAAAAAAGGAAATGAAAGAAGCAAAAGTCCCAGAAGCCGCAAAACCATATAAAAAAAGAAGAGGTACACATTGTATGGTTCAAGATTCAATTCCTATCATACAGCCCTTTCTTGAACACCATCCCTCCTGAGGTATTAACAGATGACATGATCATAACTTGAGAATCTCTGAAAAATGCACATCCAGATACAGACGTGCATTTATCAGAGATAACCCCAACTCTGCATTGCAACAACAATCCTTATCCCTCAGGCTTTGCAGAGGTTGTGCGACAATAGACTGATAATTAATCACACTACAAAACAAGTTTGAAATTATCTTGGGAGGAAAGGGAATGCAGTGAGCTCTATTTCTCACTCTACACGAGCATGTGACATTCATGAAACTTCAGAGGTTTATTGCCAGATTTTTTTATATGTGCAGACTTCAGCTCCTCATTTCTGGTTGCAGCAAAGCAAAAATAAAAGAATCTTCAAGTGGAAAGGCTATTACAAAAATAACGAGTCATCTGCACTTGACAGTGCTCCATAGGTATAGATTGGTGTAGATCCATTAAAGCAGATAGAAGTGTGCCAATTTATATCAGCAAAAGATGACCCCGACTCTGCACTGACAGGACCTGCATTCGTGCGCTATTGCGAATTCGCTGAGTTGAAAATTGACTTTTGATCCTGTCTCCCACTTAAACCTCACAAATCAAACATAGGTATAGCACTCACAATTTTCTACCATAGATCACATAAAATGAAAGCTTTGATTCTTAGCCTCGCTTTTTCTTAGTTTGCACAGAATAAAAGTTAGTATAGATGTTCATCAGAGTGAGACCAGAACAATCTTCAATCTCTGAAGAAAGTTCATTGCTGAGAGTGCTAGAATCTTCATATCTGTATCCATGGTTTGTTTTATTTGGTCATAGAACAGTTTAATTCTTCTGAAGATCAAGAACTATGTTGTAAATCCAATGATCTTATATTGTTATAGAGTTAAACATATCAAAACTACTTTTCCTTAAAATCAAGATGAAATAGCATGTCAGTTGTGAGGTGAAGTATTCCATAAGAGACAACTCCTTGTAATTTTTTTTTCATGTTTTAATGTAAATTAACTAAATTATATTCAATTTTTAAAATAGACTTTGAAAAAGATACATGGCCAGGCCAATATACATACAAAATAGATATTACAATGGCAGATCAGCCACATTGCCTGTGCTTCAGGAGATGGACTTCAGCCCCTCCATCCCAAACTGTTCACCCTGATCCTCACCTCACATGTGAACTCAAATTCATGTCCCACAGAGGAGGCAACAGACAGTTACCCTGCCCATTTGTGTGACATATCTCTACCTTGGAGCTTCACTGTATGGCTGTTCCTCTAGAAACAGGAGATAACATTCTCCATGTCTCTGTGGAGAAATCAGCTCTCAGCTTTGGCCACACCCTTGCCTTCCTCGCTAGCGGGGTCCCACATGATTTTAGCCCATTCCAGCAGCCTGAAGGGTACAAGCTGATAATCAGAAGAGGAGCAGGAGGCTGCACGAGGCAGACAACTGCAAGACAAAGGTTATACAATAAGGAAGAACCTCCTAGGTTCTTCAGACTTTCCACTGAAATTCACTGGTCCTTCCACAGCTGTGCTTCTTGTCCAACCCATTCTGCTACTCTGACTCTTTGTTCCATCAGTCTTCAATTCTCTTTCTCTTACTCTCACCTCTCTCTCTCAAAGTCTGCTGTGCAGGTAAATTCCCTATTGCTGACACAATCAAAACCCCTCCCATCTCCTCTGAGAAAACAGTGAATTACTTTTCCTGGTATCTGTTAGCTGCTCTCAGGATTCAGGCATTCATACTGTGACTAAAAGCCTTCAGGGAATGTGCATGCCCTTAATGCCCCTAAGACTTATAAACAGACCTGATGAAATTCAAATAGTTTTCAGTAAAATAGGCTGCCAAAAGCTTTACTCTTTTACATTCATTAATTTAAATACAGAGTGTATTGATGATTTGCATGTGGTAAACAACACAACTGTACAGAAACCTACATCAAACCAGCAGTGTGTGTGGATTACAGTGCAGGCAAAAAATAGACACACATTCATGCTTTATTAGACACTCCATTCTAAGCAAAGAGCACAGGAATGCCACCTACACACCTGTTATCTTACAGAACATATAAAATGCAAAAACCTTAACAAGTCTTTACGTCACCACTCAGTCCTCAAATGTAAAAGCAAGTGCAAATGAAAAAAACAACATAAATACTTGGTGAGAATTCCCAGGCTCTTTCCAACTGTTTGTTTCTTCCTCTTGCACAACTGTGGATCATAAAAATGACATGCCTCAAATTTAGTCACCCCGTACAGTGTGAGCAAGCACCAGGTATCTACAGTGGACAGTGTCCAGCTGCTGATACTGTCCAAACCTATCACCTTCTCAGTAAAAGTCCACAGTCCCATCTGCGTTATAATTCATATAGCAAAAATACCTTGGAGCAACATTTTAAATGAATTCATACTCACTGGGATTATACTCAACCCACAACTGAGTTTAATATGATCACAGGGAAAATAGAAACAGTATGGTATTAGATATATTATATTATGCTATATTCTAAAACCCAAATGTTGTTCTTTTTTAGAGGGTAAAAGGAATTTAAATCACTTGCCTATTAGGTCCTCACAAAAATGTTAATTTTGACTGAAAGCATTATGTGTCACTGCTTTTGCTCTTTGTGTTAATCAGGCTTTTAGGAAGTGCACACTTTTTAAAGAGAGCGGTGAGTCTTCCACATCCTGATATTAATGAAAGATCTGTAAGTTGTGACATATTCTTTTGCTTTGCCTTTCTCTGCTTATCAAATCCTTTAGCAAGGATAAAAGCCCATTCTTTAGTTTGTTAATATTTCTTTAGTTTGTGGCATGTCAGAAAATGGGTTCAAATGGAAATGCATATAAATAATCTGAGAGCTAAGAACTGCGAAAGCTAATTCTTACCAAAAAAAAAGGGGAACTGGTTGGGTTCCTCCCTTGGGGAACTACTGTTCAGAGTGTTGGTCTTCTCATTTGGAGCAGCTGGCAACAAATTGACTAAAAGAAAAAAACCAGAGAGAGTTGGTATGAAACAGTCAGCGGTGGGATGTGTAGACACATCCAAGCTCTGAAACTCAGCTGTGATTGGTGCCTGTTGGCCCTGCTCAAATCCACTGCTGATGCCAGTTACCAAGCAACGTCTCCCAGGTTGCTGAAACAACTTCGCAATGGGCTCCCTTTTCTTCCTTAATTTTACTGATGTAAAATTTAGATCATACACAGCTTGGTAAGGTTATTTTTGTATTACTAGCAGACATTCTAACCTTTGCAATTGTAAGCCTTTTTCAAAATATGTATTGCTGGAAAGAAAGTGGCTCTGAAGCTACTTTTAATGTTAACGACTTCCCTGTGCTCAGGTATTTCCAGTGACAGACACCTCTTCAAAAAAAAAAAAAAAAAAGGGGAAAAATCAGTCGACAAACCAAGGAGCATCAAAGCGTTGACTATAAACACCAAAATCAAATTCTTACCAAAAATCCCAGGAGACTGGCTGGGTTCCTCTGCTGGGGAGCTGCTGTTCACAGTGTTGGGATGCTCTCCTGCTGGGGAACTGCTGTTCAGAGTGTTGGGATGCTCTTCTGCTGGGGAACTGCTGTTCAGAGTGTTGGGATGCTCTTCTGCTGGGAAACTACTGCTGTTCACAATGTTGGGATGCTCTTCTGCTCTAACAGTTGGCAATAAATTTGCTAAATTAAAAAAAAAAAAAAAAAAAAGAGCAACAAGGAAAATGAAAACTATTAAAGAAAAAAACCCAAACAAACAACAAATAAAAAATTATATTGATGATTCAATATCTCAAAAACAAAAACTTAGATCTATTTAGACTGTGGCAGCAGCCGCTTAATCCTTTCTTCTTGGGTGTTCATGCAAATATACATGAAGGTGTTAAGAGTAAAGTCATGAAAAAGAATATTCTGCAGCTTTTAGTCCAGAAGGTAAAAGTGGAATCACAGCCCAGGAAGAAATGCTTCAGCAAAGGTAGGGAAAATGCACATGGCTGTATATTTACAGTTTAAAAAAAAAAAAAAATCTTTAAAAAGTAGCACAGTGGGTCTTTTCTACTTTAAGTGTGAATAAGCTCAAGTTCCCCTCACCAAAATGACAGCTTATGAAACAGTGCTGGAAAAAGGCCCACTAGAGACAAGCAAGATAAAAAGGTCTGGAGGCTCCCGATGGGAAAATGTATTTGCCTTGTGAATAAAATGAAGCACTTGGTGAAGGGAGAGGAATTCTGAAGGTTACTGTATCCTGATGTAGAACAATTCCTTGGAATGAGCAGGCCAAGGAAGCAAATGACTGGCCTGTGGTCAGTCTGAATGGCTTTTGTAGCCTAAGCTGCACAGCCACATCATTCCCAGGGGACACACAGGTGTTCTGCGAACCTTTGGTGAGGAGCTAGCAATACACAGTGAGTTAAAAATTCCTAAATGGGCACCTCTTGTCAGTACCAGACTTGGTTTGAAAGGAATGTATGCAGACCTATGGGTTAAAAACATACACTAGTGTTTTATGGCATTATAAAGCCAAACAGATGGCAGATTTTAGGTTTGCTGTTGTGAGAAAAGTAAAAACATAAGAGCTCTGTAATATTTCTTAAGTAGTATCTACCAATTTTTTACTTCATGTTGGAGTCCAGGGCATTCCTTTGGTTGCCCTGGAGGGTCAGAGACCTGGGCAGGGGGGTCTGGGACCCCAGCCCAGAGCTCAGAGAGACACTGGCTTTGATCTCAGTCCATGGGAGAGGCTTCTTGCACTGCAGGAAGCATTGCAGGCCACAAGAGTGTGAAAAATAGTAGTTTAGTATATCACAGGGTGGAAAAAACAGTATATTTAGGTTTATAGCATTGAAGTGAATGGGGACAAGATGGATAATTTGAGGTGTTGACTCCTTCTTCATTTCTCCTTCCCTCACTTCATTTCTGCAGTGACGTGGCACAAAGTAGTTAGTGAGGATTGGGTCAGAGTAAAGATGACCTTTTTAGCAATAGTGATAGACATTGGTAAGAAATAATAAATAAGAAATACGTAGCAATTAATATAAAAGATAAGGACAGCCCAGCTCGGGAGGAGTCTTCAGAAGTCCAAGCCACGGCAAACATCTTGTTGGACTGAGAGAATTGTAAGATAAGAAACAATAAACGAAATATGCAACCTTGAAAAATCTAAACCTGAAGACTCCGTTTCTTCCTTCTGTTTGGCACAGAGCTCTGCAGAGGGCCAGGACTCTAAAACCACCTGAATGCCGGGGAATTAAACCCGACGACTTCATACTTTACATTTTGGTATTTTTAATTAAAGTTATGTATAATTATTGTAAATTGCATAAATAAATTATTGCCACCTCAGGGCGCCCTAAATTTCCTTTTTTTCCATGCAAACCATCTTCAAAACACACCATTTTTATACACAAGGGTAAAACGAAGAGTGATTAAAACCACCAACTTACAGTTGTCTTGGCAGGTAGTCTGGCACTCCTCCAAACTCCTGAAGTTGTTCTGGTTTCCTAGGCACCCGCCGTACTTGAACGCTTCGCACAGTTTCGTGTCTTTGTTGTAGAAGTACCTGGTAAAATAACCTCGGCAGACTCCCGGCTCTTGGGCGTGGAAGCAGAAGTCAGGCTTTCCTGGAAACAATGCTAAATGGTGAACAGGGTGGGTGAAGAAAAAGAAAAACAAAAACAAACTAAAAGGCATCCCAAGGCAGCAACAGAACCGGCAGAAGTTTACAAAGTAAACCTGAGACTTTGGGCTAAAGGCCAACTATCAAATAACTGCTGCTTTATTGTGCTGCTTTTCTTCTATATTTGGTTCTATATTTAACAATACAGTAGGGGTATTACAATAGGGGTATTTATTGTTCTGTTCAAGTAGCCACTAATTTACATCCTGAAAAATGCCAACTAATGAGTCCTTTTAAGTTCCAAAACATTGATGCTCTATGTTTAAGATTAGTTTTTATTCTGATTTAAAAGAAGACCTGAACCTCATCAGCTGGATCACTTGCACCTAAGCACACATCCTTTTTATTTACATTTCAGTCAATGTTAATATGCATTGTACACCAAGCAATGTTCAAGTAGAAGAAAAAAGGAAGGAGTTTTAAAATAGAACAGGAAAAAAATCTAGCAGTGCAGTTTGTCTAGGGCAGTTTATCCCTATACAGGGATACTGGAATCAGGGAGACAGAGCAGCTGTTCTACAATATTTCAGTCCCAGTTCTGAGGCTTCGCAATCAGTAACTACAATATCAACCAAGGAAAAGTTAACAAATGAATATTGCATAATTTGAATGAATATCACAGAATGATATCACATCCTCTGGCAGGGAAGAAAAACACAGAGCCATATGACAATCCCCAAAAGTCAACTCCTCACCATATTCAGTTTTTTCTTAAAATAGTGTGCTTAAAATCATGGTAAAAACAACCAAATATATGTGGAGGAATTCTCAGATTCTTGCTAACAGATATTTTGAAATATGATTCTTGTCTGAGCTAACTTGCCAAGAAAAGTCTATTTAACTATCATACAGGAAAATCCTATCAGGTGTAACATAAAGGCCTTGCTTAGTTGTGAAAATTCACAAAATATTTAGACTGAAATGGTGTTCAGCAGGCAGTTATTTTAAAAAATGGATATAGAACAATTACTTCAAAGTTTCTAACATTTTAGAAGTAGATTATAAACTTGCAAAGAAGTTAATCCTATTACACCTATTTTAGGTAGGTATATATTCAAATTCATTGCTAGAACAAGATTATTATTAAAAGCAACCCATGCATGTGTTGAATTTATATAAAATATTATAATTGTTTTTCTAAGAATTAATTAGCAGTATATTGCATTTCAATTTTTATAATACTTCATGAACAGAAAAAAAAAATAATTTTCAACGATCACATGCAAAATTAAATCACTAAAATATTCTCAAATAAAGCAACCAAATCAGCTGGTTTTAGCATTCCTGAATAGCTTAATTTTGATTCTTCATTACAAATTCCATTCTCTGCCAGTACGTGTAATCCACAGTTCAGGTGTTTCACCTCTCTTACTACACAAAGGCAGCACCTAATGAATCGCACAGATTTAGAAAGCTGAGCTCACAGAGAGCAGTAAATGTGAGAAATATATGCAAAGCATGTGTTTTGCTTTCAGCTGAAAACAGAGGTGAGGCAGGTGCATAGACAGGGAGCAACAAGACTACACCTGAAGTATCTGTTCCATCTGCTAGGAGCTCACAGACAGAAGGAGATACAGAAAAAAAAAAAAATTGCTCCTCCAACACTGCACAATACTGTGAAATAACACAAAGAGATTATTAGAACTGAAAAAGGAAGGCAGATAAAACAAGGGTATGCAAAGTAGGCTACAGAATTACGACTGATTCTTAAAAACAGTTGTCCTTCATTTAGAATATTCTTATATTAAAATGGCTCTTGCACGTTCTTGCAAAGGAAATTAGGTCCAAATTAGTTGAGCTCACAGCTAACTTTTACAGCCACTTTTGAAGAGAGAGTTCATGGAGGCAATATAATCCTAACCATACAAACCAGTACTGAACTTCTAAATGCCACATCTTTCTCCAAGGACTCGATATTCAAGACTACATTAGTGGCAACAGCAGTACAAGTGCAATAACACTGATAATAGGCATGAGCTGAATTTTACAGACTGTGTTCTGGTTTGTCATTAAAAGCAGGGAGCTAGGGTCAGCCCTTAAAGGAAGTAGTGCCAGAATCTGCAGCATCTGTGGAAAATCAACCTTCTACAGTATAATCATATTTCTTTAAACACATTAAGAATAGAAAAGACAGTATAAAACAGGAAAAGAAAACCACTATCTCACGTGAAAATATTGCAACTACTATTCTGTAAAGATAGGTGACTTGATTATAGTCTCTTTCAAAATGTATGTGCAAATATTTGCGTTTCTGCAACTGCAGAATGCAATGCACATCCATTCAGGAGGTCCTGAGTGGAAGGAGGGATGAAGGAGAGTAAGCAGAAAAAGAGGACTTGTGACAAAGTGTACTCAGGTCTGTGCTTGTGTAGATGTGGCTGCCCACAGTGGCCCCATCCATAGGTACAGGTGAGTCTCCAATGTGCAAAAGGGAAGGGTAGAGCCTTCACAAGCTCTGCTCTGAGTGTCAAACTGAAATACCCTCATTAGGAACATCAGTTTTCTTGACAGACCAACAGTGTTTCAGTAAGGGACCCCAATACTTTAGCAGTGGCTATTTTGAAAGTCTGGGGTATCAAGAATTTAAAGCTCTGTTAAAAGTTTGTCCCTTCAAGAATGGGAAAATGGTTCCCTTGTTTGATTAGCAATTACGGCATCTGCCCTAACCTCTGGTAGCTCCTCCACAGACAAGGCTTAAAAAGTTTTGTTGCAGAGCAATTTTTTCCTATTTTTCTAAAAATAAAAAGGCATTAATACCAAGCATTTAGCTAGTTCTCAAAATACGCAATAAGGGTTCCCCGTCGTGGCTAATTATACCATGCTTGAATCTCTGGCGAGTCCCTCTTTTGACTGAAGAAAGAGAAAAGAAACATGATGTATTTATTTTGTGGAAAAGAGATTGCAGCTACCATCTTCAGTGATCACAACAGTCTTCAAATTCTTTGATGAGGACAGAAGAAGATTTGGACTAAGAACTCACTTTAATCTGACATTGCTGTTTTTGTTAGGAGACAAATTATGTGTTGTTCTGAGCTTACAAATGAAAATAATAAATCCCTTATTGTGGTAGAAGAATCTTAGATTATGATGTAAATGTAATTACCTTTCTTAATTTTTGCTAACGTCATCTTCTGAGGCAATTCTGCAAGAGAAATAAAAATAAAAGTATTTAGCAAAAGCAGGCATGCTAAGCCATACCTGTGGTAACCAGGGTGTTTAACAGTGACAGTGAGCACTGAGAAACAAGAATACAGCAGCATCTCTTCCTTTTCCTCTTCATTTGGGAAGCAGCACAAAAGCTCATTGTGGAGAACTGAAGTATCATTTCTTTTGTATAGGAAGGCCCGCTATATTGGAAACTTGACAACATGGGAAGTACTGACATCAAATTATGCTGATACTGAATTGAACAGGGAAATTACTCTTCTTGCTACTGGATCCAGGATCCTGTATCATGCACTCTTACTCCTCGAAAGAGGAGTAATTACCAGGCTAACAACCTGTAACTGCTAGTGGCGCTCATAGCTTTGGAGCTGACTGAGGGGGACAGGAAGACTTCCCTCATCTTATCCAATTCCCTTTGCTCTGCCACACAGAGCCTGAGTGAAGCTTTTAAAGACCATTTGGCCAAGTATCTCCAGGCATCCTAGGGGGGTGTAGAAGAAAACTTAGCATGGTTCTCTCTGTGCACGACCTGCAGCAAAGAAGTTGTTATTGCCATTTTTAATGCAGGAGCCTGGCTTTTATTGTATCAGCTCAAGAAACTGGATATCTTAATTCAAATTAATTTTTAGAGATTGAAAACAAACCACCTTCTCCTTGTAGGAGATGTCTGTCTAATCATAAAAGTGGAAAGGAGTCCAAGGGCAGAGCAGAACATCCAATGCCTGGGAAAGGCCGACAATATTTCGACAGCTGAGAGAAAGGTGGCCAGCAGCTGCTGGACTCTGCCCTAGTCAACTTATTTGCATTGCTTCATAATTCTTGTTTTGTGCTTTACTGCCCTTTTGTATCTTAATTCTACCCTAGTTTTCTCTGGAAGCCTGCTGATGTTATATTTTCAAAGCAAATCTATTGGGTAGAAATTCTGTCATGACACATTTTTACTTCCACCTCCGGGACAACGCAGCTGTTACCCTTTAAAAAAAATGAAAGACATGGCATGCACTTCAGAGTGACATAGCATTTCTTTGAACAGATCTCCAGTTTTCCTATTAGTTGGAGGCTTGGCCCTCAGCGTTTAAACCCATGACCTAAACGACGGACACGCACGTCAGGCCATTTCACTAATCTCACTCAGCTGTCCCCTTCAGGGCAAAATCAGCAATCATATTTTGACATGTGATCTCTACTCTTCTGTCAGAGAAAAGAAAAAAAATTATTATGAGTTTATACAGGCCTAGAATCTTTTAATCTTACTACCACGTCAACAGTGTTTTTGCTTCTGGTTTCAGTCAAAAAGTCAAATCCACATCTGAGTTGATTTCTTTTTTGTAAATGAAGTGTATTTCTTTGTAGGTCCACTCTAAAGAATAGACGTTAGAATTGCCATCGTGACCAGAACCATTTATCAGCAGGTATTTTCCAACAGTAGCAAGCTTAAGTAGCCTAAAATTTATATTTGCTGCCTAGAAAATTAAGCACTCCATGCTAGTGATGCCATTTGTGATTATACTCGTATCCAGTAAACAACGAAGCCTATAGGCAAATTCCTCTTAGAAAGGAGTACTTTTTCATTCCCTGGAGTTGTGAGTGTGGGCACAAGAAGCAAAAAATACAGCTGATTTTTGGGAAGCTTGATTCAGAAGTAATCATCTTGAATCTGAAACTTGGAGGGCCTTAGAGTGGCCAACCTACATCTGGGCTCTCTGTTGTACTGACATCAATCAGTTCTGTCTGGTGGCTTAGTGATTCCAAAGTGTTAACAGGTTATCCTGATCTGGTAATTCACTCACGCTGGCTCACTTATTCTTGTATTTGTGCTGAATATTGAAAATAAAAAACTTTGACCAACCATATTATTTCTTCTGAATTTCTACATAGATATCTGCCCTTGAGCTCATTTCCGTCAATATTGGCCTTCACATCCTTCAAGGTGATAATTTAGTATTTCAGATTTTCCTTTATTTTTAAGGACTTTTGTGTCACTTACACTATCTCTTCAGACTCATTTCTACAGTCACTAAATAGTGATCTACAGTAATAAATACTTGAAATGTAAGTAAGATGAACACAACTATATACTACAAGACTGCAGAGATGGAGTTAGAATTATACAGGGTTCTGCTTATTTATGTTAGCAAAAGGGATTAATTTAAGATTTCACTTTGCTTAATGCCTGATGGTCTGCAGCACACTGTACCCCAAACCTTTTTATCTGCTCTTATCCATTTAGAGAACACAGAGATCATGAGCCTTTGTTTCTCCTCTTCCTCCAAGCAGATCCAGCTCTTGGAGAGTCTTGGATCACCTGTTATTCATACACAGAAAAGTGTTCATGGGCTGAGTACCAAGATGTAGACCCTAAGCCAGTTCTCATTTTAAATAACTTCCAGTTTTATAATATAGAGTTATGCCAAATATATGCCAGTACAAGATTTGGTCTAGAAGATCTGTTCCAGATCCAACATCTGTGTAAGAACAAAAGTAACTTGAGTGCCTTTCAACTCAGCTTATTCTGTGAAAACAACAACATCAGATCGAAGAAATAATGTGACAAATCTTCACACATGATGCCTGATTATGAATTTTGGGACATATCATTCCAAATTCTGCATCTGTTAATGCAGCCTTTCCTCTTTTATCCCTCTGTCTTAGCCTTTAAGTTGAAATTGAGGACAAACACTCCAAATTTCCCGTGAGAGGAAGTGTCACTGGCAGGTGCAGTCATGCAAATAACCCCACTCCAAGCATGTTTAGATGCTGTGGGTCCTGCTGAAACCTCAAACCAAGTTCTAGCTGGAAACCACCAAAAGCCAGCCTGGTGTATGACAAGAAAGAGCTAATTCACATCCTAGACTCCAGGTCTTCCTGACACTGAATGTTATTCAAGGAAACAATAACTTTCAATTTTTTATCTTGAAAGACTGTACTCTAAACTCAGTGGAGTCATAACTAGGAACAGATTAATCATCTGTAATGAATTCCTTCTTTCTTTGATTTTCTGCCCAGAAATGAGATCTGTTCCCATATAACAGGCTGTAAGGAATATTTCTAAACCTATGACTTGAATTGCATCTTACTTTTGTATTCTTTTTTTAAACTCAGGTATGATGAATCAAAGATACAAACAGTATAGTCTGGAGAAGGAAGGAACAGTGTTGTAAACAGCTTTTATCCTTACCATGTTATAAAATACCAAAAAACTTGGGTTAGACACTCTGAAACAATAAAGAACATTTTTGCTTCCCACCAGCTTAGCCCAGCCTCAAAATCAATTTCTCTTTGGAACTCATCCAAAACAAGTCTCTAGGTAGAAAATAAGATTCCTTGCATTGGTGTCTCTATTCCACAGGTACACTACAAAACCTGCCTGTCCTTCCAAATCCTGAACGTCTGCTTGCACCATGTAAAATAATTCAGATGACTACAACCTACTTAGGAACATAATTTGAGGAATTTTATTTCTCTATTAATAGGAACTGAAGAGGGCTTCTACTTCCCAAATTCGAGTGATTTGTGAATGAGAAATAACAGATGCAAATGAAGAATTGGTAGGAGGGATAAGAGAACGGGTACTGGCCTGTTACCACACACTTCTCCTGGCATTCCTCCAGCGTTAGGAAGTTGTTCTCATTGCCATGGCACCCGCCATATTCAAACACTTCACACTTGCGGCTTTTAATATTGAAGAAATAGCGGATGTGGATGGCTTTGCACGGACCATCGTCTGCCTTCATGGCACAGAATGAGTGCACGAGCTTCAGTGGTGGCAAAGCAGCGCCTGCAATACAGAGGAGAAGTGGAGTCACTGAGTTAGTTTGCTGCATACTGAATAGCATAACTCCCAAATGAGATTGCTTGTGTGTTCTGCTAGAGAGGCACCTCACAACATCTGTCTGCAGAGCTCTGAACACGCTGAACAGATGTAAGAGGAAAAAAACATCATCTGCGTTGGAACACACACATTCCATTCGGCCGGTTCAAATGTGTGGTTTCAATTTTCCACTGAAACAGCTCACGGTACAAACTTCAACTCCTCAGCACAAACCTCTGAACAGTTATGGAGCGTGGCTCAGTCGCACGAGCTGGGCTGCAATGCTGAATAACAAAAACACTGAGAAAGTCCTGGTGGCTCCAAACCACACGATGCCCACCAGGGCAGCAAAGTTTCCTCGGGCTCTCTTCCATGCGCTGCTGCCAGCGAACTCGGCTCGTAAAGGATCTGCCGGGGAGCAGCGTGGAATGGCCAGAGCCCTGCAGAGGGCATCCCTCTCCTGTCAGATGGCACTTCACCGGGACACAAACCCTGCCGGCAGCACCGACAGGCACCGGACTCCTTCTCCTTTGATCCCACCGTTCTTGCATTACAGCTTTCAGCAGCATACAACTAGAAAGCCAAGGCAAAGCAAAGCTGAATGTTCTCAAATGTGTCATTTCTATCTTACAATATATATGAGGCGAGCGAGGGAATGTTGTGTGTAAATTGTCATATGCATTGTGAAGAACACTAGCAAAGTTTCACCCTGTCAGTGACTATAAGGAAATTCTGGCTAGCAATCCCTGACACTGCTCCCTTATATATATATGGTTTACTATATTTTTCTGTTTTGATTTTCCAAGGCAGGATTTTACCCTGGAGGGTTTTGAAAGCTCTACAGAGCTTGTGCTCTTGCCACAGGAGCCACAGACTTAAAGTTTGTCATTCATTCTCCTACAGCTAATTAGAAATTGATGTCTCTGAACTTAAATGCAAATGTATCTATCTGTGCTCTTTGCAGTGGCCCAGGAAGGAGAGACACACACACACACCCCCCCCTACCCCCCCACCCCCCCCAAAAAAAAAAAAAAAAAAAAAAAGGGAGATGAGAAGGGTTGAAGGGTTTACATGATCATGTAATCATAATCATTACAGGTTTCTACTATTCCTAAGTTAAGTTTCCAGTTTTAATTAAAAGAATCCACAAAAATCTGGTTTTATTACATGGTTAAAAGGCAACTTGTGTACTTACTGCCTACCTGCTCTGTGGATATTTAATTTTAGCATCTAAAACTGACCTTACTGTACAATCTTTGAGTTAAATTCAAGGAGCTGAGATAAATCCTCATAAGTACTGAGGTCCATGGATGTTTACTAGTTTTATTCCATTTGAGCCACTTATAACTATTAAATCTACAGGAAAAAAAAAAAAAAAAAAAAAAAAAAAAACAAATTTCAGCACTAAAGTTATTGATGACTGATGGAGAGATGGGAAGACTGATTTGGTGATCAGAATTTGATTTTACTCAGGTTCCCCAAAAGCTTATATACCATTTCAGGAAGGTTAATAATTTTCCACTACAATAATTTGATTAACAGATCATACATATAACTCATACATTTGCAACACGTTAAGTTTGCAGAGGGTTGATCGACTCTTCTTTCTTCCCGTAAGCAGGTTTAATCCCATCTTCTGTAATCTTCAAGGCTCTGTTTGTTCCTGCCATAGCATCTTGGTTATCAAACCAGCTGTGTTAATTAAGTCTGTCTCACTCTCTGTCTTGTGTATTCCCGCATAAAATCTTTTAAAGAATAGCATTTAAGTCCTTGAAAAACTAACAACCTCTATTACATAATTACTACCAACAAAAGAACTGTAGCACACAATCAGATCTTCCAAAAGTGGAAAAAGAACTAATTTCAAAATTCTATTTAAATATTTAGTGCCCAGAATAGTTTGAGACTTATGCCATATTGGTGAAATTACATTTTCAGATTTTTAAGGTGCGTATATAGATTTGAAAATATTATTGAAGACTGTACAATAGGAAATATTGATGAAATAAGATTAATAATTATAAGAGATGTTAGATTTGGTAAACTTGCTATGAAGCTCAGCTTGCCAAACAAGATTTTAGAACTACTTTTCTTTCCAGTTTCATTAGGTGGGTCTTCCCAAGTCCACAAAGATTTAGTATTTAGAAGTCAGAGTAAATGCCAAATTGGACTTCAAAGGTTCTGAAGTTCTCCAAAAGGCTTGGGAATCCTTCGGAATGGACTTTAAAAGGCTCAGCTTAAGAAGTTGAGAGGATTCTGCATTGCAAAATGAAACTTTGGATTTCCCCTTCTCAGTACCAGGAAGAAATGCCTTCAAAGCATCAAAGATTTCCATGTTATGAACTCACTCCTGAAATGCTAAAATGAAACACTCAGAGCTCCACAGAAACCAATCCAACTCAAATGTGGTTGGGGTGAGGGCTGGCAGCTGGTTTATAAACACATAATTTTCTTGGCACCCGAGAAATGAGATCCCCTCTGTGACCTCTGCCAGTGACCCAGTTCAGTCTACAAGAGGTTGTGAAAACTTGCCAGGTTTCTTAACTACTGAAATTTCAGACACAGAGTTATGTCAGCTCGTTTTCTTGCTGCATTGCACCATCCCAACGTTGTGGGCTATGCAAACAAAAATAGTATGCAAGCCTAGTTGCAAAACTACACCAAGAGGATGAACAAATGGCTTGGTAGAGTTCACCCTGGGAACTCTCTGCTCTGCACTCCTAGCCCACTTCCCATCAGAGCCACGGAACACAATCCTTGTTTTGGTTACCTCCTAGGGCCTTTCCCCTGCAGTCACAGTGATGCTGTTAACCAGGGTCAGATGTTCTGACATCTGCTGCAAACATAATGACTAACTGTGTCACACTTCTTGGCAGTCGCTGGATTTCCTAGGAATGCTAGAAAGTTGCCATGGCTTGAGTAAAATCTGTACCCTGTCAAACCCCCAGGGGCCAAGCCCTCCAGCTCCAAACAGTAACCAAGTGACTCTGAGGAAAGAGGTCTCAAAGGGATTCATCGGAACTGAATCATTCTTCTGTCTGGAAACAGTGAAGGAATTCTTCCCCATTATTTTACACCTGGGAACACTTAACTCGCACAGATGATATAAAATTAGCTTTCCATCTCAGATTAGAACAGCAGATGAGAAGGCAAGCTGGAATATTTGCCAGCAGATGTGCATAGACACACATCTGCCTGTACTCATTTCATTTGTGGAATATACCTTGACAAAACTAATTCTTAGTGTAAGGCCTCATCCCCTGCTCTTGAACACTGGGACAAAGTGTTATTACATTTTAACTGCTGTGTGAAAACCACGGGATATGGCATTTATTGAAGATGTCGGTCAGGAAGGTCAGTGAAAATTCTTCAACAGAAAAAGGGGAAAGTAACACTTGAAGGCACGTTAACAGAGTTTCTCATCCAAGTGAATTTAAATTCCAAGCAACCTAAAGCAGTCAATTCTAGGATTTCATTACTCTTCTTGTAAGACAGCCCTTTTTTTGGTAATATACTGTCTGGATATTCTTCATTATATATTAAATGATTTTTACTTCCTTTGTGCATAGACAAAATAATTTAAAACCATATATACACACATGGTAAATCAGTTTGATTTTCCAATCCACCATTCGTGTCTTGCAATTCAAGGCTGCTGTAGGAGAGAAAGTTGATTCCTTCGCCCTCAGCCTTGATTTTGGGCTCTCCAAGCTCATCTGCCTCCCTGCCTCTTGAAGCCTTGGTGGTGCAGCAGCTGCCCTGCACTCACCGCACCACCTCAGTAGCCCAAACCTCTGTCTACTTTCTTTTTATTGGAAGACTTTTGTCCCCTCTAAATTATCACCGTACTGAATAAACTCCGTTTCTCCCATCTTTTTAATGGCCATGCTTTCTAACCCTCTCATAACTCTTGTTTAGATGTTTCCTCTTGATCTGGAATCCTGGTAAAATGTGCTACAGGGAGTTGAATATGAACCCCTACATGAGGCATTTCTAGTGGCAAAATAGAGTGGAATAATTATCTTTTGGTTTTTTTCCTTAATCCGACACAAAATCGCTTGCCTTTTTTTCTAAAACAACATTAAGTTACTTTTGTAATGCTCTGTAACTTCCATTTAGTTTCCAGCAGATAGAACACTTTTATACAGGAGCTTCAATGTTAGTTTTTCTTTTTGTATGTATGATTGCATTAATTTGTCTTCTTAAGTATAGCACATTGCATTTGTCATTTAAAAAAAAAAATCAATTTAACCCCTCACTTTAGATCTGGCTCTGTTGGATATTTATTACTCATCCTGTTTGGACATCTAGTCCAAATACGTTAAGGATTCCTGTATAGATTGTAGGACTAGCCTTTGTTATAAATACATTCATAATCATTAACTAATCATTAATTAGATTAGCATAATCATTAACTAATGATTACAGCTGGTGTTCACTGTCACACAGAAGTTATTACTTCCCATACTAAAACTGAAAATAGTCCCAGCAAACTCTCCTCTCCCCTTTTTCTTCCCCCCACAACTTTTTAATGTAATAACTTCCTTACATCAGCTACCTTTCTGCTTTAAGTGAGCCTAGGCAATGTCAAACCATCACCAATTTTGTTTATATTGTAATACTGAGTATCTGTGCTGTTCTTCAATTTTTTTTTCCTTAGTATTTCCTCCCATAGCATTTTTATTAGCTGTGGATTTATTTTAATTTTAGTTGATGTCAAACTAACATCATAACTCAGATGTCTCTCAAATCACAAAGACACCCAGTGCTGTGTTCTAGCAGTCACTGCCACAGAGCAAAGTAATGCCCACGAAACGGCTCACAATGAGCATGAGCTCACTGCAGGTATTTTTTGTCACTGCACAGCACAGCCATTCTTACGGTTGTTGTCACTCTCAGGGCAACTTTAGCAGCTCGAGGTGAGTGCCTACCACAGGAGCACCACTCCTCAGTGCAGTTTCAGCGCTCTGCTAAGCTGCAGCCAGCCCTGAAGCAGCCCTGGGCACAGGGGCTGTAGGTGATCCAGGCAAGGCACTGTTATCTGTTCACTAGAAAGCAGGGTGGTATTACAGAAGCAGAAGTGGAGAATAATGTCTCTAATCCTCTCACTTTAGTACAGGTGAAAACAGCACCTTTCCTCTGGATGTAGGCATAACAAAAGACTCTAATTTGGCTTTCAGACTCTTGTGGGTAATCTGCAGGGCTGCTCGATAAAAAGACCTCCTTTTAATTAGAAAATGAACTGATTTCTATGCGACACCCGAAGCACAATAAATATGAAAGGTGAGCATTATGGAGGAGTTGCTTTTCAGAACAGAACGATATAAACTGGGAGAATAAAGATCACGAACATTTCTGAATTTTTATGTAAAAATACTTTGTTTTAGTTTGCTTAGGTTATGTGTTCTCAACTTTATATGAATGTCCGTGGTTATCCCTAATTATAAAGATATGCTGTCTGTCATCTTCCCAGCCTTCCTTGGCAATGTCTCCCTTTGATAAGTGGTATCAATACTGAGCACCTTGTCACTAATGAGTAGCTGGGCTTTTTTCTCTCCATCTTTGTCAATTTGACAGCTTCCCACCCACACACTGTTCAGTGTTCTTCCTACCCTGTGTTTCCTACACTTTCTTTAGGCAGGCACATTTATTCTTGGCAAGCTTTCACATATGAATAAAAAGCACATTCAATTTGTAAGTAATTTTCTTCAGGCTTTGGAACATCAACTAAAGTACTGCCTACCACATAAGGGATTAATGAACAATATACATAACCTAGATATTTTTATACCTTTCATTTTTATTATTACACTTGTCTGTTGATGGGAAAATGACAGATTTTGCTGTAAGAGAACAAATTAAAAATCCTTTTTCATTCCATTTGACTTGACCCTGCAATCTCGATTATTACTGTAATTTAAATAGACAAAACCCCACCTCTTAAATTCATAAAGCACTTGTGCTCAATGTGATTCAAAAGTATGATATTAAAAATAATGGATGCACTCAACTAATTTTATCCTTTAACACCTGAAATTTATGGAATGGTGGGGTAAAATATGTCATTGTTTTATAATCATCTTATTTCAAAAATAAATGTTTTCAATGACATTGCAGCCCACAAAATTTCAACATTTAAAGTCTCTGAGTCCAGAAGTTAAATCTTGAGAAACCACAAATACAATTTTAATTAACAACAATCTAAATATTTTGTGCAAACAGAGTACTGCAAAAGCTTTTTTATTGTAAACACTTGCAACTGAGTCTTCAGTAGTCACAAAAACAGGATCCTAATTTAATATCTAAGCCTCACATTTGACGGGATTTTACTTCAGAATCAAAGCCCAGAAGTTCAGAACTGTTTCTCATGCTAAATCAATTAGTGGTCACATAATCCTAAGTAACCAGTTGCAAAATAACCAGTGGGGGAAAAAAAAATCCCCAGTGAAATGACTATTTAATTTCCTTAAGATTATTTACTTATTTTCTTTTATAAACAAAGTAAACAGAGGAAAAAAATTAAGCCATCAGATTTCTTGTTATGGTGACAAAGTGTGCAAGCTGATTTGGCCTTCACAACCTGCAGGCTTGGCTAAGAATTTATACAGCACTAAGAGCTGTGGGGCAAAGATAAATGTGACTTTGCCCTCAAACAAAAAGAGAATTTTTGTACTTCAGAGTTACAAAGAAACCAATTTATTCTGCATGAACTAGTCTTTACTACACAGCCATTCTAAGCACATGCTTAACCTGGAACAGTGCGGATCTTAAATTGTAGTGGCTAATTGTGACATGGTCCTATCTTAGTGTAGCCATGACTGTGCACAATTACTATTTCTGTCTCAAAGAACACTGCTGCAAAACTCTGACAGAGAGAAATAATCTGGATGGAAATACAACAAAACATAAAAAGGTTCCCCTTAGCTGCACATTCATTTGCACTTCCAGATCAGACACGTCAAACAAAAGCATCCACTTCATAGTCCTCTGCAGCTTAGGGAAGTGATCACAGTTTCAAGTCATTTTCTCAAAGGAAAAAGGAATATTTTAATGCAGCTCCAGTGGTGTATTTTTCCCTCATCTTTTTCAGAGCTGTTTGGGAAGAAATTGGAATTCCCTTCACAATGATACCAAGTCTAGAATTCTGATCCATCTTAATTTCAGTTAAGTAAACAATGATATTACCACGGTGAAAATCCGAGAACATCCCCAGTTCTAACAGTCACACTGTTTTTCTAACAAAAATTTTCAGCTGATGAGTTTTTAGTCATAGCTAATTAGTAGAATATCCTGAGTTGGAAGGGATTAACAAGGATCAAGTCCAAGTCCTTTATTTATCCAGTGATACCAAATCAAATACAAAGGCCTTCGTTAAGGCCCAGGAAAACTACCAGGACAGTAACTGTATCATCTTTAAATCCAAAATTTGCAAACTAACTGTGACTCAAGAGATCTGTGCATGCAACAGAGCAACATCTATCTACAATGGTACTTACTGTATTTCTGCCTTTTCTGTGCGAGCAAATAAAGCCTGAGTTAACCAGTTCTATGTTTCCTTGCCTGAACATTAAGCTTTTACAAGCTCCTAAAGAAGAGCTTTAAAGGAATCATCTTGGTATCTAACCTAGTGTTTGATTAGGATTAGATGTTCCAAAAAGCTTGGCAAACAGAAGCCCCAGTAGAAGGCAATTTTGCTAAAGCTTCGTAGATAGTTCTAAGTATCTCTCTACCTAGTTAGAGACAATTTTTAGCTTAGTCCCAATTTCAAAAGTTTCCCACAAAAGTTATCAAGCACAGAATTACATCTGCAGTGCATTTTAGCATAGTGGGCTTTGCTGTCCGAGTGTGTGGCTTCTGTTGGTTGAGTTTTAGGTGTTTTCTGGTGTCTCTTACCCACAACATGCTCTTCTTTGCTGCCATCCAGCTCAGCAGTTGCGTGCCCGGCGATACAGAAGAACAGCAAGGTAAAGGGTGAAGGTAAGGAATGTCCCTTCTTTCTCCCCTTCATCTTCCCTGTAAAACATAAAAATTGCAATTGACAAATTCAGCCAGGTTCCTCGAGCGTGGCGGGTCAGTGCATAGCCCTGTGGGCAGACACACAAACTGGAGCTTTGGAGAAAATGTGAGCTCCTTTAGTATAATCGTGTGGTAAGCACAACGAGAAACAGGCCCAGGACTGCAGCTGTGTTCAGCAGGTTGCAAGCCTCCTATCCCATCTCCAGGACAGGTGAGAGGCACTGCTGTTGCTCTCATTCTGAACCCCAACTGAAATCGTCTCTCAGGATTCATCATGATGGTACTTTTAATGTCCTGGCGTTAGTTACACAATGTAGCGCTGCTTGACAAGTCAAATCGTTCCAAGTAAGTTTTACTCCACCTGCAGAAGCCAGATTCATTGCCACATTTTTAATATCTAATTTTTAATCAATGCATAGTTACCAAGATCCCAGACTCTTGATTAAGTTGCATTTCAGAGGAATCAGCAAACTTTTTTGCAACGTGGGCTTCAGCTCCTCGTAAGCAGGATTTTGTATCTTGTAGATCTCCTTAATGCTGAGAACCCCACTTAAGTACAAAGCTATTATTTTTCACTTTGAATTAGTGCAACTAATGACAGAAGGAAAACACTTTTATTCCATGGCAGCTGGCATGTTCAGGTTGCCAAAGATGAGGTGACATGCGTGTGCACATGAAGTTAACTCCAGAAAACTTTTGCTTTAACTTTTTTAGAAATACGCATTTCCCAACTAACTAGAAGTTCCTTAAGGATCTCTGGATTTTAATTAGAAAATAGACTCAATAACTTCTTTGTTACCAACAGATCAATTCGCTATTCATAATCCTTAGTCCCCTACCCTCTTCTCTTAAAAAACAACACTAAATGTTTTTGCTATATTAATTAAGTAAATCAAACCTAAAAATTGAAGGGCTAGGAAGTTCCTAGGCTTCGGACTTCTTTGGTCTTTAGTGTTTTTGTTTACAGGCCTGTGAAGACAACATGTCTTCACCAAATCAGAGCCACAATTCTCACTTCTCTCTAGAAAACTTAGCAATTTTTCCTTCTTGCATACTTAGTGTTTTCCCAGCTTGCAGCATATAATAGAAAGGAAATGAATTCTTGAAAATAACTCTTGGTGAAATCATGAGCAGCACTAACCAACTACCCAGGTAATTTTTAATTTGACACCACCCTTTAGAAGGCTTCAGCATATAATGTAATGAAAAACACTGAGACTTCTTCCTTTTTTCTGTTTTTTAATAATGGAACAAAAATTTGGGGTTTAAAGGAATTTCTATTTTAGCCAGAAAATAGGACCATGATAAATTCTACATCATAACGCGTTCCTGCCAAAATAAATAAAAAATTTCATGTCTTTGATTCCTTCTGAACTCAATTATTAAGCTTACCTTCTACAGGAACAAATAAAAGACTTTATCCACATATAGTTTGACAAAATGTTTTGCAAACTAATACAGATCTCATTTTATGCTTTTAATAATGACTTTAAAATCTTTCCTCAAAGACTGTTTCTTTGAACAAATCCAGAAATTATTATTTTCCAGGAGAGATAGAATAACCTCTCTTGGATTAGAAACCAACAGACAAGTTATGAAATATTCTGTAGATGGAAAAAATGAGCAAGAGCTAGACTTGCTAATTTTCAGGTATTTTTCAAAGAAATAGAAGTAGCATCTTTTATAATAATTCTAATTGGAACTGTTTTACAATCCTTTATATGCCAAGTTTTTTTAGGACCTGACCTTGGAGGAATTATGCATTTTCATCCCAAGTTTAAAAAATGAGTGACAACAAATCTTTTAATTCACCCTTGATAAAAAGTCCGGTCATGCTTTAAAATACGAAGTAACTCTGTACAAAGTAACCTGAAGTTGTCTAAGACTGTCTTTATGATTTGAGAGATGTCTGATTTATGATGTCAGTTTGACATCAACTAAAATTAAAATAAATCCACAACTAATAAAAATGGTATGGAGAGAAATATTAAGTAAAAAAATCAAAGAACTGCACAGATACTTAACATTACAATAAAAACAAAGTTGGTGATGGTCTGACATAATTCTAGGCTCACTTAAAGCAGAAATACCATCAAATATTCAGATTTGATACTTAGATGTAGAGTAATAACTTTCAAACTGCCTGGCTCCAGTGAGGTCACTGGAATAAAAAAACTACAAAATAGAGTTATCATTTCTGAATTTGCATGGGAAAGAGCAAATTTGTAGCTCATTGTTTTCCTTTGAAGTAATCATTGGCACAATTGTGGCTCTTCATAAGGGAACTTGCTAATTATCCACAACCTCAAGTAACCCATGGATTAATTCCATGTTTGTCCCTGAGCCCTCATTCTCCATGTTAGAGTTTTTTCCAAACCCACCATCAAAACTCTCACTGGTTCAGAAAAATTCTATTTGAATTTGGTTTTCTACCACCTAAATTGAGGCTTTTGTTCCTACTTCCAGGAATCAGCAGAGTATAGATTTAGATTGCAAAATTTAGTAATCACTTTTCAGCCAGCTATCCCATATTCTCCAAAGCTTTTCCCCAAGCAGAAGAGAGGCAATCAGGCAGAAATGAAAATCCTTAATAAGTTTCTATTTTTTTTTTTTTTTTCATTTAGAAATAGAATTTTGTGTACCATGAGTTACCATACAGAATTGCCACTGTGTAATTATGAAGAACAAATTACTACATTTGTACAGAGGACAAAACCCTTATCAGGGTACAGTATTTCTATACTCCTACATATTCTCAACTCCCACATTTCCCTTCAAAGGAAGGTCAAATTTGTGTCAAAACCTGGGCATCTCAAAGCTTGGGCCAGTTCCCAGCAGGAACACTGTAGGCTGTGCAGCAGCAGATCTGCCTTGCTGCAAAGTCTCCTGACCAAACACAATCTCCTTTACTTTCCTGCTAACCCTCCCAAGAGGTCACACAGTCCCAGAACATTGGGTCAGGTTTGGCTGGAGGTGGGAGGAGTGGGGTGAAGGTTTTGGTAATAAAACGCTTAAATCCTTCCGTGGTTTAATTATTTCTCATGATTCCTAAAGGAAGGATGAAATCCCAGATCAAAGCGTACTTGGCACTGGATTTTCAATTAAAACCCAAACCCTCTAGAAAAAAAAAACAGGTTTTCTGACTGGATGTTCAGCTGCCCAGTAACAGAATATTAAAGCTGTCAGTCTCTTATGATACTGGTATTTTTTTTTTTTTTTTAAGCATTCTGATTTTTTGCTGTTGTATTTGTATGGAGTGCAAAATTCAAAATACTTCATCTATGATATTTGGCTCAGTAAAATGTCAAATCCATACATTGGTGAAAAGCTGTCTGTCGTGAGAAAAATAGGAAATGTTTCAATATTAAATAAGTCATGTTTAGCTGTCTGATTATTTCAGCCACATTCTGAAAATTTCTGAGAGTAAATAAAGCCTTTTCCTCCAGAAGGATTCTAGCTTAGGACAGCGACGCATCAGTCCAGCATTAATACTCCACATCCTCATGTCATTAATGTATATTTCATACAGACAATTCCTTAGGAACCGGCTCCCAGACTCCCTACCTTTTAATGAGACATTTTATAACAGGCAAGAATTTTACTTGACAAGGTATATCAAAGGTCTGTGGGTAATAATTGGCACTGATTTATTTACTGATTTAATGAAACGCTTTCATTTAGTGCCATTAGTGTTCCTCAGGTAGCCAAGGCCGACCACAAGCAATCAAGGAAGCTCCCAGGAACAGATCCTTACTACCTGGCCTTATAACCATTTTTTTTTTTATTATTATTTTTTTTATTTTTTTTTTTTTTTTTAATCCTGAGACACAAAACAAAAATAAAAGGAAGATCTCAATATTTTTTTCTTTTTTTTTTTGCCAAAACCAGAAAAGTATAAAACTCAGTGTCTCATCCATGCAGTTTGTAGCCTTTGGAGAGAGGACTTTTATATGTGTGTGTATGTGTGTGTATATATATATTATATATATACACAGACTTTTTTTTTTTTTACCTAGCAGTCTCTTTGACACCAACTTTTATAGTTCCCTGAATGCTTAGTCATAATTTTTTTTTTTTTTTTTTTTTTTTTTTTTTTTTTTTTTCCCTTCTCAGTGTGACATTTATCTCTAACAAGCTAACTGGAAAAAGAAAAATAAAACCAGCATTTCCCGTAGTAGCCAGAAAAAGACATCCTTAGAAAAAGCCTAAAGTGACACTGTGTGACTGGAAAAGTGACTCATTCACACTGACAGCCCAGTAAATAGCAACACACACACACAAAAAAAGCAGAGAATATAATTAAGGAGAGGAATTAATAGCAGGGGGTAGGATGCGCATGGCCAAAGGTCCAACTTAGCACAGCCAAAAATTAAGGATTAAAAGGTCTAACTAGAAAGGATTATAACAGTTCTGATATAAAGGCAGACCTTTTTCACTTCATTATAGTTCAGAGGCACTGTCTTTGCCCTGTGATATCTTGCACTACCTACTAGGAGTTGTGTGACAAAGGTTTCATTATTATCTGCGGTGCTGTCTCCCAGCTGGCAGAGTCAGTGTTCCCTTGAAGATTATTTTGTTGCATGTGCTGGTTTGGAGCTGTTTTCTCATTCCCTCAGCTGCAAACATGAAGAATGAAGTGGGCAGGAATTCTATCACCTCTGTTCTGCTGGTGATACCTGAGTCAGTGATGAGCTGTCAATTAAACTGACTTCCACCGGGGTCTCACCAGAGCCTTGAGCTGTCACAGCAACTTCTTAAGTTCAGGCAGTGCACTGTGAATCTTGAGCATGCAAACATTACTGACTGAAAGCTAAAGCTATGGAAATTCCACCCCCCATCCCAAATTATCTCCCTTTTTCTGAGCCCCTCTATAGCAGCTCTCAGAGTCACTGAGACCAGCGACTCCATCCGCTTCCTCCAAGAACTTCAAATTCCTTCTTGACATGAAAGAGAATTCTGGTTTGTTACCTACCTTCCACCATTTAGCACAAATGCTTAGCTGCTGCACTATTCCAGTCTCTGAGATTACCTAGTGAAAACTGGATAGTGAAAACTGGGAACTACATAGAAAATTTGGAAAAACCAATGTTTTCATTAGATTTTTATGCTGAAAAGCTGTATAACCAGGTGTCACTGTTTCAGATTTAAACTCCCACCCTCTTTCTGCTTTTATGACAGTTGTAAATGCTACTTTTCAAGCACACTTGATAAAAGAATTGAAAAGAAAACCCTCATCATATTTTGAAATGAAAATTTAAAAAAAAATTAATAAGAATTTCCTTTTTTTTTTTTTTCTTTTTTTTTTTTTTTTTTTTTCATATGCTTGTAGACCCCTTGCCTTTCCATTTTCCTTGTTAGCTTACTTCACTCTTGCTTTAAAAATGTTTTCCATTTTCCCAGCTTAGGTCCAGGACCTATTTTTTCCCTTCTGCTTGTATGTTCACATCTGGCACAAGGTACTTCTGCCATCCTGTCTCCACTCAACTTCTCTTGTGACACACCTCCAGGCTCTAAATTCCTCCTCCACTGAGTTCTCCTTCTTTCCTGGCTCAGTCAGGTGTCCCATCCACGAGATCCATGACCCAAGAGCTGGGAACTGGTTATAATCAGGTAGGCAGAGATCTGTAGTGACATTAAACCTTGGCTAAAGAAGACTGCAAAAACTTTTCCCAACTCCTTGACCAAGCAGTGCAGAGCACCAGATGAAACAGTCAAAGCCAATTATAACTTCTGAAATTAAGACTGATTTATTAAAATAATGCCACTTGTCACAGGAACGCTGGGTTTGTCTACAGCAAATCACAAAACTAGCTCTTTTTCATTTTGATAGAGTTTTCAACAAGGAAAAGAAATCTTTTCCTCCTATCAAAATATTTTTACATGTGGACTAAGGCAAATAACTTGTTTACATAATTTCATAAATCTTAAGAAACAAACCCACCACACTCAGGCCTGTACAGCTCCAACAGAAACTACCCGTTGGTAGCAAAAATATTGGGTGTCTGATTTTATTTTCAAACAGGCAATGCTTTCAGTATCCTAATAAAAACCACTCCAGAGCACAAAATCCACTAGCAAAACAAACAAGCAGCAATATTAGTTACATCTAAGCACTATGAAGTGTCTAACCCATTTTTTTTCCTAGCAGTTTGGACTGGAAAACTCCAGTCCATGTTTTCACGTCTCAGCTGTGCTTATCGATAAACAGAAGTGTATTTAGATGTCAGTTACCTTAGCACAACCTGCTTTTCTGTGGGGAGAGTAATTTCAGTACTATATTATACATATATATATAACTCAGAGTTGTGTAATTTCCCACGTGCACACGCTGTGGAAGCATGACTACTCAATTGTGACGCTGTGAGGCACTAAAAATACCTCAGGCAGGCACAGGGCGAAACTACTGCCACAGTGATGCCTCTTGTGACTGGTTTGGATCATTCCCGTTCACCTTTAATAACCTCATCATCACATTAATCACATTTTCACAGGCACAGAGGTTGGAAATACAAATTTCCTTGCTCAGTCAGGCAAGTTTAGCTCACCTGGCCTGTCTTCCCAGCTGGAGACCCCACAGACACTTTTCCTGCAGTGGATGTGTGATCGCCACACAGGTCAGAAATGCTGGAACTGCCTTCAGTGGGAAGCACCCAGGGCTCAGAATGCCTCAGATTATCACCCTAGAGCCACTTCAAACCAACATAAAATAACGCTGCCATAGAAAGGAAGGGTTGTATTCTCTTCATCTCCCACCACAACATAGATCGTGCTTCCCATCCTGACGGCCGTGCCAGCTCCCGTGGACATAGAGCAAATGCCGACACATTTGGAGAGACCTTTCTTGAAGTTCATAGAAACAGTTCCAACTGAGTATTTCCTTTACATAAAATCTGTATTTCTAACTTATTTGCTGCAACTACTCTTCTCAATGTAGTTACGTCAAAACTAGTTCTCTTGGAATGCTTTATTTTCTGAAGGAAGGTTAAATTTTCTGAAAGAAAGCTGAACTTTCTTGTGGTGCAACTTATACCCCTGGGGGTCAAAAGGCCTAGTGAGCCTTTTAATTTCTCACTAAATTGCAAATCTAATTACCTGGCTAACTGCTGAGCTCCACTCAGTTATGAGAGGCACTCATCAGGGAAGATGGCAGCGATACTAAAGATGGGGAAAAAAACAGCTGTTTTAACAGCGCAGGAAGTAATTAAGAAACCGAACAAAGAGTAGTGAGAGAAAATGAAAAGGATTAAAATAAGTCTATTTTGCTCTGAAGTAACCACGAGGGGAAAGGAATGATACGATTCTCCATATGGTTTTGCTTCATTCTGTCCCCAGGGGTACTCTGTCCCCATTGTAAAGTTAAAATGGTTTCATAAGAGAAACATACAGAAGCGGGTAATTTGTCCCTGCTTTTTAAGGCCGTTTTCCCTGGTTTCACTGTGAAGAGCAATTTCAGATAGGAAGACCCCATCAGCCTTTCCTGACTCTCTAGAGAGAAAATATGACCTCAGAATAAAACCCAAACAACTAGGAACTACTGGAATCTGACAGATTTTGAATACTTTGCTCCAAAGCTGAGGTATGACAATCATGTAAACCTCAATGCTACTAAATTCTACTGATATTCTTTCTTTCATATTTTTAAAATTTCTTTTCTTCTTCCTATATACATGCTTTGAGTCTTTCTGGCAGACATTCTCAGAATGAACTGAATGCACACCAACAAAATCATGAAAAGTAAAAAAGCACTTAAAGCAGATACCAGCTTATTTTAAAATGCAAGATAAAATTCTTGCCAAAATCACCTTTTTAAAGTAAATGTAGATACTAAAGCAACACTCCAGAATGTGAGAGACTGTGTAATGGTCTTATTTTTCCAGAGGAGATTTATTTTTTTTTTTTTTTCCCCAGAAACAATCTTAATCTCACTGCTATATCAGTGGGAAAAGTCTGTGTTCCATGCCCTAAAAGTAACCCAAGATGCACAGAACCAGAACAGCATAAAGCATATCAGTGCCCCCATGCTGGAGAACACCTGGTACCAGTGTCTGCCTCTGTTTATGCACCTGGAAGGGTTATTTGGGAAACAAACAGCCCTTGCAGGTAAAACTGGAGCTGAGTAATTCTCCTTCTCTAACTGTGGATCCGGACACGTTCTGAGATGCTCCTTCTTTTACACCCTTGCTTTGTTTCCAAGATCACTTTTCCTCCAAATTCTTAAAATTTCCTCTTCCCAGAAAATCTACCTTCTTTTTGAATGCTATCCCTTACTTCCCTTTAGATCTAAAATAGACACCAAAGAGTCAATTTTTTACCAATGGACTTGCAAAATTACTCTCTGATGAGATTAGGGATAGATAAACTCAGTGCCATTGAATTCTGCCTGTCCTGAGTCAGAAACATAGAACTCTAATTCTGCATTTAGAATATTACTAGATGACTAACAAGATTTCATGAGCAATATTGGTAAATATGGGCACTGCACTAAAGAGTTAAATGCAGCTAAAACATCATGTAGCTGCACCAGAGAGCTGAAATGCTTTAAAACTCAAAACTACAAACTATGCAATGCACAATGTGAGGACACACATACAGATTACTGAAAGGCAATTTGAAGGGCACTTGGTGACTCTCTAGCATAAAAGTCATAAAATTTTCAAATAAATGGATTCATCAAGCAATTGGTCACATGGCTGCTTTTTAATGAACCATTTCACAAGGGGCATTATTTGACAGGAAAAAAAAAAATCCAGAACAGGATGTGCTTTAATCACCTTTACCTCTTCAGCACTGTTCTGTGTACGCTACACACAAAATAAACTTGATTATAATTCTCAAATTCAGCTTAAACAATAATTCAGAGAAAACTGCTGTGGATACAGATACTTACTGCCTTCACAGACAGTAATAAATGTTTCTTAGTGAAATCAAATAATGGGGAGAAGGTTCCAAAGGGCAAAGGCTGACAGCTTTGCCCAAGTAGGTGCTTAGCAATTCCTCCAGCACGCCCTTGCTGTCCCTATCTGCACTGACAGCTGTGCTTCCTGTCTCTGCCTCTGCCCATAAGACGCTCAGGAAGGAAGGTTTATATCTTTACATGTTTCCCATGAAACTTTCATGGCTAATTCCCGGAGCACTGAGTCAGACTGACCATCCACACACACTCCCCCACAATCCAAATTGCTGTTTTTCTCCCTGCTCCTAATTTCCCATTGTTATGGGCCTTTTCCTCATTTGGGTTGCAAATTTTTTTAACATATTAGCCAATTCCAGCAATATTTTAAAATACAGCCTAGTATCACTGCCTTGTTTTACACAGTTACTAAAACTGAAATTTACATCAATTCTAAGTAAAGTATTACAAAAGTCACCAAAACTATTTTGGTTTTTTGGGGGGCAGTGTGTATTTGTTACACTGATAGGACTGGATGCCTCATTCACTGCCTTCATTAAGGGTTTCTTGTAAATTTCAAATATACTGTGGATGAAATTAGTTTATGTCTTATCAGCTTAACTTTGTTCTCCTACAATCTTCCTATACTTCTCAAAATATGAATTGCTTCAGATGTTAGTTGCCTCAGACTGATTTGAAACAGCCTGGCAGTCCACTCTGCTCAAATCAAGCCCCTTTTGGATCTACTGCAGTGGAGAAATTGCTTCAAAAAGCAAGAGCTTTTCTTCAAACTTGAGCTACTGATCAGAATTACCTTATTCAGCTTTAGGACCTCTTCCTTTCCAAAAACTGTCTTGGAGCTTAAAATGCCTCAGGCTTAGATTATGGCAACCAAATATTATTTGTATTAATCGTGCAAGTATATTCTTTGCCCTCCTGTTTCAGATTTGCAGACAAAAAGAAGTCTCCCTTTTTGCAGCACTCTTGGCTGGACTTTGAATCTAAACATCTGACTACTGCATCTAAAGAAAAGCCACCAGTCGACACTGCTTTCTGCAGCCAAAGGAAAAAGAATTAGTTAAAACCGAAAGTCTGCTGCAAAGTACTCACCAAACTCCTAGCAACAGTTCTTGAAGAAAGAGGGAATTCCTGAATCAGAGCTGGATATGATCCTCCCTGCTAATTCACGTTGAGGGGGTGTGGTGTACAGCGACAAAGGCAGGGCTGCAAGCTGATCTGGCTGGAGCGGGCTCCGGCTGGGGATTACTCAGCCGCTGCTCCGGCGCTTTGTGGAGCGCACGGGCTCGCTCCGGGCCGGAGTCAGGGATCCGCGGCTGGAATGCTTCCTGTGTGAAGTTCTCGTCTGCCTGGAGTTTGGAGCAGCTGTTCTCCAAACAGCTCGAGCTAAAGGGAAATGCACCTTGGAAGAGTGCGGGACCGCAGGATGGTTTGTTACGGTACCTGGCAGGCTGCGATGCGGCTCGTGAGGATGCCCCGTTCCTTCCAAATTTAAGAGATGTGCTGTGATGGACTGCTGTGTTTTGTCTGGTTAAATGAAGCCACGCTGCTGCTCACCCGGCTGTCTGGAGCTGCCCACAAATGCTGTTCTGCTTGCAGCTACAGCATCCCATCTATTTAAACATCACACCAGAACGTGCCAAAACTCGAGTTCAGGGTCGTTAGGAGCACCATGGCTGATGGGAGGGATGGGGACCCTCAGAGACCTTGTAACTCATGTCTGTAGAGACACATGTCCAGAATCTCAGTCTTGGACACACAAGATGGGGATTTCCCAGGTAAGGAGTTAAACAGTAAGAGAGACAGAAATAACATAGAAGTACAATGACTTAAGTGGTCAGGAGATGTAAGTCATTGTAATTATTTGTAGGCAAAGACAAGCAGGTAGATAAACCACTTTCACTGAAGGCTGTTTTCAGCTGTTCATCACCATCCTGAAACAGACTAGCAGTCTGTCCTGGTCAGTTAATGGATTAGCTATCTCTGACACTAACAGATCTCCAGACATCTCCCTTTACCTTCTCGCTGTTGTTCCTGACTGCAAAAAATGTCTGTAATGGTTTTCAGAACACACTCAGTGGTCAGCTGAGTCTACTTACTATTAACTGGGTCAATAATCAAACGGATTAATCATCCTGAAATGGACTAGAAGCACTCCCAAAATAAAGGGACAATTCAAATGCTGGGGACGAAGTTCTACCATGCAGTTACTAATTACCAGCTCAGATAAAGCCAGCTGCAGAGGCCAGTGAAAAGGAAATGGTCAGTCTGTCATTTGTGTCTCACCACAACAAATAAAAATCGTTGTGTTAAGAATGAGTATCTATCAGTGCTATCCATAAACTTATTTGAGGGTCACAAGAAAGACAGTCCTAAGCAGATATATTAAAGTTACACCATGACTTCAAGAAACGCCTGTACATTTACAATAGAAACAAAACTCAACAGATTTCAAAAAATGTACATATTTCTCCATTTTGATAATGCACCTTTTTGTGGATGAATGAGAATCTATGCAGATGGTTTAAAACCGGCTCCACTCTACACAAAATTCACAAAAAAAATTGCTTTGCTTTTAGTTGTACTAGATGCTGAATGATCTGAAATTAGAAGTCCATGCAAATTTATTTCAAATCTAGGGACTGGGCCTAGTCATAATTTCAAGAGGATTTTTTTGCTGTTTTTTTAATGTTTTGTTTTTGTTTTTTTTTTTAATGAACACGCACAAAGAAAAACTTTCATAGTTTCTTTCAATGTGTTAACATCAGTCTTTTTCTTACAAGATCTTACTCAAGTAACTCAAAGGAATTCTGAAAGAAATAGTCCACACAAACATGAAAAAATAAAAGGAAAAAACACTACAGTTTGAAACATGTTTGACACCTTATTGTCAAATGAGAGCAGTAAAACATATAGAGAAAAGTACTTTAAAGAACATAGAATAAAACCCTTATTTTGATTAAAATTTGACTAAGAAGACTTTGGTAAATAAAAAACCAGGATGAGAGTAAAAATGCCACCATGTGCTCAAGGAACGCATACTCGAAAGAAAAATTCCGAGAAAACTATTTCATTTTCAGATAAGCAGTTTTGCTTTCTAATCTGTTGATGCCTCTCCAGCTCCTACATGCAGTCCTCTTAATTTAAATTATAACTACAACATGAAAGGCTTCAGTTGAAACTGCAATCAGGCTTTGAAGATGAAAATAAAACTGAATTGAACCTTTAGTGTGATCAGAGAATTCCATTCAGCTATGACCTGGGCTAGACAATCACACTAACCTCTGGCCTGCCCTGAAGCCTGCTGATAACTACTGTCTGTCCACAGAGGAAAACATCCCTACCTGAGGAGGTATCAGTTAGCAGATGTGTACAATAATACAGCTAGAGCAAATTAAAACAGAGATGCCATGAAAAATAATTGCTTGTACATACTGGCAATACTCAGTACTTGGCTCTGAAGAGTCCAAAGCTGAGATGATTAGTATTTAGCCTTCTGACACTCCATAGAATGATTCCCAACAAATTGGGAGATCAGGGAATATAAAAAAAAAAAAAAAAAAAAAAGCAAGATCTACGTAAGAGGTCAGCGTTACAAGCCTGATGAACAGACAGGTAATGCTTGAAAAAGCACACTCTGGCAACAGAAAAAATCCCATTACTCTATGTTGGCAGCTGGGAGCTCTGACCATGAAGCTGCTTCTGGTGACAGCCCCACTTTTTCCAAGAGCCAAAATAGGTGACCATAAACAATCCCAGGAAACCCCCTAGCCTGGAGCTCTGTCTTCACTACCGGCCTGCAGAAGGTAGGCAAGGACAGCAGGGCTAATGGCAAAAGCCTTTGCATCTGCAAAAAGTTTACAACACGCAGGTTAAAAACACCCGGCTCTTCCTTGAGACACAGCAGTGGCCTCAGGCCAGGTGTTCCACCCACCCTTCTCTCCACCACTCCCTCTACTGCACAGCCTACATTTCTACCACAGCGCGGCACGGTGGTTTTTACACTGACAAGGCTGTGAGGGCCAGCAGGACATCAGGAAATGGAAGGTAAGAGCTAATAACGACCCTAAAAGCTTCAGAGGAGCGGGGCAGGGTCACTGTCCTCGGCAATGTCTGTTGCCAGTTTGGGCTGGTGCTCATGATGACTGAAAGGGATGGAGGGAAAGACGGTGAACTAAAAGTTCAGCTGTTCCTAACCTGTACGTTATTTGCATATAACTCATGGATTTTTAGGAGAATATATTACATTTCACCACAGACCTAAGTGTATGCTGTTCAGAAATCAAAATGATGCACAAATATCCAACCTTTGTAATTGTTTTACTGTACCAGAGCGCAAAATTACATTATCAGTTTTCTTTGGGCATACATAACAAAGCTATTTTAAGCTCTAAGTAAGATTCGGTGTCGCAGGGCTGGGAAGACAAAGGCTCGGATGAGCTGTTCCTCGGCCGCGCCTCTCGGCGGGGGTGCGACATCTCCCGAGCTTTAGCGGCGCGGAGCCTGTGATGTCTGTGATGTCGTGTTGCCCTCTAGCGCTGCCGCTTGATTTCCCCTCCGCTTGGGTCTCCGAACAGCTCCATCTCAGAGCCGAGACTGCCTCCCGCCTTCAACAAACTGAATCGTAACTTAATACCTGCACCGGCGCTTGGACGAGACGGGGAATTTCGCACGGGTGTTTCCGAATGCTCCCAAGGACAAGGGACCCAGCTGAGGCTGAGAGGAGAAGCGCCGGCAGCGGCACCGCCGCCTCAGCGCAGCGGGCCCCGGGGCGGAGCCGAGCTGCGGCGGTCCCCGGCAGCGCAGCGTGCCCGGGCTCCCCGGGCCCGTCCCTCGGCACACACCGCCTCCCGGGGCAGGGCTGGTGCCCTTGCAGGGCCCCTGGAAGCGCTGGCTGTCGCTGCTTTCCCTCCCTGTACGGCACTCAGCAAACGCTGACCCGGGGAACGCTCTGCTACCCGGCAGAGACAGGGCTTGCACTCTCAGCAGCACTTCTGTCTGAGCTGGGAGATTATTTCACCATTAACTGAGCGCTGTGAGGCCATTGAGGCATGTGCCTTTTCCAGCTAAGGTCATCTAGGTGTCCAGGACACACAAAACCCTAACTAGGTTCTAAAAGAGGAACATGGCTTAATTTTAGTATGAGTTTTGCAAACGGCTCTGTCACTGGTTTGTACTTCCTCCATTATTTTTATTGTGGTCTCTGTAGTGTTTAATGTTTCAATCCCAACTAGAAACACATGAATGGAAGTGAAAGTCAAAGATCTTCCTTAGTGAAAGCAGGCTCAGAATCCAGCAGCTGTCGCTTGCAAAGCTGTCTCTCTGAAGCACTCCTCTGTCCCCTCTTCTTGTAACTTCTTGATCTTATTTATAAACAATGGTTATCTCAAGGGTTTTCTAAAGACTGAAACTGAAATGAATATAGAAGCTATTTTTTTCTGAAAGCAGAACATTGAGATAGTACAATGAGCTCAAAAAATTCAGGCTTTGTTTCTGTCCTCACTCCAAAGTAGTAATAACTAACTAACACATTAAGGTATAATATTACTAATGTAAGAACATCTTTAAAAGGGAGAATCTTCAATAGCTAACACCCAAATTTATTTTTGCTGGGGTTTTGTCTTGGGGGCCTTTTGCTTTGAAAATCTTTAACCCTTTAGCAGGGGTATCAAAGGGTGAGTTGGCTAAGTGGACTATCTTAATGTGCTTTTTTCTTCAGGGGTGAGAAGAGGAAAGGAACTGAGTGATGGATGAGAGTGAAGTGATTATCAGATCCATTTCTTACTAGATGAAAGTCCTCCCAAGCTGAACTACACAGCCTGTTTGAGCAGCAGCAAGGAATACATTCAAATCTGCCTTTCTGATTTCCAGGCCCAGTTGTCTTATGGCAAGCAATGAGTTCTCTTGAAATTAAACTCCTGCTTTGCCCAGCAGAAGTACAGAGGTTCTGCACTCAGCTGATGCTGTTTGTTCTTTTTCCTGAAAGAAGCTGAGCTTTTAAAATTTTCCCTCCAAAAAAAGAGGGCTCTCCTTTTGTTAGGCAGAACACTTTGTTGCCTTATATCCCTATAAAAACCCAGTATTAGCATTCCACCAGAACATAGTATTCCCTGTGATGATGCCAGATGAAGGAGGGGTTAAATACCCACCATATTTAATTATCTGAATGTTGTTTAGAACAAGCAGGGAGAAGCAATGCAACCCTAAAGATTTAATTTTTCTTTTCCTATATTACAATCTAACTACTGCCTCTGGCCAAAGGACAGATGTGACAAACTTTCACATTTCGTGTATTTATCAGGGCAGTTGTTTCCCTCGTAATTATTTAAATTCATTTTTCTGTGCATCTCTTTTTCCCTATACATAACTCATATATATTTTTTTTAACTCATCAATTTCTTAAGAGTAAAACATGGACAGCTTAGATCATGCTTGGAAATAGAAGTTCTAAAAATTAGTTAATATCACTACCTTTTTTAAAAGTCCAGAGATAAGCTACTTCTGTAGTACAATTACAGAAATCAAAGTACAGGACATAGCATGTGACATTTGGAATAATGTGGAGATTTCAAGACTCATATCCAATAAAAAACTGGATAACTAAGGAAATAGGGAGTCAGGTCAGAATCAAATGTCACTTATTTTTAGAGCCAGCAGCTTTATAAAGTGTGAATTTCATTAAAAACCTCACAATACCTTCAAACAAAACAGAAAAAGGGATGTCTTATGTAAAAGGACAGTAAGATTTTGTCACCTTCCCTACAAAAGGCAGGTTTCTTATTTATTTTTGGTCTTTTTATTTCATTAATTTGAAAGATTGAAAGAACTTTCCATCATACAGCTGCATTTAGATCTGAGGTAGATCATATCTGCAGGAAAATAGAGTGGACATTACCTACTGAATCCTTCCATTAAATAATAAAAAAGGGGTGCATGTAGGTTTATCGAATGAATTGCCTCACTGGACAAAGCACTCATTTTAAAATAATACATTCCTTACTTGGCTCAGCAAATGCCTGCTTCTGAAACAGGTATGGGTTAATTCAATACATGATTTTTCTTGATTGCCTATTTGTCATCGTATTCATTCTCCCGTGGCATTTCTAATCATCCTCTTAATGAGTCCTGTGTTGTCTTAGTAAACAAACATCCCTTTCCATCCATGCCCCTTAGTGCTCATTCCAAATGCAGACTGAGCCCAGCACTAGCTGCCTTAGTCACTGGATGTCACTGTTGCAGCACTGAGAGCTTTGGTGTTTTATGTGGGAACAGCCAGCAACTACACTTATATTTTATTCCTTCATTATTATTATTATTGGTCTGCATTCCTGCTCAGACTGCAGTCAGCATGAGTTTTATTGTAAGTTAAATATCTAGAAGTATTCAGGCCTGAGGATAATTTCTTCTTTCAGGGGGAAAATATTTCATTAAACTTTTAAAACTCTTTCCTTTTTAATTTAAAAGTGTGCCCTTTTTTTATTTCCACTGCTCTGATAAGAGATTTATTTCTGAATATCTTTTTATATGTGCACAGTATACATATTTCTGCCATTGCATATATACACAGATATATATATACACACACCATACCAGAATAATGTACTTATTTATGAATGCATATGCACATATGAAATTGATATAATATTTCTTTAATAATTCCAAAATTATTTCTGGTAGGTTCAAATAAGATGTAAATTTAAATGACTGACTATTGCAATATCTAGAATACCTAGCCCTTGCTTTAACAAAACTGAAACAAGGGTAAGTAGTGCAAGGAACACAACTCTACACATCCAGGAATGCTGAAAATTAACTAATTTAACCATGCATATGAGTAGCTTACATCGTCACAGGGTTTGTACACGGGTTTCTCCAGCCCCTCTGGAAATGTATTCTAGCAGCACCAAACTCATCAATTAAAAGTATACTCTGGCAGTGTTATTTAGCTGTTTCTAACTCTTGGTTAAATGAAACGAATTGAAATTAAATGGAGTGTGCTTTTAGATAGAAAACCACAAAACAAGCAGAGCTTCCCTTTCATTGCACTTTCTACTGATTTCTCAGAAAGCTGTAAGTACGCCTGCGTTTCCTTTACCTTGGCATAGAATGAGTAGAAGTAAAATTTATTTTCTTTTCAGAGGATGAGACTGGGAGGCATTAGTTACATTTGCTCCTCCAGACTGCACTCAGGCCACTTTCTGTGTCATTGTGGGTTTTTCAGCGAGCCAGTTTTTCCCAGGCTGAGCCTTCCTCTGTGGTGTCGCTGGTGCATAAATCAGGTACAGGAGACGCACAAGCTGTGCCATAAGGAGCTGCAGCAGGAGTCCCACAGTACGCTTCAGGAAAGGATTTTAAGGGTAGGAGTAAGTGAAGGAGGTGGCAACTGAGGACACCACCGTGTGCTGCCAGTTCTGGGGAGCCTGAGCAGCCCGAGAGAGGCATTTCCTGGCAGACAGAGCTGGACCCAGCCCCAGCCTCCCCGAGGGTACCCTCGTGCCAGGAGTGCCTCCCAGCATCCCTGCCCCACTTGTCATTTCTGCTCCATCACCTCCGGGCTCCTCACGTCTGCACCAGACACAGGAAGGCAGCCCAGGCACACAAGCAGGAAACCTGTTTTCCAATCTGCCAGAAACCAAAATAAAGCATTACCAAGGACTATTGTGATAAAGACCTGCACTTCCTGGGGCTGGCTGCTTCCTCCCCAGCTCACTGACTTGCAGTCTTCCAGGAGGACATTCAAAGAGGAAAAGGCTTGTCTAGGAATCACAGAGACAGCAACGACTTTTTGGGAAACGCCACCTAAACTTTGGCTCTTATCAGTTGCTATCCAGTATCTAAGACAGCATCTCTAAGCAAAATAAACATTTCAAGCGTGTTCAGAAGAAGTCATTAGACAGCTAAACCCAGGCAGCTGCTCCTGTGACAGTTCCTGCAGTGCACAGGCTCACTGGGGAACAGTTATTTACGCAGTTCTTACCGCTTCCAGAAAAACTGTCTGCCCTCTACCAAGATGCTGCCCTCCAAGAAACTGGAAACAATTTGTGTTTCACAGATGATAGAGTGCTAATTCATCTTCAGCAAAGCTTATATTGCCTAGCAGTGATAGAAATATTTTTATTCTTTTAGTATTTAGTATTACTGTTCTAGTAATAGAAAATAAGTAATATATAATGAGATTAGACAAATGGAAGAAGTCTAAACACCAGACTGTACTTAAAATAGAGAGAAGTACTGGATTAGAACTGAATGAAAAAAAAAATCTTGTTTAAAGTCCAGCACCAGTCTTTTTCAAAGCTAATCAGTCAAGATAAGACTGTGCCAAACATGGAATACTCTGTACATTGTAATACTGAAACTCATGACATGATAAATGTTGTGTGTCACAGGTCCTGTCAGACCGCTCCGGGTGGGAAAGCCCTTTCCAACTCACTAGGCAAGAGCCACCTTAGATGTCTGATATCCATCAAATTAGTCAGTGGAAAAAAAAAAAAAAATTTTGCTCTTTTTTTCAGGAGCAAAATAACTGCAAGGAAGACACTGGATTCAAAACATCTCTTCCATGCAACTGTTTCATGGCAAACACACAAAACAACAACAAACCAAAAGAGATCCTTGGCAGGATCGCCTCTCCCAGGAGACAGAAAATGGAACATAATGCCTTCCACAAGAGTTTTCCATTTTGGCTCAATCATTTCAAAACCAAGAGTAAACATCCGGAATGCTGACCAGCCAAAGTCTCTCAAGTGAGTGCCTAACTCTAGACACGTAAGTGATAACTCTGGAGTGAGGCAGCGCTTTTAAAAGGAGAAGAACACAACGGGTTGCTGCAGGGAAATTCCCTGATGCTGCATTCTTGTCTCAAGCAGCAAGTTCAGACACGTCGTTCTGCTCAGCAAGTGGTTGAATGAAGCAATTTAAGCTGTACCCACAGCAGTTCTTTACCAGAATTGAGTTAATGATGGCTCAAGTGCAATATTTACTCAGAATGCTACCAGAGGACGAGCCAGAAAGGAATCTGAGAAGTCTGTGGAGGACTGAGAACAATGCAATGATCCTGCTTTGCTCATTAGAAAGAAATCCAGTATTTAGAGGTGTTTCCTGGGTGCTGAGTACGTCCTTGGTAAAGCAGGGTTCAACAGGATTGTTCAGAATACTTACAAAACTTGCATTAACAACACACAGAAAACTGTGCGGCTCTCATAGGAAAATCCAAACCATTATAGTAAAATCCTCATTTGCTGAGTGGCACATTTTCAACTGGAAGAATCTCTCACTGCAGTATTCTCATCACCTTTTCCAAATTAGCCTACTTTAATAAGAAAATCAGCAATAAAGGAGGATTTTTCATAGAGGTTGTGTATCGTTGGTAATGGAAGATTAAGAATTACTCTCTATTTTTCTTTGATCCTCTGCAATCTCTTTCTAACACTATACAAATCTCCACTAGATTCTGGCAGAAGCCTGTCAGCTTATTTGATTTCTTTCCAGCCTGGGAGATAGCTGGGGTGATTTTTTTTTGCTTACTTGCACCACATGGTAACAAAATTTGCCCAGAGATAAGACACTGTAACACACACACCCCCTGCTCTAATGCCCGGATAACTCTTCTAATAAACACACAAATTTCTTTGACAGAATAACCCTCACAAAAACAAGTTGCAATTGCTGGCACTCAGGCTTCAAAGAAGATTTTAATACAAGCTGCTTGCAATAAATCAAACACAGAAACAGTTTCTTCTTAATAGCTAAATATAAGCTGAACACAGATTTTTTTTGTGATCTGAGTGCTATGTTGGACCATATTAAATTAAAGATGTTTAAATAGTCCCCCCAAGAGATTTCATTCCTCCAATTCTATTTTAAAATTTATTGCTTTTTGGAGAAATAGCTGCTATACAGATAAAAGATACCTGTTCATGGGGGCTTTTCATCTTAACAAGGTATTTACATATACTTTGACCAAATTTTTTTTTTTTTTAATGCTTTGCAATAATAATAGTACCACCACCACAACAAAAATAACAAATAGAAGCAGCACCTTACTTTGACTTGCTAGATGCAAAAGAAAGCATTTAACTAATAGATTGATTTAAACATTTCCAATTTTAAATATTTTGAGGGACAGCTACAATAGATAGGTCCATCCTTCCTCTCCCACCCTGCCGTTCTGGAATACACTGGCATAGATTCCAACCAGGAGTGGAAACTAAAAGATCTATAAATGCAGAAAGACAGATTGTGGTTACCAGTTTCCTTTAAGGTGGCCCTGTTCATTCCGTTGTGCCTTCCAGATTTATTTTACAGTGATCTGTAATAGCCTGCAGAGTATTTCCTACTTGGTCAGGGCAGAGGATACCAAGGTTTGAGGGTAAATCATTTCACAAATGTGACAAATGGCAAGCCTCTCTCTTATTTTTTTCCCCTTACTACTGAACTGACAAAAAATAGAAGCATGGAACCTTCGTAAGCAAGAGAGGCTTAAACAGGTTACGGACCCAGACTAGGGCTGGAATTGGTCATGCACGGAAACTTAAGAAGAAAATGAAGTTTTTCAGGGCTTGTTCCACAGAATATGTATGCAGGCAAAAGTATCTTAAAATTCCAGGATGTTTCTTCATTTCTATTACTGTAGTGCAGGGAACAGAAGATGGGATCAAGTGTAACAAGAAACCCAAGCCAAGTGTTTTTTTAAAGTTACCAGTACTAGTGAGAAAAAAAAAAAATTATTCACAAGAACATACACTATAATAATTAACCATTTTCAACGCAGGTATCCTTGAACTTTTCTATAAAATTTTCTTTTATACACACATGACCATTGGTTAAATGAGTGCTATCCATCAGGATTCAAATTTGGGCTGTTTTGGTTGGGTTTGTATGGTTTAGTTTCTTTTTTCATATTATGACAACATTTTAGAAATAAATGAAGAACACAGGCGTTATTACTGGTTTGTTCCCTTTGAAACAGAAAGATCTTACGGGTTTCTGAACTTTGCTTTTTGGACACAAGCTGAAAGCAGGTGGACAGGCCAGCTGGAGAGCAGAAGGAAAATAAAGAGCCAAAAGAAGTTTTAATTGCTCGAAACAAGAAACACTTATTTAAAAGTGAATCCCCGTGGAGGTTTTGTAAGTATTTCTGGGGGGGGAAAAAAAAAAAAAAAAAAAAAAAAAAAAAAATCATGCTAAAATAGGTCTTCCTTCAGTACAGAGCATTTTTTCTGAAACTAAAGTGCCTTTTGCTAAACATACGACTCACATCATTGAAAGAAGGTCCTTTGATTTCTAAAGGGAATACTCATTTTTTTGACCAAAATTTCATTCTCAACTATCAATGCTTTTCTCACAAGAGACAGCAGAAAAATTTTAACCCAAATATCCGTGTGAACAATGAGCTACCAGTTCTTTCTGCTTATGAAATTAAGGAATGCTGATTAATCAATTAAGTGATCTATTGTTAAGACCTGGCATAATTGTAAGACATAAAACACCCAACACGAAAAGAGTTTCTTGATTTCTCAGTGCTCTTTTGTGACAAGGATTAAATTTAACAATATTCCAACTTGATTACTTGCTACTGATTTTTCAGGATCATTTGTGACTTAGGTGTAGTTTTTACTACTGTTAAAGAAAGAAGGTGAGATTTCTTCCTTTGTTGTTGCCTGTGAAATCCAAGAAAGTACCTTCTGCAATAACCAGCAGGGCTGTGCAGAGAACACCAAGCCTGGAGCTCTCCCCCCAGCCCACAGATGGACCTTTATGCTTTGTGCCAATGCCCGCAATGTGTCTGCAAAGAACTCATTTACTTTTTATTTCAAAACAGCCTTGAAAGCAGCCAGCCTGCTCCGTGCAGCTTTATCAGCCCCATTGCAATTTACACACCTGAGCTTAAACAGTACAATATGATACTGGGTGAAAACAGGGTTTTGTGATTTGTTTGCCCACTGTATGATTATGAAGATTTCTTTGTTCCCATGCTTGGATTTTCTAAAATATAAGGATTCAAAAAACCAAACCAAACACATGAAAACACCCCTCAAGAAATAAAAACCCCAAAACACCTACTGCCAGCTGTTCTTCCCACTTATAGGTGAAACAGGAAATATACTCTGTATGTGGTACTAAGCAATGGCTGTGGGGAAAAAAGTCAATCCTCCACTGAGTATATTTTTGTATAGTAAAGAACCACGCCAATTCTCTGGCATTACAGTGGCTACTTGTGAGAACATCTCTTCTTTTCCAAAATAAGCAGACTTTATTTGAAGTGGAAAGCTGAATAATTACCACCTCCCAGTTGGAGATACTCCAACATCCTCTGGCACATCTGCAAGTGTTTGGCTCTGGCAGATTTTGGGAGTCCACTGCTCAGAAAAGCAGCGTAACCACTAGAGGGGGAGGAAGCACTCCCAAGGGTTCAGCTGTGTCACTGCATGGCCACGATGTGATGCGTTACAGTTTCGTAGTATGTGCTCATTTATTTCCATTTGTTTCATTTGCATATTCAACATCTTCTTGGAATTACACATGAATTAAATTACAGAGATGTTTCACTAAGCTGGACCATACAGAAACCTGTGAGGTTCAACTTCCTATTAATCTCAAAGCCTAAAGTATACAGAATCTCTAACCAGGATTTAGAACACATTATTTTTTGTGGAATTACACAAAAATACAATCCAATAAGAAGCTATGCTTTACTTATTGCTGTTGGTATAAGCTTTAAGGCCTTGAAAACAAAAAACAGAACCTGAAAACTTGGTATCTTAGCAGACCTCAGTAGCAAAGAACTCACGGATTTGTTCCGCTGGGAGTTCTGGAGCACTCAAAAATATATCAATTGCTTTGAAAAGCTTCCTAGGGGAACTTCTGTATCTCTTTAGAAATACAAAGGTTACTCCTCTGGTCAATATCACCAGAAAATGACATAAAAATTTATCTCTCAGTTGTAAATTTGTCTCTACATTATTGCTGTTTTTATTAAAGTCATTGAAATACAGTTAATGCTTTCTACACAGGGCAAGTTCCTATCTGAACAAATGCTTCTGATTATAAAGACATCATCTTTGGAATCTGCCACGAGAGACATGTAGCATGTCATGACTAATTACAAAACTATGGCAAGTTATAACTCATGGCTCTTTAAAGCACTCACAAACACAAAGCCCCTGCATATGGAACATCCACTAGGTCTGCTCAAGCACTAAAATCACTTCAAAAGAAGAAAATCATTTATTAGTCTAACAGTGGTGAATTCTACTGTACAGGATAAAAGTTTTTTCTTTCCAGCATATTTTTAGTCAAATTCTTCTTCCAAAATGGCAATGTAAATCCAAGACAACAGAAGGAAAATTCTAAATGAATGGTGCAGCTAATGGAGATACAACCCCTTTTTTGTCTTGCAGGATCAATCCACAGGTCACCTCTCAATTTGCCTGCGCATTTGGTAGCTGACAAAAGCTTTATTGTTCCAATTTAACAGAGAAATATCTTGGTAGTGACCTTTTCCTAACTGTTCCTACCCATAGCCTTGGATCTAAAGGAGATTAAGAAATAAATACCTGAATGAAGGAATCTTTTCCATTTTGAATGAGGTGCTCTGCTCATCCATGGCTGCTGGATTAAAAGCAGAAAACCCTCCCCAAAATTTATGTGTATATGCATGGCATAACTTATTTTCTTAGGATAAGAAAGAGCTAGAAGATTTCAATCTATTTGCTGCAAAAGAAGGTCAATGGTGGCTTGAATTCGTGCTACTTCCAACTCACTGCTGAAACTTAAGCAGAGGGATTCAAGGATTAAGGTTTCCTAGTGGCTAAGTGCTCAACCTCTTCCTGCCCAGTCACTGTAGGTTTTGACTAGCTTTCTTTCTGTTTATTTGTTCAGGTTTCTAAGTCTGAATTATAGCCACAAAAGCTCTTTGTCTGGAGGTAAATCAGGTTACATACAGAGTAAACTTCCAGAAAAGACACATCTCTGCAGAAAATCTTAGCAAAAAGAAATACTGTAACTGGGAAAAAAAAAAAAAAAAAAAAAAAAAGGAAAAAAAAAAGTCTGCAGCAATCTATTTTAAGAAGCAGCAAATTAATCATTTGATTAGAGTCCATTTTCATTTCTTGATGTTTCTTATTTTCAAAATGAGTTGTTTAAGCACTCCATGCTTCCAGGGATAATGCAGGGGCTTTCAGAAACTACGTATCAATTTAGGACTTCTGAATACCAAATCTAATTAAGATTAACTTCTGCAAAGTACAATTATTTAACAGACTATAGAACAAGTTATCCTATCTGTTAACACAATATGAAGTTTTATGATACAAAATAAATCAGAGAGAGAAAATAAAATAACCACTGATAAGTGGGTAAGTAGAAATTAGAAAGTAAAAGTTATAACCTCTTGGAATTAAGAAGTTAACCCTTCAAGCAATATCTGCTGCTGTGAAAGTCCAGAACAGACCTATTTCACATGAACAAGATTGGAAAGTAAGAATTGTACTACAGGCTCTCAATCAGCATGAAATATGCAAATTGCAGTCACTATTAGGCAATTATATCCATAGACAGAACGTGATGTAAATGGAGCTAAGCCTAAAGCAAGGCAGCTCAACTCTGTTGCTGTGCAGAGGTTGAGTCCTTGCACTGCTTTCAGCATCCTTGATTAGAAACACATTAGAGCCCCAGAGCTCTCAAACCAAGGAAGAAGGAGGCTCGCAGTGATACAGTTCTGGAGAACTGCCGCAGAGGTTCAGGAAACTTTCTTTTGCGTTGGACCAGTATGTTATTCATTTCCACAAGCTCCCCAAGGTTATAAAGCACACATTCTATTACAGAAACACAGAGCAGAGAAGCAGAGCCACTTTCCCCAAGTGACTTTTCTTACAAAGCATGTTTTGAACAACGTGCTCACATTGCTGTCTGGTTGTCAAGAACCACATTCTTCACACACAGCCATGCTAAAAGGTAATTTCTTTAGCTCCTTGCTGGATCTTTTACACAATGTGACTAAAAATACTGGGAACTTCTGTAGAGATTACATTTATGAAACAAATTCTCTCTGGTTCTTGCTTGTCACCACGAATGAGAGAAAACTCCTAATTTGTGTTATAGCAGCTTTGTTGGCTGAAAACCGGCTTACTTCTCTCCGACCTTAAAACTGTGTATGCTTTAATTGTTAGGCATTAGATCATAGATAGCAAGCCCCAGTGATCCTCAAGAGTGATTGGAGAAGCACCAGTGCTTGCCATGACCTGAGGAAAGGGCAGACACTGCCAAACCCCGCTGAAACACTGTTCAAGCTCACCAGTAGAGAGTGTGGTATCTTGGATACTTTACGGCTCCTGAAGCACCACAGCCATGAGGAGCTCCACAACAAATTTCATTATTCAAGCCTTACTCATGCCAAGGCATTAAACCAGGAGCAGAAGAGAACACTTCCTGCCCGAGGCTCCGACACTCCTCTTCCTCAGTTTTGGACTGCAGTTCAAGGTTTATAACCTAGCTCTGATCCTGATCAGACTGGGACCCTTCCTATGCCACCCACAGCAACATCTACTCTTAACTAGGCACTAGACAGCTTGAGGAAAAGGAGTATTCTGGTTTGGGTTGCAAAAGTGCCATAGGCTCTTTCTGGAGAATAACTTATTTTTAAACTGTTCTTGGTGCTGGAGAGATCACTTAACTTCCCATTGTCACTGTATTCATCTATTAAAAATAAATAAAGCCACAACAAGCAAGGGCTGCTAATTCCTCTTTTAGATTTTTCATGTTTTTATGTTTCTTCCTTTCTCCGTTATCTCTTCAATACCTTCCCAATCCAAAAGATCACGTAGCAATACTTACAGCAGTTTTTTTATTTTTTTTTTGGTCCAAAAGCAAATATAAAGCACAACAATATAAAGAACAGTATCCATACAATTGTAAAGATGTCTGCAGAAACAAATAGCATCTCTGTTATAGAAAGCTGCAGGAGCAGCTATTATAACTAAATATCACTTATCACAAAACACAAAGTTCTTCCAGGGATGTTTGCTCGTATCATCTGGCACCAGTCTTGTTCACAGTCATGAAAGGGATAATTCCTTCTATGGTCTTGACAATTTCCCTTTCTACTGACTAGAGTACTTGACTAGGAAGAACAAACCCTTCTGTCCTCCTCTTTGCAACCATTAGAGACAGATTTTAAAAGCCTGTGTAGTTAATGTTTTCCACAGTTTCTAATAAAATACATGATACACTTAAATATGCCACATGCTTGAGTTGGTGCCAGTGGACAGCCAATCCCTGTTAGATTTAATTTCAGAATAGATCATTTAAGTGTTTTGACTGAAGCTCATAAGCCAGTTAACACCAACCCTCCCTAAGAGAGGAGGAGAGTGTAGCACTATTAGTTAACTACAGCTTAAAAGTCAACTGTAAGCCAATGGGACAAGAAAACACTTGGGCAACCATAACTGGGTTTTTTTTGAGCACAGTGGGAGGGTTTTACGTTTGACCATGATAATTCTGACTGTTGAGCCAGTAGTTCTCCACTAGACTGCCAAAATTACAGAAATCAAAGTCTAAGCAAATAAGAATTCATGGCTTAGAGACTAAAAATCAACTGGAATTAAGGTAGAACTTCAGGAAATGCAAACCCTGTCAGAATTCAAGACATCATCTACCTCACATTGATGCAGTGAACTATTTGGATAGTTTGCTTTTTGTCTTTTTTGTTTTGAAGGGTTCAGCTGAAAAGTTCCTGGTTGCAAAGTTTTAAAATCTGAAGTTTCAGTTTGTGAATCTGCAATGTAATTTTCATACTAAAATATAACCCATGCTGGTAACAGTGTTTACCTACACTGTCATTGGACTTGGACTTTAATTCCGGAAGAAAAAGTGAAGCTTTTATTTTCAACTAAAAATTTTTCAAAGTTATTTCTTTAAAAGGCATTTGAGTTACTTTTTTCATTTTTGTTCAGACAAGTTAGCAGGAAGATCCTACTTATTCAAATACCTTTCATAATTTGGCAATGGCACAAAATGACCTAAGTACGGAAAGAAAGAATTAAATTTTGAAAACTATAATAATTCTAACCCCTGAGATAAGATCCAGCAGAGATGCTCAGTACCCTGAGAACACATTTTGTGCCTCACCCACCACTTCCAGCCCGGAAAGAAGGAAGGACAGTCCTAAGCCAGGAAGCGACTGCAAGTGGGACATGGGAAGAGCATTAAAGGAGATGACCTTTTCTTAGAACTCTCTACTGTTGAGGAAAATCTTTGATTTAAAGACCTGAGATAACAAATAACAATGCACTTTCACAAGTAGACCTGATACCTGATTATCATCACCACATGCATCTTATTTCTAAAAAGAATATGCTGCTCTTGATCCCCAAAAAGGGCTTCCTTGTTATGAATTCAGCTATCAGCAGTTTCTTCCCAAGCTATTGGAGGAGTACAAAGACAAGAAAATATTGATGTAAATTAAAATTATTTAATTTCTCATATTTATTCACCCATTTCCTCCCCAGACAATATCCAGTTACCAATTAACTTTGCCAGAGGTAATGTGAGGGCCATTGTCTAAAGCCTAATAATTTTTCAACTCAATCTTCCAAATACTAATCACAGAGCCAGACAAGTGTGCTAACTACAAAGTAATATAACTATGCCATTTTGCTGCATTTTCTGTATGTGCTGAAGTAAAAATACCTCAAAGACCAGCTGCTCAACCAGCAGTACAGCTTGAACTAGGGATTTTGGACTAATTCAATTTAATATGGTCCCAGGTAATGTCCCCTGAATGGCTACTCTGTGATGGAGTGAATTTTTCCCCATAGTTGATGGCAAAATGCAGCTGACAATCGAACAGACTAACTTATTGTTGTGTATTGTGATGAGGTATAAAGAGTTATTATGCAGTTCAGCAAAAAGAAGACAGAAATGTACTCATGTCTTTTGTAAGTTTCACTTTGGTGTAGATTTCATAGAAGCACAGAAAAGGAAATCTATTAAAGATGAAAACTTTGTTTGCCAGTACAAATCTGAAGTTATAAAACCGCTATATGATGCCATATTTTATAAACATTCCTACTTTGATTTCAGCTGCTGCAGTATGTCTTAATGTAAGTACAGTTAAAGGGCTTACTGCAAAATGAAATAAAGTCTTTAAGAGAATTTAGAAGAAGAAATATGAAAGAGGAACTTGCACCTTCTTTATGCATCAAGATGAAGGCTTTGTACAGCTGCTCTGCCCTGTAATCTTACCAATAATTTTCTTTATAAAAAATAGAATCTTCTTCAAACTTCTCTCTCTGCAAGGCTATTAAGTCATGTCTATATACAGATTAACAACCACCTAAAATGCTGTATATGGATTTGGGAAATAAGACATCCTTTAAATATGGGTAGGCTGTACAAATAGTTGATGATTTACCATGAAACAGCTTTCAATCACAAAATGTCAATCCAAAAAAACATAATTTTCCCTGGGAATATGACAATGGGAAGCTACAATCAAATCTATACAAAAAGCCAGAACCTGAAGACATGTGCCAGAAGTACCAATATCATTTAGGGCTAATTACTTAAAAGAGAAAATGGTCTCAGGCAAGTATTCCTCTTGCTAGTGTCCTTTTCATTTTGCCCTTTTTATTGGGTGCCTTACAAAAATAACATTAGCAGGAATGTGAGAAGTCTGGGCTCTCACCTGCCACCGCAGAATAAAGTTCTAAAACTGTTTTAAAAAAAATGAAATATTATTAATTACAAAGCTCATCTCAGTAATTACATAAAAATCTGCAAGCTGTTATTGCTTATACAACACAGAAGATTCTTCCTTCATTCAAACCTTCTTATGGACTTGTACTTCAGCTCTAGAAAATTATATTTTATCCAAAGTTCCAAGTGCTTTCTCCAGTTAGGTAGTTCATTATTTCCAAGGATGATTTTTCTACAGCAACAACCAGCCATTGCTCTCTGGGGTGGGCCACACTTATTACATAAAGCTGTAACAGGAGAAAGCGTATCAAGTACCCGAGGCTTCCTCATTCTTCAGCATTATGTGAATTAACTAAAACCATGGGAGATCTTTTCCGTATTTGGGCCTTTTTTTTTTACATTTAGATTTCTACCATTAGGTGATGAACAGGCTTTAGAAATCACTGGGAGTTACAACAAAACTACTGAAAATCAGGTGTTCTTTTGCCTCCCTCTCTGCCTGAATTTACTGTTAGGACACAAAAATGTAGAAACCCAGGTATGACAATAGAGATAAAAATGGAAATTACCAAAGCAGATGAAGTCAGCAGGACAAATATCTCTGACCATCTTTTGGTAAAAGACTGGCATCAGTTACAAACAACAGATTCACGCTACATGACAGAAAGAGGATGAGATATTTAATAGCAAAATAGTGATCAGGAATCTTAAACAAACTGAAATGGAATCTGGATGAGTGCATGTTTCTGAAGAGCTAATCATTGTTTTGCAACAATAGTGTCCTTCCACATCCTGCCTGCCTGCCTAAGGCTAGAGTGGGAAAAGGGAAAAAAAAAAAAAAAGTCATTCTAAGATGAAAAAGAATGGGAATTGCCACAGAAAATGCAGTGCAGCCAACTCTTGTACCCCTTGGGCAAGCATCTGCCATAGACAGACAGCAATTGTTGTCAGTAATGGAGCAGAGTTATTGTGACTGTGGAATAGGGACACAAAAACATGAGGCAGCTTTCTGCAGCTGCAGGCTGGCTCACAGCATCGATTTCCCTCACTTCAGCTCAAGCTGGCAGCTCCTGCCACAGCATTCGACACTTGCCTGGTAAATTTGTGTCCGTAATCTCCACAACTCCCATCCATGATCTGAATTTCTCCTGCGGGACAGCACAATGCTTAGAACATCTCTAAAACAGATCCAGCTACTGCTTCTGTTCAGTTTGAAGCCAGCTGTGCTAGAGACCTTCCTTCTAGAGATCAGGAGAACTGAAATTGCTGTGTTGTCAGCAGCACCTCTGCCTGCACTGTGACACCTGTAGGTAATGCCTTAACCACGTACAGAGTCATTGTGGTCCATACACTTCTCTGCCTTTTGGGGAAAAAACAAATAATTCTCTTAATGGCCTTAGTAATTTTTATAACCTTGTTTCACTTGGAAATATTTTTTTTTTGTCATCCTTTTATGTCTGAGGATGTATTTACAGCCTTCTCTGTCATGAAACAGCAAAGGAAAATCCTCTAGTGACTCTCTAAATCACAGTCATTCAATATCCTTTTGCTCTGCTCTTTGTAACCTCTGTCTAAACGGAATGAACTTATCTTTCTGATCTTTTTTGTTAGGGAAATCTTTTCTTCTTTAATCCTATTGATTTCCTTCTCGTACCTTGTCTTGACTGACAGTAAACAAACTGGGCACTGTATTTAAGGCAATGCATGCCTTTAATGAAAGTACAATGCAAACATCATACCTTAATTTGATGACATTCTTTCATCACTGCAACATAAAATTATTGTGTCTGTTCATTTTATTTTCTTGATGACGTCTTCTTAAAATGTCACATTAGTGTTTTGCTACAACTACAGTTTCCTTCTACCTTACTTTCACAGAAAGCAGACTTGGAGAATTACTTGGGATTAAGTAACACTGTTTTAAACCTTAATTAAAATACTAATATATTTTTCAGATGTTCTTTCTTGGTGGCTTAAGGGAACACTTTAGACTTCACAGCAAAATTGTTTTATCAAGAAAACAAACAAACCCAAATATTTATGCAGATTTTGTAACCTCAAATGCATACTAAGCATCTTCTAAGCACATAATGTAAAAAAATAAATCAATTATAATATAGAATTGCAATTTATAAATGAAGAGGTGACCTATTGACTTTCTTAGGTGAAAGCAACAGATGTTATTAAAAATCAGCAATGATTGCAGTATCAAAAAAACAAAAAAAACCAAAAAATAAAACCAAAAAAAAACAAACCACCAAAAAAAAAAAAAATCAAAACCACACCAAACAAAACAAAACAACAACAAAAAAAGGCATGTTGCTCACTTTAAAACATGCACTAATATAGCTGGAAAGTAATTGAAATTATTCCAAGAGAAACCTGTCTGTCTTCTACCAACCCTTGCACTAACAGGATCTGACAATTTACTTAATTTTATATTTTTCTTTACTTGATGCAGGCAAATAAGAAGTAAAACATTCAGACACTGGACAGAAGAAACCAATCCACGCACTTGGTGTAAAGGAGACCTAATACCCCTTCCTATCTTTTAAATTTCTTTGCAGCCTCCTCTCTCTGTGGAGTTCATTCACAGAACACAGGCCCACTCTTTTCTCTCTTCACTCCTTCTTTAAAAGTCTCAAAGTCTTTTAAAACAAGGGTATCCCCATCACACATAAAAAAAATAAGACAAATGAAGGAAGTGCCTGACTTCAGAAACTTTTCCTCAGAACTTGGTACGGTATAGCACAGAGAGAAATCACTGCAGTCTGGCTTTGCTTTTTTTGTAGAGTTATGAGTAGTTTCACCTGCCCATGAGGGAAATGTCGTGTTTCACAGCTACCCAAGCCTCCTCTGATTTTGGAAGCAATTCTGTTTATGCCGAAACCTACTCCACAGGAAAACAAATGATTTCAAACCAATAAACAGCACAAATAAAAGTGGCAAGGCAAGTAGACTTTGTCAAGTTTCATTAAGGTATTTATGTCTGCTAACACAAAAGCCAGATATGATTTCTGCTTATATCTGGGACGTGCTGCACAAAAAGCAGACTATCAGGAAGGTTCATTTCCTTGAGGAGCTGGATATGAGCTCTGCTGCATCTATTTCCCTGTGAAAATTGAGTCCTGTTTGTAATAGCTGGCACTGAAAAAACAATAACCTGCGGTGCCTTTCCCATAAAGTCGGTTTCAATTTCAATAAAATCCGATTTTTCTCTACTACCAATGTCCAAAATGAAAATATATTAGTGATCCAACAGCTGCTTTTTTGTTTGTGTGCTGAATAGTGCCCTTGAATGGGATAATATCCAGAGTAGCATATGACATACAATACATGTCCAATTGTGATCACCCAGAATTCTGTTCATCCTTCTTTATTCCCATCCACCTTCATACAAAACTACTTCTTTTTTATAGACGGATTGATTTAGGATAAACAGTGTTTCTCCCACCTGAATTACCTCACTGACTGCCTTGAGGTCTTTGTTTAAATCCCATTTAAATCTCATTTAAATCACACACCTTGTTGCACTGGGTCTTTCTGGGTGAAAGGAGAAACACATTACCAGAGTTTGGTAGCCTTGTGACTTTTTCTGTGTAAAAAGTAATTTCTATGAGGTGAGAATAATTTCACCTTTAGCTTTTTCAGTAAAAGAAAAAAAAATAAAATAAAAGGCTTTGTTTCCTTTGATGGACCTCAGTGTATTAAGAGTAGGGTTTAATTTTGGGGGGGATTTTGGTTTTGTTTGTTTCCTTGTTTTTCTTAACGTTAAGGTGAGCAGTGCTACCACTGACATCTGTCCAGAGCGGATTAAAAATAAAAAGAAATTTCTCAATTATATGTGTGTGACCTAACCAAAAATGAACTGATAGAAGAGGTTGCAGATGACAAGGATATGGCTCAGTCTATATTCATTTTGCAGATTGGTAGAAAAATATGGTCAACAACAATTTCCCCTTCAGGAACACAAGCTGGAAAGCACAAAGTAAACTCAAAGTCCGCTCCTGCTGCATTTATCAACAAATCCAAAAGCACAGGCCTTCACTCTATAAATTGAATTGCACCTGCAGCTGTTATTAGCCAGTTATGCAGAAAAATGTACAGACACAGCGAGCAACACCTCTGTCAAACAAGAGAAAATTACAGTTCCTGCAACACATACTCCCCCATTTAGGCAGAACTACTTGCCCTTCACTTATTTTCTCACATAGTTGACAAAATAATGAGGAAAAACTCCACCCTTTTCAGCCTCCTGTCCACAAAGGGATTGACAGTTTCTTCATCTGGCCCCGTGTGGCACTACTTACTCCATGTAAAAATAAATATCAGGAGAGACAGGGCTCTGCCTTCAGTGGGCTGGAGTACAGGATTTCCAGATGCTGTGCAGGAGGCATTACTGAGCTGTATTTGCCACCCATTCTATCTCTCACATATTCAGGGTGTGTTGAAACTCTGGCAGTGCAGCAATGATTTCTGGATGAATATAGATCCACCAGTATTCCTAGCCTGGAAAAGTCAAGCAGTCCCAGAAGAGCCCTTAACACATTTCTTCCTCTTGAGTGGAAGAAATCCAGTGCAAGGGTCAACAACTCCAAAGAGAGAACCTGTATGGCACATGCTCTGTTATTGAATTTTTGTAGCAATATTAAAGCTGCAGCACAGAATAGTTTGTAAAGATTCACTGAAGCAAAGTGTAAAATGTTGTCACTTTTCCCTCCAATCAGATATTCACCCTTCCAGGACAGTACAACATTTTTTTTCCTATTGAACAGGTTTTACCTTAGGCCTAGCAACATATTTTAAGGTTTCATGTTTGGGCATATATTTAGTAGGGCTTACCTGAAACATTCTGGCTTACCATGAAAAAAAACAAAACACCCCCAAGCACAAACAAAAAAACCCCCATACAACCTAACAAAAGCTCCCTGTTTAAGTTATATGTAAATTTAAAGTACTGCACAAAACATTAAAATTAAATTCAGTGGGCACTGGCATAATAGGACACTTTGCATTCACAGATCTCATGGATTTGTGACTTCTGAGAATTTTCCTCTGGGGAAACCAGGCAGCCTGAGTTTTTACATCTTCTTTCAAAAGGCCAGCAATTTTGCCACTCTTGCTCAATTCAAAAACATGAATCATTCCGTGTAAAGGAGAGACTGGATCAAAAGATGTACCAGGTACTTAAAAATCTCAGCCATGTTTGAGCAAGTTCAAGGGTGAAGACAGATTCTGTGGTTTTAATCAGCAAAAACACTTCCTGAAGTACAGAAAACCCACCTGTGAATCCAGAGAAAATTTGACACTACTAGAAACCTTCTGTTTTCCTCCCAGTCCTTTATTTAGAGTAAAGGGCAAAACTTTCACTATTTGTGAAAACTGCATCTCATGAAGCTTCCTGTCGTGCTCTCTGATCATGTAGTTTCATACTAAATATTTCTTCAATAAAGAAAATTTAATGCTGTACCATATTCCACAGATATATAATTCATAGCATGTTACTACATTTTTGAACCAAGGTTAAAGATGAAAAATATTTGGAACATCAGCTATGCAATTGCCACAAATAGGACTCACTTTCAATAAATACAGAATGCATTTGTGAATCCTGCAATGGATCTAAATAGATTTCCTGTAAATACCTATAGGTGGTGCTGAAATGCAACTATTCCTTATGAAAAACAGCAATCACAAAGTAACTGCAGCACAGCTACCCACTGAGATGGGTTTTACTCCTGGTTGTGCAGATTAAACTCAGGGAAACACAGCTGAATTGCAGTTTGAGTGCATCATAAGGGTTTTCCTCAGATACGTTTCAGAACAGATTTCCCTCATGTGGGCAGGATGCCCTACAGCCAAGGCTTGTAGTTGCAAAACACAAAAATACATATTTTTAATTGTTGGAAATACCCAATAAAAAACAACAGGGTCTGTGAAAATGCAGTTGTCGTGAACATGGCATAACTACAAAGGAAAAGAAACAAACATGTTTCGCCAAGAATTCCCCTTTCAGGTTGCACGGTTTGCCCCGGTAATCATAAATCTTGCTGTTCAGTAAAAATAATGACAATGAAGCTACTAATAGTTGTCTGGGCACCAGCCCAGTTTGCTGAAATGAAGCAGAACTAACTAGCTTCTCCATAAATATATAATGGAAAAGAAAAAAAAAAAAAAAAAAAAAAAAGTCAGGCATAATTAACATGTGGTAACATGATAATCAGCACCAGATGAATCCATACTTTCTGCTTTCAAAAAATACATAATAATTTTATAGAGAAACTGAAGTGCTAAGAGTTACGAACATAGTTTATGGTAAAAACTATTTCCTGTAATCCAACACTCCATAATTTCCAAATTCTATGTGACCTTGTAAAAGATGAAACTTGAGGAAAAAACTTACAGTAACAAAAAAAAAAAAAAAAGAGAGAGAAAAATTCTATAATTTAAAAAATATAAATAGTGCAGAGTAAAAAAAAAAAAAAAAATCACACCATCAAAAATTTGTATAAATAATTAAACGCTTACAAAATTTTTGAACAAAGGTTCATGCACGTCACACAAAACAACAGAATGACGTAAAACATGAAAGTTAAGAGATGATTTAGTCCCTGAATACATCTCTGTCCATTTTAAAAGTCAAAACATGCAGAACACCAAACTGCCTGTCTTTCATTTTGCACCATAAACTGCAAGCCACAGAAGTGTTTTCCCTCAGTGCATTATAAAACCCACAAAACACAGAAAGCTATGCTCAGTTCTATTCCCTCAATTTTTCTCTCAGCAAGAGGGGGAAAAACAAAAGACCAATAAATTAAGTTGCTAAAAGAATGGAAAAACATTCTAAAAGCAGAACAAATTTTGCTAATTATTTATACTTGCATTTCTTTAGTTGCAAACTTAAGCTACTTTCAGAAAACAAACAAAAATAGCTTGCAGGGAAATAGAGGTGTACATCACCACAAGATGTACATCACCCTTTCACTCAGCATGTTCTTTTGATTAATATGTAATCCATGTTTTCTTTTTCCCCCCCACCATCTTCCAGGCATCCCAGCCTCCTCGTAGGTAATTTGGAAGTTGAAATCCAGTGTAAGATGACTCAGTTGCAGTAAAGCAGTGCAGCACACACAGGTTGAAAATAGGATAGGACATCCACAGAGACCATGCTGCTGCTTCACAGCTAAGGCAGACTCTTGCTCTAGACATACAAGGATATTACCTTCAGGCCTAGTTTTGAAATGAAAATATGAACAAATATCGATTTTGGCTAGGTCATCTCACAGAAAAATTGTGAGCCTGCACGAGATGAGGAACTCGGTTATTTCCTTTGGAAAATCCTGATCTGTATTTGTCCACCTCTCCTCCAAGTTCTTTTTGAATTAGAGGGCATCGGTAGTCTTTAATCTTGGTTCCTAACATCTTCCTGAACTTGGGTCACATATTTTAGTAGGAAAAACTGGATTAAAAATTGGTAGACATAGAGAAAATTAATTCTTGAGAAAAACAAGAGAAGCAACATTTACCATTTATTTTCTTATGTTTAGCAAACTTCCATAAACATAGAAATGAGTTTAAAACTGATTAAAGTTTCTTAAAGAAGATGCAAGAAAGTGGAATTCATTGGAATAAGAACAGTTTTAATCTCCCTCAGCAAAAGGTAGGCAGTGTAAATCAGACATTGTGGTTAATGTTTAAAATTATACTTAATTATGACTCTATTAAGTAGTTTGATTACATAGGGAGTATTTAAGCTAATGTGAAGAAGTCATTAGATTAGATAAGGGAGCATTTTTTAGCAAACATTTTGATTAATTCAAACTGTTAGGGAAAGGACTTCAAGACTTAAATATTACAAGTACAGTGGTACTGAGTGCTATGACAAAGATCAGTCATTCCAGAGGCAAACAGCAACACATCCAAGTACAGGCTTTTGTAACTGTGTATTTGTACTGGGATTGCAGCTCAATATCTTCTCCAGAATCGGAAAACCTAAGACAAAATTACTCTGTAAAAAAATAATTTCAAAACCCTACTGACTCAGAGTTGCAGCTGAACTTGACAGGTTCATTTTACAACAGGCTTATTCCAAGGTTGCTCCACTTGAAGGTTCAGTAAGCTAATCACAATGGCCTGGTGGGTGGTGTGCTCGTACCTGCCCAACAGGGTGAAAGATCTTCTTGGCAGGGGAGCAGTCAGTGGCTGATCTTTCCCTTCCAACCCAACCTCAACCACGCCAGGCTGGAAACCTGGCTCAATAATGTGTTTTGTCACATTAATAAGCCAGCTCTGAGCTGGCAGCTGCATTCCAAATCCACCCTAAAAAGTGCAATGCCAAAACTCCTCATTTGGCCCATTCTGTGCACCCTGTCTCTGAGAGGGAACTACATTTTGTACTTCCGGATACGCTCCAGGTGGAAAAAGAAAACAGCTGGCACATATGTAGCCATTAATCCGAGAAGCTGAGAAGAACAAGAGAGTAACTGCAACCAGATTTGAGCCATCAGCACTGAAACTGAAGCTTTATCTAAACTCGTGTTGTTTTTCATGTTCTAAAAGAACCAGTGATCTCATTTGTTAAATTCTCACTGCAGACAGCTCAGACAGGATATTTCATCCACTACTTTCTTCTTCAGTGTCCTCTGGACCTGCCTGCTAGTGGCAGGAATTGAGCTAAGTTTTTATTCCTTCTGTCTTCCCCTCATACTGTGGGATTTCCCTTCCCTGCCTTACTGTGCCTGGTTTCCCTTCCCTTGGGGAACAATCTGCCTTTTCCTCCTCCCAACAACGCAATACCTATTTTCTTGAGGGGATGCTGCATTTCATAGCTCAAATGTTTATCACAGTCTTTATCACAGTTTATCACACTGCCTTCAAAAGGTAGACAACCTCCTACATCTCCCAGCCTCCTACACCCTGCTTTTTCCTGTTTCCAGCAATCGCATGCACCCTGCTGTCCTTCTCGCTCAACTCACTGATGCTCAGTAAAGATAATCAAAAACCTTGTTCAGACCAAAAGGAGGGGATCTCGTAGCCACTGGATGTGTGAGGGAAGGAACAGGGACTCTCTCCCTTCTACTAACAGAGTTGCTGCAGTAGCTCGGCTCCAGCAGCATCACTTTCAGTTTCCTTATTTCACAGCACATCTAAATTCTCCTTTTACACCTTTAGTTACCACCTAATTCTCAAATTTGCAAGCCCTCACCTGCCACTATAAAAATCTTTAAAAACAAACACCTGTGTTTTAAATACAACTGCAGCTGAAAATGACCACTAAACATGCCTTTCTCACCTTCTTGTTACCTCTTGCATAGTAACTACCTCAGTGGTTTTTGGAGTTTTTCCCCCCATTACTGCTTTCAGAAATATCATGGAACTCTCATCTACCTTTTCTGCACACCCCCACACTCCATAGTCACTACATGACAATGATCAACAATAAAAACCAAAAATAAAAGTCCTACTCCTCCCACCAGCCCACCTGCTATCCTACCTACACATGGGCTGTTTATAGACATCAGCTGCTCAATCAAAAAAGAATCTCTCTCAACTGGTACAAATATCTAGTTAAACATGACACTACCACCATGTATTTATTTAAAAAAAACACCCAAAACTATATTAAATAAGAGATATAAATGTTGTGCTGTTTTCTCCCCAAGTTTACACTGGCTCACAATGTTATTCATGGCATGGGAGTTGGACTCTTATTACTCAGGTAGAGCAACACCAAACTGACTGCAAGAAAAACAGGCCACACGTCTAAGAGAGGCTGCTTGACAATGAATCCTCTCAAACCATTCCACTAAGCCATTACAGAACAAAATAGGTACTGTTCACTATAGAACACTTTTACCCAATTTAAAATTGGAATTTATTCATTAAGTTACAGCCCAGACAGATTTTTACTCCTATCCAATGTGTTAATCTCAGACTGAGGTTTGAACTCTCTTCTGAAACAAACTTACTGGCCACAATCATATCTGTTAATGGCAAGGTAGCACAGCACAGAAGTAGGAGAAAGGCTAAAATTGAAATAGTCACATTAATTATCACGGCAATGTCTTAAAGTACACATACAATTCTGCTCTCCCACTCTACCTACTTCTCTTGAATAATTCTTTTCATACTGCTGGTGAATAAATAACTCTTTCCAATGCTCGTGTGCCCTTACTCTGAAAAGCCTTGAAAAGGTTGTCACAAAAAGACCACCATATCTAAGCAAGACAAAAAATGCAGCCAGACAACAGTTGCTGAAAAGTCATACTTCTTGTTTCTTCCTGCTCTCTAAATCTATATTCTAGTTAGTCTGGCCAACTTCAGTGCCTAATTCTGCAAAGCACTAGCATCCTAACTGAGTAAGATTCCATCAAGGAAGAGCAAAAGAAGGGATCTGTTGCTGTGTATTATTTGGGTTTATTGTATTCCATTTTTATATTAGGTTTTGTAATGGTTTCTTCTGCACCTCCCCGTTCCCCTGGAAAATGTATCATCCCAAGGTTTGTCCCTGCTCCTTTTCCCCACCCATTCTCCCCCACTGGAATGTAACCCAACTCTGTTCCACTCCCACCTTATCCCTGACCGGGTGGTGGCTTGTTCCCGCCTCCAGCCCCTTCCTCCTGGTTAAAAGCCAGGGCGCAGCATGCAGCTGTTCTCTTGGCCGGGGCAGCAGGACTGGGCTCCTGACCCAGGTGAGGGCAGGACCACAGGGGAAAGACTGAATAAAGCCCTGATTCCCCCTGGTTTGAGTGCAGACCCTTTCCTTTGCCATCGACGGGTGCCTGCTCTCTCTAAAGGAAAAGGTTCACAGCCACTCTGGGATCTTTGGGACCCAGAGGAAAAATCCTTCCAACTGTGGTTTGTCTCTCAAGCTAGCCGAGGCAAAAATGGAGCCGGTGGGCTTCGAGAGAGAGAGAGAGACACCACAAGGATCAGTCCACATACTCAGGCCTCAGGATTGGTCAGAAGTGATCGAGCCCATGTTTATCAATTTGCTATTTGTTTGTATTTTTATAGTGGGGGAAAAATAGGCAAAGACAAAGGAACAGCCAGTATGCAATATTTATCCTTTAACAACTTTGTCCAGCAGAATTAATGAGAACTCCGCTAAAATAATCTGTCATTATCTAATCATTTGATCTTCAGTAAACACAAGAACAAGGGAAAGTTTGAGCAGCAGTGACTTTCACAGGCCAGACTGGAGGGAACGGGAGTTTCACAGACTGCCTTGGAAACTGCACAGGAAGGAAAATCCTGAGCCTTAAACACATTGTCTCATCAGTAGTCTATCAATGGTTTTACTTTCACTCTAGGAAAATTATAAATTCTTCGCTCTATTCTAATGATTAACAGCACGCAACGCACAATTCTGGTAAACACATTCAGCATTCACATCTAGTTAATATCATTCAGGACGAGGTATGGAATAAAACTGCCCCTCATATTGCATCTGATGGTATAACTGACATTTTCATTCATTCTATCCTTTCCCATTAACCCAGGCTGAGGTCAGACTGTTATAGCACTGTGTTCATAAACACAAAATTTATTTACTAGAAATAATCCCCAAAGGCTATTTAAAGCTATTAAACTGTTCAAATATTTATGTGAGTTATTGCTTATTTTTCTTTTTTTTTTCTTTATTATATCAACATCTAGACAAAAAAAATTGTTCCTATACTCAAAACAGAAGCATTTTTCTTACCTTCAAGGAGTTTACTTAGCAGTTCACATACATGGCAAACAGATGCTGCTATCCTAATTTATTCCTAACACACTGTGATGGTATCTAGAGGAGCACAGAGCAGACTTGTGTGGCTTCCAGCATCCCTTATCTCTGCTGCAATTCATACTGTTCTGCTTTGCAAAACCCAAGGAGCACTTTGGGATGGTGGCAGCTACTAATGAAAACATCTCTTTCCTCCCCCTGCCTCAGAGAAGCTAACAGCTTTCACAAGGTACAAAGCAGAACAAAAACATTCTTTCTGTAATCACTTCATTAATAACTCTTCCAAACCACACAGAGTTCTCCTTTCTCTCCTATCAGAATGCAGCAGATGCTACAACTCCAAATTATTCAAAAATTTGGTTAGTTACTACTCTCATCAGCTGAGCCACTGAACACAGTTAGCAAAGTCTGTCACGGTGAAAAAAGGGTTGTAAGTTGCACTCAGCATTTGCAGTATTTCCAAAAGTTTTATTTCCATGCAAACCTGACCTGAAAATAGGCATGGCGCATCCAGTTCCTGCAGTTTCCATGGGCTTTTCCCATCGGCTGCGGCTCTTCCAGCAGCTCCTCCACCAGCATGTGCAGAGCAATAAACAGTGCTGAGCAAAGACAACAAAGACAGACTCAAACATACAAGTAAATGATAAGCTTTTCCACGTGCTTAGTAAAAAGCTGATGGTGATATTAGTAAATCACACTTTAGCCCTGCTCCTTTCACAGGACTGCGTTCACCCGGAGGGGAGACTGCTGGACTTTGAGCTGCCCTCATTCTTAATGAAAACTAAGAAAAACAAACCAACAAGCTGCCAAAACACCCAAACCCACACAAGGAACACACATCAAACTTTTTATCGGGAGTTAGAACACAAATCAAACCTTTCTATCGGTCGTCAAACACAGCAGCTCCCACAGAACCCCTGTGTGGAACCAGCTGTAGGACTGAGGGGAACACCCCGGCCCCTCCTGCCTCATAAACCCCTGTGCATCTCACACTTGTAACTAATTACTGCAATTAATGACTGCAATTAGCCCAGGTGGGAGAGCATCCCTGGCTCCAACTGGGCCAGCACTACCCTGCCTTCTTTAAGGAAGAAGGATGGGGCAGATCCCGTCCCTGAGGGAGCCAAGAGCAGCTGTGGCACCACAGCCCCACCGCTAGCCACGGTGGCACTGCCTTGCCTGTAGGGTGTAATGGTCCTCAAATTGCAGGGAACATGGAAAAAAAGGAGAAAAAAAAAAAAAAGGCAGAGGCCTCTTCCTCAAGGGATTAAAGGTTACTTTTCAAAGAATCAAGGTTTCAAATATCAGCCCAAAACTGTTTTGAAATCTGTGGAAAAGAGGTTTTACACAGAATAAGATAACAAACACAACAATTGCAGTCACCCTGCACTCGATTTGGCTCAGTGTGACCTATCCTGGTGTTACCGCTTTCACCTGAGCATGTGAGCCATAATCAGCTCACCTGACAAGACATCAACACCCCAGTGAGCACAACCCTGCCCCTGACCATGTCACAGCACAAGCAAACACATCTCAGGTGACACCACTTGGACTGCAGCCCTGTCTGATAAACAACTGGTGTTAATGAGACACCTGCTCTGATGATTGGGTTTCTTGCGTTCCTTAGGGCTCTGATAACACCTCATTATGTTCGTAGCTACAGTCAGTTTGGCTCCGCTTTGGAGGTGGAATTCTCACAACGTGCTCTGGTTGTTCATAGTGTTCAAGCACATCCTAATGCAGGCCAGCTCTGATTAGAAGCAGATTGGTGGAGGATTATTCCAGAGGTAGTTAAATATGAGTCAGTAAAATTAATTTCATACAGTTCTCCAACTACATGTTTAAAATCCCTTTAGCATTTTTTGCTTCCTCCATTTTTAACAATGTCCCTGGGCTTGATTATTTCTGCTGCCTATGCAGGATGATCCCCAAAATATTGGAGATGACACGAAGGACACAATTTTCTTGCTCGCTCAATTCTGTTTTTACCCTACATCTTCTTGTCCAGTCTGTGAAAAACATAACACTCACGGGTTCCTTAGTCTTGAACAAAGGCTCTATTTCCATATTCACAAATAGAAATATTTTCAGATTGTTGACAAGGTTTTGGTGGGAAGCTGTGCTTTACTTCCAGAAGCAGAGTTTGGGTGAGGCACTGAGGTATGTCAGTGAGAAGAGCTGAAGGGTTTGGGTTTCCTCAGCAGAGTCCAGAAGATTTTGCAGTGGGCAGAATGGTTTGAGCAGGAGGAACTGAGGTGGTACCACTGTGTTTGGGCAGGAAACACTGAGTTATTTCACAAAAAGCATTTGGGTGACAGTTGGTACGTAACAGACATAAAGAGTATGCCAGCTTATTCACTGGGCAAAAAAGGGCTGAAGGATCAGCTGAGAAATCCAACAAATCCTTTGGGTGAAGGAGTAGCATGAAACAGAGAGCCCTTGAAGGAAGAGCAGTATGTGGAGAAGTAAAAAGCTGAGGAAAATCTTTACTGAAAAGCTGAAAAAGGATAAAGGTTGGTGTGTGGAGGGGGAGGTCTAAGCTGGTAAGTGTATGAAGCAGGAGACAGGATGAAGATCCCAGTAGGAAATACCAAAGCTGCTGACAGTTGCTCTGGGTGCTAAGTTAAATTCACTAGAGCAGAGTCACAGGCTGTACCTCATAGTTTGAGACAGGTTGGAAAAAACCAGCGTTGCATCAAGGAAAGAAAACAATCTTCACAGACTTTTCAAGACCACCTGGGAACGAGAGTTTTGAATTACACTTGGAAAAACAATAATCCCTAAAAAATTGAGAAAGCAAGTCTTACACTCCCAACTTAGACCTTTTTATTATTTTGTATCCTGACAGCACAGGAACAAACATGGGACTGAGACTGAGACAAAAAACTTAAGAAAACAGCAAAAAAATTGGAAAGGAGGTCGTTACTCAGGACCTGAGGAGTCCTTTGAAGGACAGAGCAATGTGGACAGCTTTATTAGACAGGGTGGGAGATGCCTCCTTTTTGTGCCTTGGTTTTTCCTGCTTTAATGACCAGGGCAGAAGGAAGACTCTGGAAGGATGGAAGAAATTAATTCCTATTTCTCCTTCTGGTACCACCACTTCTCCAGACCTAGAAAATTTGCTCAGGGTCCTGGACCTCTGTTCTCTGCCTTGCTCCTGGTCAGAAGATGAAGCCCTGCCCTGGGAACTCTGAAGTTACTCCCAAGGGTGAAGGAGTGGAAAACACTGTATAAGCAATAAGAGAAATATCTTGATGGTAATAATCTTATGTTCAAAAAAACACCAAAAAATTCAAGCAAGTGTTTCTGGCAGTAATGCACTAGTATAATGGATTCCTGATTTATTTGCCATACTTGGTACTCACTTTCAGCTCTAGCAAGAATCAATAATGCTTCATGCACAGACTCCATACAAATTCTCCTCACAGTAACCACATTCATAACTAGTATTTGTTTACAGTCATATTATAGAGATGTGAGTAAAATATATTATGGTACTCTTCATAAAGCCTGTAGGCCACATAAAACAAGTATAACTCTCATTCGTGTCACTTCTCATAACTCAGGCTCTGAAAAGCATGACAAGATTCATCAATTCTTGTTAGTCCCAGCATTAAATAATGTATGAACACGTGAATAAAGAAAACAAGGAAAAAATCCAGGTTGGTTTTGTACATGCAAAGTACACAGTGCTAAGAGTTTTATTAATTTATTTTCTTTATAAAATTTTGTCTAATGTGTGCTCACTCTGTTTTCCTGATGGGAACCGGTGGCATAGTGTAATTATTTTCAGTCTGGCCAGCAGTTTACTGAAAACTATGTTACCAACCTGGTTTTACACCCAGCGTAATCCTCCAGTTTAATTTGAGGGTATTTTTCATCCCTTTTTTAAGTATCTACAAATAAATGCAGGGAAGACTTGTAATGATATCTGCAGTAGCAAGGGAGTTGCCAACATCTTCCTTTTCTTCAAATCAAATTGCAAGTTTGATTCCACAGTGTTAACATTCTGCTTCTTAAAAACTGGTGGGTGTCTTGAGAGGTATCTATCTAATGAATCCCTAAATTATAATGCAACCAGGAAAGATTATCAGCCTCCAGCATTTTGAGCTGGAGCACACCAGTCATTTTGTTTCCATTAGATGGAAGACGTATCACAGAACCAAACTGTTAAAAAGCCACTGAACTCAATCAGCCCACACATTATTCCAGATCTGAAAAATCTATGTAGCTTCATGCTAATGAAATGTGCCTTGGTGCTGATATCTTTGTAGAAATACTACTGTGGAAATAAAGGTAAAAGAATGCCACAATGGGACCCAGACCGGTACTAAAATTTAAGGGCTATTTACTAATAAAATACTAATAAAATACTAATAATGTCACGTGGAAAAGACTGAGGATAAAACACATTTTTAATGTATTTATCCTCTTCTATATGTGCAGAGCTCACCATCAGAACAGTTTGATCAGATAATGGAGATAAATATGCTTGTATCCTTATTCATTAACCAAGTGTTTCCTATTTATGTGACACTCTCACTGAGCTGGCTGCTTTTGCTGTGTTTGCTAGTTTTAATTTCACACAAAGAATAATTAATACAAATGATCTCTTTCATGTTCCTTCTCAGCATGTTTGAATATTACTGCTTTTAATCTGAGAATGTAATCTCTTTGAAGAGAATGCTTGAGCCATCTGTATAATTCACTGGGAGAAAGATGAGTTAATTTTTTTATAAAATTACTTGGCATGTGCTATAAAAACAAGACCATCTAATTTTGTGATAAATACAATCAACAAGACGGAAGAGGTGGAACAGTCTTTTTTCATGTTTTGCAACAGCAATGAAAACAATACTAAAATATGCTAGATTTGCAGTTTTAAAGAATAGAACTCCTCTGCATGTGAAGATGATGGAGGGGGAGAAGCACCCTGTTTTCACAGTACTCTTCATTTTTGTCCAATTCATTTCATAGGAACTATTGATAACCCTTTAACTGGTATTATTCTCCTGTATAATTCGACTATCTCTATATGAAGAATGAAATTACAGCTGTTACAGAATTATTCACTTATTCATCTCCTCAGAATTTTTTTTCTGATAGCATGAGTTCTTGAGATGCACAATTGCTTCATTAATTTTTTTTTTAATTTTTTTTTTTTTTTTACCCTTCCATTTCCTTGACTTTATTAGGTAATGCTCAGATTGAAGGAGGCCACTTCCTAAGGGCTCATCCCACCAGCTGACCAGTTCTCTTGCTTCATTGGCTTTTTCTGAAACAAGCCCCAGAGGAGGCCCTGTAACATTTTGAGATGTTTCTTGGTTCCATACAAAACCCTTTGAGATAATGTGGAACTGGAGCAGCTGATGGTGACAAAGCTCAGGAAAATTAACATTAAAAGTTTGTTATGCACTGGTAAGCTCATGGAAAAAGAACATCTTCTGTGGAGTTTTAATCAAAGATTGAATGACAATCTATTAGGGTGCATCATTTGAATAGCTTTTTAAATACCACAATGCTGGTACAACTTGAAATGCTTAAGTAACTTTCTGACAGTAGCAGAGAAGTGCAGTATAATGAGTACAAGTTGATATGCTTTTGAGTTTATTTGTACTGTGTGAAAATTTCATTTTCCAAAGAGATTATCAGTTACTAAATAACTATTTCAAGCAAACCACTTGAAACTAGGACAAATGGGTAGCTGAAATTTAGGCAAAATTGTTTAGCTGGTGTAACCCTGAATTCTGCCTAGACTGAAATAAACCTGTGTTAATGCTCCATGAAAACAGCAGTGGCCATCACTGTCCACAATTAGAAGATAAGAGTAATTTTTAAAACCCCCTCCAATGACCATAATTCATGATCAAAGGAAAATTCCTCTTTTCTTGCAATGGAAAACTGTTTACTTCTAAACATAAGCCAAGCAAATTTATTACTATATTCTGTGAATGATAAATGATGATAAATAACATAGGGAGTAAATCTATTGTGGTACTCAGGATGGCATCACAGAGTTATTAACTGAGATCATAACCATTTTGTGTAGGTTAAGACAGACACTTTCTGCATTTTGATGCAATGAAGATAATTTAAACTCACTAATTTTTTACTCTATTATTTGGATAACTAAATTAAGTGTTCTATGAAGGAAAATAATAGTAATAAGATTGAGACTGTTATATCTGCATTAAATTTATAGAAGACACAATGAATTCAGATACCGTGGTTACCCCTAAGAGAGAGCCTTTTCCTAATCTTCCATAAAATCATATTGTAAATTCTCAAGGGCACTTCCTACTCCTAGCCCAGTGAGTAACAAAGGCTTTGCTCAACTGTTCCTAATCTTAAAAAATTCAGTTGATTGTGCATTGGTTGAAATATTTTTAATAAACACAAAGTACTTTATTGTGTATTAAATTCTGTCCAGTTTATATATGACTAGATGTGATCACAGTGATGTGGAACAAAAATTGGGTGGATTAAAAAACCAAAACGAGTTAGTGATAAGAAGGGAAATATATCCATGCTTCAATTTTGTCTATTTATTAGAACATGCATCTGTGTTCTATAACAGAGCTAAAATTGGAGGTGGGGCAAGAGAAGTAAAGAGTGTTATTAGACAAAGTTTTGTGGAAATAAGCTGCAAAAACAGATCAAGTCAGAAACTATCTCCCATTCTACTAAAGGAAATTTTAGGGTTTTCAGTAGCTTCTTCACTGCTTAAAGTTCACCTCAATGTTTTCTCACTGTTAACCTCTTCCCAGAGCAAATATTTTTATGGGCTTCTTGATAGTCCCAGCAACAACTGATCCTGGCACAGGGACAAGGAACAATAGAAATTGTAGTGGTTTCCATTGCCACAACCACCTGCTACCACCACTATCTTTGTTGGCAATGACTGAAAACAAAGAAAGGAAAACGCTGACTCAAACTAGAGAGTTTCACTTCTTTAAGTAATTTGCCTTCAATAGAGCAGTAACATAACATCTCCTTGTGTGGAGATCAATGCATTAATAAAAAGAAAAGAAAAAGGAACAGGAAAAAGGAAAATAATTTGTGGTTCTTGCTACCACTTTTTTTCCCCAGCGTGTGCTATATACAAACTGGTCAAGCACTGCTTGTTATTACTCGTATTAAAGCACAGCAAGTTCTCTTCAATAGATCTTGCAATTTCTGGGACTCTTCTCCACTTACAATTGAACTGTTTTGATAATAAGACAATAAATATAACCAAATGAAGGGCAGGAAACAAACAAAGTAGAATTATGTCCTACGCAGGGAAACCCTGGTACAAAAATAATATTTATTGTAATTATAAGGAATGTGTTTCTTAAATATGTTTCTTCAATACTTGTTTCTTAATTTGCTATCCATAATGAATAGAAGAAAGCAACTTCAGAGTTGTTTTTTTTCTTATGGGATAATTAGCAAAAGCAGATTCACCTCCCATGAACAGATTCAAAAGTAAAGTGATCCTCAGCTTCATACAGAGAAGAAATTGCCAGTCAAAATAAAAATTATAGAACTTTTTTTTAGATCAGTGCGAGGAAAAAACCTAGAGTTTGCCAAATGTTTGTTTCCACTCAGAGTCTATTTCAACAAGACGTGACTGATCCTGTCAAATGAGAATACAGTACAACAAACAACCTTTTTCCCTTTTAAAGTAGTTTCTTCTCAAGTATCCACACTTTTTCAAAATTCAATCCAAAATGAATTCTTCTAAAGTATATCTAAGTATTTAGTGAGCAGCTGTAGGACAAACATTTTAGTGTCCTGATGAAAACCACATAGTTGAAAACTCTGCTCGTGCACCAACAACTCCTCCCTCAAACCACTCAGTCTTTTACCTTTATTATGTTGAAAGTGTCTAGAAAAATCATTCATTTATAGACCACCATTTGCCCGGTGACTGCATATACCCAATACAAGATGATTCCCCAGACAGGCAAATGCCAGGCTTTCTTTGGCAACAGACCTAAAAGCCTCAGATTTCCATTTTCAAGCAAAGATTTCATATTATTCATTGTTAGGCAAAAACCTTAATCGAGCATGGATGTGATCAGAGCATCTTTGTTGGTTTTCAAGTGGATGCAGGGAATGGTTATGTGAGGAATAGTATGATTTATCTTTGAGAAGCTATTTCAGATTTGGAAAGGAAAATGCAGTTACTACGGAGGAGGTCACTTGGAAGTCACAAAGAAAACAAAATGTAACAGGGTTTGGGTTTTTTCATGCTTAAGTCTTTTATGGCTCAATTACCAAACCTGTGCTCCCAAGGAGCTCTCATTACCTGAGAGCAATAAATTTCTCTAAGTAGAGGTAACGCACACAGTACCAAATCAAAACACCCTTTGTCAAAGACATGTGCTGAGCCTTCAGCACTGCTTTCCATATGAGCTTTCCTTGCTTTGTTTCAGCATTTTCCTGAGACCAGTTCATTCCTCTTTTAAAAGCTGAAGACTTTAATTATTAAAGATTTTAATAATCGTAGTTCTGATAATGCCTTGTTGCAGTTTCAGCCCAAACACAAAATACCACAGAAAGAAATTATGCAGAATATCATAGAAATACAAAATGTTCTTACTACCATTATTGTACTGTTTCTCATTGTTATCTCGCTAAAATATGCAAAGCTTAGCAGTACAGAAACAGTTACATAGGAGGCAAAGTAGCTAACTGATAAATACTAAAGAATTTTACTCTTTAGCATCTTAGTTACTAATGAAAAAGCATTCTTTTTTTGGTCTATAGGAACCATTTCTTAGCATTTAGATTAGAACTGATCTCTTTCATACATGGGACTGTTTCCAGAAAGATTTAAGCAATTGGCGAGTCATTTCAATTCAAAGACCTTATACATTATATACTTCTCCCCTCCCATTCCTTTGTCTACCAGCACCAGCAGCTCAAGGAATGTGTATTTTCATTTCTTTCATTATCTCTATTTGTGAAGAGTGGCATTTATTTCAGGAACTACTTACAAATAATCACAGAAATGAACACAGGCACAGGTTTGAGAGCAACAAATAACTCAGGTCCAAGTTTTACTTAAAAATAAAAACTGAAATACAGTTTGGTTTAATGAATGGCTCATTTGTGGTTGTGAGATCTGTATCTCAAATTTTGCCAGTAATTTATTGAATTATTGTAGCTAAATTGCTTTCAATTTTACTGCTGCTGTTTACCCATCTTTTCCTCCTCTTACTCATTCTCATTTATTTAAGACTACAAAGGTTCTTAATGTAGTGTAGCCTGAGTTCTCAAACCTATAAAGCTTCCAGTTATACTTTAGTACTGTAATAAATTTTTAGAGAAGAAAAATAATTTTAATGAATTTCAATTTTCCCTCTCATTTGGCTCCCCATTGATGTCTTCTTGGGCCAAAATGTTGGGTTTGTATCTGTGACATGAACTGAACTTGGTTACAAATTGAAAACCTGAATTTAAAGAAACACTTTAAAAACCAAATCAGCGCACTGGCACAGCATAAAATGCCACATTCCAGTCTCAACAACTATTTTGCCTTTCTAGATACATTCTATACATGTAGTCCTCATTTTCTATCTCAGACATTTAAATAACCTTCTCAAGAAGTGCTAAATTTTGTTAGTTTCAGCATGAGTTTCATCTAAGATATTGATAAGGTATAAAAAAGTGATCAAGGTATCAGAAAAACTACCACCATTGTATTTCCAAGTTCTATGTGACAATCAGACAGACATTCTCATTTTCCAGGGATTCTGACCAGAAAATTCCCCCAGGTGCTGGGAGATAATAGAAGGTTGTGTCACTCATAAGGTCATATAAGAGCCATATGATTTTTATCAAGCTTGGGTCATTTTTTCCCCCAGCTCTTCCAAAAGAATTTGCATATCTCCCCTCACCCCCCATCCTATTAATGTTTATTGTTCTAAAACACAGGTTAGCAATAATGGACAGTCCTGCTGGGCATCATGGCATCAAGAGAGGTGGATAACATTGTTACTCCTAATCTGTAATTACAGTGCAAGTGGCAGGATGGGGCATGCTGTGGACATTTCTTCCTTATTCTGAAAATCACTGATTTCGGGCTACTTATGATAATTATGCTAATGGTCATTCTTGGCATAATTAATATTTATATTAGAAGGAGTTTTTTCTCTTTTTTTTTTTAGTTTCAGTGTTTCTATGATAACCCCCATTTAGGATTGGAAGGAGAAAATCTGTGGTAACAGAGCCAGTGGAACTAAACCTCCTGCTCAGAAGAAAAAGGAGAATATTAAATTCAAATTACTTTACCTTGGACAACATACAGGGCAAAGCATTCTGTTTTTCATTACACTGTTCCTTTAAAGCTAATTTTTTTGAAAACTTATGTAGCACCTGTGTACAATACACATTTGGCCTTATAAAATATTAATCACAGAACTTAACTTTTGCACAGTGATACTGATGTATGCAAACTGAGGTCAGACCACTCATCAGCTGTGTAAAATTCTGTTAACTGATTTACCTGAATAAAAAGTTAAGAATCTGAAGACCAAATGGTTCATTTTAACAGAACACCAGAAATGGTAACATAATGTCTCGAGACAACGATTGCCTGTACTTGGCAGCCATATATTTCGGAAGGACAGGATGATTTCTGCCTGTGTATCAGAACATGATTCACTGCTAAACTTCCTGACAACTACTGCTGATCCATTTTATTGCAAAAAAAAATGACTCCCTGTAATTTTTAACTTTTTTAGATTTCACTTGCACCCTAATGGAGGAAAAAGTTAATTGCTCTAGTAATTGCAACCTTGATCAATAGGAAAAAAAAATAAATCTGTCATTTACAAATGTTTTTCTTTATCATACACCAAATTAAGTCATCTTGATGTTCTGGAATGTGTCAGTCTTTTATTGCAAAGAGGAAACTGATCAATTAGGTTTGCCTGTAGCTTTCAGATAGCAATTATACTGAAGTATTTAATATATCACATACCTATTTTCAGGTCTTCAAAGTTACCTATCAAATTTTTTCTGTGAAATATTGCACTACAAAATGAAAGAGGGGAGAATTTGAAATTAGAATTACTCTCTTTATTATTATCTTTAATCATAAAAGAATAATATCATCTTTTATGATTTAAATAAAAAAGAAGTTGGGGCTTTTTCCAAACATCACTGGACATCACTGACAGAGGTCCAAGAAGACAATTTTGAGGCAGTAGTGTGAAAGAGAACAAATGAAACAATTAAGATGAACATTAGAAATGTTCTACTAATGCTGAGATCTGCTAAATTCTAAAGGGTCTCCCTGAAGAAAAGCAGGAAGTTCAATAGAACTGATAGAATATCAACACTTGATAGCACATCATAACAAAAAAGTCAATATTGAGTGCATTGATGAAAATGCATGAGTGTTGTGTTCTTAAATATCTGAGAAAATGGAGAAATAAGTAGCCACTTGTGGTACACATCAGAGTTTCAAGCATGGATGCAGCAGATTGATCTGCATATCCAGAAACATTCACTGCTCCAAAATGCTCCTGTGCTGGAAGACAAGAAGGTCTCAATATAATTGATCTCAGCAGTTTCCATAATTTTGTGTTAAAGAATCATTTCGGATGAATGATTTCAACCATCATTGCGTTGGATATTTTGAAATACAATCTATACCGCAAAATTTTATCTTTCAGTAAGTATGCACAGTCATCAATTTCACCCAGCTATTGTACTGCACTCTTTGATTTTCTATTTTCTGTAACAGAAATTTCTACTAAAAAGAAAAGTTTAACAAAACTCTTGAATTACCAAACTGCATGAGTGACATTGGAAAATCAGCTTTCTAAATGTAGTTTGCCAATCTGTGGCAGTTAACTTCTACGTAAAAGAAAAGACAGAGGGCCAACTTCAAACAATCCTTTCAAGAAAATGAGTGTTATTTCATGTAGAGCCATAAGAAGTGCATGAAAAATGCACACCAATACAATATTATTGTGCTTGAGGGAAGACAGCCCTCTAACATGAACAATTATTTCTCTGGTAGTGATTTTCATTGACCCTGAGGGATGGTTTTCTTTTAATTGCGCCTAATGAGCTGGCTAGACTATCAGTTCTCTCATTTCCACGCAAATTAGTTCTTGTATAACTACAATACTGAGGTGATGAGAAAGAGCAGAAACCGACTCCAATTTCCACATCACCAGAGCTATCAGAAAAACTCCAGCTCTTCCATTTAGGAAAGCTTTTTTTAAAAGCGATATTCTACTGCCAAATAGTACAAAGCCACTTTAATGGACACCATCTCATGAGCACATTCCCAGATTTGAATGCAAAGGAGAAAAAAGGAAAAGGAAAGGTGAATGCACTTAGAATCATTTTAGATGCATTTCTAAGTTGCTGGGTGATATCTTACTGCCACTTCAAAGTGAGGCATTTTAATCACTGTCCCAGCACAGGGTTAATAACGCAGAACCATACCCTCATGTAATGAACGCTGTCCTTACTCCAGTGAAAGTGCTTTAAAGAAGATCAGCTGAGGATCTGATTCTGCTTGAAAATCCCTCAGAAGTCACTCAGCCAGCACTATGACTATTAGTTGAGATACAGAGTTAAAAACTTGGCCAAATCACATAGAAAATGTGAGTAGCCACGGTTTGAATCCAGGTAATTCGACATCTTATATCAGCATCAATGGCCTCAAATCTCAGAGCTACCACATCACATAAAGATCAAGCAAAATCCCAATAACTGAAGAATAAGCCAAAAAGTTCACACTGATCTATCTGTTTTTCTGGAGAGTAAAATTAAACCATAATGAAAGCCCCAAAAATTCTGTAAGCACATGAATTCACACACCAAAAGCTTCCTGAAAGACAATTTTCCTGGAGACAGACATCTCCAGATCACTTCTTGTGAAGGATTTCAACTACGCACAGCAGGGGGGTTTTTTGGTATGTTTTTGTTGTTGTTGTTGTTGTTGTTTTTTGTTGTTGTTGTTTTGGTGGTTTTGGGGTTTTTTTGGCTGCTCCAACAGTGCTTTGATTTGACACTGCCTGTGAATGACATTGGTCCCGTGGGAAGACAATTGTGTTTGTTTAGTCAAGGGCTTGAATGTGGTATGTTGGGTGACTCTCAGAAAGAGTCTGATGTCATACTATAGGCAAATCTCTGCTCCTATGAATTTAGCTTCTGTTTCTGTGCCAAAACTGCTAAAGAAGATGATGAAAGCCATTTGAGGCAGCCTGAAATTTGACGCCACTTGCTCCAGCTTTGCTTTTGGATAGGTGTCCCTTGACTCTACCGCTTCTATAGCGTACTCTGGCTTTTCAAGAGGCTGTTTTTACCCCAGTACCACTCAGCTGATTTAACTTCATACCCACTAAATTGTGTGTTATCAGATGCTCTACTGTTAAGGACACTGCAAAAGCAGAGTTTATGAGTAATTATGTTACAAGTAATGGTCTCACTCACTATCGTATCTTCTAGTAATGAAGAGAAAGAACTACAGAAATTCTGTTTATTATATTAAAGTACTTCCCCCCGCCCAATCAGCATAAAGAAATGTACGTATTGACTCCGGGGAGTAATTCTTGTTAGGTCACCAAAACCATTCTCTTTTAATTGGTGTCATGTGAAGACAAAACTCGGCATCAGTTGCCCGCTGTTCATCCAAAGCAAGCGTAACAACAATTAAAACATACAGTTTCCCCAGGAATGAGATTTATATATCAAAATTACATCTAGCTCTGGACTTGGGAACAATTTTTTTTTATTGTTTTAGGATGCATCTGCAACTACTAAGGGACTTGGAGGTTTACATTCCACTTTAAAATCATGCACTTATGCTGCAAAATAACCTCTATTTCTAGGGTTTGCTTGATCCCCTGTCAACATGCTTTTGTCGACTTTACAGTGGCTTTCTGTAAATAAGGACATAAAATCTCCTATACTTGAACTAAACACACAGTTCCTTCCTCTATTTGATCACATAATCTTGTTTCTGTTAGAACCTATGAAACAGAAAGTACTGATCACAGCTTTTGACTAAAAATACTCCTCTATGCAGCAGCTATCAGCCACCAGTGCTGTGCAAAGCATTATTGTAAGGGTTTCTTGCAAATTCATCTAACTGTTTATGGAAAACTGCAGATTTTTAATGAGTGTGATTCAAGCTTTGGGGAAAATTAGTGCATTTATTTAATAGCTAATGAATCAAATGGAAAAACAAGCTAAAGTGACTGTATGTATGAAACACTGCACTAGGAGATAACGTTAGAGGTCTCACTCTGTTTGAAGCTGATTTATCAGATGAAATACTCTTCACTGACATAAGCAGAGATAAAATGGGATGAAACTGCATCTCTACAACCTACCAGCTTTTAGAAAAAGTGGTGACATGAAGGTCCCTGTCATGGAGATGATGAAACCCTCTGATTTACGTACACAAAATGTAAATATAGCAGAGAAAGTGAGCATGAACTCATTGCAGGACACGAGTCGGATTACACTGGTGAGGAATGGTGTCCCTACTGCCTTGGGTGGTGACCTGTGGCAGTGACATCACTGCCTGCCTTGGGCATGATAATGCCATATAAAAACTGGTCTTGAAATTTCCTTCATTTATGATGAAAAGCAGCAAAGCCAAAAATAAGATCTCTCCTAATTCAATAATGTAATCAATGGGCTGTTTTAAACAGTATTCACCTGTGATACGATATTTAATAGATGACATTTTTGATAGAGCAGGATACGTTTCCTGCCTTGGACAAACTTTAGCTCAATCATTCTCAGGCAGGGATAGTGTCCTTGTAAGCTGGCATTCTTTGATACATGTTTTCCTTCTATGAATAAATCTGGGCCTTCAGAGCTTAATTACATGCCCTGTACCATTTTTCCTAGCGTTCATTTATAGCTGGCAGTCAGTGCTGCTGCACAGCAGGTCTGCGTGGGGTCAGGCAGCGCCTTTCTGAACAGGAATTCTGAATGTTCAGGTACTGCTGAGGTAGGGGTCTTTTGTGAGCATTTATACCTCTCTACGCTTTCCAAACACCTCCACCTCAGGCAGACTTATAGAAAAGCTCTCATGCGAGATGCAAGCTTGGCAGTTCAAGCAAATTGTGAGTTATTACCCCCAGTCGTCCTCTCAATAACTCAAAAATTGAATACAAACACCCTCAAGATGCTGACATTGACTCTCTGGGAAAGGGTTAACTTCACTGGCCTCATGAAACCTGGGAGCTGACAGAAGACTCAAGAGGGAGGATGGATCTTGGGCTCGCCTTATTTTAATAAAAATATAAAAGTCACAGAATATCTTCTCTTCTTTTAAAGAACTTAACAAATTAATGAAAATATGATTCTCCCATGCATTCTAAAGTGTCTTTCTTTACAGCTCTTTCATTCATCCATATCTGAGCAAAATGTGCTTATTAAAAATCAAGCTGTCTAAAATACCTCATATAGCTCAAAACTGCAGAACAGTCTCCATCTGAAGAGGTACATTTCTCAGAGCTGAATGCTCTATTGGTGCTTTTGCAAAAGACACAAAAGAAATTAAATGTCAGTTACTGAGAGACTGGGATTGATCAATATCATATATAATTATACTTTCAAAACAAAAATCGGAAAAAAGTGTGCCTTAGATATTGGGGTTTGGGCTTCAAAAGACCTTATAATTAATACTGGAATTTTCTTTAAAAGTCAGTGTTATCTGTCACAGAGAACAGCCATACTAGATTAGGAAGCCTGCTAGCTCAACTGTAGCCTCAAACCAGATGGACCTCCCCAGATAAAGATCTGTATTGTTAAAGACCATCAGACTCCATTTGTTTGGATCTCCCATTAGCTGGCTTCATAATGTGTCTTGAAGGGTTCTTTTTGCATCTGAAAGGAAAGTAAGAGTTGTTTCCAACTCACCTTCATCCTTTTATTGCTTAATTTAAAAAAAAAAAAAAAAAAAAAATAATGTATATGCTATCCAGACTAAATTAAAATTAATTTAAATTTTAATTTAGACCTGTGGGTGCTGTTCCCCACTATTTCTGCTTACTTATCCCTATAAATGCCTGGCCTTGATCATGAAATACACAGAGGAACACTGAGAAGTTCACTGCTGAGGAAAATTTGCATACTTCATTGGTAAGGTTACCTGCTGTCATAGCTCATTTCTGGAAGCCAGGCCTCACTGTCTGTGATATTGAGAAAAAAGGTTTGCAATTTGTAAGGAGTGCCATTTCCTTCAGCAGCTCCCAGGAGCAGCACTGTGTTGAGGAAGGGTAAAACTCCTTCAGTGGTTTCAGGTAATCTCAGCTGCTTTTGGTAGGGTAGAAGATGAATTTTGGCAAATTTACTAGAATGAAAATAAAGGTTTCTCATTCTTTTCAACCTTTTTTGTTAGAGATTGGTCCACACAAGTAAGAGAGAAAGAGAAGCAAAATCTGAATCACACAGTGAGAAAAATACTTGTGAGGGAGCTAAAAGTCATCTCCACTTTAAAGTGGCTGGCCCATTTTTATACACAGAGTTAAAGTAAAAAGGCAGCTTCAGGAAGCACCAGAAGTTATGGATGGCTCAGGCCTATCTAGAGTTTTGCCTTTGCAAGGTACAACTGGCTCATCTACACTTTTGAATCACTTAGAGTTTTGTCTGATTCTAGGCAGGAAAACTGCACTAGAGCTGGTGCTGGCACGCAGATTCACACTTGTTGAATGGGAAAGGCTTTCCATGAGAGAGAGAACTGACTTGGTTTCAAGTGCTATTGTAAGAATTTATCTTGATCATAAATCTCATTTCACTGATGGGAGGGGTGGTAGGAATCTGGTGGAATATCCTCCCTAGGGGGTATGAACTTGGAGAAAATAGTAAGAGGTCTGTGATATTCAGAAATATTTTCAAAATATTTTGAAGCTCACTACTCGAGAGCACATTTTTTTACTTCTCTCTCAAGCAGGTGAATAGCTAATTTTTATTGCCACTGGGTATCCAAAAGGACATCTGGTGTGCTCAGGAGCCAATGCAATCAGAAAATGCTCTCCAAAGGGAGATGATCATTGTTTCCTCCTGTGACATGGAAAGGGAAACTGGAACAATTGTTTTCTGCTACTTTTTAAAAAACACATATTTTCCACCGTGGGGTTAGAAGTATGATTTAAGACGTCAGCATCTTGTAAGGATTCAGCCTGAGAATTAAAATACGTATTACTTAAAACCCAGTTTCTACACTGACAATAGTGTCATAAAAGATTAGCCAAAGAGGATTGAAAAGAGGTTAATTTACTACACACACAGCTTGGATTGCTAACAATAAATATGATTGATGAGGACTGGCTCATAAAGAAGCAGAGCTGCAGTCAGTATGGCCCTTGTGAAATAACTCTCTGTTTCTCCCAAGAGGGAGTTCTGTCCTACTTCAACCAAGTGGACTCTGAAAACTTTAGGATAAAAGTCTTCCATGTACTGACTTCATTTTTGTCCACATGTTCTTGTTTCAGATCACACAGATGTTTTTAAAAACAAAAACTGAAACAAATTTTAAAACCCAGTTTTATGATCCATTGAAGTATGTACATTCATTCTGAAATCCACATCTATTTCTTGAGAGTGCTGAACTACAAATGTTATAATGAGGCAATAATCTGTGTGAAAGTGATAAGAAATCTAGATCTCCATGGTCTCCACTTCACACTCTAGAAGTTAGTGCTGACCTCTTAAAATAAGTTACAAAAGTTTCTAAAAATTGTTAAAATTCAACAATCTCTTCTTTTTCATCAACATCATGTTCTGTTGAGAAGCGAGAGAGCCATCCCTGTCAGCTTGTGATTTATTTGCGCCAAGAAAAGCAATTCTCCTGTAATAACTCTTCACACACACCCAGACCCAGTTACTATAAGCAGAAAAATTAAAAATAGAAACAGAGAACCATCAGCAGAGATCACAGGCCAAGCACCAGATGGTTAATTAAAAATATTTATGAGGACAAAACCAAATAATTTTAATAAAGATGATTAAAATATTATTACCAGTATAATTACTGGTGTGTATTTGTACTACATTAAATTATGCATTTTACTTGTGGGTTGATACTTCCACTCTGTTTGGAGTCTTTCTGGTTTTGCTAATTTTAGGTGCTAATACTTGGGATATTTGGCAAGCACATGCAGAATGATCTCCACAGGTAAAGAGATACTTATTCAATTGGTTGGTTTGGTGCAGTTTATACAGAATTACACAACTCATTGGATACTCAGTATTTCTTTAGCATTTTCTGAGGTCTGTGATTTTAAATAATGTTGTTGACCCCTGAATCATGACTGCATTACATGCACTAAAAACAGACTAATTTCAAACGTAGCACAAAACTTCCCAGACTACTAAAGGAAGTCAGACACCAAGACAGGATACTTTTGTTTTGACTCTAACATTGGTCCAGATTTTAAGGTAAAGAGATGCAAACAAAATGTTAAAAAAATTTGAAGAGACATCAATATTTCTTTGTTTATCCTCAGAACCCAGCTCTGGAAATAGGCTTGGCATGAAAACAAATTAAAAAAAGGAAATACAGTGTTTACCAACACTACCAACTCTACTCTGTAGAGCAAGCAAGGATGCTGGCAGAATACGGTGAATAAATACAGAAACCTCAATTTATCTATAAGAAGTTGCTCTTACAAGTTAAGATGAGGTTTAATTTAAAGCTGAGAAAGGATAAAAATTGATTTTCTGTAAACTGAAACAAATAGGAAGCTGAATGAAGCTGGATGAAGTACTCCCTTGTGGTGGTGTGAGAATTGTTTTATTAAGTTATTAAGTTATTTTTGTAAGATTTTTAAGTTATTTTATAATGGTTTAGTTCACTGTATACCCCTGTGTTCTGCATTGGTTTTCCCTTCTGCATCGGTTGTTTTGTCTATTGTAAAACCCGACGTTTTCTGTCATTCATCCCTTCCCTGCACCTGTCGCTGTCAATTCCCCCCCCCCCTCCTCGTGGTCGCCTGCCTGCCACTCAGAGACCCTTCCCTGGCTTCTAGAATCCTCCGGGAAGGGTGCCGAGTGATAGGCTGGGGCCTGGGAGACCCCCTCCCCTCATTTTGTGATTGGTCCCCAGTTCCATGGTTCACACCCCCGGTTAACCCCCCCGATCCCTGTGACTGGCTGACCGGTTGTCGCCACCCCTGTTTCCACCCCACTTTAAAAGCTCATGCACGCCTGCCCTCGGGGTCTCTTCTGGGCTGTGGGTCAGAGAGTGCTGAGCCCCGTGCTGCCTCTCCCCCTGAATAAAATCCTGTTTAACTGAGCCCAGAGGAGTCCGCCTTTTGATTAGCTGCCGTGGGTTGCATACGCCATCTGCTGGCCGTCGCTGAGAGGGGAACCAAGACCCACAGGGAGGAGGTGGCTCACCCGGTTTGCCACCCCGACCTCATACGTTGCCGCGGTGCAGGAGACTGAGCTAGCCCGTGGCCGCGCTCATCAGCGCGAGGAACAGCACCGCGACAGCGGTTGGCGCCCAACGTGGGGCCCCCACCCTCAGGACACGAGGCGGACCCCGCGGCACGGACTGAGGCTGCAAGAGCCTGAAGAAAAGTCCTTGGACGCCCCGCTACCCTTGGTCGAGCGGCTTCGTAAGATCACGCTCCCAAGGGACGAAGAGGACAGCCTGAAGCGCCCAGCAGGTCCTCTTCAGGCAGCTAATCTCGAGACCCCAGGCTTTATCGCATCCCAGGAGGGGGTAAGCCTTCTTCGTGAGGGGGCTTACTTTCGGAGGGTGCTCCCGGTGTGGAGACCCTAATTTCGGGAGGGATCCTCCAGGAGTGGGGGGGATCCCAGGCTGCGCAGCTCGGGGGGGTGGTGGTTAGCCTCATCCCCCTGCGGATTACTCTCCTCGGGGTGCTCTTTTGTTCTTTTTCGTTTTGTAAACTTTAAGTTTTGGGCAGTTGTCTTTTGGGTGGAAGTGTCCACAGGGGTTTTAGACACTGCGATTTTATTTTTCGGTGCGGACCCCCCGGGTTTGGGTTTCAGGTTTTGCCCGGTTTTAGGGGAGTGACCTCCGCGTTCGTTTTCTGTTAAGTTTGCTTTTGTCTGGGTGTCATCGAGTGGGCAGCAGGCAAGGGGGATTTGTTAGGTGTCCCCGAGCCCCTGATTTTGGTTTCGGTTTCGGAGAGATGGGCGCAAAACTCTCCGCTGCCCAAAAAGGTGTGTATTATAGTTTTAAGTTGGTTGTGGAGCTCGCCCAGTTAAAGGTTTCGAGGGGCGAGCTCAAGGGGTTTGTGAGGTGGCTTTTCCTGCACTTTCCTCATGTGTCCCCGGAGCAGGTGTACAGCCCCAAGTTTTGGACGGTTGTACAAAACAAAATCCATAATTTGGCACTCTCAGGGGACAAACAAGTCTCCAAATTCCTCAGTTTGGCTTTGCAGCTTTCAGCTGCTGTTACACAAATGAATAGGAAAGTGCAGAAACAGCCACGTCCAAGACAACCTGCCCTTTGTTCTCCCTGTCCCTCCGTCCCTTCTCCTTGTCCCCAGAAGAGAATTCTGAAGGGAGCAGCAGGACCCCAACCTGCTGGCTCAGGCTCCCCCAGGAATTCTCGACCCCCCCCGCCCGGGCAGTCCTAGCCAGACTGCTCGGGGTTTCTTGGGCAGCCCTGGCCGGGATGCTCAAGAATTCCACCCTTCCCCATCTTACCCAGTTAATAAACCTCGTGTTAGATTTAGTCTAGCTGAGACTCCCCAACCACAAAATGGCTCCCCTACCCCTTATCCCCAAGATGGAGGAGACCGCATGGCACGGTCTTCCCCATCCCCCTACCCTCCTTCCTTCAATCCTTTTCTTCCCGCCCCAAACTCTTCCAACCCCTTCCTTTCCTATACTCCTCCCCTTCATAAAAGGGCTCCGCCCATGCCTCCTCCCTCACCGAAAACTCCACCCTCGGCTCCTCCCAGCTACTCCTCCCACGGGAACGCCCACATGACATCATCAGGTTCCCAAACCACGCCCCCTGCCGGAAGACCTGCCTCCTGGGCTTCCGGTTCCCACGCTCCCCCTGCTGGTTCCCACGCTCCCCCTTCCGGTTCCCACGGTCTGGGCCCGGAGGGGGCGGGGCCAGGGCCTGAGCCTGCAGGGATGCATGAGCCTTCCCCTGTTCCTTCGGTATCCCCAGTCGTTTATAAGGGCTCCCGAGGAGGGCAGCGGGTCCGAGCGATCCATCACCCGTTCCCCCAGTCCACCATCCGGGATCTGTGCAAGGCCCATCGAGATTATGGGCGGGACAGCCCCTATTTCAGGGGTTTGCTCCGTTCAGATCTCGATGCTGCTGTCGTTATTCCTGCGGACCTGAAGCAGCTGTTCTCCTGCCTGCTTGACTCAACAGAGTTCAAACTGTGGGTAGCGGCATGGAGGCAGCAACTCAGGGAGGCCTTGCCCAGTCTCCTCCGAGACCCGGAGACTGCGGTGGATGACAACGGGAACCCCCTCACTTTAGAACACCTTATGGGTGAGGGGAGATGGGCCGACCCATCGGACCAAACCTCAGATATCCCCATCAAAGCCCTCCAGATTGCCAGGGAGCATGCGGTCTCCGCATTTTTTGGAATGGTGCCAGACGGCCCGGTCGTACCCTATTACAAGATCATGCAGGGGGCCAAGGAAAGTTTCACTAAGTTTGTCGAGCGGCTCACCCGAGCAATCGAGGTGCAAGTAACGGAAATAGCGGTAAGGGATGGGATCTTGAGGGAGATGGTGTTTGCAAATGCAAATAATATGTGTCGGAGTGCAATTTTGAGTCTCCCTCTGGACCCCCCTCCGACCCTTCCAGATATGCTCAGGGTGTGTCAGCTAAAGGTCCCCTACATGCAGGGAAACGACCGGGAAGGGAAATCAATAACACCAAGAGTTTCAGCAGTGTCTGGCACCCAAGGACTGACACGCGGACCGTATGTGCCCCAGAAGAACCGGTGTCTAATCTGCCGGGAGCCCGGGCACTGGGCGAACACCTGCCCACTGTGGGATGCCATTGACGCTTTGAAAAAGAAAAGGGGGGAAGGCAGGGGGAGTGGGAACAGGGGAGGGTCGGGAGATAGCTCCCAACAGTTAAACTAAGGGGGGAGCGCAGGTCCGCCCGGCGCGAAGATAGAAATAGGGCGGACCAAGCAGCGGGGGAGGGGGAAGAAACATCTAGCGCCAATGATACGCTGCCTTTCACTGAGACAGGCAATAATACCGGACATGACATACCAGGTTTGACACACAGTACTGACCATGACCTTTCAAAGCCAATTTTAGTAACATCATCAAGGCATGAACCTTATCGGCTGCGGCTCACTGAAGCGCTCTATCTGAGGACGGCGGATTGGACCTTCCTTTCCATAAACACCAAAGAACAAGGAGCCTGGCCAGTCCAAGGAAAGGAGCTTGTCATCATCGGGGACTGTAAGTACACCCCGCAAGAGGTCGAGATTCTTCCAGGGGTTCTCGTCAACAACCCCAGAGATCTCGTCCTCTGGCTGCGCTGCACCCATCCACCCACATTTATTCCTAAGGGACAGGTGATCGCACAAATCATCCCTACCCGGGGACCGAACAACACCCCGGTGGCTTGCCCTGTGCAAGCCATCACTGAAGAAAGGCCCCGGGTAGACTGTGAGTTCAGGGTGGGCGGGGAAACAATTAACATCACTGGTCTTTTAGACACCGGGGCAGATGTGACTGTTGTGCCAGCCCAGGATTGGCCGTCACATTGGGCTCTGCAGGACGTGGCTGGACACGTTCAAGGCGTCGGAGGGTTGCAATTGGCGAGACAATCCAGGAGCATAGTGCAAATTAAGGGGCCAAAAGGACAATTGGCTAACATCCGTCCTTTTGTTTTAGATTATAAGGAGCCTCTGCTTGGCAGAGATCTCATGTCACAATGGGGGGTCAAAATTGACATACCCGACCCCTCAGTGGAAATTTCCGCAGCGTCCATTGACGAGCGTCCCACCAAGAAACTTAATTGGCTGACGAACGAACCAGTTTGGGTGGAGCAATGGCCGCTTTCAAAACCTAAATTAAAAGCGCTCGAGGAGCTCGTGAAGGAGCAATTAGCCAAGGGCCACATTGTAGAAACCGACAGCCCTTGGAATTCCCCAGTTTTTGTGATTCAAAAGCCGGGGAAGGACAAGTGGCGGCTCCTTCAAGACCTCCGTCAAATTAATAATGTTATCGAAGACATGGGGTCTCTCCAACCTGGAATGCCTTCCCCGACTATGCTCCCCCAAAATTGGCAATTGGCTGTAATAGATATAAAAGATTGCTTCTTTCAAATTCCTCTGCACCCTGACGATGCCCCACGTTTTGCTTTCTCGGTTCCCACCATCAACCGGGAAGCCCCGAGGAGACGCTATCACTGGCGAGTTCTCCCGCAAGGGATGAAGAACTCACCTGTTATCTGCCAGTGGTATGTGGCCTCCTTGCTGTCCCCTGTCCGCGCAGCCGCGGGACAGGCCATCATCTACCACTATATGGATGATGTCCTGGTGTGCGCCCCGAATGATGACATGCTTTCCCATGTGCTTGGTCTGACAGTCGATGCACTGGTTGCTGCAGGGTTTGAGCTACAGGAAGAAAAGGTTCAGCGGATGCCGCCCTGGAAGTACCTCGGGCTCGAAATCGGAAGGCGGACCATTGTTCCCCAAAAATTGGCAATTCGAACAAAAGTAAGTTCCCTTGCAGATGTCCACCAGCTGTGTGGGAGTTTGAATTGGGTAAGGCCCTGGCTAGGTCTCACCACCAACGACCTAGCCCCCCTTTTTAATTTATTGAAAGGGGGAGAGGAGCTGAGTTCTCCTAGGGTGCTTACCCCTGAGGCAGAAAAGGCTTTGGAAAAGGTGCAGGACGCTTTGTCCAAAAGGCAAGCTCACAGAATTGACCCAGAGCTTCCTTTCAAATTCATAATAATGGGAAAGTTGCCACACCTCCATGGGATGATCTTCCAATGGAAGAGCATCCCAAAGAAGGACCGTGAAGGGAATGATCCACTCTTGATCATAGAGTGGGTCTTCCTGAGTCATCATCGGTCCAAGAGGATGACCCGGCCACAGGAGTTGGTTGCTGAGCTGATCCGGAAGGCAAGGTTCCGGATCAGAGAATTGGCCGGTTGTGACTTCGAATGTATTCACATCCCAATTGGCTTGAGATCGGGCCAAATTTCAAAAGCTATGTTGGAGCATTTGCTTCAGGAGAATGAAGCACTCCAATTCGCTCTGGACTCCTTCACTGGGCAAATTTCTATTCATCGGCCTGCCCACAAAATTTTTAATTCGGAAACTAAATTTATATTATCACTCAAAGAGGTTCGCAGTAGGAGGCCCCTCAAGGCTCTAACTGTTTTTACAGACGCGTCCGGAAGGTCCCACAAGTCAGTTCTGACTTGGAAGGACCCTCAAACTCAGCAGTGGGAGGCTGATATTGCCGAGGTGGAAGGATCACCTCAAGTCGCTGAGTTGGCCGCTGTCGTTAGGGCATTTGAGCGGTTTCCCGAACCCTTTAATCTGGTCACAGACTCCGCCTATGTGGCGGGGGTGGTATCCAGAGCAGATCAGGCGATTTTACAGGAGGTGTCCAACATAGCACTTTATGACTTGCTCTCGAAATTAGTTAGATTGGTTTCCCACCGAGAGCAACCCTATTTTGTGATGCATACGAGGTCACACACCGATTTGCCAGGGTTCATCGCAGAGGGGAACAGGAAGGCTGATGCCCTTGCTGCCCCCGCTGAGATGGCCCCCCTGCCAAACATCTTTATGCAGGCGAAACTCAGCCACCAGCTCTTCCACCAAAACGCGCCTGGCCTTGTTCGCCGTTTCCACCTTACGCGGGAACAGGCCAGAGCGATCGTGGCCGCGTGTCCATCGTGCTCCCAGCAGGCTGTTCCAACTTTACATGCAGGGGTTAATCCCCGAGGGCTGAGGAGCTGTGAGGTGTGGCAAACAGATGTCACACACTTCCCACAATTTGGACGACAAAAGTATGTTCATGTATCCGTGGATACCTTTTCTGGAGCCGTGTTCGCCTCTGCCCACACAGGGGAGAAGGCCGGGGATGCCATAAAACACCTCATCCACGCCTTCTCCTTCATGGGCATTCCGAGGGAACTGAAAACCGATAACGGCCCAGCGTATAAATCCAGGGAGCTTCGTAGCTTCCTGCAGCAATGGGGGGTGGAGCACAAGACCGGCATCCCCCACTCCCCCACAGGCCAAGCCATGGTTGAGAGGACCCATGGGACCATCAAGCGTGTACTACATCAGCAGCAGAGGGTCCTCAAGACAGAGTCACCATCAGTCAGGCTGGCCAGAGCTTTGTTTACCATTAACTTCCTGAATTGTTCTTACGAAGGTCTCAATCCGCCCATTGTCCGACACTTCGGCGCGAGCTCGCTGTTTGGGGTCAAAGAACGACCGCAGGTCATGGTCAGAGATCCTGGGTCTGGAGGGACAGAAGGGCCACACGATCTGGTCACGTGGGGACGTGGGTACGCCTGCGTGTCCACCCCCACGGGACCAAAATGGATTCCAGCTAAGTGGGTGAGGCCCTATGTTCCCAAAAGCCCAGGGTCTGGCAAAATCAACAGTCCACAAGTCACCGTGGCAGCGTGGAGGCGAAAAAGGAAAACACTGAACGAGGAGAGCTGAACATCAGCTCCGGGCGGAGCCATCCCTTTCCCTGCTGTTGTCAAATTTAAGTAACATATTTGTTTAGTGTCTTTCAGTTTTTCATAACAGCAACCCGAGCCGGATTCCCCGCTCCGAGGAGGTTCCACCTAGCCCTCAGAGCTTTAGCAACGCTCAGCCTGAGTCTCCCAGTCGTCGGATGGCTGGTCCACCAACCGAACAACTACACCACCATCCGACAAGTGACCAACATCAAAAGGAAGACCAAGGACTGGTTGGGCGAACTGTCTTCTAATTGGGGAATCTCCGGTTGGGCTTCATCTATGATAAAACTGGGTTGCTGTGTTTGTTTGTTTTATTACTTGTTATCCTTGCGTTCGGTGTACAAAAAAGATGTTGTATAATTTGCTTTCTGCCACCTCACACTCCCCCACAGTTAACCATGTCACCATGCCATCAGAAGAGGACCATGAGGAGGAAGGACTGGAGTTGGAAGAGGTGCTGGAGGGGACCCCAGAAGACGGAGAACGAAATCCGGATGAAGAAGAGCATGGACTGGGGTACCCAACGCAGCATCGCTGACCTCCCTCCTCCGTTCCAGTCCCACTCCTCTTGAAAAAACAAAAAAGGGGGAGATGTGGTGGTGTGAGAATTGTTTTATTAAGTTATTAAGTTATTTTTGTAAGATTTTTAAGTTATTTTATAATGGTTTAGTTCACTGTATACCCCTGTGTTCTGCATTGGTTTTCCCTTCTGCATCGGTTGTTTTGTCTATTGTAAAACCCGACGTTTTCTGTCATTCATCCCTTCCCTGCACCTGTCGCTGTCAATTCCCCCCCCCCCCTCCTCGTGGTCGCCTGCCTGCCACTCAGAGACCCTTCCCTGGCTTCTAGAATCCTCCGGGAAGGGTGCCGAGTGATAGGCTGGGGCCTGGGAGACCCCCTCCCCTCATTTTGTGATTGGTCCCCAGTTCCATGGTTCACACCCCCGGTTAACCCCCCCGATCCCTGTGACTGGCTGACCGGTTGTCGCCACCCCTGTTTCCACCCCACTTTAAAAGCTCATGCACGCCTGCCCTCGGGGTCTCTTCTGGGCTGTGGGTCAGAGAGTGCTGAGCCCCGTGCTGCCTCTCCCCCTGAATAAAATCCTGTTTAACTGAGCCCAGAGGAGTCCGCCTTTTGATTAGCTGCCGTGGGTTGCATACGCCATCTGCTGGCCGTCGCTGAGAGGGGAACCAAGACCCCACAGGGAGGAGGTGGCTCGCCCGGTTTGCCACCCCGACCTCATACGTTGCCGCGGTGCAGGAGACTGAGCTAGCCCGTGGCCGCGCTCATCAGCGCGAGGAACAGCACCGCGACACTCCCTTGTAAAAACTACAGGAAAAAAACATTGATTGCTATTATACGTTCCAGATAACAACCTACAAAGAGGACAGGCAGGAAAATTCAGGGATCTGGCTCTAGAGAAAACCACAAGATTTTGTAAAAATAGATCTTGGCAATCACTCAACTCCAATGAAGGACATAGAAGTAACAATCAAAAACCTGAAAGACACCAGCTTTCACCCTGGAGATGAGAATCTGCCCTGTAGCATTTACAGCCTGTTTCTCAAAGGAACATATACAGCATACAGTGAGACTGAACAGTATCGCTGAGACCCTGAAAATGAAATTCTAGCCCTGCAAATAGAGCACTCTGTGTCATGATTTTCCTGGCACTGGAAGGGATTTCAGGAGCTGCTGTTCAAGCTGAAACCCAGAGAAACAGCACAGCTGGTAGAGGAGAGAACCACAGAATGTTCTGAGTTGGAAGGACGCCCAAGGATCATCAAGTCCAACCCTTAAGTGAATGGCTCATACACAGGGATCAAACCCACAAACTTGGTGTTAATGGCATCGTGCTTTAAGCAGCTGAGCTAACCTCAGGGCCAGATCCAGGTGGAGGTGGGCATATGCCAGTTAAATAACTGTCCCATTTTGGGGGGCACAGGGAAGTATTTTAGAGCAGTATTTATAAGGATTAGTTTGTGCAAACTATCTGCATTGTCTTGGGCTATCGGAAAGAGTTGTAGGGAACTAAAGAGCTGCAAGCCTGAGAAAAGCTTAAAGTCATCAGGTTCATCTGCAGCACACAAGTACTGAAATACTGCACTCCACTGGCTCCTCATCACCACCATGTAGTTCTCCATTTTGCAGCTTTATTTATATTAAGTCAGCCAGGTGTTTATGAGTTTGCTAGAGTTTCTCTATGGAACTCTATGAGTTTTCTAGTTATACTGCAGTCTGTGCATTTCAGAGGAGACTTGTTTCTACTTTGCCTTAAGGGCTGCAAAACCTTAAAAAATATTTATGCCTTACACTACAGAGAGTTATTGCATCAATCTGAACTGCTGACAGAACACAATAAACATGCAAAAAAATCTCTTCAAGAAGAGAAGTAGATCAGACTCCTGGGAAATATTCACTGAACCATTTGCCCAGGGAAGCTGTGGCTGCCCTGGAAGTGTTCCAAGGCCAGGCTGGAACCAACCTGGGATAGCAGAGAGTCCCTGCTCACAGCAGGGGTTGGAACCGGGTGGGCTTTAATGTCCTTTCTAAGCCAAGTCATTCTACACTTCTGTAAAACAAGGCAGATTGGCGGCAGAATAAAAACACAACCAATTCACCAGTGTACCAAAACAGCAACAGCTTTCCTAATAGACTTCCATTATTTCTGAAAATGTATCAGCCCTGGATAGTCTCAAACTAGTTCAAACAAGTATATAAGCAGACACAGCATTCATTCCAGTTCTTTGGAAATAGTACCACAGCTTAAATAGGAAATGTAACACCTTTCAAGCCAAGAGTCAGAGAACAGTATTTACACATGGTTAACACGAGAAAACGAGTCCAGAAGGAAACAAATCCATCAAATTCGCAAGGAAGAATTTCTTTTGACTAACGTGGAAGCTGGACAAGTGAAATATAATAAAAATACTCCTATGTGCTGTCTTTATTCTTTCCTGTGATCGCAAAACCAGCCTTTTCAGGAGGTTGCAAAAGGCTGTGTTCACATTGCCTGTCTGAAGGGCAAAGCTTGACGTGTGGCCAGCTCTCACTTTTCAGGCTGAACTTTTCCCATGGAGTTAGTGAGAGCACATGTCCGAGTCTATCCAAAGAGCACAGAACAGCATAAAAGATTAGGGTTTGCACAAAAATTCAAACTCAGGAAAAATAAAAAGGCACAAATAATTTGAGGTTTTTGACTTACAAGATGCGTGCAAACAGCAGAATACAAATTTTATTTGAAGTATATAAGACTGCTATGATAGAAAAAGGCAATTTATGATTCAAAAAAGATAGCTTAGAATAGAAAATCTGCTTAATTTCAGCCTGTAATTCACCTCCCAGTGCTCAAACTGAAAAACATAGTTGTATATAGGAAAAAAATAGGTAGTTTTAAATGTATTTAAATGCAAACAAAACATGCATACTAAAGGAAATACCAGAATCCCTGTTTGTATGACCCTAGCAGTCCCAAAACACCCTGTGAGACAACCTTTTTTTCCTCTCATAAGCTCTAGGATTAATTGCTGATCCTTCATGTTATTTGGGAAAATGACACATTTTGTCCTGAACAAAACTTGAGCCATTAATACACAAAGATTAAAATATCTGCTTTTAAAATTCAGATTGTATGATTGCAGATTCAGCCATGTGCTGTGAGCCAGCAAATCTCTGACTGAAGTGTCTACATTTTTTGATCCCAAAAGATAGACAGGATTACACCCACAATGTTTTTGGAAGTGATTCTACAAAATTTCTGCACAAAATAAATGAGAATTCCCATCTTTTTGTTTACATTGATCTATTTTTTTTCTAACTTCACTCACTAAATAAGACTACGCAGGCAAGTTGGATGATGTATTGCTGCACTTAAGCTTTCAAAATACTTTAGCAATATTTTTTTCTTCCAGTTTTAAAGAGCAAAATTTTCTTCCAGATGTGTTAGCAGCTTTTTCACAAGTCATATTCTTATAATGGTGGTAAAATGATTTTGCTATAGAGCATATGTTTAGAGAAGAGTTTTTGTGTTTTGGAAATTTTCAGTCCCCACGTACAGTACAGTTTGTGACACCAGTACAACTTGCTTCTTGGAAATTCTGTGTGTAACTGTGCCAGGTATTGTGAAACCAACCACTTGAAAATACACATATTCATTAGTTTAAAAATAACCTTTGAGTTTGGATACTACACTTATATTCCATGCCGATTTCCAAATAAACAACAGTCTTTCCACACAGCACTTTAAACAGAAGGTATCAGTAAATGTACAAAGTGGGCACAATAAAAAAGTTAATGGAGTTATTGACCAAATTTCCGGACGTAAAATGAGACTATTTGCAAATAAAGTGCGTGAAACTGTCCTTTTTTACCTTGGATGAACTCAAACAAAAGTCCCTTTTTCTGCAACTTTGAGAGCTGAGAAAAATCTCTGAGGCAAGTCCTTTATAATAATAAAATCCTCCATCACAACCTTCTTTTTGAATGACCTGCTGGCATGTTCCTCTGTTGTATTCACTCCTTGTCTGCTGAGCCCCAATTTTCTGAACAATAACTGCGGTTTCTCAAACAGCTCAGAAAATTGAAAGTGAGAGGAGAATTTAATTTAATCTTCCTGTCATCACACTGAATCAGAAGAGCCTCATGATGAAATAATATGTGGCTCTCACTTCAGTATCTCTGCCTTAACTCCAAGCCTCTGAGGGCTGTGAAAATCCAGCAGCAACCCAAAACTGGCAGGTGTCATATTTAAGGTATGTGCAGTCACATTCCAAAAAAATAGCTACACTCCAGGAACGAGCTAATAACTCTTCCGAGTAAAAGAATCCCGATATGTACTTTGGACTGCAGAAGAGATAGTCCTTAAAAAGACTGTCTGTACAGGGCGTCCCTTTTGATGAGACATTCAGCCTTTCTACAAAATCATCAATCTTGTTTTTTACTGGGAACTCAGTGTCATACCACAGGCACGACTCTGCTTTTTTTTTCTGCACGGTTCTGCTGTGCTGTAAACAGAACTAATCATTCAAATTTTCCAATTAATTCAGCTATGTTATGGGCACACTCTGCTGCAGCAGTCTGATGAATTCAGCAAGCCAGAGGAAGCTGGGGCTGCTGCAAGCCCAGCGTGGAGCCAGCAGAGCCAGTTTGTGCAGAGTTTGGATCACGGGCTGACCTTGAGCTACAGCCGCGTATCGAGGGATGCACAGCAGCTAAGGGACACGGTGGGGGATACCACACCACAAGAAACAAAGCAAAAGTATTTGTTCCCTGAAAGGCATCCAGGAATCCCTTTCCCTCTGGCCTTTCTACCTCTGTCGATTCTGCTGCAGTACCTGGAGAAGTGGCAAACACCAGGTGGACATGATCAAGTCTCCACTCTGTGATATATTCCAAAGCTGCAGGAAGTCTCAGGGCTGATTGCCAGCCCTGGGAGACAGGCATTTTTTAATAACTTAGGGTAGACTGAAAGCTTTTATAGCTGAGTTACACCAAGAAAACACTAAAACTATAACATTTATTACCAAATCAGGTCAGAGCAATTTTTCACATATTAAAAGACACATTCCATCTCTCTGTGACAAGATTAAAAAAAAAAAAAAATCTATAACATCTTAGTAGTGATTAATTAAGTCAAATAAAGCAGCTTTAAACTTTGTTCTGTTACTTTTAAGATATAGCCTTTCATATAACCATTTCTATCTTGTGGTTCTAAGGATTGTTTCTTCCACGTAGAGCACAAATAATACTTCTGAAACAAAATATTCCCAAGGTCTAAGGCTTAAGGCTTTCAGACTGATTTTCAGTGGTGTTCAACATGTGACATTTTCACTTTAATTGATGTAAGCAGAGGAAAAATGAATCAGATCATTAAATCTTACTAGTTATAATCTAGGAAAATTCTTATCTACTTTATCTAAGAGAAGAATTATAAGTTTCCTGTTCTCTCTGTTTCTTTCAAGGGACATTAAGGTGGTACTGATAATTTTGGTACAGAGAAAAGAATAAGCATATTGACATTTATTCCAGCAGATCAATATACCCAGTGTCTGCAGTGTATTGTTTGTAGATTTACCAGTTTAATCTCACTTTCTTAAGAAGTAATTTTTTTCCCTTTGTGCTCAGATATGATGCTGTGAAACAAAGTTCTATCTGTGAATTTACTAAATCAACATCCTATATATAAATTTTTCTTGCCTAATTCACAGTGAGGGTACAGCATTCCTTTACTGACAGATGATATTATTAAATATTTAGCTCACACAGCAGATAATTGGGGTATTTCTGCCGTAAGTATTAATTTACTCATGCTGGTGATTCATGAGTACATGATACACATGAGAAGAACTGTAGCTAAATTCAAACTATAAGCCATAAGAATCAGCAGCTGAATCAGAAGATAGAAATTGCCATCTTACCCACACAGCTGCAGAGAGATGGAACACTGGCACCTAATCAATTCATCACATTGTCTTTACCAACAATTTACATTTTTGTGCAATTCCTCTTGGGATTCACTGTACATTGTTGGACCATCCCATGTTATTTCCCTTTTCAAATTCTAACTCTTAAAAGAATAGTGTATGAATTAAATTTAAAGTTAACAGGCTTTTTAAATTGAAGATTTTTGAGCACTGATTTATAATTCTGCATATGACCAGTGTTTCAGCAACCTGTGATACTTGGAACACGGATAAACTAGCAAAGGCTTCCTGTGCTATTAACCCATGGCAAAATCAGGCTGTTGCCTAGAAGAACATACTAGTCTAATGATAGGCAAATTCCTAAATGAGCTTTTCTGTTAATATTGTGTAATAAACCAAACTCAAATTCTCCTACTTCAATCCACATTTACTCAATTCCTTTAGAATCCTGTGTTATAGACTGAATGTAGCTTAGAGAGCTGTGTCTAAGCAGTATCAGAAAATAGACTGGATTTTAATTCTATAAAGCCACAACCCAAAAGCTTCAGCCCATGCACAGTCTCATGCTCTCTATGGCACAGATGAATGTGTGTTGGAACCCCAGAACCTACATCCCATTCCTTCTACTCAGCATAATAACTTTTTTGTTTTCAACTAGAATAAAGGTAGCAAGCAAAATAAATACCACAAGAACATTTCAGCCATCTTTTTCTTTATAGCATCAATGTAATTCTTTATCTGTTCAGAACATTGTTTTGAAAGCTGGAGGCATCAGAGATTAGGCAGGTGCTGTAGACTCCCTGCAGGGCTAATAGCTCTTGACAGTGAGAGCAAAGTCTCTTCACTTGACACATATTTTCATGGTGGTTGATGGGCAACTGCAGTTACATGATTTGTTCAATTTTCATGGTATCTTATTCAGGAAGAATAGCAATACTACATGTGTGTACATTTATAGACTTAATAATTTTTCCTGCTCCTCACTGTTTGCAGAAAAATGATATTGATATTTGAGTTATTTCGGTACAGTTTCCACTAAAAACAAGGTTGGCAGGAGGACTGTGGCAACCTTCCACATGAGTCTAAGAATTGTGGAATTGCACCCACATAACAGCACAAGATTGACACTTGCATGGGAAATGGACTTAGGGAAGGGTTACTGATCAAGTATCTCTATCTCTGCCGAGGTCAGGGTGAAAGACATGGGAAATGTAGATTCAAGTTCGGACTTGGATGCTTATTTTTTATATATTTACAGAATTTACAGACTCACGAGCCGTGAGCTTAACTAGCAAGCAAGAAAAACAAGGTAAAATGGAGTCCTTCTAACTCTTTCCAAGGTTATTTAAGTGATAATCCCCCAATAATGGGATTACACAAATATTATTTACACTTTTGACCCAATGATAACCACCCAAGGCCCGCAATGTGGGCCTTTTTCGCCCAATTACAAAAAAAACCCCACCTAAACTCATAAAGAAGGAAGAAGATGAAGAAGAATGACTCAGACAACAACCAAAATCCTCCATCTTGACTCACACACATTACTATATACTAAAATCCCAAAATCTAAGTTTCCAGAATTCCAACAGTAAAGCACAAACAAAACTTTTCCTAGAATTGTTCTTAATGGATATTGCCACCTGTCACTTGACTATTTGTAAATTGTCTGCATTTTCCTTGGAAGCTTCCCTGATACCCTCTTGCTGTTCAGACACTGGACATAGCAGTCCTGCGTAAATGACTGAGTGAAAACATGACTTGAGAGATTACTTGACACAGAGATCCTCTGAGCACCTTGTGTAGCTGGTCAGCTGTACGCGTGTTGGGGGTAGGTTTAGTTTTGGGTTTTTTTCCTTTCCCTATAGAATTTTTCCCCCCCATAAGCTGCTAAGAGACTAAATACTGATGCTTAAAGGGTGCTTGACCCACACAAAAGAAGTGTCGAGGGTGGGGGAAGATCACTTAAGTTTGGGGGAGGGAAAGGCTCAGGGCTCCAGGAGCTGAGGGTGCCCTCCTCCTGCACTCGGCATTGGAGAGGATGGTCGGGCGACTGCTGGCTGCAGGAGGAGTTCACTGTTAACAGAGGGTACAGCCCTGGGAATACCACCATCCATCATCTGCTGGAGTGCCCAGGAATTCAGAGCTCCTCGCCCGCCCTGCTGGAGCTGGGTCAGCCCCGTCCAGCCATCGCAGCTTCTCCAGCCCTGCTCACTTTGCCGGGACATTCCCCCGTCTGCTGAGGACAACCCGCCATTTCCAGTCATCAGCCCCGGAGCGTCCCAACATTTCAGTTTGGTGCTCTCGGGGTCCCAAGAGATCAGACTGCCTGGGGCTTGTGAGACAAAGCCCCTCGAGGTTCTAGGTTCTGTTTATTGTTATTATTGCTGTAGTTGTTGTTTGTTTGTCCTGGTATATTTACTAGTAAAGAACCATTATTCCTTTCCTCATAGCTCTGACTGAAAAGCCTCTTTAATCTTCTAAATTATAATAACTTGAAGGGAAAGGATTGGAATTCCCCATTCCTAGAGAGGCCCCGCCTCTCCCTAGCTTTCAAACCTGTCTTTGAAACCAAGACAACGAACGTGTTACAAAACAAAAGATAAACTCCTGTCACCCATGTTCCCTCCTGTCAAACAGATAACAATTCAATGTTCATCTGAGTGTCTTTCAGAGGGAAAGAAAAAACAAAGCCTGCTTTGATTGTTTGGTCATCTGCCCTGTGGATGGTTTCTTCACCCTTGTCTCACACATTCTGCAGTCACGGTTTGTGGACACTGCTAATCAACACAGCTACCAGATGCCACTGTGGTTTCATCCGCAGGCTGGTGTACTGGATTTGGGTAATCTTGTTTATGCATTGATCTTTCTCTTGAAGCTAACACTCTTCTATCAAACAATCATAAACACGGTGTTTCAAATTTAAATAGCTAGAGTCATCAATTAAAATGTAATGCATGGTAGTAATTTAAAATATCTGCTTCAATATTTACCTACCCCTCTGAACTAGAAAGTGAGTATACAGCACTCATTAACAGAGATTTAATTTAATTTGTCAATTTTTTTTTGAGGTAATCTTCACTAGATTACAAACGAACAGTAAACGAGGAAAGAAACAGCTGCAGCTACAGCTGGTGCTTTGTAGCCACTTCAGCTTGTCTCTCCCCAACCTGTACATGTAATTTATAAATTACATCAGAAGATACATTTTAAAAAAGAGAAGATGTGCAAGTGTGGAAGAGGAAGAAGAGAGAGAGAGATGGTGCTTATCAGGACATGAATTTCTTACCAATAAATTGTCATTTGAAAAACAGCAGGCAACCATGTAATAAAAATTGCGTGGAGAGCTGAAATGAATACAAATGCCAGGAATATACTGGAAGTGTCCGGCAGTTCTGCTCTGCAGTGAGTCTGCTTGACAAACATTGCTCTGCAGCAGGCATAAACTATTCAGCAGAATTAAATATTTAGCTGTGCCATGTTCCAGTCCTGGGCCCCTGTGAGCCCACCTCTCAGCAAACTGACAGTCCTGAGGCAGCACCGTGGGGTCATTAATCGCCGCCACCGTGGTGGCCCCAGCACGAGCAGAGCTTTGCACTGTGCAGCAGAATGTTTGCAGAAGAGTTTTGGTTTGCAGAGTTGGGCTCTCTTTGAGCAGTGTTGTCGCTGAGACCAACTAGAAATAAAATACAACATTTAAAAAAGCAGAGTATGAAGAGCGATGCAGTTTAAGGTCGACTGAAAATGTTTCACTGCAGTGGCTCATGCTTAAACTGAGCCTGTCAGACAAACAAGCAGCAGCTCAAAGCAAATGGAATGGTTAAATGAACAGCTCTGAAACGAGAGCCACGTCAGAGCCTGAGTGAAGCATTAATGTGCTGGAGACACAGCACCCTCCATGTGTTTAGTACCATGTATGCCCAAGTACAGCATCCCAAGAGACAATCAAGTCAGGGCACTGCGGTGCCATGAAATATCTAAGCAGAGAATTGTGTACTATCAGACAACTAAAGCCTCTTTTGATTAGTTCTAACTAGTAAAATCTTAATTTCTGAGAGAAAAAAATCCACAAGTCTGTTTAAAACAGAAAAACTGTAATGCAAAACTGATTGAAATTAATGTATGTAAGATCAAGTGTTAAAAAGAAGATATATATTCAAGAAAATACATTCCCTTGGTTTCCACTTTCTGAAGGAAGGTAAAGCTCCCTACAAAAAAATGTGAGATTTAATCATAAAATAAGGGGGAAAATTAGAAAATACTTACTACAATAAATATATCTGTGTTCACTTTGAAAGGCCTGACTTGCTCTTGACCCTCTTCCACAAGTGTGTTAATTGTTCCCTTTGGAGAGGAGCCATATTTTTTGACAAAAAAAAGGTAAAATGGCTTCTGCATATTTTGTACTACAGTTGTTCTACAAGTCCCCAGCAAACTATTTTTGGGTTTGATACTTATTAAACTGACATGGGGATCCAAAAAAATATAATTAATGCAGTAAATATTAATTTCAGATAGTTTTACACAAGCATAGCTCTAAGAAGTACAACTCCCTCTGTGCTAAAAAAATAGTATGGCCTGGAAAAATTTAAATAATTCTAATAATTCTACATTTTATCACTGTAACTCTTTAGTTAAGTTATGTTCTACCATTGCAAGCCATAAGAACAAGTCATAAACATAACTATATTAAGCCCCTATTTCTTTTTTATCCTAAGATAGTCTAAAAGACACGGAGGGAGAAGGCGTAATGACATAATGCATTATTTAGGTCATGGATTCCTTTCTACAGATTTGTATGCTGATGATATCAGACAGTAGAGTCAATCTCAGCTGAAAAATGCAGGTCGAGTATTTTGGCATAAGATTCAGGCTTTTTAATTTTCTATCCAATCTACAATCCATGCAGTCTTGTATCATCAGCTTCCAGTAATTCTCTTTTCATCCTTTACCTCAGTCTTTAAGTTTTCTTTCTTGGGGTACTTGTTATAGTCTTAGAGGTTTCAATAAACCAGAGCAATAACTTCCTACCTCAGTATATTTGTTAGCTACCTATTATCCAATACTATATCCAGTTTGATAGATTTATATAATTTTTTTTTTCAAAGAGCAGTTTCAGTATTCTGGAGTGGAAATTGTCTATCTCCCCTCCATTTTTATTATGAAAATTAATTTCCGTTTTTTTCCAGATATGCTCATTTTCATTTCAGCAGTTATCCTGCTTCCCTCCTCGTGATCCACGTTATCATCCTTGCTGGAAACTGAGTTATGTATTCCTTTAGTTCAGGCACAATATCTTGATCAGCTCCAATCTCACCTTTATTGTCCAAACATGGACTCACCATTTTATCTTATGATTAAAATATTATTTCATCAGTTTTAATTTCCGTCCTAAAATATAATTGTGTTTTTCTCTTGACAATTATTGCTTAAGTCTGATAGCCCCTCACCTTTAAGATCAAGCTTCCTATGGGATACATCTTTCTTTGTGGACTGTTTGTAATTTTCCTTATATCCTTTCTGAGACAGTAATTCTTCCATTTATCATTGCACTTTGCCCCTCAGGGAAAGTTCCTTTCAGGCAGAGTTCCTTTCCTTTAATTTCCTTCCCCCTCCCTTCTGGAATACAATACAAAATGTGTTATTTTCAGTGCTAGGCTCCCACCACAAATATTTGCCATGAGTCACTCACAGCAGTTGTGAAATCCCTCTAAGTCTCTCAGCTGGACAACTGAATAATTTTAAAAGAGAGAAAGTAGAAATACGTAAAGACTACTCCCTGAAATAATAACCAAAAAAAAAAAAATGAATGATACCTCAATATCATCCATCACAAAAAAATTATTGTAACTCAGACAACATAGATTTTTCAAATAGTACAGAGGAATAAAACATCCATCAACAAGTGAACAATTCTGGGCTACATTTGGAAGGTTCACTAATGAAAACTCTTCTGTTAAATAATGTTTTCCATTTTTGCAAACATTATTTCTCTTAATTTTTTAAATTTGTAGCAAAACACTGTTCAGATTAAAGTTGTAATCTACTATGTAATGTTGTAATGCTACTATGACTTCTGAAAAGAAAACAACCCTCAGGACAGTAATTTATCAATAGATAAGGATAGATGATTTTATATCTTTCTTTTCCCAAACGTGCCAGCTCAAATAATACCTTCAGACTAAACAGCTCCTATTTTTCCCTGCATCAGGATAAAGACAGTGAATTGCACCATCTAAGAAAAAAGCATTTTCAAATTATTCCATTAGGATTGTCGTATTTTATATTAAATAGAAAATTATCTTTCAGAGAACAACTTCTGTGTAGGAACTGTATACTTCTGGTGTCCATTAAGGAACACAAACAGTATCCATTGCACATGAAATGAGAAAACTCCAATTTTTTTGCCATGACCTCCAGTGGAAGAGTCTCCTGACTTTGTTAGGAGTATTCTCAGTCATAACCACTCTCCAAAGCTACATCCTCAAAGCTCCACCTTAGTTATTTCACACTGGAGTAGTGCCTCTGCCCTTCCTACACGGGCCAAGAGCCCTGAACCATCTTGCGCCTGATGCTGTGGCCAACTGTTCCTTCTGGCTGAAATCCTGTATTTTGCTTCCTCCAAATTTCCCTCAGCTCTTTTAATGTAACAGTCAGTTTATCTTAAAATTGAATCAGCAGCAGCTTCTGCACAGAAGGTACTATTTCAGTTTGAACTGATGGTCCTACTGGGGAGTTTGTTGCTTGATTAAGTTCCCAAGAAAAATTCAGATAGAATGCACAAGATGTTTCACTGCAAGAAGATCTGGAGTAAGAGTAGTTTTTTTGTGAACATAATTTAGATTGTACTGAATTTAGATTTTACTGCAAGCATTTTTAGGTCCTAGACCTCATTTCGTAACAGATCTTCAGTATTTATTTCAGTTTTATAGAGTAAAAAACCTTCACTAGCACAGCAGTGGAAAAAGGTTATTCAGGTTTTTTGTCCATTGCCATTACATTTGTGACTTATACACATTTCTGCTCCACTAGAAAAATATTGCCCATACATTTTTAAAATAAACAGCAAGGGAAAATACCTAAATAAATATCAAAGGAACTTTCCTAAATAAATGTCCAAGCACACTACCTAAATAAACACCATATGAGTAAATACAGGAGAATTCTTTAAAGGTCTGTCATGTTGAACAATGACCTCCTAGGAACTGGAAGTTCCACTGGCCCCAAACCAAAGTACAAAACTGTCTCCTCCATCCTTGTCACTGTTCTAATAGAGAAACCTGGTTTTCAGATTATGCTTTTCTGAAAACTTCTCTTCATGGTACACTGTTAGGGTGAGATGCCTTTACTAAGGAGTTAACACCATGGAAAATCAGATTAAATAAGTCCCCCAAAGATGTACCAACAATTGCTTCTGTTTCTTAGAGTTTGCAAACTTGCATTGTTAAATTAACAAACTAAACTAACTAGAAACAGAGTTAAGCTTGCTATTATTATAATAAGTTTAAAGAGAGAAAAGGATCACCAAAAAGAGAATAGGGGAATTATAGAGCAGAGATTTCTAGGCTGTTGCAAGTTTCACCTTTGAGAAATCAGAATCTCCCTAAGCTTTTGGGCATCATTAATAAAGATACATCAACCAGGCAAAATGCCTGCAACCCTGGCAGTCCTCCTGCCTGCCTCAGAGTTCTGAAGTAGCTCCCACCTGTTCAGCCCACCTTTGCAGCTCACCTGCTGACATATTTAGAAACTGTGATTATACAAATACAATATATATATGTGAGTGTGTATTTCCACATATTTTCTAATATTCATAATCTATATTTATTTCTATTTTTTCTGATTATTTGGAGAAGAATATTCTTTTCCAGGAGGCTTACACAAAAGAAACTTCAAAACCTGAAGTTCCCCTTCAAAAGATGTTTGTTAGAACAGATACTCCCAAAGTAGTTTTAAATATCTTAGCATTTATAGATGCTTTGTGCAGCATTTAGGTAGAAAAAAACTCAGAACTTGGCTCATGATTTACTCGCTCATCAATGTGACAGCATCCACAGGGGAGGCTTGCAGTGGAGAACACAGGATCACCACAACAATTCCAGATCCTGCTGGATTAGTTCATTTAGTGCACATCAGCAGTTTAAGTTAAGCCAACTGACCTTATGTACAACTAAACCACATTTACCCCCTGTAAAATGAATTTGTCAGTTTCTGCTAGAAATCCTGAACCATAATCTGAATCCAGAGAAGAAAAGCACATGATAGAAACATTTGAAATCCCGATTTTGAATGTTTGTACAGTTGCCCTTTCTCTTACAAATCATCTGTTCCCCTCCATTCTACTCCCAAGTGCTAAAAGCACAAACCTCTTAAGTTATGGGTAAGAACTTCCCCACTATCAGAAGTTCTTTTCACTTTAAACCAGGTACTTTTCCTAACAACTAAAACCTAAAACATTTTTAAGTCCATTGAAGGTGCTATGATCACAAGAAGGGTTGATTGGACAGCTCACTGCAGAAGGAAGCTTCAGCAATAGCCCTGTATTTTTACAGCTCTCTCACTGGTGGTCAGGTCAGGCATTGCAACCTAGAGGAAGAGTCCCTTTAGGGTTAGAGAGCACAAGAATTAAATCTCCAGCTGGTGTTGCCAACTAAGGGTTTTTATCCATTCCGAGTACTCAAAAGATATCCTTTTAATAAGATACAGATATAAAGCCTTCAACACTAAAGACTGTCAGTTAAGGAGAAATTCACAGTGAACACTTGTTTTCACCATAAAACTCATGAATAAAACTAGAGCAGAATGACTAACATGTTCAGTCAATATTATAAGTATCAGGGGTTAATTAGAGAGGTTTTGGCTATCAGTTTCAAACATTTCTTCTCTCAAATAAAGACCCTCTTAGTGACAGCATATTCAGTGCCAAATAACGAAACAGAAAAATGCTATAAAGACTGCTTTGCTTTTCAAAGCTATTGTTTTCCTCCCATAAAAACTACATTAAAATCCACCGTAAACCCAGAATTAAGCATTCATATCTATGGAATTCTAAAATGCCTGTACATGGTCTCTATAAAATCTGATTTCATGGAATCTTTTGAAGAATGAATAGGGTAACATCCCTCCAACAAGAAGCTATGAATACAACTGATGCTGGTTTTAAAGATCTAAGCTTGACCTAAATAATCAGAATTACATGTTTATTTCAATATTTGAATTCTCCATTGTTTCTACCTTTCTTGAGAGCATTATCATCTCAAAGTTAGAATGCTATGGAAAAAAAAAATCCAGTTTAGTCACCTTGCCCTTGGAATTAGATTATCATTACGTTCAGGGTGGTTATTTTTCCACTAATAAATGCAAAGATAATGAAACTGAAGAAATGCAGTGGTGCAGCCCATAAATAAACACCAATTTCCACTTTAATTATTGAGGATACATACTGCAGGACTATATAATGATCTTCAGGTTTTAATTCCTACAAAGTATATCCAAAGAATAATATTCTCTCAACCACAATGACATAACACCTTTTCAGTCCATACCAACTGTTACAGCTCCACTAACAACACAACTGCTTATGTGGGGCACCCAAGAGTCTTAAAATGGAAAAACACTGAATTTCATTGCCTCTCTCCTACAGCCTGACCTTCAGTCAGTTTGCAGAGGCACCAGCATCATATAAACCACAATACCATATGCTGCTTTCTCTCTTAGTTTATGATTAAGTTACACTTTTAAAAGCTGAAAAAGCTTTTGGTATAGATATGCCACTGCTTCTGAAATTCCTGCCTCTGAAATTCAAGCATTTCTCTTTTAGACTCTTCCGGTCTTTCTATCCTATTCCAGTGTATACTTCAACTATTTAGCAGGGTGACTGTTTCCCAAGGACCTTAACAGAAGACATTTCCTGCTCATATTTGGATGACTAGTTCATTAATATTCCTATGCCCTTCACAGAAAGTTGTTTTTATGTTCTAATCGTGTTTCCAGAGGCTGAAAGCATAAACCAGCTCATTATGAGTGAATTCAAATCAATGTCCAATGGCTTCCTAATTTTCATTTCACATTTGATAGCCTTAGCATCTGCTTTTGGCACCAGTTCCACTGAAATACTCTTATCAGATATTTTGGGAAGTTTTTTCATCTTTCTGAAACCATGCCTAATCAAGAGGGCAGCAGCATTAGCACACACCATTTTGTATGAAAATTCCTGGAAGTTGGAACCATCTCCAGTTGAAACATCTCTGCTCTAAAGTTTCTGTAGGATTGTCGCTGACTAAATTCTGTACGCTGACTAAATGCAGGACAGAAGAGTGTCAGTAAAGATTTAGGCTTAAATTCCATTCGGAGCATACTTTCAGTTCTGTTTACTTAAAATATGTGCTAAGGAGCAACACCAGCAGGGGGGGAAAAAAAAAAAACCGGGGATGCATTTATCGCTTATGTAGCACAGACCATAAGCAGTAAGCACAGGCCATATGAGGACTTTAAGACTCCAGGTTCTGGTACCTACTGCAAGAACTGTTCTTGTGGGTTTGGAATTAGTGCTTGAAGAAAGGATTAGTGCACTCTGCCACTACAGGATTTTACTTTCCTTCTGTTAAACTGGGCAGTAAAACTTCCCTTCCAAAAATATTTTAGTGATTAATGAGTGCCATATTCCTCGAACAAGCATGCATTACTCTGTTCTATTTGGAAAGAATAAAATTCTATTTTGGTGGAGTTTTTCCTCTACAGTCCTTATATTTCTTGATTTTAGTTTACTAAATAAAGGCTGACTGAAAAATTTTATATTTTTGAGGTATACTTTGAGCCTTATTTCCAGATTATGAATATTACTTTCATTTTGGTTGTGGGGGGTGAGTGTTGGTTGATTGGTCAGTCATCCTCTTGATGATGCATAAACCCTGTGCTTCAGATGAAGAATTTAAAACCCAGAGTTGTTTTCAATGTTTAGACAGTTTCTGCTAATCTAAAAGGCTATTACAGTTCTCTGAAAGCTGTACTGAAATTTATTGCCTATTTCAAATTTTACTCAAGTCACTCCTTTATATATTACTTATTTTACAACATTCCTACCCAAGTCACTTCTAAAACAAAGGAATAAACTTTGTTTTCATTAATTCTACCCTTACACTTCTAGGTCAAGCTTTAATTATTCAGTTACGTCTGTCATTCCTAATTGGTTTCAGACTCACCCGATTAAAAGTGGTAGATTGGGATGGTTTGAATCTGAGGCTCCTTGAGGATTTTATTTTCCCTGAACACCAGAAGGGGATTTCTGTTGTATCTAGAAATCATCATGTTATTCCAAGGAGACAAATTCATTATTTATTACACAATAATACTCAAGTAAGCTGTTCATACAAATTAAATCACTGCTTACAAGCATAACATGACTCAGTGCATTGGCTTAATACTATTCTGTTGTTTAATTTTTTTCCCTGTTCAAGCACCTGTTACATTACTAAATTTTAGACTCTTGTGGGATGAAGTTACACTAAGGCTCTACATAACTATTTTACTACCACTTTTACATTCTATAGATTTTTTCCAGTTTCATTTGTTTCTTTTAATCTAACAGTCCTTACTTTTTAGATTGCTGTACTCTTAACTACTGCATGTCACTGTGGAAATAAAGAGTTTTCTGTGTTTACAGAATTTTGAATGTTTCCTCTATTTTGTGTAATTCTTTCTTTTCTGCTGTTTGAAATCTTGGAAAGGAGATCTCATTATTAATTGCTAATTAATTTCAACATTCTTCTGAAAAATGCTTTGAAAAGGACTTCGCCGACTCATATGGATCTCTCATGGTATAGCCTCAAGGGCAGATATATAAATGAACCATATTAAAGTGAAGGTTATTTGATACCAATTTTGAACACAACTATTGCAAATGTTATGTATTAATACTCTACTGCTCAGATTTAGATTCAAGATCAGAGGCAGAAGAACTGAAAGATCATTTGAAAAGGCTTCAAGATGAAAGCACACAGACGTAAAAAAAAAAAATACCCTCAATTCTGTTTAACATCCAATTCTGCATCCCTTTCCCCCATCATTCTAAAATTAGGAAACCAGTGTGCAATGATGAATTGACCCTGTAGGTGGAATTCTAATTGACAAACACAGAACAGCAGCAGGTTATGCTTTGGCCTTCCTTTAGAGAGTGTAATGCTTTGTGAAGCGCAGTTTACTCTAAAGTTGTGTTTTGGTTCTGGCCACTGATACATAGGCAAAGACCAGCATGTAAATGAAGATCATAACATCACCAGTCCAGGTCTCAATCCTGAACATATTTTAAGCGAATAAATTTCCAATCCCCCCTTTCCTCCTCAGCCAGTGTACATAACTCATCCATTAGCATTGGTCAAGACTTTACAGAAACAGTTTTCAGTAAAAGTATTTGAATGAAGAGAGGGTTTTAGAGGATTTTTTGCAAATGACAAAGTATAGATAACACAAAAATGAGAGAAATCCACTTTCCAAAGGTGATCATTCCCTATAATTTATGTTCTGTCCGTATATGTGCTTTACTGTTTTTTTCTTTTGATTTACAGACATACTTGACGTGTCTTGACATGCTCTGTAAACTAACAAATTACATTGTGCACTCTCATTTTTACATAAAGCAGCTACGCCTAGTTCCTCTAAAGCATTTATATTTAATTTAAAGCCAAACACAGTTTCTAAGTCTATATTCCTGATTTCAGAGAATTACATGAAGCCACACATACCACAGAACACTCTCAGTTTTAATTTAGATAGCTTTTGCTATTATATCCAGTAGTGATGTTTAGGGGAGAGGAAAAAAAAAAAAAATCTACAAAACACAAAAAACCCATGTACTTTAGAAAAAATGGGAACCAACTGAGATAAAAATAAATCATAGATTTACCCTTTTAAGATGTAGACACAAAGCTGTTGGTCAATAAAATTCATCTCTTGGAAAACTATTGTGTTAAAATTAATGAAACATACGTTTCTCTACAGTGTAAAGGTTCTTTTGTTTTACTGCCTCATGTTAACTGTGTAAATAAGAGGTCAGGGATTGGGTTCCACCAGACCTCCCTGTGAATGATAAGGCTGCTGCGCAACAGTGGGCATTTAGACCTCAAGATATCAATACTTCCATCAAGGAGATTTGAAGTAAACAATGCATTCACAAGAGATTTATTTATGTGCAGAACACTTTGTAATAATTTAGTATACACGGAAGCTGTAATTATTTGAAAGATTTTTCATTATTAAACCTTTTAACTCCCTTTCCTGCCTCTAGAATGTGAAAAGTCCATGCTTTCTTGCGCTCTGTGTATAAGAAATTTTCAGGAGTCCTCTATGCTAATTTTTTCCCAGGCTGAGAAGCCAGATGGCTTAGGTCTACTTCTTTATAAAAATTTCAATTCTCTGCTGCTTATTATTTTTAGTATGGCAAAACTAGTACCATTAACTAGTACTGAAATGAGGTGTTTGAGAGTACTTTGCAGTCTGTGGAAAGATTCTTCCTGCTCTGCTGCTAAAAAATTAATTTGATTCTTCATTAATTATAAGACACCACATACCTTCTTTTAAACTATCATGACAATACAATAAAATGCTGCTTGGGAGGAATTACAGCATAATACTGAATTTTTAAAATACCTCTTCTGAGAGTACTGTAGGAGGGAGTGTAAACTGTGATGGAACTGCCATATGGTGAGCACTTAGTGCCAGCATTAACTGAATCCCCCAAAGTAGCATTTTGCTCTTAAACAATAGGGGAAGGGGAAAGAAAAAAAACAAAACAAAACAAAACAAAAAAAAAACACCCCAAAAACCCCCACACCACACCTGTTTGCATGGAGAAAGAAAATCCAACACCATTTCATGTCAGAACTGATCTCAGTAGAAGTTATCTGTAGTGATATAATGTTGCAGCAGCCCTCTTGTTAGAGAGTAGAAATGAGCTGAGACACTTCTTATTTATCACAGCATGAAAAGGGCCCTGGTTTATTCCTCTTTACAGCTCAGCCATCCTGACTCCAACCATTCACTGACCCTGGCTGCAGCAAGCTCCTGCTGTAGGTTTCCCTGGCAGCCTCTGACTGCTGGTTATTTCCTGCTAAGCTCTGACTGCAGGCTTTTACCCAGCCAGACTGTGACTGCAGATTCCAACAGCAGGCTCTACCTGCACAACCAAATTGAGCTCACAGCAGGGATTCTCTCTGCCCAGGAGCCTCCTTCTTCTTCTTCATGGTCCTTTCATTCCCTCTTCCTCAAAGTTCCTCCTCCATGGTGATTCTCCCCTCACCAGCTAACCCATTCCCTTTTATTACACTGATCTTTATTGGATACAGCTGTGACTCATCAGGGGTGAGGCTGTATTGGTAATTAACCCAGGTGTTACTTATCAGGGACAGGGTCACCTGTATTCCCTTCTCCTACAATATCAAACCTTCTTTTCTAAGGAAATTATCCTTGAAAGTACTTTATGTCCTTTAGTCTGGACAGATGCTGTCAGGCAGTAAAGGATTTCAGTCCTACAGGGTACAGCACTTTTGCCTTGCTGCTCCATTGCTTTCTCTCACCTTGCTAAGAAAACAGTGCCTCAGCAGCTCTTCCACCACAGAGGGCTCCCCAGGGCTCTAACCCTGCCATTTCCCTCTCTTTGTCATGGCTATATTCTCCAAGGTCAGAAGTAAAGACAGATTCAGCCTCTCCCTTGCAATGCCACAAGTACGAGATCGTAGAAGAAAGAGAATCAATTATATCTGTGCACATTATGGGAAACACCGATGTCCTGGAATGCACCGTGTGCTCCACGGAAACGTCCACATCCCACTACAATGCTGCATTTTGTAATACGTGTCCTCTGCAAACATCTGGCTGCAAAACAAGAGAGTTAGTCATCCCCCATTAAGCCTAACTGAGCAGATCAAGTTCCCTCTGAGCTTTTCCAGGCACAAAAGAAATTCAAATTATTCTGTGAAGGCCTGACCTTGCAGTCCCATGCAGAATAATTTTGTTGATTCCAGAAGAGTTTTATCCAGCTCTTGATAAAATCATAGATTTCTCTTTTTCAAAATGCAGCCATTTTAGGTACTACTACCCTTAAATATAACTACCACTGAGAACACTCCACTAAAAAGTACCTGAACTATATCTTGAACCACAAGGTGGATAAGTGCATTTAATTTTCCTCATGACAGAGTAGAATTCACAAGAACACCTTCAGCACTTTCAAGAGATGGGGCAACACAGTACTGCTACCTTAGGAGAGAGCTCCCAGCAAAATCCTTGTTCGCTTCAGATACATCAAAAAAAGAATCAGTTGCTCTAATTTTCTCCAAATCAAAAGACTGTGGAATACAGAAATTCTAAGTATTTTTAAAAAGAAAGTTACTCTACTGCTATCTTATCCCTATCTGATTTTGTATTAAGAAATCTATGTAATGAAAAACTTAAAAAATGTATTACAGGATGATTTATACAAATGCGTTATAAGAAAGTTTGTTTTACAGAGATAATAGACACAGTGCCATCTGATCCAAAAAGCAGGACACTGCAAAAAAAGCCTATTGGGCACACACTCAATATACACTAGACACTAATAAACAGCTCACAGATTCATATCTTTTAGTCAACCAGAAAAATATTAGCTATTCTTGAAAAAAATGTGGAGAAATATGCCAAAACCCAGAAATATTTCTCATTAAAATAATCTTTTCTAGAGAAGAGGGGAAGAGAGATTTCTTGAATGATGGAAAAACAAACCAAAACAAGCCTTACAAAATTTTTCAGAACCATTTTCCTTAACTTAAAGTTAGTGAATTAAGGTTTATTTTGGATACCCAGTATCAAGCTTCATGATTCCAAGAAACTGGATTGTAAATTATCTTGAGAAAAGCCAATCCAATGACATTTCTGTTTTGACCTGAGGCTCAGAAACTAGATAGAATTAAGGCCATTTAACTGGATATTTCAGTTTTAAATGAGTGTTAGTTTGGCATAAGGGGATCCTGTACTACAGGAATCATTTTATGCATCTGTATTAATTTCAAAGATTTTTATGTATAATGGATCTCTCTTCTTAACACAAAGTCAGCCCTGGGAATGCCTTGAGACGTTGGAAATGAAATAAATTTAATTTTATTCAGAAGACATAAATAAGAAGAGAGAAGGATTGAAAAAACCTACTGTTGGGAGAAGGGTCAAGAAAAATAAAAATGTCCTAAATAGAAGAATTTTTTTGCCATCCACCAGACATTTGTGAGCTTGTGCCTTTAACAAATATTGATCTTTCCTTTCACATAAGCAGCAAACATTAGGCTAAATTATTATTGCTTTTTTTCCCCTCCAGATTTCTTTCCTGCTCTTGATGTGAGCATTCCCCATACAGAGTCTGTTCAAAAGGGAACTTTCAGTTCCAGGGCCTCAGGGGTGATGAACAGAGCCAGCCCCAGGGCAGATATCTCTGCTCCCATGGTGCCAAACAGCTGGTAAAGCAGGGGTTTCCAAACTGGGTCTCAAAACTCGTCTGGGAAGAGAGAAGAGTTCAAGCAGCAATACAAATGAAAGCAACAGAAATAAAAAGCAGGAACAACTGGAAGCAGTGACTCAGCTCCCTGGGCTAGGGCAGGGCATCACAGGGTGAGAGGAGGGTGCAGTTTCTCCATTGTGGTTCTCTCCCTGAGCCAGGAGTTGCTGACTCCTGCTCCCTGCTGCTGGTTCCCTAGGGATTTTCTAGTTCAGGAGAGTAACTGTGCATTGTGGTAGACAGAAATTCCACCTGGTTTTGATTCCACTGTGCTAAAAACACTGATGTCCTGACTAAATACTGCAGGGAGACGTACAAACCGAGATTTGGACTTTAGGACAATGTATGAAATCCTGGTGGAAAGGCACAAGTGGTGTGGCCAGCAGGGCGGTACCACAGACAGGGAAGTGTTCTGCTTTTTGGTGGATGCTGAAGAGGACAGAGCTCAGTGGAGCCCCTGGACTTTCACAACCCCTTTTCCTGTCCCTGTTAGTACAGCCACAAAACTCACCTGCTTAGCCTTGTGGGCTCTCAGTTGACTAAGGAGAAAAGCTGACCTCTGAGGCAATCAGGACCAGCATTTTGGCTAGAGCTGGGCAATATTTGGGGGTCTGTTTATTCACGTGAGCCAGGAACACAAGGAATAACTCAGCCAAAATCAGAACAGAAAATTAGGTGTATGAAAGAATTGACCCTGGAGGAAGACAGGGAGGGACAGAAGTTATCTAGTTGGAAGAGGGAATTGTGTTTTTTACCCATTTCTGATAACTTTTTTTTTTTTTTTTTTTTTTCAGAATTCATGACTCCCATAAGCTTTGAGGGAAAGATAAGTAGAGGCAATGCTTGGAAACCAAAACTGAGAAAAGACTTCTGTGAACTCCTTAACTGGAAACTACCAGGTATAGGATCACTCTGATCTGAACAGAATTACACGAGCTTATTTCATTTTAGGAAAATAAGCTGCAATTTATAATAATTTCCAACTGCATTAAGTAGCCACCACATTTCCCAAAATGCACATTTATTTTAGAAAGATCAGCAAACTATAGAGTGAAATCAATCAGACACCCACTTCACAATATTTTAGGGTTTTGCCACTGAGAATAACAGGCTACCAGTTATTAAGATTGTTTTTCTTTTGAGTCATGAGGAAATCTTGTGTGTACAGAGTAAGTGATGAATACATTCTGATAATAGAATGCTCCACGTTCTCATTGAAGTTATAGAAATAATAAGATCTACAGAACTGACGCTGGTACAAGATAACCAAGAGTTTTGTGTAAAGGATGTTTTTTCACGACCTGTTTTTCACTTTGTGAGTGTGCATGCACTCAGTTATACACAGCAGCATTTAAGCCTCAGACACATTTATATTTTTAATTACTTTGATACATCTCTGAATATTACTGACCTGCTGGATAAGAAATTGCCAATACTTGCCAAATCCCAGTGATTTAATCAGGAAAGAAGTTGAGTCTCTGAATCAAGTGTATGACTATAAAGAAAGTATCATCCTGATTTTAGTGAAGAGAAATAAATGAGCTCCTCCTCAGCTTGTATAACCTTATACTGTATATTACCTTTCTTCATGGAAACTATGTCTCATGGTTGAACAGGTAAGATTTTGGTCTAATGTCCCTTTTAAATTTTTTGAGTTTAAATCAAATGCCTTCTGGTAATAGAAATAAAACAAAATATTTTATGAAATGGTTCTTTCATTTTATCTATCAATAGCAAAAAATTATGTGGGGGAAAAAAAAAAAAAAAGGCATTTGAAACTCAAATTTCTATCAATGGAAACTGGTCAGAATTTCCAAACAAGGGGAGAAAAGTGGAGAAAACCACTGGGAGCAGCAGGTTTGTGATAAATACTGAAATAACCAAATCAAATTTCTACCTAATTCTGCTAAATTGATTGTGTCACTCTAGAAGCAAACTCCATTTCCTGTTTCCCTGACACTGCAGTCAGTGGTTAAACACAAGAACAAGTTCAGACTGAAAGCAATTTAAAAAGTGAAGTTCATTTGTCTTGTGAAATGCAAAGATCAGTTCTCATAATTCAAATGGCTTCAGTCAATGCTGGTGCCTTGTGCTTTCTGCAGGCCAGGAACAGATATAAAAGATTCTGTGGACTGACTCTATTAATCATAACTTCTAAAGAAATGAAAAACACGCGCTTGAATATTCTGCTGCAATTCCTTGCATTTATTCTTCTGACAATTGTTTCTCTTGAGAAACCATTTATAAAGCTGTAATTATTCACAGTTCCATTTATTAAGTGAGTCTGAGGCTCTGCAATGGCTAGTGTCTTTCATCATTTTATGATAACCATTGCACCATTTCAGCAGGTATTGCACAAAAATCAGGAGAGCCCTCTGCTCACAGACAGGAGCTAAATGTTCTTGACCCTGGAATACATAAAACAAATGGAGGGCTGCTACAAAATACTGTCAAATACTCCAAGGAAAGCTCTGTATACTGTTTCCTTTTATCCTAATCAGATCAATCCTACTGACACAGAGAAGAGTTTGGAGCCCACCCACCTCCTCAGGGTTTTTTTTTCAGCAATTCATCAGTGAAAACATATTTCAGTGTATCCGGTATCCACGCAATGTGGTCTGAACATGATAACTGTGACTAAGGAAAACTTTTGCTTACTCTCACTGGGGCAGAAAAGGTATTCAGCCCAAGAGCTGCCTGCAAATCCCTACAGGGTATAGAAAATCACCGGGAATCCTACAGCAACATTTCCATAGGGTGAAGCATTTACCTCAAGGGCTTGAGAGCCCCTCTGTCACAATGCTGTGCCCTCAGTGACATTTATTAAAATAGTGTGCAATATCATCTCTTGTCTCAAAAATAATTTATTATGAAGCTAAAGGCTCTGCCAAGTGTCTTCAGGCTATCTTCAGCATATTTTTAAAAGCAGTTTCTGAAGTAATGTATGTGGAAGAAATGCTCTTGAGATACAAAAGCATAAAGAAAGAGAAAGGCCCCTCTTTACCCCAGCTCAACACTGAGGCAGAACACTCAGACCTTTGGGCTCAGCATGCTCTCAGAAGCCAGGAGGTGCTGATTTGAGAACCTTTTCTGGGTACAAGAGCCAAGGGCCCCTCACTCTGGAACACAGCTTTAATCCCAAATGCGCTCCTCTTCCTCTATCCATGTCTTCTTCAAAAGCAAGGTTCAACACCACCTACTTTGGAAGAAAGGAGATGAGCCTTCAAGTAAGGGAGTCTTGCCAGAGGTGGGGGTTATTTTCTTGCTGCTGGGGTGGAGGTGAAACCTCAGCGGGGCTCTGACTTCCAAACCCCTCTGAACCCTCACAGAGGGAGCTCCTTGGGGCAGGAACCTGACCCTAGGGATCCTATCCTGGGGTGCTGTGCTCTCCACTGGCACTATGCAAGAAATGGGTGGAAGGGACAGTGTTAAGGAGACTTCTTACTCATCCCATTTCATTAAGGTCACTTTTGTACACTGAAAAATTATCATTCTGTAATTTAGATGCATTAACTTTTGGCTCTAGCTTCAATGTGTCTGAGATGGAATAGCTACTGTGCTATATAGGAAGGGGTTATTAACTCAGATTAAAGAGTGAACTTGGCAGGTACAGCACACATACACAGGATGAATTTTTATTTTGAGGCTTGAGCAACAGAGCAAATTCTCACTTGGCCAAAGGTGATCCTGTCGGATGACATCATGTCAGATAGCACTAAACAGCAATTGAGCATTCTGTGACAATGTTTAGCCACACTTGCAAAGCAGCAAAAAATCATCACACAAATGGGAAGGTGCAGAAGTTGTCTGAGTGTGAGCAGGTGTCCTGGAGTGTAATTAGCACTTCACAGCCCTTTTGTACCTTCAGACTAATCTGCCTGGAATTAGCAACTTGTACTGACACACTGCAGCTGATGGGTCCCCCTGCATCTGCCACGCCTATCAACCTCGGATCATTCTCAGCTTTGGGAACCAGCTTCCCTTCTGTCTAACAGACTAGCTGACAAGTTAGGCTGAATTTTCTAATGGTTTCTGCTTTTCACATTTTAAAATAATTTGCAACACACATCACATCCCATTTCCCCCAACATTCTTTTTAACCTATTTTGAAAGAGAGCAATCAAAGACTCTTGTAGCAAATGCAGTTGAACATTCAAGATCTTGAACAGAGGGAGAGGAACAAAAAATAAATCTGAATTTACGGTCTAAATCAAGTTTTCCATCTAGACTCAATTCTTTTTCCATTTCACCCTTTATGTGAAAAGAAATAGGACTCATTTTGACACATTTAAAGAGAGAGACATGGACCTCTAGATATTTTTTTCCTGGATTCAACTCTGATAACCCTATTACATATTGCCAAGATGAGAGTCAAAGCACAATTTCAATACACCTTTTAAAGCTACAGACTATGTGCTTTGATTTAAATCTGCAGGTTAAAGTGCCTTTAGAGATAGTTAAGCTTTTGTTAACATCCTGCTAACCAAACTCCCGAGAAAAAAAATAAGACACAGACCAAAGAAGAATAGATTTGTAAATTTGCTTTAATAAACATCAATCTATTTTTCAAGAAGAAAAAAGATGTCTAAGTTCTACTACAAGAGATCTGTCAAGGAAGAAAGTTTTTCTCTATCACAGGAGGAGTTAGCAATGAGATTAAATTTAGAAATACAGGGCCACATTTTACAACTAATATTACATAGGAAAATAAAAGATTCAAAGTGTTACACAGAAGAGATACCAGAATTACCAAAAATAAACATGACAACAAAAATCACCAAGAACACCTGGCAAATGAGTTCATCAGATTTCTGTCAATAAGACTAGCACTCAAAATAGAAATATTGTTTCAATTTTTTCCTGCCAAAATGTCTTGGTGTGATTTTCTAACTTCTGAAGCAACTGAAATCCATCTCATAAAAGAGAAAGCGAATAATCTACTATCAAGCAGCTATAAACCAGTGTGTATTAGCAACTCAGTAAGCCATTAAATAAACTTGTTCCCAGGCCTGAATTCCTCAAGGCTCCATTTAAAAGAAATTAGAAGCTTTTTATATGCAGAAAACTCTAAAGTGCATACTGAAATAACGTCTCAAAAATGATATAAATTCAGAAGCAGTTGGTTGACTAAAACAGCTTTGCCAACAATGTGTTTATAAATGTATTGGTTGTTATTAGAAAATAATAGAACTATTACAAAAGTACACAAATGCATTAATAAATCATAGCAATTACACAGCATTTTACATCTTTACAGTGCCGTGCAGAAATGTGGCACATAAATACATTTCATTATTAGACTTGGATTGTTTAGTTAAATGCTTTTCCTCCCACTTTTGTGGCAAGCCTCACAACTGGATAGTCCCTCAGACTCGTCCTCCTTTTTCCAGTTCACATTAAGCCACTAAATTAAATAAAATTAAATAAGACACATTTTCAGGCCAGGGCAGAAGTTTCTTTGTGATATAGGGGTCTTCAAAAAAATACTAAAAACTAGAAATCAATTTCAAGTTGAAAGTTATTAGGTTTCCATTTGAGAAACAAACAAACAAACAGTCTCCCAAACCTTTTCTACTAATGCCTAGACTGAATTCCTTCAAAATTTTTTTCAAGTAAATCTTTGCACTCATGACACGAAGAGCAGGTTTTTTTACTATAACTCTCCTGAAGTATTCCATTTAACACAAAGGATTGAAAAATATGAGAAGGTGTCTATTGACAAGAAAGAAAAAATTGCACTGTTTAGCCTTTATTTACAATACCTATTCTCCCAGAGAGATGAATAATAGGGGTTACATTCACTCAAGAAATATTTTTTCTGTGCATGGAATTTTCAAAGACTCTTAGGTCTATAAAATCACATCCTGGAAAAGATGAGCATTGTCTTGTCCATGTTCTTAACCACATAAACAAAACTTCTTTTGAAATCATTTTACATGAAAAATCATCAGTTTTCAGAAACTATATAGGAATCAAGGAACCCTTGACTCCGACTACACGAGACGTTTGGGTCAGACTCCACATAGGATTGTTCAATGGCATCAAAGAAGAGACAGCACAAACCTGGAGGAAAGCTCACTGAAGTTCTCAACCAGCTCGAGACAGAACAGGGTCAGTGCAGAGACCTCTGACGAAAGGAGTCTGACTAAGAAAGTAGGAAACCTCCTAAGGGATCAGCAGGAATAAGCCTAACCAAATAAGGTGTTATCTTCACAACTCTTTTGCTCCTTCCAATGCAAATTCTTGGCAAACAAAACAATATAAATCCAAATGAAAAGCATTCAAGAATAGCTGTGACATGTTTCTTTACCTAGAGTCCAAGCTGAAATAGAAAGAAAGGTTCTTTAGTATAAAGAATAACCAATATAAGATGAAATGCTGACAACAGAGATTTTCATAGTCAAGGGGGAAAAAACATACATATTCTATAAGTCTCGCTGCAATTTAAGTAGTTTGACTGTAGCCCCTGGATTTGTAGCTGTGATTGTGGAAGTAGCTCCAAATTTCACAACTAGCTGCCTTGGAATCAAAGAATTAAAGCATTTGAGTTGGTGGGGTTTTTTTGTTGTTGTTTGTGTGGTGTGGTTGTGTTTTTGTTTTTTTAAACACCAGAACTTCCTTGTGCACAGCTCACACAGGCCCATCAACATATGAAATGTAAAATAACCCTCCACAAACGAACACTCTGGGATAACCTTAATTATATATCACCACCTCCCCTCTTTTTCTCAGAAAACTCTGAGAGGTACAGACATATTGGACAAAACAGCTACAAGCTTGAACTTGATACAAATTTCATCAGAACTGAGAATTCATTCTGTTCCATGAAACAGGAAGATTCTTGTCGAGTGTAACGGGATCATTGCAAAGAACATGAGAAAATAGGTTTCCATATCCCATTTATTGTAAATTACCCACATGTAAAACCACATTATATTCTCAAAGACACCTATCTAGATCAATCTTCTTTGAATTTATGAGAAGTAGACTGGAGGATTGGAGGATTCTCAGTTATACAGAACTCCCTCAAAACCTCTCCTGAGGTTCCAGACATAGACTACAGGTGCTCTCAACTTTTTTTTTTTTAATACATGTTTGATCAGTTCAGCTTTGATGACCCAAATGCTACAAAGCTTCCTGCCATGTACTGGTAACACCTGAAGTGGTTTTAGTGGTTTAGTGGAACAGAGAAAGATATCTTTGCACAGCCACAGCAGCACCCAAGGCTTTTAAAATGGTTGTAGATGATTTCCCCCTAAAGGCAGTAGGAGCTTATGGGTAATATAATTATTATTACCCATATTAATAATTATGGGCAATATAAATAATTATGATGGGTAATATTCCTTACCTTCCCCATCTCTGACCCAACAGCAAACATTTGCAGTACATCCCTGATATGAGTTCAAATATGAAGAAAACAAACCAATTCCCTTCAGTTAGTAAATGCTAATATAGTCAATCCCATCATCCTTTTATCTCATGGAAAAATGCACGGAATAAGCCTTATGCCATTATCACAAAGTGCCCGAGTTCATAATTGTCATATAACAAATTCCCTTTCCTACTTCTAGCTATGAGGTATCTACTTATTGCAATTTAAGTGAACTAACTCTGCCTGTCTGCTGCTACATCAACTTCTAACTAAGCTGTATTTTTGCCTAATTTGAAGAACGCCACTGATACCAGGAGCTAGGGTAAGGAAGGCTTATTCATCCCAGAGGGACAATACTGCCCAAGAAATTTTAAAAGACACTAGAAAAGGTTAAATGCAATCAAAAGAGTACAGTTGAGGGTGGGGTAGGAGGACACTAAAAAAAAAGTATGATAGAAAACCACATGAGGACTGAAAAAGAGACCCCAAAGTCCTTACAGCAATGCTTAGCCTGTGAGAAAGCAACTCGATGCTTCTCTAAATGTTTTGTTTCTCAGTTCCTGGCCAGGCACCTGTGCAGTGTGTTTTCTGACATTTTTCCATGCAGTCTTTCCCTTCCAAATGCCAGCTGCCCAATATTGTCACATTTCCAAGCCTCTACTTAGGTGCACACATTTGAGAAGGGTTGAGGGGAGAAGAAATCACTATCAAATAATTAAAATACAAAGCCTACATCTCTCAGGTGACAGGTCATGCTTTGCTGAACACCAGAATATGCTTAAATAGCAGATGCTTTCAGCTCATACTAGAATCTACTCGCTTTAGTTTTAGCCATACCAGACCACAGCTACTAAATACTGGAGTGCTTGGGCAGATAATGTGGATGACAAGCTGAATATTAATCTAGACAATTAAATGACAAATACAATGGGAACATGCAAGTCTGAGTTGATATGTCTCAGGCTGTATTTCTCTGGTTTTAGAATGAATGCCGCAAGCTGAATAAACAATTTATATCTGCAATATCAGAGACATCAAAACTCATTAATCTTTTTAAAGTAAAAAGAACCCTCCCCATCAATTCCTTGCTTTTGTTGGAAAGCAAATTCAGCAACAGCATTATTGAGCATCCATGCACCTGTGCAGTAGATGACAACAGGAATTCTACTGCCACTTACAAAAGGCAATGACTTACGGGACAGCTGAGGTCAAGGAAAAAGCATGCAGAGCAAAACATTAAAAGGTCATTTGGAAGATATTGGATATTTTTTCCTGCTTAGATTTTAATACAGTCTTATCTTGTTTGTATTATCTTGATAATTGATAACCTGCATACTATTCTTGATTCATACAGTAGTGCTTATTTAAACTCAAGCACACGCAACAAACATGTTTTACATGACAAACTCTATGCTGAATAATGGGACTGATGTTGGCCTCAATCCAGTGCTTTTCCTTGATTTTCCTGAATCCTGCTTATTTTATTTTTACTTTAACATAAAGTCTAGCACTGCATCTCAGCTGTCAGCAAGTAAGAAAAAGGCAAGCCCTTCATTTGCCTATGTGACAACTCCTGGTTGCCAAGCTAAAGCAGCTTTTCCAGTGCTGTCTGACAATGCAGGGAGAGCTTAGGTGGAACAAACTGTTCAGCTGTGAGCTGGCATGGGAGAGTATTGACAGCCCATACAAAACAAGGAGCAGGCTTAGTGTCTCAGTGCAGACATTAAACAGGGCTCCGTGGGTGCTGTGTCAGCACTCCTGCACAAAGCACCCACACAACCGCTCACGGCCAAATCACTTCACTTGGAATTAAAGAAGGAAGAGACTCAGGAGATCAGTAATATTTAATAATGAAAGCAATGGCTTTCAGAAGCCAGCATTTAGGGGTTTTTTTTAGCCTGAATTTCTGATTAATTTTATTTTATTCCATCACCTCCTTTGACCTCATTTTTGACCATAGCAAAGTGCAAAATATTCCAATTTATAAATTACGTAGGAAAGTAACACTGGCTAATATTTGGATGTGGATTTAATTGAACATAAAGACAACAGAATTACACATTCTTTTCACTAGAATACTATTTTATCTGAGAAAGCAGGGAAAAGAAGCTTTCCTTGATATGACAAGGGATTCCAGGAAGCCAACAGAAACAGTAGAGCTCCTTCAGCCCAAAAGAACATTTAAGAGACCTGCCAACCTGACATACAAGTGCTTTGGTTACAAGCACATCAGGAAATGAGAAAGAAATGCCAAAGGGTCAATCAATTTTACTTTGAAATTACAAGCTTTTCTACTGCTCTTTCAACTAATTTGTTTTCTGTTGCAGGAGCCCTCTTGTTAGAGGGTAGAAACGAGTGTCTTGAGACACAGACTTCTTATTTACCACAGCATGAAAAGGGCCCTGGTTTATTCCTCTTTACAGCTCAGCCATCCTGACTCCAACCATTCACTGACCCTGGCTGCAGCAAGCTCCTACTGCAGGGTTCCCAGGTAGCCTCTGACTGCTGGGTATTTCCTGCTAAACTCTGACTGCAGGGATCAGTTTGCAGCCTCTGACTGCAGGCTTTTACCCAGCTAGACTGTGGCTGCAGGTTCCAACAACAGGCTCTGACTGCACACCCAGACTGAGCCCACAGCAGCGATTCTCCCTGCCCAGGATCCTTCTTCTCCTTCTTCATGGTCCTCTCAGTCCCTCTTCCTCAAGGTTCCTCCTCCATGGTGGTTCTCCCCTCACCAGCTAACCCATTCCCTTTTCTCACACTGGTCTTTATTGGATACACCTCTGACTCATCAGGGACGAGGCTGTATTGGGTAATTAACCCAGGTGTTACTTATCAGGGACAGGGTCACCTGTATTCCTTTCTCCTACATTTTTCCATAGCAAAAACCACATCTGATGAAAGCTGTCTTGAAAAGCACATCCATGGAAACAGCGAGTAGAGCAGCACACTTGACTGCAGCAAGGCAGCCCCAGGAGCAGCAGGGATCTGTCACTGAGCAGGCTCGGTTTGCTTGCAGGGAGAGCTGAAAGCCTCTTGGTGACAGATGGTAGTGCCCAAAGAGAGCAGCACTGCTCTTGTCACCTCTGGGAGCAGCCCAAAGTGTGCCTGTGCTCGCTGCCAGCAGCTCGGCTGGCAGGTAAACTCTCCAGTTCATTTGTGGCTGTAAAATGCAGGTATTCAATCCTAAATTGAGAATAATTGGATTAAAGCTAAATTAAATTTGGAATGTATCTATAATCCTTCTATTGCCAGGAGGAATTACCAAGGCACTCACACAAACTGCTGCTCTACTAATTGCTGACATTGTCCGATAACTGAAGGTAAAAACATTAGTAATGCTGATAAGCATACAAACCTCTTGAGATTTAACTCATAGTAAAGAATGGCAGTCTAAACCATATAATTTCTTTTTGTTTAGACTTTTTCTTTCAATACAATATGCTCATTAATGTCCACAAAGTTTACAGTCAAGGTTTATAAAACTCATTTTTCTCAATTTCAACTTCTTATTTTTATTGCTTGGTTTCATTAAAAATGCTGACCTTTTTTCCATCACAAAAGATAAGAACTGGGAAATACAGGAAAATGTATAGAGAATAAAAAGGGTTATTTCAACCTGTCATGAGCAATGTCTGGTAAAAGCCTAAATTTTACTGTAAAAAATTTTTAAAGCACTCTAATGTGTTTAAGTGGCTAATGGATACAGAGGTGAACAACCAGTGCTGTGCTTCTCAAGCGAAATGAGGCACTTACACGGAAAGAATTTTTCCAATAGAAAGACAATTACTTTTTTTATATCCTCCTTGGAGCAATAAGGTTACTCTAACAATGTTGAACACAGAAACCACTTGTTTTATCCTTTATTCCCTATTGAATTTTATTTGCTACATTCTGGCTTAAAGTAACTGAAGAGGAAAGAGTTTCGCATACAAGTTTTCAAGCAAATGACTTGTTCTGTGAAAAGACATTTTCATAATGTCAATAGTAAACATCTTGGCTCATAAAAGCTTTCCGGCTTTCTACTTTTCAGTAAAAAGCAGCTAGAATTATAGGAAACTCCTGAAAATGTACGTTTTCCATAGCACTTTGCAGTGAAGTGAATGCATTACTATCCAATATGCATTTGTGCTGCATACATCTTTGATATAAAACCAAATCACATGTATATATATATATATATATATATATATGTTCCTTCTCTCCCTGCATTTATATTTTTGACAGAAGATAAATGACCTCTTTCTTTCCAGTTCCATCTTTTGTTTTTAATGTTAAAAAAATACATTAAAAAGTGTTGCATCTATTATTGGCTGTTTTTCTCCCTGCAAGATAGAAAATCATTGGCACTCACATTTGGAGTGTCAGGACAAAATGAAAGCTTCATAATGAAAAAAACTCAGGGAATGCACTTTTCCAGGCACCCAGCTGAAAAGATTTTTCAATGCAATCAGCTATTAGAAATAGAGAGTTTGGAATATGGATGATGTCTAGTCAATTTCTAGCAAGAAATAGGAAACATGAGTATAGGATATTGAGAAAAAACTGTGGCTTTAGCTAACTGATATTTAATTCTCTGAATTTTCATACGTGGTCCAACAATTGCAACAACAATTGCATTTTTCTGATATTTTGTGGACTCTGTTCCCTAAGAGCATTAGAAAATTGAGATAAAATGACAGAAGAGTTGCCAAATTCTTTGCAATATTACAGCAGAGGTTTTGTCTTGTGACATGAATGACTCTGACCAAGTGAAGGATAAAGTTAGGTATTAACAGCAGGTTTAGCAGGTTTGCAGGTATATTTCTACCTGATCCACCAGCCAGTTTTTTGGGAAAATAGCCTGTTTGTTTGCAGAACCTTGAGTTTGTGCTTGTATTCTTTTGTATTGTCAAAGAAATCTTTAAGCTTTTATTTATTTACACTTCTGTGAAGGAAACTCTGGAGAATTAAAGTTCTTTTCATTGTTCTTATTTGTTGTAGTTTTGATTTGTCTCTTTTTTTTTTTTTTTTTTTTTTTTTTTTTTTTTTTTTTTTTTTTTTTTTTTTTTTTTTGAGAAGAGAAGAGAAGAGAAATACAAAGGAACATCAAAAGGTATTTCTCACCCACATCTGATATGAGCTCAGATCAGTGCAAGTGATTGAGGTTTGGCTTTAGAAGCCTGGAACTAAATAGGAGCAGCTGAATCATAGCTGAGAATCGTTATTTGCAAGGTATTAAAAGGTCTGACCAGTTTCTGCAGCTGGGCTGACCACAACACTTTACCCCTTTTGCTCAAGCCCTAAAATATTCAGCAGTGTCCCAAGGTAATTTTCATGGCACCTATAAAAGAAGACTGGAATGAGAAGCTCCTGTTGGCTTTTAGACCATAAAGAGCTCCATGGAATAAAGTCATCTCATACTTGTGTATTTAAGAGTTCAGACTGCATGTACAAAGTCTCCAGTTTGTTATAGATTATAAGCCTGCTATAGAAACACAATGCATATATTTGTACATGGATATACAATTAAAAAATTAAAAGGGTATACTCCCTTTGGCAGTCTCTTAAAAAGGATGAAAAATTGATATTCTGTAATATTGTTGTCCTGCAGTCATACACAAAGACACAGAGAGCAACTGTAGCCCCTTTTTTAAAACTGATTTTGTTTTGCTGTTTTCCATTTTGTATTTTAGATGGTCAACTTAGAAAAAAAGCCCAAACAGATAGTTGGTGGTCGCTGCCCAGACAGCAGGGGATGGAAAAGAGCTTTTTGCTGAGTTGTTCCCCTTTTAGCGTTTCAAGTTTTCAGTATGTAAATCTGCCCCCTCCAGTTCAGCATGGAAATCTACTCACTGCAGAAAACGTTTCTTTGGGAATACAAAATCAATTCCTGTCCAAAGTAAACCAGGCAAAATGTTAGTGGAGGCCATAAGAATACTTTTGATTGAAGGAGCCCTATTAAGATTCAAGGCGAGCAATATTTTTTTTATCAGGTCTCCCAGTCTGATGGACCGTATCCACTGATTTTAGGAGGTAATGAAGGTGCCAAAGGCCGCACTGCCATGATTTGTGGAGATGGCATTCAAAACCACTGGGCATTCATGAGTAAGTCCCCTCCTGATTTTCTCATTCCTTTGAACATATAAAACTACTCAGAAGTCACTTTCACTTTTTTATTAACTCAGATTCCTTTTATGTCTTTAATTGCTGTTTAACTGACAAAAAGGGGGATTCTGCTCTTTGTGGGCTACCAAAAACTGAAACATTCTGACTTGTTTAAAGATTTCCCTGTTTAGCCAAGGTATTTTGCCCAGCTGAAATGCAGATTTCCCTCCTCAAGAATAAGAACATGGCAAGTTTTTCTGCTTTTCTGAAAAGTATAACAAAGTAAGAGCCAACAAAAGTTATTATTTTATGACAGACATTGAAAAGACATAGGAATTGACAAGGGAATTATTTCACAATCTCTGCTTTTGTTGGCAATTTTAACAATAGTATCTGCTTTCCTGAAAATCCATTTTTTGAATAAAAGCAAGTTAAATTACTAAAATTACTTTGTTAAGTTGTGTAAGTATATATAACAACTTGTTTTCTGAAACAATTTCCTAAAATTTAAAAAAAACACCACCAACCTATGGACTTATAACCTACAATAGTTCACTAATGAAAAATTGTGTTGAGTAGGGAAAAAAAATGAAATGCTCAGAAACCTTCAGGGTATTCCGGGTTTTCTGAAGTCAGTGACAGTCATAAACATCTGAAAGGAGACACATGACACCACCTCAGCAGCACTGTCTTCAATAAACCAGCATGGAAACATGAGCCTGCCTTCCAAAACAGCCACACTCGGGGTGACCATAAGACACGCTAAGGCTGCTCTGTCTGGAGATTTTAGTAATCTTTTTTACAGTTTTGAATGACAAAGAAAGTTATTCCAGGGCTATAACTGAGGACAAACCCCTGTCCTCTAAACATTTGTGCTTATAAATATGCTAATCTCGCTATCATTTTGCCTTGAAAGGCAGAAGCCATTCCTCTACAGCTCCTGACGTGCTTTGATGTGCTGCCCACTTAACTGGTTTAGATGGTATTTTAAAGCAGAATTTAAGAGCATCAGACACCACTGTCACTGTCTTCAAAAAGAAGCTGTTGTTGCTGTAACCAAAGTTTAATAACCGTGTGGGAGGGAGACAAGTTCAAAGCAGAGATGGGAAACTTGGGACCTCGGTAACATCTGGCGCCTTTTTCACAGGTTAGGAGAGTTAAATTGCACAGCGCTCAGGAGAAACGATTCTATTTGCTTCAATATCCAAAGATAATGCAAGCCACGGAAGGTGACAGGAGGGTCGGGCATCCTGATAAATCAAGTATTTAGAACAGTCTATCTCGTTCCGCAGTACCCATCAAAAACTCACCAGAGCTCTTGGGGAGAAAAAGACGAGATGTTTTTTCAAGTGCAAGGATCATTTGCACTAAATACCCCCGACAAGCAAATTTATTCCAGCATGAATATTTAAAATACCTGGCTGTCTGAAAGCTACCAGGTTAAAGAAGAGGTAAATAAATCTCCAACTTAGCAAATTATATGGCTGGGAAATTTTATATTTCCTCATTGAGAATCAAATCTGATCCAGGGACTGATGGGGAGAATGAGATCCCTTCCTTTGACTCCAGAGAATTTTGGATTATGTTCTTGGTTTAAGTTATTATTTTTTTATTTTTAAATAATATCTAGTACTTAGAATTTTCTGTGATGCTTAGGAAGTATGATTCAAATGTATCACAGGAAAAACGTCCCTTTCCTTCAGAGATAATGGCTAAAAATCTCCAAACACTTTTTTTCAAGCTACACCTCTATTGCCAAAAACAATGGAAAATACAGTTTACTCAAACCCATCTTTGCACCTTTATCTTCGTTTCTAAAGAGAGAAAATTAATAACACTTTCTGCTTTCTCTTTCTCCTATTGTGCCTACTCTCCCACTAAAGCAAGTCAGAGTTGATAAGAAAAACAGATAATACAAAGAAAAGCGAGAAGTTTTCTGTATTCCTCTCACTCTCAGGCTGAAGGGTTTATTATTTTCATACAGCCTCTTCCCCCATTTATGGGCCTCTCATACAGGAACAAACATTCAGCCACAGGCTCTCAACAGGCCTGAGAAGGAGTGTGGGTGAGTCTCAGATTTGTTCCCTTCTCCCAACAGACAAAAGCCTTTTTAGTTTTCTGATCATTCTTTACAGTACTTACATAACATTGCATTTTTGTCTCACTGACTGTCAGCTAGCACAAAGAAGCATCCTTCTTTCTCCTGGCCACTTCTAAAGCCAAAGGGATTATGCTCAGCCGCTCCAAATTAGCCGTTCAATTCTTATTGGTTGATTGCTTTGTGTCTAAGCTGTCATCTACAGAGAAAATTCACTTTTGGGAATTTATTGTAGCTGACTGAGCCATGACTCTTTGTCATTAATTTACATTTCTGTTTCTGATTATTAAACCACCACAGAAATCAGGTTTTCATAGGATGAATCCTCCCTTAAGCCCCGGACCACTGAATGCCATGTGTTTTTATCACATCCTGACATTAACAGTCCTTTGAGGTGCATTTTACTGGGGAACTAAAACCTGGTGAATTGCCTAGGTCTGGTCACAACTCTGGACTGAGACCTTCACTTATGAAAGACTTGTCTAGAGGGAAACCCTTTTAGAATTGAAAATCTGGTGAAAAAAAAAAGAATTTTAACAATTTTCTAAAAACCTTAAAACTACATTTTCATAAATAATGTTGTTACAATATATGAGCTACAGCATGAAGAGCTTGAGAAATAGATCCTTCCCAATTCCTCTTTTCTTTTTTTTTTTTTTTCCCTTCATTTTCAGTCACCTGGAACTCCCAAACTGTTTGAAAATAAATTTCATAATTTCTTTATTGCCCAAAATGCTATCTGAAATTAGAAAAAAAAAATTTTTGCCACATAAGAATAAATCTAGATCTGATTTCTCCCATTTCATAAACATTTAATAGCAAAAGCTCATGGAGAAGAAAACCTTCTGTGGCTTCCCTACATGAGGGAGGTTCAGGCTGGTTATTGGAAAAGTTTCTTCACCCGGAGGGTGGTTGGGCACTGGACAGGCTGACCAGGGAAGTGGTCACCAAGAATGCCAGAGTTCCACAAAATTTTGGGCAGTACTATCAGGCACAGGGTGTCGTCCCTGGGATGTCCTGTGCAGGGCCAGCAGTTGGACCCCATGACCCTTGTGGGTTCCTTCTAACCCCGGATGTTCCATGATACACAATAAATAAATTTTAAACAAAACAAAATAAAATGAAACCATCACATTAAATTTTTCAGGATGCTATCGTGGTTTCAAATACCCAGAAGTTTTGAAAAAAACAACAGCATTTTTCTCATTATAATAGCACCAATACCACATAAAAGTTTATATTAGTCCTCCGGTGCAGGTTTGGGAATGCAAGCACTTTATTATAGACCTGGTTCTTACTGCTCCCAAAGCCCACATTCCATGCCAGGGCTGGGAACTGCATGGCATGGCAGTCAAGGATTTATTCTCACACATATAACAGTTTGCACACAACATGGATAATAAGGTACAAGGAGGACTGTTGTAGATCCAAATGGGTATTTATTTTATGGTTCTTCTTATTTTCACAAACTAAAAAAGTACCACATGTTTAAAGTAATTTTAATCATTGAAGACTTTTGTTCATTAAAAAGTGAAATGAATTAGAATTCAGGTTTCTTTCACTTTTCTTTACAGTTCCGGTTCACGAGCAGCATTGCCACTTGGAATTCCTGCAGTAATCCATGAAGACTGTAGCAGAAAGGGCAAAATAGGAGCTAAGAGAAATTGGCTGTAACCCTAATTGAATCAATGGCTCATTCAATGAAACACCACCAAGACACATCCAGCTCAGTTGGAAAAAATGTTCACAAAACAGAGCTAGCCTGGGGAATTCCTCACTACAGAAAAAGGGTTATAGAAATATGTGGTGAGCTAGATACATTTTTTAATGAAAAGCCTGAAACACAGTTTTCAGACTAAGCCAGGTTTTATTCATATATTTTAAGTATGGGACTGTAGAAGAACAGCTGCAGCTTTTCTGTCCTTATTGTGTTCCTGTTATTATCCTTAAATTTGTTGTTGCATTGATCAATGTAAGGCATGACAGTGACCAAAGGCATCTGGATGCTTCAAGGACAGACTTTATGGAAATGCAGGGAGATAACTTTTAATAAATTTCATTCACATCATGGTATATGCTTTACATCTTTTTCAGTCAACAATTTCCAGTCAGACACACCCCTGGCTGTAGGGAGAAGCAGAATCCTGTGACCCCAACTCCTTCTTTTCTAAATATGATTGGCACTTTGTCATGGACTTGTAAAATCACAACTCTGACTAGTTTCTCTACTTTCTTTTGCTTATTGTGCAGAAATACATTTGATTCCTGACACATAAGAATGTCACATTTTATCCATTTTGTGTCACATCCCATGAGCCAACTCCTTCAAGGATGAATCACCGTGTTCACTGCAGTTCAAACCCTGCACAGCACTTTTATCAAAACTGTTCAAAGCGTGGCAGTTTTCCTTTTACGTTAACCAGAAGCAAACATGCTCAGGGTAGGTATGTATCGGACTTCCTTTAGGCCATGAGTTTTAATCCTTTGAAAATGTATTCACTGTCTTTTGCAAGCATTCACAGCCAGCTGATGTTACGCTGGCATTTTGCCTTCTCGTGATGCCATGTGCCAGTTTCTGGAGATGATCATGCAAACAAAAGGGATTTAAATTATTTGTTACATCCTAAATGCTGTAAGTCCCTTCTCTATGGCACTGTTATACAACTGCATGGCTTCCAGCTCGTTCTTGTTGATTTAGGAAGTTAGAAAAAGAAGGAAACTGTAGAAGCTAAAGGATCAGAATGATAGCAAGTAAAATGAGATTATTACCATGAGTGAAATTGAAAGGTAATACAACTTTTTGTCCATCACAGGCAGAGAGGGATTTAACCTTGAAAAATAAGCAAACACTTGAAGAGAAAGCAAAGGTTTCAATATTTACAAAGGCTGAAACCCTACCACAGGCAAATAAAAGACAAAATTAATTTTCACAAAATCTCACAAGCCCATCCACTATCTTATTCTGACAGTCCAAACTATTACCAAAACTTTTAAGAAAGCACAGTTTCAGGAGTTTCTCTCCCCTACCTCTTTCCAATATTAGAAAACTAAGGGGTTTTTTTTGTTTGGTGCTTAAAAAAAAAAAAAAAAAAAAAAAAAAAAAAAAAAAAAAAAAAGTAAATTAAATATCTATGTAACTAAACACTAAAATTAAGATCCATTCACAGTTCTTGTCCTGACTGTCAAATAGCTACACATGAGGAAAAAATTTGTGTAGCTACACAAATTTAGCTACACATGAGGAAAAAAAATCCAGCTTGTATGTCAATGAATATCATAAGAGAAATCATTTATAGAACAAAAGAAGGGGGAAAGAAAAAAAAAAGTCATGAAATAAAGAAAATCCAAATCTCAGCACAGCCAATCCTGCAATGAACAGCAACAGAGGAAACCATCAGGAATTTTATGCTAGAGCAGCAAGCAAAGCATGGCATATATCAGTTGATCATAACTAGAGCAGCAAACTCAGAGTAGCGGCTCTGCCCTATTCTCCACACCAGTATCTCCTGCAGAATGCATATTATCCACTTTTAAAATAGTAACAGTATGAATATATCAAATCATTCACCAAAGGCCTCTTTGAACACTCTGGGACCATTTCCTAGGGGAAAAAACCAAAACCCTCTAAGCAGCCTAAGCCACAGTTCACTGCTCCCATGCATCCAGCACAAAGGTGAAATGGATTGCATGCATTTGTTAAGTAATATCCCAAGCACACAAGGCAGGAATGTCAGGGAGGTAAGATTATTTCTTAAAGAAAGTTTCATAGTGAGCCCAAGACCTTTATAAAATGGAGTTTTAAGCTCCTTCTGAAAATGTGTCTGCCATCCGAAAACCAAGACAACATAAATGGAGAAATTCCTGTGGGCTGTTTACTGATCCCAGATTTGTTCTGACAGTAAATCTCCCTGAAAGGCTCTTAGAGCAGCAGTAAGGACAAAGCAGCTCTTCCTACATATTAACTCTGGGATAATGATACGAATTCAGCTGATAAATGGTAACACTTAACTTGCTATTGTCTGCATCCACGGGAGACTCAGTTACATCTCTGAATATCTGCAGTAAATCACCATTTTAACTGGGGCATTGCTTCAGATTCATGTTGGTGGTTACTTTTGGGTTTTCATTTCTCAATAAGCCCCTCATTTTGTAGCTAAACAGACAAATTGTTCACTGATACCAAGAAGCAGGTCACTGTAACTGATCTGACATGAAAATAGGAGTGAAATACCCTGACTTCATTTGAAATTACACCGTTGATCCTGAGATGCTGTTCACTCCCTGTCCTTGTGAAGTTCATGTCACGCATTCTTGAGAGCAGCCAGCATTATTTCTTAGTTAATTACTTTATTAGGTGCTTTCAAGCATCAGTTGGTGAAGACATAGGTACAACCACACAATTCTGCCAACTCTTTAAAAATCATTTTCTTAATAAATAAGAAAAATCAGGAGTGTGTGACCTCACCCTTTTCAAAGCACGTAAGCAGAAAGAGACTAATAAGAAACACTTGAGTTATATGGCAATAGGGATAGGATGCCCTGTGGCATTGATTGGCTAGAAAGCTAATCAAAGTTTGCAGCCATGTGTATAAGCATTAAACTCAGTTATCTTGATGCTCTGATATCAGCACTTATCAAAGAACTCAGATTACTCACCCTGCTGAATTCTGTAAGGGTTACTTCTTGTCTGGCTAACACGTATCAGCAAAATAGATAAAGCAAGATTTGTATCAGACTCAAATATTTCTAAATTCTAATCGTTCTAATCATTGAGGTGTTAAGGACAACTCCAATGAGTCAGTGTCTTTTCATTCCATAAGTGTCATTGTATAGACTGCATGGCAACCGTTCAATCCTAAATTGCCACTGAAGCAATGACAGTATAAAATTCATTTATGACTGAACAATAGTAGAGATGCCAAGTGCCCATTTAGCACATTTATTATCTAAAAAATCTGTGGTGTCAGTTCCATGATTGAATACATTTCCTTAAGTGGCCTGACTATTTGAGGGAATTGAATTTTAATTACTTTCTGATAGGAGATTATGAAATATATTTAGGCACAGAACTTAAGTTATATGGTTTAATATTTCCCTTTCACTGAGTAAATCACTAAAAGAGTACTGAACGAATACTCTCCAAACTGTTCACCAACTCCAGGAATCCCAATTTGAGTTACCAGAATAGTGTATCCTGAGGGAACTTGAACATTTGTACCAAAATCCAGCAAACATAACCTGAAGCATAAATAGCTTTTGCCTAGATTAGATTAACCAAGGCTAAAGTGAAAAAAGAGCTGTTAGGCACCAACTGATGAGACTTTCTATGATGAAAGGTGCCAGCTGAATTCAGTGTAACTAAACACGGCTGGAAACTATTGCTTAGTTAGGTAAAATAACTCTGCAGCTCATAGGACAGGAGCCCAGTGTGATTCATTAGTCACATTGAAAAATAATTGGTTCCACACAACCCCATTTCTAACAAGGGAACAGTCTGAGGATGAGGCTGTTCACCTTTTGGATCAAACAGAAAACAGTCTGTGATCCAGCATACTAAAAGAGGTTAGAGAGTGAATAATGATTACAGAGAACTGAAAGAGCCTGAAAATATTTTCTCCAAACTGTTTTAGGTGTAAACAGAAAACCAGGGTTGGGTTTCTAAGATGATCAGCAAGGGTAGCAGGTACTTGTTTTTCCCCATTAGCTGAGTAGTTTAAGAGCTCTTTTTGAGATGCAAACCTGTGCAGAGCTCTGCCCCTAGTCCAAGAGAATCAGAGCTGAAATCCTTCATTTGATAGTGTTTTCCTAAACAGTAACTTACAGGACTCAGTACTGAGCACCAGTCCCCACCACTGAGGGCTCTCCATTCCTCATCACAGGCGTGAAATCAAGAAAGAAAATCACTCCACGTGCACCCCCCCTAGCAAAGACATACCCAAGGGATAAAAATCCTGAGTAAAGTGGAATCCTTCAGCAAGAGAATTCACATAACCAGCCAGTCACTTGTCACGTCACACTGAAATTTCACTTAGTAGGGAAAACATCCAATTCTATGAAGCAGCACCAAAATCTTTATTGACTGCCAATTATGAATTCCTGGAGCCATTCATGCTTTATTTCTCTCCACCACACTTACTTCAAAAAATACCTGCTTTTGGAACAAAGTCAATCTGGAAATAAAAACATTTTTGCAGACTGTTAAAGGTGCAATCCTTTATGAGTTCCTGTTGGGTTTTCTTGTGGAATCTAAACTGCAGTGAACAGAATTACCTTGGGAATTATGGTTTAATATGTGTGGTTTGCTTCTGACACCTTTATTAAACATGGTAACAGCAGCACATGCTAACATTTCATTTCAACACCTTGTTACAGTAATTCTCCTGATTTATTTTGCTGTGTCTTCAGATGTTGACTCAGAGCATTTTCTCTTTTCATTATCAAATACAACAAGGAAAGACAAATAATTCAAAAATAGGATACCATTCTGTTAAGATATTTCCATCATAGGAAACATTCCTGATGAATTCTTTTCTACCTCACTTCTGTAATCAAAACATAACCAACAACGTAGCTTAATTTCAAAGCTTAGTTTCAAAGGACCAAACCTGATTTCTAGAGTTTCAAAGGCTGAGGGGCTCTTTGCCTCCATGTTTTGCTCTTTGCATTACACAGAGAACAGGAAGTCCTGACCCTGAAGTGCTCAGCTGGACCTACTTACAGATACACTGCAGAATGCAGTATACATTGCAAAATTTAATCACGTATCAGAAAAAGCCAGCCCTATTTCTCATATGGAAATATCTCATTATCTTTGGGCAATGACATCTTCCATATGTGAATTGTGTCTATCCTACAAGACTGAGCTGCCTCAGTGTCAGCATTACACAGAGGCAGAAGTGGATAAAATTCTGGTCCTGCTAAAATAGTCAGTGGAACAGTCGTGCCTCTAGTCTGGCTGCAGCAAAAGCAGGAAAATGCCAAGGGAATATGTCCAGCAGATAAAATTCTATGTGTTTATCAGTGCTTCAAAATGCATAGAATTATTATGTAAACAGATGCATTTCTGGCAAGTTGAAACAGCTGTCACTGAAAAAAACAGTTTTCATCATGTGTACATAACAGAGGGAAAGTAGAAAGTACAAAGTTAAAAACTCACTGTTCAGGTAGGTAAAGTTCATTATGGGTGCGCTGCAGTCATGCAATTACACTTCAGGTGTGTCAGACAAAAAACATTAATTCTGCATGCTAAAGTAAAAAAAAGGTGTGGAGAAAAATTCCTAATGCTCACAGTTTTCCATGGTATTAAAAACGAAAACAATATCAAAAGTTTATTTATGAAAACTAAACCAAATTATTTTTATTGGGTAAAAATACTGAATTCTAAACTTATTCTTAAAAGGTTGTGGGTTTAGAATACAAAGAGAAATGTTGATAGAAGTAAAATCTACCCTAGACAAAGACACTTTTATGGGGGAGGCTGGGGAGAGCTTTCATTCGCAGAATGCCAGGGAGACGTTTGGGAAGGAGTCCACCCTGTGCCCCCCTGTCCTGTGAGCAGCTTTGTGCCCCGAGACAAAGCAATGTGAACTGGACGGGTTTATACAAAACCTGCCACCACCTAAAACAGACATCTGGGTGCTTGGTTATTAAAGAATATAGTTATATTGCTGTCCTGCACCAGGACAGCAGCAGTTCCTGTGGGAACAAGGTCACCATGTAGTTAAATGCCAGATTAAACACCTATCTTTAAATTGGTTCAGTTAAGAATTTTTTATAGTTAACTCCTTGCTGACATTCATAAGAATTCTAAGGACTCAGGAAAGATAAAAATGCGCAGACATACATAAGAGAGTGGGTGTATTTGTTGCAGATGGGAATTTATCATGGCACACTAGGATCATTTCATCTGCAAAGAATATCGACAGAGGCTTCCACAGAATTAATATTTCAAATAATTTCCTTGTTCCATCAGCACTTCTCTGCATTTGCCACTCTTCCACTATTTAATGTAGTAGTGGCAGTCTGTAGGAAAAGCTGCAGCTAATTTGTCTAGTGACCCTAATGAATGAAACAAATTATTCTATTTACTTGAGCAGCATTCTGATTCAACAGCAATTTTCTCAGCACAGCGATTTCACTGCAGTTCCAGTGCAGAGAAGTATTTTCAGCCAATGTTTAGTCATTCTCACAAGTGTTATTAAACACTGTTAGTCATACACCAGCCATCCGTATCTTGAAATGCTCCAATCTTGTATTAAGAAATGAGTATGTTGCAGGGAAAGTCAGGGAAAAAAATAGCAGAAAATATTACTAAAAATTCCAAGTCAGTCTATAAACTGAATAAGATTCCATAGGGTGAGCTTGGATATTATTTGAAATAAAATATTAAGACTATTCATTGCACATTGTTTGTATTTGACATTTGAGTATTTTCTGCAGTCATGTGCAGATAACACTCATCTGTCCAAAATCATATCATTACAAAACAAGATGAAGAATTAATAAATAAAAGCCTTAATATTTCACTCACTTTATCATCATGAAGGCAAAAACAGCATTGCTAGATCAGAAATGATCTATAGGGCAACACGTTTGTGAGATAGATTTAATTTTATAATCACATTAAAGGATAAATTCAAGGTTAACTGCTTGAAAGTCCTCATTAGAAAGAGTTTGTGGTAAATAGGGATCATAGAATCATTGTTTGAATTTTTAGTTGTTGTTTCTGTGCTGAACTAAATTCCTGATATTGTTGGGTACTTCTCATAATTCAGTATTTGATTGTTTTCTCTGTGATCTGATTAAGGGTTAAAAATTTAGGAATGGTTAATGATTTGGATGTAAAATTTATACTCAACAAACCCCATCTCTCAAAAATTGGTTATTTGTATAAAACCTTTATATACATAACTTTGTTCCAATTTTAATGTACAGGCGCTTTTTTTTTTTTTTTTTTTTCCTTTTTTTTTTTTTTTTTTTTTCCCAAAACATTTTCTAAACAAATAATCATTGGCTGAAATAAACATAGCTTAAATGGTGCTTTAAATTCACCTGCGCTTAGGATGAAATAAAATTATCCCCAAATTAAATCAAAACAAAATTCATGTGCAAGTATAGTCATGTGCATGCAACATGAATAAAAACAGAAAAAAAGCCTTTTTCCAAGACATCACTGCTGCTAAGATACAAATCTGATATGAAATCGTGTTCTCTCCCATGCTTCAGCCCTGGTTCTCCCCATCCCTTCAGGCTACACAAAAACACCACCCTAATACAGAGAGATGACACTCTGAAAAACATTGTTGTGATCCCTACTGTTAGTTTGTCACTTTAATCATCTGACACCAAATTCCAGTGCCAACCTAGACACTGAGCACGCATGAATAGCTGAGAATTATTTGTAGGATGGGGAAATATGAGCAATACGTTAGGGGGAAATTCCAATTTCATCTACTTCCAAAGGACAGGTACTTGCAAGGTTGCCCTTGAGGGTATATTCATCTCCTCTTAGACATACTGGCTAGCATCACAGACCTCTGCCAGCATTTGTTACTGAACCAAAAACTATCATCTGAAGCTTTACATACTGCTGAAATCATAGTTTCTGCCTTATCATTGTTTGACAACTCTGACAGAGGTTTTACAGACGGCTTTGAAATCAAGCTTCCAATGGATTGGTCGTGTCATCTGTATAGATGGATCCCTGAGAGGTGGCAAACACACAGCAGTCCCCTAACACATGAACATATCTAAACTCAGAAGCCTCAAAGCATTAGCAGTTGTTTAATACAATCCTCACATTAATTATGAAGCAGTCACAATGGCAAACCAATGCTTTTCTACTAAAATAGCTGTAACAATTACTCTGGACACGCTTGCACAAGCAGAAATCGTTTGTACACACCAATATACTCTTCAGGGTAGTACCTGGATGTGGGAACTGAAAAAGCAGGGGATTTTCACAGCATGCAATAAGCTTACATGGATGGGGTTTGAAACAGTTGAATTTTAGGCCTTGAAATATTTGGAGCATAGAAAGTTTCTGAGCTGCAAAAAATATAGAACATGCAACTATTTATGCTGTAAGGTCTACATGCAGTGCTTAGTGGTTGGCTTAAGTAGATGTTTGTAAGCTTTTAGCATCAGCCTATTGGCCAAAAAATCTTCTAAAAAAGCCTTGTAACAAAGAGAACTTTGGCTTCTGTTGTTATGGCATCAAGATGGTAAAAGTTCTACCATCTTTTATGTCTCTACCTTCCCTGTGACTGATAATGAAATAAACTTGTGGAATGCCCCTTGGTCACCCCATCCCATTATTGGCGATTAAATCCAACACGTGGAGTAACCATAAATTTGCAAGGTGTTTTTAGAGATCACTTTGCTGCTGCTAAGGTCCAGCTTCAGACTCCCTCAGGGTTCGTGACCACTTCAGGGCATCTGGTCACAAGGAGAGATAAGAGGCTCAACATGCAGCTTCTGCAAATCCTTTTGATGCAAAAGACATGCAACAGAAGCCTCCAGACAGATTAACACCCTTTAAACAGCTTTACCCCACTAAGTTGTGGGGCTAGAGACAGATAATGGCATTTTGGGCATTGGGCAGTGAAGACCTCCTTTAGGAGTCTCTGTTTAAGGCAGACATTTGGAGCAAGATCTATTTCTTTTTTCTTGCCATTGTCAAATGGCACTTTGACAAATGGCACAATGACAAAACACTTGCATTTAGGAATTCTGAAAGTTTCTCTTGTTCTACTAATATGCTAGTCTTAAGTCCTTCTAATGAAAGATAATTGAAAATCTATCAACTCACTAACCAATTTCTTCTTACTACTTGGAATCGATGTTAGTTTCGTATTTCTTCAAAGATTTAAGAGTGTGACTAAGTCTGGGGAATAATGCAGCAACACTAATGAAATTCTTCAGTTTGAAAGAGTTATGGAAACTCCATCCAATATTATTGATAGTAATATGGCAATTAATTTGAACAGCAGAGAGTAATCTAATTTGTGCTCTAAAGGAAAACTATTTGCATGATACAGAAATACACGTGCTTAAAAGAACTGATGCCAGGAGAATTTAAAATTAAACTATCCTAACGTATTACTGGTATATCACACCATTTAATGAGATTTAATATCAGATTTTCCTCCCAGAATACGAAGTCAAATATTGGAATAGGCACCTTACTCATATCTTATTTATACATACTATTTGACAATAAGTATTTAATTTCACTTTCTTCACTCAGATACAAACTTCTGAAGATCCTTTGCCAGGAACTTCAGTTATTGCCATTCTCAACAGAGGTGGCTAATATAAGCAAAATTAAATACTTATTTGCATTTTATTTCATTTATTCTATATTTCTATTTTTTTTTGGTAGGTTGTAGTACATAAATAAATATGTCAGACTACGTGAAAAATACAAGAGGTTGATTCATGACAGCTACTGGAAAACACTTTATTGTTTTTTTCCCTTTCTTATTAAAGTATGTTTTATGTAGCACATATCACTAAGCTTCTTATTGGCTTTAGCAAACCTTCAAACACAAAAAAAATTAGAAAATAACATATAAATGGAAAGGTGAAATTGATTACCTTATATATTTGAGACTAAAGTATTGCAACCCTGGTGCAACTCTACAGTACACAAGAAGTCATGCAAGCTCCTCGTCTAGAAAGCACAGGACAAAATGACAAAAATAAATAAGATTTTAAATAAGATTTTGTAGTTCCATTTTACAGTTTTAGCTTAAGTCGCTACATTTAAATAGTTCCAAAGTCCTGTCACGGCATTGCTGTCTGCTGTGCCTCAATCATAAAGAGCTGTGACCCACATTAGGGCCCCAAGTGAAGGAAATGTTGGAGAGTTTCTTTTAAAAACACCTTAGAGACTAAGGACTGTTATCAGATGCAACAGCCAACATCACTACCTGCTATCAACTATTCATAGGAAAGAATAAAAATCAGATCTTTTCAATCAAGTGCCTGTTAACCATTTTAGAAAACGTTTCTGTGGTAATCATGGCAAATACTCAGATTTTTTTCTCTTAGTCTGATATCAATTTCTCTACCAGAATGTTCAGGACAGGAACAGGTGTGAACTTCCTGCTATGCTATATATTAAAAAGTCAGCAAACCTGGTAAAAAGAACACAATGCACTGAAAGGCGTGGTTTTGGTCCATGGGCAATCATTTCCTTCACCTGTTGACTCACAATTAAAGGAAATAATTTTGAGGGGTTTTCCCCCTAAAGGGAGAACCATTTTATTGCAATTACTCACATAGATAGAGGGGGAAAATATTTTTTTCAACCAAAGAACCTATTTTTAGTTCAAGGGCTTGCAGAGCTGACTCACAATATACTTTTAAGTTGCCCATGTGACATTTTCCACTTTGGACATTTAGATCTAGTGAAACTTTCATATTTTTTCTTTTTAATCATACCCATCATAGACTGTGTCTGTAGCTTTTAATTATTTTAAGAATTATGGAAAAAACTTTGCTTTTCTAATTTATTTCTATTACCTAAAACAGTCTAATTGGAGAATTTTTTCATTTGGTATCCAGTTTGCCCCAGATGGAGTCTCTCATTTTACCCATCGTTGTTTCCTCATCATGTTCTCCTCTGCATCAGTGGGCTGCTCAGGCTGACCACCGACTCTGTGAAAGCTGCTGACTGCAAACTCCTGAAGGTCCCTGACACTTAGAAAAGGGTCCAGGCTTCCAACCCTGTAAAAGTTTCTTAGGTAATCACAAGAAGACATGCCAGCAATGTACTTCCCCACTTTGCAGATGCAAAAACTGAAACAAAATTTGAAATGCTTGATCTAGTCACAACAAGAGACTTTAAAAATTATTGACATCCAAACTTGCTTTTTAGATCTAGTCAACTGACTGGATTTCATAATGTCAAACGTTGAATTTATAGGTAGCAAATATGTTCTGTCTTTCAAGCAAGATGAGAAATAATGGGCACTGAGTCCTTGGGAGTTTCCCCCCTGATTCGTCCAGTTCTTCACAATCCAGCAGCTGAAGATTCTAATGTATATCTGACTGTTTTTTCATTATTTCATCTCCCCTCTTTATGATCCCAATCTGGAGCCCACTGAAATCAAAAAGAACCAGATCAATGGCTTCCCAGGGCTCTCAGTCAGCTGCAGAACTGAGATAAGGCTCGTTTCACAGTGCAGGCAAATGCCGGAGCAGGGATGAGGCAGCAGCACCCCAGCCCTGGCACTCCTGCAGGGGAGGAGCTGAGGATGGGCTGTCTGAGGGGTCCTGCTGCCCTCAGCCCTTCCCAAGCTGAGCCAAATGCAATTGCTCTCCTGCCCATCCCTAAGTGTCCTCCAGCAGGGCTTTTCCAGGCCCTGTCCGGCTCCAGAGGAAGAAACATTGCTCTGTATTCTCTACACAGCCCTACCCTCAGCAGAGGATTTTGCACCATTTAATACTCCTCACTGCACTTTTCAGAACTGCTCTTCAGTGCCTACTATAATCTTACTCGTAAGAGTACCACATATCAAATAGTGTCCTTTGCACAGCAGCCTTATATCATAGCTCAGAAAAAATATAGCTAGACAGTGATATTAATAACCCTAAACCCAAAATATTAGATTGAAAGAGCTGTTTCATTCACCCAGGAATAACATGAGTATCAAATGAGTATTTTATCTAATCTATTTAATCATCAAAGTGCAGATTTTACATATAAAGCAAAATCACAGCTCGATACCTTCTCCCCAAGAGTGCTAAGCAAAAGAGCAGTTGTTACATATATTCATGCAGTTGAGAATAGGCAATTCTTCCAGTTCAAAATTGGAAACTTCCCTTTCTCACACATTGTGCTTGCAGCTGAGATAAATAATCGGCATGGAAACAGAAATAACCGTTTCCAGTCTTGAAAGATCTATCCATTTCAAAAAGGAAATGTTGGTGGCAAAACAGCAAAGAAACACAATCACCCCCTAATGCTGTTCCTTAGGATAAAGCACAGATTTTGAAAAGGATTTTGATAGTTAAGGTTAAAATCTCAGGCTTGATTCCAAAAATATAGACATTTATTGAATAGATTTATAAATAGCACTAGAATTTATAACCCTAAAGAAAATGAGCTTTTTGAATTATCAAAAGAAATATAATTCAGTATGTGTTTGACAGAGCTAGTCTTTCAATAGAAATCACTGGGGTTCAGTTTGGAAGCATACATGCTAACTGCACAATATTCATGTTTGAAACTCCTTTTAAAAATGGGGAATCTTGTACATTTTCATGCTTTACAGCATGATTTAAATTCGATTTTATCTTAACACTGTTCTTTATTGGTTTAAAATGTTTCCTGGAGAAGTCTGACTGTTGCTATTAATTAAACATTTAAAGAAATGTAAACTCTTATTAAAATTTAGTCAAAATTGAAGCCTCAATTCACATTTCTTTCACAGTCACTTAGCTGATCTCAGTGGAGCTCCCTAAATTTACACTGTTTAATTAAGATTAATTCTGGACTCCAACTGGTGCAAAACATACAGTCTGGAGAGAAGTAAAAAGTTTCTATTTGTCTAACAGAGAGAGCATAGAAAACCACTCACTCTGCTTGATCTTGGATTTGATCCTTGCTCCTCACTCCCACCAAAGAGAGACTTCCTCTAAAGGCAGGGGATAAAACTCCTTCCTCACTGAGGTCACTGAAGCCAGGGTTTTCCATAAAATGCTTTGCTCTCAACTCACGAAGTCCCCAGGCAGCGCAAAGCTACAAAGAAATAATCAGTTTAACTGCATCCTTACTACTTTTGGTGCACAACTAAATACAAAAGCATTTTGCAAAAGCAGTAGGTTACGCTGTAAAATTAAGCAGTAACGTTATTCCGCCCTAAGTGAAAAGCAGAATAAGTTGCTCAGTGTGGACAGGCCTGTAACACTGTTTATTCTGGAACCTTCAGAACATCCACAGCCTTCAACATGAGCCGGTGCTTTTCACTGATCACACACAACTGGGTTAATTTTTTTTTTTTCAATTCCCCTTGACAAAAAGCCTCTGGTGACATAAGAGTTATCCCATAGTCTCTTTGGATTTAATTGAAGGCATTTCTTGGAGTAATCTAGCACGTTCCATCTCTTAGCAACTGAATTAACAATTACTTAAGTAACATAAGAGACTGTCCCATACAGCTATAACTGGGCCAGGGGGAAGCATTGGTATTCTGCAGTGCCACCCAGGAACTCTTGGTCCTTTCCCTGCTGGTGACACTCCTGCAAAGGCAGGAATGACTTCCTGGCACACTTGCAGTGCCGGAAATAACGTGACAGGATTGCTCTGCACTCGCTCCTTTACTGCAGCTATGACAAAGGCGCTGCCACTGTGGATGCAAATGAGGCCACAAGGACAAACAGCACTACTTAACCTCGCTGAAAAACTTCTCATGCTCCCCTGCATAATGTCCTGTTTGCCTCAGCGGTGAATCAGGCTGTTTGGGAAGCACAGCAGCACTGAGTACCGCTGAACGATTTGTTGACTTGGGAAGGAACAGCTGTGGTTGTGACTGCACAGATACACCCAGGCAAACAGAACAAGAGAACCAAAGGCTGGAAAATCTCAAAGTGTAGCCTGTGCTACACTGATAGTGTCATTGAAACAGCAGTACAGGAAACTGAGGGACAAACTGCGTGAGTCCCGTGAACGGCCTGTCACATTAGATACTCCAGAGAAGAAACTTGATAAAGCTCAAGGACATAAAAGAGTATATTCTACAAAGACCCCCTAAACCTCATGGACAGAATATCCCATTACATGTACTGCACGAAGAAACAAAGCATCAATAATCTCTAATCCACATAAAGGACTTGGTGAGAGAACACTTCTGGGCAGACTCGTTTGACAAAACTAGGCTGCATAGTCACCTTTTTACAAGCCATGCAGGATTTATGGATTTTCAGATAAATGTACTGTAGTCGTTAAAGTTTTGCTTAGCTGGAAAAAAATAATTATCACATCCACCTGCTACAAGATGGAACATAATGTGGTCAGACAACAGAAGGGCAATAAAAAGGAGGAGACAGACAAGATCCGGGTGACAAAACACCATTTACACAGTATTTCTTCCCTCAGACCATGCTATAACTACTCTATACATCCTAAATCAGGCAATAAGATGTTTGACCTTGACAAGAATTAGCTGGAGCATAAAGCAACGTTTCATGGAATAAAAATTTACAGCAACAGCCCGAGACATGGTTCAGGAAGGAGACTCTGGCAGGCAGTCCCAAGGAACAGCACTGCTCAGGGCCAGTAGGAAAGTGATGTGGCAGAGACCGGGAAATATCACAGCAGAAAACGTAAAAGTTAACAGGTTGGATTACTCTGCCAATACACCAAATCCATGCCTGGTCTCATGAAGTAGTCTTTATAGTGAACTCCAGCCTGGGCCGGAAGATCTGGTAGATATCAGGCTCTCTGTGCAAGAAGCAACAAATAGTGCTGCAAAATGAGATAACGGTAGTGCAAAGAGATGAAAACCCAGCTTCCCAGCCTACCCCTCAGGGCTACCAAAATTCAGCAGCTTCATAGGCCCATCACTCAGAGTTACTCTCCCCTGAAACTCCAAAATCAGTAGGGGCCAAGATAAGACTTGGAGTGATGCAAACTCCACAACCAGACTATTTAGAGCCCAAATGAAATAGGCTCAGGGAGCTCTTGGAGGAAGCCCTTCTGCACTGAAGATTTTAAAGGGATGAACAAATAGTACTCTCAGGCTGCCTCTGCTTTGGATGCTGAGCGAAGAGAGGCATGCATAAATTTGTGATGTATTTGCCCTGGCTTTGCCCTTGTTTCTTATTGAAGTTGCTTAATGATCACAGTATATTTCAGTCTTCATCTGATAGAAAAATGCTGATCATTTCTGTATTTATTTCCTAAATTGAATCCAGAATTTGTGAAAGATGCAAGATTGATTTCACTGTGTTTGCCAGCTGCTGAGAAGACAGCAGGACTTCAGCCAACCCAGAGTACTAATTCCACTGCTTATTACTGCAGATAAACACCCAGAGCAGAGCCCTCTGCTCTCCCAGCCATAAGTCAATCACAAGAATCAGAAGGCAGTTTGCTCTTTGCTGGACTAATAGCCTGGCAATTATAAGCATACTTCATTTCTTGCTAGCAATCCCATTTTTTCCATGAATGCACCTTGTACAGAGTGCAGCCCAGCAGCTTTCATGTCTTCATTTCCATTCCTAGGAAGGCAAAGAGGAATCCTTGGAGAGGTCTTTTATTTCAAAGTGTTTTTTCCACAGGGACAACCTGCCCATCACTGCCTGTGTGCACACCTTTTTATCTTCATTTTAATGGGCTGCATCCACTCTACCTGCTTCTCTGCACCGGATTAACTGCTTTACAGGCTATGAAACCTTAATAGCAACCACAGACAAAGAAATGCAACCAGTGCATAGCCATGATGGAATGTACAGCTTGAAATTTTAGGGACATGGATGTTCTCCGTGCGAAATTTTTAAAAATGCAAAGACTTTAGGATAGTGTCTCCCAGATACATTCACCTAAGAAGGTAGAAAAGAGCAATTTTGTCTCACCAAGGGCTTTCCAGGGCATCACTGGTATCTATGGGGCAGTCCATGACCCGAACAGGTTGTTCCTGAATAAGTCACATCAAAACTATAATGAATTTAGATGGTAAAATCTGGCAACCAGGCAAGATTTCTTCAAAAATCTTATTGGTGTCTTTAAACCTCAGCTGCCTGCAAAGTTCAGCTGTATTTCAATGGAGTCTGTGAAAAACCTTTGCAGATTCAACAAAGCTGGAAATAAAATATACTTTAGATGAGTGGGAGATATAGAATGACCAAAGAGACATAAAAGTCAAATAAATCACTATAAAAAACATGTTATAAGAAATGTAGACATAATAATCTGAAATTATATAAATAATGCAAAGGTATTTCTATATTTTAAGCATATAGATGGTATAAATAGGATGTAATGAACAGTCCAAAAAAACACCAATAGATTGTTTTGACAGATAAAAACTTAAATTGCTCTACTTACACTTTGAGGGTGGGGGGTGTTTTTATGTGTTTAATATTCAAACTTTTGTTAATTTGAGCTTTGTAGCCAGACTTCTCCGTTTTTTCTTTCTTCAAGACTTTTTCATTTCAGTGAACCAGCTAACCTGATATTTCATGCACTGTGGGCTGTCTGGCAAGAACATATTTGTCTACTTCAGTCACATAATCTAGGTCAGTGGCTCAAAATCCAAAGAAATGTTACAGGTGCTCTATTATTTCCATCTCACTCCACTATATAAAACCGAAAACACAGTAAATTCTGGTTTCTGAGCTCAGAAATGGCACGTACCAATTATCAATCCAAACACAGAGAGCAAAAGACCAATGGTCCTAAATAAGATCTCAGCCATCCATGAGAGGTGAAAAGCACAAAGCATAGCTTTGGCAGGTGACAGGAGGCACTAGAAACGCAGCCTAACAGCCACAATTAACAAACTTTATTTGGTTCTGCCACCCTGAAAACGCTTGTTTCCAAGGGGTTTCTTCTCTCTGTTAACTAGCAGGGCTTCACACACCTGCAGATACATATCCATTGATGCTCTCCCCCAGCCAATTTATTTCTGCATTTCAGTGAACAAAACAAGCTGAACTCTTTTACTCCTATGGTAGCAAAGAGATTTAATACTTCAACCAGAAGTTCAACATTGTGAAGGAAAAAATTGTCAAAGCAGATTCTGATGTCATTTGAGAGCGTCAACTGAACTATTGACTTTACAGTTGTAAAAATTATGCCATCTAGTTTTGTTCCACCCAGAGTGCTCCCAAAAGCATTGTGAGAACTCAGCCTTGCAGAACGAATGAAGAGAAGGAAACTCCAGGTCTCAGCCCTTTAGGATACTGCAATCACTAAGAGACAAACTCAGTGCTCAGGTCTGACAGCTCAAAGGTTCAGATGACTTCTGTAAAGGACAGGTGGGGTATTACAGGTAAGTATTTTGGCTAAAATGAGGCTAAGCTAAGCAGGTTTGCTCCTGGTGTAATGCCTCCCAACACCGACCATAACTGGCACTGCACTCATGAATCCTGGATGCAAAGAGCCTTGAAATAACAGAACACAGAGGAACTCCCTAACACAGAAACTTAAATAGCTCAGGAACAACAAAAAAGCTAATAAAGCTATGCTAGCAGTGTGAAATGTTATAAATAACTTCTGCTCTTTAGACAGGAATACTGCTTGCCTACAGCAGTAGCCCAAGGAACTGCTGCAGTTTCAGCTGCAGACGTCTTTATAGTCTTTTATTGATTTTAAAATTGCCTGCCACATGCCGTAGAAAAAAACAATTTGTAGACTACAGTACCATGGATAAACAAGTATGAGTAGTCCTATGGATAAAAAAATGCATTTGTACCCAACCTCTCTCCTTCCCTTTGCCTCCTGTTTTCCTGCTTGGCAGTAATGTGATAATGATGGTGCCACACAGCACCTGGATATCTTGTTCAGACACTGCTTTAATCTGTCTCCCTGGCTAAATTCAAAACCAAGTGAAGTAATTTGCTCCTTCATTTTGCTGAGCAACAGGGAAAGGGCGAACCTTCTCCAAGCAGAAATTAAACTTTGCAATTCATAATTAAATTGCTGCAGAGAGAGTAACACAAAGATTCAGTTTATAAAAAAGCTTTATGTTTGTAGGTATCACAAGAGTCTGGTTGGAAAGATTATACTCCTTTCTCTTTATTCTAAAGTAGTAAGTTTTAATTAACAATTATTTCTTGGCTTAGAGCAGCCTGTACAAGCTGTGGCAAAATATCATTCTCCCATTTTGTTTTACAAACCTTTCCTTACCCTTCAAATAACACCTGTCTGAAAGTGCATCTTCAAAACTGAACTTTATTTTCCAATACTGAAAGGGAACACAGTTCTATTAAAGAAAATTAACAAGCAAGCATGCTGTTACTGTGTGAATGCCAACAGGTCTTCGTTTGAATTCCTGCCTCAACTTTAATTACTTATATGTGCATTGAGTATTTATATATACATAAACACAAGATTTTCCTGGTATCCCATTCCCCACTCCAGCTGGGTTTCAACTGAAAATTCATCTCTCAGATCAACTTGAAGTTAGTAAAATATTTAAGCTAACCAAATCTGCTAGAAATCTCATTAATCCCACAGAAATGAAAAGCATCCTCCTGAATTAGCACCCAGCTCTCCAGTCTACAAGCACAATCTAATGCAAGGCTGATTTTCAAAGGATGGATGTTTACCAAGACATCTTTGCAGTGGGTTACTAACTAGGTTTTTGCCACCTTTCATATAAAAATGTTATTTTAACTATGAATTATCTTCTGATTTAACATTTTCCTTTAATGGGCAAATATTTGTAGCAATTAACTCCTCCAGATTGACTCAGACAGCATGAGTCACGCCTTCCCCTGGGGATTTAACAATTACATAACTCTGCTCATCCATACCACCACATATAACACCTGGATGCCAAGTTGCTGGGAGTGTTTCTATCCTTATAAATAATGCAAGACCCTGAAGCTGCTAATTATGGCATGTACATAATTTGCTGCTCCCTAGAGGCAACAGAGATTTCTCACTCCTACCGAATGCATAGTATGAGATTTTCTAGTGATAATTTTGAGGAAAATGATATCAGAGCGGGAAGGTGGCTGGAATTCTGCTCGTCCTGCTTATGTTACACTTCCACATATAGAGTGGGATTTTTCAGTAAGTGGGCAATGTCTGATGTAGAACAATACTCAAAACCCCCACTCCTTTGTAAGTATGCATTTGCACTTTCCAGTGCATCAGTTTGCAAAGAATTTCCAAGGTTATGTTTTGCAGTCTCTGTGTTTGACATCCCAAATTCGCCAAGAGAATTTTAGTAAAATAAAACACAATGGTTATATTCAGGTTTTTTGACACAAAAAAGACAAAAGACTTCAAGTCCTTACTCCCTCCTGTAAATCCTGACTGTATATGGACTATGTGCTCCTTATGAAGAGGACTCATCTTGTTTCCTTTGTTTACTGGGGGTGTGAGAGGTTTCATGGGTAATCAGTGTGACTGCAAAGCTGAATTGCTATTTCCACTTTAAAACTGAGCTGTGGAAAACCACACTGCATCAGAAAATCTGCTCTCACAAGATTCATCACAGCCTATTTGTTGGGCTTTTCTCCTTCCAGCATCAAATCACATTTGGGCATGTGGACAGCATTTACCTCATCTGATGTTTTGGGGGGAATTTAGCATTCACTAGGAAAAAATTCCATGCAGAAGTGTCTGAACTCAGTATCAAGTGACCAGCAGAGTCCTCAAGCATGAAGCTGGGTTTGCTTCTTCTGCTTCATCCTGCTGAACACAGAGTTCTTGTTTAATTTGAGCAATGCGTGTACAAGTTGTTTCAAAAACTTGACCTTTACCCTCTTATTATAGCATGATATAATATTTAGTGTTGGCAGTTAAATCCTAAAATAATCTCTAAATTTTTTAATTTTATAGTAATGTATAAATGATAATATAATGTTTTTCTAGACTCCAAGTAGGCGCATTTCCAGTAAGCAAACATGACAATCTAGCACTTCCTTGGTAAGAAGATCCACTGCAGTAAAAAATTCTGAACGTGTTACACACCAGCTTTTCTTCACAGAAAGGTGAGAAACCATGACAAAGAACTGTTTTTAATTAAATTATTTTTATAAAAAAATCAAGGTTTACAAAATAGTCATTTTTTTTCCCCAGCAAATTTCTGTGACCTTCTCTGAACCCTGAGAAGCTCTTTGAATATATGCTTCATTTCAGAAAATGTCACTGCTATTGAATTTCTGCTGCAGCTAAATGGTAATATTTTCAACAACTAAGAATAATTTTCTCATTTTTACCAGAAAAATCTGCCTTTCCCCCTTTATTTCCTGAGAATGTAATCAATTTAGTCTTTTAGGTGTGGGGTTGGGGAGGTAAGACAGGTAGAGTGATGATGAGACAAAGATAGTCACCAAAGCTTTTTAAACAAAGCTTCAGTCCTTATAAAATTTACTGAAAAAGAAATGGCTTTAAAAAAGCTTTCATAGCATGACTCTCACAATATTGGCATCCAAACATCCAAAAAAAGATGGTGTTTCATCATAGCTAAGCTGTTTTATATGTGCAATTACGTTTTTTCTGAAGGTTGATGGGCATAGCAGCCTGTTGTTTCTCATCAACAATTATTAGAAAATATTTGTTTGCTGTTTTCAGGGCATATGAAGCTTTCTTCCAAGCTCAATTTTGAAAGAAATCTCAGAAATCTCAGTTTTACCCAAATTTTCTGTATAAAAAAATAGTGAAAGCACTCTTACCACACCCTGTCCATATTTAAGCTTTCTGTATTTCCCAAACCACAGAGTAGGGGTTTATAAGACCCAAAGATGGTGTGTTTCTCCTGTGTGAAATCCACAGGTGGATCCTCACTCTTCGGCCAGTTTTTGCTACTGATTTCTACAAGAGAATTACATTTCAAACACCAAGTAAGCTCTTCAGGCAGCATTCAAACTGAAAGTATATAAAGGGCTTAAACATATATAAAAATTCCTTCTGCCTTTTGCTCACAAGATCTATAGGACACTCAGCTTATTTCTGACAGTATCATTGTAATGTCACTAGGCACAAAATACAGCAAAAATGGGAGGGAGCTCACCTACGGTCGAACAAAATTGTCTCACAATGTTTAAAATCAAAATTATTCCACCAATAATTATTGGCTCATAGGTATAAAGACCTGGAAATAACCTAAAAAAATAAATGTTTCAGGATGAAATGCATCAAGAAGAAATTTTAGGAGCAATAAGAAAGGTCAAGACAATTGATTTTATTGGATTTTTCCCACTGATTAATATTAGATAGAAATAAAGCGATTGAGCGCATCAATATTGCTGTTTATACATCCTTTCATACACCAAGAGATCAAAAGTTGCTCGCAAAAAGGAATCTTTAGAGCCCTTCATTTAGAATTATCATCTACCACAACATAACTGTCCTCCTGGACAGGTTTTACCATTGCTTCAATTAAATTTCTTTTCCCACTGCGAAACGCAGTCGCCAATCAATTCTCATGTCAGCAGAGTCAGGAGACCGAGGGCAGAGCTGGCCCGGGCTAAGGGGGCTGCTTCTGCATTTCTGGGATTTGTACAGCACCACTCCAAGTCCTCTCCTGACAGATCACTTCTAAGTATTTCTCTTTGCAATTATATTCCCAGCTTGCTCAGTGAAATTGATTTTAGGCTAAATAATTACTTTAGACAAAGTCACGGATTTCTCTGCTATGACTGATACAGAGAGGCAGCTGAACAGGAGGCATCAATAAATTTGTGAGCTGCTTCGAACAAATTACACATATTGTTACAAGGAAGATTTACAGCAATAGCAGATCTAATTAAGTGCTTCATAAAGCAAAACACGGGGCAGATGTCAAACTGATAAATCAGGTTTTACATTGTTATTCTGATGAGTTTTTACTACTGTTAAGAGGTATTTTCACCCTACACGACAATATTGAGCTATCCAATGGTTTCTAACATTTGAGCAAGACGAAACCTGTAAATTGGTCATTTTGTAATTTTGTGTTGAGTGAAGCTCAGTTCAGTTAAATGTAATTCTTAACTCGAAACTAATGTCAGATAATGGTGTTGTTTATGTTTCTGTGCCATTATAGCTGTCTTTTTTAAAAGTAGAATAGCATCTATGGAATATAATTACAGGCAAAATTTTTTTTTACCTAGAAGTACAGAGAAAAGTTAGAGAATGCATCAATGGCTAGAAATGCATTTTTATAATGATTTTATGAGTGAGCAGGTCAGCATTTTCACGTCTCTGGGATTTACTATATTCTAAGAGTGTATAATCTTATATATTTATAAAACATTCCTATGTGCATTCATGTACCGTGGAGAGGATCAAAAAGGAATCTCAAACTTATTTTCAAAGCTGAATGTCTCTTTGCCATTTGAGCAAACCTCAGGACACAGATCAGACCCAGTCAAAATAAATGAAGGAAAGCATCTGCAGCTAGTGTGAGCCTTCAGCTCTTAGGCTGCTTTGTAATCTTTGCACACCACTGAAAGGATAGAGGCAGACTGGACTTGGATAATAAAACAAAGAAAATTATGGAAAGGCTAATTAAGGTCTTCACTGAAGTAAGATTGTTCATTTACGTGACAGCAAAACTGTGACTTGATAGCCATTCATAAAAGCCTGCAGCATGTAAATATATATTAGGAGAAGATTACAAAAAGTGCCTTAGGAGGGAATAAATTAATGAAGCAAGAAAATAGAAAATATATGTTATCAGAATAAGAAAAAATATGACTACAAATCCTACAGAATAACTTTCTCACCTGGAAATACTAAATTTGTCAGTGCTGGAGAGCTAATACTATTCCTTTCTAGCTCAATGGCAAACCTAAGGAATATATTTTTCTGAGGTTTCTTACTGGTAAAGTCACCATTACACTTGCTTTGGTATTACCTTTAAAATGTGCCTCCCAGTGAGAGCCTGTGACTTTCCATTCAGGAAAACCTTCAAAGAGAGTACCTGAGAAAACGACAGCTGGCTCAAAGACAAGAAAAAAATTAAAAGGATTTCATGATCCAAATTATATTGTAGGAACAAAAATTTGTATTCAGAGTAAAGGTATCTTGTAAAAGAACATAGCCTATAGGACTATAAATAGGAGTATAAACCCATTTCAGCACTGATTTGGTGCAGCCACAGAGAGAAAAGGAAGATTCTGAAAGCATCACAAAAGCAGAAGTCAGCAGATCTTACAAAGGCAAATATAAGTTTTAAGTAGAACACCGCTGAACTGTATCATTGATTTTTCTGCCAGCATTTGCATATCCCAAAGGGCAGTCCAAGACATGAAAGGAAAAATTCTGCTAAATAAAGGAAGGGATGAGTTGGGTGTTGAACCTCTGCCTTGTAATGGGGAAATTAAGCCCAGACACCTTGTTCTATCAAACATGAGTAAGGAAAGGTAGGGTTTGAAGTTTTCATCTCTAAAATGTTCACTCATGTCCCCTGCACTCTGTAGAACAGCACAGCAGCCCCCCTGGGCTGTGGGACAACACTCCAGCCATGCTAGAAACACTTCAGCAATGTCAGTGAGGCTGGAGTCACCTTTCTGTGCCAAGAGCAACACCGAGGCTTGCCAGGCTTGTCCCGCTGGATCATCCCTCCTGCTGCTGGTTTCCCTTTCAGTGCAAAGTGCAGCTACCTGCACTGGGAGCCTGCTGCGGGCAACCGAGGGACCCTGACTTTCTACAGAGCCTGCATAATGCATGCAAACCAGTACCTGCACTAATCAAAAGTAATTACCTGGTGTCAATGAAACGCCAGGCTCTGGCAGCTGAACGGCCGCGTGGGTGACAGTCGTGTCAGGCTCTCTGTCACCTGTGCCCGTCACATTGGGCTGTGTGGGCAGAGCACCCACTCACACCTTCGAACGGGGCACAGACAGCAGATGGAAATTCAGCATCATGATTCCATTCTGCTGCCTACACTGAAGCTTTGATAATCGTTTCCCCTTATTTGCAGCCCTAAGTAAGACTTGAATCAGAAAGCGCAATAAATAAAGCCGTGTTTCATATGCCAGTTTCCTCTGGATCTCCTCTCACTGTTTTGCTTTCAGGTTGTGGTAGAGTATCTGTCTTTTCTGCCCCGTTTCATCTTTACTCTAAAGGCACTGAAGAGGAAGCAGTTCTGCATATTTCTTACCTGGGCAAACTTTGGGATTTTTCACCTTCCAGTGTGTACTCAGCTGGGCTGGAGTGGAAAAGCTGGCGCTGGATGCATCACAGCTGCAGTGGGGCCCTGTTCAGGAGGGTTTCAGCTGGGTTTTGTGTTACTCAATGGCATTTTGGGTTTTAAAAACTAAAAGGCTGTTTATCTTACGCAGTTATGCTTCCTTTTGCCTCGTGTCTGCTCCCGTCTACATGAAGGTGAATGAATGGAAGATTTTGGGGCTGGGCGTAATCTACAGGCACCCTGGAGCTCTGCCACTAGAAATCTGAAGGTCACACAAAGATCCACACATGCTCCATTATTTGTGCTTATCAAGTTATTTAATCAAGAAAAGGACATATCCCCTAATTTTAAAACAGAGAATTTTTTTTTTTTTTTAATATATATTCCAAGTTGGTTCAAGCTAAAAATATTTTTATTGAAAGTGATTTATTGGACAAAAATTATAATTCCAGCCAGATAAAGACATAAAACATGAAATTTACTGTAAAGGTAATAAGCCATTTCAGATTATTTCTCCATAGAATTCAGTTACATTCAGAAGGATTGAAAAAATTTAGGTTCATTCACTACTTTGACTTCTAGCCTACGTAATTCTGACTCCATTGTTAAACAAATTAGGTCAATGAAAAGTAATTCCAATGAGTTTTGACAAAAATCTATTAAAACAGAAGACACTAAAAGTCCTGAAAAAAACCTCCAAAATACCATATGAATGGCATAGGAATTTTAAGCAAAGAGAAGTAGTATGACCTAATATTGAAAGCCACAGCCCAGGACATGGTCCCTAAAAAAAAAAAAAAAAAAAAAAAAAATCCAACACCTTTACTCATTAAAAAAACAGAAAGAGACCACAAACTTCAAACTTCTCCTCTAAACATCAGGATATTTTGATTTTCATTTTTTACCACATATCATGAAATAAAAGGAAATAGATTTCTCTAATTTTTGACCAGGATGCAAAATAATTCTTAAAGTTATTAATTACTTTCCAACAGTCTTTTACCTCATGACCTTGCAAGATTCAGTCTTCTACAGGTAAACAACTATAAAAATAACTTATTCCTCTGATACTTCCACACCTTCTACAAACACACAGAAGGCAGCAAAAAACCCAGCTCCTTGTGCTGGCTTCTCAAAAAGCGTCCCAGGTTATTTCTGTACATTGTGCAGTTATAGTTCCTATTTTACTCTGAAGAATAAGAGAAAGTCTTTTAATTTCACCTCAGAAAGCAATAGAGCCGTTTGTTCTAAATCTGTAAGATTTTGCTGTCACTGGTAAAGAGTTATGAGGCTTCAATAGTATCACTCCTCCCCTGATTCTGAACCTGTCAGATCTGCTGTGCCTTACAAAATCAAGTGAAAGAAAATCTGGAAGTGACAGTTTGCACTGAAACCAGATGATAACTCTTGGCAGCACATATTCCCTTCTCAAAAGGCATTTTGCAGGGCTCACCATAATGATCTTCAGAAGACTTTGATGTTGTTGATGCTCATTTGGAAACCAGGACTGAATTCTAGAGAGGGACTTTATAGCACAGCACCTCCAGGTTCCCTGGAATCAAACGTTCACTGGATTCCCAGACCCTTTTGGGTTTGTGGAAGGGGCAGCTGACATTAAGTGACTTGTGAAGGGGCAAATGTTAATCTCATTTTACCCATCTTTTCACTCAGGAAATTATTTCTCTTTTGGCAGTCGGCAGTGCCAAACAGATACGGATGACTAATGATGAAGGTCATTTGCTCAACGATGTTCCTTTCTGAAGGAGACATTCATTTCTCTGCTGCCACGGACAAAATTTGGAAATTTTGTACAGCAGGCAGAATTTTAAGAAATAATAGATTTTTCTTTTTATAAAGGCAGTTTCTTATCTTTAGTCTGTAACTGCAAATGTACAGTCACAAACATTTTCACAGACTTAAATACAAGCACAGGTAATTAATTAACACTTAATAGCCTAACTGCTATTGATTTAATCCTTCAGATATATTGATTTATTTGGTGAAAACACCTCAGTCTCTTTTACTTCTTTTTTGACAAGAAATGAAGTTTTATATAAGTGTCAAATGGTCATTAATAACATTATTTTAGGGAATTTTTTACAGCTGTATCCTCATATAAAACTGCAGTTGTAGTTCAGTTCAGAACTCTAATCATTCTAATTACCTCACTTGGAAGCTGGCTGGAAAATACAATTTGCCTACAAAGAAGCAAGTATGACAATTCTAAGGCAGAATTAGTAATTCCAAGTGTTGTGGTTTATTCCCATCCAGCAACTAAGCCCCACACAGCTGCTCACTCACTGCCCTGGCAGGGTGGAGGAGAGAATCAGAAGGGTAAAAGCAAGAAAACTCATGGGTTGCGATAAGAACAGTTTAATAATTGAAACAATATTTAAGGGAAAACAAAACAAAACAAAACAAAACAAACCCAAAAAACCAAAACAAAATCACAAGACAATAAATTGTAACAAAAAGGAAAAAAAATAGAGACAGAAATAAAGTCCTAGAGAGGCAAGCGATGCAAATAAAAACATTTGCTCAGCACCAGCTGAGCAATGCCCAGGCAGGCCCCAGGCAGCAGCCCACGTTCCCACCAACCTCCCAACAGCTCCTACACTGAGATGAAGGCCCATGGTCTGGGATACCCCTCAGGTCAGCTCCCCAGCCGTGTCCCCTCCCTGCTCCTTGTGCACTTCCAGCCGTCTTGCTGGCAGCGTGGGGTGAGGAGCAGCAAGGGTCCTGACTGTGCCATCCCTGCTCGGCAATGACCAAAACATTGCTGCATTACCCAACTGTTTCCTGCAAGCCACAGCCCCACACCAGCTACTGTGAAGAAAAGTAACTCTATTTCAGCCAAAATCAGCACAGCACATCTGTTTATTCTCTACTAAGAGGTGATGCAACTTTTAAAAGGTAGCACCGTGCTTTTACACCCAGTCCCAGAGACTCAGAGGAGGAAAGGCTTAGCCATTCTATTTAATTGTAACCTTCATTTTTGTTAATGGCACGCTCTTCCGAGATGCTTAATAGGAAGTTTCTTTTGCAAATTGCAAAGTGTACAGTACACACACGAAAAGAAAAGATACTTCCACTGTAACCATGCAACAGTCTTACACACAGTTAAAACTATTTTTTTCCCAATCAGAATGCTGTGGCAGACGCTTCTAAGCAGTCTATTACAGCTGCTAGATGCAGTGTGTCACAGGCTGTCACCTCCCCAGTGTCGGGGACTCCTTTTTAGGAGCTTAAATTCCCCGGCATTCAGGTGGTTTTAGAGTCCTGGCCCTCTGCAAAGCTCTGTGCCAAACGCAGGAAAAGACGGAGTCTTCAAGGTTACATGCTTCGTTTATTAGTTCTTATCTTACAATTTTCTCAGTGTCCAAAAGATGTTTGCCGCGGCTCGGACATCTGGTGACTCCTCCTGTCTCTGGGCTGTCCTTATCTTTTATACTAATTGCTACGTATTTGTTATTTACTATTTATTACCAATGTCTATCACTATTACTAAAAAGGTCATCTTTACTCTGACCCAATCCTCACTAACTACTTTGTCACTGCAGAAATGGAGTGAGGGAACAAGAAGGAAGAAGAAAGAGACAACGCCCCAAATTCTCCATCTTGCCCCATTCACTTCAATGCCAAGAATCCCAAACCCACTGTTTTTTCACCCTGTGATATACTGAACTACTATTTTTTACACTCTTGTGGCCTGCAATGCTTCCTGCAGTGCAAGAAGCCTCTCCCATGGACTGAAATCAAATCCAGTGTCTCTCTGGGCCGGGGTCCCAGACCCCCCTGCCCAGGTCCCTGACCCTCCAGGGCAACCAAAGGAACGCCCTGGACTCCAACACCCCAGCTCAGAGCGAGAGACTGACGCAGCACTTTGGGACTCTGACCCAGCTTGGGGCTGATCCAGGCTCCACACGGCAGAGCAGCCCCAGAGCCCTGTGACCGCAGCTCTGCCGGGCACCGGGATGTGCTCACAGCCCCAGGGATTCCTTGGCCCCAGCTTCCACACACGATTCTGTTCGCCATGCACAGACACAGTGCTGGCTCTGCCTGGCTCTGTGCACACAGTTTGCACGTGGCTGGGACCTCTGTCCCAAACAGGCCACAGCTGTTTCTTCTCTGCCTCATCCAATGCAAAATGAAAAAAAAAAAAAAAAAGTCAGACTAAAGTGGTTTTGATCATAAAGCAAATGTATTTCACAGTTATGATGAAAACAATCTGGGTTTTCACTTGTTTCAGTATTTACTCAGAAAATAAAGCACAACAGAAAAGAGCTGTGGATTAATTCTCGATTTATAGTCACACACTGTCCTTTGCCCAGAATGGATTGCATTGCTATAAGCTAACCCGCAAGCACATAAAATAATCACAGAGCTCTATTTGCCATGGCTTATACTCCTGTGGAACCATTGAAGTAGCAACACATTATCCCACAGGAAAGACATTATCAAAGATTAGAAAAATGCCTCAGAAGGAAGCAGATTTCTATGTAAAGCTGCTGTGATTTACCAGGAACCATTCAGTGAGGAGATTCCTCATATTTTATCACTGTGAAACAGAAAAATGCCTTTTGAGCCTGTGTAACACCTTTAAATTTCCCTAAATACTAAAACAAAACCACCAACCACCAAAATTTTCCAAGAACTGCATGCAAAAAAAAAAAAAATTTAGAAGGATTGACTGATTTTTTTGAGAAAAACAATTTTATGTTTTCCTGACACAGTTCATTCAACCGATCATACCTAAGATGGTTAAAATTGAATATTAAATGCAATAAAGATTCAATATTATAATATTTATTATAATACATTTACATTTTTCTATAAATATACTCTTAAACATCTGTTTAACGATGTAATATCATCAATGTTCATGAAATAAGCTTCAGAGTGAAAAAGAAAGCATTTTGGATATTTGAAAAACCCCATTATTTCTGCATGTCCAGTGATTCAGAAAGAAATCCTGTGTGTGTAGATAACCATCAGCTGACTCTACAAGTGCTGGGATTTTAGGCTGAGAGAATAAAGGAAACAAAGAAAAATATGTAACATGGAGTCTCCCAACTGGTATTTGGTATCTATTTCTGGATTCCTGTTTCTTAAATACAGAACATTTACTTGGAACCTTCTAGCTTCCACCTGAATTTTAAGTATAATTTTCTCTTTCATCATCGTCTACTGGAGTTCACAAATCCTGACAACTCATCCTGTAATTAACAATTGGATCTAGCTTGCCTTGTGCTTTTTTGCTTTGCTGAATTGACAGCTTTTGAACCAGCTCCGCAAGGTAGCTCGAGGCTCTAGGGCAGAGAACACAGACAAAGAAAAAGTAACAGAATTAGCAAAAACAAGGACTGGCGTGGGAGAAATACAGTAATGGTAATAAGAGCATGGGAGAAAAAAAAATGAGCTGTTCAATCAAATCAGGTGGTTCCACCGTGTTTCACAGGAGAGAACAAAGCACTTCTTGGTGCTGATGTCCATAAGTGAATTTAAGATGAGTGATGAAACATCCTCGTCCACAGAAGTTATAAATTCTGCTCATCCCTGAAATAGCTACATTGCTATTCATGTAAATGCTCTAAGTAGTAAAGTGCAAGTTTGAAAGAAGCAGCTTGGTGAATATTTTGATGAGGCGGGGACTAGGAAAATTGAATGCTATGAACTACAGCAGCTAATTCCAATTTCAACTAGATCCTAGCTCTCATTAAAATACAAACTGACAAAATAATTCGGTGCTGCTGTGACACATTGAGATTGAGGTTGAGAGTGTAAAAATGGCTGAATACGCCAGCAGTAGGATTTACAATTAAATCTAAAGCAAGATTTTGGGGGGGAGGAGGAGGGGAAGTGCCTTTTTCTTTGAAAGAAGACAGAAAAACAGCTCAGAGGGGGAAAAGTTTCAGTGATAACTCCTCAAATGAGCAAGAAAGGAGCTGATAATGCTCTTAACTCCCCGTTTCACTCTGTGGTGACCCACCACCGTCCCTGCCTTCTACCAGGGAATTTTAATTGCCACCCAAGGCCAGTGTACTGCCTGGAGCAAGTCACCACAAAATGTCTCATTTCATAACTCTTAATATCATCTTATTAGGCAAAAATGGTTGAATTTTTTTTTGATAAATAATCACTGTTCAGACATACACTGTCTGAAAAAACATTTTATGTTTACACTTCCTTTCCTGGGTATAAACATTGGTGGAAATATTACCAATCAAAGCAGCAGAGGGGGTCACTGGTGGTGTCCAGCCAGATACTGAGGTGTGGCACAGGAGCCCCATCTGAGGCAGAGAACAAACCACTTTCAGCTCTTGCTGAAGGTCACTGGTCTATGCTCACAGCCAAATATTCTCTTTGCATTTACACTGTCTCTGTTGACAGCATACTCATATCATAACTCAGTTTTAAACCAAATCTTTCACATTACAGACAGAACAAAGCTCTTCCTCTTTAAGAAGTATTTATATTTAAAGAAAGCTCTTGCCTATTTTGTTCAAATTCTGCTTACTTGCAAGCATTCCAGTATCCCTTCTTTCATAAAACAAGACAACATCTGAAACAGACTTTTTTTTGATTGTTTGCAGAGATTTGTAGATCATAGTAGACCATATGTTAAAGCACAACTTTTATTTGGTGAAAGTATGACAAAACTGACATGTAACTCTCAACTGCAGATTTATTAAAACATTCCCTTTAGTTGTGCTCCATCCAGACTAATAATTATCTTTAGCTGAACCATTAAAGGCAGAAGATGGACATGAAGGACGCATCAGCACAGTTTTTTTGGAGGGGCTGTGAAAGCAAAGCACAGATCTTACTGTGTCAGTGTCACACAGAGCAGCTCTGTCACTGATTTATGGCCTGTGTTTAGGTCCTGGGACGGTCTCATCCACATGCCTTGAGTGATGGAGTGTCACTGCAGGTAAACTTGGAAACTTCCAAACGAACAGTAGAAAGACAGTAAGGAGTACAAAAAGGGAAACTGCAAACAGGCAAAACCTTGCTGCGATTCAGAGCAGTCTCTGAGAGTTTTTCACTTTATTTGTTAAAATATGTCTAGTTCTGTTGTTATTATACTTAATATAATACTCTACCAACTTAAATTTATCTCTGTCAGATTTTAAACAGCACCTGGAATGCAATTATATGCCTCATGATATGCTAGCAGCAAGAAGGGAATTCATTTGACATTTTTTACTTGTCCTTATGGGATATTACAAGGGCAGGGTGCTACAAGGAAAAGTGAACAAAAACAAACAAGGAGTACTCAAAATTCCAAATTCTCATGTTAAAGTTCAAGAAATTAACATAGTTCACCATTAATACATAATCATAAAGCAAGCACATCATGACATATAATAAAGAATATTGTATTGTGTAGCCTGAACTCTAGGTAAAAAAGTTTAGTTAAAAATGAATATTTTACTCTACTTGTGCCAGACATCTTGTTCATATGAGGAAAGGCATGGAAAGGAAGACAACCTACCCAGGTTCAAGAAATCAAATGGACTATCACACCCTTTGTGATCTTTGAGAGAAAAATAAAAGCATATCAACGAAAATCACTGTTTTCAAAACCCAGCATATAACCAATGAAGTTTTGGGCACTGGTTTGGTTTTTTTCATTGTTACCCCTCTCCCTCTGAGCTACAGGATATCTTTCCAATTCCAAAAATGCACAAGCAAACAAATCATCCTGGCTGCTGTAGTCAAAGCCAGACAAAGAACAGATTCAGAAAGTCTTTAGATTAGCAAGAAAAAAACTACAGAACACCTTTATTGATCAAAAGAGGGCCAGTGTAACAAAGGTGTACCCAATGTCTAGTTAATAACAGGACAACTGGTAACTATAAAAGAATGAACACTGGCCCCAAAATCCCAGCTGCTGAAAAGGCTTTGTCATGGCACAGCTCATGCCATGGAAATCAGGCTAAAAAAATGAAAACTTCTGGTCTAAATTCCAATATTATTCAGTGACAATACCAACAAAAGCTTAACTGTTCCTCTCGTGCCTGGTGGTGGTTTGAGTTCTGCAGAGACTTTGAGGAGGTGATGTAACAGCACAAGCTAAGCAAAAAGCTTTGGTGGCACATTTCAACACATGCTGAACTTCAGGCAGAATCCCAGAAATTGACCTCTTTAATGAAGAGTTCTGCAAGGTTCACAAGTGACACAAGAACCTCCAGGGCACAGACCTAGGGCTCCAATAGCCTTGAAGCTCAGTGTGGAAACATCCATTTATATCTGTTTAAAAAACCCTCCACAATACTGACGGCCTCCACTGCCAGTATGCCAGAGCCCTTAATATGCAATTACGGATGGAGGTCAAAATACAGGATAAGAACCCATCTGCTGGAATGACACATACAGAGTTTGTCATATCAGAATAATTAGGTACTGTATTTGTATCATCTCACAGTTTCAAACCATGCAAGGAGTAGGATTAATCATCTACCTTCATTTGTCTTTGAAAGGAGAGGAAAAAGGACTTTTTTCCTCCCAAAGACCACAGCGCCTGAAGGAGGACTGCAGCTGAGGCAGTCTCAGGCAAAGAGCTGGAGATGAATGATTCTGTGGGGTGCTGGGTTACCTCCACAGTTATATTAACAATGCCAAGCTGACAAACCCACACTGACACTTGCATCAGGTATTTACTGCCCGTTCAAGCGAGAGCCCAGCTCCCGCACAAAACAACCCAGAAATGTTACAAACACCGAGTGTTCAGACAAATTACATCAATTCCCCTTGTGGGGAACACAATACTTTTAGCCATCAATACCGAATGCAGCGCTGGAAGCTTTGTAAATCTTCTCTGCCCTTCCTTATCCCTCGCACTAATTAATCTCAGTGGGATTTTGTGAAATGGTGAGAACAGTAACTGTAAAATCGCATTCAACAACCATTGCTAAACTGGCACGAGTTACTCCCCCAGCCACAGCAATTTAAGAAATCCCAGTTGCATTAAGAAACCTTCAATGCAAACTGAGATGGCATCAGGATGTCACACCATGGAAACCAAGCCTCTTCAAAGCACAAAGGATGATCTAGTGGATCTAGGAGATCCAAGTAACGGGGATGGGGGTAAGGGGAATTGTTTGGGGTTTTTTTTTTTGGTTGTTGAGTTTTTTATCTTGACAGATCTCCTTTCAAGCAGGTGTTTTATGTTTCCTTTCAAAATAGGGCCAGAGGCAGAGTATTACACCCATAACTGTGGAAAACAAGAGGAAGAGTGATGATAGATGGGCACATAACTCCCAGGATTTGGGGGGTTTTAACTGACATAATTTTAAAATTATCTTCATTTTTTAAATAAAATTTGTCTCCCATTACTGTCATGAGAGGCATTAGCTCATTTTAGGGAGATTTCTCATGACCACAGCTAGAGAACGTGTTAGTTAGACAACCACTCTACAGTATTTAAGTAATAGCACAAACAGCATCAATACATAAGCAAATATATATAATTTCTATATTTGTACAGGAAAAGAAAAATAAAATTATATTCCAGCTGGTTTTTTAGAGCACACTTAAACAAATATGTTACCTTTTGATTGAAATTCCTCTTGATAAATTAAGAGACTTTTTTCAGCATCCTTATTACTTCAGAACAGGTGTTGTATCATGCAAGTTCATCACCATAAAATATGGTATAACCACATCTACAGCAGGAAAATTATGGAGAAGAAAAAATTCTAAAATTCTGAAAGAACTAAGTGCAAAACCACAGGGGGATGAATTGCAAAAAATTACCTTTTCCAGTCTCCTCACCTTAAAATTTGACATTGGAGAACACTGTACAGTTGCAAATCATACATAAAGGTAAACACAGAGACAGGAGTCTCAGGAGTCTGTAAATTAGTAGCAGTGAACAAAAAAGCAGACTACAGTGGGATTCCCCTCAGGCATAATCTCAATATTGCTAGCATTTTAAATGACAGTTTGAATTATCACTTCAGAGGTTCAGCTTTAGCTATAATAAAGGCTAATTGTGTTTTTTTCATCCTGATACACGTGCCATAACTTCAGTATCTCTGCATAGATTAACAAATAAATATTGGCAGAACCTGAACATAAAATGTATTGACAAAACCCTGCAGAGTCAGTTTTAAATAATGAAACAAAAAAAATCTTCTAATAGATTTTAAAAAGAGGTCAAAATGGGCACTGTTTGTAAATATTAACGATATATGGAATGACCTTGATTTCATTTCAATCCAAGTTGTCTCAAAGAAAATTGAGAAAACACTTTAGTCAATTGGCAAATATTTAAGTAATATCAACTATTTGCTTGCATTTCTAACTTGTAATATATTTGGGTAGAGTCAAACATATGTATATTTAAATCAGAGCTTCTGAAATACTGCAAGACTGAACTTTTTATTTAAGGTGCTTTACAAGCACTTTGCCAGCCCCAGCTCTGCCTGAGTAGTTTTGCCAGTGTTGACAAGCAGCGTGGAGGGCACCTCTCCAAAACCTAAGCACCAGTTCTGGAATTTTGTGTAATTAAAATGGCATTATTTATGAAAACATGAATACTGAACTTTACAGTTAAGTGTCTTCTCTTTCCTTCTGTTATTTACAGTGGTCCAGAAGAGTAAGGTGGTCTTTGTTTAGGAGGAATGTCAGATTTGGTATTGCAATATGGGCCTTCAAACATTTGTACCTCAATTTATACTTGCAACAGAAGCCTATCAAAGATTGTGATACCCACACACCCCTAGATCCCTATCATTATGGTTGTTGTTCTGCAAGGTTATCACATTCCTGCAGCATTTTTGTTTCCAGAGAGGCCAAGCCTCCCCTTACTCAGGTTTGTAGCGGCGTGGCAAAAAATTCTTGTAATATGGGTCTTTGCAGTAAGACAAAGATCCCCTCCTGTGCTTCATATCATAATTCTCTTACACTACATAGAGCTCTCAGTGCCTTATCTACTTCAATTAAAATGTCAGAATCCAATTTTATTAAGTCTTGTGATTATATTAGTGTAATTTAAATTAGCATCTGCTTGCAGTTACCCCAGACTGAAATTACCAAGTGACAATAGTATTTTTGCTTTCTTTGTATAAGAAACAAGAATGATTGGCGGGGCTGTTTCGCCATTACGAGTTTTACTGCTTTTCTGTGTTGCAAACATCATACCCATGATACAGTGGGCAGGATAAACCCAAACCGATTTAAATTCATGCATGGTATAAAGACACAGTTCTCTGTCCATAGAGCCTTATTCCAAGTGAAGCAGCATGAATAAAAGCCCATACAAGCAGTATTTGAATAAATAATGCAGCATGGTTTTATGGAGGGATTTCTATGGATTTTTTTCCCACCCACCTCTTCTATGTCTTCTGTGAAAGTCACAACCCTGGGTTTTGGGCAGTACAATTCAATGCAAAAGTCAGAACAATGCACAAATCTTCTCTCCATCACACAGCCTGACCCTAGCAATAAAGCCAGCTAATTGCTCCCTGGTACAGTATTTGAGGGAGAGAGCTGCACATTTATTGTCCCCTAGAACAACACTGGTAATTAGCTGAGTCACAGTGCTACGCACTATGAAAACCCATCCACTTCATCATCTAAATTTACCAGGCTACAGTCAATAGTGATGCACACGAGTTATAAAGTGTGTAATTAATTTTTTCTTCATGGGTATAAATCTTCTGGTTTTGAATAATTGATTCTTGTCAATGGGACAAATGGCAGATATGCTCATGACAAAAAACTGTAAGTTAAAGATGCAAAACCTCCACCAGCAACGCAAACATTCTTTCAAACTTGTCCAGCTTTATACATGTCCAAAAGCCATTCAAGATAATTTTGTAATCAATGGTATTTGTCCAAACTCTCCTATAGACAAAGCTACGCTGTAAAAGTATTTCTTCTGCACTTCATCTTCCCAGGCCATCGCATATCGTTTATACTGCTCTCCCGAGTCCCCTTACAGTGTCTTCACCAGTATAAAACAAATGGAAATAAGCCACATCAAAATCTATACTTAGTCCACTGAAGTAATAAATAGTCTTTACATTCTTCTGGATGTTTTTTCATTATACCTGCTGTTGGGGACAATTTTTGTCACGCAAATTTATGGGCACATTAGGTATAATAATTCTGGTTTGTATTTTATTTCTGCAGAAACACTATTAGGAGCTGTTCTAGTCACCTGAGTGCAATAAACAGTTATGCTTTTAACACATCTTATTTGCCTATAAATAGCTTTTAGCAAGATAACTGCAGGCTCCTTTTTATCAGTATATTAACATTTAATGTGTGTTTGGACTCAGGGCCCATGTGTTTGTTTTAAAGCAAGATTATGACATTAAGATTTGTGAAGAACTCCCCATTGGTGTCAGTATGGAGTAGTTGAAACATGACTGACGTGAGATTATGTCAGTCACAGCCTTACCTAAATTTCCTTTTTCTGCAAGACATTCACTGGAAGACTTAAAACAGGCGGTGCTTGCTCCCACTTGCTCTGAAGAAAGTAAATTCCAAAGTTCAAAGGGAAATAAATCCATGTGCAAGCAGCACTAATAGTATCCTAAAAGTGTTCTTTTATTTCAGTCAAGATGTAATGGGAGCTAAGACCTGCTGTTTACAACTTAAAACTAGGTTAACTTTCAGCTGGGTTCTTTTGCCTGGAGGAAGGAGGTGAAGAGCCCAAGCTGGCAGATGTAGGTTAGCAGTCTTCTGCAGGGGAGTGCCTGTTAAAACAGGAGCAGAGCGTGTTCTCCCACTGACACCACTGCTGGTAGAGTGCGTGTGCTCACAGGGGAAGCAGATTTAGCAAAAACAAGTATGCAGCAGGTTAAATACTAAAATAAATATATGCAGTAGTACCCAGCTCTAGAGAGACACCAGCAGCCAATGTATTCTCAAGACAGCAAAGCATTTACAAGCTGAGATTTACTGACAGCGCTAAGCATTTCCAGGAAATGCAAGCTGACTTCAGGCACATAGCTCAGCTCCCTTTCAGAGGGAGGCAGAACAGCTGGGAAATTGCAAGTGGTTGTCTAAATCGACTTAAATCCAAATATTTTGCAAATATGGACTGCATTTCTTTTTCAAGGGCGATCACACTTGCTACCAATGGATTGTGCAGAGTATACATACACATGGAGCTAATTTTTGCTGAGAATAGTCCTTAATCAAAATACTATATAAAATATGGGATGTATATTAGTAAATAGTATAAACTTTGGGAAGATTAAGTTAGGCCTAAGCAGTCTCCCAACAGAATTTCTGACAGGCTAGCTTTTTTTCTGTACCTGAGATAGTGCTACAACATCAGCTGAAAAGAACATTTCAGCTGTATAAACGAGACTTGAAAATAAATTCAGCCATAACCAAACTCATTTTGTCTAATGTTTCCTTTCAAAGATTTAACATGCTCTGCCTGTTCCAGTCATAAAAATTAGAAAGTTTAACTTCATTAAGGTAAAGCTACAACTGTTTGCAAACAGACAGTAATTATGGACCTGTCAAACCAAACTGATTTGAATAGAAGGGAACTACTCAGCCTTTCTAATCCTAATTTTGGTAGGCAAGTACAACATATCATTACAAAACACCACGTCAGTAAACTTATGACCACAGAACAGCTGAATACATTTGGTCAATTGAAAACAATTTCATTCAAATAAAATTTTAAGTGCAAATCTGGACCTGCAGACATAAGAATGAAAATATGTGTGACCTGCAGTCCCATTCATTTCCACAATTTTTTCTTTTATTTTCATATGTCTACACTGATTAAAATTAGTATTTTCTGAAATTTCTGTACTGGAGCAATAACCACCAGCAATGGAAGAAGCACAAAATGCCATTCTGATTTATCACATCTTTAAAAGTCAAATTTTCCTATGAAGTTACTGTAGAGAATTAAAAAACTGTAAAGGAAAGGCAGTGGAAAACATTTGTTTTCACAAGTAATGGATTTAATGTTTTTTTTCCTTCTATTTTAAAAAGACCTTTAGTTCTTCACCAATGACAGTTGCATTTAAGAAAGTGTAGTCATTCCTCAAACGTGCATTTCTAGTCTAACAGCAGAAGCTAATATCCTGATTCATATTACGTGAACACTTCCATTATCAGCTCAAGCTGACTGAAAAAAACAATGCCTTCATAATGCCTATTTTCAAGTTCAGTGTGCTCCCCTTATTTTCCTGGGACCACTTTTTCTGTAACCCAGAGAGTTCAGTGTTTACTATGCAGACATGAAGGTATTTCCCCATTCCTTCGCTTGCTGGACACCTCTGATCACCTGAAGGAACAAGACACCTGAGATTCCCAGAGCCTGAGTGCTGCAGCAGCCAGAGCTCCTCTGCATGAAGCTGGAAAAGGATATTTGCTTCAGTCTGACCCCTATGATCAGCCCTTAGTACCCTGATACTTTTTCTCCAATTTTATTAGATCTCAGATAAAGGATTCTATGGATGAATGACTCCTCTATTTATTTGACTACTAACCTCTTAGTCACACCGAGCTCAAGTTCAGAAGTGAAAACTCCCAGTTCAAGTTGTAAAGTATCTCCAAAGACATTCTATATATTGCAGAAAAACATTAAGTTTCTCATAGGAGTAAGGTCTGAATATATTTTGACTTATACAGCTGAAATGAGTAACAAAACTCCACATAGAAGTACAGATATGTGCTGCACTTCTGACATGAAAGTGTTTTCTACTGAATAGTCTACAGCAGTTATATGAATTACAACTTTTATGAATTCATCTTTTCAACTAATTTTTCATTTACATCAAAGAAATCCTGTCTTTCTCTCTTTTTTTTTTTTTTTTTTTTTTTTTTTTTAATTGTTCCCAGAAATGGGAGAAAATGTGATAATCAGTCTTGAAATAGTGGTAAAATTAATATCTTCCTTGCACATATATTTCCCAATAGCATTTTTATTCTGCCATGATGTAACGTAGTTTACTTTCACTGCACTTCTCGATTGTATTACTGATACCTTAAAAAGCTGGATTTTTTCAGTGAAAAGACAACTTCTATGCAAGTAATAAAAAAAATCTACCAATATGCCTATGCTATTTGCTGACCCCATCTTTTCTCTTTCAGCCATGCAAATTGAGCAAAATGTTTTCATTAAGTTTGTTTTAACCTGTTTCTAAAGACTCTAATTTTGCTTTTCCCATCTTTATGATGGGAAAAGTCTGATAATGCCCATTCCCAAACTATGAAGTGATGTTTTATGTGGTGAACTTGCCAAATTAACAAATTGTTATCTTAAATCAGGAAGTACAAATGTTTCAGCTTTCATGTGCCATGTGCCAGGCACTTTACATGCAGCAGATAGCAAGACACCTGACTTGTTATTATTTTTCATGTTCTTTGTTTCTTTGGAAATTGGGACAAAAATTTTGTCCATCTTTTACTTCCTCTGGTAGCTTTGGATACACCAAGGATCTGGAGAGCTTTCTGACAGTGACTGATGGAAGTGCTGAGCACCTCTGACAGTCAGACTGTGCCCCTATTACTTTTCTGTTGTTTTTCCTGCCACAGAACGCTTTTATGGCTTTCATCTTTGCACAGCTCATCTCTTCATAGCTTAATGATGCATTTCCTGCATTTCTCATGAGAGTTAAAGTTCCGCATTCAATTTCTTCCCATTTTGTCTTCAAACTTCTCTGACTAGAGGTTCTTCCTTATGGATTTTCTTACAAAACAGAGCTTCTATAGAAAATACTTTTAATGTTTAGAGCTATGAATTGCAGCAGTACCTTCCAATACAATGAGTTAAACAAGAGCTTAAAAACTCTGCCTTTGAGTATTCAAAGTTTCCTACAAAAAATAAAATCACACTTTCAGCCATTATGAACACAGATAGAGAAATCAACCCTCTTTATATGCCAAGGGCCTCATCACTAAGGGATAAAAAGAGAAAGCATTATAAAAATGGCATGAACAGTTTCAGAGATTGGGGAATCACACAGATGAAGGCTGAAATGGAGTAAAGATGACACAAAACAAGCCACTTTCAACAGGTCCATTCCAATCACATCATGTCCTGAAAACATCAAACTGAATGCAACTGAGAAGTGAGAAAATGACAGCAGCATTTTCAGAGTTTAAATCCAATTTTTCCACATGAGGTGAAATTAAACCAGGAATAAAATGAAGTCATGGCTGAAAGAGGTAATTTGTAAAGCAACATTACTGCTGGTACATTTGAAGTTGATTTTTTTCCGTAAAAAGAATAAAATACGCTAAACTGTTAAGGAACAAGTTAAATACATCTGAATACACCTGAAGTAATCTTTTCATTAGCATTTTGACAATAGGTGTTGCAACATGAAAGAATTATGACAGAGCCAGGTACCTCCTGCATCTCTGTACTTGCTGCAGGCCTCTGTTGAACACCTGCCACATGATCTTCCTGCAGTGCAGAAACCAGAAGGATTAAAAACAATGCAGCACCAATAGTAACTCTAGAGCAAATTTCCTTCAGGCTGAGGATGACAGCTTGATCACAGCAAGCTTCCCAGAGTAGTGGAAATGAGTCCAGCACTGTTACCTGCTGACTCCACACGTGCCATGCTGGCAACAAGGCACACAACTCTTAGGTTGGAGGTGTGATTTCATGAAGGTAACTGGGAAGGTGTTGGGTTACATTGAAAGAAAAGTCAATAAAATGCTTCTCAGTAGAGAGATTACAGAAATCAACAACCCCGTTATGGGTATCAATCGGGAAACAACCTGGGGATCCTACAAACAATTTCTGCTATTAACCCTTGCAGTAGCCAAACAAAACAACACATGGTGAAATTCATTGAAGCAGTGCTGACATACTTCATTTTCCGAGCCATTCCTTAATGTTTTACTTGGCTTTTTCAAATTAAAAATATGCTTATTGAGGTCAGCCAGCAGAAATTTAAAGTTACCCAGCGCACTGTCCTAATGCCATAGAGGACATATGTATGATGTAGTGTTGTGTATTAATTGGGTTTATACTTCTCCCTGCCCATCCTCCCACGCTGGAATGTAATCCAACTCTGTTCCACTCCCACCTTGTCCTTGACTGGGTAGTTGCTTGTCCCTGCCTCTAGCCCCTTCCCCCTGGGTAATAGCCATGGGACCAGGTGGAAAAATCTGTCTCACTCTTGGGTCCAGGACAATGGGGACAGGGACTGGAGTGAGCTCCGGACTCTGCAGCAGCAGGACGCCAGAATAAAGCCATGATTCCCCCTGGACCAAGGGCAGACCCTTTCCTTTTGCCATCGACGGATGCCTGCTCTCTCTAAAGAAAAAGGTTTGCAGCCTCTCTGGGATCTTTAAGGCCCTGAAGGGAAAATCCCTTCTGGCATGGTTTCTCTCTCAAGCTAGTCAAGGCAAAAACAGAGCACAGGGTCTGGAAGAGAGAGAGCCACTTCAATGTATGAGGCCTTTTTTGCCCATAATTTAAATAAAAGACCTATACCTTTAGCATCCTATTTGTGCATTTGAAGAAATTACAAGCTCCACACTTATTTGGGATGGAAAAGCCAAATAACTCAGAAGAATCAGTTTCATTTTATACTCTTGTCACGTGTTCAGTATTTTACAGCACATAATGTATTACTGACTATATCATTAAAGCTCATGGAATAATCAATATCAGAGTGATAAAGCCAAATCACCCTGTATTGTTCATGGAATAATCAATATTAGAGTGATAAAGCCAAATCACCCTGTGTTGCTAGAAAAAAATTTGTAATAAAAACGAAACACACAAAACAAATTGTTCTCTGAGGCTGAACACAAAGCTGTGTCACAGAACACAGAACCCAAAAGACTAAACAATCAAATTTTGACTATGTAACAAAAGTTATCCAAAATTTGCTAGATTCTTGCAGAAAAAAAGTACCTAGGAAATGGCCTGGAAGCTGGGAAGGACGGACAAAACTAGAACAGGAAAAAGAAAACAAAAGGACAGCAAACTTCTCACTGAAAAGTTAAAGTGCTTCCTCCTGTACCCTATTTTTGGAAGGGGCAAAGATGAGAAGATCAGCATCACATCAAAGTGAATAATCACGTATCCTACATCGAGACAAAGTGCCTGATCTTAAGAGCACTTGTGCTGATTAGCTCCTGTGTACAAGTGAAACCAAATGACAGCATTCTCCAGTCAGTGTCAATGAAATTGGGAAGGGAAAACTGCTAGCAATTGAGGTAATTAATCCTGGAGTACATCTGTTCATAGGCAATCCAAACTGAGCAACTTTCCAGCTCTATTTTACCCTGGTTCTCATGCGAGTAAATGGAAAAGTAATAGACATGAATTAAACATTTTCATTTCACAGCACTAAGCATTCACCCATCACCCATGAAGCTCATTCCTCATCCCTTGGGCATCAATTGCAGCAGTGCCTGCTTAATAAATGAGCACCAATTATTCAGAATTATTAAGAAATGTACTCAGCACATACTCCCCTCCTTCACGTACATCCAAGAGTGCAGAGCAACAGTCTGGCATACAAAATATCATGCCATAGGGCAATTACAACAAAAAATAAACTTAACAAAGAAACGATAGTGCTAAGTAACTGTCTTTAGGACTGATTACATGTTTGGGTTCTTTAAGAAAGACTGTCTCAGAGCTGGAAATATATCCTCAGAAGTTGTGTGTAAAAAAAAATAAATAAAATTATTGCTGCTCCAAAGTGTAGCTTTTCCATAAAACATGCAAATATACATACAGTATCTCTTTTTCAGGCAATTGTTATATGGAACCACAAATTCAATATTTGGAATTATTAGTTGTTATACCTTTTATACTATTTATTTGCATTGTTTAAAATGGAAACAATTTCAATACTAACACCTAACTAATAAGACAATTATACTAAACACCATCTGGTAAGTATCACAATACCCCCAACACCACTGAACACCCTCAGCATGTTCTGCACAGCAAAAAGATGTTGAAAAGATAATAAAATGCTGGCTCAGAAATGTTTTTTAGCAAGGAAAACCTCTTGGCTTCTACTAGTTTTTAATGGTGTTCAAGCTTCTCCTCCATTGTTTTATTTCTGGATAATTTCACACAATGAGCTAAAAGTGTTCATAATTTAAATATTTAATATTTGCTGATTATTTGGCTAATCTACACCAATACTGAATAAAATTTCAGTTTTCAAACAGTCTACTTTGAATCAAGTCAACTCAACCAGACATCATCTTTCTAAGCAGTAAATATAGATCACATTCATCTGCTAAGCTGTTCATCTTTCCTGTAAGGAATACTTTTGTCTAAAGGAATTCTGAAAGGAGTGTTAGTTCTGGGGACAGAAAGGTAATTCAAATTCTCTCTCCTGTTTTTCTCTCTGTGTGCCATTTTGCAAATGGAAAGGTTAATTCACACATATGCTTGTGCAGTGAGCCTTCACTGGGCAGGAATTGATCTAACAAAACCCATCTGAACCAATTTGCAGTAATTTACAAACTCAGATTCCAGAGCATCTAGTCATTACTCCCTTATAAAGCAGTGACTGACGCTAAAGCAGGAAGTTCCTGAACCACAAATCTCTGGAATCTGCCAATGTTCCCTCTAAACAGACTGGAAATTATTCCATGCTTTTCTCCTCCTGCCTGTTCTCCAAATGTCTGTTGCTGGCCCTTGTCAGAGAATGGATACTGAGTAAAACAGACCCAGTAGGACTCTTGTTGTGTTATTTATCATTCAGCTTGATTTTCTCTTCACTTCTTCAATATTAATTCTGATTTAATTTTAAATTTCTACACATAACCAAAGTTGTGAAAGACAATTTTCATTTTTACAATGAAAATATTTTTGCTTTTGATGTCTTTTTCTGCTAATGCAATATATTTGCACATGCATAGAAATCTAAGTTCAAAATAAAAACTAGTCAAAATGTCTCATTAAAGACAATATCACTTTTCAAATTTTAACGTATTTACCTCTGAAGAGACACTGATCTCACAACTAATGAAAGGTGTTGGCACAGTTTCATGAATTGAATTATATTATCTCTAGAATTTGGTCAGTCACAGAGGAATTTTAAAATTTTTAAACAGGTCTTTATTTTCAATCATTCTATCCTTCCTGAATTCATTCATCTTTTTTCTCACTATTTCATTTTTTTGTTTCTCAGCTGTCCCTGCTCCTAATAAACATTTTCTGATCAGCCTTTCCTGGGCAGAGCTCCAGAAGATTTCTGGGTATTTAAACCACACAGCCCTTACCTGAAAACCCACAGAGTGTTATACACCCGTTACTCAAAGAGCTGACAACACAGCACCATCTCTTTTGAGCTCTGAACTGTAACATTTCTATAGCATAAGAATAGTGCAGTTAGACTGCTACCAAGGCCTGCAGGGGATTGGTCAAAATTAATTTGACCATGACTATAGATGCTGACATTATTTTGTAATGCTAATTTAAGAAACCTTTTGTAGATTGGAAGAAAGGATAAAGAGTACCACTTTGTTTATTTTATTTCTGGGCACTTTTACACTTTTCCTGCTTGAGAATACACAGAAAAGGGGAAAAAAAAAAAAAAAAAAAAAAAAAAAAAAAAAGGATATCATTTAGATCAGAGTGATATTTGCTCAGGTAATAAATAAATCCATGCAGGCAGCTGACAACAATAAAAGGTGATGGCACATGAAGGGAAAGCTTTCTTCACATGTCACAGCAAACAATGCCATTAGCTGCTCTCCTGCAGCTCGCTGCTGTCTCCCATATGGTGTAATGGCACACAACTCTTCTCTTGATTTCCTTACACTCCTTTCTTACTCCCACTCCCAGGTTTTCTTACTTCTGTCTGACCTGCATTAGTGCCCTGAACACAGAGTGCCACAAGCAAACAAGGATTTCTCTAGCAGCAAGTGCCCAGATGTAAAGAAACTTACAGTTTTTAGTATTTTAAATTCAGAGAAACAGCTGGCAACATTTTTCAATGTCACGAGCTGCCAAAATACAATACTTTCTCATTTAAGCATCTCTTCATATGACTGCTGAAGAGGCTCATCAAACAACAGGCTACGCTGTAAATCCTATTGCTCTCGAGGGGACTGCAGTTCCATGACTAGTTTAGATGGCTCTTACACTGATTAAAATTAGCATTTAAAATATACACACAGGGAGTGTTTTCTGAAAACTAATAGTCAGATTAAGGCTTTGTCTTGATCTGCTTTTCCAAGTTGCACTGATGAGGCTGCACCTGTTCGATTCAAATCACATATACTGCTCAGCAGGTTTTGACTTCATCAGAATTTCTGATATAGACAATTTCCCTACAGAAGTGTTATTTTGCCTGATTAGTATTTGGGATGCTCTGATGGCATTTGCTCCATCTACACCGGAGGGATAACAGGGTTTGGTTCCAATTGCATCTCCAGCCATAGCTGCCTACATAAGATGGTCCAGCCTGTGCTCATCATTGGTCTGGCTCATAAAAGGTAATTAAATGAATCATGAGTCCTTCCCAACCCATCTAGAATTTGTGCTGAGTTCCAGACAGGTAAACACAGTGTCAGGCAATTTAAATTTAAGAAAAAAGCAGTGGGAGTGCTATGGCATCCTTCAAAACCTGCCACTGGAGCTTGCCAGCAGATATCCTGCCTTGCGTCCACATGTCTACAGCACACTGCAGCTGCACTTTCACTTTTGGGTGATTTTCTTGACTTGTGGATTTGTATTCCTGTGACAATATTGGTCTAAGTGGCAACTTAATGTTTATATTCATTTTTATCTTTCTTAATATTAGAATTACTTCCTTCTTTCCATCATGTCTCTTTTGGCCAGTGCAAAACCAGAAATTAGCAGGGGGTAGGGAGCGCAGCGGGAGGTTGAGTGAAATGCAGCAACATGAAGCATTCTGCAAAATTCTTAGAAGTGCGAATCGATTCATACAAGGCCCTGACAAGCCAGAGACATGTTATCCTGTTCTATGAGAATCTGAGATGCAGTTTAAGTGACTTGCCTAAAGCCAGAACTGTCAGGTTGGGGATTAGAGGTCCTGTCTCCCATTCACTATTCTGACTTAGAGCTGCAAAAGGGAGGCATAGCCTGACTCAAGAAACGGTATTAAAGAAAAACCCAAAGAAATTCTAGTGCCAGACTATAATATGTGTTTTGCCTTGCAGAAGATGATCAAAAACATTTAAGCACTAACTCAGATTTTGACAGTAGAAACTTTTTGTAAATTTTGAAAATTTCCTTGCAAAATGATGCAAAACAAAACTTCTGTCAAATACCTAAGTTCAGTGTAAAATACAGATGTAAATTTTTATATATTGATCTGAGACAACATAAAGGATCATTGAAAGACCAGAAAATTGTGTGTAAAATGGAAATTTGGTTAGATTTTACAAATTCTGAGAAAACAGTGTTGGATATTTCTTGAAGATGGTACTCCCTGCATCACTCAGAATTTGTTGTTTGCTACCAGCAATGTAAATCTTACCTGATATTAGGAGAGAAAGCAAACATCCAAGTACCCTGAAAAGACTGTATCTGAGTTTCTTTGAAACGTGTTCAGGAAGAGAAGTTAAAGGGAACAGGACATCTATTTTTCACCTATGCTATTTTGTAGTAACTTTTTATAAATTCTGAGTAACCTTTAAACAAGCAAATAATTCAGTCTCACAGTATAGCAGTGCTAAATAATTTTCCCAAGCTCCCATAAGACACTTTTTATGGATTTGAGAAAGCAAATCAAAGATAAAACTTCACCATCCCAGAATAAGGTACATTAGTACAGAATGCTGTATGCTGAGCTAACATTGATCTGCATCTGTTCCCATTTTACTGCCCCCTTTTTTCCACTGCCCCCAGATCCCTCTAGATTTTGTCTGACAAACTAGAGAACAACTCCTAAGAGAAGCCACAGCCTTACAGAAACCTAGAAATTTTGCTGATAGAGTTAAATGAAAACAAAGCAAATAAAATTAAATTTTTCTGCTAAGTTTACCAATATATACAAGCCCCAGAACACTCCTTATTTCCTTATTTTCACTACATCCCAAGTCTCACCTTCTGGAGGCTTCTCTTTGACTTGTTCCTAGACTCAGAACTTATTCTGGCATGGTCAGACCTCAGAAAAGAGGAGGATGTGCCCAAATTAGGAACACAAACATTCTCACAGAATTTTTACATTTACAGAGAGAAAGAAAGCAGTACACAGCTAAGAGGAAGAAGAGCCAGAAGGGAAGATAAAGAGTCACTAGGGAAGAGCAAAACTAGAAATCAAACAAATGTGTTGTTCCTTCCCAGTATCCATGTCTGGAAGCGAAAAGTATTTTCTAAATAACTTCATTAAACTAAAAGCATATGTGTTCTGCAACACTTGTCCTTAAAACCCCCGTTATTTTGTCAAGCACTTCAAACTTATCTTTGGCAGCTTTCTCGACATCTCTTTGTCCTACCCAGCACTACTACAGCTAGAGAGGTCCTTCTCCAGCTGACCAGCCAGGTGCTGGTGACCACAGCAAGGACCCACAGGGGGACTGCAGCCTGTTACAAGTGACAGGAAAGAAGTCCAAATCCCTATCATAAAGAATGGAAGATACAAAGATCCCTTTCTTCAAAATCCTGCAAGTTTTTCTTTAAATAAAGAACTAAACGAAGCTGGAGTGTTTGAGTATTTTTGTAGCTGCTGAGCCTCTAACTCAACCCTCTTCCCAAAAGAAAGGAAGAAACATAACAACTAATATAAGTTATGGGTCTTAACTGCCTCGGGAACAGTTTTATCTGCAAAGAAAATGGCCTGTAATAAACCCAGAACCCACTGGGGACAGAACAGCATTCCAAGGAGAGGAAATGAGCGATCCATTTTGCATTTACAAGGTACATCCTGAAGTAATCATTAGAAGCAATTTTTTTGCATCTTTTGAACAAACCAGTCATTGATATAAACAGCTCTGCAGGAAAAAAATGTTAAGTGCCTGCTTAAGTTCAAGAGACAGGCGAAGGAAAAGGGGATTTTCTCCATGAAATTAAATATTCCTTTGCTCCCCAAAGATGGGAGAGCTTCCAAGAGACCGGGTGTTACACAGACTATTTCCAACTGAGTTGCACTCTTGTCATAACAGCAAAATCACTTGAAATTAACTCTTCATGTAAGAACTCCTTGAAGCCGGATTCCCCTCGCTTCACAGAAAGCCAGATTCCAGTTGTTCCATGAGAACTTAAGCATTTCGCAATAAACACACAATCTGCTCCAAAAATTGGCAGGCAGTGCATTTTGTGTTTAAGGAACACCACCAAATATTATGAAAGCAGCATCTGCCAACACTTTGTGTGGTGCAGTTTGTGTTCCAATACCTACATCACTCATACACAGTGTTTAGTGTTAAGCTTCACCATCACTTGGAAAACAACTATTTCCAAATTAATTCTGTCTTTCAAGTATGGTTTTCCTGGAACTTCTAAGCGTGTTTGGTAAAAGAAAGACTTCTATTCTTTCTTCTATAAACAAAAAAAGCATTTTAAGTAGAGTCAGTGATATGAAGGCAAGTAAATACTCCACAGAGCTACAGAACACATCACACAGGAATATAGTCCTGGACTAATAAGCCTAGCACACTTTTTAACTGAAAGCAGTAAAAGAAACCAAACTATTCAATGAAAACCTCCTGAAATCATCACAGAAACTAAAATGAAAATATTTTCATCTGATTTTTTTAGTTTTATGATGTTTCTAATTCATTTTTTTTTTTACACAGAATAGAGGTTGGGAAATGTGAAATTGAATGTACTTCTTCTCATTAAAGAAAAATTGAGATACAGACCCACAAGGTCAGCTAAGCACAGAAATTAAGACAGTGAGTGTGAGGTTTTTTATACCTCACAGTAAAAACACATGGCCTAGACACATACAATATGATTAGACAGAAGTCCCCTAATGCTCAAATTAGTGTGTTCACGCTGCCTGTGTGAGTTTGCACTAACAGCACTGACTGAAAACGCTTCTGCTCTGATGAAATATTATTTCTGCCTTGTTGAGATTAAAAATATCTTAAGCAATTTTTCCACTTATCGCAACAGTTATTAGTGCTGCATTAAGGCAAAAGACAGGGCACAAAGTGAGACAGAACATCAGATCAATTCAGAGATCACTGTCCATGACAGAGCAATCAATTTACAACATGCCAAAGAAGCTGCTTTTTATTTCCATCGCATCTGACGTGTCTCCCTACAGGGAAATGTGCTCAAGCACAGACAGAAACCACCCCCTCCCTTTCGTGCATTTATATATTGCTTTGAAAGTGACAGTCAAGTCATTCCTATCGTACTTCATCATCCTCAGCTTCATCTTTAAACTGTGCGCTGCTTGTATCACAAACCACTCAGGGAATAGAATCACAAGGAATTAATTTTTTGGTGAATTAACATCTGTTCTTCCCTTCTTTAGTTTGATCCTAGCTCCAAACTACAGATTTCAGTGTCATTGCTGCAGTGGTTTTATGAGTCCTAAGTTAAAAGTCTTCACATTTCATGCTGAAAATAAAATTTATACAGGTTCTGTAATATTCCCATATATCAAGTAAAGAGTTCACAAATATTTTCAAGTGAGCAAGTTTTCAATAAATATTGTACAGGTTTTAAGCTGGAGGAATCCTCTTTATTCTCTCAAATTCTTAAACTAGGAGTTCAGGAACCCAGAAATATTCTGGAAGACTTTTTTTATTTACTGTTTTGTTAACAAAATAAACTAACAAAAAATTTTGTTAGTAAAATAAACTAAAAATTAACTGTGGCTGCAAAATTGCATCAGTCACTGTTATGAGGCATTTAAATCTCTTTGCTAAGACTGGAATAGCAAACCAGCTTCTTTTATTTCATACCAGTGCCTAGAAATACAGTTGTTGTAGGTCTACTGTGCTTGTGCCTGCAGAACAGCAGTCCAACAACGCCAAATACTTCAAACCTAGCTGGGTCAAGTCGGTGGAAAAAGGCATCAGAAAGCCAAAACAGGAGATAAACTTTTGAAAACACTGTCCAAAATTCATTTAATGCTGAGAAAGGGAAACTGATAAAAAGGAGCAGCTTGATAAGATCCACCTGCAATATAACTTTCGGGGTTTGGAGTTTTTTTAAGCTCTCACTAATCCAGTCAGTGACCCAACATCAGGTTAGGTTCCTTTAGTTTACTCATCACAGAGGTGTTATAGTTCAGCAGTCAGCAGCAATGATCACACACAGACTGAGGAGAGGAGGAAAAGGGAAAATAGAAAAAATTAAAAGTAAAAATGTAGGGTGAATATCAGCTTTCTATATCAATATTTCCCCACTAAAGAATAGGCAGTTTTAAAAATAAATGCATAAAGAGACAATATGTATTAAGCTGCTTTTTTTGACTTCAAAACGTCCACACCTATACGCTATGAAGTCTACATTTCACGGTCTGTTTCTGTAACCTAGCAAAGGCTACACTTCAAGAGACTCAAACAGCACTAATCAAGGAGGTTTCTCTAGCAGAAAACTACTAGATGCTCTTGGAGCCTAAAAGATCTAACTCAAAAGTATACGTGCCTTCTCAACACCGTTCCTCCTGTCCATTTTATCCCACAGGCCCTCTGTTCGTGTTAGTCACCTTAAAGGATGAATTGTTGAGTAAAGAATAAACTGAACACTGAGTAAGGAATTGTACAGCAAAGAGAGAAGAAACAACACAAGTATGCACAGAGCCACCCTTCACTGAGGCAGAATTACGTCCTGTGCTGACCCAGTGTGCCGGGTGCAGACGGTGTCATTAACATCAAAACAAGGACACTGCCTTGCTTTTCCAGTTATTCCAGTGGTTCTGTACTGACACGTGCTTTTTCTGTTAGGAATTCACCAATCTAACTAGCTTTCACCAAGCAGTCATATCTAATATTCATATATATATTTACTGCTAACCAGACTTACAACCATTGATCTTACATAAGGCAACTTTTGCTCAGAAAAATCAAATCTTAATGAAATTTGCAGATCACGCACCACAAGATCAACCACTCAGCACAATACTGTTACAACCAGTGCTTGTGATTTAACCATCCTGATGTACGTGTCCACAATTTCTGTCCCTTTCTATTTCTTCTAGATTTATTCACACAAGAGCCTTAAGCATCTTTATTAGTATACTCTATACGAACAGATGCATATTCATGCAAATGATTAAAATATAGGAAACTGAACTCTCTTCTTGCACTAAAGCATAAACCAGAAACTCAAACATAAATAGCGCATTCCTGTGTGAAATATTTAAGTAGAACGTCGGACATCAATGATGAAAACACTTCCAAAAAACTCCTTTGATTATTCACAGAAGACTCAAGTCTTTGATCTGAAAAAGACGCACTTGCCCTGAGAAATGATTCACACATTGAACCATGTATGCAACACAACTATTTGCTTCTCAATACAAAAACATAATCAGTACTATGCTTCCTTTAAGAGTAGCTGTTGAGAAAATCTTTGAGGGAGTTTCCTTAAAATAAAATAGGCATGGAGGTAAATGGAATTAGCAAATGGCTTTGCTTTGGGGAAGTTAAACCACAGCTGGAAGAAGTTCCCTACAAAACCTCACATGTAGAGAGGGTTGCTAGACAATGGTTTGTTCTTTAGTGTAGTCATTGTCCAAATATTTGTGAAGGTTTTGACCCCCCATGTCTCTTACTGCACATGAGGAGTACCCTATTACGATGGCACTTCCCTGCAAGTGTCAGAGATCAAAATTTCACACAGGACTGCTGGAACAGCACCTGCATATTTCCCCCTCTTTATTTAAATTTCAGGGAAATGTAGACATAAATATATCACACAGCACACAAAAAACCTATAGCATCCATTTCATAGCATCACCATTCCTGTTTCAACCACTTCAGCTGAGACTGTAATTTAGCTTTTTTAAACACCTGCAATTCTGTCCATGACCTTTTGACTACACCATATCAATCTAGTCCTAAATAATGCTTTTTATTTATCAAATATCCAAACTGACACAATATTTGAGACAGAAAGTTTGCATTTCTGATCAAGAGAAGAAAATGGTTAGGACAAAGAAAACACCATGTAACCATAACATATAAATGAAATTTTATGGCTTAGACACTGCCAAAATTGTCAAAACAAAAAAATTGAATGCTAGCTGGAGACATCTAAATTCTTCCAGATTTCACAATAGTCATCTATATTGAGAACAACTTTCTGTTAACTGTACACAGTAACAGTAAAAGCAGTATTTAAAAATGCATTCCTGATGTACAACAATTTTAGACCAAAATGAGAACTTGCTATTTTTATTGATCACCCTTATTGAAGGAAAAAGAAAAAATAAAATCTCAACAACTGTGTTATGCAGCCAGCATTATTCAATTCCTAGAAATGCTTGTGAGAATCCGAGACACTCAAGGGTCTAGTCTCTCCTAGAGCTCCAACATTCTCACAAATTTTATTTTTTACAGTGCATATTTTGACAGGATATCTGTTGGATTAAATCTTTCCATGGAGCAAAAATCAAAAATAATTTCTATTAAGCTGCTCAATTCTACAAACTGCAGAATTTAGCACAGTAGCTGCATTCCATTTTCCACCTAACATTCACAGGGGTTTATGAACACATCAGGGTCAAGTGCACTCATTAGTGCAATATAATTACTTACATTTCAATATCCACACAAAAGTCATAGGGGATTCCAAATTTTAATTGTCCTTATCAGCTAACTAAGAAAAGGAAAGAATAAGCAGTAGCTTGAGGTAACAACGGGGATATAATTGTCAAATACAAATGGAAAAATAAATGCTTATACTATTTGTCTCTCTAACCAGCGGCACTGGAAATCAGTTCCTCTGTCCACAAGTTTCAGATGTAATTTTCTTCAACGCACCCTCAAAAAAAGGACTTTCACCAGACATGCATGATGCCTCCAAAGCAGTTCAAAGATACATATACCATCCTTGCCACAGGGACACATCCAAGGTGCTGCAGGAATTTACATCCCACTGCAATCACAAGAGTTTTGTGCCACAGAGCTTGCAGGGTTTATTCCCTCCTCGTGTTTCCCAGGATGAGCACGGCTGCTCCAAGGCTATTCACCAGCACTCCAAAGCTACCTCAGGGCTGAAGACAGGCCACAGCAATCAGAAACATTATGTTTTACAATCACACACAATTTAGTGGTACTAAGCACATAGTCCCATTTTTAAATTCAAGCTGTAGATGACCTATGTTAAGTCAACTTCTCCAAAATCTAAGACTGTACTTTGGAACTGCATCTCCCCTCATCTGAACGAGAAAAATACCAAACCTGCAACAAAAATAACCTCTCAGTTAACTGATCTCTGCCCTAGGCTTTCTAAAGACCTTAATTTTTACAACGTGACATTGCCCAAAGGTGACAAGGGTCCGAATCGTACGTGGTGATAATCAGTTTTTGTTGAAGTTGTGAAGCAGAGTGTGAAACAAGGCTGGCCACGAACTACAGATTAACCCCAAAGCAATTCACACACCCTGTGCACAAAGCAGAGATGTCAGCGCTCTCTGCTAAATCCTGACCAAATTAGACCATCAGACAGCTAAAACTTTAGTTGCAGCACTATAAGCTTATTCTAAGGGTTTATTTAAATGTTCAGTTTGTGGTTGTTGTTTTTTTTTTTTGTTGGTTTTTTTTTGTGTGTTTTTTTTTTAATTCTGAAATCAGAGGCAATGACTTTAATCTGTAAAACAGGAAAATAAGCTTAAAAAAGCTCCACCTGAGTGTGCAGGAGGTTGCATTGAAAGAAATGAAAATCATCCTGTTCAAATCTGATTTAGAGATCTGCCCTTTCCAGAGCTTTTAGAGCTTTCTCATGGTTTACACAGAATAGGATCCAAATAGTGTTCATGACAATTTATCATTCACCTAGAACTGTGTCGTAGGACTTACAAAAGTTTTTTTTTGCCTAAGTCCACTTTTATTATAATCAACAATGAGAAAATCTGGAATATCAGTGCAAAATATTCAAGTTTCTACTGAGATTTAACTGGCTGAACTGTTTGCTTCAGAAGTTATTGCAGCTACAACTTCAGTTGTGACCTGCTCTTGGGGAAAATGTAAAACATGGAAAAATTTCTGCTGAGTCAGCAAGATTCTTCGACTGTCAACATCACGTTTTAATTGCTGAGCAAGACACCATGTAAGAAAGGAAAAAAAATAATGACAAATAATTGCCTTGTGTTGATTTCACAGGCAGATGGGAGGTTGGCATAATGATTTACTCAGATTTGGTCAGACTCGAGGCCCATTTTCCACCCACAGAGAACATCAGCTCTCTCTATACCACTGAACACACCTGACAGCTTGTTTTCACTTTCTCTATTAACAACAGCCTTGAAATTTGCTTCTTAAGATGGGATTATACTTCAAAAAGACTTTTCAATAATATTAAGAAGACAAGGAAAATTACTTTCAGCTAAATAAGTACTTGATAAAATACGTAGTTATGCTGAAATGAATAAGAATTAAGTCAAAGTATATTTAGACCAGCAGTGATCTCATTGAGTTCAATATTTTAATAGGTTTTTATTAGAGTAAAACATGCTGAGGTGATAAATTTGAATGGTTAATATAATTTTTCACCTTGTGGGTAGTTAGACATTTATTCTTCACTATGATGCTTTACAAGTATGTATCTTGTATTTAATGTGGCTTTTTAATGTATTTGATGCTACTACTGTAAGCAGTGATTTAAGTAGGCAAACTCAGATAAAAAACTTTTGCCACAAACAGAAAATAATTAGTATTAGACACCAAAAATGTTAAAACTCACAGGTCCTACTGGTTAGTAGCCATATGAAAGCCTGTCTAAATTAAACGAAATGTGGCCTTGTTAAACTAAAGAGTTCACTCCAATTTTTCTGTGTTATGGGGTTTTTTGTGCAGTGGTACCATGGAAATTCACATTCATAACCTTCCCTTATCTGCCTGTCCGCAAAGCTTCCAATAAATGCAACCATTAGAGACATGGTAAGATCTGAACCTGCTCCAGGCAAATTTTCAAATACTTCAGGAGGCTGTCTGATGATTATCCACCAAGTAGACTGAAAGCAACAGAAAACAGAATGGTAGTACACTCAGTGAAGTAGATTTCTAGTTTAAGAAGAAAAGCCTCCCAGAATCCATGGAAATCCATTGTTTACAGGAAGATGTAGATCTTCCCCTGTAGATAGAAGTAATTACCATCTGTACAGTGCCAGCCCCTGTCACTCAGAGATGGCTTAGATGGAAGCTGTCTGCTTGCTGTTGTGTCCCTGCAGGTCAGAGAGGAGCTGCAGGATGGCTGTGGAGGATGAGACCATCCAGGTACAAATGATTATTTCCAACCTGGATAATTCCCCACGGTGTCTCTGGTGACTGTAACCCGGGTCAGGTCACACCAATGGCCAACTCCTAACAGGGCTGTCTGTCTGCTTTTATAGACACAGCCATGACTGATGGAGACAGTGTTCTGAAATGCACTGCATTTTAGGGCATTTTCCTGTGATTCTTAAGGGAACACAATTACAAGGTTAATTATTTAAGAGTTAACAGGAGAGAACTAGCTCTGTGTCCTTATTCCTCTACACTATGATTGCCACAGTTGGCAGCATTAAAGGAATACTGTGTTTACAAGGGTACACCAGGTGGTGAATACAGACTTCAAAAAAATTTAAATATCAAACTAGAGATCAGAGGTTTATTTTAATCAGCTAACAAGACAATCTAAAGAGGAAAAAAAGCCTTTTTCTTCCCCCACAGTAACCATCACATTCCTCATTTGGAATATCTACCTCTGTAAATGTACGCGTTGTTAAGCAAAGCAGTAGTTGGTCTGAAAATTGTCAGCGAGGCAGAAGATTTGGCATTATGTGTCTGAACCAAGGCTCATTGTTATATGCTTATCTAGTAATCAGTAATTCCTTTTATCTACAGTACCAAAATATTCATAACATTAACTGTTATTTGCTGTCATTTATAGCACAGTTAGCAGTATAGAAGTATTTCCCAATCAAGCCAGCTTACTCCAATCTTACCCATATTAGTAGCCATAGGGAAAAGAAGGTGGACTTGCCGCTTAATATTGTTATTATTAAGAAAAATATACAAAAAACAAGAAATAAAATCTTATAAACATGCAAAGAAAATTAGGGCTCTTCTTTAGACAACCGCTTAATCCCTTTTAATGGCAATTGCCTAAAAATAACCCTGAGCCTTAACTCTTTCAGCCCCACATGGCATTTACAACTGGTCCAGGGAATTAGCTTAAATCTCCCACCCAGAAACTGTCTTGAAGACAGGTGTGTACAGCTTTGCCATTACGAACAAAGTCTCCTTAAGCAAGGATTGTGCCAGTGTTAATTATATAAAATCTGTACACTCATCTCTTCAGCACACAGGAGCACTTCGTGACACTACTTGACACAATCAATACTAACAGGAAAGACAGCAAAAGTCCCTGAGTTAAGTTGTTCATAGTAGTCACAAAAGCAGTGTTGACAGTTATTATTTATTTTCCCCCATCAAATTTACACCTTTTACTTGGAGCTGCATATTTGCTAGTCTAAAGACTGACCCTTGTCATCAGAACAACTTTGATTATCAGCACTGCTGTTGTTTTGTTTCAAATCTAAAAGAATTATTCAGAATCTGCAAAGGTTAAGAGGCTTGTAGCATTCTCAATGAGGCCATCACAGCTAAAAATTCCCAAGTTTGTTGGATTATTCTAACATATATAGTGTTACATGGTACTTCTGGGCACCACCAGAGGATCAAGTGCTAAGAAGGATTTTGAAGGTAAATATTGAGGAGGATTTCTGATTACACCACAAAGAAACACAAGAGAAAGAAAGGAAAACCCACAGAAATAAAAGAATCCCAAAAAAGTAGTTAAACATATGGCAAAACAAGACTGGGAAACTGGCTTTAAAGCCATCACAGAGAAGTAACATCATAAAGTAGAATAATGGTACAGAGAGGTTAGGGTGCACAAAACACCAACAAAATAAAAATACCTAACAGCGTGAAACTTTAAATTACTGGGGTTTTTAGCAATAATTCATTATGGTAATTTGATGATAAGAATATTTTTTACCATTTATTAGATTTAATTTCAACATTTAATGCAGATGAAATAGCATATCTTCAACAACCATCTTTTAGAACCCAAAATTCAGGATTATTTCTATTTATTCTGATTTATTACATATTTATGCTAAGTTTAAAAAATCAGCTTAAATACAAGTATATATTAAAAGAGGAAAAATAATAAATAAAATCATGCTCTCTTGACAAAGAACAGTTTCTTGGACCCAGTGTATAATTATTGATAGAAATTAAAGAGGTGAGTCTGAAAGAGACTTTACTAAACTTGTTAAAAACAGATTTGTTAGCTTACAAAAATATTTTCAGCTGTTCCTCACAGGAAGATATAACAGGTGTATTTAATTGGTTTCCTTTTTGAAAAAGTCTACAGGAAACACTGACTTCTACAGAACTGCCATTCTTTCTTAATTACATATTTACTTCAATTCCAGACATTTGGTTTAGCGAGGCTGAGGAAAGATTCCACTGTTTCTGCAAAGGAAATGAGCACAGATTTTGCACCTTGCAAAAATTTAACTGATGTAGTTTTACCAAGAGAAACTCCTATTTATTCATCACCAAGAAAAAGAAATTGTACCGAAGTTTAAGAAAAATAATTGGGGGATGGATGTGAGGGGTGGGCATATCAAGTAAAGGAACCCTTCACTACTCTGCTTTAGAGCACATATTTACAGATTATCAAGTGTTCAAAGTTTTTTGCATATCTTGGCTCTGCTTTCAGTCATGCCCTTTAAGAAAAATAATATCTACCTCTTTATCAGTTTTCTAGACATTCTTCACCTATTCGCATCCTTATCTGAGCATTACAGTTGGTTCCTCAAATAGAGGCAGAACACCATTAATAAGTAAGTATATACTTAAAACATCAAATAAACCAGGATTTATAGGCTCAGACCCCCATTAATCTTCACAAAATCTCTGTGGATTAAGTTTTAAACCACATTAGAATCTCGGGATAGCATCTAGGAGATTGTGTATAAGACTGCACAGTAAAGTGTCTAAATAAGAGAACTTATTTCTCAGAGAAAAACAAAACAAAACAAACAGGCAGCCCAATTTATGTTGAGATTAAAAAAAAAAAAAAAAAAAAAAAGGCTTAGTCATAATAGGAGGGGAAAGGGGACACTGCTACATCTGAAACCCTCCTCTAATTCAGCAACAATATTAACAAGTAGTTCTTAAGGGCATATAATTCATTGTAATCAGAGAGAATTACCTTCAAAAATTAAATGAGTGCTGTGTTGTGTGTGTGTGTGTGCATTTTATAAGGGGCCAATGCCAACTAGAGCCTTCATTCAGCTGGCAAAACAACCACCCCAAATTCCTTAAAGTACTTCTAAAACCATTAAACCTCTTCTTGCCACATCTGTAAAGTTACAATCACCCTCAAGTAACTTTCCAGAAGAAAAAGGAACGTCTTTGAAAACATACCAAAGTAAACTTGCCCATACTAACTGATACAATAATCCATGGATGTAGCCAATCTGCAAACCTATTAAATGCTTAGCAGCAGAAAATTATAATTTTGCACATTTTTCCATAAAAATTCTTCATTATTCCTACGAAAATTGCCAACTTTATCATCAAAATTAAATGGCTTTTATTTCATTAATAAAACAAAATTTCCTGTCAGGAAAAGACCCTTAGTTCTTGTTTACTTTAATTTTTATTATAAGTATTGAATTACTCTATCAATTGCCTACATTGATGTCTCTCTGCAGCAACTGCAATTTGAGATCTAATACGGTGCCAAAAATTTAACTCACTTATAAAATGCCTGACAGATAAATCAGGGCTTGAGCCATTTTAACTGTGATCACAGAAATTTATGATCATGAAGTCTTGAAGCAAAATATAATTTATTCAATCGGGAATAAATTCATTCAAATAATTGTCATAATGATGAGCCCCTGAAGAGAAACCGAAGCTGAGGTTCAGTATTGGCTGATATTATATGAAGACTTAAACAGAGAAAAGCTGTTAGAATATCAACACCATACAGAGTAATTTTACCTATCCCTTAGTTAAGACAGAATAGATTCACATATGAGTAATAAGGGCTTGAACTCCGGTAAAATATATCTAAATAAGTGCTAAAAATGGCAGGAGGCTTAGCTGTTCCTATCCAAGCTGCCTCTGAAAGCTCCACTTGAGACTCTGCAAAATATCCAGGGTTTAAAATCAAGGGGAAAAAAAAAAAAAAAAAAAAAAAATGTATCTTAGTTTTCCTAATATTTTCCTGCAAGAACATTCTTGCGGTAATGTAAATGCTTTACTTTGTTTTGCTAGATAAGGTGACTTGTTAAATATGGGTATTGATCTAGTATCGATACCCAACTGTGACGGACACAAACTCTCTAACAGTTTAAAGTTAGAAAGTGTATGTTTATTACGGCCGAGCAGCACGGCGGGATATTTCCCTAATTCGAACTCCGAAACTCACAGGTAATTACAAAGCCTTTTATTTACAAAAGTGTTGAATATCCAAAATACAAATGCATATTCATACCCCTGTCACCTCCCATCCCTTGCTTTGTATGCTAATTGGCAAAAAGGCTATTAAGCATGCGTAGTTTGTTTCCTAAAATGAGTTGGGGGTCTATTTTGGGGAGAGGTCACCCAAAATGAGGAAGTAAGTTGAGTCTTCCTTGTCCTGACCTTTCTACCTTTTCAATGCTTTCATGACAAATGAATCCTTGGTAGAACTTACAGTTTCCTGTGTTCAATGGGTTCTTTAAGCAGGAAATCTGCAGCTATCTTATATCTTATTTACGGCATTTTGGTTTTTTGTTACAAGCACAGCTACATAAACATAAAGCTGACAAGCAACACGTTACTAATCCAGGATATCTTATCTAAGATCCGGCTTCTGTTGACTGTGAACAAAGCTCAGCTATCTACTTCAGCTAATTCAGCAACTTATAATTATCTTAACTTTCCTAAAAATCCTTAGTTCTTCAAAATTAATGTCTCAAAGGCACAAGTGAGTCCTCCTTTCTGGAAGAAAAGTAGCATGCTGCCATGTGTGAAACAGGCTGAACATGAAGAGCAGCCTCCTCTGGCACCCAGCTGCAAAGATGCATCAGATCCATTCTAGTCCACAGTAAATCTAGGCCATGTTTCACTTTCAGTGCCACCTGGTATGGTGTTTACTTCATGGCAGACTCTTGCTACGTTTAATCCTTAAATTACCTCACCCCGGAGTGGCTGTAAATAGGGTTCAGCCTCAGGAAGTTATTTCCCATTTCTGCCACGCTCACAAAGCAATGCTGTGGGAAAAGGGATTATTGTTTGCTATTTCTGTGGGGAGGAGGAAAACAGAAAGAAAAAGAGAGAGGGAAAGCAAGTAGAGCTTAGATGAAAAACCAATTCCAGACCTCTGAGGGTCCAGCCCTGTCAGAGAAATGTCTTAAATCAGAGTAGGGAGACAACTTCTCTGGACATGCTTTGTAAAAGAAAAGGGTTTAATAAGCAAAGAAAATAATAAACAAAGAAAAGTAAGTTGAACACAGTGTAGAGAGCATTCTGGCACTGGTAAGGCAGTCCAAAAAAGCCCTTGAGTTCTTTTGTGTAGTCCCTTCAGTACTTAATGGTCTAGGTGGGCTGTTTGGCACTGAGCCCAATGAGACTGGCAACAGCTTTTGAGGTACACTCTCAGAGCCCAGTCACTGCTCCTGGGCTGGCACTGATGAAAAGGGCACAGAACATTCTAGTTAAACTTTCTAAAATGCTCAAAGGTAAACTGAAACCCTTTTCCTTATACAGAAAAGCTCACTTGGGGGTGGGGATTGCATTACAACACCAGACAGAGTAGATAATCAAGCAAATAATTTAGAGGAAAAACAGGAAATTTTTTTTTTTTTTTTTTTTTCCCTGTGTCGATGTTGGATGATTCAGGACCAAGAGAACACAAGCCTATGCCGTGCTCTTTCCTTTTCCAGTTTCAGTGCAGTCACAAATCCTCACGGGCTACCCCAGCAAGGGGAAAGAGGCATTATTTAAGCAGGTGCCAGCATGCAGCGCTGCTGGGAGGAGCACAGGAGCTTGCACATGACAGGGGTTCCCTTCACGCTGCCACAGCAGAGCAAACCCTTCTCGGATCTGCTGCATCCCCTCTGCCTTTCCCTGCCTATCCCATGCCAGCACGGCAAAGCTGTGGCTGGTGCTTCAGTCCAGGATCCTGGAGCCCCCAGCTGAGCCAGCAGAGCTGGTGCCAGGCAGCCACGTCCTTGCCAGGGACCTGAATTTGGGCAGCCCCTCCCCAGGGCATCACAGAGATGGGCACTGCTGTCACACTGGAGTATGGTCGGTCAGAAAATGAGAAGCCTGCTTCACATGCAGGACAGACACATCTTTAAAGGAGGAAAAAAAAAAAATCATGAAATGTGCATGCATACAATTAAAATTCAATTTTTTTTTTTAATTTAGCGGTAAATATTACAAAATATTAATAACAAATCAGCTATAAACAGAAAAGATATGAGGTTGCTCTAATCCTTGACATGCATCTTCTACCAGCCACCAGCAGCTATGTTCCCTTTTCTCCTATAAACATTCTAAAGGCATTTGAATTACCTTGCACCATCAAGGTTATGAAGGCACCAAAATAAACTAGTTGCTTCAATTAGTGCAGGTCTCAGCACTAGCATTACTTTGCTATCCTTTGCGTGCTTGAAAAATTAAATCCATTATTTTCCTTAACATGCCTAATGGATGAGTAAGATCCTTTCAGCAAATTTCAGTAATATTTTATAACCTTTTCGTATCTTTAAGATATTGGCTGCTGGCAAAGCTTCCAGCTGGACAGATAGGCAATTCCCAATCCTGTAAGGACATTCTTAACTACAAACACATTTTGGAAGCGTTCTTGCCGAAGGACTTACTATGCAGGGGGCCGAGCAACGGGGAGCTTTAGAAAGCAATGCTGGGTCTCAGTTCTCCAAGTGTGTATTGGTCTGGTGGACAAGCCCTGAAGTCAGTCGGGAATCAGAGCAATGCAGAGAAGTGTTTCCTGAGTCTGGAAAATGCTGGCAAGAGGAGCTACATCTTAAAGCAGGAAGCTAAAAGGTTTTTTTCTAAATTTACTTTTTATTACACGCACAAATTTTTATTTTTTTGATTTAATAAACATTAAAATCAGCCTCAGAGGAGGTTTTTGATGTGAGCAACTCATGCTGTGTATGTTTTACATGACAAATATTAAGCTAAGAAAATAACACGCTGTAGAAAAATTATTCTAGTATTCTACAAATGTCATTGCACAGCAGTAAGAAAGGTATTGTGAAACTCTAAACAGAGGCATTCTGGTAGTTTATTTAATAGCACTTATTTAAATTGTTCACAAGTGTGCCAAATTAGTTTAAAGTATTCATACATTGAGTTTGTTGAACATCACCAGCATACAGCTGCTCATGGCTCACAGGCTGCAAAATTGGAAGGGAGCTATTAATGAAGTGGAGAGATCGCATACAAGAGCCACATTAGAGGAATGTGGCTGTACAGGCAATCTTGTAACTCAATTTAATGCTTCCCAGAGAAAGTTTAGGCAGAACTGACAGAGCAGTTACTGCCGATCGTCAAACTCTTTTTCTATTATATTTTTCCATTCTAATTGGCACGGCACCCCATGGTACCGTACCACCAGTGGCACAAGAACTGCCTCTGCTGTTAAAGCCTCCCCAGCTGTGAATCACCCAGTTTTTGCTACATGCACCAAGTCTGTTATTTGAATGACACAGAAATAACATTACCATGGCAGGGATTACAGTTGGGGAGACAGGCTGGCAGTGTGTAACCAGCAGTCAGACATTTTAAGATGTTTAAGTAATTCATTGATTATTATGAATTTTTTGAAAAGTATGTTGTGATATACATCAAAAAAGGGGTTTAGGGTTAATGCCACAAGCTCTTGGGTGCCTCAAGTAAACTTTGTTGCTTGTGAGGTGCTTAATATCTGTTAGCTGTAGGAGAAATTTGTTTTTCCTACTGCCTCATGCATAATGCCAGTTTGAATATTAAGAACCCAGGAATTTTTAAGTTAATTCAGAGTAAAATAAGCTCTTGTGGCATTGATAAAATAACGAATCTATAGTGCTTTGAATGCATTGCCAAAGCTCTATCCTGTATTTGTGAATAGCTGGTATTTAAAGTGACCCACAGCCATGAGAAAACCTTCCAGTGTCCAATAGAGACACATGGGGTGTCTCATGTGTTCCCTGCTTTATGAAGGCATCAACACAGAACTCTGTAAAAAAATTACACTGTGGAATTGGAAATAATACTTGAATTTTCTCTAACAGAGGATGCTTATAATGCTGCATCACATTGATTGTCACTGAAGTACTATTTTAAAAGCTTTTAGAAAGCGTTTATGGCAAATTCTTCAGGTATGTATTCTAGCTCCAAAGTGCATTCCACACTTTTGCAAAGACAGTGTAATGTATTGAACAAAGTGTAGCACAGAGGTATAACGGGAGAAATCACAGTGAATCTCAGTCTTTGTGAGTGTCTCGGAGAAAAGGTTGATAATAAAATAAATAAAAAATAATATAGAATTTAAAATATAAAAGTCGGTGGGAAAATTAAAAAATAAAATTGTGGAAAATTTAAAAAATAACATGGTGGACAGTAGCAAAAACCTCACAACTTCTGATACTGAATATGAACCTAGTACCCCCTTTTCCTTTTTTTATTTACCCTCTCTTACAAATTTTGTTTGTTTGTTTAGAGATGCAGTTAACTTTTTTCAGGACACCAAGAACCAGTTTAAGAGCTTTAGAAGTGTATTCTCAAAAAACAAAACAAAACAAAACAACCCACAACATACAAACAAACAAACAAAAAACACCAAGTAAAAAGTAGCCAGAGAACAGCTGCTTCCCTCTTCTCCAAGATCCACATGGGAGCACATCCTGGGAATCAGGAATGTTGATATAGAAGGTACATCAAGGGTAATCAGGTCTGGCACAGTGCTGTTATTAATTATTGACTACCTCACAGTGACCTTCAAGCAGCACTTCAGAAAGATAAGACAGTATGGGCCAGACCAAATCTATGCCACCTCCTCCCAGAGAGAGTTTTCTGCTCCTGCACAGATATCTGTAGGGTATAGCTACAGTAATGAAATAAAGTGGTTACATAGAGTTTGGAGTGCACACTCAACCTGAAGACAGCAGCTCATCTTTTCTTAACATCACTCTCAAGTGAATTAAGAATTACAATTTTTGAGTAAGTCATCCCATGAGAAGCAATTTAAGAACTCTCACCTTTGAAAGTTATGAACATTTAGATAAACAAGAGTTACAGATAAAAGTGTTTCAAAATAGAAAAGAAATTGTGATTTTTTTTGAGAGTCAATTAGAGGACATTAAATGCCCAAGGAGTAGAAAATAGGAAGTCTGAAAAGTTCAAAAAGCACTGGAAATTATTCTGTAGAGTTGCAGCAAAAAGAATGCTATAGGCTATTCAATAAAAACACACAGGGAGCAATTCACCTCAGTTCCACAGTTCTTCATAAATTACCTTAGCACTCCCTTAGAAACCCTAACACAGAGCTACATGAAACAAGGACAGCATAATTCAGCAAACCTTCACCTATGCTTAAACTGGAAATATTTCATGCCTTACAAGAATAAAGTCATTCAAGCAGATTTCTCAAAGAGCTAACTTGGCTTCTCCAGCAAATTTTTTGAAAAGGAGAAAAAAACCCCACATCACCCACCCAGCCAATGCCACCTATCTTACAGGGCAGCATAACACAAAACAGGGCTCATTGAACTTTTCTGTATGCTGAGCTAATTAAAGGAATAGATGTGATATTAAAAGCTGATAATTAAGCTGATATCAAAGCCCATAAAGCTACCAGCCCTGTTCTAATCTGTTAAAGCAGCTCAAACCACAGCAAGGAAAGAAAATAAAGAACAGGTTCCTTGATACAAAAACCTGTATATTTAAATATGGCACACCATGTTGTAGAAAAGCCTCCTACACGACTGAAGTTTTTAGCTTCTAAAACTGCTTATAAATATTAATACAATATCATAATACATTTAATTCTCAACATCTTTCTAAATTTGTAACAAGGATTTTGCAAGTCAACTCTTTCGTCTTCAAACATATGTTAAGATGTGAAGACAAGAACTGTCACTTTAAACACACCTGCAGTCTTTGAAAAAAGACAGGGTGAAACCTGCTGGTGGAGTTACAGTTAATTCCTCAGAAAGGTTCTTAGCAAAACCCTAGAGAATCAAGAATCAGGTTTACTCACACTAGCCTTGAAATCACTGGTTAAATAGGGCTAATCTTGGATGGCTTTCCTTCTACGAATACAAAAATAATACCTGAACTTGGAGATCTTCAGGCAGAGTTTCCACAGCCTCGTTATTAACAAAGCTAACTTGAATACATGTCCCAGTAACAAGGGCTGCCTCCTAATTTACTGCCAGAATCTTTGTGACAGAGCAGGAACTTGCTCCGTTACTTTGAAAAGAATGCTCTCCTACTCAGAAAGGATCAGGAAACGTAGCAAGTGCTGAGAACTTCAGAAAGAAACTGCAAATTAGGACCAAGGGTTAACAGTGTTATTATCAACTAGATCTTGGTCTGCTATGTGACGTTATCATGTTAAAATAAGGCCAGTGCTAATTAGAACAATAATGAATTTCCTTGCATTTCAATGGAACAAATCAGCAGATGAACAATTAATTTAATTTATTCTTTTACTTGGCTAAGGAATGCCTCAGCAATTTAGAAGAGATATCATTCCAAGCTCTAGTCAGTAGTGTTTGCCTCCTTTAATAATTGAACAGTGAATTATTTGAATTATATACCTTTCTATATTAAAACCCAAGAGGTCTTTAACTCCCAAAGACTTGGTTAATTATCTTTAGAGCTCTGGCACTCCTATTAGAACGTGAAGTACACATTAAAATGCTGTTTTGCATGGGGATTATGGTGCTCTCTTCACACATAGAAGACCCTAGCATAATCCTATATTTAAATGTATATTAGTTAATAGGGGGAAGCAAGGGAAGTGCAGCGCAACATTTTCTTTCTTGGCAAATACCAACACAATAATTTCCACATCTTATATAGAGTCCTAACTTGCAGCACAAGTCTTCCTATGTTCTATCAGTGTAAAAGTCATGAGTAATATGGTGATAAGAACAAAGTTGTTAAAATGTTACAGATAAAATATTTATGCCCAAAGTAATTTTCTGCCATGCTACCCTAGTATTTTAGTTTGTAGGGGATTCATCTGAACAGATGCAGGTTTGGGCCAACAAGACAGCCCTGAATGTCAATGCAAATTAGCTGTATATCTTCAACGAGCATCACTGACTTTTCCATCTCAAACACAGGCTCCCCATTTCATTCTGAACAGTGACAGTATTTCTAAAATACCTGTTTAAATTCCAGAGGCTAGAAGGTTATTTTTCAAAGCTGGAAATTCACTGATCCCTCAGTGAATCCCTCAAACAATGAAAAAAAGTTCAGAATTTTTCATTGAAAACTTCATTGAAAAGTCTGTAAATATGACAATGTAATGTAATCCTGGTTTAAATTCATCAAACATTGTAAAATAACAATGTAATGGCTAATACAGAGATTAAGCACTCCAACATCTTTTGTTTGGTCTCGATGAGGGTTTTTTTATTTGTTGTTTTTCTTTTAGTTTGGTGCAGTTTTGTTCCTTTTTTTTTTTTTCCCCCCTTAAAGTGCCACCATAATATTACTGTCTGCTCTAAGGTTTCTTGACACGGGTAGGTTGTGAGTAGTTCATTGCTTTGATTTCTGTTTTTTTTTTTACTCTGGTATATCAACATTCCTCTCCAGAGGAAATTTGAGACATTTGCCTTGAACACTGAGAATTCAAATGCAGAGTAGGAAAGAGAGACACACAGGGTCCTCAGGGTAGAAAGAAAGAAATTAGAACGCAATCAATAAGGTAGAACTAAACGTCTTTGCTTACATACGTTACTAAGAACTCACACCAGTTCTTCCACTCAATGGTTTGATACCCCCAGACATTTCAATTAATCACATTGATTGAAACAAACTGCACACAGCTTTCATAAAGCATACTAACTCTGGAATCTCTATGGCTGGAAAGGCATAAACAGAAATAAGAGGAGACATGCCTCAGATAACCTAAATACAGAGCCAGATGTTTGATACCATCCATTTTGGATAACTTACCTATTTCTGTGTTACAGACACACACAGAGTACAAAGCAAAAGAAACAAATGACAAGATTAAGAAAAAAACAAAACAACCCCCAAACCTACAATTCCCTCATCCTTACAGACTGTATTTAGAGTATCACAGCAAGTCCTTCAGCCGTGCAGCTCTGTGGCTGTGGCTGGAACACATGGAGCAGAAATAGATGCAGCAGATTTCTGTTTCTCACTGAAGCACTTTGTGCTACAAACACAGCTGCACTACAGCTACCACTGCACTCCAATAAGTGCACAGCCACAGTAAATAGAGGTGATATTTCTAAAATCCTATTGACTTTCTGAGGGATGCTGTTTAGTATTGACCCCTGAGGCTTCAGCACAGAACTACACATTTCAATACTCATTATACTAAATCATCAGCATTGCTTCTGAGGAGACAGTTAAGTCCACCTAAAATCAGAGGCTCATTGTTATATATGTTGGAAAAATTATATCTTGTGCCTGTAAGACAACCAAGTATCAAAACCAAATAGGACTATTACATTAATACATCATTATATTTGAGCTATTTCTTCATATTTTGTGGGGTTTTTTTTTTTTTTTCATTTTTGTTTTTTTTTATTAACTCAGATTGCAAGACTAATGGTCACATTATTCTATTTTCTGGGGAAAAAAGAAAACAGGGAACATAGAAATGTAAGAACACTCCCTGGCATTCATCCATCCCCAAAGCATGACAGAAATTTCAGAACTTTAAGGAAATGTCTTTTGATCCACAGAGCACCAGTGAAAATCCTTTCTTTATTGGCACATTTATCAGAACAAAGTTCTGGCTCTTCACATTCCTTGCTTTGTGCATTTACCAGTAGAAAGAACAAAATCCTTTAGAATGGCTTCAGCCAGATGCTTTGTTTAGACATCTGCAGTGTCCTGTGAAATCAATCCCACCAGGAACACATCTATATTTAGACCCCTGAAGTGCACAAGTGTTTCCCTGCAGAGGTTCAGTTGCACAGGAATACAGACCAAAGTCTTGCCCAGAACATGCTCTGACAACACGGCCTCATTTCTTTTCACCACCTCTCTACCTCCACTGCCCAATCTTGCTGTAAATAAATGTATTTTGGCATTCTTGTTGCCTGCTCCCTGCAGCACCTCTAACGGGGTCGCTCTTTACCACCCTGCAGCTCATCAGATCACTGTCATTTCACTACTGCTTTAAGTGCTGCATACGTCACATTTTTCATTTGCTGGCAGGAAGTCTGAGCAATGTGTCCTCAGCAAGGATTCACTTATTTCCCCTCATTGCTTCCTGAAGAAGTTGCAAGAGATGTATAATCATTCACAGGATTTCTTGCTGAGTGCTTTGGGCAAACGTGTCACATTGAGTTATTCTGCTCTATGATAGATATTTGAGCCTTAAAAAAAAATTTAAGCCAAGATAGACAGTTTGAAAGTAATAGATCCTTGGAGGAGAGAAGCCTTGAAAAAGAATTACAGCCTGAAGAAGATACATTAAAAGCCCAGGCAAATCTTGCAGCAACACTGTCAACATACGCAGAACAGTCATGAAAGAGATATCTAGCAGTAATTTCATAGAAAAGGGCATATTTTCCCACTCAAAGTTCCTATCCAGTACCAACTACCACAGAAGATTCCATTATAATTCTTCAGAATTCTCACCACAGATGCTGTCACGTTCCTACAACTCGGGGCAGATGATGGGTTTAAGTGTGCTGCTCTTACAGGGAAGGGTGTAGTGCCTGACCATTTCTAGGGTTGGGAAAGCAATGGCTTGTCATAAAAACATCAGATAGAAGGCTCTGCTCACTTCCTTTCCACAGGATAGTCATGTTGTTGGTTCTACTTTTAATCCTTAATAATTTATTAAGGACAAAGGAAATCAGACTCAGATGATGAGTTTTGAGCCAACGTTTACACTACAGAAAGTACTAAAATATTGTGCATATTGTAATTCTTACAATCTATTAGTTCAATTCCCCATTCTGCCCTTCATAAATAAATGCTCACAACTAGTTTCTTTCTCTTTAATATAAGAAGAATTTGTAGAACATTAGAGCAATGAAAGTTAACCCTTACACACCTCTGTCAGCATAAGCCTTTTTAATCTCCCTCGATGATGTCATTTAAACATTAAGTACAAAAGGTGAAAGTATAGATTTTTTTTCAAGATTGCTTTACTAACAAAGACCAGATTCAGCGCTTTTCACTGAAGAAAGTGAGCTGAGACATCAAAGTGAGCAGGACCTCATTCACCACCAGGAGACTGTATTCACCCACAGCTAGAGAAACGCCACGAGGACACCTTGATTTAACCACTCTGTTCTAGTCACACTAACTCTATTTTGTTCACATAAATTTATAAGTAATTGCTCTGTTACAATTTCTTGCTGTTATGACTTCAGTCAGTATTGTCTTGTTTATGCTGTTGATTTCAAATTTAAGAGCCATAGTGCCCAAAGCAAACAGAAGCTTCAGAAGAGGCTGTTAAGCACATCCTTTAGTAGGTCACCTAATAATGACACCTTTATCACTAATGCAAATGCATCAAAAATGGTTTAAGACCAAAATCCTTAGAAATAGCCCCAAAAAACCCATCTGGATAGGTTATTAGTGAACAGCCATTTGAATCATAAAATATGATGATAAATGAACCAGACAGATTCTCCAGTCTCCATTGCAGAACTCCACTATTTCAAGGAGTAGTGTTCTAATAATCTAAAGTCATCTGCAAGAAATTGTCAGCCTAGAAAATGCGAATTCAGATGTAAAAGTGGAACTCAGACTGGTAAAACTGAGTGGAGTTCAAAAGTAAATTAATTAAATGAAAGTTTAGAACACATTATTTCAAAAAAGCTTTAATTCAGTCCTATATTATCTACAACTGCAACTTCATTGCTTCTCTTCCCTCTTTTTGGTATTAGCTCACATCCTTTGTGCTATATTAAGTTTGCTGCTGACATCTCAGGTGAGGACAGCTGCTCCCTAAAGGTGATGCAGCACTGAACACCCTGGGTACTTCAATGCATTTTGGGCTTTTGCCTTTATCAACACAAACTTTGCATATTTATACATGTCTGAGCATGTATTCTTTCAGATCCAAGTTTTTGCAAAAACCACCAGTATTGGGCAATTATCTCCACCCTTAATTTATTCAAGTTGACATGAAATCCATCAGGAGTCTCACACACAGGCTAAAACCATGGCTTCTAGAACTTTACGGCTGCAGAGCTCAATCCAATTCCTACAGTTTGAAACCGCTTGAATGAACTTCCAAGTTGTGCTAAGTAATAATGCCTTGGATCATTAACTTTAACACTGCCAGCTTGCCCTCATGATTGCATTTACTTTAATTAATGTAACTTAGTAATTAATGGCACACTCTACAGAAAGGACTGCTTTAGCACATTGCCAGCTTTTAACAAATAAAGCAATCTTAAAGTGCCTCAGGCAAGACTGAAAATAATCTGTTTCAGGAGGCAAGTGGAGAGACACAAAGGCTAAGCCAGAGTGGGTTTTTTCTCAATTTAGGTATAACAGGTTTACTTGCCATGCTAAACACTTGGCCCATATTTTATTACATCTCATCACATTCCTTTTGATTTTTGCAATACTAAATTTGATTCATAATAAAAAAAAACTTCAGCATGCATCCACTGATTCTGTGTAAAATTAGAAACTGTTGGAGTGAGAAGTGTTGGTTGTTCTACCATGGCAATGAGGACATCAAAACAGAACCCATTGAATAACTGCATAGCAACCTCCGACTACCCTGGTATTCAGAGCACATTCTCCCCTCACGCATCTTTTGCGAGGTTTCAACTTCTGGTGAAGCTTTCACCAAGCCAAGCTTTATTCAAGAGATGAACGTCTTCAAAACCACTTTACACAATCTTTCATAAGTCTTTGAGAGGCACAAAAAAAATCTAAAAGAGAAAATACTTGCACTAGCAGAAATAAACTTACACATAAGAACCGCAATATGATAGAAAACTCATTTCCTAAATATTTTGCTCCATAAAAATACTAATCCACATGGTGACTTCCAGCTTGAAGACTGCTTACTACGTTTTCCAAACCCAAGAGAAGTTTACTCTGTCAGCACAGCATTTAAACAAAGTATTTGAAGAGAGTAGTCCTTGACAGACCTGTATGAATTATCTGAGCTGGCAGACTGTACAACACCACATTGACATGAGACACAATGTGATGCTAGAATGAGGTATCAAGGATAGCTGGTGTACAAAATAGTAACACAAAAGGAAACTCTCAAAGGGAAAAGCTCATTTTTTTGACTTTTCCTTCTTCATCCTGAAAGAAAAAATGAGAGCATAGGCCTACTCAGGTGTGTATGACATTATCACAATAATCATTATCCCAAATGTTTTCACTGGCAGGGGATGAGACACTAAATACCTAGGAAGAAGGAAAAATAATTCCAGATATAAGATTTCTTTTGGATGATTCAGAAAGCCATCTGTCTGCCAGCATTGAGAACAATTTACTTTGAGAGCCATCTGTGGGAGACAACTGCACCTGAAATCTGGCAAAAAGCACATTTTTCTTGTAATAACTCATTAGCTCACTTTCTCCTCTGAGAAGGATAAAGCTTCCATTACTGTTTTCAGAGAGGAGGTTAAAACATTGGGAGAAAGTGAGAGAAAAATGGCAAAAACCAAAGGGACAGCAAAGAACATTAAAAAAATGTTGGAGAGGGAGGTGCACTACATGCCCCCAAACCTTTGATTTTCGTATTTCCCTCCATCACACCAATGGCGAAGGATTCATCTGGAGATGTAAAACATCATGAACAGGTGGGTGGGAGTCCTTTCAGTCACGCATAACCAGGGAGGAATCTCAGAAGCCCCTCAATAATTCCCTGTCTGCTGGTCCATGTACCATCCCCAGGTCTGCATGCAGATTCTGACAGCACACAAGAATAAAGTCTACTCTCATTTATGAGCATGATTTTTTCTTTACAGCCTCAAGTACTAACAAGGAAAGCATCTGTTTAGATTAAATGCAGAAATATAAAAATGTCAGTGTACTCCAAAGCAAAGTCTAAACATATGTTTGGGAGTTATAGAATAATTATAAAATCATAAATAACAATAGACACTTTACTGGCTTGATGTTAGAAATCAAATCACTGCAGATACTCAAGACCTCTAAATCCAAAATCCAGATCATGTAAGTACAAGCTGGAGCTGGAAAATTAGTTTAAGCAGGTACTTAAGGACAGGAGAACTCTGATAAAGTTATGAATTATAGCAGTCACCACAGGGCAGCCTGCAGAAGTGACAAACAGTTACAATATTTTGATTCAGCTATCAGTGCCAAGAGATATCACAGCAGGGGGACCCTCTATTGTCACTCTACTGTCATCATATTCTGGCCACTTTACTTGGTTATTGTCACCCTATATCCTGACTACCCAGAACAGGGTAAACTAACAAAGAGATTGCTGACCATAGCATACAAGTTATCTAGTGTCAAAATCATTCATCACTCTCACATTTGAATGCGGTATTGGATGATGCACTCCTGAAGGAACAGAGCCAAACAAGTCAGACTAAATTAAAGGACAACTGAAGATTACCTTGTTAATATGCAGACAAGATACCTAAATAAGAAAAAGCAGAATACAAATGATTATCTGTGTTCATCTATATGTATAGAATTACAAGAAAATACTTAAGAGGAAAACTAACAATATGCAATGATTTAGAATACTTTAAGCTGGACCAAAATAATACCAAGATGTAGCTTACTATCACATAAGCAGATCAGAAAGAGTCTGAGCAACTCAATTACTTAAGAGGTTTTATCTCTCTTCTAGAAATCCTGCCACAATTCCCACTTAAGAGATGCACTTTCCGAACTGTTCCTTCAGACATAATAGCAGCTGGAGTTACCAGTAAATAATGAACAATATCTGAGGTCACTCAGCCAAGGGACATGATCTGTTTGCTGCACCACTGGTATTTCTATGATGCTATTTCACCTTGGTTTCTCACGTACCTTTTACAGCTTTCATAGATCACTGTCAACCCAGCACTTTGAAAAGTGGTTTGTTTAAAACTGCATGTTGGACAGCCCCACCCATCACATTGGTGTTATTTCAGAGGATTCTTCTGGGGACAGATATGGATGCACATGGCGTCAAGCTCTGAACTGATGCTTCAGAACAGCTTTGTCAAACCTCATCAAAAATGACCAATTTTTTTCCTTTCCTTTGCACACAGACCTCCTACACAGAGCTGAAAAGCCCAGAGCTTCTGGCTAAGTCATCTGGAAATCACTTCACAGTTAGAACCACAGCATAATCCTTCCCCTTGACAAGATGTATTTCAGGCAAAGTCTGAGAATACACAAGGGCTCTCAATCCAGCAAATTCCAGGAAACTGTCCGTGATGGAGTTTCTAATTCTCTGTAGATAATGTATTTTAAAATTCAGTGTAACATAACTTAAATAGAAATTAATTAAAAAAAAAAAAAAAACAAACCAACAAATTAAACTAGCTTCGTACTTGTGCTCCGCAGACACTGGACTAGATTCGAGGATGTAGTACAATACATGATCCGTGCAGAGTGACAGGAGTCACCCAATTCCAGCACCCCCACATGTACAGCCTCCACTGATGCCCACAGAGGCTACTTCTTATGCCCAATCACACTGAACAGCAATGAACAGAGTCAGCTGTAATTAGTTCTTCACTGGCTTTGCAGCGAGGCTCGCAGAGGTTTGTGTTTGGGGCCGCACATTTGTGGGTTGAGGCTTTCAAGACTGAGCAGAATTGGAAATTGTTGGCGAGCTCACAAAAATAATAAAGATGAAGTCTGACAGGAGTCAGAGTGCTAAGCTAAGGCTTGCTGTAATTGAAACATCAGGCAACGGAGAGGCTGATTAAAATCAACATTTTCATCTGACTGTTTTGGCCCTCCAGGACATGGTCCAGAGACCAAATTGCTAAAAATTAGTCATGCCTTGCTCATTACCCCAAAGGCACAGACTTGCATACAAGAATTTGAAAACATAACTTGAAAAACTCACTGTCGTCCAAATGGGATATTTTTGAAGAAAAGGGGCATAAAACCCAAAAAACACAGAAAAACCCAAACCCACCAAAGCCTACACAAAAAACCTCAGATTTAGACAGATTCGTAGTATTTCCTTTGTCCCTTTCAAAAATGTTTTTATTGAACATCTCTTGATTTAATACATATCCTACCCACATAAGGATAAAAATGTGTGAACAATCATGTTTTACCATCGCTATACACAGAAACAGCACAGTCAGTAACTAAATTTTGGAAAGTCATGAAGAAATTCCAATTCAGATTAAAGTACTGGAAACCAGGCACACAGCTTTTATCTCCATTGCATTATTCATATATATCTTTGAGTAAATTAAGTATACACAATATACACAAGAGGTTACATCATATGCATGAAATATATATATATATATCAGAGCAGTAGTAGGAGGAAGAATAAGTCTCTAGAACCAGCCAAAGATGGCATTATTTTACTTGAACAGTTTTCTTGAATTTTTTAATTTTAAGCTCTGCATACATCAAATCCTAAATTAAGCATAACCAAAGATCCTTTTCTGATCACTAGATTATCAAGGTACAAAGTTAGAAGTATTATTAAATCCAAAAGTTTATGTTCTTAGAGAAAGAACTAAAATTCCTAAAATTTTTGGAAAAAAATAAAGGCAATAACGATTAACATAGTTTTTGAAATTCCTAACACGAGGTTATGTGTTAAATGCAATATGAAACTACCAAACAGCACTCAAGTTACACATAATGGTAGATGATTATTTAGCCTCTTTCAAAGCCAAGGAAATGTTATGTTTCCTAGACATTTTCTTCCCCCTCTTTGAGTCAGTAAAAATCTAATAAGGCCTCAAGTCTAGAGAGGCTTCACTTGTTTCCAGACTCATTATTTGTAGAGGCACTAACTTCCTGCAAGAACCTTTCCTTTAAAACAAACATTAATTTGTCAAGGGCAGACTAAAATAAACTTGCTCTGCGATGCTCACAATAAAAAATTTCCTTTGTGACTACAAACTAGTATCCTCAAAGCATGTCTCAACTGAAAACAAACACTGAGTGCTTAGATTTCCTGTCCTTCCTTATAAATATTGAAAATGGTACATTAAAAAAGGTTTATTGAGAGTGTTTTTCCTAGGCTTGCCTCTGGTATCCAAGATGTACATGCACCAAGATCAACTGAAATGCAGCAATATCACATTAACACTAAATAAACAAAGCCAGACAGTTAAAAATTAGTTTTGACACTTCCCCCCCCAATTTCTAATTACTCTAGCAAGCCCTCGAGGAAGATTGGTATTCAGTTGTTAAAGGCAGAGCTGTTGCATGACAAACAGTGCATTACTCATGACAAACAAGGCAGCCTCTACTACTCCTGTCTCATGAATAAATATCATAACCAACCTGAGAGGTGGCCTACCATCAATATAATATGTTTATTATATATAATTCAAATGAGAAAAAATTATGTTTCAATGATCCATGATATTTAAAATCATGGTGCTTGACTGCAACTATCAGCACCACAGCAGGATACATAGTATGAAGAAAGAAAGTAATTTCATTTCCAAAGGGCTCTCTTGAAACCAATTTTGAAGTGCCTAAACACAAAAAAACCCCAAAAAAACACAAACAAAAAAAAAGAACCACTAAGGACTGCTGTAATAGCATTTTGAGCCTATACTACCCATGTGCATATTATAACTTCAAATCTTATTATTCTGCAAAAGTAATACAATTATGATCCTAAATTGGGAAGGGTAGATTTTGTTGTTTGTGTTGGTGGATTTTTTTTTTTTTTTTTTTTTTTTAATTTCCTGAGCTGGGAGGGTTCCATAAGATTTTCAGAAACCTGCATCTAAACAGAGATCAGAAATTTCCTTTCTCTCATGGTTAGTTTGGACTCACCAGTTAGGAGGGACCTAGAAACAGGCTGCTGATCAGGACAGAGCATGCTGCAGTTTTTCATCTAAAACATTAAGAAAAGAGCTTTTTAGAGTGCTGGTCACTTCGTCATCACTCAGAGGGTCCACCCTGCATCACAAATTATGTTTCTGAAGAAATAAAATTTGAACAGACACGCACTCCACTTAAAAAAAAAAAAAAAAAAAAAAAAAACAAAAAAAAAAAAAAAAACCACACAAAAACAACACCACCCCACATTGTGTCTGTTGCCGAAAGAAAAAAAGCATCATGTCTATACCAAAAGTTTATTGTAAAATGTTTTTAGTATACCTAATTGCAGAGATGGGTCAACATTCCAGCTACTGATTTATATTTTATTAAGCTAGGGGACACCACCCACTCTGGTGACCTGCCATAGAGCACAGATTTAATGACTGAATTGCACCTTCTGAGAATCCTTGATTACAAGGTTCCTTCTGATCTCCAGTCAGATTGAGATGGTTTTTTGTCAAAGGTGTGATTCCATAACACACAAAAACTGCTATTAGAGAGGGTAGCAGGTTTCTGTTCAATGAAGGTACATAATTTACATTTTAATTATTGAATCTGGAAAGAACATGTCTGAAGGGGAATTTACGACACCATTTAAGACACTTTTTGCAATATCACTGAACTGCTAAGTTTATGAAACCACTCTGATTAAGTGATAAGCATTTTCTTCTTGAACAGCATGATGCCAACTGAGCAGGAAATTGTGGGTCAAATTCATTGTCTTTCTCATTCCAGTAAGGAAATCTAAACCAATCCTGATTGCAAAGATTCTACAATTAAACAGAAATTACTTCACAGAGGATTCTTTATAAACATCATGATGTATTCAAAGTCACTTATTGCAATAACTTAGGAAGCAACAAGCTCAAAATGAGGCGAGTTTGATAACTTCTAATCAGAACCAATCTAGAAAAAAAAAAAAGGAAGGCTTATTTATAGCTTATTTTTTGAAAGAGATGTGGAATTTGTAAGGACAGTGCATTTCTTATATAAAACACCAGATTCTGAGTTTTCAAGTATTCCTGTCTAACACAAAAAAAAAAAAAAAGGCACCACAAAATCCCTACAAACAAACGAAGAAATACTTAGCTAAAATTTTGATACAATCACAGAAGCTGAAGACTGAATAGGTAATGTGACACACTGAATCACGAAGCGTCTAAAAGCTCTTTTATGGATCAAGCCATTAAATCAGAGGCTAAAACAAGACCAGCCAGCAGTTTCCAAGTCTCTCAAGAACTGGGAGAATCCAAGGAAGAAGCAAGCAGGCCCCCTCCTCTCTCCAGCAGCAGGTTTATTTCCATGATGTCTCTTAATGCTAAAGAAATAAAGATAGTGCACATGTAGCTAGAGTTAAGACACTACAGCTTTTAGGAAATCAAGCAGTGTGTTTTACAGGGTGTATTTAAAGACAGAAATAATTAATCATCACTGATGACACAGGGTTTATTTCACGCTTTGGTGTTCTGTTGTTCTGAGTTGAGGCAGTCATCTGATGAACAATGGAGGGGAGGAGAGGAAAGATGTGAAAAAATATAACCTTTCTTCTTCTTTTGAAAACTGGGCACTTCTGACCTCACCTGTGCTTTGTGCCTGACTCAAGCCACTCCTTTCTCAACAACCAACAGATCAGGATTACAGCCAATGTTACTTGCCATAAATGTGGGCCAGCATCTGATGCCCAAAGACAGCTCTTCAAAATTAAAACATTTTTCCCCATACACACTGTATCGTTTTTTCTAACTTATAATATAAGTGCCATCCTGTTTTCAGCAGGATGACCATGGCGTCAATCCTAATAAAAATTTTGGTTTCATTTACAAGAGTTATTTACACTGAAAAGAAATTTCAGACTCTCTAGCCTCTAGGTTTAAAGCCAAAAGGTAACTTTCACTCAATATATTCCCTTAAAATCATGTCTTTTTTTTCCCCCAAGAGCGTTTCTTTTATACTTCTTGTTCATCTTAATGAGATTTGAACAAAGTATTTAAGAAGCTATAAATCACAATTGAAGATTGGACTGATTTTTAAGCAACCTAAAACACCTTATTGTAGAGCCTGTAGTCTTAAATAATCATTTTCTACATAGTAATAACCTGTTGCAAAATGTGATCTTTATTAGTTAAACCCCCAGAATACAGCCATAAAATTAGTTTGGGACTAACAGAACAGATAATATTACATTTCTTTCATGTTGCAAGGCTTCCTCTTTTGCACATTGAGTGATTACATCTTATTACTATATACAAGCGCACCACAAGTTAAATTTGTGTAGCACGTGTATTACAAACATTTATCTTCCACACTATTCCCTTCACTTAATGCTCTCCTGGTCTTTTCCTCAAAGATCTGACTGTAGACAGCGAGGAAAGGAAGAATTACCATCTCTGTGCAGGAAGAAAACAGGATCAGAGAAGCTTATCTACCTATTGGAATTGATACAAGAGCCAAGCCTTCCTCCAAAGCAATCTCTGCCGCCATTGCTTTTAAAGCAATCTAGGTAGTTCCTAACACACACCTTGAAATAACATTGCAATCCACACCTTGATTCAGGCTGTAATGGGTGTTTCTCCAGAAGTTAATTTATTTAATAAATCTAAACCCAATCCAAATTCATTCACTCTGGATGTTAGCCAATAGTTAGACCTGATTATGAACATTGATTGAGTATAAGGATGAAAAAGTTACCACTGAAAAGGTTCAAGTTTTATGTTTAAAACTGTTCTCTTGATTTTGGTAAAAGAAAATTAATTGGAAATCTTCTAAAACAAGTATCTTTGAGAAGTTCAAGATATCACAAATACTACAGTACAGAAGAACTCATGTTTTCACTGGTATCACAACAATGTTCCATCGCCTTCTGAATCCCAAAATAAAGAAATAAATCACACATTAAGCAATCAAAAGCTAATCTCAGTCAGTAATTAGACTATTTTTGCTTATCAGACTGTTTCCTGTTCCACAGATTAAATATGGTTTTCCTGCTTTTAGGAGTCTCAGTCTGGAAAGATGGCATGAGATCAAGGTAACAGATTGAGCAAATGCAAATTGTTTAGACAGATTATTTTCTAGATCAGATTATTAATAAATAAATAAATAAATGGGAAAAAGGCAGAAAATTGCACACCCCTGTTCTTCCATTTACCACCATGGAATTAAAAACAAAACACAACAAAAACACCCCAATCCACTCTCCCCCTACAAAAATGGGACTTTCTAATGCATACCAATTCTTTAGATGTACATGTAGATAAAGAATTAAGAACAGAACAAACCTCTCATGGCTCAGAATCAACAGCCCCACATTCCAGGTCTAACATTTATACTTGCTTTGAGTGCTCACACATAGCAGCTTCTACTTTTGCAAAACTTAGTTCCAGAGATCCTGTAACATTTTGGGATTTAAAAAACCCAAAAAAACTGCCCCCTACTGTGTAAGATTTTAACTTTCCAATTTTCACACTGAAAGAAACTGGTAAATGTTCACTGATTTACTGCACTGTTACAGAAAGCTTATTTTGAGTATATATATATATAACAATAAGCTTCACCAAAAATTTGGTGCTTGGCCTGTTTTGAAGTTATGTCATTTACTTTTGGTAAGGCTTAATTGCCTTAATACTCCACTTCTTGGAAGAGTAAATAGTGTAAAACAAGTTTACAAGCAGACTGTAAATAACTGGGGTTAATCAAGCTATTTATTATTAGCAAATTCTACATCACCTATGCCAACACATCTTGCGTAAGCGTGACATGAATTTCTCGCAGCTCTTGACACATTTTTCTTAAATATGTTAGCAAATTTTTCTGCTGGCAGGACTGGTTGTCCAAAACATCAGTCAAAACTTTCTTTAAAGAAGCAAATGAATGTGAAGGTAAAATTGAATTATACTAGATGTTTGCACCAGATCATAAAAACACCCTCTCATTTTACAGTGGAAAAATTACACATTTTGAGTGTTGGCTCTACAAATGGAATTGAAAATAGAGGGCTCTGTATGATCATTTTGCATTTTACCAACTGTGCAATAGAGATACTAATTCAGCAAAACAAAATCCTAACACACTCCACAGAATTAGCTCATAACTCAATTTGGGGAAACGCGAAATCAAACAAACTGAGCCACATTCAGATCCCATTAAGTTTTTACTAAATATCTACCTCTGCATTTACTGTAGATTCTTTAGTTCTATTGAAAATACATTACTGGGAAACCTTGTTTTATTCTCCCAGCCCCTTTTAAAAGGGAGGAAAAATTCATGGCTTAAAGTGTTGTCTCTCTTTCCAAGATGTTAAAGGTGGGCACCCATTGCACACAGCTTAACTTGGACAACTAAAATACCTACTCCAGAAGGCTGACCTGGAATTTATACTGACCTACATGCTGCTCTTCACCATCAACTCAGCTTATATTAGAAAGCACAAGATTAAATACACTCAGGTGGAAATCCCCTTCTCCAAACTCCCCAACAGAGCCTCCTTGTGCCCAAGCCACAGCCAGAGCATTTCTTTGGAAGTGCTTCAAGGTTCTCACCCTGTCAGATGCTCACCTGGCACCCAGGACACGTGAGACTGATCAAAGGTCTCTTACAAACACTTATTTGTTGAACCACTTTCATTACTTATACATTTTTTATTACTTTTCACCCATTGCTTTTAATATTCGTCCATATCTTGCATGGTATTGTTTCTTATGCCATTAAGAACAAGAGCTCTAAGAATCAGCTTCAAAACACTTGTAATAATTTCTAGTTTCAGCCTGTGGGGTTGTTTTGAGAAAGGAAAGCTTTTGGATCTATTTTATATCCTATGCAATAGTCTGAAAGTCTCTAACTTTGTAAATTGGATGCAAAATAAAAAGAATAAAATGATTTTTTTCATTTAGCAAAAGTACAAGTATGAACTCTAAAAATGTGAGCTATATCATAAACCATCCCAAAAGTCTCATTCCAAAAGAATATTATTCAGATGCATTTAATTCCAAAAACTATTTTTCCTGAATTTTCAGCATCTCTGCAGAACTTTGGTTCTTCTGCACATTTTCAAACACTAAATTCATAATACTCATCTTGACAGTGCACAAACCTTTTGTGAACCATTCATGTCATTTGGTGCAATAAATGAGCTACTAATGAGTTTCTTTAATCACATTACAAGGCAGCTTTGTTGTGTAGGGCTTTTTTTAAAGAAAAAGTGTACTTTTCCCACAACACACAGCTTGTGTTCCTTTGCAACGGCTCCAGGAAAGGAAAAGAATGAGGAGCTGAACTTATTGCAGCCAATCAAATGAGTTAAGATTGGAAAATCCTTATCAAGGAAATTTTCAGGAAGTAAACTCAAAGAACACTAAGTGGCTTACTTTCTCACTGGCACATTGGGAAGGAGAAGGAGCAGGATGCAGCAACCCCTTCTCTCACACAAGAATCATTAGCATTTACAAAGTCTAAGCTTTGAAGGGAAGAAAAGCTTCCAGACCCATTCTGCAAAGGAAACCTTTCAAACATCAGCTGAGGGCAAATAAATGATGTGCCAAGTCTGCTGCAGAGAAAAAACTAGATGCCAGAAAGTTTCTCACCCCCTTCCTTGGAGGGCAGAAAGAGACAGACAGATTGTTTATGCCTACTCCAACCCTGAAGCTCCCAGAGAGCTCTTAACTCTTGATGGACAAACTCCAGGGTGCAATTCACCCTGATCTGGACTGTTCCATCCAGCAAGCCCCAAGGCAAGGAACAGGCAAAGCCACATTACTCTGATTCCCAGTCCAAATGTAATATGAAAGAAAGCTTTTAATGCTGAAAATGACAAAACAAGGCCTTGGAAAAGGAATTTAAGCCAACACTAACCTCAGGACAATCAAGAAAGTAGGTAAATTTAGGACTCACTGAAATCCTGTAGACATATCTAAACGTACAAACACTGTAGCAGTCCATATCAAATTAGATACTACTTTTAGGTTTGATTTTACTCTGCTATGAAGATCCAATTTCAAGGACAAAGCAGTGGGTATAAGAAGGAAAACACCCTCCAAGTCTATTTAAAAAATAAGAATACAACTCTAGTTTATATTCCACTCTTCTGTTGGAAAAAAATCCACGGAAATTGGGCAGAATTACTTTGGAAGAGGTGGAATCAGTTTCAGACTAAACTGATTTTTGAGGATTCCTGAAGTTTGACAGACACACTTACGATAGAGTCATGTCTGATGTTAGTTTCCACATAATTTGCTTACTCTCTTGAAATAATAGAACCTGTTAGCAGACTTCACTTTGGAGCACATTTAACAGTTCCCAGCCCCACACTTCATTTTTTCATACTCTTGGTTCTGTTTTCTATGCCTCTGTCTGCAAAGTCCAGTAAACACAAACTTAAAAGTCAGACGACAAATAATTGTTATCTGAACCCTTTTGAGTAGAATCATGGCATTTACGAAGCACTTGGAGTCATCTCAAGGTCACATTTCAGATCTTTTATGCAGTTAACCAAGGCCACAGGAATCTGGGTCTAAATATTTGAATACCACAGTCCCACATATTCAGCATTTCACTGCTCCTATCAGTCTTAAAAATGTATCATCTAACTGAGCAAACAGCTCCATTTCAACTCATTTCTGCATTCACAGCCAACAAACTAAACTTGTTGCTATATTTGGGGCAGAATACAGGGGTAAATATTTTCTAGGCTTGCAGCCTTGAGTTTGGAGGCAAGGATATGTCTGATTGTTTTTGTGTGTGCCCAGAGAAGTTAATGACCTTGATGCATATTACTTAAAACCCAATTCTCTGTCATTAACTTTCCATTTACACAAACCTGGAATTGGCAGGAGTCTACAACCTCTAGTGAATATCTTACCCATCACTCAGCTTAATAACTAATGCAAAAGTTCAAAAGAACACTTTTGCTCATCTGTTCTACTCATAATTTGACTAGAAGATTAAGACATCCCTTAATTTGCAGCTTTACAAGAAGATATTTCTTCAAAACTGACCAGGCAGTTCACTGAAATAATTTTGAAGCATGTGGCTATATATTAAATCCAGTAATTAAGCTTTCAGATAGTCCTTACCAGTAACTTTCTTCCAGACTCTGAGCTTTCGCCTTGCATAATAATCCTTGGCTTTCTTGAAAGCATTGAACCTTTGTTGCCAGCTAGCACGAGTTACAGTAGTTAACATCACACTTAATTGAGTAATTAATTTCTTGTGACTACGTTTCCAGCTGAAAACCCTGTGAGTCACACAGACCCTGCTCCACAGGTCTTTCCTCCAATTCCAGCTGAAGCAAAACACGCATTAAGCAGATTTGGTTTCAAAGCTCAGCATAACACCAACATAGAGCTACTCTACCAGCTTCTCCAACAGCTTGTAAGCCCTTCTGTGCTATTTCTGTAGCTCAATGTGCAAGGACTGGTCTGGCACCAACTTCCAAGTTGAAATTTTTTCATGGCTTAATTTTTTGGCCCCATGTCCACAAAACAAGGGTCTTCTGTTCAAGACTGTTCAGATTGCAAGTTTTTTACCCAACAGCCTTTATTCCTCATAGTGTTTTACCATCCATTATCAGCAGTTCCCTCTTGCTCTGTAAGAGCACCAGCCCCTGCTCCCCACCTGCCTGTCCTGAGGCTCGTGATGCACTTTCAGTGTGCTCAGCTCCTGAGGTGCTTCACTCTTGCCATCACAGACCCTGCTGCACACAGCAGGTAGGACAGACTGACTGGATGTCCCTGCAGTGCTCATGTGTCACTCAGCCTTCACATGACAGCCAACTCAGCTGTCTCCAGTGAGCACAACGCAAAAGGTGTGTCTCGCTTCAGCCACACGGAAATAAGAGTCCACAAACACAGAATCTAAGGCCATTTAAACAAAGCTCTAGCTGTAAATTCTGTTTCTCTTTTGGACTAACTACTAGCAAGACAGTACCTAGTCCTCTGAGATTTTAATTGTTTAATTCAATTAATTCAGTAATTCTGCTGAAGCAAGGACCAAATCCTTCTGCTTGCACTTACTCCCCCCTCCCTGAATTAGAATACAGCAACACTGAGTATTAGCAGCCATATATACACCCCTTCACAGCTCCTTGCCCCTAAACCTTTATCCTTCACTAATCATTCAGTATTCAGTACAAAAGCAATTGTACCTGCTTTAATGAAAACAGCTCCTAGCAAAACAATTTCAAGGAAGCAAGAAAAACCACAAGAACAAAGAAAGGACTGCTGGGGTTGCTGTCTAACAGGGTTATTGATGAACTATTTTCTTCATATATGCCATACACACAATAGTCCATGGCCCTAATTTTGTCATTCAGCCATCACCCTTCCTTTACTTGTCCTCCCCAAATGGGTCAGAAATTCTGTCTCTGCTGCTGATGGCATGTTCTTTTAAACCAGCTCAGATTATTCAGCAAGATACAGAGCTAATTCTTTGGTGTTTTCTTACTTGCTATCCATAACACTCTAGAAGGAGCCTTAGCAGGTTTCTTTCTAGCCATAAGAAAAAGCAGACATTGTCTAAAGACAAACCTTATTCACATGTAAATTTAATTTCAGCAAAATTTAGTTCTGCTTTGCTTCCAGACATTATTAAATGTTCCATAACACAGCTGCAGCATCTACCCTTCCCACAACTATAGTCTCTCCATTGCTAAGGCCTTTTTTTTCAGAGCTAGACCGCAGCTTTGAATCTTTCAAAGTTTACCAAGTGCTCAGCCATAATTTTCATTGTGCTCCCTCAGAGGAAAACATTATCTACATGCACTGAACCCATGAAAGGTTAACATTAGACCAGAGGCTTATCATAATTCATTTTGACTCCCATTTGGAAAAATAAAGCATTAAACTACCTCCAAACCCTTACATGTTGGTGACGCTGCCTGTGGATTAGCAGCATGCACCAAAATGGATGTGTTTCTAATGTGTTTTAAGTGACAATTCCTGCAAAACATACAGCACCCAGTAAAACCCAAATAGAGCCTGAGAGCTTCCCCTCAAAGGGGGGCTGAACTTCTACCTGAAAATACCTAAGTCTCCTCATAAAATATTGTAAGAAGGCACACAACCATGAATATCTGAAAGCAGATATTTCCTGTAACTCAACTGATTATTCCTCCCTTAATTTTAACACCACCGATAAGCAATAGTGACTACTTTAGACACTCCAGTCAGTTGCATTTCTGACCATCTTAAACCCCAGTTTAACCTTCACTGGAGGAATTTATATGTTGAAAAAAAATTACTAGATTTTCACATTGAAATAGTAGAAAAAAGGTTTTTAAAAAAAATTTACCCAAACTACAAGATCTTTACCTACATAATTATTTACAGATTTCTTCTACAGCAGTAAAAAACATGTTCACCATGAACAGAAAAAGGATACAGCTGTACTTGCTGTACCCTTCTGTCCTGAACCAAAATTAAACAGGAATAAAAATCCCTTCCCCCTTATCAAACATATGTTCATGTGCAAGACTATTAATTTAAAGAAATAATTACCCCACAGATAAGCACAATTCCAATGAGAAACCCCTTAGCAATCAGAGTGTTGAGACATTGTTATAGATGTTTTCATCTGCAATACCAATGATTAGAAGTATTGCAAGTTCAATACTCCTCTCAAACTGTTTCCACATCACATAAGTATCATTTGTCTTTGGTGTTTTCATTAATACTTTATTCATTGTATCCGGTACAGATTAACCCCACAGATGAGTCTTTTGTATGATATTGTATAAAACTCTTAGCTATGGCTAAGCACAGTTACATCCAGTCTTCCATCAGCCCCCTTTGTTCCAGGGTTGTGACGATTCTCTTTTATGCTGACTCTTAGCTACCAAACCCTGCATCACTGCAGGAGATCCAATTTTTACTCAGTTTTACTGGCTGAGTTATACTGCTGAATCTCTTCTTCTAATTTACATAATTCATTAAGATGGGCATAAATGGATCATTTGGGATCCAAGACTCCTCATCATAGACATCTTTCATTCCTATATTTTATAACTTTAAAAAAAAACTTTTCTGCAAGTCTTTAATTTTTCACATTTCACAGCTGGACTTCCTTCCTTTATTATTGAATGCTACCTTCCTGTCAAGAGCAAGGCCTAGATCCTAGAAATATTTATACACATGCTTAGGTTACAACACTTTGCCTCTCAAGTACAATTCAGATGTACATAAACCAGAAACAATTACCTCTGAAAACAATATGAAAGCATAATACAAAATAATTCAGAGAAAACAAGACCAAATCAAGCTTTACTCATTGTATTACTCTGCATTGCCTGTGTTTGCTTTTAAAAAGTGCTTTACACCTCGGTCTTAGCTTTCATGCCCTTTTCCAATTGCTTTTCTTCAGCCAGGTCAGCCTTCGTTAACGATTCCCTTGTAAAATGAAACAAATGAAAACATCACACATCACCTAAATGGTTCAGGATTGATCAGAAGTATGCTTTTCTTGTTGTACAAGTTATTTCTTTTGCAACACAGGTTGCTCCAGGATACTTATAAACAAAATCTTGAAGTATGGTACTAACAATACTCAATTCTCCCAAAATGTTTTGTTTCTACAGTACTTTATAATACGGTGGATAGGAGAAGTAGGACACAGAGCTAAACCTGAAATATAAGACCATCCTTTCTTTCCCTACCTTAAATGTTTGTCAATAATCCACAGATCAGCAGCAACCACAGTATGGTCCAGAGAAATTCAAAAGTTCATAGGAAGCCAAAGAGGAGAGCCAATCACTCAAACTCACCTCTTCCCTGCAGGCATCCTCAGAGCAACAGCTCTGTCCTCATCAAGGCTGATACTTCAGCACTCCACAGCTACTTGATGAAAGTTATATGTACAAATAAATAATGAATAAGCAGAATTTCTCAGGTTGGGGAAGTTTAAAGCTACAAACAGATAAAGCTGACAGCTAAAACCATAATGTATTACTCATAAGTTATAATATAGATAACGTAGAGTTCAAAACTGTGTTTGGTCAGCAGCTTTAGCAGCAACCCAGAGAACAGTAATAATGGAAAGAGACCAATTTTCCAATCACAAATTCACGAGGCAAGACCTTGCATGAAGAAAGAGCAGACTAAGATTGGCAAAGGGCACTATTCCAGCCTGGTTCCCTTGAAAAGTGTAACAGCAAGGAAATGTGATTCCCCAGTGGGAATTTGAACTGTCAGCATGGAAAACAAGTATGGTTGTGGGGTTTTATTTTCTTTCTAATTTTTTGACTTTTCTCTTGCTACAAAGCCAGCAGCTGAACCTAAAAAGAAGTCAAATGAAGTTATTTAATGCAACTCTCATGAGCTCCTAGGACTTCAAGTATTCTAATTTATAATCCAAGCACAGCAAAGTTTAAGTCATCTTAGTTCAGAGATGAATAACCAAGATACACCAGCAAGCTTTTACATGGTAAGGCTGGAGAATCCTCAATTAGTTTCAAAACTCCTTAATGAAGCAAATCAATGCATGAGTCTGCTCACTGGGTCCTTATCTGCACACAACTTAAAATACTAAGCAATTCCATCACTTTATACATACAGTTTCTGAGATTTTAAACATTTAACAGCATGAAGACTTTTCTGTTCATGTGAGAGATTGTGTTCCTGACCAAAGCTTTAATTCTACTGTAATAATCAATAAAAATTATATATTGTACACTCTGTAGCTCTACTTTACCTTTTAACAAAGTAATAATACTTTATGTAGGGATAAATCCGAGGGATTTTTGGGGAAAAGACCATGCAAGTTTGGGAAAAGCCCATGAAGTTTATACAGAAAGACATGGAAAGACTATTGAATATTCTACTTGTGTTTGGGTAAGGCTAATTAAGTTGTAGAATCACTATCACAGGTAGAACCCCTCCTGCACCATATACCTTTATGATATTTATACAGTAAGAATAATTATTTGGGTAGCACAAGGAGTCTTAAAAGGTCTAAAAGTCTGTCATAAATCTAGTAATTAAATAAATCATTGTGCCTGTGGGCACGTATTTTTCTGCACCTTTTGCCTCCTTAGAAAGAAGCTGTTCACAATTGCAACTTCATTCTCAGATATTTGCTTAGGTTATATAATGCCAAGGAACGTGTTTTTCCTGAGCTAAATCTTTAATTATAAGAAGCATTTAATTTTCTTCCTTGTCAAAGACAGAAGGAACGATAGTAGTATAAAAAGGGCTCGCAGCTTTCCCGGTAAAACATAACAGCCAGACATTCACCATTTTTGTAAAGTGTAAATTTTACCTCTTTTTCACCAGTGTTTCCCATGGTTTTAACAGCATCACCTCAGCCATTCGTGAATTATTCTATCATTTGTTACTGCTATATCCAAGACCTCCAACCACCACCCCACCCTCCAGCCCTCTCAGCTGAAGTTGATGTGATCCTTTACAGCTGAGAATCATTATCTAACCTGCACATTTTAACACAGCTAGATAATGTCTTACCTGGGCACTAATTACTTTCACTGTAGCTATCACCACATTTTCTCTAGCTAGCAAGAATATAACATTTTGAAAGGTTTTCTCCAAGGGATTTTGCCAAACTCCTGAGTGGATGAACGGGGAGCGATTTGTCAGGGCAGGTGACATATTTTATGCCTTCTGCACTGATATTTCCCACTGGATTTGATAAATCCAGGTTTAGTCAGAGAAATCAGAGAACTGCTCAAAGCAAACACGATGTAGCTTAAGCTGAGAGTTTGAGAGGAACCAAGCTGTCTCCGTGTCTGTTCAGAACAAGATTAGGTTTAGGCCTGTGTAAATCACCTGAAGTACAAGGCTGCAGGACTTTGGACAGGGAATTTTGGCCAGTGCTTACACATCGCCCCATTCCTTCCCAATGGGACTCTGGTAGTGAAGCCTTTGATTCAAGTCTGTTTGATAAAACCAAAACACAAAGCCGTGTCAGACAGGTTTGTAACAATGCTCCATCCCTGATCACCACAAGGGGAACATCTGCTTTTCCCCACCGCTCTGAGAGGAGCGTGCTCCTCCAAAGAGATGCGTCTGCACAGCCAGATGAAGTGTAACTGCAGCCCATGTGAGCACATTTGCACTAGTATTCAAATAGCAGTAAAGCCCTAGACATTGCTGAAGGAATCAAGCTGCAGACCAGCGAGTCACCTGCTAAGCACTTTAGCTGCTAATCCAGCTCCAACTCCGTGGTCACAGCTGTGGGTGTAGATGTGGCTTTAATTCCCAGCAGTCAGCACAGAAATGCCAGAGCTAAACTATGCTGTTGTGTTAGTCCTTACTTGGGTGTAAAACTCTCTGCATGGGCTTGTCTCCCAGTCCTGCTCAAAGCTTTTTAGCATGTCTCCAATCTGTTTCTGAACCTTAATCAGAAACCAAGCCTGAGATCTCCATGTGATTTTACTCCCAGGGGCACAAAAGCATTAATCCTTGTCATTGCTTCTTCAACATTTTTGATAATTCAGCTTTCAAAACCATTGAAAAGAAAGAACATACTATTTGTCTAATAGAGCAGGTGAATATATTTGTTAAATAATACACACATTTTCTAGCTACAAAGTAACGTAGGCATATTACTTCAAAGGCTATATATATAGTATTATGCATGATCTGCTGGTGAATTTTTGTGATTATTTTATGAACTAAAAAATATTTCTGCTGGTTGTTTTTACTATAATCAACCGTCAACTTCCTAATGATAGCAGTAGCCTCATCAGAAGTGAAACAATATGTTCCAATGACCAAATTCCTCTAGAGAAATTAAGTGGCAAGGGAGAATTAAAAAACAACAACAACCTAAACAAATCAACCCACAAACAAGCAAACCGACACCACCAAAAAATCCAAAGGAAAAAAAAAAAAGATGAAACAAAACCCAAAAAATCCTCCCCCTAATTTTAAAAAATGTAACTTAACTTTGACTGAAAATGAGCTCAAGTGGAAAACATCAACCTTAAGTTATTCAAAATGCAGAAAGCCCTATAAAGCTAGTGAATTTTAGTTGCCAGAAAACATATTTAATACCAGGAATTTACCTTTGTCACAAGAACTAAGCAGGCACCTCATGTAGAAGCAATCAACCATACTTCAGGCACTGCAAAAAACACATTCAAAATTATACTTTTATAAGTACTTTTCACATACCCACAGAATTATGGACTAATATACTGAAAATATACTCACAATGAGAAGAGACATTACAAAAATATATTCAAAGAGAGATAGTAGATAATAAAGCAGCATGCAGACCAAAATCACCCCGTTCTAAAGCCACCCATCTCTACCAAAACATGCCTGCCTCCACACTGAAGGGGTGCAGCAGCATCTGCAGTATTATAGCAAAGTACCCACAGAAACAATGCAAAAGAACTAACTCCCAGCACCTGGGAAGGAACAGGGGCTTGGGAAAAAATTCCCAAAGTGCCTTGAGGGCCATGAGCAGCCTCACCTGTGGTTTTCAGCACCAAGGCTCCCTTTAAACCCAGGCTGGGGACAGAACGTGCTCTGCTTCTGAGGATTACCTTTGTAGGGTTATGTCTATGGGGTCATGTCCTCGAGGTGTTCCTGGCTGGGTGGTGGTCTCGGTGCTGCCTTGTTGCCCTGGGTGTCCCCCAAAGGCTGGTGAGGTCTGCTTTTCCCCCTGCCCACTGTGGGGAATGGCTGTGGTGGGTTAGGTGGATACCCATGCTTAGTTTTCTTCAGAGGTCATCTTGTGCTCTTACTGCTCATTTATGCATTACTGCTTTTTATCTTGAGGTTTCTAACTAAGTATATGTGGGGAACAGCTTTTTTTGACCCAGTATCTGAAGGTTCCATAAACCACGTGGAAAAAGCAATTGCTGCCTTTCACTAGCGGGCTGTTTTCCCCACATCAAGTCCACAGGTAACAACAGAGGTTATGGCAGCTTTCCATTGGGAAATCTAGTCTCCTGAAGGTGAGGCTTTAGATATCTCCTGGAGAGGGTGGAAAAATAATTCAGTACAGATCAGAAAAGACAGTAATATTTGATATAAAGTTAAATATAATTTGTAGAGGGTAAGTTTTACATTTTTTTGTTGTGGGTTATTAGGCACAGGGAGTGTGCCCATGAGAAGACTGGACAAGCAGTTTTAAGGAATAAACAAAACAGCCTTTTCTAGGCTGGTGGGGGACACAGGGACTCAGTGCTGCTAATACTTCCAATATATTGAAAGATGATCTTATGCTATGTAAAGCATTGAAATTAGTATAATCTTATCTGACGTACACTAAAGCTTAAATTAGTTGAATGGTAGATTACAATAAAGAACTTTGATACATGTAGTTCTTATCTAATTGTATTCCAGGGAAAAGAAGGAAAAACTGACAACTTACTTCACTGCCCCATCTTGGATCTCAAATACGTGGGTATTGTCTTATTTTCCATAGCTACTTTATCAAGCCAATTTCTCTGTAAAAGGTTCACTACTGTAGGAACTTCAAGTACTCTTCTGAATGCTAAATGATAGCAGGAGGGGAGTGGTGGGTTATTTTGGCTAGAACTCTGCATTCTGAGATACTCCAGGGTGTATTTGACATTAGAAATTAGACAAGTTCTTTGATACTTCTGTTTGTTAAAGCTTCAGGCATGTCATGCCTATCTAATCTCATAGGTGGAGCAGGGAAACCACAATGAGCCGTTCATTATTGACTGTGGAATCTAAGCTTCGTGTTTAAAGCGCTTTTGATGGTACATGAAGGAAGCCTTTTAGACTAGAGATATGCAAAGTAAATAATTTTTGTCAAATAGTGACAAATAGATAATAGCTGATGAGTTGTTGGTCACAGCTCTGCCTTCAAATTGATTTTATATGAAAATTAGCAGGTTACAGGAAATTAGTTATTTTCAAAGGGTTTGTTAAAAGAAAATAACATCCATGTTTTTTAACAGGGCTTTTTATTTTCAGTTTGGTTTTGAGTTAGGAAATTTGATCTTACCTTCTTTATTTAACTTTAAGGTCTTAATAGGCCCATCTATTTTCAGCAATGCAAAAATTAAAAGGCTGTTGTATGGCCTGGTTAAAGATGGAAAAGGATCTGTGACAAAGGATTTTGATACAGTATTTAATGATAAAATCTCCTTTGATGTGACATTCTTGTGGGTGACTCATTCTGGAAGTGCTGTGTCTTTCTACCTTGTGCCTGCTGTACCTCTCCAATCCCCCTGCAGATTGCTGCAGCAGGGAGCTCAGGAACTGCAGTCTCTGTCAGGCAAGCCCTACCTGGATTCTACTACCCCACTTTCAGTTTGGTCAGGCATCACAATATGAATGCAGATTAAGATTCCAAAGTTATTTCTTTGCCAAATGGCACCTCACACCTTTACTTTTCCAAGCTTGTATCAGCGAGGTGTTACAGCGCTTGATAACTTTTGTGGTGCTGACAGTAGCAACAATACTCCTCCTGTAGCACCCATATCCCCTCCAAGAACACCTCTAACAGTTGTCTTTACACTGTTGTGATAGAGGAAAATAGCTGTGTGTTCTCTCAGATAGGTACCAGGTAAATCCCTGGGGCAGGAGGGGTGGAAAGAGCGTTTGACTGGGGAGCTGAAGCTCAGGCAGAGGATCAGCTGCTGGGCAGGACTCTAAAAACCAGGGTGAACCTGAGGGCACTTAGCTGGTGTTTGCTGCGGCTCAGGTAATTGAAACAAAAGCTGGCAGCAAGGAGCTACACGGGAATGACAATGGCTGAAAAGGGGTTCTCTGTTAATACTTATTTCTAGCTATCTTCCATGGATCGCGAAATGTTTTTCTGCTTAGCAAGCTAATTGTTCTTGACTATACAGAACTATATAGTCCAGCCTTTCGGACATTCAAGGGGAAGTAGCCTGACCCTCACCGTGTCTGAGGCTGCAGTGTGCAAGGAATGTTACCTCAGTTAGTCTGTGGCAGTTTTATGTTATGAATATCTTTTTTTCTGATGGCTATTTTATCTGACGTGAACAAAAGGAATGAGGCAAAATGCCAGGAATGTTATGTTGAACTCACAAGAGCAAGGACTTACTCAGGACAGCTGTGTCTCACTATATATCTCAGTGGAGAGGAATATTTTGCATTTAGCAATGTTACCCCGTCATTTGGGGATCTTTGGAGATGGTCATTGTCCTTGTATAAAGTCTACTGAGGTGTTTGATTCGGGTGTTCATGGTTCAAGAGTCTGAAACTTTCTGTTTGAATTTCCTTGACTTTGTCATATGCCATTCAGAATGCTATTTAAGCACTTTTGTTTGCAAGGATTTTTCTTCTTTCAGAGGCTAGGGGTTTATGCCTTAGAAACTGAAGGTAAAATAATAAGGTGATTACATCCAAAGCTGATTTCTTAAGCTAATTTTTAAACTTAATTGCTTTGCATTCTTTGGCTTCTTTGCAATGATCTGTAGCAGTCACCAAAGCAGATTGAAGTTGAAAAGGGTTGCAGTGCAACCTTGCACTAATTAATAAAAAACCTAATTGAAAACTGAATTCTATAGAAGTTGCCATGCAGTTAATATTTTGCATTTAAAATGCTGATGATTTATATATTTTATAGAAGTATTAAAGACTATTCTGAGAATTTTGGGGGTTTTTTTAGGGTAAATTCTATGGTCTTTTAACAAGAAAGATGAAAATTCATACACTTACCCTGAAACAGAGTATGGTAACGTTTTAAGAAGGAAAAAGAACTTTTATTTCTTTAGGAACAAAAAAAATGTAGGAAAGAGCTTCGTATTCTTACTTCCATGTAAGAGCTGCACATACAGCTGAAAAATAGTGGAATAGAGGACATTGTAGTTAGGTGTTCAAGAATTGGATCGACTTGAGGTTGTGAAAAACTTTTCTTATTGCTTTGTGGAAAGACACTGCTCTATATTTCTCATGCTTTGTCTTCCTCTCAACAGTGCCAATTGCTATCCCAGCTACTATGATCATTAATTGAAATTCAGATGAAAAACACACTTTTTTTTTTTTTTTTTTTTTCCAGATTCAGCTATAGGTCTAAAGAAAAATATTTCTATAAAGAAAGATGAAAAAGTCCAAGTAGCTTGCAGATGGTTCCAATCCATAAATGTTTATACCTATTTGTCATACATCACCCTGCTGACAGAATGCAAGGTCCATTGACCTTTAGGATGGAAGTTTTTCATTTCAGCTTTCTTGATTTTGTAATATTTGCCTCCGTCTGATTGTTAATGATGAATAATAATTCTAATGCATTTGGAACTGGCAAGAAACAAGTTTAATGCAGATATCCTCTAACACCTATTGCCTAAGTGTTGTAAAGGAAAAGAATCTTCATTTTTTTCTTGGCATCAGGTGGAATCTGTAGCTGAATAATCTATGACAAAGGATTGCCATCCACCCTAACCAGGAAAGCAGTTATTTATTGGTTTGTCTTTTATGTTTCTCCAGAAGTTTCATCTCATCTGAGACATTTAGTAAAGGTATGATAGCCTACAAATAAAGTTCCTGTAACATTTTCATTTTCATAGTAAAACTAGCATACAAAAAACAACCCCCTCAATGATTTCATGGTTTAATTTTTTGGTTACTTCAAAGGTTGTGTTTTTATTCCCTAGTATAGGATATATGCAGCAGAATTAAACTTTGTAGATTTTCCAGTTTTCTAAAACAATAAAACCACTGGCCCATGGCACATACAAATTGCAAGTGCAGCCTGACAAACTAAGCTAAAAAATTTGGTTTATAGAATTCATTCTGGGGCTAATGTACTGAAATCAATATGAAATATTTGCAAAGTATTTATTTGGCAAGGAGGAGTGGATGTGACTTTTCTCCCTGTGTAAATAAAAATGTGAGTCCCATGTAATGGCAAAATGTTACAGTATTTTCATGGCAGTTTGATCAATCTTCTCAAGGCTTTACCCGACATCTTGAATGGATTCTTATCACTGTAAAATACCAATGGTTTATGCTGTACAAGATTATATTACTGCACTAGAAATAATTTCTATAGGGCTATATCATGCATGTTTCTAGAGATGCTGCTTTAAAGTGTTTACACTCCCAAACTAAATAGAAACCTTCTTTTAAAGAAGTTTTTGAGACCTTTGCCAGTGATAATGAGGAGTGGATTATAGGGAGTAGTCCAGAAGAGCAAACATGAGTGATGTTTATCATCTAGATTCTAAAGGAGAAAGAATAAGCTCTTTGAGGAGACATTTTGCTTCAGGATGGACAACACCAGTTTCCAAAATCTCCATACTTTTCTCTTGTCCTTAAAAGAAATCTGTACCATGAAGTGTCCTAGGAGGACTATGCAACCATACAACTAAACTGTCTCTTTTGAATGGAATAACTAGCATATTTCATGGCCAGAAAAATTTGGGCTAAAGTGAATTCAGAAATTTCTGAATCCATTATGATGCTGGTAGCAGATCTTTTCTCTTGAAATTGAAATTCTGTCATTTCCTTTGACCAAAGGATTATCAAAGACAGGTGTCCTTTATTTATATCATATGCATGACTTTTTTCAAGAAACAAAAGGAAAAGTGATTATTTCTGTAAGAAACATCTGCTTTAGGGAAGAGACATATTTTTCTCTGTCATTTGCAATGCTTCCTTTCTTTCCCCCAGACCATTAGGTTCTCATGATCTGATTGTTGTTTGTGATATTTTGGATGTACTCTGATACTCTGAAAAATCACAGGATTCTGTTAAAATCACAACACAATGGCAGTTTGATTAATATTTTACAATTCTTAGTACTTTCCCCTAGTCTCTTGATTCTCTTGATTGGATTATAGCTGTCAATAAAATAACCTGGAGAGCAGAGGAGAGTTTGGGGTTGTTTTTTTGTGAATTTAAAGTTAAGAAAACAATAAAAAATACTGGCATCTTCCTAGGTACTTCACATAACTCATTTAAAAACCCAAAAATAATTAATCTCATCTCATCTCTGTTTTCTTCAAGTTATAAAGAACCAATTTCAGAAATCTGAGTGGGGCTCTTGCCAGAAGAGCAAGACCCAGAAAGAATTGTCTGTATTTAGTTTGGTTTTGCACTGAAGCAGAGCTATTCCATCTCTGGTCTCCAGTAACCCCTACTTTTTAGAGTCCAATTTAGTAAAATATGCCAAAAAAAGTAGGGTTAAGGAATCAAACCACAATTTAATATATCACAGAATGCTATAGGGCATGATTTTTTTCTTGGAACTTATTAATGAAAATCAATAAATTGTGCTGCTTTTTCCAGCAGTCTTCTTTAAAGGAGACATTTCTTGTTTGCTTTCTTTTCCTGTGCTGTTGGACATTGGCTTTCTCTTTGTCCTGGGACACAGAGATTTGAACTAGCCTAATACTTATTTTAAAAGGTGCAAGTCCACAATGTTTGAGGGGAAAAATAATTTTTCTGGCTCCAAATCTTGTTTGTAACAACAGGATGCAGTATTATAAGCGACGGTTCCAGCCATGAATAACAAACATAATTTAGATTACTCCATGACAGCACAACATACATCAATTGTTAAAATGTTTAAAAATGCATAGAATCAGTCTATGTGTCTAACTACCGTGTTCTGTTTTCCCCACTTGTGGGCTGGCGGAAGGTTTTTCTCCCCATTTAGGACTTAGTGATGTAGAAAAATCACATTAGCCAGACACCAGTTACTTATTGCTGTATCATGCCTGATTGATGGGGGTTATTTTACTATCATCAGATTAGAGATGAGGGGAGATAAATTGAAGAGGCAGGGGAACTCTCTTGTTGTGGTGTCATGTGCCTAAATCTACCCCTAAGAGGATAACGAGGTTAATGCACAGCAAAGTACAAGGGTAACTTAGCAATTGCTTTAAAAAACCCTTTACTTCTTTGTTGTGAATTTGCAATGGAATTATTGTGCCAACACCCGGAGACAGGTAAGCAACTTTTAATTGATTAGCAGCTGGGAGATTGTATCTCCTCGAACAAACGTGTGAACGTGTTTCATTTGAGCAAGTGGCTATCCAGAGCAACTATCATCCTGCAGGCCTGAGGGAGACTGCCAGCACAAAAGAAAACATGAACTTTGCCTGCTGAAAGCTCATCAAACAGCTCAGGGAAGGCTGTGAAGTACATCCACAGGCAGGTTCACTGAGCACATGATCTAATTTGCTTATTTTCTGCTTGCTTTGTACCACCCCATCATCTTGTTGAACTGCTGCTGGAGTTCCTCTCAAGTTCTTCTCAAGTACATCAATGTACTTGATTTTTTCTGAGGATTTCCTGTAGTGGAAGGGTTGTAACAACTGCCTCTGGCTTCAAAACCTACTATATGGGCTTGGAAAGGGTTCTGATAAAAGAGGACTCTGTATTTTAACTCCTGATAACATTTTCTGTGTACATTTATGAAGTGACTTGCCGAAGGACTTTGATTTTTTTGGAGTTCATTTGGTTGACAGATGTTGATCTAAGGAATTATTAAGAATTATCAGACTCGTTAGGCATCATCATACTAAGATTAATGAGGGACATATTTTTCCATGATAAAAGTAGTGTGTAATTCTACATTTCTGAAAGATACTCAATTTTTTGACTGAATATTGGAATGAGCAAACTTTCCCACTCCTTCTATATTTCTTGACATTTGGAAGCTGTGCAAACACTGTGGCTGGTAAATGTAATTCAAGCTGTAGGAGAGAAGTAATCTATTTTAAGACTAGGACACTAGGAAGTAAATAATTAAAATGATAAAATATTAAGACAATTTTTGCAGCCAGTGCAACAAAGATGCATAGAGTTTTGCTTGCATGGAATTTAGGGAACAAATGAGGACATCTAAGAAATTCCTACTAGTGAATGTAGTTTATGTGTAAAATCACAGCACACAGCTCTGTTCAAGTTAAATGTGACTTTAATCAGTTTCAGCGGTGGAGGTGTAATTCAAATTAGAGTTTATATGTGGTACAATTGGCTCATAAAGAATATCCAGTCTGTTCTGCAATCATGTAATGAAAAGGGTCACAACCTCATCTGTGCTTTGGGGTTTTGATGTATTTTAAGGCGTTTTGCGCTCTGAGGTGATATAATAGATTTTAGCATGAGTAAAGGCACTGACTTTCTCCTGTTCCTGAGAGGGAGAGACCTTTTTCTGAGGACATGTTTTGCCCAGGACCAGCCCTCAGGCACGCTTTTGCCTGATTTCCATTTTGTAACGTAATTTATCTGCTCTGATAGTCAAGCCACTCAAATGCAATCACATAAAGTGAAAAGTGCAGTTTAAGAAACATTTAGTAATAAAATATCACAAAATGATCACTCATGCTGTGCAAATACTGTATTAATATTTCTTTCTGATGAGATTTTTTATTTTCACAAAAAAATTGCTTAACTAGGTAATAGTTGAATCTCCCTGTAAACAGTCAACAGTGTTTACTTGAGATTATTTTTAGTCCTAACTGTTTTTTAGAAGAGTGTTTTTTATAATCTTTACCTTTTATAGGACTGGGAAGAGCAGAGATATTTTGTTTTCAGTCTGCAGACACACATAGAATGAGGAATTAAGTCCAATCAGTATCTTTAAAATATTAATTTTAGTATTCAGTGCTGCTGCCAACAAAATTAAGGGCCAAAGTTCTTATGCATTAACCTAATCTTGCAGTATTTGAACTGGGAGTAATTTATGCAATTTTTTGAATGCTGTTTTCTTGATGGTTTTTTGAATGCCAAAAAACCCTTTTCCATTAGCATATAACGATCACCAGATTTTATTAAAAGGTAAAATTCACAATTTTGTTCCACCGATGCACTTGGTTTTTTTTTACCTTGTTTGAGATGTCACTGGGCTCTTTTAGCTGTAATCTTAAATGAAATGCAATAAAGTTACAGAGCAATTTTCCCTTAGACAACCACACACAAGTTTAGAGAGAATTTCCAGATGTTTTTAGCTTGCTATTATCTAATCTGTTATGCTTTCAATACATACAACTGAAGATCCAAAGAGCTTTACTCCTCGGTGTGCTCACATTTTATTTTCCTAAGGATTTTTCTCCCGCTTGTTCTGCTGCCCCATGGTTGGGCATTGCTCTGGACGACAGTCTCAGTACCTCAAGTTTGTTGCAGAACACGAAATCAAATTCAGAGTTGTGGTGAAAATACACATCCAGGAGTACACTTTGCACTAGCTAATAACAAATTCCTAACATAATGTGATAGAATAATATTAGTCAATTTACTGCAACCTGTACTCTTAAATCAGATTTGGTCTGAAAGGTCAACTTTCTATAGCACGGAACTCTCCCAGCTCTTGGAAGTAATTAGTGTTACACAGCAAGTTTAATTAAAAACCCAATGCAATTGAGCCTATCAACTTCCAAACACTTCAAATTATTTCAATTATATTAAAGCTGTTTTTTTTTTTTTTTTTTTTTTTTTCTTCTATCAAGTGTCTCTTACTCCCTTTTCCCATGATTTTGTAGGTATGAATTTAAGGAGAAAATAATGCCTTCTTGCCATTGAAGTTTTTCCTGATCAGGAGTATCCTTGCATAGAAGATAACACATTACTGGGTCTGTCGGTTTAACGCAAGCCAAGATATAAAGGGAAAAATAGAACAATGATAATATATTTTCATATAATAATTTAGAGATACCTATCTTATTTTCTGTTCTAAATATACACCTTACAGTTCGAGGATGGAATAGATATTTTTTCAGACTCCTGTTTTTAACACAAGTCTGAGATTTTGGGGCTTTTTTTTAGCAGAATGTTCCTGCTTTTGCTCCTATCACATTCCTTCAATAGAGCTGGCTGAAAGATCGGCTTTGATAGAACAAGGTACAAAGTAGTTTGGAAAGGTCTTATCCATCCATGGGTATCAATACAAGCTACTTATTTCCTTCTAGATATTTTTATTAATGTTTCCTAACCAAGGACATCAAAGTAATTGTAATTTAAACTGCTGACTTGCAACTGTGATCTTTTTTATTCTGGAATTTTTCCTTTTCTAAAACAACAATATTTTTGTAGCCACGTAAATCTCCTTTTTCTGAAAACAGCTGTTTAAACTTGTGATTCTGGACAGTTTGTGACTGCTTTGCTATTCTTCAGTTAAACGTGAAAAGTTTTTTTTGGAAATGAATACACAGATTTAAGCAGTATTTTTTGACTGCTGTTGATTTTACTTTGTTCAAACTTGAAACTTTAAAGCCGCTCTGATTCTCATGTTCCCTTTTTCACTTATTATTGTTTTTATAATGCTTTTTTCTCTTTGCCACATAAGAAAAATAAATAGAAACCAGAACCACTGTGTTCTACTCAAATTCAGAACACATACAATCTTTATGCATTGCAAGTAGGACACGAAACCCAGCTGGTGTTGATTTCAAAAAGATGCTCATCAACCATCCTCTTTAATAAAATGGCACAAGAACCCTCCCAGTTTTATTGACACTGAAGATGTCCCCAAAACAATAAAACTGCAATAAGATGGCAAAAATAGCTGTGCCTTTATGAATGAGTACTTTAAATACATAATCTTTGAACAATTGCATCTTCTTTGGCATTGTGTAATATAGCAAGATCCATGATGAAGCAACAGATGCGGTGATATGTGATGTTAGTGCCTAGATTCAGGTTCACAAACACTGCTATTGTTTTTTTATGAACATCACACTAACCTGCAAGGTTCCTTCTCTTGCTCTCCTTTATTATATTTTAAGGCCATGATTTCAGAAACTCATACTGTATGAGAAACAAGAGTGGGAAACAATAATGACATTGCAGGGTGGATGTTAAGTGGTGTTCACTACGCAAAGCAAGAACTTGGCTTAGGACGGGGTTGGGTATGACATAAAAGGCAGGATTAGTATGAGGAAAATTGTGAAGGTAGGCTGATACCCTCATCTCAAATACACTGCTCTTTTAAATGAGATAGTTTAACAATTGTCAGAGAGGGGAGCATCAACTTATTTTGCTGCTGAAGTTGAGCTCTTTCCTCTAGTGACCTCTGATAGCAAAGAGTCAATGCATAAAAGTGTGTCTTTGTAACCCAAATCTCTTTTATTGTCTCTTCTCTTTGGGTTGTCTGCTACTTCCGTTGTCACTCTTTGCTTTTTTCAGAGTTCCCTCTACCCTCTATTTTTATAAACATACTTTCATAAAATTCCTTTATATCCACCCTAAGCTTGTGGATGTGTCTGTTTGCTAGACTCCATTTATTGCTGGCAGTGTCAGCCTTTTGCTGTCAGCTGTGCAAGAGGCTTCCTTTACCCGATTTGCTGGCATATGGCACAACCAGATTTCAGACTGCAAGAGCGCAGCCAGACGTGGCAACAAGTGGCTGAAAGAAAAGGATATTTCTGCTCCAATTTCAGCAAGAGCAAGGATTTTGATTTTTGTTGCCTTTTTTCCCTCATTGCTTACTCTGTTCTGGATGCATTTTTACAGTTTCAGTTTGAGTTTAGAAATCCCAAAATACCTACATGAGTTAACTCTTGGATTAACCTGGCTAGTTTACTCTTCTGTACTTCTACAGAACTGTGAAGTTATATACAAAAATTGCTATGCTAATTTGCATTTGAGAAAGAGATTTATTATTGAAGTCTCAAAATTTTCTTTGGACCATTCTCTTTGGAGATGTTGAATCATTCTTTTGAAGTAAGAGCATGCTTGCTAGATTCCAAAGAAGATAATAAAGAATGTTAAAATTTACCTTTAAAATATAATTTATATGCTATCAGCTCTCTAAAATAAGTATGAATGACTGTGGGTGTGCATTGAGAAACAGTATTTCTAAGGAGAAAAGAACTAATTAAATCCTCCAAAATGTCACATCAATGATTAGAAAGGATTTTTGTTTGAAAAGAACAAAGGCAAAAAAGTGGTGGAAAGTGAGCGGTTCATAGCTGAATTTATGGTTTTAAACCTAAAAATAATAACTTAAGAAAACCTTGTCCCTCTCATTTGAATAGGTAACTTATATCATTGACTTTGCAGCTCATACCAAGAAATTTGTTCATTTGCATTTCGTGTAGAGGAGCCAACCCTGCATTCCTTAGACATCTGTTTAAACAAAGGGTGATATCAGATCAAGGGCAAAGCTAAAACTGGAGTAATTTGCTTTACATGGAAGAAGTAAATAAATATCCTACTGTACAGTGTGATTACAACATATGACTTCTGTCAACCTACAACTGATTTAAACAGCTCCTGAAATCTTAATCTGTTTCTTGTCTCTCCCAGTTGCAGTTTGCTCTCTCTAGTTGTCCTAATCAGTCATTTTTAAGACCCTGCTCTCCAACAGGCAAGTTGAAAAAGGAAAAATGAACCCTCGTACTTCTAAGGTGCTCGTTTTAATGTACAAAATGTGTATCTAAACTTGTCAAGAGGCCACACAAACAGCTTAGGAGAAGAAAAGGTGAGAAAGCAAGTTTTTAAGGGTGAATAACAGTCATCCTATAAAATGCTTTTTGCAATCAGGAATTATCCTAGGAATTTAATAATTTTCTTTGATCCTTTGTGCATATCTTAAATTTCAGCCAAGCAGCTTTTAATGGGAGAGTTTTTCTGGTTTTTGTTTCCTTCCAGTTCTCACATTAATACAGGGAAAATGTATCCATGTTGAATGTGTTTCAGTATTATTTACAATAACTAATCCCAAGCATGAAATACTTCCAGCTAATGAGCAATATAGATTAAAGGCAGATGTTTGCTGAAACTATGAATTTGGCATTCATCTCACAGCAATATTTAATCTGTGCTGTATGTTTACATCTTGGTATGTTGGTTTCCAAGTGGCTGTGGTTTTCTTCTGTTGTAGTTTAAATTTAAAAAAAGGCCTCCATCTTGGAATTGCAGACGCATAGAATACCCTGGGTTGGAACAGACCCACAAGGATCATCAAAGTCCAGTTTCTGTCCCTGCACAGGGCACCCCAAAAATCCCACCATTTACCTGAGAGCATTGCCCAAAAGTTTCAGGAACTCTGTCAGGCATGGTGCTGTGACCACCTCCCTGGAAAACCTGTCCAGTGCCCAACCACCCTGTGGGTGAAGAGCTTTTTCCTAATATTCAATCTAAAACTCCCCTGAAATCTTGTGCCCTTCAGATACATAGAGAAGCAAAACTGACCAGTGTTTCATGCATTTAGCAGAGGACACAAGAAGGTCTGATATCCAGAAGCTGCTTGAGGATGAAACTCAGCAGGAATTTGATTCTGGATAAACTTGGACACTTGTAAAACAACAGGAGTGAGCTGGCAATTTTAACTTTGGAACCAGTTGAGCTCTTCTTGCTGACACTTTAATGATGCTGAGCATGTGTTAGGCTTCTCCAGCAAACAGAAAAGCAGGTGCATGTGTCTCTACTTGGAATAAAGAGATCCTGGGGAAGAGTCAGCAATTGGTCCGGTTACTTATTGTCATCTGACCATGCACGGGATGCTCTGGTGCTGTGATCTCTCCGAGCTCAGGTCTAATCAGTGTCAGATGCTGAGAAGCTGGTTTGTGTTGTGCTGTGCAAACACAGAATGGAGGGGATTCCCCAAGCAAACAAGATATCAGAAAGTACTACCTAAAGATCAATATTTACTGATTTCTAATAGAAGAATTTAAAAAAAAAAAAAAAAAAAGGTAAGAAAACCCCTTGTGCCTGGAAACAAACTGAAGCAGAAATAACCAGCACTGGTTTCAGCTGAACAATAAGAAAAATTATATGAAAAGAAAAAAATATGAAAAACAACTTAGAGGCATTGACACTACAGGAATTATTTGGAATTATTTTAAGTTAGAAGCAGAGAGATAAATGGTTACAGGAAGCTAGGAGAAAATATATTTTTGGGGAAGCTTGTTTTGTCTGATGACGTTGGTGAACAGAATTGTATTGTCCTAGCAGACATCTTTTAGCTTTGTTAAGGCAGAGAGAAGAGATTGTAGTGGGATGGTAGGAGGTATTTGAGGGGCGTTGCTACTTTTGTGTACATGGCTAAGATTGGTCATATACCAATCTAAAATTACTTGCCATATGGGTACATTAGTTTTTCTTCAATATCAAAAGCTGAAAGACTCTGAAAAGAGATCAAAGGAAGATAAAATATCACGTTGTATTGTCTGCTTTGTTTCTACAGCAAAGGCATTCTTTAGAAAAGTTGAGTGAAAGAGAGGAAAGGAGATTGATGGACATTTTACTGCTTTGATGTTTTCTTTGGGAACTTTATTCCTAGTCTTGCGGAATTTTGAGGCTATCTTTTGCCTGGCGGAACAAATATGTTTTTTACTTGCTTATTGGGATGGGTGGTATTGGCTACCCAGGGGCAGGTATTGAAATGAGCAGTGGAGAACAGAGAGCCACTCCACCCACCTGTGTGGGAGTGGGAAAGCACGTTTGTTACTCAGCTCTAGGGATCAACTGCTGAGCTGATAGCGGGAACCATTAGCGCACAAAGATTAATTCATTCCCTATGCTTTACCTAGCAAGAAGTGAGTGGTTGGAAAAATACTTCACCACTGCAGAAGGTTAATGACTGATCACTGATGTCATTATAAAATCAAAGTTACAGACAGATTTTTTTCCCTTCGTGTCTTTAGGTGAGGGGAGGCTACAAGGCGCAGCACCCAGAACAGCACACCCCTGTTGCCTTTTGGATGGTTAAAACAGACAGCTCTGTTTTGCCCAGCCACATGTTGCACTGCCATAGCTCTGTGAACTGCTCTTTGTTTAACAGATAAGCACCCATGACTTTTTTGAAAGTAATACAGTAATAACATCAACCTTTACAAATTAGAACCGTTATTGCTTTCAAAGGGACGCTTAGACTCCACTCTGAGGTGTGCTGAGTGTTAAATAGTCACTAGGGGGATGTAGGAGCTCTGGATGGAATTTGGGTTCACATTGAATGAGTTTTTATCACAGCATTAAAATGCTGCTTCATCAACAGCAATTTTTGAACTTTACCTGAAGATAGTGCACTCAGTGTAATACAAACTCAAATGCACTCTCCTCGGCATTTCTTTTGAAAGCTCAGCTGGGCTTTTTGCCTGAGCAGTTTCAGACTAGTTTTAAGCAGTAGATCTTTCAGATAGAGTCTCACATATGGCCCAAATTCTGGGAAATGTTTACTCCTTTAACTTATCATTCTTTGTTTTAATGAAAAGCATCTGAAGATCATTGTCAACAGCAGACCTTGAACTAAAGTGCTAACTGCATTTAGTAAAGAGAAGGCAGTTTTTAACCTCCACTTGTGGCACATGGACAGTACTGACCAAGGGATTGCCTCGTCTATTACAGAAGGCAGGGCCAAGAAAGACAGCAGTGTAGTTCTGCAAGAGTAACAATTCCAAGACAATAGAGAGAGTTCAGCTCAGTGCCAGTCAGAGATGGATTTGCAGGTATGTTTTAGTGTTCTCTGGATTGCACAAGTTCTTCACACCTGTTACTCTGTTTTATAGAACGCACTATTACCTTTTAGACAAGAGCTGAATTTTGCCTGCAACATTAAAGTCCATTTACAAGCTGTCTACAGGCTCTGCTGCTTTTCATTTAAAGCATAAAAAAGAAGGATTACTATTAAAGGATAAACCCAGGAAAAATTATGTGAGATACCTACCAAGAAAATGGAGAGAAAGTATGGGTTTGAAATGTTTAGCAGAGAATTGCACAAAGCTTTTTGGTCTGATAGCTATGGAAATGTGTGAATTTGTGCCTGGTGAAAGCAATGAAGTCTTATGAATGTGTTCATAAAACACACATATCAGTTACAACCTAAGGAATAATTCTGTTCTTTTCTCACTCCTGTAATTCAAGAGTACCTAAGAAGCCTAGAGGAAAACATGGAAGGTGATTCAAGTATCTGAGCAAACCTATTCCAAGTCCCTATTTGCAGATGCTAGCCCAGGGGGTTGCTTTCCCCTAAAAGGTTTGATATTCTGTTCTCCTTGCTTGAAGGCACCTGTTTATGCTGGGAAGTCTACACCAGAATCTGGGAGTTAGCAATCCCAAACTCCAAAGTGATGCTTCCTCTTGTTGTTTTACCTAAAAAGAAAAAAATCATTGTCTGAAATTTACTGAGAATTCTTAGATGGTACCACAACTGAAAGAGATTTATGGTACTCTCTCTTTCTAGACAGTTATATTCCAGAACAGAGAGTGCACATACAAATATTTACAGTGTTAAAATTTTGTGAAAAACATGTTTTCTGCGAAAAATAAGGAAGAAACACCAGAACTTTGGCTAGTATTTATGACCAATGAAGAGAGCAGCGGGCTTTAAAGTCATGGTACACCTGACTGCAAAGGAAGCAGGTTCATTTCTGCAGCACACAAATAATGCTGGTAATTCATTACACTCCAAACCGTCAGCTACAAGGTAGTTCTATTTGGATGTTTATTCTTTCTCCTACAGATCACGAAAGTGTGGTGTATATCAGGGCTTTATTTCTTTTTGCAGTGTTAGGTTATTTGTTGCAGTATTAAACCAATGCTGCCTTCAGCTTTCATATACTTCCCCATGACTTTTAAAAGTATTATCAAATTTCATTTCTTCTAACTTTTCAACTATGCATGAAAAGTAATCCGAGGGTTTTTAACGTCCATATTAAATACATTAAGGTTGTGATTTGTATGTAATGTGAATAAGTAAACTCAGCCTTGAACTTCAAATGCATCCAGTCTTCAGTAAAGAAGGTTGAAGTATTACATAAGGAAAATAAAGGGAAGTTTGGATTACGACACACATATATAAAATATTGATTTGGTCTTGATTAAAAGTCTCAAATAATGCTTATGTTTTGTGAGGCCTTGCCTAGGCTATTTTAGTAAACTTTGAAGATTTCACTTTCCAATTTACATGTTGATAGGTGCTGTAGTGTTTATGTCGGGCTTGGAGATTCTTCCAGATCTCCTTCCAGCATTCTGCTAATTAGAAGGCCTGAAAGCAAAGGCTTTCTATAGTAGAAGGGAATACAGGTGACCTTGGCCCTGATCAGTAACAGCTGTGTTAATTACCCAATACAGCCTGGCCCCTGATGAGTCACAGCTGTAGCCAATAAAGATCAGTGTGATAAGAGGGAGTGGGTTAGGTAGTGAGGGGAGGTCATAAAGGAGGAGGAGGAGAAACCTTGAGGAAGAGGGAACCATGAAGAAGGATCCTGGGGGGAGAGAATCCCTGCTGTGAGGTCAGTCTGGGTGTGCAGTTAGAGCCTGTTGTTGGAACCTGCAGTCACAGTCTGGCTGGGTAAAAGCCTGCAGTCAGAGGCTGCAAACTGATCCCTGCAGTCAGAGTTTAGCAGGAAATAACCAGCAGTCAGAGGCTGCCAGGGAAACCTACAGCAGGAGCTTGCTGCAGCCAGGGTCAGTGAATGGTTGGAGTCAGGATGGCTGAGCTGTACAGAGGAATGAACCAGGGCCCTTTTCATGCTGTGATAAAGCAAGAAGTCTGTCTTGGCTCATTTCTGCTCCCTAACAAAAGGGTTGCTGCACTAGCTTTCTATTTTGAGGTGGTTTTTTTCTTGTACAAATATTTTATTAATATGTTGTTCTCTTTGAAGTCCACAGTAAAAAATCCTTGTGGGTACTGTGAGCGTTAACTTGAAGTTTTTCTTTGGTTTGTGTGCCATTGACTAAATTTTTGTTGTAGTTTTATTTTTTTAACTACTATAAATATTTTTTAAAACTTAGGTCTATGTGCAGTGTAGAGAAGAGTAATAGTTTCTTTGAGTCTTTCAGTTGTAAGCTAGTGGCATGGTGAGTTTTTTAGGCCTTCTTGGTGTTCTAAGTTTTTGTCATAGATTAAGTAACTTAGGCTATTCAGATATTTTCAGAAGTACATGTTCTACCACACTTCAAAGGATGACTGGCTCAGGAAAAAAACCAAATTAAATAAGCATTTCATGCTCTTGTTCTTTGCAAGGAATACTGTAAGTTAGCCTTTAGTTTTTAATGAAAATTCTCTAGTGCTTCTTCCTTTTCTCTAAACTTCAGAATGAAGTGCCCAATGTCCCTTTATTTCTCTTGACTTTTTGATGGGAGGTTTATCACCAGCATTAGTCTGTGAGAAGTTCTACATAGGATATTGCTTTTCTATTTTGGAAATGCCTTGTAGGGGTGACTACAATAGTTTTAATGTCACATACTCCCAGAAAAAAGCTTCAGGGCTACAGAGTCTGACAGCCTTTGGGATGAAAACTCTAATAGCTATGACATAAAGGACCTTCTTTATATATCTTGTTATTACACAGTGGTAACCAGCTCAGGTTTGCAATGAGCAACAGTAAATCAGTCACAACCATCCACTCCCGAGCATTGTCAGCAGCTTGATTTTTCTCATACATTTAGTACTGGTTTCTTCAGGCCCTGAATGTTCTCTAACAACTCAATAGTTAAGACATCTGAGTAAAATTGTGTAGCCTATGGCACCTAGCAAATCAAAGTAATGTAATAGTTCTTTCTGCTCCCAAAGTTTTACAAAAATGGGAGAAAAGAGTAACAGCATAACAAGCAGAAAAAATATCTGGCAAGAATCTTTTATAAACGGGAGCATAAGAGAAACACAGGAAATTCTGTGTTTTTGGGTGAATAACTCATCATGTCTTTGAAACATGGTTACATTTCCAGTTAATAAAGCTAGAAAAGATATCTACTCATGTTTTCTCTCTTTCCTGTCTCCATATTATATCTTCTAATGTATATAAGCCACTGTCATAAAACCTTTCCCAAAGGAGGTTTTTATTTTGTTGAATCAAAGTGAAAATTCAGGTAATATGTTGCTATACAGCTCCCTTAAAGAGACTAGCATCTGCTCTGATGATCTGACCAACCTTGTTATGTGCTTGGTTAAGACCAGAGATAAGACAAATAATTGGCAGGATACTTGGGTCCTTCTGGCCTTTGCCAGCTGTGGAGCCTAAAATGATCACAGTGCTAATGATGTCCTTCCCTTTGCTGAAATAGAGGCTTGTTGTTTTTATAGTCTAAGATCAATTTTGGGTTGTGATAGCTGTTTACAATGTAGCAATTTTCAGCTCTTTTGACAAGATGAGAAAAAATTTAAATGGGGATGTACATGTAATGTTGTACTACCATAACAACATTAAAGGAGCTATAAGTTAAATAGAAAATTGGGAATAACTTCTCTGGCGTTGTTTTTTCATTAGAAGGACAGAACAGGGGCTGTTTTGGATTCTTGTTCTGTGGCCTTGTAGAGTAATGTGATGTAGCTTTTGGTCTGTGAGAGGTGAGACAGCGCTCAGAAGGGTGGGGAAGCTTCTCAGATTTTGTAATTGGTGCAATTCTTTAATCTGTATTTTCTAGCAAATCAGTCCAAGTGATTGGTATTTATTCTTTGATATCAGCATAGCTAACAGTCTAAAGGACTTCTGATTCTACTGCTTTTGCTTGTCCTCTATGATCTCTATCCAGTCATCGCCATCATGTGTTTGCACGACTGATATTTACAGCCTCAAAAGAACAACAAAACCCGACCATTCACATAGGAGCCAGGGTGCAAGCCTGAAAGTGCCTCCGTAAGGGCACGTGGTGATAGGGGATGGCTCCCAGCTGGAAGGGGCAGGTGTTGATTAGATACTGGGAGGAAATTCTGAGACTTGTGAGATGCTGGAATAGATTGCCCAGAGAAACTGTGGGTGCTGCAACCCTGGGTGTTAAAGGCCAGTCAGGATGGGGCATTGAGCATCCTGGCCTAGTGAAAGGTCCCTGCTTATGGCAGGGGATTGGAACTGGATGGATGATCTTTAGGGTCCTCTCCAACCCAAATTGGCAGACATGTGTTTCTGAAAGATTTTTTTTGTTTGTTTGAATGTCCTCTTTTCATTTCTCATGTGCCCAGGTTCTTTGCTCAACTTCTCTGCAACACACAAGTATGATAGTCTTGGTAATGGCCTGAATTTGTCCACCTGGATTGTGGGGATCTAGACTACTGAGCAAGGCAGGATTTGGTTCTTTTTGCTCTCAGTCTTTTGCTTTATGGACCGCACCAAATAAAGAGGAGAGAGTTCAAATATTTTTTGCTCTACTTTTCCTCTCAAATAACGTCCTCATTCTACCCTGGGGTTACCGCTGTTGATGGAAACAAAACTGACCATAGAGAAAAGATGTCAAGTTTTCTTCTCTGCCCTTCCAATACTATGCAGCAAATTTAAGCTGAAAATAGGTTTGCTCTACATTCCTTTTATTTAAGCATTTCAGTACAGGTTATGTTGAAAGTATATCACAGAGGAACTAGAAAGCTTCCTATGTACTGAGTATTTTTCTCTTCTGTTATAAAATGTCAACTTCCTTTAAGAAAAAAAAAAAATTGCGTGCAGAAGGGAGTTTGAAAAATGTCCTTTCCTGACTAATATATGCATGTAATTTTACTGCATTTAAAATGGCATAACTTGAATTTAGAAAAAATCTACCCTGACTTCATCAAGCATACTTCACTTCAGAATACCAAGTAAATTTTAAAAAAAAATCCTACATAATTTATTTTTATCTTTCTCTGGTATAGAACCTGCTATGGTACTGCAAAAAAAAAAAAAAAAAAAAAAAAAAAAATTAAAGTGTCCTTAATTTTACTTGCTTTCTGCATCATCTTTGTAAAACTCATAGCATGTATTTCAATAGCTAAAGTGTTTTCTCTGTCTAGGGTGTGCGCTGCTTTGCAGATGACAGCTGAGCTTGTCTAATCAAACTAAAATTGGTAGACCTACTAAACAAGGCTGAGCACTTGTTTACGGTCTGAACCAAGAACAACTTTGGATGTATGTTGTGGAATGCCAAATAGATAAGGATGCTTCCTGACACTGAAATGAGCTGCAGTTTTGCCTAAGGAAGCACCACATGAACTGCCTTGTTGCTTTAAAAACCAGCCACGCAAACATGAAAAACAAGCTATTGAAGCCTAATAGCTTTATCACAATTTTAAGTTTGAAATTTGTGCTAGGTGAGCTCGTGTCTGTGTCTTTGAGGAACTCTAAAAAATAAGGTTCTGGATGGCAGTTTGCTTTTACTTTTCTTCAATGATTTCATACAATTCCTAGATTATCTCTCTTCCCATCCTTCCTGTCACTGTTTTTGACAGGGACAAATGGCTGAGGAGATGCATTCAATGCAGTTGTCAGCTCCAACAAGATGCTGCAGAAAGGTGTATGGGAATAGCTGTCAGTAACAACAACAGTCAAAAAAAGAGTTTATTTCTGTTGGCCACTCAGGCAACATCTGTGAATGAAATGTATTTTGCTCAGATTCCTCAGATTTTCCTTCAACAGTCTTAATGTTGCAGCAGGGTATTAAGGTTTAGTAGGGGTATTTTTTTTCTTGTGTGGGGTTTTTTTTTCCCCACCTGAAGTATTGAAGATTTAGTATATGAAAACAGTAGCTGAAAACAATTCCTGGATTTGATATTATTTAGAATATGAAGTTCATACAATTTCCCAAAATGTTTTCCATTTTTCTTTTTTCTCAGAGTTCATTTTCTATTCATATTTTGGAATTTAGCTGGTTATTTTCCTAGTAAAGTTTACAAATAACTCTGAAGTCTTGTGGAAAGTTAGCATTTGTTTCCTTTACTTGAGAGACAAAATTGATGGAAAATTTCAATAATTTTGTGGTGTCTAGAGCAGACAAACTTCTAATTTACCTGGGTTTTGTGTATCTGTTTTGGAGTTTGATTGGTTTTGGTTTTTATTTTAGCCATGAATGGAAAAGGCAGCCATACTAATTAAATTTTTACACATTTCATATTTATGCGTATAATTATCTAGTGCACAGTGATTTAAAAAGCTGCCTGCTTCTGACTTCTACCCTTCATGATTTTTTATTGTCATGATTTTTCCACTCTGGGCCATAAATTGCCACCCTGAACTGTTTCCCATCTTGTCTTTAAAACAAGAATACACCTGCTGCAGACAAAACGCCTTTGCTTTGATTTCAGTGGCATGTTTTGTTCTGCACTCTAAATGACCATTCTCGAGGTTTGTCTATGATTAACGCAAAATGAAAGGCATCTTTCATGCGCTGTTAAGAAAAAATAATCAGTGAGGAATAATAGATGAGTTTCCCGTCTTTCCAAAGACACTACATACCCTATTATTGGCAGTATTGTGGCAGAAGCCCACCAGGAATAAAAGGAATATGGCAAACATGAATTCCATGCCTTTCAACAGGAAATGCTTTGTACCTAACTTGCACTTACCATGACTGACAAATATACTGGATTACACTGATCTAGTGTTTCTAAAGCGTATTTTAATGGGATGTCCATGCTACAGACATTCTCCGATGTCACCGTGATGTTGTACATCTGTGCCCTACAAAATCCACTGCAGCTTTAACCGAGACCAGTGCCAGCGCGTCTACTCTCTTTCCTTTAGGAGATGCTTCCTTGAGGGATGCGGAGTTGCTAACTGGCGCTCCTCACTTTCTCAGCTGCCGCCTGCCCTTCACGCCCTCTCTCCCCCGCTCGCCGCCGCGCTGCCCGGTGCCGGCGGGAGGCAGGGGGAGCCCGGGAGCGGCGGCGGCGGCCCGGCAGCAGGCGGGGTCCGCGCCGCCCGCCCGCGCTGACGTCAGGAAACTTTCGGGGCTGCCGCGGCCGGAGCGGGCGCCGGGAGAGGCGGCGGGACGGGGCCGCTCCATCCCCGGCGGGTCGGCGGCGGGACGGGGCCGCTCCATCCCCGGCGGGTCGGCGGCGGGACGGGCCGCTCCATCCCCGGCGGGTCGGCGGCGGGACGGGGCCGCTCCATCCCCGGCAGGTACGCGGCGGCTCCGCGCCGGGCAGCCCTGCCCCGAGGGGCGGCCGCCGAGGCACGCAGGGAGGGACGGGGCTCCGAGCGCCTGTTGATCGCCGCGGAGGCGGCGCTGCCCCGGGCTCTGCCGCCGGCGGGGGGCTCGGCGCCGGGACCGCGGCTCGTTCTCGGGGCCGGCCCGGGGCAGCCCCCGGCCGGCCGCCGCCGTCCCGCCCCACCTGCGCGGCGGTGCCGCTCCCGCGGGGACCGCGCTCCGGCAGCGGCTGCTCCCGGCCCGGCGCCCGCACGGACACGGGGGTCTCGGGCGCCCGGGCAGGGCTTTTTGAATTTCAAGTAGCTGCGGATAATGAGATGCCTTTCATTCGGGGTTGGGTTTTTTTTGCCCGTTGTAAGTACAGTAAAGCCTTTATCCGAGACGAGGTTTTGTTTTCCTCGTGAGGCTCCGCCGTGGCAGCCCGGCGATGCTGGGCGGCTGCCGAGCGCTCAGTTGTTGTACGAGGGAGGATCTTCGGCTCGTAACCAAACCCGAACCACCGAGTTAATTTTAACTCCGCGTGTGTCGGGAGGGTGGAGTGCTGGAGGAGTTTGCTGGATCATCGTGCGAGTAAGGGAGAAATCTGAGCAAGGAGTGCAGCTCTGCCCCGGAGTCGGGGAGAGAGATTCAGGGAGAAATTCTCAGTTTGAGAGCGTCTGAAAGTTGTCTGACACTTAAAGGAACATGTAAAAGTGTGTTGCTCATTCAATTTCACTGTCCTTCTCATTTATTAGGGGGCACTGAGAGTCAATATAAGGCCCGTAAAGGTTAATTGTGTTCTTCATACAAAGAAATTGGCTCCCTTCCGGAGAAACAGATTTCTGGAGTCTTTTTTTGAACTCAAGATACTTATTAATGATTTCTAATTTAAATAGCATGCAGCTTTTAAACTTTTCAGTTCCTACAGTTCCATTGCAGTTGTAAGTTCTTAAAAAGTCTTCTTCATGACAAGAAAAAGTTATCATAACTAAAAAGATGTTAAACCCCCCTAATAAACAGGAAAGTAAGGCGTAAATGAAGGTGATTAGGAAGGTGCTTTGAACGTGCAGAGATCCACATAAAATGTCATAGCAATATATTTGGTTTATTCAGGATAAATATAAATAAGCATCTATATTTGTGTATTGTGTGAATGCTTCTCCTTTTAGAAACTATTTTCTGTGATTTGCTTCCCCTGTATGTTGGATGAACGTGTAACTTGAGTGGTACCTTTCAGTTTTTGTTGGGCTAAGCAGTGCTTCAGAGACACTCAGGGTGTCAGTGAAGATAAGACAATTCAGCAGAAATGACAAAAATATCTTTTTGAAGGTCGAGCTTCTATTTTTATGCTTTTAAGCTTTTATTTTATATCTTATGTCCATTTCAGAATGGACAGTAAGTTTTGCTTCATAGTTGTAGATTTACTTGGCAGATTGATGATGCAGTAGTGTGTCAGGTACAACTTCAAGTATTTGGAGATTATCCGCATGAACTTAAAGAAAGAAACATCAAAATGGGGGAAATAATTTCATGATTATTAGCCATACACTTTTCTGGGGTGCATTTCAAGTGTATGAATGCATTAGTGATTATAGATCTCATCCAAGGCTTATGTTTACATGAATGGCTTGAATAAAGAGAGTGGTTTAGGGATTAAAAGCCCGGCGTTATGGCACAGTGTTCAATGATGCAAGGGAGAACTTTGGTTTATACTTTCAGCAGAGTTGCAGGAATATCAACAAAAGGGGACTGGAAATTCCCAGAAATAAGTACAACTCTGGTTGCCTGAGAAATTAGGATGACATGATTGGGTGTGTCTTGTGAGTGATGAGTATGGAAATTAAAATTATTGCAACAGTAAACTATGCTACAATGTTCTGTGTAAAGCAATTTAAATCTCATAGGAAATCTCCTGCTACTGGAGGACCAGCAGGAGGAAGATGTAGTTAACGAGAGGGGGTACTATACAAACTACTGGCTTGTGCTGTCTCCTTAGTGTTTAGAGATAACTTTGTAACCTTTTTGAGGGTTTTTCTGGAGTTCAAAGATTGTGCATCTACTGTTCTGCAAAACACTCACCTGCCGTGCCCTTTCAGAATTTCCTTTAGAAGCTCGTTACAATTTGCTCATCTATTGCCTGTGGACAAGGTTACCTTTGTGGTTAAGTATCAGTTTGTAGACATTGTTTGTAATGTACGATGTTTGTAAACATTGCTGGGTGCTCTAAAAGTCATAATCAGGAAACTTACGTGAAGCACTTGGGAGGTCAAACGCAACAAACTGGAATTTGTATTACAATTATAGAATTAGTTTTTCTCTTGAGATAATCCCTCAAGAGTGTATTATTGCTTGTGCATGTCATAAGAACATAATTAGAACTACCAGCTGAATTAATTAGAGGGCAGCTTCAGCTTGAACTGGGGAACTGACACAGCTTGAAAGAGAACAGGGGGAAACTACCTTAATGCTGAATTTTGGCCATACCTAGTATGGCTTTTGCCAGGGTTCTAATCTGATCATTTTATTCATGAGACTAGGTGTAGCACTGAGAGCTGAAGTCTGCCTGGTTCTGTTCAAAAGAGCTGCAGGCCCCTTAGAATTTTCAGTTATTATCAATGGGGGAATGCATGGCAGAAGATGAGTCTGTGTTCCAAGTACATCAGCTCTTGAGATGAGGCAAAAAGAAATCATTAGTTGATGACTTGATAGAGTTGTTGCATAAGAATATGCTAATTGGGCACAAATAAGCATTTTCCCCATCGCCTTTTTTGCCTTACTGTAATCTGATTTTTGAAGGGATAAGCTCCTTCAGAGACTCAGGTTGCAATCCAGGAAAGAGCAAACAATACTGCCCCTGTGAGAACACACAGCTATGCCTCTGCAAAGCTACCTACACAGTGTTCTCTCTGGTTCTCTTACCTCCAGAATGTAACTGTGCATGCAGATATATCTGTCAATATCTTTGGAATTAATTTCCTTCCTAGTATCTCCTGAATCCCTGAGATCAGAATGTTGGCTTTGTTCACACAGAGAGCTTTGCTACCTCACTGCCAGTGCTCCCTTGGACATTCTCTGTGATTTAGAAGCTCAATCAAGCTGTTGTGTGGATTTGCCATTTCTGTGGCCAACTGCTGCCATTGGACGTGTAGCTTTGTTCTGAGTTTGTGTTGGTTAAGGCTGGCAGGAAGAAGGGGTTAGGTTTACTCAATTATCTTCATTTTGTGGTCTGTCCTCAGGGCACAGACCTGAATGCAGTAGTGGCATCAATGCCCACCCTTTCAGTCTCAGGTATGTAGCTGTGGACCTTGTCTGTGCCACTCTGTTTGCCCAGGGGCACTGGAAAGACTCCTGGCATGGTTGGTAATAGCTCTTAAGTCTTAATTTGGTTTTTTTTCCAGCATTTTAACACACTTAAAATGCCTTTTTATACCTAGGCTGCAGCTCCACTGCATGTAATAAGCAGACTGTCCTCCCTTAAGGCCCCCTCTCGCTGTGTGGTTTCAAAGAACGTTTGTTACACTAAACTGAACATCAAGAGTCCGAAGCGATGTTACCAGGGATTTTATCCAGGATTCCAATAGAGAATTTATCCAGCTGAAAGCACATCATGAATTCCCAGGGAAGAATTTCCACTTTCATTCCTCCTCTCCTCTGCCAGTTTGAGCAGATGCTCTTATCACCATGCTAAGAGGGTGCTCCAAATTGAAATATGGTTGTTTTGTCAGGCTGGAGTGACTTACGTTTCTGATGTGTAATTACATATCAGGCAAAGACAAAGAGAATGTAGAATTTTGTAGCTGAAGGAAACAAACATATTTGTAGAGCAGACAGCACCTGGGTTTCTGACAGCCATCTGAGTAGTTTTCACTGAAGCAAGAAGCAGAACTCAGTCTGTAACACCTACAGTTTCACACAGGCTGCTTGATAATTTGGCAAAAAGTACTGGAAAGCCTCTTATATTAAGGGACTGGATTTCTTTAACTTCTGCCATATTTTCTGTTTTGAAGGGCAGCCCTTAAGGAATACTGTCGTTTTAATTCTGGAGTCTGACATATTCATCTTATTAGTATGTAATCCCGTGGTTACTACTGCATTTATTTTATGTTGCACCCTAAGCTTGCGTATTCTGGTTTTATTCTGAGAACTGAGCTGTGTTGTCTCCATTTACTCTATCACTTGGAGTTATAAAGTTTCAGCAACATCTGTGCAGCCAAATGTTTTTCTGTGTATTCTGTCAGCAATACCTGATCAACACCCTTGCTTTGCAATGGTGTGCACCAGTGTGACTTGGTAAACAATTCTCTTAATAATGCGCTGGTTGGAGACTGCAGCTGGCTCCATTGATAGAATTAAGGTGAGGTTTTGTTTTTGGGTTTTTTTTGTCAGGAATTAGAACTATAATCTGTAGAAATTTTTAGGTTTTCTGGTTATTCCTGTGCTGTGGAGATATCCTGAGCAATGCAAGTAAATAACACTTTTATGTTGAAAAAAAATGGGACTTCTTAGGCAAATCTTTTGGCATTCAAAAGTGTGTGATGGCTGTTTCCAGCTTGCATTATTGTTTTGTGGAGAGGGGTGTGCAGGTACTTGATTATTTGGGAATAGATATGGATACAGAAGCCTAATCTCTTCAATTGTCTCATAATTCCCAAAATAACGTGAAAGCTGTAAAACAGCATGCAAATTCCTCCTCATTCTTTTCACATGGAATGGAATACTGCTTTGTGGACTGTTGGGTTCTCTGGAACATTTCAAGACCTCTAATGTGAGATATATATATATATATATTCTTTTTTTAACAATTCTTCTAATCTCTCCATCCCCTTAGTTTTAATGAGGAAAATTCTGACCAAAGGCAAAATGCAGCAGTACCACAGTGTGCAAAGCAGAATCCTGACCAGTACTGGTTGTGACATCTAATATTCTATTCTGTTTCCATTTTTGTTCTTTTACATGTAGATGTCAGATCTCCAGCTCCTTCTAGGCAGAATGGGACATTAGGCACTTAAACATTGTGCTTAAACTTTCCAAGTGATCTACTCTAAATCCTTGTAGCCCCTAAAGGCTTTTTCAGAGATCTCAGCAGTCTAGGCAAAATCAAAATTCTTTTCCATTAGACAAAAGGCTGGGATGAGGTTTCTCCTGCTGTGGGGGAAGATGTCTGGAAGGGAGGTGGTTCCCCATTCTCCCCTCGCTCTGGTAGCTCTCCTTGTGGCAGGGGAGCCTGGGGGGAGCTGGTTTCTTCCCAGCTGCAGGCTGGGCTGGCTCAGCTTTGGTAGGTCTCTTCTGTGCTAGTGCTGGCAATTTATATCTGCTCCTCAGAGTAATTATTGGTTTTCCTGCACACTCCTGATATTAATGAATATATTTTCTCTTTTGTCAGACTGAGAGCTTTTATTTTAGGGGGTGTGTCTGCGTTTGTGCATCTTTTAAAGAAGGTGTCTCTTGAAACAGCAGCATTTTTTTCTTAATCTGTTGTGAAATCTTCTGGAACATATCAATGAAGTGAAGTCATGAGCCTAGATAAAGGACTGTGTTCCCAGTAAAACAGATTATTTTTCCTGCAGTCACATTTCAAAATGTTGTTTGGAACAGCAATCATCTTTGCATGCCAGTTACATTAGGAGTTGTTTAAGAAAGTTTTTTGTGTCCTCGAACCTATTTTTTTAACGTTTGTCCAGGCCATCTTTCCAAATGCCTTGCTGTGCAGATATGTGCACTCTCTAGTGCTTCTTTCTTCCTACACGCTGTGTTGGCAGCTGTGTGCATTCAAAGATCATGAGTCAGGTTTCCCTTAAAAAAAAAAAAAAATTAAAAAAAAATATTTAAAATACTATAGGCTCCTTGTAAACATTTAGTATCGTTTTCCTTCTTTAAAGCTTTCTTCTTTACATGGGTATGTAGATCGGAACTTTATTTTGTGTTAAAAACAATTTTTTTTTTTTTGGCACAAACTCCAAATTTTCACACTTGGGTCTTTGGGAAAAAGTCTCTTGTGAGGCTTGCCCCACAGCTGAAAATTGTAGCTGATAGCTTTTCTGTCTGCTTCCTAATTGATAAAGTGGCAGAACCATCGTTTCCAAAGCAGTGGACACTTGGGATTAAAGCTAAGCAGTGATTTCATGTTGCAGGGTATTGTATGCCCAAGTCATGCCTGTTTTAGAGTAACTGCAGTTAAGATTGATGTGTGAAGACTTGATAAAGCAAAAAGGGAGAAGGTGGCGTGTGTATGGTAAACGATGCTGGATCTTTACTCAGGATAGAAAATAGCAGCAGGGGACTGACGATGTAGCCAGCAGAAAGTTTGAGACATTAACCCCCACCATGGTGCCCCTTAATCTGTTTCACATGTGTAAGCTCTAAAGCAGAGCCTACTGTGGATTTGTAAACACAATGGTCTTTAATGTCTGAGATAAGGACTGTCTTTTTCTTGACTTAAGCAGCCTAAAAATGGCATTACTAATTTTGTAAGTTACATGTTGCATTAATATTCAATTTATCATGTTGTGCAAATGGGCTTAGGATGGAAGAAATACTTTTCCAACAAATTGTGCAGCTGGAGCTGTTACTAATTCCCTAATCTTTCTGTGCATATAGTAATTGCACTTAATTGTTTGCTTTTCCTATGTTTTATGGTGAGAAATGCAGTATGTCAACACTGCTGAACAGGTTCCACTGTGTGTGTAATGCTAATACTCTTGAGAGAGATGATTTCTGGTTGTCACCTGACTGGATGAAAGGGCTCATGTGTAGCTACCAATGCAATACATTTTCTTGTAATCAGAGTTTGTAGTTGTGGGGTTTTGGGGTTTTTTTTTGGTGATGGGTTGGTTTTGTCTTTGCACAGTTTTTTGGGCAGGGTGGTAAAATAAGAGAGGGGCTGTGCTAATGCCTGTGGCTGGGAAACGAGCATGTAAAGTTACATTTTCTTACACAACCACTTAAAACTGTTCGTATCCTAGTGATTACAATTCTTGTTAAAGTGCTCTTGGCCCTTTTACTTCTGTGGGGCTCTCTACTGCTAATTCTAGTTTTTATTCTTTAAAAAGCATATTAGGTTTCTTTGGAGATCATAGGAGCTCACCTAGAAGCATTCCAGCTTGTAAAAATGAGTCTCCATCTTCCCTTCCATCCCGTTCTGTGAGGAGAGCTCTGTTTCTGGTTTAGTCCCCACAGGTTTGAAAGTGTACCTGAGAAACCATCCAGTCTTGGAGAGGGCTCTTGGGAACTTTAGTTCCCAGCCTGAGTGCTCTCAGGGTCTATTGCTTCTGGACAGAAGGACGGCAGAATCTGCAAGCTGTGCTTTCACCTGGCCATCCTGACCGACAGTGCCACGGGTTTGTCACAAGCACTCTTGTCACTGACAGCAAACGTGACAATCTAGAGCATATCAGCTATTTATTGTTTTCTCTTTCAAAATTAGGGGTCTTGGTTCCAGTCCCTGTGTTTTATGGCTGAGGATATTGAATGCAGCTATTAAGCTGTTAGACTGTTTTTGTATGAGTAACTTTCTCTGATGTGAAGAGTAATTCCTGAATCCGAATCATTAGCTGGCATTTCAGCCGTGCTGCACTGAATGATGTGCTTGCATGGGTAGTACGCCCAGCTGTCAGTAGAGCTACATGGCTCTTTTTTTACTGGTTTTGACTGGGATGGCGTGAGACAGCCGGTGGCTACAGCCACTGCGCATCTGCCGGTGTGGAAAGCTCAGAGCGGGCAGAGCCTACACGGGTGTTGCAGTGATCTGTCAGGAAGCTGAAGTGCAGTTGACAGCGCTGTTGATTAGTTCTCTTAGAAACAGGCAGGTGTTTGCTTGGCTTTGGTGCTGATTGGCAACCAAAAAAATGATTTAACTGCACGAGTGACAGTGCTGCCGGGAGGAAGAGGATTTGTGTCATGGCAGGCAAGGATAGCGTGCCGTACTTTGGAGGAACTGCTTTAATGTCTGGTGTTCTGTATGGTGTTTACTTCTCCAGTTTTACATTAAAGTGGAAATGCTGGTCATTATCCACAGCAGTAGACGTAAAATTGTCACTCTGCTTAGATTTTTGCTTCTCTTGTTGGCTTTCTGAGAAGGAGAAGGTGTGACTGCTTAGCAATAATACGATGTCATGGTACCCTGCTTCATGTAGCTAGCTAATTAAAATAGATAATTAAGAAATAAGATTATTCTACATGGGCATTTAGTAGGAGATGGCAAGCCTAGCATGTACATGCTAATACACATACTTGTTTCCTGTATAACTGGGAGCTTGCAGTCTTCTCTGTTTTCAGAGAATTTGCACTTTGAATTCTAAACCCAGACTCAGAAAAGAGTGACGTGCTTTAGTGAGCAGTTTGCAGTCTGTCTTAGCCTTGTTTTTCCCAAGGTTGAATCTAATAGGATAAAGGATATCCTAAGAACAAATGTTATTTCGTTGAACTAGAATGCATTTACAAAATATCTTTATCTGACTTTTATTCTCATATTAGTCTGTTTTGTCTTTTACACTCTTAGATTTCATAAATAAAGCAGTGGCATAGTCTTTATTTTTAAATCTCCAAAGACAGAAAGAAATGTAGTCACTAGAAAAATAGATGCAAAGTCATCTGATTGCATATTTTATTTGAAGCCAGATAAGAAAATGAGGTAGAGATAATACAATCGAGAGGTGGTATTGTGTGACTGAAGTGAATAATTTTCAAATGCTCAGAGATGAGGCTTTTGATGAAGGGCATCACGTGTAGCCTGGTGTTGGTCAAGGTGATGATTTAAAATGGAGTAGAAAGCTGCTTCTTCTGGAGGCTGACCACAGTGGCTTTTTGGGGAGACTCTGTATGATTCATATACTTTGTGTGTCCAGATCTCTCTGCTGTCCCCTGATCCATTTCAGGATTTCCTCATCTGTGATACTTTTGGCTTGAATCTGAAATTCATGTCAAACTCCACGCCTGGAAGAATCTGGGAAACTTCAAACAGAAGTGCAATATAAGAATGAACAATCATCATCTAAGCTCTTGACATCCAGAATGCAGAGCCAAGTTGTGTTTTGATGACTTAAGGATATTGTACTTTATTATGTAGCATTTTTCTTACCGTTCCTGGAGGATATCCTGAGTTTTTATAATTTAATGGCTTATGAAGGATTCCTAAATAAGACTTTCTCCCCCTTCCCATTTTGGAGTTGTGTTTCCTCTGAAGCATTGTTAAACTTGATTAGGATCTAGGAAATTTTTGAGTAATGAGTCAGAAAAAATAAACAAAATCTGAGCAAGCAAAAGGTGGGGAATGGAAAAGACTTCTGGTTTAGATTGAGTTTAAATCCTTTCAGCTCTAAACTAGAGGTACAGTTTCCCTCTCCTGCATGCACACCTTTTCCTTCCTTTTTCCTTGTCCCTTTCCTCCTCTTGCCCTTGTACTCTCAAAAAACCCCAGGAGAACAGTTGTGTTGTGCCTTGCTGAGACAACTTCATGGGTTTTGGCATATCTGTGGGATATATGCTCTTCTCTAAAAGGCCCTGAAGGGAAAGCTTTCAGCTGTAACAAATCTGTCCTGTAAAGGATGGAAAGCAGGAAATATGCTTATGGTTGTAAACACTAATGATTCCACTGCAGTCCCTTATGTACCTCTTAATCAGAAAATTATCTTTGTCGTGACTCTGTGTGCTTTTAGTTTGGGATTTCAGGTTTTTTGACATTGTAACTGAGGCGTGATTAGAAGGTACGAAGAAATGGACCATAAAATAGATGTTTAGTGAAAGATAAGTAAAAGCATACTTGATAGGATTAGTGGAATATATTTGAGATGTGTTATGTTGCTGGCATACCCGTGACTGCTTAACTACTGAAATAATCTGTTGCTGGTTAATCCAAATCAATTCCATTTGCTAGGTCGTCTGGAAGTTACTGAATAAGTTACTTAGTTGCTTAGCCAAATGGCAGGGGGGGAAAAAAAAAAAGTCAAACCACTGAAGAAATATGCCTTGACAGTAAAGAACATAATAAAATGCTAAGGATCTGAGTTCTGAAAGAAGTAAGTGGTTGGCTGGAAACAATTGCTTGAATATTTTGAATTCATTATGGTGAATTTTGCCAGATGCTTTTTGAAGAATATTTATGTATGTTATTTGCTGTGGTGTTTCTTGGGCTTGCTGTGGGGCATGTGTACTTCTGGGTAATCTGATCCTGTTTGTTTATGGTCTAAATGCTTCTTTTTCCCCCAGACAGCAGTATTCAGTTGTGTGTTATTTCAGCTGCCTTTTGGAAAACGTGACACAAATATAAGTCCCAGGCAATGTTTGTCTAAGGTAGAATCATGTGTATTTTTTCTTAGCTGGCAAACTTGGTGGAATCCTGACATATCTTGACAGATTCCTGGAATTTGTGTTTCACAATATACCTGGGAACATTTTTACTTCAAAGAGATTTTGAAGCTCAAATACATTTGTAGCACGCCTGGAGTAAGCAAGTTGTTAACTCTGCTCCGAACCTCTGACACTGTGGAAGGGTGAGGAGGGTGTTACCTGCTCACTCCTATCTTGTCACTTATCTGGAAATGTGTCAATTATTTGAGTCTGCCCTGGCATGCGGATATTAGGAAAACCGGTGTACATGGCGAAGTACTGGCTAGTGCGAGAGCTGAAATGTGAAAAATTGCATTATGAATGACAACTGTATGGTTATTAGTTCTGTTTTGTATGGATGAGGGAATCCTGCTCATGTCTATCTGACTTCTCAGAGTGTCAAGATACTCACCCTGTAGTTCTGGAAGTCATTTAGAGTGAAATGATGCTCCTGAGGTGGTGGTTGAAGCATTTCTCCACATGCTGCCACCCTTTTCATGTCGAGGCACCTTTCTTTGGGTAGTGCCTCAGGTACTTTTGGTATGGCATTGGGGACTGGATCAAGTGTGACCAAGAACTGGGAAGTGGGAGGAATAAGTTAATTTAGACATGTTCAGTCTGACTGTGGAGCAACAGAGTAAGATGCAATACAGTTGTTTTTCCAAGCAGGTATAAAACCCGGGCACTGGTTCGTCATACACCGATTTCCTCGGTGCTGCCAGCGTGGTTCATTGATGCCCTGACCAGAGCAGATTTATCCACATGGACACAGGCTCTATCTGGCCTTCACCCATGTACTTCTCTGCTCTTCAAGGCACCCAGCTTTAATAAGGGAGGATGAACAGTGCTGCAGTGCAGAAAGCTTGTTGTCGCTATATCCGGTTTATTTAGTTTTGTCATGAGTTCAGGTTCCTGTGTTTGTGTATTAGGAAGGTTTGCTTTGTTTTCCTGCTGAGCTCTATCAGAAAAAAACAAAACAAACAAACAACAACAAAAAAAAAAAAAACCAGAAAAGCTTTTTTCTTAGTTCTGGCCTCTTTTAAAATGAGGAATGTATTGACTTTTGAATGCACATTATCTATTACCTCATCTTCTATATTAATATAATAATTAATAGAATTATGATGATATAATCAACACAAATAATAATATTAATAACAGGAAAATTAACAAATTGCAGCAAACAATGTGGTGGCTCTGTCTTGACCAGTCCTGTTGTCCCCTGCTCACCCTCATTTAAAATATGCTAAAGATAGAATTTTGCCTTTGAATCTCCACTTCTGTAAGGTTTATTATAGCATGGAACAACATGCCAGAACTTAATTACCTTTTGGCAGATCTTTTTACAGTTAATGGTGGTGGTGGTGCTGGAAGAGAGGAGGATTCAGGTGTTCAAGGGACTGATCTTTAAAAAGAAGGCAGACCATTTAAACTGTTTGCTTTTTGTGGTTTTTTTTTTTTTTTTTCCTTTGAGCTAGTCTCTAGTGGGCTAGGGCTGCAGCAGAGTAGTCTTGTTTTTGCCTTCGCCTCTCTCCCCAGCAATGGTTTTGGAACTTGTTGGAGTCCTCCAATAAAATTTTCACGCATTTCACAAAGTCCAGTGAATTGTTAGAAAAAGAGATTGATGTCAGTGTCCCTGTAGGAGACGTGCAGCTGGCTGGAGGATGATGTGGTTGGAGCAGTGAATTCTTGCTCATCCCCTAAGTCTGCCGAGTTTTAGTGACAGTTACCTGTAATAAAACCTCTGATAAAAAGTATTTTTTTTCTTGGTCATGAAAATTAATCCATTAAGCTCTGTCATGATGGATGCAACCTTTCCAGCACTTTGTTTTGGAGTGGCCTTACAGGTGCACAGCAGTGTGAATTTTATCGGGAATTCTTTATCATTCTCATGCAGTTCAGTGATCTCTTTTATTTATCTTCTATTTTATCATGTTTTTTCACATTCTATTTTCTTGAAACTTTTGTCTTAGCCTTCTTCAGTTTGCTTTTTCAGTAGACAGTCCTTTACTCAGCTGTGCTTCAGCAGAACTGGCATGTCACGTCTATGTACAGTACACATACGTTTCTTTGTTTTGCCCATGTCTCTTCAGTGTTCAGATTTTTTGGGAGTGGGCTATCAATCAAGTAACTTACCTGTTTTTCTGTGGAATTCTAAGTTTGCTGTAGGTGGCCTCTATGCATTCCATGTGCTCCCAGGATCTGCAGTCAATTTTTCTTACAAATATTCCTTCAGAAGTCTGGACAGCTTTAAAACAGCATAGTTTGGTGGTGTTCAGATGTCATTTCAATATCCTTGGTTCAGTAATGTTCTAAGTGACCTTTTCCTTTATCTGCACAAGATTCAGACTTGCCAGGGGGTTTTTTGTGTTTGTTTTTGGGGTTTTTTATTGCTTGGCTTGCTTTGATGCTCTCAAATGAAACCAAAAACTAAAGGAGAAAATCTTGTGTGCTGCCTCTGTCTGTTCTCTCCTTGCAAGCAGCTATGTAGTAATTGAAGGTTACTCTTATTACATGAAAGAATTTTAGGATCTTGTCATTCACTGGGTTGCTTCATCATCTCTGCCTGTTTGATTGGTACCTTCTCTATATAATAATTCTGATGCCTTTTGTTTATTAGTTTTGTCCATGCTCACAGGGATTTTTTTCTTCTTACAATTCATTTAAATTGGATAAAACTTTAAAACACTAAACTTTTATACCTCTATTTCTCCACCACGTTTTTGAAACTGAATGTGTGCATCCATCTGCATCTCCCAGTTCATTCACAGAAGTTAGTGATAACTTAATTGATGAAAGCAAGAACTGGAAAGTCTAAGAAAATATCTCCACATTTAATCCTTTGCTCAGGAGAAAACAAAGAATAGTCCAACTCAAACACTGAGGATGCAATTTCCATCTCTTTGGTGTTCCACAAATAGTCTTTTCCTCTGACCACTTTGTGATTCTCCACATACTCAGGTTTCCATTTATGATGTAGAGGATAGGTGATAAGGATGTACCAAGACCTCATGGGTTTAAATATGATCTGGTGTTCTCCTCTGGATGAAGAGATGAGTCCTGTCCAAAATTCTTTTCCTTTCATCTGCTGCATTGCAATGATGTCATGGATGGGACATTTTTAGCCTCTTGTGTTTTTTTTTTTTTTTTTTTTTTTCCCTTGCTACTTAATATATTTTACAAAGGATGCTTTTCCTATTATTGTTCTCTTCTGTGATGAGAAATACAAATGTTCTGAAGAAAACATTATGTATAATTTTAGATGAAATATACTGCTGATTTAAAAACCAAGTAGGATTGTAAGATGTGATGATATCAGAAGTCTGAGCAGGACTTTTTAGAGATTTATAGTAACTATTAGGGCCAATATTCTTAAAATAAGTTTTTCTCCATTTTTCAAGTAGGAGGAAACAACCATCCAACTATAAAGAAAAAAAAAATCTATCACTTCTGTCATAGCAATAATCAGTTGTGGGGGAGGTTTTTAGTTGGTTGGTCTGTTTGTATTATGTGCAGCGTGAGTGAATGGAATACATTAATCCTGACATCCTGGGCTTTGAAATAACAGTGTTATCAGTGTCCTGCTTCTTTTCCAGTCCTAAAATGCACATTGAATGTGGTAATATCTGTGAAAGGAGAATGTATGGGATTGTATAGAGCTCTGGATTGAAAACGCAAGGAATGTGATAGAAGATTTCCTTGTGGTGAAACAGGGATTTGAAGGCAGCTCCTGGCTCAAACTGCACAAGTGAACAAATGAGATGTTTCTGTGATGCAAACTGGGACATTTGTGGCAGAGAAGTAAAGGTTTTTCCTTTAAGCTTAATGCATCTACATCTGTTTAGTCCATTGGTTATATTGTTGACACAGCTTGAATTTATATTTATTGCTTGAAAACAGAAAATATTGTTAAGTCTCTCTGCGTATTATAACTTACATGAGCACGCATGTTTGGGCTCTAGATAACTTTTCTCAGTGTGCCTAGCTGAATTGTGTATTACAGTAAAAAATTTTATGTAAAATGTCTGTTCTTACTTATATTTCAATATTTCTACTTGATATTGTCTGAATACTTGATCGCCTAGATCCTGGCTCCTTTAAAAAAATATTTGTTAGTTATAAGAAGTAGTCTGTTTTACTTGTCATTTTTGTAATCTTCAGTAAAAAAACATTGAGCCACCCCAAAAGGAGACTTGGTTTTAATAAATCCAGAATTTGCAGTCCTATTTAATCCAGGTGTAACAGAAATATTGTTCCATGCTGCCTAGCAAGTATGTCAGTATGTCCAGTCACAATCACAGAGTAACAGTCCTTGGGGTGATTGCGATTCATTTCATTTAAGGACCTGCTTTTGTTAAGATAAATCTGAGTAGTTTGGTGGTTTTGTAAGTGTTGGATGGCTGTCCGTGGGGTCTAATCAAGATTTTGATTTGTGAAGTAGCAAAGCCAATGTAATTCTGGTTTTTTTTTAAATTGTTTCTTGAATTGGTTGTTGGAGAATATATCGTTACACTCTACAAAAGTCTTCTGCTGAAATTAGTATCTGCAAGTCACTGCAAGATCTTTCAATATTGTATGTGATGCTTTTTTTTTTTATGTGCTTATATTTAGTTCTGTTTGTTGAACCCTGACACTCAATGCAGCAACATCATATGGTTATGAACATACTCCCTAACAGGAGTAAAGAAGTGGGGAAAAATAAAAATCCACATAATGACAACTTTTGTGAATCTATGAAGAGTATTCTAAATGAAGAACAAATGTCCAGTCCCATACTTGAGGTTATGAGCTTGCGCACCAGGGTGCAGACAGAGCTGAACACATCAGCTTCTGATGTGTTAAAGCAAACCAGGAGCAGCTCCATCCCAGAAATGCTGTGTGTTTACCTCCAGAGTCATGTCAGCCTGCCTTGCTCTTGGGGCAGTTCAGGAGTGCGAGGGTGTGTGGGACATGCTGTAAACAGTGTGAGGTTTCAGAGGTCAAGTGTGTTTCATGGCATCAGTCCCAAAAGGCAGCCCACGGAAATACCCAGTTTCCATGCTCTGCCCCTGCATTGCTGCCTCTCTGCTTATTCCATGGATATTTCTGTATTTCTTGGTGCAATGTCTGGCTGTCCCTACATCAGTTGTTAGTACATGAGCATGGTCAGAATCTTTTTGTAGCTTTTTGACACTTATTTTTGCTGGAGTTTTACTAGTCTTTCTAGCACTTGTGTCATAGCGTATTTGATGTGTTGTAAGATATCTGGAGCGAGTTAGTCATAAGTTATTTGGAGAAGTATGTTGAGAGTGGCCTTTAGGTTAATTTTCATATCGGCTAGGCTGTAATTTTAATGAGGAAAATGAGGGTTATGCCTGTATGTTAGGCTGAGGAAAGCTGTGGCTTGATATAAAACTTCTGTCTGCACTGCCTGCTTTGCTTTGGGCTGCCCCTGTGTGAGGAGTAGCCTAAAGATTTGACGTGGCTTCTCTGTGGGGTGGCATTTTTTTTCTTCCCAAGGTCTGTGTGCATGTGTAAGTCAGTGTGCTCCCAGACATAAACACAAAAATGTTTATTTTGCATGCAATAGAAAGACAGAACTTCTTCCTTGAAAACTTACTGCCTTCTCCAGAGCCTGAAATGGAACTTAACCAGTCAAATATCATTCTGGGGAATGTGATTCCCAACCCCACCCTGTTTTTCCTAATAGGTAGGGGTCAAGGTGCCGTAGGAAGCTTTTTGCTGATGTTAGGAATACCTGCCTCTAGTCTTGGCTGCGATTTGAGCAAGTGCTGACTCTCATACCTGAAATCAAGGGCAGCCTGCTTTGATAATAAAATACTCCACATTTTATAGCTCTTTAGGAAATAACACCTGAGGGCTTGCACATGTTTCCTTGGCAGGTTGTTTCTGTAGTTTCTTCCAGGTTTTACTGCACCTGCAGCAAATCAGTTTGAGTGTAGCTGAGTTTAATCTCTCACTAGAGGAGACAGCAAAGTGCTTGATGAGCATTTCAGATTGGGACCCCCCAATTCTGTTGTGTTGAGTAGCCACACTGACTAAATGTAAAATAAGGACAGTGCTATTTTTGAAATACACTCATTTGTGGACCATGAAGTGCTCTGGTGAGAGCTGTCTCTTGTGAGCATCCTCTGGCTTCAGGCTGCACTTTGAGGAGTTTGTGGTAAATAATGCACCAGGCTTTGCAAAGGACCATCAGACAAGATGTTCATTTGGTGAACTGCCTCTGTTTTGTGTACAGAACAAGGCAATAGCCTACAGAAAAGTGTCATTGCACAGCCACATACTGTCATACTGGCTACACGTAAAGGAGTCCCAATTACGATCCTAGAGACAACATTTTGCCATTTTGAAACTGAGGACTTCAGTTTTCAGAAAATCAAACTACTTTTCTTCTCCTGGACTGTGCTGGTGTCTGAGCTAGTCTTTTTGTGACAGGAATTTTCAACTGAGGCACCCACTTTCTGTCCTCTGTTCCTTTGGGAAGAGGCAAGTTCACTATATTATGGGGGAATTCCTTCTTTCTTCCTGTTGTGCAATCGCTGCAGATTCATCTCATATTTGATTAACGGCACGGCTTCTGCCAAAGGAAATATTGGTAAATCCATGATTTGTAAGAACTTTATAGAAGTTGATCGTGCTTTAAATACTTCATATGTTCTTGTTCATAATTTAGGTTGTTATTGTTAACATGGTTGAAGGAGTTGACAGTCACAGATATAACTCCTACAGGAAAGCTGGGGTTATTGCCCATATGGGGTTTGACAACACACACTTTTGCAGAATCGTTATTTTTTTGGATCATCTGTTTCTTGTTCAGAGTCCATGACTAATTAGCTTATAAAAAAGTTATTGAGCTAATATCTTATAGAGAAACCTGTGATGTCAGATTTGATCCCCTAATTGCTCTTATAATTGGCATTTATTGGAGCTCTTTCACAAGTCAGGGCAACAGACCTCATTTGTTCCATGCAGAATGTTGTAAAAACAATCGAGCTGGCAGCTGATTACGGCTTTCTATTCAGTAAGCAATTCTGGAAGACTGTGGGCTAGACAGTTGTCTGATTTGCCTAGGTTGTAGAAGTTAAACGTAAAGAGAGATGAATTTTCAGCATATGGCTCCGTGATAGCAATTACATGCATTAGTGGTTTAGCTGGTGCGTTGTGTCTGCTTTATAAATGTTTATATTGCAGCCTTCTGCTAACAGATATTGATGACAGGCAGTGTTGTGGAGGCCCAGTGAACGGCAGTGATCATTAATTATGGCCCAGTAATGATCCATCTCCATGCATTTGGGTGTATATCCAGTTCTAACCCGTGCTCGTGGAAACATCAGCTATTCTGTTGTTCCGTAATAATTTAACACAAGGTCTTTGTCAACTGAGATGTAAATGTTTAACATTTTACATTGAGCATATTCAAGTTTCAGAACTCGTTAAGCATAAGTGAGCCTGGAAATAAAATTATGCTGATGCCTACATAAATCTTGTCTTATTAATTCTGAAATAATTTGGAGTGTTTTCTGATTGCCTAACTGTGTGTATAAAGGACATAGGCAGACTCTTTGTCTGTTCTGAAACTGCAGAGAGCTCTGCTAATAAGGCAGCTTTGAAATGTCACATTCTTGTCAAGGAGAAATAATTCATTGACCCTTGTCCATAAAAATTGGTGGAAAAATTTTACAGTTCTGGCCACTCTCTGGATCCCATGTCTCAAGTGTCAAGAACATGATAAGTTTGAATTAAGCTATGATGGGTATTTTGACACCAAAATATTTAACATTTTGCCATACGGCTTCTCTCAAATTCCATACGTCTTTCTCAGTTGCACATCAGCTCTGAACAGCATGGGGTTTGTGGAATGATCTCTCCAAGCTGCAGACACAAAAATGAGCTTTTTTTCCAAGTATTTGTCAGTTAGAGACAGTCTTCTGAATTGTCTGCATTAAATTTTTTGTAATTGTAACAATGAATGTCTCCTATCAATGAAAAGTACTTCTGGTGGCATTCATCCTGAAACCAAAGCATGATTAGCGAGTAATTAACTGTCGCTGTTATGCCTTTGCATGACTTCACTGGCTGGATCCCAGAAATACTGATTATTCCTAGCGGTGAAAAAGATCAAGGGCTTCTCTTGGATGTTGAGTTTGGGTGGCAGAGTACAAATTGCTGTGACAAATGTGAAAAGTGACCTGTGGACCTTATCCCAGGTGCATTAAGTTTGCAGGGCAAGGGCTGCTGAGATCTTCTGTGCCCACAGTGCTGCAGGGAACATGTCACTTTTTGCACTGGAAAGCTTTTAGCTCCTCTGGGGATTTTGACACTTTTTTTTAAGATGGACCCCTTCAGGCCACTACAAATTGTCTTTTCTGTTTTATTTCTCTACATTTAATAACTTCAGAGGAAATGCATCTGTTTATGAAAACTTGCATTTTAATCTGTAATATCTGGGGGAAAGTGCATTTGATGAGATTATTCAACATTTTGTGCCTTTTTTATATACAAAGCCTCTATACTAGACATGGCAAAATTGCCCAAAGAAGGCATTTAAGTGATTAGTCATAAGACCTCATAGTAGCCTTGGAAATTCTTGGGCCAGTTGTAGTGGATATGTGTCCCGGAGAACACATCCCCAGAATCCTTACATGTGTTCAACCCTTGGGAATTAATTAGTTCTTGGCACTGGCAAATTTTCCCTCTGTGTGTTTAAAAAGGTTCAGCTGTACCTCAAATCATCTCTCAGTTTGTGTCTGATGAATTATTAGGCCAGATAAACTTGATGTCCAAAGTATTAGCACAGATTGAAGATTTAAAAATCATTTTATGAGTTACTAAGAGTTTGAGCTAATTAATGGTTGTGATTTCTGAACTTTCTGACAGATACCTTCGAGCTGAGATGCAAGACACGTGGAGAGGAGGCAACCACTAGATCAGGTTCAGTAATAATCTTTTTGATTTGCTCTGTATCTACATTTGATCATATAAATGTGGTTACTAACATGAACAGCTAATCCCTTATATTGGTGATATGTTGTAAATAGAGTTAATTTCTATTTGTTGTTGAAACAGAAATGTTACAGGAGGTTTTAGCGTGCTGTTTACACTGGGGAAAACCTGTCAACACCTATGGTCCTTTTGCCATCTGAATGCTTCTGCTGTCACTGCAGGGCACATGAAACCATAATAATTGTGGAACAGGGAAAGCTAATCCTTGTCCTAGATGAGTGATTAAAATCTTTCTATCCAGCACATATCTTCAGACTTATGTCAACTTTTACTGCTGATTCGTGGTTCTTTGATGTGCCTTTTCTTGACCATTATTTATCTCTCTTTTACAGGCTGATTCTTTTATCTTTTGCTTTGCTTTTATTTCAGTGCTAGACTGGGTTAGATCACAGAACGTGCAGATGTAGTCAGTGCTTTAGGTGGTGTGTCTTCAGTGTGAGGTTGTCAACACTGCTTTGAGAGAGCACAAATCTGCTTTTTTACTGGGTCGGTTTCTTGGGGAAGTGTAGTAATTTAAAAGTTACGCCTGTGACCTTCTATCAAATTTGTTCTGTTGGTTTCATTTCCATTGAAGTTGTTGCATTCTGGTACAAGGAGCCGGTATCACTGGCCAGGACAGGTGGATTTTGAAATTAGTAGGACTCAGTGGTTAAGATTTGCTGTAGGATTTGGGTTACTGGTGTAAATTGCAGGCTGTGTTCTGGGGAGTTGAGAAGATCAGATCCCTTCTAGAACTTGACAAGTTTGTGCTGAAGATACACAAGTGGCTGGGTAGAGTTTTCTTCCTGATGAAGCCACAGCAAGACTTACCATAAAACTGATATTTATATTACCTGACTTCCTTATAATAGTTTTAAATTATTTTCCCTCAAAAGGAAGCAGAAGTTCAATCTGTATGGTTTATGTTAGAAGAATATAATTGCATTTTTGATCCAAGGCATGTGATTAAATAAAGGAGCGTGGGGTGAGAGGATGATGTACTCACATGCTCTGTCCTGAGCAGTGTTAAATGGCATGAGCTGTGCTCTGAGTGGGGAGTTACACTGTGTAACAAGCAATGGTGTTCTGGCACCCATAAAGCATCACAGCTGATTCTGCAGTTTCTGGATTAAAATATTTCTGAGAAATACATCAGAAACAGCTAGATGGTCTGATATTCTGCCACAAACTATGAGCTTTGGCCTCTTAGCTTAATGGAAGTCTTACGGAAACAGGTTCCTGGGGTTTTGTAAGTAATTTTGGATTTGTTTGGGGTTTTAGGGGTTTTTTTTGTTTGTTTTTTGGGGCTCATTTTTAACATGGATACATCTTGTCTATAAAGAGGTGATGTTTCAAGGCAGAATTTGGTTTCTCTGCCACCCTCGCCCTGGTGTTCCCAGGCATCAGATTATGTTGGTCTACGGCACAAATTGGGAGACATGAGAAAGAACGCAGAAATATGAGTTCTGCAGCATCAGCAGCATACTGAAAGTCTTCTAAACTTCAGATCAGGCTCCTAAAGATACATTTCAGCTGTGATTGTTGCAGACAGAGAAATATAAATGGGCTCTTTCTGCTGGTGTTTGTCACATGGGACAGTCACTCTTTGTGTAAGAGTCTGAGTGAGCTTCACTTACTTGCCTTTTTTTTTCTGGCTTCTGCCTTTCTGCCTAAGAATAAAGCCTCAAATTTAGTACTTGCACTGTGAAAATTGTTAGATACATTTAGTTACAGTGAGCACTCTTCCAGGGTCTTATTTATTGGGTCAGAATGAATAGAAAGCTGTTGTTTGCATCTATATTCCCTGATTGTTCTTACTAGCATGCCAAAGATCTAATGAAAAAGTGCCTTGTGAATTGTTGGTTTATTTATTTATTTCTTGAACAAAGCCTGGTGTGCTGATGTGATCTTATGCTTCCATAGGGGTAGGCTAATATACTGTAAGTGGCATTAATCTGGAGCTCTGTCTCGGTATCCCTAACCCCATCTGTGGGATTAATGCAAGACTTTGTTGTCTCCCCCACTTCCCATCTGTCTTTACTGTTAATTTACACAGTAATCTTGGATGCTTAGTGGGTTGAAATCGGAAAGGAAAAAACGTTACTTAAATTTATAAAAAGGCGAGCTCTGTGGTTTTTCTTTTTACCTTTTACGAAGTGATGCTTGTATTTATCTAAGGTGAGAGAAGGAACAGTGGAGCCTATAAGGAAAGAAAAAGGAAGTTTCCAGTCCTTTCTACAGGTCCAGATGTTCCCACCATAAGAGAGATGTAGTTTTGGATGAGTTATGTTCATCCTTTGGGATGTTTAGGTGGATAAAGCGTCTTCAAGGACAAGGTGTAAACCTCTGACCAGCTTATAGAATGCCAGCTCCTGATGGTTTTTGGGTTGTACTAATGTGTGGAGAGGGCAGTATTCCTTGGCACAGGGAGGGTGAGTGTCGATAAACCTGTGTTCAGAACCTAAATGTTCCTTTCAATGTCAACATGGGGATGTCCTTACTTTAGATGTAGAGGCAATTTAGTTTCATTTTCGCAAGGGAAAACCACAAATTACTAACAATGCACTGAAGTCATTAGCTAACAGCCTCAATTAGCATAACAAACAAAATGCAGAATAAACGCAGGAAGAACAAGACTGACTTAGACTTGAATTTTCTGCTGTGTCCTTATTACTGTGCTACAAGGCTTCATTCATTAGACCTGACAGACAACTGGAGACTCAAAATGTTAAAGAATAAATTTCATTTTAATCTCTTTTGGGGAAAAAAAGCCACCAACTTTTGGGACTGAGATAGTAATTAGGCTGAAGCAGCATAGATTAGCCCCACTTAATGTGGAATTTAATTATTTGAAAGCAATTAAATTCACATAGAGTCTACTCAGCTCGGGGAAAGGTTTGAGTACAGGGATTTTTTGTGGAAGATGTTAATTCCGTCTCTGTGCTAAAACTTGTTAATTTAACATAATTTTCTTCTTGCAGTTTGTCATCAGTTCAAAGAAAACTATTTTTCTCTAAATGAAATAAATGAAATGTATTCCATTTATTTGGAAAATAAATGTAATTTATTTTATTTAGCTTTCTCTAAATGAAATAAGTGACATTCTCTAGTTTTTTGGGTGGTTTTTTTTTTTTTTCCCTTGGTAAAAAAAAAATTGTCAAAACTGGCTGGATTTGAACCTTGGTTCCTAGTTAGCAACAGCCAGGCAGGTAAGACATCATCTCCTCCTTTATCACGTTTGAGATTTCCAGCCCTTTGCTTCCCCTCAGCTTGTTTACTTCCTCTTTACCACCCAGGAATTGCCAATAACTGCAGCACAGCTACCAGGGAAGCAGTTTTTCTGGAATTATGGAAGAGATTGAGTCTTTTTTCTCGCTGTGATTCGAGTCAAGATTCACAAGATGCACAGGATTCACAAGGACATCCACGTGTTGTGGGGAGGGGGAAGCTCCTTGTGGTGTTCTGATCAATCTTTCAAGGCTGCTGCTGGTGGAGCCTCACAGGTGTCAGGAAGGCACTGGGCAAGGGGAACTTCACTTTGTGTGGGAGCTGCTGAAATTTTCATTTTAAGAAGGGATAGGAATGAAGGAATCCCGGATGTAGTGGTCTGGTGCTACCATCCCTTGTGCTGTGGAAAAGAGGATGTTATTGGTCACAAAGTGGCTCTAGTTGTAGACAAGGTGAAGGTTTGGGGTCGGATCTGGGGACTCTTGTGAGAAAGAGCCAGTCCAATGCTGCCTGTTTGCCCTGGCTGCAGCTTTTTGGTGCTGACTGCACCTGCTGCTTGGAGAAAAGGTTCTTCAGTGCCTTGATTCCAAGCCCAGCCTTGGCAGAGGCTGCTGCTGATGCAGGGCTGGTAGGGTGTGGGGTGTTCCCTCTCGTTTATCAGTGAGCAGGGGAGGCTGATGGGCCGTGCTGGGATGTATACCAGCTGATTTCTTGTCAACTGCCTGACTTTCAGATGAGAAATTTGGTGCTGAAAACACCTTGCTTTGGTGTTTGTGCTCCCTTTATTAGGAGGGATTCAGTGCCATCCCTTCCTCCCTCGAGAAACCCAAACCCACAGTGCTGCTTTGGTTGCTTTTTTCTATTTGTGAAGTAGAGGACATGGTATTTTTAGTGGCAGCTTTAGGTTTCAAAACATGTTGTGTCAAGGTCTTGAGAATCCTTTGAACTTGTGCCTTCTCTGTTTTCTGCTGGCACAGTAGGTTTAGATGTGGCAGTAAAGAGTAGTAACATTCTAAGTTGGAAATTACTTTGGAATGTGGTTTGGGCTTATATTTTTCAAAGGAGGAATACAAGTTCAGATTTGTGTTTCCGCTGATAGACCATTTTGAAAGATTGTTCAGTTTATGGATAATATTTAAGTTTCTCTTGCCGAGTTTGTACTAAGCAGGTTAATGGTATGTGTCACTCAGACTGATTGCAGTGAAACTACAGAGACCCAAAGAGATCTCATCATCCTTATCTTCCTGTGAAACCTTTTGCATGCTGCTGGCTACAAGAATGGAGCTGGAATGTAAAGGACAGGAGAGGAGAACTGAGCCCAGCTGGCTGTGCCTCTCCTCAGGAGGTGACCATGAACAGAGAAGTGGTGACTGTAATCTTCCTCCTTAGCCTCTTACATGTCCAGGTAGGAAAGGCAAAGGCTACTCCTAAAGTCAGATTTTCTGGCCTGGATTTGGACAATGGGCTGATAGTCCCGACCTCACTCTTGTTCTCCCTTTTTCTTGGAGGGGCAGGAACTAGAAGCCTTGGGTTGCATCTGTGTTTTAGTGCCTGTTTGGGGTGCAAGAGCCTGCTGTGTTGGGGCTTTTGTAGCTCTGCAGTGGACTGTGCTCCCAGGACACTGTGGGTGAAGGCTTAACCTGGCACAGCCTTTTGCAGAGTCTTTAGGGCGTAACAGGCAGGGAAAGGCCACTTTGGAGGCGTTTGGGGTTTGTTTTACCATTGCAGGTAGATCCGTTCTGCAATGCATTCATTGTACTGTGAATGGAAGAGCAGATGTTTTGATTTGAAAGGGAAATCTTGTTTATTGTTTTTGAGTATAAACAAACCAGGGGGAGGAAGCCTTACTGGAAAGCAAAGAGCCTTCCTGGACCATCTTCTGGTTCAGCAAGTAATAACCCTCATGGTGTTTTGCATCAGTGGCAATGTGTACATGTATTTTTAGAAGGGCTTCCAGAGGGCCTCCTGCTGCATGTGGGTTTGTTTACGGCTCTGCTATGTGAACCATGGGATATTCCCAGCTCTGCCCCCCTCCAGTCTGAGTTCCCAGCTTGACTCTGTGTGCTCCTGGGAGCTGCTGGCCGCTGCAGGGAGCGGGGCTGGTGAGCGATAGAGCTGTCTTTCCGCCTCAGTTTCCTCATAAATGGCATCAAATGCTAATTGCTTTTCATTCTGCACTTCAGCAAGAGCAGAGTGATCCAGAGCTGGGGTTTGCTTTTCCCCAGGGTGCCGTGGGTGTGACTGATGGAACAGAGCCAGAAGAATTTGGCAAAGTAGCCGACTGTAAAGGGAATAATCTCTTTTTTCTGATGATGGATGGCACTTAGAAAGCTGCTGAGCCTAAAAGCCATTTCTCATGCTAAGGCTCTGCAATGCACAGGTCAGCCATTGAGCAAATGCAGGCCTTCAAAATGAGAGCTAATAGCTTGGCAGGTTATGCCTGACAAGCAGCAAGTGTGATTTGCTTTCAGTTCTTTAGTGTGTGGGGTTTAGTAGTGTTTATTTGTTTTGTTTTTTCTTTGGTGTTTTGGGTGTGGTTTTTTTTTTTCCTTTTTTTTTTTTTTTTTTTTGCCTGTGGACTGTAACATTTAGGAATTGTATTATTTCTCTAATATTACATGACCATCTGTTTCTAAGTTTAGAAATATCTTAAAGAAAACACAGTTATATAAGGAAATATATTTTCATACTCAAATGTGGTATATTTCTCATATCTCTAGAACATTATTTGTATTTAACTGCTGCACGTGCCGTTCAGAATGTAGGATTAAAAAAAAATACATTTCAGCTGAGCAGTCATTAAAATACTGGCCCCTCACCTGTCTGTGTAGCAAATTGGACAGCTACCTGGGACAGAGAATCATGTCTTGCTCCCAGATAAATGGTCAGGGAGTTGTGGAGGTGAGATTTGAGAGGAAAATCCATAGTGGAGTGCAGGTAGATTCACATAGGATAACAGTTGGAAAAGACACTTGTGTAATTTGACATGCAACATTCACAGCTCTGGGAGAGCTTGTTGACATATTTACTGCTGATCTGGTAAAAGAATGCTGTCTGGAGTACTGCTGGAGGAAAGGCTTCCTGGGAAATGCCCAAATACTGAGTTTACCCCTGCAAGTTTCAGAGCTGTCTCTTGAAGAAATCTGAACTTTGAACAGCTGCTTCTGTCTGATGCTGGACTTTGAGAAGATGAATGACAGAATTTTTACGTGGAAAGCCCAATAATGATAAAGTTTCTCCATGTGCAACCAAGTCCTAAACCATTGTAAAATGCGTATTTTTCTCCTGGGATCTAGGGCTGTGAGACTCAGTCACTAGCACACGTTCGTGTTGCTCTGTGAATACAGGCTTTAAAGGGTTTTGAGAACTGTTCTCTCTGCAACCAGATACTGCATTATTCAAAACACATACTTCACAAATAGGTTTTGTGAGATTGTATTCACTAAGCAGCAGCATCTTGACAATAAGTACTTCTGGTATGTCTCAAACTCCTTGTGTTTACCAAGTATCATCTGTGATGCTTGAATTGATTTGTTAATCACAGAGCTGGAGTTCTGTTTTACAGGAATGTATTGACACGGTAATTATAAATGCAAAGTTTTCATCCTTATTGTAATAAAAGCTTTATTATCCAATATTTGAAAAATTACTTTTCACAAGAGACATATTTGTATCTTGATACACACGTGCACTCTGTGCCGTTTTCCTAAGAATGTTTCAGCTTGGCAGTGGCTTTATAAAGTATTCAGGTGAAGTGGGAGCCTCATTCAGACTCCCAGACCAGCCAGGAAGGTGAATTGTATTCTTGTAGAATGAACCTCCCTTGCAGTTTGAATTCAATGAATACAGTTTGAATGCAGTTCTTAACTTCTTGTACATTTGTTCAGTACAGGGTGGGAATCTGCTTCAAATTCCTTGTTCTACTTTATGAAGTTAAGTATAGAGTTTAGGAGTTAAATACTTTTATGGTCCTAGGAAGTAGGGGTTTTTTAGATCTTATTCTGAATTTCCAAATGCATTCCTGCTGGTTTTTTTGCTCTATATCTTGATGTTATGAGAGCAGCTAAAACCCTGTTGCAGGTTATTTGTATCCTGTTGTAATTGTGGCCTGGTAAAATCCTGTGTAAGACTAGGCTGTTTGCATCCAGAAGGGATTTTTCCCTTCTCATATAGTTGTGGTCAGCAGACTTTGGAGAGCAGTGGCTTTCATCTCTTAGCCTCAAAGGGCCAGTTTTTACCATAGTGCCAGGTACAGTGTAAGATGCTGCCTGTGCAGCTTGTCAGAACATCCAGTTAGTGATGGAATATGCTGGTGTGATTTAATTGAAATTACGTTAAACCCGTATATTCCTAATCAGGAGCTGGCAACCTTATTTACTGGGACCTTGGCTGTTGTTACCATTTAGAAATATGGTAAACAGAAGGAGACATTAGAAATTTTAAATTGACTAAATAAGCAGTCTTTTTGTGGAGATCAGGAGGAAAATGTGGCTATGAAATACATTCTGTGGTAGATCCTGGTGTGCCTGTGATGGGAGGTTATCAAATCAAAACTTTTAACTTATGGGAAATAAACTGTGGAACAAACAAATTGCTTGCAGCATGGATGTCAGCTCCCTCAGACTGTAGAAATAATGAATATATTAGTGGTTTATATGCAAAATATTACATTCTCTCATAAAATTTAAAAAATAGAAATATAAAATTGTCAGGGTGATGCTTTAGCTAAAATTTATCCATGCAGTTTAGAGTTTTGGGAAAATCTTGCTTCTTTCTTGCTCTGTGTGAAAGAAAGACACAGTCATACTACTAAATTTTGAGGTAGAGCAACAGATGGATGATGGAATATGTAATTTCTGCTTGATTTAAGTTTACAAGACTCTTTAGAATTTCTCTCTGATTTTTGAAGAGGTAACAAACCCAATGCATGGAGAGAAGAATATGGAATGTTCCTACTGCATTTTCATAACTGTACCTTTTGGTAGATCGATGCTCCAGACTTTGACTGACTTTGTGCTAAATATTGTGTTACAATTTTTAATCAAGCAGTTAACATTTTTATTACTCAGTGAAACAATGGAGTGGCATAAGGCATGCAGTTTGCTAGTGCACATGGCATTGATATAACATTGTTTAGAGTGCTGTGGTTTACCAATATGTCCTCGTTTTTATAAATTCAGGGAATGCTGGCCACTAATATCTGCCAAGTAGTGACTTAGCCAAAAATTAGCTAAGGATTATGAGAATAACTCTTTTCATTCTGCCTTTGTTTGTACCCGATGCTTTCTGCAGATGTTTCTGTTGTTTCAGATGTTAGATCTGACTCAAGTAAGAAGCATGAATATTGTTTGGAAATACTCCTTAGTTGTTCTCTGTGGTGTCTCGGTATGGCTGGCATCCTTCCTGGTTGTGACTGTGTCTGCATTTGGAATGTGACAGCCCCAAGCTGCTTTTCCTGCAAGTTCTAAGAGTTTTTTGATTTTTTTTTTTCATGGCAAAGTGCCAATTTTTTAAATCAGTCTTCATTGTGAATCTTCTTACACAGTTATGAGGAAAGAATAAGATGGCTTTTAACAGATTTCTTTTCTGAGAGTTTAAAAAGTTGCCTTGCTTACAAAGAGTTGGGTGATTGGTCATCCCTTGCCTCTTGTGGAAGAGGGGCACTTGTCCTGCTGAGCAATAAGAAGCGTGGCAAAAACATGCTGATATGTAACAGAAAAGGGCAATAGTGCTTTATTCAGACTTTTTCTTAACAAGAATGCCCCTTTCTTTCTACTTCTATGGAAAAAAAGTTAATACCTGACAAGGTTCATACGTATCCTGGGTACCAAAGGTGTAGGTTTGGGCGAGATGAGGTAACAGGAGACTGTTGCTGCACAACATAGACCTGATCACCCACCCACAGTGATGCCTGGAACAATTTTGGTGAGGGTGGCATTAAAAATGGTAGCTCGTATTGTTTTCCTTCTAAGTGTATAAAGAAGACTCAGGAGAAGCTGAAAAAGTACATATCTTCCAAATAACAATGCTAACTTGTTATCTATATTGTATTGCTGATACATTTTCTGGGGCTTGGCCACACCTGGAGGAAACACCACTTAGAGCCTTATTTCTTATCACAGATGTCTCCTCATGTAGTTGTAGGAATGATAACAGGAACGTGAATGAATCTGTTTATTTTGCTGATCTTCTCTTACCAGAGTAATTGCTAAATAAGTGTTGCTGTAACTGCAGTAGTTAAGGTCACTTAAATTTGACCTCTGAGTCTCCCAAACTTCTTGTCTTCCCTTTCACAGCTGCTGGAGATAGTCAAATTATGGAAATAAAGGATGAGCTTTTCCTTTTTATTGTAGTAAAGGGTAATTAATTAGTAGTAATTAAAATTTCAAAAGTACCTTACTATACAAATTTTGTGGACGTGTTTTTTCAGGAACTGAAGTGTACAAAAAGGGCTTGCCCAACATGCGCTTAGAAACCCCAGGCTGCTGTATTGGGAAATACTCCTATGAGAGGCAACTAAGAGTAACTGTTTTGCACATGTAAAACACTTCCTTTCTTAAGGCTGTGTACTCAGCATCATAAGAACTCCATGCATTATGAAACATTATGAAATTTCAGAGGTGGTAATAATAATAATAATAATAAAAAAGGCTGCTAATCTAGTTTGTCTCTTCTTGAATTTCTTTATGGGTTAAAGGTTTAGTCGAAGGTTGTCTTGTGTGGTCAGAGTTGCTAGAGGACAAGTTGGAGCTGAAAATCTGCAGGGTGTTGATACAAAGTGGAAGAGCTCCATGTGACACAAAGTTTATTTTAAGAGCCCTGTATCACAACTCTTTGGGCTCACTGGTTATTCTTCCCCTTGATGTACACTGAGACTTCAATAACAGCCATGGAAATACCCTTCTGAGACTTTTACAGTCTGAGAAACGGTGTGCTTCCAAACCTAGGAGCTTTTATCTCTTTCAAGATGTTCTGGGGAAGAACTGGGAATAGCAGGAAGAGCAGAGGAGTGCTGCTACAGGCTTAATGCACTTCCACGGCTCACTAGGCTTAGCACTATCCCTGCTGTTCAAAGAAAGCAGCAGCCCGAGGGTTGCAGTCACAGTATTTGTGGTTTTGTTTTGATAAAAGATGCATGATCTTCTGAGATCTGCTTGAATGAAGTTTAATAGGGCCCAGCATCATCCAAGTGAATGAATCCTGCAGCTGCTTCCGTTAAGGAAATTTTTATTTGTAGCCTCCTAGGTGGCATGTTTCATGCTGTTTAGTTGCAAGATCTTCGTGTTCTGCCAAAAAAAAAAAAAAAAAATATATATATATATATGGGAAGTATGTATTCCAAAATTTCCTCTTCCTTTTTAGCCAGAGAAGTAAAAGTGGTTTTCTGATATAAAGGAATGAAAAATTTCTGCTAAGCAGGTACTACAACCATGTTGTGTCTGACAGCGCATTATGGCATATTTGACAATGGTGGAAGCCAAGGAATTTGACTTATATTAAATGCACAGCTTGTTTCTCTCAAAATACATTTTCTGTCAACCTTATGTAAGAGGTGTTAAATGAAGCAGGTGAGGTAGAGCAGATGGTACCCCTGACTGTGATGACATGCAGCAGATACCTGCTCCTGTTCCAGAAGTCTCAGGCCAGCTATTTTTTAACCTGTGTTTGTGAGCAGTTGTGTTGTTTACTGTCCTCCAGGAGACTTGGGGCTTTTTCAGGCCCCTGTAAGTGAATGTGAGATACTCTGATATGTCTGGCTATGTTGGTGTTCCTCCGAATTACAGTTTTGATGTCTTGTCAGTCACTGCTGTCTGAAATAATGGGTCTGTGAGGAGACTGCTCTCTGTGACACCTGAGAGTCTCAGCTGGAGGTGCATCCTTGTTCTCTGTTAGCAGGACATGGTGAAGGATGGGAAAGAAAATGAGGTGAAATGGAGTAGGTGATTTTTGCTTTGCCTCCGTCTTAAAGTTTGATTTTAAAGTACAGCCATCACCATGATGCCTGCTTACAAAAAGTTCTTAAGAACATAACAGTTGTTTGACTGTAGAAAAGAGCCATAAAAATGTGTAGAAGATAGGAAATTAGAGATTTAATGCTTTTCAGAAAGAGCAATTCCAAATGCCTTTACTATATAGGAAACCAGCAGGTAGTAATGCTTGTGTTCGTATGGAGGGAGACACATAACTAGTATCAATCACTAAAACAGATGCTGGATAACTGACTTTGGAGGTGAGGCATATGTTTTTGACATTGAAGATGATTCATCTTTTGGACAAGCTACCATTTGGGAAAACATTGTAGCCATCCGTTGAGACGTCGAAATTGAAAATGTAAATTTCTGCTATAGCTTTTCAAAGGTAGAAATCCTTCCTAGATGAAATTTAATGGCCTGTGACAGGTGCAGCAGGTAATTCTGGTGATGAAATTTAGAAGTGCTCTTGCTTCCTAGCTTAGCATTCTGATGTGATGTTGGCTGTTTCATCTGGAACAGTCTCCTTTGCTTATTGTGTTGTTTTTGGTTTTTTTTTCTTCTGAATTGTGGTGTTGATCTAAGGGTCCAGAGATAAGCTCCCAGAACACTTTTTAAACTGGTCACTTATTGGTCTTGCAGAAGCTTCTTCCTCCTTCAGAAATCTCTTTAATTGGCAGCTTCTCTTTGATTTGTGCTTCTTGATTTTCTTCATGTTGTTCATGAAGAACTCAGTTACTTCCAGTGGTAGTGTTTTAGAAAAGAGCCATTTCTTTGGCTTGTGACAGGTGTCAATTTAGTTTGTTCTCTTGGTGTAATAAGCCATATTGGAAACAAGGTTTGGCCTTTAACTTACTGATATTTTAGCTGTTTATTATTTATGGTTTCAGGCTGTACTGCAGTAGTGAATATTTTGGTGCCTTCACCGATGCACTGAGTTGGACTCCTAGCACAACGCTCTGTGGCATTGAGTTTGTCGTGTTGTGGACTCTTCTCGTTATTATAAGGTTGACAACTCAGCTATGATGCTTAGAAAGGACCTCGGTGATTGAGGGGCTGGAACATCTTACCAGTTTTTTGTGTAGTGGTCCATGTCATTCCTCACGTGTGGATTTTGATGTAGTATCAGAGGTAGTGGTTAAATTCCTGTAGCTGAAATTTAGCAGCAGAACCGAGAAGGCTGGCGCGGTGGCTGTGGGCTTTACGGGACGCCTTCTTTCCGTTTTGCGTTGTTGCATGCCTGCAATCCTTGGCAAGAGAGTGTGGATCACAGGTACCGAGTGGGAGATGGGAGGCAGCTCCTTTCCTTGGGGCACAGGAGTTCCCCGAGACAACAGGACACCTGGCAAGTGCTGCAGAAGGGCACAGCTCCCATGAAGTGACAGGAGGAGCAGAGAAAAGAAATGCCCCAGAGACTCCACGCTCCATAAGGAAGAGAGGCAGCTAAATTAACCTACAGACTGACAAACCTGCTGAGCCCAAAAGGATTCACTGGCAGGGAACCAGGGGGCGGGAAAAAGGCTGTCTTTTCTTGGATCACTCACAGTGGAGTCTCTCTTCTCAGCTGACTTGTTATAACACATGCTTTGATGAAATTTAGGTTTTTGGGTTTAGCAAGCCTGGGATTGTTTTTGGTAACTTGTTGTAGGACAAATTGAGTTCTTGGAGAGCATCACACAGCAGCTAAGTAGGAGCAGTGGACTCAAGTGTTGGAGAATTTGGGCAACAAAGGCAGTAGTTGGTGTGGAATATACCCATGTCAAGAGATAGAAATTTTAGGAATAGTTTTGTGGAATCAGATTAATAATCTTTGTACTCTCTTGTGTGTGGACTAATTTTCTTTATTGAGGAAGTAGGTAAGAATGAAATAGTACACAGTAACTTAGTTATGTGTAAGTCAAGGACAGCTTGGATCAAACAAGATTTATTTTAAGGAACTTAAAGGAACTGGATGGACATTTTACCCCTATGAGTTTGTTCAGACACTTTTTGAATTCTTGAAAATTTGGAACACACAGAAACCATGAGCTTTTATCAGGGTCCAAGTTAGAAAGTGTATGTGCATACATATTTAATAATTGAGGGGAGTTGTTGTTGTAATGGTATTGATACAGTTGCGAAACATCAGTACTGTTTGATTTGGAATCAGTTTGGATTTAAATTGACTCCTTAAGGGGTTAATGGACATCTGCTCAACATAGTGCTGACTTTGGAAAAAAAAAAAAAAAAAAAAGGCATAATATGACTTTTTTTGTTGTTCTTGTTAAATCATTGGTGTAGACTGGGGGAAGCGGCTCTGAAGTTTTGCTAGTTCCATACATAGTTAAATGGTGTGCTGCTTCCAGGGAAATGAGAGGCCAACGTAGGAAGGAACATTTCTAAAGGAAATTGAGCACAATAATGCAGATTGAATGTAATTCCATTGGGTAGGAAATCTAGTGAATAGCTGAATTGTGAAAGAATAGAGGTACTGTAGTGGCAGTTCAGCTTTTAATTAAAAATCAAAGCAGTCATATTTTTTTTCCAGTTCTGTGCACTGTGAAAAATGAAGTTTGTACTTGATTTGCAATATACATACCGTGTCTTTGTAGGAGAACGCAGGGGGAAGCATGCAACATTTTAGAATTGACTTAGAAACTTTGTGGGATTTTTGAAACCAATGGTTGCTAGAAATCAAAATTGAGAGGGTCATACCTGACTTAGCTTTTGGAATATTGGAATTTATTTTATTTATTTACTACTTGACTTGTCATTTTCAGTCAATTTAATTATCCTTCCAATGAGGCTTCAAAAATTCTATCACTCTAAAAAGATGAAGTATGTGCACTCCAGGAAAAAACTCCAAAACTTGGGGTTTTCTGGTTTGTACAGGGAGATTTTTTTCTAAAATGAGAGAGGAGAGAAATAGGCTTGCAGCAGATTTAGAAGTTATTTGATATGTGAGCAGGGGTATCTAGAAACCTTAGAGAACGAATACCTAACCAAAAAGGGAAGCTTGGAAAAGAATTTATTGCAAGATTAGATGTCGCCCTCCTGGCAGATGTTGAGAAAGAAGGCAAAAAAAATATTTAAGGAGTTTGTGCTATTGCCACATGTCTTTTTCAGTTTCTGTAGCAGGCACGGGAAGGGAGAGGCAGTTGGATCACATCAGCAGTAGGAGAAAGAAGCTAACTAAAACCCCTAGATCTTAAAAACCCTGCTGAGAGAGAACTTCATGTATAATACAGGAGGGTTGCCTTCAGAAGCTTGCCATGCAGAACAGCTTTATTCTGTAATTCCAGCTTTTCCAGCACTATACAAATAAGTGCTTGATCTAACTGGTATCACTTATGGAAATTGAATGTTCACAGCAACAGTTCTCACATCTCTTTGAATTTTCATTGGATTGCAAAGTCAATGTTTCTCACCAAAAATCTGTTTAGTTTTGTTTGTTTTCATGCACAACAAATAGCCTATTTTATTGTGATTATTCGTGGTAGTGGTGTAGATTTGATACACAAGGGTGTCCTTGGGATTCTGTTCTGTTTACAAGTCTGGTTATAGAAAGCCCATTGAGACATGTGGCCACTAACTGGTAGAGCTGTGATCATTTCACCCTATAGACAAACCAAATGAAAAGTGTTTTTCAAATTAAGGTAACGTTTTGATTATTATCAACATGTGTATGCCAGTCACTTTGAGAGTTGTTAATATGAAAAAAAGTATCTCTTGGGCTGCAGTGCATTAGAAACAGGATTCAAATGATACTTGACTAGAGGGAAAGACTTCTATCACCCTCCTCCCACACCCCAGTTACCTGTCAGGGGAGCTTAAAACCTGTGGGTTTTTTAATGATTTCAGGTGACATCCAGGGCATTTCTCACTTAGGAAAGCTGATAACCTGCAGAGGCTTTGATGAGCTGGTGAGAGCTTTCATGTCCCGTTCCACGCTGGTGTGGCACATCAGAATCTTTCCTTTGTTCACCCAACAGCCTTGCTTAGGGCTGGTTCTCTGTTAGGAGCTCTCTAGGAAGTTATCTTGGCTGTAACAGGCTTGGGTGTGGGTGGTTGTGCTTTTAAATTTTAAAAGCTACGTTAGTGTTTTCCTATAGAAAGTAGCCTGGTGAAATGAGGTCAGGGGAGCTTTATTTAGGGTCCCATATTGGTCTCATGAATGTTGAGGTTTCGCTTTTGCAGTTTTTGCAGTTCTGTCTCTGCTGGCCTACCCTCTTCCCTGCTGTGGGAAGTGTGACTTAAGAGCCGGTAAAGGAAGTAAAACAAGTGAAAAATGTGCCGTGGGACTCTGAAGTTTTCTTCGTCAAAGACTTCACTGTTAAAAAAATGCTGATTCCATATTTTCCTAGTCTTTACTAAGTATCTTGTATGCTGGTTTTTCTCCAAGGGTTCGTATCTTAGTGTTTTTGCAGTTGGGCTCCATTTCTCTTGGCTGTGACTGCATGGTCATTGCTGTGCCCTAAGAGAAGGTCAGCTGCATTCCTTCAGCAGTTTTGGTTTTTCATACATTTGTAGTCCAGGCTTCTGTGGAGAAACATCTGTTTACTGTCGGACTATGAATACACGCAGTCACCTCACAACGCATTTAAAAATGCTATCCATGTCTTTCCTCACCATGGCAAGAATGAATTATGGTTTTATTCCTGCCTGTTTTGAGCATGTAAAGGTTTGCCCTGTCCACTGCAGATTTAGCTTGCTTCTAATCTGAAATGGTCAAACACAGAGATTTTGTGGTTTGGTTTGGGTTTTTTATTTTTGGTTGGTGCATTTTTTATTTTTTTTTTTTTTTTAAATGTGGTTATTTCCTGCAGAACTGCATACAGCCAGAGAAGATAGAAGTGAGATCAGGTGGAATTTTTGCAGGCTTATTGGAGGGAGCTTGTGCTGGGTCTGAAGTTGGTTTCCTTGTTATACCCTGGAGCTGGGCTTGTATGGGAAAGTGAATGGTTACAGGGTTGAACCTGTATTTGAAGTAGACACCCCTATAACATGCACACGAAAAGGGCTGTCCTTTAACTCTCTTTGCTAGATGGAAAACGTTTAGTAATAAAATTTACCAAATAAAAGAATTCCTGATAAACTTTTCATCTCATTGGGAAAGGAGGGATTGAGTCAAACCCTAACGTGGCAAGAAGAAGTTGATGGGCTGAAGTTATTATTAACATTACTCCACAGAAAGCTCTGGGGTGGCAGTGCAGGTGTTGAGTCTATTTGTCCCTCTACAGCCAATACAACATTTGGACCTTTTTTATAACAGAACTGTGTTTGGACAACATTTAGCAGGAATGTTCCCTAGTTTAGTGAAGCGTTTGCCGAGCATGACGTCACCAGAGCTCCACCATAGTGGTGTTGAACTGGAATAATATACTCTCCAAAGTCAGCAATGGCAAGCTGGTGCAGAGCACATAATGCAAGGTCCCCTCCAGAAGCTGAGGATTGTTGTATGTATTGATCTCCCATCATCAGTTTGTACAAGTTGGCTGCTGCTATCTCAACAGACAGAGGTTTTACCCAAGAAAACAAAGGAGGGAAAAGTTAAAGGTGATTAAAATGGTTTTGAGTAGGAGATCACTTAATGGCTGCAAAATGAGCTCTAGAATCAGCATGGTATTTCAGGAAGATAAATTTACTGAAGAATATAAACAGTAAAAACTCCTAATTTCTGTGAAGATAGTTTTCATCCATTTTAAAAGATCAAAACAAGCTTTAGTGTGGAAGGAAGGTGCTTAATGTGTACTTTATTTTCTCTCCTAATTAACTTAGTGTGCATCTTCCTGCCTCTAGGACGGGTGAGACTGAATGCATTTACAGTGATGAATGACCTTGGCCTGTTCAGCCATTGCAGGGGTCACTGCATCTAAATATTGGCAAAGCCAGATACTGTGTTTCAATGGGATACATTAGGTATTCACTTGGAACTAGGGTAAGATAAAGTGTATTGCCTGTCTGGGGATGGCTTGTCTTGGTGCGAGTGAGTTTACTCAAAACTAGAGAATGTTCATGGGAAATGCAGCTGTGGCGGCAGGAGAGCTGTGCTGCTTTCTTAGAGGTCATCACTGCAGTGGAGTTAGAGAGAGGGAGAGATTTTTATGTAATCTGTGTGGAATCTGAAAACAGTCTCCCAGATACACATAAATACTACAGGATGCGTTTTTCTTCACAGGAACTCACGGGCATTGCTTACTCTCGTGGTGAGTCCTCGGGGAAGAGCGATGTATGGCATTGACTGAAGCTGTCCTTTAGTCTGCGTGGCCGAGTATCTGCACTCAGGCTGCCCGTGGCATCCTCACTAAAATGTGTGCAAGGTTGGAAGAATGTTATACAGAGCTTCCTGTGTGTAGCAGCTACACTTGACTTTGCTTGAAACTTTTGTTTGTGGGAGATGTTTAAATTTAATCCAATTAATCATTTGGTTCAAGGATAATTTTTGAGCTTCTTATCTGAAATTGTTTTATCCATCTAATATATTTTTTTCACTACGACTTAGTCTTATCTTTGCTTTATGTAATGTGATTTGCAAAACAGAGTTGGAGCATATCTGGCTTTTAGGTCACTGATTAGAGTTCTTGTGGTGGAATGTATTTGGCAAATAAAAATCTGAGAGAGCTTTTAAAAATTCAGATAAAAATTGAACTTATCCACCTTAAATATATTACGCTTGTTAAAAATCTCTGGTGATATGGTTGAGAAACCTATCCGAAATACTTCAAAAAGGTATTTGTTTTACATTCTTTGTAGAGGGGTATTTCCATTCTGTTAGTATCTATGAACTACCTCTATTTTAGTTTAAAATATGCAGTGAAGCACACATTATTTCCATATAGCGTATTTTAGTGATTGATCGTTAATTGTAGGTTTGTCATTGGGCAGTCTTGTTTTTTGTACTGCCTCCCCTGCCTCTTCCAATACTTATTGACATTTAAAACATATCTCAAGATAGAAATTTCAATAGATAACCTTCTCTGCCATATTACCTCATACAAATGAATGCCAAAATTATTTTAGTTGAAACAGTAGGTGTTTGGATTGTTTGTCAGGTAACTTATTCACCACCTGCGTCTAAAGGCAATTGGATTTTTTTCTCAAAAGAGAATGTCTCTATGGATAGGGCAGTTTGAGATGTTGCCATGGCTGCCCAAGATGTTGCAGCTCCAGTGTTCCATGTGTTGTGCTGTCAAACCCGTAGTTTTGCACTTTTCTTTTCTTTCCTGGATTATTCCTGAAGAACAGGATGAATTACCCAGGATGAGGCTGGGTGATGCTTCTAAAGTCTTAGTCCTGCCTTGACCAAGGCAATCTTCCTCAAGATGTGGATCAAGTTCTCTGTGATGCTTTTGAGATATTGGCATAACCCCGAGATTTTAAGTGAAGCCCATGACCCTCGATCCTTGCATTGCTTCCATCTTCAAGGGCTGTTGAGGTTCACGTCCTACTGCTAGTTGGGTTCTCCATGCCTGTAATTAAGGGCAGTGAGGGTAGCCCCGGGCAAATAATATAGTGTCCCTATGCATGAAGTGGAGCCAAGAGAGGAGCAACCGCGAGTCTTTAAAAGCCATGATTGTGATAGAGAAAATACCATTGTTTTTCCAGAGTAATTTATTGTTTTCTAGATACCTGATGCTTTTTGTCCCTGTTACTTGAGTTTTGTTTTCTTTGTGATTCAGCTTCGTTACTTGTGGAATATTTTTTTTCCTTCTCTTACCTATCAAATTTGTGTTATTACATGGTCATAACGTGGAATAATATAAAAGAGGTTGAGAAATTAGATGCTGCCTGCTGTGTCTTGATCCACAGGAGCAGTTCAGAAGTGTGGGAGAGGAGTCCTATGTGATTTCAATCTCAACTGAGGTACTGTAAAGTATTAGGGAAATTTAGGCTGTGACTGAAGAGCTGTGCAAAGGTGTGCTTTAGACCTTTACAGGATGGCAAGAATAAAATAACCAAGTGTTTTCAAGTATAGTGAAATAGCAATAAACCTAGTGTTTCAGAAAAATCTAAAAGGATGCAGTATTACAGCCCAGCAGGGACTTGGCTGTGGGAAGAACTTGATGTGTGAGACAGTCTGAAAGCTCAGGTGAAGGCTTTCCATGAGGAGTACATGGCAACAGCATTCGCGATATCATCTCAAATTACTAAGAGAGAGAATTGTTTGCCAGTTTAAGTCATGTAAATTCAGATTTTAGGGAAAGATCGTAGATCGGATTATAATTTGGGTGGATTTTTTTACCTTCAGACAGATGCTCTGTTGTTAGTCTTCCGTATTAGCAACTGCTTGTCTCAGCCTGTCCATCCTGATTTGATTTTTTATTTGTTTGAAGGCTTGGTTAGAAGTGATGTGCTGCTGGAGTGTCTGTGCTTGTTCTGCAGGTGTCAGTGTATCTCATGCAGGAACCCTGTAGGCTGAAATAACTGCCTTAGTCCTTCTGTACATGGTGCTCTTTGTGGTTGTTGTAGTGCCTGTAAGTCGTTTGTTACTAATCAAATGAACCCTTGATACATATTCATGTGCAGATGGCAGCGGCTCATCTCTGAGCCCTGCCAATCCTTTGCAGTTGGTTGAGTGTCAATGTGAAAAACTCTTTAGTTTTTTAATAAGGCATTTTTGATCAATAATCATGACTGAGTGTTGACTTAGCTTTTATTCATGAGTTTTGATAGCAGCAGCAATTAAAGTAGTGGCATCTAATGTATCATAAGAGATAAATTTTATGCTTGGAATGATTTCTGTACTGAGTGCATTTTCTCCTGTGAAGTGGTGGCACTATGTATTCACTGTCAATACTGTGATAAGAGATATCAGTTAGCTGGGGTTGAGTTATGTGTGATTTAGAGATCTTAATCTTTTATTTACTGATTGGAAAACTTCAAATTGTTTGGGTTCTTTTCCTAAGTAAATCCTAGACTGAGGAGTTAAACAAAGTTATATTTTGATGTTAAATGCATTTGCTTACTACTTTCTGTCTGGGTATAGAACAAGTATATTTTATTACTGGGAAGTAACATGTCCATTTAGAAAGTGACTAAGGCCACAATATTTTTGTTGGCAAATTTATTTTCCAGGCATAACGATTCTGGTTTTTTTCCATACCCATTTGTGGAAAGATGAAATCATTAATCATTTTTCAAATGCTGTGATGCTGAAGCTACTCTATTTTATGCAGCTGTGGGCTGTAGGATGTAGGCAGGCTGTCATCTGCAACCTGGCCTTTTAAAAATAATTTCTTATAAATCACAAACATAATCAAACTTTAATCACCAGATAAAAACAATGCTTTTCTTTAAAACTGGCCCTGAATGAGTAACCTGTCAGAACAGTTAAATCAAAATTGTCATCTAAACAGGAGGAAAAAAGGCTTAAATCAACTCAAGGCAAGCAGGTGGCAGGCTATCAAAGAGAGGCTTGAATTCCAGTTTTGGTTTCATGGGACTGCTACGTTTAGGGGACCTGTACTGAAAAATTAGTGTGTCCAGTTGCTTAAATGTACTCATGTAGCTGTTCCTCTGGGGGTGAGGAGCAGGGGTCACTCGCTCCTTCCCCTAGCTTTTCAAAGGTTTTAAGTAATGAAACTGTTGTAAGTCATAGCACTAAGGTTTTGTTTCCTGAAATGCTCAGGTTGAGTGTGTGTGAAGCCTTGAAATATGTTTTCAGGCCTGAGGAGGTCTGTGAGGTTGGACGTGGGATTGCCTCTGATGTGCACATGTTTTGAAGTCCAATCAGAAAGAAGTTAGGATACATGATGAGGCTTGTGTTGGCCATTTCAAAGCAGTCTTAATTTATGTGACTTGGGCTTCAGTAAAGCCTGAAAACCATGGAGGAGTGAATAGTGTGAGACTTGACCACAGCCTTGTATTTCTATTTGCATGTCAGTTTTACAAGCTGGTAATTTTTGGACGTTCCTCACTTAACTCTCAGCTTTGTTTACTTAAGATTATTAGCACAAAATTGTCCTTTTTGAAATCTGGAAGAATATTTCTCAATGCTTTGTGTGGGGTAGGAGGGAATCAATTTGGGAAAGTCATTGCTTGAGATTCCCTCCCCACACATTCTTGCATTGTTTGTGTCTATTCTTCACCTTCCCTATCTCCACTAGCTCCATTTCCAGCTCTACATGTGTCTTCAGACCATGTTTATATCACTGTCTTCTTTACTTACTGATGTAACAAATGATGTCTGGAGTGCACACTGAAATCTCACTTAGTACAGCTAGACTGTTGCTTGGGGCTTTTTTTTTTTTTTTGGTGATTTTTCATCTCCAAATGAAATTTGTAAGCGGTGTTTCATGAAATTCCCATTAAATATGTAACAGCTCCTCTTAAATGTTTCATTCCTGGTTTTGCACTTACGTGACTTTGCTACCACTACCCCACATGTCCTGGTCAGAGGGGTGGGTTGGTGGTGTGTCCTCACGGCACCGCTGGTGTTTCCGCCGCTGGCACGGCGAGCGTGGCGCGTTCCGGGCTGACCTCCGCTGCCTGCGCGAGTTCTGCAGTCCGTGTGCATGAGGAGCATCTCAGGGGAATGCAGGCAGCGCTAGGAACTTGCCAGGCTACAGCAGCTGTGTGAGGAAAGCATCCTTGCCGAATGGTAAATCCTGCAGCGCCCAGGGTCACAACATAAACCTTATTTTACAACGAGGAGGTGCCCTGTGGGAATCGATTCAGAGCAGTGCACAACATTTTTGGAGGGAAAAGCTGCTCTGGGAGACAGAGGTATTTTTCCAAAATGCTCCTGGATGAGTCATTTGGAGCTGCAAGCAATACTATAATTACATTATAAATTGTACAGAGGAAGGAGTTCTGAATCCCAACTTCTAAATTGAGAAGTTTCTGTTTCTTGACTGCATAACAGCAGCTGCTGAGCCTTGCATTGTTTCCCCTGTCTCAGTCCCTGTCCAGCTTGGAGTCAGGAACGGACTAGCTGAAGGAAAGATTGCTTGCCTGCTTTTGTGGCTCTCCTGGAAACAGCGCTGCTAAGGTCCAGACTGAGGTACACCACAGAGAAATTGTGCATTGGTGCACTCTGCATGGATACAGACACAAATGTATGTTTGCACGTGCACACACTCCATTCCTAAAAACATAAGGGGAGTAATTCACTGCCTTATGCATTTTTTTAGAGTGGTGTTGTGTGCAGATTTATCACTCTTCCTTCAGTCTCACAAGGCTGTCGTGATCTGCTCGAAATTATTTCATCTCACAGATGTTTTGGAGCTGGCATGTTGGGTGGGCATAGATCAGAAAAGCTTTTTAAAACCTCCTTATGGATTAAAATGTTCCAACAGTCCAAGGTTTTGGGTTTTTTGGGTGGGTTTTTGTTTTTTTTTACTGATACCATAGACATCTTAAGATTTCTCATACTGCTGTGTTCCAGCAGAATATAAATATTAGCTGGTCAGGCGATTTTTCTTGGTTTTGTGGCATCTTTTGTTAATACCCATTAAAATGCACTGAGACAAGCTTTTACCTTTGTTTGTAAACAACTATCTCAAGTGGATGTGTATCTGCAGATTGGTTTGCATGAGGATAAGGGCTCTGTATATGTGCCAAGACTGGTTGTGGAGGGAGAACTCGTGTGATCGTTTCTTAGATGATGAGCTCTGGGACTGCTGGCCATTGTAAGGCCAGGAGCTGTCTTGGTTGTCCTGGCAGAACTCTGTGAAGCTCTTTTTTGATAGCTGGTTTCATTCAATTCCTTGTAAACATTTTTTGAGAAGATTAATAAATAAGGTATAGTAATGAGATGTATGTAGTACTTACATGTCAGACAGCTGAACATAATCCAGTTTCTGTCAGTTTCCCTATTTAATTTGCACTCTGAATTAAATGCCAATTACCAATAGCTGAAAACTCCTTTGAGTCTCTTTCCAACATTTCCAGGAGTGTTTTGCTTATTGATTACACTTGATATGCTCATAGCCTCTCTATTCTTTGTGTCTCAGGCACAGATGACATGTAATGGTCAAATAAGGAGTGTAGCACTTTATCTTAACTCTCAAATCTGCATTTTGCACTTCGTTGTTCTTTCACGTTTTTACGAAAAATTCCGTTTTCCAGCACTCTTACAGCATGTAATTTGTCTACATTGTTGTTTTTTAGTGAGATTAAGAATAGAACAAGCAGAAAATAAAATGTAATGATGTTACCAAGAGGAACAAAATATGAAATGTATTGTTTGGCAATAAGTTGGGCTCACCGAGTGTTCTGTTCATTGAGGCAGTTAATGCAGCCCTGGTTGCAGCAGTGGGGGCTCCTCAGTGAATCACACAGAGCTGGGCTGTCTGTGCTGAGCAGAGTCATTCCCAATAACCAGAGACTTGTGCAAGCTGACTAAAGTGCCCTGTGCTCCTTCCCAGTGTGACAAGGGGAGTGCAGAGGAACGATCTCGGGAGTCCCACAGCTGCTGAGCTGGCAGTGGTGATGCACTGCCCCAATACCTGGGGAGACAACCCAAAATGTGTGTAACTGCAGGAGTAAAACAGAGTGGCAGCATCCTGGGGTGGGTCTGTGTGTATTGCTTGTTTCTCTAGTCCTAGAGACTAGAATGTCTAGTCTAGAGACTAGAGACTTCAGAATGCCCCTGGCAGAAATGTCTCTCATGCAGGGGAGTTAAGCAATATTCTGCTCGGATGTTTCTTCCCTGTGGAAGGGTGACTGCATCTTTAGTCTCAGCTTTGCAAATACTTCATTACCGAAAGTGAGAAATTACTATGTCTAATTTGGGAACTTTATTTTCTTTCCCCCTTAGACTTTTTCTTTTTATAGAGGACAATGTGGTTTTGAACTGTAAAAAGTCATAGCTGGTTTCCCTTGAGAAGCACTCTGACTTCCTGCTCCCTGAATTAACCTTAAGAAAATAGTTTGGCTTAGTGGATTTTTTTTTTTTGACCCGTTGGTCTACTCCCTTTTATTTCATTGAAAGCTCTTACCACCACCTTGCATACAGTATTTAAAGCCTGTGTGGGCAACACGTTGTTTAGACAACTCTCAGACTTGCCATGAGATTTCTTTTGGACTTGGATACACTTTCTGATATCTAACTCATGTTCTGCCTGCTTCCTTCCATAATATGCTCTAGCTCATTGTTTCATGGGGCTACTCTAACATTTATACTGCAGGGTGGTTTCATTTCTTTAAATACAGCTTTGATTTCTGTCTTCTATCACTCACTGTAGAATTTAGTTTATGTCTTTACATACTATCTTTATTAATTTTCCAGGATTATTTCACATTACACCACAGATGATTTTTTTTTTCTTTTTTGAGGGATGTGTGTGTTGCCAGCAATACTCTGTGGGTATGTAAGTAAATCCAGTTGTAATGTAGCATACATAGATACCACATTCCTGAGACGTATAAGACTTTTATTCTCATCTCTAGAAAAGCAGAGTCTCTTAGGTCTGTTCAACCAGAGTATTTATAACAATTATTTTTATCACTTTACAAAAGAGTACTTTGTACTTTGCAGAACAAAGAGGAGATTATTAATCACATTAAAATTCTGTAAGATTTCAATTGGGAATTAATCTGTGACCTGAAGAAGATAGACAGGGATGGAGTGAACAAATTTGGAAAGGAGAGTTTAGGAAAGGCTGCTAGCTGTGGAGGACTGTGGAAACTTTCCTGTGGATTTAAGGTTTAGAATTATTTTTTTTTAATGGCATAATCAAGGCAAGTGTATTTGCCCCAGATGGGCTATATGAGTACATTAGGACAGGTGTGGCAGAGTTTTAATATAAATTAAATAAAATAAATTAATTAATATATTAAATATATAAATAAAAAAAGACAAGTTGAAATGGTTTGGAATGTTCTGCTCTGAGATGATGTCAAGCATACTGTATCTCACAGATTTTATAGCCTTCAGTAAATACTGTTTGTCATCTTCTAAAACTGACATAGCTTCTGCAAAACTCCAATTGTAAAGAGCCATCCTCCCTCTCTTTAAGGAAGAGGAAAAATGGAGCATTTAGGAAGAAGTTATACTACATCCTGGGACATGCACGGTTTGAAATGTATTATGAAAGCTGAGTTTCTCATGTGTTATTTTGTGATGTAGGTATCACTGAACCCGTGCAGGATTGCTTTGGAGATGTTTCACTTAGGTGAGAAAATGGTGCTTTCAATAAAGACAGATTTTTTGGCAACTGTATGAGAACAGAAGAAAGGCCAAGGTACTTCGATGTCTTTCTCTGGTCATTCAGTTGAAGAACCTCTCTGTGTATGGTTTCTGCAATATCTGTGCCTTGAATGTAAACGGTGAATTGCCAAAACTTCTGCTGCACATCCAAGTCCTTTTGCTGACACCTGCTCTATAAATATAATTCCTGAAATATTGGTTACGGTGACTGTGAACAGTACGATATGAAGGAGTTTCTAAATAAATTTTACTGGCAGGCAGCTGTGTCAACAGCTTCAGGCACTGTGGGGTGAACAGCAAATAAGCAAAAAGGAGTAGAGCCATTTGAGTCAGTGTAATCCCAGTTCCACTGCTCCTTTTGATCTAACCTTGAACGCTGCATTAATGACTGTTGCCTTCCAGAGTGTCCTGTGACCTTTTCTCTTGTTCTGCTTTAATATGAAAAACACAGTTCGAAATGTTGTTGCCATATAGTTGCAAAAAACAAACAAACAAAACCTGGGAGAACCAAGAAAAAATGTTTACACTTTTTTTTTTTAAATTAAACAGCGTTTGAACCTCATGAATGAGGTGTCAATCTAGGTGTGAATGACACTTAAATATGTGTTTCCGACTTGTCTTCTGGGTTAGATCCTGTGTCGGTTGACAAGAAAATGTTAGAGTGGATGCTGTCTTTAAAACCCAAATTTGCAGAGAGGGAGGCTGAGAATTTAGAGCTTCTGCTGTCTCCAGGGGAACAGGGGGTGCTCAGCTGTACAGTCTCAAGTAGAGTCACAAAGTCATTATGTGTGAAATAGTTAATGGTTTTATTTTCTGCCTGGAATATAAAACTCTCAAAAAGCACAGACATAGCTTAGAAACAAAAGTACATCAGAGGAAAAGCTGAAATTGCCACTCCTCTGCCTTTTTCACTTTTTTTAGTAGAAAACTTTGACTGGTAGAGGATCAGAAGGGAGAGTGCAGCATTTGTGCGCTGAGTTCAGGGCTGTCATGATGATGAAATGGTACAGGATATATTTCACATCAGCTCAAGGGAAAAAGTATCTCGTAGCTGCAGAACACATTCTCTTAGACAAATGACCTTCAGCATTTATTATCTTGCTATCCCAGTGCAGGCATGATAGAAGCAAGTGAAAGAGGCGAGCGCGATGCACTGGATAATTACTAAAACTGACGCGCGTTTTGTTTGGCAGGATAACAAGGCAGTGGAATGACAACATTGTGCGGCAGTGTACAGCCTGTTAGGGAAGTTTTCTGATGTTTCAGCACTTGGTTACTGTTCTAACAGTAAACTGTATCACTAGTTATTGTTTTGGGGTCTTGACCACTGGGTTGGTGAGGCCAGTGCCTAGATAACACACTATCGGTAACTTGCTAGGTGAAATTATTTGGGATATTAGGATTCAAGGATAGTAAATTGTGTTTGGTAGCTCTGACTTTTGTCCCTGGTAGCATAAACAGAATCATTAAGCACCTAGTACAATGTCCTGAAGCTTTTTTGCCTCCTATGCTCTTCTGCTTCTTGAATCAACAAAAAGTACCTTTGCCTCAGATAAATTTTAGGCAAGAATATAGGTCTGGATTTGAGTAATACTTGATCAATGGGGCTTCAGAGGTTAAACTTTACTGTGATCTTTGCTTTCTTACTGAACTGTGAGACCACAATGAAAACCAGAATTTCCCTTTCATAGATATCAAGTGCATGTGGGATGATAAAGTCTTAGAGATGACAAAAATAAAATGATAGTTCGGACTATGATGTAATAATAAAGTTAGTCATTTGTTTTGTTACTGTTTCTTCTTGTTTTTCTATGAAGATGAGAAGGTGATCTCATGGTAAGAATTACACCTTTGATAAGGAGTTGGGCACTTGCAAATTTTATCACCTGTTCATTGATTGTACTGGAGAAGGTATCATGTTTTAATTATTTTTGGTGGGCTCTGTGCTGTAGCTGAAAAGCCTTGGATATTTGTGCTTCTCCAGTTTGTGGTCAAAAAATGATTTTGAAATCCTTGAATGCAAGAACTTTGTCTTCTTGGTAACAACTGACTGCAAAAAAAAGAAAAAAAAATCATAGAAAAAAACCTGTATATCATATTGTAGGAAATTGTTAAATGTGCTAGAGGCATTGGTGTCACCTGGCTTTACTTGCCAGCTTGACTAATGATATAGGAAAAAGGGAAAACATAATTAATTGAATTGATTTTGGTAAAACTCAGTTGAGAACTAACAAAAAAACAAACACACACCCCCCCCAAAAAAAACCAAAAAAAAAAAAAAAAAAAAAAAAAAAAAAAAAAAAACCACAAAAAAAAAACCACAAACCCACCTCTGGCAATTAATAGAGAAAATGGTACAAGGTAAGGAAGAACTGCATAATATCAGTTTCTGGTGTTTTCCTTAAAGTGAAGGGGGGGAAAAAGCAGCCATGTCAGGGGAAGAGGAATGAAGTATAAAAACAAAAAAATGAAGGAATAGAAATAACATGAATCCATATTCCTCACAAAGGTAGTTTTTGCACTAAGGCAGCAAAAGATAAATCAGTGAAAGGAGTATATAGAGGATGTAGTCATTTATTCATTTCATGGATCAGGGAAATTATATTTCCTTGCTGATTAGGTAAAATTCTAGGTCTTGATGTCTTGATACTTAAAAGTTAAGAGATCCGGAAGGGTTGAAGGAAATAGTAGAACTAAATAGCTCAGAGTGAATCAACAAAAATATCAAGATTCAAACTAGGATGGCTTATTCAAACATTCAGTAAAGAGCATATTTTCAAGTCCTCAGTTCTGCACTAAAGGGGATTGGACTTCCTTATGCTGAAACAAAATGTGGTACCATTTCTACAGACACATTTCCTACAAGCTGTGGGAGTGCAGTATTCTCTGTTTTATTTTTTCCTTTTAATGATTATGAGACTTCCAGTCAGCTTTTTCCTTAAAGGATCAGGAGTTCTTGTCTAATTCTGTGTGTCTTTTGCACTTCCTATTTAATGGAATTAATTTAAAAAATGGTCAAGCTACTGCTCCGTGTGTTAGGTGGTTATTTTGTTGGTGTAGGGCAGATGTGGATGAGGAAATGATGGAAATATATGTATCAGAATTCCTATTTGAAAATACAGATCTATTGCTCACAGCATTTTAGTTTGATTTACACCTTTCTAGCAGACCTGTGTTAGGTTACGTGAAATTTATTTCCACTGAGCTGTTGGTGTTACATTTCTTAAAATGAGAAAACAATAACCATGCTTTGATAATACTCTAGTTCAGCGCTTTTGTCTGTCATTGCTTCTTTTTATTCTGCTACATCAGAAACTATAAAGCAGCAGTAACAAAAGTTCAAAAATGTTGGCAAATGAGTGATCTTATTCCGCATGAGAATTAGTGTCTGCTCTGTACCTTGGCAAGGAATTGGAATGCAGAAGGGTAAGCTGGTGGAATTGTTGCTGTGCATTGTTTTGCAGAAAAGGATTAAGCAAATATTTTTTGTTGTTGAGTAGAGGAAGGGAGTTCCTGTAGGGTTCCAACAGGGAGTGAATGACTCAAGTTTGGTTTTTGGTTTTCTTTTGCATATGAAATGCCTGTAAGAAAACGAAAGGTTTATATACTTTGGGGATTAGAGAGATGCTCATTTCCCCCCCCCTTTAAACTGCACCCCTGACACAAGGCCCACTGAGCGTACATCAGAACTGAGATGCTGACCCAGAGCTCTCCCAGTCTAGGCATCTGTTCAGCATACTGAATGAGAGAATAATGCTTGCAGGCATGACACGTACAAACTGGCTTTTGCTTTTTTCCCCACTTTTTTGTGTCCCTCTCTAGTTCACAGCTGAAAACTCAGGGCTCAGGTTGCAGACACTGCTACTGCCCACTGGAGCTGCAGTCTCTTTGCTTCACTTCTCTGTAGTCTGGAGAGAAAGGCTTGCCTAGACAAAGGAAAGGCAGCAGCTGTGAGTTTCCATTGATTTACTGGGGGGAAAAAGGCAAAATTTGGGGTTCTATGGTGTATAAGAGTTCATTTATAAAAGTGGTTGTAATATACTTGTGAAAAACATTAAATACTTTAAATTATTTCTAAGTGTGGGTAGGGAAACTAGGAGGCTCTGGAGAACTGAATGTTTGTTTGGCTTTTGGAAAGGAAGGTGAGCTAAAACAGTGTATCAAACTTTTTTTGATCTTCAGCTGGGATAAGCAAAAGCATTTGCTTAGCAATCTAGTTAGTGGTTAACAAAAACTTTCTCTTGGCTGGCTTATTTCAGTTACTGCAATGTGCTCTAGAGCAAGCAAGCAATTCATTTGAATAAAAATCCCCCCCAAATCCATTGAACCTTCCATGCTTCTCCAAACAGATCACTCAGGTGCAGGTCCTTCCTGACCTCCTTGGTGCACCGTGCTCTAGGGAGTATGCAAATACTACATTTCAAGTGACATTTCCTTGGATTTTTGGATTATTGCTATGGCATTGTCTTTGTAGGTTGACTTCAGTTGCTGCTGGTTTTCAGGAAGTCAGTGTGTAAATGTTTATGACGTGTTTGTTCACTCTTTCTGACAATAGCAACTCGAAATCTCTCCCAAGGATGTTCTGGGAGAGATCGTTTTGTAAATATGGACTTATTTGAAACAGATTTGTGTAAGATTCTTAAATACAAATTCTTTTCCTGATTTGCAGCAGGCTTATGTATTGTGTGGAATTCTGGATTTTAAAGACAAATCTGGCGTTATGAATAAAAGCTTTATTTCAAAAAAATCGAGTCTTTGGGCTTTTAATGGTGTATGTACTTCTGGTGTCCGTGAGTTATTGAGTGAATGAAGCATGCGTCATTGTAAAATTAGAGCAGAAATTACATTAAAATGTACAGACCGACACCACAGAAACTTTTAGGGCCAGAGTTAACCCCTGACATTTTCAAAATCAGGTGTTGACCAGTGATGGGATCTAAAAACTCCAAAATAGCAAACACGTTCTGACTTCACTGTAGTGGAATAAAAAGACATCTTTCAATAGCTCTGTGATTTTTGCAGAGGGTTAGGGTTTATTTTTGCTGTAGGAGTCATGTACTGCAGCAGTAAATAGTAGGAGGTTCTGGCATGCATGACCTGGTTCAGCTGGGTACCCCTATTGATTTGGGTTTTTTTCAGTGCCTCTGCTTTAGTTAATTGTAACTTTGTTTTCTGATCCTTGATTAGCTCAGTGGTAAGTTGTCATTACAGCGTTCAACTCCCTGAGGACATGATCTATAAGGCAGACTTTTCCAGTGGAGGGTCATGATTCAGCTAGTTTACACATAATTTAAACAGCAGTTGGCCTGATACCCTGAAGTGGAATTTGAGGTACTTGTAGTCCAAGAGTGTAATACCATAAATTACTGTTTGTGTTAAGCACTCTTTAGAGACCTGCAGGAGAGGCCAGTGGGACAGAGAATGTCCCTTGGGTTCTTTTTTCAGCAGGCAAGTGAAGTTAAAATCTCAAGGAAGATTAAGAAAGCAGTTTCAAGTAGAGCAAAACTGCCATTTTAACGTTTCATTGGGAAAGCTTTGTTTCATCAGAGCTGCCATAATATTTGTTTGCCCAGACTCTGTGTTTGGATTTGTTTTAATGGCCCATTCCAATAATAATGGGCATAATAAAAATGTCTTCATGTGGTTAGAGCAAGCTAATGAACTCTGACTTTTGCACATGCTCGTGTTCTACATTTTGTATAAGTTCAGTGTAGGGCTGCCTTCAGTCACTTTAAACAATTTTTAAGATACAGGGAATTTGTGTCTGCTGTAGCATCTAAATGGCTTTGTCAAGCAGAGCTGATGCCTCACAATGCTTCTAGAGGCAGCAAATTGAGCATAAATGAGTTGAATTCGCATTTTTTCTGACTATTTTGGCACAACCTGTCTGTGGACTGAAGTGTGACTGTCGCCACACCTAAGAAGAGATCATTATTTACTGACAGATTTCTGATGTACACAGAGGCTGGGATTTCCAGTTCAGTACCCCAGCACACGGCAGGGTGGAAGGTGGCAGAGGCAGTCCTGCTGCTCTTCTGCTTTCCAGTGGCTATTGTCAAACACTACTTTCTGTAGTGTGTGACTGGAGAAAACTTCAGTACTGTTTTTTGCAGGGCTTTTTTTATTTTTTTTTCCTACAGTTTCCTCTGAGGAACTCTTTGTGCCAGTGCAGAAGGGGGCAGTATGAGTAGGAGTAAAATGTTTGGACAGAGGGCAGCGAGGAGCACAACCACTCCAAGAGCATGTGAAAACAAATGCAAAACTATTAGGTGACTAATGGCAGAGTAACATCAGATCTGCAGCATTTGGATGGCAGGGTTTCAGCCTGGGAGGTGGTGAGTAATTGAAGAGCATTAGCAAAGTTTTTAAAGAAACAGAAGCTACCATCTAATTGTTGAGTTTTTTGTTTGTTTGAGTAGCTGTACGTTAATGTGATTGAGTCAAAACTGTACAAAGCCTTCTCTCTCCTAGGGTGATAACTAAAATGATGGGTCGTGGTTGGATACGGTTTTCCCCCAGAGGGTGGTTGGGCACTGGAACAGGCTCACCAGGGAAGTGGCCACAGCACCAAGCCTGAGTTCAAAAAGTGCTTTTAAACAATTATCTCAAACACATGGGGAAATTCTTGGGGCTGTTCCATGCAGAGCCAGAAGTTGGACTAAATGTTCCCTGTGGATCTCTTCCAACTCAGGAAAAACATGAAGTATTATGTTTTAAAAAGCAATGTTAAGCATGTATAAGTAGTAAGTGTGTACATTCAGAAGATATTTTTCCCTTAAAGCACTTAAAAATGTTTGTATAGGGAATGTGAATGATGTTCTGAATTTGAGCAAATATATGAAGATGGTGTTCAAGTAGATGGGCGGAGTTGTTATTTACACAGTTTGGATGCTGAAAATCTTTCCTATAGATATTTAAGCCTACAAAAAACATAGTGAAATCCAGCCTTAACTGCAAGGTGCTTGCATGTCTCAATTTTAGTTTTCTGGTTTTGATGTGTGTATTTGATTTTTTTGATTTGAAAGTGGATTCTGTTAATAGGGGACAGGAATCTCAGTGCACCCATAAAAATCTGTGTGCTCCATCCTGTTAACCACAATCTGCTTGTGTAAAGCCCAGTTTCTCTGCTCTGCTGTGTGTGCCGGGCTGCCCCCATCCCTGCTGTCTGTCTGCTGCTGCATCTCTGCCTCCCCAGCCGCCAGACTGGTTTTAGCACGGCTTTGTCTCGGTTCCTTCGCTGCCTGTGGTGCAGGCAAGGAGCCAGGCGAGGCTGCAGCCAAATGATTCAGGATGTAAAATGTCTTCCAGGTCTGCTTCGGTGCTTTACCTTGAGCTTCTGGCAGTCACCTTCCCTACAGGCACCCTGCCATTTGGGAGAGTCACTCCTTTTCACAGGGCCATTAAACTTCTGAAAGTTTGCAGGAGGTGAAGATTTTGCCACATCTCTAATTTCTTCTTTATAGGCAATTTTTTTTTTTTTTTTTACCTGCATCTAGGTTGCATTATTGTTATTTTTAGTTCAGCATTAGTCTTTAGCATCTCTTTAAGTCGGGCAGTTATATAATTTTAAACCATTCTTATATCTGACTTTCTGGTGTATTATTAAAATAAATATGTGCATTGCAGTGCCTTTTGGCATAATATGTAAGGTCAAACTATAACTACTCTTTAGTTAAGGTCTGTTTGAGATGTAATTCTAGCTACTCTATGCCTTTTAACTTAAATAACCATAAAAACAGAGATCTCTCCTATGGCAAGAAAGGGCTTCACCAATATCTAGATGTCCTCTGTCATTCAGAAGTGTCAGCAGCCAGAATCTCTGTGCTGTAGTTGATAAAGCTTTTGGATGCCCTGCTGCATCTTTACAATTTGCTGTAATCAAGCGGAATAGCCCAGCTGATGTGGAGCAAGACACAAGGAATGAAATGATGTCCCAGCCCGTGACCATTTCCAGGTGGAGATAAGTGTGTCTGAAGTGGTTGTCAAAAATGGTTGTCAGTGGCCTGAACACAGGTAATCAGTGATTAAAAAAGAAAAAAATCTGATGGATTTTGTTCCCATATTTGTCTTTCTTCCTGGTTCCCCTCCCCAAACCACAAATACTGCTGGAAGGGTGTTTGGAAGAAATCCCATCATGTGCCTGTTCTCTCTTTCAGTGCTTGCTTGGGTCAATTCCATTCTGCTGTTGGTACTGCTCCTCAAAACTACTTGTTTTAGTCTTTGCTCATTAGAAATAGATGGTGGCTTGCACCTCCTGCATTTATTGAGCTGTGCTTTTCTCTAGGAGTAAACAGGTGGCTCAAAGTATCAGGGGCCACCTCCAATGGGTTTGTGAGACAGCTCTGTAGTGTGTTACTCTTTGTAGTAGTGGAGTTATACAGCTGCCCTCTAGCTAACCCTCAGTCTGGTTTTTAACTGCAAGTCTCTTCCATATTTCTGAGTCATGTCCAAGCCAACCCACCTGTGGTCAGCAGCTCAGTGGCTTTGCACTGCAGATATTGTTTGTCAGGTTTTGTTTTTTTGTCTGACACTGGTTAAATGATATGTGAAATTGAGAAATTCATTCTCAACTTCCAAATGCAGTCTGTGGCCACTTGTTATTTTCATATATAAATTACTTTTTTTTTTTTTTTTTGAGATCTCTCTCCCCGCAGTTAACATTTCTAACAAGTAGGGAAGGGGTTGTAACTTTTCCTGTTATCCTGGAGAAAAAGATGAACTGTGGTCTTTTATTTGCTCCTCTTGAGAGAGGGAAATAATTACATTTCTCTGTTTGGTATGAAAACACAAAATATTTGTGTTAAGACTGAAGGTGCTGTCTTGTAATCTGTATTTTATTTATTCTCCCATTGTTTATGTGTTTGGTTTTATATTTATAAATCACTGCATGTCATTTGCTCCCAGAACTGGAAAATTTGCAGCTTTGTTTATGATGTCAGTCCAGGTTTCGAGGCTGTTTTATTCCTTTACAGACAGGAGTATCCTAACTAAATTTTACAAAAGGTTGCTATTAGGATAAGTACTGAAGCAATACAGGGCCCTTGCTCTCCTTTGGGTGACTTCCTTCTTGCAGGAAGTTGCTTCTTCGTGCTCAGCTTTAACAGCGTTGCACTGCAGGAGTGGGAGGGCTGCAGCTCCTCAAAGTGTGTTCAATCTATTAGGACTGATGTTTCTGCAGTTCTGGAACATTATTTTCTGATTTTTATGAACTTTTTTTGGTACTTGGGATGCTTTCACTTGCTCTTGGAGTGGAAACGCAAAGGCCAGCTAGCCTTACAACTGTTTGACAACCAGTGTGAGCCAACATGCGGGTGTTTCGAGAGTAAGTCTCTGCTTTGACAACTCAAAAACTGGATAAGTGATTTAGCGATGAATAAAAATTTACTTAACTGCCTCTCTAAACATATATACTCTTTAAAACATCTATATTTTGCATTTTTAAGTCAGTATGGGATTTGAGATGAAGATGAAAAACCCTACCAAAGGAGAATTCTAAATAAATGTGTTTTTAATATTTCTAAATGTAACCCAAAATCTACTTTGATGGGAACATTAAAGTTTTGGTCTGTTAAAAAAAAAAAAAAAACAAACCCACAACCAAAAAACCTAAATTAAAGATATCAGACCTGAATACCTAAATAGGTCATGATTCAATGATGCAGAATAACAGAAAATAAAGGATTACTGTATTAACAGTGACACTAGGACATTTTTTGGAAAAAATATTGAAGTCTCTCGCTGAAGTTTGTTACACCTATAATAAAAGCATTTTGAAAGATTAAAAAATCAGGAACATGAAGAGTAACGGTATTTAAAATTAACTTTTTAGCTTCTGCTGTGAGGCTCATGGCGCTGTGGCGGTGAGTAGGGATGCTGCCACAGGCCCTCTTCCTCAGTCTGCCAGCATCCCTTGCTCTTTGAGAAGGTTTTATTTTCCTGGGTGAATTTAATGTTTTTTGCAGATTTATTGCTCTGACAGTAACTCTCTAGCATGTCCATTATCATGTGTTTGCTCTGCCACACTGGACATTAATATGCAAGACTTTTTAAAAAGGCATTTATGCTGGGTGCTCCTGCGGCTCAGGCAGCAGTGTCAGCAGCTGGGGTGAGGTGACAGCCCGAGGGGTGACTGTTCTGTTCCAGACATCTGTGGAGCGTTCTCTGCCACCTTTAAATAAATGGCACGGCTCGGTGCTTTTGCAATTTTCCCTCACGAAGGCACTGTGTGTTTGAATTGTCATTCACACGATGTTCCAACAGATCCCTGAACAAGTGTTCATCTAAAACTGCCAGTCTTAAAACTCCATTTATTCCTCCCCTCTGCCGAGGAGTTAAAATTTGAAACATGCCTCTGAATATTCTTCTGCACCTCTTGGTTGTTTTACTTTGTGGGTGCTCACTCAAAACACCGAGTGTTGTTTCCAGGTGTTGGCTTCCCAGCAGCTGATTCTGCATTTTTATACACGTTGTATAAATATATGTATAAATATACATGTTTATACCATAAATATGGTCTTTCCATGGTTTCATCCTTGAATGCTAAATGGTGGCAGGAGTGTCTTCTCCTGAACTTTGTCAGGCTTCGTGTCTCTGCCCTCCTGTCTGTAAAACGAAATGAAGGTGGCAAGTCTTTATTATGTGATTAAAGAAGGTGTCAAATACTGTGATAATGGCAGCTCTACAGATATTTCAGAACTGATAGCTAAGCCAGGTGATTTTCTAGTAAGTCAATTGCTGTTCACCTTAGAGAAATGATTTACTGCCGTTTAGAGAATTTCTGTTAATCAGATAAGCCATCTTAATTGCACAGATAATGGCTTACTGACAAGTACGAGATAAAACGTGGAATTTTAACCTTGAGTCAAAGTAGCAATTTGTTACAAATTTAAGGGCGAGTCTATAATTTCTTATTTCTTTGCTTTGGAGAGTGGGTTTTTTTACACTGCCTGTAAAAATATCCCTGACTGATAACGTGATAAGACTGACTTTCTATTTGCCAGTATCACCAGACTGGGTTTTTTATGCAGCTTGGACTGCACTCATGGTCATCCTTTGTGCTCAGATTTGGATGCTGCTGGGTAGGTTATCTTTTCAACAGCAGAAATGGAGTTGATTAACTCTTGCTGATGAAGATGCACAGATCTCTGGATAGCAGTCTATTGAATGAAGAGTTCTCAAAATTACCTTTTTCGACAAGGGGAGGTATCAGTGTGTGCCAGCAACTTTCCATTTATTTACTTTCCGAGGAAATTTTATAGGATTTGGTTACTGACTTTTTGAGCCTTGAAAATGTACCAAATTGAAATTATCACAGTACAGAGAAGTAAAAACAAGTATCAAAGGGGTGACTCTTTGTATTAGTAAAAAAAAGAACCTGAACATTTTGACTTGGAGATGAAAAGTGCAGATATTCTAATGCAATGAAATATCAATTTATGATTTCGATCTACATATTGTAAGGGAGTATTCACGAAACAGGCAGATCAATAGATGTAAATGTCACAAGTGAGGTCGTTCATGACCCTGAGCAAAGCAAAGGTTTGCTTTCATGTCAATGAATATTCAGTGCTGGGAACCTTGCACATAGTTCTGGAACACAGCTGTGTACAAAAAAGACCCCCAAACGCCCCCTATTTAATTTGAGTTGTGAGATAGAGTTGAAGGTGATATGTGGATGAGAATTCAGGGCAGAACTGTGCATCTCATGAAGAGTAACCTAAGAGAGGATACCCAGCTAACATTTAATGGGTTTGTCCACGTGTTTGCTCTTTTGCCTTAGCCAGAAAAGAAAACTTCCAAAGCTGCCATCCTTTTGCCAGCAAGCTTTGTAACAGAGCAAGCCTGGACTTGTATCACGTATTCAGACCAGTCTACAAGATCCTTATCTTGCTACTATTTAAAATAATTCAGTGGCAGGCAAGATATTGACTTAATATCATAAAATAGTAATAAAACTGCAATTCATCCAAAGTTTCACAATAGCCGCCAATAGATGAAGAAAGTGTAATAGTAAATGCTTGTTTCCTAAAGTAGATAGTTGAGCAGATTTAAAGGTAGGGTGGTGAATTGCTCCTCCTATTATTCCAGGCATTTGGAGGAGAACCTCTTGGTTTTAAATTTTTTAAATGAAAAATGAGAGTATCACTTATCCAGGGCCTTGCATGAGTGAACTCTCCCCTGTTCTCAGAGCTGTAGCAGGGGATATGAGCTGCCCTCAATATCAAAGAGATTAATTTCAGCTTGGATGGTCAGCTAGGACCATTTGAAAGATGGAATACCTGCTTCTGTCAAGGAAGGCATAGCATGGCACAGTCATAAACAAAGTGAAGAAAAAGGAACAGAGGTTTGGCAGAGAGATGGGGAATTCCTGTCCACAAATACACGGTAGTACCTCATGGCTCCAGTCCTCTCAGCTTCCAACATTGCTTCCTCTTCAGTTTCTTTTCAGTTTATCGAGGCATGTACTTTCACATGTAATTTTCTTTCCTAGCTTAAATAATGATTTATGCTTTCAGTTTGCAAGGAAACTGCTCATTAGCCACTTCTATTTCCATCTCTTCCCTCCCCTTATTTCTTCTTCATTTTTTTTTCTTTATATATAGAAATTTATGTTGCAGTTTACGTTGGTATTTACCTTGAGGTTTCTTTCTTCAAGAAAGAGGGTTTTTTTCCTCAGGTGATCTCGATGCTGCTGTTCTTTGGCTGCCTCCTTTTTTGTTTGAAAAGCCAAGTCCAAGATGCAAGAATTCAGTAGCAGTCCTTTTTGTCCACCTGCAGGAGACAGTGGAGAGTGCACATCTATGTATGTGCTTATGTAGTAAAGCAATTTCCAGAGCAGAATGAGCTTTGCTTTTGTTTTCTTGTATACATTTTCTATTAAAACAGAATGGGTTTCGGACAAGTGTGGAAAACTATAGCTAAAGATGGGATGTGTTTGAGCAGGATATTTATAATGCTGGCCTGTAATGACTATTCCCTGTTAAAGAAGTCCTTATATGTTTCTGCGTTTCTCAATTATTAGCTTTGTGCTCATTTTTTACCAAAAAATATTGCAACTGCACTGGAAGCAAGCTGTTTAGGTTGGTAATTTCACAGAATCTTAAGTTTTTTTCAGTACTCCTAGCTATTACTTCTGAAATGAACTGTGAAATACATAAATACCAGTAGAAATAGACAGCTTGCTGTCTTGAATTGGCATTCTTTGACTGTATAGCGACATTAGGGGCTTTTGGAAAGGCAGTAATGACACAATGTTCATGGAGTTGTGTTTGTATACCAATCCAAAACATCAAGTAATTTAATTTTCTTTGGTGACCACCACCATTTGCATGTGATTGTCCTGGAAGAAACGTAAGGAATTGGAACAGTTACTTGTGGTTCATAGAATGAGCAATGCCAATGTATGTTGTTGGGGGAAGGAGCAGGGGAGATGAGCACATGGTTCAGTGTAATTGTGGGCTGCAGGCTGCAGGTTCACCCTGATGGTCCTGCTTTTGTTTCATCAGCTGGTTCCTAGGTTTGCCTTTTGAAAAAAACCATTTTCTCGAGTGCATGAGTGCACCGCACTTTGTGGTCTGTGGTTAGCCCTAAAAGGGTGTTGGTAACTGTGCAGGAGGAGATTGTCTGGCTGTGTGTGTGTTACCGGGGTATCACGAAGGAGTCAGTGAGTGCTGGAGGAGCTGTGCTGATAATGCGGGAGGACAGCTCTTAGCCCCAGGAGCTGTGCTTTCCAAGGAACTCAGGCCCCTCTGGGTGCTCAGGTGCCTCGTGCCAGCTGGTAGGGACGGATGTTAAAGATGTACGAGCTGAGTTTAAGTTCCGTTAGCCTGCAGTCTTCACCTGCACAAATAGATTTGAAAATCTCTCTCCACAGGGGTCACAGTTGATACACTGTGAATTCATTCGTACGCTGAGTCCTTGAAATCTTGATAGTGAAGCTTAAGTTTATTAGAAGACTGAGGTGCTGTGAGACTGTCAGAGTTTTGCTTCAGAGTTTGCAAATCTAGTCACTGTGTCCAGAGCCATAGACCAGACTTGGTATCTCAGATCTGTAGACAAGAAAAAAAAGGGAGGGAAAGAAATGCCTGGCACAGGCGTTTAAGCTGTTCAGTATGAAACTCCGGCAAGGGTTCATTTCCATTTTTTTAAACATTGTACTTCCAAACTTTGAGGTTTTGTGTTGTTTTGGGGTTTTTCTCCCTTTTCTTCCTGTGCTCGCACTCCCCCCCAGGTTTCAAGTGGGCAGCTTAAAAATTTCTTTCTTTGAAAACATGACAAATGTTAGTACCTACTTTTCACATCCTTCACATTCCTCTTCTTTTACATCCAGCCATCAAGTTATGGAATCAACCACCGAATGTAATGTTAGCTGTTGCCTAAATTACCTCCCAGTACTTTGGAGGATGATTCTCTACTTCTTTCTCTCCTCTGGTTCTGGAGGTTCAGCCCAGGCTTGTGTCTGTGTGGGGATGGAGTTGCTGTGTGTAGTGGTTTAATATGATGGATGATTGTGAAGGGTGGGACAAAGCAGTCTTTCATTAGCAGGTATTGAAGTTTCCTCGCTGAGGGTTTGAACTGTGAAGCTGAACGCTCTGTGAACAGGACTTGCAGCACATTTCAATGGGTGTTAATTGGAGCAGGGACTGGAACTGTCCCAGTCCTCAGCAGCCAGCACCATTCTGTGTGTGATATGATCAGCCTTTCAGTCTAAACCTGAGGAGCTCTCATGTTTTTAAAAACTTACATGTTCTCCTTGGTCCCAACTGTACTAGAAGATACAGCTAGCCCTTGGTAGCTTAGAAACTCTCCTAGTTATTAGTCTGTGTTTCAGTACTTTCCACTAAATTACTCTAGGATGGATCACTTGCCAAAATCTTGAAATAAGATTAGTAATGAACTGTAATGGTGTGCAAAACTTGAATGTTTCTCCTGAGTAGACACTATAATGAACTATTTGAATATCCACTGGATCTGAAAGACAGAGATGAGGAGATCAATTTGTCATAAATATGATTTTGGTTCCCGTGATTTTGTGTCACTTTCACATCTGTGCTTTTAACTTCATGCCACAACCTTACCAAAATGGTTGGGTTCTTCAGACTGTATTCAGATAAGCTAAAGGAGCGTAATGTGATAAAGCCTAAAAGCCAATATAATCTTGTTTTCAAGATACTCCCTCTGAGATTCATTTAGTACAAGTGAGAAAGTGGATATTGCCAACTTCTCAATTTTGAGAACTGTTGAAGTCACTTAATAAAGCCCATCTGATCTGTATAAATAGAACTTAATGCTGTCCTTGAGGCTAACCAGGTAAAGCGAGGAATATGAATGCATTAATATTTATGAGAAATGTATTGATTTTAATAGTAAGGGATTGTGTTCAGTATCATGGATTTTAAGCCTTTGTGAAGTGAATGACACTTTTTAAACCCTTGTTAAGTGAATGACACTTTTGTACATCATTGTTTCAGATGTATTAATAAATAGATTATGAGAAACAAAATTATTAGACTTTTTTATGATAGTGCTTTTTTTCATCATAAATCCTTTAGCATTGGAGCTAAATGCTGGTAGGAATTGGACTGTACAAGCTCATACAGCCTGCATAGCAATCTGTATGCTTAGAGTTTATACAGGGTTCTCCTTTGAGGGACAGTTGTGGGACAAAGGACCCCTAATTAAAGTATAAAAGTATGGACTTTAAGTCCTGCAGATAAATTAGGTTTAAATAATGACATTGTATTGTACGCCTTATTTCTGTAGGAGAACAATCTCTGCTAATTTTGTATTGATCTTTTACTTTAAAAAGCATACCCTAATGAAAACAAAAAGCCCAAAAGCTTTTGCAGTTAGACGAAAAAACCAAACTGATTCCAGAGACTCAGGAAACTGTTTGGAATGTCATAGTTCAGATCCCTTGAGGAAAAGGTGATTACATTTTTCATTTTGCATTTACAATAAATTAGGATGAGCCTGTTGAGAGGACTGTAGCAACAAAAATATCTAGCATGTGCTGTACAGGAGTAATGAAAATACAGGAGCATGTGTGGGGAGATGAAGGCACACCTCTTCTCATTCTTCTCTTGCATGTTGTTCCCTGGTATCTACCCAGAATTTTCTTTGGTTGCTTTTGTCTAAACGACATCTGGGGTTTTCACTTCATCTTAATCATCTTTGGGACATCGGTAATCAGCTTTAAAACTTCAATTAAGGTTAATGCACGTTGAGGGAAGTACATGAATTGGTCTTCTGGGACCTGTTGAGCATATGTGCACAATGATATGTCTGATGCACTTTGCAGGATTGGCCAAGTGTACTTTGGTAGAGGAGAAAAATGATGGCTTTTGTTAAACTCTTGTGCCTCTCTAACAGATCTGCTGAATATGATGAGTTTTTACTCTAAGTGGATCTAAACCTATTTCTAAAATTGGTGTGCTTTGTTTGGAGATTTACCTTCAGAATACCTAATGAATCTTTTGGTCTCTGCCTTTTCTGTCAGCAGCACTTTTTACAATGTGCTTATGAAAATGCAATGAATGCAGTAACTGTAACTGGAAAAAGTATGGTTAACAAAAATTTTCTGCTGTTTTGAGACCTGAAAGCTTCAAATACATTCCCCCCTCCCTTAAAGAAAATACAAGGGAGGGTTTGAAAATCATCTGCCAGTAATTAAATAGGTTCCCCAGATTACTGTGGAGCAATCAGCTCTTCCAGAGGAGGAACTGTGATGCCAGCATAGAAGTAACCACACTCCATGTCAGGGAATACCTTTCTTTTGACCGAATCTATCCATTCAAGCAAGGACTGTGTGTGAAATTCTGAAAAATTCCTCCTCCTGTGAGTCAAAAGCTCAGGTGTCTGGTTACCCCTTCCACTAGAACTGGTTTATTTTTAAGAGCTGCTCTGTGTTTACCTCTCTGTGGTAGACCCCAGGGATGAACTCTGTTGCTGTTAAAAACAGAGCACTCACAGAGCTCCCCAGGTGCTGCATCATCCATCTGAAAGTAGTGGGACAGGCAGAAATCTTGTTCTGCTTCCATCTAGTTGATCAAATGGCTAATGGGATGGGAAATACAGAATACGCCTGTCTGCAAGATGTTTGCCATCTGTCTGTCCTTTGGAAGCAGACGAACGTGTCTGAGTTCCTTGGGAGAGAACGTGCATAAAGCCTTTCTGCTGGCTCGGAGCATCTGATATTTTTAAGTTCTTGTACAATGGAGTAAGAATTAGGCTGACAAGACTGAAATCCTTCGTGTTGGACTCACTGGTGCTTGTGGACTGGAGGAAAAAGAAAACTCCTCTTATATCTTACAAATATTTTTGTCATAATGAACCAAGTAATAGAACCAGTTTCTGCAGAAGAGGACGCTCTTGTGTTTGAAATGTTTCCTTTTGTTTGGGCAGTATAAACTTCAGTTTGTTCAATGAGTCGTGTAATCTGCTAATATGTATCAGCATAATTAAGCATAACAAAAAATAATTGCTTACAAGTAAATATGCTGAGAAGTGCAATATTGTTTAAAATTACATTGTTCCTAATGCTTTAAAAGACATCTAGAAAACTGTTTTTGTAGAACGAGTACATTTTCTATTTGTCTGGGGCTTTTAAAGGTTGTTCCATTATCAACTTGTCAGAGGATTTATTGGTGCTTGCAACAAAATTAAACACATTTCCTTCATAGCTCTATTTCAATACTGAAGTTTATTCTTGTTATACTTATTGACGTTGACATTTCTTCTTGCTGTAAAACGAGAGTTAGTGATAACCTTGCCTAAGGAATTGTTTTTTGCTGTCAGCTGTCTGAGTGATATCCCTTTGTCGCCTGTTTACTCATCTCTATTTTCATTTCTTTCCTATTGAAAGGAACAGATTATTTTAGGAAATAGAAGAGTAAAAAATCACCTAGAAAAGTTCAGTGAAAGTTGCTATGAAATGCACGAGTTTCATATAGATTTTCTTCTTCCTGGCTGCTCTTTGATATTGATATTTGCAGCAAACCACTACTGTCTGCTTGTCCTTGGTTTCTGTGAATACTTTTTTGGCAGATACACTGCATGAGAAATGCTTTAGCTGTAGTCTGAAAGACTTCTTGCTGTGGGCTGGAAAGCACTTGTCACAACAGTACTAGGCTTATACTGCTTGAGAGAGGGGGAGAAAAATACAGGGCATGTGTGACTCTTGTACTTTTCCTGGTGGTTTCAGGAGTTTGGGCAGAGCAGGGTGATCTCAGTCAGACCACAGGAAGGTCTTTAGGCTTCACGTTGGGGTGTTCCTGCCCATTCCATTCACAGAAGGAAAATCGGTGTGTTGGAAGGTGAGCTCCTTTTTGAGGCTGTGGCTTCCAGCTGTTTAGTGTTTGCCCAGATCGTATCTGTCTTCTCTTCACTCACACCAGGTGAGCCCCAGTGGCCCCTCGGAGCACTTCTTCTCTCCCACAGTGCCCTAGCTGCAGGCTCGAGGGCCAGCAGAGCTGTTTGGGCTCCATCCCGTTGGGAAAGCGCCTGCTTTGGTGGTGAGAAGATGGGAATTTTAGATAGAAGACTAGCTCTTTACCAGTTTGCCGTGCCCCATCCTCTGCAAAGCCGAAAAACTGCAAGAAGTAATTTTGTATTTCTGCGGATTCACCCTCAGGAGGAAAGTATGGCTGCCACTTGGCTCTGGCTAATGAATGTTTTTGCAAATGTGGTGATGGATAAAACCTTAAAAGTAAAGTTTTCCAGTGACTGAATGTTTTCCTTTTTTACTCCATTTGTGCTTCTGTGAATTGTAAAGCACAAGTGTAGGCAAACAACTTCAGTTGACGGAAAGTTTTTCAATTTTGGTGAAGCCCATGGAGCTGTGTTGGTTTTGAGTTATTTTTCCTGCAAGTTTTTGTAGTGCTAAATTTTGTTTAAATGCTGTTGTGGTTTACAGCCCCACAGGCTGTTCTATTATTGTTTATAAACATAAAGGCCATATGTGTTTTCATAACCATGACAGAAAGTGCTGGCTGCTTTCCTAGCATGACAGTGCAAGTTTGGGTCTGCACCAAAATATGTTCATTGATGTGTCATTTTTTAATGAGTTTACCATTTCAGAGGAAAAAGGCTTGTGGCAACATAGTGTTTTAGTTATCTTCATACAAAAGGAAGGGAAAGTGCCACCTGATATTAAGATGTTTACTTGGGGTTGTGTATTACTTAATGCAGTTTCGTATTACCTTTTTTTTTTTTCTTTGTTATGCCCTGTGTCATATTAGGGCAATATTTTCATGGAGTTTTGGTCTAAATCAGAAAAATGCGTACAAAGCTGTTACTATATTCCAGTTTCTCATCTTTCCTTCAGAAATAACTTTATAAGCTTAAGTTTCATTTCAAGTCAGTGAATCACACATTCCTGTGTGCTGCAGCCCTTTCGAAACGAGCTTGAAGACATTTTGTGCTTCATTCTTTAAGGAATGTTTCCCAGTATGCTTTAAAGGCTGAGAGGGGGAAGAGTCTGAATCTCCATGTCTCCTGAAGCTAAATTTGCCTTTGTAAGGAAACTCTGTGTGTGTGCAAGGGAAGGGACAGACTGGACTTGTGTTTTCTAGAACAGGGAGTGGATGTGGTGCAAGTTGGACTTTTTAGGGAGGTTTTGTTGTAATTATTTGTGGAATGAAAAAGAAGTATAAAATCAAAGGTTCAGTCCAGGTAATTGTTATAGCCCATGTCGTTCAAAGGGACAGACTGGGGGGAAACCCCAAATAAGTCTTCAGGAATATTTCTAAGAGAAAATAAGAGACAAAGGAGATGAGTTACATTCACAGCTTGTTTCTTTCCCTTCCTAAGCGTGTTTTCTTGGCTCATCTGAGACAGCTCCAAATTTAGAAAGCACATCAAGCCCTGGCACTCTGAAGGAGCCTGCAGGCGTGTGAAGGCGCCTGTGTGGAAGGGCAGGGTTGTTTCAGCGGGCAGGGAGGGCTGCAGCTTGTGCTGGCAGCTGGAATTCTGCCACTGCGCTTCATTGTTCACTCCTTTGCGGCATCAGGCGGAGGAGACAGCGACCAACACGACTGTCAGTGTTAAAAAGTAATTACTCAGTAATCTCAGCTTCAGATCTTGCCACCCTTGCGCTCCCCAGCCCAACACTGCCACTGCCCCAACCACCACAGCCGCCAAGGCCGCCTGTTTCATTGCACCCCTCGCCGTCCTGCGGTTCCCTCCTTGCTGTGACGGGAGCCCGCCGTGCGAACCAAGGGGTTAATGACAGTGAAGAGAAAAGGAGATGGTGTTTGCTTTCTCTGTGACTGCCTAAAGTTTGGGACGACAGCTTAAATACTCACCTGCCCAGGGCAAATGCCCATGTCAGTGCTCAGACGGTGGGTGTCATGTCTCCTGCTTAGGGTGTTTTTCTGATATTGAAATATTTTGGTGTAATAAAATTATTTCCTAAGCCTTTTCTCTTTTTTGTTTCTTTTACCTCTGTCCTGAAGGAAATAACTTGATATTACCCAGATTTTCCCTAGTTTGTACCTGTCAGAACTCTTCACATTTTTTTTAGTTAACTGTTTTGTGAAATCCTATGCAGGTTTTCTCTTTCCCAGTGGGGTTTGGTTTCTGGACAAAGCTGAAGAAAACTCTTCAGAGTAAGGTGGAGAAGCATTTTTTAGCTAGGTGTGTCTTCCTGAGTGATGAGTAATGGAATGGCTTGGTCCACATTCCTATTCCCTAATGCCTCTGATTGTTACAGCCGCCTTACCCTTGAAAGCCAGGTGGTTTATAGGGAGGTCTCTCCCCTTGTGCACAGGGCTCCCTGCACCAGAAGGGGATTCTTTGACTTGCCTTCCTTTTGGCTCTTTACAATTTTTTAACAGACTGGTCTGTTCCAGTGGTTTTGTGTTCTGAGATTAGTCAGAAACTCAATTGTTTTCTGCCAAAAAAACCTGTCTACCTTCCATTACCAGAGAACAGCTTGCTTGCTCTTAAGGGTTTTGCTCTTTGTCGTTGGAATATTGTGAACAAAAGTATTGCAGGATATGTCTAAACATAACTTTGCTTTTCTGATTGAAAACTTATCAGTGCTGTGTACCACAATCTGAAAACAACCCTTGTGCCCCAAGCCCCACTGAGGAGATTGAAATGAACCTTGTGGTGTTTGGATTGGTCTTTTGTCAACAGCAAAATTTTGTGGAGGATTTAATCATCTGCTTTTTCAGCATCTGAGAGGTTGATGATGATGTTCATATCAGAGTTTGAGGGGAATTTTAAATGTGGTTATATGTAGCTAATTGTGTTTCCCATTTTAATTTAATTACATTTTCTGTGTGAAGTGGAAGTACACTGATTAAGAGTTTTGATACTGTTTGTAGCCTAAACCACATCTGTGTTTTGTTCTACTGATGTTTTGTTGGAATTGAGATTATGAGTGTAGTTTTGGCAGTACTGCCCATTTTTAGCTAAGTAGTCAATAAAATTTGCGTTTTATTAGCATAGGTTACCTCAGTGGTAATATATCCCTGCTCATGAGGAAGAGACATACACTTAGTTACACTGTGTTTTAAACAAAATACTTGAATGGTGATCTCCAGAAGTGTGTCCAGCCAGCTGCCCTGTGATGTGCCTGCGGAGTTTCTATTTAGAAGATGCTCTATGCAGTAACCATCTCAAATATGTTCCTTAACAGCCTCTTGGATGAGGACAGGAATACACAGGGAAAAAAGGCACTCCGAAAAAGGAGATGCTGTGATCCTGTCATGGAGGAGAACTAAAGTGTTTGGTCTAGTGCTGTGTGCAAGGCAACTGCCAGAGGTATCTCAGAGGGGAAAGGAAGTTTTTTACTCAAAACTTGACCTGATAATCCATGAGGGTGAACACCCTGAACAAAGTTGTGCTACTGCTTGTATATCCTAAGCATGTCTAATAGGGTTCCTGTGTTAAACCTGTAAGCTAAACACACTTGTACTTGCTTAAAAAAGCTGAAATTCTAAGATTTTTCCTCATTACTTTATTTCAACCGAGTTGGTTGTCCTCACTTACCCTGGTGAAAGCCCCACACTATGCCTGCCCTGCCAGGAGAGCTTCTCGTGCACTCTCAGCTTTTGGGGACACTGATTTGTGTTGGAATTCCCCCAGCAAAGCCATTACCCTTTCCAGGGATGCTGCTGAAACCATTCCTAGGGCTTGAGAGCCCCCACGGGTGTTTTTTGGTTTCACTGTCCCCTGTGGGTGCTATGTGAGTTGAAGCAAACAGGGATTGCTCCTCTGTTCTCACAGGATTGTGCGGAGAAGTAGTCCTGCTGCATCAGTGATTAGTGGAAAATAAAACTGAGGTTTTGTTGTTTTGTGAGGGATTTTTTTGTTTTGGTTTGTTGTTTTTTTTTCCCTAATCTCCCATGTGTTCCAGTAAGAAAAACAGCAAATGTTTACATGGAAATGTGGATAAAATTGCTTGAATTGGTATTGAACTTACTTGGAAAAGAGGGGTAAGCATCACAATAAGCATTCATGAGCTGCACGAAGTATCTTAAATGAATTTGTTGTCTTAATGCTGACATTTTAAATACTTGCCTAAGTTTTCTTTTTATTCAAAGTAAAAGTGCTGTTCTTGATTAAAAAATCATCTGATAGCAAAGTGTTTTGATTTGCTTTTTTTTTACCATTTTTTTTTTTTTCCTTTAACTGGACTGCTTGGAGGGCAGAGAAAGAGAAAGGGCACTGGTGCAACTTTTGCTTGGAATATCTGAACAGAATGAAAACTAGTAAATGGGAATTACGTGTGTTTGTAAAATTAAAAGCTGTGTATTGCAGAATGGGATGGTGTTGAATAGCTTTGAATGTAGTGGATTTTATTTTTTTATTATGTTGGTAAACGGTAACATTGAAAAACAGCATTGTGAATCAAAATTAAGAATTTAAGACTGGATCCATGTTTTTAAGGGAACAAAACACAGAAATTACTTTACAATCTGAGGAAAATGAAGCAAGGATGTAGTAGCACTGATAGAAGGCAATTTTATCAGTATTAAGTCCCTGAGTGAAGAAGAGTCTATATATTGTGATTTTTGTCCCCCCACTCCCAGTGTCAAGCCCATGTGAAGACGAAAGCCCAGCTTGAGATAATCTGACAGCCTATAAATGGCACAAAAGCGAGCAGTGCAAATGTGAACTGAGTGTTTTGATGGAGTCTTGCAGTCAGCATTCATTTTAAAGCTTTCTTTCCAACCTGTTTGTGTGTGGTATTTGCCTTCATGTATGTGTTTAGTGCCACCTGCTCTGTGCCTCTGAAGAGAGCAGCGTGGAGGAACCTCACAATGTCCTTCCGTATGAAGCACCGCTGGGTGTTTTGAGCATAGATCTTCTCAATGCTGAAATTTCTTCCTTGACAAAGTTACATCCCCACTTTCTCAGAATTATTTCAGAATTCTTAAGATCATTCGGTGTCTTTAGTACGAAGATAAATAGAACTTCAGCTTGTAATAATGGAAGTTTCTGTTTTCTTATGTGTGTTGTTCTGCAGGTTCAAGTGGGTAAGAAAAAACCAAACCCAGAAGCATCGTCTGGGTAGATTTTTCAACATGAATCGTGCTTTTAGCAGGAAGAAAGGTAAGTAATTTAGCTTATATTTCATGGAGACATAAATGCCCCATAAAAATCCTTTAGAAAATTAAGAATTATATAAGGATAAACTTAATCATTGTACTGAATTATATGATAAAAGTGAGCAGCCTTCTAGAAGATGTACAGAGCAAAGCATTCTTGGTTGGTAGTTACAGAGCTTTCTGCATTCTAAGGCTGAAGTTGAATTTGATGTATTTTTTAATTGCGGGATGTGTACACATGCACATATATATAAATACATGAACATAAAACACACATTCTGTTTTCTGTTTTTGCCTGCACACACCAAAGGAGGTGCTGGAGGGTTTTAGAACTTCGAAGAGTCAGTGGCTTTTCTTTATCTATATTCATTGGATTCTTATTCTTGGAGAAGCTGTGTTTTCAAACTGTGTTTAATATATGTGAAATATCTCATGCAGCAGGATATTTTTAGCCGCAAGGAGCTATTCTGGATTTGTAGCAATCTGAAATGGCGTGCTTTCCAAGAGGATATCAAAGCACTAAATATTCAGAGTTATATATGTTGCTTCTCTGGCTTGCTTAGTCTCTTTTCTTGCAGTGTTTAATCATAAACATAAGTCTTTAGAAGGAGCATTAGGGATGCCGCTGTTTTTACTGACAGCTTTGGTACTTTCCCCTGTTTGTAAGGTGAAGGATACTCAGTAGGTCTCATTTCTTTATTTTCTATGTGTTCTTCTAAAGGTCCTTTCAGTGTGGCACACATTGAGATGGAGCCCTTGCATGAATAAGTAGGTGTAACCTCAGCTGAAGTGACTGTAAATATTTTGTTTATATAACAAACGTTTCTGCTTTGGTATCAATATCCAAGCTGGAAATAAAAAGAATCTGGGTACTTAGGCCAACCTGAAATGACAGCATCACTGCACCCTCGTGTGTCCAGTGCATTTGTTTGTTAAAGCCAGATGAATCAAGGCAAGAGCAGCAGTCCAGAACATCAGCACGTGATCACTGCAGGAAGATATGTTTACAAAGGCTGCAAAATAGGATGGAAGATCTTTTAATACCCCGACAGCAGGAGGAAATGAGCTTAAACCCATAGGGTGTGCTCTTCTCAAGCACTGATGTATTTCCTTTTGTAGGTAATTATAACATCTCTGTCAGCAGATCTGTACTTTCCTGGAGATTGACAGTGTTGCCAGGTTTCTTCCAGATCATATGAGAGACCATTTCATTATGCTTTAATTGTGGATTGATTTACCACAACTGAGAAAGAAACTTGGGGATTGGAGATTGTTTTGTGTAGGAGACCATGTAATTATTTTCCTTTTTTTTTTTTTTTTTTTTACTAATGACTTCTGATAATGTCTGAAGCTCAGCCTGCCATGTTTCAGAAACAGACCAGTTATGTTTCTCTAGATATTTTCTCAGAGTTTTGACTTGGACCCAGAATGCTAAAATGCTCTGTCACTGCTTCATATTGCCCTTGGCAGTTTCTGCATCTTGCCTTTATCATCAGGTTGTGAAGTTGTATCCTCCATTTTCTGGGATCTTTTGAGGGGTCTCAATTAACTTCCCTTTGTTTTCATTTCTTCATAAGAAAATTGTTACTAATTTCTTACTAAGTCCGTACCGGAATTTTTGGAATTTCATTTTATTTAAAGACACTTGCTTTGTTGTTCAGTTAATTTTTTGTGCAGTTTTCTTTCCCCCAGCAAGAAAAAAGTATCATATAAAAGCTGTCAGGAGCAATGAAATGCAATTTGTGTGGATTCCTAACAGTGATTCAGAACCTGAGTAGACAGAGGAATTAATGCTGTCATCCATTTATTTTACTCATAGTAACACTCATGACATTTCTATTCTCATACCCTAGGAAAAAAAAACCCAACAAGTTTCTGTTAAGCAATTGGCAAGAATAAGTGAAAATCACATATTTTTAATGCAAATTGCATTTCAGAAGAACTCAGTCCTATCAGTGTTCATACATAATAACTGCATTTAAAAACAGTTTCAATAGCTGAACTTCCTTTATAGTACTTGATTTCTCTCCCCCCAGATCTCATGGGTACAGTTATTTCCATTTCTTGATGGGTTATTTGGGGATTTCCTCTGTCCACAGGAGTGTGGGTAGTTTGAGGTTGTTAACTGTGTGACTGCTGTGGCTTCCCAAGCAGCTCTTGCTAAACCCAAACCAGTTTCCAGCTGGCTGTGCTGGCAGGATTTGTGTGCATTACAAGTTTGCACCCCTCTGTTACCTTCAAGCTACAAAAACAATAGCCTTAAATCCATAGGATTGTGAGGGGAATTCAAATAGATGTAGGTGATACCTTGCTAATAGCCAGAGATTGTCTTAATTGGGCATATTTACAGAATAAACGCTCCCTGATGTTCACTGTGATGATCATTCCTTTAACAGGATGCATTTAGAGAAGATTGCTACTCGTGCCATAGCTCCCATCTTTCTGAACTGGGCAAACTGGGCACAAGGATGGCTGGGACTGTGCTGTTCTTGCTGATGAGCTCTGTTCTCATGCCATCACCTGATTCAAGCAGCAAAATTTTTCTTCTAAATGCTCAGGAAATTATTAAATTTACAGACAATGAAAGAAAAGAGGCATTTAAAAGCAAGCTTTCTTTATATTTTTTCCCCCTTTTTGTCTTCTGTTGGAGGCTGGATAGCAACCTGTGCTTTCACAAAAGAGTTGCCATGAAATGTGAGTTGCTAAGACAGCAAGTGAGCTCTTTTTGAAATTAATCCTGATCCTTTACAGGCAAAAATTTCCTATATATGAGATGTTGTGGCAAGAGTGTTTATGAAGGGAATCTGTTATGGGAACAGCAGCTTTGTCATAAATCAGAGCAGTGCTCTTGGGAGCACACATCTCCACTTTCAGCATTACCAGTCCTTCATTTTAAGGCTCAATTTTTACTACAGGTATCATATCTGCAGCCAGTACTCAGTGTAAGTTTATTTTTGATGGTGAAGGTTTGGGCACGAAATAGCCACTTCAGCTGACAAGGTGTGCTGAGTGCTCTGGCCTTAAAAAAGTGGAGCAGCCATTGCCTGTCTGACTGCCCCAGGTTTAGTACAAACCAGAGCTGGTGAGTTTGCCTGTATGCCAGTTGGAATTATTTTTACTTCTCTGGTAATCATTTTGGTTGAAGCCCTAACTGATATGCTTAAATCTCAAATTGAAAAAAATCGAGCTGTTCATCTTTCATCCTAATAGTGACAATGAAAATATAAGAAAATGTGAAGTAACACAAATTCAAACAACTTTAACAAAATCAGTTTGTTTCAGAAAGTACTTACACGGGTAAAGATAAATAAACGGAGTCTTTCAGCAGTCCAGGTTGCGACATCTGGTCTCTTCTGTTACCCATGAGCTTCTATAACAGGGTAACCAACTGTAGGCACTAATGTTGACAAAAAGGTTCTTTTTGAGTTTAAAGCTGGTATCAGCACTTGGTATTTTAAGTTGTATGTTGAAATACGGAAAAAACCCCCAAACATTCAAAGCAACATAGCCTCTCTCTTGACTTCAATAGAGTTTGGTTGGACTAACAAATAGGTGTGTCATGGAGAAAATTCTCTGTTGCAGAAATGCTGTATGACTCTACAAACTGTACAAAAGCAAGCATTCTGTTTTCTGTTCATTGGTCAACAAGTGCAGAAAATTACAGTGAAAAGATAATTACATTGTCTTTAAGGATCTCTTTCCCTCTCCCACCAAAACAAGCTGATGAACAATACGTATGTTCATGTTGTTCTGACAAAACTTGTGGAAACTTTTGTGTATCTATCACCCTATTGGAGGCTCGCTTTTGTACGTGATCCAGTTTTGGGGAAGGGGTTTTGAAGAGTCCTGTATACTTTAAATTTTCAATTTTTCCTTTAAAGTCACATGTGGTAGCATGCGCACTTTGAAATGCTGTGGGTGCAGATGGAAGTCTGCTCAATTTGAAATATGTTTGCATCTTGCTAAATTCAGTCACTCTTTTAAGTAGCTTAGGGATATTAATGTAATTCTCCTGTGAGAGATCTCTCAAAATGCTTTACTGTTATGTAAATTTTTCTCAATTCTTGGTATATTTGTATGTAAACTGAATTACTTACTTGTTCTTAATTTAGACTGGATTTTGTGATGTGATTTATTTGCATAAACAAAATAGAAAACACTAACTATGGGGGTTTTATTTTGCTTATTGTTTTAGTGAATGGAGTTGCCACGCATAAATGAATTTGGCACGTTTTACTGATCCTGCATCCTTCTCTTAAAAGATGCTAGTGTAACTGGTGCATATAAATAGGCAAAAATAACTAGTATTTCCTGGCTTTTGCCTCATCAGAAATGTGAGGGAAAACTACTGTTCCTTCCAGAGATGGAAATATTTCCTGAATAAGGAATGACTGTAATCCAAACGCTCTGCAAGCAAAAGATTGAAACTTTTTGAGTGACAACAAATCCATGCTAAAAATGTAGATCTACATATCTGAATTGCAGTGGCTGAAATGGGTGATGTTGTGCAGGATGTAGCAGTTGAATTAAGATTTTTGTTTACTGTACCTCCTTCATCTCATAAAGAATGTCAGCCTTAGTTTTCTTATGACGTGAAGTTCAATGTATGCAGAAATCTAAATTTTCTGGGTTTTTTTCTTCCATAAGATAGCAGTTAATAAGGTGGATAATTGCCGCCGATTACCAGCTCCTGAGATATACAGATGGTCTTTACAATGCTAAATGGAATATATCAAAACAATGGCCTGTTTTAAATCATAAGTTTCAGCAGTAACATTTCTGTGCAATGGCATTTCATGAGTCTTATCTATAAAAGTGTAGACAGGTGCATTTGATGGGCAGGGGCTAACATATAAAAAACTAAAATCAGAGGTTACAAGATGCTTTTTTATGTGAATGGACTGGCTGTAGTATGATCTTTATTTTTATTATAAACATATACTACATTCCAGAGATGAAAGATATTTTGTTTTATATTTTACCTCTTAATGAGAATAGGTGAAAGCCCAAAAGAGTGATGGGGATAAGTGTAGTCCTAAAGTAAATTCTTTCCTTCTGTCAAGTCTATTTCACATCAGTGGTTTAAACAAATTGGCCTATTGTGTGCTGGACTTCCACATTAAGAGTAATGATAAAAAACATAAAGAGGATATATTCACAGAGTTTTAAAGGTATGTAAGCAGCCACAAGCTCCCCTGCTGTGGTCTTCAGATATTCTTGGGGTTGCACTTTGCTCTTTCTTAAGAGTTAACCTTACAGGAGAGAGAGGGGAAAAAAACAAAACACAAAAACAAAACAAAACAAAAAAAAAAAAAAAAAAACACACCACCACCCCACCCTGCTTCTTGATCTTTATAGGATTTTCCTGAACTAATTTTTTTTCAGGAGTGAAGAGTGGGAGGAAAAGATGGTGCTTGTTTGGTATAACAAATATTTCTGTATTCAGCTATTCAGCTGGTCTTGACACAAAAATCATTTAATAGTTTTATAACACCTCCACAAAGAAGTCATGTGCATTCCAATTACTGTTTCATGTCTTTCTCAATGTGGGGTCGTGTGGAAAACCAATACTCAGTGGCCAAGTCCCTTTTTTGTATTGATTTCTGACTCTGTTTTTTGAACTTTTGTTTGTACTATTGTTCTCCTTAGGCTGTGGCAGCACCCATTCGAGGAGGACCTGCAGGGTTTCCACCTTTGTTTGGCAAAGACCCGGTGGTCAGTCTTCTCTTGGTGGGACAGGGACGTGCTCAGCCTGACACTTTGGGTGTGTTTGTAAACATTTGTATGCAGCTGGACACATATTTGTGGTAGTGTATTCAGAGTGGAAAAGCAGAAGGGACAGCTCTAACTGTTTAGGCAAAAAGGAGGTTACATACAGTATGTCCTCAGAGGAGGCATACAGATGAGGAGTGTGCTTTGGAAACCTTTTCTGAAGGATTCTTGGCTCTGTGCAGCTGAGCCTGATTTTTCTTTTCTTTCTGGTCCCATAAGAATAGGAGGATAACTTCCTTTTGCTTATTTTATCTGCCTTATCTTCAAAAAGGTGTTGCAGAACTTATCTCTTGCCTGCTGTAAGGAATATTCTAAGCAGGTTAACAGTGATATTTACAATAATAACTATTTGTTACTTTTCCAAAACCTCAGGAGCTCCTTTCCAGATAATGTGTGTGCTGCTGAACCGTAGGCACAAACACTGGCTTTGTAATGAGAGAGCAGCATGGAAGGAGTCTGAAGCTTTTTGGCTTCTACCCATTAAAATTTATACAGCCACCACCTAAATACTTGAGTTACACAGGTACACTGTGAGATAACCGGATGAGTGTCTAGTTAAAGGCAAAATAACTTATCCGGTGTGAAATAAATTAGGGGTGTAACAACCAGACCTTGGTAGGAATCACAATGGCTACTTGATTTCATAAGGTTTTGTCTTAACAAAGCTGCAAAGCTGTTGGGAAATTGCAGAGAACATCCAAAACAGATGACTCAGGAAAACACTGTTTTGTGAAATCAAATCCTTCTGGCACGTACAAGGATGTACCTTAGGTACTTAAGCAAGAGGAAGCTATAGATATGCATATTTTAGTTGCTTTCATTGGTTGCTCAAACTCCTTTCTTCTCCTTCCAGTTTGAATTTTAAAGAAAGCTCCATTTAAACTTTTATATGACATTATTTCAGTGTTCTGGATTCAGAAAATTAAAATTCTATTTTAATTGTATATTGAGATTGTAATTTATGCTCCTTTTCCCTTGTTTTGACCTATTTACATAATATTCTTTAACAGGAAAAAATTCTTCTGAAGCTTGCTTTTTTTAACATTTTTTACAAGTGATACTCCTCCAAATTTATTTGCAGTAATACTGGAATAGTTCACTGAACTCTTTTTCTACAACAAGACTACAAAAGTGAAATATGGAGCTGGAGGTTTGATCTCTACGTATATCAGTGAAAACTTGCAAAAATGTGATCACTTAAATTATGTTATGACTGTAATCTCCTCTTTGACTTCAAATCAAAGCCTTTATCAAAGACAGTGGAGCTCTTGTTGTAACTAGAAGACACATGAGGTATGGGCTAAATAGTTCAGTTTTATTTTTCTTGGGTTTTTTTCCCCTCTGCTTTAGGAATATGTACTTGTTAAAAGTTCTTAACATCAACAAATCAAAAGTGCAAAAGCTAAGATTTGCTAATCACTGGTCGGTTGCACTAACACTTTCATCCTAGTTTCCTTTATTGTCAAAACTTACATATTAGCATCCATAGCTCAAAAACATAGAGTACAAAATGTGTAGGCTATGCAGTGAATGGTACTGTTGAAGGAAATGCAAATACCAGGCTTATTTTCATTTTGTAACTATGCCAACCCAGCATTCTGTGACACCATTTTGCAATTATAGCAATCAGCTGTTAAAAACCGTTTACAAGGTCCTAAACATTAGGGGAGAAGGACACAGGCAAAGCATTCTGCCAAGCTCACTGTGTTCTAGGGAGATACAGCTCTTTTCGTGGCAAAGAACAAATGTGCATCCAAAGCATATCTTATATTTTGGGGGAAAAAAGAAAAAATTAACAAAAGTAACTCTATTTGAGCTATGTGTATTGATGGGCATTTTCCTCTATATGTTTCTAGGGAAGGCTCTGAGTCATCATTTCATTTGCTTAGTGGTAGTAACCTGTTAATAACTCTAATAAATTACTGCTGTCAGACACCCAGACTTTACTCAGTCATTGCTCTCTAGAAGGTGGCTGGAACAAATGCTGCAGCTGAACAATGCCATAACATGGGTAGATTTGTTTGTTAGCAATATTTTGGTATTAGATTCTTGGCACCCAAAACTCGGGTGCCAAGCGTTAAATCTCAGACCTCAGCCTATCATTTCATGTGTTACCTGTAATGAGGACAGATTCTACCTTGCTGTCTGACCAGCATAAGGGAGGCTTTGTGAGCACCTGCCTCTTTCTACTGCAGTCAGAATAAAGGAAATGGTTTAGCAGGGCGGCAGTTTTTTCATGTCCTGCTATGAAGGTTTTCTTTCTTTACAAAAAAAAATATATAATCTAGGAATAATGAAAGAGAGTACTTATGTACATACACTGAAGCAAGTAAGCTGTTTGTTCCTGAGGCAGTAATACCTAGATGTATTACGGATCTCTTGGGATATCTTCTTCAGGAGACTCTTATTAGGCTGCTTTTCATAAAAAAATATTTTTTTCATAACAGATTTTGTAAAACAGGAAGAAAAGACAGTTCTAAGATTTCTTCTGTTAGCAATCAAACCATCCATCAATGTGAAAAGATACTGATCCAGTAAAGAATAAAGGCTTTAGTTTCTTCTGTTTAGAAATGACTGTATTTTCACCGTGGCACTAAAAAGAGAAAGTTAAAATCAGAGTCATTCTCTGTTTATCATGTTAAATGAATGGCCACTAGGTCTAATATGCTTTCATAAACACTTTAGAAACATTAATTACTTAATGTTACTGAATGTTAATGAATTAATAATGACAGTGGGGCTTAGGGAGGCAGTTAACTAAAGCTGCACTGTGAATGTGCCATTCTACAATCTCTTTGGGCAGCAATACAGAGAGAAATTAATCTCAAAGGGAGAACAATTTCTTGGCACTGCCAGTGTTTTCCTTTTGGTTAGATAAATGATCAGCTGTGCTGTTATCTAACCTCATGTCACCCTCCCCTGCGTGCAGCACACTTGTTCGGGGTCCTTGAGGAAGCCCCCGAGTCGATGGCTGTCGGTGTGTGATTTGTCATCTCACACTTGTCCCTCTGTCCCGACTCTGCTGGGGGCTCTGCCGTGCCTCACACACCTGACCCAGGTGTGTGGGACTGAGCAGCTGGTGAGAAATGCAGGCTGGAAAGCAACCTCCCCTTTTCCATGGTAGGGAGCTGGCACAGCTCAGCCGGGTTAGAAAGGAGAGGAGGCTCCATTCCGAGCAGCATTAATCCTCTGCCCATGGAAGTGCCCAGCTCCCACCTCCACCCCTGCAATTCAGTCTCTCAGACCCTTGGGTCTCCCAGCGTTAACTTGATGTAGTTTTCTCTTAGCAGACTGGTGTGTGCTGGCAGGGAACAAGCCTGAGGCGCTCTCACCCAAGTTAAATTCTAAAAACTAAATTCTAATTACTAAATAAATTCTAAAAACTAATTCTAAAAACTGTCTGGGCTGCTGTGCTCTCTGTGCCTGTGCCACACCCTGAGCGCGCCGTTCATGTGCTGAGCTGGAGAGGCTCCGCACAGGATGGCCAATCCTGCTGGATCAGGGCTGTGGTTGAAATCAGTGGTGACCCTTTTTTGCACCTCTTGTGCCAGTGAGTGTGGCAAAACCACCACATGCTCAGACTTCTTTGAATTTCTTATAACTGGGTTAAGTGTAGGTTTTTATTGGCCTCTGAATGGCTCAAAATCATAATGCTTGGGACCTCATAATTCTCAAGAAAAAACTGAGCACTTTTTAATTAATGTAAACTCTAAGGCAACCTGGATGAAGAACCTCAGACTAAAATAAGTGTGGTTTTCACCCAGTGTAACAGCATGAGTCCTTTCTCTTTCTATTACTGTTTAACATTCGATGCAGGTTGTCAGGTTTGATTTTATCTGGGCTTTCAGCCCTTTTTTTGGGACTTACTGTTTATTTAGCTGGGAAATATCTAGAACTCTTTTCTGTGTAACTAATAAAATAATAATATGAGCTGTGATTTTCATTGTAGGGTTTCATATTTTGCTTGTTGCTTCAGAATGAATAATTAAGTTTCAAGCCATGAAAACTCTTCATAAATTAAATTAGGTGAGGGATCATGCAAACCACAAGCCATATCTACATCAGATATTTGACCAAGGCTTCTTTTACAGGTTTTCCTTTTTCACGTTTTTCTCATTTATTGCGTGCAAAATGTCTGAAATTTGGTCTTTTTCAACTGCTGTGAAATCAAACTAATTCTGAGCAGTATTTCAAATAACTGCTGAGGGTGGTGTAAGTCCAAAATCAGACCTTTGGATTCAGAAGGAGATGCTGGTAACAAAACTACCCCACAGTAGCTTGCATGATTTTTTGAGTGTCTTTGCTATCAGCCTGAGGTCTTGTATTGATTTAGTTTAGCATTAAGAGTTCTTTCCAAAGTGCCAGCACTCTGTAATTATTACTTGCCTCTGAGTAATGGACTTCCATTGTCGGTGGAAATCTTGAGTAGCTTTGTCACAGTATCTGTGGATCTACATCTGAGTGTGGGACTATTTTAGCCAATAGCACAAGACCCCTGGAACGAGGTGTCCTTTGGTACCCTGCCAAGTCACCGATTTCATTTTGAGCTGAGAGCACCTGCCCATATTTCCTGATCTTCCTCCCAATTTGGGGTGCCAACAGTTACAGCAGCATTTGCCTAGCAGTGTTATTCCTCTCTGGAATCTGTAACATTACTGTTGGTGGCTCGTAGGCAACTTGATTTCATTGAAACATTTTAAGTAAAGCTTTGTCCATGATAATGAAATTGGAAAGATTACCGGATGCTGAGTTAAGACCAGCATTTCACACTTGACTCCCAAATGAAATAACTTTTTTTTCAGATTTGAATTTGCCCTGATGGGCTGAAGGGAGGAAGAAACATTTGCAAGGAATTGTTAGTTTTGATGGTACCTGTCCAGCCGCTTGTCTGCTGGTAAAGTTGCTTTAGAAGCTACAGCTCTGTCACTTGTGTGTTGTGGTGGTACTAGGCATGAGTTGGAGAACTATGGCGATTTCCTTAAGAGGTGTCGGGGGCTCCTTTTTAGGAGCTTAAATTCCCCAGCATTCAGGTGGTTTTAGAGTTCTGGCCCTCTGTAAAGCTCTGTGCCAAACGCAGGAAAAGACGGAGTCTTCAAGGTTACATGCTTCGTTTATTAGTTCTTATCTTACAATTTTCTCAGTGTCCAAAAGATGTTTGCCGCGGCTCGGACATCTGGTGACTCCCCCTGTCTCTGGGCTGTCCTTATCTTTTATACTAATTGCTACGTATTCTTTATTTACTATTTCTTACCAATGTCTATCACTATTACTAAAAAGGTCATCTTCACTCTGACCCAATCCTCACTAACTACTTTGTGCCAACGTCAATGCAGAAATGGAGTGAGGGAACAAGAAGGAAGAAGAAAGGGACAACACCCTAAATTCTCCATCTTGCCCCATTCACTTCAATGCCAAGAATCCCAAACTCACTGTTTTTTCACCCTGTGATATACTAAACTACAATCTTTCACACTCTTGTGGCCTGCAATGCTTCCTGCAGTGCAAGAAGCCTCTCCCATGGACTGAAATCAAATCCAGTGTCTCTCTGAGCTCTGGGCTCTGGGCTGGGGTCCCAGACCCCCCTGCCCAGGTCCCTGACCCTCCAGGGCAACCAAAGGAATGCCCTGGACTCCAACAAAGAGGTTCAGTGCTGTGTTTTTACTAGCTTTTCCTTTATAAATATGATAGTATCCCTAGTGAAGCTAGTGAAGAGCGATGTGGAGGAAATGGGTGAATTAGCCCTCGGTATTACCAACGTGACTGCACCTGGAGGAGTTGAAGCTGGCCCTGTGCAGGTGTTGAGGGAGCAGGCTGGGGCAGTGAGCGCTCCTGTCCTCAGTGCCAGCTCCCCGTGCCCGCTCTTGCCAGCCAGCCCGGTGCCCAGCTGCGTGGCTGCAGGTTTTCTCCTGGGCTGGCAGGCTTTGTTCTACCAGGCCTAACTCACAAATTCACCCAGATGGTTGTTTTCCACTTTGGGATAACATCAGCCTTTGATGTTACGTTGAAGTAGAGATCAGGTTTCAGGTGTTAAAATATTCCGGGAAATGATTTCTTGGTTCCAGCAGTCCAACCACAAGCCGCAGTTAAAAGGAAGAGCCACTTTAATCATCCTCCTCTGGGTGCTGCTGAATGGACAAATCATTCTTCCTTAATTAAGAAGTGATAATATCATTCTTCAGTAATGGAGCTGAGCATCACCGCCATCTAGTATGAAATTTGCTTAGGGAGAAAAGAATTCTCCCAGCTTTGTAGTTCCGATCCTGTTACTGTGCAGACTGGTGAATATCTTGTTTAATGGTTTTCTTGCTTCTGCATAATCTAAAATATTTAATTAGTGCTTCCGTGTCAATGTCACAGCTTTTGTTCTTCAACAGCTTGAAGTGAACAGAATTTTATTGTTCCAAAGTGTAACTAACAAAGAAACTTAGTAATTACTATAACTGCAAGTCCCCATAAAGGCAAAGGGAATTGTGATTATCCAAGGGTAGAATTTTGCTTTAAGCTGTTACTTAACTCGATGAAGTTCCAGATTTGTGACTTTAATTCATGCTCATTTAAACCAGTGTAGTCTCAAGTAGAAAATGTTACTAAATGTTCACTATATGTCATATAGAATATTAATTATAGTTATAAATTCTCCCAGATGTGTGGTAATGCAAATTAGTATTTTGGAACGTTTTTGTTTTCTTAAATGCTCTCAAATGAGAACCTTGAAAATTTGATCTTAAGATTGTAATAAGAAGAAGGGTTTTTTTAACATTTGGAATTCCATCTTAAATTGTGTAGAACATTCAAAAAGGCCATCAGAATAGAAGTGGGAGATGTATTTTACAAATAACTACAGAATTATGTGCATGCAGCAGGAAATGTAAGAGAATAACACAATCTTGTAATGGGAAAGTTAAAGGTGAACATGCAAATTTGTTTAGCATATGTATGGGAAAATTACAGATGATCTGAATTTATAAATCAGTTCTAAAACTTATGAATCTGATGCACATCCTTTTTCTTTTATAAAGATTAGGGCTTTTTTCTATCAGTTACAGCTTGGATACATTTTGGGTTGTCTTGATAAGTCATGAGAAAAAGCACATAATGCATCAAAAAAGCATCGTGAGATGCAGTCAGTGCTTGGAACAGCAGGATGCAGAAAATTCTGATCTGAGGCAGAAACAGCAAACAACCTCAGACCAATTAACATATTTGGGAGGAGGAGTTGTAGCTCTTATGGAAAACCAAGGGGGTTAAAATAGGAAGTGTGCCCGACAGGAGGAAGCAGGTCCTTTCTTCTAAGTGTTTGGGAAGGTGTGAGATGTTTCCCTCCAGCCCCTCTAACTACTTCACTCAGCTGGTTTTTTGAGTAAGAGGATGATTGTTGAACTTTTCCACAGAGATGCTGTTATACTTAAGTTAACAATTGAACAATTGAATTCAGTGCTTCTTTTATTTTGCTTTTCTGTAGACAAAACATGGATGCACACTCCTGAAGCCTTATCAAAGCATTATATTCCCTATAATGCAAAGGTAAGAAAATATGAAGTTATTTTCTCCTCATACCTTTAGAATGCAGCACATTCTATCTTGTTTTTAACTTGAAAACTGCAAGGACATAGATTTGCCAGATGAAATAATGAAGACAAACTTAGTAAATGTCTGATTTGCAGGTGAAAATGTTCTGGGTTTAATGGCCAGTTGATTCTTGTTCTGAATTATGGTTTAATAAAAAGCAAGTCTATGTTCCTTCTCTGCTTGATGATGTTCTTTTTAAAGTGCTGCATGCTTACAATATTATTAAAATTAATGGCACAAACTTCTTTTGAACAGTGTCAAAGGCAATGAGTAACAACCCTTTCTGCTGGGTATATTGAAATGTCAAATACTCAGGAAATGTGGTAGAGCAATAATTGCATTTTTTGCACAGTAAAGCCAGAAGCCTCACTTTTATTTTCTTATCCCAATTACAGTGAGATAAGTGTATATGAGTAATGCTTTGATTTGTCTAATGACATCCCTTGACAAGAAATGCATCTTACCTAAATACCTTAGAACCTAAAGGTTCCTAAATATTTAGCTTAATACCAGCTTAGAAGATAGTTTGCTAAAAAGAGGAGAGAATCTGCAGCCATCAGCATAACTCAGAGTTGACTGACTAATCTGCAATTATCTGCTCAAACTGAGAGTATAATTCAATGAAATTCTATGGTGGGCTGTTCTGGATGGCGTTCTCTTATGATTGGTATTTCTTAATATAAAAACCTTTCTTAAAATAGTCTTAATAAAAATCAATGTGAAAATTCTTAATATCAAAAATTTATATATATATTTTAATATATATACTTATATATAAATATTTGCTTCACAGGCCAGGACTCTAGGTCTCTATATGAGCGTTCCCTGCTTTTGTAGTTGCAATTTTCTTTTGCTTAGCTTTGCCACACAGTGAGCAAGGGTTTGTAGCGGAAAGTGGAGTCTCTTTCTCCAGGTTTGCCAGGTTTTGAACATGTTTTTTTCTCTGTGTTCTCCAACTGAATTCTTGTCCAAAGGATGTGTTAGCTGAATGGCTTTACCAGACACCTTGGCTTTATATTGCACTTCTTGAGAGGGAGGATTACTTGCTCTGGTGACTGTGCCATCTGTTTTGAGAGCAAGCTGAAGCTGAGTTTTTTCAAAACTCTGAACAATGTCTGTCCATTTCTGGTCTTTGAGAGAAAAAAGAAACCTCCTTCATCTTTCATGTTTCATTGTCTTGCTTTAGAGCTGATATGGTGAGTAGGTGTCAGTGCAGCTGTGCAGAAAAAGAATTAGAATGAAGAAAATGGTCCTGATATGATGGTAACTCTAGAAACAACAGCATCAGCTACTTCTGGAGCAGAAGGAAAGAATGGAGAATTCCAGTCTAAAGGAACTGTGCTCTCAGCCTGGTTAAGAAGAGTTTTGGTCCAAAATGTCTTTGAATTATGTTAAGCTGATATGTGCTTTTCCAGTTCTGCTCCTGTTGGTTGTTTATTCCAGGGCCGCCTCCACCTTTGTGCTGGTGGCCTCCCAGAACACTTGCAGGAAACTGAAATTTTAATGCCACATATGTTGGGTTTTAGTTTTGTTTCATTTATTTTTTTTAAAGAAAGTTAGCCCATCTTTTCATTTGGATCTCAGTAGAAAATTCTTATTTAGAACTATCAGTTATTTGATTCAAAGCGAGCAAAAAATTGCTCTGCTCTGTAACTGGAGTGTAAAGGGTATGGGATTCCCTACCCTGTTTATTTATTGACACCTGGGATAAATTCACACAGTTTTTATGAAGTTAGCTGGCATATGCATGCATAACATTAATAAATCTAGATGATATTTCCACCTTAGTTTTTAAGAATCATTCTCATTAGGTTTTGCAATATTTTTCACCTTAAGAGGAAAGTACGTATCTATCAGTACCTAATTTGGGGTTTGCAGCATTTTGGTTTTTAAGTGAAATCTAACTGATTTTAGTAACTTGTGACTATGTTGTAAAATAAGTTGTTCCACTTTCAATTCTCTACCATTCAGTTTGTGTATCTTCCAAGTTTGTTGGGAAGAAAAGACAGTGCTTTATCTGGTTTATTTCAAAAAAGTAATCATGTGAGTGAAGAATGACATGTTCAGAAAATCAAATCAGTTTGATGGAAAGTAATACCAGAGAGGTGTTATTTGTCCATGAGCAAGTGAGCTGTGTTCTGCTCTGTAGTTTTTTGGATGCAGATTACTGCGGATGGAAAAGTGGTTTCTGTTGTTTATATGATACAAAAATAATTTCTCTGACACTAACCTGAGATGATCAGAACACAGGGAGAGCTTACTGGGGAAGATGAGATTTTTTTTGATTCCTGAGACAGCTTGTTGGTAAAATGCAGTTCATGAGTTGACTGTTACTAAAAAAAAAATCCTAGTAAAGTTAACTGGAAACTAGAAGAACCCTGCGATATTGACAATTGGCATTTTTTCTCTACCAGTTGGAGAGCAGTTTTTCATAGAGTTAGTAATGTCATGTTATCTCTTAGAACATGCACCGTCAGGGTGATTTATGGCCATAATCCTCTTTTCAAGAAAACATGAGCTGAGTTGTTTCTTCTGGAAGTAAAATCCAGGAGCCATGAGTTTCACAAGGAAGCCCTTAAATATAAAAGTATCTTGAATTTCTCACTCTTTTCCAACCCACCCACTCCTAATTTGCTGTTTCGAAATTTGTTGATTTTGGCATGGTTTGCATGGTGTAAATCAGTGAGGATTTGGGCTTTGGGGTTTTTTATTTGTGGGGAGGGCAGGGGACAGGACAAGGGTGTTTATTTTCCCTCTTTGATTTTGTTTTCTCTGCTTTGTTCTGTTACTGCCATTTCTTTGTGTTTGTGTAGTGTTTATTCTTGTGTCTTTTTTTCTTTTTTCTTCTTATCTTACTGATGTCTTGGTCAACCAGAAGGTGCTGATAATAAGATTCCTCACACTTCAGCATGCTCTGGATATGCAACCTTGGTTTAGTGAAGGCAAAATTTTGACATCAGTTCATGGTCCTGTATTTTTTTAACTGTGTCATTACAGATGAAAGCATACTGGTCACACGATATTTGTTTCCCCCAGACAGATAATTCAGAATTTTTATAATACAGTATCAAGTATAGGCTCATTTTGATGTGATGGTATGACAGCTTTAATATCACCTGGATATAATATTCTAAGGCAACCCCAAAATTCTCCTCTGTGTTAACTTTTTCTGTAATGGTCCTTAATAAAGAAGAGATATTTTTGTTATTTTCTGTACCGTAAAAAAAAGTTCTCTTTTGCCTTTAAGGTAATGCTCTTGATTTGAGGCCAGCTTCCTTTCTGCAAAACAAAAGCGATCAAAGCGTGACTTTATAGTGGAATAAGACTGATAGGACTGCAGCCTTTAAAAAAGGGCTGGTGGCTGTCCTCACCGGAGTGGTGCCGTTCTGGCAATCACACTCTGCCCCAACTCACCACGTTTACTATGTCTCTCTGCAGTAACCGTGCCTGGAACCCCCTTTGGAGTCACTTACTTATTTTTTGGCGTTTATCAAGCTTGCACGCGCACAGCTTTCTGTTTGGCAGACGAGAGGCTGTGCCTCGCCAGCCTGGTGTTTGTGTTGGCTGCTGGCAAGGCAGGGGGTCGGTGCCTGTGACCTGGCACGAGGCAAAAGGGGCTGCTCTTTTCCACGTCAAGCGATTGCACGTTAAACCTTTGGGAGGATGTTTCACCAAGAGCTGTCGCGGCTCCCTGGCGCTCACACAGCCACTGCTTGCTTAAGTCTCACTGTCACAGTTTTGATAGTGTCAGCTGCAGATTTGATTCTTGATGTAGTAGGTTCAATTTGAAAGCTTAGAGTTCAATGAGCAGTGCAAAAAAGGAATTTAGTAATGGTCCCACTTTATGATCTGGAAGGGCTTTTCCAACCCAAATGATTTTGTGAGTCTGTGATAAAAGACCTCCCTTGGCAGTACCTAAAACTATTTGTCTTCACTAATAAACAGGAGGAGGATAACCAGTTTTAGACTATATGCCATTTCTTGTTCCATGGATTTTTTTTTTTTGTCATCGAGGAATGGCAAATAATACTCTTGTGCAGCAGGCATTTTGGACAGGGGTCAGAGGTCAGATGATGTCACTACGGTAGCAGGGCTCTAGGTGCAGTTCTGTCCTTTGAATATCTGCATTTTGCTATCTTTAGTGTCCAGTATTTACAAGGCCACATTTTTGTGGCATAAACTGCACTTCTACAATTTTTTTTTTTTTTTTGCTATTGCTGTAGAAATTCTTTTTCTGTCCAGTCAGCGTTTCAGCAGGATGATCATGACTGTGTCATTAAAAGTAATGAAAAAATGGCAAATGGCAAATTGTACGTAGCTTTCCCAAGTCAGCAGAGTTACAAGGCACGCTATTAAAAAACGTATTTAAGATATGTGGTGAAGCTAGATATAACAAGATATTTCAAGCAGAGCACAAAAATGTTGAAAATTAGAAACTACTGCAGTAGAAGAGAAATTACGAGAAATAATGAATTTTCCTACTTTAAATTTATTGTAATTAGAATTAATAGCTTAATACAAATTAACTTTCATTAGAGTACTGAAATGTCTTGCATGGGATCATAATTAATTTAGTGTTTAAGCACAGGAAAAATCAGTATTGTGAAAATACCCAAACGAGATAGGAAAGCAGAAAAATGTAATTTTACAAGGGAATGCAAATTTGAACTTCTTAGTTATTTCTGATACATTATAGTCATTAAATGTGGTGCTCATTATACCAAAGATGAATAAACATGTAAATGAAATATAAAATATTTAAGCTCTGCAACAGGTACTCTCAACAGACTTGGTTTGATTGTTCTTACTCTCCAGAAGAGGATCCCCTTCAAGAAATGAATCAAATTTATGAGCAATTGCAGTGTTTCTTCCTTAAAGTCCATTTGTGTATAGTAATGCAAGGCAGTTTAGTACAATGGATAATGTTTCTTTTCTTTCCTTTTTCAGGAAAAGGGACCAATAGGGCCTATGTGTTTCAGTGAAATATTTGTGGTAGGTTCCAGTTAAAAAAACCAAAAATGTTACAAGAGTTAATTTAATTGGGGAAGTGAGATAAACAACAGTGGTCATGTTTGTCAGTACTCTATTAACTCCAACTGAAGGACAAACCAGCAACTCTTGATCTGTTCTCCAGGGCTGTCATCTTCTTTAAGGTTCTGCTTGTGATCCTTTGGGCTTTTCATAAGCTCCATTTTCCTTGAAATTTCTGAGTCCTGCGTGACGTACCTTCAGTCACAACTATGAAACATTTGCTACACAAGCAAATGATGGGAGTTTCTTGGCAGGAATCACAAATTGTACCAATTAATGGCATTCAGCATAGGACCTGAGGAGTAACTGGAATCCCTCTCTCAGTAATGCAGTAAGATGTTAAAAATGTCATAAAACAGGATGGACACAGAGCCCCTTGTCTACATTGAAGCTGATGTGTAATCTACCACAGCCCTAAAATATTCCTGTCCTGAGCAAGTTTTAGGTTTCCTTTGTATCCAAGCAGTTTGTTTCTCACACATAAATTACCATCACATCCATCCTCTGACTTCGAGCAGTCTAATTTTCACTTCTCTCATCAGAGAAAAATTATTTTTAAACAGTTTAAGAGCTTCTGATGTTTTTTGTTGTTGTTAGAAAGTTCTAAAATCAGTTATTTTGCACATTGATATAATTTCTAACAACTATAATCTGGATTTAAAATGCAAACCTGCAAAAGATTTCTCTCACTGTTGGACTTTGAACACCCTCAGTTTTAGGAAGAGGGAATGTCCTATGCGTCCTTGAATGTTGGAGTTGCCCCTTGGCTGTCCTGCATTTGGATTGGGATTTGCTTTGGGAATTGAAATGAAAGAATCTAGTGTAATATAGGTTGGAATGGTCCCCCAGAGATGATCCAGTTGATTCCCATCTGAGAAATTATTTCAAAGCCAGGTGGTACAAAACAGCCTTATGCAATTGAGCTTTAAATGCCATTAAGGGCAGAGGCCAGAGCCCCTCAGCAGCCAGTTCCAGGACATATTCCCTACCATTCTGACTTCTTTTTTCCTTATTTCTAGTTGTGATTTTTTGCAGCTTGTGACTCTCAGCCATGCATACACTTCCACGTGTGTACACCAGACTCGTCTCCTTCAGGCTGAACGAGTGCAGCTCCATTTTTCCTGACCATCACCTTCTCTGTCACATTCCTCACCACTTTCAACCCCAGCGGAGGTTTGGCTTTTCTAAATTCATCCCTGCATGCCTGGAAAATAGACCTGTGTTCCTCCTATGTTGCCTGTCCCGTGTTCTCCTCCCACGCCCTCCCCTCTGAACCTCTGCCAGCTGTAGCTGGATGCTCAGTCAGCTGTTCAGGGATGCAGGAGTGCTTTTGGGAATTCTGCAGTCTCACTGGTTGCTGCCTGGTCTGTGGCTTTAGGAGGAAAAGTGATGTTGGTGTCTAAGAGGCTTCAACTACCACAGCAGCTGGTCTAGCAACCTTTCACATGGAAGTCAGGCTTAGTTAAGCTTCCAAGTGTGACGGTAGCTTAAGAGAAACAATGGAACTACAAGGCTTTATTTACCCTGCAGGTCCTGAAGCGTTTCCCTGTTGGGGTGCCCTTACAGGGAATTCTGAATGTTGCTGCTCATGCAGAGCTGCTCTCTGGGTGATAGAGGGCTGTGCTCAGCGTTAGGAACCAGGATTCCAAAGTTTCTGGAACATGAGTATTGCCAGGTTTCTCACTCTGCTTAGGCACGGGGAAGAATTGGGCCTAGGTGTAATTTTAAGCCTTGTGTCTTATTTTACTTCAAGAATGTGTTATTGTTGTTCTATTTTGTCGTAGAATCAATTGCAGAAGGGCTGGAACATGAAACCCCTGGAATTTTTATGACTTCTGGATTGTGGGGCACATAGTTCATGCATGCATGGTAAACTTCTTCCTGGCTCAAAGCTTTTCGCAACCTTTTACTACAAGATTTGGTTTCCTAAGTATGTATGTTGTTTTGGTTGAGTTTGAAAATCCACAGCAGAGGATTCTGTGGTGTTGATTTCTTCTCTGGCGTGGAAGACTTGTGTGAGTGATGGGATTAACAGAGCACATTGGTGAACAACACAGCAGCTGAGACCTAACTTATGCTAGGTACATTCTTTAGATTATTTTTGTTGTAGAAATTATTATCCTTCATGTAGCTTATGTTTATTATCTAAGTTGTGATTCTTGGTGTAGAAGAGCTGTCTGTTGGAATGAAGAACAGCCATGTGTTCGAGTGTCAATCCAAAAAGTTCTGAAAGTAGAATAATATATATTTTTTTAATAGAAAAGGCAGTTTTTCTGTTGTAGCAATAGCAACTCTCAACAGCAATTCTTCATAATATTGTATTTAGAGCACAAGTCCTATGAGGAGCTGCTGAGGGAGCCCCAGATGCTCCCCAGCTTTAGCCCGGACAAAATGAGGCTGAGGGAAGACCTTATTGCTCTCTACACGCACCTGGAAAGAAGCTTTAGGTGGGGGTTGGTGTCTTCTCTAAGGTAACAAGTGACAGGACAAGGGGAATTTGCCTCAAATTGTGCCAGGGGAGGTTTAGGTTATTAGGGAAACTTTCTTCCCTGAAAGGGTGGTCAAGCATTGGAACACGCTGTCCAGGGAAGTGGTGGAATCACCAGCCCTGGAAGTGTTCAAAAAAAGTGTGGGTGTGGCCCTTAGGACATGGGTTAGCACTGAACATGGTAGTGCTGGGTTAACAGTTGTGTGCAATGATCTTAGAGGCCCCTTTCAACCTAAATGATTCTGTGCTTTAGTACTGAATGCAGTGTCTGAGGCATGTTTCTAAAGATACCGTGCTAATCAGAAGTTTAAAAGTATGTTTTGAACAGTTGCACCACTGGCCTTCCCTGGTATTGTCTCAAAAGCAATGAGCAATGAGATTGTTGAGACAAAAGTCACAAAATCATTAGAAGCTTCATAGCAGCTTTTCAGAGAAAAAGACTAAGTCAGTATTTGAGTATTAATCTTCTCAAGTCTGTGATACTCAGAGTCATGAGTTCCTCAGCCCTGGGTAAGAGCAGGCACTCTGGCTAAGGAGCTGTGAGTGATCTGCCTGTTCAAGACAAACAAATAAAACTCAGAGGTCTGTCCAGTGAGCATTAACAAAGCAAGAAAGAGTGTGCAAAGACCTGAGGGTCACCAAAGATGTACTCAACCCTCCACATCCCTCACTGTTCCTGCTTTGTTGCTCATATTTATTCCCTTGCCTCTCCCCAAGTCAGCTTGAAACTCCCAATTAGCCTCATTAGCATGTCCTTGGGGATTCCCTCTGCGGCTCTATTTCCATGAGAGCTGTCAGCTGTGGGAGCATGAGGTTGGTTTCTGTAAGAAGGCCTTTCAGCCTCTGCTCTGTCAAGGATCAAGTGAGTTGCATGTCTGACGCTGGAATTAATTGGCTGTAAGGTTCGAACATCTGGATTGCTGTCCTTGTGGGCTAGGTGGCCCCCAGCTGTTTGTAGATTGGTTTGCTTTAAATTAAATCAAATCAGGCTTGCAGACGAATTACTCCTTCTCATCTCCCATATTTAATCTCAGCCCTTCTGTAAACTAGAAACAGAGGCCTGAAATAATTATTAATAATAATTATAATATAATTATATAATAAGTTATTTTCTATAGAAAATAAGAGAGTGGCGCAAGATTTTTAACAGGAAATTCTACAAGGGGGTATGATTTTGAAAACAAAACCAAGACTACAGGAGCGTGTCCCCAACAGCCAGGCTGTTTGCCATTCAGTAAAAGTTTCACATATGCTGATCTCCATGAGGATTCATCCTCAATAAAGCATCACACAAACCACCAGCTGCAGCCTCTGACTTTATTAACTTTAATAAAATAGTAATGTACACTAGTCAGCTGTGGATCCTGGATTGCAATGAATATTTCTCTCAGAAATGCCTCCAGATTACTCTGGCTCAGAAAGACTAAAACCAGTCTTGGCCTGTTTTAAATAACATTTTGAACTTTGAACATGAGAATGTTAGGTATAACTTAATAGAGGAATTAATAATTTCTGGTTTGGAATATAACAGAGGAAAATTATTTGCCTTAAGTAATTTGTAAAGCTTTGTTGTAATGTTTTGCATTTTCACTAGCAATTATTATGTGCCACTAAAAGGGAATGATGGGTTGCATTGGTCTAAATTTTCATTTGTTTTCTTCCATATTTTCATAATTAATATTCTCTTCATTCAAGTCCTGTTGTTTTACAAAGTTTTTTTAATGTGTTGCTGTAGCATTACTGAAAATAGGGAAAATGTAGAAACAAGGATGTCCATTAAATCTTTGAAATGTGTGGAACCAAGGGCTGCATTTGAAGGAAAAGATACCTTGAAGCACGAACTAGAAAGGTCCTTAATCCCTGTCTTGTCCTCTTGCTGTAGCTCTCAATGCTTCTGGGTAGGGAGAAACTGGGAGGACAGATAAGTGACTCAACAAATCATGTTAATTAGAGCTAAAAGATTAGGTGGGAGGGAAATCTTGTTTACTCATGAATACAGGTTTATTGTGGAAAAATCCATTCAAATCAGGAATGTATAGGTCCTTTAAAGGCAGAATTCAGAGGCCATATCCCAGCTTGCACTTTATGAGGCACTGAGGACCTGAAACTCTTAAAGGCAAGCACATTCTCAAAATGAAAAAGCATTCCTCAAGATTGTGTGTGCATACTTAATGTTCAAATTAATCTTACAATTTTTAAAACTAGGTATGGGCTTGAGAATTAAATTTTGGATTTTCAAGAGAGGCAGGTAAGAAGGTGGGACCTCATCACGTGTTTGGTTTTTTTTTTGTATCTTTGAAATCTGCTGGAGCACTCTGAGTGTCTGCTATATAGCAGAGCACTCTCTTAAATTTGTTGCAGTTATAGCTTTTTATTTGTGTTGGTGTTTGCTGTTTGATGTGTACAAGGAAGAATAGGGTCGATGTTTTATATTGATTTTAATCAGTAACACTCAGAGGTACTGTGCTGTGCATTTCCAAGGGGCTACTGCAATTTATCACAGTTCATTAGATCATAAATTCTTTGAAGCTAAGGGCTATCTTTTTGATGTTTGTACAGCCTCCAGAATAATGAGAGAGAGACTGTAGGTTCTACCCTGATTCAAATAGTCATAGATCAAAGCTCAGAATAAGTCTGCAACAGAAGACCTTGGACTTCTCCCATGAGCTTTCTTCTCAGCTGGGATAATTAAATGATAATGCAGATAAGAAATGGGTGACTTCTTATCCTCAGCTTAAAGATTAGGAACTGAGGTAATACTGAAGGTTTTCCACATATCTGCCCCAAATCTCTGTTCTCAAATCAGACCCCAAATTTTGAACTCTGCTTTCATGCCTTGAGCTCAAGATTAAATGTCTTCTCAATACCTGCTCTCTTGGTGAAAAGGATTAGGTTGCTATTTAGGGAAGACTCCAAATCCTTATGTGAAGGATTTTTAAATACAGAATCAGAATTTTCTGATTCTATGTTCACCTAATGATATGAGTATTGTTATAATGATCTAGACTAGATTAATTTTACCACTTCAGCACCAGATTGAGGTTTTTTATTGGAAAACATAGTATTTTTATGAAGTAAGAAGTGCAAGCCAATATTATTGTTGGATTAATTGCCATTGTAAAATAATTTATGAATTACTTTCCATCTCATTTATGTTCTCTTAGTTCATCCAAGATGTTCGTCTCATCTGCTGGTGGATCTTAGGCCATGATAATGGTGGTTTCATTTCATATCTCATGTTGTCAGGTTGAAATAGTTTTGCTTTTTGCTAGACTTATTAGTCTAGTAAGAAAACTCAGTTTTCTAGTTTGTAGTGTTCAGCTGGAAGAATATCTCCTGTGTTTCAGTAATGCTCTGCACATTAGCTAAATTATAACATAAAGAGATAGTTGTTTCTGTTCCAAATATTTTTTTAAAACAAATTACTCTCATCCTAGCCAGATTTTGAAAAAAAAACCTGTTATGAATATTCTTCAAGTGCCTGAAGGCCAGGTGTTAAGTTATGGTGATCACATCTGTTTTATAGCTGTCTTTCATGAGCGATTATGTGTAAAGAAGGGAGTTTCTTCTAAAAACCAGATTAACAAGAGAGAATACAGACAGGCTCATAGAACAGAAATCATCACAGAGAAGACACTTCTAATGCCCTGGAGGAAAATTGAAAGATCCAGTACAGCTAAATCAATGTAAAAAGTACTTTTCTTGTTGAGGCCCATTGCCCGAGTTGTACTTTCTTCCAGAATCTGTGATGGAATTGAAGAGCAGGGGTTTAGAGTAGGGTTTGTGTTCTGTGCAGCAGCACATTCACAGACAGTGAGGCAGAGGGTCAAGGGTTAATTGTTAAGGGTAATTCCCAGCCTTGCAAAGGAAGATTTCCAACATGTTTATGTTTTCCCATAAAAATCTTGAATGCAATTCCCAAAAATCCTTGAACAGCTTGCTTTGTGCTGTGGTCATGAACCCGTAGTGGATGAAAATGCTGTTGAACTGCTGTGGCCAAAGAGCCATTTCCTCTCCAGACCCTGATCTTCATTTGCTTTTTCAGTTTGCCTCCCAGCTGTGCTGTCTTGTTGCTATTGCCCCTTTTCAGTCCAAATAATCAAAGCACCCAGAACCAGTGCAGGGTGCCCTGTCCTTTTTCTTTGCATTCCGAGATACCCACTTAAAGATATTTTGTCAGAATTCCAAACGTGTTGCAGCTTTGACATCATGGCTACTGCTCTGCTTTTGTCCCCTGGGTATTTATCTGCTGGGTGGACTATCTCTCCCTGCAGAATTAGTTCCTTCCACAAGTAACTAATTTGATTTTGACTTGGCTATCCCAGATAAGTATTCTCTGAAAATTTCTCAGGGTGTTCTGTTAATATAACTGCTGAGAAAGATGTCTGTATGCATCATTTGTGTAAAATTACCAGCACATTTAAGTAAGTAAATGGAGCTTAGGAGGTAGTATCTAGGAGCAAGGAAAAACAATTCCTTTTTAGTTGAACACAGACATCTTCTTGTCCACTTTCATCAAAATGCTGATACTAATTTCTGTGAATATAGTATTTACCATATTCATGTAGCTTATCCATGTGATTGTGGATTACACTTTGCATACTGAGTCAACATATTTTCCAATTGAAGTTATTTTACTAATAAAACATTAGGCTCATTCCTTATTTAAAAATTAAGTGATTCTCAGTATAGGAAACACACAGTTTAGGAAAAGAAACAACCAACCAATAAAAAAAACCTACACATTTCATGTTCCTGTCCTTTGATACTCCTCAGCAGCTGTGTTTGGCCAGTGGTGTCTATTATCTTGCCCACAGAATGTACGTATAAATTATTTACCACGCACAAAGTAGTTCTGATATTAGATTTTAAAGAGCAGATGATCCTTTCTGGTAATGATAGCTTAAAAAAAAAGAAACTGAGACTCTGTTCAAAATGCAGGTTCCTTGAAAAGCCTATCAGAATTTATATTTCCAAGCTGTTAAAGCATTGGCTGCACCCATTCATGGCTCTTTCTTCAGAATAGCTCTTTTCTGGTGTGCTGCTTGTCCTCTGTTTGACAGCACACTGATTCTCTGAATCAAGAATTAAATCAGGAGTCATTTATTCTAATTATGGTGCAGGAAGCCTCGCAGTATTAAAAGTCTTGATTCAGAAGCAAGGCAGTGTCCTTAAAATAAGCCATTTCTTATTTCACATTAAACTGGAAAAGGTCTTTAATAAACTGAGAGTCAGGGACAATAGTTATTTGTTCCTATTACTGAGGCTATTTGTGTTGGAATGAGGATTTTGTTCCTAACTGTGACTTCTGTTTTTTGTCCCACAGGGAATTCCTGTTTCTGTGTTTGTAATGTCGTTGCATGTTGCCATGGCAAAAGTGTGATAGTACAAGTTCAGTATTGTGTTAGTCAAGGACAAGGGAGGTAGAAATTAGATCAAAATAAACTTTAACCTCAAAATGGGAAATGTCCTTGGAATTTATTCTCTGCTTTTTTAATATATTGTTAGTGTTTTCTAGTACAAAATAACAACTTCAATACTTTTTGATTTGTATTCATTAACATATATATACTATATATACATGTATAAAAATCCATCACAATTTCCTCCAGAGCTCGTAGACTTTATTTACATTGAGCAGAGGAAGGCTGTGAGAATTCTGTGTCCAGCTTCATTTGCTGAAAGCTGAATGCTCAGAATTGGACAATCCCACCTTGAACTGGCACACGGAAACTCCTGGCTGGTCTTGTACGTGTTTGTTATGAAAGAAAGAATCTGAAGCCTGTGCTCAGAGCCCTTCCTAACAATGAACTCATCTGGGAAGCATCTCTTGGAAGGAGCAGCTGCCCTCAGTGGCGTCACGGCCTGTTTGCTCCCCTGGCTCAGGGGTGCACCCCAAGAGCTCTGAGAGCACCAAAATGCTCCCAGTTTTAGAAAGCTTCACCTTATTGGTAGAGCAGAGTGGTTTTGTCAGTTTTCTGAATTAAGATTGCTTTTGTTATCAAATACTTGACAGCGTATCTTGGTTCTTCATAAGGGCTTTTCGTCTCAGCTCAATTTCTACTCTTTTTTGGGGAGATAGGCCTAATATTTTTAACAGGAAAAAAAGTCAGCAGGACTTTAGGGAGCTTAACAGAGTTCAAGCTTCAACTTGCTGTATTTTGTAAAAAAAGAAAGTAGATAGTTTGGGGATGCTAATATGGAGCTGACCAGTCGGTGCTGCATTCAGAGGAGCAGCGGGGTTATGAAAACCAGGGTGTTAACTCAGCAGGGCCAAGTTGTCAAACCAGGACAGCAGCTTTGGATGGCTCATGCTGGGTGCTCAAGTTGCTGTGAGAATACCAGCACCTGAGATCTTTGCCTTGCTGCTCCTTTAATTGTAGTGTTTTACTGGAGAGGTGTGTGTGTTTCGAGGGGCCGGTGGGTGTGGAAATCTGTCCTTTCCACTGGGGAGTGCTGAAGAAGATGATCTTTAACCTCAGCTCAGGTGGGGCCGTGGCTTTCCCCAGGCTGTAACAATTAAAGGTTTTCTCATCCAGCAGTGCTGGGAAGCTCCTGCAGCACGGCCAGGGCTGCTGGCTGGCCCCTGCAGAGGTTGAGGGGGAAGTGAAGCAAAGTGGCCTCTGCGTTCTGAAGTTTCTAACGCTACATTTCACATCTGTACAAAGAACGTAGGAGTTGCTGCAGGTTTTGGGTCTTATGTTTAAGGTAAATTAAATCACTGCATTGGCATCTGGTTCGTGGAAACAAAAGGAAAAAAAGCAGCAAATGGTATCAAATTTGTTATATTAAGTTATTTGAAAGTATCTAGGACTTAGTGGAAAGCAGTGGTTTAGTACATTTAATGGCCTACTTTGACTTTACAATTTTTATGAAGAAATGATTCTTGAGTTAAATTGAGTTGCTGTGTTGCAGAACTAAGTTGAAGTATAAAATTATAAAGCTGAAAAATCCGTCCGCTCTGTTATTTTTTACCGTCTAAAGCTGAAAATTTGATGTATAAAATAGTGAATATGAATTTTTTTAGGCGGCTTTCTTCAGAGAAGGTGGGTTTTTTTGTTGTTGTTGTGGGGTGTGGGTTTGTTTTTTGGTTTTTTTTGGTTTTTGTTTTGTTTTGTTTTTTTTACTGGAAACAATCCAGTCAGGAATAGAGATCATCTAAATTGAGGCATTCAAGCGGTGTGATGTGTCATCAGTGAGGCTTTTCACGTTTGAATATCCTTTTTAAAGAAATTGTTTGATAATTAGGTCTGGTTTTCCTGTCTTGATACAGAATGGTTCTTGTATACACCTTCACTGAATATTGGTTTAGCAGTGAAGATTCCTGCAGAACTGAAGATGTGCTGTATTTTAAGGCTGACCAGTCAGTTCAGAGCTGCCAGTTCTTAATTCTTGGAATTTAACTAAACAGAATTAAACTAAACGGAATTTAAAATAATGTGAGAGTAGCAACTGAGGGTTGCCAGAGCTGGCAAGGATGTTATTGAGCTGCTGTGGTTGGATAGCTCAGTCATTTTCTACACAAGTCAGAGGCAATTCAGGCCACTTGTAGGGTCAAGGTAGATCACATTAGTCAATACTATGCTCATTTGATGGGTTTTCTCCTGGTAGTTACCCTCAAACTTTCAGGCAGTGCCCAGCTTTGCTGCAGGAGGCTGTGCAGAGTTAATGAGGAGTGGCGGAGAAACAGAAGACAGTGTTTGGCTGCCATTGTTTGGTGTAAGTGTCAAAAGTGTGTGGGTTGAAGGGAAAGAGCTGTAATAACTTGAGGATGATGCCTCTGGGTTAGTCACAGCCATCTCTGCTGCAGCAAAAGGATCTGACAGTTCCTCCTACTGAAAAAAAAAAAACAAAACCTTTTCACATGTGTAAAAAGCCCAAACTGGAAACACAGAGTATGTCCAAATTTAAGCACAATAGATAAATTTTGGAAATGTGTCATTCTTTAATTTGCTTCTTCATTTTGTCCAGCCTCTGAGCACAGGATTCTTGCAAGTGAAGGCTAAAGAACATTTCAATACACATGAGGAAAGAATGCTATCAGAAGAACCCTTGTGACCCAAGCACAGGCAGGGAATATATGATGAGAAATTGTGTTTTCCAGTGATAAATTTGTTCTCGCTGCCATTTTTTCCTGCCCTTGTTTATTACCTGCCAGATGTTACCCTTGGTTTTATTTATCAGCTGTGGGAAGTGCACCTGGGATTAAAAGGAAAACAGGCCTTCAGCGTGATATACTACCAGTGTTAGCATCACTGCCATTTATGCACTGGCAGAGTGTTCCCTTTTTGAGCCCTTTTCCCATACATCAAAGTTTTTTAACAATTTTCTGAAAGTGACTAGAGCTTGCTGGCCTTTTTTGCTCCAAGCTGGACTGTCCCTCAGACTTATCCCTATTACCCTCCTGCTGCTGCCTCCTGGCTCGGAGCTGGAGTGAAGAGTCAGCTCCAGCTAACGAGTGTGTGGAGCAGAGCCAGGGAAATGCTCTCTCCTGGTCGGTGCCCGCGGTGGAGCCGGTCTGGGCTGGCTGTGCTGCTCTCAGCCGGTGCCTGCCATCTGTAGGGTAGCTACAGGGTGCCTGGTGGGGTGTGCGCAGTGGGAGGCCAGTGTACACCACCCCCAGTGCCTGCCTAATCTTCAGGTTCAGTCTGACAGCTCTTCAGGGCTTGGTGCAGTTGGAGATGTTCTTCTGAAGGCCTGGGGAGATCGATGGGCTGGAGAAAAGCTGGATGTTTTCTCTTGTACAGCCAGTGTTTTCTGTAGTGACAGTCTTGACAGGATACATGTGTTACCTTTCCTACTCGCTTTCCGTACTCCAGCCTGCTCTTACCTCCCTTGTCCTGGTCCCAGCTGTATTAGCATTATTTTATCTTTAGAATTAGATGGTTTAATGCCGAGCACAGCTTTGATCGCTGTGTTGCAACTGGATTTGTTTTTTTTATTTCATCCTTGTTGATAGCCCCCATAGACCATACTGGAGAAGGTTTAAGTTTCAATCATTTACCAAGAGTGTCCTGAAGTCTTCTGAAGTTCTGCTCGCAAACAAGCTGGGCTTGGTAATACGAACATATATTCCTGTTGTATCTTTCTTTTTGAGTGCCACGTTCCCTTCTGGATGCAGTGGGACTTGAGGAGCAACGTGACCTTGTGTAATTATTCCATTCTTTGCCCTTTAGGGTCACACCAAGCTGGATTCAGCTGACCACATGTCAGATTTCTACCAGTCAGTGGCTCAATAATTTCTCTTCTTGCCATATCTGAACAAGAGTTAGAAGACAGGTAGGTGTAGGCAGGATTAGGGCTCCCACATATCCTCAGTTTCTCAGGTATCCTTCCCAGAATATTTCTGAGGATTCCTGTTTCCGGACATTTGGGCAGGACCCACATCCAGGTGAGGTGCACTACTCCAGGGAAATGTCTGTTGTCTCTCCCTGCCAGCTGTTCAAAGATATGTTGAGCTTTAGTTATCAAATAATGTTCTTTATTACTGAGCAATAGATACAGACTAAAAGACTGAGATGACTGCTTGTACATTTGATGGTGGAGAGCTCATAATTACTGCACTTGTAGGGAATAGAAGAAAGTACAAATTAAGCCAATGGTGCTTTTTGAAGCTAATTATTTTATGATCCTTTCTGTAACACTCTCTTTTTTTCTCTCCCCAAGTATTTCAATAATTTTTAAATAGATTTTTATTTCTTTATATCTTAATTGCTGTAAATATTTTCAATTTAGGGATCAAATACCTGGTAAGATTTGATTTCCATTAGATAATCTTTTTTTGTTATGTTTTTAGTCGTGCATTCGTCTTTCTTCTTTGCCAGTAGCACTTGAACACTCCCTCAGAAAATACCTAGAATTTCTTTCCTGTGTCAGGGCCACCATTTGTGCAGAGTCAGACAAGCAAAGGATATCCAGGGAATGTGCTGATGTCTGTGGCACTTTTCTGCCTCATACTCCCATGTGGTAAGTTGGATTTCTGCTCTCATTTGAGTGGCAATCATGCCTAGGAGTTGTTTTTAAGGTAGTACTAGGAAAGTACTCTCCAAAAGGGAAAAATCCAAACATTTATGTGGTCTGGCAAAAACCGAGAAAGCTGCTGCAGGTGAGGAGCTGGACTGTGGTGTGGGGAAAGAGAAGGAACCCAAAATACCAAGTGCTGTTTGTTTTATGGTCCCTGTTGTCTTTCTGCTGTTTGAGTGATGGAGAAGGCTCACGTGTGCAAGGCTGAGACAAAAGTGTGCCTGGGCTTTTGGAGTGGTTACAGCCTAGACATTTGTTCACAACTGGAGTGGTTAACAGCTTAGACATTTGTTCACAACTGGTCCCACTTCTCCTTTGTTCTTGTTTTATGCGCCGTTGTTCTGGTGCTCTCACAGTGTGGATACATTCATCTTCCTTTCATCAGTAAATCAACATCCCTGTAAGAGCTGAGGAGATAGAAGGGGCTAATTTGTCAAAATCTGGCAGCAGGTATCCAGTAATTTTGCCTTTTTTTTTTTTCTTTATTGTATGAGTTTGGTAAGTATTGTTTTCATGTAATTGCATTTAAGTCTGCATAAGGACTGGGAGATTTTTTAAGATTGAAATGTGATGACAAAGGAAAACAGATGTTTTGTTATTCAAGTATCCTACACTGCTCTCTACTGGAAGAATGGAAGTCTACATTAAATATTCAGAAGTGTGCCTAAAATGGTTTCTTAATCAAGAGTCAAGTTATTAATTTTTTTTAGTCTGGTAAGGCTAACTTTTCCTCAGCATGGATAAAGTTGGGTTTGTTTTGTTTTGTTTTTTTCCTCTAATCTTTGAAGAAAAGCTCCTGGATGACTTGCATGTAAAGACAATAAAATACTGAGTGTCAAAATCTAAGCTGCCAGGGGAAGAGTTACTGGAGAGTTTCCTGCTAATGTCAAACTGCTAACCTTAACAATTCACCTGGCCTTGCTAAGACCTGCTGGGCACATCAGAACAGCAGCAGGCTTGTCAGAAATGTAAGGGATTCTGGATGCCTGAAATTGTCTTACATTTGAATTGACTTTGAGTTGTGCCAGCAAAGTAAAAGATTATTTACCTTGTATTTTAATAGTTTCTCCAACCAAAGTACAACTCTAAAAGCAATTATAATAATTTCACAATGGAATTGGACGAAAAAAAGTCTTGTTCATGTTAATGCTTAGGGAAATGTCACCGACATTCTGACAAAGATATTCCCCACAAAGGGGATAGATAGCTTGTTGTATAAAACAGCCATTACAGGGCTGAATTTTCTCTCAGTTGCTGTCAGTGATAAAAGCTCTGTTGATTTAATGTGTTGAAATAGTGCCTGTTAATTCTTTGCAGCTGCATTATCTTGCAAATCTTTGCATGTGGAGTGAGCACATCTGGTTGTCTGCTAATATTAGATTAGAAACAGTTTGATGTGAGGTGTTTGTCTTGTACATGGCTGGCCAACAGCTCACTTTCTTCATGGCAAACATCACTGTACATTAAAGGAACACTTAAATGGTTCTGATAGGATCTCTTGGCCTCGTAAGAGTAATTTCTGATTACAGACAGCTGCAAGTGAAATGAGAATTAGCAATATATTAGGAAAACAACTGCTCATCAGTTTTTGTAGGGAGTGTGTTTGGAAGAATGGCAGACTGCAGTGGAGCATTTGTGGTAAAGAAAATTGCTTTAGATTGCTTTATGTTATACAAACTATTAAATGTCATCTTCCAACTTTTTAAAGTATCCAATGAAAATTCAGTATGATCATGATGAACTTATTCTTCATACTAAACAACACATAAATGTTTGAGTCTAGTGGCATGCCTAAATTATGTATCATGTTTGTTTGAATAGGCACATTACGCATGGAGTACACCAACCTCAAGAATAATCTTCTTGCTAGTTGCAAACAGTAAATAGATGTAGCAGTCATATGTAAACATTTTTCAGCTGTATTATGTATTTGAACATATTACTTATGTAAAGAACACTCGAGCATTTAATGCATTTATTAGTTTGAATTTAGGATTAATAGTGAATGACCTGAAGGGAAACTGCTATTTTCTGTTAGCCTCTTCTGCAGTGAGGTGCAGGAGTGCTGTTAGCTTGACTCTCAGGAACCACTTAGGTTTCATATGTTGGTTGTTTTGCATGAGTCGAGTTGCAGAAGGGAACCTCAAATGCCGAAAGCAAACACTGATTTGCCAAATTCCCTTCTAAAACTCTGGATCAGTACTGCTCCCTAAAGGAACCTGGGCTTGAAAAGGGAGGTTTCACTTTCACCCCTTTTGCTTTAAAGTTTTTGTTGCAGAAACTCTTCCGTGCTGAATAATTGTATTATTCATGCCACGGCCGGACCAACTTCCTGATATAACAATTATTTGTTCTCTGTGTTTGCGCGAGATTTGATGAGGAAAAATCTGCTGAGAAGACCGTGATGAAATAGCCAACTTCCCATTTCATGGGATTGGTGAGTTAGTTGTTAGAGGCTCCTGCAGAAACGCCGGTGGCAGCGTGTCTGCTGTGCCAGGGACTGCACAAATGGCACGGTGACCTTGGCAGCTGGAGCCCCAGCTTTGCAAATACGCCTGTTTGCTTAGCTTAACTATCATGAGGAATGCCACAGTAATTGGCACCTAATATGAAACACAAAACTATGATAGATGAGATGGAAAAGGTACAGAACAGATGAAAAAGCAAGCAATAAAAAGCCTCCCATTAAAACATTTGCTCTTTGTTGAGCCTTTATTGCATAGTCATTCTGTTACAAACCTCTCTTGGTCTGACATTCTGTCTATATTTTTCCCCAAACAGAACAGTCCGGTTAATACAAATATTCAAAGTATCTCCCCTTAATTGCTGGTTTTCTTTTTATTACTCTTACCAAGAAATTAAGAAAGGAGGTCAAGCATGAAATGTGTAAGCAATTTGAACACACCCGAATTAAAAAAAAAAAAAAGTACAATTGCAATTAAAAGAGTTAGAAATAGATACAAGCAGTCCAATCCATAGTATAGCCTTGTAATTTTTCTTGGTATTAGCACTTAAGCTAAAAATCTTCTTTGTATATCTGGATTAAATGTGCCTTACTATATTTTACGGTGCTTAATAGTTTATTATATACACACTTTAATTCTACATCCAGTTCAAAACTGCTGAGAGCAATAGAAATTTCGGTGGTGATGCTTAATGTCAAAACCAACACTCATCTGGAAGAGAGTGAATGACTTACGGAATTGTGGTGGGTTATGTTCCATAAATGCTGATATAACACTCAGGGTGTTTCTATATTCTCTGAGTCTCGGTTGTTTGTTCCTTTTGTAACTTACTGAGCAAACACAAAGTTTTTCTTCAGGTTTTGCCAGTCTTTTAAAGTGCTTTCAGCAGTTTATCTTTCTGTTTAGAAGTCTACTTCTTCCTCTCCTCCATGATCATAAATGGTAATTTCTGGTTTGGGGAACATTACTATAAGCTTTAAAATTCAGTGACATTTAACAGATTCCCCGGCTGTGGCAGAAGCTTAATTTGATGCTTACATTTTCTGAGGCAGTAATGTGAATTAGCATGAGGTACAAGCCTCTGGGAAAACTGTATTTGTGGAAGGTACTGTTTGTGGAAAGATTGGTCTGCTGTTGGGATTTACTGAATACAGCAAAGATACCTTCATCCCTCTTGGACTGTGAAGCAGAGGAGAGAGCTGGGAGGAGAGTTATGGGGAAATGACTGTTTCTTTCTTAGCTTTATCAGAGCCCAGTCATCTGGATGGAAGAAGTAAATAAAAAAAATGCAGGGCAGCTCTGTGCCCTTCTGCAGAAGCAGCTGCAGGTGAGGCAGCATGACCTGAGGCATCTCTTTGTGTTAGTGACCCAGTTCCACCCATGGCCTGGCCCCAAATCTGTACTGAGCAGTCCTGGGCTGCTGACCCTGATACTGGTACTGCCAGTTTGAAAACAGCACGAGGATTAGGAACAGCCATGGATGAAGCATCTGGCTCAGCTGGCAGCTTCTCCATGGGCAGCAGTGACCTGTGCTCTGCTCATTGAGCCTTGTGCACACCTGCAGCTCTTGTTTCCTGTGTTTCTGCAGGGTTCCTGCTCTGTGTACCATGTACCTTGAGCTGCTCACAGACTTACAGCAATTATACTTCTGCCTCTTGTGTTCTGCCAGGTTTGATGGATATAAGTGTGCTTATGTGCAGATACCCAGTAATGTTGGTGTTTCAACCTTCCTCTTAGACTCTCATCTGATCTTGCCTACTGCTCGGGGGTTTTTTTACTTACACATATTTACTCATTTTTCCCTTTATGTCTCTGCCACGTGCAGCATCCGTCATGTCCAAGAATCATTCTTCCTTCTCTACATGCATTTTGTGCAGCTATCACTTTTCCAGGCAAGATCACCCCCTCGGTCTAAAGTCATTGGAGATGTTGTGTGAAAGACATCAAATCAATAGCAGAGCCTTCGACTCTTATTCCAAACCGTCGGTCTCCTGGCTGGGGAACTGCAACAGTAGGGAATGCTGGCAGCAGATGTGCGTGGTGTTTTGATGTACACACCGTTGTTTTCAAGGTGGCACGTTGTATACGTCGTGTGTCTCAGAGTCAGTAGCAAATGCCTAACGAGGCTTCATGGTTGGTGGAGCTGCACAGCTTCTTTGCAGGAGTACCTTGGGAACACTGTCCGCACTAAGTGTGTTTGGAAGGTTTAATAGAATTAAAAACTCCAGAGTTACTCTGTTTAAATTGTCTGTGTCTTGGCACATTTAAATTCCTTTCAAAATGGCTAGGACTCCAAAATTTTACATGCCTCTGTGTGTCATGGTACACAGAAATCTGTACTTTGGGGGAAAAAAGGGAGGGTTTTCTTTTCCTAGTGTAATTTTAGCTTATACATCTATGTGGTGTGACTTAACTGTACTTTGGTGTGAAAATTGCACAAGAGAAAATCAATTTGTGTATTACACAGATGGGTTTCAGGCAGGATTATCATACCTTTTGTAACACTGCAGTAGAAGGTAAGTGTGACTGGACAGAAAATAAAAGCATTTCGGTGTACAAATAAAGAAATAAGGTTCCTTTGCAATATTATGCTTTATACGTGAATATATGTGTTTGGTTTTCATTAAAACCTTATTTGGTGAAAATATGAACTGTAATAGAAACTACTTGAATATGACTCTTGCTTTACATAAGCTGGAGCCTAGCTCCTGTAAATCTATGAGGTTACTCTACCAAGCAGCTCTGAGAGGAAAATCAGTTCTCTTAATTTATATTACATCTTGTATGAATGTTTTAGTGACATAGTCCAAATGACTGGCTCGTGTTGATGAATGGGAAGTATCTTCCATCTGTATCTTACATGCATTTTTTTCATTATTTTCTAAAAAAGATTTATTACCAAAGTGGTAATTTCCCTGTGGAAAAAGGTACTTGAACCTCTAATTTACAGATTTGTATAGGATGTTTGTTCAAAGTCAATTTTGATAATGCTAATATTAGTATAGAATTTAATTCTTGTTATTTTCTTGATTAGAAATAGTTGTGTGAAGGTTTTTTATCAGCTACTTGAAACAATTGCCTCTCCAAAATGCTATTTGAAAATAATTGGAAAATAAGATTACTCAGGTTGATTAGGCCTTTAAATGCATAACTTACTGCTCACAAATCACAATCTTTTCAGTTTCTAGGCAGCACAGAAGTGGAGCAGCCCAAAGGCACAGAAGTTGTAAGAGATGCTGTTAGAAAATTAAAGGTAAGAATTAATAAAACACAAGTGGAATGTACTGTAAACCAACTAAGACACTTTCTAGGTTTTCTAGGTGACTTCACTGGCTCTAGAAGTAGTTGATTTTACTAATATCTTAAGTCTGTAGGTTCTTCCTTATCATGACTGTATAGTCAGGTGTTCTGCTGTGTACAGTATTAAGTTGTCTTACAGATTATGCAATTATTCAGAAATATTTATAGTGTACTTCAATGGGTAATGCTTCTTCTTTGGGCTTGTTTAGGGCTTCATTAATACAAACCAAGCAACAAGGATTGTTTTAGCTGCCATCCCCAGCTATGGCTGAGAAAATCAGATTTTTGCACTTTCCTCTTGGTTACACATGCTTGGGCACCAAGGGACTTGGTGGACAACTAAAAATATCTGAGTGCAATGACTTGTGGAGGGTTGTTTTCAGTTACCGTGGCTTTGCCTCGACTGCTGAGTGAGAGCTGGAGAGCTCAGAACTCTTCAGACTCTGCGAGCTGGGGCAGGGAATGCTGATTGTTCCAGGTCACTTCACTGCCTTGTTCCTGTGGAATTGCACTGCTTCATGCTTAGCTGCTCTGAGCTATTGGTCCTTCAGTTTACTTAGATGTAGAAATCTTTCTCCCTACTATTGCATTTTTCATAACATTTTTTTTGCAGGCTATTCATTATTTGTTTAAACAAGTTCCTTGGAAATGTGCAGGAAACACAGGGAGTCAATATTGAAAAAATTGATTGTGCTATTACCGTACCAAAGAAATGCAGAAAGGAAACATGAATCTACTCATGTAGCTCAGCTTTTTAGGCTCAATTTTCTCTTGGGAATGCCATCTTTACAAGATGGATCAGTAATCTTCTTAAGGTATTGAAACACATTCTTTGCTGTTTTTTTCACTCTACCAAAATAGTATAGCTGCCTTTAAGGATTTATTTAGTTGGCTCTTAGAGTGTTTTGTGCCAAAAAGACTTTATTGTGCTGCAGTTAGTTGGAGTCATTATTGACTAGTTGTTTTCAAGCATTTTAGGCTGTTTGATCATTTTTTTTTAAGCATTGCAGCATTCTATCAGTGGAAACAAAATGTGTGGGTTTGTGTGCACTTGTGTAGTTTGTCTTTATAAAATTCCAATACCCCTAGCGAAATTAGATCTGTGCAGAAATCTGTCACAGTGATATCTTGCTATGGAGCAGCTTTGCTTCTGTTTCACTGGTGTTTTATTGAACTCCTGAATAAACCTGAATGTCTTTGTCTCATTGCTGGAACCTCAGGCTGGCCTGGGCTCTCACTGACCACAGGAGGCTTTGAGTGGGTTGAATTCTGTGATTCCATAAAAAAGGATTTCAAATAACTGCTGATGTTTATGGTGTCACTGGAGTATGTAGATCCCTTCTCTAACTTTCTACACACATTCTCTAAGCCAACCACCTTGGAGATAGAAGTCTGAGTGGTTGCTGCCAGAATTACATTATTTTCTTCAAGTCTGGAATTTTGGAGCTTAGATATCAAGTATTGCATGTGATCTTACATAATCAAAAGTTTAATAGAGAACTTCCAAAGTAAATAAATATGACTTTCGGAAGGACTTCAAAAATCTTGGAACAGAATTCAGAGAGCAATGGAAAGGCTTTTATGTTTGAAATCATCCTCAATTAATTGAATACTCATTTGAAGACTGACATTGTGCATCTGTAGTCTTTGAAGGGAAACCTAGAGGTACTGGACTTTTTATTAAGCACACAAATGTAGCTTGTTTTTAGAAAATGCTAATTGAAAATTTTTAAGCAGTTAAAACAGCTTGAAAAACTAATGTCATACTGAAAGAAATATTGAAGAAATATAAAGTAGTTTGGGGGTTGGAGGGTTTTTAGAAGACATGTAGCTTCTGATGCCATAGTTATAGTTTTTAATCATCTGGAATTTCCTTTATTTGAACTGTGATTAATCATAATTTTTTTTTAACTAAAATTAATAGCTAGCAGAAAAACGACTGACACTTTCCTAATGTTTGGAGCTATTTTTACAGGTTACATGCATCACTCTAATAAGCTTTTGAAGTCACGTGCTTCCAGTGATATGCAGAGCATGAAACACGGCCACCAGAAAGCATTTTTCTTAAGCCCTCGTGTCACCAAACTGTCAGAGTCAAGATTTGATATACAACTGTTTACTTCTCTAAATCAAAAGCCCTTAGCTCAGCACAGAGATTTGGGTTGCCCAGCACAGGAACTGCAGCTGCCGTTCCACAAACTGATGTTTCCCAGCAGATGGAGCTGATGTTCTATAGAAATGTAAAATATCTTGGACGAACATCTTCTTTGATGTTTCATTGTACTTTTATCCCAAATATGACTTTTATATTTTCTTGACAATTTTTCTGGGACAGTTGCAATTAGAAAATAGCTTTTTTCCAAGCAAGTATGTTTAATTTTTCTAGAGGATCCTCCAGTGGGGATGGGATGGGATTTCCCCTTATGTTTTCCAAGTGCTTGGAGCTGTACTGCAGGAGGAAGAAGAAAGTCGAACACTAATGTTTTACAACGTGTTTTTTTATTTATTTGTAAGATAAGGTCAACTATTATCATAATTTATTACAAACCATGTTTTCCTTCAAGTTTTCTAGTCAAACCTATCTCTAGAATGGAACAAAAACTAAAGCACATGGTGCCCAGGTGCTGTATCCAAACATGCCTGTGGTACTCAAATGTCTACATGTTGTCAAATCACACTTTATTTTATTGAGTGAAGTAATTGTTTTCCTTGATTACTGAAGTTTGAAACTTCTTCATCAGAGTGCAGGAATGAATTTGATCCTTCTTATAAAGTGTTAGAAGGGTTGCCAGAGGTGAGAACAGCTAGAAAGAACAGTGTGACAAATGGAAGGAGCAGCATAACCAGAGCAGTGGTAAGAAAGCTTCCTGGAGGAGTGTTAGGGAGAAACCAGAATAAACAACTGAGTTTGGGGCTGATTCTTCTAGAGTCTTCCGAGGGATGTTTTTGTGAGGGCCAAACTTAAGGCTGTTCATTTTCCCAGCTTTCAATTCATTATCCTTCTTTTCTTCCACTTTTCTTCTGTAAGTGGAGATGACCAGACAAAATGCAAATAGAATGAATCACTCTGAAACCACTTGAAATATTTTTCATCGTGTCCTTGACCTCTAAGGATACACAAAGTGGAGAGTGCTCGTTCACACACTTCCACACAGGCAGAGATGCTGTCCTGCTGCTGCCCTTAAAGGACCATCCGTGGATATTGTTCTGACCTCCCTTCTGTGTTAAAGCTCAGTTTCATTTGTTGTTGAAAAGAAAGCGGAGGGTGGAGTACAGAGAAGCTTTTAATATTGGGATAAAGAGATTTGCAGCCAAGCCTTCCAGCCATGACTGCTCTCTTTGAAGTACTGCAGAAAGCAGAATTTGTGGTTCAGATTCAGTTGAGGACATCCTGAAGACCAAAGCAAGTCAGATGAGTAGAGCTGAATAAGAAAATGCCTGTTTACCCTGCTTCTCAAAAAACTAAAAATTAAACCCTGCCCTTCCCCCCACAGAAAAAAAAAAGTCAACCAAAATGAACCAGCCAAACAGGAAAAAAAAATCAAAACCCCACCACCAAAAAACCTCAACAAACCCCCAAAACTCCGTGCCACCAGACAAATAACCAAAAGATCTCAAAACAGCAGCAACAAACCAGGCCACCCCCAAATAAAACAAAACACAAAAAATCTGTTGGGAAGTGAGAGATGGAATAAAAGACTGCACAGTCTTCTGCACTGTGGGCAATAGATGGATAGCCTTCCTCTCAGTTCAGTGTGTGTCTGGAGAATACAATACAACCTATTCCATAGATATACACTTCTGGATGGCATTATTCCCTGCCCAGATCATTATTGAGAGATTGAATTTTGCATATCAGCATCCTTTACACTCTTGACAGCTATTTTTCAGAGGCTGTCATTTCATTATGCCCACATCAAATGTCCATGAGAGTTTGGACCATAGCGTGACCAACTGGATGGGTGACATGAAGGCACTGCAAAGAAAATGGAGCCTGTTGGGTTTTTTCAGACATGTTTCCTTATAATGAATGTTGTAATGGAAAAAAAGGTGGAAAATCATCTTCCCCAAGACAGGTTACAAAGCTGTTTCCCAGCTTATCCAGCAACACTGCCCTAAACCAGGGCTCTTTGAAGATGTGATGTACTATGTCAGGTTTGTCACTGGTTTGTCTGCATTATATGAAGGAGTTGAACCTCTCTTCCCTGGGACGAAGCTTAGCACCCAAATTGCAGGAACATCTCCCTTTTGATGTCTCAACTGTTCTCAATTAAATCTTGAATTGTGCAGGGAGGTGTAAGTAGTAAAGAGAAGCACATAGTTTCAATTGCATGGCTGAAATTGATTTATAGATATATAGAGATAATTAGTCTTAGCAATTAATTCTATAGCTCCAGTTCCTGGCTGTCTTGAAAGCATAATTTTTTTTTTTTTGTTTTAAACTCGTGGCATTTTTTCTGGTTGTGGTTTACTAAGACTTGAGGCATAAACACATCAAATTTAATTTTAATAAGACTCTTAGAGTGTGCATTTTCCCCTGCTGCTGTGATAAATTACAAAATATATGTGTGGTTTTTTCTTTTTTTAAAGCTAAATTAAACCACAGAAAATAGATTTCTTTGTATCTGTTCCTTTCCCTAAAAATGCCATGAAAATATAATGTTAATCCTGAAGCATTTGAACACAAAGTAGCCCATCCCACTGAGCTGGACCAAACCTGGTGTTCGTGTCTGAGAACATTATATGTATAAACTAACAGTTTAAGAATTTGGCCCTTCGTGTCTCTTCCCAAGCCATGCTGTGATTCATTATAATTTTATATCATTTTCAATTTTGATGCCAATGGGAGGCTGCGGATTTTTACCCTCTTAAATAATCTTGTTACTCTGCGAGATACAAATATTACTCGGTTTCAAATGTGTGCTGATAGGAAAATATAATGTTTGTACATCTCCCAGGTCTGGAGGTCCCTTGGGGCCCTCCTTAGGTAGAAGGAATGATTAGATATAAATAAAAGAGAAAATTCCTGATACCTGACTCAGCGATGGGATGTGCTGTTCAAACCCCGCACAAGTTTGGGAGGTAGCTGGATGTGGCATTCTGGAGAATGTCAGATATAAAAAAATTGCTGATCAGTATCTGTGTGTTATCTGTTACTGCACAGGACAGGGAGCAGGAAAAATGCTAAGAAAGGAACTGGCAGGTATTTGCTGAATTAATCTTTGTGTGCCGTTCAGTGTACCCAGTAAATCTTTGATTAAAAACTCATTTGTTTGGATATCTGCATGGAAGGGGTTATTTTGTGATTGGTTTCTTTCACCATTGCCCTGGTTTTGATTTTAGAGACTGTCTTAAAGTGGGTTTTCCAGCCCTCTGCTAACTTTGGTAAATCTCCTGTGAGTTTTTTCTCAGTTTTTGTCGACATCCTCCTGCCTTTGAAACCCGCAGCAGACAACATTTCCGTGTTTTCTCACAAGCGGCTGATGCAGTGCGGCCATTGCTGTCATCTTAAGGATGTCTTGGAAATACCTTCTCAGTTTTGGTTTCATGAGAAGGCCCTCAGTTAGTGGAAGTCCTGCCACGTTATCAAGACTTCATTCTTCCCTCCTCACGGGGGAGTCTTCCAAGAACCAAAGTTTGTTGCCACGTGTGGGATTTGCAGGGTTGCTTGTATGAAAACAGCGGGCTCTGTTGGGATGCCAATCTGTGGTGTTCTGCTTGATGAGAGATCTCTCTATTATTTGCCCCTTCATCAGTCTTTGTGGTCTGCAAGCCTCCTCTGTAATGATTTTAGATTTCAGGGTTATTAGTTCTCTCCCCTTTTTTTCCACTCTTATTTTCTTCTGCCTGCAGATTTTATCGGTAATTATTCTTCTCCTGGTCATTGTTCAGTTAATGTCATGCTTAAGAAATAAACCCTGCTGGAATACATTAGAAACATATCTTCCCAATGACAATTTCCTGTTTATAACTACATCTGGAGACTAATGTAACTAACTTAACTCACACTTTCTTTCTATTGCTTCACTTTCTTAAATATAATGGCATACAAAATGCAGATGCTTTGTCTACTTGGACGAGCTGCCTTTTTTGTAAAATATTGATCATCATTAATTTCATCTCACTTGAATTCTGTAATTCTTGAACTGGATTTCTGCTTTTTGAGAGTGGAGACGTGGTAGGGTCAGTTTGTTCATCCTTTTTTTTTTTAGAATTGGCACAGAACTGCCTTCTGGAACTTCCTCAGTGTTCTAAGTGTTGACTACTTGGAGCACGCTTTGGCCAGCTGTTCTAAAACTTGTGCAAGTTATTCGCATCACTTACTTTAAAACTTCTTTTCTTTAAAACTTCTTTTCTTTAAAAACTACAACTGTTTTCATGTTGTAGCTGTTGCTTGAGACTGAGATGATTGCTGTTGGAAAATTAGGCATTCCATCATCACTCTCAATACATACCATGAGTTTAATGCAGTAAAATCAAATGTTATTTGTGCTTTCTCTTCACTACTGCACAGAAATACTCGTGCATGGCTTGTCTGCATGGGGACATTTCCAAAAGGTCAGGATTTGCTCAAGTTGCAGGCTCTTTCCGGCTGAGTTGTGCCCCAGGATTATCTGTTCCATGGGCATTTTTCTGCGCACCGCCGAGAACATTGGGAATCGAGATGTCCAAGCTGTACAGGTGTTCTCTGGATTTTGTAGTCATCCCATTTAACCTGGCCAAGAGCAGAGTACCGAGAAAAGGGATGACACATCATCAAAGTCCCACCCAACGAAGGGACATCGGGAAATTACAAATAGGAGAGGAAAGCTGGTGGAGTGCAGCTAATGAATAAATGCATGATCTGAAAATTATCTAAAGACACTTTAGGTTTTATATTCATCTTGGAAAAAAAAAATAATCCATGCTAATAAAGCAATTATTGCCCTCTCTTTTTCCTCTTTAAGCACAGACTTAAAAGGCTAAATTTGCAGTATAAAATTTAGGACAGATTTTTGTGTGATTTAATGAGTGATTTTTATCAAATAAAACATTTTTTTCTCTGTAGTGAATTTTAATTGCCCTTTAAAGTCAACAGATGTTGGCCAAAATGCTGTAAAACAGCAATTAAGATTTTTAAAATTTTATTTTCTATAAAATGTCTTTTAAGAAAATTAATAGATGCCTATGGAATGGGTCACCTTAATAAAAATACAGAGATTAATGTGTATTAAAAGTATATATAGCAAGACACAGGCTTGGAGTTAAGCGGGTGGATGGGAAAAGGACACGTTGCAAGAGGTATATACATGATGCTGAAGAGGGAGAACTAGAAATTATATTTTCCCGACTCTCAACTAATTCATTTGCACTAGTAAGTTCTCCTGTATGAACTTTATAAAATATTTGGCCAGTGCCTGCAGCAGTTCTAGATGTTGAAATGCAAAAGAGGCATTTCTATTTAAGAACTGGTTTTGAGGATGGCACAGAGTGGTTTAGATGGGGGATAGTTTGGGTTTTTTGGGGGGTGGAGATTGCTGCTTGTTTTACCAAGTGTGTGATACTTATCAGCTATTGGGATGCATTAATCAGCAATGAAGTGTCTGGATAAGTCCTGTTGCTGTGTGAAATTGATAGGATTAGTGATAAAATAATGTTTAGCTGTTGAAAGTCCAATAAGTGCGCCTTCAAAATGAGGAATAAAATTGTGAGGAAGGGAAAAACAGGTTCATTCTGTGCTTTTAGGGTGGTTCTCCAAACCAGTTAACAATTTTCCATGAATGAAGGTGCCCATAAGCAAAATGAAATAAGAGTTTGACAGTCATATTGTGTAAAGCACTTGTGTTATGGGAAGATTTTCCAAGTACTAGTTGGAAAAGGATCAGAGCAAAAAATGCAAACCCTGAGCTATCACTTAAATGGATAATTAACTGCAATCAGAGTTTTTAAGAATCTGTGGGAGAGATGTCAGTTGGCCACAGCCAAGCACTTCGCAGTCACAAGGCAATTCAGGCTTGTGTCTTCCAGGTCTGATAGGACAGCACCCTTGGTGACACCCTAGATTCTTGATGGCACTAAAAGCCGTTGTCCACACTGACTTCTGACACAGAGAATTTGTCTTGATGGGGAATTACACACCCAGTTTATTCTTGAATGGGAATGTTGAGAAAAACATGTTCAAACATAGAGCCCTGAAGCAGAGAGTCCAACTTCTGGCCTTTAGTGGATCGTCATCCTTATTTCCGCATTTGAAAATGCCATTCCAGGCTGTCAGAGTCTTGGTACTACAAGGGCAACATTTTGCTCTGGTAACAGAGTAAAGTACAGAGCAATCATATACATTTGCTAAGAAAGTTACCCAAATTTAGGGCACTTCTTAATTTGATGCAGGAACAAATTTGAGTCACTGTGCTGATTTTATAGGCAGTGTTCATGAGAAAGAGATAAAGGTAAGTATAGAAAAGAAGATGGAAAAGGATGGAAAATATATTGGATAGGACATATTACCCAACCCAGTCATATAAAGTGCTGTCTAACCATCATCTAGTGTGCTCCAGGCAGATAAATTCTGGGAATAAAACAGATCAAGTACTTCTTAGGTGTTGACAACTGTAGTGCTTTCAAATTGACCCTGTTTAAAATGACTGATGGGATATCCTAAAGGAGTATCTGGAAGTACCTTCCATACACAAGTATGGAAGTGATTTTAGAAATAGTGGGATGTGGAAAACACACTGATGCTCCCTGCTCAACAACCAGGCAGCTGCTAAACTGGAAGTATTCATGTTTCTGCTGCTCTCAGAGAAATGTCACGCAAAATCTTCGATTAAGTGCATAAAAAGCAGATAAAATTTCAGGGGGACATGCTAAGTAATTTTAAAATACTTCTTCCTGAATTTTAGGAGTGTTCTATAGTGCAGAGTTGGAAATGCTGGTCTGTGCCCAGCTGAGACTCTTGGAATAGTTAGTGTTGTTAATGGGAAGCTTATTGAAAAAGGAAGGAAACAACTTCAGGTGGAGGGAGTTGAGAAAAAATGAGAATTCATAAAAAACAAATAAACTTACTTTTAATGTGATTGCTGTTGTGCTTTTTGTGTTTCAGTTTGCGAGGCATATCAAGAAATCTGAAGGCCAAAAGACGCCCAAAGTTGAGTTACAAATCTCAATCTATGGCGTGAAAATTCTGGATCCAAAAACAAAGGTAAGAAACTTACATGGGGTTTTTTCATGATGAACTAGTAAATATTTGTTTCACTGGTTTTAAGGCTTTCATTGTTTTGTATTTTTTAAAGTATTATAACAAAAGCCATTCTATTGATGGAAAAAAACCTTCTAAAATATCACATTCTGTTACAACACCTGGGTGACATCCTCCCAGGAAGGTACATGATGGTGCTGAAGACACTCTAGCTAATGTGGCATTCAATCTTTTTAATCCTTTCACAGCAGGACTTTTAAAGTTTGAGGAATATGAAAACAATGAGCTAAATAAATGTTGCTACTGCATATGATAAAAACCGTTCCGTATATATGTTAAATATTGAATTTGAAAGGTCCTTTTGTTTCTGCTTCTTAATTGAGGAGTAACTGCTGCATTCAGGCAGTGGTAGTGCCTTTTCTCAAATGGTAGCTGTAGTTCAAAGCTACAGAGGCTTGCAGCCCATTTTTACTTCAGGCTCCTTACACAACCAGAACTCAACAGTTCATACATAAGCAGAGGGGACACGGAATATCCCATGTCAACTTTAACTGGAGTTTTTACATCTTCCTTTTGCCATAGGGCAGATGGGGATGCTAAACACCATATCCTGGCAAAAACTGTTTTAAAATAACAGTTCGAAATGCCGAAAGATCTTAGTCTTCCTGCAGGGATTAACAGAAAGCTGTGGGATATGTGTCTGGGGGAGTAGGAACATTCTAATCTCTTAGCAATGTTATTACAACTCAAGCAGCAATCAACTGTGAGCAGTCTTTTTGTCTTACCCCACTTAGTTTCTTGTAGCTGCATGTAAATTTCGATCGAGTTTTCCTTCTTCTTGCACCATTTATAAAATGCTTTAGGAAATTCAATTTCACATTATCAGCACTAATTAGTCTTTTCTGCAGTGTGTTTTAGAAACAAAGCACTTCAGTATGTTGCAGAGGAATATTGGGTTTTAGGCACGTAGTGACTATTAATGGCAGTAGGCACAGGAGGCCAGCTCATATATCAGGACCTTGGCAGTCCAAAAAAAGGATTATAGAAAAGTCGTTCTGTCCTTAAACGATATAACATAATTATATGGCTCTGTAAACCTCCTAGTGCCAGGGTAAGCACACATTATTATTTCTGTGTGTTAAAGAGCTACCACAGGACAGAGATTTGGGGCATGGGAGAAATAGAATACTCAAAACAGCTGTAAAGACTGAGAAAATGCACTCACTTGGGGCAAGGGGAGAAGGTTGCCCATAGAGTGCATTTTTTTGGCTGTGTGGTTGTGTGCAGAGAGGGCATGGCCTTGTTGATGGGCTTATAGCAAACTGGGAACCCCAGCGCTGCACCAGATTCTTTTTTTTTTTTTTTTTTAATAGATAATAGTTCAAATCTGAAGGACATATTTTCCTTTAAAGCAAATAGTGTTTTCCCATGTAATAAGCCAAATAAAATAAAATACCAAGAGGAGACTTGTTGAAGAAAAACAACAAAAAAAATAGTTGAGATAGTTCATTTCAGTCTTGTCCAGCTCTCACAGCTGAAGAGCATTGCCATTGCAACTTTTTAAATGGCTGGAACTTGCTTGTTAATGGAAAATTAAATACAGTAGCAAAAATATACAAATAATAATGCTTAAAAGCTGCTTTTGTGGTGTCTCAAGTAAACAAGTATTTGTATGTCAGATTTATTTTTCTTTATTTGGTTAGGAAAATAATTTTATTTCTATTTTCTATATTTAATGTAGCAAAGAAAGGACTCATTTTAGTAAATCCATTTTAACAAACCTTGGGAGGTGATGAGGTTTAAAGATGTTGTACCTCTGGAAAAAGAACAGATTATTTCATGTAATCAGGCCCTAAATAAATTGCAGAGGGATGCAAGGCAACAGTAAAAATCAATTTTCTAGAGCAGAAATTACTGTCCAAATAAACACTTCCAGATAAATGCTGACCAAATAAAAACTTCCTATTTACATTCAGTAAAAGCAAGAGTATTTTTAGGGGATGAGTTTGCTAACTTCTGCTACACTTTAAATCCATTTTTGGGTGCTCTCATGTACAGTAAGGGAGATTCAAAAACATTTCTGCAGCTTGCCCGCTCTTATGAGGAAATCCAGAGCTTTCCTCTGTGCATCTTTATCCTAAGAGAGTGCAGTAATTTCTTAACAATTGCCTTTCTCTTTGTGTGCAGGAGGTCCAGCACAACTGTCAGCTCCACAGGATATCCTTTTGTGCTGATGACAAAACTGACAAGAGAATATTTACTTTCATCTGCAAAGACTCAGAATCTAATAAGCACCTGTGCTATGTGTTTGACAGTGAGAAGTGTGTAAGTACTCGGGGCACTCTGCAGGGCTCGAGGTCACTGAGCTGCTGATGGCTCTGCCTTGAAACGAGGTGGGGATGGTTCATAGGAGACAGCCCGCCTCTTAACTGGGGCTCCATATTGCATGCCACTAGGGTGTCTTGCAACTTAGATGCGTTGAACGGAGGGACAGTCTTTTTCTTCAGTGATTGGAGGTGGTTTTCTGGGATAGTTTCTCTTGCTGCCCAGCTCAACATCCTGGGGGAAGCATCTGCAATACTCGGAGAACAGGCTCCATCCCACCAGGCTTGAGATGTTTGCACAGCTGTTTGCAAAGATTACTGCAACTCTGGGGCTGAGATAACCCTGCAGGCTTTTCTGCTGATGTGTCTGTCTCTGGTTTTAGGGTTGGGGATTTTGTGTGTTGCTTGTTTTTTGGGGTTTTTAATTATTTTATCACAGCAAGGTTCTCCCTTCTTTGTCTGCCCCTTTCCCTGCCACATCTCTGAGGTTTAACACCACAAAGCACTCCCAGACAACTCATTGCACCAAGCACTGACATTCTCTGCTGAGACAGAACAGTTATTCCTTTCTGTATTTACTTTCTCTGCTAAAGTTCTAAGCGAGTGGTGTATCCGTATGTTCAGCTTTTATTGGTCCTCTGGCATCACTTGTTTCTGAAACCTTGGTGTCCTCCATCAGCTTCCTGTAGGCTTATTTTACTCCCGTCATTTTTGACACAGGTATTCTGCATTGACTGTATAAATACATCATACCATAGCATATGAATCAGCGTAGAAACAGTAAATTATTATACTTTACACACACAAATGCAAAAGCTGCCGATTTTTTTTTTTCTGGATATATGTAGTTGAAAATAATAGGGCAGATAAATACTTGCCTGCACTATTCTGAGTGAGCTTTTATAGTACTCACTAAAATAAGTGTTGAAATCCAGATTTAAACTCAATAGGGGTCAAAATAACCATTGGCATGAAAACATTATTTTATTAAATCTAAGAGAGTTTATTTAATGATTGAGCAGGCTGTATTTGCTTCAGAAATCATCAGGAAAAGCCATTGTGCAGTATGGTGTCTGTGTTTATGGAAATTGAAGACATAATTTATACTGTCTGGTCCCCTTTCTTTATCCAAATTATTTTTTCATTCTTTCTAAGTGTTTTGCCAAGGTATTTTGCTGGGGGGTGCTTGTTGTGCTTTTTTGTCGTGTTGGCTTTATGGTGTTTGGGGCAAAGCCTTTGGATGTGATACACAGTATAAAGTACTTTGTGATCTTCTGAAATGAAAGGAGCTCCAGCAGATATTCCTAATTTACTAATTTCAATCTTATGTTTTATGTTAAGGCGGAAGAGATAACTTTAACAATTGGTCAAGCATTTGACTTAGCTTACAGGAAATTTCTGGAATCCGGAGGAAAAGATGTTGAAACAAGGAAACAAATTGCAGGTTTACAAAAAAGAGTAAGTTCTGAACTATGTTGTTCTTTTTAAGAGATAAAAGTGCATGCTGCTGTATTTGTATTACCTGCTTTTCATGGAAGCATAATTTCCAGCATTATTCTCAGATTGTGAAGGTTAAAAAAAAAAAAAAAAATTGTGTTAAAGAATATTTTATGTTTTGCTGTCCTGCAAGGACACTTAGAAGCAAGGTTGAAATATGGAGGATACTGAAATTTAATTATGTTTTAATGCGTTAAACCTTGATTCTAAATCACCAGATCTCTGATGAAACTTATGCTCAGTGAATGCTGCTGTTGAAATCTGTGACTGTCCCAATAGCTGTTGAATGACCACTTGCTTTGTAGATCCAAGAATTAGAAACTGAAAATGCAGAACTGAAAAATAAAGTTCAAGATTTGGAAAACCAGTTAAGAATAACACAAGTACACGCATCTCCAGTAAGTACACGACATAACTCTCGTGTCTGAAGCCACTCTGTGTTTATAATCACTTTATGATCATTATGTTCATAATCATGTTTATAATCACGTTATGATCATCATTTATCTGCTGTTCCCAGAGATTGCCATTAACATGCAGTGATCAAGTACCACATCTGCTGAAGGGCAGTGTGGAACTGACAGTGATGTGACGAGCCAGCAGAAGTGCAAATTGCACTCTCTCCAGCTGTGGCCCTTCCATACCTATTTGTTGCTGCCTAAGGACAGTAAATGCTCACTCGAGTAGGGAACTGAATGTGCCAGCTGAGGGTGAAAAACAGTTCTGCACTGGAAGGATCTGGTTCCTAAACGCTGCCTGGGGGCTTCTCACAACCTGCAGTCTGCCTGCCGAGGAGTCCTTAGGTCTTGGGAACTGACGCTGGGTGCTAGGAAGAGAGGAGCAAAGGTGGGCTCCTCGCTGGAAATTCCAACTGCTCTGCAGTTCCTACAGATGATCAGGACAGAAGCTTGTTTGAATTGCTGGCTGGCACTTCCTGACACCCGGGCAGGACCTCCAAAAATGCAGGTTGCACTGCAGTCTGGTCCTAATGACTCCCCTCTTCTTACAAGTGTGTTCCGTCTGCACAGCTTTAGGCAGCAGTGAAAGTAAATCCAATCTCTTAATATATCTGTGGCAAAACCTTAGAACAAGAGGAACTGCTTTTTAGCTGTGCATTTTGGACTGCCTTGTTTCTGCCCCGAATGTTCACCAGTTCCCCTTAAATGGATGCTCAAAAATGTGGGCAGTGTAAAAGCATATTTGCAGTGGTGCTGACTGTTTCTCAGGAGTGTCTGTACACTCTTTATGTTGTTTAGATGGTTGTCCCCATGAGAGACTGCCATTTCATTTCACTGAAATCTGCTTAGAGGAGAGAGCATCATAAATTATAAATACTCTGTAACCACCGCAGTGAACATTTTAAATTATGAATAACTTCTCACTTATAAAGCATTCAGTGATAGGTAATCAATTTTAATGCTAGATTTAATATCAGGCTAGTCAGTTCTTTCATCTTTTATTTTTCCTCAATTGGAATGGCAGTTTATTTTTATTTATGAATATGATAACTAAATGCATAATTGAATGTAAGTAAATAGGCTCTTAAATCCATTGCAATCAATTATTTTCTTTCATTTAAATTAAACATCTTTGTCATTTCATTAAGCAAAAAAAATTAAAGAAAATTATTAACGATGCCCCAAAAATATCCGGTAGTTTGTGATTTATTGTGTCCTTTAAGACAATGATGTTGCATTCCATATTAAAGAGTTCAGATCCAAAGTTCAGCCACTTGTAAACTCGCCCTCTAGATGGTTGTATTGTTAATTACTATTGATACAGTGGATAAGCATATTGCTTAAATAGCACTATATTGATAATTATTGATATTAATTAATTAATTTCAATAATCACTGATGGCTATTAATTTGCAGTTTTATTTTATTGCTTTATGTACTCTTTAATCTTTAAAATGAAAACCCCAAACATTTCCTGTCACAAACGTTTAAGATTGCAGTAAGAGCCACCTAAGAGCCTGTTCAATATCTGTATCAATTCTGACGCAAAAGATTTCTGTAAATGGATGAGTGTTGGAACAGAATGCCCAGAGGCTGGAGCTCTCTGTACCCCTGGAGATGCTGGATCTTCCCTGAGCATGGTCCTCAACAGCCTCAGCTAATTGGATCCTGCTTCAAGCAGGGGTTTGGATTAAGCTCCTTTCCTTTCACAGGATTCTTCCATCAGTTGTGCAGCCAAAAATTAAAATGAAACAAAACCAAGCACATTTTTTGGAAAACCTCTTTCTCAACTCCGGGCCCACAGCAGTTCCCACCAAGCACTATCGACTTTGGCCCCTCACTAAGGGACAGTTTTCAGACAGGTCCTTTCTAAACCAGATCTTGTGGAGATGGTAAATCAGAGCTCTCAAGTGTGCTGCTGTAGGAGTAACTCCATGTCAGTGCAACTGTTAGGTTGGGAGTGAATGAAGGAATGGACTGGTGAGGTTTCTGTAGTAAATTCAAAAAAAGAAGCATAAATATTTTTAGGGCAGTTTGAGTCTGTTAAAAGGATTCATTCATATCAGTGAATGTGGTGACACCTATCTCCTTTTTTACTACGTGAGCAACAAATATGTATGAAGGAACAAAATTGCAAACAATTCATAAGACAATTAACAACCTGTTATAGTTCACAAGTACTTTTTTCACTTTTCATTCAAATCAACTATAATTTCAAGTATGATTCTGCAAAGTCTCAATTCCTGTCAGAAAAAAATAAGTGGTACAAAAATTTCTTTCTCCCTATTTCCACATAATTTCTGTAATGAAAAAGGTCCCTTTAGTTTTTAAACTAAGTAATTGGAGATTTTTTCTGAATTTAAACTAAAAATACCTGTCCTGCTGCTGCTCTGTCTTCAAAATTAAATAACAGATCTATATTGTGATTATTTTGTCAGAGTAAATTTTTCAGATCTGCTGATAGTATTTTCTGAAATAAAATAGCTGAAATGAAGCTGAATATCCAGCATGGGGGTTAACACCTTGTTTGAGCCCCTTTCTAAGCACTTTTGGATGGATGGGGGAAAGTTTCCTTCCATGCAGATAATCTTGGCATTATAACATGCTGTCAACATAAGATAGTCGTTCTTGTGATTTAGAATAGATTTATTAAACTATGAGTTTTACATTTTCTTGCATATTTTGTATCACACTGTTGAATTATGCAGAGATGCCAGTGCCATGGAACAGCTTTCTGATGCTTTTCTTAGACATAATAAGCATTTGGTTTTTTTTCTTTTTTTTTTTTTTTTTTTTTTTTTTTTTTTAAATCTTTTACGGCTGGAGCCCCTCATCTGGGAGTCTGGCTCTCAGGTCTAGGGAAGGGATTGTTCAGTGGTCAATGAAAAGTTTAAGCCTTGACCCTTGACACCTAGTGTGATAAAAGAACACAAGCCTTTAACTGGCATCACAGCGGTTTGGAAAGAAACGTTCAGTTTCAGAAGCCAACTACAGATGGTTAAAAGTTGCTTCTGTTTGTGCTTAAACAGCACCTTGGATTTTCATACCTTGTGCTTTCCCTTTTGTATTTGGTTGTTTGCATGCTGTTTGTGCTCTCTCAACGTTTGCAGATGTGCTCAAGTGGGAAGCCATGGTACCATTTGCATGCAGTGCCAGCCTAGAATTTCTTTATTCCTGCTTCTGAAGTGCATTGATTCTGGTGTCTTTAATCATTCTAGACACATTAGTCTTCCCGTTAGTTTTCATTGAAATGAAGAAGGGAGAAAACACTTTGGGAAATTTGAAGTGCAGCAGGGTTGTTTTTTTTTTTTTTAATTATATCACTGACCCTTGACGTTGCTGTTTGTGTGGTTGGCGGGGGGTGGGGTTTTTTTTTTTGGGTTTTTTTTTAAGACAAGCCAATTCTGCTCTTTCTGACAGCTCAGTCTCCTGATTCCCAGATCATTGTTCCACAAGCAGGACCCAATTACATTTCCTGTTTTCATTTCAGTATCAAAACAAAATAGAATGTGAGAGCATCTTTAAACTATGGAGGGATAACTTAATAAAAAAAAAAGTTTCAACATGTTTCATTTCTAACTAGATACATCCAGGCTGTTATTTGAAATAAACTTTTCTAACTTCCTGTTGTCACTGCAAATAAGTTTGTAGCTAAATATGAGATAAAACCATTTGCTCAGGATAAAATGCAATACTATCAAGACTTAAAATTCAGATCCTATTTTACTTCCAAAATGTTTCAGAAACATTTTGTCTGTAGTTTCACAAGTGCCAGGCTAGACTGCAATATGTGGCTTTGCTGACAGATTTACTTCTCTAAAAGGAGTTGGCCCTGTGTTCACATATTCAGTTCTTGGGTAGTAGTTGTGAATGTATTCTTTGAAGACCATACTACTAAAAACACCTTTAATTTGCTGATCCTTCACATCAAAATGGGTACAAATTGATGACTTACCCAAAAATCCATGCATGATCTAAGAGAAGAAAATGCAAACAGTGAGTTGTAAGCTTAAAGCCTCATTTTAAGCACAGAATCAAAAATATTTTGAGTAGATAATTTCATGAGGGAGAACATTTTTCCACCTGAAATATCTGTTACTAATTGTTTTAATTAAATTATGTTTTTTAAGTAATAATAGTGAGTTGGAGTATTAGGGAGTTTATTGTGAGTCATCAGTTATCTATTAATAATAACAATAAAAACTTGAATATGAAAATTGAAAGTAGTAATAATTTTAAAATTTAGGGATGACTTTTCTCTCTGCAGTTCATAAGCAGTGCAAGTTAAAGGCTTGTTTGGGATGTAGAAAGGGAAATTCGGTCTAAAACTGCTTCTCCAGTGATTCTTGCTTATATTGCTGGTTTTTTGCAGGCCAACTAAGGGCTTATTTGAGGACATATTTTAAAATAATACTGACAGAGTGAAATGGGGGCAAAATACGTGGTAAAATAATGCAATTACTTACCCTTTGCATTTTTGCAAATGGGTGAAAAGCATTGACAGCAATCAAGTTCTGCTTTTGAGGGATACAACTGCCATCAGGATTCTCTCCTTGCTTGGTTATTAGCATCACTATGAAAATTTTTCTGTAGCTGTTCTGAATCTAGCCATATGGCCAAATCAACATCAATATAATTTAGGTGCTTTTTCTGTCAGTTCATAAACTCTAAGGGAAAAATAAAATTTCTTTCTGAACCTATAAAAGAAGCCATTAAGGCAATGAGATCATAGTTGGAAATGAAAGAGAGAAAACTGGATTGTATAATGAAATACTTTTTGCATAAAATATATTGTGAAAGTTGAACATCAAATTATCAATCTTCACGCTTTTTCTCTCAGGATGTTGTAGCTAATTAGATTTATGTTTGCTCAGCACATTCAGTAAATAATAAACTGCTGATCATTTTTTCTGCATTCGGGTCGATGGTTTTGAGCAGTGCTCCTAGAACTCTGAACAGCTATTCCCTCAGCTGGCTGTGTTTGCCAGTGCACAAGTGTTATGCAACAGGAACTATCACTTTTTGCTGTCCTGAGTGGCTCTGTCGAGGACATGCAGTCCCAAACTAAGAGTTTCCTTCGTTTGCCTCTCGAGCTGCGCTTCCATGTGCCCTGGGAAACATTGGCATGGAATGTTTCCTTTGTCTCCCTCCTTTGCATGCACTGCCGAGGTTTCTGTGACTTGCGTATCTGTTGTTTACTTCTCATCTCTTTTAGTGGTTTGGCAATGCTTCAATTGCTGGTCTTTTTTGCATTTGGTCTTCATTGTGCGAGGACCATTGGATTCTCATCTCGTTGTTTGCCTGTGGGGACACTGCTCCAGTTGTACCACAGGGAGCCTTTGGATGCTGCTGCAGTGTGGAACTGCAGCCTGCAGGGCTGAGTGCAGCCCTGGCTCCACATCGTGTCCTGCTTGCTGCTGTCTCTGTTGCCAGCGCTGCCCAAAGCTGCCGGGGTTCCCTGGGAACGCTGAAATGCGGGGGAAGCAGAACTGGAGGGCAGCAGGAAGAGGTGTTGGGAGAAGCAGCCCCAGAAGGATCAGTGTTCTTCCATGCACCATAAGTATCACCAGAGAAGCCACGTGGAGTACCTATTCCTACACGGAGGTGGTGCAAAACCCCTCCAGTTTTAGGCAGAGCATTAAAGATACTGATTTAGACCTTTCCTGCAAGGTTTTATTGTGACCTAGAAGCACAGGCCACCTGCCCCAGTGACCCTCACTGGGAAGCTTTACCACACTCACGGGAAAACCCCAAGAGAGACGTTGGAACTGTATGCAGATTTCAAAAACCATTTTGGAATGTGTTTATGCATATCACTTGATTCCTGCTTCCACCAAGATTGCCAAGTGGGAAAATGCACATGTTTTTGGTGGGGGTTTTGGTTTGGTTTTTTTTTTTTTTCTTATCTTCAGCTTTTTTAGATTTATAATATTCTGTGTTCAGTTGTTTGAGCACTTCTTCATGAGTATAAAATTCTGTTATGCTTATGATGTGAAAGAAAATTAATTTGAAATTGCCGATGGCATATTTCATGTCACTGAAAATACTAAATGAACTGAAGACATAGCAGTTAATTAATGAAGCTTCTAATGCTTACACAGTATATTTTGAATTAGTAAATTATGGATTAGTGAGTGTTCTTAGTAGTCCCAAATCTCAGGAAATGCATAATTTTCCATTCAAAGTCACTCACCATTTGCTGGAACATCACTGCAGTTACCCACTGTGGTGGTTGTATATATTACCAATTTGAATGTTCTAAGGAACAAAACCATCTTCTAATTTATTCTAATTCACACTTAAGCGGTTGCTATGTGGGTATGACACAGAGATTGCATTCAGTGTCTAGAGACACCTTGTAAAAAGAAATTATTCTGGAGTGATTTCCCAATTAATAAAATCTCAATCACATTACATTTTCTAGTATGATGCAGCACAAGAGTGCATCTTCAGCACCATTCTCAGTAGACTGAGTCAAAAATAAATCCTTTGCTGGCACACAGTTATATCTAACTCTAAAAGAGACCAAGTCCACTGAACTAGTATGATAATTTCATGAAGTATAATGTCTTGTTTTCTTATGTTGATGGAATGAGGCCCCCATTGGAACATACTGTATCAACTCCGCTGTTACTACAGGTCTGAGTGGGAACCTCAGACAAAACACAGTTGCTGCATAAAATGACACTTCAGTTATTTTTACTACATTTTCTTCCTTTATAGTTTGGCATAAGAGTATTAATTTTCAGAAGCTCCACCCTTTTCAGGTTGTTTTCTTTAGAGTAAGGGTCAATTCCTTTCTCCCCCTGCACTTTACGCCTCTGGTGATATTTTCCTGTTTTCCATTGTTGAATGCCCTTCCCTGCTGCCCCTGTGGTGTCTGTGGGCTGCTTGGATCCCTTGGGCTGTGAGCAGAAAGCCCATCAGCCTTGCAGGTCCGTCTAGGCCATGGGATGAGACCCTGATGGGTTCTGTGCTGCTCTGCAAATGAACACTTCCTAGGGAAAATTCATTTCCTGAGTAGGTGCATTCCCAAAACTGTTGTGGGAAGCTCACCACCCCATATGGTGTGTGGTGTCCTAAGTGTCACTGATGGCACCTGTGACTGCTCCAGGTCAGGGCTCAGGTGACTCCAGGGCTGTATGTTCTGGTTTGGTATTAAATTTATTTGATAGATGTTCATCATCCTCATGGCTTTGCTTGGTGTCCTATATGCATTTTGCTGCTTTCTGTGTGATTTTTCATGTGACACCCATGCCTTCTTATGAAAACTACTTATCCTTTGCTGTTTTGCATTTCAGGAGAGTATTTGGCTTTCCTAATTACACTAAATTTAGTCTTTTTGTGTGTTTATTATTCCGAGGGCTGCTTTTTTTCCATAGTTATGTATAGCAGCAAGGATTCCATGGCAGTAATGCACAGTAGCACTGCAACTCTTCTATCTGTAGTCTGGTTACGCTCTTGAAATAATAATCAAAATTCTCTCCTGTAGGTTTTTTGATTTCTTTTTTATTGATTACTATTCCAAACCATCCATTTCATAATTCCAGAAATTCTGAAAGTTGGGATGAAAACCTTTTGTCCTTTTTTTTTTAATGCTGTATTGCAAGTTTTGAGTAGGGAATTTTGTGGGCTACTTTGATATTCTCAAGTATGGCATTGTTACTACATTTAGTCACCTGTACCCTTAGCCAGGTTAATCTGTAAAGAAAGTGAAGAAAAGCTGAGACTCATTTTAAAAGGATACGAAATGTTTTGTTTTCTACATAACACTGAAAAAAATGGTTTAAAATGATTGAGTTATGCACTGAGATATGCAAACTTCTAATGCAATAACGATGGCATACCCATTGTGTAACACTGCAAAGGGAGCAAGGGCAAGCTGCACAATTCTTGCTGCACTCCTCTGCCTCAGCCTGGGCCAGTCACAGGGGTTTGGGCAGGGCACCTCCAGCCCAGGTGCCGTTCCTGCCTTCTCCGTGTGGAACCCTTGGCTGTGGCCAAGAGGAACTTTCTGCACAGGTGTGCAATCCCTTCTGCTAAGATCCAAAGATTAGTGTGTCCTCTGAAGATTTTAGTTCAATAATGAGCTGCTCTTTCAGCATTGGTGGGATATAAATTGTAGGTTTTTCCTCAGTTAGTTACAGAAAAGTCTGACCTGTGCATTAACCAGCACAGTAACTCTTCTCCCCACACTTGTGCCTACCTGCTAATTTACAAGTGCAGATGTGAGGGATTGCTGATGCCTTGTTGGATTTATACCTTTCTTAGCATCCCCCACACACACACTATTGGAAAGATGTCTGACTTCATTTTATTTGGTGTAATGATCAAGGATCAAGTTGTCTTTGTTCCAGCTGGTACTTGGTTACCTCTTAATGTGGCATATTCTTATATTTTGTTCTGAAGTATTTTCAAGTTCTGAATCTATAGCACTGAACAGCAAGTTGCTGACAAGCTTTTTTGAAATATGAAATGTGTTTCTTTTTTTCTTCTTTCCCTGATGTTACCACGTCCTGTTCCTCAGAATGTTTTCTCTTTCTGTGATTCCTTTTCAGCTGCTGCACATAAAGTGTGATAATGATGAACATATGTTTCAAAGACCCTCTACTTTTTTCTGGTGTAACAATGAGGATTCACCTCCTTGTTTAGATATCTCTTCCATTACGCTTACTCCTAGGAGTTCTCCTGACTCTAGACTACCACCTGGATTGTTAATACCACCACCTTCAAAAAGTGGTCTTCCAAAGCCTGCCAGTGAATACAGCTGCCCAAGACCTCGTGTAATCTTGCTGTGCAAAAGCTTTTTCCATTTTGGTTTTTTATTTTTTTGGCTTTCTTTTGTTCTCTGTTGTGTATTAACTTGTATTAAAAATGTGCATTTTGTACAGTGGCTAAAGGATAGGGCAGATGAATCTTAGATTCTCTAAGGGTACTCTTAAAATATGGAATTTGTGATGAATTACTCTTATTTTTACAGAGGTCTCCCATCCCCCAAAAAAATAGATTCTTATTTTTCCAACATGTTTAAATTAGTCCATTAAGTAATGACCTGTTATCTTCAGATATCTGCCAATCTTTTGTTAATTTTTTTATATAAACTATAGTGATTCAAAAAAACTCTAAAGGTCCAACTTCAAGGGCTTCTCCTCCCCTCCTCCCATGAATTAATACAAAAGCAATGAGCCATTAAATAATTTCTAGCATACTTTATAAAAACTGTGCAAAATGAAGGTTGAAAATTATTATCAAGTATGAAATGGGCATACTGCCTGCTTTTTCATATTCATGTGCTTATACTATCAATTTTTCTTCCATTTGCAAGTAATCTTTGGCTTTATTTGGTGACCATCCTGGCTTTCTGCATGTGTTCACTAAATAAAAATGCTTCTTGTGCTCCTACATATTCAAAATACACATTTCTTAATTTGCTTATAGGTTTAATTAAATTATATCAGTAGAATCAAAATGGCCAGTTAGTGACTTCAACAAAATGCAGTGTAGCTGGAAAATCATTCTGAAGTTTGGGTTTTCTTTTTTTTTGCCTGAAAGGCAACGTTTATAACTGAATGTAAGTGCAGTTTATCTGTTTTCTAGATAGCCATAAACATTTAGCAAATAATAAGATTCTCCATTAGCACATATGATCTCGAAGACATTCTAGGATTACCCATGGGAGTTGGTGGAAATGGAGGTTGATGTGAGCATTTATTTATGCCCTAAACCTGATCCCACCTTCGTGATGCTGACAAAAACCCGTCTACAATCACAGCAAGGCTAGGATGAAGGAAGGGGCGTTCTTTGTAATGTTTATTTTGGGTTCAGCACATCCATTGCTCTGCCTTGGGTGGGAGCAGATGACGCCAAGCCAGGTCTGCCAGGATTATCCTGGTTCTCTGCAGGGTTAAGGCAAGGTCCATGGACACTCACAGGAGCCTGTGGTGTCTAAACTCCGCACTGAAATCTTTTCACAACATGTGATCTTTGAAATTCCAATACTACCTCAAGTTGAGGATGGTAAGAATTCTGGATGTGTTAAAATCTTGAAAACTGGCTCTTTTATGAAGTTAATTCACCTATAGCGTGTGAATTGCAATGACTGAGTTTTTTTTTTTTTTTTTTAAAGGTCAGAAAATAAAAGCAGCATGTTAAATGTAGATTTTTATTATTATTATTATTATTATTATTATTGCTATGCTTCTGTATATCTGGGAAGAAAATACCCCAGGTTCTTTTAGATATTGAACAGTTATGGATCTCTCTTAATCCAATTTTAAAATATTAATCCAAATTAAAAAATATGAATTCAAAAAACTCTTAAGAATCACAGAACCTCCAAGAAATAGGAAATGTTGGACTTGAGAGTCCCACATTTTTTCCTCTTTTAGCAGTGCATTCAGAGGCTGTGGATCAATATTGTCTCTCAGCAGCCACTGCAGAGAACCTCCAGAGGGAAATAGGGATAGTTCAGGGCTGCCTGTACACTTGGCTTAGGAATCTGTGACAGGCAGGTCTGCAGCACAGGCACTCAAGAAAGGAGCATTCCAAAATAAGGGTTTATCCATGGACAAGCAGTGCTAAGGACTGCCTGCTTGCCAGGTTATCGTATTTGTGTATTCTGAATAAAAGGATCCACGTGACTAATTTAACTTGTGCTTCAGAATTTCTGTGTGGATAGTTTGGGCAAACTGAATCTTGTTTCAAAGCTGCAGGCTTTTGCTGTGCCTGGCTGGCCTTTCTAATACACAGGGTATATTGTCTCAGCAATAACATGAACACGCAAACTAGTTTTGCCTTCAGCTTGTCAGTCTCAGTTTTAATCTATTTCATCCTCTGTCTTTAGCGTTCAGTATATTTTGACTTTTGGCTGTGCCTCGCTTGTGCCCTGAAGCAGTGGACTGGTGGCAGGAGAAATGAGCTATTCAACACCAAATATGGCTGTAGAACTGTAGTAATTGGTGGGTTTGGGGTTTCTTGCTTGCCCAGTATTTTTTTGAACCCTTGCCAGATTTCTGGGCCTTTTGAATTAAATCTCTTCAGTTGTACCTTTGAGGACAACAGGTTTATTTTGGATGTTAATATTCAGTATGTCACATCTAAATTTTCACTTGTGTAATAACACGTTTAAAGCTTTGATCGTACCAGTTTCTCTAAGCTGCCAAATAAGAGATCACGTAAAGAAGAATTAGTAAACCAAAAATACTGGGATTGTGTCTTTTAATTTGGTTCTGTGCTCTCCAGAGCAGAGCACATTGTTGTTGCCCTATTACCTCGACTGGGTCTTGTGAAGGTGTCTGTGCTCATATGTTTGCAAGAGAGAACTGCTTGTCACAGCTTTGGCAGGTGCAACTGTGATAAATTTTCAACTGAAAATGGAAAAATTACAATGCTGCTTTTGGACTGGGGAGTGTTAGCATGTCAGAGTCTGTACTGCAAATGCCATTTGCTTGGTGTCAGGAGCTGGGGTTTGCATGCTGATGGTTGTTTTTTACTTTTTTTTCAAAATGTGACATTATCTGCATGCTGAAGAATTCGGTAATGTGATCTTTTTCATGTGAAACCTTGCCCTAATATTTATTGTCCTTATTGTAGGCAGGCAGTGTGACACCTAAATCACCCTCCACTGACATCTTTGATATGGTTCCCTTTTCTCCCATATCCCCTCAGTCATCAACACCTACTCGCAATGGTACACAGCCTCCTCCAGTACCCAGTAGATCTACAGAGATCAGTAAGTTTTGTAACAACTGACCTACTTTTTGCTTACATTTTTTTTTTTTTTTTTTTTTTTTTTAATAAAGCATCTTTAAAGTTTTACGTAAGTTTTGCATGAAAAGCCAAATGCAGTTTTGGTAAATCGCATTCACTAATGCCGTTTCGTCTTTCCACCGTCTTCCCAAAGTCCTTGATGTTGCTGCCAAGTTGCATTATAAACAAACTTAGTGTGAAACTGTGACATATACACTTGGAAGGAGTTGGGTTGGGGATTTTAACTTGGCTTTTCTTTTCCAGTCTCTTTTCTGTACTTCAAGTAATACTTTTACTTCCTGTTAGTTCTTTCCTTGTCAAGCCACGGTTCTAGCACCTGGAGCCTGCATTTCTGAGGAGGGCAGCAGGTGGAGTAAGTATGGTGATGGTCAAGGGAGAACCAAAGAAACCCCTCAAGGAGACTTGGAATGCTGTTTTCAATACTGCTTTTCATATCATGCCCAGATTTCTTTAGCTGCAGTTGTTGAACCTCTCCAGATCTGTCAGCTACTCCCAAAAGGTTTTCAAAAGGTTATTAACAACATCAATTTTAGTTTGCAAAGTATCTAGGGAAAGGTTCTTGACTTCACTAGAAATCTTTTTGGAGTCCAGAAAGCCTTTTTAAAGCTTTGGGATTCCCTTGATGGAGAGGAGAGTGGGGCATGTGCAAGTGATGTCAGAGGCTGTGGAAAAACTGGTCAGTGTTTATATTTTAGGGTGGATAAGGGACATTAATGTTACTGCCTGCCACCATATGGAGCACATTTAAGATGATTGTGCTGGTTTTGGATGCCTCTAGGATGCAGAATTTTCAGCTGTGGATGAGAGCTGTGCACAAAAAAATAAATGCATTTCATGACTTCAGTCAGTGAATGTCTTGGCTCTCCAAGCCCATATCTAATGCACTGTTTGGTTCAGGATGTCTGTCACCTTCTAAAGAGAAAGTAAATGTTGAGACTCTTAATTCAGTGAAGAACCCTGGTTTTTTTAAAGAGACTATTTTAACATAATTAATGGATTTCTGCAGGATTCTCAAAAGCTATGTAACATCATTTTACATCTATCTACGTAGTCAGTATTAACTATTTTCATATAATTCAAAAGAATATTAGAATTGAAAGATCGCTTCTCTGAAACAACAGGCAATGCAATAAAATAGATCTAGAAGTACATATACAGCTTCAAGAATGGCAACTTAACTTGAATTGATTTATAGGTCAAGATTTTATTTTTTTTACCTGTTTTCCTTCCTCAGTTCCATTGAAATTGTGGCTGAGTTTCATAGAAATCTTGGGGGAGTCAGCACTCAGTCTTGAGGCATCTTGAAAATTCCAGCTATATGGGATTTGTTTAGGCCATGGGTTTTGTAATATAATAATAAAAAAAAGTTGCTTATTAATAGTGATATCTATTGTTTATAGCAATTACTGCTTCTGCACTTCACTGATTTGCCTTCAATTGAGATGATGTAGTTCAGAGATGCCACTGCAGGGAGAGGTTACAAAGCCCATCATGGCCTTTATACTTTTGATCCCTGCTCTTTCAGTCTGTCATGGTACTTTCTATGTTGAAAATTACTATGTTCATCATCTATTAATGCTTTTTGGCATATTTCAGAGTGTCATTGAAACAGGAGAGGAATATTTTGTCGTCAAACAAGGGGTTTACTGTCCCAGATGCGAAAGTTCAGCTCCAATAAGCTCCTTCAGGCTGTGCACCGTCCCATTACTGTAGCAATGTGCAATAATGCATTGCTTTGTGGTGTCACTGCTGGCAGTACCAGCAAGCTGGCATTTCTTTCTCCAGTACAAGTCAGAGGGCTGGCAGCCAAGAGGAGCCAAAGTTTGGAGTCTCTGTTTTCCCAGATCATCTTTTCCTGTTCCTATCTCTGCTTGCTTTGTCACTTCACCCAAGCAGAGTTGGTTTGGTGAAATTACAGGGTGATTTTGTTGGATTTTACAATTTTGTAACTTTCGTCTTTCTCACATTCAGTAGTAAAGGAGGAGAAAGTTGAGGGTTTGCTGTCTATTTGTTAGTATCACCTCATTTACTCCTTTTGCCTTAGTGGGACCTGTTACCCAGGGAGGGCAACAAGCAAAATGCTGAAGCAAAATGTGCTTTTAAAAGCCAGAGTTCATCTTACTCATCCACTGGCCAGTTTGAGAGTCCAGCCGAAAACAGCAGTGCCCCAGAGAGGCATGGACACTTACAAAAACCTGAAACAATACCAAGCACTTTGCATTCCTCCAGGACCGAGTTCCATAGGTAATTACTGGCACCAGGATAAATATTCCGATTCCCATAAAGAGAAATGCCCAGAGTTAGAATTTTGCTTACCAGTTCTTCCTTTGGTAATTTCCCAGAAAAAAAAAAAAAAAAAAAAAAAAAATTGTGGGGTGATAAATAGTACCTCTTGCTTTGCAGAGCTCACAGCATGTAGTTAAAGAAACCCAGCCTTTTAATACTAGAGGAGAGCAACAGTAACATTTTTTTTTTTTTTTTGACAGCTGAACTCTTTTTGACAGACAGCTCTTTCTAAGCATTTAAGCTTTAAAATAATTCATTAAATATTGAGATTTTGAGTTCATATTCAGCAGTGTTCCAGCAGGGCTACTCAGTAAATGTCTGTTCACCACTGGCTATATCAGCAATAGCAAATAGATGGGGTTTACCTGTTTAAAGGAGAAAATGGCATAATTTTCGTACAGGAGGTTGCAGATTGGACAAATGCATGCTGACTCTTTAGGTAATCATTGCGGCATAGTGAAATGCAACCAAAAATGCAATGCTAGAGATTGCATGCTGCTTCTTCCTCATGGAATCAGGGGTTGTAAATGTTCTTGTGAGTTATCTGAATGGTCAGAATTAATTTAATAATTGCATTTCATTAAAGGAGGAATTAACTTATGGTTCTTGTTGGCACAGCATTTTTTTCATATCTTAGACAAGAACTGGAGAAGAATATTCTCTATTGAGTTGTTCAATATTTATTTCACACAAATGCATCATGAACAATCCAAGGTGACAGATGGCAGATGCAGAAATCTCCTCTGAGGTGCTCTTTTTCTGCAGATATTTAAGAGCATTTTGTCAAAATAATGGCTGTAATAAGTTCTAAAGAAAAAAAATATGGAGTAGCCTGCAGCTAAAAGGAAAGGTTTTCTGGATTTCCTTGTCTCAGTTTATTCCAAATATTTCTTTGGGTGCTTGTCATTTTTGTCATCACAGCTGCTCCATCTGGGCAAATTGTATATCAGCGTAGCCTGATGTATATCAGTGTGCCTGGATGAGAGCTGAGGTAGAGATTGGGATGTCAAGTACAGCAGAAAAGCCAAATATTTGTATTTTTGCTTAGTAATTGCTAATTTTGAATTTATCGCAGAGTGCAGGTTGCTGTTCTCCAGTATTGTGTTTGTTCTCCTGAATGTCAGGTCCCAGGGTTGATTACTTGTTCATGTTATCGTGTGGTTTGAGCTGAGGATCTAAAACATCAGCATTTCATGGCTTTTGAATTTGTGGGTCAGTTTTGCAGCCTGTGCATTTATTTCCATCCAGAAAGGAATGAGAAAGGGAAAGGGAGTTATTTGTGCCCTTTGAAAGGATCATTTTCAAAGGTTTCCTGGTTGCTGTTTATTGGAGGAAGAAATGCCTGTCTATGCTGCAGCAATTCTCTGGAGTATGCCAGGCAAGATATTCTTGTTATATCTAATTTTCATGCAAATACTCTGGCCTGAAATAAAAAGCTACCAATTTATCCCATCTGCGCTAAAAAATACCCTCCCCTCCATCATGAGTGGAGTGAACCCTGCTGGACAAGCTTATGGATATCCCATGCAATAGTGCAGCTCTGCAGGGATGAAATCTTCATATTTCTCCACATGTTCTTCAGCTTTTATTCCCAAGGCAAACACTGACAGTGCTACTGAAAATATTCCATGGAACTTTGTCCCTCCCTGAGTCTTAGCAGTGCAGTCTCTCTTATAATATTCAAACTTTAAATGCACAAAGGCAGTTGTTCTCTAGACTTGTTCAGCTCAAGTGGACAGCACATTATGATATAGTTCCCTAAAGTAATAGCTTTCCCCAGAAACCCAGCTAGGTAAGGCTGCTTTGTTTTGAATTTGATTCTGTGCAGGGTTTACTAGGCTCTGTCACTTGGAATAAGTCACGCTCTGGTTGGTTTTAAATTCTGCCTTGCATACAGTATAAATTCAGAAATCTTTCACATTAAAGGAAGGAGTGGCATTAAAGGAGTTAAGACTTCTGCTGTTCTCCTGCTAATGAGCTCAAAATGCTTTCATTAATAAAAGCTCAGTCATAAGGCATGAATGAGATGATAGCCATAATATTGTACAAAATACTTTCTTTTAAAAATGGTCAAAAGTCATAATTCAGTACAAATTAAATGCAGTTTTGCCCTTCACCGTTTTTTCCTAAATACATTCATAGAACATTTGCTAAGCCTTGGTGTTGGAGCTGTCTGCTTTCAATTGTCTGACCACAGAGAAAGCTGTCAGCTCCTTTTAAAGGTAAAAAGAGAGAAAATGGATATACATAATGAACCATACACTGTTGAGGGTTATAAAGTAGAATCACTTTTTTTGCCCAGTAGAGGTTAGATTGCAAGTCAAAGCTGCTACACATCTGAAGGTTATTTGCTAGGAGCATCAGAGCATTTCAGGACACTGGTTATACTGGAGCAGACCCATTTTGGCTGTGAAAGAGGCAAAGGATGAGGGAGAAACTAATTTTTACATTAGATTATCCGAGTTAATGTCTCTATTGCATGCAGGTGGTCTGCCTTTGCCAGGAAAGACTGGATTTCTTCTTGGCTCCAGTGGACTCTTGGAATAAGGCTCTCTTATCTGGGCCATCTCCTGGTCCCATGTGACAGTTTGTAGCTGTTTAGCCACAGTTTTTGAAATATGTAATCAATCAAGTTCTGCTCAGGTTTCTGTACTTTATGATAGGAATTTTTGTACTTTAGTGTGGGAGCACTTGATGGTAGTGGCCAGTTATTTAAAATGCTTGGTGTGCAGCCTGATAACACCATTGATAAGGGCAAAGCCCTGACAGACTGATATGCACAATAGCTGTTGGGGAGCCTAGAGAGCACACGTATAAAATTCTGCCTCTAAGGATGCCAAAATCAAGCCATCTGTGCAGCTGTTATCAGTGCTGCACCACTGATAACAGGACTGGGAGCACTGCAACGTGGGGGAGTTGAGTCCAGCAGTTGTCACCCACACCTCAGGTGTTAAGGGTGAATTTTGTGCTTAACTGGCCAATCACTTCAAGGTTACTATTGCCCCCATTCTTACTGTAATGCTCTAAAACTAAAATGCTTTTGAGGCAGGTTTTGCTTGTCAGGTCTCTTGCTGGGCAGCTGTGAAAGGTAGGAGAGAGGGTATCTCCTAATGGTTCTGGTCTTCTCTCCACCAGTGACAAGGCTGTAGAAACTTGGTTCTGAAAATTCGGCAATCAGTGGGGTTGGGTTAGCAAAATTATTTTTTTCACTGCTATAGTTTAATCCAATGTGAGATAGGAAGAGTGTCTAGAGATGGAACCTTTAACTGTAGGAAAGAAAAATCTATTACTAAGAAGGAGGGAAAAACACCCAAAATGCAAAGAATCAAAAAAATATTTGAACAGGCAGATACGAAGAACTATACTGGTCTAATATGAAAAAAGAACCCAATTGTATTGGAGGTGTTTCTTTTTGCCCAGAGGAAAAAAAAGAGAAATGAACACACACACCGCCTTTGGCCACTAGAATGCAAAACTGCAGTTAAGAAAAAGTGAGAAACCTTTGGTCTTGAGAAAGGGAAATTTGCAATCATTCTATTTATGTACCCAAATTTACTGGAATTTTAGCATTAAGTGAAAAGTCATGGTCCTGTTATGTTTTTTGTTGCCTTTGTTTGTTTGTTTACTTTTTCTTTCTTGATGTGATCTTATCCAAGATTTTAAAACTCAGATGATTTTTAGTTTTAATTACTGCCAGTTCACTGAGGAGGTGTATCAAATGAAGACCTTGCCTTGCCTGAGTATTTTCTTGTCTCACAAAACATCCTTAACCTGAGGAGTGGTAGACAGGGGACACGAAGTTTAGTTGGTTGGTAATTTGTTGTTGACATAATGTAGAGATGAAATTTGGCAGCTCATGTCCAGTTGCTTCCTCTTCATTTTTGGAACTCCTTATGCACGCAGACTCCAGAGCACACGTCAGCGCATGATGCCCTCTTCAAACAGCAAAGACTTCTCATCGGATCTCTAGAAGGCACAAGCATTAAATGAAGATAAAGAGAGGCTTAAACAGAAGTTCGGTAGTGTTCTTGGAAAAATACTCGAGTATTAAAGTTTGGAAAACTACCCAAGACCTGGCTTGCAGATTGGGGTGTTAAAAGCTGTGGTTGATGAGTGGTGTATCTGGTGGTGCTGTTACTCAGCTCAGGAGATGTAAGGTGGCTTTTTCAGAGCGCTGTTGTTGTAGCCCATACCTGTTCTCCCAGTGACTCACTTTTCTGTTGTTGCAGAGAGAGACCTTTTTGGAGCAGAACCTTTTGACCCTTTTAGCTGTGGAGCAGGAGATTTCCCTCCAGACATTCAGTCCAAACTAGATGAGATGCAGGTAACTACTGACTTATTTGGGTTTTGATGGCGGCATGCCTATTCTTGAAATGCGTGCTTACCATTTTCTGAAAATGTGTTCCACAATGCACACGCTAATGCACAGACAGACCCCCATTTTTGACCATTCCTTTTGTAAGTTCATCCCCTGGTCTTTGAGCTGGAGTTTGGGATTGCTTTAGGAGCCCCACCTGGAGCCAATACAGTCTGCTACACTAATGAAGGGTTTCTCAGCAGTGTAACCAAAATGGTTTGGGAACCATTACCTGGGAAAGGACTGAGAGAGCTGAAAAAGAGAGCTGGGCCAAGAGCCCTGCAGATCCCGTGATCTTTAGCTGCAGCAATCTCCACCATCCCAATTTACCCACCACCCTCCCTCCTCTTTCCCTCAGTGGCATGGCTTTGGCTTCCCAGAGCATCAGGCAGACTTAGGTGTTTCCAGGGCCATTGCAATTTTCTGCTGCCTTTAAAAGCAATTCTCTAGAACCCTGGGGCAATTAAACTCTTGAGAAATGATTCAAGAATTCTGAACTGTTGTGTTTTTATCTGAAAATGTTTGTTGATAATGAAGCACTCAACATTGTCCATTCAGTTCTTGACCCAGTTGTGAAACAATTCTAGGAGAAAGTCCTCAAGTTTTGGAACAAATGATGCTCTGCAGTCAGGCTTTCAAAACTTACAAGCCCTTGCCAGCTTGCTTATCTCTATTTTTACTTAAGCAGCCTGCCAGCAAAAGAAAAGGCTGGAAATAATGGAAACTTGAATTTTTAGGATCCTGGCCCCTCAGCAGAAAGCATTCCCAGGGCTTCCAGCCCTCTTGTCTGTTAGGAGCCCGCAAAGTCCAAGAGCATTTGGTCTTGGGCTCCTTCTCTTCCTCTCTCCCACCTAGGAACAGCAGAGGCTTTTTTAAATGGCTTAAATAAGATTTAAATACCATTTCATTTTCCTGAGTATGTTTTCTTTTCCATGTCAGTTCGGGATGGTTCCACTGACAAACCCTACGAATAGCGAAGTAAGAAATTTAGCTTCTTGGTCCCCCCACATAATTTCAAAGAGCAGCTAAAAGCCAAAACTGTCACCTTTGCAAATCCAACAACATGCTTGTGTTTTGTCAATGCTATAATGTTGTTACCAAGCCTTTGAACACAAACCCCAAACCCTACAGCACCTCCCATTGATATATTACCAACATTTCCATTGTTTTAGGGAAAAATAAATTGTAGCAACTGTGGTTACCACTAATAGTGGTATGTTAACATTTAAATGTCACATATTAAGAGTTTCTATTACAGGTAATGTTTTGACAATATTTGGAATTACACTACAGAGTGCCATCCCCTCATAAACACCAGGGAATGGAGTAGTAAATGTCTTTATCAAAGATTGTTTCAAGTCATGAAATGAAAATCTCCCATCATTGTTTGTACTCTGTTGATCTAAAAAAAGGAGACAAACATAACAAAACCTCCAAGCATTAGGGCATTATTGTGTTCTGTTGCGAAGAAAGGCACTTTTCCCTAGCACATCAGCTCTTCACCAAAAATTAATTAGTGGGCCTTTATGTAGGCACAGAACTTGTCATGTATGATCCAACTGAGAACAAGTGTACAGCTGAAAGGATATGAAAAGCCCTCGTATTCTAACTTGAGCCAAAGCAAAGACTGTGTGCAATTATTTTACTGTGTGGTTGGTGCAAAATACAGGTTGAAATGTCTTTTTCCTAATGTCTCTTTTATCTTCTTGTGCTTTCCTGGGTGCACAGCGTCAGCGATGGTTGGTATATCATATTTTAATAATGGTATTTAAAGCATTTACAATTGAAATGTGCACGTTTGTCTTGTGTTTCTATTTTTATGTACATTTGCCTAGGTATAATAATGTTAAGATTTATGTTTTGTGTATAGAACTCTGAGTGAGGGCCATTTTCATTTTTAGGGGCCTACAATCTCTAAGTTAGGGACAGCTGATGGTCCTTTGCTTTACCCTGTCTTGCCAGGTGCTAATACTAAGCCTTTTTTTTCACTGCTGTTTGTTTTCCATGTGTACTTGTGAAACCTCCAGTTGTCATTATCAGATTGTCACTAGTGAAATGGTTTAAGCAAAACCTTTAGTACAGAGACTGTGTTAGTGCAATCATATTTGTTTGCACGTAATGATTTAAAACTTTTCAATGAGCAGAAGCAGCTGTGCTCATCTCAACCGCTATTAGACACAGTTTATGAGGAAGGTTAGAACACAGAATGTGTAACATGCTCCGGAAATCCAACAGCGAGGAATGTGGAAGAGAAATGTGGGCCTCTCATCTTTTCTGAAATTCAAAGTGAATTGAATCTGTCACCTTTGCGTTATGGAAATACAGCCTGGGTTTCAGTAATAATGTGTTCCATTAAATGTGGAAAGGTAAGTTTTGTACAGACACCTGGCAGATAGTTCCAAGCATAAACTTCCTCCACGGCGATGTTGGATACAGCTCACACTGCAGTGTGGATGGCAAGCAAAGCTGTGACTGGGGCAGCCCAGGCCAGACTCTCTTACCCTGTTTGTTGTGTGGAACATGTGAGGTGCCTCAGCACACACGCCCCGCGTGCAGAAAAGCTGCCCTGATCTAGCCCTGTGCTGGGGGTGATTTGGGAACAAGGTGGGAGAGGAGAGCACGGCACAGAAGAGGCACTGGACAATAAACTCTGGAGTAGTGGGTGCTTTTCCTTTGCATCCTGCATTCTGAACTTGAGGAGATCAGATAAAGTTCCTTGGCCTCTTGGGGAATACTCTTATTTTTAAACTCCAGCGAGGATCCAAATTTCACAGTTAAACTTTCTATTCTATTTCTCACTCCAATCTCTGTTGATCTTTTTGGAGAGCTTAAAACTCAAACATGTGCCGAGATGTGACTTTTACAGCTCAGGCCACACTCTGATGACTGTCCAACCTCCTGTTTCCCTGCACCCTTATGCTGAAACATGTTTTCATCTTTATTTTGACTGTATCCAGACATTAATAAAATTAATGTCTACTTTCCCAGAAATCTTGCAGTGAGGAGAAGTTTCCCTGGATCATGAATCACAGCAGCAGCAGCTGCTATAATTTATTAAAATCTCAAGCTAGTTAATATCAGAAAGCTTCCAGGAGCTGCAAGCCATTCTTCCTGCATGCTCTGAAGCAGTCAGTAGGCTTGACATCTTTCCATCTGAAATAAGTTATGCTCAGCCCTCTAAATACTCTTCTTAGAGATATGTAAATTTGTCATTCTTCATTGGTTTTGTGCTGACTTAAGCTCATTGAGTGAAGAATTGATAAGTGAGATAACTTCTGAGCCATAAGGTTGACTTTGGCAAATTTACCTCCTGAAAAAAGTGCAAGGTCTTTGTCTGGTACTGCTTACTGGTTTTAACCAGAATAGCCCACATCTTTTTATCCTTGGCACCAAAAAAGGCTGGGTTTAGAAGAGGGGTTGTTTCTGAGCTGTTTCTAGTGAAAACAAGCTTTGCTCCTCACTTTAAGGCGTCGATCACATCCCTTAGTACAACACCATTGCTTAGCAGGTAACTAAACTGTTTAGTCCTTGTGTTTAAATGGCTCTAAAGTAAAAAAGCTCCTTGAGGAGGATGTGAACACAGACAAACAAGGCACAATATAGATGCACACTCATAGCCCTTCTTGTTCCCTCTCCTGGCCAGTGCCATGGGGTGGCCTTTTTCAGCATTCCCTGAAAATCAGCAAATCAGAAAAATTTTTTTGACTGCATGAAGAGTTTGTTTCCTGAACCTCTAAAGTACAGGGAGCCGTAGCACACATGGGTTTTAATGAGCATGAAGAGTTGCACTAAGAACACACATTGTTAGAAGCTGATGGGTCTGAATTTCACAGGGCAAAATATTTTAAGTACTGTGCATTAAGATTAGTGATGCATTTTATATAGATAGATATAAACTATAATGTTTACCAAGAAGCTGACTCTGTATGTCATTAAAAAGAATTGCTTAACACATTAGTCAAGTTTATTAGGGGGGGAAAAAAAATCATCATTGTAATCTGCGTCACTGCAACTGATTTCATTACTATTACAGCTGTGGATGCTGAGAGTTAAAAGCTGGTATGTGCTGTTCTGTAATGACCAGAGAGCAGCTTCCCCTGGGAGCCAGAGCACTGGAGAGCCCTGTGCAGCTCCAGTGTAGATATGAACTGCAGTCCTGAAAGCACACGTGGCACTCAGTGTTCTGCACCCCTGTGAGAACTGATATCTGCATCAGCAACAGTTGTACCCTGCATGGAAAGGAGAAGCTACTCCTAAAGCCCTCCCATGGCTTGCTTGGCTGCAGCTGCTTGGATTTTATTTTTTTTAATTATGTGTTTGCCAAAGTATAGTTTTGGAGATTCCAAAAATCAGCTAAGAATTTGGAGTTCTGTTGCTGAACCTGAGGGGTTAGGAATAGTGAATAGTGATGGCTGTGGGAGATCTGAGGTGTGTGCCTTCCTCATCTTTGGAAATTGCAATCACTTTGCCAAGGAGTCTTCTGGATGGAGATACTGATTCATTTATTTCCCTTTTGAGGGTTACAATTATTTTTTAGGAATATTGATTTAGAAAATGCAGCTTTCCTTTTTTTATACTCCTATTCACTTCATGTCCTCCACTTAAATATCCAAGAGGAAAAAAAATCTAGATTTTACATTCCTTTAATGAAAGGAATGCCCAGTTAGCCTCCTGGATTGCTTTGATGTCCTCCTCTCTGCTGTTGGGCTTTTTGGCCTTGTGGTTGTCATGGAAGTTTGAGCCTGTTTGGAACTGCAGAATCTGACATTGATGGTCATGGTTTGGTGTGGCTCAGAAGTGACCGTGGAAATGCCATGTCCCTGTTACAGACAGGAACATCCATGAGCCACTGCTCTCAGGAGTGCAGCTGGTAATGGCACAAGGCACCACAGCACCGATTACCTTTAGGGCAAACAATAGTTCATTTTGTTAATAAGGTTGAAAAGCTTTTTTAATAATTATGATCCATAAAAGGCAGCAATCTCCAAATGGATTAGCACTGATCGCATTGCCAATATGTGGAAATGTAACTGTTTTAAATGCATAATATCACACCTTGAGGACTAAACCAGGGGTGAGTGGAAGTGGCTGGAGTGAAGCTGCAGAAGGAAAGGTCAAGGAGGCCACAGCTCTTCAAGAAAGTGGAAATAGTTCTAAGTCAAGTCATAGCAAACACAGGCAAAGTGCTAAGTGACAGAATATCAGTTTGTGTGGAAAAAACTTGACACGGTCAACATAAGAGCAGTGAGATGAGTGTACTTCCAAAATGCATCATCTGATACGCTCTTCGCTTGCTGGAAAGAGGGCATAGGAAGTGAAGCTACTTAAGACATCAGCAAACTGTGCTTAGCTGTAAAAGTGGGATAAAAATAAGATTAAGCAGTAGAGGAATGGGATGGATGTTCATTTTAGTGAAGGCTCAGGATGAAGATCTCTAGGTTAAGTGATGTTCTTCTATTGGAGCTCATCAAGCACCCTCAGGCTGAAGCACCAACAGCAATCACTTGTTGCTGTATCCCTTTACAAGCTCAAAACTGGAAGCAGCTTTCAGAAACTTCACAAGTTGAGCATCCTAGGCACATTGTAACTGCAGGTTTTGAAATGTAACAGATTAGACCATAAGGCTGATTCTGTGAATTCTCCTTCTGGGTAAGCAGTCCTCCTTTGACCGCAGTTACATCAATTACTTTTCCCTTTGGGTGAATGAACACTGTCTGTAACAGGATATGTTTCACTTGGAATTTCAGCTACTGTTCACTGGAAATATCTTCTGCATTGAACGTTCTTCCTTTTAATCCTTTGGAAAATTCAGATTAGGAAAAAAAAAAAAAAGAAGAGGGAAGAATCTTAAATACACTAGTGAGCCTTGGCAGCACTGAGTCACCCAGGTAGAGAAAACTGGGTAGCACAGTTGGGGAATGCTGTCACCACAGTGCTGCTACTTGCTCAGCATCTCATGCTGTGGATCTGCCTTTAGGAAAGGAAATTCTTTTTACTTGGAAATTCTCAGGCCATTTAGTAGCTCTTGCCAGGAGGTTTGTTCTGTTACTCCACGTTATTCTCCTGATATCAGTAGCTGGCAGGGTTATTAGATATTCATACACTTTTCAAATGTTAGCCTGTGCTTTGAATTTGTTTGAAATTAAGCTGGTTTGACGTGGGATTATCTTCTAAACCCAAAAGGTATGGTCTTGAGTTGCTGCTGTGCACGAGGGAAAGACTTGAGTTTGTGCCTAATCCCCATGCAGACGGTTTTACAAAAAGATTTATCTTGTTTACAAGATATTTTCTTGATGAAAGGACCCGTTACTGATTTCATAGCGCACAATCAACACTCTCACTGAACAGAGCACTGCAACAGCTGCTCCTGCAGTTGATGTTCTCGTGACATTTCTAGTCAGAGCCTCACTTTTAGTTGCTTAAACCTTCAAAGTACTTTAACCCAAAAGAATGAAATTTTCTTGACTCCAAGGTGACTTTTGAAGGTCAAGCCGTAATTATTCAGCTTCTTTTAATGCAAAAGGAGAAATGAAAATAAGAGTTTTTCCTGTATTAAAAGTGCAGCTGTTACTTTAGGACTGGTGTAAGCTAAGTACCTTTAGCAAGCCAAGCATACAAAAAAAGGTATTTGCAAAATTAATTTCTTTTCCAAAGAGGAGGTAGCAGCATGCAGCTTACAATATTTTTGTGTTTCTACTAATAAAATGAATGTGATTAAACTCAGGAATTTTGGTCTGAACTTTTAAAGCGGCTCATTGCACTTTCAAAATACCACTGTGTTTTTTTACTGAGTTACGTGCCTTTAAAATGCACGGGGTTTTGGGGTTTTTTTATTTGCAGTAGAGCAAGTGTGGTTTTATTTGCCCTTTTCATGAAGCTCAGATGGCAGTGGGCAGCAAATCCCTGTCGATTTAACTGCACTGGGAGCAATTCAGAGCAGCCTCTCGAGGTGGGGTGCTCAGCACTTGTAGTTGGACTGCTCTTAAGGCACCACAGAATGTAGGAGACACCTTGTATCAGTAACTATGTCCGTGTCATACCTGTATTTGTTCAGTGTAAATCTCCTTGAGTTTTACTCAGGACCGACGTGGTGCAAGTCAAACTTGTTTGGATTTCTGCCAACCTATGTACAAGAATGTTCAATATTGTTATTCTATAGTATTTTCTTCACTTTATGTACGTACTGTAAGCTATGCTGTTGTTATGGTGTACGTCCTTTACGATTTAACCACTAAGGCTTATTATTAAAGAGTGGCTGGCCAGATAATGCAAATGTTTGTGAATTCAGGTTGAAGTTCTATTGCAGTTTGTTAGCCTAAAAATATGCTTGGATTTAAATGTTTGTATAAGGAGAGTATAATCCTCCAGAACTCACTTGGCTCTTTACTAATGATGTCTTGTTTCATTGCAGGAGGGGTTCAAAATGGGATTAACTCTTGAAGGCACAGTGTTTTGTCTTGACCCACTAGACAGCAGGTGCTGATGCCAAGAAAGTCAATGTGAAATTCCTCTGCAGTGGGATTTTTTTTAAATTTCCGAATACATACTCCACAGATACTATCCATGTGCCAAAAATTGCTTTTTTCAACATGTAAACTGTTATGAGGCTTGCTTCTGTAAAAATCCAACTTACAACTTCCAGTCTTTCCCTGTACAAATGTAAAAAGTTGTATTTGTTTATGAATTGTGGATTAAATTACGCTGTTGTGTTTCTTTCTGTCACATTTTGGCCTGAGTTTACTATGCTTTGACTATTAGCTTGGCGAAGTTCTTCAGAAAGGTCACACATACCTCTCTGTGTCTCTCTCTCTGCAAATGTCCAGGCATGAATTCTACATAATACTTTACCTGGCAGCATTTTGAAATTATGCTTTTAAGGCATTGTTGAATATTCAAGCAGTAAAGTTATTAATATTTACTGCAAAAATTTCAATTTGCAGTGAAAAAAGCATAAAATGCTAACCATAACTACATGCTTCGAAAGTAAATCTGGTTGCAGTGATAGATTTCCATCACTGTGTGTGGTTGCTATCCTGTACAAATGTTGTCATTGGTTTATACAACCCAGATTTTAGGTCCTTCATTCATGTTTTAGAAACTAGCAAGTTGTTAGTCTGCTAATTAGTGCTTAATGAGCCTAGAAGAACTGCTAAATTGCAGAATGGCAAAGCAACTGCCCATTGTTTTGGTATTTTATAGCTGAAGTGTAAAATATGTAACTTGGAATCCATTATATGCTAGCCATAACTTAAAAGAAAGATTATGGCCTTGCATTTATTTAGGAACTTATGTAATTTTGTGCATAAGCAGGCGCTGGGCTCAGTTCTGTGATTACTTTCAACATCTGAGTGTTTAGAGCCAGGCTCTGTTGAGTATAATTCTTTTACTCTCTTCTTTAGTGTTCCATGTCTTTAATTTTGAGGCTTTATGCAAAGAATCAACTGTAAGTAAGTCCTTTGTACCCACTGGTTGTTCACATTACAGAAATACCTGCACACCAAAATTCTCAGCTGATGGTGAGATGAATGCTGACATGTCTATGCATACTCTTCATTAATCCTTTTCATAAGCAATAAAATGCCATTTTTAACCTAGCTCAGAAAATTATTATCATGAGTTCAATTCAAAAACTTTGGAACCTCTAGTATTGTTCCTTCAAAGCATAAAAATGTGGAAACTGGCCCCACACCAAAATTGTCAGGATTTTTTTTATGAGAGGTTTTTTTTTGGTGACACTTATGGTTTTGTCCTTAACAGTCACAGTTTACACCAAAACCACATTTTTCAATTTTATCACGTGTATTTTTATGCCTTGTTCAACAAAGTACTTGTGCACGTACCTTTGGAGTCCACTAAAAGAATGGGATTATGCCTTTGCTGGGTTTGACGCATCCTCAGGTACCTTGCTGAACTGGGGCCTTAACATCCTACATTACATTTGTCTTCCTCTCTCTTATTCTGAGTTCATCATTCATATAGAGTATTATAGAGAAATATATATATAAAAATATATGAAATCACTAACAAATAGAATAGTATATGTTTCATAAAGAAAAGTCTTTATAATTTTGTTTGTCATATAGTATTTTCGAATTTGTATAATGAGGATGTTTAGTAGCCATAGTAATGGCCTTTTTTAACAAATAGAATTTGTATTTTTATTGTACTTTAAAAAGCTTTACATAATAAGCATCTATTTAGTGGTCATTTATTATCAATGGTAACACTAAGATAATATTTGCACATTTTAAGAAATCTTTTTCGTTACTGATTTTTATGATAGTTGACTGCAAATGGCATGGTTAAATCTTATATACCTGGTCAATACATACAAAAAAATACTTAAATCAACACAACAGTGCATTTTTAATTTTTATGTGATCCAATTGGAAACTGTATTTCTATGTAATCTCAAATGTCTGTTTAATTTTGCCTAAAATAAACGTTTTTAAATAAATCCTAGAACACAGTGTTCATTGACTAAAATACCCAGTTAGAAGGTAGAGTGGGGAGGTGCTTAAACACTGGGCTGGACCTGCCACAAAGGATGGTTTAGTGCTGGAGTGGGTCAAAAGTCACCTTTGGAAAGGATGTGAACTCAGACAGGGTAGAATGACTCCAATCCCTTTTATTACTGAGTTTGGGCTAATCTGCAATCAGCAGAGGAAAATGTTGTTCTATATGCAGCTGGATAATACTGACAATTAGGGAGTAACTCTCTCTGCAGTGCTTCCTGGATTTAATTGACTTTTCTTTTTGCCTTTTTTCTCCCCATACTTCTCTGCTCAATATAGTCTGCTGCTGACTGACTGGTTAAGCAGGGAAGGATATAACTGAAGTTTTCCTGAGCCTTAGAGCACAGTCTCTATTACCCATGTGTGTTAATGGGAGAGGCTGCTGCAGATGGTGTCGGTGCTTTTGAGAAGGGTGATCTGAAACCATCTACTCATTTCTTCCCTTGTAAAACTTCCCTCCAAGCTAATGCTGAAAGCCCATCTATGCACTTGGATTTGTGGGAATGGGGCTTGAACATCCATGGGAATGGGTGCTGGCAGGTAAGGAGCGCCCATCATCATCTCCTGTGAGCTGTAAACACGAGCTGTCCCTCCCTGCTGCTGTCAGTGTTCTCTCACAGGCAGAGCAAGAGCACCTTGTGCCGCATCTTCACACTGTGCTTTGAACGTGCCTGGTTGGGAGCAGCCAGAGGAGCCCCGGGCAATTGCTCTAGCTCTGGTCAGAGGGAGTGGGATGCTGCTGCTGCTCACAACACAGTGCTGGTGGTAGAAGTTGTCTTGTTACAGAGAGAAACATCTAGGTTAGAGATATGGTGCTAATGAGTCAGGAACAAGATTTATTTTTATTTGTAAATTTGCCTTGCAGCAAAAATGAAGCACCAGTGCAGCCTCATGCTACCTATTTTGTCAATGTTTTTTTCTTCCTTTTGGATGCCTTTTCTTTCCACTTCTATTTTTTTCTTCTTTAAACTATGATCACTCTGCTGCCCATGCTAACTGTGGCTGTATCAATTCTGGATATGTAATACTAGATTTTGACTGCTTGGCAACTGTCCTGGCCTGTCTTACTAAGCTATTTTAACACCTAGAAGCAGGATTCCTTGCTTTATGTTCCTTTTTTCCAATAGTATGGACTATTTTTCCATCCTACCTACCTGTTGTGGTACACCTGAGTAAATGAGCTGCTAAGGTTACAATTCTGAAGTCAAACAGCTGAAATACGGTGACTTTGTGTTTTCTTTTTTTAACCTTTGATAAATCACTGAGCATCATTGCAGGATATTCTTGGCTTAACTCATTTTTACTTCCTTTGGGTCTGCAAGTGGCTCTTGCCCTTCCATTTGACAGATGGGATTTATGCTAAACATAAAATTGATCAAATTGCTCAAATTGGTAAAGACCAAATCCTTCATGTGGTGAAAGGAATTATATTCCATTCTGGCTTCAGAGATGGAAAGGAAGAAAAGAAGGAGAAATTCTCACGCTTGCAGAAGCGTGGTTGCATAATCCCAGAGGTGATTGAATGTGCCAAGGAACGGGGCTGGCTCTGAGACTTCATTATGATGATTAATTTTCAATTTGTGGAATTAAGCATGGTCTCACTCTCACCCAGCAACTCTGCTTCACAAAAAGAGTTCCTTCTGCAAAGGAGGAGACTGTCACTGCCTGAGAAATCTCTGCTTAAACACACAGATCCCTATCTGCACTGTATTTGTCACCCTTTGGACATCCTCTTAAGACAGGAGATGTGTTAAGAACTGCAGGCAAGCTCTCAGTTTCCTTATGTTCACACTCCGGAGTTTTCCTGTTGCTTTTTAAAAGTAGAGGATGCAGAAGTCCCACCTTAAAGAAAACCCTTAGAGTAACTGGCCATATGTTTTAAAATGCAACTGAAAATGCCTGCTGGTAGGTGTTTGGTGAGCTTCAGCTAAAAGGCAGCGAGTGACCTTTGGTGCTTCATTAGCCTGCTTCTCCCCCCCTTTCTTTTTTAGACAAAGTCTTGATGAGAGAGTGAGGCATGAGTTGCATTGTGAGCTGGTGAAAAGTACTGGTGAGTAGTTGTCATAAATGAAATCGAGACCGGGATTTCAAATATCTGGGTTTGTTCAGTTATTTCAGAAGGGTAAGGCAGTGTTTTGTCTGAGGGAAAGCCTGACATTTGTAATAAATGCTGCCTTCCTGGGATGTTTCAGCATTCAGCCAGTGGTTACATAGATTAGAGAAACTGCACATTTATTTATTCATCGGACCAAAACACTTTCTGGAAGTACAGGACACAGTGGGATTCGTGGAGTGAGTATGTAATTTGTGTGTGTGATGGGGTAGAGCTTTCCAAACATGAATATGTAATTTAACTTTTGAGTTTAAGAAATTTGCCACAAGTCTAATTTCTACGGAGTTGGGGATAACAAACCCTGCAGGTTAAGTCTCCTAAAGTGGATTCTGGAATGGGCTGAACTTACTTTAAATCTTGGATGAATGACAGTAACCAAAGTCAGCAGATTTCAGCCTTTAGACTCCTTTTTTCTTTTTTTCCTCTCACATTTTCCTGTTTATTTCAGCAGAGCTTATGCCTAGCAATAAAGATTAAGAAGGAGCAGAAACAGGTTAGGAAGGAAGTATAGAAGAAAATCAAAAGGGAACAAAATATCATCTTGTGCCACCATTAAGCAGTTCAGTCGCACTGCATTTTTTTGCGAAACTTAACTGATGCGAGAACTTCTCTCATTCTGCCCCATCACTTTTTATGCCTGTGCCAGGGTTGCACGAGGGCTGCCAAGAAGCAGATTTGCCATGTCTGCAGTCCCCAAGAACTGCTCTTGCAGCTGTTGGAAGGTGCTGGAAGCAAGGAGTATTGCCTCACACAGAGTAGGTGATCACGCTGAGCCTTGTCCACAAGGCTGCTTGCTGCAAGCTCGTTTCCATGCATTTATCCTAATTTCTAGTAGTTAGTTCCATGTTAAAAACCTGGCGAAGTTGCATATCTGACAAAGGCTTCCAGAAGGAAGCTGTACTAAGCCATCACAAAAGTTCTTTAGCTAATTACCTTTATTCTAATACTGATTGGAAGGCATGACAGTCATCCATATTTTCTAAATGCCTCTTAATAAAACCTTTATATGAATTAATCTCCTTATAAGAATTTTCCCAAAAGAGGATCTTAGAATAGACCCTTTAGAATCTTCATCAGTTCAGTTTCCTTTGCAGTTTCGTGCTACACACAAGCTTTTGTGACCAAAAAGAAACTCAGAAATCCTGTTCAGCTTGAGCACTTCTAAAAGCTACCTCCAGTTTTAGCATGTGTGACATTTAAATTGTGGCAAGTTTTATTTCTTTTCTGATTCTGTTCTGCAAGCATTTTATTCAGTAAAAACAAGATGCTTTTTGAAGTTTTTGCGCCATATTAGAATTGGAATACTTTGAGCATGTTTCACTGAAAGTAACCAAATGAGTTCTCTATGGACCTAAACTGGTTAGCTTTGGAAAATTATTGTGCATTTTGAATATTTTGGTGTTCTTGTATTTGTTTTTTTTTTTTTTAAAGGAACTTCATTGATTTCAGAGTAAGCAATCTTTGACACTGTGAAAAGACAAAATCCTTAGTCTGTGCACTGCAATAGGATAAAGCTCTAAAGATAGAATTGTTCTTGGGGAGGGGGGGGAAGCAACAAAACCTATTTGAAGGGCCTGGATAGATTAAAAATCTGAGGTTTTTTTCTCCTCTTCATAAATATTTAGAGTCTGTTAGAACATTATCACTCATGTACACTTTGCAATTGTCTTTGTGGTGGAAGAGAGCCACCATAATGGCAGATTAAAGTCACCTACAGTGTAGAGAATGCAGGAATAGGTTTCCCCTGTTTTCGCAACATTATATGCTATGAAAAAGCCAGAATAAATCTAAGTTTTTGGAACGCTTCAGCCCAGTAAAATAGTGACATGATCACACATAATTTGCAATTGATAAGCCTAGGATGGAAAATAAGCACCTACACTTGGCAATAAAGGTAAGAGTTTTCAAGGTAAGTGAGAGTGAGTGAGAAACCATACAGGAGCATCGAAATGTTCTGTGGGATTGCCTGTGTGACTGGGCTCAGCTGTGCTGCATTCATGAGTCAGGCTGTATTCATGTAGCTCAGCTGATGATCTGCTGTACTGCTGCTGAGAAACAAACAAAAAAAGTTAACCAAAAAAAAAAAAAAGGCAATACTTGATGTTGTTTCCAGATTTTGAGCCAGAGGGTCTCCTGATGAAAAGTGTTAATGTTGACTTTACAAGCTGCTTGTCTGTTTTCACATCTCTAAGGTTTTAGTGAGTCTATCCCTCAGGGTGTTAAGGATTTTTAGCACTCACTGTGTATTTTGATCAAACCTGTAGATTGTAAGATTCCATGTAAAAAGAGTGAACAAGGCTGTGATCTGTGTCGTCACAGTCACACGCTGCGCTAGCATGGCAAAGGCTTGATGCATGAAACTTGGAGTAATATAATCTCATAGAAGATTCCAGTATTTAATAGCCCTTTTAAAAGTAGGTATTTTAAAAAAATGGAATCTTATTAAAAAAGTCTGAAACATGTGACTCGAGAGCTAAGTAAACAAGATAAATTGCCTCTTGGCACCCTAATAAATAAACCAGTAAGGCCATTAAAGCCACATGAGTCATAGAGCCCTAATGAATTTAGTTGAAACTTAGGAAAACAGCAATTTGTTTTCTCAGGACCACTGATTCAGTCTCTCACAGACCTCCCTGGCTAAAAGGTTGAATGCCAAAGGGGAAGAAATCCCACACGATATTCTAAGCAATATTTGATTCTGGTGCAGGGGTCATCCTGAATCTTGGTGTGTGCTCATGAGCAAACTGTTATAGTGGGAAAGGGTACAGGGAAGCAGTGAGAAAGGTGATATAAAATTAGAAAGTTCGTGTGAGGTTATCAGCAAAAAAACCCTGAATCTGCACGACCACACAGCCCACAGAAAACACTCACGTGATGCTTAACTGCTCTGAAAAGACATTTAGAGCATCTGAGAATGTGTAGCTGATGCAGAAAATGCTACTGAGCCATATCTATCGAGGGTCTAAAACTACTGTGTTGCAGATGGCTTTAATTTCCTGGAAAAATGTGTGGACAAACTGTTTACAACATTTCAAGTGGTAGTTGGTCATTGATCTCCTCACCCTGGAATGGGAATGCTGCACTCGGGCAAAACGGGGGTGCTGGAAGCTTTCCTTCCAGAGGCTCGTGCTTCCAGAGGTACCTCTGGAGTCAGGAGGGGGCAGTTTGGGGTGGTGCTTCAGACCCTGCGGCTGCTGATGAACAGGAATACACATTACCAGAGCTGACAGTCTGTGGAAATGTCAAGTCAATCTCCGTCAGGATTTCAAGCACAAGGCAAATAGGTGCAGACAGACGCTGAATGTGCTCCAGACGCTGGCCCCTCTCTCAGCGGTTACAAAACAGGGAACATTTAAAACTTGCTTTTTCTCAGCCTGAGGGGAAAGCCATGGGAAAAGATACCTTCGAATACACTCTGGCAGAATTTGGATTAAAGAGGGACACATTCTGACTCCCCAAATTTCATTAAAAAGGAACAAAACCACGAGCAAGGGAGAGTTTAATGAAATGTATAAAAAATGCATCATCCCTATGTTTTATAAATGCAAGCCCTGATTTGCAAGCCTGTAGAGTATTCTGGCTTCTATTTGTTTGAACACTACTTATTTTACTACTTATAATTGCTTAGGTTTTATGAATTCATTTTTATTTTTCCACAATTTTAGTCTTCCTAGAGAACTATCTGGAAAGCTGTGAAATATGTAGTGTCTGTATATCTCAACATTCTGACATTTCAGCTTAGAAATAGTGGCAAGACTGTTTTTTTTCTAAAAACCTAACATCCAGCCTTCTTCCTGGGAATCACAAATTGCATGTTGGTGTTTCAAAGGGCAAAAAAGCCTCCAAGAAAAATTGAAAAAAACCTCCTGTGGTTGGCCCCAAGAAGCCTGCTGTTTTCCAGGAATGCTGGATTAGTTTGTGATCCACAGCTCCCTGTTTCCTTGCAGTTGTGCTTTCCCCCACCTTATGCAACAGCATCACACGACTTGAGCTCTGACTGGAGCTGATTTAAGGTCACACTCCTGGAAAGCAGCACTCAAGAACAGGTCCAGGAGAGCACAGCAGGAGTTTGTGGCGTGTTTGTTCCTGTGGGCACCCAGGGAAGAAAGTTCTGTGCATACTGAGACCTGAGCAAAGGCAGGCGAAATTCAAGATGTGGTAATGCCTCAAACTCTGCTTTAAGGGTAATGTTGGTACAACCTTGTAGTCAATTTTTTTTTTTTTTTTTATCCAACCAGCTAGTGACTGCTGGTTTATTCTGGTGTTACAGTTTTTGTCCCAGCAGTGCATAAGTACATGGTAGAAAAACCTTGCCAAATTTGGAAAGCAGGTAAACAGCGCCGCACCTTTATTTTATAAAAATAATTTCTTAGCAAAATTCTTGTGTGCTGCTCTGGAATTGTCTTCTACAAACTGCCTTTTCAGATCTGTTTTGTTAGGGGAAACTGCTTACCTTTCAATTGCACTGCTATATCGGATATTTCCCAATTTTTTTTTCTGGATGTTTCCCAAATTTTTTTCCCCCTGTAGGTATGGTGAGATAGAAACAGAAAAATGTTTCCATATCTTTTTCATTGGATGTCAGGCCATTCCTTTATCTTCCTATTGAATTCAGGTGTAAATAAGATTTTATGTATCAATTGTATCTTTTTCTATTGTTCCACTGCAGTGATCGTTATTCCTTTGAACTGTCAGAAGTGCAAGGTTAAGGCATTCAAGGCCCACTGTTGTGGAGCCAAATTCCAGCAGGCCCCAGGGTCAAGGGGGTTCATTCTGGGCTTTGGAACCCCAGCATACACCTTGAGGGCAGCTGGGGGGCTATGACCTCCAGATGTGTCCATTCAGGTGACCCCCTGGTGCTCAGCACGCGGGTGTCCAGCTCTGGGAAAGAGGACAGGGAAGCTCAGAAATGCCTGCCTTGATCGAGGATCTGACACCCTTACGTGCTAGGGTGCCCTGCATAAACTGGTGGGATGTCTGTTCCCCACTCTGAACTGAAATGAGCCTTTGGTGTTTCAGCTCGGCATTCCTCTCTTCTCTTTCAGCTCTCCTCTCCCTCACCCCAACAGTGCCCACACCAGAATCATATTTACACAGCCACAGCCACATTCATTAATCTGGGCTCTTGAACAGTTTACAGGACTTGCTTTTCTGCTCTAGAAAAGAAATCCTGTCCTGAATCTCACTTGATAGGCCTTAGTTGTGTTGTTTTGGGTTTTTTTTTCCCCCAAGCTTTAATTGGTTCCTGTGGAGTGTCTGCTGAGAGGGAAACCAGGCTTCCAAGCTGCATTGCTGTAGGACTTGTTTGAAGTGAGAGCATTTAAACCTCATGAAAGGGAGACTAGATACTTCTGGTGAGTCAGTCCCAGCTGCCCATTAAAGTCTGTCTGGAAGGACTTCCTTTGTGTGGCTGCCATCATGGTCCTCAGCAGTTCATTTGCTGAGGAGACGCTGCTTGAGGCCAAGCCAAATGTACTCCTGCTCTCCACAGGGCTGTCTCAGGACCAGTCTGTGGCTATGGCAGATTGAACGCACATGGAAAAGTGAATTGCTGCCCCACAGACTTGGCTGTGTCCGCTCTCCCAACTCTGCCACCCACACAATTCTCTGTGACCAATATTCCTGTTAATACTTTCATCCTCCTGGTGATTGCTGAAGGCCCATATGCCATGTCCTAGGAATGCCAGAAAAATGACCAACAGCGGTGCCTCCTCCAAATTTATGTATTAACTCAGGGTAAGACCACCCATCCAAGCAAGTCTGTAAAACTTCCAATTTCATCTCCAGCACTGATTGATGAATTAATTAAATTCCATATGGGCCAGTGCCTCTGTTGTAGCAGTCTCAATTCCTGGTAACTCCAGGACATTCAGGATCCAGTTCAAGTAGTTCTTAGAAGGTTTTTGTGGTCCAGGCCTTTGCACAATCTTCTTTCCTCTTCAGCTGCATTAGGTATAAGTAGCTTTTCTTCTGAGTCTTTGCCGGCGTGGCCAGGGGCTCTCCTGACCTCTGCTGAGGGTAAAGCACTCTTTAGTCAGAGGTGTCTCTGTGCAGAAAAGGGCTGTGTGTGCCGCAGGGGTGCCACCTGTCTATGCACGGACTGCCAGGCCTTGGGCTGGGCCAGGTCAGGTTCTCACAGCTTTGTCAGCTCCTTTTGAAGTTGTGGCTGGAGCTGGTGTCTGGACAGTGTGGCTGGGCTAACAAGTGTAAGCACAGGGGTTGTCTGGAGAGAAGGTTGGGTTGGGGACAAAAATGACGAGCTCTCACATTAGCAAGCTGTTAGTGTCATTAAAAGGGAATGGCACAGGAAAGGCTTCTGGCTGAGGACAGTGCAGGGAGAGGCAGGAGGGAAAGCTGCACAATTCTGTTGTTCGATCACTTTCCACCTTGTGTCAGCATTTTCAGCAGCTGCCAGAGAAGCAAAGAACCGTGTTCTGTGTGAGGTTATATGCACATAGCACAGCTGGATTTCTGCGGCACTGTGGCATCCATCCTCTCTGCTTTCCCAGTTCTCCTGCCTGACTTCATATCCAGTGATTGATGTGTTCAGAGCCCATGACGAGGCACGGGGAAAGCACTCCTTTTCCACTCAGTCTGTGCATCCAAATCAGGGAAATTTTAACTGCAAGGAACCCCTTGCTCAGAGGGATGTAGATTTCTGGTGGTGAACGAGAGTATGTTTTTATGTGACTCTCATGGATTGTTATGAATTTAATTTAATTGGTATTGTTTCATAGTAGCCTTTATTGACAGAGTATAATAAATTTCAGTGTGACAGTGGTTCTCTGTGTGATTGTCCCACAGGTACCCTTAGGTACTTCATGGATAATGTAGACACTTAGGTCCCCCAGGCTTGGCAGACAACTCCTCCCTAGAATAATTAGCAAAACATGTTTCTAATCCCATCTCCAGGAAATTTAGTTAGTTCTTGTTTTCCCTTTATGAAAGAAAGAAAAAATAAGTATACATTCCATGATTATATAACTATCTCTGCCTGTGTGAAATCAACCTGCAATTTGAACAAGAACCTTTTCCCTTTCTAAGAGTATGGCAAGACTGGTTATCAATGCAGTCAACTCCAGCTCCTGCCTTTAATCATGCAAATATGCATGTGTTCAAATGGAGATGCTTATATATGGGTTTATATATGTACCTTCAAACAAAAAAAAAAAACCCACAAAAATCTTTTGGAGAAGCCACAATAGCCCAGCTACTAACTACATGAAACAGATGTGAGAGCTGTGGCCTTCCTTGCTGCCACATTTGTGATGCTGCAATCCACCAGCTTAAAAACCCTAAAGACTCGATTTATATAGATATACACGTTTCTGCATTTCTTATATACATTTGATACATAGCTCATGCCAACTTTGCTTTGTGCATATGGACACAGTAGGAGAAAATTGAAGTATTTTTATTTACTCTAGCATTTTCATTGAAGAACAAAGGGGAATTTGAGACAAAGGGGTCAAGGGTGCAAAGTTCTTGCTACAGGCTGAAACGTGTTTTGATAGATGTGTGACATATGCTGTTATTCTGAACTGGCTAATGCAGCCTTACATAGAAACAAAAAACATATTACACATCAGGGAGTTACAGTGAAAGGGCAGTTATGTCAAAATTAACACCACATTTTGGAAAGGTTTTGTTGGAAGGCAAGTCAGTGCATTATGTGACTGAAGCAAAGCTAGCTCTATGTGCAGGATGCATTCTCTCTTCCCTATATCTGTTTTCAGATATGTACGTCCTAGTACTTAGGTTTTATTAGACAAATTGTTAGCATTAGACAGAGTTATTCACTGATTTCTCACTCAAATTATCCAGAGAGTCTCGTGTTCCAAGTGGCCTGTGTTGTGGTAAAGCAGGGTGTGCCCCAGAGAAGTGAGCACACTCCTCAGTGTGGCTGACCCGAGAATTTGCCAGAACAAGCTCCTAAGTCTACCATGTTGTAAGTCCTAGCCCTCCTTAACTAAGGTTGCTCTTTCTGTTTCGCTAGAAGGACAGAGTAATGGAGCAAAGAAAAGGGGGGAAGGAGTGTTTTAGGAAAATAGGAAAATAACATAATTAATATGTTATTCTTTATTCAGATATACCCAGAACAAAGAGTTAAAAATTGCTCAGAAGGCTTTTTTATAATCTAATGATGTGAACATAATTTTAATTTTCTCTTTTACCGATAACATTTGATCTAGCCACGAAAGTATGCCGGTCATTTGCAGCCAGCATTTTCAAGGCAAAACAGCCCAAACCATCAAAAATGATGGAAGCGTTCCTCGGTGTTTTTTCTGTTGAGCTGAGTTTCTTTTGCTCTGAGTTGATATTTTAGCTGTCTTGAAAGATCTACTTAGCAAACTTTAACCAAAGTTAATTTCATTAATACTTCCAGGCTGCAATGTTTTCCAGTCAGATATTAGAGAGCTTTTTTACTTCTCATGATATCTGAACTCAGCTATGAGTAAAGCTGTCAGTGTGGTCACTGGTGATCTGACCTCCTTTCACATGACATGACCACAAACTGAACTCTGCAATGAAGATTTTACTTCTTTGTTTCATCTGCGATCTGAAGTGATACCAAGTTTCCGCTGTTTCTGGAAAAGCTCAAATCCAAGCTAAACTCCAACGTGCTCTGTGGTTTTGATCTAAGTCAGAACATGCAGTTTGCAAATCTCAGGCTGCTCTGCTAGGAAAACCTTGACAGGAGTCTGCTTCATTTTACTTACCAAAATCCTAGATTATTTTAGTCACTGTCCAAGCTTTTGTCACACCGGGGGAGTCAAATCAGGCCTGTCCCATTTCTGTACTCTTTTGGCAGCTTGGCGGAGAGAGAGGCTCACACTGAATTGGACATCATTCTCTCCATGGCCATGCCACAACAGCGGTGTTTTGTTATTTTTAGGGGTGTCCCACCCTATCTAAGCACACAGCAGGAGGCTGAAGAGGGCTGAGATACCTCCACGTGAAAGCAGACCGCAGAAACCCTTCCAGAGCACACAGGTGCCACAGACCCTCCTATAACCACGAACAGAAATGACCCTGTCAGCCGAGCAGGAAGGGTTTCACGCCCTCTCTGTGGCATTGCCAGGCTGGGGCAGGGTGGGAGGCCTTGCAGGACCTGGCCGTGGCACATACAGAAAACCTGGGCGGCTTTGTGGTAGTGAAGAGCGCAGCAGCCGTGCTCAGAGGCACGGGGGAATTCAGGGGAAGCAAAGAAGGGTGAGGAAAGACGTCAGCTTCTCTGGCTCCTGACCTTTGCAGGGTAGCATGGATGTGTCCCCTGGGGAGGGAGAGTGACATCCCGTGGCTCGGCCCGACTGTGCTGGGGATGCATCAGGAGATGTTGGGAAGCCGCAATGTCCTTTCTCATCCAGGTTTGCTAAGGCTGCAGTGATGGGGTTTGATGGTTTTTGTTTTAGCAGATGAGGAAGGGATCTTTGCATGGGATTAGGAGTGAAGCAGACTGAAGGGAGGAGAGTTGGGCAGGAGTGTTTCCTTTACAGGAAGGGAGGACAGAAATGAAGAAAGATGAGAGTTGTAGAAGATAGCTAGGAAGAGCTCTGGGAAAAACAGCATTGCCTCTAATCTGTAGATCCCACTAGAACTGTAAACAAAATAATTCAAACCACTTGCTAGTAAACAAGGAAATTAAAATCATTTTAAAGACAACAGCCTTTGGAGCTAGGAAAAAAAAGCCAAAATGAAAGAAAAATGTGTCATAATAAGATATCTTATGACTTTATGCTGTTTTAAAATAACTTGTGCTTCCTGTCATTATTTTATTGCAGATTGAACAGGAATTAGTTAGAAATACTCCTATCAGAAGAGTCCAGTATGTAATTCTGGTTCTTTCAAGACACTGAAATATCTGTAGGCCACTTTGTCCTATGTCTTTAAAGCGTGGGTATAGAACCCCTGTAATGTGTGAGCAGAGTGCAGCTTATTTTGCCACTGAAACGCTCTTGCTGGCTCAGTAAGAGGCTGCGCAGTGGTGAACAACATCAGGGAAAGGAGCAGAAGGAGCAGGTACCAACTCTGCTTGCTGAAATCCTAATCTGACCAAGGATCTTCAGTCCAGGTGTTTCTGTTTCTCTGGATGGATTGCCCGTTTAATCCCACTGTTGCACATCTCTGCACCAAAGCACCGCACACAGCTGCAGTCTTGAACAACTACATTTACAGACCCCCAATCCCAGCAGGAGCCTGCTGTGTTCCACAGCAGCCTTTCCAAAGGATTGCCTGGTGAAATGCTAACCATGGGGTAGTCAGTTTGATTGCTGTCACATGGCTCTTGTTGTGTGGGTCCCTTTGCTGCAGCAGCACTCTGTGTTTGAGGTGACACTGCACCAAACTGCCACAGGAAAAAATGTACCGGGGTGCTGATTAGCTTATTCTGTTTGGGTGTTGGTTGATTTTTATTTTATTGATGTCCTTGGGGAAAATCCAATGTGTTTTGTTTTGTTTTTTTTTCCTCAGACTGTTTTGGATCTAAAACTAATATTGCCACAGATTATTAAATTATCTGGGCACATCTGCTCTTTCCATTGTTAAGAAAAAGTGCATCTTCCTGCTTTTATTCTTTATAAGTACCGTTATGTGGCTCACGCTGAAAATTTTGTATCTGAAAGAGTCCTTGTGTTACAAACCTGAGACTTTTGAAAATTTACTATCATCAATACTGCACTAAAAGATACCCCTTTAAGCTGTGACCTCACTCAGATATCCTTACTGTGTAGATTGATTTTTTTCCTACGTTTTTCCCATTGTTTTCTCAGGATACTCAGTGGGAATTTAGTATCCAAATTCCACAGAAATTCAGTGGAAAATTCCAGATTGTCCAGCCAAGTTTAGGTGGAGCAGTGGAGAAGCAAAGGTGCAACTCAGAGGTCTGCAGGAAGAACCTGAGTATTTGTGGGTACTTTGAGCCATTTGAACCCTTTCAGTCCTTGCCTGACCCCTGGATTTAATCTGACTGCCTCAAGGACTGGCTTGTGCATCCTCCTGCTTTTCCCTGGGTGCTCTGGGCTGGGGATTGAACCCCATCCTCTCCACTGACTGCAGGCACACAGCCCATGCTAGGCAAGGAAATGCTTGAATGAGGTGTTTGGGCCATCTTCTGCCATGCCTGGAACAGAGGGAATTGAGGCCTGAACAGAATCCTTTGATTTGTGCAAAAGCTTTGAGGGTCACTCTCGACGATTCAGGATTTGTGTGCTCCCCTAAACCTGCTGGAGGGGGTGTCACCTCTTCTGTATCTGGTAATGCTTTCCCACTAGGGAAACAAAAATAACAACAAAGAGTTCCAGCTGTAAAGAATACAGCTGGAAGTAGACAGAGCTGGAAGCTTGGGTTTTTGATTTTGAGGGAAAGCTTCAGAAAAAAAGGCATCTGCAATAAAGGAGTATTTTAAAACCCAGCCTTACTGGGTGTCGTGGTTCCCAGTGTTGGGTTTTCCTGATGGTACCAAAGGAGGAATTAGTTACTTATTTGTTTGCTTTTAATCCATGCTGAGTAAAGGGTTCTTTTCCATCTATCTTGGTGAATAGTGGATTTCCTCACTGTTGTGAGGTGGAGATGGAATATTATGCCACATATCAAATTACTGAAGTGTGATTGAAAGACCAGCACTGCTACTCATCTATACCTCCCACTAGAACTGTAAACAAGATAATTAAGAACACCTTGCTATTAAACAAAAATTAAAAAAAAAAAAAAAAAATTGGCAACAGCTTGTGGGGTTAAAAAGTAAAAAGAATGATAAAATACTTATGCTTAGAGATACTTTCCCAGGGTTTTCTTGATTTGGAGACCTGCAGAAGAAAACTCCCTCATGATAATTTCCAATTTCTTGTCTCAAGTAATCACTATCTGAGGCTTCAAGGAATTCTGTCTTCCCTATATATTGTGAAACTCACAGTGTAAACTATTGTTGTAATGAACCTGTCATACTGTTTTATATTAATATATCACTCACATCTGTGGTTCTACCAATACCTGATAGAGCCATTAAATACTAATTTTGCTCAGGTTCTTTCATTATTTTCCCTGTCTTTTGTTTCCCACTTAGCTTCAATCAAAATACTTCACCTGAACTGTCCCATTAATCCACTTTCAGGTTGCTGTCACTGCAATACTGCATGCGAGTCAGAGAACACATTCTGGGAGAAACCCGAGCAGGAAACACGGGCAGTGATGGGTAACATCCAGAGAGTACCAAAAAATAGATCATGTAAAATAAGGTAAGCAAAGATAATGATTGCAGTCTTACAGTTGAATCTGCTTTCAACTTAAGCACTGTAAATAAATACAATAAGTATATAAAATCACAAGTGAGATAATAAATATAGTTAAAAGAACATAAGAATATTTACATTTCCATGCTTCTAGGAAAATAGTCTGTGCTTCCTCTGCTGTGACAATTTGATGAAGTATCTTGTAACTAAAACAGGAACTCTGCATAATTGTGTATTCAAATACATCAGTAAAAATATGCAAGAATTAAATCCTCTAGGATTATCTAAATTAAATTTTTTCATTTCTTGTAATATTTCTGTTGAACTTTATTATTCTTTTAATAAAACCACAGAAAGTTCCCATAGAGAGTCAGTTGTAGATAAACTCCACAGCATTGCAGAGTCTACCACATATAATTATAGCCATCCTATACAATCTTTCATCTTCATCCAGATCTCCATTCAGAGATTAAATACTTGGAGAAGTTTTAGACAGCTATGCAAAAAATCTGCAGTTTCTGGGTCATGGTTTCTCTTTTTTTTTTCCTCTCATGGTTCAATTTAAATAATTTATTTTCCAGTTTTCTCTTGCCTCCTAAAATTTTTTTTCATGAAAATCATCAAGGTAATTTCTTATGAAAGCAATGGTCTTCTTCCAGAAGATTCCTTACTAAACAAATAAAGCCCATTTTTCTTTTTGAGTAACAGTTTTCTGTGTGTTGTTCAAGAAATAAGTGATGTCAGTCAGGGGAGGGAAAGAAGAAGAAAGTTATAAAATGCAGAGATCTCTAAATGTTGCGTGAAAAGAGGGTTCTGAAATTCTAATAAAAGACAGGAACTGGGATCTAGGACAACATTTTGTTGGATACTGCTGCAGGACCAGAACAAAACCCTGATAAAATAATTAGAGGTTGGCCTGTCAGTGCAGTTCAGAATGAATGTGTAGAAAGCAGATTATCTTCTTACATCCAGGAGATTATAGAGAATCCAAAACAGTCCAGCTGAAGCAATTTGAAAACACAACACAGAACACATCACATGTCGTGTTTGTCACAGCATATACAAACCAGAACAGTGGTCACCCTCTGTAGGAAGCACGTGGTGATTTGGAAGTGCCAGAAGAGAGATCAGTGCATTGGCAGACACGTGACAAGAGTACTTTTAGTTTAGGAAGGGTGACAGGATCCCAAGTCAGCCAAGATTTTGAGATCTGTCTGCACCCTTGTTCAAAGCATACAGTCAAAACCAAAAAATCTGATTTGTTTGTATAATATCTGGAATGAGGTCATATATGAAACAGAGGAAATTCAAAAGAAAGAGATAAAAATAAAAGGAACTGAACACAGTCTTTGCCAGCCCTCTTTGACTTTGAAAGAGAGCATGTGTGCCCTTTCCCTGGTCTCAGCTAAGAAACTTTCTATTGCAGGACCCAGTTGTGGAAATTTCAAGTTGGAGACAAGGATGTGAGATATCTGATAGCTGAAGCTCTTCCTTATGTGTGGCAAAAATGAACTGATTTGAGGAGTGAGAAACTTCATGTCTCAAGTTTATGCAAAAAATATAAACCTGTCTAGACTCCAAACTGCAATTTCTGGAACCCCTGTGAAGGACAAAACACAGTAAAATGGATTGAAATTATTAGAGTAGTCATAGTCATTAGACTACAATATTAGTCCTCAACAGTCCTAGATGGATTTTTTGCCAACAACAGTATTGATTCTGAGAAAAATGTGATTAAATTGCCATTTAAGGGTCATTTAAGGATTGGGATATATAATAGATGGCTTACATTGGCCCTAAATAAACAGCAAATGTCAAGGAAATTATTAAGGCTTTTGCTTGTGCCAAAGATTATAAAAAAATCTCTAAGGAGACCATGTCAGTACAGTTCCTTGGAATAAGTACAGATAAGCTTAGGCTGGGGGGAGGAAAGGAAAAAAATATATATTTGGCTTAATCTCAGACAGTAAGAATATATTTTCAAAACCTTCTTTAATCAAATCCACTTTTGCTATGTGCAGTGTATTTAAATGAGTGTCTGGCAGATTGGCAGCAGTTTAGTGAACAACTTCACAGTTTTCTGTGTAGCATGGGGTAAATTCTAAGCATTTTTGTGTTCCATCTTGCAGGTTGGTAAGAAAAAGATGTACAAACAATTATTTACCAAAATATAAAGTAGGCAACAAAGCAACGTTAATATTTTGGTCAGCACAGAGTCATGGTGTCAGAACTATTAAAATATTCTGCACAATCCCCAGGGAGTGCAGCAGCAAGAGACAGATCCAGCAGAGAAAAAACACAAGAGGCTGAGGTCCAGGAGCTTCTACTAGATGGAAGTTGTGCCTGTGGCAGCCTGGTGGGAAGCAGGCGTGCTTTGTCTCAGGGTGTGAGGGTGCCACCATTCATGGGCCCCTCCAAAGGGCCCCTGGGGCTGGGACACAAAGGAGTGAAGCCAGAGGCCCAGGGAGCTGGGGTCACAGCGTGTGGCTCATCTGTGTCTGTCAGCACTGCTGTGGAGATCATCCAGTAGTCTTCGTGCTGAGGGGTACTCACATGGAGCAGGCTGTGTTGTATTTCTTTATGAGACTAGACGACCGCCGATGGCAAAAGGAAAAGTGTCTGCTCTCTTTCACCGGGTGGGATATTACAGCTTTTATCCTTGAGTCCTGCCCTGCTTGGCTGGAGATCTTCCCAATGGCTCGCCAGTGCCAGAGAGCGCGAGGCACCGCCCGTGCCGGGGCCTTTTCCCAGGGGGCAGGGCCCAAAGGCAGGGACAAGACACCACCCAATCTGGGAAAAAGTGGGCGGGGAACTGAGTTGGGTTACAGCTGAGCAGGGACAGACCACGTGATTACAAATCCGATGAAACACAATATTAATGCGTTACAACGTTTCCCCTTTTCTTATTAAATTAAAAAAGAGGAAGGCTCGGTTCGTGGGAGATTTTTGCGTTTTTTGCTGTGGTAACTATGAGACGTTGGTAACCCAAATATTACTGTGGTGTTTGGCAAGAAACAGGTCAGCTGGGTGGGATCTGGATCTTTGGGACGGCTTTGGAAAGGAGCAGGTAGAGGTCTCTCTGATGAGGGGGTGCAGGGTAAGTGGGTGTTTCACCTGTGCAGGTGCAGAGAGCTCGGTGGTGATGAACGGGGCAGGGAGTGGAAGGGCAATGAGGACAGAAAGCAAAGTTCTGGCAAACTCCTTCAATGCACATTCTCTAAGGTCTAATTTTTAGTTACCTACAAAGAGTGTTTGTCCCTGCATCCAAATTTCTTCCTTCATTTCTTTTAGAGCTTTCACGCTCCTCTGCCCGTTCCTGGGCTCTCCTTGTCCCAGGTGGTCATATCCCTTTCCTCCTTCACCTTCCAAACCTTCTCCACCTCTCCAGGAAATGGTCATTTCCTCAAAGCCTTCAGCCTTGCACCATGGTAGTGGATTTTAGTTCAAGTGATGCTTTGGGAAGGCTGACCTGGAACAGAGACTGGACAGAGCTAGAGAAAAAAGTAGGTATTTATTGAAAGGCCTCTAGGATACACTGTGGGCAGGACAAGAGCCTGGCCAGGGCTACACCCAAGGTGGACTTAGAATGGTCACAAAATGGCTGACCAGTCACGAGGTCTCACACTTTTATAAGTTTTGGCCCATTTGCATATTGGGGTATAATTGTCCAATTACAGCTTCAGGCTGCGAGGTCCCATCCTTCTTGTTCCTCCCTTCAGTCCACCATTGTTTGTGCTTTTGGGACTGAAAGTTGTCCTTGGACTCCAGCAGGGAAAGGATTTGTTTTGTCTCCCCTACTCTGTGAAGAGAGCTGAGTGACACTGAATATGAGGCTCAGAACTACACACTTAGGCAGCACAGAATTTGAAAAACATGAAACTAAAACTTAAGGCATCACAAGGGTGACTTTTTAATGCTACTAACCTCTTTTAAGTAGGGCAGACAAGAGCATTTAGACCAATTTTCTTATTTTCTTTCTGGGAATAAAAATTGTATGATCACCCACAGTGCAAAATCAAACAGCGTAATGATTTCTCTGGCTGAATAACCTTGGATCATTTTTTAATATGACCGGTTGATGTATTGCACATCCCTCTGTCCAAATGGAAAACAACATAGTCAGAGGCCAGATTTGCAGCTGATTTAAATTGGCATGGTTTGCTTTTATTCAACTGAATTTCAAACAGAATCTAGCTATGCATCTAGATCTCCATCCTGCTTCCTGCTATCAAAACATTATTCTCAAAAAAAAATTTCTATATAATTCTATATTTCCCAATTAATAGACCAATTTATTTTAAGGTGAGACCATGTCATTTTAAATTCTATCATTTTTTAATAGATAAAAATGTCATTAAAATAGAATATTAAATTTTAATAATATTACAAATATTATTTCATAATCATATTTAAAATACATACACTTAATAAATGCAAAACAGGTCAGGAAATTCAGTTCTCAGAATTTTTTAACAAAATCTCTGCAACTGGGCAAACAAAAGGAATATTATTTTATCATATTGATATAGATTCTACACTCATACTAATTTGCTTAGTGAAAATCTAGAGAAGGGATTGCATGGGGATTGTAGGAGACTGCCTGCTGGATCATCTCCGTCCAAAATACTGCGCAGTTTCCTCCTCCTTCTCAGGGAGGTGCTGATGCCTCAAAGAAGCATCAGACAAAATTAGATCATTATAGTTTATCAGGAGGAAGTTCTGTCCCTTTCAAATGTTCAGCAACACTTATTTTTGGGTCAGTGGGCTGGGTAAGGAGTGGGACCTCTAGGACTGAAAGATGGATTCCAAACTGCAGTGAAGGGAAATGAGAAACATTGGAACCACCACCCCTCTCGTTTTTACAAACTATTATCGCCTATGTTTGGGTCTTCCATGAAAATATGACCCCTAGGAGCCATGCATGCAGAAAAAGGAAGGGAATAAAAAACTGGCTTACTGACTGCAGCTTGATTTTTTTTGGGGTTGGGTTTTTATTTTTTTTCTTTCCCTGCAGAACAGCCCACAGAAAATGAAAACAGTGTTTATGTGTTCAGCTGCAAAAAAATTACCACTATTTGCCATGAGAAGGTCAGCGTGTCCTGGAGAGAAACTAATCTAGCAACAATTGTCTGGTGTCCTTCTTTCCCACCACCATGGGAAAGCTGTCATTAACAGTCTGGCTTTGTTCCTTCCCAGGCACAGGACCAGAGTGGAGACCCTCACATCCATCTCAGGTAATACCAACCTCTCAGAGAACATCGCACAGTTAAAGTCCCCCCTTTCAACCACGCCTGCTTAGGGAAAAAGGCACAGTAAAGACACGTGGATTTTCTTGTACATGTCATGCTTTAAGGGTCATTACATAAGCTGGCACCAATGACTTGGCTTTCTAGTCTCTGAGAATTGTGGTGACCATCTGTAAGATCAGAGTTTTGCAGCTGTATTCAATAAGACAGTGTTGGACCAAATCTTGGAAAAAAGTGCCTAATGCCAAACTGTCTATCACTGTCAATTGGGCCGTACTTTAAACTTACAAATATAAATTTCCCTGAACAGTTGGGAAAGAGTAATAAAGTCAAAATGTCTCATTAAGCATTACATGCTTCGGCCTAATGAATGTATCACTCGGGAGATAAAGGATGCAGCATAATTAATGACGTGATATCACAGAGATTGTCTGGACCACACTGACCTGTCTTTCAACTTTAACTCTTAGAAGAAAGAGGTTGCTTTACATAAAAAAGGCAAGTTCATCCAAGGCTTGTCCAGATCAGCACTGCCAAACAAGACAGATTATGACAGTCGTGTCATGCAGATAGCAACTTACTGTAGACTGGCCTTCCATAAATTTGTTAGACATGAGAATGTTTCTAATTTACTTTATGAAGCAGATAGGGCAACTGCAGACAAAATCAAAAGCAGCAAGTAAGAGCCTTCAAATAACTCAGGCTTAAATCAGTTCTTGAGTCTCTGCGGGGAAAAAAGGCATACAAGGAAACAAATCTTGAAAATGGTCTTGCTCAATGTTGATGAAATTTAAGGCCGTCAGCTGTCTACAGGAAGGTGGGAATGAGGCTGGTCCTAAATCATTCAATACCAGTGAGATTTTGTCAATTGGCTTTTTGGCCTCATATTTAGATGCAGCAGATTTTGCCTTCTGATGGTTAAAGTTTGAGCTATCGATTCTAACATAAAAGCATCATCTAGTGTAACTCATTGAGGAAAAGAAAGCTGAGTGAATTGTTCTTGCTTACTGGAAATATGTTGGTAAATATTTGCTGTTGAATCTCTTAAATTGTAAATCTTAGTTAAAACAGAAAGGGAAGTAATATTGCTGGATGGAAGCATAAAAGCTAATGTAATATTGACTTTTATTTCCATTCAATTGGTGTTTAAGTCATGTATCATCTTTTTTGAAACTGCTGCTGCTGCTATTGAAACTTAATTAGCAAGATTAGCCTAAAGTGTTACAGGAAAAAAGTAAACAAATGCAAAGCCATTAATTTTTTCTATTACTTAAGCATCTTATTCATGTTATAAAACTGTTAAAAAACACTTCCATTTTGGAAATTTAAAGAAAGCAAACAGGCTAGCTTTTAAAAACCAGAAATATAAACGGCCTTAGGAGGAACTGCCACTTGCATTAGTCTGTGCTTGTGTGTTGTTTAGGTTGCTCCAAAACATTCAGCTTGAGGGTGCAGTTCTGATGTCTTACAGCTTCATTTTATAGCAAGTTTAAACAAAAATATTTCAAAAACAATTTATATATATATATACACACACACATATATACACACACACATACATATATCTATATATGTATGTATTCAAGCCTCAAATATGTAACGAGTGGAGATTGTTTCTGACTGAGTCAAAATCACATTTGGAATTAAGGACGATAAAATTTGCCCAACAGGCATTCTGACTCTGACTAATTCGATGAAGAAATCTTTCACTGTTCTGCAGCTTTCTCATGACAATCCTCACATCCCTGGAAGTTTGATTCCAGGCAGCAGCCCAATAATCCCTGTGAGCCGTCCTGTGATTTCCTCTGCCTTGCCCGTGAGATCTGCAGCCCGTTGGTTTACAGAAGTTTGCTGGGGCTTTGGTGGGTTCTGACTGCCCCTCCCTGCCCCTCTTCCCCCTCCAGGCGTGTGTAGCCCACAGCACCCTTCCAGGCAAAGACGTGCTGGAGAAGCAGAAACAGCCTGTGCGGAGCATCTGTTTGGGAGCCTTCCTGGAGGCACTTCCCTGCCGGCTTCCCTGCTGATGGAAAGCATCTGCAGGAACGCGGAGGGCGTGAGGCATGTGACCTCTTGGGGCTTCATTACTGAGAAGTAAATTGCCTGTGTCCTCTGCCTCACCAGCTGCTTTTACAAAACAACAGGAGAAGCGTGAATCAGAGAGGCTCTTCTCAAATATCCGCCCATGAATGAGCGGCTTCTGCCCCGAATGCGTGTCTCTAATTTGTATGGGCCCAAATGATGGCCCTCTTATGTCTGTGAACAGGAAATAGTGCAGAAGAGTGAACATCTCTCTTTGTGCACAGCAGGAAAGCAGGTATCACAAAAGGGCATGTTCACAGTTTTCAAACCAGAGCACAGGTATCAGATACAGACAAAGGTAGCTTTAATATGGCAAATCCTGTGGAAGAAGCCAGCGTGATGGCCTGCACTAGAATTTACCCCAACAACGTTAGAAATAAGCATGTCTGTTCTCTAAATAAATGAAAACTCTGATGGCTTAAGGTAACAACAGCAGCACTTTACAGTGCCAGCACTGTACCAAGAAACCTGCAAAACCTGATGCAAGACTTATATAACCATGATTAGCATGTTCATCCCATTCAGGACAAAATGAAGCTCTGCCAGGTACTAGGCCAGCTTTTCTGTCCACAGCTCAGAGCTGAGTGTATGGGCATTGCTTTTGCCACATTAATGTTAACAAGAAAACTACAATTATCTTGCACAGCTGTGTTTCTGCACTTAGGAGAGGTGTGTTGTAGACTGTAAAGAAACAACTTGCTGGTAAAGCAGGGACAGATTTTGTTCAGACCTCAGTATCAATAGCAAGGATGCATTGCAAAAGGTTTGCATTTTTCTGCAGTTGCTCCACAACAGAGATGTATTTTGTGGGTAGCAGCATATGAATACTTTTCATCCATTTCTGTTGCAAGAGTTTTCTGAAGCAACATCGTCACAGATGAGCACAGTACCTATTTCCCCTGACTCTTTCCTAAGGTCCTCTGTATTGACACAAAAACACATGTGTCAGACTGAGGAAATTTCTGTGGTTTGAAGCCAAGATGAATATAGCAACTTGGTGACTACCCAAGACTATTAAAAATTAAGAATTTAGAAAAGTCTTCTGTCTGGCAATAGTTGAGATACCACAGGATTTCCTGTTTCTAATGCAAGGGGATTTTGTGGAAGCTGTTGACAAGCATCCTTTTTGTGCTGGGAACCCCTGTATTATGTCTGGGTTTTGAAAAAAGTTCTTCCATGCTTTAGCACAAAGATGTGACGTGGCCATAAAGCAAGCACATGAGTCATTCACAATTTCTGGGCTACACAGCATGACTACAAAGTATGTGATGAGGCTGGGACCCTGTCAGATAGATTAAAGCTGAAAACAGTGTCATTGGGGAGTGACTTCAGAAGGGATAGAGGTCAGGCTGGAGGAAGAAAACAAATACATGACTCCCAAGATGGGAGGCAGATAAGGAGAAGCTTCTCTTTTTACAGAATGCTGGAAGACACAATGAAAGAAAAGCTGAGAACACAGAGGCTGGACTGTGGCCCAGGCTGAGTCCCACATCTTCAAGAAGTCTAAAACAGACAATATTTGGAGTCTAGACATATCCAGCTGGTTGAGGGAAGTCATTAGTCCTTTCCATGTGGAGTCACATCACAAGTATCCCATCCCGTTTGGGGCATCCCAGGACAGGAGGGAAGCTGACAAGTGGAGGGGATCCAGCAGAGCCCCACCAAGATGGTTTGGATGGGACCATGTTCACATAGAAAGGGGCTGAGGTTTGCTCAGCACAGAGGGCAGACAGCAGAGAACATCTCTTTGCTTCCTTCAGCTCCCTTGGGGGCAAATGTTACAGGGAGGACAGAGCCAGACTCTTCTTGGAGATGCAAAGCCAAGGGACAAGACAGAAAAGTCACAAACTGGAGTCACTAAACACTGCCCATGCCATACTCCCCGGTGAGTAAGTGGGGAATGAGCCTTACTACTATACATGGTAACGAAGGGGTAAATATCTCAGAAGGTGGGGTAAGCTTCACATTGGTCCCAAGGCCAGGGAGGAGAAATGAGGAGAAAATATATTAAAACTTGCCTTTTTTTTTTTTTTTTTTTCTTTTCTTTTTTTTTCTTTTTTTTTTTTTTTTGTATGCTTATATCTTATTTTTATACTTCAACACCAGAAATAAAACACCCTTATCTTCAGCTCACAAAGTTAAACACCACCTGGTTCTGTAGTCGCGTTTCAAGTGGGGATTGGGCATTTTTGAGGGGCTGGTCACCAGCCCTAGTGTGTCAAAAATGAAGAAAAAAATACAAATCCAAATTTGTTATAATCCGATTGTCTCGGCATTTGTAGTTCAGGCTGCTTGTTGAAGTATTTCTGTGCTTGCAGACTGAAAGCCCAAATAGGGCCTTGGCTCTGTTTTGGACACAAGTGCAGATGTCAAAATTTTCTGTAGATGATTTCTGATGTGGCCAAAGAATGCTATCTATAAATGTACAGTCATTTCACTGATATTTAGGCTATTGTTTATAAAGAAATAGACTGATAATGGTAAGAGAATTTGCATGTTTATAATTTGTTGGCCTGTAGAAAATTGTTTAAGAAAAAAATCAAGAAGGATGTGTAATAAATCTGTTCCATTATATTTCTTAGTCAGATTTCATTTGGGCTGTTTATTTATTAATTAATTTATTAATCTATTTGATTTTCCTCTCAGGTGTACTTTTTGGAAAATACTCATGAGATGTATGTTCTGAATGCTTTAGTTCCCCCTTAGCTGTCATGGCTATCTCAAACACATCTGTACTTGCAAGTTGATAGACCTGGTGTACATACTTTGAAAGCCACATGTATCACTCCGAGAGGACAATTCAAAAATCTTTTTGTGCTTTACAGCCTGGTGTGGTATCTCGTTCTTGAGGTGTGTTTTGTTTGAGGACTGGCTTCCTTTCCTGTGGATTTTTTGCTAATTCATAAGCCAAAGTAATCCTTCTGCTTAACTTAAATCCTTTATTAACAAAATTAGAAGGTTTTGAAATTGACATGTTCCTATTTGTAAAATAGGCTAGCGTTTATCATCTTCAGCTGTAGTGTCCCGTGTTGTGACCTGCAGCCACTTACAGCTTCTTCTCCTGTGCAGTCCTTTATTACTGGCTCACCTCACTCCAGCACCATTTGCTAGTAAAAAACGAGCAAATGGGACTGAGGCAAATGGGTTTAAACAGCTTAGGGGTCAGTTTGGAAGCACATTCTTAAGATTTCAGTGGTTTCCATTGCGAACTAAAATAAACAAAAGGGGTGCCCACTTGCATGCACACTACTCATGTGAGTGGGGATCTTAAAAGGTCTATTTCTCTTTTGTAAATTGGTTTTATGTGACCAAAATGGAACTGTGGATTTTATCCTTGTGCTAAATATAGTCTCTCCATGGTCTTAAGTCTGTAGATTCAACTAAAATGTCTTAAAACCTTCAATTAACTTTAATTTAAGCTACATGAGGACTTATAGCTATAAGCACGGTTTGTCAGGAAAATCTTTTCTTCAAAGTTTGATAAAAGCATGAAGAAATGAATTTGTGAGAGGTTGCCTATATTCAGGATAGCAATTATTTCTGTCAGCCACAGCTAAGTAAAATATGGTATCTGGTTTTTGAAAGACAACATTATCAAGCAAAGCTGTTTTCTGCTTCAACTTCCAACAGTACTTGGATACATTAATGGCTTGTATTGAATGCAGATCATTTTATTTCAGATCCTTTTGGCTTTCATAGAAAACTGGCAAATGGAGTAAATGTAAAACACTCTTCTGGCCACTAAAGCTTTTTGTGAGTAGAAATGTATAAACATGCAATTTCTTTTGGAGTTCCTCCCTAAACATCTCACTCTCACAGAAGAGGGTCAGACCCTATGGAAAATGGGCAAGAATTTGAATCAACAAACCCTATAATTGTCCTGATTGTGTAGCAGGCCAGACCCAGCAATAGGAAAGATGAGGTACTTTGTGCCAGTTTGGATTGCTGAGACCAAATCAAACATTGATAAGCAGAAAATCCTCCTCATCCCCAGAGTCCTGCATATACTACAACTTCCACTAAAATTGCTTTAAGGCACACAATTCACACAATTGCTTTAAGACCACCTCGTAGAAAAGACTCATATTGAAAATTCAGGATGTAAACAGACACATTTTACAAAACATCCTGAATCAGTGAGTTCAATCTTTTTTCATCTCTTCTCATTATTGTGCTTTACTTAATTTTCACTTTAAGTTGTTGCATTGAATTTGGTAGATATAAAAATATACTCTATTAACTGTATTTTGCTAAGAAACCAGATACTTCAGCTTTATTCTTTAATTTAAAGCAAAAACAAAGGAGAAAAACAAACAAACAACAACCAAAAAAAAACCTCTAAAGACCAAACCTGCCATCTGGGATGATTATTATTGTTTATAAAACTTAAAAAGTTTAGTGCAGTAAAGGCCAAATAGATACTCCTTTTGTTTAAATCTTGTCCTAGAGCTGAGAAAAGTCTTGGCTACAAACTACAAACTCTTAATCAGGATCCTCTTTAGCTGATTTTTTTATGTATAGGGGATTTCAGTAGGGATGAAAAAACTACAAATTCATGTTCCATTCATGACAAAATCCACATGTATATCTCCAATTTGTTGTTTTGTTAAGAGTTCAAAGAAATGTGAACAAAAACTGTGAAGATGTAAAATGGAGAATCCAGCCACCAGTGGTAGAACAGGACACTAGGATTTGTTTGCCTTTGGTTTTGAAAAATAACATTTCTGTAATTCTGTGAAATACTTGCGTTTAAATCACACTGCAAAAAACTGCTATGTGCAAACACAATTACTGGCCTCCCCACACTGCTCCATTTAAGAAGAGATTAAGAGGCATCACATACAGCAGGTGACAGCCAGACCACTGAGGGCACTTTTAGGACCTGCTCAAACACTAAGGTGAGAGAACAGGGCATTTTTTTCTCCCCCATTTCAGACTGAATGCTGTCACAGATTGGTGACATGCAGCAGCAAAATCCAAAAATAGGATAGAAAAAGATAACAAGAAAGATGGATCTGTGGACACAATTGTGCCTTGTGATGACTGTGGAATAACACATGGCTTGTAGCTGGTCAAAAGCTTTGAGGAGAGAAGGGGACCTTGATGGGAAATTTTTTACAGAGAGAATCACAAGCTGACCTGAGGGAGTTTTCTTTACAGGAATTGGTGAATGTGGGATTCACTGACCATATCACATTGTTGACTGCTGGGTGTGGGATAAATAATGTGTGATAAAGTCATCCAGCTCCCCAGATAATCTTTGCCAACCCTAATGAACAATCGTATAAGAAAAGAACAATAGCTGGCATGTTTATTGGAAATTTGGCTTATTGCTACTTCTAACTTGGTTGTGTGTGACAGAGATTTTATAACTATAAAAGTGAGGCTTTAAAGAGCAACTCCCTTAAAGGCTGGAAGCACATTCAGATCATGCAGATAGTGGCTTTGGCCAGTTTGAGAGATGGAGCCTGGACCTGAAGAGCTGTCAGTGCCCCAGGGCTGGGCATCTGTTCCTGGTGCCCACAGATATGGCGTGGGTTATTCACCTGGTCACTCAGTGGGGCACTTGAGTTTTCTGGGTTGCAGCACCGGCTGCCAGTCTGAGTCACACTGAAGTTGCCTGTGTTTGCAGATCCCCTGTGTTGGGGGTTAGGTTTGTTCCTTTTTGTCTTAAAGAATTTTTCCCCATAAGTTACTAGGAAACAAAGTGCTGGTGCTTAGATGGTGCTTGACCCACACTAAAGACAAGGCCGGGAGGGAGAAGATCACACAAAGTTTGCGGGAAGGAAAAGGACAGGGCTGGGGGAGCTGAGGGTTCTTCCTGCTCTCGGCATTGGAGAGGACGGTCGGGCTGCTGCTTGCTGCAGGAGGAGTCCACTGTCAACAGAAAGTCCGGTCCTGGGAATTCTACCATCATCTATCATCTTCTCAATTCGGAGAAGATGAGGAATTCGGAGCCCTCTTTGCCTGCCCTGCCGGAGCTGGGCCAGCCCTGTCCTGTCGTCACGGCTTCTTCAGCACTGCTCACTTTGCCGGGACATTCCCCCCTGCCTACCGGGACATTCCCTCTTGCCTGCTGGGAACACCCCAATGTTCCAGCCACCACCCCTGGTGTCTCCACTGTTCCAGCTTGGTGCTCTCAGGGGCCCAAGGGATCAGACTGCCCCAGACTTTCTGAATCAAAGGCCCTCGAGGTTCCTGGTTCTGTTTATTATTATTGCTGTAGTTGCTGTTGTTTGTTTGTCTTATATTTACTAGTAAAGAACTGTTATTCCTTCCCCCATATCTCTGCCTGAAAAAGCCCCTTTAATTTTCTAAATTATAATAACTTACGGGGAGGGGATTGGAATTCCCCATTCCTAGAGAGGCCCCGCCCCTCCCTAGCAGATACCTGTCTTTCAAACCAAGACACCCTGTTTAGCAGTCAGATGTCCTGCTCTCACCTATGAAACTTGTGCATGATTTTCTGCTTGAGATGGTGTTCAAAGCATCCAGTTTAACCTCATGCATCTTCTCAGCCACCTGTGGGGCTTTCATGGGGTGGACTGATCCCTGCACTGATTCTGAGTTGGTTCTATATCCCGCTTTTCCATTACAGCCACTGAATTCTGAATTGCTACACTTAACAACACTCTACTGTTTCAAATCGGGTGTAAGAGCCTCCTCAGTAAAGCAGTGCTTCATCTGAGGTGTCCAGCATCTTGCACGACAAGGCTGCTAGCTGAAAAGGTGATCCATTATTCATTTGGGTAGTATCTTGCTCAAAGACATGCATAGGATAGCTACCTCCAGCATGATCCTGGAATTTTTACCAGCAGTTTTTTTCTATCCAGGTGCCTGGCTGACAGAGACAAGTGTGGATCAGCACACGCTGCTGCCTTGTATAACTGAGGAGGTCTGGAAGCTGGGAGTTCCTTGCTCTCCTTAAAACAAGATTACCACATGGAAGGCAGTTTCATCAACCTGAATTTCTTGACTTGAATCAGCCAATGAAGCCTCACACAGGTGTGAAATCACCTGGCAAAGAGCTCTCTGCCAGTCTCTTGCCAGGAGCAATGGGGAAGTTTTCCACTGGATACACAGGTAGGAGCTATGGAGAGATGGCAAAGTGCTTAGGATGGGAATGGTCTCTGTCCATCTGCAGAGCACTAACAAGATGTAACCTATAATGGCTGTTGTATCAGTTGTTGACTGTTCTTGGATTTTGGGAGAGAAATGTGCTGGCTGCTGGCCCATGCCTGTCACACAGCCCCCTCTTGGCAGGGGTAAAACACAGGGTGGCTACTGCTGGTGAACTTGTCCCAGGAATATCATCACACCCAGCAGGAACATCCATCACAGCCACCAACAGACGTTTTCCAAGTACTCATTGCAATCTGCTTGCCTAATTAAATGGGCAGAATTGCTTCATTCCACTTCTGGTGTAAATCTCTGATAGTTTTATCAATATCACGCTATAAACTTTAATCTGTAATCAGCACAGAACATATCTGTCTATTTCCAGAGCATTTGAAGAGCCAAAAAATTGCATTTTTATGTGCAATTGGTTAGATCAATCTCACAGCCTCCTCTTTAAATGGTACTTTATTGCAGTTTTAGTTTCTCTAGACATCCTCCACTTGCTAGTTGTAGGAGAAGGGAATACAGGTGACCTTGTCCCTGATCAGTAACAGCTGTGTTAATTACCCAATACAGCCTCACCCCTGAGGAGTCACAGCTGTACCCAATAAAGATCTGTGTGATGAAAGGGAGTGGGTTAGCTGGTGAGGGGGAATCATGGAGGAGGAACTTTGAGGAAGAGGGAAAGAGAGGATCATGAAGGAGAAGGATCAGAATCCTGAGGGGAGAGAATCCCTGCTGTGAGGTCAGTCTGGTTGTGCAGTCAGAGCCTGTTGTTGGAACCTGCAGCCACAGTCTAGCTGGGTAAAAGCCTGCAGTCAGAGTCTGCAAACTGATCCCTGCAGTCAGAGTTTAGCGGGAAATAACCAGCAGTCAGAGGCTGCCAGGGAGCCCTGCAGTAGGAGCTTGCTGCAGCCGGGGTCAGTGAATGGTTGGAGTCAGCATGGCTGAGCTGTAAAGAGGGATAAACCAGGGCCCTTTTCATGCTGTGATAAGCAAGAAGTCTGTGTCTTGGCTCATTTCTACCCTGTTACAAGAGCGCTGCTGCAACAGCTGGTGAGTCTTAATTTAGTTAAAACTCAATTTTTTCTTGCATTTCCTTCCATTTTTTTGAGTAAGAGTCAAATTCATTAGCTAATAGTGTCAGTGATACTATTTGTTGACCGTTCTAAGTGTTAAACCTGCAAACTCAGGATTCTTTAAAGAGTAAATCACTTCAGTGTACGAGCTGTAGGTGATGAGACTGCTTTGCCCACTGTGACATTTCCACATGTCGGGGAGCACTCACTCTGTCCTTTGTTCTGCTACCACAGCAGAAAATTGTTTCACAGAGTAGATACTTGGGTTCTCCAGTCCATCATTTCCTCCCAAAATGAACAGAGATCTTAGAGATCAGAGATTAATCTCAAAGATCAATAATAGCCATACAAAAGAAATTATCCTAATGGTTTCTTTTAAATTATGTTGTTCAACAATTTGAAGCAATTATGGTACTCAAAGAGAATTCCAAGCACTTGGATTGCATCTTGTCTTCTCTTTCTGTTCTGTCATCTGAGTTAAAGCTAGTCTCCATTTTTACCTTTTAATTTTATCTATCATGCAGTGTTGGGAGATGAATAATAAGTCTTGACAAATCAAAACAGTGGTAGTATGTTCTACCATCTATCATGACTATCCAAGAGAATATCTATAGGAACAAGAGTGGATTTGAGAGTTTTTTGAGATTAGTTGGTTGGGGTGTTTTGTGGGGATTTTTTGGTGGTTTTTTTTGTTTGTTTGTTTTTGTTTGGTTTTTTTGTGGGTTTGTTGTTGTTGTTGTTGTTGTTGTTGGAAGAGCATGCACATGGTTTAATCACCTTCACAGGAGATATATGTATGTATATATATTTAAATACCTTCCCAGGAGCTTCCAACTCACAAGGAAGTTCTAGTCATGCAAACAAAGGAAAAAGTACTTTTTAGTCTGGATTGCTTTTAGCAAGCAGAGAACTCCATAGAGACTCAACTAGTTAACAACCTCAGAGGTGTCAGCTTTGACTAGTAGAGGTGTGAACCCACATTCATAGGGGTCTGGCGCAGATAACCTGTTTGAGAGGTCAGGTGCAGGGTTTGCTGATAAATTCTGAGGTGCTGATAAGAGAGATCTTAGGCTATCTGCTTTTGTGCTGGGTGGATCACAAGTATTTCTGAGTGTATGTATAAGTCAGTGATGCAGAAAAAGCTTGGGAGGGTATCCTTAGCTGTACATTTTAATGTAGTAGAATGAAAAGGTGGAAGATTAAAGAACAAAAATGGATCAATAAGGGTGAAATGGGCTTTTAACATGAATTCAAAAAGTACGTGCTTAAAAAACTGAAAAGTCATTGCTAGATTAAGAAATTACTATTTGAACTACAATAATATATATAGCATATAAAACACCCTTATGGTCTGGACATGTACTGCTCCCCTCTTGTCTCAGAATATCCGAGAAGATCTCTCTCTGCATGTTAAACAGGCTGCCTTCATTAATGCACAATAAGGTAAAATTCTCTGTCTGCAAAAATCCTTGCTTGAACCTCAGTCAATGCCATAAAAGCACACAAATATATCAAATAATTTCCCATTGTGTATTAAGAAAAAAATATCTTTGAAGGTATATTTTACAAATTTATTTAATCCAGTAAAATGAACCATGTCGGAAGTGCAGTCCCCAGCACTCTTGAAAGTAAAGTCAAAGAACACTTGTTTCTTAGGTGAACGTATTACCAACTCTGGTCACACCTTGAATGATACAGCACAGATTTTGTGATTCCTGGTAGAGAGATTTTGAGTGCTGCATTGAAAGATCATAAATTTAAATATTTGTAGTTTATTATCGACTGTATCTTTTTTTTTCTTAGTCCTTCATTTATTTCCTTATTCTAAAAATATCTTACGAAGGATTTGAGTTATACTGCAACTCCAAGCTTCTTTTTCTTTAATATGTTTTCTGCCAACTCTCTGTATTCAAGGGCTGCAAAGTTCAGAACTTTAACTCTCTTATCTCTTGCCTTATGCATACATAAAAACAAAACCTGTTAACTAACAGAAAGAGGGTCAGAAGAAATGAAAACAAACTTCATACTTGTGTGTGCTTGCTTGCTTTCCTCCCCACTGAAAATGACAGAAGAGAGACTCATTCCACACCTCTATTTGACTAAGACAACCATTCCCTGATTAATATAACAAAACAGACTCCCCATGGGACAAAACAGGCTAACAAAATAAGAATACAAAAGAAATGTGGGGAATGCACAATTGGTACATACGTCTAGAACTGTACTGTATTATCCTGTTTTCTCTGATGCTATCTCATGTGGGCTATGAATGAAAAACCACTACACCCTACATATGTACCACCATTTCGAGATTAATTTATGTAAAGGTCACAGGTCCTTAAAGAGGGCATTAAAATAACGTAATGTAGCTTATGGAGGAAATGCTGTAGAGTTTACTATTTTTTTGTGTTTATTGAAACCCTGTGTGTCTGACCAAGCACACACTATTTTTGAAAGATGTTCAATCATGATACCAATTTTATTAGCATTTTCCTAATTAATCAGAGTAGCTCACTCAGTAAGAAAAAAGGCATTTGTTGGAAACCATCAATGAAACAGTCACAGAGCTGATAGGCATTAAGTGGTCCATCATTTGGGTCTATGCTTTGCTTTTGAGTTTTCCCTGGTCTTATTACACATTTACTCATTAGGGTAATGGGGTTAAGTTTTTGCGTGTGGTAGGGAGAGCTTTTTCTTTTTTAATATTAGCAAATCAGTGGAGGATGGTCACAGGGTACAGCCAGCATCTCCTGATGTTGCTGCAGAGGTGCCATTGGGTGGCTGGAAGAGCCTTGCATCCATCCACCCACGCACACAGCAGAAGTATCAGGATGGAGGGACAGACAGACATAATGTGCCTCTACATTTCCAGTGCAGAGAGATTCCATTAAGATGTTCAGCAGATGGAGCAGCTGCTGTGTCAGCACACATAGTTACCTGCTACGCTCTGGCACACTTCCCAGACCCCAGAAATGCACCTGTCTTCTCCCCAGCCTTTAAACTTGGCTCAGACTCTTTGAAGTGACAAGTGAGCATGAGGCATCACTAAAGAGAACAGAGTAACTCAAACTAAAGAGGTGGCTTGCCACAATCAGAGAAATTGTGTGGGATAAGGCAGACCCCAACAGGATCATGAATGTCATTCTTCTTCTTTTTTTTTTTTTTTTTAAAGAGTAAATATGCTTAACACTTGAAGGAAACCAGAAATCCCTCCAGACGTGTTAAATTCCAACTCAGCTTTATATTATTAAGTAACTAATGTGATCCAGCCATCCCTATAATTACAAAAAAAGTGCTGACCACCAGCAAAATAGCCCTTTTTTACCATGAATTGTCCTTTGTTTTAGACTTCATGGTATCTTTCCCTGCAACAGTCTACAGAGGATGTGAATTCCAATAGGTCGTTTTCTAAAAACAGTGAAACACACAGTGAAAACACTCTGCTTTCACTTTTGGACTGTGCTACCCAGGCAATGACAGGTGACACTCTAATGGATATGCTTATTCCCATATATTTTCCTTAAAAAGAAAAAAAAAAAAAAAAAAAAAGTTTTGGTATATGAGGCATGTTCTACATGCAAAACAGGAAAATGAGGCAATAGAATTCAGAGGAGCCCAGTCCCACAGTAAAAAGTACGTCCTGCCTCCCAAACCTTCCTGTGATAACAGGATTTAGAAGCTTCCACATCAACCCAAATGAATGGTGAAGAATATTCCTAAGTGCTTTGTTCATAACTATTGTCCTGTGACAGTCACCTATCCTGGCCTTTAATGCTCAGTGTGTTTACACAGAGAGCATTTTCCAGAGGTCTCCAGAGATTTGGGATGCATCTTCAGTCAGAACACCATGACCCCTGTTGGGGCTCCAGACAAGCAAATGAAGTGCAGGAGGACAAAGGACAGCTCTATCCTCAGGCAGCCAGAAGGCAGGACTTGGGCACAGCCCCTGCAGGACTCCAGCTGCACTGGGGCAGTTATTCTGCCATAGTGTTGGAGGTGCTGGTTTAAGACTGTGAGGCTCTCAGCCTTGTGCTGGGCTTCAGGTGGGGCATGTGGCTCGACTTTTTCTGGCCTGTGCAGCTTTTTGCGCTTTCATGGCTTGCTGACAACCAGAGCTACTTTTGAGTCAAGGATGCTTTTGGCCTTTTAGCTTGAACCGCCCACTACCAAGAATGAACAAGCAGCAGATACTTTTACTCATTTTAACTTGTGTTGCATTCTTTCCCCGTTGGAAAGGTTATTTCAACATCTTGCTGATTTGTTGCATTTGCTTTTCTTTGCTCACTGTCTGCTCTCAGCCCAGGAATGGCCAATTGCTTTGCTTCATTGAAACCTTTACTGTAAGAAGGCTGAGATCACTTTCCTGAGCGCTATTGGGTGGGAAGTATTGCCCGTGGGTTTTGTGTCCCAGTACTCCTTCACTGCTGTTATTTAAGGACAACTGCAAGTGATGTAGTCATATACAGACTAATTGCCAGCCCTAAAGGTTCTTGCTAATGATTTATACACTCTGCCAGTATAGCTAGAGCACTTCTACTACAAAACTTCATATTTTTTTACACAGTTATTTATAACTCTGCCTGCCTTATTTTAAAAATTGGCCTTTTCTCCAGGTAGGAAATGTTCACCAAGATAGTAATACATTTTAATGACTGATTTAGTAGAATAAACCTAAGAAATAATCTCTGCAGGAATTTTATCACCCCAGTTATCGGGGTCTAGGGATACTGCTTCTTTAAGAATTGAGACCAAATTGCACAATATTTTGTTTCAATTCCTAATCCATATTTTCTTCAGTTCCAGTCTCCCCACTCTTAGGCTACAAATGTAATGAATAAGTCTGATTTATAAGATAGATCATGAGAAAACAGAAAAGGTCTTCCTGCTGCTGTCTGCTTGTCACAATTCCACTTCAGTCTTCCATTCAAAACAGAACAAGCTACAGAAAGTGTTTCCATGAAAAATAGACAGGGAAACATCTGCCATGGAAAACAAGAGATGCCAGTAAATAAAGAAGTTTAAAAAAAGAAGCTGTCCATCCTCTTTCATCAGAGAGAGGAACAAAGGATATTTGCGTCTCTCTGTAGTTAAGGTGAATGAAAGACAACACTTTTATGAAAACCTGTCCATTCTATTTTCTGAAGCCTTCCTCTGTCTGATGAAGGAAAGTGTCCTGAAGTTAAAGCTCTCAACCCACTATGACTAAATTCAGAAATATACATATCCTATGTGATATTCTATTCCAGTTTTAGCAATATGTTTTCTCTAGGATCACGTTTTTCACCCCAGCGAAGATGGGCATGTGTGGTCAAGAAAAGTCAGAGCCAATCAAATCTGAGTAGTGACATGACATGTTGCAGAGTATGGGTAGAAAAGAACTTTCTGCTCCTGTTTGCTTGCAATTTGTGAGACTGCCAGAAGAGGCGATTAATCGTATTGTTACACTTGCTGCATGTGGAGGAGCTGTAGAGCAAATAAAAGTTTTTTACTGAATCAGGAGGCAGCTCTCTAATGCTGTTACTTCTGCTCCTGAGGTCTTTTCCAAGACAAGAGTTATAATCTATGCACAGGGACAGCAATCAAAAGTCTCCAGATTTGTAGAAGTAATGTGATAGGACACATAGAGAAAGGTCTTAAGATCCCAGATACAGACTAATATGTATTGATTTTTAATAAAGTAAAAATGAAATGCAATGTTTTTTTTTTCCATTCTATGTTACTGTGTCTTCCTAAGGAGATAAGTTTGAATTCAAATGCAAAGATAATTCCAGTTAAGGGATTTCAGTTTGGTCTCCAGTAATCCAGTGTTCAGGGAATACGATGCTGTCCTGCATTTTAATCTGAATTGTTTATGTACCAAACACACTAGGCATCACCCAAAGTCAGAGTGATTGGCAATGACCTGGTTTTGAAAGTGGAAACAATTATAGCAGAAACTGAGGTTTCCTCATAGGATTTTATGATTCAGAAATACAATTCATGCCATATAAACAAAAATGCTTCCAGCCTAAAAGAATGTGTATCAGCTTTGTAGAAGGATGATCCCAAAATGACGAACAGAAATCATGATTTATAGTAGAAATTAATCTTAGATTTTATATTCATGTGACTAATGACAAGTTGTGCAGTATTTAATTCTCATATATAATAAAGGGAATAAAATATGTTTTATTAGCTGGATTTTGCCAGAACAATACAATTTATATAAACAGTTTGTCTCAGCTAGAAAGACTTCAGCAGTGTTCTCAGAGGAATATTTGTTCTATGGAAATCAAGCTGGATGTAGAGGACTCAAACCAAATTGCATGCAGAAAGCTATAGCATCTCTTGCTGCATCAATCTTGTTTCCCAACGCCCGAAGCCTCTCAGCACTATACGTGTCTGAGGCAGTGTCCAGGCACGCCGGATCCCTGGCAGACACTCAAGGACTCGATCAGACACGGAATTTCTCCGTGACTGCACCCACTGGCAAGCTCTGTCTAGCTAGGCTCCTTCTCTGCAGCGTCCCCTCCCAGGGTCACTCGAGGCCACAAGGAGCTGGCTCAGAACAGGCTTCTGCCTCACTTGACCACAATAGGAAAAAGGGTGGAGAGGCGCTCAGGTACCTTTTCTTGTGGAGGAGAAACCAGCTGCTCCTTCCACTGGGACCTCGTGGCTTTGGGAGAAATATCTTGTCTAGGTTCCTCTCACCATGTGGTTATTCCCCCAGGCAAGAGGCACCTGCTCTTGGCCACATCTCTGCCTGCCTGGGGAAGACAGAAGTGCAGGAATGGCCAGTGCCTCTCCTGCTCCCTCTTAATGCTCTTCTTGAGGGTGTGACCATATCTTTTTGTACATGTGGTGTTCCTTCATATAGATGGTCCATTTGTTGATCAGAATGCATCCTGCCATTTATTTGGGATTCACTGCCTATGCGTAGAGTAAGGTCAGAAGTGATACTGTGATAATTCTGGCTTGCAACCTGTTCTCAGCAAGCTTAGTAGCAAGTCCATGATTCCTGACACATCTTTATCAGCTCTAGGAGATACCATGTCCTGTTGGAAAATCTCCAAGGACCTGAACATATGTGGGGGAAAAAAAAACCAAACCAACAACCAGTTCTTAGAGCTAATTTTGTTACTAATTTTTATTCTATTGTAACTTTTTAATGCTTTAAAAGCCACTTATTAAATCGTATTTTGCGTTTTTCTGTCTTGTCTATCCTGTTGTTGCTTAATTATGGAATTGAGGGATAGTCTTCCAGAAATTAGGCGCTGCATAACTTTTAATAAGTTGCCTTCTGTTCCTGTTACTTTGATAGCCCATGTGGAGAAGAGAGGAGGTGCTGGGGTAAAATGGGAGAGCACTTGGCTGAGAAGGGTTTTTATAGAGAGATAGAAATGAAAATCATCTTTCAGAGGATGCAGTCCTGCAGGATGTCAGCAGGAGGAGTTATAATGGGGTTTTTAAGATGTTTTACTCCAGCATGTTCACAAACAGTGTTTATACCAACAAAGAAATATGTCACCAATGACATTGAAAATATAAGGACTATGATAATTCAAAATAAGTCAACACCTTCTTAAGAAAAATTTGGAAAATTGTTGGACTTATATGTCTCTTTCTTTGTTTTTATGACCTCTGTTGCTGTTGGTTCTTTTCAAGTTAGGTGAGTTGATTTTTGATGACTCGCTTTGGGTGAGAGACAAGCATGCCAGAAGCCCTTAAAAACATTAATTTAATTACACCATTCTCGCCAGATCACTAGAACTGTCAGGGCACAATGCATAGCAAAATACATTCCTTTTTCAGCTTAAAATTACATTTTGTGTAAACATAGACCTTCAGGTCTCAAGTATCCATCCTGAATGAAATATAAGGTGGATAATTTAAGAGGTTTTTTTTTTGGTTTTTTTTTTTTTTTTTTTTTTTTTTTTTTTTTTTTTTTTTTTTTTTTTTTTTTTTTTCCCCAGAGGGAAGTAGTTATGATGACAAAACACAGTTGTTTCAAATGTTTGCTTGGAGTAGCCACCACTAAATAGAGTAACTGCTTCTGGAAAAAGGGGACAAGCTTCTGAACTTGCTCTTGCATCTGGCTCACCCAAAGCAATGTGCCTGCACAGGTTGGGTGAACAGTGGGTGCTGCATCAGTCCTGTAATTCTAATGGGCTCCAGCGAAAGTGCAGCTTCTCCAGCTTCAGTGCAGATGTTTTCCATACAGGAAGCCTCTAACCCAAACTTTCCCTCCTCTCCTCTCGCTGGCCTCACATGGCCTTATTGTGCTCTTTGCTCATTCTGAAACAATTATATACATTTGAATGGCAGCCAGATTGCAGCCTGTTTTTCAAAAATTAGCCTGTTGTTCTGACAATTGCATTTAGCAGAACATTCAAATCAACCAGGATGAGGAGAGAAAATAATTTAATTTTTATTGTTAATGAGCTTAAGTATGACAATCCTCTAAGTAAGTCCTGTTTCTTCTTCAGCCATTTCCCATAGGTTCTACACTCAGGCACAAGCCGTATACATGTATGTCTTTATTCGTACTAGAAAATTTCCAGATTGCACCAAGGAGGCTTTGCCAAAGCATTTCTCTGAAGTGACTCTATTTCTAAAAAAAGTCAAGTTGAATCCTGAAAGATGCCGTACGGCACTTTGCTTGTGTTATAACATGTAAAGAGCAACGCAACAGACCAGTTTTCCCGTGATGAAATATTATGTTCTTACTTTGAAGTGACAGGGTGTCAGGGTGACATGAATTGCTTAAAAATTTTCATAGCAGAGCTCAAGAGATTTGTTTTCAAGGACTCACATATTCTTTGTGTTTGCAAAATTAAGAGACAGATTTGTATTTTTTTTCTGGTGCCAAGACACACAGGAAAGTACACATGATTTACAGGAATACAATGGGATAAGGGAACCTTCTGAAATATTTTATTTAGGTTTCTGTTCTGGTTTATATTTGCCGGCTTTTTTTTTTTTTTTTTTTTTCCCCTTCCTGGCAATTAGAATGGATCTAAACTTGCACTATCCCAAAATTTATAGAGCCTGTGAGCATGTGTGTGGTGTGGGTGGCTTAGCAGTATTTGCTGGATCTGCAAAAGGAAACTTTTGCATGTATTAAGATATAAATTTCACAACTGCTTTGAAGGTGAGCAGGAACAATCTTAGTATTTGATTTATGGAAAATACTCGTTTAATGGCCATTATCAATCATATATTTTTTAATTTGGAGATTTTTAATTTGCCTATTGCGTGCCTTAGTCAGGACATGCTTCATGCAAACTAGGGATTTATTAAAAAGCCCAAACACTCCACGTTTGTTTGTTCTCTCCCTTTGTGTTACACACAATAATACCATTATATCTTTATTTGTTCCCATGGAGATTCCAAGACACCAGTAAGAGAAGATCTACATTACATAAAGGTCATAAAACACATCTCTAACACATGGGCTCCCTTGAAACACCATTACACCTTCAGGCTGTGTCTATATGACCAAATCCAAGCGTGCCTGGAAACATTTCTGAGTGCTGGGCTGCGAACATCTGTGCTGGTGAAGAGAACTTTGCCTGGCATGAATTAATCCTTTTACAAACAGTGCTGTACCCAAACAATGCCTGGGCAATTTTTTTTGGTGTTTTGAGAATTAGATGCCTGCAGTGGCCATTCCCTCCAGGCAGGCCTCTTGGAACGTCTTCTTTTGGAGACTGAAAGCTGTTGTTCAGCACTGACACAGGCCATCCCAGTCCACCTGGACCCAAACACAGTCACAGGCCAAGTTCATTTACTGGAGCAGGTGTAGCCAGAACAACTTCTAAAAAGAACCAAAAGAAATTGATATTTCCCCATGCCTTGTGCTGTCTTGGAAGTTATTTTGGAAACAAGAAAACCCAACACCTAGTCTCTTGGACAAGGAACATCTGCTTCCTTGTGGTTTTTATAATATCAGGTATCATACCAAACTAACAAAGGGTTCTCTCTCCAGCTTGGTTGCAACTGATCCCTCGTTTTTGAGAACAGATTTTCAGCTGAAATATTTCCATCTCGGCCTCTGTCCCAGTTTATTTCAGTTTCCCACAGACCTGCTGAGCTTCATTGTTATTGCAAATGAGAAATAGGAAAAAACTACAATTATCCTGAAGTTTCAGGGCAAGATGTGTTTGGAAAAGAAACTCATTACTCTGGCTACACATTGGACCTCAAAAGGGTAGGTCACAGAGTACTGAAAAGAATAAAAATCACATAAAGTTTTTTAGTAGAACTTTGGAGGTTCACAAACTTATGAGAAATCCTCAGGAAGAAGGAAAAAGTTGACTGACAGTTAACTGATTAAGGACATTTTCTACCTCTGGTAAAAAAAAAATAAATAAACAGATCAGCCACTAGGAGACTTCTGTCATAAACCAGATGACAGAAGTCAGTGAAGAATCTAGTCTTGATATGACAAGGGTAAGCAGGTATACAAGGCTGTGATTTAAACAATACATTAATATTTTAAAATGTTTGGTATATACAAAATTCCCAACTAAATTCTAGTCTATTGACATGGAATAATTTGTCCCTCAGAGGTGGACAGAATTAGTGAGAATATTTTGACAATATTTAGTGGAAGGAAACCCAAACCATAAGCAGTGTAAGAGGAAGAATTTACAGAGAAAAAATAAAAAGGGTTATTTACACCAAGCTTCCTCCTAGAAAGGATGCAGTGGGAAATATTTGTAATCACTAGCAAAAACAATTTAAAAAGTAAAAAAGTAGAAGTTCTGTTGTGCTGCTGGCTGGCTTCCAGACCAAGGGGCAATCAAATGCCTCTTCCTCCCACTCCTTTTGGTACTAGCAGGAGTCAGAAACACTGAGGCCAATAGCAGCATTAACTGTATAAAGGTCTTTTTGAATCATGTAAGCAGAGTTGTATTCAATCCTTATTTTTTTTGACTTTGGATTGCTCTCTGCCAATTTGTTATTTATTTTCAGGACAAGTCAGGATTGCTTATTTCTGCCTTTCACTATTTCCTGTCTTTCATATCTTTTATTACTCCTGTGAATTGTCACTCTCTTTTTTTTTTTTTTTTTTTGGCTTCCAGGAGAATGATTTCCTCCTTTCCTGATTACTCTTCTCTTAACAGCTTCTCCACCTTCCTCCTAATCTGTGCCTGTCATATCTGCTTTTCCTCACAGAACTCCTTGTCCAATTTGCTTTTCTCACAGGTAAAAGAAATTAAAGAAGTTAGAAACTATTTGTTCTAATATTTTGTAAATTATTTGTTTTTCTGTCTTCCACGTTATTTCTTCCCTCAAACACTTGTGCTCTGCCATCTGTTTAGTTTATAGGTGCTTTTGTATATAATCTCTCTTGAAAAATTCATTGTATGCAAAATCTCTTTCATGATTTTCACTAACACAATGCTGATTAATAACATGTTGGAATAAGTCAGAGGTGACTCAGAGAGTTTTGGAAAGGTGAAAATTTTTGAATGTGTTCTTGAGCTTGCAATACAACCTTGCACATCTGTTGCCTCTTAGAACTGGAACACACTAAGTTGCACCAGTGCAATCAAGAGATGAACCTTCCTTGTCTGAAGGGTCTGTCACAACAATTACTCTGAACAGACTGTTACACAAGGGAAACCAGTGCTTGGAGTCTGGCTTAATAGACACCGTATAGGTACTGTCCTACCCTACAATTTTTGCTTTCAGCTGAAGGGAGAGGCTTGTTAACAGAGCTTTATGATGGCAGTTTTCCAGATGGGATTTATTCATTAAGAGCAGTGCACATGTGTATTTCCTAATGCAAGCCACAATGAGACCCTGTTCAGCAGAAACCACAAACTGAAAAGTAGCCCTGTATGAGGGAATATTAAGACCAAAGACACCAAGCACCTGGCATCTGGTATTTATCTAAGAATTGTGTTTGGCTTTGGTTAGGAATATCAGTAATATCTGGGAAGCTGTTGAGAGAGTCCAGTTGTGACACACACCACAGTTTGGATGACTACTGGCTTTTCTTGTGGACAAAATTCTTCTTTTAATTAAACCCTGAAGGTCTGATGAGGTCAGGTATGTATTGTGAATGCCAGTAACATTTTCCCTTTGATCTCAATGGGAAGTGTTCCCTCTTCCAAGATGAAAGACATACCAAAAAGGACATTCCCCATTAAATAGATTTGTTGTCTGTAATGACCTAAAGTTCTACCAAATCTTACTTAACTATCAGATTTTGCTGCCTGCCACCATGCTGTTGGATACTCTTAAATAGCACTGAAATTTGTCCTTGTGCATTACTCAGTAATGACAGCAGGTCAAAGTAAACTTAGAATTACTATCACATTAAGCCATTTTCTTGTGGTTTACTAGAACAGTCTGAACCTGGCATGTGTAACATTTTCTCTGTGGAATGATTAATATCATGTGAGCCAATGGCTGAAATAATTACAAATGAAAGAAAAGGAACTACAGCATAGGAAATATGGCACTAACTTACCAAAGTAAAACTGTGAAACACCTCAGAAAACAGCTGGGCATCAAATGCAGAAAGCAGCAATCCCACCTCTGAAAAGGTCTGAGGACCATCTATTGACCAAATAGGATACAAATCCTTTCCCTCTCTAGACATCTCTGTCCTGCCATCCCTGCAGCCTGCAATGCCATCAGCTCTGGGGTTTCCCACTACAGTGCACAAGGTAGTCAATCACCAGAAACGTTCTAGAGTAAGAAAGAGCAAAATGCATCTAGACCTTGCAATGAAGAGACCCTTAGGACTGTGAGGAGTGGAGTGGTTAAGGACACCTGAGCACTGTTTTATTTTCTGCCAGGCCTCTCATCACTCCAGATACAGCAGTCCAATCTTTAGAGCTTTGCTTCCCTAACACCACACTTCAAATTGGCTTGGCTTGACTGTTACTATTTAAATTATTTTTTTTCATTCTTGAACTCAAGTGATCTTATACTTCAAGGGGTTTGTATATTTTCCTGCGGTTAATTCTACTTTAGTGAATGTTGCTGACTAGATTTTATACCTAAAATCTTCCTGTTACAGAGCCAAAAGGGTACTGGATATGCTAAGATATGTGCTTGTAACAGTAAGAATCATATTTTGTGGTTCTTCTGTTTAATGATTCACCTGACCTTTTTCAACTTGAATTTTTATTTTGTATAAAGAACTAAGGAGTTGCATTTATATAAAAAAAAAATAAGAAAAAATTACAGCCACGTGTCACTCAGCTGATCTGATCAGCAGTACTCAAACTGCCAAGAGTAGGAGAAAAAAATCCCAATGAGAGATCACCTGAAATCAGAAAGTTGCCATGGCAAGCTAGGTTGCCAAGTAGTCACTTCTTTGACCCCGACCAGCTGGTATTGTTCATTCTTTGTAAGGCTCCAAGGCAGATCTGGAGGTTTCCAGTGCTGGCTCAGCCCACTGAGCAATGAGCCTTGTCAGCTCAGTGAGGCAGAGGTCTCAGCAGGCTGCACAGCCGTGAATTATGGACAGAGGAGGAAACAAGTGAGATAAATGGAAGTTCTTTCATTCCCTCTGTTTAGTTTGTTCGTGATTTTGAGTTTGAAAGGCAGATCCTTCAAAACATAGTTCTTTTGATTTGAGTCAACCTATTCAGCTGCTTTAATGAGGTGCCAAGAGTAAAGATTACACACATTGTTCAATGAACGTGGGTGAGATTTTGCTGAGGTTTTGGATTCAGCTGGCAGGAGATTATAAACTAAGGTTATTACATAGGTTTAGAAACAGGCAACAGTGGGGCTAGTTCCAGTTTATGTCCAGTCCTTATTTAGAGGACTAGTGAAATAAAGCCTCAGCTTAGGGCAAGTGATCAAATCAGGATCAGTGCTTGAACTGAGAGGAGCCTCAAAGCTAGATTTTTTTTATTTTTTTTTTCAGAATGAAATTATAGTTTTTATTTAGGACCCAATTAATTTATTCTGTTTGTAGTGGTACCAGTTGCTGGCCTGTGATTAAGGTTAAAGCTAAGATTAGCATTAGGGTTAATTTTATTGCAGACAAGGGCCAAGGAGCAGTTCCATGTGAAGCTGCTTGCCTAGTTTTGTGTCACAATGTTGGATTTATAACTAGTTCCATTGCCCAGAGAGGATGATCAGTTAGGTTCAAATTTGTATTTTAACTGGCAGTGTTTGAGCAGCTTGAGCTGCAGAAAACTGAAATATGTTTCCCTCTCACAGAAAGAGAGCAAATGCCAACAGAAACACCCTAATTAGGTTCTTTTAGTTGCCAAGAATCTCAGATTAGAGGAAAATAAGTACATTGCTGGATTGAAATTAGTGTTCAAAGAAGTCACATGATGCAGAGCTGTAAGTCCATGAAAGGGAAAAGCTGTCCACGTGGCTAAATCAGGCCTCTTGCCTGCATCCAGGCTCTCTAGCTTATCTGCAATGCGATGGTTAAAGACTCAGGACAGCAAGGACCTAACCAGTTATTGCGAAACGCTCGGGAAGCCACTGGACGTGGATGCGAAGCAGCGCCAAACCCCGGTCTCGTGACGGAGTAACTGGTTTATGGATAAATAAAGGACCACGACTAGGGGTCACAATTTCCCTTGCTGGGGGGACTAAGAATTAACTTTTGAATTAGCAACACTGTGTTGTATCTAATGAGTTCTCAGGAGCTAAGGGGTGTGGGTTGACAGTGTCAGCAAGGGCTGGTGCTATGGGGTGAGACGTGGGTGATAGGAAAAGGTGTTCCTAACACAGGCTTAGTCACAGCTCCTTGGCTTTCCTCTCGGACGATTTCTGCCTGACCAGAGAGCTTAAGCTCAGGGCTAGCGGTAGAGCTGGCATGTGGCCTAGAAGGGCTTTTGAATCAATGTTGCATACTAGGCAGCAGCACTGGGGATTTCATGTGGAAAGGAGTTTCCGTGAGTCACACTGCTCTGGTATCTCGAGTCTATCTCATCTGGAGTAAAGGGGAGGATGGGGGGCCAAGGTTAGGCAATGGCCCAACGTTGTCTGAGTGAAAACGCAGATTTAGAACTAGCACTGAGAGGGCCAAGAGTATTTGTCTCAGACAGGACTTGCAAGAGTTGCCATTTTATGCACACAGCCAACTTTTATAATTTCTTTAGTGAATCTAGAAGAAAGTTTGTTTTCACTAGAAATATTGCTGGTTTGGATATGTGATATTCCCTTCTCAAGGCAGTGATGCTGGTTAAGCATAACAAATCTTCACATTTATGTGAATTATCTTGAAAATTTCTGTGGTATTAGATAATTATCTACAGCTATCAGTATTACAGTTTTTACGTGGTTAAATTGTGTTGTAAGAGTAGATGCTCTCTATTAAGTCAGAGCATTAGGGGCAGGTTAAACTCTGTAGTGTTAACCTGAGACAAAAGCTCTCCTCTGTGTGGGTATTGTGTTTCTCCATGTGGATGCATTAGAATTACTGTGCCAGATGGATGATGGAGTACAACCCTCTTGCTTCCCTATAAGAAGAATGATGGGCTCAGGGAGCAATTTTGAAAAAGAAATTTGGATGTATGTCCTCTTACTATTCTTGGGATAGAGAGAGACAACATAATTTAACAGCAGCAGAAGAGTTCTCACCATAATCCCTTCTCACAATAAACAGAGTTATCTTGTTTCTTGAGTTAAATTCACACCAATAAACATACAATGGGTTCCCACAAGAACATGCCCAAGGCAGTCCCCCACAGTCTAAAAATCATCCTAAAAACTAGCTGAAAAATGCCCTAAGGACAGGAATTATCAGGGCTTTGTACTTGTCTTGCAGCCTAAGAGTTCACTTCTAATGTGAAGTTTCTAAGCCTAAAGATGTCCACAGTACTCCTAAGCATCTGTAACTTCAGAGTTACTATTCACTATAATTTTATTTTGTTGCATGTAGGGATAGAATCTTTAATCACTTTGATGACACTATGGTAAAAAAGGAAAAGTTGTTAAAAGCGAAATGCAGAAACAAGTGATAAGATTTTACACATATGTAAGAATAGTTCTCATGTTGACAATAGTGGAAATATTCATGTGTATAAGATTTTGTTCATAAAGTATCAATGTGGTTGATAATTAACTGTAATTCTGCAAAAGGTCAATTAGATGTTCATTACAAAATATGTCCCGTTACAGGTGGGAAAAAGTCCCGCAAAATCAAACTGCTCACAATTTTCTATCTCTCATTTTGGTGCCAAAAGGTTCAGATGATGCTAAAATACTCTTGTCTTCTGTAGGATATAATTTTTCTTGCCTTACTCCTAACTATGTAATCTCCCATCATGCACAGCTCCCTTCCTTTCTGAGCAATTTTGTGCCACTTGGCACATCTTTTATATTTTAATTGTGTTTTTAGATGATGGCATAGCTAGTAGTAAATGCTTCAGTTTTCCCACAGTTGCCCACAAAGGTGTTATTTTCAGTAAAATATAGGGAAATCAGACAGTCAAATCCCAATAAATTTCAGTGAATGCTGGACACAGAACTGGCTCTGCTGCTTTGAAAATCCCAAGAGATTTACAGTTTTCTTTGCTTTTATTAAGTAAGTATATCAACCTTTTTAAGTGAAATATTTAGAAATTAACTGAAACACCTGTTCTGAATAGATCTAAATATTAGAAAAACCTAGCGGTATAGGTCTTGTAACAGTGTCCATACTCTCTTTTCCATCATTCCTCCCTTTGTAAACTAAGAACCTGAGGAGCCAGCAACTGTGTCAAATGGAAAGTGAAGCTGCTGAGCAACTCTGTAAACAAACTCTCACAGCCCAGTGAGGTATTCACAGAAAAGCATCCAAAAATGTGCATTCTGTTTGTGCAGTGTCTAAGAGCTCCATGGCTGATACCAACTCTCAATGCAACTGCAGTGCACTCTGGAACGAGGGAGGTGTGCTAGCCACAGAGTTCTGTCAGCCTCCCAGCACTCAGGTGTACAGCAGAAATAACTCTAATGTGAGCGTAGGGAGTCTCCAGCTCCACAGAAAAAGGCACAAATAGTTTTGGGTGCTCATTAATTCCAAATCAAAAGTAAGGCAGAACATGACTCCTTTTTCCCAGAAGTTTTCACTGCTTTTTCTTTAACAAAGTTTAATAAATGCTGTAGGATATATTCACATCAATTTGCGTGTCCTGTTAATTTTCAGAAGTGCTAGTCTCAAGGCAGAGCATTTTCATAGGGTAAAATTAGAAAGCTATTCAAATTAAGTAATAAACCAGTATTTTACTTCCTAACTGTTTGGTTTGCTTGGGTTTGTTTTTTTTTTTTTTAAATGCATGTTGCACATTCTGCCCATTTTATCCATCTTCACCAAGCTGTGATGTTCCTCTTAGTACACAGGGATTTTTAAAGGGTGGTTTCACTTAGGCAATAGATTCAAATGCTTTGTGATTTTAATGGAATAAAACTGGTTTCAAAATATTTCAGAACCTTAGCCCTGGAGAAATTAGTTTCCCTTTTAGGATTGTCACACAATGACAAATTTGTTTCCTCAGTAGCTATCAGATGATGTATCTTTGAACGTCCATGACCAAGTCTCCGTGGGTGGGAAACCCTTATTTTTAACATCTTTTCACCCATTCTTGACTGATCCACTCAGAGTGCTCCAAGGAGTGAGGAGACATGAGGCAATATCCATAAAAGCAGTCAATCTGGTGCTGGGCTGGGACTTCCAAGATACAACTGTGCATGGAAACAAAATCTGAAGAATGGGGGGAAAATACACTGATAAAAAAATGGGTTAAGCATGTCCTCTTTCATGTCACAATTCCTGGTTGTGGGAGGTGTCAGACTATTCTGAGGGGACAGTTTAGGGGCAGAGATGATATCCAGTGTGTGGGGGAGAGCTACAAGATGCCAACTTCTCCCACCCTATCTTGGCTTCTGTGACAAGTTGGTCACCTGCAGATCCAAGCCATGCAGAAAGAAAAATGTACATTTTTTTAGGCCCAGGTCCATGACTTAAAATGCTATTTTTTTTTTCCTGTGTATTCAGGGAAACCTGATTACTTCATTTTGATCTGATGGCACCACTGCTCTTGCCCCTCCACACCTATTATGACTCAGCTAAATTAGAATACCAAAACTGTTAATATTTTACAAGTATTTGCATCCTATATGACTGTTTGAGTTGCTAAATATGTGCTGTGGAACTTTGATACAGTTTGGATGGCAAAACAGTTTCTGTTAAATACAATACTAAGCAATCTGATATAACCTAATGAGAATTGTAGGTCTAACATTCCTCCTTATGTGGTTGTACAAACTTATACTTTGATTTGCCTCTTGCAACGCATCCTTCTGAAAAACAGATCAATATTAAACAAGAAAGTCAAGGTATGCTTAGGCTTGCACACCCTATGGCTTGTCCATTTGGAGACAGGTTTTCTGATATTGAATTTTCCTATCTATCACATTTTTGCATCCCCCTATTTCTTCCAGATAGCTGGTTCTCATAAATTATGCAATGAGTGTATCACTCAAAATAAGGACAAGTGATATCCTCCAAAGAATTAATTTGAGGCTTTAACTAGGTCATTCCTGTTTGAGGCCACATAGACCATTATTTTAACATGCCCCAGCAAAAATAGCCATGCTGCAGAATGTCTAGGGAAATGAAGAAATTCTTGAGAATCTGGATAACACGTTTTGTACTGGAAAAGTTACAGAAACCATTGAGGAGGCGGCTATACTAGGGAAAAAAAAAAGACACAAAACAAAATCAACAGCTGAGATGAAGGATTCAGTTCTCAGAAACCAGTGGGGTGTAATTCTTCAATTCTCTTCTGTATATTTCAGTATAAAATCAACCTCTCTCTGGGAAGGTAGGAGAGGAAGAGAAGAGGAATGAATGGAAGGATTCTATCTACAGCTGTCAGAAAGAAATGCTTTAATTCATTTTACATCAGCCTTCCAAAGCTGGAGGTAAAGAGGGTAATTTTAGAGTTCAGTTAATACTTCTCCCATTTGTTATTTTAATATTTTAAATAGGACTTTAGAAGAAGTGCCATCTGTATTGTAATCTGAGTACACCAAATTGAATTGGACCCTTACTGTTCACAAATACTTTTGGCTTAGAAGTCCAAAAAAACCCCTGGGCTAATTCAAAATCAGAAGAAAAACAACACAAGTGTAACTCAAAGCTAAACATAATCCAAATAGTATAGGTGCCATTTCTTGTGTTGCCCTTCCAGTTTTTACTTTTGTGGAAGGATATTCTGTTCTGCCACTAAACTTTGCAGCTTTAATGGCTACTCTTCCCTAGCTTTTCTTAGTAGCAAATGCAGCACAGTGTGTTTAACAGCAGGAACCTTGGACTGGGGAGCCATGAGCCCTACTCAGTGAGTACTTCCAGCACGCCTTTTACTCTGTTCCTCCGTGCTGACCCAACAACCTAGCAAGCATTTCATTATGTAGGCTCTGTGGGACATGTGGGATACAGAACAGAGAGCATGAAAGGGTAGGAACACTTCACTATTATTTTCTTATTATTTTGCAGTTACAGAATGTTTGGCAAACGATGGTACACAAAGTTGCAAGGCAGATGCTATAAATTGGGTCAGTATGATACATATGTCTGCCAAAGAGCTGTTTGAGTATATTTTCACTGTTTCCAGCAAAAATAACAAGAGAGAAGTAAAGACATCATGAAGTAATTATGTCATTTGGAAAGAAAATATAGCAGGGATTTTTAAAACATACATGCGAAGGGAAGAACAAAATGAGCCATACTTGAAAATTTAATGGAAAAGGAGTAATCGATAAGACAAAACCAAAGCCATTATCATACCCTCAATTCAGTCTGAAATCCAAATTATATCATACATAGGGTCCATAAAGAAAGAAAGGGTGGGAACTGCTGTCTTTAGTTTGGATGCCATTTTTAATTTCTGCTCAAGGAGCAAGGGGGTTTGTAATGCCAAACATTTTACAAACTAGAATTAGTTAGAACAGTGGAGCACTGAAGAGAAAGCTAATCAATTCAGCTATAACCGCTTGTCTCAAATACAGTAGTGCCGGCCTCAGCCTTGCCTAATCCCTAAGGCAGGGGGCTACACAAGTATCCTCATTGCGTGGTAGAGTCTCTCAGGCTGAGCTGTCGGGTGTCACTTCCCAAACAGCGATCTGTCCACACACAGAAAGGGGTACACTATACACACACCTATCAGAAAAAAACAGAAATGAAGCTGAATACATAAAATTATTTTCTGGAGATAAAACATGCACATGAGAATAAGGGACAAATGGTCAATGACAAAGGACAGAAGGGAAAAGCTGAGAAAGGAGACTCCATTGTAAATCTCAGGGGAACTTCCGTGTTCTTAGTGCCAGGAGACAGCAACAGAGGGAAATACAGCAAGAACCAAGGCCACTTGATAATGGGCTGGACTGAAAGACCATGGTTGTGACTAAGTCAGTCCTAAGTGATTAATTAAGTCCTTTCCATTTCCAAAGTCTCCAATAAAACCTCTGACCTAAAATAAAAAATCAGTAGATAAGCCAAAACAGAAAGAGAGATATCCTCTAGAAAAGACCCAAGGGCCTTGAGGGAGATGCAAATCAAATGATTTTGGTTTGGAAGGAATTAATATTGTTATGGGCTGTGGAGGCAATCAAAATCCCATAAAGGAAACTAGTATAAATATATGTATTTTAGTACATAGTAATAACACTAAATGCCTGTTTACTCTAAAATTAAGAGGTGATACTAAGCTGTGTGATGTGGAAATAAGTCTGGGGCATGTGTTTAAAGACTCTTGAATCTTTGTGAATGCAATGCTTTGTTATCAGGCCCCATGCTGCAAGTCATTGAGGAGGCTTTACAACTTCTTTTTTTTAACAAAGTGGCTGATGATTTTAAGGATTTGCTAGCAGGTTTGTGTTACAGCTCCTAAGGGTATTTTCTAACATACTAAACTTGCCATGCTGATCTCTATTGTTACTTCCTAGTGAGGATAGTGGTGGAGCTGACTGAAGTTTTCAGTATCAAATTATATGTGGCTAGATAGCCGTCTCTTCCACAAAGGGAAATACTTCCCATTTGGCTGTACTTGCATTCCCATTTGCTTTATGCAAATACTTATGAGAGCTTTATGGCCCACTGTCTACAACATGCCACTTTTCATGCTATTCCTTTTTTGGTCTGGAAAACTTCTTTAAGGTTTTCTTTTTTGTTGTTTTTAATACTACACTCTGCAATGCAGCATTACTCACAGCGGTCTTCCACATTTAACCATTTTATGGGACTGTTTAATGGCTTGAGTTATGCTGAGAACTTGCAAAGTCACAGGTTATCAGTGTCAAAGAACCTAGTTCCATGCACTTATAGGGCCATGTTCTGTTCAGGATCTTTCCAATTCTTTTAAGCTATATAATTCTTTGAAAGCCAGAACTTTTAACATGGCTCTTCTTTCTTGAGCTTTGTTTTGAGCATCCCCATGGTATTGTGTGGGGCAAATCTGAGCAAAAAGTAGAAAGGAAACTTCAGATTACCCAGGAAATAGAAAAACCTGACAGAAAGGTTTCAAAAATTAGCAGAAGCCTCTGAAGTTGAGAAGAAGGAAGCAGGAGTTTGGAAGTAAAAGAAAGTTGCATTTTTGCCATAGGCTTGGCCCCCAGCTCTGCTTTTTGTGCATATGCAGATGCATATGCGTGATGAGAAATTATTTTCCTCAGGACTTGTATCCTTGTTATTTATTATATCCCAGTAGAATGATGTGATGTTCCAAGATCTCAGCTGGATTTGGCCCAATATTCCAAAATTAAGCAAGCAGATGGATGCAAGTTAAAATTTTTCATTGAACTCAAGTTATGCCATAGCTATTCCCTCAATCCAAGTTGCCTGGCTTTCAGCAATTACTGAAATAAAAAGCAGTGTGGCACTGCTGACCTGGGCTCTGCTCCCACACATAAATTCTCTGTTCTTTTTCACATTTCTGACCTCCAAGGGGGCTTTTCTTGTTGAACTCTCTCCCATTTCACACCAAGAACACCCTTTTGGCTCTGTGGACCTAATAAAGCACTAAATATATTGCACAGTTTTTGTTTTACATCTGTGGTAGGTTTGCATAGGTGGTAAAATAAAAAAGATTCTTCTAGTAGCTCTGCTGAAAAAAAGACCAAGTGCCTGTCAGAGCAAACGTGCACCCTGACCAGCTCTGAAGTTACATGGAAGCAAGTTCCATACTGTCCAAGGCACGTGACAAATAACTGGCATTCACTTTCTCCTTCTTATTCTGCGTGGGTAAGAAAAACTGGCACAAATTATGTGGCTACGGTTGAGCAAATTCTTTGTATTTCATCTGATTTAAATAACTAAAAGTTTTTTCTCTCATCTTGAAACTATCTTGTGAACCTATTTATAAACTTTCCTCCCAATACGGGGATTTGAAAGGCTGCCTCCTATTACCCAGTAGGGAGGCCTAGTGTCAGGCCTTGAGTTTTGGGAGTGGCTTGGAAGATTCTTTCTTCTTTCTTTTGATGCTATTCTTGCATTTATAAATAAAGATTTCATAAGAGAAAGAACAAAAAATTCAAAGGACTCAATTCCTAAACTCACAATGTAGCCCACCCATGTATTTAGTAATTTTCAGTCCATCTTAGTGACTTCTTTAGTACGGGAAACAGGACAGACAGGGTAAAAGGAGTAGTTCATCTCAGAACAGCATGCACCAGATCAGTTAGACTGTGTTACCACGTCTTGAGCACTTGACTCCCTGTATCAGAGACTGTAAGTTATAAATAACCATAAAAGTAATTTTTCCATAAGCAGAATTATTTGCTTACTCATGTCTGCCAGCTGTCCAAAAGGAAGGCAGGCAGAAAGGAAGGCAGCTTTAATAATAACATGAACCAAGCACAGTTAGATTAATCTTCCAGACAATATATACCTGGCTTCATACAATGCAGAGCAATAAAAATAATAATAAAAAAGCAAAAGTGGTGTACTTTGTTCTAAATACAGAAGAGAAGAAATTATTTGCTGCACCATTTCTAAAATGGGCTGATGGACTTTCACTGTGCTGAGCTGAAGGAATGCGGGCCACAAACTTCTGTTTCAGTATGTAACTTCAGCATAACCAGGAGCTCTAGGATTCCCAGGTATAAAACCTGTTAAAAACTTTATTCCTAATAAAACTTCTAAATAGGGTTATAATTGTGCCAGGCTTTATTAGTGCATATGTACCCCTCTATTGTATATGGGATCAGCAATTTAAAGAAATTTTCTTTGTCCTTCCTTTAAAGAAAGATATTAAATTAAGCCTGGAATAAGGGGGAAAAAAAAATGCAAATTGTTGCTTGGTTTTAGAATCTATGCAGTTCCCCCCAGTGAGGCTAAAACAAAGAAATCATTGATGCTAACACTCCTTTGATTGTATAATTTCTATTTTCTCTCTACCATTTATAACATATCTAGCTTTTGTGATTGTTTGGAAGATGTGGTTTTGAGCTGCATTTATTGTCTGAATTTACATCATAGATCTGACCCAGTGCTATGAGGGTTTGCAGATCCTGTTTCTAGTGGATACCTGCTGAGGCAGCAGCACTTCACCTTTCTGTTTACTGCGGTGGTCTTTCAGCCAGGCTTTGGACATCATTTATAACTCTACTTCCTGTTCCTCTACTTTTTCTTCCCATGACAGTAAATAGCTTCCAGAAAGGAGAAAGGCTGATAGTTTTAGCCCTAGGTTCAGAGAACAGAAACTTTTTATATTCTTTTAATATCATAAAAATTTGTCTTATGTTCAACTCAGCACAAAATTGCTGCAGTACGAGAACATACATTGTGGAAGCCCAAGGTAATAAATTCTTTATTGTAGCATTCTTCCACACCTCTGCTTTGGTGTTAGTATTTGCAGAACTTGTTTTAGCTTTCTGTGATATCAAATGCTGAATGTTTCCTGGAAGACACACATTTTCTCATTCTCATTTCTCATTCCCTTCTTCATTTGATGTCAATAACTATTGGAGAAGGAATCCCAAATTCCTCAGAAATTAAGACACAGGTGAGGAATAACTTTCACACAAGCTATGGGTTAAAGACTTTAAGCATTTCAACTATGCTGAACTGCACAGCTGGGAAACATGTAAAGTTAACTGCAGATATTAAAATTTGTCTCTGAATTCATATAGATAAAGGAAAGGACGTTTTAACACAGTGAAAATATTGACAGCACTGTGTGAGAAGAAGCCCTATGCTGTACCACATTATGCTTTTCTCCTCTGAAACTGTGAGTACAGTATTCCTGCAACTGAGAGCACATTTTGGAAGGGACCCTTTTTCACCACTGGATGCAGAAGTGTTTAATTGTTTGGAAATCACTTAGCTCCAAAAACTAGCAATAGCAGCATCAATTTTTCCACAAGGAAAGCCTTATTTGTCTTTCCAAAAAGCTGTAGTCCTTTGAAAAATAGACACTGCTCGACTTGACAGCAGAAATGGCTCTAGCTGGAGGCAGTGTGGTTCCTGCTGCTGATGAGCTGCCTTCCCAGGTGTGCATCCCCACTGCTGGAAGCAGGTGAGACTTCTAAGCTATTGTGTGGTCATGCTGTTGTTTTGTTCATGACCTTCTAAATTTCAGCTCTCTTGTTTCTGCCTGGTGCAAGGGTTGCTTACAGCCCACAGATGAACAGGATTCTCTTGTTTCCTTGTGAATTTTAGTTTCATTGTCCTGAGTAAGAGGAAGTAAGGCAGTAGAGGGAAGAACGAGGGTAGCCACAGCACTCTGGGGTGCTGGAGAACAGCAGTGGTTCCTGCATGCCTCTCAAGGCCGTGGCCAAATTTTTTCTATCTGCACTGCCTTCCATCAAAGGCACAGGAGCCATCTACCCTGGAACTGGGTGATTATGTTTTTGCTTGTTTGTATAGAGTAAAATGAGGAAGAGACCTAGAAATGGGTAGAAGCAGCATTATGTCCCTGTGCCTAGAACCACTTGGCATCTGTGAGTGGTGCGCAGAAACTGCGCGTAGAAATTCAGATATGTGATGTGAGTATACTCCTATTATTGGAGATGGAATAGGAGTTCAGGGAGGAAGCGGGGGGTGCTGGCATGTTTGGAGGCTTGCTCCACTTCTGAATCAGAAGTCACACTGCTAGCCAGCAGTGTGGTGTCTCTTCCAGCAGTGCGTTCAAGGGTAATGCAAAACCCATCACAGCCTAGTGCCATTGCAGAGTACAACTTGGCAGCCTGCAGCATCGATGGGAGCTCCCAGCCTGTTACCAGGGACCGATGTCCAAAAATACACTGAAGGCCTAAATATTCCTACACACACTGCATACCATTCAGTACTTATAGTTCCAGCCTCCAAATGCAGCATTTGGGAGGAAGCTGCTGGGTTCGTTTTCTCAAGACAGGAAAAACACATTTCCAACCAGGTTTTAGCCCAGCTTGTGCAGTCTGCCCCAAACAGATTCCCAGAAAAGCTGCATCATGACATCTCCTGCTGGACTCAAAGCAAAAGCCATACACTCATAATGTTCCCTGCCTTGGAAGGAAGCAGTACAGGAAGCAGACAGGTGCAGGACAAACTGCATAGCAGAATTTTGCTTTTACTTTCTTTAACAATACCCACAATGGTGACAAGGAGGGAAAAAACAGATCTGTCCTAACAACCTTTTGACATTTGGCTCAGATTATCAACATCAAGAGAGGAAAGCTACTTTCCCAAGTATATCCACTGAAATGCTTCTGTCACTGAGCTGTCATTAGTGGGATGTGCAGAGGAAGCCCTCACAAGTGTATTAATTGCAGACAGTGAAGAGCTAGTGAATTATCTTTCCTTAAAACTAATACCAAACTAGAACAAGGGAAGTTTTTCATAAGTATTAGATTAAAATGGAACAAGATCATTACTAATTTATCAGATTAATTGGTGGGCTTTGCCTCACATGCCTCAGATACAAGTGGAAACACCTGGCTTTGGGGACATGGTGGGGCTGGGGGATGTTCAGGTACCTTGCTGTTCTGCTTGAAATATGGATATTCGTTCTGTGTTCTGACACTGCTGTTTGATAGAAAGTGTGTGGATGACTCATTCTCTAAAGAGGTTCAAGGCCCTGGAGAAACATTCTGGAATCTTGATTTTGGAGGAAATATTTTATTCTATTTCAGTCAAAGTACACAGAACAGGAGTCTTTGAGAAAGAGTGAAAAGATGACATATTACTGTGGTGAAACAGGCTGAAGTCCAGTTCAGGGGTTTCTATGCAATGTTCCATCGAGTGCTATGGGTACACCCATTAGTTCACACTCTAGTCTAGGCACATCACTGACACTTTTAAGCCTCTTGATCATCGATTTACTCTACAGGATTTTGTCTTAACACAGAAAAAGAAATAGAAAAATATTAAGGAAGTTGTTCAAGTAATTTGTGATTTATACTATGTCTTTTCTTGATGATTACTCTGTACATAACCAAATTAAGAAAAAGCATGCACTTTCCAGTAACTAATTTAGTAGTTCCATATGGTTGTGCTGCATGTAGGATGTAATTCATACAGGATATTATTCAGTCTCTACACTCAGGACTATACTCTCTTCAAATCTGCCAATCTATAGCAAGAGGCTACAGGTTGACATGAAAGGACATTCAGAGACAAAACTGCAGAGGAAATAGCACTGGCAATTCAAAAAATATCAATCACTTTTCCAAGACAGTGCTGAAGCATTACCCATTAGTACAGTATTAAGGGAATCAGTGCAGTTAGAGTGGCTGAGAAACACTCTCAAGTCTGTCAGTGTCATCCTAAAGAGTAGAGAACTGAGGATGAACAAGGTATTCTCAAAGCCTGCTTCCTGTTGAAGGAAAATTGCCTTGGCATAGGATCTGTGTCAGACATCTGCAGGCTGCTCCCTTGGGAAGCCCTTCTAGGCTCCACCAACAGAGAGTGGAGCCAGGGATAAAGGCAGGAGGAATGTGTTGAGAGCTCAACCTCTTCATTACTGCAGATGTTTCAGTGGCACTATAATCCTCTCGCAAGGGCTGAAATGCAGCCCAGGTTTTGAACGGTGTAAATTACATCACAGGGGTGAGATGGAGACAATCAGGTGGACAAGATAACATTTTAACATTGCTCCTTTCCCCACCAACACCCTGACTCAGTGAGGTCCATGTGGAATCTGGTCCATGTGTGCTGGGCACTCCTCACAAAAGAGAACTGGGAAGAAAGCGAAGTTGTAATTGACTAAAATTGGTCAACATGGATGATTCTGATGCTACTTGTGTCTGTCACAGACCTATAGGTCGTGTTTTTCAAAAACAAAGTGCAGGTGGTTTATGTCTTTCATCTAAGGGGAAAAAGTTTCTTCTTCCCACAGAATACTGGTATCTATTCTCTTTCTTACCTTGAACTGTTTCTGATGCAACAGTAGTTAAGTGCTTATGTCAATACCTTGTTTGTTCCTTTTCCTTTTTCCCACAGGATGGATTGTGGTTTTTGTGTATATGAGAAACACCCGGATCTAGGCATCAAGAAAATCTCAATCGCTACTTTTTCAATAGCATAAATCACACCACACTTTGTTCAGCTTATTTTCTGGGTAAGTCTAGATGTCAAATTAAGCATAAAACCTTTCATTTTAATATTCCATTTACTAGCTAATTTTTATTACTTTAAGCTGCATTTTTATGATTAGGCTAGCATAAAGCCCTCAGATATGAAAAAAATCCCAAGGAATGAAAATTAGTGATATTTATCAGGTTTCTAAATTGATACTTTAAACCCAAGAAGTTTATAGGATATGACTGGAATCTGTATAATATTGGTCTACAATAAACAAATCGGACTTATTTGCTTTTTTATACTTAAGACATGGGTGTATACCTTATCACTATTGTAAGAAAAATTTAATCATTTAATCCTAAATTTAAACTTTTCCTGGATAATATTTAAACTGTGTAAGACATTTAACTAAACTGTCAGCTTTTCAGTGTGTCATGTTTTTGAGAACACAAAAAGTATAAACATTTCAAGGAATGTCAATGGATAGTTTTAATTTAACATATTATTTTGCATTCAACAACTGAAAAAAGAGTAATGTTTACGTTTTTGTTGTTAGTATTGCTCAAGCTTTCTGAAATAGTCAAATGAAAATGTTCTTTTTCCATAATGCATCAGAATGCTCTGAGTTAATAGGTCAAAATATGTCAAAATATCTGCTCTGAAACGTCAGTAAAAATTGCTGACACAAATTAAAACTTGTGGATTTTATGCATTATCAAGTGTATCTCAAAAGTAATTTTCACAAAGCTCTCCTTTTTTTTTACAAATTAGAAACAGTTCTTTGGCATGTCCTTGAAAGCTTTGTTTCCTGCTGCTGAACTACAGTCTGCCTTGTCCACCTAAAATGAGGTAAAACTTAATTTATGCCAAACAATTGGCATGCATTGACAAAGACTTCAACTAATTGGAAAGAATTCAAAGATTTTTCTGTCATGAAGTAATTTTAAAAATAGTGAGTTTGTCACACATATTTGGACAGACAGCAGTAGTAATGTTTTACTTGAATATGCTCATTCAAATGCATATTCAAAGCAGGGAAACTGGAACAATTGTACATCCTTTTTACAGGCATTTTGCATAGTTTATGCTAAATTGAGTTGGAGAGTGGGCAGATCTGGATTAGGGTTTGAATAGCTTACAATCAGGTACAAGACAAAAGGGAAGTTAAGTGTAACAGAATTTGCATTTTGGGTGGTTTGGAGGCTATGAGTTCTACAGTGTGGAACTTAAATTCAGAGCATCAAGGTAGGGCAAACAACTGCCCAACACAAGTTGCTCTGAAGAAATTTTATTTTACATTTTATTTACTTTGAGTGAGGCATCAGTGTTCCTCATGTGATTGCTATCTAACTCAAGGATTTTTTTTTTTTTTCTGTAAACTTTATGACACTCATACATCTGAAGGAAAAGAGAAATGTCATGAATGGTGTTACTCAGTTTCAAAGAAAACATGAAATCAGTTGCAGTGCACAGGTGAGATAAAAATGAAGATTGAAAAGGTTTACAACTGCTTTGAAAAATGTAGAATACTACTGAACAAATAAGTCATTAAGGGATTTATTACGGAGTTAGAGATCCATATAGAACAGTCAGACCAGATTAGATGCTTTGGCTTGTGCCTAAAGTGAAAAGTTGTCCTCACTCAGACAAGTGGTTTGGTAACAGATTTAGGTGACAGCAGAGTTGCACTTTTTTTGGTGTCAAGATTTTAATTTTTGACTTGACAGAAACAGTCTTTAGACTGTTCATTTTGTGACTAACCATTTGGGAATTTATCATTCTCTTTCACCCTAGAGTGAGACAACTGAGACTTGACTCAGGCACAGTGAAAAATGTAAAAATCAGACTGTACTACAGGATATTTCAAAGTAGAATTCAAGCTTAAAAGAATCAGCAAAAAGATAATGTTCATTCAGGGAAAAAGTTAGGTAATAAGATTAAATTTGTGGCTGAGGAATGGCCATGCCATCATATTTAAAGAAATGGAAATGACCTTTGTCCTTTTTCTGTGCATGTCATATCCTATAGAAGGGAATCTTTATGCCTGAATGCTGTTTTTTTTCATCCCAGAAAAATCCCCAGCATGACATCCATTTAACTGAGCACACAGAGAATTTCTCAGAAACTTGGACTCAGTCAACCCAGACGACTGGTGCTGTCCCCTGGAACAAAATGGGTATAATTCTTGAACAACTTAGCATGGGTGAGTGCTGAACATAGAGGGTTTATGTCACAGAAGCCAGAAACACAGTGTAGGAAGGAACACTATACTACACCACATTGTGCTTAGCTCCTGTGAAACTGTGAGTGCAGAATTCCTGAAACCAGGAATACATTTTCATCTTTTTTTTTACAGGACACAGAAGGGTTTAATTGTTGGAAATACGTCCACTCGACTCCAAGGACTAGAAATAATGGCATCAAGCTTTCCACAAGGAAAACCTTATTTCCCTTTCCAAAAGCTCATAGTCCCTTGAAGCAGGAAGACATGCCAGAAGTAAATAATCTGAAGTTGAAGGTATCCATAGAAAAAGACTCTTCTTTGATTTTCATGTTCTCAAGAGGAAAAAAGGGCATGTGATCTGCTTAAAGATCTCATTAACTGTTAATTGTTTCCTGATATAGACAACACTGCTATGTGGTATTCCAGGCTGAGTTATTTTAGGAAATATTAGTTAATCTCACTCAAAAGAAAATATAACCTGTATGCCAAGTAGTAAATATTGTGACTTACTTATGACAGATATAGAAAAAGGAAAGGGTTTATGCATTGTTCATTTTTATTGGAAGTCACTGCACAACTCTTTTACATTACTAAACCTCCGTATAAGCTTAATCTGTAATCTGCCAAATGTGGAGAGGAACCAGAGCAGTTTGGGTGTAAAAGTAATATTCTTGACATAAAAAGAGCTCCTGGTTTATGGAAGAGACAAAATATATAAATACCTGTCTGTGATACAGAAAAGGTTAATATCCATGAACCTGAGCTGCAACAGAATTAATGATGGGCTCATCAGTTTAATAATAAAGTGTTAATAGAGTATCATTTTGGGAGCAGCACCAGGAGAAAAATGTGACTTAAAGATGAACTTTTTGCTGTTTCTTAGTTGCCAGAGCAACAGGGTAATTTATTCCATCCCACTCTTAAGTTTAGCACACTCTCCATCATAAATCTGGACACATCTGTTGGCTGCCACACAGGGACTTTTTGTCAGCCTGAAAATTGCTAGCTCCTTTTGTGCAGGTATATGAAGCATGCCGTCTTTTCTCTCTACTACTGTGCCTGTAGTCACAACCCCCAGGGGCCAGCTAAATTAACTATATTTCCTTCTGCTTTCATGCAAGGAAGCATGTGACTTGAAGAGATAAGCAAACTTTCACAATACCTTTCTAGCAAAATAACCTGATGTTTTTAATTGTTGCACTTTGGGCAACTACGCTGTCCTCTTTCTTCCCTAATTCAAACAAGAAATCACGTTTGTAACTGTAAGATGATATTTGAAAAGAGAGAATGTTCTATGTAGCAACCAGCTAAGGTGCTCACCCCTTTCCTTAAAGTGGGAGAAGAGCTATTTTCCAGCTTGTGACTGAATTTCCAGTCCTATTGCCAGTGGTTCCCATTCCTGAATCATCTTTGTCAGGAAAAGACTTCATTTGCTGAATTTGTACTGCTCTAAATCTATACTGAGTGTCACCCTAGTTTTTCTGAGTTTTTTAAAGCCTTTTGATTGTTCATAAAATGGAGTCAGACCTTTTAGCTACTGTACAATATTAGGAGCAGTTTCTGCCTTTTTCTCACACATGTAATGTAAACAAATCCTTTGTTTTTCATTCTCAGTCCTTTGCTTGCATATTTCTAACCTGAAAACAATTGTAACTGACAGTTGGTCTGGCCATTCGGCTGGGAGGTGATAACTCCAGAAGCCAATCTACAGCCAGACCCACAAAGGTATAAAAAGTAAGAAATAAACAGGCAGAGGGGCTTTCGGCCTTGGCTCAGCCTTGGGCTCTCTCAGAGGAACTCTCTGCCCTGCGAAATCTCTCATCTCCGTGTGATTGCTTTGCGTATCCCGATCACAACTGAGTGTTGTTCAAGCAGGCAGTGTTATTATATATATTACTGTGCAATTAGTTGAAACGTGGAGGCTATCACATTTAAAAGGGAAAAAAAAAAAAAAAGTACAATAATTTCTTCTTAACAAATCAATTAGTTTGTTAAACATTAAAGGAAAATCACAATGTCTCTTTGGATTTTTCCATTTACACTTGTACCTACACCCATTATTTACAAGAGAATAACAAAATATCAAATAGGAAAAAAAGTAATTTTAAAATCACACACTGTATTTTAAAAGCATATTGGAGTGAGTTTGCAAGGTGTCAAAGGGCTTAAATCACAGGTGAAGAGGTTGCCTTTCCGACTCCCACTTAGTTATTTTTGCTTATACATTTCATTATAGCGTCATATATTTGATTGCTATTTCATTCTGTTTGGAGGATTGAGCTTGCCCATTAAAAAGCAATTTCCTATGGTGACCTGTAGTTTTATTACTGTGGTCTTGTCAGATGCTGCCTAAAATACAGAATTATTAACTTATTTGTAGACTGCCTCCCATGAAGTCAGTAGAATGCAGAATTATTACCCAGATTTCCAAGAACAAATCAAACAGTGCAACATCAGAGCAGCTCATTGTCTCAGGTAGTGCAGGGTTTTTTCAAAGCATAGATTTGAGCTTTCAAGGTATGAAATGTTCTCCTGTGGCTTACCTGCAGTTCTGCAGATTGGTTTTGGACTCGATGATCTTAAAGGTCTTTTCCAGATTAAATTATTCTCTGATATGCTCATGCCCTCCCAGGACACCTGGGATGAGTAGAGGATCAGCCACAGACACTATACATTGAGTGGCAGTGAGTTTTATATTATTTTTCAGGGTGGCACTGTGTTGGCATGACTGACACCATCCTTTCTGGTTTCTCTCCAGGAGACGGGTAATCCTATACTTCATTCACTTGATTCCATACAGATGCTGCCACGGGTGAAGTAAGTACAAACAAACAAATTACATTTTCCTTATGGATTTCACAGAACACAGAATGATGCAAGAGTCCACAGGGTGGGGGGTGAACTATGCCACATGAATAGAAGTTTTGTATAGCTATATAAGGATGAGAACTAGGCTGCCAGATTCATGAATTATGAATTCATGCTGCCAGCTAGATGAATTATGAGTTTTCTAACCTCTTGAAGTGGGATTCTGAAACTCTGATAAGACAGATAGCCTTTATATCTTTCACAATAAAAGAAAGGATCCTCAAGAAGCTGTCTGTTACAGGAATAGAATATGAAACAGGAAACATCACCAGCATCTTTTTACATACAAACAAAGAGGGGGTTTTGTGGATTTTTTTCCATGTGTTTTTTGCAAAGACGCAAGAGAAAATTACATCCTTGATTACACAGACCAGTGTTTTAGACACCTGCCTTCGACTGCTTTGTAGAATAAACTGGTTTGTGCAGGCAGCAACTGAAATAATGTTGACATTTGTAAGGCAGAAAGAGAGCAATTGCAGGGTAAGACATGTTTTCTCAAACAATGCAAATGTACCGCAGTCATCTTGCTAGTTGCGTTTTAAGTGTTCATGAAATCGATACAGACTGGTCCTGTTCTCAAACATTCTGCTATGTTCCTCTTGAATGAAGAGTAAGTAAGGGAAGAGTCCTTTCACATAGCTTCATGCTCCTGAGGACATAGTAGAACTTCCTCAAGTGCATAGGCACGATGGCTTAGATTTCTAAAGGGAAAGTACTCAATTTACGTGTTGAGAAGCACATGCGACAGGATGTTCTGCAATCTGCCAAATTCCTTGTGCACAGAAAAGTATCCAGCCAAGATGACCTTGAAGGATCTCTGGTCTTCAAGGCAGACTTATCATTTTATACGCCACACAGCTACACAGCCAAAATATCCAATGAGACTACAACAAGCTTCATTAGCTTGGCTTTATTTTCCATTTAATAGAACAAATCCAAGATGTCCATGATGTCCAAGATGTCTTTGGAAAATACCAACTCTACCTGTCAGATGAAAACCTGACCTCTCTTTGGTATGGAGCAAAGATTTAAGACAAAACCCAGTAAAGTTAGTGCTTGGCTCCTTTTGCTTTCTCAGTTTAAAGGCAAATTTCCAAAAGGTAGTAAGCAGCTCTTTTAAATCAACCCATACACCCTGTAACTAGCAAAGGCTTAATCATGCATCTGCATATTCCAGGGCTTTGGTCAGTCTGACTTTGAAAGTGGCCTGTCAGGTGGCTTCATTCCACCTGCGGAAATGGGGCAGATGTCAGGGGGGCTAAAGTGGACAGGCAGGAGAAATTTCTTTGCCTTCACAGAATCACAGGATCTGGTAGAGTAAATCATACATTAGGCTGAAATTAAATTGTGCTGTAATAACTTGATGGCTAAGAAAAATAATTACAGCATTACTAGGTGAAGAGACACGAAATAAATGAGTTAATTACACGCCCACTTACCTCTGTGCTAAGCATGATACATCAAAATGAATTTATCTATGCTTATTATAGGCACAGTATAGCTCTATGGAATACATTATAGAGTAAATTGTCTTGCAATCTATTTCATGTTGTACGTTTTTAAAATTCTGCTCTCAGTCTAAATTGTCTGGATCATAAAAATCACAAGGACAAGGAATACTAATAAAGAGGACTAGACAAGAATGTGTATGTACAGTTAAGTGTGAATATTCAGAAACAAAAGCAGTTAATATCATGCTTCCATTAACAACTTTATGCATTATCTGAAACTGGAATTAAACTGCGTCTTAACAATGAGGGGCACAAATGATACTAACTCAGAAAATCTGGTGTGCCCCAGACTAACCTGCCACAAATGTAAAACATAGGAATAGGAGCACAAAATAACAGGTATTTTGTGCTATCTCTTTACGTGACCTACTGATATATGCAATGTTAAATTACCACATTCTGAGGTGACATTGATGAAAAGACCAGCCTTTAGGTGTTTCTAGTGTATCTTGCAATCATTCCATCCCTTAGAAATCAGGCAACATCACTGATTAGTCCTACCAGGGGCTCTGCCTCCCTCCCCTGGACTTAGGTAATTCCTTGATCTTGTTTTCAAAGTTGAAATGGTTTGAGAGCAGGCCTGGCTCTCAAATCCATATGAAATATCAGTTTCTGTATCCCAGTGACATGGTTTCCCCTCATGACTGCTGCACTCTTAATGACGCCACTCATTGCTCCTGATAGCGAAGTGTATGCTGCATTGGGACTTCAATTTCTCTGGTTCCTTGTTAATTTACAGAATGTTGGTATGGACAATAAAACAACAACTTCTCATATATGGTTTAAGTGGTTAAAAATATGGATTCCATTCCTTTTTTATGATTGTTATGGAAATTGCATTTGTCTAAAGTGCTTGAACTGAGTTACAAAGCACAATCATCTCACAGTTTGGGGGAAATACCACATTATACAAAGCAGAAATACGTTGAGTTCTACAGTTACACTGAGGAAACCTTTTTTAAGCAAGCTTTATGTTTCCACTTGTCATTTTTTCCAGTGATATGAAATAGTACACTGAAATCTCTGTGAAGTCCTGCCAGAGAGAGAGAACTTCTGGATTTCTACAACACTTTGAGCTTTCACTGCATGCTGTGTCTATCCTATGGACAGATCAACTTGATCATGTACCACATTTTGTATCAAACCAGCATAAAAATTAATGAAAGAGATAGTGGCCTTCAATTTTCAGGAGGCTGGTGTAGTTTTTGGAATATCCCTGGGTTACCATATGCATTTCCACACAGTGTCTAAACAAGGTTTTATTTTATCCTCTGCTACAGCTGTTTCTCATTTTCATCTTGCAGATGCTATCTTGCTTACAAGGCAGCTTAGTTAAAAAGCTGTGTTGACTCATAAGACCAAGATGTACAGCATTCAGTTTGATGGAAAAGTGCATAACCCCTTTATCATCCACAGGGCAAGAAGCTTGTAGTGGGAGAAGATTCTAGGTCCAGAAGTAGTGTCAAAGCTCCCTTTTTCTATGAAGCATGGTCGACTATTAAAAGCCTAAAAAATGTGCTTATTCATCTTATTATTATGGAAAATCCTGGTGACTCACTGCATGGGCGAGAGAAGATGGTTTAGTTTAGTTATTACTGTTTGTAATTGAGTTCTCTGTTAAGATGGAAACAAAACAGAAATAATACAGAAGATTCCCTAAGTGTACAGGAGTTAAGGAGCAGGACAGCATTTACAGGCACATCCCTGAATCAGTCAGTTCTTAACACTCAATAAATGTGCCTAAGACAAAAAGAAGGGAAAAAAAAAAATAAAGCGGGGGAAAAAAAATAAAGCAGGAAAAAAAGAGAGGAAATCTTAGTCTTTCCCATCCTCCCTAGAGCCAGGAGTTGGAACAATGGAATTTCCCTAGTGGGGAAACAAAGACATAATGTCTAAATGCTAGGACATAAAGACTCAGAGGGAGAGCACGCAGTGGCCAGGAGAGCGGAAGAGCACTGACCCAAATGGTCAGAAAGGCAGAGAAAGAATCTCAGTTCAGAGTATGCACAAACAGTTCAAGAACCCCAGCACAGCCAGAAGAAGGCTCAGGAGTACTGAGGCAAAGCAAGCAGACTAGTTGCTAGTCTGGTTTTTATACATTTGCGTATCTGAATGCACACAGACATTCCCCAACTAACTAAGGAAAGGCAAAACTTATTAATCTAATTTCCTCTTGTCTTCAATCCCATAAATACTGAGATCTGAGGGCAGATTTGCTCAAACTCCTAGGAAACAGGGAGAACAAGCCTGGGTAATGCAAATCTAGGACAGGGCATATAATTCTGATGACTGTAAGAAACAGGGAACTCATTCCCTTCAGTGCCTGCTACAGAAAAAGCAGGAGCTGAAAGCTATTATTGAGAAAGGACATGGCTGTTCAAGTGGCTCCTATACAGAGCAGATTCACAATTCCTGCCAGCGGGAACCCTACAAGGTTGTGAAAGAGGACAATTTGTATCAGGAGATAAGAAAAAGAGTTATTCTCAGTAAAGGACTCACTGAACTGCTTTTTCTGTTATTCCCAAACCTGACTTCTGAAACCTGAGAGCTCTTGATTCAAGTCAATAATCTTCAAATCAGTTGCCAGTTCCTTCCTAAGGAAAGCGAGCCCAGGAGTAGAAGTTCTTTTCTACTTGATTAATTTCTGCTATGCACATGATTTGGTTGCAAATTCTCTTTGTATCCTCTGAACACCCCAATATTTAGACTTCAGCATTTGAGGGAATAAATGTAGGTTCTCAGCCTTACTTTCAGTTTTTTAAGGCCAGCATACAATATAGCACAGAGAATACCAAATCCCAGAGGAAGCAGAGAACTAAAAGGGATGAGAAAAGAAACAAAGTCTTTCAGAAATTAAGGTATCTGATTTAGAAGGACATCCTTGAGTCAGGAGGACACACAAGGGTACTGGTGGTGTAGAGAATCAAACAAATCATACAGGCTTCTAATGAGGAAGTAATTACATGGGGTTTTTTCAGAGTGCTTTACAAACACTAATTATGACTTGCTCCTAAATTTTCCAGGTGAATAAACAGAACTATGAACAGATTAGGCAGCTTGCTAACCTCTGTGAATGAGTCAGCAACAAGCTTAGCAGCAGATCTTTCGAATTTTTATTGATTATTGCCCTGCTTTAAACCTTACTCATAGTGGAAGGGACTGAATACCTATGAGGCAAAGGAGAGTTAACTTTAAAATATTTATTGGAAAGGTACTGACCAGTTTAGATAAGAGTGCAAGCCTTCTGTACCTTTAGTTTTATTTTAAATTTCCCCTTCACTCTCGAGAAGCAAAAATGAATTTGGACTCTGTTTTATTGGAAAAGAGGAGACCTCTCTGATATGTTTACATGCCATTAGTCACTGCATCTGGGAGGTAAGTTGCCCTTGGCTTTCTGCATCTGTCCCCAGTGTAACCAGATAAAGACAACTGCGTTCCCAGTGCCAGGATTCCACAAGCACAAGGGCCAGCCCTCCACTTCTCTTACATCTCTCCCTTCCCTGCAATCTCTTCAAAAGATCCTGTGCACTAGAAGAGCCAAGTTAATTATTTTAAAGGTTCCAATAGTTTATTTTTCAGAAAGATTCTCAGACGTATGAATCACCAGGAATAACCGTAGTTCAGGAAAAACTTCTGGGAGTTGGATGTAACTGCTAACACTTGGTCAGAATCAATTATATGGGACCTGAAGGCAAAGGGAAGGGGAAAAGCAAAGCTTTGCAGTGCCCTTTGAGCACACAGGAAAGCCAAGGGGACATTTTAGCTCAGCTTAGTGACAAAAAAACCACCCAAAACACAAAATAACCACGATCTAAGTTTCTGACTCTGATTTCAGTATTTTTGTGTTAAAACAGAATTGACATGCACTTATGCTGAGCCCTTCTTTGCACAAGAGCTTTGCTGAAAGGGGGAAAAGTTTGGGGTTTTTTTGCATTTTTCCTTTTCTACTTTTGAGTGATTTTTTTCAAGCTTTTATAGTGGTACAAGCTAAGCCTTCATCTTTAGTCAAACAAATTTTATGCCTCTAATAAAAGTTCAAGCAACAAATAGTTTCAGTACTGAATAAAACCAGCAAAACTAGAACACAGAATATCTGTGCCACCAAAGTATGATTCTGCACAGAACAGAGTATTCACAAGATTTGTGGTAATACTATATGGAATCAATTTATGCCTGGCAAGGAAAATAAAAGTATAACATTTCTTGTGCGAAAATTTTTCCACATTCACTCCAATAGTGTGTGTCATTAGGTACATCTGTGACAAAAACATCACTTAAAGCAGGCTAGGAAAGAGAAACCTTGGCTCACTTACCCTATTACTTCATCTCTAGGGTTTGCCCCGGTGCACTTTTCCAGTAACATGATATTTGGACAGGCTCTGTATTGTCTTATATAAAAGAAGTTACTATAATAGCCATCTCCCTGCACTCTATGACTTATCTGTAATTGTTTCATTTGGCTTACAAAGTTATAGCCAGTAATTTTATAATAATGTACAGATTAATCCATGTAAAATCGGTCATACGTGTTTATATATCTGATTAATTAACAATTTTTCTTTGTTTAGGCTGTAAACTGTAATCTGCCAGTGTCTTTGTGGACCGAAGATTCTGCAGTGGGGGTTGTAATTTGCGGTTTTATGGTAAATTCTAAATTACTTTCTAGTCTGACTATATATTTTCATTTATGAAAAATCCAATTGCAATTAAGAAGTGTTTTTAAACATCTTCACTCTATGGCATTATTTCATATTCAAGTCAATCTTAAGGTTTTAAAAGCAAATATAAGTCAATTTTGTGTGTTTTAAAAAATACAGAACAGATTTGACCTTAAAACACCCCGCCCATTTTAATGTTCTCTCCCAAAGACACAGCAGCAGCCAGTACCATACTTTGCTGAAATACATTATATACTTATGAGTCATTTGCTTTGTATTTAATTCAGTAAGGAAGAAATGCAGAATTAAATTTCAGAGGACTAGTTCTCCAAGCATTTTGTACAGAATACATGTTAGATCTCAGCCTCAATAGGACTCATCTGTGAATATTTAGTGAGAGGAGGAACTTGTGACAAGACACTTTTGACACTTGTCACAACCATTTAAACGATTTACTGCTTCCTGTGGTTGATTTTAAGTAACTCTGTGCACAGGATGCTGATGTGAGTCCTGCTCTTACAAGGCTTACTTAATCTTGATTTGTATTTCGGAATTCTGTAACACTTACTGTGCAATGGAGGAGCAAATACCAAGGTGTGCAGGACCCTCTGCAGGGAGGTCAGGCTTTTGCAGCAGTCATTACTCAGTTTGGGTGGGGAAGCATTGTCTGTAAATGTCTGTAAACGGCAGAGTTCTATACTGGTAAGGTGTGAAGGTCATTTCACATTACTTCATGTATAGTAAGTTGGCTGTTTTTCTTTCCACCCATTCCTTGTACTTGTTTATACTGTGCAGTCATAGATGAACTTTTTTTCTCTGAGAATTCATACTGTAGGAAATAAATTTCTTGTCATGCAGATTTCCTTACTTTCAAATGAAAACTTACAGTTCCAGACATCACTTTTCAGCTGACACCAAGGCTTACTGCAGTAAGCTAACAAGAAGTTCATGATAATAGAATGTTGTAAGAGCTGCTCCAATAAATCAGACTCTGAAACTTGGTTGCCCCTCATGTATGTGGGCCAAGATGGCAGATAATATCTTTGCAATTCCTATTTGAATAAAGGTCTTACTTTACCCTTACCCTGCTGGCCTTGGGTAAGGGTGAAATGAGACCTTTTGATCCCATATGTCTGTATTCCATATGCCTTTATAACTTGCTATCAGAATGAAAAAGAAAAAAGAATGTTTTTAGTCCAACTTCTACAATAATAGATATCAACATCAGGACATTCTAAGGAGAAAGCTGGTAGAAATCCAAGAGAATTAAATTAATTGTTCTGTAGTATGCAGTTGAATTTCTAAGCTTGTCCTACTGCAAAGTAACTGTCCATAACTACATTTTATTATATTATGGGGCAGAATTGATCTACCCAACCTTCCTTCTTTTTAAGTGCAAATGCTGATGTGTCATCTATTGAGGGAACATTAGAACTATGGTACTGAGCTCCTGATCTTTGAGATGTCACTGTCAAAATTTATCATCTTTAAAATTTTGCTGTTTCCTGATAACTATCATTTATACTGAAATATTCGCCCCTCTGGAGATGCCCCCAGAAAGAAACACTTGGAATAAATGGGAGTGCGTGTCCTACTGAAAGTTCTGCTGATATTATTGAAGATGCTCTGTGCAAGTACAGATTGGTATTACCAGTGTTTATGGAATTCACAGGCTCTTATGCCAGAAATGATGAGAAAGTTCAAGAGGAATTCAATTTTCACAAATTGCATCTTTTAACTCATTTCTATGCGTACTTCTAAGCTGGCCTCTAGTCCTTTCAAGAACCCCACGATATTCCGAGTTCTCTCAAAACAGAGGAAGAAAACTTGAAAAAATGTTGTAGCTTTTGTGCACAGGCAGGTCTGATAAATCCATTGTCCTGAATAGTCCATTTCAGAGCTCACAGGAGGACACGAGTGCAATACCAGTCCCCTAACAGACTATGGGAAATATTTGTTACTGCCGAGCCCTGCATATGTCATATGCATTTTCAGTCTTACTGAGGATCTATTTCCCATGACTCGAGTTCTGGATTTAAGAGGCGATGTGACATATGGTTTTTAATACCTCCCCAACAGGGTATGATTTCCATGAGTTCAGTGTACTTGTCACTTTTAATCCAGGTTTTAGGAAGAAAATTAAATTTCACGGTAAAAAATAAATTATGAAATGCCTGAATCTTTTAACTTGGAAAGAAATTTGCAAAAATAGTTTCCATTCTTCCAAATTTCAAAGGAAAAAAGTATCATAGAGGAAAAACTGAAGAGATGAAAAGCCAGCATGTATTTCTGCATGGATTGTTCAGCCCCAAGCACCTACTCAGTGATTTATGTAATAGTGAAGCTTGTAGAAATAATTCTTTTTGGGCAGCAGCAGGACCCAGAGCTGCCAAAAGCTGGTGTAATTAACGCCACATTTGTGCCCAATTCACTGTCTTCCAACCCTGTGTAACCCCACTGTAGTCATTAGTATAGCATATAGCTCTGCAGTAAATAGGAAATGTGATCTAGACTTATTCATCCCTAGGAAGATGCTCCACTGGTGTCTGCAAGTCATCTGGAAGGGAACTTGCACTGCCTTCTGCCCCTCCACATGCCACGTACTGAGCAACTCTTAACTCCGGAGCCTGAGTTAGTTTGCGTGTGTAATTTGTTCTTGGTTTTCTGCCTGTTTATGTTGCTATGAACCTCAAACTACTTGTTAAGCCATGATAACAGAAACAAGAAAATCCTCCCCCTGCCTCTTGTCTCTGTGTCTCTCTCACAACTGCCAGAGGAAGGACACTGAAGTAAGGAGAGGGTTAGACAAGTCATCTCTGTTATTAATAATAACACTAAGGGGCGGGCTGAGGAAAATAGTTGCTCTAGAAACTTCTGGCTGCTGGATTAAGCCAGTATGTGCTCCCTCTATCCACATCTATGTAAAATGCTGCTTCTCTGAGATGACAACATCTCAGAGCTTAGAGGCCCAGTTACACAAAAATGTTCTGAAAGTTTTCCTGTATTCTTTTGCTATGACGTTTATTTATCCTCTGTTTATTAAAATGATACTTTGGCCCAGGTTTGTCACATGTGCGAGTAACAACCATCCCCAGCTGTGTCATTAGTGCTGGAGCACTGGGGAGGAGGGAGTTAAGAGGAGACATCAAAGCAGCTGGGATCTATCAAGCAATCAGGGCCCACTGCCAAGGGAAGAGAAGGAACTGGGGCGAAGACAATGGCTTTGATCCCAGGAAGAGAGGGCTGGGGGTCAGGAAGCATGAAGTAAGGCTGAATCTGTTGCTTTTGGCCCTGGTTTGAGTAGGTTCCTCACCCTTAGAGGTACCATTTCTCTTGTAATTAATTTTTTAACTTGCTATGTGCTTTTGCTGTGGTCTTGATTCACATTCACCTATGTGACAGCAGAGATGATAACTGCTAAGAGAAGCCATAATGCATAGCAGTGTCTGCACTGTGCAGGATGAGGTGACATGGAGTGCAGGATTGTGCTAGGCTGAGTGCTGCTCTACGTCAGTGAGAGGCTGGCCAGTTTGAGCTGAAAGTTGGGGCTTTAAGGTTATCTGTCTGGACTGCAAGGAGTTTGAAATGTCACCAGTTTACCCTTGAAGATAAGCACCGAAATGCTAACGCTTTCCTTTGGATTCTGTGGGTTTAAAACCCTGCAGCTTCACTCTTATGTCATTAAGCTCCTAAAAAGTGGTGATTTGCTGCCCTTATAGGCAAGCAAGCAACTTAGCTTGGCTAGCAGAAGTTCTTTGTTTGGTTTGGGGTTTGTTATATTTTTTTTCCTTTCTTCAGTCTGATCCAGGGTAGCCTTGCTGGGGTTTGTTATGGCAAGCTACAAACTGAGTGATACACCAGTATCAGCCATCTCCAGTGGTGTAACTTTGGGTTCAGTGCATGGCACTTGATGGATTTTAATCTCCAGAAAGCAGGGTACAGGATCTTCTGTACTTGTGTAGGGTTCTGGCTCCTCGGTGTTACTGTTCACCTTGGTCCTTCCACAGCTGCAAGAAGCTGAAGATGCTGAAGGAGGTCTGAGTAATAGCTATAATGAACAGTTGAAGTTAAGAGTTATCTTTATTTGCTTTATGAAACTCATCAGTGCTCAAGGTGTGCGGACTCATTCCTAAAAATTAATAATTTGTGCTGTAGAGCAAAAGATCCAATTTAGTGAAGGCACCTACCTTGACAGCATGATAGCCTTGAATGATAAGCGCCGTGTATCTTAAATTTGTTGGGTTTTACCTTGTCAAGAGACAAGTTTAATTTTGAAGAAGCATCTCTAAATATCTTATAGTTTTAATATTTCTTTTATTTTTGCTTAAACATACTGAATAGTTGCAGGTACAAATGTACTCTTTAACTAAGATAATGATTAAAATCAATAAATTCCTCATTATGTAATTTATTCTCTTCACAAGTAATTCAAAGCAACTTTTTTTTTTTTAACTTTATCTCCAGGGTCTGTAATTTTTTTTATTTTTTTTTTTTTTTGGGGGGGGGTGGTGGTTTTTTTTAATAGTTTCACTTTGGATAACTTGAGGGGCAAAAAAATGAAGCAATTTTTTTCAATGAAATGGAGGTATAATCATCTTGATACTAGTATAAATATTTGTACCAATGTAGCTGCAAAGAGTTTTGCTCTACCAAGATAATTATAAAGTGGAATTTACATTCTCCTTGGAAGAGTCATATTCTTGTGACAGAATATTCAATTTTTCACACTTTTCCTTCATTTTTAATACCTTCATGTGGAAAAAAAGATCTTATTTGTTCACACATGGCAGTATAATTGCTGTTCATGTATTCCGGATTAAGAGTTTTCCCTTGGGGAGCAGGGTATGTTCAGGTGAGATAAAATGAGACATTAGCTTCACCTTTGCCATGAACTGGCACTGTTCTGCATCACAGCTTTCACAGAAATTAAAAAGCACAAACCATTTCTTCCTTCAGCCCTTCTCCCTTTAGGCTTCTGTTGCACTGCTGCTTGATAGAGGTGGAATTCAGATTCTTTCCTAAAACTTTTTTAATATACAAATTGCATACACAAATCATTAGCATGACATTTTTGGCATAGCCTGGACTTTGTAACTTTCTCAGTCTTCAACAAAAACTGCATTAGGAAGTTTTCCATCTGAACCAGTTTTGCATGAGATTACACAATGTCCTCCTATGCAGATGAAGGGTAACTGTAGCTGTTAAATCGTATTTATTCTTCCTACTTATGGCCATACAGCAATCCTGCAAAACCTCTGTGGTCTCCATAGGTTTTTGTATTTGTGTTGATGCTCAGAAGGATGTAGTTTAAAACCAGAGCACTGCATGTGAGATGAAGACATTCTGGGAGTGTGTGTGCATGAGAGTAATCTCAGTGGAATATTTTGGCACAGGGATGACTATTAATCTGTTCAGCATAACACTGGGACAGTCATCAGTGGGAATCAGTGTGGAGGGAATGAAGTCAAAACTGCAAACCGATGAACTTTGCACTTAGGGCCGTGAGCTGTAACAAGCTTTTTGTTTCTTCATAATACACAGCAATCAATCATGTGTGTCTCTTTCCCTAGGGTTATTAATTTTCTAATAGTTTTCTGAATAATCTTACTATAGCAGATTTGTGGGTCTTTTCTTTTTTTTTTTTTTTCCTTCAGATTGTCAGATAAATCCTTAAGCCAGCAACAGTGAACACAATGCTTATTGAATTGCTTGTTAACAGCTTTGATCCCTTCATGCAATGAGAAAAAATAATGAATAGGACCCTTGCATACAAAATTTAAAAGGGCTTTAAAAATTATTGGATTTCTCAGTCAATTAAGAACTAATTACTTCATGCGTCAATGAAAGAAATATTTTCTAGTTTTATCCCACCCCATTCTCTCTGTACACTCAGTAGCATCTGATTGACAGACTCACTCAAATTGACACCTGTGACTGGAAATGGAGGGCTGAGCCCACACTGTAAACCCAGCTTGTTTAGAGACCTGATGGGGATGGGCAGCAGCAAGGAAATTTGCTTCATTAAGCGTAAGGAAGATGTTAATGCCTTTTCTAGAGTCAGAGACTTATTTATCACAAATATTTGAGAATATGTGAAAATTGTAGATGATTTTGAAGTTGACTTTGTAGCAGCTATCAAGTGCAAGAATACAACATCTTCAAAGCATGCAGCTGGCACCAACTCATCCTGGTGTGAATTAGGATTTACTCAGAGTCAGCTGTGAATTGATATTTCGTTATCAGTAGAGGATCAGACATGAAAATATGAGGCAAGGACTAATCAGACCTGGAATATATTTTGTTACATATCTGAGACATTCCTAAATGAAGTCAGCTTTTGTACCTAGCGGGATTTCCCCAAAGGGGAAAATCACACTTCATTTGTGCAGTCACATAATTAAAAGAAAAAAATTTCCTTAATTTGAAGCAAGACAGAAATTCTTTATTAGATTCCAGGGGGATTAGGGGTATCGATGAAGTAGTCTACATAACAATTCACCAGTAGAAAAATAAATGGGGGGAAAATAAACTTTCATTTGAGTCATGGTATGTCAACTACAAGAGTAATGTAGTATTTTCTTTCACTCGCACTGTTGTGACAGGGCAATCTGCTGTTAGATAAATTATTTGTTCTGAAATTTTTGAAACCAAAAATGTGAATGTTTCTTAGTTTGTTTACTCCTGTAGTCAAAGCACATATAGTGGAGTTACAAATGCATATAAAATCAGCTATTTTGATCTTCCAGGATAATGAAAGAATAGCACTGCATAAGCTGAGCATTTTTGTTTTTCTGTGATGTCAGGTTAAGGATTTGATTCTCCAATTAACTTGGGCCGGTTGCAGCACTGGGAGGTTAACATTACAGGCTAAAGTACTTTCTGCTACATGGAGATAAAATACCAGAATGCCATTTTGTAGTGGTGCAAGAGTTGTTTTATTAAGTTATTAAGATATTTTTGTAAGTTTTATATGTTATTTTTGTAATGGTTCATTCCACTGTACCCCCCTGTGTTCTGTAATGGTTTCCCCCCTATGAGTTAGTTACATAACCAGATGTTTTGTGTCAATCATTCCTCCCCTGCACCTGTCAGTCCCCCCTCTCTCCTCTTGGTCGCCCTGTCACTTCAAGACCCTTCCCTGGTTTCTGGAAAGATCCAGGGGAGGCATCGAGTGATAGGCTGGTGCCCGGGGAATCCCCTCCTCCCCTCTTGTGATTTGTTAATGGTTCAGAAGTTGACACCCCCCTGTTACACCCCCGTGTTCCCTGGTTGGCTGACCCGCTGTCACCACCCCTGGATCCTCCCCCGTTTATAAGTGGCTGTAAGGCTTTGATCTGGGCTCTCTCTGGGCAGCAAGGGTCTGAGGCGGAGCTCCTTGCCGGACTCCCCTTAATAAACTACCTTTTACCCTGCTCAAAGAGAGTCGACCCTTTTTCTGTTGCCGCAGTCGTGACACCATCAGGTCCACCCGCCAGTGTGGGGAACCAAAAACCCACCGGGAGGAGGTTACTCGCCCAGCCTGTAACCCCAACCGATACACGTTGCCACAGTGCAGAACTGAGCTAGCCTGTGGTCAGCGCCTGCTAGGCGTGAGGGACACTGCGACACCATTTGAGTCATCAGAGGTTTAAATCAGTTACAGTCTCAGGGTATTGACTTCCCTTACCTTTCTCCTGTAAAATTGCATCTGCACAGGGCTGCCTGTGCAACTTGGGTTGCAAAATCTAATGGTTCTTTCTCAACTCTGTCATCAGGGTCAAAATGATTGATAGGCTGTAATAGAAGGAAGGGAAATACAGATAATTATTTTTTTCAGACATAGGCTTTCAAGAAATATTTCTACACACTTTGTACTATTTACATTAAAAAACCTGCAATTTTAGGTCAAAATGTTTTTCATCTTTCCACTTGTGTGTGGGGTGAATTTTTTGCTACTTTCTTCTGGAAACCGGGCAAAGAGCATCTGTGGTCAAGAAAAAAGCAGCAGCTCAATGTGTGATACTAATAAGATGTTGTTCAGGGTTGTAATAAGGTGGGGGTTGGTCTCTTCTCCCAGGTAACAAGCAGCAGGATGAGAGGGAATGGCACCAGGGGACATTTAAATTGGATATTAAGGAAAATTTCCTTCACTGAAAGGGTGGGCAGGCCTTGGAACAGCCTGCACAGGGAAGTAGCAGAGTCACTATGTCTGGAACTGTCCAAAAAAAAGTGTGCAGATGTGGCCTTTGGGGACACAGTTTAGTGATGGACATGGCAGTGTTAGTTAACAGTTGCACCCGATGACTTCCGAGGTCCTTTCCAAGTTGAGCAATTCCATGATGCGTACCTCCAAACTGATATCAGACCTGCTGATGGTTGGACACAGTTTTTTTGCAATCCTATCTCCTTATCATTGGCATTTATAACAAAATTGCATCTTGCCATATTTATAATTGAACTGAGCCTGATAAATATTAGTGAGCCTGAAAATAGACCAAAGAAACCTTGATCTGATACCAAAGAATATGACCATTGCTAAGCAGTCTCCATAGGTGGTTTAGAAACCATAATTTAATGATTTTCAAATGGCCTAACAACTTTAAAATTTAAAATTCTGCCTGTTTTTATTCTAGATTTCTTTCTTAAAAAGCCTTTGTTAACCCCAGAGCAGTATTTTTGCTGCACAACACTTTAAAACGATGCCTGTTTTGCTGGAGTGCTATGAGACTTCTCATCTTCTGAAATCCATTTAAACTCCTTTGGTGATAGGTAATTCTCAGTGCAACCAAATCTCACTACCTCAATTCATTTGCCATTCAATGTTGTCAGTGTGGTATTTTTAGCTTTCAGCACAATTTAGGAAAACTGACTAGAAGAGCCAAGAGTAGGAAGGAGGTTCCCTGGTCCTCACTAAACCAGATTTTTTTCCAGTGCCTTTCTCCAGAACAGGGCTGGTTCCAAACAGAGTTGAAGAGACTACAGGAAATATTTAGCTCTTGGTTCCCAGCAGGACTGATCCATTTATAATTGGAAGACTCTAGCTCTAAGCAGTTACAGTAGAAGTCTATATATATGCTGAGTGAATACAATTTATTATACTCTATTTATTGTTGTGCTCTCAAAATTTTCTGAGTTTGTTAGCATTTGATACGTATTTTAACACATCTAAAGGGGAAAAATAAAACCCTTGAAGGTTTGTTGGCATGTATATGCTTTTAGTACAGTGAAGTTTGGTCACTGTTGTGATATTTTGGTTGGCTCTGTCTTAGTAGCTAAATAAATCCAATGCGAAAATTAAATTTTATTCCGAAGTACTATTTTTTAATTACAAGTTTACGTTCTCATCCAGCTTAACTAATTTATAAAGTGTATTTAGGTAGTCCCTAACACACCTATCTGAGAGCCCCAGAAAAAAGGAATGAAAGGCCCCTAAGTTAGCCGAGCCAAAGCACATCTGTGTAATAGTGGAGAGAACTGGGTTTGGTTTCATTTTTCTTAGTCTCTTTGAGAAGATTTCTGCTGTTGAACACTGCACCGTCTTTCAAGGCTATCTGTTTCATGAGTTTGCTACTTTTATTTTTGAGAATTATTGTCTTGTCCACATTTTCCCCCCACATCTTTTCCCACTTCAGGTCTGCCATTTCTTCCTCTGTCCATAGAGAACTGAGAATACATTCTACTTATCTTCATGTGTTTGAAGACCATTTCTATATATTCTTCCCTTAAAATCAATCTTTCCTTTAAACATCTCAATTTCTTTCAGTTTAATTTTCTAAATTATGGAGTACTATGTGAAATTAAATTCCTTTTCTGTTCTCTTAAGTCATTGATTAAAGATTTATTTGATTTCATATACTGTTCCTCTTTTGACATTTTCCAAATGATCCACAAATTTCTTGAAATACAGTTCTAAGAATTCAAATGCTCTTGGGCTTAGGTGAAATAATTCTCCCACTGTGATTTATAACCTAGCCTTTTGTTTCTCTGCAAGTTTAATGCTTGTGTTTTCTTAGCAGTATGACACCAGTAACTCATATTCTGATTGGAATGCAAAGTAACACCCAAATATCCCTCTTTAAAAAACAGAGCTCACTTGTGACTGTCTGCAACAAGTGTGACTTCCTAGATGCAGTACATGCTCTTCTTCCTGTTTAATGGGATTCTGCTTTTCCAGTCCTTATCTCCAATTTTGCAGTGTGCTTTTTAATTCTTATCTTGTCCTACAAGAGAGCTCCTGAAAATCTGGACTCTTTCATGTAGGTCATTAACTGGAGTACAGAGCAGCCCTGGCTCCAGAGCAGACAGAACCCAGCGTCCTACACCCAGCCCTGCTTTCATTGTGATGGATGGTCAATAATAGAAATTCAGAGTTTTCCACCTACCTTTTACTAGTTTTGTCAAAGCCTTTTTTTTCCCCAGTTTTCAGACTGTCATGTGAAATAAAGGCAGGCCTTATTAAAAAAAAAGATTTCTCCATTATCCACAATACTTACAATACTGTCCCCCCAAAATATTGCAGGGGTTATACCCCACTTCTTCTCGACAAATACAGCCTGGATATTACCCAGATCCTTTTGTTCTTATAGGCTTAAAAGACTCTCCTGTTTTTCTTGGAACTCAGTTCTCACATGTGTCATACCAACTACGCTAGGCACCTACATTTGCCATTTTCCAGTCTTTCTCTAATTTCAAAGATAATTGTTAATGGCTTTGGGATAACAAGTGCTGGTTTTTTATATATGTGAGAGTTCCATGTTGAAAATACCTATGGCAACTAAGTACTGTTTAAACTGTTAATTCCCTGATTACCTCAAAATAGGCCCTTCACACCACCAGGACTCATCTTTAGCTGCCTGGATGCTCTTCCTTTTATGGAAGGTTGAAGGGAAACATTGGGCCAGGCTTGAATGGCTGTAACTGACTCCTGATGTGTTTTATCAGTGTATTTGCTGTCTCAGTTGTCTCAAATTCATCTTTTCTTATCTGCCTAGCCAGCAACTAATGCCAATTTTCTTTCTTTCTCTGTTTGCATTTGCTCTCTCCGAGTGCTTGCATGTCAGTTCTCTGGCCCTACAGAAGCTGGCCTCTTAGAGTTTCTAAGTATTTTGTTGCTTTTCTCTTCCCTTTTTGAACTTTGCAGCTCATGACTATTCTCTCCCAAGATGCCATCCGTTAATATTCTCCAAAACATTGTCACTGAGATGTTCTCAGAACACATAGAACAGTTGCTCCTCAAATTTCAGGTCTGATTCCCTTTAGTTTTTGGATATTTGGACAAGTGTACCTAGTTACATAGCACATGAAAAGACTGCATTTTCACTCCTCCCCTCTTCTCTGAATAAGCTCTGTACTTGAAATTAAAAATCAGAAACATGAATATCCTACAAAGCAGCGCTGCATCAGGCTCTGCGGTGAGCTTCTTTGGAGAACAGTGAAGCATGCACACAGGGAATATTGTTCTTAAACACCTCCTGGAAATAATTACATAGGATGCAAGATGTGACTGTCAGGTTTTTTTTTTTTTTCCTCACATGAAATCCCTCTGCTGCAACCTAAGTCCTTTGCTGGCCTTTGCTTCCCACCAGGGAGAAGTCCAAAACACCCCTGTGACATCCTCCTCTGTCCAAATTGGAATTGGAAGCATCAATTTGCAGAGAAATAACAGACTCAAAGTTTAGAGGGTTTTTTTTGACTTTTGTTTTAGTTTGGGAAGTAAAAAATGTTTTAATCTTGCTTAATTCTGCTGTAGGCCTTACAGTCAGAACATTAAAAAATTCTGCCTAAAACAGTTTTTCCAAATGGAGGAAAACTTTAAGAATAAAGAATTTTTTGGTTTAGGTATAATTTGAAAAAAAAAAAAAAAAAAATCAGAAATGTCCCACCAAAACCCTAAAATTTAAAATTTATTCATAATCTTAGTCATCCATCCCAGTTAGCAGTTTATTGTGGGTTTGGTTATTTGTTTATATATATAAAAGTTAGTTTAGTTATATATAAATATATATAATATATATATATTGTGGTTTAGTTTTATATGTATAAAAGGAGAGCGATCAACTCCTCTAGAACCCCTTTTATTCTTCTGCTCACATGTCAGTATTTAAACGCAATTGATTCAAACCACCTCTGTTCGGCAGGAGGAAAAAAAGCCAAACGTTTTTTACAGAAACAGATTTGACATTTTTATTTTGAGAAACTAATGTCTTGTTAGGTTGTTCAGGGTAATCTGTTAAATCAAGAGTCTGTTCTGCATTATGGCTAAGCAGATATCCCAAGAGACTGATTTTTTTTTTTTTTTTTTTTTTTTTTAAACAAGTACTTTTTTTTCCCTTTCTTTACTTCTAAACATGTGGGGCTGTGACCAAAAGTGCATGCTGACATAAATTTGCTCTGGCTTATGGTCCTTCAGCTAACAGAGACTGGAGACTGCGTAACTTCAGAACTGCCTCCACAGTGGAGCTGCACAGACTTAAACCACGCTTATTTAACTTTGAGCACTTCTCAGTTCACCTGCAGTTTGTAAGTGCTCCTATTTAGACAAGAGCTGATTGTACAAGACCAGGCAGTGGTGATTTGCAACACCCAGAGCAAGCTGTGTTTGTGGTACAGTGCCCACCATTTCAGATGCTTTTATGGAGTTTGTGATCCAGTGCGGACTTTTAGGCGGAATACATGCTTAAAGGTGCAGTCTATGGATTCACTGAACTCAGTAATGGAACTTCCACTAAACGAAGTGGAAAAAAAATCACACATATACTTTGCTGCTACTAAGTTGCTGGGACAACATGTATAGATCTCAGTGCCGTGATTCAGAGCTCAGTTTTCACCAGCCCAAACTGCTGGATCTCTTTCCACAGGACTGTTCTCCACCATCTTGTTCCCACTGCGTCAGTAAAACCGGCACTCCCTGTCCCAGGTGGAGAATCTGGCACTTCTTTTGTTAAATTTCCCATGGCCGCTGGCTGCCCAGCTCTCTAGCCTATCCAGGTCCCTCTGTAGGGCCTTTCTACCTCTAAGAACGCTCACAGCTCCTCCTAATTTGGTAGCATCAGCAAATTTACTTAATGCATATTAGATATCTGCATCCAGATCACCTATAAAAGTGTTAAAGAGCACTGGCTGTGGGATGGATCCCTGGGAAGGCCCACTGGTGACTGGTATAACCCCATTAATGACGTGACCCCTGTGTCAGCTGCTCAGCAAACACACCACGAGCATCTCTAGCTGTGAGCTGGAAGGGTTAACCGGAGGGTGTTGTGAGACAGTACCAAATGCTTTGCTAAAATCCCTAACCCACCACATCTTCTGGTTTCCCTCAGCCAACTAAATGGGTGAACTTGTAATAAAAGGAAATTAAGTTTGTAAAACACCCTCATGAACTTGTGCTATGATCAATGATTTCCAAGTGGTTTTCCAATAACTCCCAAAACAACCTTCTCCATAATTTTACCTGGGACTGAAGTGAGACTGGCAGGCCTGTGGTTACAGGATCATCCTTCTTGCTCTTATTGAAAAGCAAGATAACATTAGCCAGCTTCCCATCAACGGGGAGTTCTTTACAACCCCAAGATCTTTGAAAGTAATTTCAAAGGGGTGTACAGTGGTACCGGGCAGCTCTTCGTCTACCCTGGGATGAATTCCCGTGGATTTATGTGCATGAATTGACCACGCTTCTCTCACACTCTGCCCGACACACCCATCTCAGGGAAGGCAGGTGCAGTTCCAGTAATCTCTCTCCTTTTCCTGTAGTCCCACTTCCCTGGGCACACCCCTCAGCACTCCGTGCTGGGCTCGGGAGGTTCCGTTTTCACACAATTATTTCGGTCGGAAAACACTTCTGACATCTCGATTTTCCCTCCGCCGGCGCTCCCCAGGGCCCAGCGGCCGCGGCAGTGCCCCGGTTCGGGACCCCGCGGGCCGTGCGCGGCTCCTCTCGGCGAGGCAGAGGGCAATGGTTGTCCCGGATGAGACAAGGGAAGCCGGGGGAAAACAAGGGATGAAGGAGGAGGCCACGCTTTCCCCCGGCAGCATCATCCCCGGGGCGCGTCATGCACGGCTCCCGCAGCCCCGCCGTGAGGGCGGCGGTGACCGCCGGGGCTCGGCTGAGCAGCGCCAGGGGTGCTGCACAAAGCACTTCTGAAAATGACTCAGAACGCTGGTCCCACAGTACCATTTAAAAACCTTAAAGATGCAGCCAATGCAGGGAAGGGTTTCAGGATATCAGTGGGGATGGGATAGGCTAGAAGTCCTGGGTTTGTTTCAGCTACAAAGTTGAAGATGGAGAAGGCAGTGTTCTTCCCCATGAGTGTTACACAGCAGTTGACCAGGGAAGCCGTGGGTGCTCCGTCTAAGTGTTCAAGGACAGGCTGGACAGGGCTCTGAGCCACCTCATTTAGTACAAGGGGTCTGTGCCCATGGCAGGGATTTGGGTCTTTAATCTCCCTTCCAACCCAAAACATTCTTTGATTCCCTGATAAGGCTTCTGCCGTTGCCAGCTGTTAAGAGGACACTTTTCCCTCGGTGATGATGGTACAAGAACATGTGGAAAGCAGGATGTAGGCAGGTGGGGATTGATCTCTCCTCCCATGTAAGAAGTGACAGGCCCAGAGTAAATGGCCTCAGGTTTTGCCAGGGTGGGTTTAGACTGGATATTGAGACTGCTTTGCCAAAAGTGTTGTCAAATATTGCAACAGGCTGCCCAGGGCAGTGGTGGGGTCACAATCCCTGGAGGTATTTAAAAGACATGTAGCTGTGGCACTAAGGGACGTGTTTTAGTGGTGGATTTGGCAGTGCTGGGTTATCACTTGGATTTGATGATTCAGTAGGTCTTTTCTAACCTAAATGATTCTCTGTTTGTATGATCAAAGTTGTTTTAATCTGGAAAATAGAAAAAAGCTTTAGAACCTCTTTGCAGTATGCTTCTAGTAAGAATACTAGAAGTCTAAGCATAATACCTAGTAATTTTTACACACACACACACACACACACACAAAAAAAAAAAAAAAAAAAAAAAAAAAAACAAAAAAAAAAACCACCTGCATTTTATAGGTGCCGCTTGTCAAAAAAAAGTTGAGAACATAGATAATCTTGTCCTTTAAAATCTTCAGTGTACTGAGTCTGAGGAATGCCTTTGTGGCACTGAGCATTATTTGTCTGAATCCTCTGCTGTATACACACAAACAATGTTTTTGCATAATTTATATAACTGACATTTAATTTCAACAATTCTGAGAAAAAGCTCAGCAAATGAATTATATGCGTAAACAGTTGACCATAAATTTATCTAAAAGAAACCTTGGCATTGCTTTTGTTTAAGAATGCACCTGACCTTTTCTGTTCCTTTGCACAATGCAAGTACAACTGTCAGTAGGAGTTTAACAAGACCCAGACAGTAGAAAGATTGCCAGAATCTCTTTACAGTGTATGTATTTACTCCAGCCTCAGATTCCTTTTTTTCATGGAACACTAAATGTTGAAAAATATCTGCCTTCCAGATAAATTTAGAAGGCTTATATGGGGAGGGAGGGATTTTGGTGGTTCAGGAATATGAAGTGGTTCACACCCTGCTTTTAATCCATGAGCCCAAACTAGAAGAGCTTTGCTTGAGCTGTGTTTTCATGGGAATGCTGTCTATGTAATCTACATTCATGTTAGGAGTTATGCCTCAAGACTTTGCAAATATTTCTGTAAACTTTTCTGTATTTCTCCAGAGATTACCTGCTTCTGGTCTGTTCACACCGACTTAAAAATTATGGCAACCGATCAGTATGCTTTGAAGCACATATTCAGAGAAATGCATTGTTTATTTTGGAAACCCCTGGAGAGAATAAACTGGCATAGCTGAGGGTTAGAAAAGTATTATCCAGTATATCAGAGAAGACACAGATGGGATGTTCCTAGAAATTCCTATCTAGTGGATTTCTTTTTCCTCACGTCAGCCATTGGGATCATGTGGTGTGCTGGAAATAATCCCTTTTGCATCTTTGATGAGAGTCATTTTCAGAAGTCATTTGGCCATATGTTCTTTGGGGGAGTAAAGTGCTATGGTCTGCTGTATTTGCAAAGAGACGCTCAATTTATTTTTCATCTATAACCATAAATTATTTAGTTCTGGCATATCTGAGTCACCATTTTCTTTGTTATGCAGTTTGCTCTTTGCACAGAGCCCTCTGCTCTCTAATTCCGAGGCAGACCTCCTGTATAAAATCATATGGCTGTCAGTAGACCTTTCATGGGGGTGTCCACCAAGGTCCCTGTCAGAGGAATATGCTTCCCACTCAGATCTGCTGTAGTGCTGACTTGTTCACACTCTGGACATGCTGCAGATTGTTGTGCTTATAGAAGCCTTTGAATCCAGGGGCTTGTTTGTGTCCTCATTATGGCAGTGTTTGGCCACACCGTGGTATTTATTGCTCTCTTATAGCTACAAACCACTTTGCCGCAGCCGCTCCCTCCCAAACACACAGCAAAAGTTTTATTTGTTTGGGTTTTAAATATAATGTGTACCAGAGAAAACCAACCTAATATGAAAAAGAGAAGGCTATGGAAGAAGCTTTTCAAATATGCTCTTCTGGAATTGTATGTGGAGTTCAAAAGTTTCACAGCCAAGTCCTCTGGCCCAGCATTTCTATACCTAGCTCTCTGCAAATCAACCAAGTCACACAATCCTATTGCAGTTTGGAGGATCTTTACCTGGTAGTCCATTCCTAGGAAATTCCGCTTTTCTCACTGCATCACAGAACCAATTAGGCTGTAAAATACCTCTGAGATCACTGACTCCAACTTCTTACCAGTCCTAACCTTGTCAACCTGACCATGGCACTCAATGCCACACTCAAGCTTTCCTTAACCACCTCTAGGGACAGTGAATCCACCACCTCCCTGTGCAACCCATTCCAATGTTTAATCACTCCTTCAGTAAAGAAATTCTTCTCAATGTCCAACCTCCTTCACTAACAGTGACATAAACCTGCAGGAAATTTGACTCTTACCTGCAACTGAAGCAGTTGAGTAAGCCAGGGTCCAAATGGTGCTGCTGTACTAGTTGGTTTAGGGGCCTTGTATTTGTTTCCCAGCACATTTATGAACCAGTGTTAGGCTGCCTCCCAACACCGTTAGAGAATGTTAAATAAAATTAATATTTTAAGCAATAGTATTTTGAAAAAATATATGGTGTACTCTTAAGGCAGTGTTCAGGTGATCAGCTTCTAAAGATCATTGCTGTGGGCAGTTTTGTATTTCAGGGTTTTTTCTTTTATTTAAGACTTTGTTGGTAAATACGCTTTTTCAGTGGAGTCTAAACCTAGTGTCAATCTTTTACATAACCTTGCAACAAGCCAGGTCAAAAACTCTGCCTGTCCTTGACCTCCAGTATGCTGTAGATCTCCAAGAAATGAGGTAATTCAATTTCTAGGCCAGATGAGATTAGATTAATATAATACCTCATCCAGATGCATGAATTATCTGTCCTTGCATTAAGTACTCTAGGAGTTTGAGACACTTACTTTTGGTAAACGACACTGAACTTATTTTTCCACAATATTCTTTTAGCAAAGTACCAAATAATTTGGGCTTCAATTTTCTGTGAATTATTTGACAGCAATAGTGTAGTCTCTATTTTTAATTAAAATCTCCCTCTTCTTTATTATATACAATAAGCAGTGATATATAAATCTGCATCTTTTTCTTCTGTATCATGCCAAGTCTGTTTTACATAATTCCTTATATCATATTTCATAACAAGACCTAGATGTAGTGTCATTTGCTCTTCACCTTTCAGTGAAACCCTTCTGTCACTTGAGAAACAGGCATAGAGCACTATTAATTAAAAGCATATTTTATGCATTTCCATTCTTTTCCTGCAACACTAAAAAAAAATTAAAGCATGGGAGTGGGATACAGTGTGGTTTGGGGTTTTTTTAAAGTGAGATGAAACAAACTTTTACTCCAGATGTGCATTTTTGCTAAAGAAATTGCTCTGTGTAGCAATACCCTGCCTGTCTGTGTTTCTTCAGCAGGGGAAAAACTCACTTGAGGGTATAGGTTACATCCAGCTCATGGTAGACTCTTGCAAATGCTGGTTTTGTCTGTTGGTGTTTAGGCATGAGTTAAACATCACACTGAGAACTGTCTTGCTGGCATAGTAAATTTTTTGACTGTTACTCTGTTCTGCTTTAGAAAGGAAGATTTCCAGTCTCCACACCGCAGAAATACGGCAACTGAAAATGCAGAGGAGTGAAAAGTAGACTTCTTTTCTCTTTAAAACAACTATAAATTCACATCTTTCAGGAGCAGGATTTTTTCTGTCTGTTGGCGGCAACACTAAAATAATAATAATTTTGTCTGCTGCAATAAAGAAAAAAAGATAACACTGTTACCATCATCTGCTAAGAAGCTGCAAAATCTGAATTTATTCTTATGGATCAGATGTCTAATGCAAGTGCCATGAGCACAGATGTCTTTTCAAGGTATTTCCTAACAAGGAAAATAGCCAAGGGACAGAAGGTTATATGTAGGCAATCCAAGGAATGAAGTATTCTTAGGTATAGTGAGAATAATGCAGCCAAAAAAAAATTTTAAAAGAACTTGCACCAAAAAAAATGCAGTTTCTTTAGCTGGGAGAAATTAAATTTAAAAAACTATGTTCACGTAACATTCTGGCTGAATTAGTTGCATTAAAGAGGGAATGCCAAAACTAAGTCATAGATTGCATATATGACTTGGAAAAACTAGACTGAAAAAATGTAAATTTTGTTTTAATATCCCTAAATTTATTTATAAACTCAAGTTAATCTGTGGCAAAACTGTGGTCTGCAGTTTTGATATCTGTGAAAGGTAACATTCAAAAATTAGTTATATAAGGTTATCCCTTTAGTTCAGCTGTTAAAAGGGTTGCATTTAGAGTAGAAAATTTTGATTTTTGCTTGGAAAAAATTGGAAGGCAAAATAAAATTGCTGATTTTTTTTCCTTTCTACTCTGTATTTCTGTGTTGTTTCAGACTGAGAAATTAAATGGTTGGTTTAGACCTAATCATGCATGGGTGCATGATAACTATGAACAGGAATGGCATATCTTATTTCAGGAGGACAGTCTGCCAGAGAGTAACAGAATATGCAAAAAAAGTCAATTTGTATCCAATCAGAGGTCGGAATTGTTCTATAAGCTATATAAGGTGCTGTAGGGCTGTCCTGTTCCTGAAACATCAGTTCATTAGAATATAAGGAAAAGAATTTGTGTATCTGGTATGACATCTTGGGAAGAGCTTGATAAAAGATTGAAGGAAAACAAACAGGAGACTACTGAACACTTTACAGTGATTTGCCACGTGTTGTGTGGCATATGGATTTTACTACTCTGGGGTCTTTTTGTAAAATATAAGAACTGGGGAAGAATACAACTTTAATACACATAGGGTTTTTTGTCATTGTTTTGGGGGTTTTGGGGGATGGGGAGTTGGTTGCTCAGGGGTTTATTTTGAATCATCTTTTTAAATTGTGAAAAGTCGTGCATATGTCCACTGCAGTGCAGTTATCCCCACGTAAGTTTCCCTGCTCTTGGTTCAGCTCACAGACTGCCAGCATATAGCACTTAGATTTTAGGATGAAAATGTTCTGTACTCCACATGAATGTAGTTTGATGTTGTGGAAACACATCAGATGTGACTGAACCATTCTGAAGGATAAAATTATGGTTAAGATGAGAAGGCAGAATGTGAAGAGATTACCATTTCTAAAATTAATCAAATAATTAAATGCTAAGATATCAATTGAGTCAGATGTGAATATAAATGTTTAGTAGGTATCTCTTGATTCCCTGTGACTATTAAGAATATTTTGCTAAAGCTAGCCTCCCATGCCCTCTCCTTATATTCCATCTCTTTAGTCATCTCTATGCCAAAACCACAGCCTGGTGCTGGGATGATGAAGGAAGCAATGGAATAGAAGGTCCTTACTTCACTTGCTGTGCTGCTCTTTAGTGCTGGTACCTAGTTTTCCCTTACAAAACGCTGTTCTCAATGCGTGTCTTAGCTGTGGAAGAGAGCTGGGCAGACAGACTTGTCAGAAACTCTTTTTATGTGTACAGTCATTCAAATGCAAACATATTCTGAGTCTGGCCCCAGCCTGTAGCCTAGATAATGGAATAAGTGATTTTTGCTTCTAAGAATGAGACACACTTGTTTTTCAGTTGCAAACCTTTTTTTACAAAAAAGTTAGTCAAAAGATCTATTGACCAAGCAAAAAAGTCACTGAAAACTGTGACATTTTATAAAAGGCCTATAGATAATGGCCTATGCTATTTAGAAGTGTTCATTTTAATCACAGCCAAACTATTTTACTGCAGGAATGTTGCAGCTTAATGTTGTCAATAAAATGTGGGGTTAATTTGAGATTTTTACAGCATTAAATACTGCAGTGACCTAACCTGTCTCTCAAATACATAACTGGGTGTGCTCTGGGTATTTTCCTATACATGACATTACTAAACTCCCTCTTTCCATCACCAAGGCATGGTTACACAAATGTAATTTATTTTTTTCTTACTGTAGCATTAGTCAGTGTAAGGTCAAGCGGTGCAAAGTCCCTATGCGAGAAAATCCCAGTATGTAACTTTTTCTTTAAAAATGCTCTTTATTTTCAGTGTTGCAGGGGGTTTTTGGTTTTCTGTGCTCTTGGTTTCATTCAGTTGTGCATTCAAGTGAAGTTGCTCCTCAATCTACAGAACTGAAAAAGCAGTTGAAAAAGAGGTACCAGGGCTGAGATCTTGGCAGCAGTAAATACCTGGTTATTCCAGAGAAGCTTGGAGAGGAAACCTAAAGGAGTCACTGCCAGTTCCTAGAGCTGGGCCTAGGTGAGCTCTGCTTTTACTTTCACATACATTGATACAACTTTATGTTGGCTTTAGCATATATAAGAGAGAACATTCTCCAAAAAAACATCTGGTAGTTTCAGACAGTCTGAACACACTATACTAAGCCTTTCTTTGCCCCCAGCGTTGTGGCATAGCGCTGGTATATTGCAAGAATTTTCCAGAGGCAGCTTCAGGAAAATCTTATTAGAGCAGGTGGTCTTGATGCCCCAAAGTGGCACAAAACTGCGTGAGACAAAGTCCTTCTTATGCTTCCACAGCATAGACCACTCTTTGCATAGTAGACACAGCACACAGTCTGTGTCAAGTTTGCAATGCTGTTTCTTTAGTGCACAGTTTCAAGCTTGCAAAACATTTCTGGATGCTGTCAGCTGAAATTTGGATTCTGTAATGCCTTTGGCCAGGGCTTGTATACACAGGGAAGATGTTTTTGGAACTCAAAACACATGCGTGGAGCTCCACCAAGATGAATCAGCAGCTCAGGAAACTTAGTCTTAGTACATCTTTCTGGAGCCAATTTTTTTTCTTTTTCAATCTTATTTCTTTTTAACAAGTACTGGCTTAGTACTGAACTTTTTCCGAAAACCAGATTCTTGCCCTGACAAAGCTTTGACCATTTCTGAACGAATTTATGGGATGGTCAGAAGAGCAGTGTTGCCATGAGTATGTTCTGACCAAAATGCAATACTGAACCCATAGTACAAAATATACAGAGCATATTAGAGCATCTTGAGGAAGCAGTGTGAATGATCTCCACAGTATGGAAGAGAGAAAAGGAACATTATGGGAGAAGCACGTAATCATGGTACTCCTAGCAAGCTCATAGAAATCAATTTTTATCGGCTTACTAATAGGTATTGAACTGTACATAATCTTGTTAAGAATATTTGGGTTTTAGGATAAACGTGGCATGGATGTGCTTCATTGCACCACCAGAAGTTAATTTTCTATGTGTTTCAGCTAAACTGTCTCATTTTTTCACTAAAGGCAATGGTGGGGGAAGGGGTTCTATGTGCATTAATTTCCCACTTAACCAGTACTTGATTATTTCACTACTTCAGTGAGTTTATTATCCCCTGGAGACAGAAATCTTTCTGACTGATGCTGTGGTATGTTCCACAGTTATGCTTTCTTCTTCATCCAAATCCAGAAATCCATTTCATAGCCTCTTCAATATTTAATATTTGCAGGATATGAAATATTCTATTGCTCTTCTGATGCTATTTCACAGCAGGAAAAATATCCTAGTACATTTAGGTATGGAAAAAGTACAGTTTTCACACTTCAGTCCGCTTTGCTGGATGAGAGGACGGCATTTTTCCAGGGCGAGGGAAAACCAATACCAAATATTTTTTGAGGCTTCATGCTTCAGCAGATTCTGCTATTCAGAGCCAGTGAATAAATGGAATTAAGTTAAGGGAAGGAATGAATGAATAGGTAGGAAAAGATCGGTATTTCTGTGGCTGCACTGCACTTACCTTGCAACGCAGTTGCAGGTATTCTGTGAAACCTTTCATAAGCGGTTAGGCCTTATTTCAATATTTCTGTTTGCAGTAGTAGTAGTAATTTCCAGGTGTCAGAGTCTTCTCCATTGGTTTCTGTTTCTAATGCTGTCTGTGTCACCTTAGTTGCTGCAGTAATGCATTAGTAGAATAAGGTGACTATAGTCTAGAACAAACAAGGTGTGTGATCACTAGAACACTGCCCCCTCCTCCATTCCTTTGTCCCAAAATCTGTGGGGTTTAATTTCTGATCATCCCACACAATTTCAAACTGAATGTCTTCCAACATCTGGATGGTCATTTCTTTGTCCTTATGATGACACAGATTCCTTTAGGTGTGAAAAGCTGTTAGCAACACAAATACTGATTTTTGCCCTGCATCCACCCCTCAAAAATAAAAAGGTTTCCATCATAGCAAACTGATGTGAGAGAGATAAATTTAATAAAATAAAAGTTTCAGTGAGAAGGAGGAGTTGTGTTATTCTCTCGTCTCCTCTTTTGCTTATGGAATTTTCTTGTTTACGGAATCCAATCAGTGAGAAAAAAAACAATCCAAAGTAAGCAAAGATGATAGAGGAGGACAAAAAATATTATTTTTAGATAGCAAACGCCTCAGTGCCATTTTTCTTGGTTTCATTAAATATTTCCTGCCCAAGAAAGGAGAAATTAAAATCTGTCAAAATCAGCAGTTTTACTAAAAATGAACTGTTTTTCCCTCCTGTCCCGTGTTGCCTGATTTCTCTGCCAAACGACACATTCCAGTACATTCTAAAAGATCTGGAAATAAAGAGAGATCACTGTTTTTCTACGGGAAATTCTTGCTAACTTTCAAACGACAAATTTTAAATGTGGAAATTAATAATCCAAACAATGCCAGCAGATTGCATTCTTACAAGACAATCAACCCATCAGAGTGTGTGAATATTCAACTAAACCCTCACCCAAAACATAAGGACCTCTAGAGCAAACTGAGCCACATGTCCTTCCAGAATTAGCAGAGAAGTGAGCACTGAATGGTGTGACCTGAGCTGGCGCCTGCCTTTGTTTTCATTCAAAGAAGTGAGAAACCACTCAAAAGGTAATTTACTCAAACAATACACACAAGCAAATTAACTCCTCTACCCACCTCTGACTGTGAATAGTCCTGTATGCTGAATTCAAAGGGGAACTTCTGCATCTTCTGCCAAAATTGAAGTAAAAAACCAATAAATTTAATCTTCTAGCAAGACTTCCCAGATTACTATAGAATACCCATATGCTCTGGGCTGCTGAGGTTCTTATCAAGTGCTTTCCATGTTGCTTCCTGTCATTGACCATTCTCTCCTTATCCCATCCTCTGAAATGGAATTCTCTGAGGATATAGCAGCTTAACTAATAAATATCAACAAAGTAAAGGCTAATTGATGTGTGCTCAAGTTTTCAAGATGATCCGTAGTGATTTAATTATAGGTGGCAAGTTCCAGGAAAAGGTATCATAGATCTTCAGGATAAAATTAGTGCTAAGTTCTTCCAGGAATTTTCAATCAACCTACAGTTTACAGTTCCCTATCCTATTCAAAGGTCTTGGGAAGAATTACTTCATGTTATAGACACTTAGGTGATTCAGTTGGTAAAACACATTCATTTTTTTCTGTTTTAAAGCTGACTAGCAATTCTTTTCACACCTGTGCTTGCCTCTTTCCTGTGATAATTTTGAATTCTTGAGGTTTTCTTCTCTGTATTCTTGCACTTGTGCATGTCTTAGAACCATCCAGAAAAATGACCAGTATTTTATGAGAATGCAAAGTACAGCTATGCTGAAAGAGAATGATTTATTAACTCACAGTCCTGATTAAATCACTTACATGGCAAATAGAGGTGTTTGCCTCGCCTGCACTTGTAAGTCAGCTGTGGGCACTCACTGCTGTTCTCTAGATTTAGTTTTGATTTGTAGTGCTGCATCTGATTGAGAATTCATTGAACTATGGCCTGTGTTTTGGGCTAATTCAAGATCCTGATATAGCCATACGCTTCTACGTGAGAAGTTTGTGATACCCCACAGTGAAAATTCCTTGACTTGGTAATATCCTTCATAAAGTTCTTTGTAACTAATTTTTTATATAGTCTCTGATTTTGATTTAAAAAGCGATAAAAAGATTCAAAAAACTTCCAGCTGTGCCAAAGGAAAAAATATGCACGTTCTCATAAATATTACATGAGTACTTGAATAGGTGAAAAAAAGTACAAAATGAGGAGGACAAAAATATAGTTTTAATAAAGGCTCCCTGCCATTCTCTCTTCATTCTTTCTCTCAAAGCTATCAAAAAATAGTTTGCAATGCTAAAATAACTGAAAAACTCAGAGTGCCTTTGGAAGCTCCTACTTTGGGCTATAAAATGTAGCACCCTGAGTGAAAATAGTTGAGCTCAACAAAATGAATGTTTTTAGTGCCTAGGAACTCCCAAAACAGCAGGGAGAAAACAGCTTCCTAAGGATTACCTCTCACTTCCTATTTCTTGCTTTCTAGGATACCAAATGCTCTGGTAACAGTAATTTAAAATATTCTTGGAAAGAACTGGGTCCTAGTTTTATCTTCAGCTTTTCTCCTATCGTATTTACTATGTATATTTGTTCATTATTTCTCTTAAAGTTGCTCGATGTAAAGAAAATGAAAGATACTGCACAAAAAGCAGTAAATATGTCATCCCTTAAGGACTAGGTGTGATTCTATACCAGATGTTACGTGTTTAGATAACCTAACAGGTCTCTTGATTTCAGTGACAAGACTTCAGGTATGAACTGAAAATATTTTCATGTTCATTGATGGACAGTTATGCAGATTATGTTGGGTTTGTTTTGGTTTTTGTTTTTTTTTTTTTCTTTAAATTATAGTGTGGAAATGTAAGGAAAAGTGAATCCTGGAAAATGCACTGAATAGCACAAAGCTTGTCCATACCAAATTTTAATCATGGTATAGACAGTGCTGTTCTTTAAAATTTTGGGAGGGGTTTTTATTAGTAGTGGACTCAGTGCAAAGCTGTTGAGAAGAAGTGCAGCTAGAACATAAAGTGAATCTGAGGTTGAAAAGAACCTAGGGGTGCATCTCTCCTGCCTCAGGTTATTTCTTCTCAAATGGCATAAAACTGAGTCAAGCCATGATCAGTAGTTTTTAGAACAGACACATCTAATAACAGGCCATGCTTAAATCTCTGTAGGACCTTTTTCCAAAGTCAGCTTATCTGAAAGCTCTACCTTAAATCAGGCCTGCAGGTCCTAATAGAAGGCTTGAATAGATTTCCTTTTACAGGGGACTTTTCTATGAGGGTAGCTTATCCTCTATTATCATAATCCTTAGCCCTTAATCTTGATTTAGGAAGTAATTTGGAATAGCTAAGTAGATCATGTGCTCTTCTGCTCAAGTTCAGAGTTTGTATGAAACCAATTGAGATTTTCCTTGTATAATTTACCTGGTAGGGTGCCTATAAAAATATTCTAAAAACAGTCTCATATTAGTGCCCTTAGCCAAAACCTTTCCAAAGAAAATCTTACTAGCTTGTCTGCTAACAAAGGAGGGCAAGCCATTAAATGGAATCTCTCTTTCCGAGGCATTTGCTGCCTAAGAGCAAAGTAAATTTGAGTCGTGGCTGCTGGCTCTTGTGCCCAGCCATGTGCAGAGCTGGACCTGCATGTCATGCTGTCCACTCACAGATCTACACTGCAGCTCACTCTTTTTTCCACCATACCCTTTCTTGCGAAGCAGTCGTGGATAGCAGTTCAAAGGAGAAAATCTATTTTATCACAGTAGGGTTAGGTGTGATTTAAGTTCAGTGAGGACTGGTGGGGATGCTGTAAGGCTGGAGGGGTTAATCAGAATGAAGGCAGTTAGAACACCTTCCATGGGGGTGTTGATGTAGCAATCACAGTAGGACAGGATGAATTTAGCCAGGAAAAGCAAGGCACCATCAACATTGAAAAAGTGTTTTGTATATGATGACAGAAGATTTCCTTTGGGTTTCCCTCATTGCAAGTAATTATATGAAAATGGAAATTACTGCATGTTCAAGTGCCTTGCCAGTCTAGCTACATTAATTATAGGTTTGGTTTTTTTCTATTCGGTGTTGCATTTAAGTGAATAAAGTTTTGCTTATGTGATGCAGTTGAAGTCACAAAAGGAAATGGGTAGTAGAACAGGAGACTGAACACAGTGTGTACCTGTCCAAAGAATTTGTCACAGCATTGCACGAGCAAAGCTCACTGACAGCAACAGTAACTTTGGAAGAACTCTTCCCCCTCCCCCCTGAGGTGTTATTGCTGAGCATGATGTGATATGGGATGGAAAATCTCTTTGGTCCTTTGGGCTGAGTGGTGCCAGCTGTGTCCCCTCCCAAACTCTTGCTCACCCTCAGCCTACACACTGGCCCAGCAAAACTGTGCAAGGGCTCTTCAGCTGTAACTGAAACACTGGTGTGCTGTCAACACTGGTTTGGCCACAGAAGTCAAATCCACTGCCCTACAGATCGTCCTGAAGAGGACAAACTCCTTCCCAATCACATTCAGTACAGCAAGACAGAAAAAAAACCCTCTACTAAGTGGAAACTTGGTGGTGGTTTTTAGGTTTAACACCTGGTAGGTAAACCTGGGCACTTAAGGCCCCAGTTCTTCAACAAGGATGAAAGATGGAGTAGCCAGGGTAGGCTTTTTATTGTTGTTTTTAGAGAAAGAGGTAGGACTATTTTCACACAGTCTCACAAATGCTTCTCCCTGACTGCCAGAACTACATTGCTGAAAACCATCGTCCTTTGCATCCTGGTTTGAAGACTGTAGCAATCAATTCCACTGCAATTGCAGCTTTTCTTTATTAAGTGTTGCAGAACTCTTTCCTCATGAGTATTCCCCAAAGGCATTTGCATACACTAATAAACTTTTTTTTTTTTTGTAAGTTTCAACAATCTTACTCAGATTATAGCTACTTTCTTACAGTCTTACAACTAAAAATTACAAAAAAAGAAGTGAAAACAAATTAAAACTTCAAGCAAAATTAGAAATAACAAAGGCATGGTTTCTCACACTGTTGTTTAGAGAGAAGTCAGAGACACCAATGTTCCAATAGTCACGATCACACCACCTTCATCTTCTAAAAAGATGCCCTCTTCTATTTAACACTATTCTCTATATTAAGGACCAGCTGTAAAGCAGCTGTTAAAATATCTCTTTCACTCTTGCAACAGTTGAAATTCATGAAAGTGATTTCTTAGTGCAGTTGCAATAAAATTGTTTCCACACAGTGTATGGAATGGGTTAGTCTGAGGAAAATCTAAAAATATTGCTGACAGTTCAGAATTATGTAGCTTCTGCCTTTACTTCTGATGCTGAAATACTTTTCTTGTAGCTATAAACAAGCAACAAGCTGCCTTTGGCAGCTTCCATCTTGCTTGGGCGTATCTTGTTTTTTGGAATACAGGTGTGCTATAAACTGTACTTCAAAGGGAGAACAATCTGTTTTGCAAACCACTGGAACTTGAATAATGGGAAATTGTCTGTGTAGTGAAGAATTGTGCATGCTGGAGAGCTCCTGTTCAAAGCTGTTTGTAGGTTACCTGCACAGCAGGTCAGTGGCCAAGACAAAGCAATTCCTATTCTGTGGTGATCCAACAATGACCAGCTTTCCTTCTCCTGACTGCCCAAAGAAAATGAAAAAATGGAAGCTATGACTTCAGCAGCTCCCTGAGAGATGTTTACATGTTTGGGAAATCTTGATTTTGTTACCAAGTGCAGCACAGTCTTGTAAATCACTTCCAGGTGACAATGAACTTTTTTCTCCCTTTTTTCTGCTACCCAACATCCATTTTCAATTAATCTTGGTGAAATTATAAATGTATTGCAATGCGGTTTCGTCAGAGGTGCCTCTCATGTGTTCCACTCTGGAGATGCTGCTGCTTCCCAAAGTTTGTGGTTCACTTTTGAGGACGCAAATAGAATCTCTCTTAGGATGTGGCAGAAGCCAGGCTCAGAGCTGCTGTGGATGTAGACAAAACACAGCCAGTCTTCTGGCAAGAGGGTAGAGGCACTAGGAGGGTACAGACATAGGAGATTTGCCAGGTTTCTGTGAGACCCAGCTTTCTAAGAAGAGGTTGTCACTGCAAAATAATACATGCTTCATTAAGCTCTGAGGAAGACAGACTTAAATTTTAAACTTCTCTCAGCAATCCCCAAACTAAAAGCATACTATTTCTATGTTAGAATTGTCAAAATTATAAATTTTTATGATTTTCTAGAGTTATTTTTGTTTCAAAGTTGACTTTGAAAGAGTCAGCCAATAGTATCAATATTAGTCTTATTGCAATACCAGGGACCCTTTAGTCACTCTCCTGCTGTACTAGATTCTGTAACACTAAAGCGTGATAGCATGTAGTAATAAATTATCCTTTTAGAAATCTTTGAGGTTTTTAGGATTCATAGTATCATTTTCTTTAGTCACCAGAAAAATAATTTGGGGCTCATAATCAGAAAAAGGTTACAACACCGGTTGTTTCCAAAAAGTAAATAAGCTACGTTGAATAAGCTGAAATTTCTCTCTTGTCAAGATCAGCTTTTATTTTAAAAAGTGAGACATTACAGGTGATTTAATCTGGACCTTCGACAATGTATTGTTTCATTTAGTATGTGAAAAAATGTTTAAAATAGGAAAATAGATAAAATTAATATTTTTATGTTAGTTATAACTAAGAATCTAGAAAGAAAACAATAGATCTGTCACAGTATGGAAAAAATAAAAATTGTTGTACTTAGATTAAAAATGTGCATTTGGGTGCCTGCAGTAAAAAAAAATAAATTTTGATGGTTCTGTGAGGAAGGTTTATCTCAGTATATGTCTAAAATCCTTCAAAATCTTTTGCATGAAGTCTGGATAAGGATTGTTGCATTCCATTGTTGTTTTAGGCATGTTCTGACACACATTTCTCAATACTGTGTCACTCCTTTCAGTACTTTCTTCTTGTCTCCTCAGTATTTTTAGTGCCTGTCCCTCCCCTCACCACCACCTGAGCAAATTCCCATTGGCTTCTGTGGGGCTGTGTATGCAGCCCAGGAAAAGAGACACTGAGGACTTGAATAAAGTCCTACAAGTCCTTCCTTGAGGCAGTTCATATGACAAGGGCAATTCATAAGGTATTTCACCGTATTTACTGAAAATTGCCTCACTGGACACCTCGATGCCCAATTAACCAGCAGTGCTGGGCTGCTTTAATGGGTGCTGGGATTAGCACAAAAGCTTTGCAAAGGAGCCAGCAGTTGGGGGAATCCTTCCTGATGAATGCCTCCTGCTTTGAAGGCTTCCACTTATGCATAATCAAATCACTATTAAAAAATAAATCTATCTTTTTAATTTTAATATAAGCAGGATGAATGTGCCTCTTGAGTGGGGGTATAAAGCTTGATTCTTTACCTCACTTTAATGTGGCCGTGCTGATGTTTTCCATGACATTAGTATTAACTGACAGAACTGAGAAATAAGAATTTGTCCCTCTGTCAAAACAGTTTTGAGGCCCAACAATAAAATGCCATGGCCACAAGATGGCCTTCAAAACTGACAGAGAAACTAGTAAGTCTGTTCAGAAAGCTACCAGCCATGTGTAAATATTGTTTTTCCCAGTCTAAAAATTGACATGATAATGTTTACCTCAGAGAATTAAAGACCTTCCACAAGGTCACTTTTTCTTTCTTCTTCCTCTTTCTTTTGTATTCATGATGAGTAGTACTAAATCCTGCTACAAATATTTCTTAGAAAGATTCTTTGGGCCATCAAGTGCTGTTTATCCAGAATAAATCCATCTGAGCTGGGCCCACAGAAATAAAAAATGAAGACATTCTAATAAAGATCTGATGCATTTCTCTTACAATTTGGAAACTGTCTCTCAGAAACTCCAAAATATAAGTAGTCAGTCTGGGTCATTGCCCTGCCAGGTGCCAATCTCCCATCATGTTCAATGCCAGCTCTGTGCCACCTCATGCCATTGTCTTCAGCTCTGATTTGCACTCCCTCCTCACTGAGATGCTTTCCCCCTTCCTCAAGTCAGATGGGGAGGGAGATATGACAACCACACCACTTCAAAATTCAGCTTTTCTCTTCCAAGGGCTTTAATACTGTTGACTTAATTGACATTAGCATGTCATAAATAATTCTTTAGTTCAAAGGATTTGTTTACAAAACTGACTCAAGCTTTCTTCAGCACAGTTCTTGTGAGTTTTGCTGTCTGGCTTTAAAACTTCACAGCTGACAAAATAATCTCAATAGCAAAACTGGTCTCAAAAATCATGGAAGAAAACCCCTTTTTATTTTTTTTTTACAGTACCTGGTTTCATGGTGCATTCACACTGGGAAAGAAGCTCTCACAGTTAACTTTTTTTCTTTAAGCAAAACTAAATTTAAGCTGTGAAAAAGATTGCATTTTGAAATTTTCTCTTAATTCAGATATTTGAAATGTATGTTTCCTGTTCCATGCAGATACCATTTGTGTGGAATTTTTAAAGTCTATAGACTTTAAAAATATGAAATGCTAGGATTTTCAAGGTATTACAACAGCAAGTTAACATAGAAAAATCAAAAGAGGAACTAATTTATTTTGATTACTTCATTGTAGGCACACACTATAAGAGCATAACCAGCATTAATCTATCTTATTCAGCATTTATCAATGTCAGCATGTGTGTAATAAGGAATACATGACCAGGTATTATCATGCTAGAACATGTGATGTGATCTGGACTCCCCTTATGTGTGCATTTCCCTGAAATTGCTTAGGTGAACTGGTGGTGAAAGTAAGAATTCTTCCACTACAGTAACTCACAGCATAGAATATGTATGTTTTAACTGCTGACAAAATTCTAATGCAAAGCTTAGGAATCACGAATTTGTGAAAGCATAGAATCTGACAGGTATAAGGCAAAATGTTGTACCCAGGGTGGTAACTTCTCACTGCTTGGTATGTTTTATATAAAGAGAAGTGATGCTGCAAAAATACAGAAGGATATACAAGATCCAAAGAAAAAGTTATAAGATGTGATGTTCTTCGAAAATACTGGATTTTTTTTAACTCAGCCTGCTTAAAAATAGACATTAAAAGAAATTTTCTGTTTATTTCATGACGGATATTAATACTAATGCTCTTGAAGCCATTAGAATACTTACACATAGATAATTTGAAAAAATACTTATTAAAAATTACATCTAATTTTCAGTGGTTTGCAGTGCTGAAGTTTGTCACCGAGACACACAAAGCAGCCACACACAGACAAGAGGTTTCGCAGAGCAGAGGTTTCTCTGTCCAGCTCAAGGCTGAGACAGGGCGGAGAGAGAGCCTCTTTGTTTTATTTCTTACTTTTTATACATTTGTGGGTCTAGCAGAAGATTGGCTTCTGGGGTTTTTCACCTTTCAGCCAAGTGGCTAAGCCAACTGTCAGTTACAATTGTTTTCAGGTTAGAAATATGCAAACAAAGGACAGAGAATGAAAAACAAAGGATTTGTTTATGTTACATCTGTGGGGAAAAAGGTAGAACTGCTCTTAATATTGTACAGTAATTAAAAAGATCTGACTCCATTTTATGAAAATTAAAAGGCTATAAAAAACTCAGAAAAACCAGGGTAACAGAAGTTGATCAAAAAGTTTTCTAATAATGTTCAAGAATGGTGTAGAGATTCCACCCTGGTACACTGGGGTTCTTTGGATCCTGTTGTAGGAAGGATTTTCTCTGTCTTTGATATGGTTATTGGCAAGGTATTCTTTGTCCCTTGCAGGTAATGCAGAATGCCTTTAATGGTGCAAATGGTAAACAGGCCTTAAGAAGTAGTCTTGGTTTAAGTAGTATTAGCATTTCATGGTTTCATTTCAGTGCCAGAATTTTATTTTAAGATGTTAACCACACAGAAAACTTGCTTCTGAAGAAATAACATAACTCTTGTGTCAGTGAGGACCCAGCAGCCTGATTAACGGCTATCCATGATCACATGAGTAGTACTACCAAAAATACAACATGTATAATCTCTGTGAATCCTGTTGAGGCTTTGGTTTATCCATGTTAATGCTCCAGTCTATCATTTTGTTCTGAATTGCATAACAGTATCCTTCTCTACCCCATTGCCAATGTTCAAGAAACACTTATTGGTAGACCTACAGGAAGCCCTAAAAGATTGTGGAATATGGACAGTAGCCTAAATAATTAAGGGACTTACTCTTTGTCAGGTGTATATAAGATGTTGTATGAAAATAGGTTTGTGGATCAGTAGCCCAAGTTTTTCTCTCAGAAAATGATGCTTGAGCTCATACATAGCTGCTCCAGCTACCCAGCAGTGTACAGCTGTCTTAATGATGATGAGAAGTTATCCAGCCTCACTCCTCTCCCTGTTTTGGAACAAACATATTCTAATGCTCTGAACCCTAAGTCATGTATTTGTTGATGTGGCATCCACCAACAGCTGCAAGAGAGTAGTAGTGTTGTCTTTTCCATTAATGGCTTAATAATACATAAATGATATATGAATGCTGTCCTCACATGAAGTACTCTCTTAGTGATTGTTTATAGAATCAACTAATTGCGTATTATTAGTTTAGAGAAAGCCAATAAATAAGGGATGGTGCAATCACTTTGGGTTTACTGCATTCCACCACATCAAACATTTGGTTTGTTTCAAGTCTTGTAACCCTAATTTTGGAGCAAACCAGTCTAGACTCCAGCTGTCATAAAACCTCTATAGTCACATCCTGTGGTATGTTTTACACTTTAGTGGAGTTATCTTGTGTGCACCAAAACTTGGACTCTGGGGTACCATGATTCTAGGGAACCAAAACTATTGGTGTTGATGGAAGCAAAGAGACCAGCAAAGGCTAGTCTGTCTCAAGTTCCTTTTTGTATTCTCTGCAAGACAGTCACCATAAATCAGGGTATCAATTTCTGGCTGTCAGTTTTACCCCTTCAATTGACAGTCATGTCAAATGCTCATCTTCCACTCACTTCCACTAAGCGTTTTCACTCACCAATGCAGTTTAGAGATCCTTGCACAAAATTTACATGAAGTTCCCAAATCAGGAGAGATTTTAAGGCATGAACTGAGTGAATTAACCTTAAAAGTATGCTGGACATCTTTGTTATGTTGGACTAGCACTGTCACTTCTTTAATCGTTACACAAAACTCCTCTGGCTGTGATGTCCTCGGATTTAGCTCAAAGAAGGCAGAGGCACCACTTCCATGAGTACGAAGTGTTAGTATGCTTCTTTGCTTGCTTCAGGAATGTAATTTTCTGGCAGTACCAATCCTTATCAAGTTTCTTTTGGTAAGGTTAGTCAATTTTTTTAGGACTGTCAAAAGATCAGAATGTTGAAAGGGAATACTTTCAAATGAATGAATGTGGTCATAGCTTTCACACCTCTTGTGATGGGAGGAAGCCATAAAATGAGTCATTGCTCTGACTGAGCAGTGCCACAGAGCATGGTACCACTCTGGGAGATACCTACTTCATTGTTACCCTTTTCTGACTGTGACTGATTATTAATGTAAATATTTCCTAAAAAGTCTGAGTACTTGGTGATTCAATCCAATGCAAAAATTGTCATTAATTTTTTCCTTCTATAAAGTAGTGCAGCAATCACAGTATTTGTTAGAAATTTACTATGCATGTTTGTATAAGAGACAGTGAAGAGAGATACCTGCAATTCCTAGTGAAAGCTGATCTAAAACTACAGTTGATGCCAGTGTTACTAGAAAAAGTTGTGGAACCAGAACAACTACTGGTGGGTTTTTTTATTCCTTAAAACAGAATCTGAGTATCTCTGAAATATTTAAGAAACAGTAACAGGGCTAATATAATGTCAGCCACTGAGTTCTAAGCAACTAAAATTAATTTTTGAACTTTAGAATTATAGTTGCTATTAAAAAACTTAGCCTTCAAGAGTAAAAGAACATGTAAAAAAACAGAAAACAATGTGCCAATGCCACAGGATAAACGCAGAAAGATCAGACACCTGTGTGTTGTTTTTCAGTGTAAAGTTTTATAATAGAAGCACTTCCTATGGGCTGGTTGGGGTTTTGGGGAAGTCATTGTCCTCCCGTGATTTCAGAAGGGAGAAGAATTAAGTCAACACTAAGTGTTTGGGGAATTGCTGTTTTGTTAATGGATATATTTAGCCATTTTGATTTCCTTTTATGGCACTGTGGGATTCTGTCTCATAATGAAATTTCTGTTTGGTTTTCACTCATCATCCAAGACACAAAATCTTCAGATTTTCCATGTAAACATAGATGAAAATAATAAAAGGCTAAAAATGAAGGGGATACACAGTTAAGATCATGAGAAAGAAAGAGGGGAGAGATTTTTGAGTATGGAAGAGAGTAAATGTGAATTGTTTACTCTGAAAAAGCAGCTGATATTCTATAAATATATTTATGAATCTTTCTTTTATTATAGTGTGATGATTAGCTCTTTGGTTAGTGAAAGCAAAGAAGAGTTTATTGACTTCATCATTACAAGGGTAATATAGAATAACACAAAATCTGGCAAACGATATTCAGCATAATGACCTAAAATTTCTTCAGACTCCTGAAGATAAAGTCAAACGCTTGCTTTTCAATCTACCTTGCCCGAAGTTAATTATTTGTCATTTTGTGAACTGGCAATAATATCTTTCTGTTATTCAACTGGTCATAGAAGTACAATTTTTTTTTTTCAGCTGAAACCAGTAAGAATGAACATATACAGAAACTAAGAAGCTCACCTTCATGTAACTACAAATAAAAAAAAAAAAAAAATTGGCATTTTGCCAATCCAAATCTAGGAGACATTCATTGTGTGAAGATTTGTAAACACTAAGGTGTTTTTCAGGGCTAGTCTTGACGATCATCATGAGTTATGATATGTATTCAAACTTTTTATTTGGAAATTTAGCTGGGAGAGGTAGCGAAAATGTTTTAGCAAAGTAATCTGGAACAGGAGAGTCACGAGCCTTGAGTGTTTGCCAGCACTGGAATAAGAATGGAAGGATCTTTCCTGATCATACAAAGTTGAAAACTAATCTGCATCTTCCTCTTTCCTGTACCTGGGACATCTTCCTAATTTTAAAATTCATGTCTTTGTTTCAAAATGATGAACTCTTACACATAGCTGTTTAGATGTAGAACAGGATTGGAGAAGTCTGTGATTGCAGTCTTGATGTTTTTATTCAACTACCATGAATAAAGTGGAATAAATAATTCCTAAATATACCAAATCTCCACAACCTTACCTCCTCAATGATTATAAATCTTAATGAATTCATTCTCTTAAGTTGTTCATCAATTTGCAGCTACTTGCTCGTTATAGCTATAAACTCTGCTTTAAACAGTTGTAGTTTTACTCTTTTTTTCATGACGTTTAATCCATTTGGTAAACTTCTAGACGGCAATCACACCTGTTCTAGTCTTTATTTTATCAGGCTGAACAGATAAAATTTTGCTTCACCATGTAAGACAGTGTTTTTCTGTAATTCTAAAAATCTTTCAATCTGTTCTTACCTTTCTTAAACAGGAACAGTCCACACTCTACTTCCTCAATATTAGGGACAGTTTCCGACACTAGTCTACATTTTCTTATATACTTAGCTTGGTCCCATTTCTGTTAGGACCTCTGTTGGGATCTCTCTTGTTGGGATATCAAATTTGCTTGGTCACTTTCCTGCATATTTGCTGAAAATTCTCCCCACTTTAACTCACTGAGCTCCATAGTTTGCTTGGTGTAAACATAAAAATATGCCTCATTAGTAACCATTTAGGGAGTCCTGTTTTTCCCTTCAATAGCAACAGTAGTTACCTCCCATTTAGCCAAACACCCTTTCTCAGAGCTTGTTTATATCTGAAATCCAAGACAAGCAGTATACTGGGTGACACAGTATTGAATATTTAAGTAGAATCTAGAAAGAGTACATTTATTTAATTTCATTTGGTTTTGAGTATCATCTGTCTTATGAAAGATACCCTCTTCATCTGGTGCCATATATCTTTGTGAGGTCTTTGTTTCATTCTACCACATTTTCCAGTAAGCGTTTTAAAATATCATCTCAAATGAGTCCTGAATCTCACATACTGCTGAGGTCAGTCTGGTAAGACTGTAGATGTCTGTTGGAGCAATTGCTTTTCCATCTCAATATGCAAGAGTAATAGTCTAGGTTTGGAAATTTATTTTTGGTTTATGTCTGCTATGAAACTCTGAAACACTTTAGTCATGCCGGGTTTTTTTAAAAAAAGCCACTTTTTTGTGACATTGCCATCATGCTGGGAAAAACCATGCAGCAGCTCTGGAAAAAAATGGGGGGGGGTTTATTACCTTTGTCATTTTTCATGTCAAATATTTGGTCTGTTGGTACTCCCCATATCGTTCTATGTGAAGAGCCAGTGCTGCCTGTTGAAGCTTTAAGTTTTCCTGTATCCGATTAGTCAAACTGTGGCTCACAGAATGTTCATTTAGAAAGGTAGACCTATAGGTAGGCTTATTTGTCCTTCTTTTCTCAAGCTTTAGCATTGTTATATAAAGTGTTGGTTTTGACACAATTTTTGATAAAAATAATACAAGCAAGGGATGTATTAAATGCAGGAGAAAAAGGTACATTGGCTAACTGAGAATACAGTAGAAAAGTATGTAAGCAAACTGACAACTCAGTCAAAGTTATCTTTTTTTCCTTTTTGTGGATAGCGAGTTCTTGAAGCCACCATGCTTTTTTGCCTTTTTTCTTTTCTTTTCTTTTTTTTTCCTCCCCAAACACAAAAATCTATCACTTGTGAGAGGCATTTTATTTATTAGGACTGGCATTTAGTCCACATTTTGTGGAACATGCTTATATCTGTAACATAAAAGAATTTTTTTCAAAAATAAGTAATTGAAAGTTAATTTCAGTGGAGCTTGTTGATCCCGACTTGTTGGCATTGTTGTACTGAGAAACACACAAAAAAAAATTCTTAAAGCCGTAAAATGCAGGCCAAAAATCTTGGTGTTTGAGTGGGTTTGGATGTGTATTTCTCTTTTGTTAAACAGTTGTTTCATATAAGTAGATGCTGTTTTATCCCTTGTTTTGGAAGTTTAGCTTTGTTGTAGAATATGTGAAATGGTTCTGATGTGGATCAGGACCAGCTGTATTAGTGCAACTTTCGGATAGTGTTATGCAGACTTTTGGTGAGTCATCTTTCATGTACAATGGAGAGAAGACTAATTCTTTCCAATGTAAAAAGTGAAATTCTGTGGTTTGAACAGTGCAATTCATGAGGATTTAGCTCTTGTTTTGTGGAAATCCGTAGAATCCAGAGGAGGAATCCAGAGTTCTTCTTAGTGTAGCTAGCTTTGTGTGGAAATATTTAGGACAACTACGGATGAGTCAGTGATTGGTGGAGGATTAGTGGTCATGAGCTGTAGCATCTTAAATCCCTTTGCAAATGATTGTATTTGGATTTTGAATATGCTTTAATTTGTGCTTCACATAGCTAATTGAGCCTTTCCTGAACATCTCTGCAAAAGCAAGTCCAGATGTTCTTCCAAAAGATCATGAGAAAATTTCTTTTAGAAGACCCTGAGAAACCATTTATACTCCTTGACATGTCTGACACTATTATGCTGCAGTCATCCAATGCCTATGTTAACCCATCTTAATGACCAGGGCAAAATGAGGCTATTTCAAATTACAACTCCTCCAGTAACAAACAGCTTGTGTAGCTATCTATACATTTGTGAAACCTTCGTTCTTAATATATCATTTTGTCTCTTTTTTCCTGTTGCTTTGCAGTACTAATCAAGTTGGTGCATAACCGAGTATTGTGAATTGTATATTTTGGGGGGAGAAAAGATGATTCTGGTAGTATTATTGAAAGGACAATAGGTCCCAAACTGGCTGCCCACTGATTCTAAGTGTGGGTCATACATCAGAGGTCAGACAAAGATAGAGATAAAATGAGTCAAATAGAAGAAAGCAGATTCATTATAGACATACCTTGAAATCAACACTAACACTGTTGTTTGCAGAATACTTCAGGTCTCCTTATGGAGAGACAACCCATCATGGGCTTAGGTAGGCACTCAAACAGCTTTTCACATATTCTGAGCCTTTTCTGAAAGCTCAGCACAGAGAAATGAGACCAGAGTAGCTCACAAATTTAAAACACATCTGTAAGGCTTGGTATGGCAGGCACAGGGGTAGCAACATAAGCAAATACAGACATGAACCCTTTTGCCCTGACTTGAAGTGGCTGTCAGAGCCTGGCTTTGGCCAGAAGCTGTCTGCTGCCAAGTGACACTGCTGCCAGGTGGTCTTCAGTCAGATACGGCGTTATGTTGATGCAATTATAGGACTTTTTTATTGGAACGTGTTGCTGAAAGTGATGACTGAAGTTAATATGATTGTTCTGTGATATTCCCTTACCATACCGGCTCTGCAAACAACCCCGGTGTGCTGGGAAAAGGGGATAACGCGACCACAATTTAAGCAGGTTTTTGATATGAAATTGTTCCAGAGTGAGGCTACATAATATCAAGGCTGTTGCGTAAATCATGACTTAGGAATTTTTCAATTGGTTAATTAAGGGTAGCAGGTTCTCTGTATATCTTTTGTCAATGACTTAGTGGCATTGTATTTTCCTTATGAGTGTAGGATACAGGGGCTTTTAGAAATTACATTACTGGTGATATGCACCAAATAAAATGGTTTAATAAGTTGTAGTTTGGTTTGTAAGTCAGCTTCATGCTGGAAGTATCGAATATGTGGTTTCTCCTCATTCCTCATTTCTTAGGAATGCCAATTGACTAGCTCCAATTTTTTGGAAAATACTCAATTTAATTTTCTGTAGAAGTGTTGTCTTTAAAATCAAGCAAACTATGGTTTTTGTCAAGAAATAAATCAGCTACAAATTAGTCAAGCATTGCAGAAAGAGCAAGTTTAGCTTTAGTATTGTTAATTTTTATTTTTTAATGCATCTAAACTTAAGTCACCCATTCTAGTAATAGCTGTTCAGAAGAAACAGTTGCCAAGATGGTAAACATTTTAGAATTTGTTTGTACAAACATGAAATTATGTTCTTCAGCCCTAAAATAAAAGCCAAGTTCTTCAAGACTTCAAAGCCCAGGGTCTCACTGGGAAAATATGCCAGCTATTCCTGTGGGCTTCGTGGAGAGCTGAAACCATAATGGGCTAAATGGATAGAAGATTTAATACTGCAGTTTCATAAATGTATTGACTTTCCTAAATAGCAAATATAACTGTCCCTTGTTCCCAGCAGATGACAACATAAATAGAAAGAAACCCCAGTATTCCCCAAGGGATTGAATGCGAGAATTAACATGGGGGAAAGGAACAAGGCTTGCATGTTACCTTTTTTCCTGTATACTTCCAGTATTTATCAGACGGGTAACTTTCAGCAGTCAGAAATAAAGACTAAGGGGTGCAAAATTAAGACTTGGCAAAAGAACAGAATGTTACCTCCCTAAAGGGGGTTATGTTTAAGAGAATGAAGCTCATCAGCAATACTGTAACAATTCCTATGAATATATCCAAAGGGATGCTGAACTGTAGGGACACAGTCAAAACCAAACAAAATTTCACAGTACCTTGCAATGAGGTTTTATAGAAGACCTGCCAAAATAAAGATGAGATTAAGCAAAAACTATAAAGATTTCTGAAAAAAAGGAGAGATACATGGTTAATGTGAAATATAAACAACCTGGAATTGCAAACCACTATATTAATGTAAGGATTTCATAAATGTTGTGATGAAAAAGTGGCATGTTCCACCTGCTCTGTAAACAAGCAGAAGGAGCTTAACTCCAAATCTAAAACACGTTAGGGAGATGGATTTAGACAAAGACAAATGTCAGCAATGTTGAGACAGAAAAACAAGAGTTGCATCTTGGACATTATGCAAAGCCTTTCAGTGAGACAGAGAAAAATTATCTATAACTTGAGAGAAAGGTGGCTACGAATGGGCTGAGATTGACAGAGTGAAGACAGCGAGAAATGTGTGAAGATGGAAGAAAATGAACAGTATGCAGAGGAGAGAGAAAGGGGGAAGATTCCTTGATTCCACCAGAATTATGATCCTGGGAATGGGAAGTGTAAGATGCACGGTAAAAGTTATTAGAAACAGTAGTACTAGAAGATGTTGTTAAAATTCTTAAAGATTCTAAAGAGAAAAAACAGGAGGTCACTAAATTCAGTGGCAAAGCTCTCACTAAAACTGTTATGGCTAGGTCAGATTTTGGGGATGGAAAAGGAAAGGAACAGCAGACAAATGGCAAGAATGCCAATAAGAGGAATACCAAGATACAACTGGGATGATATTGAGTGTGTAAAAGGCTAAATTGCTATTAGCAGCTTATGCCTTCTATGTCTGAAGGCAGCGTATTCTGTTTGCTCAAACTATGATGTAGAAAGATTTTTGCCCAGTCAAGATACCTTTTGACATTTTCTTGTGAGCTTACAGGATGTTAAATATGGATCATTTTTCAAAAAAAAATGCAAGTAATGATGTATTTTTGTGTAGCTGCTATATATTTATATAATTATATAAATATATATTTATATATAAAATATATGTATGCACTATAAAATTAAAGATCTATGCAGAATTATTCTGCTTGTTCCCATGAAAAACACGCACATTCCAAATAGAAAGCTGTTATTACCATTATCAGTTGGATATTTTAAAACCACATTATTATTTCATAGTCAGGAAAATATTTCAGTGATTAACAGTGGTTGTCTTTGCTAGGGAACACCTCATTCGTTCTGTCAGATACTCCCTTTCTGGCAGTGAAAGGACTGCAAACCCTTTCACATCCCAAATGGATATATGGCTGGCTTGTGTGTTTTCCAGTAACTCTAGGGAATTCAGTCTCTTGCTTCAGACTTTCCCTTTTGATGTAATGGGTTGTCTGCAATGTGGTACCTGCATTGTATTTCTTTTTTCTTTTTTTGAATGAACACAGTTTTCCAAAAGAATTTGAAAGCACCTTCTAATTGTGCAGTTTCTGTAGGGCATGCATTCTCCAAGAAGCAAAACAGAAGGATCATAGAGGAAAAAAATATAATTTAAATATTTGGGGAGATTGGAATTGTTTTTTTGTCTCAGATTTGTGCAGAATGGGCATTGCAGTATTTTGTCCAAACTGATATTGTTCACTTACGTTGGAATTCTCAGTTATATGAATACATGCTGTGAGTTCTTTGGGATGATATTGTTATTTCACCTCTTGTGCTCTGCCTGTGCCAGCAGCAGCTTTTACTTCTGTAGTGTTTGGGACTTAAATTTTATTTCTTTAAAAGTCTCAAAATATGGTATGTTGCTATCCAGTCTCCTATGTCATCACCATCTTTTTCTTCTAAGACCTGTACTTGTACATTTTCAAGCCACAGCAATGTGGTCCTAACTAACCTAATGACCTGGAGTCGTAAATATGGACAAAGTTAAAGAGGCAAGTGTATATATTTGTGAATTTCCTTTCTAAATGAAGATGTAACTAATTTTTATTCCTATTTTTAAACTTCCTGTTTTGTAAATAAGTGGTAGTATTTTCTGAATTTTGATAATCTTGATGAATTAAATATAAATTTAAATATAAAGCAACTTTACCCCCCCAAAAAATCTCTGTTCTTCCTAAGCCACAAAATCTGCATCCCTACATAAAATGCACAAATAGATTTTATGTCTCTTTCTTCACTGGGCTGGACAGTGGATCACAGGAGAAGATATTTCTATTCACCATAGTAAACCTGATGCTCCACCCCCCTGCATGGAGTAACAACATGGAGAGGTCATTGTGTCCATCTCTGGTGATAAGTGTGCTGGTTATGATTTGCCTAAATGGATCTAGCCCAATAATTTATGGTCTGCAGAATTTTATCACTCTGGGAATAATGAGGATTAGTAATTGACAAAGAGATTTCTTATGTGTGATTTCTTATGTTCAACTACAATGAGCAGATTTAAGCCTGCACTGATAACCATTACAAATACGTTTAAAAACAGAATTTATCTTCTCTTTCTCTAATATTCTTGTGTAATGGAGAGGTACTGAAGGTTGAAGCAACTGCAGCCTTTCTGACTATTTTGTGCAGACACCAAATAATGGTGGTCAAGTGATGCCTGAGAACACAGTGGGAGGGTGGAACACCCTTGCAGGACCTGCCTTGGGTGGGATTTGGCACAGTGGCTGGCTTTCATCCAGAGGAACAGCCTGTGCAGGGAGGACACTCAACAATGAATCAGCTGGTTGCATTTTTAAATATGTTCTGAATCTCAGAAGACTGTTTTGTGAACCTCTTGTTTCAAACTACTACAAATTTTCCAAAACCATCAAATACTTGCCTGAGGCCTTAGGATTTATGCCTGTGGGGTAAAGCACAGGCTTTGGAGTCAAGCAGTTCCTAAGCGGTGCCACAAAATGTTACAAAGGATCTGTTGGCAAGGTGCTTGCAGCGAGTAAAACATTGTCTTCATTTAAATGTGAGAGTACAAGGAGTACAGGAATCACATCCCAGCAGTGATTTTTCCTGATTCCCTGTATTACAATTGCTCCTCTTGGGAGCCATTCCGTGGTGAGTCAGCAGCAGCAATGAAAACAGTTGGATTTTGTGTTTTCAGATGCAAGAGACTTCGCACTGGTTCTCATCAGGAACATATAGAGAGGGGCACCTAAAATATCATTATTTATTGAGACTTAAATTATTTGGTACAGTTTTATGGAAAAGGTTATGTTAGATTTTAAAAAAAAAACAAAAACTTCCTTTATGCTGGCTGGTCAGTCAGGTGGAGAGGGGGGTTTTTGATGAGTCAATCAGTGAAAAGAAAATCTCTGAAACCCCTTAATGTAGTTCTTGCTCAAAGGCCAAAGAAAATCCTCCTTCTTTGAGGAACCATTCTGTCAAAAACATGTCGCTTGTATACACATATAAAATCTTTTATTACTGTATCTGGCATGGGTAGACAAAATGAGCTTCAACTTTCTTGTTTACCCACCTCTAAAATGAATAGAGTAGTTATATAAACCTCATCTGTAGAACACAATCAAAACCTGTCTGAAAATAACATTTTCTAAAAGGAAAAAGTTGCCTCACTGTAACACTTCATGTCAAAAAATACTGAAAAATATTCCTTACAAAGCAGCCAAAGGCAGGGAAACTTTTTTTTTTTTTAAATGTACATATTACTCGTACAATTTTTAAAGGGCTGCGTAAGCATGGATCATTTAAAATTATACTAAAATATCTGATTTTGTAAGAATGACAAATTCTAGCATAATCTTTCTACAGAACAATAGTATATATAATAAATTAAAAAAGAAAAATAGCTCTCCAGCAAAATGCGGATGGAAATGTCAGAAGTAGAAAAGATGAATTATGGAAACAGGGAGAAAATATAACAATTTAACCATCTCTGTGCATTCGGCCACCTCAGAGGCTGAGCAATATTATCTATTTGTGCTTTTTCACCATGGTAGTAGCTGAAGTTTTATCTCCTGACAATGCCTGAGGTGAATTCTGTGTACCTATGGATACTCATACAGCCTGTCCATGCTTGCATGATACCTGTGTCCCAAAATGAGGGAGGCCTCAATTTGATGCTGTGTACAAATTGAGCTGCAGGACATTGTGGTTTTTTCTTGACAAATTCTGTACATTTCTAAACAAATTTTGTGAAAGAAAAACAACATTATTTTATCCAAGCAAGGGATGTTATCTGGAACCAAAGTTTTACAGGCATCAGCCAATATGAGGACAAATTTCCTTCCCTGTGATTGTGGTAGGAGATGAAGCGTTCTCAGGCCAGCTGCAGTCAACTAGGCCAAAGTCTTTGGATTAAAAAAACGTGTGCAGTGACCCAGGCAGAGTCATCAGGCAGCTGATAAAGTCATTCCTAGGAACAGCTGCTACACCAAGAGAGGGTTCTAACCCTTCCAAGTGTCAGTGGGTTACCTCCTAATTAATTTGAAGAGACCTCTTTATCTCAAAAAAATGGAACACTGCTCCTGAATAGCACTTTTCCTGTGCAGACCGCTTTGCAGTTCCCAGAGGTTTGGTCACCAAAACTGTGCTCTCAGACCTACTCCCAGCAGAGTGATCAGTTTGGTCCCACCAGTTCTGTGTCTGTATATGTAATTTAAACATTGTGTTTCACATTTCGGTGGTAGTGGTGGCATAAAGTTCGCCAAGAGGAGCAGTCCACTCTCTAAGAGTTTCCAGCCCATGTCCCCAGTACATGTCAAGCTAAATGAGGTCCTGCTGATGACACAAAGCCATTGGCAGCAGGGGCAGTCAGGAAGCATGGCTAGTGAAGGGCAGAGCTCTTCCCAGGCATGGAAGTTGTAGTTTCATAGGATCCTTTGTTGAATGCAGATACAGCTTGTTTTATCTGCCCAGTCACATGCCTGTCATTAAATTATTGACATCTGTTAGTTGGAAACTCCCTTTAGAAGCACAAAAGGGCCAACTAGAGAGATATCTGGCTTAAAAGAATTCCTCTCTGCCCTGCAGAGTGATTTAGCTCTCATAACATATCAGTCTTGTATCGCAACATAAATGGTATGGTAATAGTAGTGGGAATTGTTCATAAAGGTGTTAATTTTCAGACTTATGAATCAATTGGCTGACTTAATTCCAGTTTTCTCCAGAACAGTTTCATGACTGCTGCAAAGTATTCAGGCATGTTTTTTGTTGGGTTTATTTGGTTATTGTTTTTTGGTTGGTTGGTTGGATCGGGTTTTTTTGTGGTGTGTTGCGTGCGTGTGTGAAAATACAAGGAAAAAAAAAAGGAAAATTAAATTCATTTCTTGAGCAATTTGATCTTAAGGAGGTTGGTAAGAAGCAGCTTCTGTAAATTATGTCTTTCATTCATGTCAGCTTTGGCAACTGAAACTATCAGGTAGTTTGGAATATCTTGGCCTGATTACATTGACTTGTGTTTGTTGTCAAGCTTGACAAGAAAAGTCTTGTGTTATGTCCTGTGGGCTTTTTATTAATTTTTTTTTTTTTTTTAAGTGCAAATAATACAGGTATTGGATCAACTGTTAAGCTGTGTGGAATTACTCAGAGTGCTCCCTGAGTAGTTTGCTGCTCTGTCAATACAGTCAAACATTGCATCCATTCCCATCTGTGACTCTCACTGCTTACTGGGAAGGTAGCTGAGGGATTGATCTTGAATAAACCTCTGCTGAGGATGCTACATCTTGTCCCAGCACATGAACGGCCCCATTTTCAGAACAAACCAAACTAATACATTGTAGGAATGAGTGATTTCTTTGTCTGTCAGTAAGAAAATTCTTAAATGCTTCAAACTTTCCTCCCTTGTAATGTTCTGCATAGTAACTGTTATTTAGAACATCGGTAACTATTATTTATAATTTTTAGTAGCCATTTAGAGTATGTTAGAATATGTTTCTAGCCTTTTATGTAGATCCTATATGAGATAGAGTATAAATTGCCTTAATTTTTTATCCATCTTCTACCTCTTTACTGTTATTTTTGTAAAAGATATTTTATTAACTATGGAGATGCTTCAGCTTTGAGAGGTGACTGAAATCTGATGTTCCATAGATGATGAGCCATTTTGCCTTCCTGTGTGTGAGGATAGGAAACTTTTTCCATTAATACAGTATTTAGAATTTTCTACTGAGTAACTGTTCTTCTAACTAACTTTGTCACTTTTTATTTAATTTTTAATTCCTCTTCCCTCCCTGTGCATTTTCATCCAAAACTTTCTTCCTATCTCATCAAGTGTGACCTCATCAAGGCATTGGAATTTCAAATTCTATCTGTTCTTTTTTCCTAATGAATTCTCCCCCGATGAATTTCTCAGTAAAGTGAAGGCCCTTTTACTTAAGTAACTCTGTTTGACCCAGTTCTGTCGTGACCTATTTCTGTATTTCCTGAATGATCTCCATGGCTTTTGAAACCTGAGCAAACATTATTTGGAAGAGCTAACTGAAGGTATTTTGATATAACAATTATTAAAACAGTGAGGTTTGTTGCAGAAAACATACAAAGCTGGGGATGAAATTAAGCTCTTCTTCCATCCCATTTCCCTCCCCCCCATTCATGCACTGCTCAATGGAAACACATTCTGGCAAAGACAAAAAATTGTGGCTAAACAACATTCGTGGATGAGTCACTCAGAGAGAACTGGAAAGAAAGAAAAAAAAACCCACAAGGCTCTGCTGCTTGATAAGAACAAAACTAGGTCCAGATGGTCTCTGTAAATCTTCCCATGCTTTCCTGAGGAAAAGAGCACAGAATCATCAAGGGCCACGCTTATGCTTTCGGTAGTTCACATTTTCGTGGTGTAAGAGACTTTGAAGCACATGGGAACCCTCCTCATAGGACTTGGCACAGATTAAGATCAACCAGGCCATGCTGAGCACCACTTTGCTTGCAGAGGTGTTGATAAAAGTTTAATAAGGATTATAAAAAATTATTTGGAATGACAGTTCAATGACTAATGTGAATAACTGAAAATACAGGAGTGAAAGAATTTAATTTCAGTGCTGTGACTTTGCAGAGACCAGTGCAGCCCACAGCTCCCGTGGTTGCAGTGGATCCCTATTAAATCCTTGGGCAGATTCCAGGGCAGATGGAGTCTCTGGAGTAATGACAGTGAAGCAAACACTGATCAGCATGTGCAGGCTTAGTGTTTGGAATGTTTCAGCAAGCTTTGGTGGGAAGGAAAGGGAAATATGTTAGGCCATGCCCTATTAAATTTCCAAACTTTGTTCCTTAGTTTGGTGATGTGAAAGGCTTCCAAGGAATAGGCATTTTTCTTCTCCTTTGCTTCATTTTCAGAAGTGAAAGTGTTTTGTGCAAGATTATTCCTTTTTCTGCTTCCATATGCATGTGAAAGTGTTTGGTCTTGGATGATTTCTGCTTAAGTCACTAGAACTATACAAGCTTCCAAAATTGGAATTGTGTGATGACACACCTGGTGATCAAGATGATGTTACCAGTGTGGTCTGAGGTGTGTGCATGTGTTTGTGAGCCTATGTTCAGGACAGTACCCATACTCCTGCATCAGCATCAAAAATGCATTGTGCTTTCAACTGCTACATCGTCAGGAAAATATCCTTGATATAAAGAGTTAAGAGTGTTCAAGAAACTGTGCAGTGCTATATGGACAATTCTAATTTATGTAAATTTAAGCTTCTGAGAAAGTTGGCTAATGATTAAAACTCTGTTAAACAAGACCCTTCAAGTTTAACTCACGGCTCTGCTCAGCCATTGGCTGCTGTGGCCAGGCATCACTCGCCACCTATTAATCAGTCCATTGAAACTCAGTGCAAACGTGATGCAGGCTGGAATATATTTTCAAAGAACAATCATGTTAGGAAGCACAATTTTTTGCAGAAGCCATTGCATAAAAACAAACGTAAATCACCTTTGAAGTATCTTAAGCCAACAGGTTTGGTCCTGAAGCTCTTGGCTGAAACATTTCTTGCAGATTGCTATGACAAAGTGATTAGGTGTAGGCCAGTATAAATTTAACTGCTGGCAGCTGCTCTTTGAATTGTCCTACTTTGACTGCAAGCTGAAAACTGATATTGTCAGTCTTATATCTCATCAAAAAAAACCAAAATAAGCCCTAACTGAGGGAAGGAGTGGATGTGAGCCCAGCTGCCTGACCTTTGCCAAGGAAACTCCATAACACTTCTGTGCATTCACATCATTGTGGAGAGTTCCAGGCACTAACCTTTGAGCACCACTTTTTTCCTCGCCACTCGCTGTGGGAGCTGCCCCCTCTCCAGCTCTGCAAGGAGAGCGGGCACAGCTGTCACCTGGGTGACACCGGATGGGGGTTTGCAGTGAGCCCCTTGCTCACTCCTGCATTTTGTCCTGGCACAGGTGGGAGGAGTGCTGGTACTTCCCCAGGGCAGAAATTAGACTGCAGATGTTCTCCAGTGGTCAACACAGCCGGCTTCAGTCCGGCAAAGGGCAGCACAGTAATGCTGTGCACTGCTGGAACAGTTCTGATGGATTTTTCTTTGGCTTTGGTCAGGCCTCTCTTCAAAATGCAAAGCAAATGCCACACAGACATAGTCTGAAACAGCAAAAATAGCTCCAGGCAGCCCTTAGAAACTAAAGTATCAGTGTGAGGAGCACCATGGGGGGAAATGTGTTTTGAACTGGCCTTTAAACCTGATTTTAGCTGAGGATGTGGGAAGTTTTTTGTTTTGTTTTAACTTGATAAAAGAGAAAATCTTAGATTCAAAAGAGGTTTTTGTTTTTAAAAAGCTTTCTTGTTCTGTAAGAAGATTTGTAGGGAGAAATAATTTGAAAAACTGTCAGGAAAATGAAATATACATGTCTGATATTCATTGAGTTAATTTTGCATGTTTGTGGTGTTGATGTTTGTGGATTGGAGATGTTTGTGTGGATTGGAGATGCTTGACAAAGCTGGTATTTATGCACTAAGAGTATTTTTACAAAAATGTGACCCTCTGCTGTAACACAGCTCCAAGGAAGAAAAATTTCTTTAATTTAAACTATCTTCATTTCCCGATTAGTTTGGTTTGTGCTTGTTTGGAAAAATTCTACTGTACTTTCTTGATTGCTTGCTTGGTGTTATCACACCATTACTACGCTTCTTGGAGTGCAGTTTGTCAAAAGCATGACAAGAGGAGAAATGGGACCAACTTTTAAACTCCATAAGGTCAGCCAAACCCCAAAATTTGAAAATTTGTTTGTGGTGTCTCAAAGGATAAAATGGGTGCTATGTAAGTGCTGTGAGCTTCCATAATCAATTATTTCACCTCAGCATGAAATCAAAAACTTTGGATTTTCGTAGCCTTTTAGAGCACTTGTTTGGGTTCTTTTAGTGATGGTGGAATAACCATCAGAAAGTGATGGAAGATTTGTCATTTGAGATATTTAAAGAATGAAAGAAATAAAAGCTGGGTCAAGTACTGCTGAGAATAATCCAGCCCTGAGTTTGTCTTCCTCCTGTAGTTCATCAATAACAATTATGGCATATGCCAATAACAATCCACTGGCTGCTTGTAATAACTTCCAAAAAGGAAGCATAAGATGCAAAAATGCATTCTTTACATAACTCAAATGCTGCTAAGGAACAACACAATGTCATTAAAGTTAGTGGAGATTGCAAAATACCACAAGCAGCAAAATCTTCTCTTGCTTAAAATTCTTTCTGCAAAGTTCTGTTACGACACATTATAAATGGTAGGAACACTATTCATGGGATGAGGAACATATTATGTTATGAAATAAAAATTAAAAACTGTGAGTGACTTAAACGGAGTCATTTTGGTTTTATATAGAGCTAGACATGGAGCACCCCCGAGATCTGTTCACTTTGTGAATTGATGGTGTTTTACTTCCAGCTGACAGACAGCACAGGGCTGACCTCACACAGCCTCTTCACATTTAAAAATGCAAGGTTTTTAAAGCTAGGTCAGTCTGACTCTTGGCTGCTGTGCTTCTACTCTCATCCCTATTTCCAAGAAATCCCTCCTCTGAGATTTCTCACAAGCTGGTTGCATGTTGAACTAGGTCAAGAAAGACTCACACCTTGTCAGCAAGGATCTGGAGAGTGGAAAGGCAGCAGGACCGTGCAACCGTGATCAGGACGGCCAGTCAGATGGATACAGGTGCCTGCAGATTCACATCTTCTCTGCATGTCTGTGTCTCTCAATGCACTTCTTTGATCCCATTTCAGAATTAATCAGCTGTGATTTATAAGCAGAAATTCTCAACTTGCCCAAAGAAACATAAATGTAGAAGGCTAATGGCACTGCCTTCTCGTTTAGACTTTGGCAGGCCTCACAACTCTCCTGCAAGTGCAGAATACAGACAGTGCTGAGGGGAGACACAGATGAAGGGAAGGCAGATGTAAAAATAAGTAAATAATACTAGTATGACAATATTCAGACTAAATAGGAACATTGGTAAATACGATCTGTAACAACACCTTATATAAGTTCTTCCTCAAATGACAGGACACAAAAGTGGTGGAATGGGTTAAGTCTTCAAAATTTACCACTATCTAAGTTTGCAAAAAATGGTCAAAGAAGTTACAGCAATGTGAATTTTCTAAAGGATGATCAAACTGGCATAAGCCATAACAAAAATGAAAATTGTGATTCATTGATCTGAGGGAAAGTCTAATGGGACTTTAGAAGAAAATAATGATTTCAAAACTTAACATACACCGGTCTTCTGAAAACAATTCATAAGTGACAGCTGGGGGAGATATTGTATAAGAACTACTCCAGATTTCCATTTATTTGGCATGCAAGGAAGGAAAAATAATGCAAATATAATGGATATGTGATATCTGTGGAAGGTCCCAGACCTTAAGTGAAAAATGAGTTCTTGAACCAAGGAAGAGCTGGAAGCAGGTAGCAACTCCTTTAATCCAACTAAGAATAAAGATTGGTGCTGGTGATGATTAGTCATCTTTTCAGAACTATCTTATCAAAGCCATGCTCTGGCCATTCCTCCCTAAGCTAAAAGCAGCTGAAGTATCTTTGTGGTGAGCTGATTTCAGATAATAGACCATTAGGAATGTTACATTTTTGCAAAGGGCTGGTCTTACAAACACGTATGCATTAGCATGGTTCATATTAGCATTATACCTAAGTGCTGTGCAGGCATGAACCAAGGGAAAAGGAGATATTTTCAACCTCTCTTCCCATTTTGTTTGTTGTGGTACTTGTCTTTGGAATTCAGGCCTTCCTCCCCTCAGACAGTCCTCTTATTTTCTGCAGACATTTGGATACGCAGAAATCTTGTCATGCTTACAGCTGCAAATTTCTACCAAAAAAAAAAAAAAATCCATAATTAGTAAAATAAAATTACAGTAATAATCACAGAGCATTAAATTTTTCATCAGGAAACTGCAATATAACATTTTAGAGTCTAAGTGGTCTATAACAGCCTTGAATGGAAAGAGGGGGCCAAAAAAGCAATACATATGCAAAGAAAGAGACATGAGTACTTTGGCAAAACCAGAGAGGCGAATCCTGGTCCCTCTCATCACAAAAGGTTATGAGAATGCAACCAGTGATGCTTAAAAATTTAGTGAAGGAAAAGAAAACTTAAATCCCAGCTGTCTACTGGGCAGCCTAAATTAGATTCAACTCTACAAGAAGCAACCATAATTTGATATATAAGTAGATGACATGATATGCATGGGGTGATATCCAGAATGCAAATATCTAATGGATGGTTGGTTGTCCTACTTGGTGTGATTTCCATGGCTCTGAATAATCCTCTGTAAGATGCTACATTGATATGCTTCTCCAGCACAGCCAGTTGGAATTTGGAAAAGAAAACCCAGCTCCACAGATGTTGGCATGCCAGAGTTACACTTTTAAATACAAACTATCCAGCCTTTTTTGTTATCTCTGTTTTATTCTGGGTTGCTCTATTTTTCTCTATTATAGTAAACAAGCAGTGTTTATTTTTAAACAGCCATAAAAATAGATAAGTCCTAAGATAGGCGGAGCAAAACAAGGCTAAATGGGAATTCTTGTTTAATATAGTCATGCATTCCAATTCTTGTTTTCCACTAGGGGCCGTTCCACAAATGAGTTTAGGTGGCGTAATTGTTCCAATTAATTCATGTTAATTGTAAAAATCTACTTCTCCTTCTACTTGAAAGGTTCTTCTGTAGAACATTAATGCTATGAGCAATGGCACTATTTTTAAAATGTAAAATTAGAAATGTTTGGAATTATTTTGAGGGTGTAGCTATATAGAGTAGTTATGCTTTAGTCCTGTCAGTTTTGGGTGCCTTAACATGATCTTAAAATGGGAGACGTACCCACAGTTTCTAATAGACAAAGCCAAATAAGAGGGAACATAGGAGAGGATAAAAATATCACAAAACGAAGCATCAATTTAGCAATATCTCAACTTGATAAGGAAATACTACTGTACTATACATGCAGCTTTTCTGCAATATAAACATTTATCTGTTCATAGGGACTCAGTTTTTCTTTCTTTTACATCTAATCTGCTGTTTCAGTGAGGCCATAATTTATTAATAGAAATGTATTTGAACATTTTTGCCAAGCATTCACACATAAAGGAGAATATCTGCCTTTTTAGAAGAGAAAGTTATCACTTCTGTCCATTCATTTTATTCTAAAATCTAATTAATCTTCTTATAAGCTAAATTCTTTTTTCTTAAAAAGTCAATTTTTAGAGTATATCCTACTCCCCTAAGGTCAAAGGAATTGACCCATTGGGCAGTGTGGGTTATTGATTCCACCCTCATGTTTAACTTTCAGTCATTTTATGTGACCATTGGATAAAATTTGTTTCAAAAACTCTATCAGTTTTTTGTTAGGTAAATTTGGAGACTATCAAGAATGCTCAATATAATGATTTTTTTATTTGTTTAATCATGAAAATAATATCTTAGAATTCTTGAGAAAATTAATTTCTGTGTCATATGGCAAAGCAGAAACTGTTCAGAATTCATCTGCTTTCCTTTTAGAGATGAAAGTTGTCATGAACTTCAGTGGCAGCCATCATAACTTTCAGCAAATTATGTAGATAAATAGGTATTCTTTGGATCTGAGGGGAGAACAAGTTCACTAAAGAAACAGGAAACCAATTCCCAAGCTATTTATGAGTGTTTTTTCCTTTTTGCTAGTGGATGCAAACCTACTTCACTTAGAACTTTTCTGGCAGGCTGCCTAAGTCCTGTTCATACTTGTGGAAAGGAGATGTTTTACTCTGAAATGAGGAGTGCACAGTAGTTTTCTATGAAATGAGAGTGTTTTGAGAGACTGAGAAGAAGGCATGAATGTTAAACTTCAAAAATAGAAGGAACATCTCAAATGTAGAACTTCTAAGAATCACTTGGGGAGAAAGAGGAATGGAACTTGCTCCTCTCCATTCTCTACTGTTTCATACTCTTGGTTTCTGTGGGTACTGTGATTAAAGTGGGTCTCTGTTTCTTGAAGGCTCTTTTGTATATTCCTTGCTTTTCTAAACTCTTTCCTTAAAACTTCTTTTTAACCTAAGGAGCACGGCAAAAACAAAATGTTGGAGTAAGTAGAGACCAGGTTAGAAGATCAGGAGGTTGTTTAAAGCATTGTAGTATTAATGAGGAAAAAAAGTGGAATTTGATGGAAAAATATGAATTTTAAAAAATGCAATGAACCAACGTAAGAAAAAAAAAAAAGGCCAAAGCATGTGAACAGAAAGAAATCTGTTGTCCAGTGGAAGAAAGTTTCTAAAGAGAGAAACTGTGATTTTGCAAGAGTAAATCCAAGCATGTTGTGTTGTATCCCATCTGTTTATGTTGAAAGAAAAACCAAGTAGCACTCAGATTCCTATCACTAGGACCTTCAGAGCTCCAAAATGACATTTGCTAACCATTATGCCATTGCAGTGAGTCACCCTCTTCACTTCATTCCTATCTCTACTTCAGATTACTCAGATTTCTTTCTAAATGAAGGAAAACCCATCAGAAATTTAATTCATTTTTATCTTTATATAGTAAATGTTTGCAATACAGTCCACAAAAATGTCAAGTTCTCAGTGTACAGTGTCTCATTCCTATGTCTGTTCATATGTTTTTGCAGCTTCTAACAATTTTAAGCAGTGGGGCTCACTCAGATCAGACCCAAGATGAGTATCAGGAGCTCCAGGTGCTTTCCCTTTGAGGTCTGCAGTTCTCAGAGAGGATATTCTGCTGTGAATATTACACATTTTCCTTTCTCTCAGGTATCTGCCTGCTGTGTGAGTCCTAGGCCCAAACGTTTCTTTGACAAAATTAATGGAACATATTCTAGGTAAGGAGTCTGTTTGAAAGATGCAGGTGTTTAATTTTGATAGGTTTAATCAATTCTCCTGACTGATACTCCAGAAAGCAAATTAGCAGAGTGAGTGTGTGCTTCACTTTTACACAGAAATGTAGATACATGCTGTTGTACTTTGCAACTAATTTTTTTTTTTCATCCGTTCGTTTGGTACATAAATATTATTCTGTATTTAATGCAGGGAAATTTGAAAGAATTGCATTTTCTTTCATCAAATTTCGTCTTGTTTGGCATGCCTGCATACCAAATTTTACTCACTCTTCTCCACAAAGTCAATGTAAAAGAGTATTGCAACTGAGAAAATAAGAATTTTTACATATAACTAAGTTTAAAATTACATCATAGAACCCAGAATCTTTAGTGTAAGCGGCAGGACAGAGCCCTCTTTAGAGTGCCCACTGGAGACAGTGGAAATATAGCTGAGATGGATAACTATAGTGAAGTTAAAGCCAGCGTGTTTGCTCTGCTTGTTGCAATGTAAGAGAAGCAGTTGAAAGAAGGATACCTGCAACTTTTAGTTGTTTGTTTAATGTTATTTTACTACAGAGAATCATCTGATATAGTCACAAAAATAAAAATAATTCATATTTTCCCCTTTCTACTGTTAAACTGTTAATGCTCTAAGAATTCTAGAAACACATGTAAAGATTGATTATATGTAAATTACTGAATGTAGGCTCTTAGTTAATTAATTACTCTGCTAAATGTAGTAACATGCAGTGTTCAAAATGGAAATTGAGTACCCACTTCCATTCTGTTCAGCTGTATACGCATGGCATGCAGGAAGGGCTACTAGCAACATTTTGTCACATACAGTTTTCAATACACTGAATTTTTATTTTGTTATTTGCTTCCCAAAACATTCTTCTTAAAATTTCAGGAAAAAGGATACTGAAGGATGATAAACTTTTTACAGATTTTAATTGATAGTCTTGGAAGTAAACTACAGCTATCAAAACATTTACAATGCAGCACAACAAGAAATAAGGTTTGGAAGGAATTATATGCAATTGTATACAAACAAAGCTTTGGCAATGTCAAATCAAGAGGAGAGATTAATTTGATGCTTTGTTATTCTGTAATTGCTCTGCAAGGATTCTTTATGCTTTTCTTGGAAGCAAGTGAAACCAGCAAGTATGGGAGATGGAAGTCAAAACAGTTGTTGGAATTCTGATCTGATACAGAAGTTTTATTGTATGATGGAAAGCTATTTTTCCCTGGTTTTTGTATCTTAATTATAGTGTTTAGCTGTGACCCACTGGCCCAATATAAAGTTTCTGCAAGAGTACAACAGGAAGGCAATGTATCTTCATGAACGAAATGAAAAGGCAATCTCCCACAAAAAAGACAGATGGCTACCACTTAACCCACACTAATTCAATAAGTAAGAATTCAGAAATCTTAAGCTTGGTTAATTTTTATAACTAAAAATCTCCAAAGACATTCCAGAACATGCAGATTTCTAGAGTGACAGAGGATCCCCTCCAGTTTATGACTAATCTATAGACTGATTAATTGCAGAAGGAGAAGTAAACACAATCTAGGTTTGGAACTTCTGCCATCACTTTTTCATGTTTGCAGAAGGTGTCTGGCAAAAGATAAACAGTTCTGAAGGAAGAAAAAATTCTTTCTACTCAGCCTTACAGGTTAAACCTCAAAAGGTAACAGCATGCTTAACATTTGTGTACCACACCATGAGGCTAGATTATAAAATATCATTAAAAATATCTGCCAGGGAGGACTGAAGAAAATGTTACATCCAATCTTTCCTCTGAAAATAACCTTGAGTGTTGAGAGGTTACACCTTAGTCTGTGAAAAAGTAGCTCTTAAGTTTTCTTTTCTAATGATTTCAAAGATAGCACATTTTATGCAAAGATTCGGGGCTGATTTAGGCAGGTCTTACCAGTTATGGAACTTCTTTGTTAATATCTCAATTTCTGAGTATTTAAATGAATTCTAAGATACAAGTGGAGATGGGATTGGTAACCTATTTGAGCTCCTGAGGGGCATTAACACAGGGTTTGCTGTGCGGGATTTGTTTTTCATACATTAAACCGGATATATGTGAACAAATTACACGGATTACACTGTCTGCAGCTTGGACAGTCGTGGTGTTGAGCATTATTCAAATATGGAAATTTAACGCAAAAAACATTAATCTGGAAGAGTTAATTTCCTTTTGCTTACTTAAGACAAAATGTAAGGACATCGTGCAGTCAGTTTTAGCATCTTATGGATGACTATCACTGTCTAGATAACCATAACTTTTAATATTAACTCTGTTAAAATAGGCAGAGAAGGTAGGATAGAGTGCCTCTAAGTGAAAAGTGGTATAACACCTTTTTAAAGATTTTCTTTTAAATAGTAGTAATAAATTTGCTGATTGACCCATTTTATTGTGAACCTTGGGGGATTTTGGTTGCGGGCTTGGTTATTTTATCCGTTCACTTACGTTTATGAGCTGGGTTTTGGTAGGAAGTTGTTCACTGGCCTATAGTTATGATGAAATATGGATTTGTAACTCAAGTGCTTCCCCACATCTGAGTTACTATCTCTCTTAAATAGAGCATTACCATTTTCTTACACACTTTCCACATCCTTGCTGATAGGATGAGCCACCCAAATCCCTCCTGGGAGTAATACTGATCCTTCCCATTTGTGGCACATGTTATGCTTGAGATCATTCACAGCATCTTCAGCCTCCAGGTGTAGAGAACATTTGGTTATATCTTCTTTCCCTCACCTGGAACATCTGGGGGGAACATCTGGCACATTGTACACATTGCTCACATTTTTTCACGGTTGAAGGTGATAACTTGCAGCAGGTTTTCACTCTTCAGAAAAATTTTGAACAACCACTCAAATTTTTTTAGCTTTCAGCTATTGTCTTTGGCATAAGGAGACTGAAAATCATCAACCTTGGTTTAAATGAAGTAACTTTGATGCTTAGGTGGAAATGCTTGACCTCAGGGTTGCATTTCCTGCCTGAGTAGAGCAGCTACACAATAGTTACTGAGTCTGAAAAATGCCTGGAGTACTGAAGAACACTTGACACTGCCCGGTCCTCACCCAGAAAAAATACGTATTTTGTACTTCAGGCCAATAGAATGTAGTGTTATGGAATTTATTGCAACTGTTCTGGTCCTCCATCCCCTCCTGTAATTCCATGCATCTGTATTGCATGAAACAGAATGAAAATTGCAGTTTGTCTTAAATCATAGGGAAGTTTCCCATGGTACTGTATCTATCTCACAGGGAGCTCTGTGCACTGTGGGAGCCCTGATGTGCTGGAGGGTGGGAACAGGCTTTGGGGCCAGCTTAGAGTCAGATCTGTCACCTTCGGCACAGGCAGGAGGTGCAGAGCAAGCAGCTGCTTTTGGGAGATGCGGCACAGCTGAAGCTGCCTCCAAAATCTGAGCTGGAAGTAGTAGGAGCCTTTCCTACCACAAAGACTCTCGGATGGCCTTAACCATCTGTGGTGGTTGCTGTTTTACAGATGATGTGCATTACCTTGAGGCTCAGGGAGCTTTCGCTAATGTCCAAAGGAGCAATGAGCCTTTCTGTGCCTTCTGGAGCAGCTGTGCCTCACATTGCTCCCAGCTGTGCACATCTTAATGTGGGTTCTGTAGTCTATATTCTCGGAACTGTTTTGGAGTGTCATTTTCAAACCCTATTGGTTTTGTATCTTTCATTATAGGAATATTGATCCTCATATTTGCAAGTGGAAGCACAGAAATGGTATAAAATTGACTGAAAGTGGATTATTTTATGTTACATGCTGATGTCATGTTAGGCACAAATCCTCACGAATTAATTCAGATTTTCCAACTTCATTTAAGGCCTTTTAGTTCAAGGAGACCTTGATTAAAGGCAGATTGAATCAAACCCAAATAATAGTAGAGGGTAGGGGTGGTGGTTACTTTGACTTTAATAGAGCTGAAGTTCCAGTTTTACTCAAAGCCACGGCTGGAAATACCTTAAACCCACTATATGATAGTTATGCTGTAGAAGTTACAAGGGGTAATAAAAGCATTAGTAAACCCAGTCTTCTGCTGGATATAAGGAATTTTACCTAACAAACAAATGTTGTTTTAGCTTTTATACTTTAAAATTTCACTACTAATTCTCCTCTTGTTTTTTTTTATTTTATCCATCATTATTATAAGCCTTTGGCAAAAGAAGCAAAACCAAAATAGTTTCCCAGCCAGACTATTCCATGGTCTTGAGACAAGGGAAGGGAAACAATCTTGTTGTTTGCACAATGATAGCAAAGGCTGCGTGGGGTAACACACTTATCTCAAGTATTGTGATCAATATATCACAGTACTGTTAGAAATAAATATAAATGGCATTATTAGGGTCTTTAAATGAGGTGCAGTTAGGCATGCTGCAAAAGGCATCTCTGTAACCCTTAAAAAACCTCAGTAATTTTTCATTCTTTTCCATAAAACATATTATGGACATGGAATTCTGTTCATCTAAATGTGCAGCTTGACTCGTTGAACGAAAGAAATGCAAATGAAATCTGAATTACATCTGCGTTGTGTTATAATGAATAACGTCTGCTCGCTAAACACTGAGTCAAGGACCTAGCTCTGTGGAAGGAAAATATTTGTGTGTTGCACTGGAAAAGCTGACAGGCGTACATCTGTGTGCTCTGCTTCACATGCTGAACACTAGGAATAATGCAAATTGTTGATTTGGCTAGGAGTAGGAAAAACATGGTTCGAGAATCAGACCACTTTCTGCATGACTAATTTTGAGAAGCAATTGCAAAGTCTTGAGCACTTTTTTTTTTTTTCCCCCCAAGTCTGCTTATTTTGTCTTTTTTTTTATTACTCGTGGTATTAGCTTCAGTCTGGAATGTCTTAAGCAAAGTTCAACAAGTAAATCAACAGTTATTTTCATCCAAGATAGATAACTGATTAGCAAAGCAGGATATGAAATAGGGTATTTAATTTGGTCTGAATTTCTCATGTGTGTACATGCAGCTTTAAATAAACACTTCAGTTTCCTGAACAAGGAACTTTTTAGAATTTGAGAGGCTTGTGTGATTTATATGAGGGCTGTTAGAAGCTCTCTAAATCTTTCTGATTTTGAATTTCACTGTGAGGTCAGCTCTGAATATGAGCAAACTTTAGGCATGACAATGGACTTTAGGCTGCTCATGTGATCCAGTTGCATAAAGCTATTTGAGTATGCACAAGATTTCTTTCAGAGTACTATGATAATAGCACATCAAAATTTCTAAAATGTCATCTCATTACTGAGATAGAGATGAGCTGCTCTATCCCTTTTGGCTGTGCGTTACATATGCCCATATATATAATACTAGTTTTAAAACTGCAAGCACAGTTTAGAAGACATTTTTTAAAACCATGCAAAAGTGTTGTAAACATATACGACCCTGTAACAGATGGGGATTAAATTAATGTTCAAGTGCTCAGCTTAAAAGATAAAAGTTTTGTTTGAAATAGAAAAGAAATACTTATTCATTAGGAGTTGTTCAGTACTTAGCCTGCTGCTGTCAGGAGAAGGCTGGAAGATTTTGGGGTAGTGAATTCTGCTGAATGGCAGGACCACAGGAGACCAAACCTTTACCAAACCAGCAAAACAGAAACAGTGCCAGGGATTCAAACTGCTGGTCCTGAGTGCTGTACTTTCCTCAAGTGTTGCTCTAATGACTGTGCTGATGGCTCAGGGTCATACCCCTCAGAATTTAAGTATCATCTTAACTAGCTTAGCGCACCAAGAAAGACCTGGGAAAGGCAGCCTTCTGAGGCAAAAACTCTATTAAAAATAAAAGAAAAATAGACAGAGTGGAAGGTGCTGCCAGTTTTCACCTAGGAATCTTCTTGTTTGACATTACAGTTCCTTATGTACCTTGTGCATTGCTTCCTTGCATGTCCAGAACTGCCTTTATCTGGATAGCTCAGAGCCTGTTTTCTACCCAGACTTGATTTTGCTCCAAGAACTAGACAGCTGAACAGCTGAACACAAGGCAGCCCCAGCGCAGTGCGTGCTCACATGTACCACGTTCTTAGGAAGCGAAGAACTTTAAAGTTGTAATAGTTGTGGTAATTTAAACAAGGCCAAAAGAGTTGCCTGCCACAATATGGAACATGCATGCAGGACTACACGTACGTTCTGTTGGGGAGCTCTTTTGACTTTTGTTTATACAGGTTTATTTTTAAAAGCTCTAGGGAAGGCTCTGCTCTAAGTGTTAGGTAGAGTGTTGCAGATGAGCTTTCCATTTCCTTATCAGCCTGAAAGGACTCATGCCTTTGTTTCCCCTGGGAGACACTTTCACCATTGGCTGCCTTGGGCTTCTGCAGTGTTTTTGTCTATATACCAAAGGCTCTTGGTTTAGTCCTGCTGGAGTCTCCACAACTTTGCCATTTGTGCAAGCAGGAGGACACCTTTGCTGAGAGAATAATGTTCATTTGAATGAAATGTTTTTTCAATTTGTAGTCCTCTCTGCATAGAAGGTATGAAAAAGTAAATGTGTACATCAAACATTTATAGAAAACATGAAGTCACTGTGATGTTATCTTAATTTATATAAATCATTATTTCAGATAAAAGCACTAAAATTTTTAAGATCCACCTGTCTGGAATTTAAAATAGCAATAGCCCAAATCACTCTTAATAAAAGATAGAGCTTTGCAACTAAATTTGAGTTTCAGAAAATTTGTTTGCTTTAAAATAAATATTTATGCAATCCATATATATTGGAAAACAATTCCTTTTGAAGTGATACTGTCAGCCAAACTCAATTACGCTTTCTTTGCTGCAGCTCTCAAGCTCTTAGACAGATTTTGTTTTTATAGTGTGCTGTTAGTCCAATACTGGCCTCATACTTTCAATGGACACTAATGAAATCCAATGAAATCTTTTATGAATGTTTGAAGTGAAATTTATGTTAAAACAAGGTTTGAAATTTCTAGGACTTGGTTTTCTACTGCAAGATACAAACAATTTCACAGAGATTTTCTTACCCAGAGTGAGAGAAGTGACTTGGTTCCTTTGTAACTTCTGTTACTTCATCTGAGTTCCAGCATCAATTAAATTCCCTCAAGCAATGGATTTTCTATTTCTAGGGGGTGTGGGGTTGTTTTATTGTTGGATTTTTTTTGGTTGGTTGGTTGGTTTTTTGTTTGTTTGTTTGGTATGGTTTGGTTTGGTTCGGTTTTGGTTTTTGGTCTTTACCTGAATATTTTTTATGTTCTAAAGTCTGTTAGGTAAGTCAAGTTGTGAGAAAAGAAAACAACTAAACACCTATTTTTATGCATTAGCTTGGAAAAGATCTCTTCGGGGACACAAAACAAATTCTTGTCTCTCTGGAAATAATACTGCTTTCAATGTGTTTAGGTTGGTCTCTTATTTATTGCCCTGGAAATGAGGTCTCTCTGTGGAAAGTACACGTTTTAAAGCTGCCATGTGGGACACCAAGAGTCGTTCTTTTAATAAATCACATTTCTAATTTGTTTATGTTTAAGTATTCCATAGCTTTCTACTTGGAACAAAAGTTAATTTTACTAGATTTAAGCATGATTCAATATTACATAAGGGTTTATAATGTCAGATGTAAACCAGGCAAAGCTACCATTTAATTTAGGCCATTGGCTACATTTCTTGGTGTTTCTGAGTGTATCTTGGTTTCCTTCCCTCCTCTGCACTTTTCTTCATTTCTTCTCTTTCTCTTGTTTATTTACACAATATGATGTTTACAGTTAAATGGTTTGTCTCAGTAATTTTGTTCAACATTTTGGATTTTTGGCATGTATAGTCATGTATTTGGACACTGAGATCAAGCTTTTTCCTATTTAGCTTCTCAAATGTGCCATACAAGCCATTGCTTCTAGAACTTGAACAGATGCATGCATCTGTTCTGTATTAGCCTATCTTTACTTACTAATTAGTTGGGAAAGGAATAAAAGGACTTTGGTTCCCATCCTTTCACTATTTCCCTCTTACTTGGGTAGTCAACTTTGATTGAATAACATCCTAGCTACACTGAGCTTATATCCAGTCAAGTCCAATATTAAATTTTCTCAGAGAATCTATCATGTGTGCTTGGGCTTTATTATAATATACACTAACAACTGTACTTTCTTTCAGTAGTCAGCCTTGCCTGGTATCACCGTGACATTTTGAAATGGGGCTTCTTGATTTACGTTGGGTCTAGGCAGGCCCTATGAAATTCCTCTGAAGCCATATGGAAGATGACAAAGACAAAGCAATTAATTTTAAAATATTTGCGAGAAAGTAGGCATCTGTGACAAAAAAAAAAAAAAAAAAAAAAAGGTCTGGGGTACCATCACTTAGAATATCCTAAATAATATCACACGTTTCTCTTAGCATTTCATATTTTTCTGCATTCACTCACCCTCACCACCCCACAGTGCACATCAGAAGCAAGCATTAGGGGAAACCAGGCTGAAGCTACAGCTGCTGCTTTGATGTGCTGCCTCATGACAACACAGTTATGTCAAATCTGATGTCATGAGGCAGTTTCGTTCTTCCATGTGTGGGAAAAGAGTGGAAGAGACAGATTTCAGCCTTCACAATGCCTTCCTGCTCATCACCACTGTAATTTTCATTAAGTCTTTTTGCTGCAAAGGAAATCAGCCCCTGGTTGTCATCTTCACATGGACTGCTGTGTTGTGAACTGAGTCTTGGTTCTCTGCTTCACCGTGATCTGAGTCACAGAGCTAAACATTCTCAGATTTGTATGGTAAGGAACAGAAATATAACACAAGCGTGAATCCTGTGGCTTGTGTCCACCTCTACATGTGATTTTCCAATCACTGCAACTTTTATTGCCTTTTTTTGCCATCAAAAGTGACCATTGCAGGAGTATCGGAAAGTTCTTACATCAGCCAGGTATAACCATCACCTTTATTCTCTGTTTTTTTCAACCTTTCACAGTTATTGTGACTGGAGAATGACAGTCACGTTTGGCCAAGCAACCTAGATGTAAAAACCACACTTTTACAGCACGCAGTTGTAATCTGGCGATCTGAGCCTCTGTAACTTGTTGGCCAGACGGGAGCGAGACAGGAAGAGCAGCCCTTGCAGAACAGCAGTCACCCAGGCCTGTGCCAGAAGGAGAGAGCTACTAGGGCATGAACCTTCAAAGTTACACACCCAGCGTGCTCTGGATATGGTCCAGAGCCAGAAGAAATCTAAGTACTGTTTGCTCAATCAACAAGAGGCAAACTTCATGTCTTGCGCAGTAGCACTTCCTGCTTCCAAGTGGTCTGCACCGCACAATTCCTGGGAGACAGTGAGGAGTCAGTCAGTGTATCCATGAATGGTAGAATTTGTAGCATTCCAGCAAGTGTTTGGAGTGATCCAGGTGTTTGTTAAACGTGTCTGAGCTACAGAGGTCGTGGACAGTACAGGATTTTAATTATCTCTCGGGTTTATTCTTCATCTCCCTAAAAATGCTGCCATCATTTGTATTGCTCAGTTATTTCTTACTTTAAATTATCGTATTCATAATGAGAAAACAGAAACACTCCTTGGTGATATTCCACTACAGGAGAAATGAAGAGCTCAAAGAAAATCCTGTGGAAGCCTACTACCCTCTAAAATCATAGGAGAGATGCTCAGGAATGTAAAACTGGTCAGATCTTCAAAGGCACACATTTCTATTCTCATTTCTCTCATTAGGACATTCTGTCTGCGAGTAATGGAAGAAAGAAATCCTGAAGAGTGGCTTTTAATAAGTTTCTTTGGTTGTGGGATTTTTAGGCAGAAACGAAAGAAAAGGTTTCTTGAAGCATTATTTTGTCATTTAGGAAACTGTTTTCCAAATTTATGACAATTGTAATGAATTATTTTCTTAAAATATCTTCTCTCTCTTTATAGTAGTTAAAATTATTGTGTATCATGGCATGAATCTCTCTTTCTGAAATGTTTAAATACACTATATAATTTAGGAATGAGCCAAATCTCTGCAAATGCTATCAAATATCTTGGACTTCTCAAACTAACTTTTCAAGTAGCACATTCTGATTTACTGCTTTGCTGGAAACACAGGAAGGAACAATAGGACTAGAATTTCTTTCAGGGATGCCTTTTACAAAAGTGGTGAAACCTAGGTATTGAAAGAGTATTTCTAGCATTTATCATCACTCTTCATTTTTTTTTTTTTTTTTTTTAAGTTTAAATCTGGATTTAGTTCTTTTTGTTCATGGAAATGTCTTTATATACATAGCAACATAGCATCAGATAAGACCGAAGTTTTGCCTCCTGAAGAAAATCTTGTTCTCTTTGGCATTTTCCATGCAAAAATTCAGTTGGAGAAGAATGAGAAGGGAAAATTTCTGGGGGCCGAGAAGTGAAGTTTAATTCCAACATCCAACACTGAAAGGTCTCCCAGATGAATACAGCAGACCAGACAGCCCAGCAGACACGAACTCTGGCCCATAACCTGCAGATAAATCTGGTTGCACAGTCAATTACCTCCACAGTCCGGTGATGTCAGTGGAAACCCATGCAAGGGTAAGGATTTGTGGGCAGACGTTTGGCTCTGCTCAGGTTAAGGGAGCTGTTCAGGTATTCCATTTCTTTGTAAAGGGAGACAGATTCTTGCTGCCATTCCATGCTTTTAGACCGCAATTCAGTTCAAGCCACTAAGAACTGCTAGCTGTCAGGCTGAGCTGGATGCTGCATTCATCCTTCACCTCTGGGAAGTTACCTCCATATCTTGGATAAGGGTGTGTGTGGAAATAATATTTTTTTTCGTTACCTCCTTTTTCTTGCCACGCAACAAAGCTGCTTCAGTTTTGCCCCGGGTTTGGTCATGTGTGAGGATACATTAAAAAAGGCGAAATTGGACTTCTGACAGAGTTTCATGGGACAGTTGGCTATCATGTAACTAAATCAAAGCAATGATGCTGCAATTTTTGTACTTTCATGACAAAATTCCATTCACAATTGAATTATTCATGCCAGTTTATAAATGTTAAAGGCATCTTCTACGCATACGTCTCTCTAATCCAGTCATCACTTAACAAAATACGGAAGAAATGTGTTTTATTTATTTGTTCTACAATGTTGCTATTCCAAACTTAGATACATATTTTGTAAGTATTTTTAGTTCTGTTTCCTCTTATTGTCTCTACTTGCTTTCTCCTGTCCTGATGTCATGTATGCTTGGCCAAAAAGTATCAGATGTCCTGTCGATTACAAATGTAGGACTGACTTGTGGAAAAAAAGGGAAATTTTCTGAATGGTTCAAACTACCTGGTACCTTTTCCTTCACTCTATCTTTTCCTCTTTTTTTTCTTTCTTTAGAGCCCCTTTTTCCTTAAAGTCATCTATTTCTCCCTATGTTCAGAATACTGTTTTGAAAACTTTTTCTCTCAGAAATCTAAGATAGTTTAGACTAACTTTGAATGGACCAAATGAAACAAAGGATTGCCTTAAATTTGGTTTGTTTTATTTGTATTTATTTAGTTCCATGGACAATATCCTAATTAGCTTTATGGGTTTTGATGTAGAGTTTGCTAGGAACAAAGCACGCAGCTGACAGGAAGCTGTAGAATCTATGTCTATTGTTCTGCCTGACATTTTGTGTAACACAGGTATTCCATTTAAAAACCTGATTCTTCCATTCTTCCAGTTCTAACACAGATGTTTGGAAGAATTATCGAGGTATATGCTTTGAGACACTACAGTAAGAATTATCAGTGTGTCTGCTTTGAGATACTCCAGTGAAGGCACACTGAATTTTGGTGTAAGATCATGATGGCAGCTCCAGCCTTTCCACTTTGGCCTCTTAGAAAACATATCAGGTTAATGATGCTGCCTAGTTTCCAGAGCACTATTAAATCATACTTTTGAGTTCAGTAATTTAGGCTGTTATCTGGATTGCATAATAGTCAGGTAAGAAGCATCCCAAGGAAAATCAAGATAGCAGCTCAGTATTTCTTGGACCACCAGTGTTGTGGCTAGAGCTGCCCATATCACAGCCTTGCAGTTCTGCATGAATGAGGCCATCAGGGACTCTTAGCCTCTCCAGTAGGTACTTCCCTGCTTTATTCATTTCAAGAAATACTGACTCCTCTGATTTTTGGCTATTACTTTTCTCTGGCACAGCTGAATCATAAGACACAAACCTTCCCACACTTCAGCGCACGTCTCTGGCAAGTCAGCGATCCATGTTCCTGAGAAGCCAGAATGTATGGATGGCAGCCATGCAGCTGACATAGCTTGATTTAAAAGGCTGTAGTGGGAGAGAGTGAAGTAATGAGTCCTCCAAAACAGGAGGCTCTCGGAAGAAACTCCTGCTGCTGCACGACTGACCTTTCTGTTCATTCCTTCTGGTCTCTGCTAATAGCATTTTGGCCTCCATAAAACATATTTCCCCAAAATCTTGGACTAAGTGGAGAGGAAAAACATATTGTCTACTGTATACAAACTTTTCCGTCCAGGTAAATTCCGTTCTGAATTTACTAGTCAGAAATCCATAGGGGTTTACTTCCTTTTTGCCACAACTTTCTTTTCTCTTTCAAGTGCTTACCAGACTGGAACAGCAGTGGAAATCCTCAAGACTCTTAGTACCATGTTATTTGTTGCACATATATATAAATAACAGTATAGACAGTTATGAATTTATCAATTACAATATGGATAGATTCTTGGGAGTGTGCTGTGCAGGGACAGGATTTTGGCTTTGATGATCCTTGTGGATCTCTTCCAACTCAGGATATTGCATGATTATTGTTATTGCAGTCCTTTCCTTAGCTTCCTCTTTTAGTGTCATTAGGATTGACAATGAAGAATAATAGCAGGGAAAGGACACCTTTTAGTGGTTAGGTTGTGTGCTGGTATTTTGCTGCTGATTGTGCCATACCCCGAGAACAATGTCTGCAGGAGCTCAAAGGGGTAACTGCCTTGATGATCTGTGTTGTAGTCCAGCATTGCTGCTCTCTGCACACAAAAAGCAGAGTATTCCTGTAGACTGATCCTTCCTGCAGGTTTTGTCACTGATACATCTAACAAAATATTTAGGGAAACCACATCATGATTTGACTGTGAGTCCCATTCTTTCATACACATTTTTTTCTTTGCATTGAGATGTTCATATCCTAATAATCATTCAATTGAAAGTATTTAATTTAGAATGTTACTTTTAACCGAATGGATTATGTTAAATTTACCCAAACCACATTGCATAAAAATCCAGAAGGTTCAGCTTTAGACCATATGTAGCACTTTTATGAAATATTGTCCTGACTTAACTGGGATTATTCAGGTATTTAATATTAAGCACAAAAGCTTTGCTGAGCTAGAACCTCGTGTAAACATAATATCATTCTTGCTTTTACAAAATTAGGGGGAAATATAGGAAAGCTAAACAAGACAAACTCAAGATACGTGCAGCTTCCCTGATATGTTAATCTGATGACAGAGAAGAGAAGAGAAACAAAATCAGACGCAAGACCTGAGAAACTGAATTCAAGGTCAATGTGAGTAAAAATTGTTCTCTTGAAAGATCATACAGAAAAATTTTGAATATAATTAAGACAGAGACTTTTTTTTGTTTCTTGTTAACATACTCCTGTAGTTCATCTGGAATAAAGATACAGTTAATTTTTAAAAATTATTTGGACATTACAGTTAAGGCTGCCACTATATCCTGTGGAAATGGGCTCTTAATTTTCATGTAGTAAATGACAGTTTTGAAGTTTTCCTTTTGCAAACAAACTTCCTGTTTAAGACACTTGGAATTATAAGGTTGTTGTTATGATGCCTTTCTCGCATGGGACTTCTGTATATCTTCTGTATATTTTTGTAGTAACATAATCTTTTATTTACAATTTCAGAAGGAAAGAATCATATCTTCTGTAATCCATTAGACTCCCATAGCAACTTTTCCTAATTTCAGCCGTAAAATAATCCTGTCTAATTTTCCTGTTTTGAGGCAAATAAGCATTTACTCTAGGCGATCTCAATTTAAAAAAAATGCAAAATCATTGGTTTATGTAAAAAAATTAGCACTTTTGACAACCTTGGAAGAACAAGCAATTCTACAACTACACACTTCTTAAGTTTAAGTTGCAATAAAGCAAATCCATGTGCCAACAGATATCTGAGCCTCATTACTCATTCAGCATTTTGAAATTCTTGTTCTTTCTGTATATACCAATTTCTAATTGGCCGAATGTAGAAAAATGCAGGTAAGGTGGTGGTGGCTGACGTGTTTGTGATAAATAATTTTTTGGAGCCTGGGATGATTCTCTACTTACTTAAAATTGTACAATTTTTTGGCAATATGTATCATTTTGGTGTTGAAACCTCTCAGAAAACAGCCACCTTCTGCAGCAGAGCCTGAAAGGGAGAACTGAGTTCAAACAGATCAGGTTTGGATCTGAAATGTCCCTATCTGTTTATGAACACAGTTTTTTAAAGGCTGTACCACAGCTGAGGCAGTGCACAGGCAGAAGGGGTGATACACCAGCTTTGTCCAGTACGAATGAAATTTGCTGAAGCTTTATCTCACGACTGAAATTTAAATGTTGATCAAGAAATGAAAAGTGAGGAAGTATTTTGAAAGAACAGGGTGAAAGAATGAGTTCTATGATGTTGAAATACACATCCTGCAATTGCTTTGTTTCTTGTTAGGTCTTCTTCTCAGAAAATTATTGTTTTGTTTTGGTATAGTCTGCTGAATGTGTCAACTGATTCCTTTTCAGCCCAATTATTCCCAACAACCAAAACCAAAACAGTAAATTCTGGAAAATAAAATATTCTGGACATTCTGGTGATATTTTCCAAACTCATTCTGTTTATGCCACGTGTTCAAGCAGTCATGTGATCTTTAAAGTCATACAGTCTTGTATTATAATTTTTAAAGATTAATAAAAAAACAACCCTCAGAAAAAATCAAGCCACAAAAAACAACTGAAAAACAATTCTGTGATTCTGAAAAGAACAAATTCAGGTATATTTTGCATGAAATATTCTGGTACTTCTCTGCTTATTTCTTGCCTAGCCCTCACTTACTTTTCAGTAAGTTCTAGGTTTATCTCAATAGCCAGAGGGTAATTCGTGTTCCTGGCACAGTGGTCAATCTTCTGTCCACAAAACAGTGACCATACACGTGACAAGCTGAGCCCTTTTGGGGGTAAGATGGGAAAGGACACATTCTGTTTCTCTGCAGGTCCATGTGTCTGAGCTCAGAACAATTCCATGCCTGTGTCTCTCAGCTGGCAGAGGAGGTTTTGAGATCACGATTTGATTAGAGAACAATAATTTGATCAATGCTCCCCAGCCTCGAAGGCAAATCCTGGAGAAAGACTTTGAGTGGTTTATGAAATAATGAGAAGAATGAAAGAGATAAATAAGGAATGGTTCTGTGCTGCCTTGAGCTAGAGGGCACTGAATGAAACTAGCAAGTGCCAATATCAAACTACACAAAAGGATTATTTCTTTACACAAGACAATGAAATTCAAATTGCCAAGGCCATGGGCCTTGCCATGGGATGCTCTGAATGCTGTTGGTATAGGTTCAGAATTTTCCCAGAGAACTTGCAAGGAAAATAAACCCAAAAAAAAGCAAAATCACATTTGGAAGACATTAAAACAGAAACACTGCTCGTTGCTTAGGAAATCCCTTAGCTGTAAATTGTTAGAAGCAGTTTTACTCTGGGAGAGTATCAGTTTATAACTGCCCTGCTCTAACACTCCTCCTGAGGAATGTGCTGTTGGTCACTGGTCAAACTAGAACTTGAGTCTAGAAGGGCCTTTAGCCTGATCCAGTATAGGGAAAATAATGTTCTTGCTCCAACTAAGTGATGCATACCACATTTTGCAGCAAACTCCCTGATGCTCAGCGGTTCATCAGTAAAAGGACAGTGTTAAGTGAAGTAAATTATGTGTCTGACCATGTAACACCTTCAGTGAAGGAAAGAACAGGGGGTAAGGGGTAGTGACCTGGCAGCCAGACTAATAAATGCAGTGCTAAATAGCAGCTGCCTGATGCTTCTGTAGAACCGTCTCTTAAAATAATGCAATTATGTTCCTATGAGCTGGAATGTCCCATATTTACAAAGATGTTTTGCACAGGACAGGGACAGTTTTCTTATCTGTGACTTAGATTCCTCTGTTTCTTCATGAAATAAGGCCACTCTGAGAATGCTGGTCCACGTGTTAGTCCTAAATAACTATAAATATTTATGAATCAGGTGTTTTCCTTCATAAATATCCAGGCAGCTAGTATTGATGGCTCATTTAAATTTACAAGTGTTAATGACTGGGCAACTCTAGGACTACATGAAAAGACAAATAAATAATGAATAGTTATTATAACATAAAGCAATCAATTTTCTGGATGTCTTTCTGAAGCACAGTAAAACAGTCCCTCTCGTTATTGACTTCTTACAGAGCCCAAATCAAACTCTCACAACAGCAGATTATTTCAGGGAATACTGGGAGGGAAATATAGAGGGAATAAAGGAAATTATTTATATGCTGTATAGCATATGCACATGTAACTATGTAATGTAGTTATCGTGTATCTACGATTACAGGAATAAAACATGCTCTGAGTTCATTTGTTTTGTGGGGCTTTATGTTCATCATGTTAAAGGAGACACGGGAGAGGCCAGAGTATTTAAAATGTTGCTGTTACCTGTGCACTTAGATAGGAATAGAATATAGTGTGGTTTTTCACATTTATAGGAATTTTCAGAAATCAAAATATGTAAAAAAAACAGAATAAAATTGAAGTGCTTTCTCTTAAAGAAATGAGGAGATTAATTTTTAATGATGAATTTGTCTTCAGGGCAGATCAGGAAATAGTCTGCCTGCAGAGAACGCAACAGCAGATGAAATCTGTAATGGAAAAAGAGAGAGAGAGCGGGACACAGACTACATAAATATGTACAGTATGTTATTTTTATTCATTCCAAAGTCTGTAATTCAGAAAAGATTTTCATCCTGTTATTTCAGTTTACCAAATAGGCCCATTTCATACCCTTTTTTTCTGCACAAGACTAATGAGCTAATGATGGTTTGCCTTATTTACTTACTTTGTTTGTAACAAACTCTTTGGTTAAATAGTATGCAGCTGAGAATATGGGAACCTGCAATGTTCACAGTAGAGTGTGCTCCAAAAGGTAGCTGAGCTGGTAGTCAGCTGCTCATAGATCTTGCGTCTTTTGTTTTCTTAGTTAAGAATCCTGTTCTAGTTTTTTACTAAATAGCTGATTTTGTAATTAACTTCATTTTGTTTTAAAACTTTTTTCTAATCTGCCTGAGGGGAAGACACTGTATTGGTTAGTTTTTGTGGTTTAAGTCATGTCTGCATTTTAATGTCAGGTCCATTTCTTTTGGTCTTTAGATAAACCTTATGGCTATTTAATACCAAGGCAGGACAACAGGTGTTTTTTAAGGCAATGAGTTTTGCAAGGTCTGATGTTCCCTTTGGGTTATATATTCTTTTCTCCCCTTGTAAGTCATCTTTTCAGCTTCACCTCTGGTTTAGTGTTGCTTAATACCCACATGTACTGTAATCCTGCATGCAGTCAAGCATTAGAAGTGAGACAAGGCATCTTCTTTCATTTTCTTTTACTTCTGATACTCTAATGCTTTACAGTATCACCCATTGGATTAGTTCATGTCCTTTTATCCCGTTATGGAGACTTGGAAAAACAAGTGCCTGTGTAATAATTTGCAGCAATTTGTACTTACCTTTAACTCCTGGACCACAAAGTGTGAGTATCTGTTTGGTTTTATAAACCACTCTTACACCCTAAGTGATCATAAATAAATGCTGAGGTTGTTTCTGGTGTAAAACATACATTTACTAAAATCTTAATTTCCAAAGACCTACTAGAATTCCTTGACAATCCTTGTGAAGAGCTATTCAAAGAAATTAACATAATTCAAGGAATTATCTAGCAAAGTTGAGTTGTAATTTTTTTTTCCTGGCTTCTACAACACAGAACTTTACAAAAGGTTCAGTATAAAATCTAATGCTACCCACGCTGTCAGGAAATAAGTTTTCCCTTAGGTAGCATCCCACATCCCCTAAGAAAACATGTGGTCTATGACCTGCAATCCTTTAAGACCACATCATGTTGCTTTAAATTCCTTAAGAGCAGCCTTAATTTAACTGTTTATATTTGTAGGACACGTGAGTTTGTAATGTAATCTCATTACTTTGAAACTCCGAATCTTGATTTCTCAATGAAAATCTTTTAGAAAACTTTCATGTGATTTTGTTTCTTGCCAAAGCGAGCAGCGGGAGCTGCTTCCTTCATGGTATTGGATGTGGAAGCCTCAGCCTCAGTCTGTGTAGAGAGCACCCGCACACTGTGCCTTGACATCCTCTGTTGCTCCTCACAGCTGCACAACTGGCAGAGGCATCTTCCAAAATAGAAGGAAAAGGAAACCATTCATTGTCTCTGGTGAAGATTGCTGTCCTGGCCAGCAGCGTGTAGACTTTCGCTTTACAGTATTGGGGGGGAATAGTATTGCCTAGGAACTGTAACTGGTACTGCCTAGTAATGTGTTCACTCCCTGTTAGGGAAATTACGTGCAGAATGAGCTCTAGCATGCCCTAGTAGCTGTAGCTCTTTTCTTGCCCAGCCTTTGAGGGCTGATCAGACTCCTGAGTGTTGTACCTAGGGGTATCATTATATTCAGTTCATATTTCAAGTGCTACATAAGCAGTACAAAGTCGAAGTAGATTTTAAGAATCCCATTTTAGCATTTGGGGAAATACTTACCAGATTTGCTAAAAGCTGCTGTCTAAACAGCCCTCTGGTCTGACCTGCCTGTAAAGAAGCTGCCTGCTGCTCTGGATTCTGTCAAATGCTGCGTCAATGGCTCACAAGCTTGCAATGAGAATTATTCCTCTCTTTTACAAAAATTGTTCATTTTCCAAACAAACTACTCTTCTAGTTGGCATTTTAATAAAAAAAGCCAAGTCCTCTCTTGAGGATGCTCACAAAGTTTTGGAGACTAGAAGTGGAAAGGGCTTTTTAGGTCATCCAGCTTACACATCTGCCAGTGCATGATTGTCCACTGCAGTGCTGTTATTAATTCTCTGTCTACTGCCTTTTTGTGCTGTGTACAAAGGGAAATAGGATTTCTCAGTTCAATCAAAAAATTTGGTGGAGAAAGGCTCTCATTTGCAGGTTCTGCATGTCTTGTTCACCATAAAGACTTGGAGATTTTCCATATTCTCCTTTTGGACTGAGGCTACAACCTGTAATTTTGACTTAAAATTACATTGAAATGGAAAAAAGCAACTTTTGAAACTCATTCTTCAATTGCTTATCAGATTCATTTGTATCAGAACTTGCACAGTTCTAGGTGTGGGAACAGAGTAAAGGGTAAAATTGACAATTCCAATTATTCAGAAACGCAAACTTCTCTCTCTCTCTCTCTCTCTCTCTCTCTCTCTCTTTTTTTTTTTTTTTTTTTTTTTTTTTTTTTTTTTTTTTTTAAAAGCAGGTCTCTGCCTTTATTGACAATGTCCCCAGACTAAATTTTTTCTTGTCTTCCAGAAATCAAACATTGTTATGATGAGGCTCTATAGGCCATATCCCATGCTTTCTCACTCCTGATTCAGCTCTTTCCCTGCACAAGACCTGATGCTTCTCAGATTTTAACTCATTTACAATTACTTTGATCCTTTCAGTGGAAACTTCATGAGATTCAGCCCTCAAAAGTAGGTTCAAAAACACCTTTCATCAATGTAGCAAGGTACAAGGTAGTTAAGCATCCTCAGAAGATATATCAGAGCTCATAAAAGTGATAGTTTGCTACTTAAAATCTTTTTGGGCGTAAGGTTTCTTGATGACCAAAGATAAATGTCTCTTCATTGTTGCATGTACATCAGAGGTCCAAAGTTTCTGCTGCTCACAAAATTGTAGAGGAAACACAAGTGCTTTGGCATATTAACATCTTCATAGATTTCCAGGGCTTCTTTCATTTTATCTTCTTTTAAGGCACCTGCAAAGAAACTGCCAACTTTCTGTTCCAAAATATGGAAAATGCAGTTAGTTTTCCCAATAACTGTTCAGTCTCTCTTTGGAAATTCTGAACAACTACTTCTTTTTTAAAGACTGAGGTTGTAAGACCTTAGAAACTGCACTTCTCTAGGTTTTTCTGTTTATCCACCAAATCTATATCCTAACACATGGCCACATATTGTGTTCTAATAGCATTTTATCTTTTATTTCAGGTCTCTTTAACTATTGAAAAAGCCTTGGGAAAAAAGAAAAAAAAACAAAAACAACATAAATGAAATATTGTATAAAGTTACTGAATTGAACACAGTTTTTTCACATGGTTAAAAAACACATTAAATGTCTTAAGATATTTCAGGTGAATTATATCTTGTACAAGGAAGTAATTGGTTATAACATAGATAAACACAGAATTTCCACAAACTGTTACACTGTCAATTTAGTTGCTTACAACATCTCCTAACCCTAAGTTCCTGCTTGCCTTGATTGCTAGGCAATCAAGAGATTGATTTCCTTCATGAGAGCAAGTGAAATGGATTTGTTGACAGGAACCAAGGTGTATTTATTTCAAAATACCTTGTTTACCTTGAAAGATGTACCCAGAAATCAGGAGACTTAGTTCCAACCATTCCACCTGAATCAAGGAAGTAATTTTGTACTTTGTTCTGCTAATATATTGGTTATGATGATAAAAATGTCTTGTTTGAGACAAAGACATATTTGAGAAAAGAGATAAGTTTAGAACACCACACTGGAAATTCTAGTCCTTTTTTTTTATTGGCTCAGGGTAAGGGTCAAGAGCTCTTCTGGATATGATTGCCTTTAAAAGAATACGCTGTAAATGAAAAAAAAACACCAAAACCCAACCACAGAAAAATCCAAAGTGATTCACTCTGAAGCTGAAACATATGAGGCTTACTTAATAACATGTATTTATTGGTCATTATGCTATCAAAAGTTACTGACAGTTTATGTGTCTTCTGGAGCTAAGAAGTCAACTGTTCATTTTTTCCCAGGCTTTTACACATCTCATTGCTATCTAATCTAATGTCCGCAAACCCACTGTAAACACAGACTGATGGAAAGTAAACACTGAAGCCTCAGTATCAGATAAACAGAGCACTGAAGATTCAGATTTTTCTCTACATAAGTCTTTCCAACTTAATTTACAGCAAACTTTCCAGATGTATCAATTTTCATGGGACTTTATAAACTTTACGTTGTTTTCTTTGATGAAGTCTACCATTTTCCTGACCATACAGAGGCTCTGATCATACTTTCTGTAGATGGGAATTTGGAAAGTAAAGGAGGTGTTGTGTACAATTACACAATATTTATTATTCAGTACAGAGGTCGTGAAGAAAATATTTTTCATTTTTTTTTTTCCCAGAAAAAGAAAAAAATGCTTTAAGACCAATGTCGTAACTTTGGTGAGAGCTTTTGTGTGATATTTGTAAAATTTTTGTGCTCCTCTGCCATTAAGGCTTCCACAAAAGAGAGGAGTGTTAGTGGGAGATTTTGTAGACGTGCAGAAAAAGTTGTGTCTCAACTTTGCTCCTTTGCTTCATTTTACAGAAGCTGGGGGACAAAAAAAAGCCTGTAAAGTGGTTTTTAACGAGCTAGGTGAAGGCACTAAAAGGGCATTTGATAAATAACACTGAACAGGACGACAGTGGAATGTTCTGTAAGAAAAGAGATGTTTGGCCAGTTGAGGATTATAGTATTAGCGAACACCAAAGTGATGAAGTGTGAAACCAAAAACTGAGGAGTTATGACTAACTTTATGTCCAGATACTACTATGGGTGCTTTGGGGAAAAAAAATAACTTTTTAAGCATAGTAAACAAAAGAATAAATTCCTATTAACCAACATAGACAGAAACTAATTTTGCAGATGCAATCCAGGGATCTAGTTACCTGGATTTTTTAATTTGCTCAGAAAGTTCAGCCAGCAGTAGTCTGAAATTTTCTAATAAGAAAATACCAGGGATAGTTTTATTGAAAAGGCTGCAGGAAATGGTGCATTAATAATATTTTTTCTTTAATCTGTTGCATTTCTCCTCCAGTTATCTGAATAAAAATGCAGAGCAGGACTGCTGAAGATGGAAATAAAATGCAGGACAATGAATAGGGCAGAGATGTAAAACTCAGTCAAAAATGGAAAAGACAGATTGGCCAGTGCCAAGGATCTGCAATCCAGACATTCCAGAGAAATGAGTAACATCTTTTGCAAACACTTCCCAACATAATTAGTCTTTAGTTTTGTGTGTTCTGATCATCACAGTGATTTTCAGAGCTGAGGAGTCAAAAATATTTCCATTTAATGCAAACTCCTAACTTGCTTTCACCTTGATTTTACTGTTCAGTGACTAACCAATCAACCTATTAATTGTAGGTTTTCCAAGAAACCGGTGTCCATTTATTGTAGAACATAAAGGTTTCTCCATGTTGCTGCATATGCTTATGTCTGCAGCACCAAAAGTTCCACTTCATCCAGATGAGTTAGAATAATCCCTGAGTTTACACATAGTATTTCTGCTCCTGATAAATTTACTAATAAATGTTGAAAAAACTGCAGAGCCTCTCTGCTTCTGCTGCAGCAACTTCTGAAGTGGCTGCTCGTTCTGTGGGTGGTTCTTTTGCTTCTCAAATTCTCAGCCGCATAGCTGTGACTCTGTCCAGGCCCCGTCCTTCCCAAAGTACACAGAGATTGGGGAAAGGATAACCAGCAACTGTGAAAATAACTTGGACATCCAAATATGCTTTCCAAGGCAGTCATCTCATCAAACAGGCCAAATCTTGGGAAAGCAAGGACAGTTTGTCATAAAATAAATTATATAAATCCATATTTACTTCAAGTTAAGTATAAAAATACTTTGAAAGGCAGAAAGGCAAGAAAAGCACCTTAAAGAAGCTACGCTTTTTAAAAAAAGGATTGTTTGTGTCATTAGGATAAACAGAGTGAGATTTTGTTTTCAGATCAGGAATTATGGGTTCAGGTAGATGTGGATTAATATTTTAAAACATATTCTAGTCCAAGGGAATATGGTAAAACCATAAAGTAATATTAAAAGGCTCACATGACCTGCAGAAAAGTATAACTGTTATTGCCCTGTGAACTAAGAAAATAAGATCTGTCTGAAAATCAAACATGTCATTTAATCATTCTAAAAATCAATATAATTGAAAGCTATATATGATTTGCAAGGTTCTTTCATTAAGATTTTTTTTTCAAGCTCAAAATTCACAAATCCCAAAGCTTCCGTGTGCACTAAATGGCAAAGGGCAAAGGTGAAGTGTATGAAAGTGTTTTTGTTGTAGGGTTATCTCATTCCAGAGTGCACTCTGGAGCACAGATGGATCAGTCCTTATATTAACTTATTTCAGGCCGAATATATTTTATTTATTAACATGCCAAAATGTCTTGACTCTGGTTCAGTTCAATGGGTGGAGGTTGTCATGTGTGAAGAAAATATGCTGTTCTGTTGTTGCTGGCTTTGCCTCGTGAGTTTGGAGGCCACAGACAGGAGCAGAGCTCCTCCAGCACACTCCCACAGAGGCAGGGATGGAGCAGAAAGCTCCAGGAGGGCTGGCAGGGCTGAGGTGTCAGCCTTTCTGCATTTCTGCTCTGTCCTTGTGTGATCTGATGTTCCAGTTTTCTCCATTCACTGAGTCCATGGCTCAAATGTCAACCTCTTGCCTGCAGAACAGCTTGGTCTGGTTCCTCCCGAAACCCAAGTCTCTCAGGATGCTGGCATCCCTTTTCCTGGTCACTCCAGCAGTGCCCTCCCTACACACCTTGAGAGTTCCCTCCTTGAACAGCTGACACGCTGAAAGCTTTTAGTTACCTGTCTGGACAGGTGATTGTTTTGGTGGTTTAACATTAGTTCTGTTTGAAGGGAGTCCAACAGTGCAAAACTGCCCAGTTAACAGAGGTTAGACAGTAACACATGGCAGACACGTTATTTCACAGAAATACAGCTGGCCAAAGATAAAGATCACTGGTGAAAATATTCAAAATATTTGTGATACTGTGCAAAGGGGCAATTTACAACACTTATTTTGCACTCTCACGTGTGTGAAGACCATTTTACAGTACATCTAGCTTAAAAATTGAGGGATTTGTATAAAAGCAAACGTTTCTTGCATTTGAAATGAATGCTAAAAGTGTGAAACTTGAGTAGTTAATTTAAATTTGAAATAATTGTCAAAGCAAAACACAAAGAAGAAATACTGTAAACTCTCTGGGGCAAAGTTTTCTGTTCATGCTACGAACATACTTGCAGTGGAATAGCAGCACACAAAGAAGCATCGATTTAGCTGTCCTTAAATTTTTATTGTGTTAAGTAGTTTACAAAAAAGTCATTAGCGTGATGACTGTGAAACTCTGAAATGCTAAAAGAGCAGGCAGCTTCTAGCTCTCGATTCCCTGAAGATAGCTGAGAGCCTGCAGGGTCAGCCAAGTAGTGACTTGTGGAAGCAGAGTGTCCTGCTTGTGCCTTGCTGGCTGGCTGTGGAGCTGCTTTATGGCTCTCTGGGGACAGGGGTGAGGGCTTTGGAGAGCAGGCTCTTCAGCTGCCACAGGTCAGAATAGCTCCTCTTCAGTCTCTTTGTTGGGGTTTTTTCCTTTTGTCCAACTGGACTCCAGATGTTCCCAGTGCTCCTAGTTAACCAAATGATGTGTTAAGTGGAATGAGAACTAGATCAGAAGCTCTAAAGAAAGAGAATGCAGCAAGTAAAAATGGCAAGTACATACACCATACCAGAGCCTTGAATTCTGCAGGTGCTCACAGATTCCTCTCCTTGTAAATAAGACAAGATATATTGGAGTCCTATTTCTACCTCATAGTAGCTTTCTCCAAACAAATTTATATTATTTTTTAAAAAAATCTTTCTTTTTTTGTGCTCATCAAAGTACAGTTCAGATGCATTTGAGCCTGGATATGGTTAGTGTAACTCTTGGGAAGTCAGAAGCACTTCAATGATAAGGAGTGTGGGAAGTGTCTTTGTGTTGGCGTCATAAAGTTGTGATATTCATACAGTGTTTAACATATTCAAGTGTCTGACTTACATGTTAATTCCTAACATTGTTTCCCATACCCATTGCTGAAGTGGTAGAAATAACTCTACAGTGCAAGAATTTGTTTCATGTGCCACATTTGCCTGACACTTTCATAGGAACAGAAAATAGAGAAAAATTCTTGCTTGTTGATGCTTTTTTTCACTACTCAGCTCATTAAAAAGACCTTGGTTTGTCTACAGATATGTTTCCCATCTATTTTAACACTTGCATAATGAGCATCTACGTGTTTTAGAATTCTGATTTATTTTAAACAGGATCTTCAAAGTTTTCTTTCTGCTTGAAACATATCAGAATGTCATACTTCAGTATCAGTTCCAGAAGGAGGCCAGATGCAGTAATTTCTGGGAATGATTAATAGTTTTTTTCTCTTTGGAATGGTCATTAGCTCTGCATGAATAGATTAAATATTCCTTGCTCATTGTATTCCAAAACAGCAAAGCACTGGGTCCAAAGAAAAAGTAGTGCACATTGTTTGATTGATAACGTTATAAGTTATTCAAGGTCAAATTCTCTGAATTCTTATGGTTTGAACTATTTTTTACTCCTTGCTTAGCAGAAATAGCAGTCCACCCTACTTGTGTACTTTCACAAGTACCACATTAAAAGCATCTTATGAATATTTAAGTATTACTGCTGACAGCTTTGTAGCTTTTCAAAGATGCTGATGAGCTAAATTTTCCTGATGGTCATTTGTTTGAAAGCAGTGTTTCAATAAGGTTTAAAGATGAACTCTGAAAACACCTCATTGCAAGTTTGAAAAGGTTTTTAAAAAAATGAATAAAGACCACATCCTCCCCCTCCTTCCGTATTTGCATATAGGAAAGGTTTGATTTAAATATATGTTCTTTTTTCACCTACGTGACATTTTATTCTCAAGTTAATGAAAAAATAATATGACCAAAAGCCATTGATGAAATTCTGTGTGCTCTACATTCATCAGTCTTTATTAGACATCTAAGGTAAAATTCACAAATATACTAAAATTATGGTGCCATAAATTTACCCTGAACATACACCTTGTGCTAGTGGTTTCTTTGTATCACAGTATCATAGGCCCTGAGGGGTAGGGAAACTCAGGCTTTCCTAAGATGTAATTTGTGAGACTTCATTTTAAGTGGAGGTCCTGACACTCAGAAACTTTTGTGGTGATGACATCACATGGCACCAGTTTTTAGTTCATGCACTGTAAGTGTTGCAAATTTTCACCAAATATATTGCGCAGCTTTCATTCCCTTGATGTTTCTTGAGGGTGTGTGCCCTTGCCCTTGGTTTTGTTGAAGAGCAGGATACCTGTGGCAGCCGGGTGTGGCAGGAGGGGGTATCTGCTTCAACAGCAGCTGCATGCACAGAAAGCAGCTCTGACTTTGAGGGTGGTGAGGATCTATCCCTCCAGAAGTTCATAAACCTTTCCATGGTCTTCCCTTGTCCTTAATTTTAACAGCGGCACGCTGCACACAGGCTTTTCACCATTTCACAACAGGAGGTGACTATTAAATATTACAAACTATATTGTGTGACAACCTGTTGCAACATGTGGCAAACCTGCTGCTCCTTTTCCCGCTAAAGTTTCAAGGTGCTGCTGTGCATTCCTGTCCTGGCACAGCAGCCCTCAGCCCCCAGAGCCAGGCACTGCTGGCTCTGCGTGTGGTGTGAAAGAGAGAGCTGCAGGGCTCTTCAAAAGGAAAGGATCTTTTATTCTCTTTTGTAATGTGGAACCAAGTAAATACTCTTGTCAGCATGTTTTTCATACTTAATAACCTACAGGGCTCCTGGTTTGTATCACACCCCAGCTAACGTGCACACACACCTGCAGAAGGCTACTGTGCAACTTCATCCTGAGGTAGCCCCAGGCTAAAGAGCATTAGAACAGACACTGATGGAAAGCATCCTGCAAATTTTATCTTTTTTTGCTGTTTTCCTAGAGCAGCCATTGCAGATCACGAAAATGGAAAGAATTGCACTTGCTGAGAACCGGCATGGGGCAGAAAATCATTTATCATTTGTATTGATATTTTTTGTATCAGTTAGTGAAATTGATAATTTCATTGATATATTTTGTACTGAAATGCCCAATTTAACTTGGAACATGAACATCAACAGCAATGCAGCTCTCTACAGCTTGTGCACATGCAAGATTTTGGAAATGTTAACCATTCTAAGAATATTGATTAAATACATCTTCAGAAATTTGTTCTACAGTGTGCTTGTATTTAAGAATTTTTGTTGTTGTTGTTTTTCCTTCAGAAGCTTAGCCAAAAGTATAGAAGATCTGAATCTGGGGATCTGCACTACTTGAACAGTGGGAGAGGACTAACCAATACTCCAGAATGTTTTACTGTTTAATTCCCTAGTGGCACAATTCTGTTTCCAAATATACCAAGCGTTTGATATTTCTGAGGAATGTTATTTCTGAGGAATAATGGTGAGTGTCATCTGGCTGGTGAGGATCAAATTTGAAGTACCTGACAATCTCCATAAACTCTGTAATTCACTAAATGTGGCACTGGATCATGACCAGTGCTCATGCTTATTCTGCTCATGTATTTATTTTGTATCTTTAGAATATATTCTCTCATCCTTATGTTGCAGCTTCCCTTTTGATAAACATAAGGATGGCACTTGATAAAGTTGTCATTTCTCTATAGATAGTAAATGTGTGAAGAATTTATTTTGAAACTTCATTGCTCTTCCAAAGGAAGATTTTTCCTCTCTGAGTAGTTAAAATGGTCATGGGTGATACCTTGGGAGCTGGGAAATTCATGGTATGCAGTGGTTTGGTTCAAAACAGCAAAAGATGGAGACACACAGGAAGGCAGCTTATGGGAAACATAGTACAATAACAACCCTGACCTCTTGGCCTCTAGAAATTAGGAAGTGCAATTCCTAAATCAAAACCAGCACCAGAAGCTCTGGGAATGGAAACAGGCTTAATTCTCTGTGGTACAAAGAACCCGAGATTTCTGTAACAGCAGGTCAGACTTCCAGTCCTGTGTGCGTGTCCATTTGTTTCGTGCATTCCCAAGAGCTGTGTGTTCTGCTGGCCTTGGGAACAAGCAGAAGCCAGTGGGGTAGATGCAGGGTGGGTGGCAGGGGACTGGCACCCTTTCCATGCTGGTGGGATGCAGAGCTACCCTGGAGAGGGAGATTTGAATAGTCCTCTCTTCCCACCAGGGGATCTCTTTGCAGTCAAGGCTCTGCTTCTCTCCTGTAATGCAGACTGAACTGGCTGAACGCTGCCGCTGCAGTAAACATCAGGAAAGAGTCACCCACACCAGATCTCTAACTTTGGAATAAATACTAAATCGGACATAGTGGCATTCACCAAGAGATTCTTTCTACTGCTACTTCTTTCAGCCTCCTGTATGCAAGATTTCTTCTGTGGTGTGGGTCCTGGAGCTTGGCTGTGCCTTTGAGAGCAGGGGTTCAGCTGGGCTGGGAAGGTGGGATGGGATCTGTCCTCATTTAAGGCATACTCTCAATTCTTTGCTCTCAAAACCATGACTACTGTATTCTTCTGTAATAGTGGGGTTTTTTTCATTGTAATCATACCAGCCTATTCACTGTTCTGCTATTTGAAAAGAAAGAAGACATTTAATACCATTCAAATAAGGATTTAATTAATTGGAGGAAGCACTTTTCTGGATTTTCCATGTATGTAGAAAATAATGTGCTGAGAAGAATACATTCTTATATTAAGGAGTAAGAAGATTTCACACCTCAAAGCTGTTTATTGGAAAAAAAATATATTGTTCCAATTAAAAAGCATATTTCTCCTATTATACTTATTTCTATTTTCCATGAGACACAATTTTTTAGGAAAGGAGATAGAAAGCATCCCTTATCTTTAAGAAACAAAGAGCAAGTAGATCTTGAATGAGGCATAACAATTTTCTGATTCACAGAAAAATTTGAATCCAATTTGCATAAGGGTTTCAAGTAAAAATTTTAAAATAATTATGCTATTACCATTCTTCATGCCATAGAGTGTGCAGGCATGAAAATGAATGAATGTGTGGTATTTGCATTTTGATTTCCAGATGTTTATTCCTAACTATTGAACTTGATCCCCAGAGCCTACCACAACTTGGTTGTTACTACTTTGGGGGCAGGGGTGGGTGTGGGGTTGTGGTATTTTTCTACTCAGCGTATCTAAGAAAACTTTCCCACCCTTTCCTATCATAGCCCAGGCAGTTCTACTGGCATACAGTTGATCTGTTTGAAATAGGGTTTTTTGTTCTGAAGTATTAAGACAAAACCTTCAAGCCCATATAGAGCTTAACCATAAAATCAGTTCCAATCAGCTACATTCCTATTTACGTTTCTTTAATATCTTCTTTATATGCCATTATACTGGATGATGTCAGTATGGGCTTTGAGACTCTCAAATACCAAGTGGTGATGTAATGTTCTTAGGGCAGGATTCATCTTGAAAGGAAAGGTGTTTTAAGGGCCGCCTTTGAAAAGCAGAACAGATCAACCCATATATCTAGATTAGGGTCCCAAGTTGTTGCTCCATGCATGACATGGACTCCTAAGTGGCACCACTTTCCAACAGCAGGGACATAGTGGGCTCTATGGCAGGATACAGGAGTTAAGAGCAGAGAAAAGAATTTGACGAGGTCACAGATCAGAAAAAATCCCATAAAATACATGCCGAGAGAATCCTTGCAGTCAGCCCTCCAGGCTGTCCGCCCACCAGTGTGAGCAGCAGCAGGGCTGGCCCCAGAGTGGTACACTTCCCCTCTTTCCAGAAAAGCAGCTGGTTGCTGTTTCCTCTTTCTAGGAAATCAGTGCACACTTTTGGACACGTGGAACACTTACAGCCCAGAAGAGAACATCCCACCTGCCTCATACCATCAAAACTGGGCTGACTCTCTTCCTGAAGACTGCTATTTCTTTTCTTTTTTCAAGCTGTAATTTCATTTTTAGTGGAAGACTCTTGTATTGCAATGGTCTCTGACCTTCTTGCATATCTTCAGTGGTCTTCATTTAGAAAAGGTTGGGGTTTTTTCAAAATTTCAATTTTTTTTTTTTCCCCTTGTTAATCTCTTTTGCTTCCCCAGCCCATTAATATTGAACAGATCAAGAGTTAAAGCATTTAATCCTGTTTTCTTCTGTTTTCTGGGTTTTTTCTAATGGATGAGTCATAGTACGGATGGCCTTTTGTTTTTCTTTAGTAAATTCAAACAAGAATATTTATTCCCTCATTAGAAAAACAATAAATCAGCAAACAGAAAAATGTGCAACAATGATTTTTTAAATATATTGGACTTATCTTACAGTTATTGTTCTTTTTATTTAATTCAAAAGAGATGACCAAAAAACAAAACAAAACAAAACAAAAAAAAAACAAAAAAAAAAAAAAAGAAAAGAAAAAAGAAAAAAAAAAAAAAAGTGCTCCTGGAATCTGCTGCATTGTTATTGCTGAAGCCTAAAGCCTGGAAGATTTAGATGGTGAGGTCCCATAGGAACCAACAGCTGAAGTACAGTAAACCTGGGCATTTCTGGGACCCACATGTGCTGTCTGGAGCAACAGTGATTTGAGCGGAGCCAACAAGAGCGAGTGATTTGCATGACGTACCTCCACTTTCTACACGAGCCCCAAGGTAGAAAGGATATCCTGCTTTTTATGATAATTCATTCTTGGACTGTTCTTCTGATTAATTTAACACATTCTTTGTTACTTAAAGGTATATCAAAACACTATTTTTTTTTTGTGATGGTATAAAATTAAGCATGTACACAAATTCAGAACTGAGTTAATTCTTAAATTTATAAATATTTTATGCTGTCTTATATTATTTTGATGTCCAACAATCACAAGTTTCAGAGCACAAAAGCCTTTACGAGACACACTCCTGGCAGAGAATCTTGTAGCTGTTTCATTAAATACTTCCTTAGGTGTATAGGACTGTGCTATTTCTTTAAGAAGTGAATATCTGGGTTTTTTTTCAGTTGTCCAGTGGAAATCTGGACTAGAGACAAGAAGAAAGGATTCCTTTCAGAATAATTTTGACACCTCGGTGAAAAGGAGGAGCATCCTCACAAAGGCGCAGAGCCAATGCTCTGAATTAACGGGTTCCATCCCTGGCGGCAGGAGAAGGTGCGTGTTCAGTACAGAGAAACCCCGCCCTGGCCATAGATGTCAAATTCCCCTGCACTGGGTACACCCAGGGGTCATTAAACTGGTTTGGCTTCCGTCCTTCCTGCTGGGAAGAGAAAATGCTGTGGGTGCTGCCTCTGCTTCACCCGTATGCAGTCATAATGTTGGCTCTGCCTTAAGAGCCTTCACAGCTGTGCTGTAACACAGTTAGTTCCCCAGCATGACTCAGAAGAAGGATTTTATTTAATCTGCACAGAACTTTGGAAAAAAAAGAGAGAATTTTAGTTTGTGGAAAGCTTGAGAATGTGCAAAGCTGAAAAAAGAGGACGTGAACGAGAGCCTGGGTCTCAAAACCTGGTTTCCCATTGTCTTCGGATAAAATTTCAGTGATAATTGAAAGACTGGAGAAGAATGAAACCATTTCATTGCTCTGGCTTCCTTCAATCCTGCAACTGTCCATTAGGGCATCAGTCATAGTTTGCATTGCTCACAAATGGGACTGGTTAAGAAGTGCGTGGCCGTGTTTTGGGGTTTTCTTTGTTTAGTGGCTCTAGATTCAGTTTTTCTTGTAGGTTTTTTCCCCCACTGTGCTCTCTGTCACTATTTTCACTATTCACAGGTCATTATTTCTGTGAGAGTGTACATTCTTTTTAAAATTTGGAGATTCTTTATTATTAAAAAAAAAAAAAAAACCACCAAACTTGTTGCTGGCATAGGAGTAATTGCAATGGTAAAATTTGAAGATTCATAGTTCAGGTTAAGCTCTCAGAAACAAGGAATAGTTGCTAACAGATTCTACAGGCCAGAAATTTGGGAACTTTTAAAGTAGCACTTATATAATTTACTTACTTAAGGACCAGCCTTTTTGCGGGGTGGACCAGAGGCCCCTTGATAAATATGTAGAAGTAAATCTCTCATTTGTTTTTCTAAGGCAGAATGTCACTAACCACAGGACTCGAACAGGCACGAGGAATCCCAGATTGCATGAATATTCCAGCATCTGATGGAGAGGTAGTCAACAGTTTTGTCCTACACATCTTTTATGGTATCTACTGTAAAGCACAAATATATTGAATAATTTTAAAAGCATTTGTTTCAGGTTCCTCCATCAAAGGAGACACCAATTTTGCACCAGTTTTGCTGCACCAATTTTGATACGGGCACCTTTTCCAGTTTAGTCCAGATGTCAAGACATTGCATCCCTAGGAAGATGAGTATTAAACAAGAGCTACCTACTAAATGATCCAAAATTGCCTGCAAGACTCAAGAACCTAGTTTTTAGGGGGGGCTGCTTCTGTGCAGAGTATGTGAAAAGGAAGATTTTGAACACAAAGTGTGCAGAGGATGTTCAAGGAATGTTGCTGTGCCAAAGCCTCCTCAGGCCATGTGAGTAAAATGGTGAATGCCACCCAAAAGGAATTGACTTGTGACAGGAAGTGGAAAGTGCCAGAGAGTTTTACACTAGGGTTATAAAATCAATTGTTCCTTGAACCACAGCGTATACACTGCAGAACCCAAGGAAGGGTTGTTGTTTTTATGGGATGTAATCATCAGGAGATACGGTTTTATGCTCTTATACAGAAACCCCAGGATTAATTTCTGTATGAATTCGAGCACACATGCTGATACTCCCACGCTTATGGCAAATAATAGGTGCTATGGATAAATTTAGGTTCATAATCTAGCTATAGAATAGCATAATATCCGAGGTGAACAATCCAGGAGAGTTAGAATTCAAATTTTCCTCAGACAAGTGTTGTAGTGTAAAAACTGAGGCAAGCATTAGTGAAAATAAGGGAGTCACCATGAGTGTTCTTTTTTTTTTTTTTGAAAGGCTAGATTTAAGAAATTTAGAGAAATCATTATTGTGGTCAAACAGGACAAAAAAATTGCAGAACTCAATGTGAAAATGTTTTTAAGTCAAAGACCTTGAATGAATTATTTTTTTCCTCAAATGTGAACACTTACCAAGTAACAGTCATTAGGCTTCATGAAAATTAAACAATTTCTGTGGCAAACATGTAGATGTTGTACAGAAAATTGATCTGCATGCAATATTGATTAGAGTTAATTCAGTTTAATTCCCTTTCTATAGCTGAGGTTGGTTTTTATCCAGGGTTTGATTTGTCCATATATTTCTATTGAAGAAAGACAAACAAATCCAGGTTCTTGGATTTATTTCTTGTTCTATCTTATGTTCTGAGCATAACTCCAGAAGAGGAGAAAACCTTATAGGCCCTTGTGTAAAAATTTGAAGCCTGTTGTCCTATGTTCTAGGATGGCTCAATAGAAGTTGGTTATCTGTTTGCTGATTGTAGCTACTTGAATGCTATAAACAGAATAACCTAACCTCTAAAGTGATATGGACCTAGATATGAAAACCCAAACCTGCAGGAAATAGCTGTGCCAGTGCAACAGAGACAGCATGGAATCTTGGGGGATTCAGGGGAAAAAAGTGGTGTGTAATTCCTTTGGAATGTATCAAGGCATACATACCTTGTAAACATTTAAGACGCAGAAGAGACCCTCAGGATTTGTTAAAAGTGACATCAAATTATTTAAGACCTCTTCATACTTGCTTCAACCTACTCCACCTCAGGTGACCCCAGCAGAAGAGGGTATTTCAGTTTAAGTGCAAATTTATTTCAGACAAACAGGTTTTGAAATTAGATCCAATACCTAGTAGATTAAACTTCAGGCTGTTCTTATTTTGTGATGCATACAGAGATAGGGGCCCCCTTTTTGGATGATGGTTCGTGGCACTCAGGAATTATTGAGAGGAGGGGTGATTCCCTGGGTCGCTGTAATCTCAGCAACACTTGAGAACCAATGAGTGAGCACTTCTGCAGGACATGACCTGGATCAGGTTGATTGACTGAGAGCAGCAATTGGTTTGATCATTGTTTTGGCAGAGACGCCCGTTCTGACAGCTTTCTGCATTCACTTTGGGGTCTCTTAAGGTTACGTTCCCAGCAAAGCTAGATTCGTAACAAAACTGCTCAAACCATCTGATTTGGAAAACAAGGTTGTGTGTTCTGATCTTAGTAAAGATTTGTGTGGAATAAAGAAATAACTAGGTTTAAAAGGCATTAGTAGTCTCAAGATTTCTTTTTTTCCCTCTCTACCTTCTTGTTTGAGGAGCAAACAGACAAGAAAAATGTTCTGCATTCCTTTCAGATGTTGTAATGACAGCATCAAACTGAATTGCATGAAAAGATTTAGTTTGAGAGATTGATGCTTGTGATTTGCAATCTTGTTCTCTTCATAATTTTTTTTTTTTTTTAAAAGCTTGTTTTCTCCCCAGGTAACCCAAAATCACATTGTGAGGTGGAAATGGTGAGAAAAGCACTGGAACAGAAGTGTGATTTTCAGTCCTTCCTTCCGTTAACTCTGATCGCTCATCAGCACAAATACCCAGGTTTGCTCCTCCACTTCTGGGATTCTTTCAGTCTGTACAGCTACATCACTTCTTACCTTTTATCTTTGTCAGGGAGCACTAAGAATTAAAAATCCTCTTTGGGTTTTACCCATTGTCTCCTAATTAACATTAAAAAACGCTCTACCCCAGGGGCTTTGGCACGGGGCTTTTTTTTCCACATGCATACATGTCACATAGAGTGCACACTAACTGTTCATATACGGTGTCAGCATGCGTTTTGTACGCACACAAAAGTTCCAGATGTGCTGTGTATCTTGTTTAGTTGACTTTAGTCTTCTGTAAAGCCAAGAGAAATATTAATCATTCATTTACTGTTAGGGGATGGGTCTTCTTCTCATGTTTCAGTAAAGGGGGTGGAAAAGAAAAGTAAGCCAATTTTTTTCCTATTTAAGGCCAAAGCTGGGGAATGCTTGTGGCTGAGTTCTGTACATGGCCCGGTGCTGGAAGGGCAGGGAGCAACCGATGTTGCTACTTTGAATAGATTTTTTTTCTTTCCCCCCCCCATTTTTATTTTTGCACAGAGAGTCTCATGTCTAATATTTAGACATGATGAGCTCTGTGCAAAAAGTAACTTTGCTCATTCTTGCCGTGTTTCAACCCTCAGTTATTTTGGCACAACAAGTCGGTGAGTAATTCAAGCTTTTTATGAATTCATGGTTTTATTTTATTTTTATTTTTACCAATAATTTTAGTCGCTTGTAAGAAATGAGTATGCACGAATCTCACCAGAACACTTCTCCTTCACTAATCCAGCAGTCAGATATTTAATGGTGAAGCTGAAAGCTGCAGGGATTTGCAGTATCATCCCAGAGGTTTCTCTTTGCTTTGCTTTCTTTAAATTTAGAAGGACTGTACAGTGCTGTGTGCCTTGGCTGCATTTGCTCTTGTTCTTACTTGTTTCGCTGCTACAGACACCGGAGAGATTGTAAGCTATTTCTTTTAACTCTTGGAATAACATTTGAACTGTTAGCTCCGTGCTGCCTGGAAGCTCTTTGTCACAAGGAATAAGCCTTTGCTTCCAGCTATTTTATTTGGAGTTCTCCTTTGTACTTGTTTGTCTTACACTGGCAGCCTGAGGGTTTCTTTCAACAATTTGTGTGCAGAAAAAAAAAAAAAAAACAGCCTTAAAATTCTGAACAGTTTTGTTGAAGGAGTTTTTAAAAAGAGTGATGTATAGAAAATATGTCAGCCTACAGAATTTTTACTTTGGCATAGAACAGGAGGGTAAGTTAATTCCCTCAGCTGCAACAGTTTGAACCAGGCATCTGCAAGCTGTTTCAGCCCCTCACGGGACTGATTAGCAGTTGATGGTGTGTGGAAGTCCATGTGAGTGTGAGTGTGTGCGTGTTTACAGAGAGCAAGAACACCAAAAACCAAGTGAACATGGAATTCAGAGGGGAGAGAAGTACTTTGTATGCAAGAATTCAACCTAGAGTGAAGATAAGTGTGGTATGAGTATTTAAGTTAAACAGATGACATTCCACAAGTACAGCTGACCTTTTTTGGATGTGCTCAGTTCCTGCTTGCCAGATATTGTAAACCAGACCTTCCTTAAGATAAAGCACTTTTTTCTCCCGTAAATATGAAAGGTTAGCAATTTATTTATTCCTTCAGAGAGGCAAGGAATAACCTTAACATTAACTCAATAAACGGCAGCCAAAGAAGCTGTAGTGCTGTAAAGGAAAGCCAAATGCCTTTAAAATCGCACCTGACACTGCTCCGTGTGACACACATGATGAAGACGATTACTTGAGCCAGCTCCTGGCGAGCCCCTCTGTCTCAGCATACCTGGACAGGGACCTCTGCCGGGGGATGGGTGTGAGTCCACCAGGAGCAGCCTGCTGGCCCTGGAGCACTCGGAGCTCGGGAGGATCTGTGCATGAGCACACCAGGCAAAACCTCTGCAGCACCAGCCTGCCTCACCTAGCACAGACACAGGCTAAGCCTAAGTGTCTATAAAAAAACCCCTAACCAATGCGTATATAGATACTCTGCAGAGAGTAAATAGAATTTACTGAGAACTGATCTGTCTCTGCTTTGCCGAGAGACAACTCTCTCTCCAATAATCTTCAGTAAAGAATGTAAAATGCAATGATTATAAAATTTGAGCAAATGTGTGCTGTGAGTTTTCTCTGCTTACAGCAGCAGACAATATATATATTGTTTATATTTACCATGCAGTAAGTGTTCTTTTATATACCCTGTCATCAGAGGGATAAGCACTAAGAGACCATACAACATAAAGAGAAGGAACATCAATTTTATTTCTCTTTATAAACAAACCCCCCCCGAGTGCCAGGTCTCCTTCCCTCACTCTAGTCCTGTCTCTGGACACTTCTGAGGTGCAGCATATATTTGACTCAATAAATGGCAAATTTGGGGTAGAAGAACAATACACAAATGAAGTGTGAATGAGTATGCTCATTTCTCTGCCACATTCCTGTTCCATGGTGTTGTAACATTTCCTTACTGGGCCGACTTCCATACTATTTACAGGGCTAAGGTTACACAGAGAGACTGATAAATCACTAGTTATCCCTTGAAAAATTGGATTCTCTCCTCACTTTAGACTGTTTCTTTCCACACATTTGAATATGCTTTTCTCAGAGAAAATAATAATTGAAGGAGTTGATTATTCGTATCACTAATTCATGTGCAGGGCAGGGAATGGACTGGGAAACCAAACTTTCCACAACTGAAAAGAGAATTTCCAGACATGCTGAAATGCTCTCTCTTGTCAAGAAAAATGTTTATATGGTTAGTATCAAATGTAAGTCAATATAAAATTTTCCTTGAGGAAACCTGCCAGGAGACAAGACTTGGCAAGATATTAAGGAAAGTGCTCAGTGTACACTGAATTTAGGGTAGTCAGATGTACCCCTGGGCTATGTGTTTCTTTGTCTTGCTGTAATAGCTTGGAATGGAGACTTGAGTACAGCCTCAGGCCAAACCTCTCCCAGAGCTTGGGATCCAGATACTGTGCAACAAGGAATATTCTGCGAATTCCGTGAGCAAAAGCTGTGCATCCTCATGACCCACCAGGATGTTTTTAGCCTGGAGGTGAAATCACCTTGACACAATGCAGGTTTTCTGATGGGTGTCAGGGCTTTCAAGCCCTGCCTGTGTTCGAGATCAGATGCCCCCTGATGGCAGACAGGACACGAAGCCAGCACTTCAGACACACAGACGATTCAGAGTCCGCCCTTTAAAAGGCACCTTTACATCCTGCATATTAAACTACTCAAAACTGTAAGGTCTTAGAATGCTTCTTCGGGAAATAAATCCCTTGTCCAGGCAGCGAGCATGACTTATGAAGGCATTTGCTAAGCCTTGCAGCCTGCATCCATCCCATTTATCTTCAGCTGGTAGAGGCAATCACGACAGCTACATCCAGAAGACAGCATAAATTTTAGCTAGACAGACTGGAGGTATTTGGCAGTTTCCACTGCCTACAAAGGAAGCACATCCACAGCGCCCTCACATCAGTGCCAAAAGGGAAGTCAGATGGATTTGGGCCTGTCTCAGCTGTATTTGTTATGCTTAAAGGACACCTCAATCAGCCAGAGCAGGACACTTCTTGTAGGTGCACCCCAGTCCTTGAGGAACTTTGCTGAGGTCATTAGGAAAACTCTACTTCTCTGAAAGCACTGTTGTGACAGCAATGCCAGAAACCCATCAGTATTATTCCTTTTTTTTTTTTTTTTTTTTTTACCTCTAAGGTAATTTAGTATTTTCCTCGTAACGCAAGTATTATCTTGGATGTTTGGTCAGGAAACTCATTTCTGAGGTAATGGCTGAATGCTAAAATCTCTCTGACAAGACTTATTCACCTTTCATACTACTTTCAGTTGCAAATTGCTGTTTTAAATTGATATATAACAATTGCATGTAAGTTTCAAGGGGCAGCATGCAAATTACTTGTCCTGCTGAGCACCCACTTCCGATCCCTGAGAAAAGAATGATATTTGAGGAAAACTTGTAAACAGCTGATTTGGCCATTTTGCTTTATTTTTTTATTAACTGGGCAGGATTAGATAGCACATGAAGGGGATGGGTACTGTGCAGATGTAGTTTATTTGTGAGACTGCCAGACTGTCATGTTTAGCAGTTAGCTCTATGGAACACTGCTCACATGTGCTCTTTGTTGATAAATTTCCAGTTTAAGGGTAATGCTTACAACAGTCAGACCTATCTCTGCTCAAAGGTTCTGGTAATGCAGAAAGTTTCCCCTCCAGAGTTTTGACAGTAAAACCAGATGATGCAAGTCTGTGCGCCAAGAGATAATTAACCATCGTAAGTAACCTGGTCTAGGTGAAGTAATGAAATATCAGGGGTCTACTCCTCTCCTTCCATTTTTCCTAACTATTTTTTTACCAAACACGCAGCAGACAAGGTTATGCTTAGGAAAATTGAAACATTCCCTTCTAGTCTGGAAAAATCATGCTAAATGAAAGCCTGGGGAATCCACCCCCTCCAAACATTATATATATATATGTTCTTGGAAATATGACAAATTTCATAAACACATTTTACATCACACACCCCTGGAACACATTAGCCTTAGGAAACTGAGACTATTATATAACCCTTTCATTATTTTCCAGATTTGTTTTTGACTTGAGACCAAATCACCAAATCTACACAGACTGATTTTCCTGAAAGAGGAGTTGGAGTTGGAAACATCCACTGCTTTATTGCAGGGGGAAGAAGCAGAGGTAGAAGGGTGTTGTTTCTGGCACAAACTTCACTGTTGATGCCTCAGTCAGGGCCATTACGTTTGTTCTCCTCTTAGTGCTGCAGATTACAAGCAGATCCTATTTCCTCTTCCAGCTCCTGCCAAAGTGTTGAGGTTTGAAGTAGGCAGCCAGGTGTCACTTGCAAACTCTGCTGATGCCAGCCTTACACAACAGCTGGTGGAGAGTTGTAATTAATGCTGCTCAGAAAAAAAAGAAATTACCATCACATTTTTGTTCCACAGGCTGGCTGAGAAACCAGACTGACACTGTTCCATTAGTCATTGTCCCAGTTACGTGCTAGTGTTGTTCACACCTTGTTTTAATCAGAAATCTGCAGAAAACGGGACATACCTGCCCTCGTAATGGGGACAGCATGCTGAGGGTCGGTAATGGAAACGATACAGAGCAGCATTTAGCATTTGGGGTTAAAAGCAGCCTCTTTAGAGTTGAAAGGTTCACCCTACCAGGAAGGGCAAATAATAACAAAGTGCACTTTCCCAGGCCAGCGGGCACCTGGAGCACTGTATTGCTCTTGGTGTTTCTGTAGTAGGTTCCCAGTCTGCTGAAGAGCACAAGCCACAGCTGCTCTAAGGGTTGTAAGATTATTTTGCTGGTTTGGAGTAATAACTTGTCAAAGCTCACAGATTTAGGTATTAGTGCAATGGTCATACCATTAACACTCCAGATTATGCTGTCCTTTAGTCATGTTAGTTTAAGAAACTGAGCAAAAGATCTCAGTTAAGAAAAGGGAAATTGTTGGCAATGGCAAAGGTATGTTGTTAACAAACGGGTTTTTATGGTTTTAAAATAATTGGATTAGAGTCCTACATCATTGCAGTTTGATATGATGAGGCATAGTTCAATTTCTTATTGGCAGTGCCCAAAAAAGTAAAACAGACTTGATTGAGAAAGGTATAATAAAATCTGTTCTCATTCAACATTGCTACTGTTAGCTCATTCTCCTTGTTGCAGCCTGGTAAATTGTAGATTACATGACTTTAACATGGTTTAGGGTTCAGTGTCTACCACCAACTGTCTATAACTTTGAGACATTCTGATTTTTGGTTTTGGCAGATAATGAATAACCTTCAACCCTAAATGGAACAAAAAATTTAGTGTCATCGTGCTGCAGTACTTCACCAATCTATCCCTCCTTCTACATGCCCGTGATAATACATCTTGTACAGAGGGAGAGCTGGGCACAGATGTGCCTCCTGCTCCAGGAGGGGTCCAAGAAGGGTTATTTTACTTCTGTAGCTTCGTGTCAGGCTGTCGAGGGCAGTGTGGCTGGGTGCAGAGAAGGCTGCAGCCCCTGGCACTCAGTGTGCTGCCTGTCTGCAGCGCACGGGTTCCTCCTGGAGGGCTGGCTCTTCGGGACGCGCTTGTCACAGCGGTGGTGTCCCTGTGGCAGAGGTGCTGTGTGGTGGCTCGCTGCTGGCAGCTTCCCACAGCCATGGTGACTGCTGCAGGACAGCTTCTTCTCTGGGGATTTTCTTTCTTCCATTGAATCTTTCGATGTACAGGGTTCATGAAACTTCCTTTTCTGTCCTCTCTGTGGCTTCCCTGACAAGAGACGTTTTGTCACTGGAAAAATCTGTAAGGAATTCCCACAGAACTCCCGGATTTTCCTCCATTCAACAAACACAGTCAGACTTTGTTTCAGGGAAATAAGAGTTACATATTTACATGTGGTGACAATGCTATTAATATTTCTCACATGGCTTTGAGACTGTATTAAAAAAAAAAAAAATTCAGATATTAACCCCTTGCATTGTTTATGACTATGGTTAATCAAGAGGGAAACCTCTATTTTTAGCAGTAAAAAATCTCGAATTACGGGAATCAGAAAGTCTCCTCTGTAAGTACAAGAGAGAGAGGGGTTGGTCTGCTAACCCTATCTTAAATGCTGGAAGTGTGCATAGAGGAATGAGATCCACACCTGGCTGTAGAGTAGCTCATCTTTCACACAGAGGTATAGTACATTATATTTTTCATTTATATTTTCAAGCAGTCACTATTTTTTCTCATCTTCTCTTTCATAGGAAGGGTTCTTTGAATTTTGATTTGAGGAAACCTAACCTACTTCCAACCACTGCTTCTCTTTATTTATTTTTGCTTCAGAGCCAATCTTGTCTCTGAGTTTGCAAAGTGGAAGCCTCTGCCTGTTTCATGTCAACATGACAATGGAAAACATGATATAACCCCCTCCAACAACAACCATTTGTTGGCTTTAGTTTGGATAAACTTCGCTCTGGGACTTCTGGCTTTGTTTAGTTTAGCAGAGGAGATTCCTTTCAGATTAGCTCAGAGACTACTTCCATTTTCCCCCGTTTATGTCAAATCCTTCATTTAAACATGAAAATGGTACCTCCTGTAAGAACGTCTGCACATTTTTGTCTTGCTCTGATTCACACCAGTACTCCCTGAAGAGGTGTCTGCCGGGGAGGAAAAAGCATGCACAGGGCTTTGAACAGGAAGAATGTGAGGGTCATGAATATATATATATATATATATATATATATATATCAAGGTTGAATGTGAGGGGGTTTTTTTGTTTGTTTTGAAAGCCTAGGCCTTCTCCTACAGCTAAAGGGACGCCCAAATGGCTGTCAAGAAATGAGGGCTGTGACATGTAGATTTAGGTCTTTAGCAGAGTTTGGACTTCAGCAAAATTCAAAGCTATCCACAGCCACTGGAGACACATCCCTTTCTGCTGCTGGATTTCTCTTTCAAGTGGCTGTGCATCCCACCCTGGAGGGTGGCACAGGCACCTCTGCTCTCCCATCAGGTGAGACCTTTCCTCCTGAGTGCAAACCTCCCTTGGGCTGCTAGGGCAGCTTCAGGCACCCCTTTATTCCCAACTCCAGTGCTGTAAAGGGCAGCAGAGTCACAGGAATATCCCGGGCACATTGTGCAGCAGTAGATATGAAAGGATGATCTGTGTCTGGAAAATACTTCCCACAGCAATTCAACTCTGGCAGTTCTTGGAAAACTCCTGGATATAATCAGTTCCCACTGAAGCTCCCTGCAGCTCACGCCCAGTGACCAGTCAGTGCATTAGAAGGTTGTCCGCAGCAAGCATCTTTTTTTGTCTCTTCTTTCCCTTTGTGCTTCTCTTCTTCTCTTTTCCTTCTTTCCATTTTCTTTTAGGAAAATAAGCAACAACAAAATGGCATCTTTTTTTTTCAAACAGATGAGACAGAAATAATTGCTCATCTGAACAGAGTTAATGGGAAATATGGGAAGCAATGCTCATTGTTCCTTTGATGTTCACTGTAATAGCCATGCTGAGCATCAAAAGAGAATAAACTACATCCCCCATGCTTTCCTTCAGCTATAAGCAGCAAAAATAGAATTCATATTTTGTTGGAAAACACTTTTATGTTCATGAGAGCCTCTTTAAAAAAAAAAAAAAAAAAAAACACCACGACCTACATCTTCTCTGGTTTTTTTCTTTAAATCCACTCTATGCTGTTTGCTTGTTTCCCTACAGAGCAGTAGTCATTCTGTGCCAGCTGTTTAAGAGAAGAATGTCCTAGTGAAAGCAAACAATGGGCTGTGTAGTGGGAATTGCAAATCTTTGAAAAGAGTAATTGAAATCTGCTCAGACATTTTGAAGATGCTTTGCACAATATTCCAAGGCTGTTGGTGGCTTAGCTGTTGGCAGGGTGGTCCTCTTTGTAGCTCCCTCTTTTTTGTATGAACAGAATAGCATTAATATGGAGGAGCGGGGGGGAAGAAAGAAGAGAGGTTTTCAAGTCCAACTGATTATTTCAGAGCAGCTGAAGAGAGGAAGATTGCTGTTAATGTCTTTCAGTGAAGAATCAAAAAAAAAAAAAAAAAAGTGAATTGTACAGAGCCTTTTCATTTATCAGGTGTTCTCTGGCTCTAGCTATTCCACTCATACCTTTTAAGGGCTGCAGCAGATAAACTGTGCTGGATCAGGTTGTGTCTGCTGCAGATGTTCCAGCCCTCCCGGGCTGTGTGGTGTTGTTTATTCTCCCCCTGTGCCAGCTGGGGCTGTTGCTGCACAGAGCAGGGAGAGCTAAATGTGTGCCAGGCCTCAGGCAGTCGCTTCAGTAGCAAGGCTGCTGACCTCTGATATTAATTAAAAGCCAGCTCTCTGCTTGTGGGCTCTTCACTGCACCAAAAGTGTGAATTTTGACCTCACGAGGGAATTACTTAGGAAGATTCGTAGGTCTTTGTGCTTGAAAAATGGTCAGTCGTAGAACTTGATATTTAAGAGTGTCTCCAAAATTTAGTTGTCCTTGGTACCCTGAGAAAACCCTTACAATACTTACTTTAGTAGCCTTGGGAGGCTGACAATAAGAGCGTTGTATCCAGTGTACAAATAGCCATTTAATATCCTCTATGAGGCAGATTAAGAAGAATTTCAAATACTGCCATCCATATCCAACAAACTGTCCAAAATAGATGTAGGGTGAATTAGTACAAACTGGAATAAGGGATGAATGAATACAAACTCTTTTGCAGATGAAACTAGGTTAATGATGCTCTATGCATTCAGAACCCCCACCACAACCTTCTGAATTACAAATACCCTTAATTTATTGGCAGCCAAAGATATGATTCTTTTCTTTAGACAGTATGCCAGAGCACTTTAATCCTTCAGTGGAATATGAAATGCAAGAACCAAATCCTTCATTTACTTCCAACTTCTGAAATTACAGGGAAACCAATAAAATTGTGCAGGGACTTAGGCCAGCGTAGAATTTGCCCCCCTGCTGCTTTACTCATCTCAGATGTAAATTCATTATGGCTGTGGAGTTATATTGGGGTGATTTTGTCCAAGGTATCTGAAAATATAAATTATATTACCACATGTATTATACTGCCATTGTAACACTTCCCATCTGCTTCAGTCTCAGGAGAGAAGCGTTGAATCAGGCTGAGCTCTTCCAAGGCAAACCACAGAAACAGCATTGCATAAATCTGTTAGCCCTCTCACAGAGCTGAGGGGAAAGGGGGAAAGAGAGGATCATGTCCCACCTAAAAATTTCAGTTACCTGCCAAAAATTGTTTTAATTTCAAATTTAGACAACACAAAAACAAAGTCATACATTTTTCCCGCACAATGTTTAGGTTTTATCATGCTAGAAGCTTAAAGCATCATTAATGAAGTAGTTATAATTCAGTGTTCTAAATTAGGATCTATGTGGACCAAGTTTTAACAATTATCAAATTCCATTCATTCCCTTTCTCTTATCAGATCAAAAGCTGATCCTTTCTTTCATGATGTTTTGGATCTTCTCAGAGTGGTTGTAAAGTCTGGGAAACCTGTGCACAATGACTTTTCCAGTTTTATCTTTATTCTTCCCAGGACAGACCTACTTCATGAAATCTCTCAAAGAACCCTCCAATGTTATAAACTCTTCCTGGTCCTAGCTAAAACCAGGAAAGCAGAAGTTCATCTTTGACCTACACCTTGGGGTGATTTTTTTTCTTTTTTAAGTTTGGCAAAATCTTGTGCTGTGTTTTAGTAAATTTTTCCCCTTGATTATTGATCTTAGTAGCATTGAGCTTGAAATATTGTGTTTCTTTAGAAATATGTTAGGCCAGCTTCTTATGGAATACAGTTGGAAGTGGTCAAGTGTTCAAAACTAACATTACCTTGACGCTTGGATTCTGACTCTAGAAGTATTCATTGACTGCCCAAGGAATCAGCAGGATGCATATTTAAGGAAACTAATAAATCCATTAAATTGTCAGAAATCATATTAGAACTTGGATTTATCTCCATTTTTGCTTAGTTTAAGACACTAGTCTTTATGCAAGAATTTGTTACCATTCACTCTAAGGATAAGAAGCACATTAAAATCATGTTACTGTAGAGTAGTATTAGAGTTTATGCCAGAACTACAGCTAAATAGCCACAAATGAAGTTCTTGCAGTTTGTTGCTTATTTTTATTATTTAGCATGACACCACATGGCACAAAAGGTGATGTGCCAAAAAAATATTGTAATGTAAGAACAGAGGGGATGGAAAAATCTCATGGTAAAATGCCTATTTTACCAGTAATTGAAGAGTAGCTGAAGTATGATGCAACGGTCCCTCTAAGAGGTGTTGAGTACACTGAATTAGGATGAAATATCTTCTTCCTATGTGTCCTGCTCTAATACTAATGTTACCCTTAGTAAAATATTTTGTCTGTCAGGCGCTGAAGAGGTTCAGTTACCACCAGAATGATTAGAAGCTGGCATTTTTTAGGTCTGATTCAAAGCCCAGCAAAATCAAGGGAGGCTCTGATCAGGCAGTGATTCCCCTTAATCATGGAGCAATTATCTGAATTCACAGCTTATGGCAAAAAGAGGGTGATCTCTACTAAAAACACAGAAGCAGAAATATAACTGAGTCACAGAGTCAGCCTGTTGAGAGGGGATGTGGAGGGCAAATCCCAGAGTAGCATCCCAATACAGGTAGTCATTCAGGAATATCTTCCTCCCATGCAAAAAGCAATTTGGACCATGATATTGTCAAGGAATAGCTAAGAACAAAAGGAGTGTATCTGTCTCTTGAATCCAGCAGAATTTTTTCCTCAAAATGACATTTTTTGAGTACAGCATTTCTCTGGGCAGCCCCAAGAAAGAAGGAGGGTGATAGATACAGAGCAGTCTGCTCAATGCTGCCCCTTGTATGACTCAACTTGAAATGGCAATTCTGCCAAAAAACAACCCTCCCCAACCAAAACAGCAGAGAAACAGCCTGGCACTTTGTTTGCTTATTACCAGCCTCGAAACAAGCAAGTTCTTTTGCCATGGTTTCTCATGCCAGACACCAGCCGAAGCAGTGAGGCTGATGTGTAATATCTCTGATGGGATATCGCTGGCCACTATTTCCTTGTGCAGGGTGAGCTCTGCAAATTGTGTGAAGAGCATCATTCCAGGGTGTCAGCAGGTGTGCTCAAATAGAGCAGTTTGTGAAACGTAAATGTCGAGATGGAACAGTGTGACAGAACCAGCTGCTTTAGACCATGTTATCTTTTGAGAAGAACAGGCTTCTGAAGATAAAGCAGAAAAATTAGAGTTTTTAAGTTACACTTTGAAAGATTAGGGAAAGAAAGCCAATAATGTGAAGGAGACCTTTTGTGTTTTACCTGGTAAAAAAATACACTTAGGATATATCCTAATATTCTAATCCTGATATTTCCAAAACTTTTTAAAGGCTGCAGAAAGGTTGTGGCATTTGTAGCATATAAAGACAAATGAAGGGAACAAGGAATGAGTCGTTTAAAATGCAAGTACATGTTTGTACCAGTGCAGGCGTGTTTTTTTCTTATTCATTTTGTGATCTGACATACAGACTGGGTGGGTCTCGAAGCAAGGACAGTTTGGCTGTGCGATACAAGGACCCTCTGCCTGAGGATCCAGACTCTTCTGTGCGTTGCCAGTGTAACAGCACGTGACTCCACCCTGCAACACCTCTGGCAGACAAGTTCAGCATTATGCTTGACCAGCATTCTTTTAAGCAGTTTTCTCTTTCTTACTCTGCATCTGAGAAAAGGGGGAAACTGGGACTGGTGCAGCAGCAGAACTGTTCAAACGCCAGCTTTCTTGGCAAATGAGCATCCCTAGAAGTAAGAAAGCTTCGGTTTCATTCAGAAAGCACAGGATGTAGCTGTCCATTTTGCTGTGAAACTTGGGAAATCTGTGTACTGTTCATTCATGCTCCTTTTCCATTGCACCTGATAGCAGTTCTTCCTCCTACAGCTCACAGAGCACAAAAGGATTTTTGAGGTTGACCCACCCTGGTTTTTCATAGTCTGCATTTAAGTGTTTGATTAACGAAGGTTTCATTACGTCCAATCACGTGTGGACAAGCCCTACAAAATATTACATCAGTGCTATTAAATCTGAAAATATCCTAATAGGTAAGGATACCTAAATTGTCCCTTTTGTCCTCATGCACTGTGTTCCAGCTGAGAGAATGCCTGAAGGCCTTGCGGTTGAAAAAAAAACCCAACTTGTTAAACCATTTCTTTTCCTTTTTTTCGACCTCTTTTCCCGATTCCTGTGACCCAGACAGCATTCGAGCCCTTTCGAGTACTCGGCAGTGACCCGACATGCCAAGGAACCCGGCCATCCCAGCTCCTCCAGCCAGCTCATTCATTATGAGCGTCCGCTTGTTTCCATTACTAATGATGGGGTGGAACGAGAGTGTTTGGGTTTCTTTATAAACATCATCATCATACCAGACAGGGAGCCCAAACCATTTGCCTCTAGGTAGACGCTGCGGCATTCTTTTCTGCTCAGGAAATGGAAAGCAGCATTGCTGCACAGGCTGGGGTGGATACCTCCACCTACTCCAGTTGGGGAGAATGATAGAATTTCTGTTGAAAATAGCATATCTCCCTTCTGCTTCATCCTTTGCTTAAATAATGTATCAGATGGTGCTGGGGCATTAAATTAACAGATGTATTCGCTACAGAAGAAATGTAAAACAACTTTTGAAGCACTCATCCTGTAAAGCAAATGGCCAAAACTAGGTCAGGGTGAGGAAGCACAGGTTTTGTACAGTTAAAAAAGTAACAAAAATGTCCTTCTTAACTTCATCGGGCTTTAGATCCTGTCAGAGGCAAGGCCTTCTTCATCCTGGTGCTTTAGCCTTTAGCAGATTCACTTTAAATACAGAAGTTGTTTGTTTGACTCATTGTGTTTGTGATCAGATTCTCACAGACCAAAGCTCCTCAGTTTTGCTTCCCAGGCCATCATCAGGCAGCTGCTGGAGGATCGTGAGTCACCCCTGCGTGGACTATTGCCCTCTCTGAGGCAGAACCAGACAAGTTCAAGATGTTTTTTAATTTCTAACCCTTTAGTCACATCTCTGGAAATGGGATATGTGAGTGCTACTAATGCAATAGCTGGACATAGGCTCTGTCCAAAGTAGAAAAGCCTGTGGTTTCTGAGGATACTATTAGGAAATTTTTTCCTTTTGCCATAAAATTGTGGTTAAGTCACGATCATGGTGCTTGCACAAATGCAAAGCCAAAACCAACTACAGAGCAGGGCAGATTCTCATGTGATAACAAACTCCCCTTCACCTCACTGGGGTTGGGATTATGTCCCATATGACATCTGTCATCTTTCAGGCCACATGACAATGGCCATCTGTGTCTTTCCTTGCACACATTTGGGCTCTTCTAGGTAGCCCACTTATGGGTCCTTTGGAACTAAAATGTGATTTTCCTTTCAGCTTGCACTATTGGTCTGCTTATGGACAGCTGCCAGTCTTCCTAGAGTGGGAAATAATTCAAAACCAGCATACAACATTTATTGTCATGCCTTTTTTTTTTTTTTTTTTTTTTTTTTTAATTTTTTTTTTTAAATTCACTATTTAGGCTGGCCCAGGGAAGTTTTGCACACAGCAAAACCTATAAAAACATGAGTGCTCAGTAAACAGCATAATTTCAAATCAATTCAGTCTCTTAAATATTAAACTTTTTTAACAGTGTGCTAGAGATTGACAGGGCTTCCAACAAAGCATTGCAGTAAGTGTCATAGAGGTGGAGTGCTGTATAGCTTTCATATTTAGGGCTCTGGGATGAAGAATAATATTGTGCATCACCATTGACAAATACTGTTGAGTTCTAATATTTCCTAATTCTCAGGCTAATGGGTGTGTTTAGGATTCAATAAAAAAAGCTGGCTAAGGCAAGTATTGGGCTGTTATAGCACAAGTCTAGAAGCAGACAAGTCAGCTTTTTTATAACCTCATTATTCCTGTATGTTACTCTCCAGTGCTTTAGCACAAATCAGCTTTCCAAAGGATTTTGGAGGTAACAGTTAATCTTTACGAGCAATGCAAAATGCATTATGTCATAACATGCTGACACACAGATCTACATCTGAGCACAGAGGGGGTGTCTTTAATGCCCTAAGTCTTCCCAGATGTAAGTTTCCTTTGGAAATCTATTTAATACTTTTATTCTTCCAAAGGCCACAGCACTTTTCATTGCAGCTTCCCTAGCTTATTTCTTAATTCATTTAGCAATGTCCAGAAAGCTGGAGGCAGATATGAATGTCATTATATCCATATGTCTTCAAATTTTTGTCTTCTTCCTGTTAAATGATGCCATCTACTGTAGCATAACTGAATGACAAGCTTGTAAAAAAGCAGAGAAAAGTCCTTTATTTCCTTCTTAATGTAAAATCATCAGTAGTTGTGACATATTTTAAATTTCCACAGTTTTTTATTAATATTGTTGAATAATATATGGCAGGTGAGTATTCGCAGTGTGAAAAACTGGGCCCTGAGGAAAGACTCTGCTTCTGTCTTGGAAACAGAATCTTATCTAACTAGCAGTGCAAAACCAGGCTGTTTTCTGCTCCTCATTGGAGCTGTCCTCTTTGCTGTAAGGCAGCAAGATCACAGCTTTGAAAACAACAAAATAACAAAACATATCAATGAAAAAGAAGTAAGAATGATGAAAAAAATCGACATATGAAGGTTCAAATCCTTGGATATGAATTTCTTAGTAAATAAAGACCTTGTGTTAAGCACATAGTTAAAAAAACGTGGTTTTGAAAGGCTAAGGAAGTGCTACTGTGAGATGAAAATCAGACTATTACAATTAATCAGACTCATCTGTTGGGTACAGAAAAGTGTGTATGCTATGCATCTCTTTATATGTGTATGCAGTTCATATAGCTGTATTTGACAAGTGCAAATAGTAACAATATTGAGTTCTTTTAGGTCCATACAATAGTATTTTTATTTAACAATTATGACTTGCCCTAGAAAAAAGTAATTCCTTATTATTTTTACAAATGAGAAGAACATTTTTGCCTGTGGAGCTGGTAGGTGCTCAAGCAGAGTGACAGCTGAGTAGTCCATTGCGCTGGGTGATGTGTATCTGTGCCCATCCACACTCTCCAGGGTGCATCCAAGCGCTCCTTCAGGATGGATTACAAGCTCCAACCTCCCCAGCAGCTCTGCTGAGGTCCTGCCTCCCACAGCACACAGCTTTCGAGGGCTTCACGCATGCAATGAGCCACTCTGTGATTCGGTTTTTCTCTTGAGTCACTACAGGGGCCATAAAGATTTCATTCACAATCCTCCACTTCTACGTTTCAGCCTTCTTGTTTGTCAGGAAACATTTGTCATTAGCCTTGTCAAGACTGGTTTTTACCAAAGTGCCCACAGTGAAATCCTGCTTTGTAGAAAGCAAGAAAATGTTTCTTGTGGTAACAGTCAGTGCCCAACTAAGCAGAGAATCAGCTTATGTACCTGGGATCCACGGATATGGCTCTGTGGGGTGACAATTGGGAAACAAAGCAATGTTTTTAGAAACTAGTTCTAGCTTGGCAGATTAAGGAAGGGTGTCTAGAACTTCTTCAAAGGTGCACATGGTTAGGCAGTGTCCTTTGAAGCAGCATCCTCTGATGCCATAACCCTGTGCCATGTAGGTATGGGGAAGAGGCTGTCATGGAAACGAGCAGTTCCTCCCCATCTCTCTTTTGCAGAATATGAAGTTTCTAGAGAGGCCCAAAAGGGGCAGAAAAAGGAAGTTTGAGTTTCTAAGTGAGAGAGAATGTCTGAGGAAAGTGAGTTTTCATATGCCATTGGAAGGTTTTCCATTTTAAGATTTTTTTGTTTCATGAAAGGAGGGTAAAATATTGGATCCCAGCTTGATGTCAGGCAAAGGAAAAAACATTGGCTTGAAGATGTCTGGAAAAGATTTTTGGAGCTTTGTTGTTCCGTGCTCAAAATCAGCTCTTAACCATGAGGAGTGCCAGCCTTTACAAGTCAACATTTTCCTGTTTGCTCCTCTTATCATTAAAGTGCAACAATATCATAAGATGGTGCGCATGGACATGGACAGCCTGCAGTGGGATTGACTCCTGTCCCATGGAGTGCTCTGCCTCAGGATCTGCACTCTGGCCCTCCCCTCAGGGAGCCATGATTGTATTCCCCATTGCCCTTCCAGGGCTTGGAGGAGGTAAAGAATTTCATGGGTGAAAGAGAAGAAAATGTCAGGTCAGCATGATCTAGGAAAAGCAGCTGAGTGAGAAAGTGAGAAGGGAGCAAGGGCAAGCTAAGCCCAGTTGAGCACACAGCAGTAAAGACGGGGAGCTGCTCAGGTACAAAATAAAAGAGGATTTGAGGAAGATGAAAAGAGAAATTACATGTTATAGGAAAGGTGAATTGCAGAGGAAGGTTGAGAGGAGTGGAAACACATCTAAGCCTGCCCATTGCCAAAGAACATTGGTGGGAAATGGGAATACATACCCACAAATACAGAGAGGAAGAAAAAGGAAACAAAGAGAACAAGATGCTAATGCAGTGGTGGAAAGATTAAAAACAGAGATTGACGGTGCAGGGAGAAAAAAAAGGGGAAGGAAGGAACTGCAAGAAATTTGGGCTCACTTTCACACTAGATAATTGTGGCCATTACAATTTGATGATATTTAGAAATTTCTGCCTGGAGCCAGTAGCAATTTTAATGTCAGAGGTTTGAATTACATCTTTTGTCATTTTGTTTTCTTTCTGAAGGGTGATGTCTAGCAGGTAAATTATCCTCATATTAAAGTTTTAAGAATGATGTAGGCACAAAAATAGTTCTTTCTCCAGAACGTTGTTTTTATAAACTGAATTATTTTTAATTTTCCATGAAAAAAAATCCTATTATATTATTCACTATATTCACTGATACTTATGTTTGCAATCTAAGGCTTCTGATAACATCTACAAAACTTAAAATGGGCTTGTAAAACTCAAATTAGATGCTCTTAGTGTTATTGTATATTGTGTTCTTAAATGACGTAGCTCTCTGGATCATTCATGTTTTCTGAGAAAATAGCAACCCAAAATTTAATGTGTTAAGGCAGTTTTTGTCAGCCTTTTCATATTCATAGTCTATAACAAGTGTGATCAGTAAAACAGCTGTTGGAAGGAATTCACAAAGCCATGAATATTACAGATGAACAATGTTTTTTTCTGAAAAAAGACACTTGTAACGTTTGAGCAGGCCAGCTGATACAATAATTGCAAACCATTTGGGCAATTAATGTGAACGTTCTTTCAGATCTGTCACAAACGCTGGCTTTCAAAACTCTCTGTGAAACCCCTTGGTGGCAGCTACTAATGCAAGATGCTGGAGACAGGAGTTGGAGCTGGACAGATGGCTTATTCCACACCCATGTGCACGTGCTCCTGTTGGCACATGGGGCCAGTGGCACTCTTGCTGGAGAGCTTTGGCATGTTCACTCCGTAGCTGCAGCAGAGAATTCAGTTGTTAATCAGACAGTAACTCACCCTGGCACTGAAATTACTCGAGACGGAAGATTATCAGAGATTTAATTGGGCTTTGGCTCAGCTCCAGGAGGTTTCCACTGATGTCTGTTTATACACTCAGAGCAGACTCTGCAAATAATGTGATAGATCCCCCCAGTCCCTGAAGAGCAGCATTCGGCCTTTTACTTCACGTGCATGAACCAGAAAACTAAACAAACTATCCAACAGTTTTCGTGTTACTCATTTGTAATTTGGAAAACACACTTGAAATAATACCCAACACAATTTTGTCTCTCTTTCCAGTGACGGGATGTACCCATCTTGGGCAGGCTTATGCTGACAGGGATGTGTGGAAACCAGAGCCATGCCAAATCTGCGTGTGCGACTCGGGATCTGTTCTCTGCGATGACATCATCTGTGATGATCAGGAGCTGGACTGCCCCAACCCCGAGATTCCTTTTGGAGAGTGCTGTCCAGTTTGTCCACAAACAACAACACCACCTCCAAGAGTAAGTTTATTCTCACTGGCCTTTTCTTGGTGTTGCTGCCTTCTTGATGCATGTCAGCCTTAATTCATTTTGGCTTAGATGTTCTTAAATACTTTTCTTTTCAATGCCACTTTCTGAATTTAGGCAAATACTTAGGATGAAGAGTGCAAATGATAATGTTAACTCTTCCAGCTGTTTTATGTAGATAACGGGCACCAAAAGAGTAGAAAGGGACAGAAGGCAGCAACTAGCCATTACATTTTTCATTTTACGGAAAAGCATAGGAATAATGCAAATACCTTATTTCTGACTTCATACTCAATTTATGAATATCCATGAAAATAACACCAGCGCAGAGTTAAAGAAAATTAGAGAACTTTCATGGCATCTCTAGGTCTGCATTTCTTATCAACTCAATTCTACATCATCACAGAGTGAATTTCCTTTTGCAGGCTTATTGCTGACTTAATGCCCTGTAAAGGAAAGGTGATTATACTGCACTTACCTAATTTATCATCTTTTTATAGACACCAACATTATATAAACCAGTTGCAGCAACTTGGCCTCAGGAAAATTAAGAATGTTAGCACATGCCAAGCCTCCTGCCTAAAAGTTTCAATGAGTGAGGCAGCTATACTGGGCTTTCAGCTCATCTGAACATTTCACCAGTATTAAAGACACGTGAGGCTCTGTTAAAGCGCCTGGGTTGCCAGAGACACAGTGAAGATCCTTATCTAGAAAATAAGAGAGTGAAAGAGATGTGAGGGAGAGAGAGATGCGTTTCTGCAGCTCTACAGCACATCTGCTTGTACATGGAATGTCACACACGAGTAGGTCACACACGGATATGTCACCTAGTCTTACTTGCACCTCACTAGCAGTATTCCGCTGCTTCCAGGATCCTCTGAGCTACTGCACTGAACATGTTGAGGGGGGAAATTAGTGGTATAGTCAAGCATGCCAGAGATATAAGTACACCTCCCTTTCTTATGTTTAGAGATTCATCAGTTCTGGAGTTCCTGATGATGAAGAACATGTGAACCGTTCCCCCAGCCTCTCTCTTTGATGTAGGAGTTTGGTCAGGCCACTGGGGGCTGTTCTGATGACTTTGTGTGGTGTATAGGGAAGGGCCATCTTGAAAGATCCGAGATAATTTCAGCTGAATATTCTTTGATGCTGGTAGCAGCTGAACACAGCTGAAAAATTGAAAATCAAGGTAGCAACATTTAACTGAATTATTAATTGAAAAATAAATAAATTGCAGCAGTAGGTCTGAGAATTTAAAATTAACTCATCACACTTCACATGCTGGAGTGAGGACACAAGAAAACTGTCACAGCATTCCAGAGTGGACTTCTGTCCCAACTGGACTCACTTGCAAAGTTGTACTGACTTCATTAGTGCCATGTTTTTGCCTCCAGGGGAGGTGTAATCCTATGGGTGATCCAAGGAATAGCAGACTGACTGACCAAAAAACCTACAACTTTTAAATATACTGAATAAGCATTAATGGAATTCATGTGATAAAACTATATTCAAATGTGTGTTTTGCTCTTGTTTATATGTGCAATTTTTTTTTGTTTTATTTTGATTCTCTTTTTTAATTTAATTACCTTTCCTTTTTTCATAGACTCCTGGCGTAGTCAGCCGAGGCCCCAAAGGAGACCCTGTAAGTGCGGCTTTTTTTTTCCCCCAAAGAAACAAACAAAATCAAGACCCCATTCCTCTGGTGCTCTACATCCCATTCAAACTGCCAAGACAGCTTGCTTTCACCGATGTCTGAACTGTCTGCAGCTGGACCGTAACTTACAGTTATTTTGAAGTAGAACTTCCGCTTCAAAAACACTCTCAAAAATTTGAACTGAAAGAACACAGTGTTTAGTCTAAACTGTATCACATTTGTTATGTTTTGTTATATTTCTTTACAGAAGGAGGAAAAAAAATCTGTAAGACTCCGCTAGCTGTAATAATTTCAGATTCAGGAACTGAACTGCTAAATATTTCTGACACGATTGTATATCCATTGTAATAAGGTTCCAGCAACCAAGTGTTTCCATGTGTGAATTTTGTCTGTCTTTCCTGAATGTTTGGTTGTGGCCTTGTTTAGGAGCGGTTTCCCATTGCAGTCACACAGACTTTGTTAGAAATGGGAAGGTTTGTCCCTCAATGTCCTTGCAGTTGGAGGCAAGTGGCAGCATCTCTATCTGCTCTGTGTCTTTGCAGGGTTCTCCTGGAGTTCCAGGCAGGAATGGTCCCCCTGGCCCACCAGGACCGCCAGGAAGCCCTGGAGCTCCTGGGGCACCTGGAATCTGCCAGTCGTGTCCCAGCATCAGTGGAGGTGTAAGTCACTGTTATGTTCAGATTCTACCTTGGTGCTCACAGCCATGAAAAGCAATGCTGTAGGCACCTCTCCCTTGCACCTTCCAAGGTGCTTCGCTTTTTGTGGCACCCATCCCATTTGTGCCTTTGGAAAACAGGGCTGGGTGGTAGGTAGGGGTTTGCTGTTGTTCTGGGAGTTTGTCCATAAAATTTCTCTGGAGCGTAATTAAATCTCTGCCTTGACCTTATTTTTTAAAATTTTTAGGGCCAGATCTGTTGAAGGATTTAGGTACCTCAGAAATAATCTGATCAGAAGGAGTGTGATGGATGATTCCTCCATAAGTTTAATGGTTAGGGAAGTCTCCTACTTTCCTGTATTTCATCAATTCATGTTTAATAACAGGTTATTCCAACGAGACTAGAGTGAAGTACTGCTTCTCTGCTCGCAGGGAAAAGAAATTAGGAAAATAATAATATACAGCTGTGTCCTTTAGTGCAACAGAAAAATATTTCATCAACTTTCTTGAGTGACAACTAAGTCCAACAGAAAAGAGACAGAGAAAATGGGTTAAGAAGCTAAAAAGGTGTCAAACCAGAGTAAAAGGAGAGAGAAAGGTAATTTTGTGGTTCAGCTGAGGCCCGGCTGTCAAGAGGAAAAATGGATGTGCCCAGCCTAGGGAGCTAATGTCACCATGACCTCAGAAGAAAGACATGGCTGGGCTTCTCTTATGTAAATATATGGCAGCTATATGGCAAGCTAGTACTACTCAGCAGATATAAATTAGTTATTTCCATGCATTTGCTATACCACTGTAAGAAAATACTTATTTGGTTTATTGCAATCACTTTTTTTTTCCTTTTTTTTTTTTTTCCTTTCTTTTTTTCTCTATTTCTTTTGCAGAGTTTTTCTCCACAGTATGACTCCTATGATGTGAAGGCTGGTGGCGCTGGTATCGGGTACCCACAACCCATTGTAAGATGATAAAGATTTTTTCTGTCCTTTCTTCTTTTTAAAGAACAAATTTTCTGCTCGTAGACTATACCTTGGATGTGTATGTATCCTGATTTTAATCTAACAGTGTAAATTTTCATTTAATTATTGCCTGAAAGTTGAATGTGATGTAAGGCACCAGTTTGTTCAGCAATACTATTCTAGAAAGTAGCTATAGATCATCTGGATTTTTTATTTTTCACTTTCTTTCTTCAGTATCTCACCTTCCTTTTTGTGATCTCTGTCTGTGATTCACCTTCTTACACTACTTAAACATTTTTCCCTTTCTGTCTCATGTACATTCCTCATTTATCTGCTTGATATTCTTCCACTAATTTCTTCCCTTCCTTCCAACAATTTTTACCTCCTCCACTGCCTTTAATCTTCCTTCACCCACCCAGTATAATTTGTCTTTACTGAGTTTGATATTCCATACTCGCTAACTTTTCCACAGTTCAAACTTGCCTGATAACAAGTGAGTAAACTCTTCTTATAAAATGTATTCATTCCAAAACTCTAAATATTTTCACTTTTTCTTTCTACAGTTACCACTTTTTTTGCCCACAGCTGTTTACTCAGGGTGCTGTATCTGCCTGCTAGACCTGGTCCAAGATTTTCTGATTTTTAAGTGAGAAAAAACATGGACTGCCTCAAATAGTTATACCTGAACTATGCTTCTTGTGTAATATAAATCTGAATGTTGCACCTCATGATTCTCCTTTTAGGCACTGGGATTTGGAGATATTCAACATCAAGTGTTCTTGATTCGGGAAATTTGCTACCTAGAGGGTTTGGGGAACTGCTGTTGCTGGAAATTGACTGTGCTTCATTAAGCATAATCATTATTTTCAGCCCAGTTCTGCATAACATGGTTTGGGTATCACATATTGTAGCATATCAAGGCAGTTCCAAGAAAATGAAGGAAGAAGGAAGGATCATCTTGTGAAATAAGGTTTACTAATCTCAACAGCTCTTTTTCTTGAAATACAGTCATTATTTTCTCACCTTTATTTTAATCTGTTTATTTCTACCTCATTCATTTGCTAATACTATCATCCGTTCTTTTGTCTTCTTCAACCACCCATTTTTGTCCTTGTTTATTCATTTATTCACATTCACTCCTCACAGTTTTCACCCACAGCTGTCATCGCACCATCTACATTCTGCTACATGGTGTCTTACTGTGGGATGTGCTGCCCAGGCACATAACTGAGACATTCAGTTTACCACTGTGGTTAACTCCTCTCTGCTTTGGCTTTTTCCCTGGAAGTGATTAGTGATTTCTTGTGCTCTGACTCCTGGACTCGGGTTAAAAAACCCCACCAAACTACTTTATTGACCACCCCTGAACATCTTCAGGGTCGTCTGTATATTTTCAGACATATATATATATATATATATATATATATATATATAGTATCATAGCATATGTGACCTCAAAATAAGTACCAGCAGTTACAGGCAGATGTGGCTGAAATCACTAGAGCTAAAAAATATTTATAATTTGCATTACATAGACTAATTTTTTTTATTATTTCATAAATTTATCAATTTTCAATTGAAATACTCCTAATGAATAAATATCAAAACTGAAATAATTTGGAAAATTAGCAAAACAACAAAATATAGTACTGACACTGGCCACGTGTGGTTACCATGCCTGGTATTTCCTCAGTCACACATCTCTCCGTTGCTGCATTGCCATGGCTTTGCACCTCTTGCAGACTGATTTTGTTATTTACACCACAGTTTCTCTTCACTTGCCCACGTAACCTCCATATATTGTCTCTGTCTTTTTCCACCAGTGCACATTCTCTAACTGAAGGATGCTCATCTGCTCAAAGTCTGGAGATTCTAACAGCAAGCATGCCCCTAACTATCCGTTTATCTCCTCAGTGTACAGCATGAGAAAAATTATATCTCATTTGTTTATAGCCATATGTCTAATTGATTGCTATTGGTGAATTGATGGCTTTAATTCTGGTTGGATCTATAGTTACCTTATAACAAAAAAGTTCTAGCAATTAACAGGGACTGCTCATTGTATTCACACATCAGAGGCAACCCCATTTCCCAAACCCTCACAGCTCTGCCTCTTGCTGGACTCCTCGTCCTAGAAAACAGCAAACATTAAAATGCCTCTCTTTTTTAGACAAAAGACAACTGTGAACTAACATTGTTTATTTTTGTACTATAGTGGTGTGCTGTCCTACATATGCCAGTATAATACAGCAATACTGATAATGTTGTATTATGAAAATTAGGTTGATAAAATGGTAATGCATGACCTTTTCTGACACAATATGACATTATCCCATGAAACACATTATGTGCAATATTAATATATTAATTAATTAATATATGGAATATTCTGCCAATACTGCTGCACACAGTGATCCTTTATGTGATTCTTTCATCTGTAGAAAACACGTGAAGAGTTTAATTTCACAAAAACTTTTTTTTTTTTTTAAAGAATCCCCTATAGCTGCAGTAGACCACTACTTTTAAATGTTTTTAAATGTGCTAACTTTTAACTGTTTTCTGTTTTGCAGTATCCCACAAGAAGTAGAAGTATTGAGGTTTTGGTTATTCCAGACCTCATTTCTTTCTTATGGCGTAGTACTGTTACAGTTCAGAAAAGATTTCACTGGTGAAAATGTTTGCCTTACTGACAACAAAAGTATGGCCTTAATTCAGTGTACCTCCAGGTCACGAGGAATCTCTAGTGTTGGGCTAATTAAGCTCAGTTACATGGCAGACACTCATTTACTCTGTCCAACAAATTCACTTCTACTTTCTATTCTTCCCCTTCAGACAGCTGAAAAGCAGAGTTCTGAGCATCCTTCTGGGGTCTAGAGAAGGGCAATAGTGACTCAAAAATAAAAAGTTGCAGCTCTGAAAATACCTTGGGAGTATGTTAGCCAGGCAGCAACCCAGTGAAGCCTTTTCTGAAGGGACAACTAGACACTGTATTTCTTCAGCACTGTGTGAATATACTGCCGCTTCCTTTTTACTGCACCAAGCACAGGTCACAGAGGATTTTTCTCGGAACTAATGATGTAAAAGTTTATTTCACAGTTACTGATGACTATTGCTACTATATTAAGCTTTACAGCTGTATTACATTAATGGAACTACTGTTTTTTAATCTATGCTATAGAGTGGCTTCCCAGGACCCCCTGGCCCCAGTGGCCCCCCTGGCCCACCTGGTCACGCAGGTCCCCCTGTAAGTAACATTAATCTTCTCAAAATCATCTTGTGTTCTTTTATATGAGCTCCTCCTTCTCTCTGTCATAAATATTAAGTACTGTTCCAACTGATAAATCTGGATACTGCGCTGAAGAATTTTCTACCTAAATGTCGTCTTGGGCTGTACCATCACCAGGACTCAAGAGCTGAGGTCAATATACTGTGCTGGCTTTAAATCCTTGTGTACCCCTTGAGATCTCTGCAAGTCCAGGGGGTGTCAGCTACCATAATTTGAAGATATGCCACTTCCTGACATCCTGTTGACATTCCCAAATGTCTATCTATACAAAATTGTAATAGGAGGTAAAGGAAAGTAGGGTAAACGTTCAGTGAACACACCAAGGGTCTGAGTTTTTCAACACCTATCTCCTTTTAGAGGAGCAGTTTAATTCTGTTTTCATGGAGGCATGTTCTATGCAGTTCTGGTAAATTTCACCTCATTTGTTGAGTGATCTGACTACAGCTCTCCTTACAATGATGAGATTTTCAAATACAACAGCAGCACCATGAAATGGTGCATGTAGTTGTTCACATTTTAACTGAGTTTTCTGCTGCATTCCAGGGCTCTGCCGGATACCAGGGTTCCCCTGGAGAACCAGGACAACCTGGCCCTCCTGTATGTACCCGTTCTGTATCTCTGTGTATGTTAAAGACATGATCTTAAAAGCATGAATCCGTGTCACCACTGCAGTGGATGGAAATATTGCAGTTTATCCTAGATGTTTGTTATGGTGCATGTCAAATGTACAAGTATTCATGATGCCTAATGCATTTTTTAGTTTGAAAAAGACTTAATATTTTTTTATTATTGTAGTTACTATTAATTACTTTTCTACAGGGACCTCCAGGCCCTGTTGGAATGATAGGCCCAGTTGGTCCACCAGGAAAAGATGTAAGTTCACTATTATTCATCCAGTTATTAATAAATAAGTAGAAAAAAAGTTCGTTAAGTCACAAGACAATTGATATTATTGCATTTGAGAATTTTTAACACTTCGCTATTTCTCCATTTGACAACATGACTTCAGAAAGTAAATTTGGCTTACATAAGGTCTAATTGTCCATTCCATAAAAGGTTCAATTTTAGCAGGTAATCTGATTAAAAAAAAACAAAACAAAACAAAACAAAACAAAACAAAACAAAACAAAACAAAACAAAACAAAAAAAAAAAAAAAAAAAAAAAAAACACCAAAAACCAATGAAACATACTATTTATTTGGTACAAAATAAATTATAAAGAAAATCAGACAACAGTAGTAGCTTTCTGCCCCCTTTAAGTCTTACTGTGGAACTTACAGCCATTGACACCATAGTGTCACAGCTGGGAGTCCCAAACAGGTGGAGAACCAGGCAAGGTGCAAACATCTACAGCTTGTGTCCATTTTGAGTGTCTTACTAAGAAAAATAAGTTTTCTAGGATCATCTCTTGCTAATGTTTGTCTTGAAGTAACTTGGAAATTAACTAGAATCTTTTTAAAAGCTGAGTTTTTAACTTCTGGCAGTTGTTTTCCAGGAGGCAGTGGCAGTGTGAACTGTCACCTTGAGACAATTTGCAAGACCACCACTGTCTTGGGTGGAAGCTTCACCTGCTTACTCCAACTCACCTTGTTCTACCTCAACTGGTGCTTTGCCAGTAAGTCAAACAATAACAAAGCACACCAAAAAAATTATTTTCTTTCAACAGGGAGAACCAGGAAGACCCGGCAGGAATGGAGATCGTGGAATCCCTGGATTACCGGTAGGGAAAGTTTCCCAATAACAATGGTCTTTTCATAATAGGGGTTTTTTGTCCCCATATCAAGTTAGTCAAATGAACATGACACACAATGAACATTGGCTTGTGTCCTTCATACAATAAGTACATGATTTATTAATATTTCTGTGTTTATGTGTTTAGGGTCACAAGGGACGCCCTGGAATGCCTGGGATGCCTGGGATGAAAGGCCAACGGGTAAGTATTGAGTATATTTATTATACCTGAGTTTGTTACTCCTTGAATTTACAGTGTTGCACAGTTGTGAGCTTTCAGATGTCGTTTCCAAGACCAAATCATGGAATTAAAGTTAATTTCTGCACAATGTAATCTCAACTTCCATAACAAGTTTTTTCTGGTTACCTCAGTTGTAGAGCTCCATCCCTAATGCCGACAAGGGTTCCAACAGCTGATAGCATTCATTATTGAAAATATGCCCCTTTCGAGGGCTTAATATCTTGCCAAGAGGAATCAAGTTTTGCAGAATGCAAGAGGAATACAATTAACAGATATGGTTTTACTTTCCCACAGGGTTTTGATGGAAAAGATGGTGCCAAAGGTGACAGTGGGGCTCCTGGTCCAAAGGTAAAAAATCTAGAGCGTCATCTTTCTAGTAGGTAATGACCTCCATAGTTTGTTGTATAGCTGTGCTTTGCATCTTAAACAATTATAAAAATACAATAAGCATTAAAGAAACCCGTTTAATATCTCCATGAAACGAATACAAATCATTCCAAAGGAATTAGACTTTCTGAACCACATCATGTCCCAATTTTCCAGCCATAATAAACAATGAGATACCAAAATCAAAGGACATGTCTCAGTCATCTGACTTTCTTGCATAGTATTTTAAAAGTCTTTCTGATTTTTATTTCCTGTTTAATTTTTGATTTGACACTTGTTTAAACTTCTCAGAACTCAGTTCATGCTGAGGACACCCAGCACCCCATAGAAAGGGATAACAAATTGGGCTTTTCTCCATGTCTCTTCCTCTTGAATAAACCAAAAAATGTCCTCACCAAAATTCATTTTGTTTTCTTTCCGTAACAGGGTGAAACTGGTCTTCCTGGGGTAAATGGAGCACCGGGCCAACCGGTAAATATGTGCATCTTTAAATGTTAGCTGAGTTGTCTCTCATTCTTTCAACTTTAATTACTCCACCACATGAAGTGGAGAAGAGTGAGTTATAAGAGCAATGTCTCTTTGCTCAGACATCTTATTGTAGAAGCCATTTAACAGATTCATTTTTACATGTTTTCTAGGGACCAAGAGGTCCAGCTGGAGAAAGAGGAAGACCTGGGAATCCTGGTGGCCCTGTAAGTAATTGCAGACACTCTTATCCAGAGGCAGCACATCTTGGGATTCTGTATGTTGAGAATTCCCTACTTCCTTAAAGCAGTTGTAATGCAAAGGAGTAAAAAGCTATATAGCATTTGTAAAAATCTCACAGGAAAACTTTTCAGTCCCCAATTAAAGATGTAACTCTTCTAACCCACAACATGTTCACTATCTTATTTCCAGTTTTGCTTTTTAAAATGAATAGATTACACATTGACGAAGAGTTCGGCGTTTCAGCATAAACTCAGGTTTGGCAAAGAGCAGGGAGGAGGAGTGGAACCAAAGAGTGACAGGGGACAGCAGAGAGAGGGGGAAAAAATGCAGTCTCAGAGGTAACTTGTGGGAAATTATAAAATTCCCCTTTGACAGGTTAGAGGGTACATCCCTCGCTCTGAAGGAATTCTTAGTTCACAGCATTCAACACAATCAACAAAGCAGTTTACAGCCAGCACCTTGTTTGTGCAGACACTGCATGACCTGAGCAGAGGCGCTGGTCTAATATGGCTACAAGACAGGCAACAGGGTTCCAGACATCAGTGTTCATCCGGTTTTTGGAGTGAAACTCAGTCTTCTGTGTGAATCAGAAGTAACAGTTACTTTGAAATACACATCTATTGCCATCTTACTCATTCACACAGACAATGCTTTGTAGCTGTTATTTCCTCAAGAAATTTAATAAGAATGGATTTTTACATCTTCCTGTCTCAGTGCAAGTCACATAAACTGTTGGATATTTCTTCACAAAATACTTAGTTAACTATTGCTTTGGGATTTCTCATTTAAGGAATTCTTGGGTTTTAGTCAACTAAGTGGGAAAATACAGACCCAAAAATATGGTCTCTGAGTCACGGCCATGAAAGGATGTGGGCTCTGTGCCCAGGGTAGTGCTCTGTACCCAATATCTCTCTTCTTTCTGTAGGGTGCCCACGGCAAAGATGGATCTCCAGGAGCAGCGGGCCCACCTGTAAGGCAACTTTGACTTTCAGTATTTGTGTTGCTTTAGTCTAATTACTTCTAGCTGAGGTTCTGCAGTGCCAGCAAACCTGAAATTGGGGTACACTTGTTCAAGACTGGGGATTTTTTTTCATTGTATTTCGTAACTGTGCTGGTTAATATACTTAAAGGACACAGTGCAGTAGGAGAGCTTTAACACTGTAAATCAGTAAATGCAAAAATCCAAACCCAGATTGTTCTCAGATAACATATAGATGGATGGATTTTCTACACTCCATGAAAATCAAATTTTGAATGATCTTATCAAATAAATGATTTAGCTGTGTGGAGTTGGCAAACACTTTTCTTTCCCATCTGCCTAGAAACCTGAGCAGGTCCATTTGTGTGTGCAACATCTGTATTGGTTTTCTTTTCTTCTTCTTTTTTTATAATTAGAACAAATTTTGAAAGTTTGTTATAACAATCTCCTTAATTATAGATGTCATGTTTTTAAATTTAAAACACAGAAATGCAGCTGAACACGTAAAACTCAGGGTAACTAATATGTAGGTGTAATATTTTAGGACTAGCCAAATTTCATCTTTTACAGCGTGATTTATAGTTGCTGTTTTCCAGGTGTTTCCTTAGTCAGAGGAAAATCCCATAATCAGACTCTCTTTTTAAACGTAAGATTAATTCCATATGGCTTTTACCTTTTGCGTTAATAGTATTTTTTTCACTTTTCAGGGTCCCCCAGGTCCCCCTGGAACTGCAGGATTTCCAGGTTCTCCAGGTTTTAAGGTATTCAACTAAAGACACATGACTACATGGGATTTGGTCCTTTCTCTTGTTACACAGCTTACGTCACTCTACATCATTATTTTATGAGCCTTCCTTTTCCTGGCTGCTCTTACACTGTTTGCAAGCCTAGAACAGATGTGCTGCTATATGCAGCATGAGACAAACCCAATCCTCATCATCTCCATGACTGCCCACAACAAAACACCCCTAAGTGGTAGAAACCATTGATTTAATGCTGATTGCCTTAGAGATGACTAAAATGCCTTCATTTTCTCCTTCTACTGTTTTGGTTTTTTCCATAGGGTGAAGCTGGTCCTCCTGGTCCTGCTGGCACTAGTGGTAGTCCTGGAGAGAGAGGAGAACCTGGTCCTCAGGGTCATGCTGGGCCACCTGGGCCTCAGGTATATCAATAACACTTGGGACCTGAGAGGTGCTGTGTCACTCGCTCTTCACAGAGCCCTAAGAGTCCTTTGCTCTGGTCCTGGATTAACAGCATTGGTTACTCAGAAATTTCTTTTTCCAGGGCCCTCCTGGAAGAGCTGGAAGCCCTGGCAACAAGGGTGAAATGGTGGGTACTTTTCACATCTCTGCCATTGCTGTGCTGTGTTGGTGAAGGTCACTGTTCGGACTGGGTAGAGTTCCATCAATGCCGTTCTCTCTTCATCTCTGTCTGTTGTTCTCTCTCTGCAGGGACCTTCTGGTATTCCCGGTGCTCCTGGTCTGCCAGGAGGTCGTGGTCTTCCAGGTCCTCCAGGTGCAAGTGGAAACCCTGGGGCGAAAGGCAGTCCGGTGAGCAACTAATGGTATTTACAGTGGTTGTACAAACAAATATGGTGGAAGTAAGCCTTCCACCAGATACCAGTAAAAAAAAAACCCATTGATCTTCTATTCACTTGAAATGGTCTAATAAATTATTTAATAATGAAAACAGGCAGTTATTTTTATAAATATATAACATACTTTGTTTCATGAATATAGGTATTGCTAAATATAAAGATTATACATAAATACGGTAATAATACTTAATTGCTTCCCTAAATTATCTACCAATTCAGATACAAAAAAGACACTGCTTATGTAAATTGGCTACATCAGACAAAATCCGCTGTTTTGCAATCCTATTTTCTCCTGTTTTAATTCCCAGGAGCTGAGTCCACAGTCCACTAAACTCCATGAGTTGTACATGGTCAGGAAGCCCTTTTCTTACAGCCTTATACCACATGTAGCTCTTTGTCAGAGGAAATATTCAGGGGTTTTAAACAAGTCTCAATGGTGTCTGAAATAGCTCAGGAATAGCTCAATGGTATTTAAGATTGTATCACTTCTCTCCTTTACTGGATTTTTAAGGAGTCCCATAACTTCCACTTAAAGGTTCAGCCTTTACATGCTGAACTTCACATGCTGAAGGTTCAGCCTTCACATGCTGATTCCTTTGCAGAATGTTAAATTTAAAAAAAGGATCAAATAATTTGAAATACCATGTCCACTTCCTAGTATTTCAGTAAGTCTAGTAACTGTACAATGATGCCCACTTGCAACCCATAATTTTAATGGGTTTTTCTACTCTTTAGGGAGACCCTGGTAAAGATGGTGCAAAAGGAGATCCAGGCCCAAAAGGCGAGCGTGTAAGTGATTTCAAAACGTGTCCAGAGACTTCTTTCAAGGAAGTCTGAACCCTGAATCATTCCCCGTACAAAACCTGTTTGGATATTTGGAGACTTCTGATTCACTGATGGGCTTGGTTTCTGTTGCTGCCAGGGTGAAAACGGCACCCCAGGTGCTCCTGGGCCTCCTGGTGAGGAAGGGAAAAGAGGTGCAAACGGTGAACCCGGGCAGAATGGAGTACCTGGTACCCCTGGAGAAAGGGTGAGTTGTGGTACATGACCTTTTGAGCTAAGACAGAGACAGAAAATTCTGAAGTTCAAAACACTTCCGGAGGAATTTGGCTCCATATATCTTCTCAGCAAACTCCAGATGCGAAACTGGGTTGCAAAACTGGGGAGAATTTTTATCTAGTTTCTCCTCTGAATTGCAGCTCTTGGGTCTATCTCAGCTGGAAATAAATCAATTTCTTTCACTTTTTGATACAGAAGAATCAGTGATCTTGTATATCTGGAAGTTTTACTGAAAGATTTTTGCTGAGAAGAAATCATAAACTATGAGAACTACAAGGGGAACAAATAATGAAAATTTCAAGATTACTTCTCAGTTAACAAAAATAAACAATCAAAATAATTTCTGCTCTAGAAAGTCAAATTAATGTAAATTTGTCTACATTCAAGATATGTCTTTATGTCAACATTTCTGTTGTTAATACATATTCAATATCAATAAGCAAGACTGTCAGGATGTCTTCTATGTTAAAGTATTTCAACTGCAAACAGTTTTTTTTCACAAGAATATTAAATAATTTTTGAAAAATTTAATAACTCTCACAGAGGAATCCACAAATTGTTTTATTCAACAAAATAAATAGCACCATCGTTACAATTTTTAGATTTCTGTTCCCATCAGAAACAAAGGAAATTGTGCTGATCTATTTGTACGTCCTAACTTAATAATTAATTGCAGTGCTTGCTGAAGCTATGAGGTAACTAAAAATGAACTCATTAGTCATGCTAAACATATAAATGGGGCTGCAAAATAAAATTTACAATTCAAATTTCTTTTATAAATATAATAGTAAATATAAATATTAAAACAATAGAACAGAGCTCTTCTCAGCATTGAATTGGAGGAAAATAATTGTTCAATACTGAATGTGATTTTTTGTTTTTTATAATACTTTGGAAAACTCACAAATAATGATGCAGGGCCAGCTAAAAATAAAGGAGGACAGGCTATAACTTCAACAGGAACAATCAAAGACAAAACAGTCTGCAGTCCTTCTTACTACAGTGAAGTGCTACTTTCATATTTTTATTTTCCCAATAATTTTCATAATGATAAGTCTAATGGTAAATAGTTTAGCAGAAAACCCAGTCGCTATTACCTGTGTCATACTGCCTGTGATCCATAGTATGTTCTTTTATCTGCAGGGCTCCCCTGGCTTCCGTGGCTTACCCGGCAGCAATGGACTTCCAGGTGAAAAGGTATAAATCTTCCTCCAAAAAAAGTCCTCCAAACTTTTGGAGAATCCATGTGAATTTGGATGGACAATGCCATTATGTTGCTGATTCCCTTGCTGTGAATCTCCACATGTTTCCAGGGTCCTGCAGGTGAGCGTGGCAGCCCAGGCCCCCCTGGCCCCAGCGGACCTGCAGGAGAACGTGGACAAGACGGAGGCCCAGGTCTCCCTGGAATGAGAGTAAGACAGGACATCTCCAAGAAAATGGGATAAACTCTGTTAGAGATGACTCATCTGAGCAGATACAATAGATGAGTCCAACTAGAAATAATTTCTGCATTCCTTCAGGCAATAGTAGCATCCATCCATGGTGGGATGAGTGCAGAGTCACAGGGCATTCCCAGGACGCTGCCATGTCGGAGTCAGGAGGCTTTGGGGAGGCTCCCAGAGCATGCCAGGCCCTGCCATGGGAGATGCCTTTAATATGAGTTAGCACTGGACGATCTGCATTAGCTCTTTAGATTTCAGCAAATTCTAACATTAGGTATTTGGGGGGTGGGGGGAGTGGGTGGGTTAAGTATGTTTATTATTATAAAAATAGACTTAAACAATTAAATTATACATAAATAATTAAATTAGGCAATTAATTTAAATATTTCAATATACGTAAGTATTATATTTTTGGCTTATTTGTAATTAAAGCAAATAAGCTGTTGGTCAGTTTTTTACAGGACATATCAGTAAGGTTTCAGTGATGGCCTGTTGTGTAATATTGACAGAATGTGACAACGACTAAGTGTACATGGAGCAGCGTTCTGGGAGCTGTACTAAGAACTAGCAACTCCTAACAACAAATATATTGACATTCAAAAGCCCAACTGCAGACCTCTGGGAGCTAAACAAGATTTTATTGGCAATGAAAATGAACTATTTGAAATACAACAAAAACAATATTTAGAAATTTGAGCAAGTTAATGAAAAAGTGTTGCACATTGTGTTGCTTTCAGGTAGAGGTGTGTAGTTAGAATTATTTCATTCTTTTTTTTCCCATCTAAATATAGGGGGTTTTTCCCACATAATGAAAGAAAATTGCTGTGCTAGTTGATTAATGTCTGGTGTCTTGTTTATATATAACTCTCGGAAAAAACAATAAAGCCCAATGACAGAATTTTTTTGCTTTCTCCAATTTTCCCCCTTCATGGGATGAGGGAAGACTTTAAATCTTTATTAAAGAGGATGATAACAAACAAGTAGTTATATTTATATTTATACTTATATTTGTACTTATATTTATGAATTGAAACTTAATAATGTAAATCTTAAACTGAAGTATAAGGCTCTCTTTTTTTCTTCAATTTGCAGGGCTTGCCCGGAATTCCAGGAAGCCCTGGAAGCGATGGGAAACCTGGCCCTCCCGTATGTACATTGTGCAAATATTTTACCTTTGTCCTCCTGCTGACCCAATCCTACCCTCATCCCACAGTATCCACATGGCAAGTTGTTATCACAGCCTGATTAATTGTCTCCTCTCTCTTTGCACTAACTACCAGAGCACTTTTTATGCTGTATCATTGTAACAGCAGCCTGCAACCCCTGTCACGTCATACTGTGTAAAATTCAGAGCAGATGGGGCACGAGCTGCAATACAAAACACATAATGAGTTTTGAACAGTGTCTCCCCTGGACTCATCGTTTAATGAGTCCTGGGAGTTGCTTTATTTCACCTCACAGATGCCATGTCTTCCTATTTTTTTTTTTTTTTTCTCCTCTTATCCCAGGGCAGTCAGGGTGAATCTGGACGCTCTGGCCCACCTGGCCCTCCAGGCCCACGTGGCCAGCCAGGTGTGATGGGTTTCCCTGGTCCTAAGGGCAATGAGGTGAGTGGGATTTCTCCTTTTCTGTGCTGATGCTTGGTGAGTCAAACGTTGAACTAAATTTCTCCATAGTGGGGCTATCTCACGCTGCTGCTTTAGATGCCTGTCCACTGACCAGAAGCCAGTATTTCAAATGTAGTCTTTCTTTTCTGTAAGGGGGCACCAGGCAAGAATGGAGAAAGAGGCCCTGGAGGACCACCTGGATCAACTGTAAGTTTTGCTAATATTTCGTTTTAATGATGACACTATATTAATAATAACTTGACGAGTCTTACAAAAATGGTATCACTCTAACTAAAGCCTAATTTTGTCATTTTGTCTTTGAATAGGGTCCTCCTGGGAAGAATGGTGATGTTGGCCTTCCTGGCCCTCCGGGACCCCCTGTAAGTGTGGTGGGCCCATCCGAGGCAATGATCACGGGTCTGGCAGCTACAGATAGACACTGGGAATTTAGCAGAAAAAAAATATTTTTAATGATATAAAGAAATCTCCTTTCATGAACAGAAATAAAAGAGCTCTTCTTTGCCATTTTTTTAACAAACGAATATTCAAAACTGTGATGAGAGGAACTTGAGTCAGGTATTCCTGGTGTAGATTGAAATGAAAAGTCAATTTAGAGCTCTTGGTCTTTTCAAGCAGAAGTGTATTGTTGCTCCCTTTAATGTTTACGGCATTTCAAGCTCCCATCAAGTTAAAAGGCATCTGCTGAATCACATCTAAGAGCTGGAGCAAAAGGAGCAAATACCACAACACCAACATACGTTCGTTTTTGAGCTTGTGCAATGTCATCATCAGGTCACAAATAAGGAGATGCAGATTAGAGGTGGTGAGGAGGTGTTTGTATGTTGAAATATTCTCGGGCAAGTTCATGGATTTTCTTCCTTATTTGTTTGATTCTAGGGTGCTTCTGGGGAGAGAGGAGAACCAGGAGCAGCAGGCCCACCTGGCCTCCAGGTGCTGTGTGTTTATTTTATTCTTTTTAACAGACTAACACAAACACACAAAATTTAAAAAAAAAAAATAAAAAATAAAAAAGGCATCTGAACATTTACATTGAAGTGCCAGACATCATATATTGAATAGAATAGAACATAACATATCAACCACTTGACGAAAGTTACTGCATCACAGATCATTGCAAACCAGGTGGTTAGCTGAGGTTGTGCCACCTAAACCCTGTAGCTATCAAACTGGCATCTTCTTTCTGAAGGACTGGAATGAGCTGGCCACACATCTTTGTGTCAAAGCCAAAAATCTGAAGATGGAAAATGCATAACTTATCTGTGTAACATGGATAATACTGTTTCCTCATATAGGGGTTGCCTGGTGGACCTGGACCAGCTGGAGAGAATGGGAAGCCTGGAGATCCAGTAAGTAGTAATTCCTTCTTTTTTAAGTAACAAAAAATTAATGAGAAGTTCTTCTCAAATTATATTTCCAAACTCAGACAGCTCTCAGCTCTCTGTTTGGGGAATAATAGGGGAGAGAAACAGGATGCCAACCACAATGCAGATGTACTAAGTTCATGGATAACTTACATTTATTTTCTCCTAACCAGGGGCCAAAAGGTGATATTGGAGGACCTGGATTCCCAGGCCCTAAGGTAAATAATAAAGCATATTTTGTAATAACATAAACAAATTAACAAAATATGAGCCTGAAAACAAAGAATAACATGTTTGTTTTGGTTTTTTTATCACAGGGTGAAAATGGTATCCCAGGAGAACGTGGTGCTCAAGGTCCTCCAGGACCTCCTGGAACAAGAGGTGGACCAGGCCCTGCTGGCACAGAAGGTGCCAAGGTACCCACAGAATTTCTTCCTTTTCTGCTATTCTGCTACCATTTGGGTTAATTTTGTTTTTTCTAATTATTTTTTGTTACTCCTTAGGGTCCTCCTGGCCCACCTGGTCCCCCTGGAGGCACAGGACTGCCTGGCTTACAGGGAATGCCAGGAGAAAGAGGAGCTTCTGGAAGCCCTGGACCAAAAGGGGAGAGGGTAACACACACACACTTTTGATTTTATGCTAATTCAATGTTGTGTCCCACAAGGCACCGGGTTAGTCCACATCTTCTCTTTGGCCCGATTTCAGAGGTGCAAACTGTGTAGCAGTACTATTGATTTAGCAATGGGATGTGGGTCCTAGGTGTTGAAAAACATGGGGGTTTTTCCCTTAGTTTAATACATGCCAGATATTTTGCTGCACTGGATCTCTTGGGGGACGGGTACACCAAAACCATTCTAATGAATCTAATTAGTGATAAGAATAGTTCATACCATGGGAAGACAATTTGGCCTAGACTTCATTTTGAATCACTTTTGGGTTTTTTTCCTTATCAAAGAATGTAGCATCTGATGCTGAATAATGGGCTAAATATCAACCCCAGTTTCATTAAGGAAACCTGGCTCTTGAGCGACCCTCAGTATGAGATCCTTCCCCCCATTTAGGCTCATCTCAAGCTTCCCTTTTGCTCATGGTTTTTATGTCTTAAACTTCCTAGGGAGAACCTGGTGGTAAAGGTGCTGATGGCCTTCCTGGTGCAAGAGGAGAGAGAGTGAGTCTTTAAACATCCAACAATTTATACATCAGCTTTACACAGGCAGCTCGTGGAACGCAAGTAACCTTCCAGTGAATAATATTATCTAGGACAGCTGAAGTTGTAATCTCATTGTGTTTCATTCCAGCAGTGCCAAACTGGGTTTGTAAACTAAATTAGCCCTAATACTAGTTTTTGTGATTATCATTCCTTGGGTAAATGTAATGGAATTTTTTTGGAGAAAGATTGTAGTTGACTGGCATAATGTTTTACAGGGAAAGAAATCACGCGAAAATCTATCTGACTTGTGTCACAATGAATCACAAAAAGACATCAATAGTAAATATTGTCATGCAGAATACTCCTACAGGCTGCTAAATATGATATATTTATACATCTATATAGCAAATACACATAAAATAGACACTTGAAATATATACATCTATCAAATCGCTATCTGCAGGCAGTATAGACATGAAAGTAATGAGGGATGACAAATACACAAATGCAGCTTGGTTGAGTTGGAGGAAATAGAAAAAACTTATTTCAGACCATAAGGTACACATTAAATTTTTAAGAAATAAGTCAGGGAGCTAGTCAGGAGATGCTGAATATGTGCTGAATAATCAATTATCTATCTGAAAATTAGGACAACAAGCCCCTTTTATTGTATACCATGGAAAGAGTCCTATTAATTTCAGGTGGTTTGGGATTAGGTTTGGGGAAAAAAGGATCTCAGCTGGAGATCTCTCACACTGCAAAATGGTGTGATTTGAGAGCATCACTCCAAAACCTGGTGGGCAAATGCACTTTGGCACTGCACACTTGCTTCATTCAAGCATCTTTGGCAATCTGTTTACACCGAAACAGAAACACAAAAGCAAACCAAAACAGAGAAGTTAACATTGTCATACTTTGATACAAAAGATATAATTTTCTAATTTTCCAATTGCTTAGGGCAACGTAGGTCCCATCGGTCCTCCTGGTCCTGCCGGCCCACCTGGAGATAAGGTAAAGAATCCTCATAATTGGGTTTGTACTGTAAAGAGTCCCAAAGGGTGGCTGTCTCAGGGGAAGAAGAGAAACACCCCGTGACCATCCTTGTTCCTTGCAGGGAGAGACCGGCCCAGCAGGTGCCCCTGGCCCGATGGGTGCCCGTGGAGGTCCTGTAAGTGACACACCTTTTCTTCCTGTAGAACCTCAGCATGGCTCCCCTCGCCTGCTGTAGACATCAGTGCTGCGCCAAACCTACCAGCAATTCACCTGGCTTGGGCTGTAAATGAACTAAGCACACCCAGCTTCTGTTTACTCTCGGGATTTAAAAGTGCTAAAGGCTTCTGAAAATCAGGGCTTTAAACACTTCCAAGGGGTCAGAGGGCTGCAGTGACAGGGCAAGGCAAGAGTGTGAGCAACAGTCATGTCCAGCTTGATTTAAAAAGTAAACTTTTTAAAATACTCATCCTTGTATCTATTTTCTTTATATTTAACACTTTGGGATCTCAGTTGAACACCGTGGATTGTGCTCAGGGTTTATACACGTGTACCTGAGTTAAGTTTACCAAATTTTAGATAATTATCAGATAATTCCTGAACAGTTGTGTTTAGCACTTTGGAGCAACAGTTGGCTTGGATCAGATGTTTGGGGTTTTTCCTCCAAAGGCTGGTGAGACAGCGTAACTTCAGCAGCCTTAATAGCAATATTCTCTAACTTCTAAAGTGAAATTTCTCTTTCTAACACCTTCCATTGCTGACATGTGGTTTTCCACAGGGTGAACGAGGAGAACAAGGTCTTCCTGGGCCTGCTGGCTTCCCTGGAGCCCCAGTAAGTGTCTGCACTACTCTTCCTACTCAAGCACACATAAGGCAACATGGCTTTGTCCTTTCCCTCCTGCCCTGGTAGGGCAGTAGAATTCGACTGCATTCACTCTTAATTCAATATTTAAATTCCCCTCAGAAGAGTACTTGGATAAGTTTCTTGTCACAGTATCATCTGCTTTTTTGAGTGCTAATATAACAATATTTTTTTTTTCTACAGGGTCAAAATGGGGAGCCTGGTGGGAAAGGAGAAAGAGGCCCCCCTGGTGCAAGAGGAGAGGCCGGACCCCCTGGAGCAGCGGGTCCACAGGGCGGCCCTGGTGCCCCAGTAAGTGTTTGCTGTTCCTCAATGCTGCAGAGAGGTTTCTTCAGCCCTCCCTCAGCCTCAGGGCCCAAGTGCAAGGAGATGAACTGCCTGAAAATTACTGACATCTCCTGTGATTTTAATCTTTATCAAATCATTTGTTTTTTCTACTTCCTTCCATGTAGGGTCCACCTGGTCCCCAAGGAATAAAAGGAGATCGCGGATCCCCTGGCGGGCCTGTGAGTATCTCTTAAATTTAGTCACTGCTAAATGCCCCTACTTATTACAACAAATGCGATGTAAATGAAAAATAAGAACTTCAATGACTTCAGTATTGGCAGTTCAAGAATAATTAAAGTGTTCTAGAAAGAGTAGTTAAAGTTGAAGTCTTTAGTGATCTGGCTTGCATTTATTTTAATATAACTAAAGTGACAAAATAGCTTTTGACACAATGACCCAAAGTTCTACAATGGCTTATCTCAACAGTTACTGTATTTCTGTATTTACTTGCCATCTTAGAGGGAAAAAGAAAAAAAAAAAAAAAAAAAAAAAAAAATAAAAAAAATAAAAAAAAAAAAAAAAGGTGATTTTGTTCTGTTTCAGGACATTTAATTCAGGTTTCAAACAAAACATGGCTATAATTTAAACTCAGCAGGTGTGTAAAAATCAAGTTTTTCCTGTTTTTCCAGTCTTCAGAACATGAGAACTAAAAGTATTGCTCTCCTCTAGGGTGCTGCTGGTTTCCCTGGTGCTCGTGGTCTGCCTGGTCCCCCTGGGAACAATGTAAGTTGGTTTATCCCCCCTTTTCTTTTAGTCTACTTTGTGGATACATTTAGACATATAATAATATATTAAAATATATTATGCAAAAACATTCTGAGCGTGATGGTTGTACTTTAGAAAAAAAAATCTGCAAAAATGAGTTTAGCCTCTTTATGGTGCGAAATGGAGGGTAGGATTTTAATTAAGGTACCATTAAAGCCAATGCAATTGTTTCCATCCTTTGGCTCAGCTAAGATTGTAATGAAAGGCATTTCATTCTGCACATGTCCAAGACACCGTATTAAAGGCATATGGCAGGAGTGATTCAAGAAAGCAGAAGGCCTGCTCCTATTTCCAATTTCTGTGGTAGAGCCATGAGTAAGGAATGTGTACCCCATATTGGATGCATTACAGGCACTGGGCATCCAAAACGTGCAGGTGTATGTCCAGACAGCAGGGATAAAAAATACCAGTTGTGAAAGTGATACATGAAAGGATTCTCTTAAAACACTAGATCAGATTTGGGTGCACGGGGCTGGACCCTAAATCTGCCTTCAGGCAATGACTGGCTAGCTTTCATGAGACCAATGCCAGTACATGTGTGCAGCTCACACTTTCCTTCTTAAAACTCTTTTTTTAGGGCAGTCCAGGTCCCCCTGGTAACGCAGGGCCTGCAGGCAAGGATGGGCCTCCCGGACCCCCCGGTAGCTCTGGCGCTCCTGGAGGTCCAGGACCTGCTGGAATCAGAGGTGAGCCCGGCGCACCAGGAGAAAAAGGGCCACCAGGAGCACGAGGAGAAAGGGTGAGTGTCCCGTCAGCCAGGGACCGTCCCACCAGGGGACAGGGGTTATGTCTGTCCAGAACCAGCAGCCGCCTATGGAATGTTAAGGATGCTCCCACTGACCGAAGTAACCTTTTCTCAAACAGGGGGCACCAGGTGAGCCGGGTCCTCAAGGCATCGTCGGCGGCCGGGGGAACACGGGTCTGCCGGGCTTGCGCGGCCCCAGCGGCCCACCCGGCGTGGCAGGGGCCAAGGTGAGAGCCCTGCGCCGCAGCCGCAACCTCAACCCCAGCCCTGAGCCAGCTGATAAAAACAGCCCAGAGATGAAAAAATGTGCTGAAAATAGCTGAGAGACACAAAATGCAATGAATGTATTGGGGTCGTTGCGGGGTTTAATGCTTTTTAGTCCAGAGATGAGAGAATTTACAGCCATTTGTGCTAACGTGCATAAATACATGCTTTCACCACACATTTAAAGCTTACAGGCTGCTGTGGGGTGCAAGGTTGTCTTTCAGATTATATTATATATATTTTATATATATTAGGAATATATTCCCCACTTCACGCACTTTGGGAGGGTCATGAGTGGGAGGCTGTAACCTCTCCCAGGTACAAGGTCTAAGTCATAGTCTCACCTACCACCAGTTGTTTTACCCTTGCTTAATTCTCAAAATGTTTCTTGCTTAAATATAATGACCCGAACAGAAAAGTACCCTCACTTCCCCTTCAGAAAAGGTGAGGTGAAGCTTGATTTCTGTTTTATCACTAACACAGTGATAGACCAGCATTTTTTGGTTAGCTGCTTTGGCCACAGGTTTTTGGGCACATAAGAAGAGACATACCTGTTTATTATTTCTTAGTTGTAAATTAAAGAGGAACATTTGATGACCTTGCATGAATATTAGCAGCAATAAAAGGAAACCAGTTTGGCCAAGTTTTTACCTCTTATTTTGTGTATTCACAACCAGCAAGGCCACATTGGTCCATCACTTCATTAGGTCTCCTTCAAAACCCTTCGTAGTTAATAACATGCAAAATACGCTGGTCTCTCCTCAGAGTATTATCTGCAATATAATCCTTTCCCTTTCTGTTCAGGGTGAAGATGGCAAACCAGGCACCAATGGTGTCCCAGGAGAACGCGGTGCTCCTGGTCCCCAAGGCCCTATTGGACAGAGAGGCTTACCTGGAGAGCCTGGCAGAGATGTGAGTGGATGGGATTTCCCTGCTGGCTTGTGAGTTACCAACGGGAGACTCCGGGAGCAAATCTGCTTTTAGGCTCACAAGGCCTCCCTCGAGAGCCTGGTGCCCAGGGGCCTGGGCAGATTCTGCCCTCCTGTAAGGGCAGAATCCTCCTGTCCCTGTCATCCCCTTCGCTGCCTGGGGACATCATCTGTCTCGCTTGGAACAGGAGACTGCCTACAAAATATAGCAGATCTTACAGGTCTTTTAGGAGCCACTCTACCTCCAGGAACTCTTTCTTCTTGGAAACTCTTTCTTTGATGAGTGTTAGTGGGAAACAAGCTGGTCATGCAGTTTATGAACAAACTGTGCCACTCTGTTTTGCAGGGTAACCCTGGCTCCGACGGCTTGCCTGGACGTGACGGATCCCCAGGAGGCAAAGTAAGAAATCACCAATATCCTTAGACTACCCAGTAAATGAGACATGATCTATGTGGCAGTGTATCTAATGTATATAATATATGCTATGTAATTTGTTTCTTGAACCTCCTATGCTCCACTGAATATACTCCTTGTATTGAGTTCTATAAAACGTGATGTTTATTACCGCTTACTGTCTGCAGGGTGACCGTGGTGAAAGTGGTTCTCCTGGCCCTCCAGGACCCCCTGGCCACCCTGGACCTGCAGGTAATGCTGGTGCACCTGGAAAAGCTGGTGAAAGAGGATATCAGGTAAGACCAAAGTAAATAGGTTACTGCTTACTTACAATACCCTTCCTTTGCAAAGTTCATTTCATACAGGAATAGAGAGGAAGTTCTGATGAGTCACACATTTTTTACTGTCAGAGTTTCTTGACATCAAGGACCTGTTCCATAAGAATATCCAGGGGAAAGACATCTCAGAGTTTATGTTCTGACAACTTAAAGAAATCAAGCTCAAAATTCACGTACTCTGTAGAATGCCAAAAAGCACATCATCCCATCAGGCCCCGTCCTAATTTTCCATCCCATCTGGTGCTCACACAGCACAAGCAATGTGTTATTTACTTAAACTAAGGGAGTAACTTTGGAAGCCCTCAAGTTATTCCTCAAGAGTGCTGACACCGGCACAGCGAGCGCTGGGCACTTCACCGAGAGGGGGAAGAAGGGCTGTAGTGCCTGCGTACAGACCAGTGCCTACAGGCAGCTGAGAAAGATGGACATTGGCACAGAAATGGCCTGGCCAGGATCCTTGCTGACTGCAGTGTGTGTGGAGCTTCCCCTTGTTTCCCAACACCTGCTGGCTGTGAACACACAGCTCATGTGGAAATGAAGAGGTGGGCTAGGCAGCTCCAAGTGATCCATGCCTTCTCATTCTTACCTTGTCACAGGGTCCACCTGGCCCTCCTGGCTCTACGGGTCCTGCTGGTGCTCGTGGTCCTGCTGTAAGTCATATCCAAAGTATTTGTGATGTCATCCATTCACTATTTCCTGTCACATGGGCAATGTTCTTATCTCCTATCTTCCTTGTATTGCAAATCTACTGTTACAGGGTCCTCAAGGTCCTCGTGGTGATAAAGGTGAACCTGGTGAACGAGGCAGCAATGGCATAAAGGGTCACAGAGGGTTTCCTGGTACCCCCGGTCTTCCTGGTCCTCCTGTGAGTATTTTGCACTGGACTGGGAATTACAGCTGATCTTAATTTCTGTATTTAGGCCCCAGGTACCTAATTAATCTTGGCTAATTTGATGGCAATCTATGTAATTTTGATTGTCAGATGTTTCAAAATCCAGATTCCCTGAATTAACCTGGCGTAAGCATAAATAAAGAACTGAAAGAAGGTGTCAGGAAGCAAAGATGGGTTATATATGGTATAACCCTTTCAATAAAAACTTCTTATATATTCATTTACACTATAAGCTGACCATTCCTGATTTAATAAGGAAAGAGAGAAGTCAGGGTTGAAATGTCTTACGTCTGTTAGAAATCTATCCTAAACAGACAACTAAAGCTACTCAGAGTCCAAATACCTCTGCCATGTATCTTTTACAGAAAATAATACTGGGGCAAAATGGGCAGGAAATTGTAAATTACTGAATTGTAAACATGCATTACCATTTGAACATAGCTAAGAGAATTGAAGGGCAAGAATAGACAGCTGTGCCATAGATATTTATTACTAGTAAAGGTTTAAGAAGAGATTTATTCAGAAAAAAACTGCCAATTTTCCCTCATGATACAACTGAGAATCAAGAAACCAAAGCTTACTCAATTAACATATCAAAGATGGCACCAATACCAATCTATTCAACAACACAATAGCACCTGGAGTCTAACATATAACATGAGAAAAAATGGATAAATTCTCGTTTGATGATCGATAACTTTTAAACAAATGGCTTAGTTCTTTGCAGTGCGCACACAGAGAAAATTTTTAAATGTATTAGTAATCATGAATGTTTGTCAAATTATTTAAACAACATTACGGGTATTATTATTAAAACTGCAGCATTCTGGCTATTGCTACATATTCTTATGAATATAAGAGCTCATCCAAAGCTCATTGGTGTCAGTTGGCTTTCTTGCATTTTGGATAACACAACTCTATATGAAAACATATCAGAGAACATTCAATATTTTTTTCAGATTTAAGAATAGCCACCATTGTCTCATATCAGACATAGCCTTTTTATAAGAATGTGTTTTGTATAAACTTGAAGATGTTTTCAGTGTCTTTAAGGCACATCCATCTAGTTGCAAAATATTACCAGGAGGTGTATGACTGAATTTTCCTTTTTTCATAGGGTCCTCTGGGTCCACAAGGTGCAATTGGAGGTCCAGGAGCTTCAGGTGCAAGGGTAAGAAAAACTCCTTACTCAGCCTAACAGCAAGGAAAATTCAGACTGTTTATGTAATATATACATAGATACAGATATAAATTTTAACTGACCATCTTAACAGACAGCAGCTGAAGAAAGTAAAAAACACCTGATACATGATGCAGGAGTATTTGAAATACCAAAGTGTTTCTGGATAATCTGATAGACTGTTTTGACCATATTGTTTGTGTTCTTCGTTGTTCCAGGGTCCCCCAGGACCAGCTGGGCCACCTGGAAAAGATGGCACCAGTGGCTACCCAGGTCCAATTGGTCCTCCCGGCCCCCGCGGTACCAGAGGCGAAAGTGGCCCTGCCGTAAGTAAATGGCGTAAACTCACACAAGAAAACCTTTGGGAATAGTCATAAAACATAGGGTGTGCAATTCTAAATATCTCCCTCAGGAACTCTCTGTTTCATGGACAAGATTTGTGGCAGGAGGTATCTGTCCACCAGGGCCAAGTCCAAACCCATGCAGCTTGTTTGCCTTTAGTGTAACTATTAATGCACTGGGTGCTGTGCTGATCGTTGAACAAGCTTTTCAAAATGAGGGGGGAAAAAATACAATTTTAAGAAAACAAATCCCTGGAAAATCTAACAGAAGTTTATACATCTATTTAATTAATGAATAAGTAAACTAATTATTTGTGCAAGGATTCTCACTTTTTTAAGACTAGGGCCCACACAGACTTTTAGTTTTATCCTGTTCGCTGTTTTTTAGGGTCCACCAGGGCAGCCTGGTCTTCCTGGTCCTTCTGGCCCTCCTGGTCCATGCTGTGGTGGTGGTGCAGCTGCCCTGGGTGTTGGTGAGAAAGGTCCAGTTTCCTACGGGTATGAATATCGAGATGAGCCCAGGGAAAACGATATCAATCTGGGTGACATCATATCTTCAATGAAATCAATTAACAACCAGATTGAAAACATCATTAGTCCTGATGGGTCCCGGAAGAACCCAGCTCGTAACTGCCGAGACCTGAAATTCTGCCATCCCGAGCTCAAGAGTGGTATGTGTAGATTTTATTTTCATTAATGGTAGCAGGTCTCGGGGATTGTTCTGGTTTTATGGTTTTTCTAACTTGACTATTTAAATGAGGCATCTTCTATAAAAAAATTACTTTTTTTTCAAATAAATATAATGAAAAAGATTATAAATATAAAAAACAATTTTAAACATTAATTAACCATGCATTTACATGCATGATAATACGTTTAGATAATGCATTTGACTTCAACTGCACTCATTGCTTCCTTAGTAGTGAACGTATGTTTAAATAATTTTAGGGGAAAAAAAACCCAACATTACAAGTTCTAAATTTATTCCAAATTTCAGTCCCCTTACAGAATTCACATGATCTCAGTATGTTTTTATACCATCTTATTTTCTGTGGCATCTCTTCAGTCAAAATTAATGATTTCCTCATTTGGCTCAGAAATCTGGCACAGAAATAAGGTTTACCATCATGCAGTCAGATTCATCTCCAAATATATTAAGCCCCTTAACATTTTTCCTTACCTCTAGGAGAGTATTGGGTTGATCCTAACCAAGGCTGCAAGATGGATGCTATTAAAGTCTACTGCAATATGGAAACCGGTGAGACCTGCCTCAATGCTAACCCCAGGACTGTGCCAAAGAAAAACTGGTGGACCAGTGCAAACAGTGAAAAGAAACACATCTGGTTTGGAGAGTCCATGAGTGGAGGCTTCCAGGTGAGAAATGAGCATGGCTAACAGCCCAGGTCGTGCATCACAACATACTAAAAATAATTCTGAAATTAAACTGAACGAGACAATTAGCGTGTGAAAAAATCATGACATGGACTGACCCTAGACGTGATTGAACACTCTTGCCTATGTTGGTACTCTGCAGTTCAGCTATGGAGATCCTGAGCTTCCAGAGGATGTCTCCGAAGTTCAGCTGGCCTTCCTGCGCATCCTCTCCAGCCGTGCCTCCCAGAACATCACCTATCACTGCAAGAACAGCATTGCCTACATGGACCACGACAGTGGGAATGTTAAAAAAGCTCTGAAACTGATGAGCTCTACAGAAAGTGAGATCAAGGCTGAAGGAAACAGCAAATTCACATATGCTGTTCTGGAAGATGGCTGCACTGTAAGTAAACAGGAATTTAGTGCTGTAGTTAATAAATAATTCCCTCTAGAGGACTAGACCCATAATAAAGGGAGAGAGTCTGGGTAAGGAAACGACACAGCTACAGTTAGTAGCGATAGCCTTGATTCTGTACACCAGAAGTGTCATTCCTGTAGCAACTGTAGGAAGTGAGGTGCACTCCCATTTAAATCTGTGCTTTACAGGTACCTCCTTCCTTCAGAGTCAATGTGAAGGAACTCACAGTCACCAAGTTTTGATCCATCCCATCAACTGTAGAACTAGCCATACCAAACCAAGGCTGGCTGGTTGAAGCCATGGGAAGGGGCAAACACAGTCATTTTGCAGATTCAGCATTTCTTCCCTGTGCCTTGTTAGTGAAGCAGGAAGTACTGCAGGGTAGCAGGAACATCTCTGAGCTGCAGCACCTGCAGCCTTTTCAGTAACAAATGGACAAGACTAATGCTGTCCACAAGTTCTTCCTCCTGGGGTCATTTCCACAGAGATGGCAACCAGTTTTCAACAGCTTGAGAGGGTTTGCTATTAGAGAAAGAGGAAATCTGACAATCACATCTCTAACGTTTTTTTTCTCTTCTATTTAACTTCACAGAAACACACTGGTGAGTGGGGTAAAACAGTTTTCGAATACAGGACGCGCAAGACAGTGAGGTTGCCGGTGGTTGATATTGCACCATTAGATATTGGTGGTCCTGATCAAGAATTTGGCGTGGACATTGGCCCAGTCTGCTTCTTATAAATCAAAGATCCTGCTTTTTCTGAAATCCCAGCAAACAGATTCACACTCCAACTGTGCTCCTTTGTTTCAGCCTTGTCAGCTAGTACAGGTGCCCATCTGTATCCCAGTTATTTATTAACAAAATTTCTGGGGGAAATATCAATTTGATATCAAGGGGATTTTGGGGTTGTTTTTTTTGCTATTACACAAAATACAGTAAAAATGCTTTTTTTCCCCTCTATTTTTTTTTACCAAATTCCATCTTTGAAACATGTCTCCGTGGTGCTATAATAAAACTTCAACACTTAATAAAACAACACTGTGTTCTATTAGTTGAATGTTAGCCAATTTACAAAGCACTGATTGCTCCCAGTACCAAAGTTTACCCTTCTTTCCAAGATGCAGTCCAAAAAGCTAGAACGACCTCCCTGTTTCAACTACCTCAACATGGACAGAAACTGGGATGTGTCTGATGAGTCAAACCAAAAAATCAGTCAAACCAATCAAAAAGCATTGGACCCAGTGGTCAATTCCAGGGATTCATTTGATACAAAATTGTCTGTTTCTGTACTGATTAGCTGTGAAAGGTACAGTTTATTTTAAGAGTCATTTTAATGTCACTAGTCACCATAATTTTATTGTTGGATTGTATTCTGTTGTCAAAGGTGCTTCTCTACTTTCCTGTCATTGCTGGTCAAGACCACTAAAATTAGGGAAGTGTAAAAGACTAATATGATGGTGCTAATGTATTTTTCACTCCTAACTCTGCAAGTCAGGGTTATTGACTTGCTCAAAAAAACCAAAAAAGTAAAGGATTTAAAGCAATTGTAAATGTCTCCAGTCAAGATCATCATTGGAATGTCATAGTTGAGAATATTCTCCCTTCACTCTGTAAAAGTCAATAAAGATGCAAAATTGTGAATTTCTTCTGTCACATTAACACATTTATAGTGTTGAAGGTTAACCATCTTTGTAAGCTTTTATATGGTTGTTGGTCTATTCCTTACAGAGACACATAATAAAATATCTTAATAAAATTCCTTGTTGTTTCATAAAACTGACTTCTTTTTTTTAATTCTGCTATTTGTGCCTTCGTTCAAACAAATGAACAAGGCAGGACACAACAACCTAATCTATTCCCCACTTAGATGTGCTGGAGATAAACACTGCAGGTGCCTTTGTGTGCAGAAAGAGAGGGGAGGCAATTAAAGGTCTGCCTGATGTGTAGGCTCTGGGTACCAACAGCGCATAATGTATGGAAGAGCCTGGGACAGGGCAGGATCTGATGTTGGGCTCCACCACAGACAGGGAAAAGCACAAAAGCCCAGGACTGCTGGCCATGGTCTGAATCAAACGGGGTTGCCTCCAAGAGCAGAAGTGAGAGGGCTTTTCTTCCTCTTGACTTGCTCCCTCCTACATATTACTGGGCTGATTAAGGAAAGAATTTGTTTTCCTAATAATAAATGGGACACTTGTGCCACATGTTGACAGTATTTAACTGTTTGAAATTGTATAAGATAATAAACTAATTTGATTTTAAGCTTAGCCTTCTCCCATTGAGCATATGAAAATTAAGTTTTCAAGTCAGTCGTGTTTGCAGAACTGCTGTTTTGTGCACCTCATATCGTCGTTTTGGTTGAGAATATTGTATTTCATATGTAGTTTACTCATTTAGTAGGCAGCCTTCTCCAAAGGAAAATCAGTAACACAAATAGATTGTAACATTTACTACAGTTAAACAAAATCGGAACTTGGTGTATAATTTCTTCTTGATAAGACAGTGTGGCACAGTGCATTTTGCTATATTTGCCTTTCCCTGACTTCGCCATATACATATTTGTATACACAGCCATAAAATTAATGCAGAGCTAGGGAACACTGAATGGTGAAAAAGCAACTTAGAGTGTCTTGGAGCTCAGCATAGTATATGGATGGTATCTTAGTTCCTGCATCAACCACCACAAAATGCAAAAACAAAACCCCAACAAAACCAAAAAACAATGCCACTCAAAATAAAAGCACACACTCCCCTCCACAAAAAAAAAAAAAAAAAAAAAAAAAAAAAAAAAAAAAAAGCCCCAAATATGCAAACAAACACTGCCACAAAAAGTTGCCTGAATCATACCAAGAGCACAAAGTGTCACTGATTTAGGTTTCAATACTGCCTTGAAACTTCACCTTTCCAATTACTTACAGGTCATCAGCACCTGAAGGTGCAGCTCATGTGCAGGACACCAGAGCTTTTCCTTCTGTTGGAGTCCTTGGCATAGGGACTATTTCAGCATCTCCTTTCTGCTCATTTTTTATTGGGATTATGTTTAAAACACTCCAAAACACAGCAGAAATCCAGCAACCCCCTCCCCAACAGAAGAGCTTTGCTGTCTAATTAGACCCGACTTGTAAATAAATTCTAAACACCTGTGACTCATTCCTACCCCACCCCCCACCACCCCCCCCCCCGTGTTCTCTTCTTTGGCCTGTGATAAAAGCATATTTCTGTTCATAAAGATACTGTCCAGTTCCTCTCAGGAATGGCAACAGCTTCCCAAGAAAGCTGGTCAGGTGTTAAAGGTTTTGTGCACACAAATTTTCCCTTGGGGAAATTAAGAGTCTAACACAGGTGATTCTCAGCTGTAATTCATCAGCGTCTTCGTGTTTCTTTCATATTTCTTTCATACATTAAGAAGCATTACCTCTGATTTTAACACAGGCTGAATTTCTGAATATCATGACAGCAGGTAAAATAGGCAGGTAAAACCAGTCTAAATTTTCTGTCTAAATTTTCTGGTACTCAGGTAGAAATTCTGCCCCAACAGGCTCCTTGTGGATATTCTGAACTCTGCAACATCTGAATGAAGTCATACCCTTCAATAAAATCTTTAAACTCCCAGCAAGCAAACTGTGATGCACGGGACACAATAATCCAAGATTATGTATTTCTTTCTAGCATAAACACACCGAACAACATCATCTATGGATCCCCAGTTTCTCTGGCATTTTCTATTTCAGCCATTGAACTGCTGATTGTTACCTTTTGTCATGTTTTTTTAAACTACAGTACCAATGTTGTCTAGCTATCATTTTAACCTTGTTTTTTCTGTGATATTTGCATACTTGCAGGGAATCATTTTTCCTTCATTAGCATTTCTACATTTTCATTCAGTTTCACTTTTCCTTTTGCAATTGTTTTACTCTCTGTCTTCCTGGAACCCTCTCTCAGCAAGACCAACTGCCTTGAGAATATAAACCTCCAGTATAGCCTCAACTTCCTGAAAAAATAATTAAAATAGCCATAGATTATGAGTCTAATAGCTACTATGCTCACTCTCAGGCAGCTACATAGGAGCAAAGAAACCTAGGGGCCCTCACCCTACAGTGGGAGAAAAAACTCATAGTTTTTGCTCTTAACCCATCTTTAGACCTTTTAACTTGCCTCCACAGAGGGAAAAACCCGTAAAAATGTAAACTTTTCTTCACAGTTAGTCTAAAACTGAGGTGCATAAATCCAAAACTGGGGGTTGAACAAAGCCTCTCACCCAGAGAGGGCTGAAGCCATGGATTCCCTGTTTGCCTTCCTTACACTTTAAGCCTCTAGATGAAAACACCAACACCTGCATTGAAGCATTTAAATTTAAAGCCATCTTGGAGAAAAGAATAAAACAGCGTAGTCCACACAGTTGAAAGAGAGGCATGAAGCTGAATGAGAGGCAGGAAAAAACAAGGAAAGAGGCTGCCCACACAGTAATAAGACTGATACAAGAAATCTCTAATTCTGATCCACAGCTTATCATACACCAGCTTATCTCATTCTCTTCTGTTGTTACACCAGCTGGTCTCATTTACTTCACAGCACCATATTCCCATGGCTCTCTGAGAGAAGAAAAGAAACCAAAGGAAAAAGCCCTTCCTGAAGTTTTTCAGGGCATATCAGTGACTTTAAGATATTTACTAATTTAGGCTTTAATATTATCTTGGAACTTTGCCTTTCCAGTTAACTGCAAATTGCCATCTCAGGGTGGAGCTCTTTTGTAGGACACCAGATCCTTTCTTCCAGTGAATGTGGATTGTCTGTGGCACAGGGACTACTGCAACATCCCATTTCTTTGTTTTTTACAAAAATTATGCGTAAAAGCCCTAGAACATGAGAACAATCCAGCCAACCCTTGTCTAAGAGAAAAGCTTTGCTACCTGATTATGCCCTAATTGCAAACAAATTGTGAACACCTGTAACCCAGTGGTTACACCCTCAGCTTCCCCTGAGAGACAGGCAAAAGGCTTCTCCATGGCCACCCTGGCTGGCAGCTGCTTTAAACCCTGCCAGGTCCCCTCTCCCAGCAGTAATTTGGCACCTAAAGCCAGGCCGGGGAAAGCAGCATGCAGTGGGCTCGTGATGGTTCCTGGATTTGAGCAGCTGCTAGGAATTTCTTCTGGAATCTGGCAAATTGTCAAAAACTGCCCCTTCTAAAACAAAAGAAATCCACTTTTAAATAAGCACTGAGTGTAATTTGCAACCCTTCTTTTATTGTGGTTTCAGCTAAATAGTATTAAGCCTCCATTTGCAGGCAGTAATCTGGAGGACAAGCTGTCTACAAGAATTTTGAATTAGTAAGGGAAAAGGTTCTTCCCAACATGTGTTTTGCCATGCTATGGCTGTCCTGATAGCTTCACTAGGAAAATCTAAGGTCTAATGCTCCTTGTCAGGAGCACATTATTGATACAGACTAAAAAAGGAGTTAATTTGGAGGACTGGTTATTGATACAGACTAAAAAAGGTGTTAATTTGGAGGACTGGTTATTATTTATGGCAGTAAGCACTATCTTAGTCATTAAAATAGAATATGTTTCTTAATACATATTTCATACTCATTTCATCCAAGACCAAAAGCCTGATGGTTCAGTGAAAAATCACCTCCAGTTCTTTGTGCCAGAAAAGAAGCTGGTTCTGGCTAACTCCATATTTAAACAAAGTAGCTCTCTTCTGGAAATGTAATGAGAGACAATGCTGCAAAAATCTGAAGCTAAAGTAGTGTATGAAACTTTTTTATCATGATCTAACGTTTTAATTCAACATGCGCTTGTAATCAGATGTCCTCAACTGTATGTTGTTATGATCTTAAAGAAAATCTCTAGACACTTCTGAAAGGCATTTTGCAGGTTTTAGGATTTGGGAGATGAAGACGTAGGAAGATGTTTCTGCCTACCTGTTTCCTAAATTCCAAACATAACCCTATCATCCAAATGTTACTCATTTTGTGACTCGGGATAAATGTGCTGTAGAGCTATGACCACAGACAGCTTTGCTTGAACATACTGCGGCAAGCCTTTACACTGTAGCTTGAAATTAATGTTATCTAAAACTTCTCTAGGAGCCAGCATGGTAAATTAACCCCTGAGTCACATATTTATAGAAATTATTTCATGCCAGTAAGAAAGAAATCATAAAGTCCCTGCATGGGCAGAAAAAGCAAAGAGATAACATCAGCACAAACCTTCAACTTCCCAGTCGTTACCTCCCCTTGCAGGGACACGCATTTGGACAACCCAGGAGCCTGCAAAGGTCCTGCCCCTTCAGAAGAGGGAAAGGAAGGGAAATTCTTGCCTGCTCCGCTTGTCCAGAAACTGTCTCCCATCAGTATAAATTTCCACTGCCACTAGGAATTGGCCAAATCTCATTTCATTCTTGAATAAAAATTCTCTCTGCAGTCTCAAACAATATTATCTAGGCAGCTTTTCTAGGCCTGCTGATTTCCTTCATACAACTGACACCCACCTGTAAAAACTGACACAGAAGGTACTTTACAAATACTGCTGTACTCCTGTCTTCAAGATGTTTCACAATGCCTTGCAAATGATTTATGCAAACAGCAACCAAACAACAATTAAATACTTCTATTTTTAATTTCCTGGGAATGATCTGATATGGAATGAACACACTGGAAGGAGTTTTACAAAAAGGAAACCACTTACATAGCGAGAAGCATGTATTTAATTAAATGCTTTGCAAAGATACATGAAAAAAGCTATGTGCATGACTTTCTTTAGGGAGAGCCCCAGCTGTTTATTTACTTTTTTTTAAGGAACAAACAAGAAACCGTGGGGAGCACAGATGCGGTAAAGTAACAAAAAACCTAAGTAAGTTTGTACCCACATACTTTACAAAATAAAGCATGTTGGAGGTACAAAACATTCTATATACTGAATGACCAACAAATAAATGCACTGTAACATTGTTCTCTCAAACACTGTAAGCCTAACAGCTAAGCTCTGAACATGACATTGACAATAGGCATCTTTATTTTGTCAGCCTTCTAAAGAGTCATTTAGCACCATCACTTTGTTGCTTTTTTTTTTTTTTTTTTGCCCTGCTTATCTCCTATCTTGAAATAACAACAGAAGCATAGCACCTTTTAACATCTAAAACAAAACCAGAAATATTAATTGCATCCCAACTTCCAGAGATGAGGTAGCTCATGCTAAGAAATGATGGAACTTTCCTGCCTTGACAACTCAAGGCCAGTAAGTCAAATTACTGGTGATGCACGTCTGGATGTCAGCTAAAACCAAGGAATTTCTAAACTTTCTTTATTAGCAATTGGTCTGATATACATGTGAACACTCTGCAACACACAGAAATTGGCACCATATATATGACATCTGTAAAATTCTATATGTAATGGCTTCTCAGATGGGCAAATATTGGAAAATCAACAAGTATTGGGTTTAAGACGTATTTTGGAGATTAAGGATAATTTAATGGAATTACACAGTACATTGTGAGAAGTGAAATCTAGCCTTAAAAGTTAAAAGATGGGAAAACCCTGCTGAAAACTCATATTTACCCCAGTAATGTTTTTACTTCATAAATTAACCATGGCTATGGATCACACTTCCGAGCGGACTTACATAGAAAAGTGCAAGAAAAGCAATGCGAAATTAAGATGGTCTTGTCTGAAGAGATTTTCTTCTATGAAAGACACAGATTTCTGTGAACAGCAACCACAGGAGTGAAAACTGGGGTAGAGGGAGAGGGTATGACTGAAATATAGCCAACGGTTCACAAAAGTGCTCTACTTTTCTGTTATTCAGTACGCACCAAAGCAAAAGAAATAATTATTAGAGCTTTACATAGTTCCACATTAAATCTATCTATTTCAGATACCTGGAAATGTCAAGATAATTTGAAACAAAACCAAGGAAAAGGATTCATATTACTTTTAGAAGGCGGTCATCAATCCTCTTAAAATTGTACTAAAAAGTTGGTTTCAAATCATTGAAAACGGAAGGTTTGTAAGTAAAATAAATATTCAAAAGGAGGCCGGGCATTTAGAAAGAGCTGTATATACAACGCTGATCCAATATCAGCCATTACTTCAAGAGTCTCAGGATTAACTTCAATCAGTCTAAGTTCATGTTTAATTGCTGCTGTTGCTGGGTAGTGTGTTATATTCCCCCCTCACTCTTACACAAAGCAAACTGGCCCAATTTCAATTCCAAATTCCTGGTCAGTACTGCCAATGTCCACCGGTGCAATATCGATGATCGGTAAGCGTGCCACGTTCTGCGTTCTGTACTCAAAAACAGTCTTGCCCACGTTCCCATTACGTTTCTAGAGGGAAAAAAAAAAAAATAAATTAAAAATTAGCCAGAGCTCATGTCAAAACCAGCCTGAAGTGCAACTGGTGAGTCAGTTGTCTGATTGCTCAGGAGGGTGTCACTGGACCTTTGCTGAGGAACACCCTGAGCAACATTGTCTGCACTGCACCTGGGCTGTTTTGAAATGTCTCTAATGAGCAGATCTATATGACTGACACATCAGGGCTGATTTTGCCCTTATGCTATGAAATTCTTCTCTGTGTGTTAATAATATGTGCCTTCACCCATAACTGTGGGCTTACTTTAAAGCACAGAGAGTACTTAACTTATTTCAGGTGCAAGACTAGATTTAGGAACAATTGCCACTATGTTGGTCTTGGCTGAAAACGTTTTTGAACATGAAAAATCTACTACTTGCTGGTTTCTGTGCCCACCACAAAATTTTAGGGAGATTTTTCTCCTAAATGCTCCTTTCCAGATCAGTCATAGAACCAGTGAGTTTCCTCCACTGCTGCAATAACCTTGCCCATCTGGCAGGCAAAAGTTTGTGGTTACCTCATCAGTTTGTGTGATTCCACTCAGAGCTAAAAAAGTACTGAGAAATGCAAAATACCAAGATATGTATCTCAGTGTGCTCACTAAGAAGGAATTTGCAAATAGCCTCTAAATAGTGCAGACTTCTATTATCTGAAGCTAGAATTATAGCAAAAACCCTGATTGATCAGTTATTTCTACAATTCATTATAAAATCCTGCAGCATTTTAATTACTTCCTTGCGTTTTGTTTTTTTTTTTCTAATTCAAGAGAAAAGTGAAGAAGTACAAAAGTCCTTTTCCAAAAGGCAAAAAGGGGCAAACTTACAGAACAGCTGTCGTGCAGAACAGTGTATCTGAAGCGGCTGTTTCCCTCTGCCTTGATCTCCAGGTCGTTGGCCCCTTTCAGAATCACAGCTTTTTTCAGGTTCTTTGTCTGGTCATCCATGTACCCAACACTGTTCTTACAAAGGTAGGTGATGTTCTGGGAAGCTTCCTTGGACAGGAGGCGCAGGAATGTCATCTGGGTGACAGCTGTGTCCCCGTACACGAACTTTGGAGATAAAGAAATAGGTCACAGGACACTGAAATTAAGAGTCAGTGAATTCACAAAAATCTGCCATTATTGTCATCTTTCAGACATGACTAGTAAGAGGCCTATTACATAAAATCTAAGTGTGATTTCTTTTGTAATTTTCTGCCAGTTGAGGACAAGGAAATTTAGCCATTTTCTAACAGGGAGAATTTTGGAGAATTTTGATCATAATTCTCTGCAACAGAAAACTCAGAGGAAGTGGGGCCTCCACAGATATGCCAAGCTTTGGAATGAATTTTGCCTCATTTCTGAAAGGGATTCTTACAAATGAAGCAGTGCATTAGAGCCACCTTGAAGCAGGTAAGAAACGTCAAGCCCAGAAAACTCTTTTACAATGCACCTGATATATCACCAATTACTTAACTTGTTTTCTGTAGGGTTTGTATTGTATTTAGAAGCAGCACAAACAGAATAAGTTTGACTATATAAAAATAACTACACATTTGCATATGGACCTTATAAGCTAATCAACTGGCATAGGAGTTTGACAAATGTTTCACAGAGTGTTGCTGTTTCTATAAAAAACAAGCAATTTTTCTACCACTAAGAGAAATTCTAAAATTCCTGAGTGGTTGTTTTTTGGTTTTTTTTCCCTGTTCATGCAAGTTCCATTTTATTCATGTTTTATGAATCATGGCAACATAAAAAAACTACAGCCAAGAATGACTAAAAATTTATATATTTCATCAAAACCAGTGAAGAGAAAATCTTATTCACTGGTACTACCGTAATGTATAAAGTATGGTACCTCTGTTTAGTAATCTTGGACACATTTTTTATTTAAAAATCCATAAGGAGTGCACTTGACTATTACATAGCTCAGACTATTAGTTACCAAATCTGACAGTGTTTCAAAAACACTGAAATATTCTTTTTTAGTATTCCTGAAGATAATTTCTTTTTCCAAAGAGCATCTGCCTTACAAATCCCTCTGTGTAGCTCTGCAGGCAGCTAAACATCAACTGGGATGTCTTGGGTCATGGCAAGTCTTCCTGAATTCAGTAATACATGAAACCATCTCAAAAAAGCAATCATTATCACATCTTTTCTCAGCTGTTAAAGTTCTGAGGTGTTTTCAGTAATCCAGTTGACGATTTTTTACACACCAAATTTAATCTAAAGATAATGACACTCTATGAAATAACATTTGAAGACATCCTCTGTGATTTTGATAAAATAGGAATAAAAATGGCAAAAACTAGTTAATAAATTATATATTTTGCATAGGGTAAACTTATGTCATTTGTCAGGATCATTAAGCCTAATTTTACAAGTCACCATAGAGGAAAAACCCAGCAGAAAGGTGAGTGAATTTTTTTATGCCTAGAGACCGATGGTTTCATCATGGATCAACCTGACACATACGATAACAATCATACTTTCATTCAAAAACGAATTTATAAAGTAAGTTTCATAATATTTTGCAGTATAGAGTTTTCTGAAAAGAAGATTAGAATTCAATTAAAACATCTGGATTATGTATCAGGGTAGAAGTACAGTTGTCTAAGGACACAATAGAGATTTAGTAGAAGGCTGATAGAGAAGCTGATGTTTTTGTCCAGCAGCGGTCTGCTTCAGCCAATCCTGCATTAGATGCACTTGCATTGTTTTTTTTCCTATTTCCTAATTTATTCCCAGCTATTTCCTATCTTTATTATATGGTACTAACAATCAATTTGACTACAAGCCAGTCAAACAACAAGTCTAATGTTCTGACTTTAGCAGAATCTGCTCAGAGCACCAGACGAAGTTCCAAACCACAAGGCAACAAGTTTCACAGAAGCCACTTCTTAACAGTGGCTGTATTTATTTACCTGTGATCCCCTGTTCATATCAAGGCCGTACCAAACAGGCTTTAAGTCAGAGGACCTGCTGGCCCACCATGTCTTACGGGGCACAGTAGATGGGTTGGCAGAAATGCAGGTCTCCCCAGTTTCCATGTTGCAGTACACTTTTATAGCATCTTCAACACATCCTTGGTTAGGATCAATCCAGTATTCACCTACAAAGAACACAAAACGTGACTCTGTCATATTACAAAGATTTTTGAAACAGCTGGGAAGACATGAGCACAGATGCATCGCAGCAGTGCACAGCAGGCCAGTGAGCAAGGCCACGCTGGCCAGAGGCAGGCTCAGAGCCCCCAGCAGAGGTGTGAACACGCACCGCTCCTCTTGGAGGGGTGGCACAGCTTCAGGTCGTCACAGGTCCGTGCTGGGTGTTTCTTGGAGCCGTCGGGGCTGCGCATGGTCTCGATCTGGCTGCTCAGGGACTTCAGCGTGGCGTGCACCCCTGGGTCTGTTTTATTGTGGTCGTCAGGGGCTGCTTCATCTTCAGTAAACTCTGGCAGTGGATCAGCCATGGCATCGTCATAGTGTCCCATGATGTCGCCAATGGCAGCAGTGAGGTGGCCTGGAGGGCCAGGAGGGCCAGGAGGACCAGGCTCACCTGGTGGGCCCTAAGGTTCAAAACAAAAAGGCAGCAGAGGTCCAGCAGAGTAAATAGTATGCCAAATGACAGCAAAGCCTGCCACCAAAAACAAACCCCAAAACTTCAGAGCCATTCAGTCTAACTCACAGGGAATAATTCAGATATAAAGCATTCACCTTTCAAAGAACAGGGATAAGATATTAGAACTGCATGTGAGGTATGTATGCACCCTGCTTCATGTCTTCTCTGATTGCCTTAATGCTTTGCTCAACTTTTTCTTACTCCTGATTTTAAATTTAGCAGCTGCAAAAAGTCACCAAGGAATGCTCTCATTCCCTTTGTTAAACCTGTCCCTCCTTGCTCAGATTCCTGCCTAACAACTTTATTTCTTAAAATTCCTGCTTCCCCTAGGTTGCCTCAGGACCGTTTTCCTGGACAGAAAATCTGGCACTAGAAATATCTTTGTATTTATTTAGCACAGCGCTGACCTCTCTGGACACAGAACTCTGGTCTTTCTGTGGGACAGAATCTGCATCATCCTGACTGGGAAGAGCAGGTATTTTCCTAAGTAAATTTTCCCAAATGGTGCGTTGTGAAGTCCTTCTGTCACCGTGCACCGGGACACATGAGAAGATATCTGTTAATAAACGTATCTCACCCTGCCAGCCCTTCTCTGGCAGCACAAAGTCTATAATGTACCTCCAGGTGAATTTTGATGCTCTGGTGCGCCAGGTGGTGGATCAGAACTGCCCTTTCCTTTGAGAGTCATTACTTCAGAACTCACAACTAGAGCTCCAAATGCACATACGGAGCACACACCCAAACTGAAAAGTGAAATCTCAACTTTTGTTACTTCTTACTTTTTAGTTCCAGCTTACAGCTGCATGCAAGCCCCCCATGGAAAGCAAAACTAAAAATATTGGAATGTAATATTTCTTGTATGGTTTCATTACACATATAGAGATATATTATATTCTTACGCTCTGCTACAGACTTTTCATACAGGTCTTGGTGTCTGGGCAGAAGTGGGGATACTGATAATTAGCAGAAATTCAAATGAAGCGGGCAGAAAATTAGCACATGATAAACACAGGAAACACCATGTCTTACCAGACAAAGCCAGCAAAAACTGCCTTCCTTTTCTTGCCCATTATTTTCTTCTACTTCTTCCACAAAATAAGCAATATCAAATTTTAATTCTCCACATGACCATCCAGATCACTCTTTTATCAAATTCCTCTAATTTTTTTTTTAAATTTATCTTCTTTCAAATAGTTTAACTACCCTTTTTAGAGTATTTTGAATTGGTACATGTGGAATATGCCTGGGGCATTCAGCAAGGTTTCGGACTCTTTCCAAATTGGTCAAACCAGTTTCCATCAGTAGTGAATCAGCTTATGGTTCGTGTGTGTAAACCTCAGCCCAGCATGAAGCTCAGCTGGGATCATCCCAGGTTCAGAAGATGACAATGAGTAAGAAATTAACCCTTTCAACACAGTTACCCTGGATGTTTTTTGGAGAAATTATCACATTTTATCATTTGCCTTGAGCTCAGAGATGTTCAGAAAATAATATGATGGACTGTAAAAAAGAATCTGATTATTTGAAGATAACCTTTTCCCCCCCATAGTCCCCTGAATTTACCTCAGGTCCAGCTTCTCCCACAGTCCCTCTAACACCAGGAGGCCCAGTTGGCCCGAGTGGACCAGGACTTCCATCTTTTCCAGAAGGACCAACTGGACCTGGAGGACCCTAGAAAACATAGGAGACAGATAGAATGTATTTTAGCATTGAATAACCAAGTTTTATAAAACAGCCTGTTGTAAGCAATATTGTGTCAGGAAACAATCTGATTACTTGGACCTATTACCAAATTTTAAAAATCACCTTTTTTCTTCTTCTATAAAAGTAAGAATGCAGTTTAAATGCTGCTCTTCTCAAATGAATCACCTCAGATAATACAACTTGGCTCAGCTGTTTATCTTTTTCCTTAGCCATTTTAGTGGGATCAATTCCAGATGCTGGAATAGCTACTCCAGACTGGAGTAGCTTCTGTACACCCTAAGATACAGGCTCAGAGGCAGATGTAGATGCCTCCCTTGGATGTTTCCAAGGGACAGTATTTCTCCTTTATTTTTGGGTAAATGACACACATGGGGGGTGAGAGGCAGAGTAGCAATTAACAGAGCTGCCACATACATGGCTTTGCATCAGCTGCAGTAAAAGAATGTAAAAAGAGACTGCAGCCCTGTAGTCATCCTGAGTTATGACATTTTTATCTACGATAATACCACCACAACTACACTTATGACAAAGTTCTACTGTATTAAACAAGGTGATGTCTCAGCAAAAGATATCAGGGTAATCTCCATATGATACCAAAGTCACTAAGTCATAGAAATAAAAGTGAGGCGGAAATAGACGTTTGAGTGAGAAAATAAAAAAACAACAAACCCCAAGCAAGAAAAACCTTGAAACTTATACTCACACGAGGGCCAAATGGGCCTGGAATGCCAGGACTGCCCTGTTCACCAACTGGACCCTAAACAGAAGAAATTATCATATCATTGTGCCATTTAGAGTAATTTACTTTAGTTTTAAGGCATTAGTGTGCGATATACACAATTTGGGATGAATAGGATTAAAATGTACATAAACAATGGGTGGTACCTTTATCTTAATCCCGTAGTAACTTAATGAAATTTACAGGTGTTTGGCTGTAAAGCTGTTTCTCTAAAAAGCCCTGGTTTCGAGGTATTTATAATCTGAGGCTATCAGATTATAGCCTCAGGGCTATCACCAAGGGCTATCACCAAGTGAAAAGGTAATTTGGGTGTCAGGGTCTTTTTGTTGCTGCTGTTCTTGCATGTTGAAGCTTCCAGCATTTGCACAGCACCAATGAATAAATGTGAAAAACAAAAAGCAAGTTCTCCATGATATTTCCATTCAATTGACAATGAAATGACAAAGTACTTGAAAATATTAGCAAGAGGTGCTCTCACAGTCCTTTTGGGATTTTGCACTAGATTCTTTGACTCCAATGAATTCAAACACTGCCAAAGAGCATTTCACATTCTAAATTGCTTATCTGAAACTACCGGCTTTTGCTACCATCTTGTGCTGACAGATCACTGAATGCCAGAGACCGGCATTGCAAGGGGAACAAGAACAGGAGAACACACATCTTGCAACAACAGGTTTACCTCATCATGCAACAGTATTTTAAAACTGCATTAAAAACATCAGCAAGTACAGACAGAACACTCAAACACCTTGTGGGGAAAAAATAACTCGTTTGCTTTTTTCCCACTTTAAATAACTACGTTCCTGATACACTATTTAAGTACCAAACAAATGAAATTGCAGTAAAAACAGAACTTACAGGAGGGCCAGGAAGGCCTTGAAGTCCAGTGAAACCCCTGTGTCCTTTCTGGCCCCTGTCGCCTCGATCTCCATTGTCACCTTTGTCACCACGAGGTCCTTGGGGACCCTATAAATATCAATGATAAAATGTAAAATTCTGCACTGGGAAAAAAATTCCAACTTCAGAACAGCCTTGTTTGCTTTTAGTCACTGTGCTCAGACCTCCTTCCCTTTTAAAGCCGGAAAGATGACGATGTTGAGGCAGCTCCAAGGATCTTAATTTTTTACCAAAGAATTACAGAAAACTGCAGTGCTTGAATACAGTTATAACAAATTACTCTACTTAGCTACATAACACAGTAAAAAAAAAAAAAAAAAAACTGCACTAATGATAATAAATAATTTACAATTTTTTAAAATATTTATATATTTCTTTGCCTTACTGTATATGGTAGATGATTTCTGTGGATGAAATTGAAATATGAAGGATCTCTCACAGACTCATTATTATAAAGCATATTTTCAGAATTAAATCATCCAGGCTGCACATCTTTACTTCTCACAGCTTCTTTCACCTTCATTACAATTAAAGTACAACTGAAGCTACATTCCCTAACTACAGACAACAACATCCAGGCAGCACAAACACCTTGATCCTATTACTGTCACAATTTCATTGTTATTAGTTTTGATAATTGCAAACTTCTTACACTAATTCAAGAATCACTGGAAAATGTGGATGCTGTTTTCAATTCTATATTTCTCAGCCCAAATTGCATGCTAAATTTCTCAATACCAGATTCCAAATAGTTTATCAATGGCATCATTATCACTAACTACTCAATAAACTTTACTGTCTCTCAAATGACATCTGCTTAGGGACAGGACAACATTGTTTTGAATTTCCCAAGTTTGCAATTAATTTTCTGTTCCAGGCTTGGATTGTAAAATACTTATGTAACATAAAAAAAGAGGAGTTTTGTTTATTTTCCTTTTCAGACTGGAGTCGGATGTTCATGAGTTGAATTAAGGCCTTTTAATGGGAACAGGTGATTTTGTTGTATTTCTGCCATTTTTATCTAAAAACTTCCATTTGTGTTCAGCATTCATTTCTTTACCCCTTATTTAGACCAGACTCCAGCAATTTGCCAGCTCAGGTCCTGCCATTATCCAGACAGCAACATGCTCCAAATAAAGAGGCTTCCAAAGCATTGCTGGAGTATCCAAATACGAATATCCAAATCTGTGCAACTCAGCAGCTCAGAACTACCTGCACCCACTTGCCATCAGAACACAAGGTGAAGCCTTGCCTGGCATTCTCATTTGGGCTGAATTTCTCACACACTTTCCCCAGTGATATCTCAGACAAAACCACAGTGACCACAGGCAACTTACAGGCAAACCTCTCTTTCCTGCACGACCTGGGGGACCCATTGGACCTCGAGAACCCTGCAAAGATTGCATACAGAAAGAATGTGAGGTAATGCACAAAAAATCATACACAGTAGTTTTTGATAAACAAAGTCTTTTTTAAAAGAGCCTCACTTACAGTTTCACCTCTTTGACCTGCATCTCCTGGAGGGCCAACAGGACCTGGAGTTCCAGGACCTCCTGGAGAACCTGGTAAGCCTGCAGGGCCAGGTTCACCACGATCACCCTGAAAAGCAGAATTTCAGCTGTTTATCTAAAGAGGATTGGTCTCTTTGTTGCTTTGGTAGACCAAAGCAACAAAACAGTAGCACAGCCAGTCTTTGTGGTTTTTGGTTCTTTTTTGAGCAATTGCAACCTACAAAGATATTCCTGCTGTAAGAACTCAAGTCTGAGTTTGTGGAGGCAGATGTTCTTAGCCTCTTAGCCAGGCATTCTCAGCTTTGAGAGGTACTATATTCAAAGCTGTGATACACTTTCAGAACAAGCTCTCCATCCAGGTTAACTGAATGAAAAGAAAATCTACAATGAGTCAATAATAGAACAGGGATTTGCAGAAGAAAATGAAGAAAAGAATGTATTCTTACACGTTCTCCAACAGCTCCATCTCGTCCAGGAGTACCATCATTACCAGCAGGTCCCTGGAGTTATGGAATAAAAATAGAGCTATTGATTAGCTCTTAAATCCTGCATTTCTAGAAGAATCAGAAAGCTGTTCTCCACCTCTAACCTCAAGTCAAGGAGAACAACCACCAGTCTTTTCTTGCATGCTACAATGCTGTAATACTTACTTCTGGACCAGCTTCACCTACAGGCCCAGTGGCACCTGACTGGCCAATGGGTCCTGGAGGACCTTTGTCACCAGGTGGCCCTGTGGGACCTTGCTTTCCTGGAGTACCCTAAAAAAGATGACAAATATCATATTAAAATTTTAATCACAAAACACAGAAAGCACTAAAAACTGGCTGCCTTCCAAACTGCTCCTTAATTCAGACTGAAATACCATCTACATTTGTAAATGAAAAGAAACCTGGTATTTAAAGATAAGGTCTTTATAGAATTTGAGTATGTATTTTATATACTTTGTATTTTTAAGAAGTTACTGATACATCAGTAAGTCTGATGTCATTATAGCTACGGTGTTTTAGATTCCAGAAAAGTATACTGTAGTCCGAAATAATTAACATGATTTCTCTGTCTCAACGCCAACAAACATTGCTAGCCTTGAAAAATTTCTGGCCAGCTTTAGCTATGAAGTCACTTAATAGATCCAGTGGTAATGACAGATTCTCCATACCAACCCTTTTACTAATGGTCTATTTAACTGCTTGATCTACTGGAGCATTAGGCTATCCAAAAAATATCTATGAATCCTACAAGGAAGTTTGGAAGGCTGTAGTTCACAATTTATGAAACAGTGCTTACAGAGTATCTACTCACATTTAAGTGACCTTTGGGTACCTAAATGAGAGCATGGGGTTTTTTGTTTGTGTTTTTTTTTCCAGGGATCAAGTTTTAAGTCAAATGGGAACATTTTAGACAAAAGCCTTAATGCTACTACTCACTTACTCTTGATTCAGGTTCAGACTTCCCATTATAGCAGAACAAAATGGAAGTAAACCTTCCACCTCATGCATTTGCATGAGATTAAGTTCTTTGCTATTCTCTCTCTATTCACTCCTGCAACTGGAGTTTGCCAGCTTTCTCCTCACGCTAAGGAGCACTACGCTGCAAATCCCACACTGACGTTCCCAGGCCGGTGGCACATGGCCTGCTCCTTACTTACTGCAGGCCCTGGCAGCCCAGGCATGCCTCTCTCCCCTCGCTGTCCTGGCATTCCAACAATTCCTCTTTGACCAGTAGTTCCTGCTGGACCAGGGGGGCCATCTGGGCCCTGAAACCCAGAGGAGAAAGCAATGTCACTGTCGTGTCAGCAGCAATAAACGACGAGAGCAAGCCTGGAGCTGGTGGAGCGACAATCAAGGGACGTACCGGCTGCCCGTCATCCCCCGGGTCGCCCTTGTCTCCAGGGCCACCGGGAGGCCCAGTTGGCCCTCGGTCTCCCACACGGCCGTGGGAACCAGGATCACCACGAAGACCTGGGGGACCTTCTTTTCCTGGCTCACCAATGGGCCCTGCAGGCCCTGGGGCTCCCTGAAAAATGACAAGGCATCATTACATTGGACCTTTTTCTGACCAGGACAATAAAATCCTAAGGATTGTGCTTCAAGTAACTATAAATTAACACTCTGAGGCTAACAAATGTGAATGAGGTAGAAGCTGTTATCATCTATTTAATGATCAAATAAATGAAATTAAATAAATATCAAACTATGTACAAGTTCAACTTTCAATTGCAAACTCACTTCTTTAAAAGACACTTTTTTTTATTTCTCTCTTTTTTTTTTTTTTTTTTACCTTCACCTCAAGTATATAATCACTGCTAGAAAACTCACACTTGCCCATTCTTTCTAATATCATCAAGCTGAAGTCCATATCCAAACTTTTTATTTCCATGGCACAAATTAGTGTTTCAACAGACCTTTGCTTGTTTCTCAAATACTTTTGAAAGACTTCACGTGTCTATTAAGTTTTCCATAAACTTCACATTTGATTACAATGACTGAGTTGTTTTTTTCATTATAACATTGAAAGGCATATGAAGCATGACACAGTTCTCTGGAGTTTAACCCTCAACTTGATCCGCAGATAGTATTTTTTATAGCGTTTCTGAAAATGTTTCAATAGAAGAGATTTTGTGCTTGTAGGTTTGTTTTGAGTTTATTTTAATGGAACTTATGAGTTACTCCACCAATGAGAGAGCCCAGTAGAGGCTCGCTCTTTTCCAAAATCTGTCCTAATTTCAGTCACTACTAAAAGGACAAAAAAAGTAAAATATAGAGGAAAATTTAAGTTGGGAGGTTTTACTTTTTTAAGCAATCAAGTCATTGGAGCAATTTGAGCAGCAATATGAAAGCCTACTTAACCCAATGGAAAGCCTTGGAGTAGTATCAGGCATTGGACCAAGCTGAAGACGAATGAGCTTTATTTAATGATGCAAACAATCAGTTACAGAAGTCGGTGTTGACAAACTGTTCTCCTCAGTAGCATCAGGCCATAAACGCTGCTTCACTTTTCTTGTTTTATTTAACCTTCAGATTCTTGGTGACCATTTTATAAAACATACCTACTAGGAAAATTATAATTAACTTACAGTAGGTCCTGGAGGCCCAACTCTTCCAGCAGATCCGGGGAATCCAGTAGCACCCTAAAAAAAGCCCCTTTTTAATACAATTTTTATCAAAAGAAATACAACACCAGTTATCTCAAATGTTCTTGGCTGAATTAGTGAAATTATATCTACATACCCCAAAAAACCAAGCTGAGGTAAGGAATAATACACACACGACATAAAATTTTGGTATTATATTATCTGCAGTCAGGTCTCAACACATATTATCTACTTACAGGTGGACCCTGAGTTCCTCTACCCCCTTTGAGACCAGGAACACCTGGAGGGCCCTAAAAGGAAAGGAGGAAGAGAGGGATGATATTGAACACCCACAACTTTTTAAATGAACAAGATCAGCCTATGTCAGTGGTTCTGTGATGATTTTATTTGTACTTACTGGGGGACCATGAGACCCAGCAAGACCCTGTGGTCCTGGAGATCCAGCATCTCCTTTCTGTCCAGGTTCTCCAGGTTCACCTTTCACACCAGGCTGACCATCAGGGCCCTATAAGAAATAGTATTTAGAAAAAACGTCAGGGCAGGCAACACCAAATATTTCCTAAAAAAATAATTCTGTAGAGATTTTCTAGAAGCATTAAAAAAAACCCCACCAGGGGTACAAATCAGTCCAGCAAACACTGCATTTGTGTAACAATGCAGCACGGTCTTTAGAAGATCACACATGACATTATCTAAACATTTGGTGAAGCTAGTATTTCCATTTTAAATATTTTACTTATCTAGCTCACATTTTTCTCCTCTTTGGATTTTGTGTTTTCTTCAGCAGCTACAAAACAAACACTGTCTTTTCTAGGCTTTTTTTCCCAGGAAGGGAAGCAGGTGCAAGACTGTGAAAGAGATCCTAAAGCAGGATATTTAAGCTGTGGGAAAGCTTAGGGTATTCCAGTCCATCTGGTCCATCACTTCATTCCAGCCTTCAGTACTCATGGTGCAAATCTTTGCTACCTTCAGCAATCACTTTTTAACTTCCTTCATTTTAATCTCAAAGGAGCAACATCACATACTAATGAAAATATGAAATCTAGTGAGCAATTACATAATCTTAACAAGAAAACCATTTTTCAACTGTCCAGGGTGCTTATTGGCCCTTTCCTTCACTTGATATACTGATGGGAGAAAGAAACAGCTCCTTTTGCAGCAAAAATGTGACTCCTGATCCAGAACACTGCAATATTATTCATAATGAAGGAAATGAAGTGTGTCAAAACATGAGTAAAGGAAACTCATTACTGCTCCAAAAAACATACCGGAGGGCCAGCAAAACCAACAGCGCCGGTTGGGCCATTTTCTCCTCGGGAACCCTGGTCAGAAAAATTGAGATAACTATTTAATAACCATCTTTCTACAGACAGTATCAGTTACACTTCAATATATCAGAAAGGATGTTAACTATTTACTGTCATAAGTGTCATTATACTTTTGCTCTATTAATCAGAATCAAATGATCTTTTAGTCATAAACTATGTTAGCTATGATGTTAAAAGCTGCCATGCGTTCAAGACTATATTGAGCTTTCAGAATTCAGAGATGGAAGACACAGGCAAGCATTAAAACAGCATTAGGAGAAATTCTGGTCACAACCCAACCCTTCCAGGGATGGCCAAAGAGCACACACTTCATTCAACCCACCACTCCAATCACACTGGGGAAAAAAAACATAGTTCAAAGACGTTCTCTTCTGTAAGGTCACAACAGGCTTTGACTGAGCTTTCCACACAACATTTGCTTGGAAAAGAAGTAGCTGAAGGCTGCAAACTCCAGCACTCCCTAAAAGGGTGGAAGCTGCTCCAAGTTATACTGGAAGTAAGTTCTGATTTATGACAGGGACATAATCAACTTCAAGCAGTATGAAGGATCTAGAAGGGCTGCGCCTCTAATTCCCTAAATGAAGTCAATCCTTAAAATACTTCAAATCATTAATAGATGGAAGATGACAAGAGTTACATAAGTGGATGAACTAAGGATTACCTCTGTGCTTTGCCCATTAAATATTTATGTACAGTGGTATCTGATAGAGGCATGTTTTTAAAAACATTGACACAATTACAAGTGGTGGCATAGTTTCAGGAATCAGGTAAGTGAGGGTAACACTATAATGTTTGCCCTAAAACAGGTATAGATCAGAGGAAAAAAATCTGGTAATACTTTTGCAAGCGCACAGCAACAAGTCAGAACTTCACATTTGGCTACAGAGAAAGGGAAAGAAAAAGGGGAAAATATATCAGCAAATACGGAAAACGCCTGGAGTTTGGATCAGCAATAGGTATTGCTAACTTATACCAGGCAAAAATGAAGCATGTTTACTCACAGGGTTTCCACGAGAACCAGGTGGACCAACTAGACCTCGAGGACCTGGTTCACCCTTAAAGTAAAATGAAAGGCTTTTATTTCCCAAGTAACTTACTTGTTTGGTCATTAAAACACTACTGAAGTCTGATAATTTTAAGAAACTTCAGGAGGGAATGAAATAAAAATATGTTTACCTTTTCACCAGTGGGACCTGCTGGACCCATTGGGCCTATTGGACCAGGGAGACCCTTTAGAACAAACAAGGATGAAAGGAAGTTAGAAAAGTGATGCTCAAAAAAGGATAATTTAAAACTTATCCTCTATTACCATTCCCTTGAATTCTTCTGCTTTATCTCTGGAAACATTTTTGTCTTCGTTTTCTAAAATGACTTGCATTTCCTCTCCCAATGACTGAACTCCCCACAAAAGATCTGCTTTCCTTCATTCTCTCTTTCTTCCCTAAGTTCATCCTCTGCTTTATGCAGGATTCATGAATAAGGCCAATGATATTTTAAAAAAAAAAAAAAAAAGGTGCCCCAGCTTTATTTCACTCTCTCAAAAAGAAATCAAGTCTTTTTACCCCACTTGCAGAGACCTCTGTTTCTTTCACGTTAGTATTTACCTTTCTTAATTAATTTTAAAGCACCCATCATTTTTTTCTGAAGTTTCTGTTAGATCTTACAAACTACTCAAAAATGTCCTTTATCTCTTCATAAGGCAGGCAAACAGGTTGCAAACTCTCCATTCAAACCCACCAACTCCACATAATGATCCTTCAGCTCACCATTACCTGTTCATTAACTACTGTAAGCTCTAAACATCCCTTACAACGATTAAGAATTGTTCTGTCTCTTTGGAAAATATTTGATTTAGATAATCAGTTCCAGCTCACAGATGATAATTGCATTAGAGCTTCTGTATAGTAGGGTTTCTCAAAATACTTTTTCCCCTTTAACAATAAATTTAGTCCAGACAGGATCCTCAACTGTACCTCAGATTTCCAAACCCTTAGCAGCTAGTACTCCCACTGGTCTGCACAAACCCAAGAATCTCAGATATATTCTCAATTCATGTAAAAAGTACCTCAAATAATATCTGGGAATGAAAAATGGTCAGTGCACACAAAAAAACCCCAGTGCAATTGGGATTATTGGTCAGTTGGTCTGTGCAGCAGAGTGTGTGGTGTGTGCAATGTGTCTTGAACACATCTTGAGCAGACTAAAGACCTTATTAATGCAAGGGAGATTCCAAATTTTCCAGAAGTGCTAGCAACTTACTGCTTATGTGAGAAACTTAGAAGACTTACAGCAATTTTCACCTGTGAAGTTCAGGACACAGGCATCTCAATGCAGACAATAAGGAGGCATCTGCCTTAGTCCAAGACTGAGAGCTGGAAGGTTTACTTTTCACTTATTCATCTCTGGCTGTTCATTTTTTCGTATTTTTTACTGTAGTCGACTTAGACGAATCCCAAATCAACTGTGAATCCCTTCCACTGAGCCCTTAACTCACATTATTGATGATATCAAAGAGTGTCAGAACACTGACACCCTAAAATGTTGTGCACAGCAGTCTTGAAAAACTTGAAAATTTGGAGGGTGAGGTAATGAGTGTAAACCCATTACACACCATGATAACACTGCACAGTGTTTAACTCTACAAGCTGAGTCCTCTAGCACAGCAAACAAACCCATGTGTGAAGAGTAGGTCTAAAGAGAGTGTCAGATTTACTTACTCGTGCCCCATCGTTGCCAGCTGTACCTTCAGCACCTTTCTCACCTACGCCGCCCTATGGAAAACACCCACAAAGTCCCAGTTATGGCACTGAACGCTGAGGAGGTCATTGGAATAACCCTGGAATAACAGCAGTGTTAAGGGACAGGTCATTCTGCTCAGGAGGATAGCAATAAACAGACTTACTCTATCACCCTTAGGGCCAGGTGTTCCAGCAATCCCTCTCTCTCCAGGCATGCCCTGAAGGCCCGGTGGGCCTGGATCCCCAGGTGTCCCACTAGGGCCTGGGCTTCCCTGGAACAAAAAACAAGTTGCTGCTATTCATCTGAGAAGCATCTTTGTCTCCAGGCTGCAGAACATGTTGTGCCTGTGCTGAAGTCTCTGGGGTACAGTTTTAAGTAATAATTTTATCTGAAATTTGGACTTTATTCACATCCAAATACTTTTCTTTTCCCATTGTGTTACTCAGGAAGTTCAACTGTAATTTCGTAGTTCTTCCAAATACATTAATATTTAATCAGTGCATACTGGAGAGAAAAACAGACAAAAAAAGAAGCTTGAGAATCTTTCATCCTTGACCTTGATGTTACATAGGTTTAATATAGAAACTAGGTAGAGGTAGAAGTTGGCAGGGGCAGAGATGTTCATGTCTATTACAGGTCTCACATAACTAGAGGCACTTGATCTGACTTTGCTGGTCTAATCACAACCATAGCAGGTACATGCATGTAAGCATGAAGCTTTCAGCATTCCTTTACCTGCGTAGCCCTGCCACGTATCTTTGTGTAAACTGGCATGGCTCTTACAACATTGCTAGAAGGTTTTCTGAAGTTCAGAAATGGCTTTGCCCAGTTCTACTCTGAATTCTCAAAATTTAAGTGTGTTGCAGGTTATTAATATTGTTATAATTGGAATTGTGTGTCCTTCCTTATACAATGGAGATGCCTTTCATATTTATAATAAAAAATATCTCTCTTATGTTCATGCAAATGAGCAGAATTATACATCACATCACTGCAGCAATGCAAATCTCTACTCAGTTTACCTTTGGGCCATCAGGACCGTGGCCTCCAGCCATACCCTTTTCTCCCTGGAGACCTGAGGCACCTGGTTCTCCCCTTTCCCCTGGATTGCCACGTTCTCCCTACAGAATGGAAGATTAGCATTTATTTACAAGGCAGGGTAGAATTCTGGTAGAATTCTAGACAAAATCCTAAATACACCCTCAGTGCAGTAGGGCCTGTGAACAAATTCTAGGAGAACTGATTAAATAATACCGAGCTTTATGCTTTTACTGTTAGAGGTGAGGAAAATATTTTGTTCAGCAAACTAAAAACTCTCATTTCACAGCATAACCCAAATCATTTAGCAGCTAGTACTCAACGCTACTTCAGGAGCTACAAAATCATTAAAGGTGGTAGATTTTACAGAAACTACCTTAAAACATATCCATATTTACAACCATTTTGTTGGTGGGGAGGTCAAATACTAACTTTAAGCTGTTAAAGTCCATAGTACGCATCAACTTCCAACCTCAGAGAACTGTTATGAATATTTAAACTCTGAAAGAAAACACTTACCCTGGGGCCCAGTGGACCAACAGCTCCAGGATCTCCAGGCACACCCTAAGAGCAAAAATTCACCATTATCATTATGAAATCATATTATTCATAACTTTATAGTTATAGAAATTAGAGACAAACATTTTTATTTCCAAAGTACTGTGAATGTAGATGGCCAGTTCTAAATCCTATCTGTCAGTGACAAGAGGTGATAGCCCAGCTCAGTCCAAGAACACAGATTCTCATAATTATTTTATGCCAAAGCAGCTCTTGGATAGCTTGCAGACTACATCAATCAGTAAGTATTTTGAAGCAGAGTGGGAAACTCAATTAGAAAGAGAAGAAAATGTAAAACTACTTTATAAATTGCATTCTTTTTAATGTTATGTTGCACATACATTACCTGATCACCTGGCTTTCCTCCCTCACCTGGAGGACCTGGTGGCCCAGGCAAGCCCTGTAAAAAGTAAATTAAATGGTCACTTACATTACAGAAAGTTATGTAAATCCAGACTTAACTAGGACACCAAGATCATGAATGTTGAAGCACTCTCAGTACAAGAGCACACCCTCAGAGATCCCCAAGGGAAAGAGTTATATAAATATTGCACCAAAGTGTTTCCCCCTCTCTAAATGAGATGGCAGCTCTTTCTTAACATTTGCAGGACATCACAGCCCTAAAAGTAAAGTTCTCTATAAACAGATATTGATTTAAATAATACTTCATCATCAAGACAATTGTTTTGCTACATATTTGGAACTTTTTTGGAAAATCTTCGAAGTAAAACTGATTATCATCAAAGGTTTTCTCAAGGCATACAGAGCTTGTATTAAATACAGATATTTAAACCTTTGTCAGTTCAGTGCACAGCTGATATGAAAGTTATGGATCATTAACTATTCTGAACATCCTTGCCTTAGTTCTGAAGTTGTGTTGTATTATACATCACTTGACTGAATTTCTCAAATTTAAGTTGCTAAAGACATGGCTATTTATTTCTTAATTTAAAAAAAGATAAAAATGAATGCACATACCTGAAACCCTGTAGGACCTGGAGGGCCTTGTTCTCCTCTTTCTCCTGCCAGACCCTACACAAAAAAAAAAGCAATAAGTAAGTAAAGGAATAATAAGTAATACAAAAGTAAACAGAAGAGGAATATATATACAGGCTCTACAATTTTTATTTTCTCTGAATATGCATATTTTCAATTAGGTATTTATTTATTATACATTTTTACTTATCCAAGGACAAGATGGCATATCTAAAAGATGTAGTAAGATATGTATCATTTCTTTAAGATCCTTCCTCTAAAGTTCTCTGGTAACAGGAAAACACTGATTTCCATTAAAACCAAGAAAGATGAGAAAATTAACTATCATAATTTTTTACTTCTTTGTAATGGTTAGTAAAAGGAAACAGACTAGTAATATATATACTTTAATACAAAGCTATAATTTTTTCTAGGACAATTTTTTCTTTAAATGTTCTTGGAATTTTTGGCTTGGAATCAACAACTGGCATGAAGGTTGGTAAGAGCAGAAGGAAAGAGGAGTGGACAGAGTGCCAGGCAGGCAGAGAGGTAAAAGCTGACTTACTGGTGGGCCAACAGGACCGGAAGGGCCAACTTCACCATCTTTACCAGGGGCTCCCTACATTAAAAGGACAGGGGAAGAAATCTTGTATAGTGAGCGCACATAACAGAAAAGCACCGTTTTCCGTAATCACTGCGAATAACGGCCACACTCACTCTCTGTCCTGGGACTCCTGCATTGCCTGCTTCCCCAGCTTTTCCAGGATCACCCTAAATTGCAGAAATAAAAATTACCGGGTTCAGATGTTTTTTCATCCATTAAAATACTCAAAAATGGCTAAAGTAAAACAAGGGTTGCCATACTCACGCTACCACCCTTTGGCCCAGGAAGGCCCATGCTGCCTGGCTGACCTCTGATTCCTATGGAACCTGCTGGACCTGGACGTCCATCTTCCCCAGGAGCACCCTGAAGACATAAAGCATTTTTAACATTACACTTTAAATATATTTATTCATATGAGCTTAGTAATCCAAAGGAAATGCTTGTATATAGAAAGAAAATAACATTAACCTGGTTTGGGGCTTCACTTATCAGTCAAAATGTCTTTAGAGCAGACATAGCAATAGCCATACAGCTGATTTAACCCAATACTATGCAATTATTAGAACTGAATTGCATACAAATAATTTATTGTGTCCTTAAAGTGACAACTTAGAAAAATATTTAGTTCAACCATTTAACTGTGATGCAGCAGCTGGTAAGCAAAGGACACTGATACACAGACAAAACTAAACATGTTATTGGTAATAATTTTGAAGTTAGGAAAGTAAAGTGAACTATCAAAAGAGAAGATGAACCTTAATAAATAAAGAAAACTCATGTTAATAAAAGCAATTTCAGTGAGGTGGGACCTTTGAATTACTGCGATATTAAATGAAAAAACTACTTTTTGTCACTTACCAAGGGGCCAAGTTTTCCTTCAGGGCCTTGAACACCTGGATTTCCTGTCAAACCCTAAAAACAGGAATAGTATTGGAGTTACGGTTAGGTCCCTCATTCTATAACAATAAAGAAATATAAATAAATCCCAAATTACTAACTTCTCTAGGTCAAAGGTCTTCATCCTTATCTTCATTTCACTTCATCCCTCACTGTCTCTGATCTTCCTTCTTCCTATTCCCTCTTTTCTTGCTTTACACCTCTTGAGCTTCTCAACAGGCTCATCTTTATTTCTGCCATGATCTAGATCACATTTTACTGCTCCTTTTATCCCCTTTTCTGATACTTTGAATTGTCCCCCAATTGTTTTCCTGAAAAAAAATCCCTAGGTGATATGTACCACTCAATCTTCTATGCTATCAATCACCAATTTAATGAAGGTTGGCCTTCAATCCATGTTACCTGTGGCAATTGCGCTTTACAAAACACACGTCCTTCATTTCCATCAGCTGTTCTCAATCAGAGCTATTTCTCCTTTTTCTAAGATAAAACCTGTGCTTCCCAACATCATCAGGAAATAAAGACAGGTCTTTTGGCCTTTAGCCCCACTGAAACCAGTCTGCCCTTGTATAACAGCTTCTGGATTCCCAAACATTCACTGGTGCCTTTCGAAAAAGAAAGGTACCATGGTTTATGGGGTACTGCTATCAGTCCCTTACCCTTGCACCTGGAAGGCCAGGTTCACCAGGACGTCCAGGATCTCCCTGACCTCCTTTAGGTCCAGAAGATCCTGCTGGACCACGCTCTCCTTGGGCTCCCTAGAAAGACACCAGTGAGCTACTAGTCAACAGCTAGAACAGTGACAACAAGAGAAAGTTAAATAAAACCAGTATCTTCTATTAAGAACCTGTTTTTGCAAACAGTTACAAATCATTAGTACTTTTGCTATTATTAGTTTCCTAATTATTATCTTTTCTCCCCAAAATTATTACTTAAAATTTGTTTCTTCCTTAAACCAAGTTTATATAAGGATTTTAGGATCCCTGTATTTTTACCAAGAAGTTAGGAATTTACACAAGTACAAGACAAATGCCTATGTGAGTCACTTCCCTGGAAGTGTTAAAGTAGTTAGGAAAGCCAGATAAAAACAATCCTTTTTAAGGGACAGGTCTAGAAAATCACACCACACACTAAGAACAGACAATTTTTTACAGAGCCCCCTCCTACATGGCAATACATAAAGCACTATAAAACAGGTCTATCTGTGCACATTTCAAAATGAGGGAGCGTTAAGCCAGGGACAGGCAAGCAAAGCTGAACATCATGGGAACTGGAAGTGACTTTTCCCCAAAAAAATTTTGTCTCAAAACATTCAGACCCCGCTACTGGCATTTGTAAATTGTATCTTCCTTTTTGCCCAGAAGCAGGTATTTTTAATAGAACACTTCCTTTTTATGTGTCTGGATGCATGAAGATTTAACAAACTACACAATAAAAGATGGACACTAATTTCATTTACCTTTGGTCCAGGCAAGCCATCAGAACCTGGAAAACCACGGTTACCAGGAGCACCCTAGGAAAAGCAGTAGATATGAGACAATTATTTTTTACATAGTTCATTACAAATAAAGGACCAGATTTACTTTATTAAAGATTCAGTTCATTTCCTTACAATTTGCTTACTTTGGTACTTTAACTTGGGGGGCGGGGGGTGGGGGTTATGACTTAGAGTGGTAAAAATATCAGTGTCTCATTCGTGCATGCTGGACAGCTCCTTCTTTGTGAACTGCCTCACTGAAAGCAAAGATGAGCAGTTGGACAGGTGTAGGAAAAAGTCTGCAGATGAGTTCGTCCTATCTCCATCCTTTCTGCTACCGTACTATCCTGGGCAATGAATCCCCACTTAAAAGTGTCCAGTGTAAAAAAATAACACACACTAGTAACTACTGCTAGGAAAATATGGTTTGACTACACCCACAATCAAGCTGTAAGAACATCCATGGACAGGTCAAAAGGGTTTTCAGCTTAGCAGTGCACCTTTTAAGAAATATTATTCCTCTAGATTTCTTACCCTCTCTCCAACAGGACCCGGTGGACCTACTGACCCTGGATCACCTCGAGGACCTCTTTTCCCTTCTTCACCTATGGGGCCAATGGGACCCTGGGGACCTTGTGGGCCCTAGTGAGAATAAAATATTTTTAAAAATATTGTTAAGCTCACCATTTCTCAGGCATATTGAAACAGACTGTCTTCTGGACACTATGAATATTTTTTCCAAATAAAGGAGAAAAAAATAGGTTGGTTTTGGATTAGCTAAAAATAACAGTTTTTCAGCATCTCTTTTACAATATTTATAAGCTAATAAACTGTAATTCTGCAGTTGGGCTATACACCGCTTCTTATAATCACCCACAATAATTTGTATTTGGTCAAACTACAAAGGAGTCAAAATTCAGTGAGATTCTAATAGAAATTTTCAAAGGAAAAGACAGTGCTAAAGAATCTATTACTTCACCTCTATATTTTTGTCAGTTATTAAGTGATTATTTAACCGGTGAGAAAGAAAAGCTGAAGATTGGTTGATAAACCAACTCAAACTCTGCAGAGTCAGTTTTCTCCCAAAAGTTACATGGTTATAAGTCTCTGAGTTTCCTCTTCATCCTAAAAAGCATATGGAGACTTACAGGTTCACCTTTGGGTCCTGCTTCTCCCTTGAAACCTGGGACACCAGGGTCTCCCTGGAAAAAAACACACAAATAGCACCAGTAAAGTTAAAAGTGCATAAAACCCTTCATCATTATGTATTATGACATGAAACAAATATTTTCTGGTTTAGTCACTAATTGTAGGCAGTATAATATGATGCTTATAATGGTTTGTCTCTACCCTTATTGTGCTTGTTTATTATTACGCTATCAAGACAAAAACTTAAATAAATCTCTTTTCCCAGGTTTATAAAGACACACTTCTTTTTCAAAGAAGTATATTGGATACACAGCAGATTCACAGGATCTGAGTCTTAGTACTCTCCCTGGAATGCTACTGCTGTATTTAGAGGAAGCCCACTGCTAATCCCTGCTTCGGTTCCACGGAGCGACACACGTGCCAGGCACTGCAATTCCCAAAGACCCCGTTACCGGCTGGCCTCGAATCCCAGGGGGGCCGGTGCTTCCCTGTGGTCCTGGGGAACCAGGGGGGCCTGGTAACCCATGGGGGCCTCCAGTGCCTGGAGATCCCTACAAACACAAACAGGAAGCACAGTAAGGAAACACAATCAAAATAAGGAAATAAATTACACAACGCAATTTCTTCAACAGGAAATATGATTACTTACAGTAGGGCCCTTTGCACCGGGGGAACCATCTGTTCCTTCAGCGCCCTAAAGATAAGGTACCAATCATTAAAAATCATTTTAATGAGATAGGCATCAATCACAAAAGAAGCAGCTAGTTATTTTATGCACTTTACAAGACCAGAAAATAAGGGCTATTAAATAAATGCAGCAACATATGCAAATGCTAAAGAGGGGAATAAAGCATGCAAATTAATGAGATTTTTAATGTTGAAGATCTTATGTTTAAACTTAATTTTTAAAGTGCTTTGAGGACTGAGATGGTATCAAGCTGTGTAACTTTCAGTTTTCCAACTTTTATTAAAATAACTAATACTTATCAATACAATTAGCACAAAACAAAGGAATGAGACACCTTTTCCTTGGGGAAAAAAGACAATTTCAGTAAAGCACAGTTTCAGGTGGGGCACTAAAACCCCCCATAAACAGGTGAACATGCATGAGCCGAGCACTGAGGAGCTCAATTCAATGTACTTACAGGAAGACCTTGTGACCCAGCTGGGCCCTGAGGACCTGTTTCACCTCTTTGTCCTTGAGGACCTTCAGGACCTCGAGGACCTGTTGGACCTGCTTCACCCTAGGATTCCACGAGAGAAAACAACTGGAGATTATTTCACTCTAAAAAGCAGCGCACTAAAGTAACTCAGGAGGAATACTGAGCTTCTAACAGAAAAACAAGTCATGTTTGAAGTAGTTTATTATCCTTCAAATACAATTTTGCTTAGCTAATTTTGCTTCTATTACTTCTGGTTGAATCAAATATTAAAGACAGGATTTTTCCTCTATGTATACAAGACAAGGAAACTCTCTGCAGAAAAGCAGCACTATCCCGGAGCCCAGAGAAGATCAAGAACAGACCTGTCTCTCTAAAATCCCACTATGTGTCTGTAATGTTACAAGGTTGATTTTTTTTTTTTTTTTTTTTTTTAAAACCTTCATTAAGAGCAAGGCTTGAGATTTAGATATGGTAACACATCTGGGATTGGTTGATTTGTGGTTTCTTTTGCACAGCAGAGATGAACTCATCTTTACAGAACTATATAAAATATCAAATCCCTGTGAGACTAGACTGGATGATAAAAAATTCCTCCCAGCATCTTCTATGAATTTTAATTTTATATAGGAAATATGCCTTTTAGAACTGAAGGCTGTTAATATCACAGCTTCACAAAACAAGTCCACATCTTCATTGTATAATCTGTTGAGATTTTATGAGTTCAAAGCAGCTATTCCAATTTTACATCATCTGATGATCAAACTTGAAGGTAGCTTCTCCTTTTCAAAAGCTCTCTGATTCATCATGTGACAGCTTTTTTAAACATTTACTTAGGTAAAATCATGCTGAGCCATACTAAAACCTTTTATGACATGCACTGCAAGGGCTGTAGTGTATTTATTTAACTGTACACTCCTCTTGTCTAGACTGTGCTTTTTCCAAGAAAGGTTGGAGCAGGTGATCCTGGAGGTCCCCTTCCAACCTGCTATTCCATGACTCTATGATTAAGTTGATACTGTTATGAAGACTTGTTTCCAAACAGGGTTATGAACGCTGCCAGCTTCACAACAACACAAAACATCTGCTGATCTTGGCTACACGACCAATTGAGAGCTTCTTCTTGTATAACATTTTCTTATGATGTTTCGGGAGTGTAAAGGGACAAAGAGGAGCAGCTGGATGCAGAGCATGAGTAAGAAGTATAAGGAAGCTGTACGAGTTGTCTTTTCTACCTTTGAAGACATTTGCTCAATGCTAAAAAGCAGGGGAAAAAAAAAAAAAAGAGCACTTTCTTGAAAATCAAGAGAGGGAAGTGCCACAAAGGCAGTTCTGCAGCAAATGGAAGTTTTCCATTTCACAACCCAATCACGCCAAGCCATAAATGGTAGTAACTGTAATTTGATCTCTTGTGATGAACCACACATCTCTGTTTGGGTTCAGGCATTTTCCCTACCAGTCTAGATCACCTCAAAAAGTGTTCTGGGCCAAAACTAGAAGTTTCAGCACTAGAAGGGCCTGCGTTCATACTGTCTTCAACTTGCACTCACAACGTCACTTCCAGCAATGTATCTTACTATTTGAATATTCTGGACAAGATTACTGAAGCACAGCATGGCAGGCATCTTATCACCCCTTGACATGAGCAAAAGGCAAAGCAAAGTATCCTAACAGTGGGGAATTGCAATGGCTTCATTTGGCTTTGGCTTTTCTCTTCTTTCTGAAGGCCTCAACTAACATTGATTTCACAGTAGCTCCTGGGGATCTGTACACACGTCAGTCTGAGCTCTGTGTGCTCCAGTATATACATTTTTAGTTGTGTGTTGTTAGACATTTTAAAAAGACACTTTCATTTTATTTTTTACCTTTACACCAGGAATACCAGGAAAACCTGGAGATCCAGTTATGCCAAGTGGGCCCTATGAAAGAAAGACACACAAGGCTGTAATTCAGCAGTTTAGATCACACAGATTAGTATCTCATCACTAGGCAATTGTGGGTCTAGAATGACACGTATTTTTTACTCATAAAACATTTAACAAAACCAAAATAACTATAAATATCAGGGGTTTAAGTGATACACACACATTTTATGGAATTGTGGTGCAGTTTTTTAATAATGTGTTTGCCGACTTCAGCAAAGTTACAGCTCTTGGTTCAGCTATTAATGCCTGAATTGAAATGTACATAATTCACAGTGAACAACTATGAGAATTAAGATTCCTAAATTCACAGATGAATTCATTTGCAAGCTGTAAAAGACAGATCTTGTATCCAAATTTCAGGGCTAGAAAGACAAAGATGTTTCCATTTCCATAATATCTCTTTTGCTGAACAAGACATTCAAGAGAACTTTCTACTGAACTCCATAGTTTTGGGACTGCGGCACACAGTGGTTATTAATACTCACTGCAACACTGTTCCCAGATAATTCCTCTTTATCTTTTCCCGATTTTCTGTCTTTTTGTAAAATATGATTCATGCTGAGAAAAAAATGTTCTATCTAATAAAGCTCTCCTGACAAACTTAATCAGAACCATCTGAGCATTAATTACAGACAACATTTCTGCGTGACCTTGCCCTGGATTTCTACAAAACTGATGTAACAACTCACCGAGTATATTTTTGAAAACCTATGTCCCAGTTTATTGGATCACAAATACTAACTGCCAAATCTCTCTCTTGTTGCAGGAAAAGTTCCAGGATTATGCTGTACCACTGCACTGCTTTCTCCAGTGAGAAACATGTGCATTAAGGATGAGTATCTCCCTTGTGACACTTCATGGGATTTTCCAAAAATATTAGCCAACCACTTATCATATCCAGTAACACTGAGCTCGCATTTTATGCCAAAGAAAAATTGCAAGCTTCATGTTAGACCTCACAGCTTACCACCCAGCTTTTTTAACTTCATAATTTGTTTTAAATACTGAAAAAAAAATTTCTTTGTTTGAAAGTTTCTTCTAACAACTTGCCTTTCCTTCATGATCCACTAAATAGTTGAGTTTTGTACCTTGTAGGCACTTGCACTCATTTTTAAAGCTCCTATTAGAGTTAATTATTTCTTAATCAAGTGTTTAATAAAACAGTCTGTGCATTAATATGACACAGGTAAATAGATTTTTCTCAGAACTTTGTCACAAATAAATAAAGAGTATGCACAGAATGAAATTCTAACTGCAGGCAGGTGTGATTTAGGGTTTTGAGGGAGTTTTTGGTGCAGTGCTTTTGGGGCGTTTGGTTGTTGGGTTTTGTGTCTGATTTTTGTTTTTTTCTAAGCTGAACATCATAAAATGGTACCATATCCTAAAAGTGATGCTTTCAAAAAAAAAGCAAACATAAATACCACATTTTTGAAGTGGAAGTTGGCCTTGCACAAATAGTACAAAACCATCACTGGTTTTCACATGCAAAAGCAACACAAAATTAACTGCATGTGTGGGAATAATCCCTGACTCATATGAATTCACAAAAATGTATTTTGCAAATGCAGTGTGAGATTGGACTGTAGGATCCAACATCCTTTGCAACTCTGAGTGTAAAGAGCCACATCTTCCTCTGCAGCCCTGCTGCCATGGTGGGAGAATTTCCAGAGCAGTTCAAGCCAGGCTTTTTCAGTTTGGCAGACACAGGTGTCTGTCCTTCAGTTCAAAAGTGACTGTCCTTAATTAAAAGGCCCTTTTCCCCATTTGGTAATGGAACAATTGCAGGGAGCAAGCTGTGCTATCAGTGAGTGCCTTTCTTCTTGCTGACAAGCCTCAACTGCCAACTTTGCACGCGAAGGAAGAAAACACGCAGTTATGAACTGCTCTAGATTGCAGCGCATGAGCTTGAGATATTTTCCTCCCCACACATGAGCTCCACAAGGGCAGCAGAGCACCACCTCCCCATGGGAGGCTTGGGCCCACTCCTCTGCAAATTAGAAACTTTAGACGAAGTAAAGGACAGAGGACAATTTCGCAGAGGACAGCGCAGAAACTAAAGTTAGTAGAACTAGGAATCATTCTCAGATAATTAATTCCAAATGCATATAAATTATACCAGCAACTGCCAACCTGTTTGTTTGTTTGGGGATTTTGTTTTGTTTGTTTGTTTTGTTGTTGTTTTGGGGGGCTGGGTTTTTGTTTGTTTTGGCAGTGTCAAAAAGCAAGTGGAAATACTGAGTGAGAAAGTGGGTGATTGAGAACCAATCACTTACCATTGGGCCTGGCTTCCCAGGCATCCCATGCTGGCCACGTCCACCCTAGACACAAAAATAGAAAACACAGGGTATTTGTAAAAAGTCTACCTGTTTTTTTGATTATTTATTGTCAGCATTCGTGATAAAACTATATATCCTAAAGCGACTGAAGAAGACTGTGCTGGATTGCACAGTCCTCTAAACACTGTCATGGAACACTTCTGGAAGAAATTATGTTCCCATTTTAGTTAATGGATTTCTCTATTTTCAGAAGGGACAATATTTTGAGAGTGTCATTGCGTGGGGGACATGACACAAGTGGATCATGTAAAAGTCATGGGGAGAAATGTCAGAAAAACAATACTTGACACTGGATGTAAAAGAAACAGGATGAAAGTGCTAACGCAAATATGACCTCATGACACAGATAATCCCCCTTTTTGCTGAAAATCAAAATATTTTTTCAGAAGATAGCCTTATCTGGAATTAAATTTTTAGATTTCATCTAAATTGAAATCTGAATTGAAAGACTTCATCTTAAACCTTTCATTTTAAACCTTTTTCCGGATGAAATTGAAACATATTATTTCCTGTTCAGTAATTTTTTGCTGAAAAGAACTCACAAGAAATCCCATAGAAACATAAAGGACATTTTTATATCCCAGAAAATTGTGCTGTGAGGGTATATGGACTCATGGGCAGCTTGTGCTATGAGAAGTTACTGTATATTTGCCACTCTCATTTTGAAACTGTTTTTAACTTTTAAAGTTTATAGTAAAGACCTCACCCCAGAAAACTGCTCAGCCTTAACTTTCTTAAACTATAGCAAAGCTCACAACACAAGTGACTAGCAAGTCACATGAACAAACACTTTCAGGCTCAGGGATTTAAATTTAAGGCAACAAGAGAATTACAAGAGAGAAGGAAGATTCTACTTACAGGGGCACCCTGTGGCCCAATTCGCCCTCTTTCTCCTGGCATTCCCCTAGGTCCCTTGAAGAAAGAACAAAAAGTGCATTATTCAGAAGGTCACCACGTCAGAATAATTTAAAGGGTTGGTTTTTGCACTCCTGCAGGAGTAACTTATCTTGTCCTATAGCAGAAAAGAAGTAGCTGCTCATAAAAATCCCTCCAGCCTCACAGGCTTGCCCAGTGGAAATTTAACAAATGGTAATTTTGTTCTGTTCCAACTGTATTTCCAGTTTTACACACATTAGAATAAATTCTGTATGTACTCACCAGTGACAATAATGCAACTTCTTTCACAATTTAGATTCCACTTCAGGGATATTACATTCTACACAAAACATGGTGCTTCACAGAGAGATGCCATTATCTGATATCAGAAAGAGGCTTCACTTCCAAAAGCACTGCTGAGAGTCAATCTTCGTCATGTAGCACTACTCACACATACTCAGTGGTTCAAAACCACATGTGAATGAAAATTACTCTAAAAAGAGTTTCTGCATTTCACTTCCAGGTCATGCATATTTATCCTCACTGTAACCTCCAAAATCCTCTGTCCATGGTTTTCTTAGCTACTTTATTCCTGATCTAAATTACTCCAGTTCTGCCTCAGAGCAACCCAAGCCAGTTTTTCTCATGTTGAAATCACTCCATATGAGGCATCAGCATTTAAAAAAGAAACAGCTATCACCCTACACTTACATGAGTTGGGAGACCATCACCACACCTATAGCCAAATCTCTGCTGAGCCTTCTGATTTATCATTATTACCTATGTCTGTGAATAGAGGGGATGAACAGCTCACAGTGGACCAAATTCACCGCCAGAGTAACAGAAAATGAAGCCTTCATGAAGGGAAAGTTCAGCTCCATGAGCTCAGAAACAGGTATATCAAACCCCTGAAATTCCCACTAGCAGTGGTATTTACAATCACTTCTGCGATACCCAATGCATGTGACACTCACTAGAGGACCTGTCGGACCCATGGCTCCTGTCGGTCCGGACTCTCCCTAGGAAAGGAAGAGAAAGAATTAGAGAAATGGGAGAAAGGAAAACTGAGTCACATCTCACCCCTGTCCCCTGTGCCTGCGTTGGACTCAAGGGCAGATTTGCACAGGTACCTGTGTGCATCACACATGGCACAGACATCATTTCCCGCGCCGACGGAAACACCGTGTTTGTGTTCTCTGCCAAAACTGCTGCTGTTGCTGCCTCCACAGAAAGTGGTAGGCAATCTTGGGAAAGAAATATTTTCTTACATGAACTCTCCTTAACTAACCTCACATTTAAATTTAGATTTTGGAAGATTCACTTAATTCACTATGTTTTTTAGTCTAAAAGAATAGCTCTCTCCCACATTCAATTATCACCTATATCAGGCCAAAAATGTTTCAGCATCAGCAGTGATGAAAGTGGAAAAGCCTGAAAAAAATGTTCTATGCTCTTTTAAAACATCTTTTAACCTATCTTGGAAGGACTGACTCCAGCTGGCTATCCTGTGTTAGCACTGCTTTGATATGAAGTTGTAAGCGTGGTGCAGTGCCAATGGGGATCAAAAATTCTAAGAGAATAAACTAATAAAATAGTCAGTTTGATTAAAATATATCCCCTCTCCTCTCCAATGCCTGTTTCTTTTAAGCCAATCTATCGTAATATGGAAAAGGAGAGTAAGGTTTTAGTTATGCATTGCTTTATCTGATTATATTAAGAAATGTTTAACTTGGTCACATGGAGCCAACAAGAACCATGAAGTGTCCAAAGTGGAGAATTGCAATATTGCATGGGCCCTTTGTTAACAGACTCTGCTGTCTTCAGGATGTGTGTCACATGTGGAGCACCCAGCTCACCCAGTGATCCCTTACAGGCCTGAAGCTGGGACTGGCACTTTTGAACTCTCTCCCCCACACGAAGATCAGAGAGGGTATAGAGCCGTGTTCAAAAGTTCTCCTGCCTTTCAGGATCTTGGTATTACACAAAACATGCTTAATCATTTAGTTGTTTGGGCCATAAAAATACCTTTGCTCCAGCTGCTCCGATTTCACCTTTTGGACCGTCAAGTCCTTTCAATCCCTGTAAGTTATAAAAATACAAAGAAAATGTATTTATGTATGTACACACAGAGAGCACTCCTACTTTTACTGTTAAAACAACTTGATATTAAAATATTAAGAATGGATCTGAGGTGGTTAAGAGTAAGAAAAGAAAAAAAAAATAAATAAAGGAAAAAAAAAATAAACACCAGATGGAATAAAGTTTTTAAACATTTCCTAAATGGAAACCATTTGTACAAGGTACATTTCCTTGGATTTGGTTTCCTTTTTAAAACAAGAAAGTTTTTTAAAAAAATCCTAAAACAACAACGACAAGGCTCTGAGCCATAGGAAACCAATTTATTCCTCCCTGAAGTAAAATTCTGGCCAGAAAACTTGGTAATTTGTAATCACTCTATGTTGCAAACATATCCACCTCTCAAGTTCCCCACCCTAATGCAAGACTTGCCAACAAAGTGAGAGAACTGTCAGGTTTGCGCCTCCTGAAGCTTGGCAGGGCTCATGCAAGCTCCTTCCAGATTCCCAGAACATTTGAAAATAGAGTGAAGAAAGCACTGGAGCATGTAATACAGAGGTCAGCTTAAAGGGGAATAGCACTGATTTTCTGCAAGTCTTGCTTTCTCTCAAATGCCAGTAATTCTGCTCCAGCTGCCTCGTCTGTAGTGTAGGCGAATTCCGAATTCTGCACAGATACAAAGAAAAATCTTCATTCTGAAACTGCCAGGAAATACCAGAGGGAAAGCTTTGTCTCTTACCCGGTGACCCTTGAGCCCTGGGAGACCAGGAGCACCAGGAAAACCTCGAGGGCCCTAGGTAGGAAAAAGAAAAAAAAAAACAAAAAACAAAAAAGAACAAACTAATACAATCCTGATTCTGCAGATAAACCCAGCAATAATGGTACTAGCAGGGAAAAGGGCAGCAGCAATACTAATATTGCTAACACTCCTTTACCCTCATCATAGTGAAGAACAGCATTTGAGCAGCTCACAGATGATACAGCCTTGAAGGTATTCTCAGCATTATACACATTTTCACTGACATTAAAAGCTTTATCATTTATATTGTTGTGTGAGCAAACTTCAAATTTCAACAAGAGTAATGAAATAAGATGAGCGGCAGGTGAACTTTTGAGGGTCAATATGGACAAACATTAATTAAGCTGAGATCAAAATTCAGAGTAATCACTTAAAATGAAATAGAAACTCAGACCTGCAAACTGTACCTGCTCTTTCAGAATATGTCAGTCCAGAAACATGATAAACAACTGCTACCAAAACACATTCAGCAATTAAACCAAAGCTCTCTTGCACTTAGCTTTCTACCAAGTTTCTCTGGAAAGGCTAACAGAAGGGAGGTAAGTGCCTAGTGTCAGAATATTGGTGATAGCAATTTAGAACAGAAATCTCAGATAACAACAGTTATCCTCTCAGCAACAAAGCAAACACTGATCTGGAGCCTAGGAGTGAGCTAAGACAAGGTCTTCAGATACTGAATGGCAAAACTCAGTATGCATAATTAAAAGCAATATGATGAGTCACATCAGGGTGAAGCAATAAGGGACCAGTATCATATGATGACATGACTGTTTTGCTAAAATTTAAAAAATCATGCTCTTACTGGAGATCCTGGAAATCCAGGCTCACCGGATTGTCCTGGTCTACCAGGTTCACCCTAAGGAAAGAGAGAAAACAAGCAACATATAAAAACAGGAGATTTGAAAATGGACTTTCTGTATTCCTCTTCCACTCCAACATATGAGGACATTCACATCAATATTATGCATCCTCTCTTTGCTGTAACAATGTCAGTGGCATAAATCAACTGCATATGTGCCCAACAAATGTGCATTGGACACATTAACTCATGAAGGACTTTTAACCTAAGAACTGGGAAAACTGAAGCCTGAGCCCACAATGCCATCAAGAGATGGTGCTGCCACCTGGTTTTCCTGGGAATTAATGAGGCAACTTTCTGTCATCTTCCCACAGAAGATCAATTGCCGTTATTCCCCACTGGAACAGCAATTCAAAACTACCTGCATTGTAGCTCGTGACTCTCCTTCTGTTTACATGTTTAATACGTGTATAATTTCATTCTAGGACAGGGACTATTTTCTGTCTATTGCAATAGGAAAAACAATATGGTGAAACCAAACAAGAATATTTTGAAGATGAATCAAAGCCCTCCAAAGTCACAGCCAAATATTCCTTTACATGCAGCAATCAGTTCAAATACACCAAGGACACCAGAATTTGGGAATATGAAAGGCTTCAGAAAAATGCTTTCAGGTCAGAGAGAAGGCAAAGTGCTTCACAAATTCAATTAAAGACACCCAAACAATGGAAATGGGGGAAGTTCTTAGAGTAGTGTCAAGATTTGACTTCCCTGCACTCAGAGTTAATGTTGCCAAGGATTCTTAAAAATCCTCGTACAGTTTAATGGGAAGGTAGCTGTTACACAGTTAATCTCTATACTAAAATTCCAAGTTATAAATGACAGCTCAGATGGATTTAGTGTAATTTGCAAACAAATTACAGACACCTACCAGTAAGGTGTTAGGCTACTATTGAGCAGTACTTGTATGTTCATATAATATATATAAAACATACATATTACATATCTATGTATACATACATGGATTTAAAAAAAAAAAAAAAAAAAAAAAAAAAAAAAAACTATTAGGAACATAATTATAATTTTTTAAAGAAATCAAACAGAATCACGTCCAGACACACGTGTATGCTGCCATTACAGCTCTTCTAACCCAACATGCAATCCCAAAAGAGAGGAGATGCCTCGAAGTGAGCCCTTGTGATTTATTATTATATTTGATTTCAGGAAAGATTATCTCAGTTAAAACCTTACTGAGGCAAGAAACAGAGATGGTGCTTAGCCTTTAGGTATGACGATGACACGTAAGGAGAAGAAAGGAGGGGTTGGAAAATGGTTGCCAAGATTCACAGTTGTGATGCTGGATTTAATGAGGAGTACAATTACAAAGGAAAGCAGACAATAGTAGTTAGAACAGGCACATCTGCTGGTTAGTCACTGTCTCACAGATGCCAATGTTTGTTTTATTAAAAATAAAACAAGCTACAAAGAATAACAAACTTACATCTTCACCAGGTTTGCCTGGAGGTCCCTCTGGTCCACGAGAACCAACTGGCCCCTAAGAAATAAATATATTTGTTGAGAAGTCAGTTTAGCCACCACTTACATATCTATTTACTCAATTTCAAAGTCTGGTTTTACAAAAATAGATGTAGAAAAAGGAAGATTTTATGCCTAAGCACATTTACTCAAGTTCATGGTGCTCTTTCTAACCATCCTGACCCTAGAAAACCTGCATGGTATTATATGAAAATACAGGATAGGTTCTTTAGGAAAAAAAATCCAAAACATTAAAAAACACAGTTGCTGTTGCTTTTAATCTCTGGCTCTTGCTTTTACTTTTGAATCATTTTGTTGCCTCAAAAAAATACAGTCTCATCATCCTTTGTGTAAGCTACACTATCAGGTATGGTTTTCCCAGTGCCTAACCATCCTCACCACTGAAAAAGTGAGAATGATTGTTTCTAATATAATCATTGCTATTCACATTCAAAACAACTCAAATTCACTGATCCAGGACAACATGCTTTGAACACCACAACTCTTCACTGAAGTTACTTAATAGTTTCAGCTGGAGCAACATGACAAAAATTCTGTTCCGAAATAAAATAGTATAGCATATTTGCAATTCTATTGTAGAAATGTTTGCATTTATTATTCTTACCATAGGACCTGGATCCCCAGGTTCACCAGGTGGGCCTGTGGGGCCAGCGCCACCCTAAAATTAACCAAACATTAATACAGTTAAAAATTCCAAAAGCAATTATAAGGATATAATTCAAAATCCATGACCAGGAAATTCACAGCCTATGGGAGAGTCTGGATTCTAATTCAGAACCAGTTCACATTTCCATATGAGTGAGAGTTAGATACTAAAACCTCTTAAGCTGTAGATAAATCCTGTGCCATACACAAACCCCAATGGAAACTTAACACCACACCAATACCAAAACCAGAACAGACTCCATTTTCATTGCTGCTCACTCATTAAAAAATGTGTTGGGTTAAAACCCTGTTCAAGATCTAATAAACCATTCCTTTGGAGCCAAATCCTGTGTACAGAGTGCATCTGGAGCAGAGCTCTTGTTTGAATTCCCTTCTGGATGAAGGTGCATTCAGCCATCCCTGAGGATGGACACAGCTCCAGAGATGTACAAACCCCGCTCACTATGAGCTCTGCCTTCAGCTCTGGCCAATGAAATCCCCTGAGGTGAAGCACTCACTTGTTTTCCTTGGAGACCCTGAGGACCTCTTGGACCCACTGGACCCTGTTGAACACACAACTTGTTACACACTGGAAAACAACCTTTTCCAAGTAACATTCACCCTCCAAAGGGCAAAATGGCCTGATAGTGACCACCAGCATTTCTACAGTCTGAAAGGTTTTTACTCAGAACACTGGCATCATGAACCATAAACACATGTTGAATGAAATCTTCAAAGTCCAAAAGCCACAGCAGTATAATTTCATTAGCAGCTGAAAACATGGACTTGGCTGCTTCCTGCAACCTCACAGTCTCTGGAATGACAATAACCAAACTGCCTATCTAGCTCCATGAAAAAAGTGTAGTAACAAAATAAGAGTTGCGGGGAATAGTCTTCACTTGAAGGGAATGTCACTATTCAGACGAATCTCACAATTGAATAAATGACAAAATAAATTAATCTTCTTGTTCTCAGTCATGAGCTGAAAAGCAGTAATGAAAGGACGTGTTTGAATGTATCACACAAACCACCAACAGAGCTTTCCAAATCATTGTGGTTAGTTATACAAAACTCAGATTGTCCCTTAGAAAGTGTCATGGAACTTTCAGGAACAATCTTAAACCTAATTGTAACTTGTAACATGAAATATTTAATCGCCTGAAAGTAATCATCTTGGTCCTAGGAATACAAAAATATCTACAACAGACAAACATTAATTTTGACAGAAATTCAAGACTTAGGTCTATTAAAATTCAATAATTTTTACTGATTTTTACAAAACAAATGTAGAGGAGTTAGCAATGGTCCATTTAAAAACAAGCTAATGAACTTCAGAAACCAAACAGTCTTTCAGCTGTCAGTTACCCAGTTTACAAGAGAAGGAACAAAGAATGTCACATAATATGATGAATCAATCCAAAGACAGAAAGTGAGTGGCAACTGACTTTAGTAGACTTTGTGTAAGGCCACAGATACATTAACACTGAATTGAATCATATTTGAGAATGATAAGAGGTGGTACAAGAGATGCAACACCTTGAAGAGATGCACCTGAGTGAAAGGATTAAGCAAAACAATGAAAGAAACAAAGCAGGACAGACTTGTGGAACAAGTAATTTTATATTCAGAAAGCACATTCACTGAAGAGAGAGAGTCATCAAAAAGTTATTTGAAGAAATCACTGCAAAAATTAGTCCTAAGGCAAAGTATCAAATTATCTTTAAAACCTTCCATATGGTACTGGAATTGATTTTGAAGGCTGCTAGTGGGGACTTGGATAAGATTCAGGTGGGCAAACTCATGGGCAGTACAATCACTAAAGGACGGTTTCCTTCGGAATGAATGTTAAAAATATAGGCAAAGTAACAGTAATTCCAAAATATCAAAAGTGAGGAGAGGTATTATCAAGAAACAATCCCAAGAGTTCCAGAAGAGAAAACCTAGGGTGGTTAAACAGCTCTCACAGACAGTAGAAAATTTCAGTGCTACCATTAAGACCCCAGAGCACTCAAAATAAAGGGTATATCTAAACAGTATGAGATGCCAGCGAAAAAACTGTGCCCACTGGAAAGCCAGGAAGTCTGTCTTGACATAACAAAGCACAGATTTGAGTTAAGAGCTGGTTTTGGAAGGTTTTGGGTTTTTTTAATTACTACCAAAAAATCCCTGATTTGATGTCATATGTGAAGAGAAGTCACATTATTTACTTATTCTGCTTTGCATTATACCTGACAAGTTTCAGTCACTCCGCAGCGACTCAAGAGGAGCTGGTTTTTTTTTCTCCTGTACCTTACTGTTAGTAGCTGCTGTATTTCAGAGAGACAGATAGAGGCGGGAGAACAAGCGGTCATTTAACAGAAAAACATTTTCCCCAGGCACTGTGCAAAACTCTGCTAGAATACACTGTACATCCAGGTTCTAGAGACACAGGACGCTGTAGAGGATGAATTCCCTTTTGGGTTTTTGGACACGCACTCCACTTCCAGCCTCTCTTACAGAACAGGGCTAATGTGATCTTACCACTGCACCAGGCATCAGTCCCATCTGACTACCAAGTCCAGATTTCTCATCCAGTCCTGCCATTTGAGCTGAAAACGGCTGGAAAAATAAGATGGGTGATTTTAGCTGTAAGACATTGTGATGGTTTGTAAGGCAAAATCCCGTGCAATCACATCTTCATCGTTTACCTTGCTTTTGCAGGGCTAGCACCTAAATTCTTGGTTTAATCACTAAAACAAAATTTGTCTTTCCCATAAATTAGAGGTGTTTAAAGCTTCAAAGACCACATGAATATATTATATGTTTATTATTCTATTTCCACTTGAATATTAAACAAGTGTAAAATTACCTAAAAAGAACTAAACTAATTAAGCTTTTTCACAACCTACAAATCTAAACCAAAACTGCCATATTCCTTCATACCCTCTAAGGCTTCCTTTTTTTTTTTTTTTTCACTTACCATGCTTCAAATTTGAAACATCTTAAGATAAATGGAAATGTAGCTGATTTCATGATGAAATTAGAATTTTTAAGCATCTTGCCACTACTGCTGTTCCTATCAATTCACAGAGACAAATGAGCAAGGGAACAGAGAAACTTCAGTGCGTAAGTCCTTCTTATGCAAGAAAATAGTTGAATTCCACAGTGTTATTCTGCTCCATTCAGACCAGAGCCTCATTCACAGTAGGCCAGAGCTTAAAGAACAAGCAACAGCTCAAACGCAGATTCAGACCTCCCAACATTTACAGTTACTTCCTCATTAGACTGGTCCCCAAAACCATTTTCTAAAGGCTGGAGATTGCCTGAGCTCAGAGACAGGAATACAAACAAACAATGTCTTAGATTTCCAGCCACACCTTTCTTCCATGTTTTCTGTGTAATTCTATGTAGGATAACAGCCTAGCACCCAATATGGTGCTTCTGTGATTCTAAGAGATTCCTTTGTGCTGAAGAGATTTACTTGGGCTGAGTCTGCTGGATTCAGAACTCTTGGGAAATGTGGTTAAGTCATTAAACGCTGCCCAATTGCAAGCTATGGGCCTAACATGAATATTTTTGTCACTATAACTACTGTTTTCAGTAACATCTCAGGAACAACGGACTGAGAAATCAAAACAGGTGTCAAAACAGCAATAAACGTGTAGCTGAATGCACTTGACAAATTCAAATATGTATTTAATTATCAACCATAATTAGTGCGCAATAGAAGGGGGTGAAGAAGTCTTTAGAATACCTTGTCTGTATCTATGGCCGGTTAGCATTGCTTTCACAAGCCATTTCTTACTTAATTTCCTCAGTGTTTGTCTGAATAATTCCAACAAGAAGTATAGCCAACCACACTTTAGTTTCTCTCACTGGTTATTTATAATTCACCTATCTTAATTTTCACTTTCCTATACTCCTAATTTGGTGCACTCATTTCCTCTGTACCGTTGCTCAGATCCCTCGGCTTCTGGAAGTAAAAGAACCCTTGCGGTGGTTCTAGGTTAGGGCAGTTTGGCTTTGCTAGATGCTAAAATCTGCTGTGAAAGGTGCATCCTTTCCCAGGTTTCTCAGACTCAGCTTGTCCCAATTTTTGGCAGAATTTGCAGTGCCACTAGCTCCTGCCCCTCATGACTGGGAGACAGAAAGCGTGGGAACAGCGTTCCATGGTCACACAACCAAAGGCACCATTTGTATCACGTGCATCTGGTCCAACGCTCCACTTTCAGCTAGAGGAAATGTAAAACTTACCCTGCTTATTCCATCTGGTCCTGGGTGAGTGGGATGCCCTGGAGGACCGGGGTCACCAGGCTGGCCAGGAATACCAGGTTCCCCATCAATCCCTTGAGGACCACGAGGACCCTACAAAGAAAATAAGGAATGCCAGCAGTGTGCAAAGGTATTCACTGAAATCATTGTAACTGGCAAACACCTGCCTCTTCAGGATGAACCTGTATTTCTACAGAAAGATCTTCAAACAAACAACATCCCTAAAGCTCGGTTTCCAGCTTCAGATCAGAAGCTGGATTAATCACAAATCCAACACTTAGGTAAACTGCAGCAATTTCTATCACAAGTTTTTTTAGAAACTCGGGCTTCCTATCATTCCATACTAGAGTATACTATTCCTGAAAAACTCTTTGGCTTTACACACCTTATAGAATTAAGTTATTTCACTCCTAAAATGTGTACAGCTCAGATAAGTGTAAATATACACAGAGGCTTAGGAAACTCCAAAGTAATGCTGGAGCATTTTACAGTTTATTTTTGACATCATGAATGGTTTAGCCAGATCATACCACTGTTGAATTCCCAACAAATTATGATGCCAGAAACGCAAGGAAAGTTACCTGGTGTTGACAGAAGTCACTGCTAGTAGGTATTTACAGAATAGGTTAGAGCCCATTCTGTGGCTCTCATTTTAATGTGACTCCCACTTTTAATTCCTAAACTGCACTCAACTCGAATAAGAATTCAAATTAAATACGGAGGCAGCTAATAAAACATTAGTGGAACAAAATGAGTAGTAATGGGGCCAATACAGATGCTTCAATCATAAATACAAACTTTAAAGTGCTTGTTGCGACTTTTTTTCATTAGAATAAAATCCTTGAGCAAGGCAAGGAAAAGCTTTAGACTATGTAATGAGCTCTTCTGTTTTAAGGATCCTTAAACATAAAATTTTAGAAGCCTGGCTCACTGAGTCATCTTTTCAAACACGAAACACAGATTGCTGGGATTTCCATGAGGTGAGGTCTCTGTCTGCAACACATTTCAGTGGAATTTATGTCTGAAGTGGAATGGTTTGAACTAATATGGTTCACAGAAGGAGCTCTGAAGAGATGGCATTCTGAACAAACGAGAAGGTCTGTGCATGTTGGATGGAAGCAGAAGGTTTTAGCACAAAACTTCATTCTTAAATATATCTCTTACAAACACAAGTACACACGGTCAAACCTAAAAGCACTCCCTGTCCCAGGAAGGAAAAGAATGAGGTACCTCAATTGCTTGTTCTCAAAACAAAAAGAAAACAAAGCTAAACATTTAGAGAAAAATACCCACAAAACCACAGTTGCCTATTAAGAATTTGGCAAGTCTGTAGGATTGCCAATTTTCAAGACCCACACAAGACACCTTAACAAAACCTAATAGAGAAAAGGGCCTTTTTAAAATTTCTTTTTAGAAAAGCACCTACTTTTTAGTCACCAAAACTCAAGCTGCTTCAAGAGCAAAACTACAACTGCATACCTCAAAACCAAAAAGTCATCAAAATGCACGTTTGTATTTGCAGGTAGCAAGTAACTAGTGGTATATAACCTGTTTGGCGGGGTTTTAATAAAATACTGATAATAATTTTATTTATTTTATGGTGTTTATACGTTTATATGTATAGGAAAAAGCCCTTTCGTTTTCTCTCACCAGTTCGAGGAGAGTAAGGCGCTTTTTTTTTTTTTTTTTTTTTTTTTTAAAAAAAAAAAAAAAAAAAAAAAAAAAAAAAAAAAAGAGGAAAAGGAACAACATTCTCACAAATGCCACGAGGTGGCACCATTTAAACACATTTAAACACACAATTTTCTCATTCTGGCCCACCGCTGAGGCAGGTCAGGAAACAATTAAAGGTTTTGCTTGCAATAAAATCAAAGGAAAAAGCAGCTCATGGTAGGACACTCCCAAACTTCTATCTACTTAAACTGCTACTGCAAGTAAAATTGAGTGTAAATCCACACGGAAAGAAAAACATATGAATGGTTCTGAGGATGTCCAAGTTTATTTTCTGTCTTCAAAAGACCATTTGTTAACAACTAAAATGTCATCATGCTCCAAAACTCCACCTCCCTAGATGCATTCTGAAAATGCAGCATACTGTTCTCAAGCTGTCTCTCACTGTTACACTAACAAAGAATCTGGTGTAAAAAATGTGCTAATATTCCTGAATTCATTTTACTTCCAAGGGTCTGGTATTGTAAAAGGTGGAGATCCACAGCAAGGTCAAGTTCTCTCTGCTCATTAGTCAGGAGGAGCCTGACTTTAAAGAACAACAAAAAACAATCTGAAGAAATAAATAAACAGCTTGGAAATGTGTTTAGTGCATTAGTAATGTCCCCAGTCAGTAAGGTATTTAACGAGATTAATTTTACAAAGGCAGTCTGTATGATGTTATCTGCTCCATGAGGGTTTGCTTTTTTTTCATAATATAAACTGCAGGTGTGAGAGAACATTTCTTTTCCACAAGTAAAAATGAACCCCCTGCACTAGCAGTCACTGTGTCTCTGAGAGCTCACACTGGCATACACACAGCTCATCAGAACCTCTGATGGGACATTTGCAAAGGAGCTGACTGCTTCTCAATCCTTTGTTATTCCTTGAAAGCATAATAATAACCTATGTCAAAAGGACTCAAAGCCATTTACAGCCTTTGGGATTTTAGGTGCTTGTGGCCACCACTCTGTACAGACACAAGGGATGCGTGGCAGGGAATCAGAATTTATTCAGCATCTCATTGACAATACTTTGCACATTGGGAAAGCACTTCAGACACAGTCTCATTCAGAAAACACACAAGTCAAGATTTCTCTCTGCACCCCAAGACTGCACTCTACTCCCAGAGTTCTATTAAGCATTTTGATACATGTTCTTCTAACAGATGTCTTCTGGGGATCTGAAGAGCAGCAGTGGCTTGGGAAGCATCTCAAAGAGGCTATACACTTCCTGCACTGCTTTAACAACGTCATCACCATCTACAGACAACAGGCACACACTGGAAAGAGGGCAAGGGAGGCTGGTTCAGGCCTATGCCTAACCTCAGTATTGGCTCGCTTTCTCCTGAGGGATAGGAAAATATCCACATTGAAATTACAATGATTGGACTCTCGAATCTGCTTTTAGCAGCTTCTGCTCTTTGACCTAGCTTTTTCAAAAGGAACATGTCATCTGGGTTATTTTCAAGCACTCCTTTTTGGCCTTTCTGTGGTTCTCCACATGCAGACACCAAAATTCCCTTATGAAGTCTTTATTTCCACTGAGCAATCCTGGTTACATTATTCACCAGCATACCAATAAATGTAGTCACATTGTAACTCCTGCTAACTTCTGAGCTTTGTCTTCCCTGCAGAGCTCTGAGCCACACGGCTCGCACGGCTCCTGCTGCACAGCAGTCACCAGCAAACAGCCATCCAGTTCTAACCAAGGGAATGCCATGTTCCAGTTCTGTCTGAGAATGTTTCTTGGGAAAGTATGGCTTTGGTGGAATTACTGCTAAACCTCTGTCCATTTCTCAAGATATTCAGGTTTCAATCTACCCCAGCAATGGTGAAATAGAAATGTTTTCCTGTATGTTACCTGATTCCTGGAAAATACGAGGACAGTTTTGGTAACTCTAGAAGACATAGAGACAGTTTAAAGACATTTAATCTTTTGAGGTTGCTTCAGGTACTTTATTTCTGAGATCTTTAATAACTTACAGGTCTTCCCTTTGGTCCTCGTTCTCCTCGTGGACCTTGTGAGCCTGGAGGTCCCTAAAAGAAAGACCAGAAATGTTAAGTCTCTTTTAAACTACCTAATGATTAATAAAGCTCTGCAAATATGAAATCCAATGCTTATTTGAAAATTAGTCTTTTTCTACATCATTATGAAGGGAACAGCTATAATCACCAAGTATTCAATATTTCTTCTCAACTGTACATTGCCTCAAGGGAGCAGAACCATGATGCAGAGAGCTACAAAATGGTCTCAATCTCTCATGTGTTCCACAGGTTAATCCAGCAAAGGTTTTCTGGATGTTGGAGGCTCTTCATACGGAGTACAGATTTGAGACACACTTCCTGCTAGTCAAGGACTGTTCTGTGCTCAGCCACAGCATGGAGCATCCTGCAGCTCCCCCTGCTCCTGCTTGGTCCCTGCTGGAGAGGCACTTCCCAGCATCTGGCACTAAGGGCCTGAGATGTCCACGTGCTACAAGCACACATCCATTTGATGCCTTAAGTTCCAGCTTTCATGTGTTTCAGATTCTGTGCTGGCTAGGGGTACAGCACTGAGCCTCATATTCAGCACCAGTCAGCTCTCTTCACAGAGTAGAGAGAGAAAACAAATCGCTTTTCTGAAGATCAAGGACTACGAGTACAAGTTTCAGGCCCAAAAGCACAAACAATGGTGGGTTGAAGAGAAACAAGAAGGATGATACTTCACAACCTGAAGCTGTAATTGCACAATTAAACCCCAATATGCAAATGGACCAAAACGTATAAAAGTGTGAGACCTCGTAACCGGTTGTCCATTTTGTGACTATTTTGAGTCCACCTTGGGTGTAGCCCTGGCCAGGCTCTTGTGCTGCCCAAGGTGTACTCCAAAGGCCTTTCAGTAAATATCTACTTTATTCTCTTAGCTCTGTCCGGTCTGTTCCAGGTCAGCCTTCCAAAGGCATCACCTTCACTCCGGGCATGGGCTGACCTGACACCGGTAAAAACCATCATCCTCTCACCTCTCCAAAACTCTGCAGATCATACTCACGGAGGCGTGGAAGAATCCTCCTTCACATCACCCTCACAACACAAACCAGACACGGCAGAAAGTGGCAGATGCCTCATCAGAGAAGCAGAAGATCAAAAAGTACTCACAGCTGGTCCCGGGCGGCCTCGTATGCCTGAAACCTAGAGCAGGGAATATAAATTAAAGTCACCACACGTCATGGCTGCATCTGTCGTGACTGCCCTACAGAAAACCAGTTATTGAAAAGCAAATGGCAAGGGCAGGACATTAAATACCAGGCAAGTTAAAAGGCTTTTCAGGGAAAGGGGGGGAAAAGTAGTAAATATAATTTCCACAGGTTATCTTTTTCCAGTTTGGAGTTTTTATTAATAATGTGAGCAAAATCTTAGAAGTATCACTGCTCCTCTAAAAAAGATTAAATAAGTGAATTACAATGATTTAGGCTCAACTTATTATTTAAATCTGTCTTCACACTAGAAAGGAATAAATAGATAATGAAATTTTGTTTCACCCCTTTCTAGATACTAATTTACCATTACACTCCTACAAAAATCTAACTATAAAAATAGATTGTGGCAGAAGAGCTAACAACTACTGGGAATTTCTAATGTTACATATGTGAAACTGCATACTTCATTCCACTCCTTTTATTCCCAGGCTGCACGGTTTTGTTGCATTTACTTCATTACTGCAATTCTGCTTTAAAGCACTAATATGTGCATTTCTAGGGTGTGCTGATGGATGAAGAAAATATTGACTTACAGGTGGCACTATTCCAGGTTCTCCTTTTTGTCCCTGTAGGAAAAAGATACCAAAACATCAGATGCCAGAAAAGAAGTGCAAGCAAAATTAACAGTACCAGTTTCACCAATACCATCCCTGTGACTGTGATAAAAAGTAAGGCGTCCTTAAAAATACAAGACTAAATTAAAGTATCTATGACAAATAATCCACATTATTTTAATGACCATGGACACTGACTAAATGAAGGCCATAAATTAACATTATCTCCTAGGTGCATAACATACTGTCTTAAAGAATTAAACAAAAAAAAAAAAAAAAAAAAAAAAAAAAGAAAGAAAAAAAAAGAAACTTTTCCGTTAAAACTGCTGGAAAGGACTAGAAAATACATCGGAGTTCTCTTGTTGAATGATTTGGTTCATGTGAAATACAAAGCCTAGAGCAGCATTTAGATTCCGTTTCTACGAGATACTAAATCAAAATCTGTATCATCAAATCCGTGGATATAGAAATCCATCTGCAGCCTGGGGACAGAAGACAATGCTATTGCATAGCATCAGAGTGAAGGACAACAGCAACTGACAATTGACTTTTCTTTGAGCTGGATGTGTTGACAACGATTACCTGATACATCAAAAAACTGGGTTTAGACCTATCAGTGGTAACTGGGTTTTTAAGGAAAAAAAAGAGGACTTCGCAAAGATTAAGAATTTCCTGCCTTGTTTATCAAGTAATAAATAATAAGGCAAGTACAGTCCATTTATTTCCATAAACTACCTCTGCATAGAGAGTACTCAGTTTTTTTGAGTGCATGCACTTGTTCATCTCAAAGTTATTTCAATTATTTCTTGCAGTTGCTTACTATCTTAGAAGCCTCTTTATTTTAATTTTAACTCCTGTAAGAAAGGAGAAAATTCTTCTTTGAATTTCTTTTAATTTCTTCTATAAGAAGAGGTCTTCCCTTTGTTTACTTGCACACAATGAGAGAAGCTGCCCACAGAACCGTGGCTCTGGGCAAGGACACACGATTCCAGTGCTGCCTCCTGCTCACTGGGCAGCTCAGCCTCAGCACAAAAACCAGCTGCAAGCTTTAACAGTTCAGCATCTACTGACAGAACAGTCCCTTCCCTCAGCCTGTGGCACCGCTAGAGATGACACAACCAAACTACTCCAACTGGAATTCCTTTGATGTAGACAGCAGGGATTTTCAGCCAGGGGATTCTCTATGTTAAAATCAGGATTTCTGCCAGCATCCCAACATTTTTTTCGTGTGGACTGCAATCTCCTTAGCCACCAAGAAAGACCAAGAGAAAGAACTACAAGTTTTTAACAGAGATTATGTATATCTTTTGCAATATGCTTCCAGGAGACACATGGGAGTCTTTTAATGGTAGTAATATATTACAAAAAAATAAAGGAAATCTTACCTTTCTTCCTCTACCTATGAGAAAGGACAAAAGAAGAAAAGAGAAGATATTAGTGGAGAGTTGAGTGAAGGTGTTGCAGCTAGAGCCATCCCTGACCCTGGAGGCAGAGAGCACAGTGCATTGCATACAGGGAGCTGGGGGAGTTCCCAGGGACACACACGCTCCCTGGTTCAGGTGTGAGGAATCACAACACCGTGCATAAATGTCCTCTAATTCTCAGCCTTTTTCCTCACCGTGCAGAAAAGCCAAAAACACTCTGGGAAAGCAGAGTATCTTGTGGGAGATTGTCAGATGCTGACCTAACGATTGACAGGAAGCCAAGGGAAGCTTCATTACTGACTCCAACAATAACTGTTGATGGATCCACAACATATCACATGGTATTTTTCAGAAGACAGAGCTCACAGGGGGATTTTTGACCTTTTCTTTTTTAGAAAGCACCTGCACTACCACGGGTGTGCATTCAGAGCCATATAGCCACAGTTATGCCCACAAAAATCCTTCAGAAGAATATTTGATAAATTCCTCGAATAACCGTAAGGAATTTGGGAATCTATCCATACTGCTTTTGTATTTGCTGGGTGTACCCTGCTGCTGTTGGCCCAATGCCTCCCAAAACAGAGCAGGATGCACCATCTATTTATTAATGCTCACCACATCTTGCTCCACTGCTCGATTACACAAGTCCCTACTTTGGTCCTCATCACTACTTTGTCCAATATTAAGCTAATCAACGGCAATTATATCTCCTGAAGAAATAATTATACTTTGACTATAGCTCTAAAAATTCAATACACAGTATGATGTAGCTTTAATTGCAAGGTAAAAAATTTTCTTTTAGGAAAATTGAGGGGGGATTCCTCTATCCAAGTCTCTCCAGGAAGAAGGGCTGGACTGGAAAAGACATAATCTTTAAGGTATATAACCGAAAAAAGGCAAACAGGGATATTTGGAATATGCAAATAGGGATATCAAAAATACTTCACACTTCTTTATATCTGACAAAAGGATCCATGTTTTCACTTTGGGGAAACATCTTACATTTTCTTGGTTTATACTTACTAGATGGTCATTGAATTGAGCATTTGAAGGAATACACTTATTATATATAGTTATGTATTCAATATATATTTATCTTACTATGTTTATTATATATACTAATCTTCCAGTTTTAGATGAACCACAAAAAAGCCAGAATTCAACCACCTAAAAACATCGAGACAGATTTCAGATCAACCTTTTCACTGCAAAGCCGTTTGGGCCTATATCAGACTCACGGTCTAAAGCAAACTGTTTCCAGTCAGCTATGGGGCAGCCCAAGAGGGATGATCACTGCCAGGTATCTACTATTTTCAGATTTAAATTTTCACCATAAAAACAGCATTAGGAACTTCAACATCACTTCTTTGAGCTGTCTCTCCTTTCAAACTAGAAAATGCTCTTACCAATGGTGGGGTCAAAATCCCGTGATGTGTGGGGGCACACGGGACAGCACTCTCCCGGGGGCACCTGGGGGTTCTCACACTCCAGCAGATCTTGACACTGGATTTCATCGCAAAGAATAGCTCCGTTGTCACAGACACAGATTTGGCATGGGGAGGGCTTCCAAATGTCCCTGTTCAGGTACATCTGTCCATTCTGAGTGCAGGCTATTTCTTCACCATCTTCTCCTGGAACAAAGGAGAGAACATAGAGCACGTTTTTCAACTATGAAATCGAAGAAACGGGACTGGACAAGGAAGGAGCACAACTGGAGATGAGAAGTAGCATCACGTACACAGAGAAAACAATGCACCAGCATAGCTGGAGCTGATGGTAAGGACTTTTAAGACAAGCATCTTTCTTATTTTACCACCTTATTTCTTGATCAGAAAGACATAAAATAGTCGGCAATTCCCCCACAGTATCAAAGACACTTTGCCTTGTGAGTTTTTGGATGTCATTCTGCTCAGTGGGGTGTCACTTCCACCCTGAGGAACTCCTGCCAACCCCCTGTTCTGTGTAAGAGCTGAGCACAGGGCATTGGAGAGGTCTGACTGGGGGCACTTCTTTCTGCAACAGCACACACTGCCTGCTCCCTGCTGGCTTAAACAACCACAGGGGACAGGGCTCAGCAGACACAGCAGCAGTCAGAGGAAAGAATAAAAGATAATCCCACTTACTGGGTGAGGTTTACTTATTGGTGTGGGGAAATACCAGCACAGAAAAACAAATCTCGAGGATAGCCAACCTCTGCCCAGAGGCAAGAGCAGTACCCACTGCCATGGTACTTGGGTAGTGTCTCCAGCTGAGAGACAAGAGGCTCCTCACATGACTTATGTTCAGTTTCCATAATCCAGCTGGTTGTGGCCCTACACGATTACCCCAGCACACACATGATACTGCCACAGACACATCTGAACTACATACAAAATACTTACATATTTCAACCATATATGAAAGACCATCCCTTGTCACTATTTATATAGCACCAGTATGGACTGACTATATGCATACCTCTTCTCTATGTACTTATTCACACAATCATTCACATTTGTACTGTTTTACCCATATTTAAATCTTGGCCTTTGTTTTCTTCCTACTTTGTAGCCAAACACATTGGATATGTTTGGATTTTTTTTTTTTCTTTTAATCATGAGATGAGTACATCTCAGTATCTTCTCCTAAAATTAAAATATGTCTGCAAAAGAGTTCAAAAAGCAAGTAAAATAGAAAGTTTTGCTTCTGTATCCAACATCTCAAAGAATGTTTTGAGCAAGAAAAGATTTTTTTCATTTTGTCCTAATGAATATTTCATCCTCTAAAGAAGCAAGCAGCTGCAAAGCCAAAGAACCATCCCCAGGCTGTCCCTAGACCATGTGTCACAACTTGCAAACCAAGAATCCCAGCGCCAAGACAGTGTCTGAGTCACACACGGCAAAGCTGTCACTCACAGTCCAAAAACTATTCTCCTGACTTCTGAGATGCTGCAGAGAAGACTGATCTTATGTGGGTGGGAGCTCCATCTGACCACAGAAATCCCTCCTGTCAAAATATCTTTGAAATTTGACAATCCAGTTCAAATCACTATTGAAATTCCCAAACAGGTCTAATTTCTAACTGACACAAGACTGAGAGTAGAATCAATCATATACACAGGACACCCTAATCAAAGATCATAACCATTGTTTGTTTAAGCAAACCTGTTACTAGTGTAAAAATTACCAGCTCTAAGCACAATTTCACTGTTCTATATATTCTTGTCCTAATTTAAACCAGATGTAAACAGAAAATTACAAAGTAATAAATATGAGCAGATTTGGAACTTCAGCGTCGTGCCTCATCTCAAGGCCAGTTACTCCATCAATGTCAAAGCTTGTAGAAAGGGAGCAGATGTGTCATTAACTGTTGCCTGCCATCACTTACAACTTCCTAACACAAACTCAAATTGAAATTTTCACCAGGTCACCTCCTCTTCAATCACTTTATCACACCAACAGACAAAATGACTCAAAGAAGTGCTGCAGAAGCTCGGGAGGAAATGTTTTCAGTGTGAAGTAAAGACATCAACCAAGTGTGCTGTACAGTCCATTTATGACACTGTGAGAATCATTTTCCAAACTGCAGATCGTATTTTGGAAACCACTATTCTCACTTCTCCCTTGTGAGCATGACATAATGCACTGTCTGACATATTTAGCCTTTTCCCCCCAGATGTCTGGCATATGGTCTACGTCTTCTTTAACGTATCACCCACAGAACTCGTTGTGCTGTTCAAAAGAGCATCAGTTTGCAGAAATTAAATAAGTTATTGAGCCCAAAGTCAGCATTCTGTCATAACTTCAAATAAACCACATAGCAACTGCTCTGGCAAATCAGAGCTGAGCCAGATGGTGACTAGCTTCTGCCTGGGTCCCACTCAGCAGCTGAGAAAGAGGCAGACAAAGGCAGGGTGAAAAGCACATACCAACTTCTGAAAGCTCCTAAGAAGTCTGCTTCCCTATCAGATTGCAGATATGATGGTAATTCAAAAAAAATAAAAAAAAAAAAAAAAACAAAAAAAAAAAAAAAAAAAAAAAAACAACAAAAAAAAAAAAAAAAAAAAAAAAAAAAAAAAAAAAAAAAAACCCAAAAACCAAAAACCTCATAATATTGGTTAGAACACAACAGTACAGCTTTTGATTACATTTGGGACTCCTAGTTTTTGTTTCTGCTGTGACTGCATTACACTGAAAGAGTAACCCGGAGAGGGCAGCTATTTCAAAGCCAGCTCGTTTCACAAGAACCTTCTGACATTCTATTCCCAGGCCTGAACTGCAGGCATGTTATCCAGCTACACCCAGAGCGGCAAAGGCTGCAAAAGAAATCATTCTACCATTTCCTCTCTGGCTTAGAAATTTGCATGTTTGCTTTAATCACAGAGACCATTACGAACTCTTTATGTATCACATGCTCTTTCTACCTCCACAGTCATAAGATAAGGCACTGATTGTCTTGAGAAGCAGCTTTGGAAATTTTTAATGAGGCAAAAGGATCTGCTAGGCCATTAACCAATTCCTTTCTAACCAACCAAAAAGTACAACTCTAGTTGGTATTGGACCTAACTAAAGAACCAACAGGATTCAAACCCACCAAGTTTGAAAGCAGTCTACAAATATAAAAGGCAAGATAGGAGAGAGACCCAATGATACATTTAAGGACTCATTCATCCATGAGCTTACACAACAACCAACCTTCAGAAAGAGGAGTTCAACGCAAAGCACAATAAGTAAAATGCCAATTTTTTTCTGCTATATGTTGATCTGATATAGGTTGGAGTATGGTTTCACTTTAAAGAACTAATTGATCACTAGTCAAACCATCAGTGACAGCTCATTTACTGGATCCTCAGACACAGAGACTACGCATCAGCAGCTTGGAAGTAAAATCACACCAGGCACGGACAAACCCAGGCCCAGTTTGGTGTCACCACTGAAGCTGTACTAATTACTGGGAGGGGAGGAAGGGAACAGAGGACACAACATGATATCCCAGGCACTAGATGGATGTCAACGTCGATCAGTCATCATGAGCAAGTGTCAAAGTTCACACACAGACCAGGTGTGTAAGGCCTCCTTTGCTCTGGACTGCTTGTGCTGAGCTTGTTTTCATCTCAAGTACATCACTCTCAAAGTTAATTCTCAAGCCAACAGCAGGACAAGGCTTTTAAAAGACAGCATATGAAAACAGTTCAATTTTTCACCATATTATTTGGAAAGCAACACCTGGAAATTTACTGCTGCTTCATTTGCTGTTTAAAGTTACTTAGTTCACATTATTGCACCCATATTGCTTTCACTGATTCCTGGTTCATATCTTGCACATGGAGAAAGGAAAGGAAAGGAAAGGGAAGGGGAAGGACCACAAAAATGTGCATTGTAAAAAGTAGAAGCAGTGCACCAGCACTAGCTCAGGTGGTGGTGGCAGGTATATGAAGGACAGGACTACATCTTTCCATGACCTACTTGAAGAAAACAAATGGCTCAAGCACAACCTGCATATATGAGTGTTTTCTGCAGGCATGAAAAGCATTGAGTCATAGATGAAATGACAAGGAAAAGAAAAGGATTTGGCATCAAAGCAGCTCCATTTCATCACATTTTTACTGGTCCTACCAAATGTGCTAATTAAAGGAGTCTAGAGGCTGATAGACCTACAGTGGTAGAGAGAACACCATCTAACAAAAGCAAAAAAGATGATGACTGGTACTGAAAGCAGTCTGGCAGTTTTAGGCTTTCTTCTGCCAGGAGGGGCTTCTTGATGCATAGTGTAACCAAAGCCCAATTCTTTTGCATTGCTTAACATAAAAAGACTGGAACAGAAGGGGTATAGTTATTTAATGAAAAAGGGTTGGAAATAAAACAGCTTGCACAGGGGTCTTCTCATCCACTCTGTCATCCCCACTCTAGCTTGTGAAAAGCACAGGGAAATATAAGATTACACAGATACAGTGGTTTTAAAGTTTAAAAAGCTAGAAAATGAAAAGCAGAGTTTTGAGATATGAATTACAAAAGTTAATCCTGCTGACTCACAAAGCAGAGGAGCAGAAGTAAATCAAAGTGAGAGATGATCTGTGCTAACAACCATTCTGCAGATGTACTGTTGTGCATCTGTACAGACTGCCAAGACAGGGACAAGAGGAGCTTGGTGTTAATAATGTTTTACTGTCAGCCTGCTGCAACAGTAATGTAGGGCTTAGTCCAGATCCCATTAAATCAATGGGAAAAACCCTCTCATTTACCCCAAAAAGAATCAGACTGCCTGTTTTGTTTGTATTTTGGTAATTTTGATTTTTTGGAGTAGTAATCAAGTATTATCTTTTATAATACGAATATATAATATATAAAAATACTATGACACACAATGTAAACACCAATTCCTTGGAAAATTAGATAGATTTCAGGAGTGCTGACAAATACAAAATCTATTCTGCATTTGTTGCACAGGGACAATTCTTTTTAATAATTATTAACAGAGGATTCATGTAAGTACTTTACAGTTACATACATGAGGATGAACCTGCCCCTTCTTACTCCCTTATAAAAAAGTAGGTAAGAACAAATCCCTTGCTTATAGGAATGTACACAGGCACAAATTTTAAAATGCAAGCTTGTAGGAAACCAGATTTCATCAGAACTTTTTCTTAGGAAAAGAGGTGGCAGTGGGGGATGGATTTAAGCCATCCTCCAGAGTTCATGCTTGAAAAAAAATCGTAGTGGATAATTTGCAAAGTTGACAATTAACAAGCCCTTTTAACAGCATTCCACAGAATAGAAGGTGTTGAATGCTTTAAAGTCCAAGTGAGTTTCAATGTGATTGAGGTCAACTCTCTAGACAAGAAGCTGCAAGCCTTCAGAAAGTGAATGCCCCAGCCAAGAAAACCCAGCTTCCAAGCTCTAAACAGCAGTCCAGAAGCAGAAAGCGACAGCAGAACAATATACACTGACTTGGGAGAAGTAATAATCTCTCAGGTAAAGGGCTCTCCTGGTGTGACCTGGCAGCTGTGGTTTGTTTCTTCCAGAAAATTGTGCCTAAATAAATAAATAAATAATACTGTTTTCCACTCAGCACTGTGATTTCAATTTTGACTCTACGAGGGAAACTGAATAGCAAAAAATATGCTTAGGATACAGTTAAAGACTTCCAAATTGATTGTAAATCAATACCTGAAGTATGCAACTGCTTCTACACTTACTCAGATGGAATCAATACTACCCTACAGCTGGTTTGGTGGCCCCTATTTCCCCTTTTTCTCACAGGTTCATGAATTAATGTCTCCATCAGGGCAAACAAAAGTTTTGCTTGCCTTTTTATGGATATGTTTCATTTCCAACACAGAACAATCTAGAACAATGTTTTTATTACAATGTTTTTATCCAATGTTTATTATACTATCCAATGTTTATTATACTATTCAATTCCCTAAAAGCAGATCATGGTGTTGTATCTGCATCTTAACCTCACTGGTCCTGAGCTGCTGAACAAGATTCAACCCCTGCATACACCCCAGCCAAGGCAGGAAAATGTGCAGAAACAACCTTGCTCGAAGGTGAGGCAGAATGGTCCTTTCCTTTTGGTTATCCCAGTCTTGGACATTTCTATTTCAAAAGTACTCAGTTAAAATAACTCATTAGAATTACCCAATGAACAAGGTTAGATGTAATCCTGTTAACTTCCTTTTTCTCTGTTTTTACTTTAGTTCTCAAGTAGGCTGGCTGGACACATTGCTGGGTGCCTGAAGAAGAATAGGGTGAAGGAGGGAGTTCAAGAGCCTGATATGCCAGCAGCGCTTATACAAATACTCTCTGATGACTGCATTCAAGCCTCCAGCGTACAGTGGGAAATAAAATTCTTTAATAAATACTTCCAAATGTCCAAAGCTGCACAGAGACTGTCATGGGGAAGCATTCAGGGCACACCTGAGCAAACACCATTGCAGACCTCAGGAGCTGGAGCAAATCAGTCAAAAGACGAGGTTGGTAGCAGGGTCTCTGATCTCTGCTGGAGCCCACACGGCCACAAACGCTCTGCTTGGACTTTGTCATGCAAGGTAGTTAAAGTCAGTTCAACCACTGCTGACTCAGTGCAGAAAAAGCCTAAACAAAGTGCTTATCATGGGCAATTATTATGTTTTATTATCTCAAAGGAGGCTTGAGGCAATAGGGAGCATTCGGTCTTATAAGCAAAATGTCATAGCAAATTCTTGACTAAGGGATGACATTTTTAAGAGGAATCACTTCATTTGCATGAAGACAGGCTGGTCCCAGAGAAACATCAGATTCTTTTGGTGGGGAGCTCATAAAGAGAACACAGCAAACATGTTTCAGGCAGTGGAGGCAGGGCCTGGGCTTGGCACTGCTGAACACACACAAGCTCAGCAATGCAGGCATTGTCTTTAAAATTAAAACAAAACTAAACCTGCAATTAGCACATTTCCTAAAATGTGAGAGGTTGAAACCTTCTGAAAGCAAACACACCCCAAGAGTGGAAATTCTCCCCAACTTGCTGTTACTGGAAATTAAAGCAAATGTGATCAGGACATAATGAACTACACATAATATTTCTAAACTTAAGTCTAAAATAGTAAGATTATAGTAAAAATGTAATATTAATCTATGGTCTATTTTGGCTCCCTTTCTGGAATCCATAAATGTTTGATTTTGGTCTTTCCAAAAGCCAGACTTGGACTGCTATGAATTAGTAAAAATAATGCATTTTGGCTGTGAAAGAAATTCTCTCAGCTACGTCCTGTGTCATTATCAGTGAGACATGATTTCCACTCACAGCCCATTTGGAATCCTGCAGTAAATCTAGGGACAATTCATAAAACACCATCCTGGCTGTTCAGTCAGCCAGGAACCTATGGCCCAAGGAACAAGCCATGAAGGGTGAGATTGCACTGTCAGCCAGGTTCCAAAATAACCATCTCTTGATGTTCCCAGCATGATCCCTGAGCAATGTCACCATGATCTAGCCACCAGCTGGACTCAGGATTGCCAGCCATGACTTTGTGAGCTCAACAGTCCCACCAGGTCTTCATTCACCTTGTTACCCACCTGGTCAGTCTCATACTGAGTACTTCCCCAATTTGTCTATGGATGCTATGCGAGATGGTGTCAAAAGTGTAGCTGAGCCAGAAGTAAACAGCAGCTTCACTTGTGCACCAAGCCAATCATCTCATAGAAGGCCATGAGATTTAACCAATTCAATGGAAAGGGGGAAATGCATTAAATAAATAGCCCCAAACTATGTCTGCTCCTCTCTTCTCATCTATTTCAAATCTTAAAAAGTTCTACTGTTCAAATTTCACATATGCTCTAATACACAGAGTCTAACTGGTAAAAGAGCAAGGCACTGCAAAATAACTGGTTTGCTTTCGTTGTTTTGCAGGATTTTGCTCTTTTGAAGTCACATAAAATGCATACGGATATCTTATTATATCTGAGAGAAATGCTGCTGCCCAAACACCATCATTCTTTGAAGCCATACACATCAAAGTTCAATAGAAGCCTATCATTACACGCTGCCTTTTCCACAACGCTATTCTACATTGCGGTTTGCAAAGTGGACTCCTGTAATCCCCTAAATGCATCCTTGCTGGCTAATATCACCCTCTTTTTCAACTAAAAATAAAGATTTGTAATTAGCAAGAAAGCTCAATTCCATGATTAAAAAATCCTTGCATTCCAAGAGGCTCAACATTTCAAACTGAAGTGAAAACTACCCAGTGTTTGGGTGGAGTAGGAAGGTATTGCTGGAAAGCTGTACTCATAATATGCTGTTTGCACAGCAAAGCCATTCATTTGCTGAAATTCTGGGCCTCTAAGAAATTAAAAAAGAAGAACGGTAAGCAAAAAATCTGCAAAAATTTCAGGAACAAAGCCTCTTGTTTCTTTTCTGCCACCATTACCTTTACCACAGTTCAGACAGCCCAGTCAGCAATTTCTGGTTCCAAGTTGACATGGAACAGACTTTGGCAGCCCCCAGGGCACCATGGCTGCTTTCTGCACAGCATCAGGGAGGAAGGTTCTAAAGGAGCAGCCTCTTTTTCAAGTGTAATCCTGAAGATAATCACACACATGTACATGAGGAAGAGACAGGGTCTCATGCCCAAGAGAGAGCTAAACTTATTTATTACTTTCAGATATAGGAGCAATAAGCAGTTTCCTCTTTTCAGTGTGCAAAAGGAGAAATGTTAGTAAGTAGTAAGTGAGTGGGGCTCAGATCTTTTCAATAAAGGTTTGGGATGAAAAAAATCCTTTAAAATGAATATAAAAGCAAGACAACTGGCATTGCACAGGAATTTTTCGACAATGTGGGTTGTGGGTTTTTGAGGTTTTTGGGGGGGTTGTTTTTTTGGTTTTTTTTTTTAAACATTTCATTACTGAAATACCAAGGACAGTCCTTTTATTAGTTACATAACTTGAAAACCTTTTCTTTCATTCTCAGGATGTTTGAAATCACTTATTTCAGTCAAAAAACCCACTGAGATTTGCTAGAGAGAACCTCACACCAATAAAAGTCTTGTAAAAAAATCCAAGTCAAGCTGCAGAAAAATGTTTTAAATGACCTGACCCAATTACATCTTTTTCATCATTTCTGAGTCACGAGACCTTTTCAAGGTTGCCCCAACTCATCCAGGCTGGCAAGGGAAAACTCACTTATTTAAGAGCCTCCCCTCTGGCACAGGCTGGTGATTGTACAGTGCAACAAGGATGACATCAAGTAGACTCATATTTGCAGACAAACGTACTTTAAATCCCACTGGAAGAACACAGCCTGATCAGGTGAAGAATGTCCTCACTCCATTTTCAGAATGCTGCATAACTTCATTAAATTTAAAAAGGAATTTTAAGCAAAAGCCACTTTCTTATTTTGCCTTGACCCAACTGTGGAAAATGGCAACATCAACTTCGTAAGAAAAATCCCACGAAAGAAGAACTGTGGGTATCTTTGCCACCTGGAGACTCCATGTTACCGTATGATACACTGGAATAAAATTATGTATTTTTATTTCCATTTTATTTTTAACTTGTCTTTGGTACTGTCCAGTTCTTGGTCCATACAAATGTTTGAAAAAAGAAAAAAAAAAAAAAAAAAGGTCAGCAAAGAAGACATACTATCCACCCTGTCATTTAGATGCATAGCAGTGATAAATGGAGACATACCAGCCATTTCTTTGCTCGGCTGCAGGATTATGATTTCTGGGACAGAGGAAATTAAAGGCTTTTCTGCAGGCTCTCCTGCTCCTAATCATTGGATATCATTCCGTACTTCAGGGAGGAAGCATTATGAACTTTGTCAGGCAAATAATCCATACTAAAAAGTTTGGAACTAATTAAAATTCAAGTAGGGATGCCTAGTTTAAAACAAACCAGCCGTCATCACCTCCAGCTACTGTTTGCTTTGAACATAATCTACTTAGTATTTCCCTTACTTCCTCCTTTCAAAACTACTTCATCATTTTTCAGATCTTTTTAATTTTACCCTGCTATTGTTTCTTTGATATGAGCCTTTAAAAGCTCAGGGAGGCAGCATCCAAGTCACAATAACTTTTTTTTTCCCCCCCCCCAAGCAAAGCTCTCTAAATACTGACATCTTGTTGCACCACTTAACTCCCAAAGCAGGGCTAGGAGCTGAAATTAGGTTAATGTAAATGCATAAAATACAAAAGAGAAAATAAAGCATTTCTATAAAAGAACGGAAGCCTGTGTGTGTTTTAAAAAAGCATCCATGTTTAAGGGATGCAACTCAAACATTAAGCTTGAGATCATTTCTAGGGAACAATCCAGGGTATGTGGGCACTTCAGTGTGACTATACTCCATTGCTGGTATGAAAGCCTGGCCGTCACGGCACTCAGTAACCAGTAAAAACAATGCAGGGAACCCTGACAGAAAACCGGGCTCTAACATCACCAAAATTTGGGCCCTGAAGTGGAACTCATCAGCTGGAAGCCAGGAATCCTCCACAACACTTCTGAATCAGTTTAACAGAGAACGTGTCTTAGTTTAGCCATCTCCACACTTACATGATAGCCGGTAAAACAAATATATGCTTTTTTCTTAGAGAAAAGGTTTCAAAGAAAGAATTTGGCACAAACTCAGCTGAAAAACAGTTTTGGTTTTTTTTTTTTACTAAAGTCTTCATTGCCATTAAATGATAAACCCTTGGGGACAGAGCCAATGGCATCAAAAGACACTTATTAATGTCAGTGGGCTTTAATCTCATGTAACGCTTCATTGTGTTACATTTAGAGGCACTGAAATTTCATTACACATCACATCAACTCCTTATAAACACCTTTCAGCCTAGGTTTTTTCCTGGGTTTTTTTTCTGTCTCTAATGCAATGGATCATTAAAAGTGATTATCTGTGGTACAAGAAATACATCTCGAATTGTATCTTTCACACAGCATTTAAGACTGCAATACAAACAACAAATAACAAAAGCCCAATCACTTGTTTCAACCTTACAGTTCAAGACTTTGATAAAGGATGTAAAGGTCCATCTTAGAGCACTGTGGGCTCTATTTGAACGGGAAATTGTTGCTGTCTTTGCATTAAAACAATATATTGTCACTGAAACAGCAGTTTGGCATACAAACACAATGCAAATCCATTCACCAAATCTTTGCAGTATTTTTCGAAACACTCCCTGGGGTAGATCAAATAATATTTTGCTTGGTTCAGCTAAACTCCAGCTTATCACATGCTCTCCAGAGCCTTCAAAGGTCTTCTTTTTCCTCAAAAAGTACCATAATTTCCTATCTTTTTAGCTTCCAACATATTTTCATTTTCTAAACCACAAAACTCTTCTACTTTTCCATTCAAGCCCCATATTCTTTTTTGAAACCTTTTCCTTAAGGAAAAACCATGTATTTGCTTTACTTCACCACCTCACACATCTGAATGTTACACCAAGAAGACACCTTAACATTACAATTCCCCATTCAAGAGCTGCTTGATAAGATTAAGTATCCATAATTCTGTAGCCAGCAGTAAACCACAACACCTTAAATAGACAATCATTTGACTGTTTTTTACTCTGAATTTAGAAATAGGAATCCAGTTCAGCAAAGTACTGAACATGTTGGAGTACGCTCTAGGTAACAGTAAAGACCGGTGCTTGTTATCATCAAAAGACAGAAGTGAGATCATTATCTTGGTTCTTCAAAGCCTGCAAGATATTTATGTTCAAGTCCTTTAAGAGGTGGCTTTATTGCCTGGGACACTACTTGCATTTTTGTGTAAAGCAAGACTGGAACATCTCTGCAAATTAATGTGTTTTCTTCTACTTGGTACTGCAATTTAATTAATCAGTTAAGGATGTTATACTTCACACTTAACAGAGCTTTTGAACCAAATCTGATCTTTTATCTCCTTCAGTGCTTTTCACTCACCAAGGACACCACCAAAACTACTCATTTTTCTTGAATAAAAAGGCTAGAAATATTATCTCTGATTTAAGAGTCAGCTCTGAGAAACCTGTAGCCGTCAGGAGACTGGGCCTTCTCCAGTTAACGCCAGCTAAAGATTTTGACTTTCACTCCCTTGATCAGGAACTCTTTTTCACATAGAAACATATCTATTGAACAATTCCCAAAGGATTAGAAATAGCTGGCATCTATCCACAAAGTGCACTAGAGGTTTGTGTCAATTGCCAGAATGCAGTGTGTCTTATTGCTCGATTTATTTACACTAGTGAAGAAATGCAATATTGCCAATGCCCTGCCTCACGAACTCCTTCTCTACTGGCAGTCTGGGCTAACACAGCCTCACGCAGCTACTGCCAACAATCTTTTCTGCAAATAAGGCTAAATATGTCATCACTACATTATTTTATATTATCACTAATCCTACCAGGTTGGTAGGCTTGGAATCAAGTTCATTGAAGGGATGTTATAATCAAACAAATGTTCTCAAATAAAATGCACTGCAGGGCTCAAGAAGTGACAATTTCAGCCCACTAAAGATGCACACCAGTGCTCAAGACAGAGCTCTATGAGGAAGAAGTGTCCCACAGTGGAGCTACAGCACAGGAGAGACACAACTGATCTCCAGGAACACCGAGGCAAGATACAAGGGAGAAGCCAGATTGTATCGTAGGTGCGGTGAGACCGAGCTCTGCATCTCCTGCCAGGCAGAATTGCAGAATTGCCTCACCTGTGTGCTGCCCAGACCTCCTAAACACTGGATGAACAGCCAGCACTCCGAAACAGCTTTTCACCAGCCTTCAAGTACAACATAACTTCTGCCTTAAAGAGAGCAGTGACGGAAAAGTGAACTGCTGACACACCAATGCGTGTCTCTCCTTGGGAGAGGGCTTTCTGCCTGGCTCCTTTCAAAACTTCATGTGAGGGTTCAGGCTTTCAGAAACGTTGCAACATACATTAGATGTTGTAATAAAACACATTGATACTCGTAGACCACCCACAAGAAGTAGGCCTTCAGCACTGCGTTGATAACACCATATGAATTAATTCTTCTCTACTTCTATTCACCAGGGCCTTATTGAATTTAAAGTAAAATCCTTCAAGGCCTGTGCTTTCCCAGCTTCTACCTGCTGTCACGAATCTTACTATTACGTGATAAAACAATGGACAGACTTGCATTAAGTGAGCAAAAGAGAAAAGCAGACCAATTCTCACAGGCTATATATACAGAATTTGTGTGAAGAGTTAGAGCTGCACCGAGGTTAATGGATCAACATCCTCACCGACAAATTCTTCCACTGTTTACCACTGCCCTTCAGCACAGTCACCTGCACAGTTTTTAAACAATAAATTGCAGCAATTTTAAAAGCCACAGAAGAAGATACTTGTCTAAGTGTGGTCCTCTGCATTATATCCCTGAAGAACAGAGGAACTAGAATTTAAAAGGAATACGGCTTTTTGCCTCTGGCAATGAAATAAACATGCATAAGTTAGTATCAAAAGGGAAAACCATCCTTCATAAAGTTCATTCTTATCATATCCATAACTGCACCCCTTTATATTGAAGAGAGCAAAATATTTTTGTAGTGATAAGTCTGACAAGAAAAGATAATAACCACCTTATTGGAAACAGATGGTTTACACTGCTATGCTATAGATAAAGTTGTGTCAGCATTTCCATAAAAGGCCTCCCTGTTTCCAGCAGTTTCCAGCTGGCAGGCAACATTTCTACCTCAACTAGCATGATAAAATCACAGGAGTAACCTGGAAAAACTGGGGGAAAAGTAACTCTGGAGCTAGTATTGGAAAAGAGAGAGGGGAGGTGTTTGTGGGGGCAGCCGGGGAGAGGCTGTGATGGTATCCCAGCAGATTTCTGCCAGAAAGCAGTGGCTGTGCACAGTCCTACCTCAGCCAGCCCCCGCAGCTGTTCAGGCGCTGCTGACACGGCCCCAGCCCACGGCAGCCCTGTCCTGCCCAAGATGCACAAACGCTGTGCCATCTATGCACAAAGATGCAGATACAATCTAGATTTTTAAGAATAGTTCTCAACCAAGGATAAGACCTGACAGAAACCAAAAATAGCACAGGTAAGATGGCTATTTGGGTTAGTCATAAAAGAAATCCCGGTAAAAATCTCTGTCTAATGGATGAGCCAGCGCAGATTTCGTTACTGCTGAAACAAACCCCAAGTTAACAAACCACACTCAGATACATTTTGGAAAGCATTAGTTCAGCTTTGTCCTTCCCAAAGGCATTGAGTGCTTTGATCTAGAACTGATGATTACCTGGGATAATTTAATGTATTTTCACTAACTTTATCTATTGAAAATCAATGATTTTGAAGACCAATGTAAAATATATATATATATATAACAATGCTCCTCTCACCATTTTCTAGATCCAACCCAGAATTTAATGTTTTAATTTACATCCCCTTAATTTAATAATTATAAAAACATTTTTTAGCCTTGTTTAATTTGGATCAGGCTCCTCTTTGTACATTTACAATCCACATTGACTAACTTTCAGTTCTTCTGCTAGAAACTTTGGGGTATTTGAATTTCCTCCTATATTTGGATCATGAATCCTTTCTTGACATGGAATTTGCTCACTGCTTGACATGGGAATTTTTGACAAGGTTTGTTTGCAGTTGATGAGCTGTTCTGGTTTTCTTACTGCTGTAGAAGGCAGTGAAAATGAATCATAAGCACTGTCAACATGACAGATTAAATTTGTGTCAGATGCCATGAGCTACTGCAGTTACTCTCACATATAAACCATGAAAATGCACAAAGTGCAAAAAAGGTTGCACACACCTAAAGCTAGGTAATAGCTTATTTTTTAATATATAGATATATAAATATTAAATTATATATTAGTTTAATTACATACATGGGGTTTTTAATGGAGAAATTCCCCCAAGAGGCAGTTTTTTAGAAAAATGAGGACTGAAGATTGTTGGTTTTTTGGGTTTGGCTGGGGTTTTTTGGAAAGAATTTTGAATGAATGACAAATTTATCTCAGTATTGAGCTCTGTGACATTTCAGCATTTCAGCCTCCTCTGCAATTCTCAACCCGTACGTGCAAACACAAGAAATTGATATGAATTTGTGTTTAGTCTGGGGTGCATGGAGAATCCTCCCTGCTGATGTACTGTAGGATAGACAGGGAGAAGCTCACTTTCAAGGTAAGAAGCACCCCACTGTGCACAGCTGATAAAATGCTCTTTTACACAGAAATCACTCTGATTTGGTTTTAATACAATAATCACCCAATATAGAAATCTAGTTATTTAAAACCATAACAGAGTAATTTGCTGGTTTTCCGATTTTTTTTTTTTTTCTTTTTCCTACCAGGAGCAAATACCAGAAATCAGCCTGACTTAGGTCTTGAAATATATTATGCCAAAACATAGACCATGCTTTTGGTATTATGAACTATACCTTAGTTTTTGTAAATTATCCAGTCATATTTTAGAAGATAGTTACTCGACAGAGCTGGATCAATAGGGTTCTGGGATGCAAAATATCCTTTCAGTGTAGTAGAAGAAATAGGAGTTATATAGTCCCAAGTTCCACATGTTTGGCTGTGTTATTTTAACAAACAGAAAGTTATAAATACATTGTGTTTGAAGCAAATCTCACTCTGAGGCATTCCTTGGATATCAACACTTGAAGAATATAAACAGCCTTGTTGTTTCAGGGCCCCTTATACTCTTGATATTAAGCAGAGCAGTGCAGTTTACACTTCATACAGTCTATAAATCAAATACAACAACTTACAAAAGCACATAGCTCACAGGCTGCTTGCTGTATTTCATAGAATCTTGCCAAAAAATCAGAAGGGTGACTGCTGAGTGAGATACAGTTGTGGCATTAATAAAAGATTAATCATAAATAAGAAACGTCCATTTTAAACAATAACCTTGGCTAGCTGCTGAGTATCTGGCCATTGAAACAGGCTAAAAGCCTTAGTATTCCTTGGTTTTGAACACAAAACCCAGAAATACCTGCACTTGCTAGTTTCTATTAGATCATCAGAAAATACAAAATCTCTAAAAATAAAACAAGATATCATTTTATAGTAATGCCTGCAAATGATCAAACTGAAGTTATTACATCATAAAAATATTATATAACCTGTCAAAAGAATTGAAAGCTTTGTTTGGTATAGATCACCTCTGTATGCTATCAGGTTCATCTGCAGAAACCACATTCTCCATGATGATTATACAGCACTTGGTTATTTAAATTTAAATCTTGAAATTACATTTCAAGATCTGACTGAAACAATATTTCAATTTATGCTGCTAATCTAATCTTAACTATTATGTTAGTAGGCCAGCCAGTCACTGCTCATTTTTAAAGAAATTATATTAGATATGCAATTAGAGCTCAGCATACTGACTGGATTCTGAACATATTAAATTAGTTTTCTCAGAAATAATTTCAATTCTGTATAATTTCTTAGTGTGCTTTCTTTTAATCCATAATGTAATTTAGTTGAGACTCGTGCCTTAGCACACTTGGTTTAGCAGCAGTTCTAGGACCCTTACAACTGCAAAGGAAGTTATTTGTACTAGAGCTGATCTCTGAGGCCTTTCCAGGTAAGATCCAGGTAAATATCACTGAAGCCCATCCACCAAATCTCACTGTAAGAGGCAGTGCAACCTTTTAAGTTGCAACGGGATCCATGACCCCTGGTCACTATTGGGGAATAACTGCAGTCAGCCTTCAAAAAAACCCCAAACAATCCTAGGACAAGATTTCTAGTCAATGTGAATACTGACACAATGCAAAAATTTCAAACTCCAAGTAACAGAAATCTCTGCTGAGCTTTAGTGCTGAGGCACTAAAGAACAATAAAGATTCTGTCCTGTTAGGAAATGAGAGTGTGGGTACCAGACAATACCCTTCAGTCTGCATCTCTGAGACCTCAAGACGTCCAGTATGCAAACAGACGTGACATTAGACCTCACCAGACATACTAGACCCCCCTGACATTATCCCAAAGCAGAGATGGGAACCAAATACCCAAGAACCTCCCTGAGAGACCACATTCTCCAGCTAGATAGGCAAGGAGCCATCAAAAAACTAAAAGGTACCTTTAACAGTTCTGGAAGAAATAGGATAATGAGGCACACTACATTTTTCAATAGTGATGTAATCAATAAAAACACAGAATAATGGGCTCGAGGGTAAAGCAGTGAGAGCAAATGAAGTATGAGAGAAAAGGGTCAGATAATGGATGGTCTGACAGTTACTTTCACCTCCAAATGCAAGAATCCAGTGAATAATCTTTCAGAAATTTAACAATGTGCTACAGAAATTTTTGGTTTATACACACCCATATTTACATTTGGACAACATGATTTCTTTATTTTTACTCCAAACTATATAATTTTATAGCATCCTTTATTGGTGCTATGGAATAAGTAGTTCACTCATATACAAAAATAATTATTCTTTAAATACCAGAGAAAAGTTCTGGGATGAAACCCACGGCTTACAGATGGACATCATACTGCCTTCTTCACAGTGGTCAAATTCCCTCTTCAGCACTGGCTGACCATTTAGGTTTAAAAGTTGTAAATACACAAGGACCCCCAACCTTTTGTATTCATTGTGTATGTGTATTTATATATATATCTATTATCATCTATAGAACTGAGCAATGTTTGTTCCATGTTTGCCTTCTGAAACTCCAGCTCCAACCTGAAGTGACAATACACAGCACAGACACTAAGCAGTTATTCAAACAGCACGAGGTTCAGCCTTAACACATCTGTGTTATAATGCTCCTTTCAACAGATGGGAACTTTCCCATCTCCACAAATAGGAAATTATTTTATCTCAATGCCAAAGATGCCACCTCAGATAATACAAGAGGGAAAGCAAAACTTCCTCACTAAATCACAATGGCCTGTGAGAATACACGGCTCGGGATTTGAAATCCAGGCCAGGTGTGGGGATTTGAAAAGAGCATTTTCATAACCAGTGATTGCTATGAATTTCTTAGCACACAGGGCAGCATGGGATACCCAACCCGAGCCTAACGTGCCTAGCAAAGCAGCCCTAAGTGATAAATTCCATCCCCCACTGAGTCAATTAGAGAACAGCAGGAGGGTGCTTCAGAACTGTGGAGGAGATTCTGCCTGCCTGGGCAGATGCAGTTTCTCCACGGACATCTCCAAACACACCTGCACTCTGCTCGTAGGGTGAGCTCGAGCATGGGGCAGTTCCAGCACGGATCCCAGAACAAGGCTGGGATGGCACAGGGCACGCAGGATGCTGAGCCTCAGACTGCAGCAGGCCAACAGCTCCTCTGGATGATGCCCACGCCAATGGAACAGTTTGGAGAGTCAGCATACTGAGCTTTTTGAAAGAACTAGTCTTCAATTACTACATCAGACTGATTCCTTTTTTTCCCTACTAGAGATTCCTATTGCTACTTTGGTATGTAAAAGCTTTCATACATGTAAATCGGTTATTTTCAACAAAACCGACATTTTTTTAGATTGCCAGCATATGCTCTGCAGGATGCCTTCATCTCAACAGCATGAGTCAATAAAAATGAAACACTGACATCTACTTTCATAAAATGCAGAGACCAAAACATCGATCTGCGGCTATGAAGACCCACTGGGAATGTCAGATTTCACAAAACAACCCAAAAGCAACTTGACAAGAATGAGAGGTAACTAATGACTTCTTCAATACCAAGCAAAGCATATTGTCCTCTGAAATTGATGCACTGCTGCCCGTGCTGCAATAACAGACAAGTCCATTTCCTAAACAAACCCTAAGATCTGCCTTAATTATCCTTCAATGATTCTCTCATTCTGAATGAAGATCTGTTCTAAAAGCTTTAAATCTAAAACTGAATCTTCTAACAAAGCATTTCTGAAAAGTAACAAGACTTAAACTAGTTTAAACTACCATAATTGTGTTTGTTTAAGGAAAGATTAACTCAATTAACACCTTCAGACTTCTATACCATTACTGCAGATGTATTTCTTGTCTCTCAAATCCCAAGCGTTCAAAAGTTACCTGCACAATGATTCTTTCATTTTCCTTCAGTGGATGACTGGTAAACTTCTGATCCATACCTTCAATAAGCACTTTCACATAAATTTCCATCCTCACAGAAAGCTTGCCAAACTCAAGAGACAAAAGAGCTTTTGTGCCCCATTTTATATCTATTTTTATGCCACAGGAGATCATTTTTCTAGGCTGAAAGTGGTAGCTTCCTGCCAGATCCACCCACTCATACTGCAGCTTCTCATGGTGAACACTTCAAAATAGCCAGAGGAGGAACTCTGGTTCAACACAGATCGAAGAACTTTACCTAAAAAACTATTGATCAAAGTTTTGCAGCCTAAAGTTCCAGTACACAATCGATCTTCTGCCATCAGCTGTTCACCTTAACACACATGAAAGTTGCCCTCTGCAGGCCATTACTGATACTCAGTCTTTGCTCTTCTCTTTTGAAAAAAAATGTAATTCCTTTTAGCGGCATACTGCCAGGAGATGAGAGATAGGAAACTGAACTGTTAACACCATTTTTAATCCATTTTCCTTGCTCTCTCTGTAAGTTTAGATTGCTTCAGTTGCCTCATCATTAAGTATAATAAATACATCTAGAAAAATCCTACCACCATTAACATATTATTTGGAGTAAAATTTAAGATTTTGACTACAGCAAACAGCAAGGGGGTTTGGGGTGGGTTTTTCGTTGTTTGGGTTTGGGGCTTTTTTGTGTGTATGTGTGAAGGAGCTTGAAATACCACTTTGGAAAACACTTAATCCAAGACATAAACAACTTCTATGTTACAGGGATCCCTCCACGGAAGTTGTGTAGGGTCAAAAAGGAGGCAGCTCCTATCAGCTTTTCTTAGTACTGCCAACAGGTGGTGAGGACTTAAAATTTAAACGCATTCCTCGAATTTCCTGTCTACAGCACATAGAATATTTTAAATGGTTTACTCAATTTATTTGCAATCTTCTTGTCTGCTGTAAGCATAATGAATACATGCTGAGATATCCAACAACAACAAACCAATCATCACTTGCCAGAACAACTTCAAAGCTCCGAGACATGTAGTGAAAATCAAAACGATGCTGCAGGAATTTATTTTCCAGACTCTTCTATTTAGAGCTTACCAGCAGCTCTGCCTTTTAAGCGCTCTGTCTCATATGGTGAGGAGAAATACATCCTGCTGCTATTCACTTATCTTCTGGCACTGGCTGCAGATCACAGCCCGGCTGTGATTCTGGTATTTCATCCCTAGGACCCCAGTCAATCCTACCTCAGGGAACAGGAGACTCGACCCTATTGCACCCCTTTCTATTGCTGCATGGTCTGGAAACCTGAAGCAGCTGGATCAGACACACCCCGGCACTTAACAAGCACATTGTGCAGGATCTATTTTATCTGTTAGGAAATGGCCTCAACTGCTTTTAAAAGGTACTTTAAGACATCTGTCAATAACAATAAACAGCGTAAATAACGCAAGGTTTCTTCTTCTCTTTCTATTTCAAACTAAACCAATAATTATCTCACATTTACAAAGAAATTCTTAAAATATGGTTTTGAGCCAAAACCGGAATTTTTTAAAAACCCAAAATAGTAACTTCTGTTGTCAAGACAAAATCTAAATTACTGACACAGTGGGTTATTTAACTGTTTACCAAAAGATACATACCAGGCAGGGTATGAAAAGGGTGCAGAATCTCTTCTACAAACTTGTTCACTCCAAGTAGCACCTTACCACAAGGTTACAATGTACATTGCTGTCCTCAGGTGAAGGTTCTGTTTAGGAGTTTGTGACTTCAAGGAAATGTGAGCCAGAGTTTTCCTTTTTCTTTCCACGAATTAAAATCCCTCACAATTTTTTGTTCCTGATTTATGCATTACGTTATTTTATAATATCCTGCCCTGTGAAGCATAGCATATATAATGAATGGAAAACAGACACGATCATCTGGGATTTCATTCATTCAGAATTTTATGGATTTATGTGCATGAAATTTCCTTCTGTCTTTCAAACAGGCCAGTCTGGAGATGTACCAGATTCCACTTGCTGTATTTAACGTGACATTTAGTGCATGTTCTGACCAGTTTAAAAAGGGACACCATAATAATATGGAAGACCAGGATCAAATCAGGATGGTAATTTTTTAATTTTTAAAAAACTAAAGCGAATTTGAGAGAAGGCATCAATATAGTTCTATTAGGAATATATTATATTATTTTAAAGAATATCTATTTTTTTATTTATCCAAGTGTAGCAATACAAAGAGGCACCAAAGACAGAAAACTTCCCTACAGGAAAGACAATAAATGTGGATTGGGGGGGATTCCTGGAAAAGCCTTCTTTTATCCTTTGTTTGGATGTTGTTGTTATCATGGCCACCAATTTCTAGCAACACTCAATCCAAACACAATTCTTAATATAACCAAGCAAATCTCTTTCCAATCACTTTTCCATTGCAACTTTTACGGTCTCATAAATGCATCTACCAAACTTAAACTCACAAAATCATCCATATAGCTCTGTGAGCTACAAGCAAATACAAGCATTTGCTTATCAAACTCAAAGTATGTTAAATATACAAAATAAATTACATATAAAAGAGTAAATATATATTTAAACCAGAATTATTTAAATCATTCCTTAAATATATATTTATTTCCAAATGGATTTCATGTATCTAATATTAACGTACAGAGGTCCCCTAAGATAACTACAGCTGTGTATGAAGTGCATAAAATGCAAATGCAGCTGTGTCCTGGCTGAAACCAGGTGTCCTGACATTCCAAACCCGGGCCCTGACCAGATGACATCAGAGCTCACTTCTAAGTCACCTCCCTACACTTCTTCCCAAAAAACCCAGGGCATAAAAGCAAACAAACCAGGCAGGATTGTGGAGATGTCCTTTTTTTCCAACGTGGAACTGAGATGTATTCAGGAGATGCACCTCAGCCCCTCACTTTAAAGAAAGCCAGAGGAAAGGGCAATATGACGTTTGCAGATTTAAAATGCTCTGCAGTACACTCCCAACATTTTTCAGGCCCCATGTATTAAAAACTACTGAAAAGTCATTATCCCAGGGATCAGCTGCCCTTAGCAAATATCTGTGGTTTCCTTTCCTGCAGTCTCTGCACCCCTGCCCCCTGCAGTTCCCATCTATTTTGTACTCAGAGAATTAGATAAATATGAAAGAGTGATAAGGGAAAGTTCCTGAGAGTGGTTATTACTAATCCAAGCATGGGGGAAAAAAGTAAAATCTACATTTCATCTGTCTTTATGATTGATTACATGCCACCATACTACAAAAGAACTAAAGCACATTTTTCCAGCATTTTAGTACATATGGGAAACTGAGATATAGCCAGGAAGGCCATTTCAAACGGAAATAGTTTCAGTCTTCCAGAGTTCAGAAAACTATTCCATTTCTTTAAAAATATCTCCCAAATCCCAAGGCAGATTAAATCCAGAAAACGTGGAATACAAATCAGTCTGAAGGCCCAGGTTAGCTTGAAAATGTGGAATACAAATCAGTCTGAAGGCCCAGGTTAGCTTGATGAGATTCATTTTCAGCCCTTGGCCAGAGTTTATTTCCCTTCCCATTTACACTCAACAAATCACTGCTTGTGCATTTTTTCCTCTCTATTTCACGTTATCACCCTGACTTACTCAAAAGAAAGAAAAAGCCTGGTCTAGGCAACGGTGCCTGAAATGGTGCCATTCATAGCAAGAGAAAAGCATAATCCAGCAGAGATGCACCACTGAGCTGAGCCCTAAATCAGCTGCTTGCTTGGCACTGATCTTTTTTCATCTCAAACACATCACCAAAGGGGACTTTATGGCGAATGACTTCATGGCCAGCAGGCACTACCAAGTGGGTGGTGAGAAGACACCATTTGCATAGCATAGCATTAATCAATGTATTCTTTATAAAACAAATAAAACATCATAGTAAATGCACAGAAATTCCAAGGAGCTGTAGGAATCCATGGTAGAGTATGAACACTCCAACAGCTCCAACAAGTCTTTAATGAAGGACACTCAGTGTTTGCCCAATGTGGTGACTGCATGTTCACCACGCAGTGTTTGGGAAATGCAAGGCAGGCACGTGTGGAGCACTTTCCTTTCAGTAAAAGCCCCCTGGTTTCCTGCCTGCTAAATACTGCTTCACGTTTTCCATTTCTAAAAATGTTCTTCATATGGAAAATGGCAACCTTTTTTGACACATGGCACTCACTGACACAGAATCATACACGTTACTAGCCCAGAGCTTACTTACAACAATGGGTCTGTGGTCACAAAATTCCCACAAAAGGTCCCTTGCAAACATATTAGGTCTTTTTGAAGAACATTTTCCTATACAAGTAATTCTTCCCACTAGAGATGATGAAATAGCACAACAAAAGATCACATCAGTTCCCTCCCATTTTTCGAGCTTACAACAACAAAATGTATTTCATATATATAAAACCAATGTAGAATTTATATGTAGCTTGCACTAAGCCACAAATCAATATATTGGTAGCAATGATAATAGAAGGGGAAAGATGCACACAGTTCAAATATCTGTCTCTTTTTATACTGGTTTAGAGACCACTACACAGTTTCTCCTCTGATGACATATTATTTCACATTAATGAACCAGAAGAGCATTCAACAAGCACAACACCACCAACCACAGCGTTCGACCCTTGAGCTGAAAACTTCAAAACCCTTTGAGGCAAATCAGTATCAAAGCCCTCCTTATCTCTGGATTTACCTGTTACATACAGGATGGCAGGTTTTATCAATTACTCGCAGATATCATTGTTCCAATGCTTGCATAGAGGAGCCTCACACCTGAGAATAATTTCCTAGAGTTCAGTTAGACAAAAATCCATTAGAGCATCTCTTTCTTTCTCACGGACACAAAAATTAAGGTATGGTGCAGTCCTAAATAGCTTTTTCAGAGAGTGTTTCAGACTAGTTATTTTTAAACTCTTGAACCTTCTTTCTTAGCTGTCATTTGCCTCTGAAGTCAGGTCAGTATCTTTTCTTACAGATAGTGAACAGCTTTGGAATTTCTAAGAGCAATTGTACAAAAAAGCATTTAGAAACTTTACACCATGTGGTATGGTGTAACACCAAGTTAGCTTTAGTTTAGCTAGACATTTCCAAGTATATCAAATAATTGCATTATATGTTCTAATTCCTTCCTATTTTGAGTAAATACATATCTCTGCAGAATTAAAAGCAACAAATAAAGTGTGTAAATTAAAAATAAAAGGCAGAAGTTTTAAATCTTCCTTTTAAATAAAGTTTGATTTAGAGAGAGACAATAAATTGTATACACTGACTAGTCTAACACATGTGGTTTTCACCATGACACAGGAAGGCTTTTATTTTTCTGCTGGTCATGAGTAGAACATATGTATCATAACAGTAATAATAAAGACTATTATAAACATAGTTATTATTCCATTGTTAAACTGCATTTTAATGTGAATTATACCCATTTCCACCTTACATATCATCCAAACAAATTCACATCTTTCAGTATCAAGGAGTAAAATATACTGGATACATCATCACACCTCTCATGATTTGATAATAAGACTGAAGATGCACGGTGTTTTTCTTAAACTCTAGGTTCTGGGTGATATTATTTATGAGGAATTAATCTTCCATGAAAAAAAAGAGAATTTTAGCCCCCAATGTGCAAAGGAAATCTTTAAAACACAAAGTAACTTAAAAGAAAACAGCATGGAGGGGCACTTAAAAATCTAAACAAGTGAAGAAGACAACTAAAAAGCTAATCTTATTTTAATTACTTTTATTACTCATGATTTCATAAGGTTTTACACTATTAATACTGGCACATTTCTGTTCCAGCAATTCCTTTAGAAGTGTGTAGTCAGGACTGCATCCTCTTTCTTACCAAATCACAGCAAGTTCTGTCCCTTAAATTTCAGTTCCACTCATTCCCTAAAATATTACTTCACCATCCCCTAAAATTCTCTATTGTCCTTCCAGAAAGGAAAGAAACACCTCAAGCCCTGGCCCACTCTCCCTCTCTATCTGGGCTTCCAGGTTTTCAAACCAGTCCTGCCCTATTCATGTTCCTTACCTGGTATGATTGCAGTTGGTTGGAAAAGAATAAATAGAGACTAATATAACTATTACTATGAAAAAATTATTATAAATACAAATTTGGTTTCTTGGAATGAGAGCAAAACAGCTGTTTTAGTCTTTCCTTTGTTGGACTTTTTTATTTTTTTTCACAGTGGAAGAACTAGCATTAGAAAGTGCACTGTAAAATCCCAGTGGAGACAAGGTCAACCATCACTGGAGTAACTATCTCACACAGTTACTTTACAGCAAAATCCGGGCTGGTTTTCCACACTGGCATGAGTAAATGCACATTAATTATCTAGTGGTGAAAACACATCTTCTTGGCACTGAGGACAAAGCTATCTTTTTGTTCACTTTGGCATAAAATCAGTTTTCAAATGTATTCCATCTGATAGCATTGAAACAGTTCACAGATTCATTTAGAATGCACAAACTCTCATTTTGGTGGCTGATATGAATCCAGACGCACCTTTGGTGTTTATTATCAATATATGTGATCTTTAATTATTTACTGCAGTTTTAAGCAGCTGAAGCTAAATGGACCTAAGATATCTATAAAATTAGCCTCACTACCACACATGTTTATTCCCAGTTTTTCTGTTTCAGACACACAGAATCAGAGAAGAGTGTCAATCTAATGATCAATAAATTAAGGAAAAATAGAAGTGGAATTCTTCCCAGATAAGCATATGTTTGAGCCTTTTACCTTAAACCCACTGGGGTCCCACCCAAAGCAGAATTCCAGAAAAAGGTCTTTTCAATTTTACAAATTTCAGGCAAAATTATAGACAGGTTCTGCTAAAGTGACATTATGATGATTCTGAATGAGAAGTTGTCTCTTGTCAAAACAGTACCTTAACTCTGTAATTCCTAACCCTCAGGAATGCTCTTCTTTGGTTTATTTGTCTCGACCTTCTAAAAAAGAGACCTTTGTTATGTTCCCACAGCTGCAGCCCAACCCACTGACACATTCTGTGCAAGAAAAAAATGCACGAAGCAAACTGTAACCAATCCCTTCCGTATATGACCATGGTGGTAAGAGACACCAGGACCCATCTCTTCCACAGAACACTGCAGTCACCTGACTGCAGGTGTGAACAAGCCCCAGGGACCACCAGACACACTGGCCCGCTCTGCTGCTGTCACACTCAAACACAGATGTCATGCAGAGCAGTCGGTGCAAGAACTGCACACATCTGTCTGCTTGTCTCCCCTGCACATGAACAGAACACATCCTCCCATTTTGGCAGCACTTAATCTTTTGTTTCTGAGAGGCTGCAGTCTCTTACATAAAAAATACAAGCTTGATAATGTCATCTCTGGCAACAAATGTACTGTTCAGTCCTGGTTTAGACTTTAAGCAGCTAACTTTTCATAGAATTAAAGATCTTAATGAGTGATACAGCATTATCTGTACTTTAGTTGCATGACATTAACCTCATCTGCCATTATCAGCATGAGAATGTTCCTCCTTTTTGTCTAGTTCTAGTTTTCAAAATGCTTTATTAGTAACCAAGTTTTAATTAATTGTACATGCATTTTGTCAGTTTTCAAGAAAAGCCTAAGATCAGCAATAGACGTATCAGATGCGTCTAATCTTTTTCCAACTCCCACCTTTGCTCCTTCATCCTCCTCCCACAAACCATCTGCAGAGTCACACAAAACAATATAAAGCAACGCACGGCTAATAAATTCCCATTTAGTCAGCATCAGAGCATCGAGCATTCATCATATGCATTGATCCAAAAACACTGAAGGGGACACCATTTTTCTGCATTATCAAGCAGTTTGAACTTAGTTTACCTTCCCACCTTGTAGAAAATAACTCAGTTATAAATCAAATGGAGCTCAGGTATTTTGCTGTAAAATCCTTTCCAGGTCACAAGAACAGAAGAAGCTTAACGATGAGTCCTGGCCTGCTGCCGGTCGCATGTTTAGCGTCAGGTTCTGGCAGGTCTGCACAACCCACAGTCAATCTTCCTCAAACTGAAATCCTGACATATCAGATATTTAGTTATGCTATTTATATAAGGGAAAGCTATTGGATTTACTTTCTGCTTGACATACATCCTCACTGCTGAGCTCAGGATTCCTGCACCCTCATTCCTGCTCCTGCTCTAGATTCCCTTTCTTAGTTCTAATGAATCCTTGACTTCCCTCAACATCTGTCTGTCACTGAGAACCTTGCTCTGGGCTACATTTCTCATGTTGCTACGCAACTTTCAATTGTTCATCATTACCCCCAATACAGACTTAGCACAGGTTTTTACTCTGTAATTGCATCATGGTTATTAGATATCCAATTTTACACTCAAATCAACAGTAAAGGTAAAATATGTTCCAGTTCCAAAAAAAAATCTTGGCATTTCGTATGATTCAAAGCATTAGATTACATGAATTAGTAATTTAAATGTGACTATGAATTACCCTCCAAAAAACTACTGCAGGTTTGCACTTGACAAAATAATGTCTGAATATTACTTCAAGAGCAAAGCAGGCACAAAAACCTATTTAAAGAAGACAAACTTCCACAGGCACACGTTTTTCAATATATTGGGCTTGATTCAGCTGCTTAAATATAGATCCTCTAGTGATATTTTGGGTACCAAGCTGTAGACAACCTCTAAGTAGGCCTAATAGATAAAAAAATATTCCTTTTCTGAGGTGTGCAAAAGTGTGTGTGCATCCAGCAGCTGTCTCGTGGCTTCACCAGCAGGTTGGGTCATGCTGCTGTGCTCAGGATTATAGCTGGCACTGGTTTGCAAGCTTCATGCTACTTTTGAATAACCTACACACAGGGCTGGGAGGTTTTTAATGTTTGTAGAATAACCTGTGTTTTGGCTTGACTCAACTCCAATTTCAGCTTGCACATGTCTGGCTTTGCAAAAACCTGATGCTTGAATTCAAATACGATCATTAGGTAGTCTTCCAGTTGCAAAATTATTTAGAGTCTTAAACCATAATTTGTTTTTTTCTTGTATTACAGACATGAAAATCATTTGCCAGATACTTATTTTGAAAAATTAACATGAACCATTTGCTGTAGATTTTAATGAATTTCAAAATATTTTGCTAATATTGAAGGTACATAGTGCCTTCTAGAGAAAAGGCAGAATATATTGGCTAATTCTGAAGTCCATAAAACATCTGATGCAGCATGAAAAACAATGGAATCAGGGACACAATTTGCACACACCCTGCCTAAAAACTACTAATTGTTCTCAGCTAACTCTTTTGAAATCTGTTTTTCCCGATCATTTCTTTTTCTGTTCATTGAATGAATTCAGAAAAGAGAGACTTTATGAAGTTTCTTGTACAATCTCCTCCTAAGATCAGGATCCTTAACTTGTATTGAATAAATTCTGTATGCTGCATATATTATGTATATGTTATAAAGTATTTCAAATGTACAGATGTGATTGGAGCATGCTACCTTTTTAGTTCTGATTAATATTCATGAAAATTATTTAGTAATATAAGGGGATCTTTTGCCATTGTACCATGAAACAGCAATTTGAAGACGACTTTTAATTTACATAAAATATTTTGAAACATAATTAATTCCATCAAAAGATATTAAATACTTTGAAGTTTCAAAAAAACCCAAAACCCTAGGTTATATAATATTACTTTGTTCCTATATTACAGTTGAGGAATGTGTAGTATTTGAAAGTATTTGTCCCTTGTTTGTGGTTGTTCAGCTGGAAAGGCTTCTTTTATTGCTGTTTTATAATGAAATGATGTACAACCACCACTCGACCTGAAGTAAAAAGGGCAAATAAATTGCTTCTTTCAAAAATTCAGGCCTACATGTCTCCCAATTTAGAACACTGAAATCTTTACCTCTCCAAAATAGTAGGCCCATTCACCCTGAGATACTGTGAGGACAGCTACTCATCAAGTACATTCCTTCCTCCTCCTTTTTTTTTGGCAGGCCAGCTAGAGGTCACTTTGCAGAAATTTGACCTTAGTCTGCACTAACTTGAAAAGATAAATTCAACTTTTGTTTTAGCTAGATTGTATTTAATACCTGTTTGCGTAAACTAATAGCTTTTATAACATTTGAAAGCATTTTCAGTATCAGACTGAAAACTATTGCTTCGCTCAGTTTACTTGCCTCTCCATAATGATGATTTTGGTGTTAAATTTATGATGGGAGTTGGACTCCACAGTCCTGACTAACACAAGCTATTCTGTGGTTCTGTAATCATTTCATCATTACTTGCCCAATCAGACATTGTGAGAAGTCATGTAGTTCTGTTTCCTGGAAAGAAATTTGTCCCCAGGACGTTACTGGAGCAATACTGGATTTTATCTGCTTCTCTGGTCATGTCTTAAAAGTATTTGAGAGGACTGCACTTAATTTCACCTGATTTTGAAGGACAAGAAGTTAAATTTGCTGAGTATATTCTGCATCTATTTATTTATTTAGTATTTTGGGGTTTTTTTAAATGATGTATCTTTTCCTTAGAAATAGAGCTACATCACATGCAACATTAATAACACTGGTATCAAAAGGACACACTCAACCACCTACTGGAAAATAAAGAAAAATCTGAGATGCACCACAAGTATCTGGGTTTGGGGTTTTTTTTTTTTTAGTTTTTCTAGAAAGTGATTTACTCCTGCTCTTCACAGCCAGGTCTCTAATATACTGCATGTCCTATTTTATCACCCTGAACAAATTACAGCTTGATCCTACCAGAACAACAGCTAAGCAAAGGTACAACTTCAGTGTGATTTTATCTCATGAGCGATCATCAAACACAAATAAAGATGTCCAGTTCCCATGTTTTCAGTACCTTTCCCCACAGGAATTCTTTTGCAAAGACTTTCCATCCTCTGGCCTGATTGTTTCAATTGAAATAATGGCTTCTGGCTGCCTCTAAGGTGCTGAAGTTGACTCTAGGTGGAAACCCTGTTTCTCATATACACGCACTCCCCAGATGGGTTTCTAAACTTTCTAGACGTACTTTTTGAACAGATTTTACTCTCCGACACCACATAGTAAATTTTAATTTTTCCATTCTATGAATTTTATCGTTAGTCTCCTCCATATGATTTCTTCACATTAGACCTCTGTCACATGAAAAGAGGATCAACTGCTACATACAGTTACTTACACTACTTTCATCATAACCAAAGAACCCTTACAATGGATAACACAACTTTTGTTGTTGTTGTTGTTTAATTAAGCATTTGTGTTGACTCTCCAGAAACACAAGCCAGAACCTGCAGTGTTTTTTCCATCCAGTGGAGTGCCAAACACAGTCAGAAACGTTTCCAAATGAAGAGTTACACTTTTTAATTTATAAAAATACAGAAAGGATTTTTTTTTTTAAAGGGCCATGCCACCATTATACCCACAGGAGAGAGGCTTGTTAACACAGTACAAGGGTTTCATCTCAGGTAACTCAGAGTGCAACACCTGGATCACTGGAAAAGAAACAGCTGCAGTGTAATACACGGAAAGGCAATTATGGAAAGCGATGCAATGCCAAGTTGCATTATCAAATAAGGGTCTCCTTCTGCCAAATATAGGAGAGAGCTTTAATCCATAGCTATAAAAACAAACACCCCAGTCCACAAAGATTAACAGTGTTTCCTGCCTTTCTGCACTGGCTACAAAATATTTTGATTGCACTTGTGTCAGGATCTAATGGAAGTATAGAAAATGGTTGTCAGAATGGAATTTTCAAAAGCTGATGTCATGTCATATTTCATAGTTCCATTTTCCCAAACTATGCTTATCAACTGCGGGGAAAAAAGGAGGAAGAGAGTTATTTAGAGAAAAAAAGAAACATATCTCATCCCATTATAATTATCCATTAAATACAAAAGCAAGTCATGCCATTATTTTTTTTTTAATGTATGTTTTTGTGATTATTTTTGTTCTAGAACACAAGGCATATTATTAACCAATACACAATATTAAATAACTTACAACCATATTGCTTCCTAAGTTCTGGGACAATTCCAGAGAACACTAAGCAGCACAGAAATTGAAGACCTTAAAAAACCAGAAAATTACTAAATTTTAGTTGAAATCTGTGCTGATTTAGCACAAGGCTGAAAGAAAGGTATGCTTTCCTTCTCCCCTTTCTTTTCTCCCAGTTCTCCCCAACAATCCAGTGCTGTTGTGTGATGCTGCAAAGAAAGGAATCAGTGAAACAACTGTCTCCTCTCAACATGGGAATCAATTCTTTCCCCATTTGAGTTTCACAGCTTGCGAATTCTTTGCCTCCATGTCCATTTTTCTTGTTTACATAATTTTTGAATCAAGTCAGCAATACTGGAAACATCCATGGTAGTGCTCTAGCAAGGACAGAAATCTTTCTTGCTCTAGGGACAGCAGTTACAGATTCTGTGGAAGAGATGGGGGGTGCTTATCTCATTGCATTGAGGACTACTTCCACAGGGACATCAGTTAAGGAATTCTCCTATGGTAAAAAGCCTGACTTCTAAGTACATTTTTGTCCACTATTTTAATCTGCTCACATAAAAAGTTTAATTTTTCAAATTTAATCTTAATTTGTTTTATACTATTTTCTGCCTCTTTTTCTGAAATGTAGTTTGACTAGAAGAGAAATAAATTTTAAAGCCAAAGTTATTCCTTAACATTTCCATAAAAATTGGAGGGGGGAAAGAAACAATATCTCACTATGCCAACATTTACGTCTTGCTTTTCTTTTCAAGGGATACACTCTAATATTCATTCATCAACAGAGAAAATGTTTTTCTTACTTTTGCCCCACATATGCATACACAGGATTTGTTTACACACACTTCAGCATTTGCCCCAGTCTATTAAGAACAGCTCTGTAGCAATCAGGAGATGACATGATCTCAAGAACTTCAAATGTTCACTTATCTGGATATTAATCTTGCCAGTTGCTTTTCTTCCTGACTTAACATACAGAAAAGAACAACATGGACACAATTTGCCTAATTTTATTCATTTCAGTGGACCACAAGCTTGATGATATCCCAATGCTTTATTTAAATAACAAAACATTTCAGTCCAGAGGAGACAAACAAGTCTCCCACAGTTACATTTAGGGAGTACCATTAGCAGTTTTACTAATATCACAGAATCCAAGGCAACACTTGCAGTCCTAACGAGGACTTACACAACTCCTGAGGAACAAGGCAAAAAGATTTGCTCCTCTCTCAAGATATTTACAGTGGTATTAGTGAAAACACTAAGTTATCTACTTCTGAATGGGAATTAACACACTGACACCTGGCTGTTTCATTCCCCATAGTCCTCATTGCTGATGCAAACTTCATGGGGCTCTACATTCAGTTGTCATCCTATGCATCACATGATACCTAATCATCACATGATACCTGAAATGGCATCCACTGATCACATCATGAGGCCATACTGGGGCCCAGCTTCTCACCCAGGAGGGAAGAAAAGTTATTTTTCACATTCCCCAATTAGGACAAAGAACTGCAGATCTCAATAACAACATTACGACAACTGAATGAGCCCTGAATCCAAGCCTTAACTCAGGCTTTTCAGGGCTATGTTGGACAAGAACCCAAAAATTAGCCAACGACAACTTGTTACATTTTCAGTTGTTTTTCCAGCTTAGAAGTGTGCGTGCGATGTGGGAGTTTCTCCTAACCCCAAATTACAGCCTGGAGGTTAGGAAATATTTCCAAATTCAGGCATGCCCATTACATGCAAGGTAAGCTTAATAAAGATAAGAATTTCATTGCATGACTGCTAACTATGATTAGCATTATCCATACACACCACAACAAACACCACAACAGGAACTCATCGGTTGTTAATGCTTTACAATTTCACAGACAATGGGGTAAAAAATAGAACCTGTGGCACACCTAGCCCCTGGATAATCTTGCAGACCTTTAGCTTGTGTAAATTATTCCACTGAAGTAATGGTAGCACTCTAATTTACACCAGATGAAGACCTGCTCCAAGATCTGCCTCTTCCAAACAGAAATGTCAGGAGAGTAAGTCAAATGATCTGACTTGACAGTACATTTTTTCATGCACTAGTAACCTAAGTATGAAACTGCAATCAAAGGAAAAATATACTGCAAAATGATTTAGTGTTGAAAACCAACCCTAGAGAATCTACTGCAGATGTAACCTTGCTTCAGCACTGCTCAACCAAATATTTCAGAAACACCCTGGGTGGGACTTGGCTGCCAACACAGCACCTCGAAAACCAGAAAACCCAAACTGGTGCTGAGTTTTCTTTGGGGATAAGAAGACTGGGTTTTTTGTGTGGGGTAGGGGGTTTTTGAGGCAATCAGGTCAGGAGAAAACTGCTGTCCAGTGGAAGCATCTTGTTCCAATCTCCCTGACTAATGTGTACTGAGGATCTCATTTGTATGTCTCCACCTACCCAAGCATGGCAGTAGCCAACAATCCTTGGGTTCAGTGCCAAGAATAATGTTACTGTATTTTCTCTTAGCAAAGTCAGAAGAATAGTCATCTAGAAAGAACCATGGAGACAGAAGCAGGACTGAAATTAGATATCACACCAGCCTCTCCCCAAAATTAATAATCCACCATTCATGCCAAATTGTAACTTTATGTTACCACAATTCAAGTATGGCCTTTGACAAAAGTTTAATTGCTGGAAAATTTCTATCAAGCAACAGTGGCTAAGAATATAAGTTCTAAACAAAATTTTCTAAAGAAACCAAGACAATCTTAAATTGACAGTTTAAGATCATGAAAATTAAACACAGTCCCTTGTCCACTGGAGAAATGAATGAAGGCAGACCCCCTCCATTAACTGGGTTTTTAATCATAGTTATGCTTGGATAAGATTTTGCACTCAAAATCCGAGACTTGGAGCACACAGGGAAATGTCTGAAGCATGCATCAATGACCTTTTGCAACTGAGTTCTGGTATAGAAACAGGACTTTTCAAATGTCCCAGCATGTTCAGTTCTAGGGGTTTGGTCCAGATCCAAAACTCTGGGCCTGTTTAATAAGGAGATTCCAGGCAGTCCACAGCTGACCCTGGGCAGCCACACTGAAGCTCCAGTTTGCTGACGTGGACAAGCTTTGTGCCGGGGACTGACTAGGTCCAGATGCTCCTTCCCTCTTCAGAAAGGAAATTATAGTCTATAGAAGAGGAGCTTGGCACAGCCAGCTTTCTAAACTAGGAAATTTCATGTTCTGTTGGAATATATTAGCATGTACATTTTTAACTCCAATAGAGACATAGCTCATCTCTGGAACAAATGTTTGACAGGGGCAGAGTTACAGGGCCAAGGGAATGTGAGGGGCTGGGTAATTTCATTACCCCTCAGCTAAGGCAGCTGGCAAATGTGGGTAGGGTTTACTGCTTTTTTGCCTTTTTTTTTATGAATTGTATGATAATTGATGGCAGGTTGTCTAGAGCCTGGGATAGGCTTCCTTAATGAAAGCTGAAGTAAATAAACGGTGGCTTGCCCCTATTTCACTTGTTCTGTGTCAAATTCAGGAATTACAAAGATTGGCTTGGCATTTAAAGGTACCAGCCTAAAAGAAGGGAGCAGGCGTATCAAAAAACAGTGGCAGCCTGGATGTCAGCTCAGGATCAGTAACTGCTTCTGGGTCTCAGCACTGACACCAGGCCCAACTTCTTCTGGTGAAAGGGAGATATTTCCAAGCAATTTTCCAAAGACCACTGGTTACCAAGCCCTGAACTTACACTACAGACTGAAGACCAGAGGAAAAACAAATAAAATGTGTGAAGCTCCTGGGAGCTGCAAGATAAAAAGAAAGAAACAAAAAAAAAGTTTCACTCATCATTTTCTCAGCCAAAATTTTTTGCACAGGAGCCTCTCCTTCAAACTACTAGAGTGAATAGTATTTGTACTACATGTAAAACATCAAAGGTTGGTAGTTGAATGCCAAGCATATCAGAATCAAATTTCCACTTCACAATCACCTTGGCTGTGAAAATAAAATTTCACTGTTCAAAATATTAACTGAAATTAATCACTTTTCTCACTTTCATGCTGATCTAAAAAGACAAACAATAGAAGTGTATATGTTTATTCTGTTTTTCCCATGGAGAAATCAACTCAGAATCATAATTAGGATCAGCAATCAAGCACTGGTTTTCTGTTTGTTTCACTAATGGGAATCAACACATATTAAAGAAACTAGTTCTCCCTTTTTACCCTCAAAGTAATTCATGTACAACAAAAACAAATTTGGAGTGAATGATACAGATGATGTGTTTCTTTCATGGTACAGAGTTGAGGGAAGGCACAGCATAGGGCAAAACTAATCATCTATTTCCCATAACTGCTGTGTAATTTCAACTTAACTGCACTGTAAGCTCTATGAAGTCCATTAAGTAAATTTTCTGTGCACACCTCATCATTGTGGCTGGCTGGATTGATGTAATTAAGAACAGCTTGAGGTCAATATGGAAAAGGGGCTCATTCATCACTGGCAAGCTGTCTTCGAACAGAATACACTCCAAGGAGCCCGGTGATAAAGGCAAAGACAGAAGAGCCAACTGGTAAGGTACCAAAACTATGACTGCTTTATTCAGAACATGATTATCCTTGAGAATCTCTCCAGGGTAATAAATTAAATCCCAGATGCACACCTGGTAATAATCACTGAAAGCACAGAATGGCACTGATGTCTATCACCCACCTGGTTACAACAGCATCTTCTTTCAAACAGGACAGCACACAAAAATGTGTAACAATCTTTTGCAAAACATCCTCCTGCAACTGAGCTACACAACTGAATACTGCTGCCATTTTAGTGTCAAGCCTAAGAGACCAGGAGAGTTTATAATACTGCCTCCGAAGTGCACTACACAGGAGCCTGGCTATGCTTCACAGGGGATCCAGAACTGGCTTTACAAACGTACTCCCCTTCAATCAGGCCTCAAGCACCTGATGTCCTGGTACCATCTTCCCTAATATTAACTTCTTATGAATGTAGGTAACACCTTAAACTGAGTGGAAAACTTTTCTACACAACAACTGATTAATTTCAGGAAATTGCTGAATTATTCACATGTTAGGAAAATAGAGAATTCAAATACCCAGTGATTCACAGAATACTCCTTAAACAGAAATGCAAAGTTGGTTTGAATCAAAAAGAGCTGCAACACGTTAAAGTTCTTTCTGCAAAGTCAGTTTGTAAGTTAAACATATTGCAGCTCTTTTTGTTATTTCTACTCTCTGTTTTTAAACTCATTTGCAGACTGCGTAACACGTAGACCAGCCTGTTCAAGGCATCACCATCTTTTTCTTTTTCATTAGAAAATGAATATTCATGCCCTGACCAAATAGTCCACATTAGGGTCCATACTACTCACATTTCTTTCCACAGAAAGTTTCTCTGAGTAAACATAGTCTAAAGCTCTGGTGCAACACATGCCATGAGCTTTAGTCACACATGACATGTCAGAAATTTCACAGGATACAAAAACCTGAATCTTGCAAGCATGTCAGACTCTTCCTTGTAGGGCTGAGTGTGCTAACACAGGTACTGGAAAGCTCATTATGCATTTAGTTGGACTAAAAGGAGAACATTGCCCTTCAGGCACTTTGCATGAAGACAATCTCATTTCCAAAACCAGAACTGTCTGGTTGCAGGCTCCTACAAGTTTCCCACAGGATGGGAATTAAAAAAAAAGAAAGTGTAAGCTAGAACAGGAAAAAAAGGCATATTTTGTGGAAATACTTTAATGTTCTTTAGTAGTACATCTATCACTAGGGATAATAGTTAGATCTGCAATTTCTCACAGCCTCAAATCTCCTACTGGGCTACAAAAATGTATAGCATAGCAGAGAATGGCACACACCTACACCACCCTCAGGGACACAGGCTATGTTTAGTTCATTAAGACTTGAAAGAAACATTTTAGATGCCAGAAGATACAGTGCTGCATTGCACAAAAATACAATTGCTGTAACTGCCTCTGTAATAACTTACAAGTTACACAGCAGATGTTTTCTCTTTTTCACGTCTGTATTCCTGAAACATTGTCATTCTATTCCTAATCAAACTAAAGATAAATTTTTCAGTGTGACAGAGGCTACTGTCAGCCAGATCCACCTGCAATTTCTTTTATTAAACTTGCCTTAACCAGGCTTGTCCTATACCATTTGTTGCTGTCCTCTCAGAGCAAGGCAAGCAGTACAAGAAGCATTGTTTTAATAGATGCACAAAGGGCAAGAGAAGCTTCTTGTGCATTAGCTCTGAAATCCCTTGTGAAATCTTCATCTTCCTTATGCTTAGTAACTCCAGGAGGAAGGAGAAACAAAACAAATGCGTGCCCATCCCCCTTAAAAATCTAACAAGCTCATACCACCCCCACCCCTGTGAAAAAAATCTTGCCTCCTGAGACAAATACTAAAAGGACCAGGCCTAAGCAAGATCTAGCCTCAAACTTCACAGTCAGTTAGATATCAAAAGGGGTCATAATAATTAATTATTTGTCCTGCCTGATTCTGACAAAATGTCCTGAAGCTCACTCTGCCGTCTCAATAAATAGTTACAATTCAAGACAAAAGGAAAAGCCAGAGGATCAGAGGGCTGGTATTTACATCTCACTGTGAGCTGCATTCCATTGTATAAACAAGTTACTTAGAATTTTCTAAGTCTTGCAGATTTCAAGGAGGAATTTCAGTCTTTCAGCCTCCGGAAGGGAGGAGATTTAAAGGGAAAAAAAAGAAAAATTAAGAAGAAAGAGAGAGAAAGTACATGCACACAAGGATAAGACATTTTTCAGCCATCTCATGAAGAAATAAAATGCACTTTGGGGTAAAATAGGATTCTGGTTTTTTGGTTTTGGTGACCAGAAGTATAAGGTGGCAGTTCTGACAAACTAAAAGCTAATTTTAGTAGGAGAGTATCCTTTTGCTAAAGCAGCCCCACATCTGTGCTTTCGAAGTAAATAACTGAAAGTCAGCAGATGAACCACTCCATTAATCCTAACCAGTTTCAGAATTATATGATTACACTGGGAGATAACAGGCATCCATTAAAGCCATAGCTTTTTTTTCTTGTGTGAAGGTGGAAACAAAGGGACAAACTGGGTAAAGGTCTTTAAACATGCGCTCAGCACAGCCTATACCTCTACTGTAATACCCTCCAGTAAGTGTTGCACAGTGTCTCCCAGCTGTGTCCAAGAGCAAAGCCCAGAGGGCATTATTTGATGAAGCTACACATTTCCAGGAGCTAAACTCCTGCATCCTAAGACCATCCCAGCTAATCTGAGTATTGGTGAATATTAAGTCTGGGTAACAATATTATTTAAGAGTGCATGCTTTCACTCCGACTCACATTTCAGTCCAGCTTTAGCTCAAAAGCAATGCTGTGTTTCAGCTATATTTACAGACTCCTTTTCAGAAGTTTAAACATTTAATCAATGGGGTAAGTAGTCTTAAAAGAAACAAAAGCAGCACAGGCAGAATGTCTTACTCCTTTTCTCAAGAGATCCCTACTTGGCAGGTAGTACCAATGATGTAACTTGGGCTTTGAATGCAGGGATGTGGATGCAGTCATGAAGAGCAGCAGCAAGGCCATGCTCTCTTGCATGGCATTTTGAAATTGCATGTGTGTCAGGAATTGCTCAGGTGTGATTCCAGTCTCAGTAAAAGAAAGGTAGAGTTCTGTCACACCAGAAAGCTTCCTCTCATGGCACTGAGTCAACACTCACTGACATTTATAGGACTGAGACAAAGCCACAGCGGTATTCTGTTAGAAACTGGGACCACAGGAGTCCTTTCCAGGCAGTCACATTCCCTTCTGCTATCATCACTCCAGCCTAGGGGTCCCAAAGCATTCTTCCAGACAGAGCTACAGATCAGGATGTTAGAAGCACCAAATGCCAAGCCACTCTCCAGACTAAGGCATGCTAAAATCTGTCCCAAACTTAAGCCTTTATTGAATCTCTTGTAGCTTTGATGCCTTAAGCTTCATCTTTCATATTTCCAGATTCTGTGCTGCCTAGGAATGTAGCTCTGAGCCTCACATTAAGGGCTGGTGAGCTCTCTTCACAGAGCAGGGAGACAAAACAAATCCTTTCCCTGCTGGAGACCAAGGACAACTTTCAGTCCAAAAGCACAAACAATGGTGGACTGAAGGGAGGAACAAGAAGGATGGAACTTCACAACCTGAAGCTGTAATTGGACAACTAAACCCCAATATGGAAATGGACCAAAACTTATAAAAGTGTAAGGCCTTGTGACCGGTTGGCCATCTTTTCTTTTGTGACCACCCTGGGTGCAGCCTTGGTCAGGCTCCTGTCTTGCCCAAGGTGGATCCTGAAGGCCTTTCAATAAATATTTTATTCTCTAGCTCTGTCCAGTCTCTGTTTCAGGTCAGCCTTCCTAAGGCATCAGCTTCATGTAAAATTTACCAGGAATTCATCTATTATATTAAGCTTTATTAGACAGACAGATCACCTTGAAAACCCCAAAAGCCTTAACTTCCATGTTCTTCTGGACGTGTATATCTGAGATGATGCAAGAACCTTTACTACGTCAGATTTAAGCATAAAGCAAACTCAAACCAAAACCACCGAGATTCCCTGGGTTTCCTGGGAAACCAGAAACTGGGCTGTGTTTCTGTACTGATGTTTACTGATGACAGGAAGCCAAATCGCATTATTTGGTGCAAAAATGCCAGTAGATCTGATAGAAGTTATTTAAGATACCTACTCTATTTAAGATAACTCACTGCTGCACCATTTCACCTAATCAATTCTTACTTCAGATTAAAAGATCCTGAAGTCTGTTGCCCTCTTTTAAAAGAAAAACTGAAGTAATTAAATTTTTTATTCATTAAGGAGAAAATTAAATAAAGAAATAAGTTGTCTCATTACAATAAATAAGACTATTCACGTGCCCCAGGTTGGGTTCTAAAGTACTCTCCTGAATGGGAGATTTAAGTTACCAAATATTTACTTTCCATGTTCATTACATTCAAACACAAACAAAATAAACTGCCTGTAAAATAGATAAATTCCTTACTGCAGAGGTTTCCTAAGAAACCAGGAAAGGCTCAAAGAAACAGAGAACAGCTGGAGGGGGAAAAAAGCCAACTTCAAGAACTAAGTGCTCCATACCGTCACTTTAAAAACCTCTAGAATAATATCACTACCAAAATTTAAAGTAGTGCCTTTCACACTGGTTGGCCCTGGCACTCTTCATAACGTGCACTGCCTAAAGAGATCAAGATTTAGCTCTTCTCTCCCCATCATCTCACCTTGCTCTCCAAAAAACAACAACAAACCAAACCAAGAAGTGTGAGTGTTTTCCTAAAATGCGGCGAAGCTGCAGAGCGCTGGCGTGTACACTAAAAACGACGGCCAGCCCCAGAGAGGTGCCTACTGAAACCCTACAGCAAGCAGGTGATTCGCTGGCCAGAGATTTCTTTGCTGAGGAGCCAGATTCCACTTTTGAAACCAGCCGGCTATTCAACATGAAAATCCATGCCATTCCAGAAGTGTATTATTAGCACAATGACTCAGTATGTATATTACAGCAGTACCCTAAGGCTTCATTTGGTATCAAGGATGCTTTGTGCTCTGCACTGCACAAATTCATAGGAAGGCCCTGCACTTTATAGTGAAAATATAAAATCAAAGCATGCTGAAGTTATTCAAGCTCAGTGTCCAGGTTTAAAAGGAATTTTCTATCATTACAGGGGGAAAAAAAAAAAAAAATAGAAAAAATGAGTAAAGGACAACTTGTCTAACGTCAGTCCTAATTTTTGTAGTAGGCTCCCAGGACTCTGCCAGTCACCGCTATAATTCCAAGATTCAGTGACAGCAGCCATGCTGTCCATGTGGGCTCTTCCTTCCCCATGTGGCTCCATTTTCCATGTTCTGCTCTGCCTGTCACCAGGCTCAATGCCTCTGACATCAGGTCCTTCCCCTCCTTGGTTGCCACCAATGCATGTTCCAGTACTTTCTGCCTCTTGCCATAGCAAGCATTAAACATTGGGAATCATCCTCCATTGCTTTCACCAGTGAGGCACATCTGCCTTGCACTGTGGTTCCCCTACAGTGGGAAGACATCACACTCACATAAACATGTAAAATGCACTACACAGACCTAACACACTATATATTAAACCACTTTATCATGCAGTAAGCTGCAAACACGTTACTTTCTTTAAAGATGTAAGCACATACACCGGAGGACTTTACAGACCAGAACACTCCTGATTTAAGAGTTCTAAAGTACAGATATTTACTATTAGAATTGCATTCTTTTCCTTGCATGTGAAATCATTTTAGTATTAAAAAGCAACAGGTTTTCAATACGTGCGTTGTGTGTGCCGGTTTGGGAATTTTAAGGATAAAAGAAGTCATTCCAATAGGAAATTAATACAGAAAAGAGGTTTTGCCTGCGCCTCTGAAGGAGTGGAAAATGCAGGCTATTTCCACCCTCTTGCAGAGCCCGAAGTCACAACAGGGCAATGACCTCTCGGTTGTATGGAGCTGAAGGCTCCTCAAGAGGTCCAAGGCCCATCACACTCCCAACTCCTCACTGGAAGTTCCTGCCTCTTGCTTCCCTTCCTCTTCTATTCTCAGAGCTTTGGACATACAGAGGATTATCCAGAAGAATTTCAGGAAACCTCCAGGGGCCTTTGAGAAGTGAGTAACCCAGGTACTCAATGGTATCTTTCCTACCAAGAGGCTCATCACTGATGTAAGCAAGAAAGCCAAAAACAGATCATACAAGGTTAAAAAGAAATTTTATTAGTTTATTGATTATAACACTTGTTAACTATTATTCATAATTTGGATCAACTCAATTCAGGATAACTTGATCTTTCTGAAATAGCATAGATGTCTTAAAGATGACTAAATCACCCTCAGTATTTGGAAAATTAGATGCTCCAGCTGAGGGAAAAAAACTCCTACTTTAAAGTAGACAGGAAATAAGTCATAAATAACTGTCATAAGATAGCAATCACTATGGCAATTCAGCTCATTTTTATTAGATCAGAAGATCTGATAGAACCCTGTAAAGAAAGTATTTGTGAAAAGCTGAGTGTAAAATAGCTTCTGTTTGCTGCTTCTGCTTTAATTTTGTCTTTAAATATTTTTTCTTGATCTACTGGGATGTTTATCCTGACAGGAGACATGAGATTTCTGACTAGAAAGTGATTTAATATCAATCAAGCCTGTCTATGATTTGCTGAAAGAGAGAGAAGTGCTTTAAAAAAATGCTCCTTCAGCATAACCTCTGAGGTTACCTATGGTAATACAAGCTGGCCCAAGACAGTTCTCCTCAAAGGAAGAACAGTTTCCTTCTGGCTTTTAACTGTATTTTCACTATCATTTTAATATGAAGCAATAATCTTGGAGCAACTGGGCCAGGACAAACTCACAAATTGGCAGAAGGCAGGTTTAGATTAGGTATTAGAAAGAAAATCTCTCCAGTGTGTGGGATGAAGCACTGGAATAGGTTATTCAGAGAAGCTGTGGTTGCTCCATCCGTGCAAGTGTTCAAGGCCAGGTTGGAGGGGGCTTGGAGCAACCTGGTGTGATGGAAGGTGTCTCTGCTCATGGCAGGGGGTGACACAGGATGGGCTTTAAGGCCCCTTCCAACCCAAATAATTCTGTGATGCTTTTTCTTTTATCTCCCTCAATCTCTTCCTACACTACACTGCCATTATGCCCATAATCCTGCACTCCAGGTGGCCAGCTTGCTGAAGGATGCTGGCAAGCACTTAATGACCAAAGAATATTTGGAGAAGATACTGTATGGACCTTCTCTGCCAGACATCTACTGCTCAGCAGGGAGCAGACCTCAGGGAGACAGTTTACTGTTCTGTTCTTACTCTAAATGAGTTCATGTCCAAAGCTCTGAATTCCTGCCAGCAGTATCAGAGTCGCTGTTTGTGTTTCTATTCAGCCACATTATCCAAAGAACAAGGGCACAAAGATTCAAATTAATTCTTTAGTCCTCCCATGCTACTGCTGCATAGTCGGAAAGCTATAAATGAAAAATAGTGAAGACACAAAACACCATGAAAGCTTTCCAATATAAAACAACTTCATTATATCACTCTCTCAACTATACTGCTCACACAAAGCTGCAGAAAAATGCAAATCCTCCAAAGCTCCAGTCAAATTTCAGCTGGCAGCAGCATGGCTAAGGAACAACCTTAGGACAGCTCTCCAAAGACAAGACCTATCTTCAGCAGCAGATACAAACAGAATCCCGGGGGTCTGCATGAATAGGAGCTCCCTGAACACAGAGCATCCCACCACTGGCCCTCTGACAATCATTCTTAGTCTGTGCTTATATAACACATGACCTTTCTGCAGCAAATGCGGGTGGGATAGTGGAATAATGGAATTGTTTCTCACTGCAAGAATAAAAGACAGCACAGCAGGCTATGAAAAATGTATGTTGCTTACTAAGAAGAGATAATTGTAAGCAACGGTTTGGATATTTTAATTACCACAGCATCAAGGCTTTATCATCATCCAAAGCTTCCAGCACATTACTGTTTCCATAATTATAACTCAAATTATAAAATACCCATTTATATGAAAATAATTGTGTTACTTCCTATAGTCAGTACCACTGGCTTATCCTTTCTCATAGTTTAGGAACAGCACTAACTCTTCAAATTTTTCTAAATTTAAGTTAAGAATAGCACAGAATCAAAGAACAATCCATGCCCAAAAAACAAAACAAAAAAATGCATCTAGAGGAACAGCATTATTTGTACACACACAATGCACTGTTTACATAAAAGGCATAAACAATACACAATGCCACCCCCTGGGGTACCTCTGTTTCTTTAAGTGTTACATGCCTTATGAGCCATTTTTCTCCACCTTGAAAGTACATGGTTTCTCATTTTATACCACAGAAAGAAATACATTTTCTTCATTAAACTTGGAATGACTGCATCCTACATTCCAGTTCAAACTGAACTGACCCTCTGCACATGACAGTCTCACCAGGGCATTCAAAGACAGTTGAACAAGGTGGGTCTGTTGCAGCTTGAGATTTCAGGCAGTGCAACAATCCTTCCTCGTGCTCTGAAAGTTCAAACTCCAAGAAGCCTTTGTCAAAAACTGAAATTCCAAGTTAATCTGATTAATTTATTCATTTTACATTAAAGGATACTTGGATTTGCCTTGTTGGTTATATTAAGAATGGGGGGTTTGTCTACACAATAAACGGAAGTGCAAGTCCTGTCTCTCTTCCCTGTCCCAACTGAGAATCCACTGGATTAACACTTTGATTTATTCTAAGAAAAAATTCTGAGAAAATTGTATCATCAGGACTTTACACGCAAAAATGTGCAGGGTCACAATGACAAACATCAGTGAAACAGTGCACATATAAGGACAGATCACATGCCTCCAGCTGGAATTTCGACTATTTTTTATTACTTTGTTATTTCTTGGCACTGAGCTTGTTGCCTTCCTCTGTATATGGAAAAATAGTTGTATACAGGCCACAAACATCTGTTCAGCTTTTGTAAAGGATTACATTGTTGCATGAAGATCTGCCTTTGCAGTTTCTGCTTCCTTGCATATACATACAAGAATTTGTGTTTTTTCTCAAAAAGTTATGTGGCAAGTTGACCACTTTTAATTCTAACCACAGAAAAACTGCAACTTACAGTTTACCCAGATAGTAAACTCAACTTCAACACCAGGAGTTATTCCTAAACAGGGTATTCCAGGAGTATTTCTCATCAGTCAAGGGATTTGGTAGATATTTCTTTTTTTCTGAAAACTTCTAAAGCATTAGCAAGTTTAAAAATACTTATTTTTAACTGCCTTACATTTAACTATTGTTAACATGACTAATCCTGCATGTTTTGCATGAACAAATCAAGCTGATAGAATGTTATCACACTGAAGCAAATTACAAGGATGAAAAGCCCTCACCAAGGAAGACTGAGCATGTCAACACATGAGTCATGAAATGACCATTTGGTTTCTAGGGCAATAATCCATATTTGTAAACATCATGGGGAAAAACGCCTGCACTAACAAACACAGCATGCAATTATTCTTCAATCACATAGTATTGTCCAAAAAAACCCTACAAGTTAATGTGGATAGTTTAACATGACCCTCAGTTTTATGCATTCCATAATTTTGAGCAAAGTTTTGGTCAGGCTGAACAGAAGGAATCCTCTTGAGGAGTCTTCTTGTAGAAATTTCTGTTTAGGATATCCTTCCCACACTTTTACGGTCAGAAAAGTCAACCCCAAACATTTTAAGTCAATGAGTTAGTCCCCACAGAATTATGACTTTTTCTAATAGATACTAGATTCCCATTTGCTGCTTGTTTAGAGCTATATTAATTTCTATTCTTGAATTATTTGCTATGCTTAAACATAATATTTACATGCACACACACACGCAAGCTTGCTTACTAAGAAAGCAGAGGTACAGACGTAAGAGAGCAATCTGGGGATCTGGAACTTTTGGGTAAAGAAAAGAATCAATACAGCACAACCAGGGGATCAGGCCCAGACAGCATATCTTTACGAAAAGCAGGCTGTGCTTGACCACCCTGATCTTCTTTTATGACAAGGTGATCCACTTATGGGATGAGGAAACAGCTGGGATGTTGTCTATCTGGAACCTAGTAATGCTTTGGTCACTACTTCCCATGGCATCCTTGCGGAAGAACTGGCTGCTCATGGCTTGGATGGGTGCACTGTCCACTGGGTAAAAACTATCTGGATGGCCAAGCCCTAAGATTGGTGGTGAATGGAGTTAAATCCAGCTGGCATCTGGTCACCAGTGGTGTTCCTCAGCGCTGAGCCCATCCTGTTCCGTATCTTTGCCAATGATCTGCACGAGGGGATCACAGCAAGTTCAGAGCCAACACCAAGCTGAGCTGGAATATCAATCTGCTGAAGCAGTGCTATGCAAACAGTTGGATTCAATAATCTTAAGGGTCTTTTTAAACGTACACAATAATTCTGTAATTCTAAATATTATCAGAGCCTCACCAAAACAGTGACAATTGTACAAACGAGCGCTTTTCTGCTTTCGTATAGAATCATACAATATTATTTTTCTTAGGAGCTGTGAGGACTCTTTACATAGATGAAAGACTCATAAAATCTAAAGAAGCATTTGGCACAGATACTCAATAATTCTCTTACTTTCTCATAGCTACAGAGGACTTTCACTTGTTATCTTATTCCCAACACTTGCTTCACTAAGGGAACATTCCCCTAAAGACAGTATCAGTGAGAAGATAATGGACACAGTTAATAGCCCCCATTCCACCAGCTGAGCTATTTGTGTCTCCAGAATCTGTCCACTCTCCTGTCTCCCTTGCTTGGTTTCCAGACAAAATGAAAGACCTTGAGAATTCAAAAAAGGCAAAGAACGATTATAGTTTCTTTTTTTTTTTTTTTCTCCTGTTCACACTGTTAAACCAGGAAAATTAGATACTTTTAAATCAGTACCATGGTTCACACTGATGTCAGTTGAAGGAGGGTTGACACTACAAGAGGTGGACTGGAAAATGTAATTCAGACAAAGCTACATTGCAAAAACTGATGAGAACCAAAGGCAAGTATAGGATTGAAGAGAAATACAGGAGATGGTGGCCATAAACCACCACTGCCATGCCCACATGCAATTTGCACAGACAACTCTTCTTGAACAAGGTGATTCCCACAATTTCAAATCCAACTCAAGTGTAGTGATTTTCCACTGTAGGTGTGTTTCTAACTTATTTTTAAAAACCTTTTGCACTCCCAAGGGGATGGGAAAGGTCCCCAGAAGCACACCCTGCTTCTGCTAGTAGTTCCCTCTATTCCAAGCCCTAAGTAAAGAGGAAGGATTGTAGAACTGTGTAGAAAGCCCTGCACCAAAGGTTCAGAGATTTCAGGTATTCAGAGTCTAAACTGCACAAAATTTCAGTCCTCTCCTGGGCACTTTTTATCTTGTTGCATTTCTGAACTAGAGCAGGCCACTACAAAGAAAATAAACCAGGATCTTTCAGTCCCTCTAGGATTTTGCAGCACTGACAGACTTTATTTATTTGATAAGTAACTTTTAAATAGGCACATTTAAACAGTCAGTCTCAAAATGACCAATTTTGCTGTACCAGGTTTGGAAGTGTCTGGTTTTCACATTTTTACATGCATTTTAAGCATGTGCCCAATGTAGCACTACCAGCCAAGTGCTCTTGAGCAGAATAGATCAATCTGCAATGGTTTCAAGAGGAAAAAAAAATATTAAAGAAACTGGCATTACTTAAAAGCACAGCAATGGTGAGTGCCAAAATAAAATTTACTGTTAAGCAGTATGTTTGAAGAAGTATTGTAGCTCTTTCATTAAGGTCTTTTAACCATATTACCTGCTTTATTATATTCAACTTATCTAACGATACCAATCCCCCTTATGATAAATTCTGTAACATACTACCACATTTCTTTCTGCCACTGTGTCTAAAGTTGACAAGCAGTATTCAACCCTTGTATTTTCTAGAACTGTCATGAAAAAGAACTGGTACAACACCGGTTTACATCCTTTCTGCAAGTTGGGTCGCTTTTTCTAATCTACACTTCCTGAAATGCCTTTCTTGCTTTCCCAGATACCTCTAATATTTGTTTATCTGGCAGTACCTATATTCAAGTAGTACATAAGTGAATGAGAAATGAAGCAGTCCTACAGACAAAAATCACCTGCAGTAAAATACAATGTTGACTGATGTTAGACCTCTCCACAAATACCAAACCCAAGACAAACTAAGGGTAAAACCGGGCCACTCTTCAGCATTTGTAGGCTTCAGTCAAGAACTAAGTGATAGGTGAAATCCCTTTCTTAGGCAATTAAACCAGACCAATGTGTAGAATGCATCCCACTTCTGTGTTCACTGCACCAGCCCTCAAATCACACTAAAACAGGTTTGGGTTTGGCTTTCTTTTAATATAATGAACATTGGAGAAGAGTATGTAAAGTAGACAAAAGCTATTAATTCTCAAACAGGAAGATGAGTAAGTGATGTAAGTGCAAACAGATGTCACTAATTGATTACAACATATTTTGCTCTCTGACTTACCATGTACCTCTCAGTTGCCTCAGCCATCAGCACATGGAAAATACATCCCAGAACGTGTTGCTACATTGCTGGCTTATCCCATAATTTCCATAATTCCAACAATCTAGTAAATTACTTATAATAACCCCACAGAAAACTCATATAATTTTTGCAGTTTTTTTAACAGGCAGAAAGCTATATTTTTTTATTAAATGGATACCAAAAATGAAGCCAGTATTTTCACAAGCGGTTTGTTAGGTATTACATGTAACATCATATATGCCTCCCTTTATGGCAAGTATTTGAGTTATACTCACAAGTTTATATAAAGTGCCCCCTCTATGGGACTTATTACACAGCCGTGCACGGGCAGGAAAGTCTCTTTTTGCTTTGTAGAACAAAAGTTTCAGAAATATTGCACTGGTTTACTCATCAGGGTTTGGCTCCTCCTCACTTACGCAATCCAGCGTATTACCAGAGAAGTTCACTTACAAGAAAAATTACAGTCTTAAAAATGCACGACAAAGTACGTGCAAACTGCATTGTAGGGTACATCCTACAATGTGCTGGAATGCCCTACAAAGTCCCTCTGAGGGGCACAATTTGGAAGAGGAGGCAGTGTTACATATAAGCCTAGAAAGTACAATAACTCCAGACTATCCCGCAACCAGCCTGCTCACATTTCAGGAAATCAACACAGATCACGACATCCATCCCGACTGCTGAAAGAGTGCAGTCCCTACGCCTTCTGCAGACCATCGCCGTCTCTCTCGCTGCATTGGAATGATATTAGACACGAACGGCTCTGCCCGGCGGCCGCGCACCGTGCGGGTTGCGCGGCTCGGGCTCGCAGCTCCCGCTCGGAGCCTGCCCCGCTGCGCCAGCCTCGGCATCAGGCAGCCCCTCCGCAGGAGCCTGGGGGAAGACGAGCCGGGGAAGGAAAGAAAGGAAAACGAAAAGGAGGAGGGGGGAGGGGTGAAAAAAGGGAGAATTCTACGTTTCTGCATTTCTCTAAAACAAAGAATGTGAGAAAGCAGATGTAGCTCAGCGCAGACGACTCCACCCTGCGAGGCTTCGGTGTTTACTCTCCCGGCTCGCTTGCCCAGCTGTCCTCCAGCCGCGTCCCAAGCCCTTTCCTTTGTTGGGAAGCTCCCAGCGGCCGCAGCCCCGCCGGGACGGGGGCTCAGCCCGAGCGCCCCGCGGCAGCACTTGGCCTTTGAGCGCCCCTCCGCTCCGTGCCCGCAGCGAGCACCGCAAACCTCGGTCTTCCGCTCAAAAACCCAAAGCGCAAAGCCCTCTCTGTCCCCTTCTCAATATGTGAAAGCAAAAGTCTCACTCTCGTACCCCGGAGGATTTCCACTCCTCTTACTAGCCGAATCACACCGTAAACACACTGCATGCAAAGAGGGGGGATTGCGATAATTGTTTTAGAGGTAGAGAGAAACTCACCACCTTCATACTCTTCCACTTCTTGCGCTTTTATGGTGACAAATCGGCCTAATAAAGCAGCGAGGATGAAAAAAGTTCTCGTTTGTACCAAGACTGCCATCGTGCCTAGATATTAGGCATGTATCCTCCCTGGGCAGCAAAAAGTGTAGAATCGTAAGGTTATTTTAGCACCATGAAGCCAGCTGAGGAGTCGTTCTGCCTTTCCGCATCAGGTCCAGGACAAAGCCTGCGAGCCCTCTTTTCAGCACCAGCTCCAGCGCAGTCTGCAAACACTCCTTTCAGGGGATGCAGCTTTAAATAGGAAGAATGCTGCCTCCACTTTCTTCCTGCCCCTTTTCAGCTCGTTCGGGCTCCTAGTCATCCACTCCCTGCCAAGCAACAGTCTGATTGATGGTAAATAACCGAATCAGAGCCGGCTTCACTCCTCCTTGAACTTTTCTCTTTACGAGCACACTTGCAGGATATTTTCCTGCTGCCGTGCAGTGCATGTGCTTTTTCAGGACCATTTATTAAGCAAGCAAAAGCAGAGTTTTAAGAAGCTGTCAGGAAGAGAAAGCTCTGCTTTTACCACACCCAGCCCACGCTTCCTGGAAATGGAGGGTATAGCCCCTTTTGGAGTCGATTCCCTTATTAGGAACTCGATCCCTTCCAGTGCTCAGGAGGAGGATTTCCTCCTCTTCCCTGGTAAGTGCCCCCTGCCTCACTGTGTTATCAAACGGGACTCTAAGTCCCTTGAGAGGGGCTCACAGAGCTAAAATAAGGCAGCGTGCTTCAGGAACATGTATGTAAGCCCCCTTCACCCAAAGGGACATAATCATTCTCAAATGAAATCTTTTGCTGAATAATCTTTCCTCAAATGCCTACATGCCCTATAGTTACTGTCCTACCAGCTGGGAAGACTGTTGGAAACCACCGGAAGATGCTTTACGCTTTTAACACCAGAATGCCTGTTCGAACTATGCAATTACCTGCTTTTCTTCAAGGTTCTCTGCTCCCGTTCCCTGACAAACCTACCTAAGCCCCAGCCTAGTATTTAGCCCTTAACAATGTGCCTTAATTAGCATTCTAGCGTGAGCGCTAAGCAAATCTCTCTTTTGTGGATCACTTGCAACTGAGAGTAGAATGTTGAATTTCTTTCTTCCCACAGCGTTTATGGTCTGCTGCAAGGAAGCTCAGTCACTAATCCCCTCATTAGCTAAGGATAGGGTCACCTATACCTGCTGCAGGGAAATATACATTCATCTGCTGGAAGGTTTTCTGTGTGCAGCCATTTCAGCTCGAGAGAAACATCTTCACCTGGATTCATATAGATTGGAAACTCCCCAGCTAACCACAGCATGACTTAACACCTCCCATTGAGGCACAATCCTAAAGCCTGTGAAGTTTTCTTCTGTCTCTTCAAAGGGCCAGAATGCCCAGAAGAAGAAAGGCAACCCAGAAAATGGTACAGCACGGTGATGCTACATCAAACCTACTCTAATAGCAAAACCAGAGATTAATGTAAAAGTACACTGAAAGAGAAGGACATCAAAGTTCCCTACTTTCTTGCACCAAGCTGTCTTAACAGGTTTTTTGGGGATTTTTTTTCTGATGTATTCAAAGATACCTTCTGCCATTTCACTGCTAGGAGAGATTCCTACAATGATATCTAAAAGTTGCCCCTCATATCTAATTCTGCTTTGGTCTCACCAACAAATTATGACACACAACTAAAACAGATGAACAATAGAATAGAAAAGGATGCTAATTGAATCCATCCCCTTATGCCCTCTTCTAAACATTTTGTTTTATCAAGATTCTGCACTTAAAGATGGTTTCAGTTTTATTACAAGCATCATATGGAGTCATTAAGTCTATCATCTTTCATTTAAACAAATTAGCTTCCAGATCTAAGCTATTTGATAGCATTCTATTGGATATAAGTGAGAGAAAATCTTCAGGTAGCACCACTGTGAATAGAGTCAGACCAAGCAATAAGAGGGGGCAGATAAATAGTTCAAAGTATGCTCAGTGTCACTTCTCCCCTCTACCTCTCAACAGGGGAAAAGCCAACTTTGCATGGAATAATATCGTATATTTATGCAGCAACTTCTCTCCAATGTTTTTTCACTTTTTTTCCATAGATTTTAGGATTCTGTAAGAACAGAGGAATGTGGAATTTCACAAATTAGCCCAAGGTCATGGCTTCACTAGTAAAGCCTTTTTTGGAGCTCATTTTTCTTCTGTGCCAAGGAAAACTTACACAAGAAGAAAATTTCTTGGGAGGAGAATCCTGGGCCCCAACTCCTGGAGCAGATTCTTCTCCAATGCACCTTCGTTGTTATACATCCAGCTTACAGTATGTAACCACACCAAATTTAGTAGACAGAGACACTGCAGAAGTGGTAGGACTGAATCCTCTTTGTCTAGTCCATCTTAGTAGAGCAATAAATGTGGAAGATCAGGAAACAAACCCAGGCTCTTTCCACCATCAGGGGACACTTTGAATTCAGGGTTGCCTCAGCTGCCTAGGATTTGTGGCTGATTACTCACAGGAGATGAAAAAGGGATATGATGTGATGAAAAAATCACTTTCTAATAGAATCACAGATTAGTCAAGGCTATAAAGGACCTTTTACAGGTCATCTAACCCAAGCCCCCTGCAACTAGGAGGGACATCTTCAAACAGATCAGGCTCCTCAGAGCCTGTCCAGCCTGACCTTGAAGGTTTCCAGGTGTGGGGCATCCACCACCTCTCTGGGACTCCTTTTCCAGTGTTTCATCACTCTCATCACAAAACTCTTCTTTAGAGCTAATCTGAGTCTACATTCTTTTAGTTTAAAGCCGTTACCCCTTGTCCAATTGCAAACAGCCCTGCCAAAATGTGTGTCCCCATCTTTCTGACAGACCCCCTGCTTTGGGTACTGGCAGGACACTATAAGATCTCCCCAGAGCCTTCTCCAGGCTGAACAACCCCAACTCCTCCAGCCTGTCTTCACAGGAGAGGTGTTTTGTGCTTCACATTAGAGCAACCTTCATGTCTTAATAATCTTTACACAACATAAAGGGAAACGACAACACAATAGCAAAATCTTCACACAAAAGCAATGTGCACTCAGTGGTAAGTTCTAAAAAGTCCTGGTGAAATGAGAGCTGTCCCCAAAGCTAGGACACTCCTAGAAATGTCAGAATACAATACTCTGAAAAAAATACATAACTAAATACTGCCTGATACCCTGTTTGCTGATATTACCTGCCTTTAGCCAGTAAGTCAGGAAGCCATTTGGCCTAGAAGTCACATGTAAAACTCAAAATTACTCAAAAAAGTCAAAGCACATTGTGAGTGATAGATGAGGCTAGGGAATACTCTTAGGTAATTGTGAAGATCCAGAAATATGTTAAAATATAATTCACACACTTAAACCTTTCAAAATCTCAAAGTCTGGCCAGAAAAACCCAGTTAGCAGCTTCAGATGCATCCAAGCATGCATACACACGAGCAATTAAAATCCAATCTCTAGGGGGATCTCTCCAATGGAGTTTAAGGGCCTCTCACACCTTTCACACTGTTACATACAGTCCGACAGTGCTCCTGTTCTGAACTAATCTGTACCAAGCTGATAAAAAGTATCATCATATAAATGAGCAAACTATCTGCTACCTATGAGGACCTGCACCAGTGTTTTAGATCAAGATGAAATCAGTGGATTCATGGAAACTGAAATAAACTCTAGCTGAATTCAAAAGGTATCTGTTTAATGACAAGCAGTGCGGTTTTACCAAAGGGAGCTCACGCCAATGTGAGAGTTGCCATCAAGTTTTATTTAGGCAGTTAAATCCCAGTTAAATCCATGGTAAGTGCTGTTTGAAATCTCCACCTTGAATAACTTCTTCGATCTCACACTTAGCTTATTTAAAAAAAAAAATAAATAAATAAAAATACCACTGCAATTTGCCACACCATATATTTAACTTGCAAAAATACAGTCCACATAAAATGCCTGCCCTTTCTTGGAATTAACCATTAAAATGAACATGACTGAAATAATATATGAGAGGAAAATAGTTCTACCTTTGAAGTGCATTCATGTTGCACTTTTAAGACCATTACTGAATAAAGAATCAGTTTTGCCATTTTATACAGGTCTTTCACGTAGTAAAGTATAGAAAATTCTGCTGTTTAAAATGAGAAAATGTAATAGGAAACTACAGAAAAGGGCAAGAATGAAAACAGAGGAATATTATGCTACTTTTCAATCATATTTTAAATGGACTAGATTGCAAACTGCAGAGCCTCAAAATCATAATCTTCCTGCAGAGAAATCCACCAAAAAAACTAGCATTAGCTAGAGATTTAAACAATGCTACACTGATAATATTGCTGCCCAGTTGTAGGAGAATATTCCCATCAATCTTTGTGTAGAAAGGTTTAATAAAGGAATTTAAGTCCTAGTAGAGGAAAGATCTCTTTCCCTGTTGCATTCAACCTTTTTAATGTTGTTTCACTTTATATTTAATTTCAGGACATAGGATGATACTTTGCTTTAAAACTGCTAGTGAGGAGTCTTGGATTATGTCAGTCACCATAAATAGGCTTTTGCTATGAGGAACTCCAAACCCAGTAAATTCAATAAATTATTGGCACTGGCAGCCTTTCCTTTAGAATGTTTCAATTAAATTAAGCTCAACATTAGTCTAAGCAAAAAAAAAAAGTCAAGGAATTAATTAGGGAAATAATTAAGGAAAGTCTTGCATGAAGTCCTCTGAAAATTATACTTATTCTCTACCTAGAACAGGAAAAACAGCATCATTATTTTATTCTTTATTACAAATCCATTGTCAAGCTGCCTTTTGTCTGCCTAAGAACTTAAACTGATTAAGTGAGAACATAAAGGGATCACAGCAAGCTGTCCACTTAAGTGGCAAGGGCAGATGCTAATCTGTAATTAAAATAGGTCCCAACTGATGGCCTCCACTGGTTTTTTTTTCCTAATATTTAATTAATTTACCTTAGGATCCTAAGATAGTTTACTCTGTTCTTTTTCATTGACTGAAAGTCCCTGCAAAAGGAGTTAAAGTCCTATCCAACATGCATATTCATAACTCCAATAATTTTTCTGACAAAGGGAATCACTTAAACCAGTGGGACTGTGAAGAAAGAATTTGGCTGAAAGATTACTTTTAACCCTATTCTCCTGTGAGAATACACTTGTTATAAGATGTGTTGAGGCTCAAGATTACTTAATCACCACCACTAAACTTTGCCCACACTTTTAAAATAGTTCTATTTCATTGTCATTCCTTTATTTTAAAACTCATATCCAAGACTATGTAGAACTATTTTGTGCCTTAACACAGATTTCAAACCACTGAACTGTGCTTTAATATGCTCAGTGCAGCCTCAAGCACGAAATGAGCCCTTTGGTACCTTGTCATCATGTCCTAGCATAACATACCACATTTTCAAGAAACAAAATGCTGTATCTGTCTTTGAGAGTTTATATTGTGTAAACTAAGGACACAATTAAAACTTTATGTATTGATTTCATCCATGGCTGTTGATGGTTTTTATCTGATGCTGTTTATTTAAACGGATGTAATTGCTGTAGGTTTCACATGTTCAGAAATATTACAGAATTTATTCTCAGAAATGTAAGAAGCATCAATGTCCACTGAAAGGACAGGAAGATGATGTGGAGCTCAATTAAATTCTTATTGCCCATACTCTTTTCTAAAGTCCCATGCAGATGGAACCCTGTAGTCATCAGTATTTATGAGCAAGGTATGGACCTAAGAGTGTGTCCTCAACTACCAGAAGCAAAATAATCATATTAGCATAGCATGCTCCTGGGCCTGTGTTCAGCTCTCCTGTCTGTATAATTGCTTCAGTTTGGGTAAGAAAAGAGCTCATGGTTTCCATTTGGTCTCATGGACTAACATCCCATTGGCCACTATCAGGCTGTGACCAAAGTATAGCAAATGCCCCAGCCAATTGTTTTCCCTGTCATTACACTGTTATTTTTAAAGCATTGATCTTCAGCCTTAGAACTGAATTTGTAGAACATCCAAACCTGATGGAATCATCCACTTGAAACTTGGGGAATAAAACATTTAAGTTTGTAGGAACATTCTTACCAACCATATCACCAGCAAGAAGTTCAGAAAGCAGTCCTACAAACCACATTGCTCCCAAGTTACATCTGATTTCCTAGCAAAATAACAATGCTGAAAAGCCTGTGCACACTACATGCCAATTAACAGAGCTGGTGTGCAGATGTGACTGGAGAATGAATGGCTAAAGCAGCCCCAGGAGGGACTTTAGAATCACCAAACCAGTCACAGGACACATATGTTAAAATAAATCTTAGAGAAAATATAGACATAATGCTCCAAGGAAAGTTAGTTACTGATCAAGCTCTACAGACTAAGTTTCCCAGCAAGATAAACCCCAAGGTAACCAAATGTTCTGGAACGTGTCTGAGCTCAAAATGAGACTTTGTCAGCAGTTGCTCCGGGCTGAGCCTGCTGCCTGCAGGGAGCTGTGGGGGAACCACGCCGGGTGGCCCGCAGAAGGGAGTGTCCTGTGCAGATGGGGCACCGTGCAAGCCAAAAGCAGAGACAGGTCCAAGGAGTGTCTTCCCTCACAGGGAAAGAGCCACTGAAATAAGGAATATATTTTCCTCCCTAAACCCCCATATTTATTATTACATCCATATGAAACAAAGTGCCTGTGACTTTGCACACACTATAAAGTAGGACTGAAGGGATCCATTTACACAGGATATTGTTTCCCATGTAAAAAAACCTTAGCAGATGTTTAGTGAATGTTCAGTATCTATAGACACAGTTGGACAACATTCTCAGGCAGGGTGAGGTTCTTGGGGTGTGCTGTGCTTGGCCATGAGTTGGACTCAACGATCCTGATGGGTCCCTTCCAACTCAGCATATTCTATGATATAATGTCCTATGTTAAATTTACATTAAAAAAAAAAAAATCATGAAAAAGGAAATCTTGTCATATTTTTAGTATTTTCCCCTATTTCTTTCTTTTAAGCAACCAGGAAGAACTGTGCCAACATGGACAAAATTATGGATAATTAATAAAAAAAGGGGAATAGCAACAACAGTGGAAGGAAGCAATAGAGAAACAGGAGGAAAAAAGAATCAGAATTTGTGTAAGTCAGGGATATAAGACTTGAATTTATGCATCACATTCACACAAAGCTGAAACAAAGAAAAATTTCTGTAATAGAGTTATAATTCTAGCACTGGGGATGTTGGTGTCACTACTAGAACTATAAGCCCAGGACATTAAATAAATGTCAGTACAGTTGTGTCTAGGTTCAAATAGAGAATGCAAAAGAGGTTTATTCTGCCTGCTTTACTTTTCCATTTCCCTTCCATGCTGCCTTCTTTCCAATATTTTATATTTTTTATGAGCCTTATTGCAGTAAGATTCTGTGAATACATGTGTGGAGCACATTTGGGACTGCCTTTAAACATTAAGTGCTAATTAAAAACATAGTTTACTCAGAAACAATTCATCAAGTTTACATTTCATTTTTGCTGTGAAAAAACTGAGCCCTTTTAGAAAACTTTTTGAATTTTTTCTTTCAATGCAGAACTCTTTATGAGGTAAGCTTATTTTCAAAGTTATGACCCATCACCAGGCGGATTTTCATCTGGTTAATGGGCTGAAGCAGATTGTGGAAGAGAATATCTACTCTCCATATTCACTGATATGCTTTATTTTGCCTCAGCTGATTGCTTTCATGATGTAGTTCAGGAAAGCAGCCTCTTACTCTTTTGAAAGATTGATAGCTTAGATAAGCCTCAGTCATTTTATAAAATAGTTATTAAAGATGGTTGTACAATTCCACAATAGCATAACTTATTCGCTTTTCAAAAATCCCCCTACCCTAAGATTCCCATGGCAGGCCAAAAACTTACATGCAAAAACTTCCTGTTGTGTCATTTCTGGCAGCAGCTGAAATACTTAAACCCGGTACTGCAGCACATGAACACAACCTCACCTTGTAACCCTGGATCCAGGGATGGGGTGGTTTGAAATGTACCCACAGCAGGTAACTGGACTGCTCTTTTCCCCCTTGGTTAATGGCTGTTTGCTATCTGGGAAAGACTGAGAGTTCTTGTTAGGAAGCAAGGGTTTGCATAGCTGATTTATATTTAAAAGTACCAAATCATTCACATAAACGCTCCCTCAAATCTGCTGGGACATTAAATTACACCCATGTTACCTCAGCAGGCAAATCAAGTCTGACCACCGCTACACAGAGCAAAGCCCACACAAACTGAGCCATGTGTGGAAAAGCCCCACTCAAAACGTGGGCAAACCCCAGAGCTCTCGCTCACCATGCTTCTTTCCATCAGCTAAGGTGCTTTCCATGTGAATCCCCTAACCAAACCCAGCCTTGTGGAAAATGACCCATGCAGAAAAGTGCCCATGCAGTGGATACGCCATCCACTGCTCAGAGACACAGCCTTGGCACTACACAACACTCTGCACAGGGGCAGTAGGAAGACAGATTTTTGATCTTATCTGTCCACTTCATTCCATGCCCACTTTTTTATATTTCTAATTGTCACAGTCCAATTCTACTGGACTAAGCTTTAACCCAAGCACAAACACATCCACAAAAACCAAGTATAGGTATGAGTTAATTACAACTTGTATTTCTTGCAATCAGGCTGGCCAATTATTGATATTGTGTTATCATTTTGATCACGATATTCCTACCAATCATTCAGGGCACTTTCAGAAGGATTTTTTTGCCTCTTTTTTATTTAATACGACCATTATATCGTCTTTTAAATACACTCCAAATGACATCTTTATGAAGAAAAGAGGCCTGAATAGCAACTACTTGATGTTCCACAGATTTTAGGATACTGGGAATTAAATGTTTGATTGTAATTGACTATTTTTATCCTTATATTTACACATCTCATACACTGGGTAGAAAACATAGATGAAAATGCTCATTCAGTTTTTTCTGTATACTTCCAACATTCAACAATGCACTAATTCTCCTATGAAGAGCAAAGTTTAAATTGCATGAAGGATAATTTCAAGGAGGATAAAATATGCCCTTTTGCTTAGTGTTAAAAAAACTTATCCTTTGCAACTAGATTGCAAGTTTAACTACCTGATATTATTTATTCATATAAATATTTTTATTATTACTTACAAAGTTCGCAATAGAAAATGTCAATTCATATACAATTTTAATGAAGCCGGACAAATTTTCAATTTTTTTTACCTGCTTCTTGGAACTGTTTTTAGAATTACACCTAAGAATAAGGGATTGGTGTGAAATTCTAGCCTTACTCTTCTGAGAATACAGGAAAAGTTTGAATATAAAATCTTGACTTAATTTACTTGCATTCAGGAAGGCTGTGACAATGTCCCTCTGAAGAGAAAGCAAATACATGTCAGAGTTAAAGTCCAGTCAGGATCTTGACAATGATCCCAGCCTTACCTGCAAGACTCCCTTAGGAATTGTCAAAAGTGTCACAAGCCCCACTGGAGTCATAGGGTTTCATGCAGATGTCAATTCAAGGATATAGCAAACTCTTAAAAACTCACCAGCATTTAATGAAATGTTCCTAGGGCTTAGACATTCTCCAGGACCCAGTTTATTAATTATATCTTCTCTTTTTCTTTCTTTCAGTCTTTTTGAAATCTTAGATTGAGGCTTGTACACCAGCCCTTCTGAATAATCTTGTGAGGTTTGTAACGTGTAGAAAATAGAAAGAGAAGGGAGGGAAAAGAAGTTACTCCTAACCTCTCCTCAGTGCCACAGATGTTTAAAAATACTATCTATACCTAGGAAGGAGAATTTTTAGGCCCCTGAAAAATCACTCAAATTGTAGAAAAAAGCCATTTCCATTGGTGGGGGGACCAACAGACCACAAAGAGCTCATTGCACTACAGCTTCAGGGTCAGTACTAGAAGAAACTCAGCCCACTGACTTGCTAAAGCATGTCCTGGAATAGGACTTTCACCATGGCAAAGGAAAGCAAGCTGCCTGTCACCAGCAAAATAACAAAATACAGATTCTGGTAGAAAACACCAACAAGGTAGATGGAGCCTTTTACACTCTCCATAACCCCAGACTAAGGTGATCAGACCACAATACAATGTTGTTATGACAATCTTGCAGTGGCTATTTAAATGTTTGATGCTAGACCTCTAACAAGGAATTTTAAAAGCCCACTATCCTATGTATAGGCTCCAACCAACCATCAGAAGGCCAAGCTGAACCTAACACACACATAGACTAGAGGAAGTACTTAGAGTGGCATACAGACAAATATTTTCCCTGGCAGAGAACGAGTCTCTATAAACAGGAACATGGTCGAATCGTGCACTTTTTGCAGGAACTAAAGTATTCAAACTCCAAAAAAAGTCACTACCCAAAGTTATATAGGAATGAAAAGAACAGCTAAATAATCATAGAATGATTCTTTTATTTTCATGAAGCTGGATCCTTTTCAACAGCATACTCCTTCAGTGCTATTGTAAGGTCTTTAAACTCTGTTGTACCCAAAGAACCATTAGTTTCTACAATAGTGGATGCTTCAGTAAATCCTTCAATTCATCTAAAGGCTGTTTGCAGTTGTTTATTTTCAAGTTTTATTTAGTGTCACTTTTACACAGTCAGATTCAAGTCAGCTTTAACTACCCTGAACACAGAGGTCAGCCAGTGTCAGAAAACGCAAAGCCAAATGCTGTTTTTCTAACGATGGTGGGAAATTACTCAAAGAAACTACAGAAACAATTATTGTAAGTGCTATTGAAACTTAAGTTTCTGATATTTACCAGCTTGCATGGAAATCATTTTCCACTATCAATAAGAAGGATATACCAAAAGTAGTTCTGTCTTTTGTTCACTTACATTTACACAGGGGCTACTGGAAGGCTTTAATCCCATAGTTTAGCTTGTCTACAATACTCCTCTCTAAATACATAGGTGCCAAATACTTACCCTGAGAAGCATGCTCTAAATGTTTTTTTCCTGTTTTTATTCAGAAGTGAATCTGTCCAAATTACTGAGGACAGACAAAACTGAAGTTTGATCTGCTTCTTTAGCCAGCATGCATGATCTACACCAGGCCTACGGAACTTAGTCCTTCTCCAAGTTATCTCTGTCGGTCCTGGAATTCTAAAAATTCACCTATTCCTTCCACCTCTGTAAGAAAATTTATGTCTAAGGCACTTCTGTAGTTTGTCATTTAACAATCTAAGAAAATGTTCCTAGTGAACAGATTTTCCATATCTTATAAGAGTGACATACTATCCCTTTAAAAGCAAATGTGTTTCTAGAGTAAAGAGCTAGCAAACCATCCATGTAAATATTACTTTTTCAAATTTGAAATGATGAATGCAGAATTTCTGTGAAATGACCTCCCTAAGAGTGTAATGTCATATTCAGTTTTATAACTATGTGTATACTCAAACTTAATGAGTAATTACAAAACATTTTTGGGGAAATCAGGTGAAATCAGCACAGTCTTTCACCTCTGCAATCCTCAGTTCCCATTGTGGAAGTGAAGAAGGGTTTAAATGGTTAACTGGAGATAAATATTTCTGTAAGAAATCCAGTTGTGTGCCAGGCAAGAAAATTTAGTCACTAGTATTCAGACAAAAAACTACATACTTTGAAATCCCCAGGTCATCAACACACCTGTGTAAGTCTCAATTAAACTTAACTGACATTTTACACATTTGTTGAGAGCAAAACACTCTCCTACAGCTGCAGATCTTCTTGAATGACTGCTCATTTTCATGGCTTTTTATGACTGTAGGCCAGATTATAATCTAAAATGGCAAAAATTCACAGTAGGTGTCAGCAGACTAATCAAATTTTTTGGCTTTGGATTTGTGTTAGCTGGAGTCTTAGCTCTGGGTACTGGATCTGCAGGTGCCGACAGCCGTGGCTCACAAGGGCACAGCTCCTCCCATTGTCCCCACACTGCAGGGGACACGAGGACACGGCCTGGCAGCCCAACACATGCCAGCTGACAGGAGGGCACATCCATGTGACTCAGCCCCTTGCTCTCTGAGCTTTCCCACTCCTCAGAAGGAGACCCAGGCACGAGGAGAGCTGCTGCTGACTGCACCCAGGGATGAAATTCCAGAAGGGCTCACGCGGCAGCTCTGGGGACTGGACACAATTATCCCTTGTTTGGCAGGGTCCTGTTTCCTCAGGACCCATTTCCACCTCTCACTAGAGTTTCAAATATGTCCCTTTAAATTGTTATGAAAGCTGCTAGGGCTTTAAAAGCAGGTCAGGGCAGGGCTAAGTAGAGAACCAAAACTGTTTCAAACCAGCTCAAAAGCCAAGAACCAAAACCAGCTTCAAAGACAGTTCTGTGCAAGCTCCATGCAAGTGCCCAACTGAGGACATTCAAAGATCTGCATATTCTAAGAAATACAATTCTGGCCAGATTAAGTGACCTGAGAAACACAAAATAAATCATCTGACTTTAAAATTCCATCTTTTTCAAGCAACAGGCGTGCTTGAGATTTCCCCTTTCCATCAGATGGCCAAGCACTCTCCTGTCAGGCCATCCCTCAGCAGCTGGCTCTCTCTTTTACATACTCCTACTTCATCTGAGTCCCTAACCAAAAGTTTGACTCACTTCACAGTGCCGTCCCAAAAGCTATTTCTGTTTCCCAGCTTTGTAATTCTCTCTCAGATGTTAATCTATTTGCTCCTCCCTCCTCCTCCCACATAAGAACTTAAAAGTCTTTTTTCCCAGCCAGGCTAATAAAACAATAAAGCAAGCAAAGAGATTGTGAGCTAAAGCATTTTGGAACCAAAGATTTTATAATGTATCAAACATTAACTTCCTGTGTATTTCTGTAGCAATGCAATGTTAAAAATGTTTTTTTTGGTCTTTAAACAAAGTACTCCAGAAAATAGAGGGAGAATAGAAATGCAATTATTATGCTAAGGAATACCTCACTTTCCCCTGAACAATGAGGTTACTACAGCTGTGCAGTCATCCACCAGGAATCCCTCTCACAGGAATATAAAAGTCGATATTTTATTCAAAAACTCCCAGCTGGATTTTCAAGTTCTAGTGATACACGCAGGAGTGCAGGACTGATTTGGGGAGTGTTCCAACTTACTTAATAATAGGAGGGCCGAAAGAAAATAATTCTTATTGAAACTTTTTTTTAAAGTACTGAGATTTAATTTAGTTGAACAGAAACATAATATCATGTCAGACTAGTTCTAACTATTCTCAGGTTTTGGCTATAGAAAGTAAAATTGTATCTGCAAACCAATCCCTGACAAGCAGGATGAGTCACATTTCAGTCTGTTTCCACTTAATTAGAATTTTTTTTTTTTTTTTTACATATGTAAGGGTTAGAAAAAACAACACAGACAAGCATTTCAACTAGAAAATTATCAGAAGGCAAAATGTGAAGAGGTTCTAACTCAATGGCTAAGGTATTCCTGACTCCAAGAAAGCTCTGAGAAAAAAATGGTAACCTTTGTAATTTGCAGAAAAAAATAAATCTTGTGAAAGGATGCCCAAAATATTTCTCAAAAGTAACACATTGTCTACTTGCCTAGAAAAGGAAACCTCATTTTTAATTAACCTAGTAGACATCTATTACCTGAAAAGAAAAAGCGTGAAACAGAATGAAAACCTGAGAATAAGCAGAGAGAGAAAACTACAGCCTACTTTCCATTTTTTAATTGCTTTTTATCAGCATCCGGTGAAGAGATGGTTCCACAGTAAAGCAATACAGTTTAAAATGCAAGGTGTTAATAATGGATAAAAATTAGACTCTAAAGCTTTTTCATCTTTAGATGACATGCAAAAAATATAGAAAAATAGTACTTTTTGAAAGCAACTGAAGTAATTACAAAAGTGTCCCCTTATACTTTAACTTTTGTAGAAGAAAATTATATCTCACTTAAAAATTCTTCAACTACATCCAGATGAACTCATCACTCTGAGATGCATCATGTCACCTCAAAGACTATCACCCAGAGGCTGCAGCTGAACTGAGAGATTCCCATGGCTACTTCAGGCATTAAACCAAAGTGACTCTGCATAAAGAGGACATTGCTTAAATACAACTGCCTAAATTGATAGAAAACACAATGTGTTTTATGGACACTCCTTGGGCTAGGCTGCCCTTTAAAAACAGATGTTGTAAGACATCCTATTTCTCTTCAAGTTTAGGACTCTGAGCAGACAATGGGAAAACAATTCTGTATTTGAGGCATGGTACGTTTCTACCTACTCAAAATTAGACTAGAAAACATTTGCATATTTGCGCCAATTCCATAACTGTGCAGTGGTATTTATTCCCTAATTGCTTTTCATCCTTTATTCTCATGCTTCAGTACCTGTGCTTTGGGTCCAGGATAAAAGTGTCTCAACTTCACACGCTCACACACAAATGAGGAAGTAGATCAGCCAGGAAAATGGGCATGGATTTTTATTTTTCTGCCCAGAGCTGAAAATAGCAATATCCACATATCAGCAGCCACAAAAGTTTGAATTGGATGGAGGCAGCATCCACAACAATCCTCAGGTTTGTAAAATTTATTTAGTTACCACGCAGAGATAGCTTCTAGCATAACAAAGTTGAAAAAATCTGAAATTAACAAATTAGTAAAGCGAAAACAGCAATAACAACTGCATATAAAAAGTTGCAGATGATATGCTGGAAACCAGTGGAAAATCCAGATTATGGGATGTCATGACAGATCACACAATGCAGATCTAGATGCAATATTGGCAATGCCTTGATTGAAGCTTGCCAATGTCAACAGGTAAGAGTTTAATGAATTTGCCTATGTGGAAAACTTGAAATATTGAATTTACCTGATAAATGAAGTTGACTGTCCAGAAGTGAATACAGACCATGGCACTAAAAAAAAAAAAAAAAAAAAACCACCAATGATGGAGACACAGCTGATTCTGGGGATGGTTACAAGCATCAGCACTTTGTTATTCCCCAGAACAACATTTTATACCCTGTTTCTCACATGCATAACACCTGTGTGCTGTTTTACTCTTTTATCATTGGTCAATACAAATCAGCATTCTGTGCCTCTTCTCCTTCAATGCTGTTCACCTGCCTTATACAGTTGCAACTTATCAGTGGTAAGATTGCCTGCAGCACTATCTCTATTCTTTTACAGTCCATTCTCCCACAACCCAAAAAAGAAAGCTTAAGAGAACAGGCCAGCAGCAAGAAAAATGGGAGCTTAGACCATTCATTACATTAGGTATTACACTATCATTCCTGAATGGGTGAGGTCAAAATGTAAAAACAGTATTTTGGGATAACTGACATTAATTTCATGTCTTGAAAGGGGAAAAAAAACAAAACAAAACAAAACAAACCCACAAAACAACAACAACAAGGCCACGTACCATTCTTTATAAAAAAGCACTCCTGTCCTCAATACTGTTCAGCGCTTCTATTGCATTTACTTTTGTAGAAGCAATTCACTTTTATTTGAGGTAGGGATGGAAGAAGACTTGGAGCCAGAAGATTCAGCACCCAAACCCTATTCCTTAGTAATCAGATGAAGACCATAGGCACTAAGGAAGACATCTGAGACAAATGTTAAGTAAAAGAAAAAGTAGAAAGGTACAAAATAACTGGAAGTAAGAGAGACAAGAAAATGATGAAATTCATTTGTGTGTCTAAAAGCATCTTCGTAGCCATATAATATTCATACTCCCAGAGCTGGAAGGAATGACCAGATTGTTGATCTCAGAGTGCATCAGTGTGCAGGGGAACAGCGCTGTGATGTGCCAGTTCTGGAGGCTGCAATTTGGGGGTGTGCTACACCAGAAGGCTGAAGCAAAAAGAAAATTCTTAATTCCTTCTCTGAGCCAATGTTTTAGCTCTTACCCAAAGCTGTGCCCATGTCCTGGCAAATCTGCTGTACAGAAATGAACTGAGCTTTACATAACAATGGGAACAGGTAGCTGAGAGATAATAAGGGCACTTGAATTCAATTAAACTCCTTGAATAAACTTATTTGGCCTCAAAGCATTTCACCAAAGCACTAGGAATACCTGATGGTGAAACACCTATCCAGCCTGGCAGGAACATGCTGCATCCCTGCTGGCAACTCCCACAGGGGTGGGCAATCATAACTGAAATTCTTTTGTGTGCCTAAAAGCATCCATAGCCTACATACTACACCCAGCCAGAAAGAAAGGGGTTAAGAATCAGAGAGCAGCTACAGTGCCAGGAGTGTGTGGGCTGCTGGCAGAAAAGTAGGAGAGCAGTCAAGTTTCAGACACAGAATGTCACCTGAAGTGTCACTTTGTAGAAATACACAGAGTAAAAGCTTCCCATGAAACACTAAAAAGTGATTTCCACATTGATGGTGATGCTTCTCATTTCCAGGAAAGACCAACCAGCCAAAGATACATTTTTTCCTTAAATGCAAAAATTTAAACTGGCCATTATTAAAGCAAAGGAGAAACACATATATCGTATTAGAATATGTCTGTTTGTTGAAATTTTATTTGAATTCTACAACCTCTATTTAAAAGGTTTTACTGCTTCTCTCTGAACCCAAGTAACTTTTAACATCCAGTAGTGAATTTACTGACCTTGCAGTAATGATATATCCATCATTTCCTGCACTGCCAAGCATATGTGGATGCTCTTGAGTGAGCAGGGAACACACAGGTTGAGAACTGTATAAAACAAGCAACTGGATTTTTACTTCGGAAGCCTTTCCATTTGGCTACCTGCTATTTTAATGATTTTCAGTCATTGCAAATCTTATTGATAGTAAACAAAACCCTTTCAGGCAGCCCTCAGTTCTACCTTATGGTAAAACATGGTAAAATATCCTATGGTGAAAGGAAAAATATAATTTAACGATAGTCTTGCTCTTTAAAACCAGTGATGAACAACCAAGCCCTGCCACCATCATATAACAGGGTGTAATGTGGGCTGCTCTTCCATCAGCACACCCAACTTCTGTGCAGAATTTCCCCACAGACACTTCTTTTTTATGTCTGTCCCTTTGCTAGATCTGTCACCTGAGTGGCACAAACAGCAATTATGAAAGGCATTTCCAGGCAGAGAAATCTATCTGCCTGTCACGTACAACACAAAGTGTAGCAACTGCGCAATGCTGTTCTCTACACAGACATTTCACTGAATGTGTCCTGTTGTTTGCTACATGAAATAATTTGGCAAAAACAGATGTGATTTCTCTTTCTTGAAAATCTATGTAATGGATTTCTAATATATAGTACTTATATTTACTTTGATATAATTTGTATTTTTACAGGTATATTTCAGTAGATCATCTTGTTCCCCAGTTTTTATTAATGGATGTTAAATAGACCGTCATTTCAATCCACCTTATTTTTAATCTGGAAGCCAATTGGCTTTTCTACATTTTTGATCTTCAAATGAATTTGATTTGTACCCATCACTGACTGATTATGTCAAGAATCTATGCTTCCAAGGAAAACTTTGTCTAAATTACACAGGTTGGACAAGTTTGATTCTCTGATGGAATTTTTTTCAACACATGCTTATGGAAGAGATGCATTTTCACATGTGCAGCCATGCATAATAAAACGAAACAGCTGTGTGCCATCCAACAGGAGACTCTAAATGATCAAATATTGGCATTTCAGAGCAGACAGTAGTAGCTGATCCTCTGATTGCAGTGATGCAGTCAACAAGCAGCAGTGGATCTTAAGCAATGTCATTTAAGACCTAGCTTGGGGCCAAATGCAAACCTGCCTACTGACATCCTCAAGGATCATAGCTGGATTTTCACTTCAGGGAAAGCACAAACTGCCTATTCCACTTACCTGCTAGATGGGCTGCCAAAATTTTGACCATACTGTTAGTGAGATGTGAAATACTACAAGACTGAGGACCAAACAATTAAATGAATCATGACTGACTCATCTTTCTTGCTCCTTGTGAAGTGTTTTAAAAGTTCTTTGACTTCCAGCAGTGCAGACATTAGGATTTACTTCATTAAACTGTGGGGACAGAAGGAGACTGTGGTATGACTTTATGACTGTTCTCACAGACCTAGGAATGGCCGTACTAGCTTAATTAAATAGGAGTATCTCGCATCACGCTGAGACACCAAGAAGGGTGGAGTTCAGATGTTAAAAAATATTTTTTGTAATTCCAGCAACTTTTTCTCAGGAACTAGCTATGAACATTTGATCCAAGTCATTAAATGTTGTAATAAATAGGAACTAAAGAAATTAAGATAAAAATCCAGATTTTTGTTCGTTCACTTATTGGTACAGTTATAGTGCAAGCATCTCTATCCAATCACAGCACAAGGAAAACAGAGCCCTATTCAGTATCAGTACACCAGGACTTTAACTGGGTTTGTCCTATGAGTTCACGACCCTTTTGCAAGTAACTAACTTTGTGTTAGTCTGCACAGTATTTAGAAGGAAACTATGGCACATTTTAAAAGTTTATCTATTGAGGAGTGAGTTTTTAATATTTGAAAATCATTTATGTGGAGCAGAACTCCACAATCAGAATGAGAATCAAGCACTGATCTCTGTCTGAAATAAAATGCTCTGAGGACTCCTTGTTCCCTGCTAACTCTGAATTTCTGAGCCACACCTTTTATGCTAACAGCCTGCAGACAAAAGAGTTCCAGTTAATTTTTACTCTTCTTCATTAACTCAGTTGCTTCCAAGCCACAATCTGAATTGGTCAATGTCACCCTGTTGTGTTTAAGTGTTTCTTTTAATCTTGAGATAGCTGTTTTGCCATCTTAGTTAACATTTCAAGTTCAGGCAGAAACTACTTCAAAAGGCCATGTATAGTTTCAGCATAGGCTGCAACAAAAAATGTAAGAGAAAGTCCTCCACTGCTGTAAATTTCTAGTAAGACAGAAATTGAGATTATTTCCACTCAAGAAAAGTAAAAATTTGAATTTTCAGATTTTCTACAAAGCAAACCAACCAACCCCTTTTATTTTACAAAAAAGCAATGACACAAATTAAATCTCTGTACTTGTTTCTGGAATTGCTGACGTTACCTGAGGCACTGATGGCCTATCAGGGTCTCTCAGGTTGGCAAGAAGTCTAGAGACCTCAAACAGCAGCAGCAAAAATCAGTGGTGGTTGTATGATAGGATAGTTCAAAGACATCCTGATCCTTACAGAGTGAGGAAATTCATATAAATATATTTATATTTTAATTGCATTCAAATCGATGTCAATAGCCACTGCTAATGTTGTTAACAAACTTTTGCAATGCAGCTGCAAGGGTTTAAACTAACAGCACGTGTGTGGAGCTGCCACCAAACAGCAACTAAACAAATGAAAACAGGCTGCAAAGAGGCTGGGAAGGTCTGAGCATGAAAAACACACAGAGCTGACTGCAAACCACCCTATGGTGTTACCCAAGGTTATTGACTGTGTTTAAAGACATGCAAAAGGCATCCAAGAAAAACACGAGAATGATGAATTTAACCACCGAGCTTTCTACATAAAAAGGCTGTTTGGAAGGGTACAGGGTTTTCATGGGTTTTACTGGTCTTAAGTATAAATAACCCATCTAATGCCAGTTGAATGACATTTTTCCCCTACTGGTTAAACCCAGTATCCAAGATACCACTGTCATCCATCCGCTTTGCAAAACGAAATATAGATATTCACTCACTGAAGAACAACTGTGTAAAACCAGATTTGCAAAGCAATAGTCCTATTTAGGCATTAGACCTTACACTCTTATTGTCCCTCTGAGTTCTGGCAAAGCAAATATGAATGGAGAAGATGAAGCTTGTTTTCCCCTTATTTAATTTTCAAATAATTTTAAGAGTGTGTCTTTTAACCCTAAAGAAAATCAAAAAGGGATTTTGAGAATTCCACTATACACTCATAATCTAATAATAAACATTGTCTTTTTCAACCAGTCCTGAAGAAATACCAGATGAGGGCTGGAGGCTGAGAGGAAAAAGAAATGGCAGCTAGAAACTACCTTGTGCCAAGTACAGGATCTGAGACAAGTCATATGGAAATTCACATTAATACACAAACATCTCAATATTCCTTTTAAAGCAAAACAGTAGTTCTGCATAGCAACGGGGGAATGGTAACCAGAACAGCCACTTTATATGCCCAGGTTTTCCATTCAATCAAGATACTTCCTCTGGTGTACAATCAAACATTGTTGAATAGCTGTAAATCATGTAAAGATGCTTTTTTGTTTGCATTTCAGAAAAACAGACCAAGCTAATTCATTTGGGTTGTAAAGATTCTTTTTCCACCTCAGTAAGCTTTTTTTTTTTCCTAATTGTAAACCTACTTAAGAAAGGCATGACAAAATTAACTTCACAATTGAGATTTAAGTGCTCTATTTTTGAGGTACCACAGTTTCTTGGGAAGTCTGATTACCCAGAGTTGCTAAGATTAAGTTCAAAGACAAGTGTAAGTGGACATCTTCATTTCAGTGTACAAAAAAGCCATTATGGAGTTTCATGTGTTTTTACAATATTACATGGATTAGCAGTTTTCAGTCCCCAAAATAACTGCATCTGTCATCATTTATGTTCCTACCAAAATAGTCTGGTATTCCAGAGTGGTTAAGCTTCTCCACAACTATGTTCAAGTGAAGGAAATGAAGAATAAAAATATGAGGAAAGAACAATCTTATTTTGAATATGTGCAGCCCCAAATGTTCTAACATATCCTTTTTTCTTTAAAGAACAATTCACTCATCTTACCTTTTTAATATGTTTTCAAGAAACAGTGCAGATAGTACTTTTTGAAATCTGCTGGTTTAGAAATGTAAATTTCTAAGATTTATAAATACAGTTTACATCTTAATATGAGAAAAAAACAGGACATTTAGTTATAGGACAATGGGAGATGGATTCGAACTGAAAGAGGGCAGGTTTAGCTCAGATATTAGGAAGAAATTCTTCCCTGTGAGGATGGTGAGGCACTGACACAGGCTGCCCAGAGGAGCTGTGGCTGCCCCATCCCTGGAAGTGTTCAAGGCCAGGTTGGACGGATCTTGGAGCAACCTGGGATATTGGAAGGTGTCCCAGCCCATGGCAGAGGAGTTGGAACAAGATGATATTTAAGGTCCCTTCCAACCCAAACCATTCTATAATTCTATGAAAAAGAAAAAGGAATAGGTTCTTTTTTGCATGCCTCTTGACTTTAAAAGTCCCTACAAAATTTTAAACTAGGTGTGGCAGTCATATTTCATAGTGTAACTAATAAAATACCTTTGCTGAGCAAACACGGGCAAGAGCTCAAACTCATACACATCTTTAAAAAGCAAGCTAGTATAAACTCTAAATTATGTGTCCAAAGTCTCAACACCATTAAAAAATTGATTCAAGAGTTTGAAACCTGAACCCAAAGGGAAATATTGCACTATGACCAGAACGAAAAGTTTGGAACAAACTTCTGGGCACAGCCCCTTTCTCCGAAGGAGCTGGAGAGTCTTGTCCTGCTGCAAGAAGGAAGCGAAGCAGAGTCACCTCCTGCATGTCAGCTGCCATAAATTGGACACACTCTGCTGGCTGTTTCTGGAGTAGACTTTTCTGGGTGCTTACAACAATTTTTCCCAAAATAAGGGAGCATCTCTCCACCTTCAAGTCATCTGTCATCAAATCCCCTAAACTCCCTTTTTGTTTTTTGGTTGACTACTTTTATCAGCACAGATCAACCACAAACAACTCACTTCAGGGGCCACTGCAGCATTAACATTTTCCATTTTTAATTCTCCATTTGAGCAAGACATTTGTGTTACAATGTTAGCTCATTGTTCTCTTGGTTATTAATAACATTGTACTCCATGTAATAAAAAGTTAATTGAATTCTCAAGGCAGTCAAGAAACCATTCAGAAGTTTAACTAAATGTCATCTTGCAAAGAGACATTTTGTTCCAGTTAATGATAGAAAACTTGTTATCTCTGCCTCATTAAAAAAACAGATCTCTACAGAATAATTTGCAGAGACACAGAAAATATATAAATTTTATTTCTGTCTCTAAACCACCTACAGAACTTCACAGCAATTGTTGTGCTTACTTACCAATGCCAATAAAATAAAATTACACTACAATTATTTGTTTCAAGCTCTCTTTTGAGAGCATCCTCCTCTAATCCAGGCATTAATGAATTCATATTGCCTTTCCCAGCTAGCATAAGGAGCTTAGTGTAGAAATTATGGATATCTCCATGTAGAGTAGAAAATGAAAAACTCTTGCTTTTTCCAAAGCCATTGTTATTGCATTTTGAAGATTGCATTTTACCCTTTGTGAACACAGCTTTCCTCTCCAAGATGAAATCTCACTAGCACCACTGAAATAAGTGCAGTTACCAATCTGCAAAATCAGCAGAAGCAAGAAAATGAGGTCTGCTAGGGCCAAGTGTTTCACATTAAATATTGCTGGCATAAAATCTAATGTTTCCAATGTTCATTTCCTTTATGAAAGGGGCAGGATGTGACTAACAGAAAGCATAATCCATTCAAACAATGCATCGAAGCATTTTGTGTTTCTAGTTTGAGTCCAAAAAGCATTTGAGGAGCAGACTAAGAACAGAACTTAATTAAGGTATTAATAGCACCTTCCTGACAGTCAAATGTTTAAATGTGGTCTATTTAAAGTGTTCTCCATGGTTTAAAAATATATAGGCTGTAAATCTTCAGTGTTCATGGACCTGCTGCCATTTTAGGATGCTAGGAATGAACTTCCATTCACCAAACACTGAATTCAGCACAAACAAATGAGGAGCACGTCAAAAACTGCAACTTAAAAGTCAACTATACAGTAGTATAGCACATGATAGTAAAATTATAGGGCAAATGGCACATCATGTCTATAGTTCCTCAGAATACTCAAGTATGAACAACCCTGTCTGCTTCAAACAGAAAATGACCCATCATTTTGTGATATTTTTTCAGAGTATCCTGAGTAACCTGCTCACAATGCAGCCTTTTTACTGTGGCATCTGATTTTTTTTTTTTTTTTTTTTTTTTTTTTTTTTTTTTTTTTTTGTCTAGGATATTGTAATTTTAGCATTGCTTCAGATAACGACTGCTTTTCACATGCATCTGGACTACAGTTACATCATTACAGACAAGCAGACAAGGCCAGCAGCTGCTGGTCTGATGATACACCATCAGCCTTGGTTCTCCACTGTAAAAAATAAACACTGTAGGAAGCCAAGAGGGAAGAGGCACTTATGATAGTGTTAAGAGTAGCAGAAGTGTCAAAGAATCACGAATTTTATTCAATCTTTTCGCAGTAAACATGGGGTCTGTATGCTATCACGGTGTCTGCGGCTATCAAAGGCAGCCTATTTACCTATGTTGCAAAGGAGACACCTGCAACCTGAATGAATTTTTAAGATCATGAATTTTTAAGGTATGCTATTAAATGAATTTGCTCTATGTTGTAAAAATCACCCACCTTGTACACACCAGCTCAACCTTTCATCTCTCATAACCCTGCCCAAGACTGGTTTTCTAAGTTACCAGTATTATTTATCCTAATAGTGTTAAAATATACATCAGCTTATTTAAGTGTCTAAATAAAGTAATTCTGGGGAGACAAAGGGATCCAGAGGGTTTGTAATGAAAAATATTTTGACTGGTAGAGGCTTGTGACTCAAATGTAGTTGACTCCAACAATGACTGAGAGCTAAACTGTGGGATGTCTACATAGGCGATCTATGGTTTCAAAATTATTTTCTAGTGAACAAGTGTTATTAGTACATAAACTGTCATAACTATCCATCAAAAGATGCCCTGGAGGCTGAAACATGCTTTAAAGTTGTCTCTCTGAATTAGGGTAAATAAGTTAACAGCTTGATCTATACCTGTTCAAACTGAGTCTGTTCTCATAAAAGATAAATTTTATTTTTTAGTATTATCAACATGACATATCTCACAAGTATTATGTCTGGTTAAATTAGGGGAAAAAAAATAAAATCTGAGGCCTTACTGTCCTGACAGGATCTCATTCATTTCCAATCATTTTGCCTAATATGCTGCCAAACTAGAATTTTCCATTCATGAAATTCACTCACTCTACATGGATACATGTACTCTACACACACATATTTAAACACACATGTAGAATCCATACAAACAGAAGGAAGTGTGAGGGCAGCATCTAGCAAGGGAACACAACCTCCTGATCTCTTAAGTGTGCCTATGGCTGCAACAGCTTTAGCTGTCACAAAAATTCCACCGCCGTAGCAAAGACCATCACTGTGGTACCAATCACCTACAGAACTGCTCACCTGATGATTTCCACAATAATTGTTCAGACAGAAGTCCTGGGGATATGAGGAATCACCCAAATGAGGGAGGGAGGAGATCCATTGAGCCACATGGCACCATCATCTACCAAAACACCACAGTACAAAACTCCCTGAACAGTCATTGTCTGTGCCACGCCCTCCCGTATTTGCACATTAAGGTTTAAATGCAATAATTTTCTGCCAAGACCCTGATCCACTACGTAGACCCTGAGCCTGCTACGTCTCACAAAACCTGGAGATTAAGCTGATACGTTTCAGAACGCTTCTTTTTTTTCATACTTTTACTCTGTGATTGTTGCTTAGAGGATAGCCCTTGTATGTTTTTTCCTTCCCTTCACCACAGAATTCCATTTCAGAATGTAAATTCAATCTGTGTATTCTTCCCACTCATTTCACTACACATTTAGAATAAAAACCATTCACTCAATAGTTCACCAAACCTTCTACTCCATTACAAGACTGACAGCTTCTGTGTTTGTTGTTGAAATGTCAGGATATTTTGCTTATCAGCAAAATAACAAAAAAGTATAGACTCAGATTCTCATATTTCAAATAAATTTTAGAGTAATTTAAGACTCCTTGGCTCTTAGAAAAGAAGTTCGCAAATACAAATCCCAAGAAAATTCCTTTCACTCACTTTCCTCCAGGAGTAGCTAAAGGTGTACAAATATAGGAGTGGCAAATTCCAGAGGAACTTCAAATAGACTCTTCTATTTAATCATATTTCTCATAAGATGGTACTAATCCTTCCTTGGGGCTATGTATTTTAAAGCTATATTTGGATACTGAGAGATTTTTGCTTGCAGGGAACACAAACTATCATTGGCCTGATTTTTAATTTAAAGTGATTTTGGAACTTGCCTGCTTCCATACCCACTCGGATGGATTCTGACATAAGCCTGAAATAACTTATTTCTCAGTAGGAAATAAGAAAAAGAAATTGCTTAAGCTTTCAGACATCTCGAGTGACAACTCTCAGCATAATCCAAGGGTGAAATCTTATCGCTGTGAAAGTCCTACTTGCATCTGATATGCCCAGATTTTTAACTACTGTCCATTTTTCTGACACTGACAAGAGTTTATAAATAATTGCATTCTTCAGGAGCCTAGCAGCAATTAACATAAATCTGGGCTTAGGGTACAAAATACATACTGAATAACCCATTTATTATCAAGGAAATATTAAATTACCATCATCTATTTCTAATTTTCATTCTGTTGTAAAATTGATTATTAACATGCCGCTATGCCAGAAGCACACATGCCAAAGAAATGTGTTTGAAAATTTGACTGCCAAAGAGCACTTGCTTTCTTAAACCTTGGGGAAATGGGAAAACAAAATCTATTGAAAGCTAGAGATAAAGAACTTCATTTTCCCTCACTTGTATTCAACTACAAAGACTGCAGAAGCAGCAGCACAGCAATGTAACAGTAGAAACATACATTCAAACAGTAATCTTAAATATACTTTCAGCATCAAATAAAGATGTTTGCTACTTATTTTGGGGTCAGGAAATGTCTGCATATACCACATACATAACACAAATGGTCAGGGTAAATTGGCTAAAACTTTCTGGTTTGCAGACAGCAAAAATAAAAAGGCAATGTAACGGTTAGCCCAGGATGTTCATCATGTCAGACTGACACTGCCTGCAAATGTCTTTCAAATCAGGAACCTCTGTTGAACTGTATCTCTTTCTCTTTTCACTAACATAAACATGTTCCTTGTTCAAAGGAGTCAGTTTGGAATAAGCAAAGACAAAATCTAGGTCTGGAAAAGATGCTCAGTCACATCCTGCTAGAGACACACATCTTGGCTTGTTCATGGGAAGCAATATAGATTTCCTGTAGGTAAAACTACAATGACTGCTTCTTAAAAGCATGTCTTCAAAAGTTGAAGTCTGCTGCAAAACTGAAATCCTGCTCTCAGATGGAGAGACGTTTCCCTCCTTTCAGCATCCTCCAGCTGAAAGATGCCAGGCTTTCTCCACTTTCCCTCCCAGAGATTGTCAGCTCCTATACAATAGCACTTCATTTGGCACTTGATACTTCTAGACATTGTTACAAAAGAAATTTCTGCCAATTTCCTCTTCAGTATTGAACTTGATAGAGTAAAAAATTTCTTTGAAGTCAAAATCTGCTCAAAGATGAGGAAAAAAAAATAAAAAATCCAGCATTTCAGAAAATAAGGATCAAACATCTATGTCACGTAACTATGAGAAGCTGCTGTGTTATCACAAGGAGATTATTTAGACACAAGCATGAAGACACTTAAACTGTGCATACTGCATGTACTTGTGCACAGGAGAGTCTGCAGTGGGTGGATGCTTTATTTAGGCAAGTTACCCATCTGTAACTGCAGGAGGGAGTTGGCAGATGGAGCTCTGGAGTTCCCTGCTGGAATCTGGCCAGAGCGCTGCTGTAACCAGCTCCTCTCTTCTGAAACACAGAAGGAGAACTTGTATGTCAGACACTAAAGCTGTTTAAAGAGCACTGAGCAACCAGAGACCGATTTCCTCTGCTTTGTTCTTTGCAGACCTACCTGTACCTGATGCAGGTCTGTGTAAAACTCCCACCTCTCTAAGACACCGGTTTCATAAACTGCTTCTGTACACAAGTATGAACAGTAAGGACACAATGTAGTTTTGATTCTGGTTTTTAGATTGGAGTAACCTACAGATCTTTTCACAACCATATGGCAAGTCTCATCATTACTTTCAAATAACAAAAATCCCACAGAATTAATATTTTTTTTTAAGTCCAAAGAATCATAATTCTAAAATGCCTGCACTTCTAATCTCAGAAACTAATTTAAAATAAAAATCAGAATTGAAGGTGCAATTTTTTTTTTCCCCTTAATTAAATATTCTCCACCAAGGAGTTCAGTGGTATATAAATAAAGAGGAACAGTTAGTTCATAAAGCAGGAAACATTTTATGAAAGGAATGCACTCTGAATTCACTCAGGCTTTGTTCCTTTAAGGCTTTGCTTGTGTGCTTCCCTAAGCAGGGAGCACAGACACAGGGGACATGGTTTCCTTCTGTTACCCTGCCTTTCCATGGGCATGTTACTCAAGTGAAGGGATGTTCAACCTGGATTCCAGACAGAGACAAACTTCTCTGCAAATTCCTGCTGTAGCCAAAGCATAGCATAACTGCTGCCACCTCTACTGCTCAGACACATCTTCTGTTTCACACAGAAACTATTTGGAAAAGATGAGAGGGTTTTCAGTAGGAGCAGGGAACTTTTTTTTTTCATTCACTGGAGACTAAACACAGACCTTTTTGGAACTCAGCTTTGACACTGGATGAAAGTAATAGCTGCAATCATAAAGCCAAGCTATTCTTTCAGCTCACATGGAAAACTTGTACAAAGTAAATGGTTATTTCATGAGCTTCTCAGACTGGAGTAAAAGCCATGTCATGAGTGGGTGTTAGTCTGGAGAAAGCACTTGCTTTTTCCTTTAGCTGCTAAGCAAAGGTTTTCCAATAAGGTATGCTCCTCCAGACGTGTGTGTTTCCCTGCTCATAGATCCTGATCCCCTGGCTTGCTCTAATACATGGCATGTTTCTGCTTTCTGCTTTTCAGCCAGAGAAGACAATCTATCCAATCACATCGGAAAACAACATCTCAGTGGAGAAAGATGTCCTCCTCAATGTAGATTACGCAGACATGCAGTAAACGTCTCTTCATCCAAGCCCTCTCTGTGCTACACTGTCTGGAGCACTTGCATTTTGGCAGCTCCGCTTCCTCACACTGGCCCTGCCTGCCTCAGCCACCTGGCCTTTATTGGGACACCAGCCACTCTTTTTCTCAGCACAGTAACACTGCAATTCCTGATCAAGTAAAAATGCATATGAAAAGCTCCACGTTAAGGTCCAAAATACACTGGAAATAAGAAATACGCCATAGCTCACTGACCACAAAGACAAATTACTAGACTTGGGACAACTGCTGAGGCAGTGGCCTCAGCTGCCTGGGGCAACTGGAATATTCAGCAATCATCTCCTCAGCTGGCACACTTCACACAGAATTTTAAGGAAACAAACCAACAGTTCACTTCTCTTTAAGAGCTACAAGGGAAATTGCAGTGGAGCAGCTCAGGCAACATGAAGCTAAGAATATTAATCTTATCCACTACTGCCAGGCAAGACACATCTTTTATTTACTTATATTAAAAATGCATTTGAGAAACCAAAGTTTTAGAGCAAAGTCCTTTCAGTGTTGTTACAAGAAGTGACATCCCTGGAAAGAGATAGACATTTTCAGCTCAAGCTGGCCACAATCCACTTGCAGATGCTGTTTTACACACCTACTTGTGTGTTATGTATGCACTTACGTATAAACAACAAGGCATTTCCAACTTTTATATTAAAGCTCTTTCTAAAGAAAGTGCCCCTGGGACAGTGTCTGTTAACAGCTTAAGTCCAAATATTTTCTGGACTGCAAACCCAGTTAATATTAATGAAAAATGTACTTAAGGCATGAAACACACATATTTCAATTTTATGTAAAGATGACATTTATATAATATTTTGTAAAACCCTAAAAATATTTAGGACATTTAATCTCCAGTATGCTACTTAGATGAATAATTTATCCTCACATCCTTGGAATACCCATATCTCTGACTTTATAATATCTTAACTTTATGTCCTTCATGGCTTGTCTCCTGCTAGATCACATCACTGTATGTATTTTGTCAACTGCTGCACATCTACAGTCACCGAAGAGTTAAGCCTGATGGCGTAGAAAATATTTTACAAATCAGAAAGCGTTTATAGTGTGCTGTTCATGTTACAGGGACTCTTCAAATTGCTTCCAGACAGTGGTATTTTTACAATGCCATCACAAAAGCAAATCCTATTCTAGCCATTCATGACTTGAGTGTGGCTTTAGACGAAAAGTGCCTGTGTCATAAATCAATCTTTGCCCAAACTGCTAAACAAAAACTCAGAAGTTCAGATAAAGCATTAAGGAGGTCAGGACAGGAATTGTCAAAGTCCTCTCCTGTCCTCACTTTTCAACTCTGCTCTTGCTGTCTGTGGGAACGGTTCATCTTAATTTCTGGAGGGTTTTGGTTTTCACTTTTTTCCTCGGTAAGTTAATCAGAACGTGAGCAGCAGTTGCACAAACAAAACTAAGAAATGCTGACTGCTATCAGGCACTCAGGAGTGAAAGGGAGGAGGAGCAAGAGAGGACCAGGCAGGCAGACACCGCAAATGTTTTTGCTGTTCCTGTTACGGTTCCTGCATTACTGTTTAACTTGGTCTGACATGACTGAATTTTTCTAAAGCAATATTCCAGACCTGCATGGGGCCTTGAAGTTTCCCCTCTGTCAGTAACACACAGCACTTCTGCACAGGAATAACCTGGAACTACTGCCAAGACCCAGCAGAAGGAGAGCCATACCTACAGTATTAATTTCTCCCATATAGTTTCCACTGCATAATTCATAGACAGGTCTTTGTCTTTCATACCAATGCTCCATCAGCTTTTTACAGACTGAAGAAAAGGTGTCCTTTTACTCATCTCTAGAGTATCTGTGGAAACATGAGCCAAAGCAAAGTGCCAGGCATCAGAAAACCCTGAGACCACTGCCCATATGGCAAACTCTGACAGATTATTTATACATAGTGTGTAAGAAGGGAACTAGAGTAATTTACAAGTACATTTTTAAAACTTTTCTTCTGATGACTGTAAAGTTAGTTGTCAGCAAATGTCACCCAGGAAGCGATAAGCACCTCAAGGTGACAACAGCTCCCATAGCACCGCCAAGAAGGGGCGTGGGGGAAGCACTGCTTCTTTGGGATTTGGCACTGTGTTCACCACTGCATTCCCCTCTCCACCTTTCTAATTTTGCAGTGTTCTTGTCCCACAGGCATGGAGAATTTATAAAACATTTTCACCCCAAAAATACACTCCAGAATATATATTAAATTTCACTTTTCCAAGGATGTGCAGGGAACTAGTCTGTTCACACTTTAACCCACTGTGAAAACAAAACCCTTAAAAAACAGGCAATTTTTTGGTTTGCCAGCCTAACCTAAAAAGAGCAATTGTAGCGCAGAGCTTTGGGAAGTCTGTTCTCTCGGCTTGTGTTTATTAAACTGGGGGAACACATGATTTAGCCACTTTGAGCTTTCACATTGACATTAAAAATAGCATGTCATGGGTTTACAACACTATAGAACCTCACGTTTGAGTTGGTTTGGGGTTGAGTTTTTTGGGTGGTGTGGAGTGAAGGCTTTTTTTTTAACTATAGAACTATCAGCAGTCCAGTTGGTTTGGAATTTTGCTTAGGATTTTTGGCTGTTCCTCTCCTTACAAGTCCTCTCATAATTTTTCATCAGTGTAATTCTTAAAATAGTGTTAGATCCTTCACCACATTTTATTATTCATTTTCGAATACAGTGATTTTGGAAGCCACAAATTAAGCTGCTTTCTGAATGTTCCAACCAAGGTTGCAGGGAGCCATGCAACCCTTTCCCAATACTCAAGTGTACTCTGGGAAGTTTCCAAAGAATAGGAGTTCAGTGTTCAACTACAGCTGAATTTGAATGGCAATACCTCACTATACAGCTGTGAAAATCTTCCTCATAAAGCCCAGCAGAATTCAGAAGTGCTTTAGAGATGTCATCCAGTTAAAAAAGCAAAACCTTGATTTTTTTTTTAAGAATAGAATTTCCCAAAACCAAAAAATCATGTTTTTTATGACTTTTCAATAAAACATTATGTGAGAGAATGTGCGAATTATAGTCCAACAAATATGGAGGAAAGGGTAACGCGGAAAAAAAAAAAACCAACCCACAAATTTATTTTTTTTTTAAGCAATAACAATTTCTCCTCTCCTTTCCCATTTCTTATTTGGTCTTAAACTCCAATGTCTCCCTTTACACAAGCCTCTTCTCTTTTCTCCTCTGCTACATAACTTAGTAATGTGTCCAATCTACCTGATGATAATCGCAGCTGAGAAAAAAAACCCCACACATCTGTGCAGCATGGAAGAGCATCAACCCCTCAGTGACTTACTGCAATGCTTTAAGTGCCTATTAAGTTCCTATGAGAGGAGAGAAGGAACAACAAAAAAATGAACTCAAATTTTATGAGCATAATTTAGATTTTTTTCTCTATTTTATAGAAATGCAGAACAAATTCAAACAATTTTAACCCTACAAGTTTTCTAGCAGGCAGAAGTTGCAAGGACTGTGTTACAATGACTGATGTTACAAACAAGACTTCTTCATTCTGGCCAATTTTAAATTACAGTTTTTCTGAAAGCCATAATAAGAACCATGTACTAATACCTGGATTCACTGAAGCAGCTGGGCTCAAGTGTAGTTGCTACCATTATTTAATCATTCCAGAGAGCATCTCTGTCACAAAACCAGGAAGTCAAAGCAGAAGTCAAGATGCTAAGAAAAAAGACTTCAAAGGCTAATGCAAACAATTTGTGCAAGCTTTACTGTTTTCAGAATTGATAAAACACAACCATTCTTAGATACTGCTCACATAAAATGCCCAATTATGTCTTTATAACTTACAAAACTCTATATAAACAGGTATGTCATTTTGATCCAGAATATCCCACCTGTAAAACCAATTTTGTAGGGTAAATGCAGTTCAGTGACAGGCCTGCACAAAGAAGCTCAAAGAGGCATTTTAGATAACCCTTCAAAAACTGGTCACATTTTTTGTGCCACAAATGCTGGCACATTAAAAAAAAAAAAAAAAAAAAAAAAAAAAAAAAAAAAAAAAAAAAAAGCTACTGGTTACTGATTTTGTAGTTTTTACCACCCTTAGTCTTCTAAATACTGGATTATTCACCAGCCCCAGAGGCACAGAGAATTTACCTGTGGGGTTTTGTGTGTCACATCTCTAATTCATACACTTTAAGAGCTGCCCTGGAACAGAAAACAATAAAAATTCCCCTCCTCAAGATTTATCACAGCAGTAAGTGGCACAAAGAATTCTGTTGGTTCTAATAAAGATAGACAAGGTAAGAACTGATATTTTCAGTTATCTTGATTTGGTGGCAACACCACCCACATTCCTCTGGATTTCTGGAATCTAGATGATTTGGTAATTTTTACCAAGTGGTCAAGTCCTATCACATAAATAAAAACCCCACCAGGAAAAAATAAAATAGTAGAATTTTAGAGGAAAAAGCTCCTTATGGCTATTTCTAAAAGATAAAAGGAAATGTTTTAGCAATTTCTATTAATGCTCAGATTAATTTTTTTAAATTTTTTTTTTCCTGGAAAATATAGGCAGGCAAGGTTTGAAACTGCAAATACTCTGTCACAAATAAGCTCTATGAGGGCAAACATCACAAAAATCTGGATAACAGACATACATATATCTCCAGGTGGGGGGTTTTTGGATTTGTGTGGAGGCAGGGTTTGGTGTGGAATTTTGGTTTGTTGGGTTTGTTGTTGTTGCTGTTTTTAAAGCAAGTAAATTACATAAAAAATGAAGCCACCTGAATCACTTATCAGGAACACAAAGAGATCAACTCCTTCACTTGGCAGCTGATTCATTTTGTTTTCTCCTTTAACATTTTGCATGTTTAGAAGTCCAGGTCAAAGTCAGTACATTCAAGGGTTATTTCCTCAAGTTCTTTGTGAAGGCTACAATCCACCTATGCTGCCCCTCCAGCTGACACAGCTGCATGCTACTGGAGAAGGTTTCTCCTGACTGCTTGTGGAAAAGCTCCTACAGTGCCTGGCACGCTTTGTCCGCTCCACCTAGTACCACCAGGTTTGTGAATTAACCTCTCAGCAACCTGGATGATTCACAGCTGTCATTAAAATTTCTTTTTGCTAACAAATGACCTATTTCTTTGCTCCTGTGAAAAATAATCCCAGAAATGTAATCAGTTACAGATGTAAAGCTAGCTTTTTAATTAACATTTTGCCATTGCTGATTGCTATACCTTTTCAAAGTTGTCTTTTCTCAGCAGGTAATTATTCTTAGAAAGATACACACCTTTCAGGCATAGGTTTGCTAAGACATTACCCTGTTTGGAAAAAAAAAATATCTTGCAAGTAACCTCTAGTGTTTAAAAAAGGGGAAATTGTAAAAGCGTGGTGTTTAACACAGAAAGCTGCATTTAATAGTGAAACACAAGAAATCCAATGCTGCCTGTGATAACGAAATGCAGTTTTATATTTTTAATCTAACATTCATGTATTTATTTTTAAGCACCTTTGAGAGCTGTTTTTACTAGAAACCAGTGACTCCTCTCTTTCACCCACCACATGGGAGTGAAAGTTGGAAGAATGCAGTAGGTACCATAATTATGGGAAGGAATCAGTCCCTTGGATTCAGCTCAGTGAACTCATAGAACAGTATTTTGTTAAATGAGTTAAAGTAGGTAATTTTAACTGCAAAAGGGAGGGGAGGAGCGGGGGAAGACAAAATAATACTAACAATATAAGGCAGGTAACCCTTAACAGAAGTTGAGCTCTAGCCGTTGCAGAAGTTCGTAGTGTTAAGTATCATTAACTCAGCCTCAATAAAATAATTTGTACTGCACACTATGCTGGAGTCTTAAATATTTTAAGAATATAATAAGAATCACAAAATATTTCTGCTACTTACTGCATACAACCTCTCCTTCAGAATAAAGATTCCACCACTCAGATCCAATCTTTTTCACTAAAACAGGTATTTCTTGCCAAGTAGATCAAATCTGCTATATAAAAAATTTCCAGTTACAACATTATACTTTAAAAATTACACATTTTGTTTTCAAACTAAGCCTTTCCCTCTGTAATGACTGTTTCATAGGCATGTTTATGCATACAAGATGACTTTTAGGAGACCTGCTCCTTTTATACCACACAATGAATCCATCATTGTGATTGCTAAACTTTGTCTCAGCAGATGGATAATGTGTTTTACGTGGAACGTGATACGATCTTAAACCTGGCTTAATTTGTCAGGATTTTGTCTGCAATACAGACAGGACAGTCCAGCATCAGAGGCTGGGCTATGGCCAGAAACAGTTAAAGGACTAAAACCCAAAGCTGACATCAATGGAACCCCAGGTCCAGCCTGACTGCCCACACAGACCCAGGTTCTGTGCAAGAGCAGGTGACTGGTACAGCCTAAGCAACAGCACTCATGCTGTGTTCAAAACCAGAACAAAACTAAAATTGACACTGCTCACTTCATAAAGTCTTTCAGAGGGAGCAGAATAAAAGCATTCAAAACCAGCATTTTGTTGTCTGTTTAAATATCTCTTAGATCTGCCCTTAGACATCTGATGTGAATCTTAAGATCAATAAATACTTCCAATAACCGGGATTTAATCATCCCATGATTCTAAATCTCAGGGTGCTTGTCTGCCAGAGTACTTAGGATAAATTCCCCAAAACGAGAAAAATACAAAGAAAATTGTACATTTTCATAGTTTATGAAATACCACAACATTCAATTTTACTTCTTAAAAGAAATCACGCTGCTTGATAGAGTAAATTACAAGGTATTATGAACTGAGATAGAGTTTATGGAAGCTCTGAAAAGAACTCTGTTGATGGACTGGACAAAGCTGTCTTATAGACGCAGATTGCTGAAATCCATTACATCCTCCAACTGTGGGGAGCCAGTACTTGTTACAGAAACCTGATTGTGGTGAACCCACAGCTCCCAAGGTCTCATTATCTGTGCGGAGGGAGTACATGTAATGGAACATTATTTTCAGTGAAGGGTTGTTACTGGAAATGCTGTATGAGAACTAGGTCTCAGTCTAATGTCTGCCATATTCCTGGCAAGTTTTGCACCTTTAAAAATCTTACGTCCTGGCATCATATTCTACTTAGGTTGTCTATCTTCACAAACAGATCAGTAACTTTCCACAGCGCAACACAGAGGTTTTGTAAACGCATTGTTCCATATATCATCGTGACCAGATTTTTTTTCCAAAGTAAAATCAGTGCAAATGGACAAATTCAGTCAGGCTGAGCATGGCAGCAATCTGTAGAGTGCCAGAGGAAGGTCACACTGCCGGCACACAGAGCCAAGGGCAAGCCAGGAGATGCCCTCCTGGCTTGCTCAGTGCCCAACCTCAGAAGCTCATGGCAGGGAAAAGAAAGTGAGCTGCCACATGAAGAACCCAGTAGGAGATGCAGATTTAGTCAGATAATTTAATGTATGCTAAATAGAATTCCCCTATGTTCTTAGAGCTAAAGTGCAGAAAAAACACTGTTCTGCAACTGAAGTGAATGGAAAAATGCTAAGAAAGCCAGGATTGGACAAGACTTGTGAGTCACTACAGAGCTATCCAAAGGGATACAGAGGTCGGCCACTCGCTAGAACGTGGGCTGAAACAGTCACTGATTTATTTTCCAAGAATCCCAATAAGAGGCACTCTCAGGGGAGCACAAGACAAGAGACTTTGCCATGATTGCAGCTACAAAGATAACTACAGTTCAGAAATTCTGGCAAACTTGAGAAGCTACAGTAGGAAGTCAAAGCTGTACTCTGAAAGTTCTGAGAATGCAAGCACGGAGCAGGAAGTGAGATATTACAATGGCATAACTGCTAGGAGAGCTTGGGAGTACTAAGTGCATTTTTTAATTGATTTATTCAGATGCATTCTTACCAAAAGGTCAAGCTTTAGTGTTTGGGACTGCTATTTTATGACTAAGTTTTTATAGACAGCTTTGGACATCCCTCTCTGAATTACAGGGCTGTGGGTATTCCTTGTTAGGAAGGAATATAGGTAGTTACATTTACTGCTGTACTCAGAACTCAGCTCCCCCTTTCATTCCACAGAAGTGGTGGATTCCAGTTACTGCTTTCAGACTAGAGAAAAAGACAGACACGTAGGAATACTTGAGGAAATGAAAAATTTAGAACATAAAATTTGATATAAGCCATCCTTTCTGCTTTGGGTTTTGGAACAGTCTGAAGGTTAATTGTAAGATTTAATAATTCTCTTGATTATTAATTTTAAATCAAATTCTGAAATCTACCTCTAAGGCACTAGATGACTTAATTTAACTACATAAATTGCAATTAAACTAAAACACTGAACCTTGGCTAGCTACTGCTTTCCTCTTCCATAATCTAAAATTGAAACATTTAATCTGCCTGGCAGAGACATTTTATTTACCAGTATCCTTAGAAGTCACCAAGTTCAAGCTGACTCTGAGTAAGTCCTGCAAACCCCTGGTCTTTGAACCCCAGCAAGATGATTTTATGTGCAGCTCAACCACATTAGTAACAGGGAGCTACAGCTCTGGCAGCTCAAATTGTATCTGCAGCACATGGAACTACACGTTAAGGAAACTCTGACAGAAATTGGGCAGAAAGAGGAGAAATTACCTTACACGACACCATAAAGCACAGGCCCCATATAAAATTAAATTTATAAAAGCCATAGTTTTAAATGAGAAATTGAGAAAGGCAATGGAAATACAGCATGTCAACTTCTTGATTTATGAGCAGTTCAAGGCTGAAGACAAACCCCTGCAATTTGGGTGCTACAAACTAAAGACTTATAGAACTGATCCAAGTGATGAAGACTATAGTTCTAGGAAGCCACCTTTTGTCAGCTGATTTTGTCACCTTCCCATCTGCCCCAAATACACCTAGGGCATTATGTTCATTCTCAAACTCAATTTTGTGCAACACATGGGTTACTTATCTGATTTATCATCTTTAAGTAGAATGAACAAGAACCATGATTGACTTTCCCTTCTTTGAAACCTTCTGTTGTCAGCAGCATTTTTCCAGTGTTGCTAAAGGGAGGGCTGGACCACAGCAGCCATACTAAAGGTCACTGAGCTGTGATTGAGAACTTCTTCACTGTCTCCATTGCCCCACACACTGCTCTTTCTGCTTGACTCAGAGGCTCAGGTTATCTCTGATTAGTGTTTGATGAAGGTTCTTATTCAGAGGCAAGAAAAATAAAATTAAAGCAAAGCTATGACCAGGGTCTCTATCCTCCCATGACTTAAATCTTCGTGTTTAACCATTAAAGCAGAGGTTACATTTTGCAGCCACAATCTTTTTCCTTTGCATGATAAAATATATCACCATCCTGTAATATTTTTCATGGTGTATGTATTTTAATTGGGGAAAGTAACAACAAAACTGTATAAAATCACTGTGCCAGACGTTGATGTAGTTGAAGAGGAATCCCAGAGATATAAGACTGCAAGCCACAGTCCATCTAGGAAGCCAACCTGGAAAGCATGACTAGTACTGTGGGTAATGCTGGAGTTTGAACATCTGTATTTTCTTCCAGAAATGAAAAAACTCACACCCTGGAATTTTTTAAAGCTACATATATCAATGCATGGTCTGCAAATGCTGTGAGCTTTTACATTATATTTACTGTCTGCTTTTTAAACTAACCTCACTTTGAGTGTAGACATGACCCTTCATTTTTGTCTAGAAAAGATGACTAATAGGATTCTAGTTAGAAAAGTGCAGTTTTCAAAATATTATCCTGTGCTTTGCATCAACTGTCTACACCAAGATGGGAAATATTAATCATTGTAGCAGTCTGCCACACACAAATAGATTAATTTAACAGATGTACGATTTAAGTAAAACTCTGAGCTCATGATGAAAAATTTGGAGTAAATCCAGTAGAAGGAAAATAAAGCACAGAACTTATTAAAGGAAGAAATGTGAGAAAGAATTGTGCTAAACATTCCTCTTATTCTTGCCTTCTTAGGAGGACACCATGCTGGGCAAGCTTAGGGAAGATCTGCCTGCTCCCTGAGGAAAAAATGGGGAAGAAGAGATTCATCAGCCCTCACCCCTGGAAAGCTGAATCCTGCACAGTCATTACTTGCACACAAGAAGAGAAAGAGTGTGTGTAAAAATCCTAGACAATGACTCAGTGCCTACAAAGAGGCATTCTTTTGTCTGACTTCCACTGCTGGTTAGATTTATGATCTGAGACACAAGTAAATCCCTTTGCATGAAAGTCAAAAGGATATTCATTTCTGACTTGATGCAAAAAGCTACAGAAAAAGATAGAAAGTTCTTAAACTTCAATAGGATTTGTAACTGTGTCACTGAACCAAAAGATGACAACTTTTTTCTCCTGGATAAAACTCATAAAATCCACATGAATGGAAGTTCTTCAGTTTTTCAGTAGATCAAGACAAAAATCCTTAAAGAAAGACAATCCTCTTTAATACTCAAAATATTACTTCATCTCTCAAAACATTAACATACCATTTCCATAACATCAGTTGGTCTTACTACCACCAAGCAGGAAAATTTCAGTAAGTAGAGTATTTAATTTGCAGTCTTACTACACAGCTAGAAATATACTGGCAGGTTGTAATTCTTTAAGAATTATAAGCTATAATATATGATGTGGCTACTTTTTGGCTTCTCCATATTTCTAAAATGGACCAGTATTTCCATTTATTAACCAAGTTATTACAGCTTTAACATATTTTAAATTTAAATACTCCTGTCAGAGTAAACTCAAACAACTGATTACTTGATTTTATTGTGTGGAAGGCCTTAGAGGTACCAGATAAAGTTTATGTTGTAACAGCATTATGGTGAGAACAGGAAAGAGTAAGAGAGAAGTGAGTGTAACAGGTGGGAATGCAAATCACGGACAAAACTACACAGTAATAAGCAGATAGGATGATTAAGCAATATAAAATTAAAAATAATCTCCTGGCTAAATATTACTGGTTATTTGAGGTACCTCCAGGTTGACAGGAATTATAAAGGTGGCCTCAGATAGGGACAGGGTTTCTTCTTGTCAGGATAGTCTACAAAACAGTGTATGAAATACAACTTTTAAATGAACAATACAAATATCCAGAGCCTTTCTTACTCATAGCTGCATATTCCAACCTAGGAACTCATTTGAAAAAGGGAGTGTCAGAGAAAACATCTTTACTGATTAGAAGTGAATTAATAGTACTGTGAAATGGAGTACAGATAGTATTAATTTGGAGACAAACATCCCAGAAGCAGCCTTTTTAACTGATAAAACACTGTACTTTCCTTGCACAAGACAAATTGAGTTGTCATTGAGGTGAGTTTTTAAAACATACGTTGTCCATAACATAATTATGATGTCCATAACACAATACAGACTTATTCTTCCTTGCGTGCTTGTTGAGCTTGGTCTCCCCTTCATCTTTCCCCTCCTGCCCACACCCCCACCCCAAAAAAAAGGACAGAAATCTTGATATTTGCCAAAAAGCCCAAGTTTGTAGTAATTCTCACTGCTAAAAAGCAAATAAAAAAGACCTAGTATAAATAGTCACATAAATGGTAAAAGTCTACTGTTAGTGACTATCTCCTTTTAGAGGATATCAGCATCAAATAGCACCTGCTAATACTTCAGTATTTTCTAAAGTTCCAGTGTTCTCATCCCTTCATGTCATTTTGCTCTGTGTTCAGATCCTGGGGCATGGCAGGGTGGGGAGTACACTCTATTCTCGATTAGGGAAAAAGTTGTGGGTTTTTTTCATATCATTCATACCTTAATTTATGTCACAAATGTGAATTAGGTTTTTTACAACAAATATAAAGCAGCAAAGCATGTATGCTAGGGCATATGGAGCTCCTATTTTTGATGTCCATTGTCCTGTTTTTACAAGGTAATACAAATAAAGAAAGACAAGAATGAGATACATTTCTGGCTAAGACCACTTTCTTATTTCTATTACAAATCCAGCTTCAGAGAATAATGGAAAATTTCCTGTTCATTCCTATGTTCTCTTAAAATTTAATCTATTTCAACTCTGTGGTTTAGACATGTTTTCATACTTTCTCTTGCTTTTTTTCCAGTAACTTATTCTAATACAAACATTAGTTCAGCATTCCTTTCAATTAGAGCAACGTTCCAATTCTCTCACAGTCAGTATTCTCTCTTACCAAAGAGATTTTTTTTTCAGTACTACTAAGCTAAAGTTACTGATCTACTTTTCTTCACCTTCTCCCTCCTCTGAGGGCCTAATGCAAAATGCAATTGTGTAAGTTGATAGTAGAAAACATCAATTTTCTAGTGGTAATAGTAGAAAAACTTATCAAGACTTAAACAATAAGATTGTATTAATTGTATCAACTATTAAGCACTTAAATTATATATACATACATACATATATATATCCCAAGGTACTGCTTGCTGTGTTCCTCTCAGTGATCAGAGGTGAACAGGAACCTCTACAGGCAATTCAAGTCACAGATGGGTTTTACTTTGGTTCACTAAAACTACTTCAAAACAGATTTTTATACTCCCCTCAAAACTGAAGGTGTCAGTCAAGAAATAGCATCCCTAATCCTGAACTCTTTCTCTCTACTATGTGGGAATGCCATCCTTTGGCAGTCATGCTGGCCAAACATGCTGGCACCAGGTTTCACATCACTGTGGCCATTAAAAGCAAAGCCAGCCAGCATCTGCTTCCATTACACAGAGTAACTTTTCCCTGGCAAAGTAATGTCAAAAGTTCTTTCAGCCCATTAATCACAACAAGCCAAGAATTCTCTACAATCCTCCCAAAGGTGAAACACAGAACCTGACCCAGAAATCAGATTCAGTCACTGGCCTCAGAACATCTGCCTTGCTAGTCTATCCAAGGTCCTTTTCCCACATACATACACTTCAATGGGTTGAGCTGGCATCATTTGTGACATCAAGGACTATTATTCACTTAGAATAATGACTATTTATTTCTTTAAGTTATGAGGCATCTTGGTAAAGCTAATACATTTATGTTAGTCTGCTCTTTGTAATCAGTGTCTAGTAAAAATAATTTGCCTGTAAACAATTAGCACAACATAAATGCAAAATCTGTGAAGATTTCCACAGGCTGCACTTCCACTATAGTTACAGCAACTGGACGTAAAATACAACTAGAACTGGCTATACAACAACAGCTCATATTAGCTGAGCAAAATGGCTGTTGTTTTGTTGATATAATTTATCAAATCACTTTTTTAAGCAATGATTTTATTTTTAAAAAAGTCCCTTGATCAGACAGCAGCTCTCATCTCCAATTCAGCTGCAGGCGATGACTCCTCACAAGCAGGCTCTCACCATCCAGCCTGCTGAGGCACTGGCAGCCCCTGGGGCAGAGGGGAACACGCAGACGTCCCCGGACAGCACAGACCAACACTGACATCTGGTGCCAGCAGAGCCATTTTACACGGGGACAAAGTTCTCACTTGGCACCTCACTGAAGAGTTCCTAGTCTGACACCAAGCTAAATCAGCATCTCCTACTCTGCACCAAACTCCAGCAGAGTCTGACTACTGGGAAAAGAAAAGAAACAGTAAAAACACCAGGAGAAGAAAGTGAGAGAACACTAATAAGATTTTTTCTGTAATGCACTTTTTCCAAAATGGTGCTATTGGCTGTCATATTGCAAGATAATTTTAGCTGCTGCTAAAATAGAGACCCCCATTGTTGTGAGAACAGTATTAAGATAATCTGTGCAGGGTGAGCAAAGCTTGCACAGCAGAAAAAGCACAAATGTTGTTTCCCTCTGAAGGCAAGGGCTTAGACTGTGGCTGGCATGAGCTTACCTTGCTTGAACGGCTACAAGCACTGCATGTCCTATTTTGTGGGCAGAAGAATTCCTCTGTGCCAGCACTTTTTGGCTACTGGCCCAGAACAAACTGTCCCTAGGCAATGGAGCATGGAGCCCAATCTGTATCAATGAGTCTAGCACAGATAGGGTTTGGGGTGCAATTTTTATATGCACACCTAACATCCATTTCCTCGTAGGCCACTACCACAAATATCAAAGGCAGGCTGGCACACCAGAGAGGATGATCCCAATGCTATTTAAAAGACTTCTTTCAAAACACTGAAGAACCAATTACAACAGTATGACTGTCCTACCTACTAAGAAACTAAGCTTTTGCACTGCCCTTAGTTCTGCTACCACTGCTAGCTCAAATACATCTGTGTGAGATGCACAAACCTGCCCCGAATATAAGCCAACCTCACTATTCTCTCATGCAAGTAGCCAACAGAGAACTATTTCCAAAGCATAGCTGTTCCATACAGCAAAATACTTTGCAACATGTCCTTGCTCCCATAAGGCACTCTGCAGCCAGCAAGCTCTTGTAATAATGTTATTTGCAAGCACAGACTTGGAAAAAAAATGGCTTTTTATTATTGCATCTTTGTGCCAGTGCAGACAGCATCCTGACTTACCAGATGTTTCTTATTTCTTTTTTCTAAACTGCACTTTGGTATTTCTAGAATTGAAGGTTTCAGACAAAGAGGTTTCTGTTACCTTAAGAAATCCAATTTAACACAGCCTTAAAATCTGTGATTAAACAACTAAAGCCTGATTGAGAGAAACACAGCAAGCCTCCATCCAAAGAGAATGCTTTGAATAACTTTATAACCCCACATCTTTAAAAAACATGGAAACGGTAATAAGCTCTGCAATTTCCATGAGTGGAAAAGCACTCATTTTGTGAAGTTTTGAGGTTTTGGAACACAGGGTTGTGCTTGTGTTTTTTCTTCGGTTTAATTTTTTTCTTTTATAATTGAGATGGTCTAAAATACTGAAATCCCAGAACCATATAGGGGACTATATTTGGTAGGGAACAACACTCTTCAGGATTTTGAGTGCATGTGCAGGGAAGGAGGTGCAATAGCATGACAAATAAAATGAAGTATGGTTTGCCTGATCAGTGCCAAGAGTTGCTGATTAGTTTTCACTTCATCTTAATTAAAGTCTCAAGACCTTTATTTAAGTACCACAGCTACTTCAGCAGATGTATGGCCAAGGTTTGCAATTTTCCTGCTTGCAGGAGGTGCCAGGACATTTCAGCTCTCTAATCCCTAAGAAGCAGCAGCTTCTGCTATAAGGAAATATGAGCAAGCATAGAAGGCACATTGTTTATAGCACCTTGTTTTACTGACTGCTTTTGCCACTACAAGAATTGCACTTAAATTATGGATGGTCTCTAAGCCCTACATTAGGAGTGTGTGTTACTTTTGAAAAATAACTGTAAACCAAAGAATGTAGAAAACAAGGTGAAACTCTCCCTCTCTAGATAATAGATGAGATGGAAGGAATTTACTGGGGGAGGAGAATTAAAGCAATTCAAGCACAGTAGCAGACAGCTGGGCAAGAAACAATGGCAAATAAAGTCCCCACAGGCACTGTAAAGCTCACTATGCAGTTTATAATTTAAAATCATGTTACATTGCAGTAAAGACTGTCCTTTTTGGTTTATTTTTTGTCTCACTTCCAGATTTTCATCATCATACAGCTTATTCAACCAGAATGCATTTTGTTTCCCTATTTACTGGCCTGCAATACCAGCAGTCTGTGCTGGCTGCTTTACTGGCTGGCTAACTACAGTATACTGCAGTTGCACACTCAGTGCCAAAAGAAAAATCATCTTTTTGAATGATGCCTTTACTGTCTGCTAATTGACCTCTGTATCTTTACATCTCCTACTAAGCATGGCCAAGAAGAAACCAGGTTACTGTAATACAACCTACAGGTATAGTGAAACCAAGCCTCCCTACAATCTCAAAGCTCAACATTATTGTGTGACAATAATAATGCATTGAACCACAATTTCACATTTGTTTTTATATTCTTGCAATATAGCATTTATTTTTTTTCTTCTGCCAGTATGTGTGAAAATTCAAGATCTGTCATTATACAATTTTTTATTTGGGCAGTCTCTCTGTAGTAAATAGTTCCCTGACTGACTGTAAAACTCCAAGGTAGTTATTTCTGACTTACTTTAAGCTCTCAGTCATGCTCCTTCTCTTTCTCCTTTTCCCACCCTTTCCATAGTTAGGACAAGGGATTTCCTGGCATGCTCTTATAAACCCAGGTCTCTGGAAAACAACTGTAACTAAGGAGGGGTTGGCATTCTCCCACAGGCACTTCCAAAACATCCTCAGTTTTGGGGCCCATTGGGGCCTAATACTACCCAGCTTTCAAATTTCAAATAAACCAACTAGGAAAAAAAAATGATTTTTACAACAAGAGCTAAGAATTTAATGAATACTAAATTGATTCCTGCATACAACGTCAGCATCTGTCTTTAAAGAATTTCCAAACACAGAAGCTGCCCAAGCTTATTTCTGTCCTAGCCCTTCTCATCACAGTAACTGTAACACACATTCAACTACCAAAATAAATATTTGTTCACTCCTCTTGGATCTCCTCCTTAGTCTGCTACAAAACAAGAGCCTATTCTCTTACCAACAGCAATTTGCACAAAATTTTTGCTTTTGTGTGACCTTTCCTACCCAGCCTAGCTTGGAACACCAAGCTGGCAGTCTCTGATCCCCCTGCATTGGCCGCTCTCCCAGGTGCAGCAAACACCTCACAAGCAGCTCCAGGAAAGGTGACAGCCATGGGATGGCCCCAGGAACTGCAGTCTGCACCAGGATGCGTTTGTTCCCTGGGCAAAGGCACAACGCCAGAGTGAAAAGTTTGCCCTTCCCAGCAGTCACCGGCACGAAGGCCTCATCAAGGAAATGTTTGAGTTTCCACTAATGTCAACCAGAACCCTTTCACAGGCACTGGGAAAGCAAGGCAGGGATTGCTGCTCCCTCTGCAGTGGGACAGTTCACTTCTGAATAAGAGGTTATTAAATAAGATATACACATTATCAAAAAAAGTTTCAAGGTAAAATAGCAATCTTACTGAGACCAACTTCAGTCTACTGTGCTTATTTTTTAAGCAGTTTCACCAATTTCAGTTAGGCTTGGTATCAATATAAACAATTAAATTGTTAGTCTTCCATTGCTTTCACTGGGATATGATCTTAAGTCAGTGCTGAGATGTAGTGCCTGGTATCAACTGCTCCACGTATTAATGTCTGTAAACACACACATTAATTTCTCAGCATTCTGGATGAGTTTTAGAGCAAGACAGCTCTCAGACCCCAAGGAATGAGTGGAACCTGCTTTCAAACCAGCCTTGTATGCATTCACAGAAACCTCAAGCTGGGTTATGACTCTGCCTGGAGTTTGTGCTCTGGGCACCCAGGAACCTCAGCCAAGTGTGGAAGCCTGGAACATCCTATGATACCACAAGGATCATAAAGAACAGCCAAATTCCAACCCAGTCACGGTGCCTTCAGAAGCTGCCTGTATGCAGAGAAATTGTTCTTGTACTTCTACTACCCACCTGTATCACCCACCTTGCTCAGCACTGCTTAAAAATTACATTCTCCACTTTTTTTTCTACATCTCTGCTGATTCCTTACTCAGCCACCATGTAACAGCAGCAATTTTTGGCTACTTACCCAAAACAAATCCTAAAAATACAGACATGTGCCTCCAAAACCTTCTCTCAACAGACCATGCCCGCCCTAACACATACCTGCTCAAGGGTAATTTGTTGCACGTGCATGTAAATCTACAGAATTACCAGGCAAAACCAAATCTGCTGCCCTTGCAAGCTTCTCTCCCTGAAGTCAAACACACAGCATGCCTGACAATGTAAAATACCCTTTTTTTTAACAGCACCTTTATGTTTTCATTAAAAGGTAGAAGTTTTTCTACTAACAATCAAAAAAAGAAAAAAAAAAAAAAAAAATTCTTACAGCTGTTTCAAGTAGTTTGGGAAATTAAGTCTTTTCTTGTTACTTTCCATGAAATAGTTGGGGTGATGTTGGCCATGTACACGTCACCACGCTGCTGATAGCAAAGGAAAACTCATCTGCTGTGCAGGAGGTGCACTGAGTAGTAAGCTGCATGGTGAGGATGAAAGTCTGGATGCATATCCATGCCTGGAAAGCTTTATTACATCCATGTGAACATAGTGGCATGCACAGAATACCTAGGGCTGTCCTAAGCTTGACTTCCTAGACAGTCAGAGAAAGTATTTCTTTCCTTCCTTCCTGCTTTACAGCTGCCCTTTCTGAAACAAATTTCTGGCATACTTCAAGAAATAAGACACGTAACACTAGATTTTCTGCCACAATTCATGCATTCTTCTGCTTTACACCCTGACATTTGACACAGCAGCCTGAAAAAAACTGCCCAAGTTTCATGTGGTATTTGTTGCAGATTATAAAATTCTAGTAAACAATGGATTTTTTTCCTTATTTGAACCATGTGTGTTCTACTCTGTGATCTACAACAGATGGTATTTTTCTTGTTACATAGATGTAGTATCCTCTACTGTTAAGGAGTTATATGCATGTGTTTTATAAGGGAACAATATAATACCATGAATTCAAGCAAACATCTTTAAAACCACCTTGAAGGGTGGTTTATAAATTATAGAGAAGCACAAAGCTACCTGGCACAGATATACACACAGAAGGGCCACAAAGGACAACAGAAAATGGACTATTTCAAGAGAAGGCCAGACAAGTTCAGCTGCTAATTCTTTTTGAGCATATTAAACATTCCTAAGTGTTCTGTTCCATTTCTATTTCCACAGTAATCACCAGCCTGTTGATTATTTCTTTGTTTCCAATTTAGAGCCTGCAAAAAAACCAAAATAAAGTTATACCCTTTAACACCTGTAAAAATACTGCAATTAATAGATGCCTAGGAAAGTGGGTCAGAACAGAATGTTTGAACACAGATAAAAGATATTTCCTTTGGCCATGATAGAATTTTTTATTAGATACATATTTGAAGTCCTTTACTAAAATCCTGCAAAGAGTTTGAAAGAGACTTCAGACCAAAAATTGGTCAGCTAGGTATTAGGAAATCTCTGTGGTTCCTCTGACATAGGATGAATGAGTTAAGGGTGGAGAGAAATTTCAGAGGTGCTCCTTAGAAGCTATTGTTTTTAAAAATGGGTTGGATTTACAAATATAAAAGGAAAGATTTTTGAGAATTGAATTACATTTCTGTGGCCATCAAATATTAGAAAGTTCTGCCTATTACAACAGCAGTTACCACAGATGTGTGTTTTGAAGGAATCCGTAAGGGCTCTCAAATCCAATGTGCAACACAGGCACATACACATTTTGATATCTTTTAACAGCCAGGGTATTTCTGCTTTTTCATACAATAGAACTTTCTCTCCGCTCCCTAATTTCCACGGAAATAGCTGGATAGAGAAATCAACAGTGCATATATCAGTTCAAAAACATTATTCAGTTCAGAAAATACTTCTTGATATGATTCATAGATCTTCATTTTCCTGTTTGGCCCTACCACCTAAGTCCTATTAATTACCAATCTCCTTGGACCAGACTTCTCAAAACTGAACTCCTACTAAGTTTCAAATCCTCACACCTTCTCCAGAGATATTTCTTAGTGCAATTAATATTTCAATAATGTGAATAATTTATCTGTCTGAAAGAGCCTACTTAGTAGAAATAGGTAATAATTTCCAAAACCAGATACTAAGGCTTTACCCGTAAGTTTTGTCATGGAAAAGTCTATCATGACAGAGTTATGTGTTATTTCATAGTCAGAAAGGTCCATAAGCACAACCAGATGGAAATATGTACTAAAAAGCTCTTATTATTTTCCTTTCTCTTAAAGCATTTGTTGTGGTGGGAGTTCAGCATTCAGTACCCCAGCAATTCTGGTGGTAAATCTATTTTTGTGAGGAAATGGTCCTTTGATACGCTTGTGTAAAGTGCCAGCAACTCTGATGTCAGTGGCAGATTCATCACAAGCAAGGGTAGAATAGTTGTGTTAACACCAAGCATGCAATAAAACTGCTTAGTAAATCCTCAGACTTGGAATTAGTCATAACACAGCAAAGGGAGTCAGCAGAGAAGGTGATATGTGAAGAAAAATAAGCATGTCTGCAAAGCATAGACCAGTGCTGACATTTTATAGATTTATAGGAGGACAGACACAAGCCCATGAACATGCTTTCCACTGATCCAGAAAGGAAATTTCTTATACGCTTGAAATCAATGGGTAAATAAAGTTCTTACTGATTTACAAAGCAGCGGCAGCTGCTTTGCCATATACTTGGTCAATGCAGTTCCAAGGAATATCAACGAAGCTTGAAGATTAGTTTCAGGGTATTTTTGTTTGACTGGCAAGAGTTCTAGATGGTCCCTGGATTTCTATATGTGGCATCAAAACCAGTGTGACAGTCTCTGGAAAACCTACTATGGCTTGTCCAGGTTTATTCTTCTTCTGCAGTTTTATACCTCCTATTAATTGGGGGAAACCCCTCAACCTTTCATTCCCAAATTTTGTCTTGCAGTACCTTAAATCTACCCAAATGATTTGTGAAGCAACCCCGAAACAGCAACTGCCTTAGCAGTAAGGTAAAGCAACTCTACTTTGAAAATTAATCCTCCACAGAGCCAGAAACTGGATAATGGAATAGAAAGAAAAATTACTCTATAACAGCCCATTAAAGAGGTTCAAAAGTTTGTTTCATTTTACTGTCTCGGAAAGTTGCTGGTACGTATCCAACCAAGTTTTACTTGTATATATGTAAAGCTGAAAAAGTAAAATCTACACTGTATGAGTGCTTAAACTGTTGAAAGCTTAAAAACTCCAGGGTCCACTAGGCTCTAAACATCTTTTTTACATGAGCACAATTAATTGTATTTTGGGAGGGGGGGGAAAAAGGTAATGTGAAAAGAACAAAAGCCATAAACAGTCATACATAGCCTTGTTATTTAGCTAGTAAAAACACACTAAAGAAGGCAAAATGCAAAAGGTATCCTGGATTCTATAATCTTACACTTCCCAAGAAAGCAGACTATGATTTAAAACACATAGCTCCCAAGTTTGACTTGAAAGTGATCTTTGAAGGCTGGTTCTAAACAACAAAAAAAACCTAGCTCAATTATTAAATTAACCTAAATTTCACGTGCCTGATCTCTTACAAACCTGTGACAAAGTTTGGATTCACATTTTTATTGAGAGTTTTGTTGGAACCAGTAGTGAAATTACAAAAACAGAAGTAGGTTTTTAGCTGTAATGTGTCTTTTGCCACTGAATATGCTGTGGATGGAAAGAGCTGTAATAAATGGCACAAAATGTTCCAAAGGCTGGTGAGACAAAAAATGTTGGATTTTGGGTTTTTTATCCTGTTTGGACTGAGCTTTGTAAGCACAGACAAAAATGTGAGCAAGTCACAGCTGATTCAGATATAAGTCATTTCAACTCCAAACTGAAATGCAAAAGGGTTTTGTTGAATGCCTTGGTCACTTTTAGTCTCAATTCTGAAACTAAAGTAACAAGAACAGATCACAGTAGGACAGAATACACACAGAACTAAGATACCATTTGATCATTTTCCTGTAAAATTATTTAAATTTTAGAACTGAAGAAAAATACTCAAAATTTCCTGAATAAGAGTTCATGTAGCTCTAGACTGAGAAAGAGAAGTTTCCAGTTGTTCTACATCAGTACTTTCAGATATGCAGGAAGACAAGTCTTCAACACTTGGAAGTATTTTCCAGCTCTACAACCCTCACTCCCATTTTCATTACCTGATAGCATCATCTGAGATGCCATACACTCCCAAATCCCTTTAAAGAGGCTTAAAAACTAAATTCACTAGGGCTTATTTCAAAGACCTAGGCAGGCTGACAATAAATAGTGCCTCATGCTGCAATGAGAGTGATTTTAAATAATAAATTATATATATATATAATTTTATGCATATGTAAATAAAAACTGCATTAACAAGAAAAAAGTTGGATTATGTATCGCTGCCTCTGCTCTGCAGTAGTGTTTCTAAAGCAGGAACTGTAACTAGAAGATTAGAGGAGTTATGGAAAAACTGATCTTTCTATTGAAAAAAAATCCACTGGCTTATTTTAGAAATTATTTAACTGGCAGTTGCTACACTTGGCCTTTTATCTGTTCCACAGCATAAACTCTGACAGTCTAACACACTCTTTCTTTCACTGCTGGCTAATGAAAGTGTGCATTTTCCAGTGACTGTGTAATTCTATTTTGGACTGATGTCATGGCTGCCACTCCAGCAGACCCATTAAAAATAAAAAGCATACACATCTAGAACTTAAGCTGTTACCCAAACCAGAAACTTGTGATTGCAGAGGCAAGCTACACCACCTATAAAAGGATTTTGATGTATGGCATCTGTTTTACTGAGAAATGCTGTGAATTCTAAAGCATGCACAATTTAAGAGCATTTAAACTCCAGAAAAAAAAGATAGAACTGCATGAGAAAAATGTCTGCTCAGTTTGAATTTATTGTATACTAGATTAAAAACTGAGAAGGCCATTGCTTGTGGGGGGAAGCTTAATTACACCAAACTGAGACTGAAATACAGGAGAAAATCCAGTGTTCCTTCAAAATGAAATCTCACACAACGCTGCACCGAGGGGAAGAAAACTTTTAAAAAAGTGTCCTTGACAATACTGATCAGAAGACAAGTTGCCAATAACCCATTTTCATGCACAATACACACATTTCACAGTGCATATGTATTTGAGAAGAGATGAACAGAAATTATTTAAAGGCATGTTTTGGCAAATGCCTTATGAATATACTTCCTTCCCCCTTAACTTAACAAAAAAAAAAAAAAAGCATAGACATGAGGATTTTTTCACTTTGTCACAGCAAGACCAGAGAACAGATAAATACAGAAGAGTTTTACTTTAGATTTACAAATCTTAAGGTCAGTAGAATTTCCAAAAAAGGAGATTATATACATGGTACTAAAACTGTCATCAAAAGCAGTTGCTAAGAATTCTAGAAAAAACATTCATTAAGGCTACTTCTGTCAATATCTTGCCCAAAAATACAGAAGCCTAGACAACAGTGCTTTGAACTCAGGTAACAGTAGCTAATCAAAGTAGCTGTAAATAGCAGAAAAATCAGCAGGGTTAACTACCTAATTTTTCTAAGAACATAGAGTACACCAGGTTGAGTGAGAGTAAGTGACAGGTTAAAGAAAAATGCAGCAGTCACCTGGACATGGACAGCTAACAGGTCAAACAGACCACTGACACAGCTTCAAGGTAGACTGTTAAATGTATTGAACAAGGCATTCTAATGAACAATCAAAAGAAATAGAGATCTTGGGGGAAAAATAAATCAACTCATCTTTGGTTTTGTTAACAAAAACTCAATATTTATGTGCATTATACAAACAAATCAACAGCTTCCTAACAAAAGTTTTCTCAAGTGTTTTGAAACGTACCAACCTAATTTATCTTACAGTAGGAGTTTGCCACATGCTTTTGTTCCTAGTCATCGGAAACATACCTTGGGAAAGTAATAGTTAAGATAGTAGTGAAAATTTTTCTTTCACTACAGCCACATACAGAAGCAATTCCCTTTAAACTACTTTAATGATGTTTGTGATAGCAGCAGAGTAGTCAGAATATATCCAAACCAGCAAGAACAGATGATTTCCTACTTCTGGCTCTACCTGACCTTAGGGACAGAGGGACTGGTATAATAGCTCTTTAGATGCACCTGCTTAGCAGCACACTACTTGTAATGTCAACTATATATATCACAAACCTGAATAGTGCCTAAGACAAGACAATAGTAATCTCATTATTCCAGCTGCCAACAAAGTGCCACTCGAAAAAAAATATCATTCTCTACTGCAAGTGCTGATACCTATTTAATATGGCACAGGGAAAGACACAGCTAACAAATCATCTCTGCTAAAAGACACTGACTTTTAAAAGAAAGGGGAAAAGCTTCAGAGAGATCCAGTGATCCACTGTGTAAATTATGAGGCTAACTTTTCTGAATTGCCAGTAAGTGCATTAAACATTCCAGTGCCATAATGTAAACTATGAAACAAACTACTTCATTTTCTTTCAATCTCCCATCTCTTTTCTCTGTCCTTTCATGAAGGACAGACATGGTCACTAAAGTGTGTTTTCAGATACTAAGTACTGAAGTACTTATTTCTCCTTGTGTTGGTCTCTTTCTGGAGAAAAACCACAGCACTGGTCACAGTCAGTCAAAGCTTGGGACCTGACACTGGGAGAACACACACAAATCAAAGTGTTCTAGTTATACTTCTAAAGCAACATATTTCAAAGCAAAGACATTCTAAAACTGTGATGGCTGCATTTACAGTGTAGTTTCTTTTGTCATCCTAAAAGCATAATGACTTGTAAAAAAAAAAAAAAAAAACAACCAAACCAACCAACCATCACACAGTAATTCTTAAATAATGTGAAAATATCACTGTGGTTTTCTTTTGGCTTCGTGGGGGTGGATTTTTGGTATTGTATGTTTGGGGTTATTTTGCATAAATAATTTAACCTCTGCAGTTCGGATGCAATAGTGTCTTGGAATTTCAAAAGCTTACAAACAAATCTTCAAATATTAAGGTTGTTTCTCTGTATTCAGAAAAAGTAACCATAAATAATCAATAAACCAACAAATGGAAATTTCAGCTTCCTGATGAAGAGGTTACTACCTGGCTGTCACAAGCCAGTTGCTGCAGCAGCCCTTTTATTAGGGGGTAAAAATGAGCTATGTTTATCATAGCATGAAGAGGGCCCTGGTTTATTCCTCTTTACAGCTCAGCCATCCTGACTCCAACCATTCATTGACCCTGGCTGCAGCAAGCTCCTACTGTAGGTTTCCCTGGCAGCCTCTGACTGCAGGCTTTCACCCAGCTAGACTGTGGCTGCAGGCTCCAACAACAGGCTCTGACTGCACACCCAGACTGACCTCACAGCAGAGATTCTCTCCTCCATGCTCCTCAAGTTCCTCCTCCATGATGATCCTCCCCTCATTGCCTAACCCCCCTCTTTTACCTCACTAATCCTTATTGGATACAGCTGTGACTCATCAGGGGCGAGGGTGTATTGTTAATTAACACAGCTGTTACTGATCAGGGAAAGGTCACCTGTATTCCCTTCTCCTACAGCCAGTGACCAGCAGGGCATGACACTGACAAAATGACCTGACTTTTCCGGCTGTCTCTCTACAGGTCTCACTAGAGGACTTCCATTTTGTCTTGTTTACAAACTGAATTAGCTTCAGTGACTTTAGTAAAGTAGATAGAAGAACACCTCTGAATTATCAGGTACATCATATTACAAATTCCATCCTTAACAGAATGAACAAGGGAACACCCAATAGAAAGCAAAGTGAGTGCTGACAGGCATCAGTAACTTTATTCAGCCTTTCTGCTCCTGACAAATGCTGTTGTCACTTCTCCAGAGCAAAACTTCCCACACTTCCAGTTAGCAAGAAATAAAGTGAAGTTATTGCTGGGATCTCCTGTTCAGGGATAAGTGCTGGCCATTGGAGAGAGCTACAGGGCAGTAAATGTCTCAAACGTCTCACGTGTGCCAAGCTGCCCAGGATGTGCCACATTTCACCAGACAGCTGGAGATGGGACAAATCCCAGGCCCTGACTCAGTAATGCAGCACATGAACCTTTGCTCTATTTCTTAACTTACCAAACCTGTTATTAAAAAATAGACCTCAGAACACACACTTCTGGTCCCATTAGCTAAAGGGACAAACAGACATAAGCCAAGATGGTACTGATCTTTTAGATATTAAATCAAATTACTGGCTTTCTGTGTTCTTTTTTTAGAGTAATGCTAGCTAAGTTTGCATGAAACAGCAACCAAATGAAACAGAAAGCTAAAAAGAAAGTACTGTGGAGTCACATTCAGCATCTCTTAACTACCTCATGGCAGCTTCAAGATATAGTAAAATAGTTTGCAGTTAGAAGGAAGATTTTTCAACTTAATAATAATAATACCTTTATGAACACTGAAAATGTTGCTCAAAAAGGATAAGAGAATATAGGTTTAGTTTACTAAAAACAAACAAGAATGAACAAAAGTTATTTTTAACCCTACTTTAAAAACACAATGGACCAATTCTCTTAACACCAACCTCAGCCAACAGCAAGTGATATGACACAATCACATATATAGGTCAAACATATACTGGTCTAAAATATATAAAAAGTTTGGTGCTTATACACAGAGTCTGCAAAATGCCAACAGTTAGTGAAGAGAGCAGTGGAACATGAAGTAAGGCAACATCATGAGGATGGGTGTGCAGGGTACTGTGCTGCTCCTCCTGAAGTTTCTCTTCTGGGTGTGTGCCTGCAAGCGTAGCCCATAAAACTGCCTTTAGAACTGAACTAGTCTGAAGTTTGCAACATAAAAATTACTTTTGTTTTCAGTTTACCTCCTGAATCCACTTACTGTAGCACTACTGTTGTCATCTTGAAGGTAAAATTCCAGTCTAGAGTGTTGCAGTTACTCCCATCCCCACCATTTGTGGCATCATCTCTGGTAGCAAGCCCAGCCTGGATCACAATTTACATTGCTAACTGCTGTACAGTGCAGTGAAGCCAAAAGTTACGTGGGGGAACATTTATAATTCACAATATTTATAAGTAACAAACCCCTACAAAAAGGGTGAACACAAAAAAGGCAAAATATTTCTCTATTTGCAACCCTAAGTTTTAAAGCCTGGTTCTCAGAATAAGTGGATCATGTAAATTTCGAAGATGGGTGGCTAAAAAAAAAAAAAAAAAAAAAAAAAACAGAATTAGGAAGACAAGTATCACTTGATATGGCATTATGTTAAGTCCTTGGAAGATGCTGGCTTTGTCCTGTTCAATGTAGGAAGGTATTCTGTAGGTGTGTGAATCATTCCAAAGGAAAAAATTCACCCTGATTTTCAAATAGGCCCACAGAAATAAACATGCAACAAATTCTTTCCCTACTGCTACAGTCACTAATACAAATATATATTTTGCAGTATAGCTAAAACATTAGGACATCTCCTTGAGTAGGAATACAAGTCTTCTCTTTTTCTTACTAAAAGTTGATATATTGTTTTGATTAATTACTTGTCAGGGATTTGGTTGGCTGTCTAACCAAATGAGGGAATGCTTTTTCTGCTATAACTAGGGAAAAAAAAGTTATTCCTTTTCAGCAGATGAATTATGTCTCTTCTTTCCTCTGAAAATCTCCTTTTGGAATGGGTTTAGGCAACACCTTAAAAATAACATGGGATGGATAGTTCTTTTACTCTCTGGAAGGGTCAGTACTAAGTAAACACTGGAAAGAAAATCTGTCTATTTTGATGCTCAAAATTAACTAAACTAAAAATATTACAGAATAGTTTATAAGCTCAAGTAATCTGTGTGTAGAATACTGGTAAGTGAGGAGTTTCACCACGAGGAGAATGTGGGATATGTAATGACAGATGTAGGTAAGAAACCCCTTGACAGAATGAATACATGTTAATAACTATATACATTAACCAGTGTAGCTCTAGTCTCCCAGTTTTAGCTGCAAGGTAGATGTAGCAGAATGATGCTTCTTTTCAATCCACAAATAGTTCATTATCATTCACAAACTAACAAAGAACCACGACAAATTCACTGCTAGAGAGCTCCTAACTACTGAATGCCTTTCTTTTTAAGCGCTGTACCTTTCACCCTAGAACAAGTTAATCTTTTTCATACACAGACCTCGGAGGAACTGGTTTATTTAGGGTGACATACAGGCTTTGCCCTTCTCCTGACTATGCACCATACATACTTTGCCACTCAGGTCTCAGAACAAGTGATTGCTTCTCCAGGACAAAACATTTTTCTCTAGTGTATCTTTTTAAAGTGTATCTTTTTAAGTAGCAGCTGTACTCCCACAGGCCAAATGGAAACACATGATTCAGGCTTCTCTTAATGTAGAGAGAACTAAAAGGAATTCACTTAAATTTTATACAAGACTGTCCCAAATATCTTAGCAATTAGCACTTTCAGCTAGTCATTAACATTTTATTTCCTTTAAAAATTACGAGTCCTTCTGGAAAGCAGATCCTCTGTTTGACAGGGGACAGACTTAAAAGCAAAGTTAAGCCTTTAAGCAAAGGGCAAGTTATTTCCAACCTTCTCTTTACTCACAGTAAAGTCTCCTGGAACTAAAAAATATAGCTAGAAAATAGTTGAAAGACACTTATGAAAGGGGAGTAGAAGACTGTGCAGTTCATTCCAAACAAAAATGTCACTATTTTGTTTTCAATTAACTTTTAATTATGATCAACATAAATCTTACTTAACAGCTGGGTATGAATCATTAGGCTCCAGCCATTCCTCTATTCTACGCCAAAGCACCTCTCAGAGTGTGGGGAGGATGACTTAGGAGCTGACTTCATGTAAACTCATTGAATCGGGGCTGACCCCTGAATCAAAAACCAGGAGCTGACACAAAGAAATCAGAGAAGGGGATTTTGAAAGTGTAAGCAGACAAAGGTGATCTAATAAACACCATGGAGCAGTATGATCTGGTGCAGACTCCCTAATGTATATCACAGGTGTACCTTTAGCACCTGCTATGGTAACTATTTCTTGAGCAGCTATCAGTATCTACAGTGTATATTTAAACATATATCCAATCATGTACATAAACTGTAACTTCTCCCCCCCATGCTCTGAGAGCTGATTTATTAAACACCAGTGTGTAACAGTAGGTGCTCAGGAGTTAGCTCAGTGGAAAAACTGATCAGATTGTTCCTCTGCCTGCTTGTCTCTCAGCCTGCTGCCAGAACACAGGGCAGCTGCCAAGGGGTCACACTCTTGACTGTTGCAGAGCGATTAAACTGGCTTCTAACCCACTCAGATTCCCTGCTTTAGCACTCCATACATCTAACAGTTTGAACAGAGATCAAGATCTCTAAAGCCTATCAAGACAAAAACCAAAACAAACACCACCACGTCCCCAAATCCCTACCAAAAAACCCCAAAATAACTTACAAAATCACCCAAAAGCTGTATACAAGTTATTCGTCCACCTCCTGTCTTCATTTATTTTCAAATCTCATTTCACATTAGTCCTTCTATCCAAAGAGTGTCCAGCACCTTCCTTCTCTCCTTTCATCTCCCTCATTTAGCATTTCAACAAATTTAGACCACTCAAATTTTGTCTTTTGATTTTTCTTTGGATTTTCCTTTTTTTTCCTTTTTACCTTTGAAAGCAAACTAAAAACACTGCTGTCAAGGTTTGGGCAAAGAGGTCTTCTCTGTAAAAGCTAACCTAAGAGAATAAGCCTTACCAACATCGTACCCACTCTGAGTTTTAGTGTCTTTAATGCATTTTAAATTAAAGGTATGCATTTAAACTGAGTAACTTGAGAAGGAAAGAGTATTTAAGAAAACACAGGTATTGTCACGATGTCCTTCCCAGACACATCCAAGCACCAGTCAGCTCTCTTAGCTACAGACATATCCAGCCGTTCCAACACAGTCACCTGATAATCCATCACTTCCAGTTCCTACAATTAGCATTTGCCCCAGACTGTTCTCATGTGCTGTACCAATGACAGATGCTTCTATCTACACGACAGAAAAAGCATGATTTGACATTACCCTTTTGACGCAGGCACCCGAGTATCTTCTCTGTCTAAAATCTGTCCTTTTCCTCATTAATCATGATCTCAGCTATCTGCAGACCTTGGCAATACCCTCTGCAGGTGGGAATTAATGGCCTGTCTCTGTCTCCTCTTTGCAGTTCTGCTGCAAGAGAATGCTCCAGATCTGACACTGTCACCATGACTTCCTCAGCTCTGGAGGTACATTGGTGCACTCACGTTCAACAAGTCAGCATAGAAGGTTCCAGCTGTCAAAGAATAGAATAGCCTCAGTATCATAAATAAAATCACATTAAAAACTCATCAAGGTACCATCTCATTGTGCATCTAACATTAGTCTCAAGCAAATATATAATCTCAAGCCATATGAGTTCTATATAAAATTCTAATTTAATACAAGAATGAGTTCCACATGAAATAATCTAAACTGAGTAACAAAAGTGCTCATCAAAATGCCATTTTTACATCAGAACTGAAGATGCAATTACCAAGTCCACTTACAGTTTGATCTTCACACTTTCAAACTTGCTTGACATGCTTAGAAGCTCACTTTTTTGTAACTTATCTAAAATACAAAGCCATTTTAGAGATAAAACTGCATTCTTTTTCCAGTGTATAATTCCCATCAAAAATATTTCCAGCACTTCCATTTCTAATGGAATGAACTAATGAAAGCATCTGAAAACAGATGCTTTTCAAATTATCCTCAAACCAAAAGAGCTGGTTTCCTCCAGACTGCATGATGTTGAAAGTCCTAAAAAAAAAGATTTTCTCCAAGCTCCCCTTGGGTGAGTTCACTTCACTCTATGCACGCTGCACTGTCCACAAGTAATATAGAAACGAACCTCTATAAATGTCCTTCTGTTCTCCTGTTCAAGGTAAACAGACTTTAAGTACTTAAGTAATTTGTCCATTTTGATGGAATTGCAGTGTGATTGCATGCAGTTCTGTGATTATTCAGTGCAAACTGAAAAGTTAGATGTTCATACTTGGTTCTGTACTAAGACTGTTAGTGAAAAACCTTTGGTAGGGATATAAAGCCCCTAACAAAAAATAAAAAATCCATTTTAAAAATATCTTCTCTTTTTGCTGCCACAAATAGGTTCATTTTGTTATTTTGTGAAAGATCAGGCTGGCAGTTTTCACTGTTTAAAAGTTCTCTTCTTTGAGACTATATTTAACTTTATGGCTAATGAACTGGAACAGAATGGTGACTACCAGAATCTCTGATTTCACCCACACAGCACACACAGTCTCTTCAAGTGGCTCCTCACATTTCCAAAACTCTGGGCTAGTGAGCATTCAAGGAAAGAGGTCCAATGAAAGTAATTCAGTTTCATGCCCTTCTAAGTCCTTTCTACTTCTGTTGTGCCTCCACCACTAGTACAAGTACAAACTGCTTCTTAGTGTGCCGTTGACATTCTATAAATATATCCTCTGTCTATTGATCTAAGTCTTCTCCGATCCTTTCATATGGGGCACAAAGGGTAAGACACTCCTCTTTGCTAAATCTAATAGTTTCAATGTGGGGACTTGACTTTTCAGACTAATTATTGTTCACAACATTCAGCTTTGAACATTGTTTTTCCTTCTTTTCTAAGAATTCCTGGTGTGCTTAACAAGTCAGAAAGCTGTAATATCACACTGAGATTTGTCTCCTCACTTAATATATGCTCTGTTCCATTACTGCCTTTTCAATATTGTTATAAGAAAAACTTGGCATTTCTATTTTCACACTACCTTGCTGCTTTGTCTTGACTCTCCCGGTACTGCCTCCTGTATTTTTTAAAATATGCCTCCTGCTTCTTTTGCTGCTGGAAAACTCAGATATCCTCTAGCTTTCAAAGTCACACAAAGACAAAAAACTAATCAATTCAAAAAAAAAATTTCCTCCGTCCTTGAGAAGATCCCTTTTCATGCCCCTATTCCTAATAGTAATATGCCTCTTAGGAATCAAGCATAAAAGTTTAAATGCATTTGAAGGAAATATCTTGATAGATGTGAAAAGCTATCTTTCAGATTGAAATTATGAAGCAAAATTATTATTCCATATGCATCCACAAATAAAAAAGGAAATTAAAGCTTCAGTGATTTTGTTTCAAGATTATTCCAGTTTAGTTTCAGGTGACTGTGTTTTTTGACATCAGGGCATCCTGGGCCAAAGGAGGCCTGTTTAATCTGAACTGTGACAAAGTAAGCATAAAACATTTATTTCCCTTGGACTTCCCAGGCAGCAAATAGCCTAGTTTACAATTGAAATGCAAATAGTATGTTGCAGAGGAAAATATTTTTGTTGATGAGTCCATATCAAACAGAAGGGTTTGTATCAGAACTTTTATATTTATTTCATTTTATTTTGTCTTACGGATTAAACTTCAGTTTCTTCCGCACACCTTTATCTCAACCACGACTCCTGCACAAACCCATCCCCACAACGCGGGGGATAAGCAGGTGAGAAATCCTTCTTATGACATCAACGCATGTCCCCGAGGAAGAGAACAACAAGGCAAAGTACACAACCGAGCAGCTGGTGCTGGATATCTGCCCGCCAGAGCCAGCTAGGACGGCCTGCTAGCGGGGAACGGAACACTTCTTGTTACAACATCACAAAGGAGCCATACCTGGAAATTACCTTTCATCAGCTGACATCCAGTTGGCTTCAAGTAACACAAACAGAAGAACCTGCAGCACTGCCCATGGAAATAGTTTCTAAATACAACAGTATTAGAGTTCTTCTTCTTTTGGGCCCTTAGTAATAAATGCCAGCATACAAGTAAAAGTAAACCACATGACATTTCGCTCAAACCATTTAATATGGTTTTCTCTTACGCTATTTGCTATTTTTTTCCATCTAAATTGAAAATTAGTAATTTACAAAGTTAAAAGTTACCCCTGTGCGTCTGAAGCACACCCAGTCAAACAATGCAGGGGTAAGCAAATTCCAGCAACTACCATAAGGCTGACTGAAGCCTGGCTCTCTAGATTTGCACAGGAAACCTTTGTTGTATTTGGCAGCCACTTTTGTGGAGCTCTCAGAATTTTTTTTTTTATTATTATTATTTTTTTTTTCCCCTACAGACCTTATTACTCAACAGAGGAAGAAAATTCAGCCAATAAAAGTCAGTTACAGATATCTTTACTAATTTACTTTGACAGCCTAGATTATTTTGGCTATTTCAAAAGCTGCACATCATTTAGGACAGGATTATTTAATCTGCAAACTATAACCTTTGGTCCTGCTCCTCAGCCCTGATAATTAATGAAGAGCACAGATTCCACAGAAGTCATCAACTGGCTAAAAAACAATCCATTTTATAGAGAGCCTGAGTGCTTATCAAACTCTGCCTTGCCAGCCAAGCTCTGCAGTTCCTCCTATACCACCATGTAAGAGACCAAACATTTCCGATAGCTCTCTCCTCCGTGCAGGAGTGCCTGGAAGCACTGCAGTAATAAAATACCCAGTCTCTGGGGGAAGGGAGGGTCTCAAATTGCTCAACAGCCAGTCTGCTGGCTGACCAAAGAGAAGATTTTCATGGCTCTGGCAGGAGCTCTGTCCAGCCTTTCACAGCCAGTAACCATGAGTTCTCTTAAATTATGACAGCTGCAAGTCTCAGGGAAGAGTGAAGGCCAAATATTTATTCACAAATGTCAAATAAGATCTTATTTATTCATCCTTGAGATGTGATATACCTGTGTGGTATGTCAGTCTGACTGATAGAAGTGGGCACATGGCAGAATCCTGCTGAAAGTAAAGGGCATTAGCTCACCAGACACCTACCTATAACAGCAGCAAAACAGCAGGACACACCAAAAACCAGTCTGTGGACTGTGCTGGGGACATTTTTCCTCAGAGACAGAGGAAATTTCTAGGGAGTGTCAGATTATTTACTTCTGATACTGATCAAGGAACGAATGAAAGATTTAAAATTTTGAAGAAAAATATTTGAAAATGAAGAATAGTATGTTAAGCAGGAAAAGTATAGCAGTAGCACAGTAAACACACTCAGCTTCACCAAAAAAAAAAAAAAAAAAAAAAAAAACCAAACAAAAAAAGAAAAAACCACCCTGAACACATTTAACAGTTTTACTGCAGTTTACAAGCAGACTAGCATTGAAGACAATGAAAAGCAATGTGAACCTAGAAGTGAAACTGCACAGAACATACCACAAGAATTTATACAAATTACCTTCAAAGACAGTATAACAACTTGAAGTAATAAGGCCAAACTAAAATCTGCCATAGAAACCACAATAGCTTGAGGACATATTAACTTATCCACAGCAAGGCACAAATTAAATATACAATCAAGACAGGAGAAGGCATTTACATGAAAGGAAAAAAGGAAATGGAACCAAGACAAATAAGCAAATAATTGCAACCAAAAAATTTTGGGTAAGTATTTAGTAGAACAGGTATCTCAGTAAGAATCTCTCTCACAGAAATAACACGTATGGACACCTAGGTTAATCAGATTAAGATTACTTTTACCACAATATACAAAGAACTTAAATTGGCATAAACTTACAAATGTGCCCTAAAACAATACAACGTAAGGCACTTATTAATAAAAAGACTTATTAGTCTAACAGAAAGAGAGCAAAACTATATTTAAGCATCATTTGGAACAGGAGACTGATTTAGTGTTCATGGACAATACTAAAGTAATCCAAATAAATGCTTCCATTGCATTGCATAGAGCATTTTCCCTTACCTCCATTTAATTAATTACAAACTGTGTCTAACATCTGGTAAACTATACCACTTCTGTGACTTCTAAACACAGGGGAGTTTAACAGTGTTTGCTCCAGATGAACCAAAAGAATGGTTTGTAGCAACCTCAGGTTCTTGCTACAAGAATGCATTTCAGGGATAGCATGAAACAAGTCCAGAAGTTCATGGAGCTGCTTATGCTACGATCCTTCAATAAGACCTGCCATGACTCGAAGACAACAAAAACATTGCTACTGCAGCCTTCAGAAACATGGTGCTATTCCTATTAGTTCACTGGAGCATTATCTTCCTTCTAAGACACAAAATCAGCTGCAGTTCAATACTGAGCTCTCAGTCAGGGCCCTCCAAGTGCACCGTGTGGATGTGGAACACATGGTGCCAGGAGAACATGCAGCCTTCAAGGGAAGAAAAAAAAAAGAAAAAAAAAAAGAAAAAAAAAAAAAAAGCCCCAATTAAAGCTACAGAACATTAGCAACACAAATTGTATCAACAATTGTTAAAGGCAACATAAGCCTAAACGCAAGGGAAATCTTTGTTCCACCAGCTACCAAGTTCTAGTAAACTTTGGGAAAGGGCATGTAAAGGATATAACGGATGTGCAGATCATTTTACAAGATCCTTTAGGTAGAAGTGGTGCCTGTGGATTAAGAATGTTAAGAGCAGGTATCCAGCACTACAATTAGGCAGCCATGTGTGGGTTAGGGAGGACAGAATTTGGAGGGTATAAGCCTAAACCACATTTCACACGACCTGTAACTTGCATGTAAGCTAGGAGATAGTCTCCTGTTAATTTATGCTTCTCAGTTCAACAGGCCTTACAATACAAAGCTATTCCTTACAATACAAGCTATAACCAACAGTTATAAAGCCCCAGTTCAGAATACATCATGGCTTGTGTTGGTTTTCTCCTGTTAGTTAAAGAAACAGCTTTTGCCCAGACTGCTAAAAACATGGTGTATTAAAAGATACCACACAACTCTGAAATAAACAGCACATTTGGACTCACTCTCCCCTCCAAAATCCTTCTTTCAGTAGAAATCATGGTAACAACCATTTAGCAACAATTTTCCCTGCTATGAAACTCAATACAAACGGGGGGTTTTTTTAAAAAAAAAAAAAAAAAATCCACTCTGCAGCTGCTGCCAGAGGAAAATCCAAACCTTAACAATAGGCATCTGGACTTGGTGCTTGAAAATAATTTGGGAAATGAGTTTTACCTCTGTTTGAACACATTATAAACTAGAGTTCTGTTGGCATTGTTTACCTCAGAGAAGATGTGACTAGTAAAGGGCACCCAACCTTCAGAATCAGCCCCTTTGTGTCAGATGCCACAAACACCAAGGAATCAGTGCAGGGAAAAAAGAGAAGGTACATTTGTTGTAAGAAATAGATGTATGAGAAGGGAAAAAAAAAAAAAAAGAAAAAAAAACCCCAACCAACCAACCAAAAAAAACCTGCTAGCTGCAGCATCAGAAAATGGAAAGTGGATATTTACTCAACACATTTTATTACATTACTTGGACACCCACCAGTTCTGAAGTATCACTAACTCTGATCTATGAACCCTTGAGGCTCCTCTCAGAGTTCTCTCCCATTAAAGATGCCCACTTCCAGTAAGGAATGTTTTAAAATTAATTAATGAAACACTGAAGAAAAAAGAGAAGAGTCTATGCTTGCTCAATGAATTGCTCCTTGAAAACTAGGGCTGTGGTTATCCTGATGAACTAAAGCATAGAATGTACATTATTTCCATGAGTTCAAAGATTTTTCAATGAGCCTTTTTTCACACAGACACTAAAAGCTGCACCAAGACCTCAGTCTCCCAGGGCAGCTTTCAGCCTGTCACTTGGCATGCAATCCAGTGCTGGCCCCTGTTCTTGCTAGCTTCAAGAATGGGACAGGATTTTCAAAAACAGGGTGATTATCAGTAGTAGGGAATTAACACAAGTCAGTTGAGAAGAGAACAGTAAAGCTTGTATCTCCTGCTTTGTTGTTGGAAACACGTATAGCAAGGGAACACTGTTTACACACAGTAATGCATGGTTACAGCTGGTTTGCATCACAGGAAAGGCTGTGAACATTTGTTAGACTACAGGCACAAAGTTTTAAAAAGACTGAGAGTCTCTTCTTTTAAGCCAGAATCTTTTTGTGACTATAGCAGTACTTTCCTTCCCTGGCTGAACAAACCTTTTTCTCTTCTGCAAATGGTACAGGAAAAAAAAAAAAAAAATTAAAGACATGGGACAGTGGACACTAAACGTTCACTTGATGTAAATAAGATTGAGATCCATTTTAGCTCTGCACCCCTAAAACTTTATCCTTGCTTACTAACAGCCACTGCTTAAAGAACAAACCCTTGAAGGAAGACCTCCACATACAGTAAGATATACTTAGAGTGTGTCTGTCTTTAGAGCAGAGTGTTTGCACTGAACAGTTTCAGTTTAGAAGGTAGTTAGAGATTCAGGTTCTGTTTTGCTTCTCAGGTTATCTTCTGAACACTAAACATCTGTTTCAGCACTTATGAGTTGCTTCATTTGCATTCTTGTGGAAAGGAAAATGTCTCCAGCAGTAGTCAATGCCTTATTGATAAAGTAACTTAAAGTTTTAAGTGTCACAGCTAATTAGGAAATACTTCTTATCATTTATTTCAGAGCTTCTTTTCATTACTAGAACAGAGGAGAGACACCAGAATACAAAATCAGCATCTGACCCTTACACCTGGCTGGTAATAACAAGCAGTTAATACTGATGGGATTTGACTGGCATTGCCATGGCAGAGGTGTGCAAGACATCATCCCTGTTTATCTCTGTTTTTCAATGCAGAAAGTGAGCTGTAAAATGCATGTGGATTGACATTGTCTCCACTCTGTCTATTGGGTTAATCTAGAAGACCCCTGGCACTTTATCTACCAAGCACTCATTTCTCCAGTCGAAACCCTGACTCCCCAGTGACTGCCTTAGTGTAAGGCACACACAAGATGCAGAAAATGCAGATGATGCCCAGCTTGTAGAAACCACCATCTGGGACAACACTTACACAGGATCAGACAGAGTTCCCACAGCAAAGCTCGAAGGCTATTCACAACCTGGATAGAAAAGCACAGCTGTGCTAGCATAGAGATCAGTTGGTACCACATCTCCACAAAATGCCCTTTCCAAAGGGAAAGACACAATCCACCTGAATGGAGAAAAGGTGAAGTATATCGACACCACCCCAAGGTGAGCTTCTGCTGTCATTATATGTTACAGTTTTTTTCTATTCTTACTACTAGAAATGGTCAGAAAACAAATCCTATTTCCTTTTTACCTTTACATAAAAAAGGGGAATGCATGAAATAGGAAGAAATTTCAGTGGAATACATGTTGCCAAATTCTCATATGAAATGTCCATTTTATTTACTTCCAAGGTTTCTCACTGTGTCATTACCTCCTTACTAGGTAACCTATATCTCCTTACCTTAAAATGCTGGTAACAAAGATTCCAAACAGCTCTGTCATCAAACAAAATGTGCTTAAGTGCTTATTGGACAATATTTCCAAAGTACTTAAAGGCCTTGTAAAATCAAGCTAGTATGGGATGACATAATCAAGAATTCTGTAGTATTAAACAGTCTTATGATCTTCAAAAGGAAAAAAAAAAAAGTGCTTTCAAAAGTAACTATTTAAATTAAGCTGAAACGATACTATTTACTCTTTCTCAATTTATCAGACACCAAAACATACAGAGGTGAAATTATTTTGAAAACCAGCTTCAGAATCACTATCAAGATTCAGATTTCCATTTATCTAGTTTGCCTCTACTCATTCTTACCATATGCTTAGTCCCTCTATTTAGAGATGTTTCCAAACAAAACTCCTTTGAAAAAGTGAAGTGTTTACATTTGTTTTGCCACCACCTGCTAGGCACTGCTAAGGAAACAGCTTCACACAAGTGAGTTCCTCCAAGGTGCCGGCCCTCCCTTTGACAGCAGCGGATCCAATAGCAGGACACCGGTGCGCGGTTTGCGGCAAGGCGGGGTGAGGACAGAGAGCTCTGAGGGACACAACGCCTTTTACTCCCCTTTTCGGGGTTCTGGACTTCAAACACGGAGTTGTTCGTGTTGCAGTCGTTCTTCCAGCACCCTCTAGTGCTGACGGCGGCTCTGACTCCTTACTATAACGGGGACACCATCCACCCCCCCCTAAGCCAAGCCTCCCCTCCCGCAGAGCTGCTCCGCCAACCTGGGAACTACTGATGTGCGGGAGCTTCCCACACCACCACGTGTTCCTGCCGCATACTCCGTTCTTATCTCCGTCATGTTAACTTTTCTTCCAGCAAATGAGATGTTAATCTTTGTGTACCACAAAGAAAACCGTGTACTTTCCCTTCAAATAAATATATCCCCCGAACTGAAGTCGACATATGAGTACATTGTGTTAAGTTTACTTAGGTAAATTAGTAATCCATTATTTGGGTCAGTCACATCACCTCCTAAACGAAGGCATTATTAAACAAGCATCCCTTCTTATCCCTGATTTCCTTACAGAAGACTTCAAGGTGTGTATTTCAGAACCCTCTTCTCTTTGCAGCCAGAAGCTGGTTGAGAAAGACACAAAGTGGAAGACAAAAAGCCATTCAAGACCAGCTGTGGAGTTTACAAACAGAAGAGGTTTTGAAATGTACCAGATCCATTGCCCCATGCTGAAATGCTGGCCAACCAGCATCCCAGTGTGAAAGAAGAGTGTGGGGGACAGCAAGGGTGTGATGACAGCTCCTAGGCTCCAGAAAGGGACACAGTGCTGGAATTCTATTAAGGAGCAAGGCTGGGGTCAAATAGGGTACAGGAAAGTAAGAAACGTGCTGAAAACCAAGTCAAATATAAAATCTAATTAGCATTTCAATTCTGTCCTGTGTTGTACTACTGACCTAATGAACTGCAGTGGTATTGTAGTGTACCACACCCTTCCTTAAGGGCAGTCATTCTGCTTCCTTGAAGTCACAACAATGGTTTTTTCTCTTAATCACTCTTACACTCCATTATTTACATGGGATTTCACAAGTGTTGGGGCAGTTTAGAAACTTACAGACTAGGCAGGGTACATAAACCTAACTAGTAACACCTGTTTAGAAAGTACTCACCTCCTGGCCTGGATGGATTTCCTTCTAAGTTGGTAACATATTTGAAGTTATTCTACTTTTATTTACAACCTTAAAAATAGATGTCTCAGAACCACAGCTGCATTCTCTCCAACGAGTTTACCTGTAATTATTTACACAGTCACACAGTGAATTCTAAATGAAAACAAATCTTTGGCCTATACTGTTTGCTATTATCTGTGAATTATTTGCTCTGTTCATTGCAGTACATTTTTTCACAAATTTGCAAAAAACCCCACCTTGTACTACTTACAATTACATTCCAATGATTAATTCCTCCTAAATAACCATCAGCTGAATACACTAGAATCCTTACTGAATCAAGTTACTACTTTGGGAAAGACAAAAGCCAATTTCTGCAGAAATACTAACTTATGAATTCTGGAAATTCATAGGAAATGTAAATTTAAACAAATAAATTAGCAGAAGCATATAAAGCCACCACTTCAAATAAATAAAATCAAACAACAGGTTAGATTAGTTTTGCTCCTTATTCCACTGAATACCACAAACCAGATACTTTCAATATCTTCTCCTACCTCAACTTCCAAAAACTGGTAAGTTTTGGTTCTTTATACACCTGTGCATCAAACCACACTTAAAATATAAGCTATGATGATGAACTACAAGGCTGAGTGCATCTGAAAAAAAAAAAACAAACCACTTTTTAAAAAAACACACTGTGTGCATATTAATTAATAATTATATATTGTGTGTTATATATTATTATATATTGTTATATTTTATTATTTAAAATTATTATTTATTATTTCATAATAAATTTATGTCAACCATTTAAACTTTGAATACAAAAGTATTTTAAATGCTGCCATAGTGACCCAATCTAATTCACTGCAAAGTTCCATATTTTAGAATAGCACTACTAAAAACGTTGAGCAGCATTACTTGGAACAATTACACAGAGCATCTACAGCTGAAAAAACCCTGTATATAATAACTAGCAAGTGGTCTTTTGATGTTGAAATCACATTAATTGTGGCTGCATTACTGGGTTTTCTGCTGAAGTGTGGGAAGGAAAATTGAATTAATTGTGCTGCTGGAAACAGTGGCTGTGCTGTGGGGGCACAGTGCTCTACACCGGTGCTGGCAGTACATGGTTTGGTTTATCGCTCTGTGGTCCTGCCCTAGGATATATGTTTTGGGGTAGTCTTGATCTCTACATGGTTTGTCAGCTTCAAAACTCATGGCAGATTTCCTAAAATTATAAAAATAAACGCGCAAAAAAATGCATTAAGTGCACAAGGTATTTGCCTTTCTCCTTTATTGAGGAGAAGGATGAACATACTAAGTTTCTGTGTTTTAATGAGACTTGACTACATTTAGTGTAGATCTGGACTAAAGAGTCCCATTCACATAATAATGTGGATTAAAGGAACTGTCTTTTCCCAGAGACCTTTCTTTTTTCCCCCCTTTGACATAACTCTGGCTTTACTCAGTGCCTGTGACTCAGAACTTGGACACCATATACTGTCCCATACAGGAGAAGCATTAGGTTGCATCCGCCTTTGGGTTCTAAAACATTCACCAGAATGAGAGTACGACACAGCTGTTAAACCCCATTGCAATTTAGGCAGCACCTGTAAATTCTGCTCTCAGCTCCGGAGAGAGGGCACTATTTAATTTTCAGAGAATGTGAGAGTGGCAGCCACGTTTCTGGGCTCACTGTGCTCTCTCACAGCCGTCCCCAGCTCCCTGTTACAACACTCCACGGTGTGTGCCACTGTCCCTGCACGATCCTCAATTAACCTCCCTGCTGACTGAAGATTCAAGGATAACGCACCTGTCCCTGTTACTGTCTGTGAAGGGCGACTGTTTAAAAATCAATTGCAGGCATACCAGAGATACCTTCAATGGCGTAAACAGCCGCCAAAACTACACAGCTGTGCAAGAGCTGCAATTGCCATTCCGAAGCAGCAGTGAAGGGCGCAGACACCATAAATCACGGTGCACTCCAGACATTCGCATTGCTTCTGACAGCGGTTTTCCTCCAGATACGAGAACACGATGTGCTCAGTAACTCGGCAAACCCCCAGTTTGTCCAAGTCGGCGAACAAGGGGGGTTTTAGCAAAGCTTACCCATCGCTTTCCTCCGTTCAGCCTTTCTGCCTACTTAAACAAGAGAGTTAACGCATTTTTCTCCCCAGACAGCGCGATTCCAGACCCAGCCACAGCACGCTCCCTTGCGGCGCCCCGCAACCCGTGCCACACGCTGAGGCCCGGAGGGACCCGAGTGCCCGCGGGGGGTGACAGCGGCACAGCCCCTCACGGGCCAGCCCCGGCAATGGCCGGGGAGAGCAGCCGGGGGAGGTTTCAGACGAAAACCCTGGCAGTGGGCACGGGCAGCATCCCCGCAGGCCCCACAGCTGCCCGTACTCATCGGCCCTCCAGGGGCGCTAATGGAGGGCGGAGCGCCCTGTACAGACTACCTGACAGGAGGCTGTGGGCAGGTGAGGGGCGGGCTCTGCTCCCAGGAAACCCACCGGAGGACAGTCTCAAGCTGTGCCAGCGGTGGTTCACGTTGGACATTAAGAAGAATTTCCACACAGGAAGAGTGGTTGGAAGGAGCTACCAAGGGAGGTGGCGGAGTCACCGTCCCTGGAAGTGTTTAGGGAGAGTCTGGACGCGGTACTGGGTGCCACGCACCGGGTGATGCCCGAGGTGCTTTTGGGGCCGCTCCCCTCCTGCACCGCTCCAGTGTCTCCGTGAGGGGGCGCGCGCGCAGCCCGCTGGCTGCGCGCGGCGGGGGCAACGAGGGCGGGGCGGGGCCAATGGGCGCCGGGCGGGGCGGGGCCAATGGGGTCCGGGCGGGGCGGAGCCAATAAGGTCCGGGCGGGGCGGGGCCAATGAGCGCCCGGCGGGGCGGGGCCAATGGGCGCCGGGCGGGGCGGGGCCGGCGCGCGGGTGGCGGCGGGACAAGATGGTGTCGCCGGGCGCGCTCCGCGTGGTGCGGTGCGGGGGCAGCGCCCTGCGCGGCGCCAGGGCCGTGTTCTCCGCCGACTCCAAGCAAGTGGCGCGGGGGGCCGGGGCTGCCGCGATGGGGGGGTGCTCCTGAGCTCCGAGCGGGGCTCTGCCCGCCGGCGGCCTGCGGCTGCCGCGGGGCTCCCGGGCCCCTTCGGCCGCGGTGACGGCGTTTCCCCCCTGCAGGTACCTGCTGTGCGCCTCGGGGGACTTCGTGAAGGTGTACAGCGTGAGCACCGAGGAGACCCTGTGGCTCATGGGCGGCCACGCCGACCTGGTGACCGGCATCCAGCTCAACCCACACAACCACATGCAGGTGTGCGGGGGGAGGTGTGGCGGGGTGGCCGGGGTGCCCCTGACCTGTATGTGCCACCGCGGTGGATGTCCCGGGGCTGGCTGGAGTTTGGGAAGGGGCCGGGAGTGATTGGGGCATCGTGGAGCTGATGTTTCGCTGAAATCTGACAAGAAGGGTAGAGCTGTGTCAGTTTCCTACAAACACAAACGTGAAATGTCGTGTGGATCACGGACAGTCCTTGAATGGAATGACAACAAAACGAAAATACAGCCAAATTTCAGGTTCTTTGATGGAAAGGGTAAAAGAAGCATGTGAGAAAATCAGAAATGCTATGGTTGGTGTTTGCCCTTCTGTACCTGCTGGTACTGATGCAGATGTGACTAAATCCCTTTAACTTGCCCAGTGGCTCCCTCTGCCCCCAGCCTGCCTTCCCTTCTCCTAGTTTGCTTGGGCTTTTTTGGTGTCTGGATATAAACAAGAGTTATTTCCAAGAGGAGCTGATCTGCATATTAGATGTTCACATGGCGGGTATCTGTGCATTCACTCTTTGTGACAATGTACAGCTCAAGCTAGAGTAATAGCGTTGTGCTTGCACGTTATTTGAAGGCAGCACGGAGCTGGTCTCTGTCCTGTATTTTTTATGATTGAGGTACCTGGAATCACAGTTGTGATTGTATGTAGAATCTGGCTTTGATAAATTGCTATTACTTATATGGTTGGTTTTGGTTTTTTTTCAGCTCTACTCTTCCTCTCTTGATGGCACTATTAAGCTGTGGGACTTCATGGATGGGATTCCCATTAAAGTATGTTGAGTTATTCTTGTTAAGAGCATGTCAAAAATGGGCCCAAATCAGTCTGAGATGGGTTGTTCTACTATTAACACAACCTAAAACCCTTCTAATTATGGCAGTAATAGAATGTGTGATGATGATGATGATGCAGATCCTTTCGGGGAAGAAGATGAGAGATGTACTGACATACTGACTTTGCTACCTGCTGCAGTTTGGGATACACCAATAGGAATTGATCCAATGGCTTAAAAATGTGGGCTGCTTACTCTTGCTCACATTTTCTGCTAAATACCCACCTCTGGGTGTGCCTTCTGCTTTGTGTTAGGGATAAGGTGTCTTAACGCTTTTCAATAAATCCAGTGTTCCATATTTTATTGGTACTGTTTTAACATTTGTATTAGTCCTTGATAGAATAAAGATGTATTTATCTTACAGTTGAGGATTTTAATTAATACATGAACATTTCTGTAAGACATGATTACCTTATTTTAAAGACATACACACAAATGTAGTAAGCATTGATTTCCTTACCTTTTTTTTCTTCAGACTTTCACTGTAGGATCCAAACTTCTGGCACTGTACACACTTGCTAGTGCTGAGGACTCAGTGTTTGTTGTCATTCCAAAGAAGGGTGAACGAGGTACAGTACAAGTAGTATCCTCCATGTCGTCCCAGTCATTCTGTGTCTGTGCTGCTGTCCCAGCAGTGAGTGGTGTGCTGCAAGAATGGGCTTTAATATGTACATTGTCAAATATTTTTTAAATACATACTGTGGCAGATGTCTGTAGTCCTGCATTTTGTACCTCTTTCATTCTCATTCTGTGATATCTGTCATTCCAATATTTGTCTAGAAGAGTGCTTGTCTTTGCTTTTGAAGCCTGTACTGCGTGGATGTGGTCTCAGAGATGCAGTTCATCTTTGAGCAGTGCTCACCAAGGTACAGGTTATACTGCTGAAGTTGGGTATGGGTGCTGGAGATTATTTTCCCGCCTTAGGCAGTATTAGATAAACACTTGACCTATTCCCAGCATGCCTGGGTATTTTTTACTGGGATTTTGTCTGCAGTAAATGCAGCTTCCCTTGGATTCTGCTTCCATTTGCACTGATCCCCACTGTCACGTCCTCGTTCTTCAGTACTACTGCTGGTTTCAGACAGGTGTTTTCTTTGGGCAGATACATTCCAGCTGGTCTCAGTTAAGCTGACAAAAGGAGCAGGCCAAGATCTGGAAGGCAAGGAGCTCTCAGTGGTTCTGGATGGTGTGGGTGCATCAGTGAAGCACATTGCATTTGGAAGAGACGTATGTTCACCTTTGGGTCTTTTTCTTTGGGGTGTTGGTTGGGTAGGGTTTTTTTTCATCTCAAATGCACTCTTAAAGGCTTAAGCCTTTATACAAAGCACAGCAATACTGAAACAAAACTGAAAATAAATCAGTGTAAGAACTATGCTTTCTTTAATATTACAAAAACAAAAAAAACCCTTTGACACTTATAATGGGAAAGCATTTATTTAACGTGTGCTTATATGTTGTCTCCAGTGTAAAGGACTTTGTAGTGAAATGTGCTTTATTTCTTCTCATGTGAAAAGATAATCTGTGTGTCCTAAATGGCTTTACTTTAACAGGGTGCATATGTGGTATCAGTGAAGGATGTGAACCTCCAGGTTTATTTTTTCAAACGGAAACTGTTGAACAGGTAAGAATGAGAATGAAAATGTCAGGTATTGATTCAGTCTCATATATCCTAAATGTTTTTTAACTCGTGATGTGTGCACACACGATCTCATATTTGATTTTCTGCTGGAGAGGAGGTAGTCACTGTATAAGAAGCTTCCTGTAGAAGTGAAGAGTGAGCAAATCAGTGGCAGTGGTACCTTACCTTTGCAGCTCAAGAATGTATTTTTTTCAGTTAAATACTTAGGTTGATGCTGACCTGAAACAAGTGACATTGTTTGGGCAGGGCCCTGGCAGTGGGAGGGAAGCAGGAAAAAAGGAGAGAGGGAGAGAAAGACAGAAGCAAAAACTCCTTCAGCATGATTGAAGGTGAAGAATTATGGAAATCAAGAGGAAAATAAGTCTGTCACTATTTTTTGGGAGTGCTTGTAACTGTAACAACTTGAAAATGTAGAATTTTGCTTATCAGAATTGTTTCTATGTGTGCTAGCTGATCCTTTTGAAGATTTGTTTTAGAAAAGCCAACCTAACTCTTACAATTAAAGTTACTTTCTTAACTTTTGAAGGTTTTCTTTAAGTACAGTGAAGACAAAAGGAGGAGACAATCGCTTCAGTTGTGTCGTGTGCCATCCTACGGAGGATTGCATTGCAACTGGCCATGCTGATGGAAAGATTCGCCTCTGGTATGTTTTGGTTAACTGCTTATGGTATCCCAAAAACTCCTCTGACTGTAGGGATTAAGTCAAACCTGAGCAAAGCAGTCTAATTTGTCCTTAGCATTGGCATTTTCAGAAGTGAGAATGAGCCTGCAGTGCTGACAGTGTACATGTCAAGTGGAAAAGATGCCTACGTTAAGTTACACTCCGTTGAGTCTAAACATAGGTGAAAAAGATAATGCAAGAGCAGCTGAAATAACTCTTCATGGGCAAGTAGAGTCCTAAGGAGACCACACCAGTGGAATACATGATTAAAAACATTTCATGGTTAAGCTGCTTCCAGGGCTGAGTTGCTCAGTACATCTAAGATGTGAGGTGTGGAACAGGAGAGTTCTGAAAACCTGTAGTGTGGTTCCTTCCCTCCTTCTGCATCATCTGAGCGTAGCATAAACCTGTCACGAAGTTAGAGGACAGGGTAATAAAATTGACTCAATTCAATATTTCCTTTTGTGTACTCTGTTGTTGACATTGTGAGTAAAGAATTGTTTTGTACCTCTCCACACAGGAGGAATTTCCACCACAAGAAAGAGTACACGTATTCCACACTGCACTGGCATCATGATATCGTCATGGATCTGGCTTTTTCTGTGGAGGGTGAGTAAAAGAAAAATAAAAACCAAAACAAAGCAATAAAAAAACCTATCAAAAAAACCAAAAAATGTCTCCATCAAACAAAGAAAATCTCAAATTTGAAGTGTTGTAGCAGACAAGGAAGAATCTATAGAAGCTTCAAGTTCTTCCACTTACTAACAAGTTAATTTCTAGAATTTTAAGTGTATGCAGGATGGATCTAAAATAAAAATGAAAGGAGTTGTTACTTTGTTTATATGCATTCTGATTGGCATTTATAATGTCAAATATCTGCCTTCTGTGGTAGAAATAAAAATCTAATCCCTTCTCTCACTTCTGCTCCTTCACCTCCACTCTTCCTCCCTTCTGTTTCATTAATAATACTGATGAGTTCTTGCCAGCTTTACTTGCATCCAAATAAAACAAGCCAGTCGTGTCTGAGCTCAAACCTGCTGTCACAAATATTACACTTTTACCTGAATTGTGTGATCTGAACTATTGTCCTTAAGGTATTTCTTACTGCAAAGTACTTCTCACAGAAGGCGAACAATTCAGCCATATCCTAACACAAACATGCAGCTGACTCAGAAAGTGATGGGACCTGCTACTCCCAAAGCATTGCTTATATTTCACTGTAGGCACAAATTCCTGTTACATAATCCAAGTTTCTCTAGCAATTTAACAGGGAGTAGTGAGAAGCATGTCTGTGTGTATTGCCCAGGCTTGATATAATTGTTTACTTGTGACAGTTCAGAAAGTTTTGAGAAAATCATGTCTGTCTGTCATTGGAAAGATACAGGCTGCCAATTTTATTTCTTTTTGAGCAAAACCTTTTAACTGTATTTTGTTGCTGAAAAAGGAACCAGGTTGCTGAGTGGTGGAGTTGAATCTGTTCTAGTCCAGTGGCACAATGAATCTTCGTGCCAGAAGGATTTCCTGCCTCGTTTGGGGTCTCCTATTGAGTACATCTCCATGTCCTCTGACGGCGCTCTCTGCTGCACCCTGCACACAGACAACAGTAAGCCAAAACACATCCAAGTATCACTTCAGTGGAAATGCAAATCTGCATGAGCTTTATTTTGTTGCTTTTGGATGAATTAGCTAAGAACTGCATAAAATTTCATTAGTAATCTGAAAAAACAGATGCTTGTTCTTTTGCTCTTTGATCAGTTCTGTGAATTTGCCTGGTGCCTGCTGTAACTTGGCTTTCCACCTTGGTGTCATAAAGTGGGAAAAGATACAGAACAGATGATCACAGTCCCTTTCCCACCATGAGATGTGTGCCTTTTGCAAGACTTGGTCTGCTTTCTCTTTCAGGGATTACAATAATCAACAGCAACCTGAGGTTTTCCAGAAGTATTCAAGGGCTAATCAAAAGTAAGTGCAATAAAATTTATCTTTCACTTAGAGTGTGGAATGTGTCACTTGATAGCTTTGGTCATTTGTCGCCTGATTTTTGTTCCCAGGTAGGGATGTCAAGACTGGCCTAGTGGTTGATCCTAGAACCAAAGCTTTGGTCCTGAACGGAGAGCCAGGCCACTTGCAGTTCTATTCCCTCCAGAGTGACCAACAGTTGTTCAGTGTAAGTTGGATGGGCTTGTACCAAAACCTTAACTTACACAGTGAAGTAACTTGTGCATCAGAATTTATTTGAAGACTTAATGTGGCAAATGGGAAAAAACCCTTGCAGCTATCCCACAAGGCTGGATTCCAGGCTGAGATGTTCCTGGCTTTATCTATGACTTCACTTGCTAAGCAAATCTAAACACTGATACTGAAACAAGTACTTGAAAACAGTGTTCTATCATGTTAAATGTCAAAAATTTGTAGGTAAAACACCTTCAAATTATTTTTCATTCTTTTTTACATTTTGCATTGTTGTGGAATGCACATGCCCTAATTCTGCTCTCCCCACATGTTGGCGTACTTCTTTGTGCCACAGCCCGGTCAGGTCTAACTGGAGCCTTCAGGACATCCTTTCTCCATGGTTTCATGGTATCTCTTACAGCTGTACCTGAATGTTAAAGTACACCTGTGGCCTTGCCTTGCAGCTGGACATTGTGCAGCGCCAGTACATCCACGAGGCGGGTCTGAAGCAGTCGGACCTGGTGAAGGTCGCGTTCAGCGCCCAGGGCACCTGGCTGGCCACCGTGGAGGAGAGTGAAGAGGTCACTGACCCCGAGCTACAGCTGAAGCTGTGGTTCTACCATGAGGAAGCACAAAGGTAATGATAACAGCTGGCCTTCCCAGCTGTCAGTCATGCAAATCCCTGCACAGAAGTTGCCTTGCAAAGGCAGAGTTTCTCTAGATCTGGGAAGTTACCATGGACACTACAGCATCTGCAGCAGAGCAGAATACACGTAGGAAATAATTGCTCTGAATCTCTTTCACTTACAGTAATCAGCATCTCTTGTAACCATGGGACTTAAATTCATATATTTTCTTGGTATTAAAAATCTGACAGAATGGTTCTGTAGCTCTTAGTTTTCCCACCTCTGTGTAATCCACCATTAATTGATTAGTCCTTCTCCGGAAAGTACAGAAGATGATAATTTTATTGTTGGTCTTTGTCTTTAGCTAGCATATCCATCTGGTTAATACCCTTTCCCTAATTTTTCCTAAAAAAAATTACATTTGGACTACAAATTGTTATTTTCTTAAAGAAGTAAGGCAAAAGAAAGCTACTATACAGATCAACCACATGACTGATTTCTAAGTACTGGAAGAACTGCTCAGGGTTCAGGCTGAGTTATAGTCCTAGTGATGATTCTTGGTGCTGGGCTACTGTAAGGAAGCCATTAGGGAAACCTGATCTGTAATGCAATACCATTTAGCTGTCTTAATTAGAAATTCTTTGATTGCTCCTCTCCCTGCCCATTCCAGAGTCAACTTGAACTGAAGTCTTCCCCAAGTTCCAGATGAAATAGAGTGGCAAGCTTGTGTTTTCTTTTCCTATAGCTTTGTGCTGAACACCACAATAAACACGCCCCATGACAACCACATCACAGACATGTGCTTTCGTGACATGGATGAACTGGGAGATGACTCTCTCATACTGGTCACAACTGGCAGAGACTGTGTGTTTAAAGTCTGGGTGATGGTAGAAGACACTGATCCAGAGGGTAAGCGTGGCCAAAATATAACTTAGTCTTACTTGCACCTTGTAACGTACCATAAGAGTAACCTGAGTTGGAAAGGACCTACAATGACATTTGAAGTCATGCTGTAGAAATTAGGACCCTACTTTCATTTGCTTAGTCCCCTGCACTGATCTGCTTCTGCTGCTGCATGAAGTATTGTGTTCTCCCGAGCACCCTGTGATGGAGTTATGCCATAGTTCCACAGTGTTAGTTTGGTATGGAGGTTCCTGAAATAGCCAAAGACCTCGGCAAGCTGCTGCAGAAGGGACTGGCAGCCTGTGTTCATTGGTTAAAGAACTGTTGGTGGTAATGATTTTTCCATGCTGAGGAAATGGATTTTTGTCAGTCCTCTGGGTCGGCTTTTCATTTGAGACTCCTGCTCAAAGGAGCAAGATACAGAAATGTGTTACTCTCTTTGAGCTGACTTAGTGTAAAATAATAACACTTCTACAGTTCTATAGATCCACCACTTCAGAGTTCATTTATTGAACATCCTTCCTTTCCATTAGGTATTTGAACATCATAGAATGGGTATTTAGGTATTTCTGAAATACTTTTAATAACCAAATTTCGCCTCTTCAAAGACATGCTGATGTTCACTTCCTTCAAACAGACCATCTGTGTATGTTTATTGATTGGACATGAGATACAAAAGATTTCCAACATATTAATGTCCTTTTACTTAAGTGTTATTACAGTGTCAAGCACACTCAAGTGAAGTGGCACTTTGCTGCCACTTGGATGTCTTGTCATTTCATGTTCCTCAGTAGCTCTGATAGTGGTCTTGCTGAACGCTTGCAGTTTAGTAATCTGTCTTTCCATGGGCAGGTGAGAACATCTTCAAAAGTACTTTTGAGCTGCTAGGGTTTCCATTTGGCAAACTTTGCCAAACTTTCTCTTTCCAACCTCTTTGCTCCTCAGCTGTGGCTGCTGATGAGAAGACAGACAAATCCTTGTGTCATTTACTGTATTAATAGTAACTCCCTTAATGGTATCTGGAAGAGTGTTTGCTTTTGCTTTTTTTCATAAATTATTCTGAGGCTAAATTATATCTTAACTTAATGAGCAGATGCTTTGATCTTGAGTATTATGTCATCTGGGGATGAAACTTAATTTTGGTATTTTTCCTTCCACAAAGTAATTTTGTATCTGCTGACTGGGCTCATCAGGTTGTTTGTGTTTTAAGTGACTGCAGGGTTCTGTTTCATGGCCTATGTAAAAGTACCAATTAGTGGTGACTGCTGTGGTGCATTTGCCCAGTGGGGCAGAGTAGGAATGCTCAGGTAGAAAGGCTTGACATGCTGCAGCTTCTCTGCAGCAAATATTATTTTACTAAAGAGCTTCTCAGTTGACTTCACTCTGGTATGTGTTAATTGCAGCAGGTCTCTTGCCGGGCCCCTAGATGGTGCCACGCAGCTGGGAGCACACAATCGTTTCTGGCTTTTTTCTTTTTTTTTTTTTTTTTTTTTCAGGCAGGTCTCTTAATCATCAACTTGTAGCCATTATATAAAGGGTATCTTAGCATAGGGTGATTTTCCCTTTTTTCCTCATCCTACTCAAATGTTTCAAAAGCATGCTGGAGGAATTATTTAATACTGGGAAATCTGTGTTAATGTGGTAAGTACATCACTTTGCTCCAGTTTATTTTCTAGTAACTGTCAACAGTGGGAAAGGTGTCCCAACAGAACGCAGTGACAGGTGAACCAACACAAGGAAGCATGCTGGTGGGTCACCATTGAGGATTTGGTGATCCTCAAATCTTCTGTAAATGAACCAGGAGCTTTGTTGAACTCAAATGCAAGCTGTGTTCAGATTTTGAGTAATGCTCATGTGTTCTTGCTAGAGTTGTGACAGAACAGCTTTTCAGAAGAATTAAGTGTTGAATCTACTTGAGTGTCATTTTACCTAACCTCTGCCTCTTTGAGAGCACAATTAATGGAGTTGGCAAACGAAGCATGAATATTGTACCATGTCGGTCTCCATGCTCACTGTTCAAATGCAAAACTGAGGACAAATGAAAACCCTCCCAGCTGTTTCGCATAGTAGAACAGGGCAGAGTCTCTGTACTCTTCAAAAATTGTGAAAGAAAACTGCCTTGCTCTTGAGCCTGTTTTGCAAAAATAATTGAATTCTTCTTTCTTCATGTATAGACTTGAATTAACTGTCTTGTTCATTCAACACAGCACAGCAGAGTGTGAGCTGGAGCTGTGACTTTGTAGGCAGCTACCACAACTACCAAGCTACCAACTGCTGCTTCTCAGAAGATGGCTCTTTGCTTGCTGTTAGCTTCGAAGAAACTGTCACTGTATGGGATTCACTCACTTGGGATCTTAAGTGTACATTTTGCCATCCACCTGGAAATATAAGGTATGTTTTTCATTTGCTCTTTTGTCTCATTTGAACTGTCAGAAAAGAAATCAATCCTTACCAGTCCTAGACCTTGTATATATGTTCATAAACATATACACAAAAACATTGAATTTATCAGTCTTAAATTCATATATAGAAAAGACTAAATGGCTTTTAGGTGGTTGGTTAAAAATACTGTTTAAAATAAGATTGAGCATTGAAGTTTCTTCTAACTTGCTTATGTCTCCTTAAATCTGTATCATGGAGCACACAAGTAATGTGTTGATAGCCCTTCTCTTTTTCCCCATTAATCTAGGGCTGGATCAAAGTCTTGGAAAAGTGTAAATATAAAAAGTTGGTTCTTCATTTGTATATGCATACATGCAAATATAAATTACATCAATAAATCATAAAGGCATGATGACCTTATCTGTACCGTGAAGTACATATCCTCTCTAAGCTCTGTTGGAAAATCCATGTTTTCCTGGCAGACTTATCCCAGCAATGCCCCATTGTATGCTGTCGTGATAAAAGACATCAACATTGTGTGGTCACAATATTTTAAAGACTCTTGACACAAAGAATCATAGCAGCATACAGAGGGTTTTTTTCCCTGCCATGTCTCGTGTGTATGTTTGTAAGCTTTTCTTTTGTGTGATGAAGTCTCTTTCATATTGGTCCTCTGAGATTAGAAGCTGGGAAATGTTATTCTGAAACTGGTGTGAAGGAAAATCGTGGGAGGCACGTGAGCCACCAGCTTGGTGCAGTGGCAAGCTTTTCCTAGGCCAGCTGCCTCCTCTTACAACCTTTACTATTTGTTAGATCAAAAGGAAATAAATTAGGAATATAATGAATATCATTTGTAGGAATTTAATGAATTGCTGTATTACTTGCATAATTTCAAAGGGCTATGCTTTAATATACAAATTCTGTCCTTTTTTAGCTTTTTTGAAAATCTTTTTATCATTAGAAGGCATAAGGCTGTTCTGTTAGCCTCAAACAAGAGACTGAGAAATTAAATCACATGCTTTCTTCAACTGGAGCAGCTTGTAATAACCCTTGTTTAACTACTTCTCTCATTCTAGTTCCTAAACAATAGTAAGGCTTCTTTAAATATTAAATTATTTCCCATTCCCATGTGAACACTTAAAATTATGCATAGGTCTGTAATCTATTTAATAGTTTTAAATCCCTCCTTTTTATTGGAATGCTGTAGAAACATGTAATCCTTACATATTTATACTTACTTTAAATCACCAGACTTACCAGATGGTTTTGTGTGGAGTTTCATGCCACTAGAGGTGAATGCAAAAAGCAAACGTTGGATTTAGATATTAAAACTAAATCATAACTGAATGTTTTTTGTGACTTGTTATTGCTACATAGAGAAACAAAGATGAACTCTGAAGGTGACTAATTTGTTTTGACTTTTTACTTCTGTAGGAAAATCTGCTTTGGGAGACTAACATGTTCCAAGTACCTTATTGGTGCCACTGATTATGGCTTTCTGTGTTGCTGGAACCTGCTCACTTGTGCATGTAAGATCAGCTTGAATGTGTGCTAGAGTAATGTAATACTTGAAATTACTGCGAAACCTTGAAATAATTCCAGTTCAGTTCCAGATTTACACACTACAAAATGCCCTGTGGAAATGGGATGATTTTCATACTTAGGATAGTATCCTGTGCATGTGCTTTGTGTGTGTGTGCAGAATAAAGTTTAAGTTAGGTGAACGATAGCCCAGTAATGGGTAGTATTTCTTACACTTGTGTTGGAGTTGGTAGCATTTGTGTGTTTTTATTCACCAGGGATTGAGTGGAGCTGCCTCTTCCAGCAGCTAAGTCCCTGTGTGTTGTTTGTTTGATCTTTTCTCTGGCTCCTTTTCACCTCTGGCTTTTGCTGTGCTTGCTTTTCAGTGGAGTGGAGTGCCCACCTCAATGTTGTAGTTCTGGAACCTGATCCCCTTTCTGAACATATTGCTGCAGTCTCATGGCTCTCCAAAGAGTCCAGCTGTGAGTACAAAGCCTTCTTTGACAAGTCATAGTCTGCAGAATTTCAAACTGGGGAAGCACAATTTCTAAAAAATGTTTTCTTAGAACTCAGACCATGAAAGCTGCAAGAGAGATTTTAGTCTGTGCTGGCACCTGTGGAAACTGAGCTATATCTGACAGCAGCATTCAAATAAAGCGTGTTACCTTTGCTTCCAGCAGATAGTTTCAGGTACAGGATATATCTCAGGATTAACCACACTTTTGAGGGTCTCAAATGTTCTTGACCCTCTCTTGTAAATGCAGAACTGTGCAGCTACATTTTAGAGCTCTGACATTAAATTAAGATTACTCTTCCTACAGAAATGTTAATTTCCAAGTATGTTACCTGAAGTAGAGTACTGTGAAAGGTCCCTTCTATTATTGGGTAAATTTATCCAGTTATATTCCTGTAAACTGCTGCTTGGGGGCATTCCTGTCCAGCCTTCCTGGCTGTGATATTCTGGGCTATGACAGCTGGCCAGGAACATAAGAATTTCCTGATTTAAAAAGACGATATTCTTGGTTTTGCAGTGTTTGTGTTTAAACCAAATGAGCCACGGCCAATCTACATCCAGAGAAATCTTTGTAAGGAAAAGATCCTGCTTGCTGCCTTTGTTCCAAGAGATGAACCTGAAATCATAAGCTCAGAAAAATACCTTTGGCTAAGAAAATCCCAACTATTTTTTCTTACGGATACACAGGTAAGGAATAGTAATTGGAAGGTGGTTCCTGGGGAAAAACTGTTTTCTTTAAAATGGATTGTTATGAATTCAGAGCTCTGCTTATAAGCATAGGAGTTCCTCTTTTTGATGTCAAGTCATCGTAAGCTGTGCTTTATTGAAAGCTTTCATCTGCCAAAACAGCCTAAGCTCAAAATTATTTAGTGGTTTTCTACTGTGAATAGTTTATGCTGCCTCACTGATGCAAGACACGAGATAACTTGGGAACATTGCCTGTGCTGTTTAACTTAAACAAGCATCTAAAAACTGTATGATTTATTGCTGATTCAAATGTTCCATGTGATACTCAGTTTCCCTGTAATTTCTGGATGGGAGTGTGGGGTTTTTGTTTGTTTTCCCAAGAAGTGTCTAGAACCTCTAGATCCATTCTTGCTTCTCTTCATTTTCTTTATGAAATGAAGAGGAAGAGATGGTTTTTGCGTCTTCCAGTTGAGTGACAAAAGCTTTTGGGCCAGTTGGAAGCTTCTGTAGGCAAGGTATGGAAATATGGAAAGCAGTTTCACACATGATAACTGTGCTACATCCTTCTGTATTTTAGGAGCTAATGACACTTAGCACAAAGTCTCTGGAAGAAAGGCTGACGCCATGGAGCAAACAGGTACCTCTCTTAGAAGTTCTGACTCAGCTGGACAGGGCAGTTCAAAATTCTGATGGCGGTCATTTTGTCATATTGAAATTCCCTCTTGGCGTGAAAATGCACATCAGATCCTTACCTGAAGTCACAGACACTTAGCAAAAGGGACAGTAATGTGGATTTGCTTATTTTTGACAAGAAGTGCTGTTTGTAAAAAAGAATAGTTTTCTAAAAGATACAGGTTACACAAATGAAGCAAAATGTTCGAGTAGGTTCTTATCTTGGTTTCTGTAACACTTGGAACCTTGAGTGTGGTCTGAACTGTGGGATGAACAGTTGTCAGCCAATTGTGACTTAAAAGTGAGGTGTTCCAGAATTGCATTCCAGTATGTCTTTCTGTGGAGGAGTAGTCTGGGAAATTGGTTCTTTCTTTTTTTTAAAATTCGTGTTGAAGAAGTGTTTCATACTCATTGAAACAGCAGCATTTGATTGATGTGGTTGGTTAGATAAAATAGATCAAAGTAGAATTCAGTATCTTTCTAATACAGAATGCTGTTGGAATGTGGGCATAAGCAATCAATTTCTTTGGAGGGTGAGAAAATAATTTGGTGTTCAGATTAATGTATATTGATGTAGGAAAGTGCCAGAAGTCAAGGTGCCATGTTTTGCTTGCCATTACATACTTGAATCTCTCTGCAGATGACACTGGAGTATAAATATTCTTTTGGTTCCAAATGGAATCAGAAAAAAACAGCCTTTGGTTTTCTGGCACATGCACCACCTTCCATACTTGGAAGTAAATAGGTAGATCAGCAAACTAAACTCTAGTATTCTTGGGTCCACATTCTGGGGAGAGTTTTGCAACCCTCTGTGCATGATTCTCTCCAGACACCTGACAAAGAATGAGTACAAAGAGCCACATAGCTCAGTCGAGATAAATTTCACTGTAGATTTCTCTAACCTGGGTTTATTCTGAATTTGGTAACTTAAAAGGAGATAGAACTTAGATTTGTGGCACTAAAATACTACTTACATTTTTTCAAGCTGGCAGTAGAAGAAAGTCTCCCTGTGACACCATTTAGTTTGCTGTTGGGAAAGCACAGACGTCAGCAAGCACAGGAGGATACAGACCTTGGAAAACCAGTTGTTCATAATAAGCAGGAGCAAGCTTCACCTGCTGTCAAAGAGGTAGGAGTAATTACAGTAAATGCACAAGCAAAATCACAACAAACAAAATCTTTCATAAAGCTTCTGTTTTATCTTTGCAGCTTTTGCACACTCCAGCACACGTTTTGCCATCTGCTTCCTTCCTCTGCACTATATTTATTAACTCATTGCTCATCTCCAAAGAGAACAAAAGGTAAGAAAAGTTCAAGAACTCTCCTTAGTTATCAGAATTATTTTAAACTATGTACATATTTGTTCATAGTGGAAAAGCAGTTTTCCAACACTCTTTATCTATTCAGTAAGTTAGTAGAATATTTCAGAGTGGTAATGGTCTGCCTGTTTAGTGTATTGGCTCTTTTGTTGCTGTTATTTTTCCTGGGTTGTGCATAATGTGCTTATATGCAAAACGCTGCCTTTTACACTCAAATGTTCTCCATGAATTTAACTTTATTCCAGGGATTTAATGGCTTTTTAGTGCTCTTTTTGGTTAAATATTAGATTCTCAACTTTATTTGAAATTACTATGACTTGCTGCATGATTTTTTTGTTTCAGTTTCTAGATACACCAGGAAGTTAAAAGCTTGATCCTAAGAATTTGTTTAGAATGCAAATGTCATTTCTAATTAAATACTACAAAATATAAGTGTGTGCTGTGAGCACATCCAAGTTTGGCTTACAGTGCATTAATTCCAATTTAATTGAGTAGTTTGATAGGTACTTAAAATTGTAGCTTTCTCCTTTGGGATCAATACATGCTGCTAAAAAAGCAATGCGGGCACAGAGATTATTACAGTGGCCTTACATTAGGATTAATATCTTGTCACTTACACTGAAGCCAGTTAAACAATTCCATTTTTGTGTCATCTATTCTTTAAAATTTAGTTTAAAAGAGTTTCATTAATCTCTGCCAGGCCAGGGATGGAAACCTGTCCTTGGAACGAGGTGTTGGTGTGGATTTGCCAGACGGGCGAGCGGGTGGTTCACAGGGCCAGAGCTTACCCAGAAACAAACACAGCTCCTGAGTGTGCTCTGGCTTCTGCCACGTTGTGCTGGCCACTGCTGCAAGATCTCTGACTGCATGGCACAGCAAAACATCCACAAAACACTGACAAAAATCTAACACATGGGAACATGCATCTAGTTTCGGTCCTGAAGATTGGGAGGGTTCAGCGACCTGTGTAAATATTTGCACTTGTGAAGCTTGTACTTTGACAGGGGTGATTGGTATGGCTGTGCATTTAAAGGTACATGTAAGGGCTGCAGCACTGGGACCTTGAGGATCAACCACAAGTTCTCACTGTACAGTGTATATATTATACAGTGGATAAATTATTAACATTAAATGCTTCTAGTTTGCTTGGCACTATGATGGTACTGTGTGCTAATCCACTTATATTTTGTGAGCGATGAATAGTTTCTATTAGAACAGATGATTTTTAGAAGACCAGTACTGTTTTGCCATGCAGTTCACTCTTAATAGATCTAGAATATTTATACAACAGCTACTTGAATTAATACTATTAATTAATGCATTTTAGGTTATAATAGTTCCATATAATCCGTTGGAATTGTGCTTTTTACTTCAGCACAGGCTTAACACCCTTGAACTCAGAAGGGGACAGCCACTTTGAACACCTGTCTGTTTAGAGAAAAAAAAAAAAAACCCAAAGAATTTTTTTTCATTCCTAGTAATGCTCTAGGTACTGTTGCAGTTTTTAAGACCAAATGACCTTTTTCAGATTTGAAAAGGAATGGACTTGTTGAATACTGTCTCATCTACCGGTATATCCAATGTTTCTGATCCTGTAGGACTGCAACACTGTGGCATTTGTCATAACGCTGACCTGCCTCTCTGCAATTATGTATTATATTTTGAGAAAGAAAACTATTTTAGGTTTACTTAGAGGAGAGCTATTTGAAAACTAGCTTGAAATTGAGATGGCAAGAGAAGTATAGTAGTTTTAGGGTAGACTGAAATAATAAAAAAAAAGAAAATTTTGTTTACTTAGTTGTTTGCATGATAACTTCTCCGCTATAGTACTGTAATATGTGAGAGCACCTATTCATTGCGTTGTTTCCAATCATCTTCCAGTGCTGGAGAAGTTGCTGATGAAGTAGAAATGGAAAGTGAAAAAGCAGAGGATGATTCCGATGAGGAAGATGTCACAGCAATGGAACAAGAAGATACAAGCCCTATGGAATTATTAGGAGAGATGACATGTAAACTGTCTAAATCCCAGGAAAAAGAGCTACGAAAAATAAGAAAAATGGACTACAGTTGGATATCAGCCTTCTAAACAGACATCTTACTTTTTTTATACTGCAGGTTGAAGCTTTGTGGATTAAATATTCTTTAAAAAAAAAAAAATTCAGGTCCTCTGGCCAAAAATTTTTAGCGGCTTCTCTTTCCAAAGGAATGCAGAACTAGGGGGAGGGATTAAAGTTTTGAAAAACTCATTCTTCTCTTAGTTTATTAATGATTCTCTGTCACCTTAGAAAATGCTTAACCTGGTTTGGGGGTTCCCCCCCTCCCTTGCAAGTATATTTAAAAGGCTGATAGCAAAACTGGGTTCATGATCTGACTTGTGATCAGTTTGCAATGTGACAGCTCAGCTGCTGAAAGTCTTCCCCCACTGAGGTTGGGTTACTGGTGCCAAAGCAGCAGCAGCAAATGCCTTCAGCTGGTGACAGAGCTTAGCTCAAGCTGTGGCAGCGGAAATCAGGGTCCTTCTTGATGCTCTGTACAGGTAAGCAACAAGTCTCCTCCCCAGAAGATCCTCTCCAGATGTTGAGACAGGTGAGAAGTGGTTTGACATGCCTGGTTAGAGAATACAGGTATTAATCTTGTAGAATTCACAGAGTAAGGAGATTCTTAGGTGGAGGGTCCTCCATGGATGAGAGCACTGTGAAACCTTTCCAAATATCAAGACAACTGTATCGTGTAGGAGATGCATCAGTTTGTGCAACAGCCAGTTTAACAGGCCTTTAATGCACCAGCTGGAATTCCTGTATATCCCTTAACTATACACAGCAGAGTGCAGAATTGCATTGAAGTGGTGAATTTGAGGGCCTAAGGGTGGATACAATCTCCTGTGGTGCTGTGGCATGAAGGTAAGCAGATACAAAGGGCACAGGTCACTAAAATCCCTGAAGAAACAATATTTTGCTACAAGTATTCAAATTAAAATTGCTGGAAGAAGAACAATCCAACACTCAGTTGAGTGAAACCTGAGTTCTCCTGCTCTGCCTTTGAAAGTGGAGAACCTGTTGCTTCCACATAGTGGAAGGCAGTTAGTGGCAATACTTTTAACTTTTTTTGAGGGAGGAATGAATCCTACAACAGACAAAATCTGTCACTTCCACCCATGTATAGAAGTACTGAATTTCCTCCTTAGGCAGCAAGGAGAGCACCTCAGAATTCTTTTTCTGGCAGGTTTACCTCTCTCATGTTAACACAAAGGCAGTGTTTGCTCCCTTGGTGTGCTGGCAGGTCCATCAGGGTTAAACAGGTCCCACACTGCAGCCAGGGAGGAATGGAAGTTGTAGGAATACCCAGAATGTGGCACAACAGTGCCTCATTAAACCCTGAGAAACGGAAACTGCCATAGAGACAGGGCACTGAAAAGAACTGTTAAAAAGGATTCTACCAATAGGTCTGAGTGCTGGCTTCAGAAAAATAAATAGTTGAAATCTCATTATTATAGAAAATTACCTTTTAATTCTGTAAGTTCACTGTCATGGATGTCAAAACATCAGTGTGGGGATATGAAAATACTTTAAAAGACACTTGTTTCTGTGAAGAACCTTGGAATGTCTGCCATGCAACTTGAATTGAGTGATGATAGTCCTTTGCACACTCTTTATATTTCCTTCTAATCAGACATTAATGTGAAAAACAGTTCCTTGCTCCAGTTTGAGACTAAACCAGCCAGGGTTTACTTAGTGCCACAGCAGCAAAGGGCTCCTGCATCTTCTCCTACAATAAAGTCAGGTACCACAGCTCCTCAATGACTGCAAGGCACATTTTCTTCTATCATAGATTATTTACTAGGACTAGTATTACTGAGAATTTTAAGGAAAGTTTTTGATAATTAAGCATTTTGCTTTCTTCTTTAGGCCTTGGTATGCAGAAAACCAACATTTTAAAACCTGTGAAAGTTTTTCAAAGTTAGTTTGCCTGTAAGTCCATGTCTCTTATTTCTGTTACAAACTTACAGGGAGAGAAGGAAAACACTCTATCACAACTCTGGCCAGTTTTTTGCTTTTGGATTTTTCTTCCTTTGTATAACAGCTTTTTAGATAACCTCATGGTAAATGTAGCTAAAGTAAAAAATCCCAGCTCCCCAAATGTTAGCAATTTTTATTTCCATCCCTCTTATCTGCAGAGCTGAAACTGATCCAGCCTTTTGAGAACCTTGGACCCAGTGGATTTTTCCCTAAATGAAAAGTTTCAACGGAACAAATAGGAAATTATTTAAGACTGTAACTGACAAATGATAGGTTTAGAAAACTCAGAAGCATTAAGAAAGTACAGGAAAATAAAAAGTAAATAGATTCCCCCCCGCCCTCAAAATATGCACTGTATTAGGAAAGACACACTAAAAGGTTTTTGTGGGTTTTTTGGTTTTTTTTTAAATACCATCAGACCTGCTATGTGAAAAGTAAGTGTGAGTTGAGCAGAGATGTATACACAAGTTGCAAAAGCGCTGTGTCAAAGCCTGGTGCTGTGTTACTGTGTCAGCAACAATTAAGTGTGGCTTTAAAGGAGGAAAGCTTTGTCTCTGTTCATGTGGGGCTTTTTAAATTCACATGTTCTTGTGAAAATCAAGTGCTTTCCTGGAAGCCAAGCCAGTATGAGCAAGAGACAATTCACGTGCAAGTCAGCATCTGAAGGTGCAGTTCAGTTTTGGAATCAGGCAGTAGTGCAGTGTGTTAGGAATCTTCATCAAAATACAGCTTTTAGACTTAAACCTTTTGTCTTTACTGACTTTGTTTTGCTTTGCACATACTGGGATAACACAGAGAGCCCTCACTTTGTAGTTGTCTGTGTGTGTTTTTTTATGCTCAAGAAGGAAATACATTTCTGGTTACAATTTTGCTACACTTAGGCACATTCTTGACCAACATTTTAGAAAATGTCTTCTGGCTGATTCTGCAATTAGAATGAAGGATACAGAGGGATGGCTGCTACTGATTTGGTGTGTGGCTGCTTTGGAATGCTTTAATTTTAAAACTGCTCTCTGCTGTTCCTCTCTTTTTTTTTTTTTTTTTTTTTTTTTTTTTTTTTTTTTTTTTTTTTTAATCTTGTGTATCTTAGTAGCATTCAATGGTCCCTGTATTTACTGTGATGCCTTAAGTTAACAATTTCATTTTTTGGCTTCTGCTTCTTCCTTCTAAAGGCTACTTTACAAGGATATTATTATTCTTTAATAGAAAGATTTGACACAAAAGACTACAGGGAAGGAGATTCAACTTAACCTCATTTTTCCAGTTACATGATAAATACAACAGGTAAGATAAATACCTCTGCAACATGTAGGGGTCAGTGTTCAGTACCTGTGGGTACCTTGTGCATCACAGCAGGACAGCAATTTTCAGAGAAGCTTTATTTAGGCTGAGGGACAGACCACACAAGGGTGGCAGGGTGCCTAGAAGGGAACTTGTTTACTTCCCACATTTTCCACTCAGACAAGCAGTTGGTTAAACAGGAGGGGCTGAAATTCCAGCAGCTATGGCAAGCATTCCAGAAAATAAACATGCCTTGTGGAGAACATCATGTCAGTGGGCTTTGAGTGAGGCTGCTTCCCTGAGAGTGCTCAGCTGCTGCTCTAAGTGCAGAAATGGTGACCAATAATTCTACCTGTTTGTTCCAGTCAAGTGGAGTTCCACAGACACTGCAAATCACTGCTCTTCACTGGTATTTTGTGAGGCCCAAACTGGTTATTAGTTAACAGCAGCTCCAACATGTGCCCTGTCCTTGGTGGGCAGACTTGGCAGCAAAGCCATGAGAATGGGGCTGATGTTACCAAACAGTAGTTGCTATAGATTTTTGAGTTCAAGAACAGGGGGAAAAAAAACCCTGCAAATTGTGCCACGTGTTTTAGGAGCACCTGGATCTTTGTTTTTCAGCATAGCACTCGTTTGTCTGTCCAGCCTTGGGGAGGCTCTTTTAGATACCTCAATCTGCCAAATCCCAGTGAGCCTTCTAAAGCACGTGCTAAGAGCCAGAATTAGAACCAGCAGAGAATAGGAGAGAGGAAAACAACAACAGCTTCAAATACAGCTTAGAGAAACCTGAACAGACCTTCTGCCCCAAAGCAGAGGAACTGAGGTATATTTATTCTTGACAGGTATTTGTCTAATTTTGCAAACCTCTGATAAAAGCCATTCTGTGATACGGAATCTGTTCAGGGATTACCAGTTCTGACAGGCATAGTTTTTCCATTGCTTACAGGTCAATACTATTCTGACTAATTTATAATTTCAAGGGTAAAACTTGTCAGGGTCATTTAATGCATTTCTGGATAGTCCTAAAGCCTGTTCTTTCTCTGTTCTGGCTTGTACTCCTTGCTGATTGCCTTTAGTATCTGAGTCTCTCTGGTGATGGCAGAAGCAGAGGCAGCAATTTATACAGCAGCTAACAGCCCAGTGCTTCACAGCAAACACCTCTCCCAAGGCAGAATCCCTGCAGAGCACTCCTTGCTGTGGAAATCCCAGTTCAGACTGAACAGTGCAGGTTTAGCTTTGGCCTCTGCACAGCATTTCCTTGAGGAGTTAAGTAGCAGACTGTAACGAGGTAAACTGGAATTTAGCCAGGGCAGCAAGGTCACTCGCCTCTAAGGTTGCAAAAGACATTTAAATAATACTCTGAACAGCTCTGCACTTTAACTACTTCACTAACATAAAGGAGTGAGCTTGTCACAGTAGAGTCTCTTCACGAGATGAAGTCATTATCAGAGGGCAGAAATCATGAACAATATTTGTGTTTGTACTGTAAAGCCGACTCAGGATGAAATCCCTGACAAAGCACCCTTTGACTTTATAGTTCAGGGTCACAAAGTCACATTGCCAACAACAAGGTAAAGTACTAAATCTTAAAATACTGCTACAAGCAGTGTTCTGACTTCTGTGTGTGGTTTGAAAGTAAACATAGCCCAAGCTTCTTACAAAGAATTTCTTGTTAATATTGTTGGTAATAGAGGGAACAAAGCCCTTTGGGTAAACACCATAATGTGGCTGTAAGGAAAGTTACCACATCGCTCTGGAACCTGCATATCAGCAGTTCCTGAGGCTGTGGGTTTCTCAAACCCTTTGAACACCTAAGTGGTCACCGTGGAAAGAAACATTCCCACCCCCCAGCTAACGTCTGCTGCCCGCTGCTGCATCTCCTGTGCCAACACAAGCTCCCATTGCCTTTGTGGGGAACAAATCTGCTTCTAATGAAACCAGCTAATACATGAATAAATAGTTTAAGATGTTCACAGAACTGCAGTTCCACTGACAACAGGGCAGGACTTTTCCTCAAGAGGTTTTCCTATGCTCGGAACATGAAGTTTTAATGTCATACACCCAAACCTCACTCGTTTGTCCCAGAGCCCGTCCCTTGTGCTCGGAGAGCTGCAGCCACACCTCGAACATTCCCAAGAGACGATTGTTTGGTGTGATACCCGCAACACGTCAGCTCTCGTGCAGCAATTCCTGGTTTCCCCTTACGCCCTCTTCCTCCTCTCCTAAAATAATAGGTAAATAAACAAATAAAGCAGTGGCCAGCAGTTCAAAGAAAATTCTTCTAGACTGATGGCATTAAACTGCTGAGGGTGATTATTCTATTCGCTTCTAAAATGAAAACTGTTAAAGAATTGCGAGCTTTTTAGCGTGTAAGGAAGTACACATTATTGGAGCCACGACCTTTGTCCTCTGTTGACCTTCCCAGATGCAGCTGTGTAACTAAGAATTAGGCTTATCATTCAAGAACACACATTGCAGCCATCAGCTCATCTAATTTCTTCATGAGAGCAGCAACAAAGGAGCAGGGAGAAGGCAGTGCCCAGAAAAGCAAGAGTTTTTGCCAGTTTTTCGAAATGGCTTTTGTATACTGCTAGCTCCTTTATTTTAAACCAGCTAAATGATCCCAGCCATAAAGCTGCTTATCAGTTACTGTTCTTGATGCCTCAACTTACATTTGTTTGCAGTGATACTTAGTTTATTATATTTTCAGATTCAAGACTGTGATCAAAGCTTTAAATTTCTTGGCTATTTGATTTCCTTTAGTGACCAAAGGAGCTTTCAATTTCTTCCTCAAACCAGTGAAACAAGCCAACAAACTCTCCAATATTATCCAAGATGTTATTTTTTTTTCATTTTTAGTCACTGACTTAACAATAATAAAGTAACATGGCTCTCGTAAAGTTTGCTAATCAAAAGCAATATATAATTTTCACCTAAGTCAGACACTTCTGTAATGAAAGATTTTGTTCAGGCTGTTTCCTCTGCCCTTACATCTTTCTTGGCTCTACTCTTACTTGCAGTCCTAGCTCTTCTGTGGAAGAAATACAGGGAAAGCAGGGATATCTTTCACAGTTCCCTTCCTTTTCCACTTTGAAAATGAAGCTTAATGCAGCAAGAAGTTCATCTTACTCATTAAAATTATGTTAAGATAAGTTCTCAGCATGAAAGACAACTAAATCCTGTGTCAGAAGAAGGATCAGAGTGGGTTTGACCCCTTGGGCTGTCGCCCTGTGACCAAGCAGGAGCACAGGGACTGTTGGGATGAGGGCTGCAAAGACAGTGAAGAGCAAAGCCCAGGGCACTTTGCTTTAGCCTCATGATTTTTCTTGTGAGCTGCAGATTGCTCCACTTCCCCTATCACTTCAAAGGAAAAGTGCCAAAAATATAAACAGTAAAAAAATGCGCATCAGCTCTTAGTACAAAGAGACTATTTAAGCTCTGAAATATCCCATCCTGAAAAGAGCCCTTTTTCACTTGGCATAGCATAAATGAAAGCTGGATTTCTGAGAACTATCACATCTGTAGGAAAGGAAAATTTTCAAAGTGCTTGCTTCATCAGTCTGTACAGTATGTTATTTCTGGACTGCATATTCTGTGAGTAGGCTCGGGATACAGACACAGTTTATCTTTCCTTTTCTATGAAATCTACTGGTTGATCTCAAGGATTATGTGGGAAAAAAAACCTCACATCAATTGCAAAATAAAAACCCACTTCTAAATCAACAGGTTAAATGAAGCCAGAAAACCACCCTGAATGCCCATCAGTGCAAATCACCTGGAAGCTATAAATAACAGCTTTCCAATTAACCAGCAAAGAATGTTCCAAAAACAATTCAACTTGGAATAATGCAATGTAAGTAGAACCACTTACAAAATAATTAAAGATGGGCTGAGACATACAAACAGTGGAGGTTTCCAGCTGCCCCTCTCAGCTCAGAGGTAAATCAGGCCGCTTACACAGTTCAGGTAAAACAATTCAGTAGATTCTGTAGAAATGCTGCAAACATCTCTCTATAGATAGATAAATATAATGGTTGAGACCTCAGCTTAGAGATGGACACCAGTGCAAACACAAACATGTCAAGAAAGGAGAGCTTCCTAATTACATTCCTAAAGCTTCAGAAGTTCTTCAATAGTTTTTCAGACTAAACACAACTGTGTGATGCACAATATGGAAATCCTGCACCCAGAAAAATAAATTTTAAGCATGCTTAGCTCTTTGTTAAGAGAGAAGGAATCTTCAAGGAGTCACAGGTGCTGCTCAGGTTGCAAGAGCAGCATCAGCAAGCAAAGGAACAGCAAAGGGGAACAGGCTGAAAAAACCCCATTCCTTAAAGCTTTAGGAGAAAGAAACCCAAACAGTTCTATGCACAGCACAGTGTCACTAGTTTTCCCCATAATTTTTTTGGACTTGGGTTTGGGTTGATCTCCAGTGATGGCTTTTCATCTGCCTGGAGCATCCACGTCCCTTTTCCGTAAGAATCTTCTGGTGCTGAGGCACAGACTCCTCTTCACTGGGATGTTCATGGAGACTCTCTCCTCTTACCAACCACTCATCTCAATCAACTCCCCGCAGCGTAAGCTCCCGATCCAACAGGGCCAAAACTGACCAAAGGGTCCAAAAGTTATTTGGAAGGGGAGCGGGGGTGAGGGAGACACACAGAGAGAAATTGCAGGAAGTTTCATTTTTCTCGTGGAACCAACGTAGAAATCAATTCTCCCCTTTTGTACAACTCCCTCCTAGGCACTCATGCCAAGTGGGAGAGGCAGCTGCTGTGCTTTTTCCCTGTACTCACACACTGGGCCACCTGCAGGACCAGGGATGAGGAGGATCCGGATGATCGTGCACAAATGCACAGGGACAACGATCTCACATTAAGACCCTGCTGACCTATTACCTTGAAATATATTCCCAAAAGATGTAATCTAACACATTCAGTCTAGGTCATTGTTCTAAATAAGAATAATTGGGAAAGAACAGAAAAGAGGCTTCCTGCAAGCACATCAAATGGACTTGAAAGATTACTAAAACTTCATAAGTGTTTTATTATAGTAATTAGTGAAAAGGTGTTCAACTAGAGATGACCCAAAAACTCTACATGTGCAACACAGAAGATCACACCACAGAGAGCAACAGATTAAGTTTGACTCTGGGCAACGGCTAGGTTTAACTCTGGGTTTTAGTCTAAGCTTTGATTTTTTTATTTTTGTAGAAGATCCTTTTTTGCTTTAATTTTTATTCCTGTGATTATCAGTTGGATGTTTATAGGACTGATATTCATTTCCTGTAGATTTACTGAAGTCTTATAAATTTCTTCTGCAAGAGATTTCTTTAGCATCTGCTGCTCTTACTTTCGTCTGTTTTGATCTCTGTGGTTGTTTTAATTACCATCGTACTAGATCATGACAAATTCACAGGACCTAGAGCCTTACACCAATACAATTTTTTCTTTAAAAAAAAAAAATCAAAACTTTAGAGAGAAGGAAAATATGGACTGCATCTGCAAATGGTTTTGCTTCTGTTTTAATTTCCACACATAATCAGGCTGTGGACATCACGTGTGTGGTCCTCATAGCTGAGGTGCAGTTTGCCCAAGCAAAGCCCCGGCAGAACAGTGAATTTTGCTGTTTCCAATCCTACACACTTCTCCCATTCCAAGTACTTGCTGATCAAACAGAATGCAAGACTGAAGGGTTCATAGCTCCTTGGTATCCAGCCTGAAATGTGGAACAAGCCACAGAAAGCAAGGCCTGAGCAGGACAAGCACACTGCCCTCATTAAGGAATCTAAAACATGTCGTTGTTTCTGACATCTTTTTTGAAGAGATTCAAGGCTCACATCTAGACTAGTGAAAATGTGGCTCTCATCGAAATAAAGCTTAAAATATTAACAGCTTAACAGAACTCTAAACTTAAAAAAACCCCAAAAACAACTAAAACTTTAAAAGAATTATTTGTTATATCTTTTTTTCTCCATGGGAAATAAAAAAAGTCTGTTCGCTTAACAATAGGGATTAGCTTCATTTTCCTAACATTTTACTGAAATAATCACTTTAATTGTCATTTTCCTTTAAGTTTCATAATAACTACAGGCTCAGATCTATAGAATTTAGTAAGAATGAAATCAGCAGGGTTCCAAGGAAATGATCTTGGGATCTTTAGGTGTTGCCATTTCTCAAGAAATTAGAAGAATAAGAAATTCCACAGCAAACATTAAAATCAAAATGATAAATTGAAAAGCCTACCTTTTTATTAGATCCAGTCAACACTAATTATTTCCTAAGTAGAATCTGAGTGGTACAAAGTAGCTTTTTTTAATCCTGTATTCATTTTCCAAATTCAACTTGACCACTCATTAATGAGATCACACTGCAAAGAATGAAATGTGAACCAAGCCATTGAGCAAGCTTGCTAACGCTGTATTTACTGCTTACCCACAAAAAAGGTTAGGCTTTCATGTTCATAAGGGAAAATTAGTGTCAATGAAAGAAATATCTGTTTAAGGAAACAAAACTAGAGTACTAGAAATCTGGAAAAATGAACAACTCAGAAATGCTGAAGTGCCCTCTAGGAAGGCGTTACTGAGAGAGATTAAAAAAAAAAGGGGGCATTTCTGGGGCTATTTTCTGCAAAATAATCGTGAAATAGGGCTACAATGTGCTTATTGCAGATCAGAGGGGTTGCAAAGGTACCAGGAAATATTAGGCCAGTCCAAGTTTTTAGAGGGGAAAAAGGTTATCATTGGCTTTTTGGACTAGGTAAAGCCTGTCTTGTAATACAGGGGGTGTCTGCTGTTTAAACAGAGCACAAACATCCCCTGGGGCAAAGGGGGGCTGTGTGTGGTCACCAGCACAAGCACAGATGAGAATCAGCCCAGGTTTGTTGGGGCCAGTAAGGCCAAATATAAATGCCAGAAATGGCACAGGGGGGACACTACAAATATATTTGTCTCTTTTCTTGGCACACCGATGGGGACAAAATCTATCTTAAAAGCCATTACTGGAGGCTCAGCTTTATGAATTTTATGGCTTGGAGGGTTACAGACCAAAAGGGTACAACGTCAGAAAAAAAACCAACCAAAACCTGGGCTGATTTCCCATCCACCCTCATGCCCCCAGTTCCAAGAGCAATAATATTTGTCATTTGAGATTATGGGCTTTGGAGAAATAGGGTTTGTTAACCCAAAGCATTACATTTGCTCAGTTTGTAAGTCCCTCGTGTGTGGGGTAAAAACCAAACAACCCTACAAAACTACAAAACAAAAGCTGTGTTTGCATTTAAACAAACATTAATTGATTGAAGTAATGAGTAACCTCAAAAAATAGTTCAGAAAGTTCACAGCATCCTTCAAATGTTTGTAGACTATTAGAAATTAACCAATTTGATTTTTTATGTAGCCTTTTGCTACAACTGTATCCGGAAGCAAGGGGTGGAAAGCACACCATGCTTGTGTGTATTAGTTAGAAATAAAAAGTAGGAGTTAAATACTCTGAAAGGTTTTCTTGACATTAAATCCACCTTCAGCCTCCAGTTTTCTAGAGGACACTGTTCTGTTAACCCTTTCTGCTCTTTAAGAGAGGGAAAGCACTGAAGGAGCAGCCTGGCCAGTGGGTCTGTGCTTGTTCTGTTTCTCCACCTCCTGCAAACGCACGGACACATCCCACAGGTGTGTGGGTGGATATTGGCATTCACAGCATATTCTCTTCAGAGACACGTGGCAAGTCCCACCTGGCAGCTTAGGGAAGCTCTGCAGGACTGGCTGGAACCCCCGGAGCGGCTGGGAAGGAAACACAGCGCCCGTCACTAATGTACCACAGTCCCAGGGTGTCCTCAACCAGAGGAAATGAAAAGATGGAAAGGCAGAACCCATTTTAGTGTAGTACTCCTGAAAGGAATTTGACATGTCAATGGTATATTCCATGAAACAAGACAATAATTTCTTACTTTCTCAAGTATGACTCTCGTGATGACGTATCACTGCGTGGACAGATTTTTTCGAAGCGCTTGTTCCACTAAACTCTTTCAATGATATATATTGTTGCCCTCTGAAAGCAACTGGTTACTTTGAAAGAGGAAGTGTAACTTTTGGGACTATTTGGTTTTTAATTTATCTACTTGTATAATCACCTTAGCCAAAAGAAGTTACTAGAAAACTGTCTGCTATTCACTTACTTTAAATCCCATGCCTGTAATTAAACAATATTCCTATAATACTTGAGCCAATTACTTCGGAGTTTTTCCTACAGAAGTCATAACTAACATAAACTGATCCTTTGAGCACCCCATAAATACAATACAGGGGGAAGTTCCATAGCAAAGAATGTATTTCCTTCAGTATTTTGCCCTGTCTGTAGCTAAAGCAATATCAGCTCCCAGCTGGGAGGTAGCCAGAGAATTCAGGGACTCTCTGCAATGCATCAGTGTGCTCAGAAACCACTGGGCTGGTGGCAGCCAAGCCCAAAGCATGTACCTCATTAATTAATACCACATTTGTGGACTGTACACTGATTTGCCGAATAAGTTCCACTGCTATTCAGAAAAGAAAGTAGGTAATCAGAACCAGATGATGTACACAGAAGATTTAATTCCTTAGTTTAATTTTTCTAAAACACTAGGGCAGACAGTGCTACTTAAAAGGATAAAAAGAAGCAGTCCTAATCAAAGTTAGCTTACAATCATGGTAGTTTAGTGCACCAAATAAGTATTTCCCCCCAAATCAAGCCCTGACTGTACTTACACAAAGCTGTATGTGCAGGGAAGGTAGAGCAGACCAAGGAACACTGTTAATTAACCAAATCCAGTCAGAGAAACTGTTCATTTTTACAGAGAAGTTGTTCCTACAATACCAGATGCAGTTCTAATGCAATGATTTTTACTAGTCAAAAAAAGATCTGGATTTTTCTCAGTCTCTCTCTGTTCAGAACTTTAACTTCTAGTTACAAACTAGAAGACCCAGTCTTTCCACATGAGCTCAAGCACATAAAGTTAGTTTAATTCAACACACTGGGACAATTCAGATGCAATAGGAATTACTCACATACACATATGCAAAAATCAGAGATTTCCACTCTCTTTCAGAGAGTGGAAATGAGGGTAGGAGAGGGGACAGAAATTTCATGTCAAGGAGGTAGGCACAACAGGTTCCCAGCCAGCTTCTGGTTGTCCAACACCACATAAGGTGAAGGGGTTCCAAGAGATTAAGCACATGCTACTGGTGTAAAATTGGATGACATTATTTAACTCCCCAAAGACCTGAGCTGCTAGATCTGCCAAAAGAAAAGCTGACTGCACAGCAGTTCAGCTGCCTGTGCCTACAGCCACATGCAAGGCTGCAAACAAAGGCTGCTGAAGCCCGTGATGGCAATCAGAGGGAGAAGTTGGGCAGAGAGGAGCCTTCTGCTGAGCAGAAATCCCAGCTGAACAAACAGTGACTTGATCTTCCTTGGTCCATGCCTGTAGCACATAAAGCAATTCAAGGTAATCAGGCACGTCTTTGTATTTGTACTTGGTATTTGCTAAGGTTGCGAGGCTTAGAAGAATTTACGGCTTTGGAACTCCAATGCATATCTATAGATGCCTTTAAACATTTTCCATGATAAATATACTTCACCCAGCAGATGGAATGAAGCCTTTCTCAGAGTCATGACAGGTATGTTACCTCATGTCCCTGTGCACTCCAAGTAACACATTACCTGAGACAACAGGAGCTGTTATCTACTGCAGGAGCTCCTGACAAGGAATTAAGGCTTGTGAAGAGCTTGTAAAGGAAGTTCAAACCATTTAATTCTAAGAGAGAAATTATATCTGACATCCACAAACCGGAAGGTGAGGCTGCCACCAAAAGGACAAGGACTCTGCTCCATGGCACTGAAATCATGTGTAGTTTGATAGAAACTTTCTGCATCCTTAGGGAAGCTGGCACAAGATGTCACTGCAATATTTCAGCAGCCAAGGAATTTATGAATCATAAGTTATGAACAACTGGGAAAAAACCCAACTCCTTGAAAAGCCTTAGCCTGTGTCAGGGACTTACTAAAGATTTGTTTCTTGGGATTATTTGGGTTAACTATCAGCATTACTACACAATTTGAGGATTCTCTGCTGGAGAATTAAGGACCCTGCAGGGAAACTTGTTCCTTGTATCACACAGCTGAAAAGCTTTTAAACCTGCAGCCTTTTAAGAAATATGAGGAAAAAAAAAAAAAAGCTGTACTGTATTTATGTAAAGGATTAGGGAAATCTTGTACTGCGTGACAAAGGCCTCTTACTGCATATCCAGCTGGAGCTGGAGCATATTCAGTGCTTGAAAGAGCAGCAATGCCTCCAAGCACACTGGTGATGTTTAAACACATAGGGCTTGCTTGCACTTCTGGAGAAATTAAATCAATCTCAATTTATAATCACAAACTTACATAGTTTGTGATTATAAATAGTACTGGATTCAAATTATCATATCAAATTAGACACTTTTGAGGACATCCAAAGACAAAAGCTAAAATCATGAGCCATAATTACTTACATTACTGAGAATGCTGATATGCATGGGACAATAATGTTGCTGTGGACAGTATACCAAAGCAGTTTAGTTTAATCTTTTCTAGTTTTTAATTTCTCACACATGGCTTTTATATCCATATTTTGCCATGTGAAATATCTCACCTTTTAGTAAATGAAAGCTGAGAAACATGCCAAACTTTGCTTTAATTCTAACATATTCTCTAGTTCAAAATCATATGATTTGAGGGCCGTTTTTATTCCTTAAGCATTACTCGTGGTCATTGAACCAGTCACAAGTCACAGCAGTTCTCTGCCGCTCACAGTACCTAAAGTGGTGAGAAAGCTGACACAGCACAAAAGCTGTGGCTTGGATCGCTTACAAAAGGGGATGTTTCATGCTTAGCAATCCTCACTTGTGCAGGGAAAGGACAGTTGGACTAACCACAAAAAACAAAACAACTATTGAGTAATGCACAATCTTCATGTTAGTGCTCCCCTGTCCCATTTTAACATGGATTTTTTTTTTTTTTTCAGTTTTTCCATTAAGTTTTCTTACCCCACTTATTTAATTATTTTGCTAAAGAATGAATCACGCAGTAGATAAAGTAAAGTAAGGGATGGTTCTTAATTTCAGTGGAATATATTCCCACAAAGGCATCTGGAGCCCTAGCAAGAAACATAGACAATCCTTAATTTTTTACTTCCTTCAAAACACACTTTGTGCCATGTGGCCTCCTCCTACAGAAGCTGTTTATAAAAGCAACTTTTGTCCAGGATAACATCTACTTTTTGAAAAAAATAAAATAACTGAGAGAAAGCATGAAGTGGGCATTTACTGAGTGTTTTTATCTTCAATTTGTGACCTGTCCTAACTGTGTGATTAAGAAAAAAAAAAATATACCCATCTTTTATTTAAGAAATGTACCTGTACCAAGGATTTAATACCATGTTTGAACCGCAAAGAGGAAAGACATTCAGAGATGAACAACATATACATCTCTCAAACTGCACTTGGCTAAATTAATCACAATAGTAGAGTGATTACAATGTCTGGGGCCAATACAAAACAGGAAAAGCATTTCCTTCCTCCAGCTCCCCAGAGCTGCCTTCCTTCATGGGACAACATGTATTTCATAGGGCTGCACATGGAAGCAGCTCTCCTGCCCTCAGCAGCACCACGTAGGCATCCTGACCCAAAATCCATTGTGAAGGAGAAAATAAATAAAAATAAAAAATGTTGGAAAAAAAGGAAAACGCAGAACATGCAAATTCACCCCATCCACCACTGAAGGTGAATAAGGGAATGATGACTTACACTAGGCTCTAGTGGCTAGAAACAATTTAAATTTTCAAGTTTTTCCTGTCCCTTACTACGGAAGTCAGCCCTCAGATAGAGGAGGTACACGTGGGAGAACTGGACTGTACAATGGGGTTAATGGAATTTGTGTTATTCCCCCTGGATTTGACTCCAGCAAGCCTCTCAGTCTGAACAAACAAGTCAGTCTGAAGGCAGGCAGAGATGTCTAAGGCAATTGAAGACATAGGAAGAAAGCACACTGTTTAAACTGCACTCCTTAGAGACTCCACTTTTATTTCTCTTCCCTAGACACCTCTCTTGGCCTGGAAAGAAATTAATCTTGCTAAAGAATCAGGAGTCGGTAAGTAGAAAAAGAAAACATGGAGGTTTAAAATAAAACTATAAAATAGAAACGTTAATAGAACTGAATTACAAAGAGGTAGTTGCTAAAAAATTAAATATTTATTTGTTGGTCCTGACTGGGATTTTACATGAGATGGAGGTTTGGGGCTGAGGAGAGAGGATTCCCTGTTCTGCAAGGAGCCTTTGTCCATCTCGGTCACACAAACAGGAAGACACAGTTATTGATCTGCAAGAGCTGACATCCCTGATCTGGCTGTTACCGCTGCAACGGCGGCCTGGAAAACAAAATACTCCTGCTGCCTCAGCTCCTGACCACAAGGAACTAGAGTATAAAAGAAAATAAAATTTGCCTTAGTTTTGTTCTTGGACACAATCAGGACCTGAATCCATTTAAAAACCAGCAAGTCTAAAGAGCCCTTTATAAAGGGCTGTGAGGCAAATGTAACGCTGAAAACCAACTGCACTCACCTCTTGTCCTAGGGAGGCATACAGCTTCCCGAAAGAACTACAGACATCATGCCTCAAATGTAGTTTAGTGCAAATTCGTTACAGAAGTGAAGCCATTTTAATCTTTCCAGAAAACAGAAACAGTCAGTTCATACGAGTTTTGGACTGAGCATGAATTTCAAAAGCAAAATGTTCACAACCAGCCTTCTGCAAATAATGAGCAGAAACAGCAATTTCATGGACAGAATTAAGAGTCCCACAGTACAGGAGGGCCACTGTGACCACGGTGACAAACTGTACGCAGTTTCAGCAAGTGATCCCAGACAAGGCTTTGAGCTTGATCCAATCAGCACAAATAAAATAATATTACAGTCCCCATTTTTTTACTAGCTAACACTGAACTACTCGTTTGAGGAAAAAGCAAAATGTTTAACACGTGGATCAAAAATTTTGGGTTATCATTGTTCAACAGTTCTCTGTTGATAGAGCCTTACAGTAAAAATTGATTTTCTTTAGTATGAGTAATCCCATTTCCGCTTTTAATTTTCCAGGTATTCTAGTTGTATCATAAGGGGGATGGCAATCAACCTGTTCAGATAGCAGTTTAATCCATTAAATAAAAGACAACAGCCCTGTTTTTTTCCACACTCTGACCCATAGGAACAACACAAGCAGCAAAAAGGGTCCTGAGAGGCAGAATTTTAAAGTATAGGATGAAATCACCCAGATACTTCGACTGAAACACTTGGAGGTACATCAGACCATAATCACACTGCAATTACACAGCAGTTAAGGTGTAAAGATGACCGCTTTTACTATTCTGTGCAAAAGAAAAAGGAACCAGCAATAATTCTTTTTTTGAAGCAGCAAACCAGATTTTCTCTCTGGCAAGCAGCTGAATTACTAATGTTTGTAAAGTATGTCAAGAGCTATCAATAGAAAGTGTACCAGGAGCGGAAAACACATCACCACCCGTGTGTTACTGAGACCTCCGTTAACTTCGCTCCTTTGAAATCCAGCTTGAATTAAGAACTGCATCAAACTTTGATGTAAAGCAAATAATTGTTCTGCTTAAAACACAAGCTGCTTTTGTGCTTTGAAGATGCGTGGCAGTAAAGAGAGGGAAGTCACAAATGATTTCCATGGGAAACATATGACTCCACTGCGCTCCTATCATTGCTCAGACATCTACTCCTGGGTCTTCTGATTACACTGTGAAAGGATGTGAAACCTCAGAAGTATTATTTCTTGTATATTTTTACATGTCATGAGCACAATGAATTTGCTTGCTCCCAGGGGCAAATCATAGAGCACATTTATTGCTAGAATCAAAACGCACTAAACTCAGGTTTTGATCTATTAAAATAGACTATTTACAGCAAAGGTTTCCTTCTTGAAGAAACTTCCCTTCTAAAACATCAAATTTTTTTGCACTTGTTGATTTTGATGGTACCTATATTCTTAGATGGTGCTGCACCATTATGCACGGTGCACATATTGTGGTTTTGGTACTAAAGTACAAAAGCTGATCTAGCATGACCCATTTTCCTTTGAACATGTAGGTCTTCACCAGAGAGAATCACCAAACTCATCTGAGAAACCCTCACTCCCTGTTGGCAGAGGCACAAGAATTCTCAGGAGTTATAAAAAAATTGCATTTCTGATGTTGTAGTAAAAAAATAATTGAGTGAAAAATAACTTTCATTCACCAAAAGGCAGAGAAAATGCCTAACTTTAGCAGGTGACAGGTAAGCAAATTTATTCTTACAGCTCTGTAGGTAGACAGAATAGGATTTTACATACCTCACTGGATTTTGTCCTGTTCATTTTACACCACTCACCTCTCAAAGGGACCAAACATCTGTGCAACATCTTCTTGCTCAGAGCCTCTGGGCAATACACATCCATTTCACAGTTGCTGCCTGCCATCCCCGCCTTTCTGGCAAGTGTCTGCACCATGTAAGAATGACTTTTGGCCCGAAATACCATTTCTACAAAACCAATTTTTAATCAAAATTTCATTTGAGAATCCCTTCTTATCCTAGAATCTGAAGTTCCTTGAAACTAATATTATGCATATGTTTATGGCTCCTTAAATATTGACCTTCCCTTTTAAGTTGGTCTGGTTTGGTTTTAATTTTTAAGCTTCTCTTAGGGAAAAAAGTGACTTCTCTGAAGGAGTGCAAACAAGAGGTAGGGGTTCATTCTAGACCACATGCAAGGTGAAAGAGTGCATTAGCTCTTTTCAAGGGCAAAAATAGAGACCACGTGAGGAATGTGCCAACTTTCCATAGATAGCCAACAGACAGCGATTTAAGTTCCTAATTGCATTTCTGTTTGTCCAAGGACAGGCAAAAGAGAAGGACTTCAAGGAAATGAAACTCTCCAATTACAAGTATCAGCACAATCACATTTGCAATATCTGCACTGAAAAACACGGAGTTTTCTTTCTAAGGACAGAGAGAACAGCAGTGTTCTGACAAGTGACCCTGAGGTAAGGGGCACCACATGAATTTTCTGGTTCACCATTTTGGAGTTGACAGATCCTCATATGAGAGGACACAGTAATCCCTCCTGATGCTGGATAGGCACTGGAGCACGCTGTTCAGTGGCTAATGCATCCCTGCTATTCACAGCCTTGGAAAAAGCAGATGGACCTGCTCTCCAGCACAATCTTCCTTATCAGTGGCCCCATGGAAGAGATTTATTTCACGGCTGAGGTGAAGTTCACTGTGTAAATTAAGCATAGACCTGGTACACTGCAGATGGTGTTTTACATTGCTGACCCCATAACCACACCTTTTCAATGTGCATAGAAATGTTTTACTGTACCCTGCGTCTCTCTTTAAGGAAGTATTCCCACTATTTTGTCAGTAAATTAGTATTTAAAGTCTTAAAAAATATAGTCAAGGCTACTGATTTTCCTTCAAAATTAGCTTAAAATTTTCCAGTTATAGATACACTATGACAGGACTGTGGCCTAAGGACTGAGACTGCAGTGCACCAGTGAGGATGGAGGGGAAAGTGGGGATGATGTGGGGAGGAGCTCTGAGACATTTCTTAACAAACCCCTTAAATTCCACCCATGTGGAAGCTCAGGGGATGAAAAAGCTCAAGCTCAGGCTTAAGATGTCCAGTAGGTCTGAATTTCAAGGTAACCTTTGAAGGTGGCTGACTCCCAGTTCATAGAGAGCCTTTGTATTCACTCTCTTCAAGGGCAGAACAGCTGAAATTTCTACCTTGTTGGTAGTTTTTAGATAGAAGTTACCAGAATCCAACAATTTTCTGTTGTTTTTCTGTAAAGGGTGATGAACAACAATAATCTGTTCTCAAAACATGACAGCTTATTTTATAGTGATTATTGCAGAAAATGTTTCATGTGCCCACTCCTATACTTCAGCCAGTCAACAAGACTCAAACTGTTTGGAAAACTTAGATTTTTCACTTGCAGTCTCTCAAACTGTACAGTTTTCCTGGCTTTTGTTTAACCCAGGAAACAGAGCCAATAATGAGCTCTGTTATGGGCAAAGGGAGAACTCATTATTTGAGCTGGAGTGCCACAAAGCTGAAATCATTCTAGAGATTGTTTCCTATCATTCATGGTGCGTGAAGCCTAACTTAGAAAAGAAACTTGATCTCGCAAAAATTTTGAAAAACCAAGCAAGCAGATTATAACTATTTCATCTTAAAACAGCAAATGACTTCCTACTTAAGGTGATAGATTTTTGTGTTCTCCAACAGCAGTTTTGTGACTCAATAATCAGAATTCAGGTTTGTGATATTTAATGCAATTCAAAATATGTATTAGTAGTAATAAACCTTTCTGACAGTAGAAAACATACATTTCCTGACCCTGTGAGAAGAACTTTTAGTCTGCAGTCAAAAAAGTGGACTGCTACTCTGTGATCAGCTGTAACTGTCATGCTGATAATATTTTACCAGTAAGACAAGCAAGGATTTTAGTTCCTTCTCATTCCTAATGGTAATAGTCCATGGAGGGAATCTGTGTAAAGTGCTGGATGCAATAGTTTAAAATGAAAGTTTACTTAAAAAAATAAAGTTTTAGGACTCAAAACAATAGAATTATCACATTTTTAATGTTCAACCTTTAGTTTTATATTCTTCTCATTCTAATAATAAACGTTGTCAGAATCCAAAAATGAATTGAGTGGTAAAGGCAATATTTTTTTTTTTCTTTGAAACGCTGGAAGATCCCATACAGATTTTTCCTCATTTTCATGAAACGCTGTTTCATGTGTTTACATCACACCCAAGTGAAGTGATTTCAGTGCTTACAGTTTGATTTTCCAGGCATCCAGAGGCACTGGCATGTACTGTTTGAGTAACAGGCTGTTTCACTCAGAAGAATAAAGCTAAAGCAGGTAAAAGCAAGGCACATCTCCATCCAGAAGCACCGTGTGTGTTTGTCAGGGACTTTCTTACAAGGAGATAAAAAGGCTGTCACCACCTAGGAATTTCATGAGCACCTTTGCTAAAAGAATCTGAAACAACTGCAAGATCCTGTAACATAATTACCTTAACCAGCGTTTCTGTCTAACAGAAGGACCTGTTTGAAGCTTCCAACTAAATTTCAATGCTTAAAGAATTTCTCAAGGAACAAACACAGCAGTTTTGAGGCACAGATGTAGATTTTTTTCCCCCGTTATAAAAAGATCCAGGTACAAAGTCAAATGTCCTCCATCAGCTTCTCAGAGCTTAAAGCAGGGAGATGTTCAGCACAGCTGTGGCAAGGCTCCAGCACTGGAAGGAGGAGAGCTTTGTCCTGCCTGCCAAGAATGTCAGCGACGGAGAGCAGCGAGCTGAACTTTGCCTTACATAGTGGCTGACAAGGCCAGAGGTCTCTACAGCTTTCATTTTTTCATTTGGCTTTACTTGCTTACAGAACTGTTAACTCTGTGGGAATCCAGGGGGGAAAAAAAGCTTTCATTGTAAGTAACTAAACCCGTAGCCAGAGGTCGGCTTTCATTCTGGTACCCAGCTACTACAGAATTCTTTTAACATACCTTCTCAAAAAGACTTCCCACACACACCACATACTGCCTGATAGGGTGGATTTATTCATCTCTTAGCCTAAAGAGCCCTGATTTGTCAGAAATACACGAGAGAAAACCCACACGACACGTCCCACATTTGTATTTCACTGCTGACGCTTTTAATCTTGCTCATGAACAGCTAAGGGAACATGGGAGCCCCCAAACCTTCAACAGCCATTTTCTTGTTACCTTTACCAAAGGACATGCATTCTTGGAAGACTTTTATTTCATTAATTTCTTGATTTGTTGCCATTCTGGTGCCTTTATGTGACAACACTCATTCTTTCCATTTCATTTTCATAAACCTTTTACCCCTCTAAAAGGCAAATGAGTGGGCTGGGGCTATTGCAGCAAGGAAGTTTTGGAGTGAATTTGGTTTAAATCACAGAACAGCTTCAAACAAAATACACAGATTTTCCTCTTCACTGTAGTAAAGAAAAACAGGCAAGTGCATTCTTCGGGGTCTGACATTTCATACATTAAAATGTTCTACTTTGCAGAGTTACGCTTGTTTAGATATAACTTTGTATAAGGCTCAGTATTTTGTCTTTCCCAAAATATAATTTGGAGTGCGTGTTCTTTTGTTGTTAATTTTTTGTTGTTTTTGCCAAGAACATCCAAGTGCTTGAGGCTGAGTGAGTCCCATGTGTTTGGGATGTTTTTCACCTACTCAAAAGTCTCTTTTCCCCCCAGCTCAGTCACTGAGTCAATATCTATTCCACTGACTGATGGACACTTCACGTTACTTCTAGGCTATGGATTGAAGCTGCAAAGGCATTTTGGTGCCTGACTCCCACATAAACAACAGGAATCACTCCCTCCACTGAGAACTGTGCTGATTATTTTTCCCTTTTTCAGTGAGCACCTCACTATCAGACCGAATTCTTTCAACCTCTCATTCCCAGCCACTCCCTGCAAAGGAAATACCATGAAATTTTTTTTCCAGAGGAACATGTTTGATTTCTCAGATACTGGCAGTTGCCCACACAGGCCTTTTCCCTCTCCACGCAAGGAATGGGGTGAACATGCCAAGGGGCACCAGATGTATTTTCTGCCTGAAAATTGTGAAGGAACCACAAAAGCTGAGTTATGGAACAAGCAGACTACTGTAGCAAGGATACCAAAGTGTTTTCCCACAGAAATCAGGATTCTTCCCAGGGAAGGTCCTTCTCATGCCATGAGCCAGTTACCCACTGAGATGGCAGGACAGCAGGGAGAGGGGATCTCTGCAGTGTTCAGTGTGAATGAAGAAAGGGGATTTAAACTGCTCAAGTTCCAACTATGTGAGTTTTGTTTCCTTTTTAGTTCTAATCAGGATATTTATGGCAAAGGCAGCAAGAATATTGCTTGCTGCTCATGAAGCTGTATTTCTCCTATACAGAGTGAACATGAGTGGTGCACCCCTGACTGCAGATTAAAAAAGAGCTTCTCATACACCCCCTGTATTTAAGGTAGCTGAATCCTATCTTTCTCATCAAACTCATGTTCATACTTAACATTGTCAGTTCAAATTTCCAGCCTTACAGCTGACCTCTGACCATTGTATCTTCTTCTTGACAATGCCAAATGAGTAACTGCAACCAGAACCCAAATCTTGAGAATACATACAAGATGGTATTAGTAGCCTTGAGAAGATTGCTAACCCTCCTACCTGCATGCAAAGTTAGTAAAATTAATATGGTTCAGAGCTGACCATAATCCATGGTTATATTTGATGGATTCCATCTATCTTTAATTCAAATTAACTGTCTCACCAGAATTAAAGTTTGTTTAAAAGGGCAGCACAGATAATTCTATTGAGCAGGAGCACCTTTAGCAATCACTGTATCCATTCGACTGAGTTCTCTCACTATGACCCAGAGTTTTCCCATACTTACTAATGAGTGATGCATTAATGGAATTACTATATAATCACAGATAAAGGAAGAAAGGAAAACTATTACTAAGAAACATGTGATACCATGACTCTTAAAATACTCTTGAGATAGGTCTGAAGTATTTGCTGGCTAAGAAACTGCTGAATCATGCCCTTAGACTCATACCAAAAATAGCATTGCATTTGGCAAAGCACATACAAGCCATTAATGCTCCCTATTGTTTCCACCTGCTGATTAACTGCTGGTCACAAAGGATGAAAAAGCATTTTCCTACCTTTTCTGTCTCCTCGAGAGAAAGAGAATAGCGAATATCTTTTCTCCTACAGTAGTTCTCCCTTCCACAATATCAGCTTTTAACAGAAAGTTCCCAAAAGCTTTACAAAGCATTCTGTGAGCTCTCTGCATTTAACACACCTCAGAAAAGGTGTGCCTTTTTACACACCTAGAATTGATGAGTAGCAGATGGCACTCATCTCCCAGCTGTACTCCTCCCTGGTGAGACTGATTTTCTCAGTATATGATCTGTGAGTTATTTCTTAGAACTAAGAGGAGAAAATAACATTTCTTGGTCATTTAAAGACTGTATTAATATGAGGAAAGTGGTTCTCTCTGAGGTCCAGGAAAAAGTGACTGCTTAATGCCCTTAATTAGGAGGGAAAGGTTTTATAAAGTTGACTTGAAAAGCTCCAGCTGGAGTTCATTATGTTCTCTAAGAGGCTTTGTAATTACTGTGTTTCCTGGCCTTCAGCATCACGTAGGTGGAAGGACAGACAAGATCTGAGTTTCTCTGTGTGCCTCATTACCTCCTCCCTTATTCCTTGTGGCCTAGAGTGACAGAGCCCTAGACTGAAGTCCTGGGTTTATCAGCAGCAAGGGTGCCATGCAGGCTGCTGGGCTGAACTTGGACATGTCTGTCTGAGGTGGCTGGACACCCCTCTTTTAGGAGCTCATGTCCCACCCCCTCTCCAGCCCCACATTCTCATGCCATTTTTAATACACAAGAATGTGTGCTGCCACAGCAACTTAACGTTGCAGCTCTTGCATTTCATCTGTAACTTACCTACCATTATGTAAATTTTCTCACAAATAAAATCCATCTTTGAAAAGCAAACTCATCTCTAGGCAGGAATAGTGGGTGGCCCAGGTCTCCAGTCTCTGTGGAGGGCAGGTCACTCAGAAGGGAGAGGGTGGTGTTTCCAGAGTTTCCCTTCCAGAACCGTAACCTGTGAGAGGCTGGCCACATGGGGTCTGTTGAAGAGACAGGCTGAGTTAATTTGCTGCTTTAGCAAAGCTGCTCTATCCACATGGCATAGGGGGTTATAGGTACTTTGTGCCGCATATTTCTGCTACCCAGAATGAACCCTCAACACGTGATAATCACAGTTAACTTTGTGCTATGTATTTCTCACAAGTTCATGAGTAACACATTGAACTCTTCAGCACAGCTCTAATTAGGTAATTCCTCTTGGTCTCTGCTTGATAGGCTGCTCTTTTTCCTGAAATCCCCAAACACATTTTGCTTCATCATCCTAGCTTTTAGATTTCAACAGGGAGTAACTGAGATGTTCAGAACCCAGAAATGGTGATCTCCCTGCAGCCACTGAGCCTGACACACACACAACCTGTAATAATTAGCTTTCACTCAGTGTCAGTAGGATGGTACAGAGCTTAGTCCAGGTGACTTCAGAGGCAGCGGGAGCACCTAGAGGAAATTTACTGCAGGGGACCAAGTGATGCTTTAGAGTAAGGGACCAGGGAAAGATGAGAATGTCCATGCAAAAAATTGAAGTTCTGAAGGGTGCAGCAATTTAAATGACTAGAAGGGAGGTAATCCCATGAAAGCAGTAGTCCTTATTCTGCACCATGTCCCATGTCACACACTCCTGCTGCACTTCCTTCTTCCTTTTATCATCCCAGTCTCCCACGCCTCTCTTTCTATCAGTCTGACTTTGCTTCTCTGTGAAACAGTCAGAACTATCTTGCTCACTTCCAACTAATGCTTGTACTTCAGCCTCCAGAACTGGCTTACTTTCCCCATCCTGTTGTTTTGTAATTGTAGCCAAAATTCTGGCATAATTTATTTAGCGTGATGTAACTTAAGAATCACTGAGTCATCCTCAAGCACATCTAATAATGCCTCGTATCACTTCCTCAGGATGGTCTTGAGAAACTGGTCTTTCCCTTTTTATTAACAGTGTCATTCATAGATATAAACAAAGTTAGTTAAATAAAAATGCATTGTAGGAATTGATACAGTCAGTATCAATATCTCTACTGAAGTGAGATATTCCTCATTATTTTATTGCCCAAACTTTCACTCAGTAACATTTTTCTCGAGCAGCAATACATAATGATTAAATAGTTTTTAATGTATCTAACAAGAAGCAGGAAAACATACTAATATCCTCCTATTCTGAAGTATTAGCAAGGAGGATTAGAACCGTAATATATTGTTATTGATTATATCTTTTAATAAAGAGAATTAGAAGACCAAAATGGTAATAATCATTCTCTGAATATGTATTTTTGTTAATTCAGTACAACATTTGCTTGTTGTCCTCTCCTAATGTGAGGGTTCTTGGAATTTATAATAGTGTATGGAGATCTCCACAGAATTACCTCAAGTAATGCTGAAGTACGACCCCAAGAAATGCTGCACACATTCAGTGAACTACAGAAATAAAAGTGGCTTTTTCCTTGGCCATCACATCTGGCACTAGGTCACAAGGGTAGTCCATGCAAACCACTGAGAACCCCACTGGGTGCCCCCAGTTGGCTGCTCTCTTTATCCCTCTTTTCTGGTGTTAAATTAGTCAATGCATCCAAAGTTATCTTCAGCAAGTATGCGACACACTGGAAATGTACAGACTCAGAAATCAGCACCTATCCTGAACACACAGGCACAACTTCCATGGTGCAGAGCTCCGTGGATGTGGAGGAATGTGGCAAGGGTTGAGGAGAATGCTGACCCGCACTTCAATTCCTTTGTGACATTTGAGAGGATTTGCCAGAAAGTGCTGAGCTTACTCACATGATCTTCTAGGACCTCTGTTTCCATGCTCTGATACTGATCTAACCTCTGTCCTCTGTGACCAAGTGGGAAATGCCAACTAGACAGTAGAGGCAACAGGAAAAAGAAGTACAAAATCAGCCTGAAGTTACAGCTTTCTGCTGAACTTCCAGCTATCAGCCTTGGTCTCTTCTGTTTGCTCTGTTCCATTTAGGTAAGATGACATTTAAATTTTACCACAGTCAAGCAGATAAAATGAAACGGTACATTCCTATAAAGCCCTGAACCTCAACTGGTAACCTGTACTAAAAACCCAAGTAAATAAGCCAAGCTACTATTTTCTTACTGAAAATTTACTCTCTGTTAGCAAAGCAGAACTGGTTAAGGATTCATTATTTGTGGAGGGAGGGCATACCTAGGCAATCACCTTAAGAAAAGGAAAATCTCTCTTCTTTTCGAATCAGGTTGCCTTTAGTGTGAAACCAAAGACTTGGCCTCCTCAGGTCTGATTCCGCTATTTACAAAGTCTGTTCCTCCTTGTGTCCACACAGTCACAAAAATTTAAAGAAAATAGAGGAAAGTGGGAGAATAGTTTCTTTTCCCCCTTTTGGATAAGATGAACCTTATGACACAGATTCAGGGGAAGGAATTAAAGGTGATGAGATATATTTTGGTTTTTTGTAGCTACTGTGAATTTTGCATGGAAGCTGTTGGTGTCTGCCAGCAACAGGCACTAATCAGAGCAAGCAAAAGAAAACAAAAAAGCCAAAACATGACTCTACTTCTTTGACAACTGAAAATCCCTGAGAAGACTATCCTTGGATAGTAAGGGCATTAAAAATATAGTTAAAGCTCCTTTATGTATGCAAAACAAAAAGGGCTTTATAATAAGATATAAAAGAAACATGGTCTTAAAATAAAGTAAATAAAGGCTTCTCAATACATACAAATTTTCTTGGTATTCCAGAGGGGGAAGAAACTTTTCAAGAGATGTTCAGGAGACATTCTTGCGCAAAACCATTCTCCTTGGAGAAGCATTTAATTTTGGGGTTTTTTTTCAGGTTCCTTTGATGTGCATATTCCTCTGTGTGCAGGCATTGTAGGGGAGCTTCATACCATCCATTCAGCCCACAGATACCTTGAGATTACGCTACTGAAATCTGCAGGGGGTTTGTGCAAAGCAGCCACTTAGGAAGCTCCACAGCCTGGATGGGCTGCTTGGTGTCTCTTTGGTCCCCAGCTGTGTCACAGTTTGCTCCCATCAGGCGTGGCTAAACAATGCCAAGGACAGTACAGGATGACAGGGAATATTATACTGCAGTCAAGCAAATAAAGCCAAAACTGTCCCAAAGAATGGATTCTTTATCTTGTTTGGTTATCTTTAGAAGATAAATGGACTGCAGTGCACTTCATTCTGTAAACAGTAACTTTGACTAGCCTTATTCCAGTAGCAGCTGAACAAATATTTCTAACATGGACATCTCCTCCTCCCTCTTTCTCAGCTGGACAGACCACATATTTGTATAACTCCCTGTTCTTATATGTGATGAGGTCAGCCAGGGGAAGGAAGGTCCCAGAAATTAAGGAATTCACACATGGCATTTACTTTTTCAGCAGCCTGAGAACCAAGTTGTGCCTTTCTAGAAGCAGGCCCAGAAAATAGTTCTCCAAGTTCTCCAAGTTAAGAGCTGCAGCTCTTACCTAAATCATCAGGGTATCAACAGCTAAAGGAGCTCAAAGAAGGAGGCTGGATAGGAGATGTACACATAAAATGCAGGCAGGCTCTGCACAGGAATATTATGTGAGCATTCTGAAAAAAAAGTGAAGATTTGCTGTATTACTTCTTGTAGTAATTGTGAAGTTTTGACAGTATTAAAAAAAATACCCTTAAATCCTTAAAAAAGCTTCCTGAATATTTTACTAATCCTGCAGAACTACTTTTAATGGCAAATCCAGAGATTGCTTATAGACTGAAGGTGAACAGTAAGACTAGTCCACTGCCTCAGCAGCAGTTCTAGAGGAAACACTGAACTAGAAGAACTGCAGAAATACATTACATGCAATTAGAGAAAAACAGCTGGAAAAAAAGGTACCAGCTCTTGAAGATTCAGGATTGGAAACTCCTCAACTTGCAGAGTTTCAAGTATGCTGTAATCTGACTTGGCTAATGCTTGTCTTCTTGAGCAAAATTATGCATTATTTCCATCCCCTTTTACCTAGCTAGGTATGGTTAGCACATCACCTCGATCTCTAAATGTCCGGAATTCTTTCACTCATTTCACAGAATTACAGAATGGGTAAGGGTGGAAGGGACTCCTGGAAGTCATTTAGTCCAAGCTCCCAGCTCAGGCAGGGTTCCCTAGAGCACTTGACTCAGCACTTCCTAGAGCTCTGATTGCAGCTCTTACCCTGTTCTGGCTTCTTTCTGGTTGTCACTGCTGCTCAAGACAGCTACAAAGGAAAAATTGGAAGCAAGTCTCCATTTTTTTCAATTTCAATGACAACAGCATACTGTATGATTCAGTTAATGAAGCATAAATGCTACAGATCCTATTTCCTTTTTTTTTTTTCATATTTACTTATGTTTGCTCTTTGTTACACTGCAACCTCACAATTACTTTCTACAACAGTGGATCAGCATTCCCTACCCAGTATTTGAGGAGTCAGTCGGTTGTGCCTAAATGTAGGGGCTTACACTGAGTTTCATCTTATTTTTTTCTGGACTACATTGGTTTATTAGAGTGTGCTGTTGGCAATAGACATATTGACATTTCAGACATTACATATTTTTACCCACTTTTTTCCAAGGACACAGAATTTACTCAATCACACCACTCTCTGCCACCTCCTTCACTTGCTGACAAACAGCTTTTGAACCACTTGGTTAAGTCCATCTAAATACGATGAAAGAAAAAGGTCTCAAAGTTTGACTTCAGCAGGTGGGCAGAGGAGAAGCCTGGAAGCGTTTCTGCTCGCTAAGGTCTTTGGCAGAGCACGGGCCTGCCGGGTGCTGTTTGTCCTGCCAGCTGGGCCATCCCTCCCACGGGGCACACAGGGCACTGCCGAGGGAATGCCTCATGGAACGGGCAGGATGACACAAGCAGGGCTAGAAGCTACAGCTACTGCAGCTGCTTCGGGCCAAGGACACGCACAGAGAGAGAGAGAAACCCACGCTTTGCTGGTCGTGCTGCTCAAGGCAGAACTCGCCTTCCGACTCGAGTACGGTGGCACTGGGATGATATCCTGTTATACTGTCTCCCTCCTGACTGACATGAACAATGACTTACCATGAAAAAGTCAGGGTGTGTTTTGAGCCACTCTTTAACTCTTGCTGTTGTGGGTGGGGGTTTTTGATCGTAATGAGTTATGTTTAGATATCTATTGTACGGTCTCTTTCCCTTATCTGCCAAAGGAAGGGACTCAGAGTTTCTAAACATAACTTCCCTTGCATTTTACAAAGCATTAAGAACTCCTAACTCTTCATGTCTGAAAACAGATTGCTCCATCACCCTGCACCAAGAGTAAAAAGCACACAGTTGCATGCTTCCCTTGTGACCACAAGGGAAATAAAGTTTAACTAGAAAGAAATATTGACCCACACAAGGACAAGCTGAAGTATTTGAGAAAGCATTATTGAGCAGCATGCACTTTGTCCATACTCCCTGCAAGCCTTTAAGCAAATATTCTTGTTCCGTTTTTTCTGCCCTTCTGAGGGGCAAAACACTGTCTTTTTTAAAGCAGAAGCTAAAGGCATAGTCTTCTTCCAGGAATAAAATACTTTTTATTACACCATGCAGTTAAAGCACTCACAAGCAGGAAAGAGAACGTGCAACTACAGAGAGCAAGACAAAAAAAAAAGGACTATTAATCTAACACTGATACTAACTTCTCTAGTACTAAGTACTCGAGAAAGACATGAATGCAGAGTACAGCACAATTTATTCCTGGAGAACCTGAAAGCCTTGAGGCAGATAGAAAGGCATTGCCACCTCCAGAGTGCTACATTCAGAAAAGCTACACCCACTGGTTGCACTCTTCCCTAGCAGAAACAGTCTTTACTCTGATTCCTAGCACATCCACCATGTACTTTACAGAAGCAAATACAGAAGAGACAGTAGCATTTTAAAATGACTAGAGACGAGCCTACGTATTCCTTTGGAATTTCCGAGTTAGATTTTCCACCAAGGAAACAAAACAGTTTAAAGTGAAGGGTCTGAGATCAGTTTAAGAAGATTCAACTTTTATACTCCATTACCAGTGTGCACTTCACAAAAATGCTTTTGAAAACAAAAGCAGTTAAATATTTCAGAGAAGAATACAATACAGAATATACAATATACCTTGCCCTCCACAGGTAGGGCTGATATCTCAACTACCAGGTGAGCCAAGTAGTGCAAGCAAACAACAGTGGCAGGTATCTCCAATCATTTTACCTTTGGTTGCTGAGCAGTGAATTCCTCAGGGGGCTAAAAAACTCAGAACTTTGCAAAATGTTTACAGCTGAGTAAAAAAAAAAAGTGAAGGGACTTCTTCACCTTAAAAACGTATTCTTTACCTATTAAGTAAGCAATATCTTTCACAAATCATTTTCTCTGTACATTTATATTTACAGGGGTGAATATGTGTACCTACATTTTCAAGTCAGTATTCTAACACTTGTTTTAACTTGTAAGAGGCAGTAAAGAAGGCAAACATTAGCAACTGGGGACAAACCATAAAGGTCTGTTTCTAGAAAAATCTTAGTTCAAAGAGGGATCAGAGAGCTCCTAGTGAACCTATGCAACCTCCTTCTAAAGATGAATCCTTCATGCAAACATATCCTAAATACACAAAGCCAGAAGCAGTCCGACATGAAACATTTTGGGTTCAGTATTGAAAAGTACTGACTAATAAAACTTGACCACTCCTATCCCTAGAGTTCTTGCCCACAGGTTGCTGCTACAGAAGGCAATCATCTCAAATTCAGTATGGTAAAGATACATGGGAAGGTAAAACCATTTGCTTTCCGTTGCTCAGCAAATCAAGACACAAAAATGTTCCATTGCTAATGCAAGACCCAAGCTGAGGTTGCAGCCTATTGTGCCTTAACTTACCACAGTGGATGGTAAATAAAAAGCAATTCAAAGAGTTACAAGGTCAGTGAAAGATCTTGACTACATCTGTCACTTGCTACCTCCACAATGCTGTTTGTTTGTGCTTCACAGCAGTTCCAACCCATCACACAAAAACGCTTTCTGCACAGGATCCTGCTAAGTGTAGCATACCCAGATACCCACAAACTGAAAAATACAGCACAAGTAGGTTTTTCTGCAAATTTATTAATTAGCTTTAACAACAGTAATACATAAATCAATATTATGTCCAGCATAAGGTTGTATAATAAAATATTCTGGTAAGATTGATTTCTAGTGTGTACATTTTTAAGGGCAGTTTTCATCCAATTTGGACATTTTTTTAAAAAAATAAATAAATACAAGGCCAAAAACACTTACTTAATGAAAGTCCTGCTAAGTAAGACTTCAGGCTCCACACTGCTTCAAAGCACTACTGAGTACAGGTGTCTGCACACATCTTGGACTTGCACACAAATGGGCTGTGCTCAAGCAGCATACATTTTTTGACATCCAACGCAGACCAAAACACACAAGCTTTCCAATTTAAACCTCCTTATTCCTCTTCATACTAGCATTCACTTTTCTACTTTAGGATTGTCTTGCCTTCCAGCTGTGATGTGCATGTATGAACCCTAACCACATCATCTTTACCAAATACAAAGCTCCAGTCCTCTCCTAATAGTAATGCACTATCTAGTGTAACTATTTATGAAACAAATTGCTACTCAGATTAAACAAAACTAAATAGTTCTTGGAGAAAGGAAAAAAAAAAAAAAAAAAGCTTTTGGGAACAGGCAGGAACATGGCATGCTCCCAGCTGCATTTGTCACATTTTTGGAGCTCTCTAGACTTCAGGAATACATTCTCTCTGGGACAGCTGGTGCTTAGTGCTACAGCATTAAATTTTAGGCACCCTGGGTTCTGTGCACTGCAGACAGCACAGGAAAAAAGCGGCATTTTCAGCTGTGTTTCCCTGATGGCCAGTGAGTCCAAGATCTACAGTGGCATTCAGATGTTTTTCAAAGTGCAGTACAGAGGCATTCACTGACATTTGGACTACTTTTATTTATATTTAACAATATTAAATCTGGTCCCAATTTAAATTAGATACACATGAGAAAATATATTTGGCAAATCAGAGCTATTTTATTTACTAATGTACTTATCATAATACCACATAAGGCTATCCTTTGGACATATTTACTCTACAGATCTAGATAAGCTTGTTTTATTTGTCTTCTGACAAATTCTGCTGATGGCAAAATTCCCTTTTCCTTAAGTTACACTCAGGATTGAGTCACAAATTTTAAACCTACTCTAAATTACATATTTTTCTTTATTATATCAAAACACAACCCAAATGCTTGGTCAAAGTATAAACACTTATAAACCTAGTGAAAACATCCCTGAGAAGCTTTCAGCAACATAGAATAATTATTAGGTTTGGTCCATCAGGAAAAAAATTGTTACATCCAGTTATTGAAAACTATGGGCTACAAGTCCATTGGTTGTACACTGTATTCCCATCCATTCCATTTCACGTCTCTTACAAAGTATTGTATCTGAGACAAAAGCCACTAGAGGTTCTTTACATTCTTTGATTGCTAATGTAATTGTCACAAGATTGGTGATGACTAGCCTATATTCAGCCCTGGTTGTAACGCCTTTAATTTCAACAGAGTTCACACACGTTCCAGGGTTGAGTCTGGCAACATATGACTGTGAAGGACAGTACCTAAAATCAAAAAAACCCCTTCAAAGTTACAGAGGATACTTTTCACAAGTTGCTGACACTATGTTTTCACATACTACTTATTTTGCAAACAAACGTTTTACCAATATTTAAATTTAGAAGTCAGACTGCCAAGCCACAAGAAAACTCAGAACACCACCAGGTTCAACTCTACTGAGAAAGCAAAGTGCGTAGTTTCCACAAAAGTGCACGCAGGGTTAATGACTATGGAAGTACTGTATTAGTACACATGCAGGGTAAACAAAAAAACCAACCAAACAAAAAAGGCAAGAACTTATTGATCAGAGGAGACATATTTTCATTGTTCTGATGTTGCTTTAGAGGGCCTCTCAATCCATCATCTCATTGGTTTAGCAGTATTTTAGAACAAAGTCAAAATTCACATACACATCAGATAAATGCAAGTAATCCACCTTTTACATGAAATAGGAACTATTTTCAAATGTGGTTGTTTTCAGAAACCCTATTAAAGCCTGATATATTGGAAAATTAACTAAAGCTACTTGTACTCTGAGGCAAAAACTAAGTCAGCACAAGACTCTATCTTTCTGTACCAGTACTCCTGACCTTAGCACTTTCAGCTACATCAAACCTGAGCAAACCTGCCATTTGCAATTTAAAAGCCATGCTTTGTAATATTACATCAATAGCTTCTGCTAAATGAGGCTGTTTTACTCTATGAAGTGCAACAAAAGTGTAATACAATATCTTGTACCTAATAGTTGTCTAATTTTTAAGGAAACATGCAAAAAACCTGCAAAGGTGTTTCCATAAAGTTAAACCAAAACATGAAATACTACAAAGGTTTGTGGGGGAAAAAAATTAGTTTACTAGAAGAATCCAAGAAGGATCATAGAATATTGTGAGTTAGAAGGGACCCACAAGGACCATCAAAGTTGAATGTTAAGAGAGGATGTTTATACCAGTTTAAGAATATAGGTGAGCAGAACTGTTCATGGTAAAGGAATATTGGAGAAAAACTCCAAATACTGTATAAAAAGACTAAAAAGAAGGACAAGACCTCATTTTACTCAATGAACACAAGAATTATTTAGAATTCATGGTAAATTGAGTATGTAAAACGACTTAACCACAGTATCACTGTGGGAGTCAGCAGTGTAACTTGAAAAGTAATTTTGTGATCAAACACCTGACTTGAGACTTGTGGGGAATCTTTGATGCTGCAGCTGTCAAGATCCAACCAGGCTGTCCTCTGCCAAACATGAAACATTTACCGGGTCACTGTAAAGTGAATTTTCTCCCTCGAGGCAGCATCCTCAAACAGCTAAGTTATGCATTCAACTCTAGAGAAACACCTCAAACAGGGTCATAAAAGAAGTATACATGCTTAACCATGGTATCTGGGAAGCAAAGTTAGTAAGAAGGGGATCCTTTCAGACAGTAGATGTGTTACCAGGTGGTGAACTGTCAGGGGCTGCTTTGGGATCAGGAGTGTGACAAACAAAAAGTTGTTTTCCCAAGCTTTTTTGGGCAAATCTGAAGTACATTATATGGCCCATTGCAACAAAAGACACAGAAATCAGCACCAATAAGCCAAAAGCTTCGGGGTTGGGGGCCAAGATGACCATGATGAAGTGCAGCAAGTCAAGAAGATAATTCATGGAGTTTTGGACACCGTTTATGATGCCTCTTTCAGATTCTATGACGTTTTCTTGGAGTAACTGTGTGACAGTCAAATCAAAGGACCAGAGGCCTATAGAGAGAAAAAAACAGTTATCCATACTGCTGGGCTTCTCATGGCAAACTCATCACTGGCACAATTCAGTTCATCCTTCCAAGCACTCACATGTGCCAAAAATGCACAGGAGAAGATATCCTCTTGTTGACTAGAGCTGATTTCACACTCACAGTCAAGAGCAATTTACTTTCCTTTTACAAAAATTTCCTGAAATACATAAACTCGACACATCCTGTTTCATCATGACTACTGAGCCAATGTTTTACTCATCCTTTCCTTGTTTAAATGGCTGGCTTACAGCTATTTCCAGTGTATCCCTGCTAGGTGCAATCATTAAAGTTCTGCATCAAAAACAACCAAAACAACTTTTAAACTATGCAGAATACACAATTTCAAGTGATTGACATTAGCTTCCATACTGGTTTAATCTGTTCATGATTCAGCTTTAGAAGCTTATCTTGCAAACTAACTCAATGCACGTGAATCAAGTATTCTATTCCTCCAGAATTCAGCAAAAACTGCAAAAAATTAATATAATGATTCTAAAGATGACCATTACTGTTCATTACATTTATATATTTGACTGCCTGTTCTGTTGACAGATACCAATACTACGCTAACCAGCAACGCCTCAAAAAATTAAGCTGTCATCCAAATCAAAGCCTCCCTTCTAAATGCCAAGACAAATTTAATAAGTGGATTAATTCAGTAAATTGAAATTTGATGGTTTTCATAGCAGATGTGTTTAGTGCCATTTCCTAGTAACAAGTGGTTTCAAACAGTTGTGAACAAAAATCATTAAGAGATAAACTTTCCAAAAAATACGTTACAATCATCTCCAAATGGGGTAACTTTTCTCCTATTAGTGACATACAATATACATGGAATTAGTACTGCAGTCTTTACCCCAGTGATATTATTGCAGGATCATTTCATTTTTATGTGATGTATAATCAACTAGCCCCAGAAACAAGACATAACACTTCGATTATTGCCTCCAATTCTAAAATCAACTGTATTTAGTTGACAGGCACTGTAATTTTTAGAATTAAAAGCAGATAATAAACCAAATTGTAATTGAGACATAATACTTACCAACTCTAGCAGCAATGACTCCTGCAAACAGGAGACTAACAGAGATTAAAGGCACGGGCTCAGGACTCATCTCTGGGTCACTGTTAGCAGGAACAATAGACCCATTTAACAAGTTGGGCATTCCAGTTGCGAAAATCATTTCAGGTTCTGGAGATGCTATAGTAGGCAACGGTTCATTTTCAAACAGCCTGGCACTGATGTCAGCAAATGGGGAAACAGTCAAATCCATAGGACTTCCAGGCATAAAAACAGAGATGGCACATAAGATCAGACAAGCAAACTGAGCAACTCCAGAAATAAGGCCCGTGCGAATGAGGCCACACTTGCGCCGAAGCCAAGTGAAAGCTACCGTTCCCATGATTCCAGTGACCGCTGAGGCACCCATGAGGAGGCTTAGCACAGAGCCACTCAGCCCCTGAGTGTATGCATAGCCTGTAGTGATACAGTCGAATCCCAGAACAGTCATATAGAGAAAGGCAAGGCCCATGCCTGCAAGGAACACCGGCTGGTTGTAGTACGCAACCCATCCATCCCGGAACGTTACGAAAGGTTCGGCAATCCGGGCAGCGCAGCCGACTTCCTTCTCCTGCTGGGGCTCAAAGCCAGCTACATCTTTCTCAATAATTAACTGCACTCCTTCAGAGGGTTTCACGTCACTCTCTGCAAACAGAAATGGAGCTGTCAGAGACACTCCTGCCTGCAAAGTGCACAGGGTAAAGCAACAGATGATGGTTTGCAGTAAGCTCACTACTGCAGAAGTGCATCAGTCAAACTCCACTACCAAGATTTCTCTTAATTACTTAAAATCATTTAAAGTGTTCTTAAATCCTACCTGGGGAGTAAGATCAAGTAGTTTATCCCTACCAATTTAATTAATTAAACGGCAATAGGAGAAGGCACTGCCTCCTTCTAGACTTGTGACTGAATACTCCAGCTCCACAGAGAAATTATTTGTCTAATGAATGCCAGTTGACATTTTAACGCAGCTTTGTATGCTTAAAAGCACTGACTGAAAAAAGAAGAGAATACTTAAACATCTTTCAGTATCTCATGTCATGGCAGAGGAACCAAAGCTGAAGCCTGTCCAGAGCAAAAAGCTTTCAAAGCTTGACTTAAAAACAAACAAACAAAAAACCTATGCATTTCTACAATTCCAATCTCACTGTAATAAAGGAAAAAGGCACTTCCACTGATCACAAACAAAAATCCAAAAGTTCACAGCAGTCTGTACACTAGTAAGGATAGAAATTCTACAAATGTCTGGATGCCTGAGCAGTATTTTTACACTATGAAGGTCAAAACTAACTCCACAAACAAGTGAGAGGCATGAAGTACTTCAGTAACTTTTAAAAACAAAAGTCTTCTAATGAAATCAGAATACTGCAACAGCAAAGACAAAGATGTGTTTCTTACATATTGATATTTCCTAAATGCTTCATCCTCCAGAAGTATTTAAGAGCCAGTTCCAAAGCTATGGAGCCTTCTACACTCACTTGTTGTCTAATACTCAGCTGCCATCAGCCTGGTCCAACACCTTTACTGGACCAGCCATTACCATCATGGATCTGATGGCTGGGAAGATAAATCTCTTCAGGACTTTTAACAGCAGCTTTCTAACTCACAATATATCGAGACAAGATTGTTAGTTACCATTTAACAAAACCCAGAAAATCATATTTTGAAAAAAAAAAAACCTAAGAAACCCAACAAAACTCAAACAAAACCCCCTAACTATTGTAGCTGGGAGGCTGTAACATGAGCTTTCAAGTATGAGTAGTATTCTGCTACTTTAAACAAGGGGAAACACTTACGTTTAGTATTTCAGCAGCTGACATTTCTACTACTTCACAATAAAAGGTCCGCTCCTGAATTTAAATTTCTGATATTGAGTCTATCTAAAATAACATTAATATCAATTTTAGTGTTACTTATAGTAATAGCCATTGTCATCTACACTGCAAATCCCACTTGCAGTGCTTGGCCAAGAAAGCAGAGCTGAAGGCCAAAAGAGTTTATTTTTTTCCTCCACCATTTCCTGGAGCATGTAAAAGCCATTCGGCCATGCCAGAATAGAAATATGACCATCTATTCTACAATCTCCTGAAAGCCTGTTAGCACTATGTGTAAGCAGAGATGAGTTAGCAAGGAATAGTCTTACAGAGGCTGTAGACAATACAGAGTCAAGGGCGTGATCCAGCTTAGCAGCTATAATATAGATGGATAGGAGAATTCCTTATGATCAGCCTGAAGTTACAGGGCAGATGTACTCTAAGGGGTTAATGAAGAGGAGAGAATTCCTTCTTTGGCTGCATTTTATGGGATTCCTCAAAAAGCTGCATGAAGTACTGTTGCTTAGATTAGAGTCTCAGCTATACCCCAAACCTGAAACCTCCAAGCTAGGAGTAGAAAGCTATTTAGCCCCAAAGCTGTGCCTGTGGAAGACAAAAGTCAACACTTGGCTTGACTGATGCAATGAATACTCAGTGATTTTCAATAGTTACTTCTGTGTTTTCAATACCTTTCTTTGCATTCAGTTGTTTCAGTTCCGATGCTTCAACTTTCGCAGATTTGCGAGCCAGAGTAGGGGTTTTCTGATACACCTTCCAGAGCAGCAGATATTCCACACACATTGACATCAGGTTCCAGCCAGAAATGAATCCACAGCCAATCATCGGGGAGCCAAATGTCATTATCTGACCAACAGCCATGGGGGCCAAGATATTGGTCAGCTGATCAATTCTTCTTATTGTGGCATTCATATCTGTCAGAAATTATTTGATGATATGAAATGACTGGTGAACAGTTACAGTGAAATATTCACTAACAGATTTGTGAATTGCACACATATAGAGGTAAGCCTACAAGTCTTCTTCCAACTGTAACTGGTTCCAGGAGTGACCAGAGACATCTTTAGACTGTTTTGATGTTTAAGTTCACTGCAATCAACCAAAGTGTTTGTAAGCCAAATCCCTACTCCTGCCAGTTTTGCCTGCATGAGGTCTTCCAGGTTTAGCATGCTGGGTTTCCAGTGGCAGCATAATCCCGCTCTTCATGAGATCAGGTCAAACTGCTCACCATGAGATCACTTTTACACAGCACCCATACTGTGGACTCTGAGCTCTACCCCTGTAACCCTCAAACCTAGCATGCACAGCTCCAGGAATCTCATAAGGTAGAACTGTTTCTTGGGAAGATAGATTACTATCTCCCAACACTGGAACATGTACTACTTAGCCTCCTCCATTTACTTCTAATAACTGGTGGCCACAGAACCACTGTGATAGCAGCGGAACTTTGAAATGGCTTTCACATTTCCTTGTTAAGTCACATTGGTTGATGGCAGCTGGAGGCATCCTTAGATCTTACTGAGCAAAGTCCCCACTCTTTTCTGGTCCTTTGACATTTACAATCAAAACAAGCAACCCTTTCTCAGCACAAAGGCATCTTTCATTTGATGCTAGGGAATGCCTCACCCTCCTCAATCTTATCTATTTTACTGTCATTAAACCCTCTGGGTTTCTGTAAGCTTCCAATTAATAGTGCCATTCTTCCGCTCTTAAAAGTTGCTAGACAGTGGTTTCACACATTAAGCCCCTTTTAGAGTCCTACTGAAAAAATAGAGCTCTTGAAGGGCGAGTGAAATTCTACATCAGTATGAAGCTGCTTTATTGAATCTGTAGAGAATTACTCCTTGCCATACAAAGAAACATTTGGGTTACTCTATTTCAAAGTCAATTCAATGTTAACCTAGTTAATCCTCAGTAAAATAGTCAAGTTAGATACTTTCATAATATTTGGCTCTAAAAATTCCATCCCACTAACCTTTGTTTTTTGAGTTATTTGAAGAAAGCTAATAATTGCTCTCAGAAAAGGTACAAAGAGTGAATAGGAAAACTAATCAAGGGCAGCAAAGGAGAAGCTAATGTAATTTGTTTCCCTATTCCACTAAGTTTCATAGCTAAGATTTCTCTGAGAAAAGGCAACAATGCAGAGATGGACAACAGTATTTGCTGCAAGGCCAACATCAGCACTTAATTTTCTTTTTTTTTTTAAGTTAAGGAATTTCAACAGTCTCCAGGTTACATCATGATTAAACAGAAAACAAGCCTGTTCAGCCTGGAAGGGAGGTTTCAGATAAATCTGTTGAACTAAGGTGCTTAATGCAGTGCTTGTTTTCATCCTCAATCAAGTCATAAGAGAACTTTACAGTCATCTCTTGCCTGATTTCTCAGTACAAAATATAAGTGGCCATACAATTGTGCCTGAGCTCATGAAGCAGTAAAGAGGCAGGACTGACTCCCAGGCAGCAGTTCTCTGCAGGTGTGGTCTGTGCTTTATCTCATGTGTGCTATGTGGGACAGGGATGAGAGATGATTTGCTGAATCACATCTGACACAAGAAGAAAGTTTTAATAGTTCTCATTAACCTACGACTTTTACAGATAGCTGCTATTTTTCTACCTATGATTCACATGTGTGAAGGAAGTTCACCTGTATTTCTGCTCTACAAAAGGCATCGCCTAGAAAGGCAAGGTCAAAATAAAAGACAAGGGAGGATAATTTGTAGACTGGGAAATAAAAGTATGACATTTGTAATGCAGCTAAGAGTTAAGCCTTTCCTGGATGAAATGGGTAAATTATATTCCTTCATTGGAGATAAATATCAAGTAAAAATCCAGAATACAGGATTGAAATTTCCAAAAGAACTCTGGACAATATAGGCAGTTTTATACAAAGTTAGAGTCCAGAGGCTGAAATGCCATCTAAGCCTGAAGGTATCTACACTGTGTCAGACTTAATCGTTAGTTCCAGAGTTAGTGAGCTATAGAGGTCTGGGTAATGTTAAACTGCTCTGTGCCTTGTTTGCAGTTCAGTATCAGTTCCTCTGTCTGAGAAGGTTTAAGTCCCCTTATGGGGCTGATTCAGAGCCCACATAGCCAAATTCATCACAAAAAATGCTGCTTCCCACACTGTTACAATCAGAGGAGCAGCACAGCCAAAGACTGGTGTAAACCCTTAGTTGTAACTTGCTTTGTGCATCCTTGGTGAGAGTCCCAATCTCTCACATCCAAGAAGTGTCACGACTACCAAGCTGCAATAGGATATGAATGGGAATGAATTCTCTCTCCTAGTAGTGTCAATGACACCATGCAAGTGCAGGGCACAGGGGGAGAAGCAAACAAAAATATTTTCTAAGGAAAAGATGATTTAGCGTAGTCCATGCTCAAAAGTATCAGATGTCAAAGGAAAGCAGAGCTTCCGATTCCAGCTGAAGAAAGTGTTCACAGCTCTGAGTTAGACATCTAATACTAAAGAAATGCAGGGTTTCAAATGCGTCTGCATGCACAGTATTACCTACTGGCAATTTTCTAATATGCCAACTTAACTCTTCTGGACTTCACTCTCATGCATCTTTCTTTGATCCCTGTGAGAGAGGCCCAGTTACGCAAGAGTTCTGTTTCATTCCAGGGAACTAAAAATAAAGTATTGCAACACTTGGCTTGTTCAGCAAGACTAGTTTTCCTAACACAGCTGCAGCAGGACTAAGAGGAGAGCAAAACAAGTTTGGGGATGCCTAACTGAATTGTAATTACAACAGTAATTTGTGATCTCAGTAGCTGCAGTCCAGATCAAGGAAGAGCAAAATAAAGGCTGCCCTTTTACCTGATGCTTTCCCATAATATCTGGAACTTAAAGATGCACTGATCTCTGTAAAACTCTAGTCTTAAAACAAAACAAAAAGAAAAAAAAAAAATCAAGCTTGGAAAGTAAGACATGCAAGGTATTATAAAGGCAAATAATTCACCTGCCAGTTTGCTTCTGTCTTCCCCTGCAACCACAACAATCCAGTCCCTCTGAATTGTGATCGCTGTGGCAGTGCTGGCCAAATTGGCAATATTTGCTATTGTGATAACCAGGATATAGCACAATGTCTAGAGAGATGAGGGGAAAGAGTTAAAATGTGAGAAAACTGATGCGGATCCCCACTTTCTACACAAGAGAAAAGACTTATATTTGATTCCATACATTTGAGCATTATTCTTCACACAAAACAAGATCAAGTCTGAAATTCCTGGTAGAAAAAAATCATCATCTCTGTTTACCTAACATTTCATTCACCAGTCTTAGCTCCCAGAAATGTCTATACAGATTAGAAAAAAAGATAAAAATTCATCCATCTCCCATGCTTCCCAAAGCTTCTTCATAAATTAATTTCTTATTAACAAGTTGAAGCACTCACAAGAAGCCATCCGTGGTATAATGTCAAGAGCTGTGTCTTAAACAAGAAGATAATCATCAGGATAACACCACACAAGATGACAGATGAATTCTGCACAATCAAGGATGTCTGGGCCACTGTTTTAAACCAAACAGAGAGCAACAGTTATGAACATAAGAATGAGCAAACTATATCCTTAAGGCGGTCATAATTAGGGAGCACACACAGATTTATAAAATAAGGTTATTTTCCTAGTCTCCCCCAAAATATGTGGCAAAAGTATACTTCATAGTAGATTCTGAATCTTCCACTGTCTTAGAGAAACAAACTGTTGTCTAATGCAACTTTGTAGCTCTTGATTTACACTCAAACTAAGTCCCTGTTTAAATGCTGACAGTACGTTTCAAGTAAAAACCTAGCTCAAGCCACTAAAATTCATCTTCAACCTACAATGGAAGGGATACTATTTTGAAAATTTTGTCAAACTCATTTGAAGAACTTGATCCCACTTTATTTACAAAACAGACTAGAGCATATATACAATATGCATAGCGCAAATGCAACGTGCTTACACTTAAGTGAAAGATGTTTGTAGCCGGACAAAAGACAACAAATACAAGTGTGTGTTTGTGTTTTAATGTAAAAAGTATTTGGTTTGTAGTCCTTGAAGTTACATGTTTTTTACCTTTTGTGTTTCCATACATCTCTACATCACACGGGTTTAACCTGAGTAACAGACATACCATGACTTAAAACTGTTTTCCCCCGGCTTTGAGAATATCTTTGTGTAACTGTCACCACTCTGAAACCACCCTTCTTAGAAGAAATGAGCAAGCCCCATCCTCATATTTGACTTGAGGAATTAACTCTGTCAGCTTCACCTTTTTAACATGAATTTGATCCATCCTTAAGTAAATAACCTGCTCTAGGCATCTAACCTTTGAGCCTGGAGTTCTTGTCCACCCAGTCTCCAATAAGGGCTCCCAGGAGAAGAACTGATCCCGCCACAACCAGGCCATAGACCGCAGTCAGGAGTAAGCTGTTTCCATAAAGTTCAACCAGGAATACAGACACTGCAAAATGCCACATACGATCTCCCTTTAAGAGGAAGAGAACACACACAACATTACTGGTTACTCTTTAGAAGTACACATGTTCACTGTTGTACTAAAGCTCAGTCAAAAGTCTGTACTAAAATAGAGGCTTGTTACACATACAGAGGCAATGCAGGGGTTTTGTGGTTGTTGGTTTCTTAGGAGGTTTTTTGATTGTTACATCCTGTCACCATTGATTTTATCTCAGTATCATTAAAATCATCTATCCTAATCAAGTGGATCATTACAGCTTGTAATGCCACAAAAACAAAAATGCCAGATATTTTCTATTAGTATATTACTGGACAAAGTCTGTCACCAGCCACATCCAACAAAACTCAAAAAGCTCACACAAATTCTCCAGCACAGATCAAATATTAACAACAGATTTATCAATCACTATTTAAATAACTTTTCAAGGCAGCTTGCTCTTAGATGATCAAAGCTTAAGTGCTGCTTTATAATACAAGAATGAGTCAAGTGGAAACAAGTCGTCATACAATTCAGGATAGATATGGGTAAATGCTAACTGAAGTTTCTGAAGTCAATGGACTTCAGCTGGTTTTAGTGTTCAGCACTGGCATATTACTCAGAAGAGGTAAAACAGCAGACCTCATTTAACCTGTTGTAAACTCACTGCTAGCACAGCCTATTTAGCCTGTTGCTAATTTAACCTACTGCTTAGAATAAAACACAGTCATGTTCTGATACCACCAGGTACAGAAAGGACGCCCAAATTGTTAATCACATCCAAGTGAAGTAATTTTAATTGTATTCAAAACATTTTTAGGTTTGCTAATAAATACACAGAGGTTTTTGTAGTCACATCTCACTTTACTTTTAAACATACTGCAGCCATTCATGATAGAAAACCCCTTATGTAATCAGTAACAAAGCAGACAAATAGAAATCATCAATAGCATTCCAGGGCACACAGGTTGTTTAATAAGAGTACCTAACATTAGGCTTCTACAAACCAAACATGATTTTTCTTTTTTTCCTGCTGCCTTATCTAAAATAAACAATTGCTATGTGGTACAGCAAAGAGTACAAGTTTTTAAGGTCTTCAAATATTCAGGAGGGCTGCGGGAAGGGTAACATAAAAGTACTTTTAAAAATCAAAGCCAGCCAAATCTAACTTGTAACCCAGCAACCAAGAGATACATAAAAAGCATACTATTTGGGGTCCAAGTAATTGCCAAGTGTGATTAGTCTTCAGTATAGTAAAGACACAAAAAGCACTTGCCTTATGAGTTCACTGAAGGAGATTTATGTAAACATTGTAACATGTAAACTTTGATACTTGTTTCCTTAAACACAGGCTGAAAAAAATTATATTGCAGTCACAGAAAGAAAAATTTAATCTGTTCAAATAAAACCCCCGGGGTATTCTGTATACTTTTTAAAACTAAATCCAATGATAAATGCTACTATAAGCATGATCATCTTATATGTCTCCTCTCATATTATAAACAATTTTTCATTCAAGAGACACCTAAAGCCTTCTGTAAATATGTTCCACTTACATTCCATGGTTAGTTAGTAAAAATATATAGAAAATATCCCAGGCACATAATTTCCCGATTCCAGCTTTCACTTAAACTTAGTATGACCTGAGGTGGTATTTTAATTTAAAATTTCATTTAAAATACATGCAGGTGAATTAACCCAGATAAATGTTTACTAAGCTAGAAAAATAAGCCAAAACCACTCTCATATTAAGTTCGGGTTTTTCCTTTATGCAGAGATGTTTCAGTTACTGGATTCTGGCAAAATAAAAAAGGCATTAAAAAAAAAATCTAAGCATGTGCTAGTCATTACTGTTAGAGTGAAAAACTGAATCTCTCTTCAAACTCATGGAAAGGTTCCTTGACTCCAGAGACATCATGATTTTGCTGTACACTTCATTTAAGAGACCGTAAACACTGTTCAACTTTACCCAACACATTTTCCCAGAATATTTTGATCAGGTCAACCCACAGAGATAATTTCTGGGGAAATCACACCTGTCACAACCTAAAAGTATGATTTTCTTTCAAGAATTCAAACCCTTAAAGAACAGGTAAAGACAAAGGAGAAGAACAATATCAGTAAATTGCAGTGTTGTAACAGGTATGACATTTCAAGCTAAGATCAACTGAAATTTGAACAACAAATATTGTCTTCAGAAACAGGCAGATCCTTGATTACACATACTTAGTTCCACCTTAAAATGTCTCAAACTTTTGAATAGCTACAGCTGTTCAGCATCACCATCCTTTTTAAGATAGCTCATCCTCTTCTGTAATTATAATTACCCTTATAATCACCTTATACTGAATGTATAGAATCCCACGTCAGAATTGAAGCCAACAAGCTGAGGACTAGCCAGGCTACCACGTACAGACAGCTGCTGAGGCCTGAGGTGCACAGATAAGGCTGGGAAGTTGCAATCAGCTGATCTCCTGGGAAACATGAGGCCTGACACCAAGAAGTGAACCCAGTTCCATGCTGTTCTTTCTTTACTGCTGAGGGATAGGCAGCAACAGCATAAGGTCTGAGACTCCAGCGTTGCTGTCCAGCCTACTGAGATCCCTGAGGATTCAGCACACATTCAAATACCTTACTGAGCAAGGGCCCAACAGAGCCTAGATTTTGTTCAAGTCTGAACATTTCTGGAAATGTGACATGTTTAATCATTTACAGCTTCTATTGGCATTTGGGAACAGCATAGTAACACAGAAAGCTAATTAGCTCTCTCAATTAGAGCAAAACCCCATTTCTCTCAGGTTTTGTATTGTGGACAGATTAATTCCATAACAAAGACGATCTATTACTTGGTATTCTGAAGATTCAGCTACTTGTTTGCTGTTCCTGGTGGCAAAAACCTTCACACTACAGGAATACCAAAGCTTAGGAGATACAAAAGGTGAAGTCCTGCATCCAGTTCTGTCAAAATAAGCTGTTATAGAATAACTTGTTATTAGAGCAGATTTGGTTGGGAGTTTTTTGAGCCAAGACTTTCAGCACAAAACCCACCAGGATATGACCAGGAACATCCCATTAATACTGCTAAACAGGCATCTTGTATTCTACCATTTGTTACTGTGTGGACAATTCTTTTCTATCTCTGCTTGGTCACCTTTACTTAGGGACTCAGGGCAAGTCCGTGGCAGAGCTGTGATGCGCTGGTCAGAGAGGAGTAAGCAGGGCTGGCCAAATTGCCAGTGAGGCACCTCGTGGGCAGGACTGACTAAGATTGTTGCAGGCAGCAGCCCTGACCACTGAAGGAGGTGTTTGGATCGCTGCTTTTTAATATTAACAACTACCAAAAACTGCACTTGTTTAAACAAAAATCTGAAACCACTTAAAGACTTCTTTCACTAAGAGAAACATCAGTGCCACCTTTCAGCAAAGCAAAAAACTCCAGAGTTTGGCATGCACTGTTCTAACCATCGATCAGCCATGTGTTCAACATGTACGTCAAATCAGTCCAAATGCAGGACCAAACACAAAGCAAGGAAAATGGGGGGAAACTTCCAATTTATTTTTGAACCAAGCCATTGTATGGAGACTTAAGATTTTGTTAAAATACACACATATTCTTAATTTTATTCTGTGGAACAGAAACAAACCATCTATTTTTAGTGCATATCTTAAGATACCTTTTTTAAGTATTCTTCAAGTGAGTAAAAGCTGGTGTAGTAAGTTACAGTAGCACAGAAGGAAAACATTTCAGGAGGCAAATTATTTTACCGCGGACAACCCCTGATGCTTTCAACAAATTAGCTAGTGAGTAGCAGTATTGAGTCCATTATAAACACTGAGCATTTCCCATTAATAAGTATATGAGTCCTTTACATATAATGCTGCAAGAGGCTGTCTCTCACTCTCTATAAGGAGTCTCACTGGTTCTACAGTTGTTTAAAAACATTAAAAGGTACAGAACCAGTCCCTCCAAAAATTGAGCACTGCACTACTCTGCAATAAAACTAAACCTATTGCAACGTATCTTGTAAAGATTATGAAGACTTTTAACAGCAAGGCACTGAAACAAGACCTCTGTGATGGTGTGCTAATTTGTGAAGATTTTTGGAAAGCACCAATAAATCGCAGGTAAAGCATAGACAGATTAATAAAAACCTACTTCTACCAGGCCAGTATTTTACTTACCCAGGTGGACAGTGCATGTCCAAGATAAAGAAGAAACTTTGCAGACGTAAAATAGGCAATCACAGATCCTAAACGAGAAATAAGAAACAGATGCTAAAGGAGATGCGGGCACATCCACCGCATTTCGGTAGGGCAGGCACACTTCGCTGCCGCGGACGCCGTTCTGAGAGCGGACACGGGGCGATGTGGTGCCCCCCACCCGCGGGCAGCCCCGCCCGGTGACCCGCGCCCGCTCCGCTCCCGGGAACCGCTCTGCCGGCGGCCCGTCCGCACTGACCGCCGCGCCGCCGGCCCTCCGGCTCCGCTCCCCGCGCCATGCCGGCCCGCTCCGCCGCTGCCGAGAGAAGGGGGGACGCGCGGCTTCGCTCCGTGTTGCCTTCCCCGACTTAGCTAGCACTGTAGCTGAAGTCGGAAAGCCTTGGCCTTATGTGCCGCGGACGGCGGGGACGCTCCGCCGCGGAGGGGCCGAGCGCCGCTCGACGCCCGGCTCAGCGCTCAGGGCTGCCGAAAGCGCTGGGCTGGGAAGCGGCGGCGCACCGCCTTTTGTACGCGGCGGCGGCACCGCCCCCGCCCGCCCCCGGCCCCGGGGCGGCCCCGGCCCCGCCAGTGCCCGGCGGAGCGGGGGAGCCCCGCGCAGGCGGCGCCGCACGCCGCGGGTGGGAGCCCGGGAACCGCGAGCCCGGCTTTCCACGCCGTGGGCCCCTCAGTCCTGCCTCTGGCTCGGCTCTCCGCTGTTGCCTTTTTGTTTCTGGCATTTTAAAAACGTGACGTCCTTAAATATGCAGATTCAAGAAGCTGGGGTTGTAAGAGGAGCGCCAAGTGCCACAAGCCGTGGTTTAAACACCGCCAAGGACAGCGCTCCCAATTCTGAGCTACCAAGAAAAACAAACAAACAAACACACAAACAAACAAAAAACCCACAACCCAAACACAACCCCAGAAGCTAAACAGGTTACCAATAGCTTACCAAAATTTAAGCTATTTAATTGAAATAGCATTTCTATTCTAGTGAAGATGGTGTAGAATTGACCCAGTTGCTTCTGGCTCAGGCTCTCTGCTTCAGATGAAGCATCCCAGTTCCTACCATAAATACTGTTTTTGCACACTATGTGACCTATTTTTGGTATTGACCACCACAAAATGCTGCATGTTTATAGAACTTAAAAACCAGTCAAAATGTACAATAAGCTAGATCTTTTTTAGGATATTGTGAAAATATTTAAGAATTGTCAGTTGTGCAGTTGAAAACATAATGATTGTTCTTGACTGCCAGAGCTGAGATTCTCTTTTCGTTGTGTAATACTGTGATGTTCCCTTCTCTGTGTGTAAAATTGCTTTTGGTTTGCGTTGTGGTGGTGTTTGTTTTTTTTTTTTTTTGGTTGGTTAGGTTTTTTCCCCCCAAGTATATAGGCCACCCCAGAAGCAAATGCCTGACATAACAGACCAATAACCTGTCCTGGTGTTGCCACTCCTGTGATCTTGTTCAAAGTATTCTTGCATTAATTAGATGACTTTCTATGTATGAATCATGGATTATACTTTGCATAATGGAAACTATACCTTGGGAAAAAATACTTCAGAAATAAAATTTCATATAAACACAGGAAGCCTAAAATTGATATTTTAATGGGATTGGCTATTCTAGGTGAGTTAAGTGTTTCTTCTTATGGTATATTCCTTAAAAAATTGCAGAAAATCTTTTCTCAGTTGGCATCAAAAGCAGAGTAAATTTTCTTGATGGCTTTTCTTATAAAGCCTTACCGCTTAATCTGTACTCTTCTTTACTAACAGCTAAAAAGATAATTACTTTTCCTAAACCTTAACAATTTTAATATTATTAGCCCACGTTTAATAAAAACCCTACAGCATATCAAAACTGATGTTCAGTGTATTTAAGTCTCTTAACTGTCCGTTCTTGCACTTCTGCTGACAAGGGCAGCGTGTTCCGGAGATGAACTCGTGTCTAAGCCCTGGCTGTTACTCGGATCCCAGCAGGAAGGCAGCACAACATGGAGGAGCTCTGTGTGACAGATGCCTGCCGTGCTCCATTGCAGACTGTCACATGGGGCGCGCATCTTTTCCAGCCCTGTCCCTGGTGGCACTTGTGGCCGCTGGTTTGGTTTGGTTATGGGATTGATGGAGTCTGATCTGGTCTGTCAGGTACAGAATGCATAGGTACACATATATGTGATACAGCAGCAGTTCCTCCAGTAACAACAGGAACACTTGCCAGCACAGTACTGCTGGTTAGACTTTTTTTTTTGGTTTTTGTTACTAGAGAACAATGTGGATGAATTAGAGTTTAAATAATCATTTCCGATTGAATGTTCGCTGAACTTTATACAAGTGGATTGGACTATATAGGTGAAATCATCATCTCTGCTATTTTTTCTACTAGTAATGAATGGGTTTGGGTGATATTTAAGCTATGACAAGAGGCAAAGGAAACATGGAAAAACATCTTTTGAAAACTGAAAAGCAATGGTTGCTGTATCTCTCTGGGATTTCTGGCACAGAAGAATGTGTGCTCTGTCCAGTCTGACAGAGAGTGAACCCGGTGTGAGTCTGGAATGCTGCTGTATGGGATGTCGGGAGGCTGGATCGTGTGAGCTCTGTCCTCAGCGCACAGTGTGTGATGCACATGACTGTACAGTGCAGATGAACCATGTCCACTGCAGGTCACACGTGTCCCAGCCACACCTGAGTCACTACACACAATGGCACCGGGTACTTGCAGCCAGCCAGAATTTCTTACATCCAAAGCCATATATGTTATATCCTTTTCTAACAATTTCCCTGCCGAATGTCCAGAGGCCTTAGACATATGCTAAAAAGCCATGGCTGATTGGTGAGGCATTTCCAAAAACAGGGGAGTTGGCAGGCAGGGGAAATTAATTTTTTTCTCCTAAATTTGCCACCACTTTGCTGATGATCTTCCCAACATGCTTATTAAAGTAAGTCTGTGCTCAAGTTTTTTTCCCTTACAATACTGATGTCCAACGTAATACAGTAGCTTGAGCACTTTGATTTTTACATCTAAGATGCTGCTAAAAAAGCCTCAAAAAATTTTATAAATACTCCACTAAATCCAAATTTTATTAGATTGCTTTGTGAAGCCCTTGTACATATATTTTTAAAGATGTATGTCTTTTTTCAGGTTGACTGGCTCACCAGAGACAGAAATTTACAGATTTCTGATGTTTTTAGGGAGGTGTTTAATAGCTGGAAGTTGTATGAGAGGAGTCACCAGTTTTAGTTGGTACACCCCCAACTCAGCAGTCTTGCAGCAACAATTTACACAATGGCAAAACACACCAGCCATGGATTTGAGACCAGGCCTGACTAATGGTCACTGGCAGAATGAACGTGGAGACAGAAAAGTGGGATTTGAATTAAAAAGACACATACTTATGTTACAATCATTCTAGCTGAAGTTTTTTCAGTGGATGAATTCCATATACTTTCTTAGAACTATATTACTAATATTTTTTCTCTAGTTATTATTTGAATGAAGAAATATAAATACCGAATTAGTTTTTAGATTTTTAAAGTTTCTGATTAAGATATAAAAGCAATTTCATGCAAAAGACATTCTTCAATGTTACTCTAATAAGACAGCTGTCTAGAACAAAAAAACCTTATATTTGAATTTTTTGGCAATAAGGGCAACAATTAAACTATAAGATGTAAACAACTGAAAATATTTTCATTATTGGTAAGTGCATGACTATGATGTCAGTAATAGTCAAAGATACACTTTCAGGAAAGACACAGCTTAAAAAATAAGAGAGGATACATTTTGGCTTTAAACAACTGCCCACATCACTAGTAGCTTCTTTAAGCACTCTGCTTGTAATAGAGCTGCTGAACCTAGAACAATAGCAATTTACCAAATTATATTTGCAACTGTCATCATGGTTTAACCAAAGAGGCATGAATCATAGTGAGAGACCTCATGCACACTCGGATCTTACACTCAGCTGAGAAATTTCATGAAGTTTAATTATCATGCTGTTGCCATTCTTCACTAAGGCACACCTTGTGGCGTGCAAAGTGGCTTTTTATTCATTTAACTCACACAAGGCCTAGCAAAACTGGAAAGAATATATATAATCTGTGTCTTGAAGGGTGAAGCTCAGAAGCCTTTACTGCACTGCCCCCTGCTATGACACAGGCATGGGAAGCTGTGGCTCTGCTGCTCATAACCCCACACATTCAACTCCAGAACTGCCATCTCTGTATCAGCTGACATTCCAAGTTTGCAGAGGTCTTGCACAGGGAAACAGGCAGAACTGGGGTAGAAAAGTCTCCCAGCTTTTACGCCTGACCCGTTCACATCACTTACATGTTAGCAATGTGAACATCTCTACCTACTGATGGTCATTAACTGAGCATCTTCTCCCTCCCACTTTCTCTAAGATCCACAGTGGGGTGCTCTTATAGGATTTGTTTCATTCCAAGAGACAGCTCCTGTCTCTCAGGGCTAAATGACAGGTCAGTCATTTTAACCTGAAACAATCATTATTTTCAGGAGCAGAGCTAGGCTCCTGTGACAAACTCTTGTGAGAAAACCACCCAGAACCTCCAGCAAATTCATAATTGAGAGGGTTTATTGGGTGAAGCTAGAATTATCCAGCTGACACACAACTCCAGCTCAGGGAGCTGAACCAACTCTGCTAAACATTTGTAACTGATAAGTGATAGCCTGACTAGTGACCAAAACAACTTAAAGTCATATGTTATATGTTATGCCATAGGTCATATGACAACTGGTTTAAAGAAGAGACTCCTTTTGTCCAATCTTTCTCAGTCATAAGAAAATACCGTAACCTAAACTCAAATAAAGAAAACATCTTGTACCAAATGAGAAAAAAGTAATTAAAAGAAAAGAAGACACCACATCTACTTAAGGACAAGTGGATGTTTTGCACCCAAATGTCAAGAGTAACATTTCTGCAAACTGCCTATATCATATTGCACATTCATTCTCAAGAGAGGGAATTATTTACTTGAACTGGAACACTGTGTTGAGGAAGAGGCTGAAATGAGTCTGGAGGATAAGATAACAGCCTATCTACAATTTAAGCTCATTTGGTTTGTTTTCTTCATTAGAACTTACTGTAGTTTGTCTCCTACTGGGTGTCATTGTTCTGTTACTAAACAATACAATAATGCTTAATAAACAGTGTTTTGTTTCCTGTGTGTATTTTAGTATGCAATATGAAAAAATTGGGATTTGTTATTTTTCTTTACAGCATTCTAATACCTATGAATTTTGCCTTTATTCTGTAATTCATTGTTAAGGATTTTTGACACATGCAATAAAATCAAATATGAAAGTAATATGACAGTATTTGTATCCCTTAAAAAACCCCCACAGCTGTTAAATATAAAACTTATCCTTCTCTTAAATAACTCCTGTTGGAAGTTATGGTTGACCTCTTTAAGACAGTCAGATTTTGGTATCTCTGTTCACCTTTCTGCAATGTTTTATTCTGATTCTATGCCAAGAAAATACTTAAAAAGACATTTTTAGCTTCAGGCATATGTTTAGTTTCCATTGTTTTCAGTGAGATAAAGAACAAACAAAAACATTTCTAGATTTAAGACAATGTTGAAAAACTTTTTGGAATAGAAGTAATTCAGGGAATGCAAGTTTCTTTTGACCTGCCACTAGCTTGAACAGAACAACCTATCGTATCTGTGATCCCACAGCAGGAAAAGGGAAGAGTCTCAGTTGCATTATCAATTTCTGTTTCTGGGTGTCTCCAGAACAGTCTTTATAAAAACATGTTTGTCTTTGGAGACCAAGATGCAGTTACGGTCAAACCAGCCACAACTTGAAATCAATTTTTTGGAAGGCAAAGCATAAAGTACAAGATGTACTTAGAACCACGTGATGAAGTGAGCATATGCCAGCAAATAAAATCTTTGTATTGAACTGTTCTGCCGTTATAAAAATGACATGCACCTCAACAGCCATCAATTGTGTAGCCATCAATCTTACAGGTAGAGCCCTTCACTCATATACAGCACCCTGTGTGAACAGGGCTCTGCACTGGGGCATGACACTGAGCCAAATACATCGTTAGCAAAACCTGAAGAGCTCTGACTGTGAGAAAAGCCTCATACTACCACCTGCCTGTATTTGATGCTAGACAGTGATTAACTAAGTTGCCATATCTTATTAAGAATAATAAGCCAGTCTTTTTCCCTTTGCAATATCATTACCATAACCCTTTGGTGTTAGTGCTATGTTGATTATTTACAATAATAATGACAACATAATAATCCAGTAATTAGTCATCATTGTACAATTACTTAGCCTTCAATTCTCATAAATCCTAACCTTAGCTTTCAAAGAACAGTTTACCCATCAGACTCAATCAGATACCTTCTTGTCACTGATGGTATATGCTCTCACTAACACAGCAAACTTCAACTAACTGTTTCAGCCAAGGAGAGCTGTTCCCATAGAAAGCTTTTTTTAATTAAAAAAAAAAACCTGAAAATTTAAGTTTGTTCTGAAATTTCTTTTATAAGGGCTCTAATAAGAACAATAATATTGTTTTGTTAATTTTCTAACTAATCTGAAGTGAAAGTAAAGATAATACCACGGAAAGCACTCTCTCTGTTTCATTAATGATACCCAGGGCCTGAATCATATTCCAGAGATGCCACCAGGGAGACCCTGCAATGTCCAAAATGGAATGTGGCATCTGCTGGCAGCAGTATATTTACGTAGTGTGCTCAGGGACAGGACACAAACTCCTCTGCCTTGGAAAGTTTTTCAAAGCCTTTGAGCCCAGAGGTGGTCTTAGCCCTCAGTTTCAGCTCTGTGCACAGCTGGAAACATGGCTTACCTGTTTCTGCAGAGCTTTTTTTTTTTTTTTTTTTTTAAATATCTTAAGCCTAAATCTACTCAGTACCTTTAATCAGTTAACAAGAAAACACAAATATGACTGATATCTTGCTGTTATCTAATACTTCTCCACCCTATTATTATGGCTAGCACTCCCAAATGGATGAAATGATCATTAATAAATTAAGGGAACTGATATGGAAAGCAACATCATGGGGTCCTGGTCATATGAAACCTGGCACGGGAGTCTTGAGGTAACAGGAATCCTTTCCTGACATATTAAAGTCAGGAAAAGGAAAACATTTTCAAACAACTTAAAACAACTATGACAAGGAAAAAAATCTGAAGAAGTCTGTATATTACTGGTACTGCAAAGATATGTAATAACTAAATTCTTAAACTACACCACATGGGTTCACACAGAGAAAACATAAAACAATGGAAGACCAAAGGATTTCAAATTGTCTCAATACAGTACACTGATTATTTTTTTCTGACCTCAGCTGGGGCTGAGGGAAGACTCTTGCTTCACTTCACAAGAGGTTGGCTTAAGTCGCTTTTCAAGGCGAGTTTCAAGTAGTCTTTTAAATCTATGGGCTGTTCACTAATTATGTCTTCAGTGTTCTAAAACACATAACTGCCCATTACTGTATTCAGTAGAAATACTCAAACATTAATTATGCACGTGCTTCCAAGTGTTTTCAGGATGAGAATCCTTGCCAAAGACAATTAAGTACAGGGCTCCAAAGTGGTTGGGAAATTATAAAGGATAAACAGGCAGAGGATGTTTCTTAAGTGAAGGTGCAATTCTGGATGTCAGACATGGTCAGAAGCATTGTTGCGATGTGTTTAACCTTGGGAACAAACATAAGGGTTGTTGTAACCTATAATTATGAGAGACAACATTGTCACAATTAAACCTCTAACTAATGTCTATTTACACAATATTCACATCTATCCTGAGGAGCACAGGTTTTTCATTTGTGAATTCCTTTCTTCTGTAATCTTTCTGTTTTGACCACATTCTTATTGCCAGCAATTGATTTCATACCTCCCCTTGCAAAACAAGTGTTTTGTTGATGCTTTGTCCATAACAAGTTTCAAGACAGTGATTAATTTAGATGAAAAACTTCCCAGTGACTACATGTCATGTAGGGTCAAAATAAGTTGCCAAACACAGGCATCTAGCTCAAGAGACCCTGTGATAGTAAAACATCCAAACGGCAACTACAGCACAGGTCCTGTAAGAGGCCTGAGCTCTACCGGTGTATTAACTGAGTGGCAGACAGGATCGCCTCTGCCATCTGAGATGGTAATAGATATCTAAATTTAGAAAAAAAGATCAAATTCCTACACTGTTGTATCTTTAGGACAGCATGTGCTTATTAGTATGGCAAATTTTTCTCTTTTTTCAGAGTACTTTGCCAATCTTTCTACCTTGAGACTCAGCAGCACTTCTGCACTAGGTTTTACACCAAGAACATAAGAAGGGGAAGAACAGAGGTTCAGCGAGATTGAGAGCCACCTTCAGTTTTCCCAAATCTACTTCAGTTTTTGTGTCCAGCATTTTCCACCAGAAAACCCTACACACAACCAATTGAAACACTACCACTTAGTTGCAATTTGTCTGGTCTGAGTTTGGCCAGCTTTCTCCAGGATCCCTTGGAGCCAAGAGAACCCTTGCATGGAGTCTTAGTGGGGAACCTGACTGGTTTTTAGGAGGCAGTCTGAAAGGAGAAAATGAGGCCTCTACAATATATGAGCTTCTGCTCCTTTAGTCAACTGTAGTTGTAACCGGACAAGGTACAGACTAGGAAGGTGAGAATCATCCCGAATTGTCCAAGGGAACATGCCTGTGTTCACAATCATTATTCCTTATATAGGTAAATACATGGTATTTAGTTATGATAGTTAAGTACATGGATATAGGCTGTGGGACTCACTGTTTGGAATAAAATAGTTCAAATCCTTAACATTTTGTACAGGAACATAGACTTGGAGATTTATAGGAAACCATCAAAAGAAGTATTTCATTGACTGATTCAAGACATGAGATCCATTCCTGTGATTTGTTAGGTGCAGCCATTTAATTAGAAAAATTACATCATTATGCTCTGATATGTCAAATTAATGAATGTAAGTTTCAGTCAATTCAAGGTTTATTACTTCTCTAAAATGCACGGTTCAAGGATAGGACATAAGGGGACAAGAAGGCTGGGCATTTACTTAAGTAGGAAGGGTGAGGGAAGGAAGAAAAATTAAAACTGTACCTGCCAATTTGCACATGATCTGATCTCCAGTGAGGCTTGCAGGAAGTAGAAGGCAAATGGGAAGAGAGCAAGCAAAAAAATCAAGTCTTTGGCACACAGGAAGACAAGACTGAGAAAGAGACTAAATGCAGCGACTGACCAAGAGAGCGGGTGCCAGGCCCTTCTGGATTTTGATCTTAGATTCCGTGCTGACTCACTCGTGGCCACCAACCAATGGCTCCACCTTTATGTTTCAGTTTCTCATAAGCAGGCTGGTATTTATCTATTAGCCTTACGGACTGTTGTAAAGATAATTAATAAATGTTTGGAAAGTACTTTGAAGATGAAAGGCCAAATTCACAGTAGGAGGGCATTGAACTGATTTGTTCATTCCTTTGCGGCAAAAACAGTCTATACTTTGAGAAAGCAAGCAAGGAATTGCCATTTGCTGTTGCCATCTACTCCCTTCTCCACCTATTTTCACCTATTATTACACTGTGTTTAGCTAATGTTTGGTTCAAGTAAATCATATGTGTACAACTATTTATCAGCTAAAGTTAATCATGTGCCCAACTGATTGTCAGATTAGATTCCAAGCGTAAATTTTATACAGAGGACTGACAATTATCATACATATGACAAATATATTTAGCATTGGTCATCAGCTCTCTGAAGCTGGGACCATTTTAAGGGATTTTTTTCTACATTAGCATCAAAGTAAACTGTTGATGACAGGAGTTTGTCAAAATTTTGTATTATTAAATGTATTTACAAAAATCACCACAAACTGACTTTCCCCAACGATTCCTCTGTTCAAGACAGAAGTCTTTCAGGAAGGCAAAACAGTCTTATCTGTTAGGCCATTATTGTTTTATGGGTGCCATAAATCAACTGCAATTTCTATCCAACTTAATATGCCCGTGTTTTCCCTGAGTCTACTTAAAGTTTTGTATGTCAGGTTTTATAGATTCAACTACCTATGAAATCACAACTTGACCTAATTTGGCAGTGTTGCGTAATAGAAGAAAGCTCACTTGAGAAAAGTCACTAGCCATCCTGAAATAAAGTTTATTTCTAAACAATTCAAACAAATGATTTCATAAAGATATTGAAGTATATTTTTAGTTTGTTGACAATTAAGATTTGCTGTGTTTGGTCAGGTACTGCCACTGACTCAAGTATATTATCATGATCTAATACAGGAATAGAAAAGTCAGTTTTTCAGTGGGAATAAGTACATGAAATACCAGATATGCCACACTAATCAAGTTACTAGTCCACTTCTGTTTCTACTCTACATAATCAGTGAATAAGCCATATTTTTAATTCTAAGGAGAACTAGAAAACCTGATGAAAGGTCAAAATATTATTATATTCTGAGACAAAATGTACTTACATATCTTAATAAGGAAACCCAGTGAAAAATTATTTGCCATCTCTGCAAGATGTTCAGATGGGAACACAACCAAGTACACATATAAGTTTTGCAAAAAAAGACAGCAAGTTGTACTTATTTAACGAACAAAATAACAGCTAGTTTAAAAAATACAGGCTGCATGTCTAAACTATTGAACACAATTACTACTTTTCAACAACACCACATATAACATGACTTGAGAAGTTGCAGAAAGTGACATTACATCTAAATCTTCACATGTGAATATGAAAGAAAAACAATATATTTGTGACTTAACTGGCTTAACTGAAAGCTGGATGTAAGCACCGATAATCAGTGCTTTCTCCCTACTGATACCAAAATGAAATCATATAGCAGTGTGCTAACCAGTAATCCCAGCAATCTTGGATTCCTCCTGCATGAGGGGGTCTTGTCACTGATGCAGGGGCCACCTATAATGCAGTCTCTCCCTCCAATCTCGTTCTGGCACCATGGAGTGGAGCAGCAGCTACAGAGCCTGGCTAAGGAAATTAGGTACATGCTCAGAAAGTTCATGGTAAGATTTACTCTGCCAAACCTACTGGTACCAATGCTGAACTCATGCCGCATAAGCTACCAACTCCAGGAAAAGCATACCAATAGTTTGTCCTATTTTCCTTTCAGTTTTATCAGCAGCTCAGTGTCTGCTGAGTGAGAATCCACTGGTCAGCCTGCTTTTTGTTCTATCACAGGGGCTTTTTGTCTCTCCAAACAAGTACAATTTTGTCTTCATTTCCTGTGCTATAAAAAGAGAGAGATTTTCTAAAGTCTTCTAAAATTTGTGGATGAATAGTCTCCTGCACAGTAACTTCAGAGCACTGTCATACGCAGGCATGTCTAGTTTTATATCCTCCAGTTTTCTTATCTATAGAATGAGGATTGTTCTATGTATCACTAAGAGGTTGAATTAATGAGTGCCTGTCAAGTGTTCTGAAAACTTGAAAATGGAGAAAGCATTCAATTTGTTTGCTAATTAGTTCCACCACATGCATACTTCACGAAGTTTAACTCTGCAGAGAGGCCAGGGAGCAGGACACGGGGAACAGTGATGTTATGGTGAACAGGGTGATATTAAATTAATGACCATTATAAGCAGGTGAAATTTTACGAAGTGACTGATATTGTTGGCTATTTGTTGAGACTTGGTTTTATAGAAAATATGTAATTCAGTTTACCTATCTACTGTACTAAAAATGAGCTCCTCAACCAGTAGTACCAGTTAAGCTCTTTTGTGGCAGGATGCTGAGACCTTCTTAAAATCCAAGGGGAAAAAAAAAAGAAAAAAATACTTGCAGGCAGTTTGGGCAGTTTGGGCAGTTTGCAGGATTGACATGTCATGATCCATCCCACTGTTAACACCTAAAATATATGCTTGCACACTGTCCACAGTACCAGGTGCTCCTCAGGACAGAGAGAACATGACCAAAGTTTTGGGGCTACCATTGTATTTTTCCTGACCTACTTTGTTACTCTGTTTTATATATATATATATATATATATACACAGTAAACCAAAAACTACTGACCACCTAATATGCAGTGTTTCTGACCTTACTGTAGTTTCCCAAGGAAAGATCCTTGTGTAATGAGTAAAGAGGTGCTAAGTTTAGTCAGACATCACTTTCCCTGAACATTCTTCAGAGCCCTCTCCCCATTGCATGCCTTGCAGGTGTTTGCTGTGTGCTTTCTCATATGCAACAGCTTTTTGGTGGGCAATCTGCACAGGCGTTGTGGGATGAAGTGCAGCTGTTCAAGCACTGACTGTGCGGCCATACAGCAAAGCTCATAGCTGCAGGATCAGAGGGGACAATAGGGAATGTGGAGTAAGTAAGAGGGACATCCAAAATGCAAGATGCAAGCCATTTATTTTAGGTATTAGAAAAACATGGAAATTAAAGAATGGCTGGAGTAGAACAGTGGGAATGGCTTCACCGGCCAGGTCAAAGCAAACAGTGTGATAAAAGCATGAAAAGAAGAAAAACAGATTAATTGATCTCTGTAGTATTGCCAGCATGGAAGAAGGAATTAAATTTCAGCAGTTAAGCATGCAGAAGAAAATAAGGCTTACTGCATATGAAATGAATATGGTATACACTGTCCTTGTTCTCTCTCTCCACTACACCTTCACAGAAGTTAAACAGAATTTTTGTTGCAGCCTTGGGGCCAAGTGATAAGTATAATCTTTGTACTGGAGTCTGTGGCAGATCAGTAAATAAGGGAAATGGGGTTTAAGTGTCATTCCACACAAGTCATCTCTCAGAAGCAGATGTGAGCAGGCTCATTGGAAAGAAAGGTCATAGATTAAAGGAAGATCTTGCTGGTAAAATTAGGCAACATTGTGGCAGGTTTCATGGACTTTGTCAGATGCTAGACACTTTCATGCTTTTCTCAATCTCAAAAAATTTCAATACTAGGACAATTCATATTGGAAAATAGCTCAGAAGCTCTCTTCCCTATTCTGCTCCAAGCAAAGTCAGCTATGAGATCAAGTTACTCAAAGCTTTAGCCAGTTCCAAGGCTGGAGACTGCAAAATTTCCCTGAACAACCTGTTCCACTGCTTCTCTGTCATCATCTGCACCTTCTTTTATCTCATTTGAGAAATTAATTAATGCTTCCAGTTGCCAAATATCGCCTATATCTGTTCCTAGTTCATCCGATAGTGGCACCTTAGAATTTTTTATTCTGTTAAGGAGGCATCATTAGCTGATTTTTTTTTTTTTTTTTTTTTTTTTTTTTTTTTTTACACAGTTCGGACTGTGACATTGTGAGGAGAATAAGAGCCAAGGAAGATGATGCTGTGCTATAAACTTACCCCTCCACCATTGTTCAGGGGATCACAAAGCATTAGAGGATGGCCATGTTGTGAACAGTCTCAAAGTTGGTATATTTAAATTCTGTAGGCTAAAAGGCTTTAGTGTAGTGCTTTTAGGAGAAACGCCTGACTTCTCTACAAGCTGAAAATATTCTCACCATCATCAGAACAAGGATTTCAGTCCCCAGAGATGTTTTATGAAAGAGAAGAAGCAGCTGTACAAGCATTCCTGCCAAAATAATCAACAAACCTAACTATCAGTAATTGGAGTTACATGGCTGTGTATTTTGCACCCTGAGAACTGCAGAGTCAAAATGAGAGCAACAGCTGTGGAAGAAGCAGTTAAATCATAAGGGAAATAGAAAAGGACAGCAAGATATTCTATGATAAAGATTTTTATTAATTTTGAGGTATGCCTTTGTGCCCTCTGAGCCAAAGGTCATGCTGCTCATCGCCTCAGCAAATTAAAAATCGGCAACGTCATTTGGGTACTAAACCAAACAATGATAAAAGTTCTTCCCACACCTATGCACAGGGTGTGGCACTCCGATCTTTCATCAAATCTGTTTGCAGGAAAACAGCTTGCTAGATAAAGCTACTGCCTAGTAAGAGCCTTTCATAATGTCCACTCTACACCTGGCTGGGATACCTGGGTTACCCAGGAAATTTCCTCCAATGAATAATCTTCCTGTCTGAAGTTGGCATGTTTTGTATAATTCTGTAGACACTGCAGGGTGCTCAAGGACAGAATATTGGCCTGATTACACCACACTCCCTCCTCAGACATAATGCAGGATTTTTAGTCAGGATGTTGCAGCTGTTCCACCACTGTGCATTGCAGTGTTATGCAACAATTAAGGCCAGGAAATGGAGATTACTTCATACCTAGTGCAGAGTGGGTGATGACTTCTAATTATCCTCAGAAGTAAAGTTTTATTTTACAATTAAACAATAAGCAAATAAACACATGAAGCAATGATACTGAAGTCAAGCAGGAAGGCTGCTTAATGAGTTTCAAATATGAAGAACTGAAAGTACAGTCTAACATCAAATCACAGTAACATGTGGAACATGAATTAACCAGAGCTAACTGAGTTTACCAGAAATATTTCATCTATTCAGTCATGCAGAAGATGCTCCACAGGCAGTGAGAGATCCTTGATCCAAACACACAATACACTGATGAGAAACAAACCATAAAGAATTAAAAAATAAAATGAGGCTAAATAATTTTGCTATGCATGAGCTCTGTTCTGAAAATCAGAAATTGACAGATATATAATAAATAAACCCTTGCAAAAAGACCTATTTACGAGCTAAAGATATATTGCAAAATCTTACTTTTAAAGATGAACTAGTGAGAAAAACCATGAAAAATTAATTGTGTTAATGTCTAAGCAGAATTCCCTGTAGCTGTATCTCAGTAAAAACTCTAGTAAATGCTTCAGTGGAAAAAACAATATTCTAATACTAAAAAGCAAATACAACAAACCTCAGGGAATCCAGTTATTTTTAATTAGTCATGCTAATTAGCACAGTGAAAGTGTCAAAAGTGAAGATGATAACCAAAGCTTAGCGCTGCCAGCTGCCTTCTGATACAAGACAACTGGCGTTTGTGCAATTGCTTGAATTCTGAACAGCCAGCAGTAGTGTAAAGTAGTAAAGTGCAAGATACTGTGTAAAGTAAAGTAGTGTAAGTGCAAGATACTGTGCCTTCTGTTGTTGCTGTTCACTTCTGAACAGGAACATTTGACCCCAGCCAGTACTACAGAGCAGATTTCAGTGGCTGTACAACCCACTGTTCCTTTTGCACACACAGTTATCGAAGCCTGAGATTTCATTCTCCTTATTTGAACTGTACTCTATGGCAAAAAAACAAAAAAAAAAACAACAAAAAAATTACTTCTCAGAAAACTAGTCTATTAAAACAAAACAAAACAAACCCCAGCATTTTAAAACTAGGAATTTCTATGGCATTACATTTCACTTACCAACCATGGGCAACATAAATAATTTCAGTTCTAAATATATGAAAACCCTACCAACAGTGATTTTTCTGTTATAAAATTAAATTTAAAATAGGCAACAATCTCTATTATTGGATGTCTCTTTCAAAATTTTTTCCAGTTCTGACAGGTTTGTAAATAGTTCTCCCACATGTCAAACACAGAGTATCAGAGAAGTGTCAGATCAGAAAGATAACTACTGTCAACACTGTTTGCAAACATCTTTCCAATCATCTAGCAAGTATTTCCTCATTTTTGTTCTGCACAGGGCTAGATATGTTGGCAGAATAGATGGTGCAACCTGTCATTAGAAGCTCTGCTGGGAAGAGGCTGAATACTGCAAACCTTGTCTTCCTCCACTCCCCTGAAACACTTCCCTATCTACATGTTAGAATACAAAACCTTTACCCTCAGTCTCCTCAGCTTTGTCCTCAGCACCAGAAAATGAGACACACTCAAACCCTGCAATGGCTAGAAACTGAATAGTTCACTAACTAGAGTCAAATGTTCAGCTTTCTTCATCAGCTACGTGCATGATGCAGCCTGGTGAAAGAAAAATACCTTCAGTTTTGAAAATCTAAAAGCAGCTTGAACACTGACTATACCGTCAAGATAATGTATACATTTAATACTGAATACACGTGCCAAGATAAATATTCTAAGATATCCTGCATGGTTTTGGAGTGGAGAAGTGCCCGGAAGAAAATAGCAAACTGCCATGGTACCAGATGCATATTTAGGTCTGATTCATTACATCTGAAATTTCCCCTTTTGCTGTTCTGTTCGTACAAATTTTAATTTTGTCCATGTGTTAACTCATCTGAGTTTAGGTTTTAATGACTTCTGTAAACTTGAAAAAATATTATTTGAGTTATCCATGATGACTTAAAAATCCTTTTCAAAACAGCATCTGGCATCATCAAGCCCAAGACAAAATTGTGTATCAGTAGGCAAGACACATCAGATATGGAGCAAGAACAGCATCTCTTAGGGTATAAAGATATTTAAAATTCTTTCAGTTCTCCCTAAGTGTTTAATACCATTATTGTTGTTGTTGTTTTTGTTTGTCTGCAGGGGGTTTTAAGTGCTTAGTGTCATCTAACTTCCATATTTGTCCTTATTTGACAACATAAATACATATGAAACAGAATTCTACAATATAAAGCAATGTTACTAACAATAAATATCTAGGATTGTTATCTAATAGAGTAGGCTTATGTGCATATATATAAACTTCTATTTCTGTATCCTTGAACTTCCACACAATTAAATTTATACAGGTGAGACCTGAAGTTTGATTAAATCTAATGAAAATCCTTCAGCTGCAAGATGTTCAAGACTGTGCTGCTTAAATTCCCTTCAAGAACAGTGCAATCACCCAAATATTTCTTCACCAGCTAAACCTTGGTCATCTGGCTTTGTAATCAAGTAATTTGATTCAAATTATCTGCAAGAGGAAAGCAGCAGAATTTGGCTTTGCAGAGTACTATTCACTTAAGCAAGATGTAGATCACATATCCAAGTTCTATAATACGATGATAACGACTTTATTACAGTTAAAATACTAAATACAGGAGTAAACAAAAAAAAAATCCATTTTACAGTTCTTCCTGAGAAAAAGAAATGCATTTCATTTCCCAGTGCCATCTCTGAACAAAATTTCCCAATTTTTCAGTCATTCAAATAATACATATTTTATTCTCCAAGGTGTAAGCTGTTGTATTAAAAAGATAAAGGCAGAGCACTAATGGAGGAAGCATACAGTCTACTGGAGTCTAGTTTAATGCATGATTGAAAATAAGCCTGGCAAAGTCTCCTGGCAACACTTTGTGGAAAAAACACAGTAAACAAATAAGTGTAAGTTACATGAACAGTAACTGAATGCTAGAGCCTTCATTTCTTTGCCAAGTATAATTCCAAAGGCTCTGTGTGCAGCTGAGGAGCTGTTGCATCCATTTCAGTAACAAACAGTATGTCAGGCTGTATACAGTGGACTTAACAAAGAGTTAAAAGTCAATTAAATACTTCAGATAAAAAGTAAAATTTAAAAAAAAAAAAAAAAAAAAAAGAGAGAGAGTGAGTGAGAGCAATTATTATCTTCCTCTGATTTTTAAAGAGATACCTTATGTAATCTCTGCAGTAGCTGTGTAAGCAATAGAGTAAATCTGATAGTTGCAAGGACTATGAGGCCTTTTCAGCAGGTGTTGGCCAAACCTGCTCTGCTTTAATTGTGCTGATTACTGGATAAATTCTAGAACAGTTGTGACAGATTTATCATTTTAACTCTGCTTACCATTAAACCAGGCACAGCCCATGACACCACTGTCCAGGAGCTCAGATGCAGGGGGTTTTCCTACTGGGACAGACAACTCAAGGACCTCTGCAGTCAAATCTGAATCATACTCTGTGTCTAAGAGTTGCTTTAAATTTTGAATTGTCTTTTGAGCTCTGAACACTGCCCATAGGAGGATTTTGACCAATTCATTATCTCCTGGATAATAATTTTTCAAGATTTCATTGAAGGTGGAAAGAGCAGAGAAGGCTAAGCAGATACAAAGTATGTCTGTTTTCCCTTCTTTAGAGAGAACTTTCATCCTTTTGGACTGGAATCATTCTGGAAATGCATTTTCCTTCATTATAATTTATGTCATGACTCTCTGTTCTGGTCTGGAGAGAATCAAGTGGAGTCACATGTTGCTTGCAATTTTACCATTTTACTAATGGCCACTCTAAATTTTCCTCCTTTATGCCATATAAACTTATGCTGACAGGACTGTCACTTCAACCTACTAAGACCTATTAGTAACCTATAGGCAAAATTTGGAAAAGCTGGTTTATTCTAAATTCAATATTTCTATTTCTGACTTTCACTGCTAACCAAGGTCACTACTTCTCAGTAAGTCTGCAAAGTTACACTGATACTGTCACATTCAAAACCTTGTATAAAGTTTTAGAAGTTTGCTTTAACAGTATTAACTGAACTTACATTGTGTGTAGGCTGAGATATTGATTTGCAGATATCTAGTGCTAGTTTGGGGTTGTTTTGTTTTCCAGACAGCTACTGTACTGATTTCTGAAGTGCTAAACACCAGTACCTTTCTTTAAAGAAATGTCAGAATATTAATTAAAAGGATGTTACTCAAATGTTCAATGTTACAAAATTGTATGATTTATCTAGGCTACCTCCCTCACATGTGATAATGTATGTTAGTGGCAGAAATACCTTAATTCTATTACCTAAATTCAGAGCCATGGGCAAAGTTTTGCTAAATATTCAACAATTAAAATACATAATTTTAATTGTTGAATATTTAGCAGAACTCCAGGAATTATGCAATGATACCTCTCCCTCCCTTGTGGTTATTCTTGCTTCAAATGATTAATTAACATTTTAAAAATCAGCACTGAAAATGCCAGGAATGCAGACAGCATTACTGCATTTTAAATAACTGTTTCAGATACAGATAAGGCAAACATTCGAAGTCTATCAGCATTTTCATTGCTGGTTTCAAAGTTCTAGTTGTTCTGCTTTGAAAGAGAAGGAAATCTTTTGAGGGCTATTTCACTACCTAAGATGTGAGATTCTTACACCCCACAGTAGCTACAGCCTGCCCTTTTGTACTGCCATAGGCCCTTCTTCCTTAATTGGAACAGCTGGAGTTACTCCAAAAACTGTGTTAAAGTAGGAAAGAGGATCAGTGATGGTGTTTCATAGGAGAGTATTTGGGGAAAACAGTTACATCTCAGTGATGTTTAGACTTTAAATACGATGACAATCATAGTAAAGCTTAATGCACAGCAACCTGCAAACAGGGAACTTTACCTTTTTAAATTTTACATCAACATGACAAATAGAAATGTTTTGTTCAGTGATAACCCAAAAGAAATGTTCCATGAACTTTTTTCTGTGAGTTTTTCTCTCAGAGGACACCTACCTGTGGAATGCTTAGTCTGCTGCTCCATGAGAACTTGATCAGAATATTTTCTTTCCAGCTACTGAGATGAAGGGTCTAGGTTTCCAAGCAAGCATGAAGGTTTAAAACAGTCAGCATAAAAATTGTGATAAAATTAAAATAGATACATATTTGCCATTCAGTGCAGTGAATATTTCTGCAATGAGTAGTTTTCTGACTGTGACTTCATAAAGCAAAAATAGCCCAATTTTAAATACGGAAATAATAATTTAAACATGGAAATACTAATGGCTGTAGGTGGAACATGAATAAAAGCCAGGACCTCCAAGTTCTGTTCCTCACCCTGCCAACTCACACAGCTTTGGCTTAGATTTCCTCTCTGTATGCATCAATCTCAGTTGGGCATTTTGAGCTCTGTGGACCCGAAAGCACTGAGTTTCACATTCCCCATAAAAGGATGGTGAACAAGTATAACCCTGAAGACTGAAAGTTCTACTAAGGGTTCAGTTTCTTTGGGTCCCAAGTTGTTTTGCCATGTGTGCAGGCTGATTTGTACCACAAGTTTGAGTAGAGAGAAGAAAAATAAAAACAAAATTGGAGAGGAATAAGGACAGTGGGGAATGGCATAAATAGGAAAGCCTCAGCACAAGTTTAAAAATAAATTAAGTCCAACAGGCTGTTTGATAACATGGCCTCTGGCACATTAGAATTTGAAAACCTTAGTATGTCCTTTCAAATAACTCCCATCTCCAAACCTGGAAAAACAATCCCTCTAGTGGCTCTATTTGCCCAGTAGCAGGAGCTAAGTCCAAATGTATGTGACAGTGAGAACAAAGACACAAAAAGCACATGAGAACAACACACTTAATAAAACAGCCTAAGCAAGATCCTAATCCACCTGGGCATCTTAGAGCAAGCAGCTGTTCCTCCACTCTTGCCTCAGAGAGCCTTGCAAAGGTATTCTGGATTTCCCCCTTTCTCCAGCCCGCTCAGACATGTTCCATCCTGCCCAAGCTCTCACTTGGGTGTCTGTTGTGTGCCTATGGAATGTGCTTTATGGGGCTGTAACCTATCTCAGCCGAAATTACCAAGTCCCTGATTCCAGGAGACCCATATCATGGGAGCAAAAGCAGGCTGCCACTTCCACACCTTCAGCCCATCCTGCTCAGACCTGCCTATTCCTCCTAAGCAATCTAACCTCTGGGTCTTATCTTCCAGAAAATATCCGTTGTACATAGTATCAAACACAGTACTTACTGTCACGGAGGCAATCCCAACAGGAAAGGGAAGCAAGCCCATAATTATCCCTCCAGTCTTCTCCAGACTTCCTAAGTCAGCTTCCAAAAAGCAGACTTACTGGGCAGGTTGACTCTTCACTCAGAGTGTTTTTGGTGCAGTTCTCTTCTCCTTTTCTCTTTGGGCAGAAGTATTAGCACTAATCTGATTTTATATCAAGATGCCCAATCCAAGATAATCCAAATGAGGCATCTGTCTATCCAATGTTCCTGAGCAGTTCTAAGCCTCTCAAATGCCTGCTCTTTGGTGGCACCAACAGAAGAGCTTCCAGCATCCAGGCACCAGGCTTCCATCTTCATACTGCAAACAAAATGTTTGTTTCGTAAGACAAAGCACGCGATCGTTTAAGATCCCTGGACATTCATTGCTCAAAATGCGTATCTGGAACTCTGATCCCATATTCAAAGCAGTTACTGCAGTGAACCTGTGCATTTGTTGCTCAGAGCATGTGAGGGACTGCCCTGCAACAAACCCAGATCTTTTAGTTCTGCATTTCTAAGTGAAACTAGCACTAACATGAACTTAACTCTCTTTTCAAGTCTAACAAAGTGCACAACAAATTGTTCTGCACTAAGGAAGGAAAAACTGTGAAAATTAAAGGTCAAACCATCTTCTCAACTGCAGAAACATAAGACCTGGAGAAAGGCGCTTGTGTTCATTAGAGTTACTTCAGTTTTACATTGAAGAACAGAGTGGACTTGGAAAAGTCTGTTTTCAAATCCTCTCTTATTTAAATCATCAAATGAAAGACTGCTGGGAGTATTTTACAGATAAGTTGTTTGGTTCAGCATTTTTTAGAAGCTTTGAGGTATGCAATCAGATTGTAAAAACTGAGAGACTGATGATAGTTCTCAGCTATTTTGACAACAGCCTTAAAATCCTCCACGTGAAAGCGAGGAAATTCTGCTTTTAATGAGAAAATTTTTAATTTTATGCTTGTGAACTAGACAGAAGTTTTGTGCGAGTTCTCAGATTGCTTTAACAGTGTATCAGAAGTAAACTGCTGAAAAAACGGACTGTACTTCAAGACCATAAAACTGCTCAGATTTCTTGTTTTACTTGCAGTGACAGGACTTTTAAAGTAGAATGATTATAGCTTCTGCAAGGTTTCTTGTGTAATTGACAACCTAGGTACTTAACCTAAGGAAACAAACAACAACTTTGCCAGATTCCGGCGTATATATCCAGATCCCTGGCTGTGTATGTTAGCCTAACTGCCTTCAAATCCTGATGCTTCACACAAATTAGCAGAAGGATTGCCATAAAGAAGACCCAACTAATTTCACCAATTTGAATTTTCTTAGACTGGTATAAATTAGCAAATCATTAAAATATAGATTCAACTGTGAAATTAACAGATTGATGTTACATCTCAGAATCTACTTACATGGGTTATGAGGATACGATGTCTGAATACAAAATAACCCAGGATCAGAACTGAGGATGTTCCAAAACAAACAGAAACCTACATAAATGCAATACCCTCTGACTGTGCTCTCCCCTTTTAGAAACCTCATCCACCTGTCTTACATGGCTGGCCCTACTCTTCCCTTGACTCTCTCTGAGCAGCCAGCACAGCTTCAGCTTGCTCTCTTGTGGCCAGCTCTAGAGCTACAATCATTCTGGTGCTATTCCCCTCCGAGGACCTCGGTGACCGATTCTTCTAAAGCATGACAAGTTCCCTCAGGTTACAGTCACTAACAGCTGAACCTCATAAACCACTCAGACTTGCACCCACAACCGATTATGGTGGTTTAACATGTTACCAAGCGTCAGCTGAGAGACACAGAACCCAGTTCATGCGGATTTCCAGCCCGCAGCAAAAACCACGGAAACTTTGAGGCTGCTAGGCCTCCAAGGCAGCGCCAGTCCTACCCTGTGCCTCTGACAGCTGTAAAATCCTCCGACACAAATGTACTGCCAACATCACAAACAGAGGTGTTCGAGGCTTGACAGTGCTGTGACAAGGATGGCTTCCCCTCCTGAGCGTGGTTTTAACAGCAGCATTTTGGAGCAAAGCTTGGCGATTTAAAAGTTACTGTTCTGGCCATGCATTTGCTAACAGGGGACGGCAATTTCAAAGACCTTCTGGCATCAGCAACTACTTCTGGTTTTTAGCTGTTTGCATGATTTGTTGGGTAATTTGTGTTAGTTTTTATATTTTTAAAGATGCCAGATGCTGAAAAGGTGAGGGCTTTAAAAGACTGAAATATTCCTTGATAGTTTATTAACACTGTGTCAGGCATTATTAACCTCCAGAAACGGTTTTATACTAGTAAAAAGAAAAATAGTTTAAAGCACCAGAGGAGGCACAAGTGCACAGATACAAGCACAATGACCAGAGATGTGTCTCTGAATGACATTGCCCACTTAGCTGTCAGGAATAACAGTGCAGGCACATCACAACACAACTGCAGCAGCCCTGAAATGAGCTGGAATGGAGATGACACCGCTCTGCCCAGGAGTGAAAAGGTGCCAACCTTTTCCTTTGCTGAGTTGCAAACACAGCTGCTCTTGTTGTGTGTATGACTGTAATTTCAGGAGTGATCTTGTCAGAGAAATTTATTCCTTTTTAAAAGGACCTATCAAAAGCCCACTCCTTATCAGTAGAAGAATCATCAGTTCCTGGTAAGACTAGAAGTTTAAACAATTCCACATTTGCTATTATGCCTCAAAACCATTATCATCGCTCTTCTGAAACAATCAGTAACACTGAGTGATGGATTTTTGATTAAGAAACATTAACTGCATTTATTACTGAACATGAAAAGGATAATCAGTATAGAAATTATACTTTGACTACTGGGTTTCTTGATCATCAACCTTTGTAACATATGAACAACAAAACACTTGGGCAGCAGAGGGTTGGGAGTTTCTCAGATTAAACAAATTACTCAACAGAACAACAGTGACAAACTACAAAGCACAGCGAGCAATAGCACCAAAACTGATCTGTGTGACCCAGATACGTGTATTTCCTCAGGAACTCAAAGGACAAGCCCCAGAGCCACTCCATCCCCTGGGCAACAACTCCCCAGCAGCCTCAACTGCTCTGCTTTGGGACTGCCAGAATCCCAGCAGCACTGTGCACTGCAGAGTAAAACAGATCAGCTCCCTCACCTGTCCCACCACACTGCCCCACACGCAGCTGTGGTGTGGCAAGGCTGGAGGCAAAAGTGTGTGCTTCAAGGCAGAGGGAAGAGCAAGATTGACCTCTTAGGAAAGTGTAATCTCAGTTTGTCTTTCTGCTAAAAGCAAATAAGCACAACTTCTGCAAGTTGGTGTATTGCCAAATATTCTCATAGCCAAATTGTTTTTCTTCATCCTTCTACTAGGAGTCAAAATCCTTATTCTTCCTACAACACTATCAAAAATTTTGATCAACATCACAGACATTCCATCCAAGCTCATGGATACAACCAAAGTGCAATCTTGCTCACAAACTCTAAGTATTTTCAAAACATATAATATGTATGATTATGTGAGATTAATGCAAAAAAAAAAAAAAAAGTCAACACTCCTACCTCTCTTACTAAAGGTGCAAATATTTCAAATGGTTCATGAAGATTTGAACTACATTTGCACTGCAATCAGTACTACAAGGACTACAAGCAGGATAGAAAGCTCATAAAATCCTACAACTGAGCAATCAGTAGCGGTCTGCAAGTTTGGATTACTCTTGAGTATACATGTATGCTCTTGAATAATACAATGTTTAAAAATAAGGAAAGGGGTAAAAATGAGACAATGTATTTATAAAGACAGACATATGCATCACTGTGAGGTATCTATAGTAGAATGGAAGAGACAGAGAAATCTTAAGATCATCTTAGGTGGATGGTCTTAAACATCCATCTGGTATAATAACAAAATCATAGACTCCTAGAATGGTTTGGGTCGGAAGGGCCCTTAAAGATCATCTCTTTTCAACCCCCTGCCATGGGCAGGGACGAGACCAGGTGTCTCAAAGCCCTGTACAACCTGGCCTTGAACACTTGCAAGGATGGAGCTGCCACAGCTTCTCTGAGCAACCTGTGCGAGCATCTCACATCCTCCGTGTAAACAATTTCCACCAAGTATCTAATCTAAACCTGCCCTCTGTCAGTTTGAGTGCATTCCCCCTTGTCCTGTCACTACACGTCCCTCTAAAATCCCTCTCTTTCATGTAGAAACATGTCCTAACAATGGACATAACGAAATATATGATCCTAATATCTGGAAATAGTGTATGATTCATATATCTTGTGGAATACCTTTAAGCAAACCGCTCAAATGGGTTTGAGAGCCCGCTGGCCGACAGCAGCCCGGGTCACACCACACCAAGCCGCTCCTTTCCTTTTTCGGGTGCTCCGACACACCCAACAAGGAGCACAGTTTCTAAGCCTCATTTCAAACATCTTCTCCACCTCGAGCCTGTCCCGATGCCCTCCCGGACATAGCTCCCAGGAGCTCCGTCCCGCCCGGGACAAGCCGCCGCAGTCCCGCCCGGGACAAGCCGCCGCAGTCCCGCCTTTCCCCGGGCGAGGGCGCGAGCCCCCTCAGGATTCGCGCCCCCGCGCGTGCTCGGCCGCGCCTGCTGATTGGTGGCCCGTCAGGCGCGCGCTCGGCCGAGCCTGCTGATTGGTGATGTTCCGCGCGGCCCTGCCTGCGCGCATGCGCTCCGGGGCGACTGGCGGCAGCGGCTGCGCGTCGGAACGTGTGGGGCTGTCGCTGCCGTCGGGTGGGAGCGCCCGGTGCCCTCGGGGCGATGTCGGGCCGCCCGCCGCGGCAGGAGAATGGGGAGCGCGCCGAGCTGCGCCACAAGGAGGAGCTGAGCCGGCGGGTGAGCGGAGGCGGCCCCGCGGGGCTCTGTGCCGGTGTCTGGGCCGAGGTGCGGGCGGCCCCCGGTGCCTGTCGCCTCGGGTGCGAGCAGCGTGAGGAGGAGGAGGGCGGATTCTGTCAGGGACCGGGGCTCCTGTGCCCGGGGTTGCGCCCTCGGGCCCCGAGAGCGTCCTGCATTTAGTGAGCCCGCGTTGCCTCGCTAATAGCTCGCTTGCCAGATTGGTATTTTGGGTATTACTGCTTCAAGTTGAGCTTGAAATGTCAAGTGAGGCGCAGTGAGGTTTTTCCTCACAGAATCACAGAATATCGTGAGTTTCAAGAGACCCCCAATGATTGAGTCTAACTGCTGTGCTGCACAGGACGCCCCAAGAATCACACCATGTGCCTGAACACGTTATCCAAATGGTATTTGAATTCTCTAAGGCTGGTGCTGTGACCGCTTTCCCTGGGGAGTTCAGTGCCCAGCCACCCTCTGGGTGAAGAACCTTTCCCTGATATGCAACCTAAACATCTCCTGACCCAGCTCCAGGCCGTTCCCTGTGGTACTGTAACTGGGCACCAGGGAGAAGAGATCAGTGTCTTCCCCTCCACTTCCCTATGTAAGGAACTTGTAGACTGCTGTGAAGTCTCCCCTCAGTCTCCTCTAGGCTGGGCAAATCAAGTACCCTCACCCTCTTCTCATATGGCTTCCTTCTAGTACCTAGTTCAATTTTATCTGCCCAAAATATCTCAGATTTCAGCCGTGGAGGCGGATGCTCCTCATGTATCTGCTCCCTCTTCTCTGGTGCCCATAGCTTTGTTCAGTATGCAGTCTGCCACTCCAAAAAACCTTCCAGTATCCCAGTGGGGCCTACAGGGAAGCCAGAGAAGGGCCTCTTCATCAGGAGCTGCAGTGATAAGGAGTAATGTGTACAAATTAAAAGAGGGCAGATTTGGGTTAGATAGCTGTGAGAATGGTGAGGCATTGCCCCAAGAAGCCATGGATGCCCCAACCCTGGAAGTGTTCAGGTTGGATAAGGTCTGGAGCAACCAGGTCTAGTGGGATGTGTCCCTGCCCACGGCAAGGGGCAGGTTGGGACTAGATGATATTTAAAGTCCATTCCAACCCCTTAGCATTACGTGATTATATGAAAAAATTACTTCTGCATGGCCGTGTTGTATAGAGTCAGTGATGTTTGTGATTGCCTGGAAGCTGCAAAGCTGGGACATCAGAGAGCTACAGGTTGTCACTTCTCTTGTGCCTAAGTGGCTGGTTTAGTCCATAGCAGGGGATGGCTTTGCTGCTTTGCCTTGTTGATGTTGTAGATGCAAGAGATTGATGTAGCTACTGGAAAAGTCGTACTTTCAGTGTGCTATATTTCAGTTTGGCTGACCTCACTCTGTGGCAGCTTACTACAGTTGCACCAGTTCCAGGAGCCACAAAGGAAGAGCAGAGAAACCCGTGTTGTTTGCTTGTAACAAAAAGCATTGTGCCCTCTGAACAGATTTTGTTTCAGTTTTTGGCTTTTGCAGAAGTCCTTCTGATTACTGTTTAGCGTTCACAGCTGCTGTTGTAAAAAAAAATGGGAATATCTGCCACATCTATCAGTGCAGAACAGAGGAGTAAATCCCACTAAGGAAGATATTGTAAAAATCCAGGGCAATAGAAAGACTCCCATTGCTCCTAATACAGTTCTAGAGTATTTGGATTTTCATTAATTTAATTTTGAAACTGGAGCATATCTGTAATTATAAAGTGTTTTCTTGATATTATGCTATTTTTTAAAAAAGTTATTTGATGTTGTATTCGTTGTGTATGTGTTCTCTTCTGAGGGGGAAAAATGTGCTCTCTTTATTATAAATAGCTATAGGTACTCTGGCTTTTGAGGGTAGGAGAAATACTAATGCAAGCAAAATAGCCTGTTTCTAGAGAAATTAAGTATGTAATTTTTATACTTACTTTGTCTTCAGTGATTCGTTTGGAGAACAGCAGCTGTACATGCATGTTGCTGTCTTAAAGTATCAGTAGACATGCTCATCACTAGGATTATAATGTCTTATTTTTTTTATTAAATTCAAATGCATCTTTTGCCTTTCAGATTAAAGAGCAGAAGGTTGTAGTCGATGAGCTTTCTAATTTGAAGAAGAACCGGGTGAGGTTTTACAAATTTGCCTTTAACTATTTCATTGTAGCAGAGAAATAAACATAGAGACAAGAGGGGCAATAAAATAAGAGCATGCTGTCTTTAATTTATTGTAATACAGATTTTAATAAACATGTGGTGCTCAGGATAATTTGTTCTGCAAATAATTTGATTATGTATACTTGTGCAGTGTTGGGGGTTTTTTTTGCTTTTTCTATGTTTGATTTGAAATATTTCATTAAGATGTTTGGGTCGATCACAAGGATTCCTGAGGTATTCTTACTTTTTCTGTGCATTTGTTTGAAATAGAATGTGATCCCTTGTGGATGAGGAAAAGAGAAATTCAGAATTGCCTTAGGTTGAGCATTAAATGCTTTTGGTGGTACAGCATTAGAATGCTGGTGTTGGCAGGGCAGAACTTACCCCTTCACTTTTATACCAGGAGTGTCTCTTTGGACCCACACCAGCTTCTGCTACAGTGTGGTTCCAGAATCTGCTGCTATGACTTAATACAGTGTGTGTTTTGTCTTACAGAAAGTTTATAAGCAGCAACCCAATAGCAACATATTCTTCCTCGCAGACCGGACAGAAATGCTGTCTCAGTGCAAAAGTAAGTTTGCAGTGTAAAAGTATCTCAAATAGTTAATGTTTAAAAGCTGTATTTGTAGCTGATTTCAAAGGTATATTAAAATAAGAAAATTGCAGCAGTGTGTCAAATACAAACTAATAGGAGAGTGGATAATGGAGGTGATGATGGAACAAGCATTAGAAATGTATAAATTTGGAGGTATAAATTTAATTTTCTGGAGTGTACAATTGCTACTTTTCTTTGCTTTGGGTTAATAGCTCTGCCATTTTAATTGTCAGTTCCCTTTTCTTACTAAAAATGTTGAAGTCTCACTGATTATATAGGCAGGAGTTGTGCACTCAAAAAAAATCATCATCTTTGTAAAAATAAAGAGGAATATGCTACAGCAAGCTTCTAGAGCTTGTGTTAGTAATGATGGAACATAAACATAGCACTTTGCTTAATTAATGTTTTGTGTTTATAATTTTAATTGAACAAGTCACTGGAATTACTAATTTCGTAGATATACTCTTAAACTTTTCTATGCATAAACTTTCCTGTTTAGGAAACTGATTATTTGATTAATTTTCTCTTACACAGATACATTAGATGAATTAAAGAAGGCACATCAGGAGCTGGAAAATTCAGAGAAGGCTAAAATCAAGAAGTAGTTCCTGTGAATTCCCCGTTGCAATGTGTGGTATTTGCTGTGTTGTTAGCCTGTGCAGCCAGCGTTCGATTCAGGATTTCCTCAGTGAAGACCTCCTCTGCCATCTGAGGAGAAGAGGACCAGACAGTAGCCAACAGTTGATAAAAACTGCATCTGATCTCTCTTACAAATGTCTGTTTTCAGGCCATGTACTTCACTTGAGGGGACTGGTGACTCCTCAGCCTCTGGAAGATGCCAATAACAATGTTTTTCTTTGGAATGGAGAAATTTTCAGTGGAGTGCATGTAGGAAACCTAGAGAATGATACTGAAGTAATGTTTCATCATCTGGCTTTATGCAGCAGTGAAATGGACATTTTATCACTCTTCTCATCACTTCAGGGTCCCTGGTCTTTTATTTATTATGAAGCAGCCAGACACAGTTTGTGGTTTGGCAGAGATTACTTTGGTCGTCGTAGTTTGCTTTGGCAGTTCAGTAATGAGGTTGACAGTGCTTTCTGTCTCTCATCTGTAAGCGGTTGTTCTGAATCAGGCAACCAATGGCAAGAAGTCTCAGCATCTGGAATTTTCAAAATTGATCTCAAAGCTTGTGCAGCAACTAAATCTTTGTCTTTAACATTGTTTCCATGGGAGTACAGCTGCAGAGAGAAAGCAGTAGAAGAAACGTGCATTAATGCTCTTGACCAAGTGTCAAAAGACTTACCAAGCCATGTACGCCTCGTGGTGAACGAATCAAAGCTGTATCTTAGAGCACCAGTTATCCCCTTAAATAAAACAGTTTCTAAAGCTTCAGGTGCATGTCCAGGCTCTAATTTTAGCAACATTAACTGTGTGGTTTCTGTAGAAACCCTTCAAGAATTTCTTGCAGAGGAGCACAAGAAAAAATTAGCCTGTCAATTCCTTGATGTTTTAAATGAAGCAGTCAAGAGACGAGTCATGTGTCTCTTTAGAGATCCAGATCAGAAAACAGGAGAAGTTCCAAGCATGTCTCGTAAGAAAGCACATGTTGCAGTGCTCTTTTCTGGTGGCATTGATTCTATGGTTATTGCAGCCTTGGCTGATAAACATGTGCCTTTGGAGGAGCCAATTGATCTTCTCAATGTAGCTTTCATGATGAAAGAGCGAGCTAATCCCAGGAGTACCACTAAAAGACACACCAGCCATGAAGTACAGCTTGATTTGCTTTGTCCTCAGGAAAACTGTCACCATCTTGATGCTGACACTGGTACTCATTTATCTTGCTTTGATGTTCCTGACAGAATCACTGGTAGGGCAGGACTGAAGGAATTAGAAGCCATTAACCCTTCAAGAACCTGGAACTTTGTGGAAATTAATGTTACACTAGAGGAATTGAAAAAAATGAGAAAACAACGTATTCATTACTTAATCTATCCACTGGATACAGTCTTGGATGACAGTATTGGCTGTGCCATTTGGTTTGCTTCCAGAGGAGAGGGTTTTATTAGCAACCAAGGAGAACTGAAACAGTACAGAAGTCCTGCAAAGGTACTGCTTTGTTTTGTTTCTGCCTTACGTTTGACTTGTAAATGTAAAAACATTTTGTTGATTCAGAAATCAGCTGGGATCTTTGCTATTCATAAGAATACTGAAATTCAGTGTCAGAATGTAAAATATAATATTTGTGTAATTCTAGAGTTAAAAATCACATTCTTTTCATGTAATGTGCATAGCTCTCCAGTGAACTTGGATATGCAATTATAGGAGTAGGAAAAAAATAACCAACATATATCATTTTTTTATTCCGATTTCTCACTTCTCTGATCTTGATAGTTTGTGTAGGGAAGTATGAACTGTTTAATTTCAGCTGTTGAAGGCACAGTAATGGACCAGATACAGTCTTTTCTCTTGATAAAACATTTTACTCACTGAGTAGTGTAAACCATTTTTACTTTGTGTAACGTAGTTGTTACTAACCCAGTAGCTGGTAAATGGTTAGTACTCTGGGTGTACATTCAGGTAACTACAACATATGACTATCTTTGGCAATAATATTTAAATGCTGGTGTTTAAAAAATGCTGTTTATTATCATAGAAACTAACAAAGACATTCTTCAAATATACCAGTGTATTTGTGATACATATGGCAGTATTTTGGCTTTTTTTTCCCTTGCTCCACTAACGATGTTTGCGTGTACTTTAAGGTCTGATCGTGAACATAATTCAAGTTACCAGTGACTTTACTGGGAATTGCTTCAGGCTTTGTAAATTTGTAAGGCACAGCCCATCCTGATAGGTAATATATTTAGAAGATGCAAATTAAAATTTTTCTCCTTAAGATGTAGTTAAACATTTCAGGTCTGTTACATATTAACTTGCATAGATACTAAGATTTTATATTCTGTTTCCTCAGGTTGTGCTTACAGGAATTGGAGCAGATGAGCAGCTTGCTGGCTATTCTCGACATCGTGTTTGCTTCAGAAAAGATGGCTTAGAGGGTCTTAATAAAGAACTTGAAATGGAGTTAGGTCGCATTTCTTCTCGAAATCTTGGTAGAGATGACAGGATCATCGGTGATCACGGAAAAGAAGCCAGGTATTACTGTTTTAACACAGAGCAAAACTGGTTTTGCTAGTTAGGTGCAATTTTTAACAACCCTAACAAAATCTTAATTGAAAGTTCTGTGTGTTTTATTGTCTCTAGTTCTGCTGTCTTGTTAATGTGTACTGTGTTGTGCAGTTTTTGGTGTTTTTTTTTTTTAAAGTGGTCTGTAGTGTATTGTGGAAGAGTTTACTTAAGGAAATTCAGTAACTTGATTTCCATCTGGAAGTTTTAAGATGCAGAACCGATATTGAAATAGGCAAATTCAAGCTGGTTTTATAATTCTAAGCTAAAACGGTCTTTTGCACAACTTTGAAGTGTTCTGGTGTGGACCTTTGGGGAGTGTCTGTGGATAATGACAGTGTAACAGAAGCTGTGTATTCCTATCCATGCAGTAAAGGCATAGTCAATATCCACCACATTTCCTGGCTGTTAACTCTGAAGAGTTGAAAAATCATTTTATTTGTGTCTGCTTCCTCCATGCTACCATTAACTTGAAAAAAAAATCCTTAGGTGTTGTCCAGGAGCAGAGGCCACTCAGGTGCATGAAAGGTTTGTTCATGTGATCTTCGTGCCAGTGTTTTTCCAAATCTGTTCTTAGTTGCACATTTTCAGCTCAGCACAAGAACAGCTGCAGTGGTGGATGTGCAGTGCTCTTAACCATGCACATGATCAGCCATGAATGCCTGAAATTCAGAATACCAGCATTTGTTGTGTAAACCTTTTTGTTTCAAAGTTACAGTGTAGTTTCACACGGTCTTTGCACGCAGTAAAGGGGAAAACCAAGACTATTCCTACGGAAGTTTTAAAGGGTCTTTCCCCACATCAACCTCTCTTTCAGGTTTCCTTTTCTTGATGAAGATGTTGTTTCATTCATCAATTCTCTGCCCATCTCAGAAAAAGCTGATTTGACTTTACCTCGAGGAATTGGCGAGAAACTGATTCTGCGCCTTGCAGGCAAGGAGCTGGGCCTGACAGCCTCGACTGTTTTGCCGAAAAGGGCGATGCAGTTTGGGTCTCGGATTGCAAAACTAGAGAGCAGCAGTGAAAAGGCATCCGACACATGCAGCAGACTCAAGTTACTTTCAGTAGATGAATTATAGAGCTGTTATCTTGAGATGTTGTACTTCTATAAGCAAAGTCAGTAAATCTTTGGAGTTTTCTTAAGAGTGTTTGGTCTGGGTTTTCTTATACACTTGGACATAATTATTAATAATCACACTTGTACATGTCTATGAGGAACTCACTATGAATGCATCCTGCGCTTTTAAGTTTTTTGGTTTTACTTCTGAGAATGCTTAGTTTGGAATAGTAACTGGAATCACTTTGGTGACAGCAACACAGCATTTGTTTCCCTGACAGGTGATTTTCAACACCTCTAATCCAAGTATTGTCGCTAAATATAACAGCATTGAAACGGTTTTCATTGAACCATTTATAGTTGCATTTATTTTATTAAGTTACTTTTTAAGATGCCAGCCATCGTATCTTTTTTAATTTTGGCACCTTGATGGAATCTTCTTCTACTCTTTTTGAAATATCAATTCCGAGGGGAGCTCTAGAAAACAAAATTACGTAATTGTTAAAAATTAACATCGTCATTGCCATATCACACAGACCTTTTCTACAACTAGCACAAGAGTCAAAGTATTTTGGTACATTCCCTGCACTTCTAAGACTATTATTAAAATAGCCTACCTGAAGGTGTACCTGGAAACATCTTTATAATTAGGAAATATTTGCATTTGCAGCCATTCCAAACTCTAGAAACACAGTTATGATTTCAAAGCCATCTTCTGAGGCTACTGTTTTATTTAGATTCTGATTTTAGTTGATAATTCATTTTATGTCTTGCTGATGAATGCAAAACAGATTAGAGATTCACAGGTATCTCCTGTGATAATCTCAAATAATGTATTGTCTACAGCAAGTAAAACTTAGGGGGGTTTTCAGATATATACAGCAAATAATTTTTGAGGTATTTTATAATTTTTCATGTGAAAAACTGTAACACAATTTTTTATTTTGTATTGAGACCATCCAAGTCTGTTTTTCTGAAAAGAGAAAAAAACCTGAAAAAAATCCAAAGTTTAAGACCAGTTGGTGCTTTTGAAATATCTGCATTTTGTTTGGTCTTGAGCCTAACATCTACACAACCATAGTAGGAAAACACACAGAACAGCATGGTTCTGTGATGCATGGTAAATTAAGTTTCTGAGCCAAAACGAACATAAATTCCAGCCACGTTCATTTTTTATTTAAAACTGCCTTGGAAAGTAACTTTTAAAATTTATCTGTGCTGCAGAGAGACTCCTCAGCAGCTTGTGCCTCTTCCATGTGACCTCTTCCCCCTTCACTGCCCATAGTGAGGAAGGAGACTGGGAATGTCACTTACCTGGGCTCGTAGCGGATGCCAGCAGTGCTGTGTAGAACCCCCAGTCCTGCACGTAACCTTTCAATGCCATTCCTGAGCAACAAAGCAGTTACACAGAAATGCACGTCACAGCTCTGCACACGAGCACATCGTTCAGTCAGCACAAAAAGAGGTTCCTGACTCTCATGTCAACTTTGCATGTGCTCCTGTAACGTTGTTTAAAGGTAACGACTCTTACCACGCAATCATAACACCATTATCAGTGCAGAGTCTTGGAGGAGGACACAGTAAAGCAAAATCATTTGCATCTGCCAGATTCTGTAGAGCTTTTCGGATATACTGATTACTTGCAACTCCTCCTGACACAACCTGACAGCATTCCAAAAAGAAAAAAAGGCATTATCTCAAAAGTACTGATGGGTCACACACAACTAACATGTTTAAAAAAGGGTTATCAGTTGAAGTTCTAAAGACAGCAATAAATCCTGCATTTGAAGACTAAAACATATCAGAAAAGAGTATACTAAGTGAGCTTATTATGCAGAAAGACATTCCTGAAGTACAGAAGGTCTCCCTGCCCATGGCAGGAGGGTTGGATGATCTCTAAGGTCTTTTCCAAGCTAAACCAGTCTATGGTTCTACTGTAATTAGAACAGCCAACAAGTAATGGGGAGCACAGGGTCAAGTTGTTGCAGGAGGTTAGATTAGATTGTAAGGAAATCTCTATCTTAAAACCCACCTAAATATTTATATGAATGTTACTTCAATATTGTTTGTATTTTAAGAACATAATACATACTTCCTCATGCGTCAAGGTAGAAAGTACAACAAGGCATCTGCATCTTCAAATGATGTTATAGAGTCAGATATAAAAAGGAAAAAAAAAAGTATACCCACCAAAGTGGCATTTTTTGTTGGTATTATGCTGTTTTTGATGCAGAAGAGCATGGCTCGATACGTCCTCTGGATAATATGGACAGCCACTGCATGCTGTACTGCAGCAGCAACATCCTTAACACAGGACAGGATCTCACCTTCCTGAATACCTATAAAAGTATACCATCAAAGGGGGTTCCTGAGTGTAGGTCATCAGAAGCTCACTTTGTATCTGACTCCTAAAAATACCTTCTTCTTTTTCTTTCTGTACAATGGCATTTTTGACAAGGTTTTGAAGTCCGGAGAAAGAGAAGTCGCAGTTCCGATACTGCTGCATGGGCAGTCGGAAGGTGAGCAGCTCCTGGTTCCCAGTCCGAGCCAAGTGCTCTATGGCCTTTCCCCCAGCCATGCTGTGGCACTCTGGGTGCTTTCTCAGAGACAGTCTTCGTGCCACCTAAGGAGATGACAAAAAGCAGACCTGGGCATCAGCTCCTCCTGGAACGGCATCACTGTACTATAGTCCGTGGAGTAAAATGTGACAACAAAAAAATCCAATCCAATGTGAAATTACAAACAGGGCCTGGTAAGGGTAAGACGTAACACCAGCCTAGCAAGGTATTTTTTTTTTTCTCAGAGTATTTAGAAATGGAGTTCTAGAACAATCTGGGCAAACATAAGGATCAACAAATTTTGCAGGAAATATTTATTACTCCATTTTTAAGCTATAGGAAAAACATACGGACTGCCATACTGTATCACCACATACACAGGAACAAAGTTGGTTTCAACTTTTGAAAATCTCCTTTCCGACTCCATGCACTCCCCCAATTTTTTAATTAATATGCACAAATACTGTTTTAAAAACAGTGTCTGAAACAAAGCCATAAGTGACCAGCTTTACAGACTGTACTCAGGGGCCCAGAAAACTTCAGATTCTCAAGGCCAAACCATACTTTTCAAACTAAAAACTAAAATTAGTAAGAAATGTTTTAACATGCATTGTCTTTAATCTGACAGCATTAAATAAAATACAGCCTCTATAGCATACCTCTGTAAATCTTCTCTAATTAATACAATTTCTTTGTATATAATCAGTGTCAATGAAACACCAACACCAATTTTGGTTAGGTTGTCTATCTGCTAAAATATAATTAATGTACATATGTTACAATTGAAGTTTTGTGTACATTTTTAACAGTTTTCTATCTTAAATCTATGGCATTTCAAAATAGAAAAGAAAAAAAAAAAACATAAGTATTGCATTGAATTGCTGTCCTCAGGCTGATGATACTACTACCGTTATGTAGTAGAAGTGCAATAAAAAGAAAACTAAGGAAAGGCAAGGCAAGGAAATATTACCTTATCCAGCATGTCCCCCGGTGCGATGTCGATGGACTGTCCAAGCAGGAGGAAATCTGAAACTCCTCGTGCTACTGCCAAGAGACAGTGGCCTCCAGAGATCAGGAGAACTAAGAAGGGAAATTCCAGGTGATGCGTGAGCCTGATGGTCAGTGCGTGAGCCTCCATGTGATGGATGGGGATGAAAGGCTTCTGGTGCCTGTTGACCAGGCTCAGGCTGTACTGCAGCCCCACACCCAGGCTCAGAGCGAGCCCGGGTTTCACTGTGGTCGCCACAGCCGTGAGCTCGGCCACGGAAACGCCGCTGGCACCGAGGGCCTCTTGAACCACTTGCTCGATGTTTTCTCTGTGAAGCTGCTGTGCCACCACGGGAATTATTCCGCCTGTTCTAGTAAAACCAAGGAATGACAATGCATTGGTAGTTCACAACAGATAGAATGCCATCAAAATAGTTTTCAGGCACCTCTTAACCTTGTCATAAGCTGCCTGTTTCCTTAGTGCATTCTCAAATGCCTGGTTTAGTGTCAAGGGCACTGAAGAGAGCATAATTATCAGTGGAAGACCTCTTTTGGTACAGATGCTTTTTATATGTATTTCAACACCGTTCCAAAACATTGTAACAATATTCACAACCCCTCACTTGTCAGTTTATGTTGTTAACCATCAAAGCTTTTATTTTATTAATTTTTCCTTTAAACAGTCAAGACATTTGGTGATTTTTAACAGTAGCAGTGATTTAATCTTGTATTGAAGCCAGGGAAGTAATCTGTCTCTGAAAGAAAATACTGGAGGAAACTTGTTAAATGCATGGCATTTCTTTCCTCCCCCTTAGTACTATCTGAGGCAGGTGTTGTGGCCCAAGTGATACATCTTCACACCTACCCACCACCACTCAGTTTTATGGGGCAGGGAAGACCTTTATGAGGATGACATAAGTAACAGTAACTAAAATCGTTATTAAGGCAGAAGCCTTGAGAGAAGTCCGTTCTTACTGTAAATGAACTTCCCTCTGACAGTGCAGTGCTTCTCCCAGAACACAGCCAGCTTCATCCACCACAGCAGCGCCGGTGTCGTCGCAGCTCGTCTCTATTCCCAAAACCAGTCTGTGACAACGCTGCTTTCCAGAGTGAGCAGAGCTCTTCCTCAGCCACACGCCTCGGCCGCGCTTAACTGACCGCAAAACGCTTTTGGCAATGCTGTTCATTGTTTATAATCTACCTGGTGGTTATGTCTAGAAGAGAACTGTATAGTTTATTATTACTGGAGGGCTTTCAAGCACGTGTTCTGCTCTGATTTTCTGAAGAGCTTTTAAAGTCACGAATGGCCACACGCGACATTTAAGACCCTATGAAAAAAAGAGCTGGGAGGTAACGTCTTGTTTTACCTGAATTACGTGTGAAGACAGTTCCTCACCACGCTTGCTGGTGGTGCCTGTCGCAGCCCTAAGGGAGGTCACAGCCCGCCCGCGGCCCGCGGCAGAGGCGCCCGCGGGTGAGCGCCGCTCTGCGGGCACGGCTCGGCAGGGCAAGTGCGGCCGCTTTGCCGCTTCACGGGCTCGGCCCCCTCCCCGCGGATCCTCGTCCCGCCCCGGCCAGGGGAAGCGGCGGCCGGAACCCCCCGGCTCCGCCTCGCCCCGGTCGCGGCGGCTGGCGTTCTCCCCGCGTCGCGATCGGCGCGCACGGCCGCTGCCGGGCCCGGGCCCGCCCCGCCGGGGACACGGGCGGTGCTCCGCGCCCGCGCAGGCGCCGTGAGGGACAGCGGCCGGAGCCGGGAGCCTCCCCAGGCCTCCGCAAACCAGGGGCTCCGCCCGGCCCCAGCGAGGCACCCCGGCACCAAATTCGGGCCGTGTCTTGCGGCCCTGCCCCTCGGCAGCGACTGTCGAAGGTAGCACAGCCCTGTGATGGCCATTATTTAAAAATCAGCCAGTTACGCTTTCTGGGAAAACAACACACGGAACTACTTCCAATTGCTAAAGAAAATTAGTAACTCATTGCCCCTTTTTTAACAGCATCTTTATCGATCAAGTAAATAGCCAATAAATAACTGTAGGGAAAGAAAAAAAAAAAAGAAAAAAAAAAAAAAGGTACACCACTGTGGGTTTTGTATATTTTTAATTTTTTTTTTTTTTTCCCAGCTCACTGGCTGTCACTGCAACCAAAATATAAATCAAGTCTTAAATGGAGTCTTCTGTTAAATCTGAGCTGGTTTTGGCTGCCAGTCACACAGCAGACTTCAGAATTCATCCTTTTTCCATGACAGAGAAATAAGTGCTCAGAGCAGTAGATGTACCTCTTTCACTCTTAATTCCAGAGCTGATAACATACAAGATTACCCCGTACTACATAGTACCCCTAAAACACAGCATTCCTCCACATTTCCAAGACATGCAAGTTATCTATACCTTTTTCTGCAATAGCATAGTTAGTCCATGTGATTTGCCTACTCACCTACTTCTAGTTCAGCTTTTATTCTAGCTTACAACCTACACAGCTTCCCTTAAGTGTTCTGACACTTGCTCTGTAACAGAGCAGCTTCTCCTGTGACAGCAAGCAACCCTTTCCCCACCACCTCACAGGCCTCTCAGCTACTGAAAAATAACCCATCAGTGAATGTTGGAGAAAACAGTCAAAAATCCAGACCTAAAAAGAAATTGCAGTTTTTCAGGATGTCCCATTTACACATAGAAGAGTCAGTAGCCTGGTAAGCAAAATGAAATAAACGTAACAGTGGCAATTTGTAAAAGCCAACACATACTGAGCTATAAAGCTGACGTGGAAATCCCCTGAGCTGGCAGTTAAGGACTTTCTTCAGTCATTTTGACAAAAAAAAAAATTAAAACAATGACAAGAACAGAGCAGGCAGGAATTATACCATCAATTTATGCTCGCTGTCACAGTACTTACTGTGGGACAAACTTCTACAATGCAAAAACAAGCACCACTTTACAATCCATTACAGCAGAAACTACCTAATTTTTCTTAATCTAAGAATGTGGCCTCACCAGTGCTTGGCACTGAGGATTCTGGATTTCTATGTAAAGTTACCACCTGCATTATGGATGACGGGTATTTGTGAAACTCTGCTCTCCATTTCAGCTGTTATTTGCACCTTCCTTACAAGCCACTTGCATCAGCCACACGTACAGTCTTAGTGGGGATTAGCCTTCAGAGCTGGGCCTGCCCAGTTCTTCATGGAAATCTTTCTTTTACACATTTCCAATCCACATTGAAGGCATCTTCTTATAAAGTCGATTTTCATCCCAGACAATGCTGCAGGAAGCAGGAATTGTATCTCAGACAGAAAGGATCTCTCTCTGACTACGATGAGATGCTCAGCACAGCAGACTACTCGTTTCCTTCACCTGGGGAGCAGCAGTAGCCATGTCAGGGGCAGCCAGAGTTGAACCTTCTGCTTAATATTTATTGATGCCAAAGATTCGAACCCCGTGCAACTGTGGCAGCTTGGGGATAAGCACGGTCAGGAGAGAGGCTGTGTTGAGGATAAAGTGTGTTGGGTCATACTTTGTATAGAAACTCGTCAGGAAGTACCTGCAGGAGAAAAGGGAGCAAGCTTAGCTGATGGCAGCCTTGTCTAAAACACATACAAAGCATAGTTGAAAGAAGTGCTTTAGTGATTAGCAAGGTTTTACTGGCTAGCATCTGTATCTGTATTAAATATCTCACCTGAGGTTCTAGAGTATCTACAGCAAAATTATGGTCTAAGTCTCTTCTTCCTATACCTCTCAAGGTGCTAAAAAGCAACTCTTAGTCTACTGTTTTATTCCAGCACTTCTCCCCACCTTGAGGAGTTATATGTATTTTCTCAGTTTCTGCCCTTTATGAGCCAACTTTCTAAACATCTTGCAAGATCTTCCCTCCCCTCTCACTCTGCCATGTAGGTGGACATGTAAATTTTCTTCAGGGACAAACAGAAAGACTTTCAGAGTCAGATATTAAATATGTATCTGATTTTTCTTAGTTACACAACCACACTTTAGTCAACAGAGACAAGTGTATAGAATTCCTAAGCCATTTGCATAGTGTAAATAGAAGACAGTATGTGCAAAGCAAAACTGACACCAGATCCCATTCACTGAGGACTGACACACTTCTAGCTCACAAGCTGCAAAATACTTAATAAATGCTGTCAATATTTATGACTTCACAATCTCTTGAAAGAACTTCAAGAGTTAACAGTAAGTTTTCCTCACAACATTTCTAATCTTTAAAACCTGCCCCATTAATAAATGTTTACAAACTTTGACTTCAGTATGTGGAGTGTCAAAAGCAGAAGACAGACTGTTGATTACATAGCCTGTAAATAAATACTCCCTACAGCTGTGATGTAGAAATAAACAAACAAGAAAAAAATACAGAAAAAGCTTTTAGACTGTAAATTGCAGCCCATTATGTTGCAGCTTTTGAAATCATGGCTTTATGTGCCAATTGATCCATAACACAGTTTTGAACTCACAGAATTATAGGAGAGATTGTGAAGAACTTCCTTGAAGATGTGAATTGTACTCCATAATCCAGTTGTTCCCAGTGTGTTAGTAGCCTAGCTTTGCCCTGATCAGGTGTTTCAAAAGGAGTTCCTTTTACTGCATGCAAAAACACATACATTCCCTGGGGAAAATAAAAAGTGAATACAGAGGCACTTTTAGTAATATTTAAAAATAATTGTTTCATTGTTCAATGCATTATTAAACTTTAAAAAAAAAAAAAAAAAAGTGAGTGAGTTCTCACCCAGAAGAGCTGCTAGCCTGTAATGACAAATTTTTGAAGAGGAAGGAAGAGACAAGAAGTGATTTGCCTGAAACTCTGCAGTCATTGGCATAGGCAGAATTAAAGCCCAAGTCTGTGTGACATCCAATCCATTCCCTTGCCTTCTACAAGTAGAAGGAAAAAAGTTCCATGAATTCAACAAAATTTTAACAAGCACTGTAACAAGTGTGGGGCTGCTGATTTGTATCACCACTCTCCTAGCACAGTGTTAACAGATTGATGAGTAGAGTGTGCATAAAGCAAAAAATCTAACTACGAACACTGACAGTATCACACGAACTCCTGAAAGCTTTCTCAGCCGCTTAACAGCTTCAAATGCAGCATTCTGCTGAATACCATCTGTCCACATCTTTGATGCTTCTCCTTCCACATGATGGACTTTCCTTGTGACTGTTCCTGTTTCATGGGAACCTGCCATGTCTGGTTTGTTCTGAAAGACCAATTTGGGCCTCTTGGTTTCAAACAGGGGGGTACACCCTCTTCCAGTTTAAAAAACCCCACTTGTTTTCTATCAAAGAGATCACACCAACTCCAAGGAAGAGTCTCTACAAGACAATATCAAAGATTTCCTTCTCTTTCTTATGTACAAAAAATTTCATAGAAAGCTTTATACAGAAACAAAATCACATTTCTTCCAAATTCTTATAATGGAGGTGAAATCTCAGCAAATCACTTCATGTCTCCTTCCACCTTTTTTTGGAAGAGCCTCCAGACCAGAGCCCTGTGAACCTAGGACAACTGATTTCTTTAATTAATGTTTTCATTCATGATGTTTGCAGTGTCTCAGTTTTAATAATCATAAAGACACCTTTTAGGACAGATCCAAAGGCTTACTGCACATCTCATTTCCCAGTGGTAGTTTGCAGAAAGAACCACCAAAAATGCTTTCAAGGTTAGCTAAGAGTTCTCTGTTAGTAGAAATCCAAGATTTTTTTTTTTTTTTTTGCCAAACCATTTGAGAATTTGTTTCCAAAAGAAGTGCCATTTAAATTCTGAGATATCCAACAGTGCAATTTATACTCATCTTCTAGTGTTCCACTACAAAACTACTTGCCAGTGCATGCTCTCATCCCTGTTGTCATTACAGCTACTTGCAATGAGTTCAGTAAGGCATGTGGGAAATATTTAGTAATACTTGTCTCTGCCAACATCTTCTGAAGTCAGACATGTCTGATGCTGTCAAAGATAACACACAAAATGCACTAGTGACAGTTACAGTTCTACCAGTAGTTTTAAACCTCTCTACAAAACCAAAAAGCTCAAATATAAAACTACATTCAAGAGGATATTACCCATCCTCAGTGAACTATCATTTTTCTAAATAAGGAAGGAGCTATATTTTTGTCAAGTCTTCTTTGCTGGTAATGTTAGAAAGCTGAGCTAGCAAACCTCAAGTATGATGTAAATTGCTGGGTTATGGCCCTCTTTTCTCTAAGGACCAATATAAATAGCTGCACTACTTTAACTAATCACAAGAAAATTATAGCATCCTGGGGAGAGGAGCAGAAAGCAGCTCACAAAATCTTTTGCATACAAAAGTCATCATGCAAATCACAACCCTCTGAATAACAAATGATTTCAGGGCTGGGGTCAGAGCAGTTCAGTTATTCCCACTGCTTTCAAGCAAGATTTCTCTAATGTCATGTATGGTGACAACATTGTATGCTGAAGTCATTCTGAGTTATGTAGCTTGGCCAGAAATCAAAACTAGAATACAAATATTTCTCTTAAAGAAAATAGGTAAGGTGCTAAAATTAAACATTCTGGGATACTAACAGATTGATATGGAAAAACTAGTAGAGAATGTCTAAGAAGGAAGAATGTGATAGTTTATGGATTCAGCACAACTCTCTGATAATATACAGAACACTGTGAAAGTTGGTTGGCATGATGATTTTATGTCTGCAACCTTCCAGCCTAATTAAACGCTGTTTAAAAGAATACATAACTACATAAAGAATATTTCATGTCTTCCATGCTTAAACTGAAAGTGGTTGTGTATCACTCCTCCCCAAACAACCAATCATTTGTGGATAGGCCAAGGAGAGGTGGTGTTTTGGATAGCAGGATTTCATTGTCCATACAGACTGGCTACTTTCCTCCTCCCTTGCTAGTGAAAGTTAAGTACATTTGCTCAAATTCTGTTCCAAGAGAGGGTACTCACCAGGTTGTGAATGACATTGGTTAAAGTCCAGGCGACAGGGACACTGAAGAAGGGAATGCTGAGCAGGACAATGTGCAGCATGCCGACTCCGAGCGCGTATGTCAGCCACATTCCACGGCTGTTCATCACTCGAGTGTTTGGATTTACCTCGCTGTGGGCAACTCCTACGTTCATTTTTACCCTATAAAACAGATCTGTTTGAAGACTGAGACTACTGTTACAGAGGAGTACTTAGCATATGCAATTCTCAAACGTGGGAAAAAGCTGCTTTAAGGAAGCAGGTCTGGAGAGAACACAGTGCATAAACCAGGATGTACCTCAAGGTCTTCAAACTATGGTTTATAGAAAAATCTGTACAAAGGGACAGTTGGGAACCGTTTGTTTAAAACAAGTCCAAACAAATAAAACTCACAAGCCTGCTACAGAAGGGACATTAAAAAATTTTTTTAAAAAGTAAGCTGTGATGTCAGAAGCTAAAGTTGCAAAGCTGTAAGACACCAAGCTAATAACTTTTATCCTCTGAATTAAGTTTCTCCATCCATGACAATATCCAGAGTTCTTTTCCACTTTCCACATCAGACAATCTTCCTCCTCCTTCTTGTGCATGTAATGGTTAGTGAGGAACTCTGCATATACCAACTGCCCAGTCACCTACTTCTAGAAAGAACAATGAAGGAGTAATCTATCCCCCTTCTTCTTGTGGCAAAGTTCAGATTTCCTCCCCTCCCCATCTGTTTCCAGACAGACATTTCCATCTTTTAAATCCGGCTGAAATTAGAGAACAGGTTCAAAAGTTCTCTAAGCAACAGACACATGCAGAGATACACCGGATAATTTCATATGCTAATGTGTCCTGGAAATTGACAGAACCTACCGACAGTGCCACTCTCGTCCTATTGCAGTAAAATTTGTGATAATTAAAAAAAAACAACAACAACCTGAACTATTGCTTAATTCAAACTCACATGATCTCTGGGACTGTGGATATTCATTTATGGGAGCGGGATGAAGTACTTTGTTAGCAATCATCTGAATCAGAATACAAAAGCACCGTTTAACCAGCAAAGGCAAGCTTGCTTTTGGTAGGAAGTTTGTTTCTGGCACTTACTTAGTGAGGTATAGAGTATAAAATACATATAAAATACCTGAGCATTCTGCAATATGAACAGCAGTAGACTAAAAATGGATACGCTGAACATGAACCCGAGCCTGGGCACTGCCGACCTTAGCCAGTGCCTGTCACAAAGCATTCCAAGCCGAACAGTTGCAGGGGACACGTTACCTGGGATAGGCGACGCGAGGCTGTTCCTCTCTCCCTGGGATGCAGCACCCGCCGAGCCAGTACCTAGACAGACATCTTAGCGTGACCCACCATCCCTTCCCATTCCACCCCGCGATTCCAGCCCGATCCGAGGGGCAGCTCGCCGCCGCACCGCCGCGTTTTCTCCGCCATCCCTCCCCTGCCGGCCGCGGCCCCGCCGCCGCCCCCGGGCCGGCCGTGCCCGCGGCCTCCTCTGCAGCCGGGCGCGCAGGCGGCCCCGGCCGCCCGTCCCTCCGCCCCCCGCCGCGGCCCCACCTTTCCGCAGCCCCGCGGCCGCCGAGGAGCCGGAGCGGAGCGCCGGGCGCCGGCCGCAGGTAAAGCCCGCAGTGCCCGTGGGCAGGGCCGGTCGGGAGGGGAGCGGAGGGGCTGGGCCGGGCCGCCCGCACCGCCCACGGGCGCGGGGCGGGCGCGCAGGTAGCGCAGCCGCGGGGCGGCAGCGGCAGCGGGCGGGAAGCGCCGCCGCCTCACTGAGGCCGCGCCGGGGCCGGGGCGCCGCTTCCCGCGGGCGGCCGGGTCGGGGCGGCCCCGGGCCCTGGGCAGAGGACGGGCGGGCCCCGGGGAGCAGCGAGCGCCTGGCAGAGCGGGAGCCGCGCCCCGCCTCTCGCAGCGAGAACCGGGAACTGCGGACGGCTCGTGTGCTTTGGGGTAAACTCGAGGGCCCGCAGGGTTTATCTGCAGCTTTTCGCCCGTTTTTTCGTTGCATAAACCTAAGAATCGCCTCAGTGCGTGCTGGGGAGGGCCCCTGAGAGAGGCGGTGCTCGGAGCGGGGGTGGGTCTTGGTGTGGCTCCAGACGGCTGTGGGGGCCGGCGCCGTGAAGTTTAGGGAGATTTTATTCCCGGTTTAGTTGAGGGTGTGTAGAATCGCAGTTGCTGGCCTGTCGGGCTTGCTGTAGAGGCATACGAGGTTTAGGTCAGTGATGGGGCTCCCACGCAGAAAATGCTGTGCTTCCCCACAGAGCGCAGTCGTAGCGCATCTGGTCCGTGAAGAGTTCCGGTGGTAAGGTGGCTGGAGCTGAGATACGTGTCTTTCAGCTCAAAGGCGTCACAGGTTGGATGCCTTTCCGTGGGTAGGACGTCCCAGAGGTCCCTCTCTGCCTCTCACCAGGTGTTCCTGTGATGTGGCCAGCGTTTCGTCCCTCAGTTTGGGGAGGGTACACCGGGAGCTGGTTCCTCCCCAGACTGCCTGCATCAGTCACCCCTCACAGAAAATTTGTCTTTGAGGTCTGCAGCGTTTCTGTTTTAAGACCCTCCTATGTGTTAGTCGGTGTCTTCTGATGGAGAGACATCCAGCTCCCATCTGATTTACTGCCATGAGTAAATCATGGAGCACTTGACACAAGAGTCCTGCACAGTGCGTGAATGCCTAAAAACCAGCCTCTCTGAACACGTGTACATGATATTAACATGGGTTCATCTTCAGCAGCACACCTTTTCTTCTGCTCCTCTTGTTTTCCAGTTGGTGGGAAAACAATTTGACCAATCCTTTGACCGCATTTGAAAGGCAAACTCCCTTTGCAATGTAAATAACAATAATAAAGAGAAACCCCCTTTGCAGCTGTTCCTAGAAAAGTCTCAGTGCTGCTTGTACTTCATAACACTGTGCTTCCGCCCCCTCCAACCCAAGTAACCACATATTTACTTTGTCTTTTATGTTTAAAGAGTAGCTGTCTTTAGAAGAATGTGAGGCAGGGAAATGTCCTTTATTGTTGTATCAGCTGCATATATCCTGCAGGGCAGTGATGCTTAGGGGTGTTGGCTGCAATCCCTCACCAGGTCCTGGCTTTGTCAGGAAGAAATCTGGGTTTCTTCCATTCCTCCACGTGTGCTCATATCCTTGGGACAGGTGCTGAGTGTGCAGTCTGTGTTCTTCAGCAGATACCTTCGCCTAAATCAACGGGGAAGCCAGGACTGTCAGGATTGTTTGCCTTTCAGTGTAAATAGCATTATGTAACGTAATTCAGAGAAGAGAAGCTTGTCTGAACCATTCTTGAAGTGCGAAATGCTGTCTAGCAGAGCTTTTTCTCCTGACTCTCTCATATGCATATAAAACTGTGGTTGAATTCTTTTGTGGCAGGCTACAAGGATCAGCAAAATAGTTTTCCTGTGGCTTGGCTGTTTGTGTCAGTGTAGGTACTTAAACAGAAATGCATGCTAAAATTCACAGATCCGTGTACCATCTCTGCATAGGAGAGTGTCTCTATAATATAGCAAGAATTTTGTAACCCTTTGTATTTCCAATAATTAAAAAAAAAAAAATCTTCACTGGTTTATAAGGCATCTTCATTTTCAAGTGAGAGATAGAGTGACATAGAAATAAAATGACCTGCTGCCTGAGGACACACAGTTCATCAGATCAGAGAAGCAAGACTGTAATGGAGAACTTTTTGGGTTTGGTTTTCATTTTTGCCAGTAGATCCCATTGCCGCTGAATGTGGCTTTTCCTCAGCAGCACTGTGTTGCCTCCCCATTTCTCTCCCAACACCTATTGACTGCAGAGGAAGCTGGGTCCTACTGTAACATGAACATTTCATTTTTTAACCATGATGTTGTGTTTCTCTACATTTAAAAGTTCCTGTGAAATAGTTTCTTAGAAATGTGTAATTGTAGTGTTCCTTTTACGTTCTTTTTCTGTTATTTTTCTGTGCAGCGTCCCTGAATCTTACTCCACCATGAAACAGCTGCCTGGAGAGACAGTTCGTCTCCTTTCAAGTTCTCAGGTGATTACTTCAGTTGTCAGTGTGGTGAAGGAGTTGATAGAAAATTCCTTGGATGCCAGTGCTACAAACATTGATATTAAACTGGTAAGCCTTTCTCTCAGAAGGAGTTGGATACAAAATAAGATGCAAGGAAAGCTATTTCACTGCAGGTGTGGTTTTTTAGGCTATTGTGGTTTGGGGAATGGTGATGATTATTATAAATTTATACATATATATTTTTTACCTTAAGTGCAAGTGGTACAAAATTAGTTTTTGTGGTTTTAAGGCCCTGCTCTGCAACAGCAAAGCATATTTGTGCTTCTGAGTGTACCACAGGGAAAAAACTGACAGCTTTCTTAAACATCTTTTTCCTGCTTAAAATTTACATTTTCTGACTAATAGCTTGTTTTAAAAGATGTTGGACTTAGGTTTGCTGTTAGGCTGACATATTTAATGCTCATGGCAAAGTATTGTAAGAAAAGTGAAAATGTAGACAGTGGAAAAGCTTGATTACGAAAACAAAAGATGGTTTTGTTATACAAATCACCACCCTGTCACTAATCAGCATGGTGATCTCTGGCTACTTCTAACTCTTCATAAACTGTTCAAAAAATTGACATGTCACTCAAGGATAGTTTCTGACAATAGGAAATAGTACTTTTAATAAAAAATTTGAGCTTTTTTCCCAGCAAATTGGGTAAAATGTGTAGCTAGTCAGCTTCTCTTGCTGTCTGATTTCTGCTTTTGCAGTGTTGTGTCAGCAGCTGTAGAGTAGCAGTATCTCTTGCTTAGTTAGAAAGAAGTGTTATGTCCTGTATAATGTATGTATTCAGAATTGTATCCAATTTCCTTTCTGTAAATGACAGTGAATGCATATGATATTCTTGAATTAAGCCTTAGACAAGTGCTCTTAACTGGGAGAGCAGTTCAGTTTCTCCTTGTTTCTTTGTCCATGTCTGCTATATTTTCTGAATGAGTCTGAGCATGCTTTCCTGTAGAATCCAAGGAACACGTTTGTTGCTGCACTGAGTGAGCTGAAGGTGTTCTGTCTTTGCTATGGTTTCTCATAATCTCTGTCTTCTCAATGTTTAGATTGCAGAGTATCTTGCTTCACAAGTAACTCCAAAGTGAGTAACATGTGCACAGTAGGGGTAAAAGATATTGGGATCAGAACCTGGGAGTTGGTCAGTGACTGCAAGAAGTGAAAGGTTTTGGAATGTTCCAAAATGGTTGGAGCAAACCTTGCAGAGGAGAGAGCCCTCTAACCACTGTGGGTTTCACAGCACAGTAACCAGCTGTGTCCAAAATCAGTTGAAAAGAGCATTTTTAACCATTTTCAGTTCATGAATCATCTACACTACTCTTATATTCTTGTGTCAGTCCAGCCCAATCCAAAACACTGTAGTTCCAAACAAGCAAACCTGGCTTTCTGCAAGTTGTCAGCAATTGAAAGAGATTTGATGATTATTCTTCTGTGGGTACTAGGGGAGAAGAGAAAACCTGCACTCTGCACAGCTCTAGACAGTAATACTATAAAACAATGGATTTTTTTCTGGTATTTTTTAATGGGAAGTTAAAATAACTCTGACCATGTAATAGAGGTCAATGACCACATTAATTCTGGATTAGTTCAAAAGCATAATAGAGAAGAGAAACTTTAAAATTCCATTTTACAGCTTGATGGGTTTTGCCTAAAACTGCAGCATTTTCATTGTTTTAATCTTTTTCAGAAGGAATAGGAGGGCATAGTTTATCCAGTTTGCCTGAGCAAAGATAACAATTACTTTTAGACAGACAGGAATTAACCTGAAAATGGAATGGGTCTCAGATAAGAGTCATGGCAGTGGTGAACGGTAATGGGAAGCTTTTGCTGGTGTTTATGTCTTGGTTGACCAAACACCCATAGGTGATGTTATTTGGCATCTTTGCACTGTGTATCAAAGCTGAATCATGCTGATTGGCATCAGTGACCTGGCAGAGCAACTTAGATGTTTCATGGGTTCATAACCTTGGTAAGATTCAGCTCATGGAGGAAGGTGTTACAAAATACAAAGTTTAAGCACTGCAATAGTTACATAAAACAAGCACAAGTAAAAATTAATAAGATTAGAAGAGAAATAGAGAATCATTTATGTAACATTTTGATTCAAGATAAATCTCACTTTCCTTAAGCAGCTAACTGGCCTGAAAATAAAAATTAGAATGGAAAATAGGGGCTCACTGTAAGATTCTCAAACCTTTCATTAGCACATACAGCAACAAGGTGGAGGGTTTCGTGCCTCTGTTTCCTTCTGTGTTTTTGTGCTCAGTTGAGGTGCATTGCCTAGTTCTGTTCTGCTGCCAGTAGGAGGTTGATTCAAACAGGAGCAAAAGCATTGTTTTTTTCACCTGCAGACAGCTTTTGCACCATTCATTACAACAGGAAGTGAAATGTACCCATATTTCTGTTGTGTTTTGTGTATTGTGGTTCTGAGCCTACCTAGAGGCTTTTGATGTTTCCTAAAGCAGATTGTGTGAATACATATGGTTTCTTCAGATACCTTTCTTTTGGTTTTGATTGCATCATTTTTTTACTTCAAGAAATAACCTCGTGAGCACATTATAATTTTTCATTTTCATATGTTTTCAGGATAGGCCCAGGTAGCACAGCAAAGTTTGTTCTGTTTAATCAACCTGCCTTCAGTGATCAACCATCACATGCTCTGTCCAGCATCAGTGGTGGCAGCTGATGTTTTAAGATATTCTTTCTAAGCAAAACTAGTTTTAAGGTCACCTAGATGTATTACAGCCTACAGCATGTTTTTTGTGTGTTGCATCATGATCTTTTCAAAGAGCCAGTCTTGCTTCTGTGGAAGAAGCTTAGTTTGTGCAGACTGTAATGTAGCTGGAAAGAAGAATTTTTTTGCTGCACTTGTTTGGGATGTTACAGAACCTGAATTTTATCTTTTATTTAGCTGTTGTAAATATCTGGGTTTCAGAGTTTTACCCTATTTATGTTGGTGCTTACTGAAATGACATATTTAAACTGGAATTCAGTAAAATATGCATTGCACCTATGTAAAGGTAAATCATAAATATTGAACTTTGCTTCCTTGAAGGCTGTTTTAAAAGAGCCTCTAGGAACCTTTACTTCTCTTTGTAAAATACTGTATCTCTTTACGAACTTTTTTAGTGCCCTAGCCATTCATGCCTTGCCCCTCATTAGAATTTCAGCTTCTGGATATTGAACTTGGAAAACAGAACTTGGAAAATGTAGTGGAATCACATCAATCAAAATTGAAACTGAAAATGATATGAAGTGAGGGTCTACTGAATTCAGTGGATGCAGAGCTGCATTAAAGTGACTTCAAAAAATCTGATACCAAGTAGGTAAGAGAGGTGAAAAGAGGCGAAAAATCTTCAGCTTTCCAGCTCTAGGTCTCCTTTTGAGCTATTTCTAAATCACATGATATGAATTATGTTATTTCATTGGAGAAACCATTGCTGCTATCCTAACATGGTGTACTTTTCCTTTACTTTTTTTTTCTTCCTTTAACAGAGACATTTGATCGTTCCTCAGTTCCACTTCTGTATGGCTAGTTAGAAGCTGTAACCTTAGCTGCTTCAGACTTACATCTTAATTAATCTGGTTGTTTTACTGCTCCTTTGTGTTTTGTTCTTTGTTTTAGGAGAATTACGGGTTTGGCAAAATAGAAGTAAGAGACAATGGCAGTGGAATCAAGGTTGATGATGTTCCAGTTATGGCAATTAAACACTACACCTCAAAAATCAGCTCTTCTGAGGACCTTGAAAGGCTGACAACGTACGGTTTCCGTGGGGAAGCTTTGGGATCCATTTGCAGCGTTTCAGAGGTGAGCACTTGCTGTAAACGTGTAGCCTTTGTGTTACAATTTTTGTTGTCTGTATGTGTTCATGAAAGTTTTATTCTATGCAAAGAGTTTAAATGTTCCAGTGACTTGCTGGGGATGTGCTTGTGTGTGCTGCCTCTCTCCTCGGCCCCAGAAACCATGTCATCTGAATTTCTTATTTGTGTCAGTCCTGCCCTTCTGTCACACGGGTCACAGCGGTTTGTTTTGCTTACTCAGAACAGGTAACAGACTGATTGTGTTGTAGTCTCTTCCCTTTTGTATCAGGGAGTATCATGTCAAAGAGTATGGCTGGCTTTGCTACTTGAGTTAGGGTAAATGAAGGGAGGAGCTGCGGGCCATGGCCAGAAGCCATTTCAGGGAGCTGATGGCCCACATAGCCACCATTCCAATAACAATTTCTGCCTTGTTATCTAGGTGATCAGCAGTCATGGGATCTTGCTGGGCTCCTTATTGCTCTTTGACATGTATGTGACTGCAATTGCACAAACTTTGTCCCTGTGAGTAAACAGGAACCTGCTACCTGACCTATCTGAGTCTGAGCCTTATGTTTGTGTTAAGAGGATTGGCAGTGTACTAATATTTGTGACTTGACTTGTTGGCTAAAAGTAAATATATTTGCTCAAAACCATCTGAAAAGTGCTCAGGCTGCTAAAGGCACGGCATCTGCCAGCTCTCTTGTGCTCTCCCTTTCTGAATTCACACTGCACCGAGGTCAAGTTTTGGATCTAAGTCTGCTGAGGATTAGCTGGTGCGGGAAGAAACCAGTGCCTGTGTTTGGTTGGAACCATCAGCTGTTGAGGTCAGGAGAGATGATGTTACAGCTTCGCTCCATGGTACCTTGGGCTGCCTTCACATTGCACTGAGCAGGAGTGGGTTGTGTATTTGGATGGAGATTTCCAAAGATGCTTTCAAACGTGTCGGTGTTTTGATAGATGATGACAGACCTCAATCGTTGGTTCCTTCTAATGAGCTCTCAGAGCAGAATGCCATCTGTTCAGAGCTTCTAATCAGCTCTATGGTACATTTCATAAGAGATGGGAGGTGGCCTGAGTGTATGAAGTGCTTTAATAGGTATTACTCCTTGTATCAGTAATTACGTTAATTAGCGCTTCTGGCATTAATTGTGTTTTGCCTACCCAAACTGCCCCCTGAAATTTCAGTTTGAAGGTACTTTACTATTGGCCCTTAAGTAGGTCTGCAATACTGTAATCTCCAGTTAATCAATTACTGTTTTTCTTTCCAGGGGCATGACTGAATGCTGAATGATTCATGTGAGACACAAAAATAAACCAAAAATATCCTGAAACTCTGTATGGGTCTTAAACTTTGTCTTCCAGGTGGTTAAAAGGCAGTGGTTCTGTTATTCACAATGTTGGAACCTGAACTCTGATTTATGACTGCTCTTGCTAAAGCAATCTGTGTTACCTTAATAGCTTACAAAACTTGCTGTGACTGATTGCCAGATATGTTTAGGTGTGGAAAGATAATATATTGTTTGTTTGAGAGTAGCCTTTAAGTTTGTGGAGTCTCACATGAATTTAAGTTGTCATTGTGTGTTTGTTTCACTGAAGATAAAAACGCAGAACTGTCAATTGATAAAGTTTATTTAATCTGTGCTAGAATAGAAAATAGAGCAGTGTGTGTTGTAGATAGCAGGAACTGCTGTGCTCTGTGAATTAATGTGATAGAAATGCTTTTAGTTAAATGGCAGGAAACATGTGAAGTAATGTGTCATGTTTCTGTGCCTGTAAGAAATACCTGTTGAAGAAAAATTTTATAAACTAATTAAATGTAATTATGGTGACTAAAGTAACAGAGTGGTAAGTGTGGTATTAAAGCTTATCTAAGCTCATTCTGTACTTTGTCTATCCCTGATTAACTTAGGGGTTTTTTTAAATCCCTCTCTTCAGGTTTTGGTGACAACAAAGACAGCTGCTGATGATTTCAGCATTCAGTATGCTTTGGATAGCAATGGGCATGTAACCTCTAAAAAGCCTTCCCACCTTGGGCAAGGTAGGCTATCACTGTTGTGTTGCTGCAAGGTGACAGATGTATCTTGTGTTTCTCTGAGGCTCTATCTGATGTTGAAATACCTGTTGGGTACTTGAAGGCTGAGTATGAAATCTTTGCAGCTGTAAATGTTTCTTGCCTTGTGTCTGTCATCTGAGAATGTGTTGTCATAGCATAAGAAATGATATGTCTTGGAAGTTGTTCTAGATTGTAATTATAAACTAGTTTCACCTTCTCTGACTCACTTCTTCAAGCTGACAGTGGAAATAAATCCTATAAAAATTAAATGCTCCAAGTCTGTATATGAAAAATTTCTTCAGGGCCAAAGTAATGTTTCTTTATGTAGCAAAATCCTTGTTTAAAGGAGGAAGAGTTGCCCTGCTGCCATACATAAGAATTGCTGGAAGCAGCGTGGCTGTAGGACCAGGCAAAGTCACAGTTCCTTCTAACCTGCAGGAAGGATGTGTACCTAATTTTTACTGAGGATTCTTTTTAAGATTTAGCCTGTGTAGTGTTTTCCACAGCCAGAATGACTGCAGGTTGCAATGCCTTGCCTTTCATTGAAATTTCTGAATTCTCTGACATATTTAATGCTTTGCAATATCCTTATGGGCTAGGCATTTATGTGGTTGTGTTAGTAGATGAATATTCCTCCTCCTGCTGTGTACTGTACCTTGAGCAGAGATATTTGGCACTTCAGGTACTATCCTAAAGCGAATGCTTGTGAAGGCCCTTAGTGAAGCATGGTGTTCATTTGCCTCCAGATATGTGTGATTAGATTCTTGTCTGTTAATTAATCATTTTGCTAATGAAGGCTAACTTGTGCATTGAAAGAGTCTTCAGCTTTATTTAGTGCTGATTCTTGCTATCGTTAGTGTGTATGAAGGAAAGCTTAATGTTGCAGTCGTAACTCTAAATAAAGGAGAAGAATCAAAATTCTTGAGATACCTTTTGAGGGGGTGACTGCTGATTTGGTATATTTCTTCTCACGCTGATAACCTGATTTAGTGCAGCAGCATACAAACTTGTCTGTTCAAGTAAAAATAGTTTCCTCAGTATCCAGTCAGTGATTTGCTTTCAGTGTAATTTCTACTTTATTTTTTATCACCCGCTTGCAGGTACTACGGTAACAGTCCTAAATTTGTTTAGGAATTTTCCTGTGAGAAAGCAGTTTTACTCAACAAACAGAAAATGTAAGGAAGAACTGAAAAAAGTCCAGGAGCTACTGACAGCATATGGTATCATAAAACCAGACCTGAGGATAACATTAACACATAATAAGGTAATAATGAGGTTTTTCTGTCAGCTGTCTAAAGGATCAGTTTCTGATGAATCCATGCAGTTTATGTACTTATATAAATCTTTCATTCCTAAAGTTTTTTTTTCATCATGGCTTTGTTTTGGACTTTCACTTACTTTTTCCTTTCATAGGTGTATATTTATAATGGCTACTGATTTTGATGTTAAACTCCTAAAACTCAGGCTCAGGTATTTTTGGTCTCTTGCAACAGATGCCTGGTTAGATACATGAAGTATAAAAATTATTTTACATGCTAGTGGTTAGTAAAGAAGCTGGTGATATCTTGCAAACAAAGAAATGAGAGCTTACTAGACCACGGGGCCTGATAAAATGTTAAGCAAAGCCACCTGAACAAACTTGCAGAACTTCTTGTTTTCAGCTGTCCACCTGGACAGAAGCTATAGTTTACACAGCCAGCTTGCTGTATTCTGAGTCATAAGAGCTCAGTACATAACAATGATTTTATTTTAAAAGGCTGGAAAGTTCAAAACCATTTTTGTCATTGGTGTAAGAACAGTAACATGTTATAACAACATGCTTTAGTTGAACGGGTTGCTCGTGGTTTAGACCTGGGAGGATGAATGCAGAGGTTACTTGGAGGTTACTTTGACTTCACTCCATGCTGAATGGTAATTCTCCATCACAGAAATGACACGTTGAGCAGTTCATCTTAACCTGACCCAAATTGAACAAACCAAATTTCATTAGCTGTACCCCAGCTTTTCACACCTCTGAGGGGGAGGCTGTGCTAATGAACCTCCGAGTTGCCACCAAGTAGAGAGTGACATCTCGTGGCCAGATCCCTCAGCAATTCTGTTTCTGTCCTAAAATAATGCTGCTTGTTCGTATTTGTCATGCTTATTGAGACTTGATCAGTTACCCCATGAGTCAAACATTCACATTTCAGTTCCTTTTCAGTGGGAGTACAAGAAGGCACTACGTGCTTCTCTGAAATGACAACAGATTTCCCTTCTTTTTCTGGACTTGCTTAACATGCTTTGATTGTATTTATGTATGTATTTTTAAGTATCACTGTGTAGATACTGTGAAAAACTAAAGCTGGCTACAGAATTAGTATTTCAAGGCTGAGAAAGAGTAGCTACTTGTCTTATTTCATTGAGGTCACTGAGAATTTGAAACCAGAAATCTCGGGGTGGGGTGTCTGCTTCCAAGATTGTGTTGGGCTCCTCAATATATCTACCAGTGGTTCACAATACTGGCTTCAAATGCTGTTTAATAAAACTGGTTTTGTCTTCTTGGTGGTTTGTTTTTGCCCTCTCCAACAAGTCACAAATGTGATTTTCTTTATGGTATTTTGATTTCATCCCTTTGATCAGACTATCGAGTATCTTGGGGTGTTTTTTTCTCTGCTTATTTTAATACAGTGGCAGCAAGGTACAAGAAGGTGATCACATATATTTTTCTCAACACTTCCTGCAAAAATGATGTGAAGAGTGGCATGGTAGTTGCCATTGCACATTGGAGGGTTTTTTGCGCATCTCGTATAGCTCCAGAGGTACATTCTTCAATACCCAATTTGAGGGGTTATATGAATAGGTTAAAAAGTTTCATTCGTTGTAATGACAGAGATGGTGCTGGTTTTTTGTACTCTTCCTTTTGCACTGCCAGCCTTTTTTAGTTTAATTTATTTTTTTAAAAAAGGAAAAGAGGCAAGAAAGTGCTCAAACATTTCATCACAAGAGGTCGCTCGGTAGCTATTGCTGAGACAAGAAAATTAAAGGCTTAAGTCAACAGAAAGTGTAGTCTGTCTCTGTGCATGTGGAGATGCTTTAAAGTTAAAAAGTGAACTGAACTTTAAAAAATTGAATTCAGATTCCTTTCTTTCTACTGCTATTGGCATCCTGTGCAAAATAAAAAGTCACTTGTATCAGACCCCTTAAGAAATTTGAAATTCTGAATTTCCAGTTTGTAGCAACTTGCAGTAGATCAATGGTGAATTTGTATTATCACAGAAAATGAATATGCTTTATTTATTTTGCCTTTATATGCTAAATATTGTTGTCATTACAATTATTAATTTGTATCAGGAAGGTGTTTTTTTTCTATACAGGCACAACAGCATAACTGTGCTATAGTAATACTCTGCTGAATAGTGTTGGTGATTCTTTGTGTGTGTGTGTTATATTTTTGTTAGAAATGTACTAGGAGAGAGAATCAACTCCTTAGAATACTTTTATTTTTTATGTAGCTCATAGATTATGAGTCATTTAAAAGACAGATTGTATATGCAATTATTCAGAGGACTTCTTAGAACCCCAGATTCTTGAGGCTGAGCCAGTACTTTCTGTTGCAATAGAAGAAGATACATGTTGGGAGTATGATCAGGTTCTGGGGCTTAAAAGAGCAAGAGGATAGCAGAGATGAACATTTACAGAAGGAGACAAGGAAAGATGGACTGAAAGACTAGAAAATATAGTAAGTGAAAAAAGTGTAAATGAAAATGTTTTTCAAGGAAGTTTCCTAAATAAATTAGAAAACTAGCACTTCAAAAAAAAGCCACACCAGAAAAAAAAAACCAACCCTCCCCCAGAAAAACCAAATCCCTCCAGTTTTTAAAGTTCTGTATTTTATATGAAGTTGAAGAAGAGTGGTGGGATGGATGGAGTTTGAGCAGCTGGTCTTAAGAAAGGTGCCTGTGGCTGGGGAGTTGGAAGCAGATGATCTGCAAGGTCCCTTTCGACCCAAACCATTCTGTGAAAGCATAGATTCTGTGAAAGGCTTTACTGGGGAAGGATGTAGTAAGGCTGAAGCAGTCATGAAGTATCTGAGGGTAGGCATCTGAAAATGGTTACTTGATTGATTCCAGCAGAAACTTGCCTTGGCAAGTCAGGCCTCTGTTGAGCTGTTGAAGTACAGATGGTTTTAGGATGCATGCTACATTGCATATTGAACTTCCGTGTTTGATTGGTTTCTTTCAAAAGGCGTGTGTCTTATGCTTTTGAATGAAATTTCCAGAATTTTTTTCTTCTTCCTACATCTCATGTCTGTGTTAGTTTGGAAAATACTGATGGCCATTAAGTGTGGATCTTCACAGAAAAGAAATCAGACAATCCTCTTCCATCCTTTGGTTTATATTTAGTGGGCAAGAAAATAGATATTCCCTATTCCTCAGATATATTTATTGTGGACTATCCATCAGTGGCTTTCCAAGATAAGAAACACTCAATTGCTCTTTCTGCTCAGAATGTTTTGTTTGCATTAGCAATAAATAATGAATCACTTTGCAGATCAACCCTTGAAGTACTATTGCTATTTTGACAACTTGGATTAGCTAGTGCTCCTTCTTTTTTATGAAGGTTTATCCTGCCAAGACATTCTTTGAATACTGATAATGTTGATCCTCTTGCCAGTATGGTTATGTTAGAAAGAGGTATTTTTCTTCTTTCATCACCATGTTCCTTGAAAGCATATTGAATAATGAGACAGCCAAATGGAAATAATTTACATGAGTATTCAGCAAGTTTATTTAAAGTTAATGTTATCTGAAGGCGTGTTAAGAACATTTCAAAGTCAGCTACTGCTTAAACTGTCTCAAACCCTTCAGCCCCAAATGCTGTGTTCTAACAACCTGTGAGCTCTGGCTGTGTTTCACCTAAAGTGGTAAAAACACAGCTTTTAGTAGTTCCAGCTCTTCTTTGGAACTGCAGTTTTTAAAACGCTCTTCTCTGTTTAATACCAGTAGCCCTCGGCTCAGTCTCTACAAACCACTGATGTTGAAGAAAAACCCTTCTGTTTTGTAAGACTGTTGATATGGAGTGATTTAATTCTGTTTCAGTTGCCTTGATTCCACAAATGCCAAAATGAGCAAGGACACCCGGTAACTATACCTATTTTAACAATACTAGGTATTATAGAGCAAAAAAATTTTCAGCAACAGATGGTTTAGATGGTGCCTATCAGCAGATCATACTGTGCACAACTGGTCCCATGTCTTGTGCAAAGTACAGATGGGCCATGAGTAGGCTCAGTAAATTTTCCAGTTTCTGTTGAGGAAAACTTGGTGCAAGTGAATTTTTTTTTCTGGTGTTTTTCACACATAACATTTTGAAGCTTGGTCACACATGATTCTGCCTAGAACTGTTTCTTGTTTTTTCTTAAGAGAGTCAAGAGTCAGAACTTTTGGTTGCAAAGTCCATTTTAAAAGTCTTGTAATAACTGTGGTTAGTATTCTTCCCCAAAACCCCTTTCATTGGTGATGTTGACTTAAAGGATGCCATCTTTATGTGTTCTTTACAGTAAGTCTCCTGTACTTCCCAAAGTTGTATAATCTTAACCAACAGTTTGTATTAAATAATCCAAACCCGAGGGTTTTTCTGTGTCTCTGTCCTCTGTAATAAGCGTGTATTTTTTGAGATTAAGTGTGTTAGGATAAATTTACCATTTTTAATAATGTCAGGATACTTTGCATTTATTCATTGTGCTTCCCAGCTCTGCTGTAGCTGCATGTTGAAAAGAAATCTGAATTGAGCAGGAATAGCAGCACATAAACTCTAGCTTGATTTGGAAAGGCTACTCTGTTTAATGTAATGATGATGAATGAAATCCCTCGCAAATCTGTGAGTCTTAAAATGTAAGGAGGAATTACGATTAAGAATCTGCAGTGCTCTGCAGCCAACATGCTTCCATGCCAACCTGGAATACAGCTCAGTCTTTGCTTCTATTCGTTGTTCAGTGGCTTTGCTGAAAAAGCCGAACAGAGAGTTAATTATGGTGGTTTTTTGTGCCGAGGACACCTGTCCACTAGGAAATGCGCTGAGACCCTCAACTCAATTTACATCAGCCAGGGAACAGCTGCCAGATGGTAACTACTTTTGGTCACTACCAACCTGGTTGAATTTGAACTGGTGACCCAGAGGTGAAATGCTTTATATCCTATTACTAATTCCTTGAGGTTTCCAGTTTCTCATCCATCACTTTTTTCAAATGACAGCATAGTATATGTCTAAAATCTCAAAACAATTACTGTTTCACATAGGCAGCGTGTGTTGCAGAATCTGAGATGTGCCTTTGCGAGGCTTTTGCACTCACACTGTCAGCTTAAAAAGGTTAGTGGAAAAAAGGATGTTTCCAAAGCCGCATGGGAATTTTCCCTCTTATTTAGCAGTGTACTTTGTCACTGTTATAATGTAATTTTTGTTAACTGCTGGTGTACAACGGGCTTTTAAACCTCCATTTATTTAAATAGAAATCACTGTGATGTTGCACATTTTCTGAATCACAGTTTTGGATTGGAAACTGGGTTTTGACAGAACTTTGATTGTTTAGGAGGCTTTATTTATTTATTTTTTCCTCCTGCTAGAGAAGCAGAATTTAATAGAATCTTAGAATATCTTGAGTTGGAAGGGGCCCACAGGGATCACTGAGTCCAACTGCTGGCCCTTCACAGGATGCCCCAAGAATCCCACCATGTGCCCGAGAGAGTTGTCCAAGTGCTTCTGAAACTCTGTCCTGCTTGGTGCTGTGACCACAGGCCTGGGGAGTCTCTTTCAGTGCCCAACCACCCTCTGGGGGAAGGAACCTTTTCACAGAATCAGAGAATTATTAAGGTTGGAAAAGACCTCCAAGAGCATCAGGTCCAACCTTTAACCAAAAACCACCATGGCCACTAAACAGCATTGTGAAGTGCCACATCTGCTCAGTGCTGGAACATTTCCAGGGAGGGTGACTCCACCACTTCCAGGGGAGCCTGTTCCAATACCTAACCACTCTTGCAGTGAGGAAGTTTTTCCTAACACCTAACCTGGACCTCCCTGGGGCACTTTGAGGCCATTTCCCCTTGTCCTTTTGCTAGTTGCCTGGGAGAAGAGCCTGACCCTTACCTGACTATGACCTCTTGTGAGGTGGTGAGCACTAAGATTGCCTCTGAGCTACCTTTTCTCCAGGCTAAACACCCCCAGCTCCCTCAGGCTCTCCTCATCACACTTGTGTTCTAGCTCCATTGCCCTTCTCTGGACACGCTCCAAGCACCTCCATGTGTTTTTTGTAGTGAGGGACCCAAGACAGCGCACAGGACTTGGGGTGTGGCCTCACCAGTGCTGAGTACAGAAAGACAATCACTGCCCTGGTCCTGCTGGCTACACTGTTCCTCACAGAGGGCAGGATGCCATTGGTCTTCTTGGCCACCTGGGCACTTGCTGGCTCAAGTTCAGCTGCAGTCAACCAGCACCCCCACGTCCTTTTCCATTGGGCACCTTAATGGGCACTCTTCCCCCAGCTTGTAGTGCTACAGGGCATTGTTGTGATCCAAGTTCAGGACCTGGCATTTCATCTTGTTGAACTTCACCCCATTGACCTTGGCCAATCAATTCAGCCTGTCCAGATCCCTCTGCAGAGCCATCCTGCCCTCTAGCAGATCAACACTTCCACCCAACTTGATGTTGCCTGCAAACTTACTGAGAGTGCACTCAGTCCCCTTCACCAGATCATTGGGAAAGATGTTAAAGGCCTGGCCCTGAGGGCCAGGAGAACTGAGCCCTGGAGAACATCAGTAGTGACCAGTTGCCAACTGCATTTCATTCCATTCACCACCACTCTCTGGGCTTTGCCATCCAGACAGCGTGTATCCAAAAAGAGTGCACCTGTCCAAGCCATGAACATTCAGTTTCTCGAGGAGAATGCTGTGGGACACGGTGTCCAGGACTTTATTGAAGTTTAGGTTACAACCACAGCCTTCCCCTCATGCACTAGGTGGGTCACCTGGTCATGAGAGATCAGGTTCTCTCAACACCCGTGGCTGAACATGTGTGATTAAAGCAATCAAAAAGCATATGACTCTCAACAGTCTTTGCAGTACTTGAAAGGCTTTGAAGACAGGTGTTTCCAGATGAAGATCCTTGGCTCCTTGTAGTATCTGTTAGTTCCTCTCCTAACTTAACTCCCGACTCCCAAATCCAAGCATTTCTCCACTGTGTCATGCTCAAGAAAGTCTTTTTCTTGAGAGGGTGCTCTTGTGTCACGAAAGGGAAATCTGAGTAAGGAATACACCGGAATTTGTAGAATGAACAGTGCTGTGGAACATGACTGTCTTTCAACAAATCCCCTTGATAACTCAAATATCTGATGCCTGTGGAATAGACAGGTACATAGCTGCATCTGATGAGGGAAAAAAATGGTGCCTTGAGTTTCTCTACAGCACATATCCATCCACTGGTAATTGACTCAGCATCACATATAAAATGGAGGGGACTACTGATTCCTTAGGGATGAGTATAAAATATCTAGGAAAATAATTGATTAGTTGCTTAATTTTTTTATAAGGTAAACTGAAAAACTGTTGTGATTTCTGTTTTCAAGGGCCGTTTTTGTAAGGGTTCCCTTTTAGTAAGGTAAGTTACCATTGGTTAAAACAGGACACAAGGTGTGGAGCTGAAAAATGGCAGCACTTTTCAAGGCTGGCAGTCTAAAGAATGTGGTGAAGATTTCATACTGATCAGTTTTGATCTTAGCAGATAGGTTTTCTTCCACTGCAGGGCATGTGCCAGCCCTTGGAGCTGGGTGTCTGTCATCATTAAGATGAAGAGGTTGTGGACATTGTAGTGGATGATGTGGTTTTATTTCCCTTGGGCTCAGTTCGAACTTGGGATATTGCTGCCTAGTTTTGTTCCTGTTGGTGTACCCTCTTAACAGATGGGCAGCAATGCTTTCAACTGAAGCCTAATAAGCTATTAGGTTTTAGGTCAAGAAGCTAAGGAGCATACTGGCCCAAAGAGTTATCTGCAGTGAGATCTCAGATGCCAGGATGACAGGATTTTTGAAGCATGTAGCACAAAACTAGAGAGACTGTGAAATGCTGTTCTCTTTTTTTAAAAGAGCTAACTCAAGTTTATGTTACCAGCCTACAGCTCACGTACAACCACTTGCTCAACTAGACTTTTACGCCCTCAAACTTTATTACAGGGTGAATAATATGACTGTCATGAAATAAATAAAGAAAATAGGTGGGGGTTGGGTACTAAAAGTCTAAGTGCACTGCCATTATGTAGTAATAAGGTAAATGGAAGGAGTCAGTTTAACTCATAGCATCATAATTGTGCTGAAGTAACCACAGTTGGAAACAGCATCTGGTCCCAGCTCTGATTAAGATTTTATCTGGGATTGCAAATTACTGTAGCTGCTGGTAGAAATTCTAAAACATGAAGGATAGTTAGAGATACAGAGCAACTGCTTTTTTTTTTTTTTTTTTTTTTTTTTTTCTCCTCTGTTCTTCCTTGGGGTCTTTGAAGAAGCAAATGCTGAGCAGCTCTTAATTCTGTCTAGTGCTATATAGTGGGGACCCCAGTGGGAAGAGGTTGCACACTCTTTCTCCACATTTTGCCCATTTTTCAAGGAATCTTTCTGCACTATGTGTTCTTCCTGAAATAACAGATGCCTAGGCCATGTGTGTGTGGGGTCATAGAATCATTTATGTTGGAATGTACATTGTCATCCTGCACAAAAGCATGCCTGTGTCCTAGGGCTGCATGGGGTGGAGAAATAGGTACACACAGACACACACATCATTATCTTCTGCATATGTGCAATAGATTTTATCTGCTTATGACATTTTGTAAGATCTGGATCGTGCAATCCCCTTCAATGAAACAGAGAGGTGGAATCTATTTGGCTAGCTCTTGCAGAACCTAAGATGGGCCATATGTAATAATATATCTTTGAGTAGGCTGCTTCTGCAGCGTCATCATACTGACTAGAGTCAGATTCTTCCTTGGCTCATCCTAGACACCCGCTTTATATGACCTAGAAAAAAAATATGGGGGGTGTGTAAGGGGTGTATTTTTAGGTAAACTAAAGGGTATAAGCAAGGTTAAAAGAATAGGGTATTGCAGGAACCTCATGGCAACACTTTCCAAAATAAATGAAATGGAACAGGCATTGTTTCTCTGATTTTTTAATGCCTGTTGATACATCTGGGGAATCTAGAAAAATAATTTTCTGTAAATTACCAGCTCTTCCTATGTTGTTGCTTCATAATGTGCAGTCAGGGCTAAAAATGAATACACACTCTATTCCGTCTTTATATAGTATACAAATCTAGGAGTTGCATGGCCTCTTTAGTTTGTGGCTTTAATTTAACCTACAGTGGTAACTATTTCCTAAAATTTTGTCTGTAGTACTGAGTATAAATATCTGGTAAGTATATGACTATTTAAAAAGTCAACCTGAACCTAGTACAGTATCTACTTTTAGCAAGTTTGCATTGAGTAAATTCTCATTTTTTCAGAGTTTCTTTAAAACCACCTTACTCAAGTGATCTTCTCACAGTTCTGAGTATCAGCCATTCTAGCAGGTCAAGCTGTGTAATAACCTTGCATTAATCAGCAGCTAAGATTTATATCTGTACCTGCAGCATCACACTAGGATACCCTAAAATAAACAGCATGATGTTTATATTAGTCATGTAACAAGTGTCTTTCTCAGTTTGGTCACATGCATTTAATTTAAAATATATCCAGTAAAGAAAAAAATCACTTGGCACTTTCTGTTTCCATTTTAAGTAATCAATTTTAAAATAGAAGCAGTACAGGATATGTTTTATAAGAGGAGCTGTAAAGAAGAGGACAGATTCTTTCAACACTCCAGAATGTCTTTGAGGAGGCTTAGAGCAGGTGTAGAGGAGAGAGGCTGAGAGGCAGCCCCAGGCTGTATTTCACCTCTGCCTCCTCTGGAGCACGGGGGGAGTCCGTGCCAGAGCTGTGGATACCCAGCCTGTGGCTCTGCTTACTCATTTCTCCTTCTCCCCTTTTTCTGTTCACTGTCCCCCCGGTGTAAATTGTGTTTTATGTTTGAGGGGTTCACGTCACTGTAGAATAACTGAGCTGTGACCCAGCATGTGCAGATAGGCTGCTCTGTAGATGAATTACATTCAGGCAGGACTGAAAAGCCCCACTTCACAAATGCTGCAGAATGTAGGTGAAACTGGAAAATTAAAGATTTGGGAAATACTTTAGGGTCAACAGTATCAAAACTTTACAATTCCACCTGTCCTGTAGGAAGGGAATATCATGTTGCAGGAGAACCATGTTCTCCTGTGGAATTCACCCCTGAAGGCCAGAAAATATTCCACTGAACAGGTGGAATTTTAAGGCTATGTATAGCATTTCTTGAGATGCGTGCATGTGTATTTTTTGCTCTCTCACCATCCTTTCACTGAACAGCCTGTGAGCTCATTTTGAATTTACTAGACACCTAGTACCTACTGAAAGTATAAATTTTAACAGCACTGTAACATCCAACTTAAAACAGCACTGTAACATCCAACTTAAAATGCAACATGCTGCATTATTTTTCCTTTTATGTTTAAAGGTTGCATATTGAATACACTCAGGCAGCTAACAGTAGCAAAAATGAAGTGGGCCAGAGTATAGCAGTCTCAGTTGCCTAGAAGCAGAAAACCAACCAAGGATAATGTTTTTATTGTTGATACACAGCAGTGAAAGTCAGCAGATTCAAATTTAATTTGTGACTCTTTGGCATAGGACTTCTAATTAGTGATAGACAAAATTTCACCTCCCAAAGTAGGTAATACCTTCTGTATGCATAAGTGGACTTGACAAGTAACTTCTATTGCAAGTTGCAGCTCATATTGCCTTACTGTATTTATTAAGTCTTTGTAATAATATTTCAAGACATATAGCTAATACAGCAGATGGTCCTTCATCCTTCTAATTTGTACAAAGTTTTCATTAGACAAATAACTGTTTTCCTAATATGTGGTTCCTTAGAAACTGCTTTTCTTTCTAAATGGTGAGAGCTATGGATGGACAGGTAACAGCCTGATCTCTACCAAAACAACCTCTTTGGTCTAAGTAACTTAAGCATTGCAGTGCCCACCTTCAAATATTGACCAGCCTTTGAGAGACATTTCATAAACTGCTCAGGAAAAGCACAAAGCCATTGCTGTATATCTAGGTAGAGAAGTAATATCTGTAGTGATTTGGTTTTAACAGTGGCCCTCAGGTACAGAATTCCAGAAGAGCTGCAAAACAAGCATGAATACAAGCTTTTCTTAGTTTTCCAATTGCTGTGTGTCTAAATAAGTAATACAATATCAGAAGACGTGTCAAAAGGTACCATATCGAATCTGTTAACACTGAAAGTTGTGATTTTCAGAGGGTCAGGGTACAGAATGTTACATATACAGTGTGTGTGCAGTTGCATATGCATGTTCATAGACATGACATGAGTTCAGCAAATATAATGTCAAAAATTTGACTCTGTGCCATTTGTTTCAGGCAGTTATTTGGCAGAAGACCAGGGTATCAGATCACAAAATGGCCTGTATGTCAGTTCTGGGAACAGCCGTTATGAGCAGTATGGTACCTTTTCAACACTGCTGCGAATATCCTGAGGTGAGTTTAAACCTCCTTCTCCCAAATTCACTTCAGGTCTGTCAATGAAAAGAGCTGAAGAAATATTCAAAAAGAAGGAGACTTGGAAAAAGAAGATGTGTCTCCAGATGGACGTCTGATTAATGCATTTGACTCTGTTACCGTCCTCTCTGTAAAATTAATTGGTTTGGTGATTGAAAATCCACTCCAAGAAATCATCTCGTCAGGACTCATGTGGCGCTGATCAGATGGCAGAAAAACAGTTGTGATGACAAATGCAGAATTGCTGATTGCTCAGAGCTGTCTTACTTGGGATTCCTGGCCCACAGGCAGGTTGTGCTCTGATGAATATCTAAGCATTTAGATGGTTCTCATCTTCGTGGCCTCTTAGCCTTGTGCTCTACAGTATCCCCTCAGTTTCAGTGGGGTCACCTGAGCAGCAAAATAAACACATACTTAGAAGGGCAAGTTATGCAGATTTCCACCGAACATGTATTTCAGTGAAAGACTTTCTGGTTTTCAAAAAATTCCGTGTTCTTGGCTTCTTTTGCCACTTGTGAAAATGAGGGTATCCCCCATGATACCCTCCTTTGTCTAATGTTTTCAAAAATGTTTTACTCTGCTTCCGTTTTTGTTGGAGACATTTTTATTAAAGGGGAACCTGGCTACCTTGGTACCTTCTAAGCTGAATTTTCCTGTATCATGTAGTAATAAACCTTGACAGGATGAGATGAATCACTGTAAAGTCACAATGGCTCTTGAACACAGATTACCAATTCTGTATTCAGCATGGTGCTTAATAATATTATTCAGACTTTAAAGTCTCGCTGTTTATATGTACAGCTTAATAGCATTATTCAGACTTAAATGTTGAGTCTGCCAGAATGCTGTTATACATGCAGTAAAATGAGGGGGAACAGAGCAAAGTCACTTCTTGTACTGTACAAAGTTTTAGTTGTTTATGTCTGAGCAGAACATCCAGAGCTATTCTTACCTGAATGTAGCTTGGATGTGCCCCCAGGACAAGTGCAGGACGCTCCAAAGGGAAGATAAGGGGGTATTTAGAAGGGACTAGCTTGGAGGAGGCACTTAGGTTCTCACATTACTTCTCTGCTATATCGTGAGGCATCCATATTCCTTGAATAGAAGTTGGGGAACATTCCATCTCTCTCTCTGTCTCTAAATAGTGTGTAAAATACCATGTGCATCATTTATAGGTGTATAAGTGACCCATGCATCATGTCGACGTTCAGAAACTGGACATTTCTAAGCTAGGCAGCCAAACACTCTGAAGTGACAGAGTTAAGTTGCTTGTTTAATCATTTTTTTCCTCTCTTGTGTGCAGGTACTGGCACAGGTATTTAAGGGCAAGGCATACTGCTTTTTTTCCTTCCCATTCAGTCCTGTATCTCATTTGCTGTACAGACCAGAGGGTAGCTCTTTAGTTCTTTTAACTCCTATTTGTTCGTTGTGTAGCTTCACACTCCTTTGCTGCAAAGTCTGCTCTGAAGACAAAACTGATCTTGCTGTTCCTTACTGCAGAGTTAAAACTTCTTCAGCAGGTGATCCAGGGATTTTAAAGACTGGCCTTCTTGAAAGCATCTCCATTTTGAGCACTGAATGTAACAAGAACACATTTCAGATTAGCTTTGAAGCTTGCAAACTTAGGAGATATTTGTAAAATAAAGAGAAAACCAAGAAAATAAACAACTGACACAACTTTTTACAAGTACAAGACAGTATTTACACTTTTCAGGTCCCCAGTCTTGTAAACGGATAGATTTATTTGAGCTGAAAACTTTCACACAGGAAGTTTGCCTAGCGTCTTCTTTTCTTATGAAATTTGAATTTCTTTTTCTTATTTTCATTTGCCACTGAGGGAAAGTGTAAAAGAAAGACATTCTGCTGTCCACCCATCACAGATATATTTTAATGCATATATAAGTAGTGTTTTCTATTAAAGTATTAATTTTGAAAACATTTGATCTAGTATGAAATCAAAGTCTCATTAATATTTTCCAGTCTGTAATTTTGTCTTCATATACTTTCATATATGAAAATTCTACTAAGACTAGTATTATAAATTGTAGATAACTTTTAATGAAGATATTGATATTCTACGTGGCTGTAAATAGTAACAGCAGTCAGCCATTTCTAAATCTGGCAACTTTTTAAATGAGTTATTTAGAGACTTTCAGTTTTGCTTTAATGTTTTCTGTATATAAAAATATTGTTTGAAGTGAAAGACTTGCACAAATATTTGTGAATTAGAAAAAGAGCTTGAAGCATAGAGGAGGAACATTGAGGGAGGATGTGCTAAAGTTGCAGAATAAAATCTAGAAGTGCTGCATGTTGTTTTCTGATAATCATCCAACAGATACTTGACACCTCTTTAATTTGACCAGTGGTGTTTGGTTCTGTGCGACGTTGCTGACCAGAACATGCCAGCTTTAGCACAGAATGCTTGGTACAAGGTCAAAAGGGAATAAGGGAGCACATGAGCAGATAGCTGCGTGACGTAGATGAATGGGAAGGATAGGCCAAATCCCATGGATCCTAAATTCCATTTCAAATGCATGATAATTTGGATTTTAGTAAATACAAGGGGTTCTGCCAAAAGCAGAGCTTGTGAGGACTCATTTCTGTGTTCAGTGATCCACTATGCTACTAGAACATTCTCCAGACTTACTCATATCTCCAAAATCTCCATCCTCATGCTGCCCCAGTGTTCTGTCACCTGTTAGTTTGGGCAGGTGGTGGAGTGCAATGTGTGGTGCAGGATGTGGGCTGCCCAGCATGTCAGTTCTTGCCTTCTGCTGGTTACTGGCTTTTGAAAAGTTACAATTGTCTTTTCTTTAGTAAGGTCATTATCTTGAGGCTGTTCTCTCCAAATAGCTGCCAGTTATCGCAGAAGTTGTGGAAATACATCTTTGGGATTTCTGCCTCTTTATCAGGTTGATTTGAAATCCATCCAACAGTTTCAAAGTTGCTTAGTGGGGGAGAGGGGAAAGAGATGGGAGAAGCAGCACGAGTCATTTGCCTTATTTTGACCTGAAAAACCTGTTGAAGAATCACAACAAAAAAATCTTAAAACTTGGAGTTCACGTTAGGTACACAAATCATGTGCTGTTTCCAAGGCTCCCTGGCAGTGCTGTGCTCACAGGTTCTGCTGCAGCCTGTGAATCGTGGGTGCTCAGCACTCTTGAGAGTCAGATGATTTGGATACAGGTGGCGTAGGTAAATTTAGGTGCCCTGAATAAATGCCCTATGACAGGCTATTTAAGGTGCTCTGTACGTAGAAAGGGAGGGATTGTGTGTTTTGGGCTTTCCCTTTAGGGGTGGTTCACTGCTGCCCTGGCCAGGTTGAGCAGCACTCTGTGCCTTTGGCTCGGACAGGGCTTTTACGTTGGCAGCCCCACAGTCAGCAAGCCAAGAGCGGCTGGCCTGGCTCTCCACAGCCTCAGCTCCAGGCAGCATCCTACTGCAACTGGCAGTCCAAATAGGAAATATGTCAATAAATTGATCAAGGGAAATAGATACAAACCCATCTTTCTCAGCCTCTTTTTTTTTTTTTTTTTTTCTCTCTCTCTAACTGCCTTTATCCTTGTATATTGGAACTGTCAAGAAGCAGTGCATGCATTTAAATTACTTGGACTCCTGTACAGTTTTGTTTTACTATCTGACCTCTATTAAAAAAACATTTTGGGTTCTTTAAAAGACTTTTGTGCTGTATTTGTTTTATCATTGCAGATAAATCTTTTTGGATTTCTCCCAAAAGCTGAATCAGACAGTTCTTTGACAAGCCTGTCAAGTTCAGAAAAGAGTTTCATTTTTATAAATAATCGTCCAGTTCTTCAGAAGGAAATACTGAAGGTAACATCCTCTAGCTTTTAATTCAAGGAATAGAAATGTGATTTCTTTAAGAACAGAGACACCTAAGCAATCTACAACTTTTTTTTCCCCCATGAAATAATTGAGTATTACAGGTGAAAATACTAGCAATTACAACAGAGAGCCCTTCCACAAGTCTGACACTGGTGGTGCCTCAGAATTCTATTCCTGTTGCTGCAGTCAGACTACAGGGCTCGCTCGAGGTTGGGCTTTTGGTTGTTTACCAAAATTAATTTGAGATGCTCTGTGCTAGACACCAGAATAACTGATTCTTTGTATTAATCTGTAGAAACCTGTGCAATTTTTCATAAGAGAACTTGATGTAGTTTCTTGTAAGAGAATTCTTCTGTAAAAAAGTTTTGATCTTGTCCACTTCCAACTGTGAGCTTATCAAGCAAACACCCATGCTTTCCCTTTAAATTTGTGTATGCATTGGGTAGAAATGAAAGTGATAGTGCAGCAGCATTGGCTACAGCTAGGCATTGTGTAGGCAGAATTTGATACTCTTGGGTTTCTCTCACTACTGAACCTTGCAGCACTTCACTTGGAGCAGTCTTGCTGTCCTAATCCTTGTCATTGCCAGGGGAGAAAATGCTGCTCATGCCAAAGGGTTCCTGTGGGTTTTAAAGTGGACACAACAGTCGTTTTCAATTGGCAGGCAAAGCTTTGTAGATGTAAACCCTGAACTTATGTTGGTAGGTTAAATGCTGAGTAAGGGTAATCCATCTCCATGCATTATTTGATGTGCCTGGCTCTTCTAGGAGTTCAGAGCTTAGCTTGAATCCCATGACAGAGATGGTTCCTTAACGAGAGCAGAGAAGCCTGGATTCAAGATGGGATTCAGCATACAAAGTAAAAATACAGTGCCCTGCATGGAAAATAGGCTGTATATCACTTTTACCTCCATGCTATGAAGGTAAATGCCATAGAAACTGTCAGGAACTGCTCTTTTGGTGATTATTCTGGCATGCACGTATATGAGGACCTTTTAAGTCTTTCTTTAACTTGAAAAACTGCCAAAACTAGCAAACCAGTTATGCTTTTATGTCAGATTTTGTTTCTGTGCATTTTTGTCTATTTTATTGCCTTTACTGACGTCTCTTTATTAAATCAATCTCTAGTTAATTCGACAATATTACAGTCAGGTGACACAAAAGGACTGCACTCGTTTATATCCAGTTTTCTTTTTGAGTATTACTGTACCTGCCTCTGCTGTGGATGTGAATGTAACACCTGATAAAACACAAGTGTTGCTGCATTATAAGGTAATTAAGGTTTTACTCTGCTTTTTAGTTGTCCGTCTATATATAAGCATAACAAGGGCCTTGGGACTACCAGAATGTTCAAACATAAACACTGTCACTGGGTTTTGGGGGCTTTTTTTAGTTACATGACAGCTTGCCTTTGTCAGAGCACTGTTTTGATCAAAAAGTACTGAACAGGCTGACTGGGGGATTCTTCAAAATTAGTTTCCCTGTTCATTTAAAGGATTTTGATGCTGTCAGATAGATGTATGTACCACTTTGGTTTCAAATGGCTTTACAGTGAGAGAAACGAAGTGGAATTGCTATGTGGCCGTATATAAATCTAATGCTTAACTTCATCTTTAAACCAAGTAATCACTATTTAAACACCACCATTAAGGTGCGGGAGGGCAGGAGGGGAGTTGATTTCTCATCAAAGGACTATTTTGTCATTATGTGTATAGATTATTGATGGCATCAATTAAGTGCCACAGAAGTTAGAAAGGTTGCATTGGTGGTTATTAATGTGCTTATTCGAAGTGAACATAGGTAATCACACCAGCATGTTAATCCTCTTCTTCTCAAAAACCTTTTGTATTTGTCTGTGTTACTCTGTAAATGTACTGCCTTTTAAGGGTCACTTGTATGAAAATTAATATAACATTTTTACATTTGATCTAGTTTTCCTTTGGTGTTAGAAAAAGGGTTGCAGTTTGTTTTCTCTCTCTCTCTCTTTTTTTTTTTTTTTTTTTTTTAATTTCTATTTTTTAGGGGTTTGGGTTTTTTATCTTGCTCATTTCCATCACTTAGTGCAAAGCTGATTTGGAAACATGCACCATAAAAGCACCAACACAAGCACATTCACATGAAGTTGTATGTTGCTGGTGCACCTGTTTTGGCTGAAAATTTCTAACTCCATATTAGGTAGGAATAACTTTATCTGGTACTGGTTTAAGAAGTCAAAACCCTGTTATAAAGAAAGTATTTAATTGGTTTTTTGATATCAGAGTAAACTAGTGGAGCAGAATACACAAATGTATTTGAGGCTGAAAGCATCCACTTCAGAGTCTTTTGGAATGTGTGAACAACTGAAATGCAATAATATGCCCACATTTGTCTAAAAATTATTCCAAATAAGAACACTTTGCATATTGTTCCGTATTCTTGGTATCTGGCAGTTACATTTTCAGGTGCACTTGTGCGTGTATATTTTCTTCCTTTTTTTTTTTTTTTTTCCCAGGAATCTGTCTTACTTGCAGTTGAAAATGTGTTGAAATCATTGTATGGGCCACTACCTGCTGCAGTCCCTGGTGAAAGTAATAAAACAGATGTTACCTCAGAAGACATGTTTGTTCATAGAACAGACCAAGCAGATGTGGCTGTTAATGAAATGGGACCATCTGGAAATGATGAGCTGCATGCTCATACTTCATTCCTTTCACTCAGCAGCGATGTGCAAAACTGTCAAGCAGGAAAAAACGCTGAGATCTGCTTAAATCATCAGACATTTAGTGGTGATAATGTACACAGTCGCCTGGACAAAAGAGAAGTTTCTAAGAGTGATGCATTTCCAGACAGTTCCTTAAATTTATTGCGTGAGGAGGAGCAGAATGGACAGAATATGGCTGATATTGAAAGTAAGAGTGTTCCTGTGGACTCCGAGTCTAAAAAAGCCAATGAGCATCTTTTGAGTTCTGATAATATTGACAAAATAGATAAAAATGAGGAAACCTTAGTCCCTAAGGACTTACCTGAAATCTCTGCTGATAGTTGGAGTATGGGAAATGCATTTAAAGATAGTCTGGGAGACAAGCTGGAACCTGTTAAGATCTTGATTCCTGAAGTTGGAGAGACAACTAATAAGCAAAATGAATATACTGGCGAAAAAAGCGGTGATCCACAAAGCTCAAATCAAAGCATAAAGAAAAAAAATGTGATAAGTGAAAAATTTGGACAGGTGACAGCTTATGACTTAATTAATAGCAGAATAATAAAGAAACCTAAGTCTGCGTTTGAATTTTTCACACATGAATGTCGTCCAAAATTGATAAATGATAATCCAAAGACCAGCATGAATGACATCCTGCTGACAGTTAAAGAGCAGTGGAAGAATTTGAGTGAAGAGGAAAAACAGAAGTAAGTTCAGGCTGTGTCTTGCTTCTGAATCTGGAAGCTACCGAAGAGTCACTCATAATGAATTTAAAAAGTTGTAACGTTCCAGTTCTTTATGAAAAAAATAGATAACGATTTTTGACTTCTCAAGATCAGAATCAGTATTTTGGGTTGTGTTTTGCTGTGTGCAGTTGTGCACTGCAGATTGGAATTACTCATTTTGCCACTGTGCTGTGCAGCAGTTAGATTGGGGACAGCAGTAGTTAGGGACAGTTCTGCTGAACAGTTATTTAAGATAACAGGTAAGAAGGTGACTTGAAATCCTACAAACTTCTAAGGGCAGCCTTTATCACTCCCAATGCACTGTCGTTGAAAACCAGCATGGCGATGGATGAGGCACTGTAGAGTTCTTAGAGGTTTTTCAACTTTTATTACTATAAAGTGAGAATTCTCTTTTAGGAACTTTGGTACTCGAACACTGGGTAAATTCATTCTTCTAAATTCTGTTTGTATCCCAACCTAGGCTACCTCAGAATTTTATTTGCAAAACTCAATCAAATGACACAAGGAATTACTTTTTCCCCCAAACAGCTATTCTAGTGCTGGTTCAGAGACTGTAGCACAATCTAAATTTTAATCTGTTTCAGACAAGACCAAGTCTCTTCCTGGGTTGCTGCCTCAATAGCTAAATTCCGTATTATTCTAAAATGAATTGTCACTGAGTTTTTGAAATCCATCTGCAAGAAAGGGAAATATTTTAATGAGACATCTGCATTGTTCTGAATGTCAGCCATGTCAGAATTTAGCGTGACCTTTTCACCTAGCTTCTGGTTTACGTAATTTAAAGTTTACCATGCAATCAGCGTGCCGTGGTTACAAACCCATACACGTGAGAAAGTGTTTTGTCCATCTCTGCATAAGCAGAAATATTAATGTTATAGTAGAAATCCACTCCAATTATATTCACGCTTTTAATGAAATGAAACAAAAGGTTCTCCCAGCTGTTTCAGAAAATTTTAATTTGCTCTGCTTTAGCTTTTGAGATTTCATGGCTGCTTTCCTGGCCCAACTGTTATGTTAAAGAGTGTGCCTACAGATTAACTTTGCATTAGTTCAGGAAGGTGACCTCTTTGGCAATCAAGTTTTCCTTATATGTAGGATTGATTGCAGTATGTTATAGACAGTGTATATATTTTTTTCCTTATATTTAGGATTGAATCCCATGGTTGTTGAAGGATATGAAGAATTCACCACTAGTTGTATCTATAGGTACCAGTTTTGGTTTACCTTTCCACACTTACGATCTTTAAATTGCCTCAGAGAGTAGCAAATGGGAATTGAAACACAGATATATAAAATAGAAACACAGACAACTTTCCCTGCAGAGCAGCAATCCAGAAGGACTTGTGGCAGAGAACGTAAGTCTTGCCTCCAGGTACTCTGGATAAATTGGGCCACCTAGAGGTAACAACAAATGTAAATACATCAGGGCAGCCGAGTACCACAGCTCTACTTCATGCATCCTTGCTGGCACAACCCCACAATTCCTGGGCTCCGGTCCTCCATCCTTCTGTGATAAAGTCCTGCCTTGTGCAATGGGTGTGCGTGGTTTCAGCATCTCTGTTTTTCTCTGTGGCCCCTCCATCGGGTCTAAATTAATTTAAATCCCTTTTGGGAGTACTGCAAGCACCAGATGTCTCGTAGTGACCGGGATGGCCTTTTCAAAACAAGCCAGCATTTATTACACAACCGGAATGTCAAATGTTACGGTCTTTAGGTTATAGTAGAGGAGGAAAGCTCCGTGCATGTCCATGCTGGCAGCATCACATATCCCCCTGCTTTGCAAAGGATTTCATTCCTTGTGCTCACTCGGCTCTTATTTAATACAGCTTGCATGTGTTTCTGGCCTTAGTGTTTCCTGCGTGTCAGGCTCAGGTAGGAGCGGGAGAAATCCCTCCAAGTGCCATAACAGTGGCAGGAGTAGTTACCCTGAAGGTGTAGGAAAGGTTCAAAGCTACACACGTTATCATGGGACTAACAAATCACCTTGTCAGCACGCTGCAGTAAATCTTCATGAGTAGATTTGTACCTTGGGAGAAACGTTTTTTCAGGTAGCATGGTATTTGCTGTCAGAGTTTGCAAATAAAATACAAATACTCAAATTCAGATTATTTGTCTTACAAGGGCTGAGAGACGTATATTGAAAGGGGTTTTTTAGTATGCTGGTTATTTTGTTTGGGTTTATGTTTCAAGGGGGACAGAATCTATCATGGGTCCATTTTTCTAGTTAAACCAAAGCTGCCTTTGAAACCAGTCTTCCACTCTCCACTTACATCCAGTTTTACAAATTTTTTTTTGCTTTAGGTTTTGTAGCGTCAGAAAAAGATCCTGAATTTGCAGTCTTATTTCACAAAACAGGGAAACGCTGTTCTTGTAGCACTTGTTGATTGTATGTTTCTCTGTGGAAGGGTTTTCAGAAGGGCAAAGATATTCCCCTACAGTTTGTAAATCTGCAGTTTTTCTTTGGTTCTGGGCAAATCACTGATATTGATGTGTATGAATTTGGAAGATGCTTACAATCAAGGTTTGTAAGACTAGATTTTTTTTTGTGGTAGCCTAAACTGACAGGCAACTTGGACTTTGTTTGGAAGTGCTTTCATTTTGGATTATCAGTGATAACTGAAGGCTCAGTTCTCTTACACTTAAGTATTTTTCTGCATTACACGTTAGGTCTATTCAAAACAAAGTATTTGTTGATCTGGTCAAAGCCGTAAATGAATTTAGGATTAAAAAAAAACTTCAAGTGATTTCATCCATTCATTTTAAAAGGAGCAGATGTTTTTTATCTTAATGTTTGCTCCATATTTTCTAGGACGTGATTTATTGCAAGAAACTATTTAAGCTGACTTTTTTAGTTAACTAAATATTGGTACCATATGTGAATGCTAGCACATCATAATTAATTGCAAATGGTGACCCTTTTGTTGACCTTAATTTTCCAGCGTGCATACACATAATTGAATCAAACTGTTCCAGCAAGTAGCAATAAATAAATATGACCAGCTAAAATACTTATTTCCAATACTAACATATGATGGTACTACCTTTTTTGGTTTTGTTTTAATTGAAGATTAGACTGGTTTGAATTACCTTGTAGAATTCAGAATATCGAATAAGGGCGAAAAGAAGGAGTTCAGCAAATCACACCCTCTACTTTCAGAAAAGTAAAATTCATATGCAGTAGACAAGCATAAACCTGGGACCTATAAAAGTTTAGTTATCTCCCTGACATTTATGAACTCATTAAGAATCCATTCATGTTGTAGAAGTTTAGTATGTAGTAATGTTTTAACCATTTAGACAGCATTTAGGAGTAGTTTTTTATTGACTGTTTTTGAAAAATGTCTAAGACTGATTATTACTTATAGAATTCTGTGATAATCATGCATATTCTGTATTTTTACACATTTTATGGCTAATTTTAGGCCATTTGAAATAAAATACGCTTTTATTAAGTAAGACCTGGGGCTTGGGAAATTATTCAAGCTCCAAAGTCCTGCCAGCCCCATGGCCTCCCCTGGAAGGCTGTAGAGCTCCAGAAGCTTAAATTACTTTGTGAATTGAGCTGGATGTGCCAGTGACAAAAAACTCCTTCCAAAACTCTGTATTTCATTGCAAATTAAACAAGGGACTGAGGTGAAAAAAACCTTGCTGTAGATCTTTATATGATGTACTCTATTCCTTACAGTAATAGGTCTTCCCCCTTACAGTAATTGAGGTTTTGCTGGCTGTCTTGATGAAGGAGTTTCCAGCTTTTGTGCAAGGTGTGATGTAAAAGAGGCACAGTCACCATCTCCATCGCAGTGAGCAGCATATTGATGTGGGTACTTGAATGGGCCATGGATGTGAACCTTGGCTGTTGAAACGGTTACCTTTCCTTCTGCTTTAGTGTGTTAAGGGTTGGGGTCTGGAGCTTTTTATCTGCTGATGCTACTGGTTTGTTTTCTCCTTTAAGTTACGAAATACAAGCAACTAAGGACCGGGAACGGTACAACAGAGAGGTCAAGAAAGCCAATGCACAGCCAATGCACCGAGCAGCAAAGGAGGCAGAAAAACACAAACCCAAACTAAAGAGTTCTGCATCAGACCAGCAGAAGCTTGACAAGATATTTCATGACCAGATTGAAAAGAAGGGGAAACTGGAACAGCCTGTGAAAATTGTGACGGTGCCCTTTTCTCTGAGTTCCTGTAGACGTCACCTTCAGAGACAAGAGAGAAATGTTTCAGATGAACACGCGCTCTTCCTGATCCGCCGTCAGAGTTTTCCTGATGTCTGGATACTTGCTACTGAAAAAAATGTAAAGCTGCTGAATCCATACAGATTGGAAGAGGCCCTGCTATGTAAGAGATTATTGGTGAACCATAAGCTTCCAGTAGAGAAACTGGACAATCCAGTTGTCTTAACAGACAGGTACAGTACTGCTGAACAAAAATATGTGTGTAACTTGAAACACCATTTGATAATTATTTTCAGTAAACTCTGGCAAGGCCTTGTTTACTAATGCAGTGCTTACTTGTGCACTCATCTGTTAGAACAGATTTTTGGGTTTTATATGTTCATCTGAAGTAATGAGAACACTTGGTCTTAGTCTAGTTGAAATAAGTATGATTTTTGACCAGTTTAATTGGTTGTGCAGCAAATACAAATTTCCTCCCCCAGAAGAAAATTAGCCGCTCCACATTTTCACAGCTTCACTGTAGCTGACTTTCCCTCAAGAATTAGGAAATGGCCGATAGAATTATTATTACTGTATGCCTAAGTTCAGTCCCTCACTAAGATAAGTGAATAGTTCTCATTTTGTTTCTTTAAACAAATTGCTTTTCCAAAATACTTTTAAAAATCTTGATCACTCCTATCACTTGCTGCCTTTTTCTGTGGTTTTTGCACACTTGTAAATTTTCACATAAGGCATGTTGGTTTTTAACACTTTTTTTTCCAGTCTTATTGGTGGATCTCAGTATATGGCTGCTCTTCATAAAATGCAGAAGAATTACCAGAGTTTCCATGGATCAGGTTATTTGTCAGATCCAAGGCTTGTAGCAAATGGATTCCAGATAAAAGTGACAGAAGGTATGATGGTTTTAAAATCTATTAGTTGCATTGGAGCATGTTTCCTATGATTTAATGATTTAAATTGTTATTAATGTCGATCATGTTATTCTTTATCACCTTGTCTTTTAAAGCCGTAGGATTCTGCTTTCCCTGACATTGAGATTTTATTTCTTGGCAAAGAATGTAATCTTCCACACATAACATTGAGTAATGGAAACCGATGACTGAATAGAGAACTTTTAATAATATTTCAAAGAATGCTCTGAAATCCATGTTTCCTCACTTCCTTCTTCTTTTCTCAAAATGCTCAATGTCCATATCCTTAATTGCTGTTCTGACGTAATTTAGATTAAGCTAAGAATTCCTTAGCCCAGGCACCTTCTGCAAGTATGTGCTTTAGCTGACTGCTCTTGTACTGCTGAGCAGTTGAGGAGGTCCAGTAAGGAGCTGGATCCTGGTTAATGTCATGCTTTCCCATTAAAATTGTAACCCAGAGCCCAAGGGGGCCAGCAAAGAGATGGTCAAAGGATCACCACACCTTTTCTCAGAGTTTGATCTGAGCATATTTTGAAGGAGTTTACTTTTCTGTATTTTAGTATACTCTGTTGATCACAGAATAAATGCATTTCATATAAGATTCTTTTACTTTATCAAGAGAGCTCAAATGTTTTGACATCTTTTGGAAGAACAATTTCTAGGGATGTGTTGGAAGCACAGGGGTGATCCAGTGTTGGTTCTGCACATCATGAATCTATAGCAGAATTCTAAGAAAAGCAAACGTCTTTGGGGGTAGCACCTAGCTGACAGCTCAGGGAAAAGATTGGCCATAAGAGCTGTTAGAAATGCTATAGCTTCATGTGTTACAGATCCCCACATATGTACAGTGATGACAGATGTACTGTAACATATGGGATCTTTTAAGGGTAGGTACAAAAAAGGGATGTAGACCAACTCTTTCACTTAGAAGCTGGATCCTGTGAAGAACAGAGCCGGAGCTGTTTTCCTTACTAAGTCATGCACAGTAAAAACAAGGCAGCTTCTTTCTGACTGGCTAGATCTCTACATAAATACCAACACCTTAGTGGAAGAGGTGTTGGTATTCATCATGATAATAATCATGGAGTGAATGATTAGGAAACTAAAGCATGTCCTGTAAGAGGCAGCTCTTACATGGTTTGTTCAGGCAAGCAAATCAAAAGCTGAGGAGGTATAAGATATGTCCCTAGTCAAATATTGAAAGGGGGATTGTGGCTTAGTTTTGCTCACCAGCTTTTTTTTACCTCCTGATATTCTAAGTTTGCTCAAAATCTAGTTAATGTAAACTAGACATGAATAAATTGAATGTGAAAATCTGAGGACAATTCATTTTTCATTGGGTGAAGAGTTTAATTTCTTGTTTATTTCTAGGCAACAAAACAGAGTTGTTGACCAATCTTGTAGCACTGCAGATGTTTCATGGTTTAACCCAGCCAGCAGCTCAGCCCCACACAGCCACTCATTTATTCCCCACTCAGCAGGATGGGGAAGAGAATTGGAAGGGTAAAAGTGGGAAGACTTGTGGGTTGGGATATAAAGACAGTTTAACAGGTGAAGCAAAAGTTGTGTACAGAAGTGAAACAAAAAAAAAGGAATTAATTTGCTGCTTCCCTTGGGCAGGCAGGTGTTCAGCTATCCCCAGAAAAGCTGGGCTCCATCCCATGTAGCGGTGATTTGGGAGGACAAACATCATCACAGCATCCCACTTGATTCTCATTCCCCCAGCTCTGTGAGCTCGATGCCACGTGGTGTGGAATGTCCCTTTGGTCAGCTGCCCAGCTGTGTCCCCTCCCAGCTCCTTGTGCACCCCCCCAGCCTCCTCACTGGTGGGGGGAGTGAGGAGCAGAAAGGGCCTTGATGCTGTGTAAGCTCTGCTCAGCTGCAACAAAAACTGCCCTGTGTTACCAACACTGTTTCCTGCACAAATCCAAAACAGCCCCATACTACCTACTGTGAGCAAAATTTGCTGTCTTGGCCAAAACCAAATGGGAAACCACTTTTAAGACAGCTTGGTTCGTTTAAGAGCAGCATTGTACCACTGTAGTAGCAAAAGACTTGATGCACTAACTGAGAAGTAGTCTTCCGAACCTGTATTCCTAAGATGTAAATTTCGGCAAATCAAATCTCAAGGAAACTGTTCTTATTTGGTTTACAGTTAGTGAAAGTGCTTTGTATGCACTGTGGAGGTTGATGAACCGTAAGAATAGCCCAGTACAGACTGGGAATCTAATTCAGTTCTTTGTCCCACTCTTCTATTTTAACTACTTGAGTGAAAAGTTAGTAACATCTGAGCCTTGTCAGTCATGTTTATAAGCTTCTTCTGATGACATTATAGCCCTTACAGCCTCTTTTATTAAAAGAGCATACCACTGCAGATGAAGGTAGAAGTCTCAGCAAATAAATGGAATTTCTTTCAGCTTTTTTCCAACTGATCAAAGGATTTCTACTTAATCAGTTTCTCCTCTATTTCTTAAATTTGTCCCAAAAATACACTATCTTCTACAAATACTTATTAGAGTTGATTTTTAGACATGGGTATTAATTCTCAACATTCCTAATGAGGAATTTCACTATGAAGTGTAGGGTTAATTAATTCATAGGTTCTTGTCTAATCTTTACAGAAAGGGACCTGCATACCAGGAGTGATTTGTCCCACTTAGGCCTGAGTATTCTGTAGGATTTCTCAGCTCTGAAAGAACCAGTTTGTTTCATAAAACATCTGTCACAATCCTTATAGAAGCATTACTTTTTTTCACTGTCTTTATTCAGTGTCTGTTTCTGTGGGGTTTTTGAAATTCAAACGCATCCTGAAAGAGAAGCATTCTGATGTTTCTGAACTAGAATCTTCCTTCAGAAAAGTTTTGTTTCTTCAGGATATATTGTTAATTTTTTGAGCCAGAGGTTCCTATTTCTCATGGTGGATGATAAAGTCACAGCTTGCTGTGGAGAGGGCCTAGGATGGAAATGTGCTTGTTAACCCTTGGTAACTGGAGAGTTTCTCCTTAGCAGCATCCATAGGAGCACACCAGAACCCCATTCTCTGTGCACACGACCTTTGTAACTAATGTTTTCCTAACTTTTTGGATTAATTGGATCAGTCCTAGTATTTGCTGTTTCCCAACTGAGCTATCAACTCTTCCTCTCACATCCAGAAGTCTGTGCTTTCCTCTGGGACTTCAGCCCTGATATGGTCATAATAGATATTCCTTTCTGACTGCTGATTGATTTCCCATTAATAGATACTTATTAGCACTTATTAATATGCATGGCTTCCTTTTTCATCCTGAATGAAAAGTTTTATTTTCTGTAGTAAAAAGTTTACTTTTTCTGACAGAGACATCCTCATACATCACAAGCAAATTGGTTGATTGATTGATCTCTTAAGATGTGAATTTCAACGTGCAACTGGTATTTCTGGTAATTTCTTATTGCAAAATAACAAGCCTTTCTGTTGATCCATGCAAATAAGTCTGTGATGCCATCACTAGCTCTAAGATACAAGAGCAAAGGAAATTTAGCTGCTCCAATTGGACATTCAGCAGTTATAGTCATAGAAGAGGCTTTCCTTGACCCATGATGGTCTCTGCAGAGGACTGTGAGTCTAGTAGGTTGCAGTGATTATTTGTTTAACTCTCTACAGATATTCTTCCACAAAAGGAGAAGAACCCAGAGTATTGCTGCCCATTACCATATATTAAATCTACTCATAATACTCAGATACTAATTTGGAACACTGGACCTCTTGCCTTTGGTATTGTGCACCTCACTAGGACAGTTTCCTAGATAATTTAAATTTAAATATAGGACCATGGATTTATTCCTTATTTTCTTGTGGTGTTGGGGTGTTCTACTGACTGCTTATGTATTAAAAAAACCCCCGAGCAACTGCCTTAATTTGGAAGGTGACCAGTGATTCCTGCCTTGCATTAGGCTTGCATCTCAACTGATCTTTTCTAAAAATGCTTCTTTGCAGTTCAGAATTTTTTCCTTCTGGCAACTCGTGGCACAGAGGGGCTTTTTATGAATATTTTCATTATGGTTTCTTGCTTGAAAAACAACTCTCCTATGAAATATTAATTTTTCCTTAATTGGATGACAGGTTAGGGACAGTGTCATTCATAGGATTAAAACTGAGTCATTCATTAATCTTGCATTAATCTTGGGATTAATACTCAGAAATTGAATCTTAATCCATTGCAGTGCTTGGAATTCATAGAAATAAAACTCTGTTCTTTAATGGCCAATACATTTTAGCTAATGGGGTGGTTCTGAGCTTTACTTACTCTCATAATTTACCAGGAGTTTTTCTCACAAGCCTTGCTCTTAACCCCACTGCGCCATGTGGCACTAGATACACTACTCCTAGTAGGTTTTTCAAAGGTCTAATTAGCTGATATTTTCCTGACAAGAACTCAGTTCCACATGGAGTTTTTTTCTTGTTCTGCCATTTTGGTGGGAAAACTGCTTAAACATCTGCATTTTCCCAAATGCCCCTTTGGATGTTAATTTTTGCAAGAGTGTGGGAGTTGGAGGCCTTACTTGCCTATTGTTTCATTTGAGGCTAAGTCTGCCTTTTGAATATGATCTTGCTAGAAGACAGAAAGATAATCTACCTGTGCTCTTTTCAGAGACTCTGTATGACTGCAGCCAAAGTTTCTAGGTATCCTAGATTTTGGAAGTGCCCCATCTGCTTCATGTTTTTGGTAGGCTAAGATCTTTGTATTGTCTCCCTGTTTCTCTTCGTATTGATTGCTCATCAGTCTAAGGAGTTTTCAACTAGATTTTTCTCTGGATAGCTCACAGTGAAAAACATGTTGTGAAATAGCCAAGAAAACACTTCTTGCTGTCAGCGTGTCAGTTAGGCAAAATCAATGGTTTCTTTGTGGAATGTGCCAGTTGTTGTAATTTGCAAAGCTGTGACGCTGAGCTCCAGTCTGTCTTCCACTGCCCTCCCACCCCCTCATGTTCTGGCCTTACTGAGGCTTCAAGTGATGCTACCTTTGGGAGAGCAGTCTGTTTGCTTTTACTTAATAAAGCAAATTACTTAATACTCGGTGTTCTGGGACCTGCCAGGCATTTGTTTGCTCACAGTGACCCCTATGTGCAGGGAACATTTCAAGAAGTAAGATGGATTACTTTCTGTCCAGTTCTTCTTAAGATGTGTTTATTATATGTGCCTTCACTGCACATCTGTCTGTTTGCCTTTGGGAAAGGCCTAGAGAGAGATGGGAATTCTTGGCTGGAGAGGAGCTGAGACCAAGGAACACTCCTTAGCTGGTATTGTATCAGTGCTGGGTCTTGGGGCACGCTCCAAGGCAGGCTTGTAGGGTAGAACTGTCTGCCTCATGTAGTCAGCATGAGTGTGTACAAAGAATGTGCTTATAAGGCTTCAAAGAGCAGTAGTAGGTAAATAACCCATTGTTCTTGGTGATGCAAACTGCCTCAGCTCTTGTAACCCGCCAGTGGAAAACCATGCTGCAGTTTAATGTCAGTTTGATTTTGACCACAGACTGGGAGATGGACACTGTTGTAGTGTCACCTAATCTGGGTGGCAGCTGGAAGGGAACAGTTTTTCCTGGCCATCAAGGAGGAATTAGCCAAAGATGATTGTAAATGCTTTGTTTGGAAGGAGAAAGGGGAAATTTGTAACAATGAGAAATCCACATTTTGACTCGTTTGAAAGCTAGTTTATCTGTTCATGGAAATAATTTTCCTTGGAAGTTGCGAAGGATTTCAGAGAAACTACCATGGCAACTGTTTGAGGACTGCTGTTTGAATACTCAAAGATCTTAATATATATTTTGTCAAAAATTTACAAGTACACTGAGGCTTGGACATCTGCTTATATCATCAAGTGTTGCCAATATCAGAGTTTCTGCAGAGACTTGCAGATAAATACTTGTTAATCAGCACGCAACTGGGCTACTTTGCAGTTTAAAGAATGTTAGCAGAAAAAGAGAATGGCGTACAAAGAGAAATACCAATGAAATAAACCTCCCTTAGCCAGGGTTTGTACTGTTTGTTCTTACATTAAACTCTCTCAAGCTCACTTTGACTTTCAGAAGAAGGAGCAAAATGGTGAAGTCGAATCTGGCTGTCAAAATTTGCAGATGGAACAATGGCTGTTGGTGAAGCTGGAGAGTGTATGAGGAAATGTTTTGCGAATCCAGAACCTCACTGTTTCAAAATTTTAAAAGGAAGCACAGGAAATAGAAGTTTTTAAACTGAGTATCTAAATATTTGAAACTTTTAAAAAATTGTGTGCTGTCTTTGGTAGCAAATAGAGGGGTAATTATTGAAACGGACTAAGTTCTAATTTTAGAGAGAAATCAGCATAATCAAATGGTCTGGAATAGTTCCTCAAATCTAATCTGTAATTAAATTAAAAATAGAACAAAAATTAAGAGAAAAGAGCTGAAGGAGATTTTAAAGAGAGACTTTATCTTTTCCTCCTGTCCCTTACTGACAGGCTTGCCTATGGGGAAATATTAACAAAGTACATCATCTTTCCTCACCTTTATATCTGGCAGACTTTCATATAATTTAACATTTTGCTTTAAGCTGAATTGGAACATGGGTTTACAGTATTATATAAAAATATGTCTCTGCTTGCTGGCGATTAGGGAAAGGCAGCTTGAAAAGGAGAACAAAGACAAGGCTGGGTGGAAAATTAAATAAAGTTTCAGTAAAGCAGTGTTTAATGCATAGCTGGAAAGAGGTAATGTGATTTTTGGGGGAGGAGGGATTGAGGGGCCGTTCCCTGTATAAAATTTCCACTGGTCAAAGTATCTCATGCCATGGAGCTTAAAAAGGCCCAAGAACATTATTTACCCGGTGACACACCCATATTTGGGAAAAGTTTCAACCTACCCAGTTATCCTGTTCATTTGTGCTCTTATTTAATGACTGTCAAATAAAGAGTGCCTGGACATGGATAATTCATCTTCATTCTAACAGCTAATGAAAGCTGTTGTTTTGCTGACTTATGTTCCATACATATTTTCTCTCACTTCTGAAATACTTCATGTTATTGTTTGGATTAGGAACAGGAATTATCCCTTGTGACAGTTTGTTAGTGTAATCTACCTTGGAGCAATCTATTTGTGTCCAGCTCTTCTGGCTTTACAAAAACCATTTGTGACTTGAGCTGAAAGTAATTTATCCTACCTGGAGGCATTACACGAGAGTGGATTTATTTTCATTAGTAATTCAGTTTTTCTGTGCTATCTGTGTCAGAGTTTGTACCTTTTAGACTTGTAGTGAAGGAAAAGGAAAGGTAGCTGTGCATGTTGGGCTGAGGTTTCTGTGCACCCAGCATGAATGAGAGGATAGTCTGAAGGACTGAATGAGAATATGTGACCACCAGAGAACTTCTGACCACCAGCCAATTTACTTCTGACTGGGACTGGAAAAAAGGTTGTGGTGCAGGAACAACTTCAATCATTGTTTTTACATTCACATGCAATGTGAATAAGAAGGGAAATCATATAGACATCAGTGCTTGAATATGAATGCTTTCTCTGTTAGAAAGGCTGTTGAATTTTTTATTCATCTTTCCTACTCAGTCTTACCTGCTCCAGCAGTGATACCATATGAATGATAATAGGAAGTCAGTCACAGAGCCTCTAGTTTTATGGGTTTGAGTTTTTCCTCAGATGGTAGGAGAAAAAACTGCTTTTCCTTTCAGTAGAATCCAAATTTATGATGATAACATTTGAACTCTACAGATGTTTAAACCAGTTACATAGGAAATAGTGCCAACACTGTTTTAATTTTTTTCAAACTAACTTGTGTTTTATTGCTAGTTTGAATTTTAATTTTATGTATGTTTAATTCAAGTCATAGAAACTTTAATTAAAGCTGTGCTCAAGACTGGGAATGCTGCAAATGTTTTAAGTATTAAACAGTGCCAGCTAGGATTTGGATTAATGTAAGCTGAGACATTTGTGATGTGAATAAACACACATCATCATAATGAAACATTGTGCAAATAAATGCTTTTCATTCCAAGGGAGGAACAAAAAAGTTTCCTAATTGTATTGGACTAAAGTACTAAATGACTGTGCATCATTTCGATTTTCTGTGAATTGTTATAGAATAAAAATTGAAGCAGTGCATGAATTACTGTTTTGTTTTTGTATTTTCAGGTGTTTCGGCTACAGAAAGTCATCTGGAAATAGAAGGGATGGCAAATTGTCTGCCATATTATGGAATTTCTGATTTGAAAGAAATTCTGAATGCAGTAGTTAACAGAAATGCAAAGGAAGTGTATGAATGTAGGCCTCTCAAAGTGATAAATTACTTGGAGGTGAGACAGAAGCTCTCTTTTAGTACTAGCCAGCTAAACTTGCAATAATTCCTGAAACAGCTTAAAAATCTTTCTTCAGCTTTGTGTTTTAATTAATTTCATTGTGTTCTAAACAGAAGGTACTCTTGAAAAAGAGAGTATCATATCCTCTCTGAGTGTATTCCTTACCAAAATACTTCAATCAGATATACCCAAAAGTAGTTACCTGGTATGATATAACACATGCCAAAAAGCTGATTTTCGCCAAGTGTTTCCTGTGTAAGGCACTTTTCAGACTAGAAAGGCATTTCTCCATGATAGGATACAAAAGTGCCACAGAATGACAGTGACTCATGTTAATATTTTCTGTGCCAATAAAGAAATTGTCCATCCAGAGACAATAATGGCATGAAGTTTCAGATTTTCTAATACCAATTCTCTTCAAAAAGGTTACCAAAATATATGTAAAGTCTCTTCTTATTTAAGCCTTTATAACATGCCTTCCTGAATGGGGTTACTTCAGACTGGGACTTAGGCAGATATTTACACAGGTATGTGTTTTTACCTTTTAATCATTATTACACAAATCTTTGCCTGTCTTTTGGGATGGTAAGCTGCCTTTGCAGCAAGTGATTCTGTTAGTACTGCTGACCCACTCTCATGCACTAAGGAAAGAAGCTTAAAGAAGGGATAAGTTGGTGTTCAGGCAGGAATGGTTTGTAGAACACCCCAGACAGCTATAAAAGCTGTTTTGCAGAAATAAGCACTGAATTTTTTGACCATTCTGGGAGGTAAACACTGGAAATGCCTTTCACGTTCATGTTCAGAATCACAACTTTAATCATTCATTTCATGTTTGAGCAGGCAGCATGTCTGCAGCTTTTGCAGTCAGTGAATAGATGCAGAAGAAAGAGCAGGGTAATGGTTGAAGCAGCAGCCTTGCAGGGTATAAAACAGTCCACAGTGATCTTTTTCCCGCTTGGAGGAGTGGGAGAAAATCTCACACAAAGAAAATGAGATGATTTAGATTAAATCATTATGAATGATGCTCAGGTTTGTGCAGTGTGAAGGGAGGTCATGTGCCATATACATTTCTGTCTAGGCAACATGACTGAAGTACAGAAGTGAAGGCAGTGGTAGGAAGGCCCATCTTGGAGGAGGAAACAAAACTTTTTTTTGAAGTTCCTTAGTTCTTTGAGGGGGGTGCTTTATTAGTCGATTCTGCTTTCTAGTGTTAAGTGGATGCAATAGACCATAGTAAATACAAATTAATCTATGAAGTTTTGCTATAGTATTTTTCAAATTTTACTTACTGACTGCTTGAATTAATTTATAGTACTTCTGAAGTTTGTGGAGTGAAAGTGTCTTGTGAATTGGTAAACACGTACAGCCAATGCTGGTGGTAACAGGAAATAAGAAACACAAAGGATCTTGCAAAAGTAGGCTAAAAGAGTGCAAACAGAACCAGGGGGCTGTGTGTGCTTCCCTCCATTGTAGAAATGTCATTAACTGACCAGTAAGATATGTGTAAGTTATATTTAGATTTCTGAGATTTGGAATATTTAGCAGCAGAAAAGGATGACCTTTAAACAGTGAGTGCTTAATTTCTGCTTTCTGGTAGCTAATGAGCTAAATGGCTAATGTACTTTATTGTGGTTTTGGTTTTGTTTTTCCCTTCCACAGGGAGAAGCAGTACGTTTAGCTCGGCAGCTGCCCTTACATTTGTCAAAAGAAGATGTGCAAAACACAATTTACAGGATGAAGCAACAGCTTGGAAAGGAAAATAAAGGCTGCGTTCATGGTCGTCCTTTTTTTCATCACTTAACAGATATTCCAGAAGCTGACAAGCACAACTCCATGGAAATTATTCAGTAAATGGAACATTTTGTTTGGGTCATACTTCTCTTGCTTAATTTTGATCACTACTCTGTAATTTCAGTAGGTTTTGTGCAAAGCTTTTCTATAATGACTTTTCATTGTTACATGTTCACCTCCTAAAGACTTTATTTAAATAAAAATGCTACTTGAAAACTGGAAATAAATACTGTAGAGAAACAACTCACCACTATTTTTTTAAAAAGAATTTATTAAAGAAATGTTCTCAACTGGTTTCCTCCTTCTCTTACTGCTGCAGGTTTAAGAAATACCAGTATGTCAGAATTTTTTAGATGTGAAGTGGTTAGAAGTTGCTTTCAAGAGAGCATGGCAAAGTTTATTATACTAAAGTATAATATTATACTAAAGTATAATAAAGCTGTTAATTTTCAAAGGAATGCAGATAGCTGTAAGTATTTAAATACAGCATTGCCATATGCAGTTATTATAGTTAGAGTTGTTGTATTTCTGTTTGGAAATTCTTAGCTCTTGTAAATTAGTATTGACAGTCCCAGTGTCCAATCTCCAAAAATTCTACACTTACAGAAGTGTTGTTCTTAAAAGTACAGTACAAAAGTTTAAAAACTACAGATGAACAAAAACTGCCCAGTTACTTGAAAGCAGAAGGGAAGTGAGTCACAGGAGCACAGGTTATTTATTGGTGCAGCTCTATACTCAAACTGGGGGTGGGAAACATGGAAACATGAACTGTCCTCCCTCAGAGAGAATGTGGCATAACTAGGGCATAATCTGCTATATAGAGAGCTACTGATTGGGGTAAACTGGTTCATTCTCTTTCTACCAGAGCACTATGTTTACTCCTCTATTTCAAGTGGTGGCCTACTTCTGTGAACCTACCCCCCTAGGCCTTCTGTGCACAGCAGATGCCTTGTCTCTGGAAGAGTATGTTTGAAATTTTCAAGCTCACCTGAAAATTTCTGTCCATTTCCAGCTGCTGTTTGCAAACCCTGTCACTGTGAAAATGTGGTGGTAGCTTTGTTTCTGTGGCTGCTGGGTAAATGGTTGAAGGTTGCTGAAAGGCCCAAGTGCAAGCTAGTTTGTGGACAGGAGCGTGGGACCACACAAGCAGATGTAGTGTTTGAATATGTAAATCACTGATGCTGAACTGGTGAACTAATTTAAGAAATCACATCACAGCCATACATCACAACATGTAGATTCTAACCTGAAAGGCAATGATTATCTTTTTCACAGAGCCTGTTGCAACAGAACAAGAGGTAATTGATTTAAACTGAAGGAGGATTGATCTGGATTGGGTATGAGAAATAAGTTTTTTACCATGAGGGTGGTGAAACACTAGAGCAGGTTACCCAGACAGGCAGTAGTTGCCCCATCTGTGGAAATACTCAAGGTCAAGTTGGATAGGACTCTAGGCAACTCGATCTAGTGAAGATATCCCTGCTCACTGCAGGGGAGTTGCACTAGGTGACCTTTAAAAACTCCAACTCAAACTATTCTGCAATTTTATGATTATTTCTTTATGCCATTAAAGTAAGTTTGTCCTTTTCATAAAGAGCAAGGATGATCAGAGGGCACAAGTGGGATATCTTTCCAAGCTTAATGGTAGCAAGGCACAAAATGAGAATGTCACTTGCAAACTGGACACTTGGCTCTAAATGTCACTCAGTGCAGAAGATGTGAATTTTTAGAATCGAAGTGAGAAGGTGGATGGAGACAGAGGAAGGAGACATGACCCTTGGCTCTGATGGGGAAACAGTATCCCAGCCTTGCATGGGATACAGAAGGTTATAGTTTGTTTATTTTTATTCTTGTTGGAATACAAATTCTGAGAGTTTAGAGAGGTGCCATTTCAGTGAGAAAAGCCAGAAGCAAGCTGCAGAATGGAAGCTTATCTCCTGTCTAAGGTTGTTGGAAATTAAATTAATGTGTGCACCACTTCTAGTCAGTTTGGAGTATATCATATGCTATTTAATGAGATTAATAATTGCTAGTTCTTTTCTGAAAGGCAAGATCGCTGTATCCTAATTAGACTGAAGCCAGTGCTAGTATTTTGGGTAACACTTGAGTCTGCATCAAGAGAACAAGTTTTAATCGGCGTTCAGGCCCTAGACTGGGGACAAACCATGATGGGCAATTGGTACTCACAGGTGCCAGGGTGGGTTTAGTTGCTATGGAAGCAAATTAGCATCAGGATTTTCAGCGGGTGCAGGTGCACCAGGTTAGGCAATTGAGAGTGGGGTCTGCCCTCCTTTCCTGGCTGTGTTTGCTGGACTTACACCTCAGAGAGCTGCTCTGGATTTCTTCCTTAGGTACATGTACATACAGTTTTCTGTCTCTGGGGGATGTTGTATGCCTGGGTGCCAGCAGCGAGTGCTGGAGCATGGCTTTGGGGCTGCAGTCCTGAGTGTCTCCCCACCACAGTACTCATGGTTGGGACTGCAAGCTGAAATTGGGAGTTACGCTGATGTTCTGCTGGTGGGGGATGGCTTTAGATAGGACAGGGTGGAGGTCTCTCCTTGCTTTATCCAGTGTGAACAAATAGAAATTTAACTTTCTGTTTCTAGAGGTGTTCTCACCGATGCCTCCAGTGATGCATCCATTTAATGTGCTTTGTTTAAACAACAGAAGTACCCCAGTTCTAGGTTTACAACTTTGAAGGAGTTACATGGTGTGCCTGAGGTAGGAGTTCTGGAGAAGGAAGGCACATCAGCTTCTGCCATTGCATCAGCACGGGGTGCGCGGTGAACCCCGCGGGGCTCTCGGGGAAGTACACAAAGGCCGCCTTTGCTGCAGTCAGTCTGGCCCAGCTCCGTGGGCAGTCTGTTCAAAAGGAAGAAGAAGACCTGAACGGTGCCATGTTGGGTGGAGTTGGGTGTTGTTGTGCTTGGCCTCTTCCCACAGAGGAGGAGCTGCGGAGCAGGGCGCGGTGGGTGCGTGTCCCAGCGGCCAGCGAGCGGCAGCCACCTCCTTGTGCCCCACGCTGCCCCCACGCAGCTGCTTCCCCACGAGTGGCCGGGCTGGGGCATTCCAGGGACTCCTCGGATTTGCACTGCCCTCTGCTGGCATTTCGGTTTTGTACAATTTGGCCTTAAATTGAGGTCTGGGGCTCAGCGGATGAGCGTCGTTCCCTCCTTGCTTCGCGTCCCCAGCAGGTCAAAGCGTTATTGCTTGCCTTGCTCCTCGTGGTGTGCGTGCTTGCTTTCCCAAAATACGCCTGGTGCAGGTAGTGTCCCCTAGGGCAGAGTCAGGAGCTTTCCAGACTAAAGCATGATCCCGTAGTAAAACTTCCAAAGCCTTTTGGATGCACGTGGCTTTGAATTTTCCAGAGGATTGATCGTTTGTATGATTGGTTGGGGCAGGTTTGGTGCTGGTAGTGTGTTTGCAGCTCAGGTGTCCCCTTCTCCCAAATTCTGAGAAGTTGCACATTCCTTAAATGGGAAACCCTCTGAATATCAATTTATCTTTATAAATACAGGAAAATCTCATTAAAATAAATTATTTTTCCTTGCGTGCAAATATGGGTATAAACGTGAAATGGAGGTAGCACCTTTTACATGTGACTTCTCTGAATGTAGTAGGAATCTTACTAATGTAAGTTTCTGTTTCAGTTAACCCAGTGTGTGTGTGAAGGAGTTTGGACTATTTCTTGTTCGGTTTTTTCCCCCTTTATCCTGAATAGTATAGTTCAGAGAACTCTAGCAAAACCCAGAGGAACATTGAAGTTATTTCAGGACCACCTAGCAGTCACTGGCAACAGTAAAATCTAGATGATGGAATTTGGGATTTGTTAGGATGGATTCTTCTCTTTTTTCACATTCTGACGTGGGATTTTTAAAATATCTATCAATACAATCAATTCCCCAGCACTTTACTTATACAAGCAAACATTCCCTAGTCTCAAGGATTCAATTGCTCTTTTTTTTTTCCCCTGCAAACTTACTGGTATTACTTTAATAAAAGCTAACTTCAGCAAACAATTTCTTAGGTTTTTGAAGGGGTTGTAATATTTGGTCTTCAGATTTTGTTTTATCTTCTGTAAAGCAGGTCAGGTTTTGGTTTTGTATTGGAGTTTAGTTTCTTTTGTTAAATAAACTTAAAATTCTGAATTTATTTTTTGACTGCAATAGAATATTGAAGGGGTCTTGAGAATTTTCTTTCATTTGTACCCAGCATTTAACAGGATGGATTAGCAATTATAAGAAACTTCAGGTACATCCATTTAATTTTGCAAATGGAAGGCTACCAGAACTTGCTTTTATTTTTCCGCCCCCTCTCTCTATAAGTGTGGAGTATCGTATCTGAAATTATGGAGAGTATAAATGTGGAAATGTTAAATCTTTTGTTAATGGCTTCGAATTAAGCACACATTGTTGCAGATGATTTGGAGGACTTATTTAAAGTAAATATACAATTTCAAGCTCAATTATCATTCATAGTTTAACCGAACATAGTGAGATATTCAGTCTGTGAATTTGATACAGTGTTACTTCATAATTACGATGCTTTTTTACAGTAAATTTGATATAGAACAGTTGCTAAAGGAAAGCTGCTGAATAGTGTGACCAACCATTTTATGGGACACATCTGGTACATTAGTTCAGGATGTGCAGTGCAGGAGAACAGAGCCTTTTGCCCAAAAGGAGAAGGAAGCTAACTCCACATGTATACATTTTGGGGACATGCAGAGAGGTTAAATAATTACAAGTTAATTGTGTAAGCTAATAGGAGGGGTGTTTGTAATGTCATTTCAGAATAGCTAAGGAGGAAACAGAGAAGAATTATTGTTTTAAAATCTCAAATGAATGGTTTACACCTGTTAATGTTACATTTAGAACAGCTGTTTCTTTTATTATCAGTAAACAGATGCAGAAAGTAATGGAATGTTTTAAAGCAATATGTTAATCCTGCCTTCCACTACTCAATATTCTCACAATGCCATGATTAAATATTAACTGTAATGCTGCTGTCATCTGCAGTTAAAGAATGTTTACTTATTATTTTAATCACTTTTTATCTGAAGTTGTAAATGTTTATCCAAAGTTATTGAAGTCTTTCATTAATCCAGCCTAAGCATTTTTTCCACATCAGTAATTTTATTGATGATTTCATTGGACTGAACTACTCAGTCAAAGTAACCTTGATTTTGGTTTTGCTCAAAGGTTATTTCTGTATTTGAAATTTCACCTGAAATGAAACAAGCTATGTTTATAAGGGGGGGGAGTTCCTCTTAAGGGCTCAGGCTAGCACACATTTTATATGAACTCTATGTGAAGTTGATCACAGGTGAAACTCTCCCAGAGTATACTCAGGTTAAGCATTACAGTTGGAGTATTACCAATCAGGTGGTAGAGGAGAGGGTCTTTTTCTTTTTTGTTTGTATGAAAATAGTTTTAGTTCATTTATTTTCAGATGTGCTGTGCTGCCTCAGTTTTAAAAGAAAGAGAAGCTACGAATCTGACAAGGTAGTATGTCAGAACTGCAGATGCAATATCATGTACTTAGAAAACAAAACCAAAGCAAGTGGTTTCAAAATGTTTACAAATTAGTGCCTAAACTGGCCTGAAGTTTCCTAGAAACCTGTAGTGGCCACTCAGATGCTCTGGGGTGACAGTAAGAGTTCTTCACGTAGAAAATGTGTGTCTTCAAGTTAGACTTGCAGCATGTGTAAATGTTCTGAGGCACGTAGCGTTTCAGTGACCTGACGTGCGATGGTGGAGCATTACTAACTCACCCTCGAAGAACGGAAGCGCAGAAGATTCATGCTCTACAACTTGTTTGGTAGATTAGTTTTCAGGAAATGCAGAGCCCAACGAATATGGCAGCTGCATTATTAAAAATACTGTATTCGAGCCCAGGTCAAATTGTTCATTCATGCATGGAGTAACTCAGCATTAATTGAATCATTGCATTTTTTACATATTTTAGATACTGATATTTTTTGCTTCAGCACTTTAAATGCCTGATAAATTACTATATTCACAAGGGGCAAGCATTTTGACAGAGGAATGCTTTATAAAGCATTTATGTGTGAGTGTTTGCTCATCAGGTCATTGCAGTAATAAAATTGCATTGGTAGAACTAAGATTCTGTCTTAATTCTAATGTCAGGCAGTTTATATTTGGAGTATTTCAAGATGCTAAGGTAAAACTATCTAAAATTATACAAAATAATTTAAAGGGAATGTCTTCCTTTGTTCTTATTATCTTGATACTGCTTATATTATATAAATTAGAGATGTTCCTGATGAAAGGTAAGAGAGTTTATTTTCTCAATTTAAAAAAAAAAAAAAGGCACAGGGAGAGTAGGGAGAAACCCTGTCATGTCCATTGAGTAGATTTAAGACTCCTGTCATCTCACTTCAATAGAATGGAAAGGAAATTTATTTTTGAATTTTTCATATGAAATAGTATTTGAAAAGCAAATAATTCCAGCTTGTGAGGAGCAAATCAAGGCGTCATTCTTGTCAGACTTTGCCAAAACAGACTAGTAGTAAATAGATTATTTCAAAGGAATGTTTTGTTGAAGGTCTTATTCTTCCCTTAAGCAGGCAGAGTAGAAATATTATTTAGTCAGTTAACATTCCTGATGCACCCTGACACCTTAGGTGTGTATAATTTAGAACAGGAACCATTTAATAGTTACTAAGACAAGTGGAACTGTAGCAAACTGTTACCTTATCAAAGGATTTCACTCAGTTACTTCTCCCACAGGAGAGTTACAGAACCTTTCCCTGAAGCTTCACATTGAGCTTCAAAATGCCCTTTTCCAAAAGTGGTTGTCCCAGATCCCATTGCCATTTAGGAGAGCTATATCTTCTATGCTTTATTTACAATGACCTTTGAGCAGCTGAAAATGCTGCCAGCTCCTTTAGAAAGTGTGGCTTTGAAATTTTGATTTTGATTTCTGTTTGCAAATGAACAGCTTGTGATTATGCGTCAACTATAACAGCAATAAAATGGATACTGACCTTTTACAATTATTTTACAATAATAATGTTTTATACTCTTAGTGAGCTTCACTGTAAAATCTGAAAATGCTTAATAGTGTACCAGCCACTTGTAGGTTATGGAAAGTGAAGAAACAGCTCAGTCAGCCATGAGAGGGATGCAGAGTTTACAACGGTGAGAACTCCAAACGCTTCAATTCAGATTTACGCTTGTATTTTTACTATGATCAGCGTGAACCTGATGTTTAATGGGTGTGTGCAATTCATTCTTGCCCAATGGCAAACTGCTTGTGGAGTCCTCTGTATAATTTCTTACTCTGTAATAATCCAAGTCTTCACAAGTTTTGCATCTTTTCATTCTTGTTGTGTTCTGCTTCTTTGGAGTTTATTTAGGTGCTCTATAGCAACAAAGCGTTGTGTTAAATTCCTTAGTCATATTGAGTAATGAAGGTTTTGAGCACCACGAGATTTATTTTTGTTTTATTATTTTAAGCCTGTGTGGATGCAGACCTAATTAAAATCAAGTCAATCTAAAGAAAGGTTTAAATGACAGTGCAATAGTGCAATAACTCTCTTGCCGGTTTTCTTCTGCTTACCAGTTTAAGTCTTTTAACTGTAGCTCAAAAATCTAGAGCAAGTATTTTGGCATAGCAGTTTGTTGTAAGGAAGATTTAATAGCTTGTTATGTCCTATTTCTATAAACAGAAGTCATTTAGAGTTCAGCAGATATATTTAGAATCAGCATTTGTGCTGGTAGTTACAAGCTGAATAAAATAATCTTTGAAAAGCTCAATATGCACAAGGGAATATTCAGCTTCAAATTTACCTCACAGCTAGTTCTCTTTTAGGAGACTTAGGGATTTTCACAAATGGGAACCTACAAAATTGAGTATCACACTTATTGCTTTATTTTAAATCTTTTTAATAATGAGGGTTTTTTTGTTTGCAAATGTTAACAGTTTTCAGAGAACTATGTGGCTGCTGCTGTTCTAGAGGTCAGGTCCTGTACTCTTTACTCTGGCAAAATTCCCTAACCTTCAGAGAGGGAGATATCCCTGTCTCAGGGAGTACAGAGTAAGGCCCAATAAAATGGCCAGCCAGAAGCTTTGGGGAGGTCTCTACTCTCAGCTGGTTTGGGACAGAAAATTAATGCAAGGTTACACTGAGTGATTTGTAATCTAACCTCTGATTTGTTGACTTCAAGGTATGCATGATAACTGAGAAACATATGCAAAGTCAGTTTAAGATACGAGTTTTATAGCAAATAGTAAATTAAAACCATAGTGACCTTTTAGTCTTGCTGATCATGTGCAGAAGGATGTTCATGTTGTGCCCTGTACTAATCACAGTAACAGGGCTCTTGCTCAGGGAACAGCAGGCACAAGCAGTACTCTTGTGTATTTGTTCTTCTACTGCATTTTTAATTGAAAAAATTTTGCAATTAAAATGTTATAATCATACCTTGATGCAATTTTTGCATATCCTGTTCTGGAAAAGATAGCAGTTCTTTTCTTATGAAAAAGGTTTTTACTTAGTGGTGCAAATAGTCATCAATGCCCTAGTTCAAATTTCAGTTGTTATTGCTGTCCAGGTTGCTGGCTCTGGCCATGTTTGATGCAAACTGATTACATCAGTTTTTGCATAGATTTTGCCAAACACTCCAGGAACTTGAAAACTACTAATTAAAAGCATATTAGGTATTTTACTTAAATATATTTTCCTCCTGTATTTTAACACAGTAATAACTGCTGTAATTTGTTTTATATTGAGTGTCCATGCATTCAGCATCACAAAAAATTGCACCCAATCGTATGATCACCCCATCCTTAAAGAATTGTTTTGTAAGGATGGTTTTGCAAACAACAAAAACCTTCATTTTCTGTTCTCATATCTAAGCATGTCATTTTTCAGTTTTTATCATGTTTGAATTCAGATTGTTTCAATAAGCTTCAAAACCAAGACAGCCTCGGAGAAGCCTTTGTGTAAGTGTATTTTTTAAAATATCAACGCTGAAGCGGGAGAAAACATCAGTACTTTTTTTTTTTTCATGTTTTAATTCTTTACAATGCTGGTAACTGTTCATCCAGCTGTCAGAAGTGTGCAGTTGTGTACACAAATAAAATTGTGTCTGGAAATGATCCTTATGATGCCCCCTTGTCTCCTCGTCAAACTGCAGTATTGGGAGGAGGACTGGCCGTGTGGCTGGCCCTTGGCAAATGTGGGAACAGAACACACTGATAGAGCTTCCCCATTTTATCTACATGGGGACTTTACTTGAGGGGAAAATTATATGCTGGTACCAGATGATCTATATGATGTGCAACACAAAAGTTTTCCTGTTTTGGGGGGGCTTCTATGACATGACCTGTGGGCTAACTGAAGAAAACATCACTGAGAAAGTGCTGCATATACAGATACAAGTGCTCCTATTGATACGTTATTTTTCTAAGATTTTGCTGAGTAAAGCTCTTTCCATACATAAGCATTTTGGCCATCTGCAACTGCTTGTCAGTGGGGCTGGTTTGAGAACACTAGCTGTAATTGTAACCTCAGGAATGTGTGACCAGCTCGCAGCCAGCTGTGCATGCCCTGACTTTTCCCAGGTGTTAAGATACATGGCCACTTTTGTTCCCCTTAACCAGTGGGGCAAAATACAGTCCTTGTTTTTCCGCACCTTGTATTAAGCCTAAAAACTGCTGGGTTTTGTTATTTTTTCAATAGGTCATAGCAAGTGACTACATGAAGCTGTCCCTGTTGTTTAACTGTTGGGCGTCTGTGACACAGTGTGCTGCATCTGTAGGAGAGCATGTATTTCATGCAAAAAAGGTACTCAGTTCACCATGGCCTTACTATAAATTAGCAGTGCTGACCCTGCAAATCACATAAGTGCTCCTTTTTTAATTGTTGTTGCTTGGGAAAGATTTTACTTATGTTTCAATGGCATAGATATTTCTGCATTTTAAGCCTCTTGAGCCAGAGTGAGTTTTTGATGTGTTTTTCAATTGGTTTTCAATTGATCTTATTTTAATGATCCATTTCAAGTGCAGAAGAACACTTAGTAGCTGTTTTCTGCACAGGAGCCTAATTGGAACTCCTCCTAAATCCAACCTGGAATTGTCTGCAGAGTGTTCTGCATTTTATCATTACCTGTGTAGCACTTTCTTTGCTTGTGTAGCATTTACTGCATTCAAGGTGAGGCACGTTGCTTGAAAGCAATGTGTATGCCCACAGGTCTCCTCCTTAGGGGTGCTGGGAGGGGCAGTGTTCTAGTAATCATGAGAACAAAAATTGCTCCATGGCCTTGTGACATTTTAGTCAAGTAAAAAGTGAAAACATGAGATTAATTTATGTACATGATAATTGGCACGGTGTGATTGTTATAAAGGGATAAATCCATGTCTCAAGTCATAGCTTTTTGCTCTTATTTGCCGACAAGCTGACATGATCTCCACTTTGTAGGTATGGAAAAGGAATTAGTTTTTAACTTAGACCAATTCTTTAAATGGTCAAAGTTGCACATGTCATCCATAAAAGTAACCTACCCATTCAAACATACCCATTCTATGTTTGTGGAATGAACTCAGACCTCAGAGCAGATCTGTATTCTGTAACACATCCTGAGTTCTTGAATTACAAATTTCTGCCTTTTATGGACTTTCAGAGGTTGCACTTTTGGATTTGGTCATGCTTGAACATAGGAGGGACACATGTTATAAACCAGCACTGGGGTTTTCCTAAGTGCCCAGAAGTAAGAGGTGAGAACATGTGAGAAGTTTCATGTGCCTAAATGCTATTCAAAATCTAGTTCTTAGGGACTCAAAAAAAATTGTGTAATCTTGAGACTCAGTGAAGTGTACTAGGCTCCTAAACACTTAACCCTTGAGAAATACACCAGAGCCGTTTGGGGAGAAGAGGAGCACACCAACGCAGTGCTGAGGCGTGTTTGAGCATTAACGCCTGTAGCAAGAGAAGTTCTCCATTACAGCTGCAGAGATATGGAGCACTCTTGCATGATGGGCTTACATAAATGACTGAAGGTGGGTGCTCTTTCAAAGGTTTTTCTGTAGATAAAAGTCCTGGTCTGCAAACCCTCTTAAAAAAGCAGGGGCTGTCCACTCTTCCCCAGAGCACACAGAGCTGATGAGTCCTGGGCCAAGACTGCGTGATACAAATCACTCATGATTTGTGCCTCTGACTGACGTTCCTCCAGCGAGGACTCCCAGATATGTACCAGCATTGTGAGATTCCCGTAACCACTGGTCTTTGGTATTTCCTGTGAAACTTAAACCTAATGTTGGAAATCTGCATCAGCACTCAACTGTTCTGCCCTTTGTTTTCTGTTCGTCAAGGTGGCTTTTCTAATTAGCATAAATCACAAAGCTCCTGCAGCAATAGTGTTGTCCATGTGATATACAACATCTCTGCTGTGCCCAAGGAATATTTACAAGCCAAAGGCTCTGCTTTGCTTGATTTGGAGAAGCCTCTTGTTTCTTCTTTCAGTTTCTCATTATAAGATAAAACAAATAAAGGGCTTTAAGAGAAAATAATTTTAGAATGCCGTGATACTTTTATTATTATGCATGTCTGAAGTGAACTAAATAAATAAGCTAAAGGCAAAGGAAATGCAACCCTATGGACATTCCAAAGTTTAAAAACAAGTGACAATGTCTGCACTACATCACATTAGACTACAATAAAAAAGTTAATCGACTCTGAATTTGGTGTAACCTAGCTGAAGAAATAAGACACTTCTGTCGGGTATGGATGCATAATGTAAACAATTTCAAAGAGTATTTGGCAGTCTCTTGGAATTTTCTCCAAATGCTTTTGGTTCAATGGGAGTGAAAAGCCATGCTCCATTATAGCCTCACTTGATCTTTTATTTTAGAGGAAAGAAGCTTGGAGGCAAGTCTGCTTTGTAGCTTTAAGGTGACAGTGACAAAAAAGTGAAATGAACTGCGTGCTTGTATTTTTTTACCTACTCACCTTTCTTACTTTCATTATTGCCTTTAATTTTCTTTCACTTAAAATTTGAAAATGTACGTGTGTCAGCTGTAATAGAATAATTGGTGACAACTGCTGCCTTCGTTTAAGAAACTAACTGATGTGTACACATGCTTTAGTTTCATGCTCTTTCTCAGAGGCTGATGTTGGAGAGGGAATAGGTGTTTCTGATGTATTCCTAAGCTGTATATCTTTATAGTGTTTATTTTTTATACCGTCATAGATGATCTTGAGTGCTTTGTATATGAGGAGTTAGGACTTTGGAGTAGGAAATGTTTTTTTTCCTCTCTGGCTTTTGAAAGATCAATTAAGAACAACTCTGATTCTGTGCAGCTTTCATTCCTGTTGCCTGCTTCTGCATTTTCATGAGAAATTGCAGCCTAAGTAGTATTAATCTGCTTAGTGGTTGGGTGGAAGCAGAGAACAGCTAGAAGTTGATTTTCCCCGTTTCCTGCAGCGCACAAACCCAGTTGAGCAGAGCAGTTAGCCTTGCTCCTGAGGGCTAATATAAATTAAAGGTCCTGAGCACCAGGGGTTGTTAAAATTCTCAGAGGGCTCTTTATAAGATGTTAACCCCCGTGGTCTGGCCAGGCTCCAAACCGGGTAATTACATTCTTCCTACCTAAATTCCCCCTGCAATTGCAATTCGATGTGCTGGTATTCCTCACTTCCTCTCCTCTGCCGTGCCCCGTGGAACAGTTGTTGCATTTCATCCCAGAGGTACTTGCTTTCAGTGACTGATGGAGTGATCTGTGTGTAGAGTCCATAAAGCATTTTAAGAGCCTTTTGGATGAAATGTAATTTATGGTGCTTTTTTTTTTTTTTTTTTTTTTTTTTTTTTTTTTTTTTTTAATTATCTCCTGTTTAAAATGAACTGGGTTATTCTGAGCCCTGAATGAGTGTGAGCTGTGTGCAACAGACTGGAATGAGAAAGCATCAACAACTGTTCTCGTTCCTTGCTGAACTTCTTCCCAGAGGTTTTTTAGATAAAAAAGGTAAAAGATCAAACTAAAAGTATAGGAAGCTTTTCTAAGAAGTTCGTTACACCATAAGAAGAATACAAACTATATAAAAAGGCTAATGTGACTTTTGCCTCAACTGAAGTACAAATTGAAATGTGTGTATGTAGATACAACATTTCTCCTGCTTAGGAATTCTGTTGTAAGCTTAAGAGCAGCAACTAAAAACTCATGTTGTAAAAGTTGCTCTTTTTCTACCCCTTTTTAGACTAGAAAAGCTTTTCATTATAAAGACACTATAATTTTCATCAAGGTATTACATCATAATCATAAGTAGACTCGTGTAAATGTAAATGTTGCTTGTAAGCAGAAAAGTATGTAGTTAGCACTCAATATTTAACGAGATAGTGGGGAATATCTATATGTGCCAAATATACAGAGACTTCAAATACAGTCTTCTCTAAATATGGGATTTGCATGTCAGTTATATGCAATGCCAATAGGGTAAAGTGTGGCTGGGGGACATCTTTCTGTTTAGTTTAACACTGGTTTCTCTCCACTCTTGGAGTGTCTCATACTGAGCTTAACTCTGCTACGCAGGAAATCTTTGTACAGGTGCTCGTCTGAATATGCCCAACACTTCTTTCAAGAGGTCACTTAGTCTGGTCTAACAGCCTAAAATGTTTATATCAGTTATTTCTCTCCTAGAAGATCAGCAGATAGAAAGAAAGCAACAGTGTTGACCTGTGCCGTAAAGTCCTCACTGATTAAGGGACATGCCTGAAGGTGAGCTACTCACCATGCTGCAGGGCAAGTTGAAGGTTTTGCAGGTGACTTTTCTGGTAGCACAAGAAATGTATTTCCAGTCCCAGATGGGAAAGATCAATGTATGAGCCAATACAAGTGAATGTGATGCACTACCTGAGCTTCTGAGGGGATTCTTTGTTGCCTTGTGTGTCAGGATGCTTGGAGGTCTGCACTGACCCGACATTAGCCATTTTCTAGTGCTGCTGAGGAAGGTAAAAAAAGCAAAAACAGCCAATAAAGAAACAGAAAAAACTTTTTTACATAAAAAAATTGAAATACATGTCCAATACAATACAGATACTTTGAAAGCCTGAAGCTTAAAATGTCCTTGCAAGGTCTTCCATTGTGTTTTAGTGAAAAACTACATTATGACAAACATATCTTCCTCTCTGATCTGTGATAAAAGATGAAATAAATTTAAATGTTTGACACTAAATGTAGCTCAATGTGCTCTGCTGCTTGTTGCTTAGAAAGGAGCCTGCGCTAATTACACAGCCAGATGTTCTTACGAGTTATACCTATGTAATCCCACTCAGTGTGGCTTTAATGGATTTTAACTTAGAATAAGAAATTTAGTTCTCTTGCCTGTACTCTATTCAGACATGTTCTTGTTTAAAAACAGATTGCCATTTAGAATGCAAATCAGCTATTTGTATAGTTTTATTACTGTAACCAATGTGTTTTTCTAATTGCAATGTGTGATAGTAAATATTTGCGTAAAATACAGCTGTGTTCTGAAGCATTTCTCTTATGATATTTTCTAGTTGCTATTACCAACACACTTCAAAAATAAATTTAGTTTGTAAATATATTACAGGAGGAAATTCGTTATTTTTAGCTAGTTTGTGTAAATGAGTATAAATAGCTTTCTTGACACTGATGGTCTCCTGACAAGCACAAGAGCTCTGTACTCGCTCTTCACACCAACACTCGCATCTCTTCACATCTTCTAAGCATCCTAGAGTGTTTGTGTTATTTTATTTGTTAGAGCTTTGGCAAATCAGCATCCTTTCATGTTTTGTACTAAGTTCTGCTGCCAAGACGAAACACAAATTGCTGGAAACTTTCATGCAGAACAACAACAAAAAAATCCATGTATTTTAATACCTGAGGAACATTTAATTTATTGAATCATGTTTTTAGGTAATCTGTAAGAATGAGGTGGAAGGTGACTCACAGCAAGATATTGCAGAGATGCATAAACCATAATTTTGTGCATCTGTGATCTTTCTAGCTCTTTTATGTTTCGTATTTTTTTCCTTGCATGTCATGCACAACTGTTTTCCATTAATTTAAGTATCAAAATTAATTTCTCAGAAATTAATGTCAAAAACCAATTTAATAAATATTTCTGTATTTTGAATTATTTTGAATCCTCATATTCGTTCAGCTAATAGTCTCTGCAGTTTGTGCTTTGCCCCTCAAGGCTATCACACTCTTTTTTCCAGTAAATTCTCTCCTTTGCTTTCTGTTGGCTGTTCCTGCTTCTTGCATTCTATCCCTCTGTACTGGAGAAATGTGCTCTTTTTTCTCCACATTCATAACTTTTTCACTTTCTTTTGCTCTTTCCATTTGTTATCCACAACGGTCTGCATGTTCTTTTTTAAACTCTCCATCTACAGCTTCATTTCCCATAGCATTCTCAGGCCAAATTAACTTTAATGAGAAATTCCTTTTTGTTGCACTCTAAATTCCTTTTTATAGCACTCAGTAGAAGCTTTCATATCTAAGGCTGAAAGAAAAAGGGTAGTTCCTATTTCACCCACTCTCCTACCTATTTCTTCTTTTCCTTTTTCCTTTTTTTTTTTTTTTTTCTTTTTTTCTTCACTGATACCATTTCCTTCTTTGTCAGCCTGTATCTTTAGTACTCCAAACTCAGATTTCCTTCTGTGGTTGTATTTAGTTAAAGACATGATCTGATAATTAAATATTCTAAAATATGTTTTTTTAAAAGGTGAATTTTCATTAAGGGGTTTTATGGTGGTTGTTGTTGTTGTTGTTTTGGATTTTTTTTTTTAATAGTTTTCAGTACTAGTGTCCTACTCATTGCAGGAAACATACTTGAGAAATTTTAAAAAAGGCATTAAAGTGAATTTTCTCAGAGCCCCAACCTCCTCATATTTAGGAGATTATGCAGTCTACCCAGAATAATAGATTATTATTGCAATTCATTAGAGTGAAACTGTAGAAGTATTTGTAGCTTCTCCAAAAATTCATCATCATTATGGGATGTTGTCTTTAATGATTGCTCTAAATTCCATTTCTTTACAAGTATTTTGTTAACTTGGTTGTGGAGACAGGTGGATTTTTACACAAAAAATTTGTTGTGCTCTTGGGGAAAACAGCTATGTCAGTAATACTCACTTTAACTGAAATTGAGATAAATAATCTGAGGGTGACTTGCTTAAGGTTTGAAACAGTTAACACTCTTTTAGGAGGAGATGAGGAGTAGATAAATGGTGAACAACTGGGAAGCTGGCTCTGAAGGACGTGCTCGTGAATTTGGACACCGGCTAATCTGTTTTGGCTGTTGCTGGCATGGCAAATAATAGCATAATGCAAAACCTTCCTGTTTCTTCCCACTCTGGTTCTTGAACTTTCCACTGAGGGCAAGCAGCGGCCATGGGCCAAGGCCTTCACTGGCAGAAGTGGGAGCAGCAACCTCCCTCTCCCCCTGTGGCTCTTCTGGCTCTTGTGCTGACCAGTGCACAGCAGAACACAGACTGGAGAGGCTTTCCCCCCTCTTGGCCAGCCTGGAGTCAAGCTGGGATCTCAGCAAACCAGACACCTGTAACTCTATTAGGTTGTACCATCTTCTCTGTTTGCCTTGGCAGAGCTGCTGGGCTCATAAAATCACCTGAAGGGAATTGCTAATGTGGAGATGTTACCATTCAGGATTACCTCCTGCTCTATTCCTGTTAACTTTTCCCACTGTTGAGTGCTGTCAGTTTTAGGGGTTGAGTGGGTGTTTTTCCTTTTGTTTGTCTAGGAAGATAAGCTGTGTAATTGATTGTTCAAAAAGCTCATTCACTTGAAAGAATATTATGGGCTGCCTTGTCCTCGGGTCTGATCATCTCCTTCATAGTCCTGTTCTTGCCTTAGTAGCACCAAATCCCTTTTTAGCACTGCCAGGTCTTTTGGCTCTGTCCCATAGAGCATCTACAGGAAATGATCACTGAACAGCTTCTCATCTTTCACTCAGCCTGCTTTGCTGGTTTTCTCACCAAAAACAGGTACAGGACAGAGTCCCTGCTGTCCCATGTCCTTTCCAGATGCTCCAGATGATGGCAGCTCTAGAGAGCCACAGCACCATCAGAGTCTGGCAGCCTCTGAGGACTCTCACGTGTCAGTTGTGTCACTGGCCTGAGAAATCGCCTACCCGAAATGGAGGAGATGTTAAGGAAAGGATCTTGTGGAAAATATCTCATATCCTGTGTTGCAAGAAGATTTAGGTTCTCAGGTTTCTGTAAAATATAGTTTTAGGCTTTCAATGTAACCAAATTATTTCTCTTCCTCCTCCGCCCCCCTCAAAGCCCCTGTTTTATTCTGAACCATCCTAAATTTTGTGCTTGCTGTGTGGAAAGGTTTTTGTGTTTCAATGTAGAGAAAAATGAATTTTCACTTTTTCCTAGAACTTTTTCATACCCTCCATGTCTTTTGCCTACTCCATAAAAGTAATAATTTTTACTAATCTGTCTTGATAAAGTCAGCCTTCATTTGTGTCAGACTCTTCTAACTATATTAAGACTAGCTATCAAATAACAAGGAACGTGTTAAAGTCCTGTTCCTCTGAGGCTCAGACAGTCCATGCTGCTTCCCTTCAGCAGTTCCTTGGAGTTTTTTGGGTGTTGTTATTTAGAATCCGATTTATGCATAAAAATTTTACCCATTGATGCAGAACTGTAGAAAGGATTTTTAGTCTGATCTCTTCAGTCTTCAAATTGCACTGTTTTGTCCGAAGCTTAATGTAGAGTGCCTTTGAATCCCATAGATGGGAGTCTGGGGGGAAAAAAAATCATTTATACTGAAACATGTATATACCTTCAAAGTAAATTTGTGTATATTTGTGATGATCCTTGCTCTGTCACCCACCCTGTCCCATCATCCCAATTAGCTGAAGAAAGATAGGTTAAAAACACTGAAGTCTAAAGCATCTGTCTTGTTAAAAACAAAACAACCCATCAGCCAACCCTCCTGAAATGCAATTAAAGCTCTGCTACACTTTTAAAGCAATAGAGAGGGCAAACAAGTACAGTGACACCTAAAAGAATAGTCATGCCAAGAAAATCTAATTGCAGGCATCTAGCAAATGTGCAGTTTGTACAGATCAGTGTGGGCAAAACATTTTCAAGAGCTATTCCTCTATAAATTACTTAGGTTTTCTCTTAGCACTTCCCTTAAGAACAGGAGATATTCTGACAAATTAAGGGAAAATAGATTGATCATAGTTGGTAAAAGCAGACTGGAATTGATCAGAATCTTGGGGTGGTGAAATTCCTACGTTTTCCTTATGGTTGAATTTGCTCCTCAAATAACCTCCAGTAGTTTTTCTGTTTTAGCAATGATGTCAATATTTTGGACAAAGCTTAGGAAAGGAAATATATCAGTTTTAAATTTTCCCAGTAGTTCCCTACATCATATCATGGCTCTAAAATAACTACATTTTGTCACCATGTTTGTACTTTTGATTTCAATTCCCAAATTATGTAACTCTGTCTTAACAGCTCAAGCCTGATTCAAACTCCTAGAGCAATTGTGATACTAAAAATGAATAGAGGAATTTCTCAGTGTTGACAGAAGTAAAACCATCCTTTGCCTTCATGACTGTAGTTGGAACAATGCTTGTGTAAGTTACTGATGCTGAGGAGTAAGATCAGTAGCAGAAGACAATCCTCGGGGGTGAGGTTTCTGAAGGAAAGGGGCAGCTAAGAAGAGTTTGCCTTTGTGTGTTTGGTGTAGGCCAGCAGATGGGTGGCTTCAAAGATCTTCAAGGAAGCGCTAAATGAATGCATCTTAGGGGTTCTTTAAATCACAGAAGATTGGGTTTGCATGGCAAGGTCCTGGTAGTGGGGGTCCTACTCTGCCGTGTCCTACTCTGGTTTGATTGGTGATAAGTTCAACTCATTTCCTCAGGTCCTGTCTGTTTTGCCTGCGATGGCAATGGATGAGTGATCTCTTCCTGCTTTTCAGACAATGAACCTTTAATTATATTTTATATTACATTTTCTCTCTCCTGTCCAGATGAGGAGGGGAGTGATAGAGCAGATTTGGTGGGCACCTGGCATCCAGCCAGGGTCACCCCACCACACTGATCTGGGAAAGCAAAATGGAAGGGCCTTTTGGGGTTCCCTGTCATTTACAAAGTGAAGACCTAAGACTGTAAGAGGGCGTTGAAGCAGGCATAAAGGAAAGGGAGTCTTGCATGAATGTATATAATCAGATGTAGAGTCAAGGTAACGATGAATAACACCTAAATACATTTGTAAACAGGTGCAAAACACTCTTTCCCTCTGCCTGGAGAGCTGCCGCTGTTATGTGATAGCTTAATATTTCAGCTAGAACTACAGCTGAAAGGCAATATTGAGTGATTTTCATTATCCATTCAGTGTGGTTGAGAGGAATATAGCTATGTAAAAATAATACTAAAATAGACTCATCAAACAGACTTTGCAAAAAGCTTTGTAAAACTGGAATTATTTTTTTTATTTGTAAATAATGTATATTTGTGGAAATCCCTCTAAAGAGCTCTGGGCTGCTGATTGAGTTTTCAGGTAATTTTTTTAAACCTGTTTGAAACTGAGCTACAGCTATAGAAGGCTTTACCCCTGAATTTGCAGCTGCTGCTGCTCTCCCATGTGCCAAGTGGAGTTTGGGAGTGGATCACTCACTGGGGCAGTGTGATAGTAGCTCATGATTGTATTTTTGTATTGCTCTTACAGCACTGGGACTCTGGTGAAGATGCTGCATAAACTTGCATCAGTCCTACTACCCCTGATGTAGGACAGATAGGGAGAGTTGCTAGACTAAAGCTAATTATAAAATTAGCAATCATTTGTTTTCAAACTGCATTTCTTGGCTTCACTAGGGTCATGCTAAATGTGTTCAGTTTTGGTGAGATCATCATGTTCACTTGGGGTTTGGGGGTTTTTGTACTTCCTTATATTCAGAGCATCTGTTTTTATGCTCGAGCATGTATGAGCCTTAAACAAGCCTGCATGGCAGAGATGGTAATATTCCTGAGGCTAGAAGAAAAGCAAGAACATCACTGAGGACTGAGGATTTTAAGTTCAGTATAACTTACATTAGCAAACTTGAACAGAACCACTTGGTTTAAACATCTAAGAGAGGTTCTTAATAATAAGTATTTCTTCTAGCCTTGGACTTTTCGACCTGGAAAACAGATGACTGTTCAAGTGCTAAATGTATAATGTAGTTCAGCTTTCCACCCATGTTTTTAGTTTCTTAGCTGTTTCTAAATGTTGGGTTTAGCATGTAACAATGTAAACAAATGAAATATAAACATCATCTTTAGAGTGCAGGATATTATCTTGCCTTGTCTGAGTTGTGTTTCTGCTTGAATAATAGAATGTCAGTCTGAGAAAGCAGGATATCAAAATACAACTGACCAATTATTCAGGTATTTAGAAAGCTGTGCTTAATTCTGTAAAGCCAAACTTGTAAAAAACTTATGTTAATGACAGATAATTTACTACCTTGGAAAATCCATTCCGTATTTTAAATAGGATTACCACCGGATTCAGAAGGATGAAAACCACTGCTGAAATGTATCAGATTATTCATGGCCCATAGGGGATCTGTGCACTATGGAAAAGCAGGTGTCTCCTTTCACTAGGAAGTCTTCCCATTACAGGAATAGGATTCAGAAGGACACATGGATCTTTGAAGAATCTTTAAAGTTTCTGCTTCCTTGCCCTCTACATGTTTTTCAACAAACTTTTGGAAGGATGAGGGGAAATTGTGTTTACTTGAGTTTTGTACTTGCATAGTAGAATTGCATTCTCTTTCAAATAATTTTATTTTGCGAAGCTACTTCTTTCTGCTGGTGATGTGGTTTGGTTTGGTTATTTTACTGTCACTTTTTCATTATGCACAGACTATAGAAATAAAACCATGCAAACATCTTCCAAGTTAAGCATATTCAAATAATTTCACTAGGTATTGTACGAAGAAAAGCTAAAAGCAGCAAATCAGTGTTGAGTGTCCATCAGTGCTCAACATAAGATGAACTGTGTGTCTTTGTGGAAAGGCAAGAATTACCAAACACTGCGTGAAGGTCCTGGAGGAGGGCTAAGAAGCTGGCAACTGTCCAAAAACATGCCTGTTATAGGGTAGGTGATGGTGTGTTATCCATCCTTGTCCCATCAAGGAATGATTCATATTTGCTAGATATTCTTCCCTTTCTTCTGCATGTTACACTTGAAAGGAGTAATTCTTCCAGAATTAATGTACACTTTGTCCTACAAACAAATGTCCACGTGCAGAGGTTATTCTGGAATGGCTCTCTGGTAATGTTTTATACTGAAGAAGTGTTAGCAATTTGTCTTCTTGATGAGTAGCACTAATTCTCTGCCATTAGTAAGTCACTTGTGACAGTGTTCTTAAAGCAATGAGTTGGTTTTTTGTCACCTGATAGGTTTTTAGCTCTAGGGATGAAAATTGATTTTCCAGTTGAATATAGGGCGATAATCACCTGGTGACAAAGAGCTTCAGAGAAAGGGACAGATTGGAAAATGTCTGGCACTCTGTGCTGTGAGATTAGGTGTCGACAGCATTCTTTTGAGGTGATGTGAAGTCTCTGAGGAAACGCCGTGGCAGCTTTTTATCCAAGTCACGGAGGAGTGTTTGGAAACAGCGAATCCTGGGGGAATCTTCACTATTCTGTGCTATGCTCAGAGTAGATGTATCATTTCAAGGTACAGTACTGGGCTTGCCCCTACCATGATTTACTTCAGGTTACTTGTTTGGACCTTGGACTTCCACAGCTAGGGTCCCCATTTCACACACTGATACATTGGCTCTACAGAACAGTTAAACAGTGGTAAACTATAACGATGGTGGAGAGAGGAGGAAAAAATGTTTTAGGGTGTTTCAGTTTCCTACTGCTTTTAAAGTCAGTTCACCTTCTGGAATAGTACTTTCAAAAGCAAACTGTATTTCCATTACTAGTGTATCCACACTGAAAGGCTTACGATATTCTAAGCTTCTCATTCAGTAGGAAATTTCTTTTTTTCTCAAAGGCATTTGGTGGTGTAGCATCCTTCTGCTATAGGAGTGTGCAAATTCAGTAAGGAGCCTAATTTAATCCAGGAGCATAGAGCTAGTCTAAGCTCACAAATCTAATATATGCTCTAAGTAGTGCATATTAGGAGTCAGAGAAATGATTTAATATTTATATTTCTAGAATTTTCAATAATGTGGGTGTGTTGCATACCTGTGGTGGGTTTACCCTGGCTGGATGCCAGGTGCCCACCAAATTCACTGTATGCCCTCATCTGGACAGGAGAGAGAAAATAAAATAAAAGGCTCTTGGGTTGGCATAAGGCAAGGTGATCTCATTCACCTATTACAGTCACAGGCAAAACAGACAGGACTTGAGGAAATGAGCTGAATTTATCACCAATCAAATCAGAATAGGGTAATGAGAAATAAAAACAAATTCTAAAAACACCTTTCCCCTGCCCTCCTGCACAAGCTCAACGTCCATCCCAATTTTCTCTGCCTTTTCCTCCAGCAGTTCAGGGGGGTGGGCAAGGAGGGTTGCAGTCAGCTCATCACATTACTCAGGGAAACACTGTGTGTATTACCAGGAACTGCAGCAAGATGAGGCTGTTTGTGTCCCCCCAAGTGTCACATTCACCCCAAAAGAGCAAGTCTGGAGTATGGATTAGCTTCTTTCACCATTCTGTGGTCACAAACGTTTTTATGATTTAGTCTTGAAGGTCGACTTTTGCATAGTTTTGTTTTAGGAGATAGCTGGGAATTGAAGTGTGAATTAGGGTAACACAAAGGTTGCTGCTTCAAATTTCATAACTGTTCTGGTGGGGTTAGGAACAGCTACCATAGCCAGAGGTATATTTCCAGAGCTCAGCATTTCATGCAGGGTTTCCTGAAAAGAGGAATGGAAAAATCTTTCAGTGACTGTACCATTAATGTAGGATTGTCCTAATTTCATTGTGAAGTCTTCAGCTGGATACAGAAGTTCTTTTATGGTTCCATTTTTCATTAAGGTTAATTTTGTGAGTTCTATCTTCTGATCGGTGGTGCATATTTGTATTTACAATTCACACTTTGTATTTACAATACATGACTTTCTGTTTCAGTCATTTAAAAATATTCTATAAATGAATCATAGTCTATGTATCTAATATTTTTGTTTTCAGTGGGGAAATTATTAGCTTAACTACTGATAAAGGGATTAATATTGGTAAATCATCTGTGGTGTTTTCTTAAATTACATTTCAGTTTGTTTCTGTGGTACTTCATGTGGCTCTGCTATGATTACTACAAGCCGTGAAGTCTGCTTTTAGCATCTGGAAACAGTCTGGAGTTTTTGAGCAGTGGCACACAAGACAACAGGGTATCCCTTTGTGAGAGTGCATGTGTATCCCAGTTTGTGGCAGTCAGAGTTCATGCTCACAATTATATGAAAAATAGATTTTTGAAATACACAGCTAATTATGATTTTGATTAAGGAGCGATCATTCTGCTATATGATAGACGGTTTTGGTGCAAACATGAGTTGTAAGGGACAAATACATGGTAGAATTTTCTTCCAATATTTATTTCAGCTGATGGGTCTTTCTCATTTCTTCATTTGTGTAGCATTAGTTCGGGTAACAGGAACACGGGGTTGTTGTGCTGCCCTGTTTTAGAGCAAGTCTGCCCTGTCCTGCTGAGTGAGGCCATGCATTAGCTGAGAAAAATCTGCTCTACTTCCCAAGGGTGCCAGGTCAACAGCCTCATGATAGGGTCACTTTGTGCATTGAACAACACAGGAGTAAAACTGTCAGAATTTTGTAGTCTTAAGTGTAATTTACTATAAATTATAGCCTGCTCTGTTGAACTCTCAAGCAGGAATGAAACTATGGAATAGTGCTGAAGTCAAAGCTCTGTGTTAAAGCCACTTTCTCACCTAAAGGTTTATTCACGGTCAGATTGTCCTTTAAACACAAATATGTGAAATATTAAAAAAGCATTCAAAATTTTCAACTAAAAATTTGCCTTTGAGCAGCCAAATTCCATTGTCTTCCTAGCAGTGAGAGTGGAACTTCTTTGTTGTTAACAGGTATAGCCAAAGGAAAAGGGGCTAAGAACACATACACAAAAAATTCAGCCAGAAATCTAGGCTCCTGGTTTCTAAATAGCAGTCCAAATCAATGTTTGTGTATTTCCATCCATTTGCTCACATGGGTTTCCTGGTATTCCCAAAAAATTCCTGGGATAAAATATGTTTATTTGTAATAAACTTTGTAGTGTGTTAAAGCAAACCATCACAATGGCAATATTATCTTACATTCTTTCCACGTGTATAGAATAAAGATTGCTTGAGTATTTTAACACATCTGAAATCTGGAATTTAAGACTTTTGTCTCACTTGTAAAATAATGGTCATGAAATTCAGATTCCAGTCCAGGATTTTGTTATTGAGTCCAAGGGGGTTTTATTCATTATTTTACTGTTTGCTTAAATACGACCATCTGGGCAAAGGGGGGGAAAAAAAGAATTTTTCTGTGACTTCTTTTAGTAATAATGCCAATAATGCTTCCACTTAGTCATGCTGGTCAAGCATTATTGGAAAAGGTTAAATAATTTTTAAAATTCATAAACCAACATAATTCTTTTTTACAAAAAAAGTACATAACTTTATTGTCTGAAGTCCACACAGCTCACAGAGTTGGGGTGCTTGTTGGGACTCTCATGGTCTCCACCACTGAAGAATGGTGAAAGGAGATTTCAAAATTAATTGCAGCAAAGCATGAAAATAATATTCCTCCTCTACCCTGGTGAATCAGACTGTACCATTCTCCCATCACCCCAAGTACTATCTAATTATTTATTCACATGAGATAGTAGTACTGTATCAGGAGAGTTCTCGCGTAGCTTGAGAGTGAATTCATCCAGAAGAAAATAAATATAGAACTTAGAAGTGTTCCCCATACATTAAAAAAAAAAAAAAAAAAAAAAAAAAAAAAAAAAAAAAAAGAGAGAGAGGGAGAAAAGCAAACAGAAATATATTTCTCTATGGAATGCAAGTCTAAAGTGAGCCACCTCTGTGCAGTAGGGAACCAGTAGAACAGGGGGTTTTCAGATCCAGTAAACACTTTCATGTCATCATTGTAGCAATAATCAAAAATACTGGCAATTCAGGGTGACTATTTCTGATTTCCATACTGATGCCACAGAACCTTCTTTTTGCTAAAGCTGCTCCTCTGTTATTCTGCCTCTCTTATTGCCTTTGCCCTACTTTGTCAGTCACAGAATCACAGAATGGCTTGGGTTGGCACAAAACAGTTACCCTGGGTCGTCACGTTCTTACCAAAGTGTGAGTAGCAGTGCCAGTGAAAAGTCTCTTGTGCAGCACGTCCCAACCATCCTCCAGAAATCTCTGGGATTGCTGGTGCCCTGCTGCATTGCCTTTCCAGCAGGTGCTGGGGGTGGTTAAAGTCCTCATGTTAACCTGGAATTGTGAAGTTTCATTTAGTTCTTTAAAAGAGGCTTCCTGATTTCCTGGTTAGATGTTCCATAACAGATACCCATGATATGTCCCTTGATAGGGACATCAGTTTGATCCCAGTGGCTCTGCAAATGCCTGGAAAATCCTAATTCCTTCTGCTTGTTTATCTCTATGTGTGGCTTTGTGTTTAGGCACTTTTTGTTGTGCAAATGCAATGCCAGGTAAAGCTACGAAAACTCAGTCTCATGTGGCACAGCATTCCACCCTCCCTGTCAGCGTAATGGGCAGGATCAAATATGGATAACTTCCAAATTGTGGTATAAGCAAGCTGTGGGTGAGCTGCAGACATTGGTGTTTGCTGTAAGCTGGTGGAGAATGTGTTGCTAAATCTCTGAGTGAGATCCATGGCAACGCTGCCAAGGAACAATTGGCTTCCAAACTAGAATTAGGGTCCGTGGGAGCGGATCTGGAAAAGCCTCATGAAGGCTGCGTGGCCAAAACTGAGTAATTGCATTTTGTTGTAACTAAGCTCCTTCTTAATCACAGTCAAGAGAAATTTGTGGAACCAATTTTCAGTTGTTTTTCAACTGAAGACCTGAAGTTTAGCCATGTCCACCCAAAACAGTGGGTGCTGAGGATTGCACTGTGCCTTCAATAGACACAATATGTTTTATCCATGAGGATTGTCATTCGTGTTCACATGGTCCTAGCAATTACTACAACTCTGTTCAGATGAGGTCTTGTACAAGTGCAGTGGGTGTAAAAAACTGAGCAGTCAAGGACAGCTACAGATTTCTGAAGCATTTTCTTAAGGCCAGTAGTCTTCACACAAGTACACTGATAAAAGCAAGACATTAGGGGTATCATGGTGATGAAAAGAAAGCTGTGGTAAAAGGCAGCACTTGGTGTAGGATCCATTTCCAGAGCAATACCCTGCTAAAATGATGGTTAAGGTTTCCACCTTGTATTGAAAAATACCTTTTCTAATTTTTTGAAATGTTCCTAAGAGGGCAATTTTAAAATATTAATCAGTAAATGTATCCCTGAGGTGATAGTCAGGTTTGGGCTTATAATTTTGTGGTAACTGGAGGTTGAGTCTAGATCTGCGTTATTTGAAAAGTTGAGACAGATATTCGGGAACAAGAAGAGTAAGATGATCTTAGCAGAGGCGAGTTCTGTGAGGATGCTTTAGTAGTATTCCCAGCTTTGGTAAGGTATTGGAGAACTGAAAATACAGCAATACAAAAAAATTCATTAATAAATAAGTACAAGCTATTTAAAATAAAAAAGGTAAGGCAAGTATGCTGAGACTATTTCAGAGACAGCACAGTGGCCTCAGGAGAAAAAGTTTTGAGTAGCTGCCTTTTCTATCTCCGTAGGCAGATGGTGTAACTGTAAATGGGAGGTGCCATCATAGCAAAAACCAGGTTAAATGAATATTATTGGTTTGATTTATCAAGTTTGTTGATGACTGTTGATACATGGTGTTGTGAGGACTCAGGTCTGTGAGATCTTGACTGCAGGTCCAGGTATAAAATTCTGATGCTGTAGCTGCCTGTCATGACATGATGAGAGGAACACTTCTGGGGAAAAGTCCGGTTTTGGGGTGCTCTTAGAATAATTCCTTTCTAGAAGGAAAAGACTCAATAATGATGAAGTTATGCTGCTGTTTGTCGGCATAGCCCATGTTCTTTGGTACCTCTGGGCACACAGTGATCATGACTGGTATCCTGGGAGATTTGTTGCCGCACCCCACCGTAGGTGAGCAACACGAGCGAGCAGAGAGCTCTGGCCAGCCAGCAGCACACTGTGGTAGGTGTCACCTACAGCAGTGAAGCACTTTCCCCTGGAGCAGCACCTAGGCTGAGCTTTCCCACATGACAGCAGCGTACAGTAGGCAGCTGAGCTCAGGCCGAAGGCATGTGCTTGACGTTCCTCCCGCTCCTCCGACCACCTGGCGCTGCGCGAGAGGCGAAGCTGCAACCTGATGCCATAATGCGCGAGAGCCAGGTGTTCAGCTTGCTGCTTCGTATGTCAGCAGTGCCGGATTGGAGGGATAACAACGGGAAAAAATGATGGTGAAAACATTAGGAGAAGAGAGAAGATTGCTGTTCGATTGAGATCAGAATAAACCTCCTCTTTAAATGCACAGATGCTAAAATGTAAAGTAGATCTTTGCTCTTCATGCTGTTGTGTATGAAGTTTGACAATCCTGATTGGGTGCCACAATGCCCTGAAATAATGCTCCAACTCCCTGCTACCGTGGCTTGGTTGGGAAAATAATTGCTCCTCTCCTAGGTAAAAAAATAATACGGATTTCTGCAGAAAGAATGCATGAATCATGAATCTTAACTGCAAGCTATTAGCCAAGTTAGGAGTAATTATATTTTGGATTGCTACATATTCAAATTATGATGCAACAGATTATGCTTAGTTAGATTTGCCGTGAAACATCTTTTAATTTTGGCAAAGAGCAGACCTTTTCAGGTTAAGCATTCTTAAGATAGAAGTAAAAGTTTAGCAAATGCCTTCAGTACCATCTTGGATTTGGGAAGATAAACTCTTTCTTGCTGCCTTGGTTACAACCCTGAAAATATTTAACTGCTTTAAATTTCACTTTTTATATTGTACTCAGCTCCTTGAAGTGCATAGAAGTAGAGCATTGTTAGCACAACTGCTTTACAATGACTGTCACACCTTACATGATTTCAGGGTATTGTCCTGTTTGTGTTGCAGTTGTCTCCCAAACGGCTTTTTTTTTTTTTTTTTTTTTTTTTTTTTTAAAGTTTAGTGGAAGCTGTCTACCAAGTAATGCCCCCATAATGCTTTCCCAGGTATTCTTCCCATACCATCATAATCTTTAAGCGCTCCTGGTAATTTTAGTGGTGGAACATGGAACATAATGCCAAAACCAAGCATTTTTATTCTTTCCTCACCAGAGATCCTAACAAGAACTCGCCCAAGGCCATACAGGCCTCATAAGGAGTAACAGGAAAGGACTGCTGAGCCAGGGCTTGTTCCTCTGCCTTCCCACAGGTAGGATTCATCCAAGCTGAATACTTCCAGCTCTTGAGGGATTCTCTTTACTTGTATGGAGGGTAGTATATAAATGTAATGGAAAAGCTACAGGTTTGAAATCTAACTTGGTTATTGACTTCTAGATGAAAGACATTACTATGGGAAGAAGTTGCACGAGCTTTTAGGACCGCTGATTACTTTTGATTCATTATTAGATTTAGAGCACAAAGAGCCTGTAAGTTAAGAGCACAAGAGCAAGATCGCAAGCTGACTTGTGGGCACTAAGCTAGTTTATATTTTCTGAAAGCACTGTAGCCTCAGAGAGCCTTAGTGGCTGAGGCTGGTGAAAATCAGCCAGACTTACACCCAAAATGCTGCAAAGCTTGTTGCTGATCTTGACACCTCATCTGCATAGGGCTTCGTGACTTGTTCTCATCTATATTCTGGAGCAATAAAAACAGACAGTTTTTTCATTCCATACTCACGGTAGTAGTTCTTCATCCCTCAAATTGACCCTGGCTAGCCACCAAAGAGAATAATTCTGTTTAATTTATCAATACACCTAGTAATTAATTGGAATCATTCACTCTTGAATGAGCTGTACATTTGCACTTCTCAATTTCTTTTTGTTTTGCAAGATTGCTACAACAGATGTTAGCACTATCGCTTTTTTTGAGATTATTTAGAAGTGGCCAAGAGTGAACAGAGCTGTACTTTTGCCTATTCAAATTCAGAAGTTGGCCTGTAGTCCTAACTTTTTGCTTTGGATTTTGTCAGGGCTTTTATAAACTAAATAGGAGAACTGGAGCTTTAGTGTTGAGAGTTTGTTAACATTTTTATGGATTCAAACATGTTACGCTTTCATTTCAAGCCAGAGTTATAGTCTTGCTTCTTGCAGGGGAAGACTTTACAGAAAAGCAGATGCAGTTGCATTATTGGTTTCATTGCTGGTGTTACATCAGTGTATAAATATCTGCTTGCTACAGTTAACATTGTTGGGAGGAAGTTAAAGTGGAAGCACAGAGCTAACTCAAGTCAGTTGAAACACATTGCTCAGGTTCTTCCTGACGGTTTTGCTGAGTTACATAGGTACAGCATTGTTTGTAAAGATTCTAGCTTGTGACTCCCATAACGTACTGTTTCCTAGTCTTTTTTTTTTTTTTAATTGAAATGTACTAAATTTATAAGTTGAGGTGGGGTATTTTGGTTATTAGGTTTGTCCATCCAGTACTTCAGATTATAATAACCTGCTTTGTTTTACTGCAGCTTTAACAAAATCTATCTGTCTGCACTGAGCTGTCCAAACCTAATCTCAAGCAGATTTGTTTTTTGAGACCTCTGGCCAAAATAGGTCATTCGCATCCAAGTTGTGATTAAAAAAGAAACCACCCAAAAAAACCCCTTCAAAAAACCCCAAACCCCCAATGAACAACCACAAAGCCCAAACCTAGACTCCACAGAATTGAGGAAAAGCTACCTAAAGCTATGAATGGATTTGGCTTTTAGTTCTTCCTTTGAAATCTGCTCATATTTAGCAAAACAGCCCATTTGTGAAAAGTTGCAGCGCATTTATGCTTAGTGGTGATGACTTCTGTGTTCAGCTGTTAAATTCCCCACAGGCTGTGTTGAGCATGTTGGAAGGTTTCTCCCCTAACCACAGCTTCCAGCAGAGCAGGATGCACTGGATCTGCTTAAGGGACAGGAGGACAGTACTGCAGGGGGGGCTTTTCCCCCTGCTAAAGGGGATGTAGGGCAAGAGTCTGGGTGTGCTGGGGCTTTGGCTGCGGTGGGATGGGATGGGAGATGCTGTGAGAAATGGGAGGGGAAATGCTACTGGAGTTGCAGGTAACTGAAGCTGGGTAGGAAGTACAGGGAGAACAGCACTGGAAAAGGACTGGCTCATGCAGGGAGGGAAAGAGCTGGGCAGTAGAGCCAAGAGGAGGAACTGAAGCAGTAGAGAGATGAGGGACTGCCCTGTTGCAGATGTGCATGTGCATCTTGAGACACTTGGACACTGCCTTGGAAAGCTGGATTCTACCTGGTTCATTCCTGTGGGGATTCTGAGGATGCCAGGCAAGGAAATGCTGCTGTTTCTCACACATCACCCCTGACTGACTATTTTCAATGTTCTGAATACACAGCTTAACAGGGAGGTTTGAGAGCCATACAAAGTATTCACAAATGCTGCTCAAGTCTCTCAGACCTTAGCCTTGTAAATATAAGGATGTAACAATAAGAACAAAAGGAATCATTGACATCTTAAATTGATTGTCAGTAAACACATTAATGATCAACTATTCAGCAGCTAAAATCAACAAGATCAAAGCTCACAGCATGTTCCATGAGTTCCATTACTTATCTGTAAGGTCAATATTAAATCACAGGAGCCATAATTGCTCTATGATAATTTCAAGTTTGACAATATATAAAAGAGGCATACTGCATAAAATTTACATGGAATAAAATTTGTCTGAGTGTCAAGATGGGATGCTGGTTGGAATAGATGCTTTTTGGAATTTGTACTACTTGTTTTCTTGGTTTAATTTTGTTTTCAATGATTCCAGGAATAAAAAATTCCATCACTTTTGCACTGCCTTTGTGCAGGGTACAATTACCAGGCAGCCAATGATGTCACTTGTGTGGGGGTAAATGAATTTGCATTAGCTTTACCTATCATGAGTAAAAGTAATCCCGCAGGTGCTGTAACTGGACTTTGGTGCAGACTGGGAATATGTTTTGTTCCCTATCAACTGCAAAATCCACGCTGCTGCATCTCTGCAGCTGTTGCTATATGAACTGGCCCAATTAAAGCAGTGAATGTTTAGCTACAGGGTATATGGAAGTTAATTGGAAGTCTCGGAATGGTTTAAGAGCCTCACGCAAGGAGATGCTATTGATAGTTCACATGAGCAGGATGGCACTGCTTGGTGCCTGAATGTCACGAGTTAAAAGTCAAAGGGCAAAATGTTGGTCTCTGTTAAAGCCAGTGGAAGTTTTGCCATTGACTTCAACAAACAGAGGATTTCTCCCTTAATTCTGTAACTTTGGTTAGGAGGGGAACTTTGTTGTACTTTAAATTCTTGTGGCTTCACTGAGTGTCTGTATTCCAAAAGTTTTTAGATTTTTATTTAGTCCGATGGTGTTTTGTGGGAAACTAAATTGAAAGTGTATTTAAGGGCCCCAGGGACGTGCTCTGGTGAACTGCATCAGGAGAAGCTGAACATCTGCTTGATGCTTGGACACAGCTTTAGCAGAACTCCTAATCATTCAAAAGAAATTGCAGAAAATCTGTTTGCTTTTAAATTTCAAACCTCGTTGCTCAAATTTTAAGTTTTAATGTCCTTACATACAAATTTTTAAAAAAGTAAAAAAACCTCAATACAAAATATTTACCACCGAGGCAGAAAATATATAAAAGAGGAAGGGAAAGAAAATCAAGCAGTTTTGCAAATTTAGGGTGGTTTTACACAAAGGAAAATTCAAAACTGAATTCTGGAATATAACAAAAATGTGCATCATACTGACATGAAGATGTTTTAACAGTGATTGTGTTGTCTTAACAAACGCCTGGTTTATCAGGTCTATTTCACATGTGAAATAAAATGGACTTTATAGTAAATAGATCTTTTTAATTTCAATTAATCATTTTTTACTATAAGGAAAATGTACAGAATTTTTGTGGAAATCCATGTACTGTGTTTACTCAAATACAGAAAATACTTTGCTGCAAACTTTTAAATATACTAAAATGCATTTAATAGCAATCTTTTGTGGTATCATCATCATTATTTATGAACATAACATTCAAAATATGGAAATTCAGGTTGTGGATCAAAATGACCATAAAAACAGTAACCCAAAGAACCTTATAAACATGTCAACAGCCATCATTTATCCTAAATGGCTCATACCAATGTAAAAAACATATAAAATGTAGAATAATTCTCAACATATGGTTTACTTTGTTGCATTGTTCCTACATATTATTTGTGTTAAAATCCAGAAAATTATATTATGAAGAGAATATTGGGGTTTGTTTATTAAACTAAAGTACAGGTTAAAGTCATTCTTTTCTTGTGATGAACATATACCAACAGTGATTAAAAAATAAACATTTATTTACAAAATATTGATGCATACATATTACACAAGTCAGTTATATCAAAGTGGTTTTTAAACAGTATCTGTAGCAACCAACTATTTGCATTGGTTTACCATAGTGCAAATGGTAATGTTGCAAAGGCAGGTTAAAATGTGGGATTGCAATTTGAATGTTGGACTTCTCTGCTGCCTTCTGTTTTTCTATGTCTAGAAAACTATTCCTTTTCATTTAAAAAATACCTGTTTCTTGCGAATGTTGAATAGTGTACCTGAGGATAGGGCAAATTCGTTATTAAGTCTAAATTCTTTCACTTATATAACTATCTTCCTATTTAGTCAGCCTGCTTACGTAGCACCATTGCCATTGATTGCTAACATACTAATGAGAAGAAGGAATGGAGACACACTAAATACTATGCCATCCCTAATTTGTCAGTTTGTCAGTTTATGTGGAATTTCATCTGATACATTTTCACAAGTCTGCACTATATATTCAAGTGTTTAAGGATGATTCTGGTGGTATTGTGTAGTGGCGTATATGTTACCAGTATATATGTTCCTGTAAATATGGTATTAAGTGAAGCTGTGAAGAAAAGAACCTAAAAGCCTGCTCCTTCTGTCCTCAGGTGACAAGAAGCTTGCTTTTGATTACCACTGTGGACTGAAACCTGCATGTAAATTTGCATCCAAGTGACTGAATATTGATTCCCTCATAATGTAAGAACTTTATGGATTAAATCCGGTGATTTTGATTGTAGCTTTTCTCTTTTGCTGGCTCACAAGCAGCCATCAGGTTAATTACACTGTCCTTTAGTTCACGTTCTGTAGCTGATGCTGGTAGTGCACAGGAGGTCGGCAATGCCTTGTGTATGTAACTTCACAGTTTGAAAAACTGGTGAGGGGGTATAACTTTTTCTGGTTTTTTGGTTTTTCTCTTTTTTTTTTTCCTTTTTTTTTTTTTTTTTTTTTTTTTTTTTTTTTTTTTTTTTTTGGTAGCTTCCACGATTTGTGAAGCGGTGGATCAGACGGGGATCTCACGAGCACCCGCAGCGATCTACAACCATGGCTGGTATCTTGCCGTAGATGATTTGTTCTTTGCCGTTGAAGTACAGCATGTTGATGGGGGACATCTTGGTGGGCGTGCAGCAAGGGCCTGCCGAGCCCCTGGGGTTGGCTTGGTGCACGAGGTGGGTGTGCGGGTACTTTTGTAAAAACACAAATTCACATTCTCCGGAGCAATAATTCGCTTTGTATCTTTTAGGAGCAATAATCCAATCCCATCCGAAAGCTTCGAAATCCACTGTCAGCGGGTAGCGGCAACATCGGGATTCTGTTGAGTGCTCGTCACAGTCGAGACCAAAATCTCTGCGGGACCGTTTTGGTGTGTCTGTAACTCTGACCTCTAAAAATGGGTTCTGTGAGAAGAGGAGAAGGAATTGGAATCATTTCTGAGGTAAGCCCAAGTTCACTAAAAACATACAAGCAATATTTCAGATGTAGATGTATCAAGTTAATATTCTTGAAATGAAGTTCGCAAACAAAATTTGACCAACAATTCTGTTATGGTTATCTCTGTATTTCCCTGCTGTTTCTCTATATAGAGCTTTAAGACCTGAGTATTTGTCCCTGAAATCACCATTGTCTCAGTGCTAGCATCCTTTAACTGCTATAAGAACATTTCAGTAATTTGGATGATGATGGATTTTTACTTTCAATGTTGATTTTGTTTGTTTCTTTCTTTCTTTGCTTTAAACTCCATAATAAGAGCTTTTGTAAGTCTTTCTGAAATTCCCTTCATTAAAATCATCCTGCATTCAATCTTTCTGGATATCAAGGAAATTTTTTTGTCCAGACCAAGGAGGACAACAGTTGCTCCTCTATTGCTGCCATGCTTGAATGACTTTATGACTGAGTGAATTTGGAGGGGCAGCTAAATATTTTGACTCCTGGAAGAGTCCTGTGGTCAAGAATGTACTTTCACCAGATCTATGAGCCACATGCCTCCTATGGAAGGTGTGTTTCCACAGTCACCAACTAAGACTAGAAGGAAATTGCAATCTTCACGATCTTGAGTTTGAAAAAATTCCTAAAATTGCTCCCTCTTCCACACACTGATTTCTGCCCTGTGTGTTGGTTTGGCACTGATGGGTCCATCCCATGGTGACCATTCCTCAGGAGTAACAGCACAACTAACTTTGTTACACAGGTTTCCCTCTCCCCAGATACCTGTGAGCTGTGGAGCTGCTGGAAGTGCCCTTTGCAAAGGTAAATTATATGGGGAGGTGTTTGGTGAAAGGAACACCCCTGTACTGGGAAGGGAACTGCTGGAGAGGAGCTGGAGGCAAGAGAGAAGAGATATCCTCTCCCGTTATCAGCTGTGCCTCTAACCCTGCTCTGCCACTGAAATGTTTATTTATAGATGATGATAGCCTTGGGTTGTCAGTATGTGTCATCATTTCAATGGATGGAGGTGGTGAGGACCTTCCTGATCGTGATATCCAGTTGGCCTGTTTCAAATACAGGAGATCCACATTTATGTTGGATGTACAATCAAGTTATCACTGAGTTTTTCTTTAAAGCACTTTTAAATTATATTATACTGCTGTAAGTTAAGCATTGCATAAATATGGTTGGACACAATGGTCTTTTCCAATCTAAATATTTCTTTTTCTATGTTTCTGTGACCAACAGATTCATCTACTACATAGAAGTAAAAGTAGAATAATATTCTTCATACTTTATTCAAAAGGAGGTATCGCTTGTGATAAATTCAGAAATTTGTATAGGTTGTAGATGTTTAGTGATTTACAGGAACAAATAGCAAGGGAAATGCTGTAGTTTCAATTCAGGTTTACTTCAGGTGTGTTTGTAGGTACACTTCAGATGCAATTTGTTCATCTATTTTTATAAAAACAAACCAGAGAGTTATTTTGTGCTCTTTCTTATTATCATGGCTCAGTTATTGTATCAAGCAGAATTTCTCTATTCAGACATTTCTAATAGGTAGAATGATACACTCAGCAAACACTTAAAGGTAAAGATCTTAACATTATGAAGATCTGTTCCCATCTTCATAAAGAGACAATTTTTGTTCTTGTTAATAGAAAATGTATGCATAGAGAGTATGTAGGAACTCCCTTGCCTTTTCGGGCAATATTGGAGGCATCTTTCCTAACCAATGAAAGAATCTAAAGACTCTTCTTTAACTTTATGTGAAATAACTGCTTATTAATCTGCATTTGCTCTCAAAGTTGAAAACGATGTTACTTTGATAGTATCATTCATCTGTAATTGCCAAAACCTTTTCTAGTTAATGCCTCACAATGTCTCTCTGAAATACTGCAATTTCTCTCAATTTTTTAGAAAGAGAAATGGAGGCAGAGGAAAGACATTGCTTTTTGGCATGATCAGAGAGCAAAGAATCAAAGAACTGGATATCCAGAACTTTTATCTTCCAATCCCTAAACAATGCATCCATTTAATCCTTAAAACAGCTTAAATGCTTTTCAATCAAATGGGGTTTTTCCAAATAGACTTACCAATCCATCTTCCCCTGGTCCTGGGAAAGTTACAGCAAGATTCCGTCCGTTCTCATCGAAAGCTTTTATTTCGATGCCTAAATTGGATTCAGGCTGTTTGAGCCAGTTTTGCAACACTGTCTTCACATCAATACTCTGCCAAATACCGGTGCCTGGGTTCATGTCAAGTTTCAAAGATCGAATTCCAGTATATCTTGTGCCATCTTTCATGGGTTTAATAAGTCTCAGGATCTGCACAAACACCGTTGTAGGTTTTTGGACTTGCCTCAAGTATATCCACAATTGTGCCTTTACTACTTTGTTATATTGTATTTTAGAGCTAAACTTAAAGAAGCAACATTTTGGTTTTCCCTCCATTTGTACAAGAAAATCAGCTATAAATGAATGGAAAGAACAAATTACTGAACAGGGAACAAGAAAAAATGCGTATATAAACCTGACTACTTCTTCTGTATAGAAAATATTACAATATGTTATAAAGAGTATCAGTAACAAAGTGTATTTAACTTAATTCATTTTCTATGGTTTACACTCTACAGCAACTTCACTGGATGTCAACAAAATTATTATTCTATCACCTACTATCAATTCACTTCTGCTGGTCACTTCCTGAGGACCTTCATAAAGCATGCAGAATAGCAACTTCAGCATAAGCTGACTCAACACGTGTGTGGTGATCCAGCTATTTCTAATTTACTCCAAAGCCTCAGCCTGCTGCAGACCATACAGCCCTGGGCAAACTGCACAAGCTCTTACATTTCTGTTCTCAGTGGGAAGAAAATAATTGAGGGGATTAATATAAGGATCATTTTGTTTTCATTTGAATAATATTAGAGGAGAGTCACGTGCAGTGCTGCGTTCCTCCTTCCTGTAGCCTACGATGCAGCTGTCATACCTAGTCATGGCAATATCTTTCCATGCCAGGATAAAATGGGTAGTACTAATCCTAAATGGTGCAGGGCTTTAACGTTCATAAATCTCATCACTTAAGATACCTGTCTCTTTAGTGCATTTAAAATAGCTCAAGGGCTTTTTATAAGAAGTAGGAAATGAACTCAGAGCGGTGAAATACGACGACTTTTCTTCTGTCACTGTAACTATGTAGCAGTTTGATTAAAAAGAGTTATGAAGCCTTGAGCATAAAAGTCTGGAATAAAAGTGCAGGCAGACCTCAGCTTTGTGATAAGGCTGCAGTTAAATTAGGCTATTAAGTGCCCATCTTTATAATTACTAAGTTGAAAAATTTCACTGAAAATTTTACTTTTTCATCTGTGGGTTGATTTTTAGCTGGTGAGAGCAGCTGATATTATTCTAGTCTGCATATCATGATGATATCTGTAACTGCTAACATGTCTTATATGCCCTGTCATATTTTTCCTTTTTGACATCATATTCATAAGTGTTATTTAAAAAAACAGCTGCCATAGTCAAATACTTTAGCTGATGAAGAACATAAGATACTATAGTATTAGCTGTGCAAAAGATACTTGATAGGAGCCATAGCAGATGTTTAGCACTGGGAAGATAACTCAGAATCTGCTCATTCAGTAAATGCCTTCATTCTTCCTTGGCACAGCTACGTGAGCTGATTGCTATAGCACGGACATTTTTACATTTAATATGTTACACACATATTTGCTTTAAATATATAGTTTTAACTCCGAGGTGGGTGTTGCTAGTTTATGGGATCAGCAGAGGCAAGAATTTAACTCTCTACTTGCACTTGCTGTAGCATGTTGCAGTTAGGTAGGTGTAGTGCTCTAAGCTGCATTTCTGTTGATTTCTATTGCCTCTAAAAATACTGGCCGGTGAAACCTCCTCAGAAAAATATAGTTCTCTCGTTATCTGCACTTGTACTTTAAATTAGCGAGAGGAAATGCCCCGAGTGCTGCAGATAACGAAGTTGGCTAAACTGCAGATCTCCCTTTGCTTTCTGATGCAATGGGCAAATCCAAAGTGCTACAGGGCACACATGTTATAAGGAACCGAAAACCGAACAGTAAAACAAAGGATCGCCACACGGTCATCTGAACCTGGCTCAAATTCTTTAGAAATAACGCTCTCCTCCCTCCCTCCAGCAGACTTCAGTCAGCAGCCTGTTGGGAGAGCCTGAGGAGGAGTTGTGTGGCTCTACAGCAGAGAGACAACTCTCTCGGAGGGGCGGTGGGAGGCGAAAGAAGCAGGGTTACTTACACTCTGTAGGCATTGTGATAATCGTTTCGGTGGTGGCATGATAGTCATCATCTTCCAAAGAGCCATCGCTACTGTCATCTCTCTGCACATCATACTGATCAATCAATTCCTGCAGTGGAGGAGCCTTGGGTAAAAGTTGTTTAATAACGTCTCTGCTAATGTTAGGAGCTTGTTCCAGACGCAGTTTGCTGAGGATTTGAATTTTTATGGCTTCTATTCTGGAAGATTTTGTATTCTGTCTCCACGTACAAGCATTGCACAGTCCATCCTTTTCAGCGTTCTCTGCGGGCTGACTACTGTCATCAAGAGCAACCGGATCAACTGAAATCAGCATGAACAGGTAAATAGAAGCATAGAGCGCTAGCTTTTGCATGATCTCACATTCAGTGCAGCACTTTTCCCTTCTTTTTTTTTTTCCCCCCTCCCCCTTTCCGTTTCAGCACTAAACAGATCCGTGAAAGCAAATGCAATCTGAGAGACAGCTTGCCACACTGGTGTACCTTATATATTCCAAGGGGGCTTTTTATACTCCAACTTTGATTAGGCTCATGTCGTCAAACCCGACGATTGGTTGCTGTCCCAACAATGAATCTGGCTGTCAGAGGGTAAAGCCCTGTCGATCACAAGTCACTAGACAGAGTTTAGTTACAGCCAAGGGTGAACTGATTTATCTGGGTACTTCGCAGAGGATATGCCTTCACATTCTGAAAGGATATATTTCCAAGTATTGTAGGCAGCAGTACTGAAAGACAGCACTGTCATTCTTAAATATTATACCAACTGTGTACTTGTACTATGAATCAAGAGAAACCTAGCTCTAAACTTGCTTTAGGCTTCTGCCAAGCTTTCTGACTTGAAAGTTTGTTCTATTTAAAAGAAAATCCTGAGGGGTTACTTATAGCAGGCAGGAAAATAATACTTTAGAAATGGATTGCAAAGAGTGTTAATTTATGTTGTTCAGCAACTAATATACATTCAGCAGTTTTTATTTCAGAAAACATTACTGGGTTTTCCTAGACACTAGCTAAAGCAGTATTGGAGGTTTTGTGCATATCTGACACTGTGCAAATGCCTGTCTTATTTGTTTGCCCCTTTAGCATATATCAAAATCCACAGAACAAATCCTTTACTGAATTAACAGTCAGTAATGAAAAATGAGTCTGTCCCCTCTTCATGCTGTCACCAGAATCCTAGGCAGTAAATTAAGTATCTTTAGTAACAAAGGTATTTTTAAGGAATATCTTTAGCTGCTCACTCTAATATTACACAGGGATAGTTCGACTTGCTTTTTTTATTATTAGTGAAAGCATTAACAGACTTAAAGTATTTAAATCTCTATTATGTAGCTATATTTTTTTTTTTACCATGTAACCTTTTATTTCTCTTCAAAATGTCTCTGTATTATGACAACCTAAGTAATATCTCTCTGGGGTTTTTTTACTTTCTACTCAAATACTTAGAAATTCTCTTATGTCCTGCTTATATGTTAAAAAATACAGTTTAAATATGCTTTCTGCATGAGATACATCTCTCTGTGATTGTATAGTTTATGGCTTCTAAGATCTTACATTTGATCTTCAAATCAGAAACCCTGGAACTGGTATGTATTTTTACATATTTGTATATTTGGAATCTGTGTATTACAGCAAAGGGAAGTCCTGAAATTGCATGCAATATGTAAAAGTTAGCCTAAGTTAGGACTAAATTTTCAGTTTCTCACAGAGTTTCTTTTCTTTTCCCATTCTGAGTACACCTAAAAATATGTCAGACAAGGTGTTTTGCATGTATTCATGTAGGAAAAAATGCAGTTATAAGTAAAGATGTGGACAGAACTCTCAATTTTATTTTTTTTTTCTGCCTGGTCATTCATATTCTTTTTGTATCACCTCTCCAGGGCATGCAAATTCACTGCATACCACAGAACTGAGACTAATATTCACAACCATTATGAGCCTAATACTCATAACCAGTGACATAAATCACAAGTATTCAACAGAAATTGATCATCCTGCCCTGATATAAAGTTCATGCAAATGATAGGTGTATCATGCTCACACATTCCAGGCATATAGCTTTAGGGTCAGACCCTGATATTCCGATTTTAGCCAAAACCCACGTTTAAAGCAAGCAGTTTGTTGCCTTAGCTCCTGAGCATTTGATTTTTACACAGAGACCGATGCAGCTACTCTCAACATGTGGTAACACAGAGGGGCCATGGTTCACTGGAACAAGAAGTCAGGAGTTTGCAGTGCAGACTGCCTGCCATGCCCATAACATCTTTAAAACAGACTCTTGGTGCATTTCAAGTGCTAGAAATGTGTTTTTATGGAAGATGTATAGGATAATTCACAGTAAGGATCTTTCTGAAAAGCACTGACCTGTTACTGAATTTGGAGGGGAATTTAAGTTGGGGGTTGTTCACTATTTCTACACTTAGTGTCATAATAAAATTATTTTTAATTATTTCTTTATTTTAAACTAAATGTAACCACGTGGCTATAGAAGGGAATCTACACCAAGCAGAAACTTCGGCAGGTACCAGGTTTCACACCAAAACCAGTTTAAGATAATGATCCATCGATAATGATGAAACTAATGATGCACTCATTGATATAAAAGTAATTAAATTTTCTGGCAGACCATGGCTAAAAGCCGCTCTAGAGGGAGAGGGGCAAGAGAGGTGCTCAGCAAAGCAGTGCCTCGGCACTGTGATCCTGCTGGGCTGTGCTCTGCAGCCACACTGGGACCTCGCCTGCTCCTTCTCCTGCGAGTCCTCCCGCTCTGGCTGGCCAGCATGAGCATGCAGAGCTTAGAGGTTCTTTTCCCAATCTTCTGTGGAGAGTCCATTTACTGCAAGCAAGAGTCCCTTTGCTCCCGTGTGTGCAGCATTTATTTATGGCTGCAGGACCAAGGCCCTCTCCTGTAAGCCCGAAACCCCAGGGAGCTCTCAGCAAGGGCTCAGCTTGCTCTCAGGTGACACGTGGTGGCAAACAGACCCTGCTGAGCATCACTGTTTAGGAGGCAGCAACAGCAGCTGGAGTGGTGACACAGGGACTGGGGGTGACAAAAGCACCCCGGAATTCAACAGCAGCTGCATAACAGAGAGCAATATTTTTCCATTTCCCTCATAAAGTGCATTTCATATGTACTCTGAATAACTCTAGGCTGTTAGCAGAATACTTTTCATCTTTTCTGGTTGCTGGCTTGTTCTTTTTTCTCTGAAATTGCAAGAATTTAAGAAAGAGCACGAAGAGTTGCACTTGATCAGGAGCTATTGAAGGGTCTAATTTTTTTGATAATTGTAATAGAATATGTGATTTATTTGTCTGTCTGACTGGCATTGTAGTGTTTTTGGAAAAACTGTGATGACTACAAGTGATGAAGAGTGATGACTACAGAAGTAGGTGATAGAAGAGAAAAAAATAAGTGATGAAGAGACCAGGTAAAAGTTGTTCAAAAATTTATTAGGCAAAAAAATATTTAAAAAAAACCCTAACAACAAAACCCTAACACATTATCGCTAGCAAAACTAAAGAAGAGTTAAAAATGAAATGCACATCTTACTGAACTTTATGGCATTTTAATACGATCTTTGGGATTTGTGTCATTCTACCCGTTGTGCCTGCCAATAGTGAATAGTATTCCCAATCCTGACTATGCGAAGATCATGGCTCAGGCCCCCAAAGTCAAGCACTGCAAGAATGTTCCTCTGTAAAGGAAAAAGGCATACATCTGTCCACCTGGCAACTTCTCCTCTACTTTCCCCCTTCCGCCATGAGCTTTTGGAAAACCTTTAAAAAAAGTTTTAAAAAAACCAAACAGGGAACAGAAACCAAACCCACCCCTACAAATTTGATAAAGAGGTTTCAAAGACATGCTGTAACTGCAAGTTGTATGGAAAAACAGTGACTGTGCAGAGGGAAAGGAGATTACTAATGCCCTCCCTGAGGAGAAGGCGAGCAGAGCCCAAGCATTACCCATCCTTTTTGGCAGGCTCTCGTTAGGCAGGGAGCTCGTGCTCCCTCGGCAGCGCTCAGCACGCGCTCGCCCTGGAGCATCCCCAGCCTGTCACCCCTGCCTGGCCAGCAGCGCCCAGGGACAGCAGGCTGAGAGCTCAGCTTGTTTTGGGGGAGGACCAAACGGACATGGAAGGCAACCAGGACATTTCTGAGAAAAGAGACTTACGGGAGTATGAAGGAGATGCTTTCCTGGCAGGGGAGGAAAGGGACATGGGTTATAACCCTGCCAGCAACTGGACGACTTCATCCTGCTGTAGGCTACATTTTCAAGCACTTCCTTACAGCCTTGCAGGACCAGAAATTCACTTTTCTTTATTCTGTTGACTAAGTGAAATGAAATAGTTCTCATAATTGATCCACCTCAGAGGGTAGAACTGGAAGAAGCAAAGCAAATGTTGCAAAATGCACTGTAAATTGTGATTGCTATTTACATTGATGTCAAGTCCTACCTTTGAACCAGTTGGCTTCTCTCCCTGGTTTGCTTATAAGGAAGTGATAACATTCCTCCTGAGCTGCTGAGGAAGGTACTAATTGAGTAAGCTTTTCTCTCACTTTTGTCAGCACAAAGCCTAAATTCAAGAGTAGCAAAATGAAATGGATAGAAAACTCCATTTTCAATCTTTTTTTGACTAGACTCATCTCTCTCTTTGGTGCTATAAGCTGGAAACAATGTTTGTGCAGTTATTTTGTTTGGAACAGTTAAACTTGAATAGAAAAATTCAGACATATCATAAAATGTATTGGAGATAGGGTGTTTCGAGTGCTTAACTATGAGGTGCTTTCTCTTAGCCACCTGAATCACAAGATAAATGCATTACTTTAAACCACAAAGCACATATAAGACCATGTCTATAAAATACCTAGGAAGAACTCTTGCAATAACAAAATGCCTATGGAAACATCATCCTAATTACATTATGTAAATGTATCTACAGTAAAGCAAACACAGCCACTTTTAAACTTCACTTTTATCATGAACTAAAATATGAAAGCCATGTGAGTTCTTGCTCTGGAACAAATGGCCTGAAAGAGTTTGTTCTTTCCTATATATTTTTGTCCCTGTAAAAAAGTAGTCATATATATCCTTCTAAGCATTCTGCTATATCAGCTACTATCAGCTTCATAGATGTTGATGGTATGAATATTTGATTCCCTCACCTTACCAAGAAAAAAAATCCACCTTGATTTTGCCAGTTTGGAGTTTTAGATCTCATATTTCGCACAGGAGAAGAGCGGGTGTGGCTCAGGGTATGGATGCCTTGGTACACTGGCATCTGGTTGGGATATCCTGCAACTCCTTCTGAACCCCTGCTGGTGGGCGGCTTCCCATGGAGACCAAGACATTCAGCCATTTGGGGTTTTGAGTGGTCTCCCCAAGGTGTACTTGGGTCTGTGGTTTGAGTCCCAGGACAAAATGTCACTCTGTCTGGCAGATGATTTCCTCCACTCAGGACTAGTGAGTCCTGCCTGCTAAGGAGTGTCTCACAAGCCATGATATGCAATTGTGCATGGATAAAATGGGAGAAATTGGTAAAACTGGTGGCAAAGGGCAACTGTGGCCATTTCAGCCCATGATGCACCTCTCAGCTTGCCTAAGAGAAGCTGCTGAATGTAGGCTTTGGGGAAGCTGTAAAGGGTTACCTTCAGCTTCTGGCCATCTCCCTCCTGCCTGCAGCTTTTGTGTTGCCGTGCATAATTGTGCCTGTGCAATTATGCCAAAAATGCCCTGTTGCTTTTTCCTCTCCTGCATGTTCCAGTACACATAGCTTCAGAACCAACCTGAAATAATAGTTGAAATGAAACCTAGAAACAGATAGGGAAGGATATAAAGATTGTTAAAAACTTCTAAGGAAGAATGCAGTTATAGTGAAAGCTTCCAGTTTTTCTGAGTTCTTTTGTATTCAGGATTTTATTCTGCAGCCTTTGCTATGGTGTCTGCGTATCTTAAGTCTTGTAAAAGAGCCCTGTTAAATATCTACTTAATTCTAAGGGTTCTGCTCTTCTTAAAGGATACTGTCTTTTCTTTCTTATCTTTACAGTTGTAGGCTTTCTGCTTTTCCCAAAATTCCTGACACGCATCCTGACTTCCATCTTCAATGTCTTTTAAAATAGCTGTGTCAGCTGCTGCATCACTGAAGGGAAACCTTGGATTCCTCTCAAGAGTTGTTACCGCGCTTGGAGAGGTTTCGCTTGTGCATTTTCACAATCAAAGCACTTGAAATACCGAAATACTTTGTCTCAGCATCACTAGCTACAGGAATGCTTGTATTTTCTCCGAAGCACAGCTCTTCGATGGGGATTTTCACCCCAGGAGGTCAGTGATTTTGTATGAGTGGCCTGTCCTCTGCTGGGTTCTTCTGGAACAGCATCTGCTGGGAAGCGAGGGCCGCTGCTCTGAAGTCTCTTTCCTTTTCCTGTTTCTTTTTCCTGTTTCTTTTTCCTTTCTTCTTCTTTTTTTCTTTTTTTTTTTTTTTTCCCCATCTTTTTCTTCTTTTTTATTAAATTAATACATAAGGGGTTAAAACTCTCTGGTGTTTCCGTCTTGGCTCCGATCACCTCACCGTCCCCTGGCTCATCTCCGTAGAGTTTAAGAATCCTCCGGCACAGCCGATGTGTCCTGGAGCCACCGGCTCAGGGCTCGCACCCCATTCCTCTATCCCTGGCATGTCATCCCACAACTTGTCACGGCCAGTCCTGACATTATCCCCTCTCCCTTCAAATCTGCTTTAAAGCTCTGTCAATCAGTCCTTCTGCCTCAAAAGCAAAGACCTTTGAGGAAGGTGAATTCCATCAGTAAGGTGAAATTATGGCGAAATTAAGCTTCTTTCTGCCGTGTGCTGGCCTATGGTCAGCTTTAGACAGGCTAATTTGAGGTAACTGTCACTAGGATTGAATGAAAAGTGGTGGTAACATTCTCCTAGAAATCAAGCAACATTCAGATCTGCAGTCATCCAAGAAGGCCTTTGAATCTGGCATATTCATCAGCAAAGGCCAAATGTACAGCTTTGAGCTAGACTACTCCGGCATTAAAAATGCTGGTAATGTAAATTTTGAATAACCCTATAGAAAAAAGTGAATCAGCTATTTTATGATGAAATATATTACAAATGTATAACCCTACAAAGTCATTTAATGTCATATGCATATTATGGGGAAAAGCAGGCACAAAAGGCTGTGGTTTCTGAGAAGCTGCTTCTTTTAAAGTAAGACCCTGAAGAATCAGATATTTATGAAAAGCTCTACAAAATAATGCAGAGACAGGAAATCACATAAGCTGCTTTAGGGTTTTAGAAGACAAAAATCAGATTAAAGACTGTGTAAAATTTCTTGATGTATTTGATTCTCATTTGGAGGAAAAGAACAAGAATGCTAAGTTTTTTTAATAACTTAGGTACCTTTGAGGGAACTAATACAACTGTTTAAAAGTGTTGGGGCATCCAAGAAGAAACTCAGCTTTTACTCCCCCTCTTTTATTTATATCTTATTTGTTGTTCACTCCCTGCTGATATAGCAAGGATGTTCCCTATTTATGAGCTCCATTATGAAGCATCACAGGAGTATCAGCTGAAGGAAAGCTGCCTGTACTGGCTAAAGCTTTAGCTTTACTGCCCTTTTCTCTTGGGAATTTCCTCTGGCTGCCCTAGCAGACACTTCCAAATCCTAACAAATTTAAAAGGTTGATGCTTTAAAAATTTACAAGTTTTGTTTAGTTTTTTGGGTTTTATCCTTGGGATTTCAAGTTTTTCTCTCCCATCAGCCTGCTAGTTGGCAGCATTAGAGCCAGCTGGTTGATAGGAAACAAAGATAAACCACAAGGGGTTTTTGTTGTTGTTGTTTGTTTGTTTGTTGTTGTTGTGGTTGTTGTTGGGGGTTTGGGGTGTTTTTTTGTTGTTGGTTGGTTGGTTGGGTTTTTTTTTTTTTACCTTTAGTAGCAGACTTTCAAACCCCCTCTACCCTTCTGCAGTATAAAACTGCTTCAGAATTAACTCTTCACAGCAAAGAGCCCAACTATCGCTGTATCCATGGTTATATGCCTACACTCATGGAAATCACATAAAGATTTTATATTCTCTGTTGACTATGCAAATGACTGAAAGGATGCATAAAAATCAGAATTCACATAGGAAATCTGAAATTGTTGTAGTGGCTGTTGCTTCAAAGTTTAGTTTTAAGATATCCCAGCATATTAAAGGCTGGAGAATGGCTTTTAGTCATTAGATCTGGAAGGGTTAATGAAGAAAAATACTCCATGGATAGCCAGATTAATAGATACAGAGTTATTTGTTTGCTACTGACTTTGTGATAACTACACAAAGCTTTTTTTATGCCGAGTGAACTTTGTACCAGGGTTTTTCCAGTACATAAATCTGAGGAACTTCACAACTGCTTCTGAAGTTTTGAGAAGAAAAAAGACTTGCTGCATACAAAGCTGAGGTTATGATCAATTAAAAATATAATCACTTGACCAAACTTAAGGCTTTCCAGAGCATGCTAATAAAAGAGATTAATGGTACAATTAGGAATGCAATGCAAAATGGAAATAAAACTGACTTCATCAAGTTACTTTATTGTACTTTCTATGGTTTACTGAAGTAGCTCAACATTAAGAAATTGAGTCATTTTGTCCAAAGCCTCTAGAACAAAAGGAAAATTAATTAATAACTATTGAATTGTGCAGTTGCCTGCTTTGCTTATTCTAAACTTTAATTGATGTACCTAATGATTTATATTAGTAACTCTGAGAAAGCAGTGTGGTAAGTTTTAACATCCCAGTAATAACTTGGTAGAGAGAAATCACTTCACTAGATCCTAACTTGTGTTAAAAGTTACTATGCTGGTACATCTGTAGTTGTAGGGTTCGTGTACATATATTCCATATAGACATGTTTAATTAGACATTCAACTGAAAGAGCAGTTTCTGCTCAAAAGCTTTCTCGTTGCACTGGCTGGTTTGAGATACGAGATTTCCTTTTTGTAAAGCCCTTTCTTCACATCAGTCAATCGGGCATTAGCTGGGGGATCATAATGGCACAAAATATTTTCCACGATTGTGCTACCTGACAAATTCTGTATGTTTCTTATAAGAAATAAGGTTTATCAAAATAACGTGAAGGAATGACTTCTTTCAGTATGGATCTGGAATGGTATGAAAAGTGTATTTACAGTTCATATAGGAAGAATCCTGTACTTAGAAATGCTAATTATTTAGTGATAGGAACATCTTGCACTTTAGGCTAACATTTAGAGTCTCCTGATATTGATATAAACTAATAATTTTTAATAATAACTCAGATTAACAGGTTTGGGGATTTTTCAATTTCAACATTGCTGTATAGGGCTAAGTTTCATGTTCTTTCAGCCATTTAGAACTAATAAAGATTTACAAGAAGAGAAAAGGTGGCAGGCCATTTTGTAGCCTCTTCTGTGAGTAATTTTGACACAAACATATTATGAGGGGAAGGATGTTAGTTTTGCATTATGATGTGCTGTGTTTCAAGACAAGCTGTGTTAGCCCAGAGTAAAACACAACAGTGCAGCAAGTACAGACTGGAGGATAATACCAGCAAATACCATTGCATAGCACAAAATATAATTTTTATTTTCTAGAGAGAATCTAATTGAAAAGCGTTTTTCAGTATAACGGTGTCATTTGTGGTTTGCAGACAGTGAGAAAGTCACATCTGTCAGTAATTTCTCCATACAGCAAAGTATGAGGTGCGTTCTTTTTAGTTAGCTTCGAGAGGATTAAAGCCCCAGAATGCTCTAAGTGTTTGCAGCATTTGGGAAGGGGTTTGCTTCCTGAAAAAAGCTGTCCTCCTAAGCTGGAGCATTGGAGCCAGTCATTTGAGGTTGAGGTGCTCTTTGGGAACTGGCATTAATATGCAGTTCCTACAACACAGCCATCGTGCTGTATGCACCTCTTCCCTCTCAAATGAGTGTTTGCCATCTGCAGTGTATAACTCACAGTAAACCTTCCCCACATCCTTCTTCCTTGGGAAAATAACAGGCACTGGGACCAGAGCGTGGCTGGCTGGATGCTTGTGCTGAAGGAAAGGCAATCAGGGAGCCCACACCCTTACCAGAAACACACCAAAGGATCACCTCACACCAGAAGGGTCCTGGTGGCCTGGCCAAACCTTTCCTCCTGCTGTACTGAATAAGAAAAATCAGCCAATGGTACAGGGGGGTGTTTCCACTTCAGTTTTCTCACTGCACTGTTCCCCTGGAGCTTCTCTTTCAGTAAAAAAGCAGCACAAGAACACACAGCACAGGCATTCCCAGTCCTGGGAATTTGTGGAGGTCAGGGGGAGACCAACTCTGCAGCTGCCTGGTTTGTGGAGTAACAGCTATGGAGCATGGGAATGGTGGCTCCTCTTCTCCCAGCTGCAGGTGGTGGTGATGCTAAACAAGTATTTTGCCATCTTCCAGCAGTGAATTGAGCTTGGAGTGTATTATTTAGCCTTTAATTTGGGGGGAAGTCAGATTTCCTCTGAGAATAAGTACATTTTCCAGCTTTGCCTTGAGAGACACTTGCCTCACATTTTCACTTCCTGAGAGGTGCCAAGAAGGGAACCAAAGGCAAGGGAAAAAATGAGGACCTGGAACCAGCTTGCCCAAATACACTGGCACTCGCTCAGCTCAGCCGGTGATGAAGGTTGGACTGAGACACGGCTGAAGAACTGAAATTTATCTTACCTATAATGATGCATTTGCTTCCCACAGCACAGGGAAAATATCCATCACAGTTTGCATCCAGGTACTCCGTTCACAAATTTCCATGGCAGTTGCAGTAGCCATTATAAAACAGAGTGGATTTGGTTTGGGGTTTTCCTGGAAAATCTCTTTTGGCACTCTACAAAGGATAGAGTAAGAGCAGATGTTTAAATAGAGGACCACAATAAAACACAAATCTTAATGGGTTGTAATCAACCAAAAAGCTAATGGGGTTGGGGCAGTTCTTGTGGGGATCTGAGCAGTCTCATGCCTCCAGAGCAGGCTTTGTATCTGTATGATAAAATCCTTGGGAGCCAGGAATTCAGGTTGCTTTCATTCCCATTCAAACAAGCCCGGTAAGGTTTCTCTGCTTTTGAACAATGTAATGAAAATATCTTTTCAATATTTCATTGCTGACTCTCAGGAATCTTGTATTCTTGGATCTGATTCAGCCATTTAGGGTCCTAAGCATTAAGGTTCAGTTGGTTCATATTTCTGTGCTTACTAATTGCTAATTCCTTAAATTGTATGGACTTCTTTATCATCAGATTCAAGGGGCTTTATCCAGAGGCATGAAGGGAAAGATGGCTACAGAGAATGCAAACTTTTTTACTTGAGCTGCTGTTCCCTCTTTTATCTTTCCATTCTCTCTTCTGGTTTTCACCAATGTCTTTTGTTTTTCAGGGAGACTGTCTTTAAGCTGCATATTCTATGAAATATGTGTTTTTCTGTTTTCTGCTGTTTAATTAATACCTCACCAAATTTGGCTGAGGCTGTGAAATCAGAGATAACCTGTGCCTGTTTGAATATAACCAGGTCCTTTGTTATATTAGCAAAATCATGGGTGCTAGAAAACTGCATAATCCTCAAGGAATCTCAGCAAGCCTGCAAAATAATCTGCCACCTCACACCTTGAGCTCTGCTAAGGACTGGCTTCAGTGTCAAAGCATGGGATCAAAAATCCTTTCCAAGCTTTGAGGTGCACACTGCAGCAAATCTGGGTGCTCTCAATCCATTATAATGCTGGCGTTCCCTGTGAGCTTGTCGTGTCTTCGGTATTGTCTTTTTAACCACTACGGATTATCTTTTATTTCCATTCCATTATATGGTCTATTGCACTCTTTAGGGTTTTTTAATTTTTATTTTTATGAGAAATCAGTAATTTTTTATTGCCCTTCTCTGTTCCATGCATAACTTTAGGTAATTTATCTTGGGTTTTTTGGGTTTTTTTCCTATAGTAAATAGTTCTGGTTTTTTGGTATTGGTGCTTCAGCTCTCTATCATTTTTGTCTCCCTTCTCTAGGGTTACGCTGCAAGGAGTTTCTTTCTCTGAAGATGGAGTAATCAGGAATATTCTGCAAATGTCTACAGTATTTCTGCCAAGGTAACATCTAGATTATACAGATGTAGATAAACTAGAGTTGTCCTATATATACTCATTCTACACACCAGTATTTGGAAGAGAAGTTTTTAATTAAGCTATCCACAGTAGCATTCTCTTTAAACAATAACAGTTTTTACAAAGAATAATAAACATGAAACCCTGTAAGCTTTGCAGGTAATTCAGTAGTTCCTCTGGCTGACTGAGTACTCCCAGCTGAAGAGTTTGCTCCACAGGTTTGTCTGACTGGAAGGCAGAATGAAAGCATTTTCCTCGAAGTGCTTCCCATTTAGCTATGGCCAAACCTCATGAGAACTGTGGCTCTTAAAAAGCAGTACTAAATTATTCCACTTTGGTGGTTCTGGCTACTTCTATAACATGGAAATTTCTTCAATCTAAAACCAAATTTGCATAGGTTAGATTCATGCAAACAATGTACTATTAAGTTTTTTAAATCATGTAATATTTTAAATACTGCACTTGACTTTACTGGGGTGATAATTAGAATACTAAATACTTCTATCGGTGACATCCTTTAAATATAATTTAACAGTGGATAAGAACCCAAAATTTTTCAAAGACAAGATTTGATTTCCTCTAGGAGACCTGTAATGTACTTTTTCTCATGGGGTAAAAGTAAAGTGTAACATTATTTTTACTACGACCCAGTGGTGTATCATGCAGCCAGTGTATACACCACCTGTGAATTTGCCTGCTGCACGCTCAGTGTTCAGGAAATAAGCTAGAATAAATTTATTTTCCATCTGCTGTATGCTTGAGTGTAGGAGCTGCATGACTCTATTTAAAGGAAATTCATGAGGAAAAAGAAGTGTTTCAGAGCTTAAATAAACAGATTTTGTTCACTTGACTGATGCTCAGTGATGACTTTGGGAATTGGCTGATAACCTTCCATGGCTTTTTGTGGCTGTAGGACTGAGCTTGGAGGGTTTTGATTTTGGGGAGGAGTGTGGGCTATGGATACTATTGCAGTGCAATGGTATGATCATCAATGTGCCTATGTAAAGATTTTTAACCATTTTAAACCAGCAAATTCACTGCAAGGGGGAGCACAAAACCTTGCTTGTAGTTTTCTCCTAGGGAGAACTGAGAAGCTGTAACAGTACCCAAAAGGGTGCAGACAGCTTTTCACTAAATTCTTTATTCATGCCTATAGTACAGACAGAGTCCAAGACAGAAATATTATAACATGAAGCTGCTTTCTTCTTTCTAAAGATGAAATAACAATAAATTTGAAGCATGGTAAAGGTACAAGAAAGTCACAGTGCTGGCTGAAGAGACCAAATCTTGTGTGCAATTCTGTTCTTTAAGAAGTACATAGGCAAAGCCATAAGTAAATGCTAATAAAACCTGGCAAAATATCACTGAAGACAAAATATTCCAAAGGTGATGTTACCAATCTCTTTTGAAACTGAATTAAAAGATCACATGGACTTGCAAAAGCTTTGTGGATCAGGGCCCAAGAGAAGTCAATTCTTGACTTTAGTTTCCAGTATCCTTTGCTCTTTTGCATCAAGCAGGAGCTTCTTCCAAAAATAATTTCCTGAATGCAAATGACCTGTTATAGCACTTATTGCTTGGGGTATAATGTTCGAAGCAGAAGTGACCCTTAAATTAGTTGAGGAACACATATGAAACTTGCAACTTCTAATAATAGTGAGGCAAGTCTTCCATATGTTGTTATAAATTTCAGTCCAAGATGATTAACGTGGCACACAGGCTTCTCTTGTAAGATGATAGAAGAGATATTTTTGCTGCCTCTCCTGAGAGGGTTAGTGTTTCAAATTATTTCCAAACAAGCTTCTTCCAAGTGAGAGATGGTTCTCATTTTTTTGTCACCTTAATAAAAAGGTGATGAACACTCTCTTCTTAACTGTGCCCTTATATGAACATCAAACAAATATTATGACATTATGATGTGATAACAGCGGGTCTGTGCTATCCATGAAATAATGTTATATTCATAAATACAAGTCATGAATTTATTGTGCCTGTCATTATGTTTGGAACAGAGTGCTTGTATTGTGAGTCTGCAGGGAATCTCAGAAGTGAATTCAACAGCTACATCTTCATTCAAAGTCATTTTTACTTAGAGCAGGTCTCTATCTAGTATATTTTACATCGATTCTGTACAAAGACTTCAAAAGAAAAATATCTTATTAACTCCTTTATTAATTAAAATCAAGACAATAGTAAATTGGGTAGCAAATTGTTTATGGCCTTAAACAAGATGGATTGGCCTAGGATTTTATTTTTTTTTTTTTTTTTAATAGAAAAAGGTGACTGATGAAGCTCAGAGGATCATATTTGGTCATTTATTTATTTGGGGGTTATTTATTTTTTTACTGCTTCTATGTGATGCTGCTCCTAGATGAGATACATGAAAGCTCTAAATATTCTCGTTTGGCTGAAACTATTCATCCTGATTCATCCTCTGTGATTCAGAAGAACTGAGGCTTGAAATGCCTGTCTGTCTGTGGATACTGTTGACGCTGGCTGAAAAGAATTTGTCAGACTCTGTGCGTTTGTGAGCTCTTAGCTGTGCCACTGAACAGCTCCTTTAGTTCGCTAAATGCAGGCTTGTTTTGAAGCTAAGTGACACAAGTTTTGCTGTGGAAACGGCATCTAATTGTTGGCCTCTCATCACAGAGCCTGTGTTTGAGTAAAGTTTTCCAGCTAATAAGAGGTCATGCCACATAGAAGCAGGATCTCGAACTTCGAACTGCGCGAGACGAACAATCTTTAATTCAGACATCTAAAAGACTTCTGACTTGAGGGAAAGGGGAAGAAGGGACAGCCAGAAAGAGTGAGAAGTTATTCAAGTTAGTATTAAGCTATAGGGTTGTTGGCAGATCACCTGGGTCAAATGGCCTTCCTGAGTTTTTTGTACGCCATTTGTCTCTCAGAGATTTTATTGCTTTCCTATATTAACTACTTTATTAAAACATAACTATAAAATCATAATGAAAATCCCTCCAAGGCATTTTCTAGTTTTATGAGCTACTGGATCAGAGATTATTACGGTACAAAACTCTGTGTGTGTGTGTGTGTCTGTGCATACCTGTTCTCATTAAAACTCAGGGCCACATCCCAAAGCGATGTCTGCACCCTAAAACAGCCAGAGGCTGATCTAGAGAGGGTTAATTCTCATGTAATACTCATGACATTTTTCTCATGTACAGTTCTGCTTGGATAACAAAACCAGGCATCAGTTCATACTGCTCGAGGCATGTTCTTTTGTAAGCCAGACCTGGCTGGAAAATGGACTGAGATTGGTCCATTAAACTTCCATGGATAAATTTTGTAGCCTTGGTGGTTTTTGGCAGGTGTCTATAAACAAGATTTTGCCTTAGGTCCAAGTTTTCTTCCAGCCCAAACCCAATTTGTCTTTGCCTAACCCATCGCTTCTCAGGGCCTATTGGCAGCGTACTTCTGGATGTTTATTTTTGCTGTAGGTCTGACCTGCCCCTAGCTCCAGCCCTGGCTCACCTCAGCAGCCTCTGCCAGCCCCAAACCTATAGGTGCACCCACCACCTGGGAAAGGTGAACTCTGTATCTCAATTAACACTAAAACCGAGGTATCAGTCCTGGTGTTATTCCGTCCCAAAGCTTATTCCACAAACCTGTTACTATTCAAATCATGCCTTCTCCTTTTTTAGATCTTTTGAGCAGTAGATGATCTTAAGCTTCAATGGCTTGTTTAGAACGATGCATATTAACAAATCAAATACTTTGAGTCTTTTTATGACTAAAAACTGTTTTACATGCACTCAAGATTAGCTTTTCTTCAAAGCCCTGCCTTAATGAAGTAAATGTGTAGCAATCTTATGCCATCTAACTCCATATTCCAACTGAAATATTCTTTCCAGTGCTATATTTAAGGTAGGAATGGATATCATAAAATTAATAAGAAATTGGGAAAAACGAGACATGAAGCAGAACTCTAGTCCCAAAGGGCTCCTGAAATGTGAGCTGGTGCTCTGTCAAATCTCTGAGCATAGAATAACTGTTACACATACCATCCCTAATTAACATTATTTCTGCAGAGTTGTTCTACTTGCTTATGGTGGTTGTGTGCCCCAGATAAAAGACTTTTTCACTGTTGAAAGTTATTTTTTTCTCTTGAAATCAAATTGCGAAGCTATGTGTGTAGGCATCCACCTATAGCATGAATGAAATTTATTTTCTTCTTTGCCGTTATGTGGTTTTAGGTGATATTTCTAGTTATGACCTCCAAAAACTATTATTGCATCTTTCTGTTTGATCTGTATAATGTCATAAATTTCCCTGTGTACAAGAGTCCTGATTTGAAGATGATGCAGCTGAAAAACCTCGTGATAGAGTGGAAAGAACATTTAATATTGGATGGTAACTCAGATAAGATAATTAGATCATTTGGGTATTGAATAATGTCTAGAGATATCAAAATATTTATTATGTCAGGTAATCATGATGACATTGTTGGTAAATTAGACCCTTCTGAAAATTAATTTCAAATGTATCTTCTCATTTCAGTGACAGTTGAAGTAATTTTGTGACTTTATAAAGGAATTTATTTGCCGTTTGTGCTGCAAAAGGTGATGTTGGTGTATGAGAAAAAGTACAGAGGGCTTGATCTCAGCCAGCAAGGCAATTTAGGGAAATTGAAGTTTTCAGCAGCAGCAATAGCTCAGATTCAGTCACCCCTAAATCTCGTTGAGGGATGTGGTTCTCCACCATCTGTATCCTTCAGTCCCCTGGCTTTGCTGTAACGTATCCTCTGAAGGAGTCACTACCCCAACTCCTTTCTAAGGCACCTTCTGGCTCATTTCTTCTGGCTCGTTTGAAGATCCATCTGCCCTGTGCTCGAAGGGAGCCAGTTTTCCTGCCCACCTCCTCAGCACACTGACCAGTTCCGCATGGCAGGGGCAGTCTCGGTGCTCTCTGCACCGGCTGTGATGTCCCTGAAAGCCGGGGGGATGCATGCCTGCCCTCGAGGGGCACTGAGAGACGTGGGCCAGGCTCTTCAAGCAGCAAAAGCCATCACCACTGCTCTCATGGCAGCAAGAGTTCACCCTTCCACATGATTGTACTGCTTCATCTCTCCAGGTGGAGAAACGGATCTGACAGAGAAAGGTGGTCTGGGGACTTACTGTGGGTACTAAGAAAAACTCTGCATTTTACACCCATTCATCTTCTTCAGCCTTGTCCCTAAAGACACAGGAAGAACTGGTTCTTAGGGGCAGGATGCCTCACTCTGAACAAAGCTGGCATAAAATAATGTGGTGGGTTAAGCTCAGGTAACAGTCACACGCACCTTGTGCCCTCCCCCTCCTGCTGGATCTGAAGAAAGGAGCAGGAAGGAAAGATTTATGGATGGACTCAGACATAGGCAGGGGCAGCCATAGTGAGGTGTGAAAGCAAAGCAGAGGAGGAGGAGAAGGGAGGAGTTGTTGCTCATAATAATGTTGATTTCAGTGTGAAAATTTGAAGGTACAGATGTGGGTACAACATTCCTCTGAAACACATGGCTTCCCTACTGTAAGTACATTAATGTCCACAGATGTCACAAAATTGGGAGGAGCAGGGTTTTAGTGTGTCGCTGTTCTGCTGATCCACAACCCTGCCTACAGTGATGTGTCTTTATCTCTGCTGGGCGGAAATTTCCTATTTAATAATTAATCTCAGGATCTTTTTGGAGCGGGAACACGGACAGTGATTTTTATTTTGGAGAAGGAAATGTTATGGCAAGATTGGGTCTTAAGTTCCTCTTATTTCTCTGAATTGTTTCTTTTTGTATGGCAATTTTTGTACAGACACTGCTTTGTTGCTGCCCTCAAGGCTCTTCGCTCTGGGCGTGCCAGTGACCATATTTCAATGTGATTCTTCCTTTTTTCCAGTTAATATTTGACTGTCACAAAGCCATAATTTTCAGTACAGAAAGAAGGTGGCTTTGTTAGCAGCTCCATGTCACAGGGAAGCCTGATCTGGTGTTGTATTGCAGTGCACATCCCAAAGTTTGAGTTTATTTTGGGAGACATCTAAATGCAAAGCATTTCCCCACTTTTTCTCTGTCCGGCTTCTCAGCTGACTGTAATTCTGGTGGGTGGCTTTTCAGTCACAAATCTCTTTTGATCCTCTTTGCAATATTCTAATGCCTCATGTTTGGTTAATCCTCTTGCTGTGCTGCTGCCTGGGTTTTCCAAGGCTGCGGTTTGCATATCTGCCTAGGCTTCATGCCTTAGTGCTGTTAGTTGCTGATAAAAAATTAACTAAAAGAGGACTTGCATATAAATTAGGAATATTTCTGTGGCTGGTATACTGCCTTATTTGGCAAAAAAAAAAAAAGCGAATAAATGGTATTTCTGATGTCTGTTGGGGTTTTGCAGCCCTGCACACGGGGTAAGGATGGTCTCTGCTCACCAGGAGGTGAGTGCCCGAGAGCACAGGCTGCTGCAAACCACACCAGGGCTGCTGCAAACCACCAGGGCTGCTGCAAACCACACCAGGGCTGCTGCAAACCACACCAGGGCTGCTGCAAACCACACCAGGGCTGCTGCAAACCACACCAGGGCTGCTGCAAACCACACCAGGGCCGCTGCTGGGCCCCGGGGGCAGAGCCACGCGTGTCCGCGCCGCATCTCACAGCCAGCGTGCGCTCAGACACTGCTGCCCTCCTGCCAAGCGCAATCCTCAGTTCCATCAGCAGGCTGAAAAAAGCTGGGGCTGCCTGTTCCCCGGACACAGCTCCTGGGATGGGGTCACTGCTGCTGTTTTCTGCTTTCCTCCCTGATGGAGGTGCAGTGCTGCTGTGGTGATTTAGCACCTGGCTTCTGTGGACGCCACAGAAGGAGCCATCATGCAGAAAGGTTTCTTGGGAAGAAAACTACCTGAGTTATTGCAATGGGCTCGGGATGAGCCCCGGAGCAGTGGGAAGAGGCTGCACTCCTCTCAGTGCAGAGCCCGGGGCAGGCTCACTGCCAGCGAGTGTTCCCTAGCTGAAATGGTCCATCTCCCCCTGCTGGAAGAAATTCCGCTCCTCTGGAAAACTGTCACCTCGAGTGAGAATACTCGATTTCTTGTCTGCTTCTGAATTCCTTGGGTGTCTCTGCTGTGTGCTTACTCAGAGACACTGACCTCACTGCCCTTGGGGAGAGTTTGGGGAATCCCATGGAGTCAGCACCACTGTCCATTCCAGGGCACAAAACCTGGAAAGCCACAAGAGCAAAAATTTCACTTTAAAGTTTCCTAAAATTGCCCAAATAGATTTCCATTACAAAGTTTCTGATAGCTTCTGGATTAATGACACAAATTGAAACAAGAGCATCTAACAACTATTATATTCAGTTGGATAAACATTTGTGCTGTGTAGAAACCTGTAATTCATTTTACCCCTCTTCTTGATTATCTTTGGAGTTTCCCAGCCTAAATCATTCTGAGATTCTGGTTTCTTCTTTTTTTACTTTCATACTAAGCATAGGTTGTTCTATGGGAGAAAAGAATACCCACATATTCCGTCTCTTTTTTTTTGAGCAGAGTGCCTTTTATAGTGTAACTTTATCATCATTATCTTCTTAGCACATTTTTAAGCATCTAGACAAATTCTAGGTAGATAATGTTGGGGGTTTTTTTTCCTGAAAATTTTTGCAAATTCGGTGACTTAAGCAGTTCTAAATATCTTTGCACAGGTGTTGCTGACTGGGTGAAATGAATTTCTGCAACTCAGCTCCTATCCAGTCCTGCAGGATACACTGAAGTGTAAACACATGAGTGAAAGTGAGCATGTTCTTCAAGTTCTGCTACTAAATGAGGTATTTTTTAATAATTTTTTTTTAAAAAAAACCAAATCCTTCCCTAAATGTCTCATTGTGATAATCACAACGTTCTGGGGGTTCTTTAATGGGTGCAGAGTTCAGTGCACACACTGATTTTGTGTTTTTCCTTTGAGTTATAGCAGTATGTGCACATCCAACTAACACCAAAAGAAGTAAAACCAATAGCAAAGGGTTAAGCCTGTTTTAAAAAGTTCAGATCTCTTCATACACGAAAGTGGAATTAGGCTTTACATCTATAATCTATTATATTTTAACTTAAATCTGAAAGCTATCAAACCTTTTTTTGAGAGCAGGAGGATGGGACATTCCAAAAATAATCATGATCTAAAAATCAATGTTGTGCCCTAAGGTTTGGAGCAGTCGTGCAATCCCCACTGTCATGTACTTTTGGTAGGAACAGAGTTGAAAATCTAGGACAGCACTCAGGGACTGCCATGGCATGTGCTTGGGCATCCTGCAATCATATTTGTCCTTGCTTTTAATCAACCTGGTTGCAAACATGGGGGAAACATTTTAAGAAAACAAAAGCTCTGAGAAAAGGCTTTGGTAAATCTCAGTTGTGCGTAGAACAGCGAGAGCAGCTGAGAGCGGTGTATAATGAAAGAAAAATTAGGTAAAAAAAAAAAAAGAAAAATCCACAGCTGAGGAAAAGAACACCTTTCCTATGCACAAAGTTTTTGAAAATAGAGCCTTTATTTAGGTGGCAGTTCCTTAGTCTACAAAGCTGTGTTACAGTGACCTCCTTTGCATCGTGGGTTTGATTTTGAAACTCTACCAGAGTACAAGTACCAAAGTACTTGTTTGAAGGTATTCACAGCATATCAGGTGCAACTTCAAGGCTTTTGGATTATTAGGAGGCTTTAGTCAATAACAAAAATCTTCAGGGCTTTCTAGCTCTTTAGACTCCGCATTGATTCCTCCCAGACTGCGCAACATTTTCCAACGCGTACAGTTAATGGATTACTGCGCGTATAAATTGATTTTGTAAAGTCACCACGTGGCTGTGGGCAGGCTGGGGGGAGCTCCTGGGGCAGAGAGTGCTTCTCGTGGCTTCCCTTTAACTCTTCAGCTGAATTAGAAATATGTGCCTCAGTGAAGCCTTCCTTAAGAGCTTTTGTCTGTTTGTACAGTTTAAAAAATGAATTGAGAAACAGAGCAAGTGTTTCAGGCAGTGACCTCTGACTAGGGATTGAGATGGTGGTTGGATTTGGATAAATCCACGGAGTTTTGTAGCCCTTTTATGAAAGCCACATCCCTTGTCAGTGGGTTCTTAAACGAACTTAAGCACTGCTTGGGAAAAAGGATTGTATTTTCTCTGCTTTCTGTCAGAAAGGCAGGGAGAACGTGCCCCAGGGTCCGTGGTGAGCAGGACTGATGGACTCACCATCCGAGCAGCACCTCGGCAAAACCAGAGCATGTGCCACTGCTGCCACCCGGCCAACCACAGCTCAGGTCAGAAGATGTGGAAGAAAGCTGTGGGAAGAAATTATTTGGCATAATTTACGTGTGAAATGGGAGGGGGCTGAGGCAGAAGAGGATGTAAGGAGCCCAGAAATAAGAGTAGGATATTGTGGGTCTGTGGGACAGAGAAGAGGAATTGAAGGCTTGGAGAGGGGTTCAGAGACATGGATGAACTGTGAAGGGTGGCAAGGGCAGGAACTGTGAAATTGTATCGGGGGAGGCAGAAACCAGATTCCATTTTGTTCTGTTACCCTTGGACAAACTCATTAGAACTTTGCCATCTGGTGCAGAGGTTGTTAAGTAACAAATTTTATCCCAGAAGGAGTAGGGCTACATTATAGGAAGAACAAGTCAACTCCAGTAAGTAAATAACTAATAAAAATAGCTGATAAAATAAATACCAGCTCTTAGGATAACAAAAAGTCAAACTTGCTTTAAAACCATTTCTTTTGGAGGGAGAGGGCCTTCCTTACCCCTAGAGGAAAATGCTTTCAGCCACTGAAATCTGGGAGAGGGGTGCAAGAGGCAGCGTTATCTGGCAAGCTGAGTTGCAGGAAAGGCTTTGATGCCTGTGCCCTCCCAAACCAGCGTGTGCCCAGCGAGGGATCCTGCACCCAGGCAGGGTAGGGGACCTTGAATCCCCACAGCCCCACTCCCTGGGCACCTGCTGCACCTGAGGCCTCCATATTGGGGGCTGAGGCAGCTCAGATTTGGGTATTGTGGTTTTCAACATCACAGCACCCACATCTGGCCCCAGCCTCGCACACTGAAATGCTTTATGAGCTAAATATTTCATCGACTGCCTGGCCTGTGCCTGGCTGTAGTCATTTCAAATGGATGCTCTGCATTTAAAAATACGGTCTGCTTTGCCTCAGCCCAGCATAATCAGCTGTCTTGCAAACTCCACAGCTAATAAAATATTAAATCGGTTTTGGCACCCAGAAATAAATACGGGCTGGAGATTCTCGTCACGTGTATCTCCCTCTCCTTACTCCCTGTCCCTGCCACATCCCACTGAGGTGCTGGTGCTCAGGACAAGGCTTGTTGTTGGGTGGTGGCACAGGGGATGAGCAGTGCACCAGGACCAGAGTGTTATCTGCTGGGGTGCAGTGAAGTGATCCAGTCGGGCACCAGCTGTGCTTGCAGCCTGTGGAATGTCTGCCCCGTGGCTCCAAGTTGCTCGGAGGGAGCTGCGTTCATTTAGAAGCTGAAGATAAAAGTAGAACCTTGCATTGGAAACCAGGCTAGAATAATAAAGAGCACAGCAGGCATAAGGCTATACAAAGATATTTATAATTTAGTTACAAAATTCTTGTTTAAAAACAGGATATAGTTTAAAAGTCACTGTTGTAGTAATACCACTGTGTTAATGCAGTGTGACCGTGCCTTTCCAGTACTTCATCTTGTTTTAATTCTCTGGGCTAGGCATTTATTTGATTCTCTCCTCCAGCCACCTACAGGTGAGCTAAAACAGTAATAGAACATCTGCACAAAATCTGCCCAGGGCAGCAGGTCCCAGGTCAAAGCTCCTTGAAATCGGAGGGCACAGTGTCACCAGCTCTAACAGGTCTTGGGTCGAGCTCCTCAGACCTGCCCCTGCCAACCCTTGCAGCACGTGCTGAGTGCTCAAGGGGATTAATCCTGGCTGGGGAACTCGTCACTTAAAAATCACACGTGTGAGGACCTGGAGCTGACCAGCACCTGAGGTTGCCTGCCCTGGGAACTGCTGCTAAGGGTCAAGCTTTGGTCTCCTGTTGCCCCCCAGCCCCAGAACCTCTGCCTTTGGTCTCTCAGGGAGCGTGGTTCCCATTAGAGCTGGATGAAACGATGCAGCGAGCGCAGCGCGTACGAACCCCACGCACAGCACTTGGCAGCACGTGGCTTCCTCCGGGCCCCAAAGGCAGTAACTAGTAAAATACGTGGGGTTTTTAATTCACACGTGGACTGTTTGCAAGTAATGAGTGTAATATTGTGTGCTGTTGTTGGGTGGTCACAAGAGCTGTAGCAGCAGTCCTTTCATACAAGGAACTGCTGGATTTTGTTGGGGGTGTGTACAGGGGTGGCTGCCTGCTCCCTGTCGCCCAGCTTTCCAGGCTGGGGAGGGTTTCCCAGCCACTGGAGAGCAGAGGGATGTTGTTCTTATTTTTCTGTACCCGTCCATCCCCTGGCTCTCCCGGCCCTGTGCAGCCCCTCCAGCAGTGCAGTGGATGATCTGTGAGCAGCAGCTACTGTCACAGTGTTTCTCTTGATGAATGTTACCACTGTACTGTTTTCTTTGGCTTTGAAAACACTGCAAGAAATTCCTTGGCATGCAAATGACTGACTGGAAATGTGTAAGAAACCTACTTGACAATCGGAGTCCTGCTTGGCAATAATCACTGAGGCGCTGCAGCGTGTTCAGGAACAGACAACAGAGCTGGGTGAAGGGGTAGTAGAGAGTCAGTGATACGAGGAGGGGCTGAGGGAGCTGGGGGTGTTCACTCTGGAGAAAAGGAGGCTCAGGGGAGACCTTACTGCTCCCTAGAACTACCTGAAAGGAGGCTGTAGTGAGATGGGTTGGCCTCCTCTCTCAGGTAACAGCAATAGATCCAGAGGAAACAGCCTCAGGTTGTGCCAGGAGAGGTTTAGGCTGGATATTAGAAAATAATTCCTTCATCAAAAGGGTGGCCAAACATTGTAACGGGCTGCCCAGGGCAGTGGTGGAGTCGCCGTCCCTGGAGGTATTTAAAAGCTGCGTAGGTGTGCCACTAAGGCACTTGTTTTAGTGGTGGACTTGATGATCTTGGAGGTCCTTTCCAATCTAAATTATTCTCTGAGTCTATAAAACCTGCCTAAATAGATAGGAGACTGTCATGGGTTGGCACAGTGACTTAGCCAGAGCTCAGCACTGAAAGCGCGTGCGGACTGCAGAGAGGGGCACGAGTGCCCAGCCCTGCAGCAGCCCCCGCTTTTAGCCTGTTGCTGTAGGACAAGCCAGGACCAGCACGAGCCTTGTGTCCCCAGGCCTGTCACCCTCAGGGCCAGGAGACTCCTGCGAGTCCTGGGCGGCTGTTTGCCAGCCCCAGCCAGGCAGGAGCTCCATGACAGCCTCCCGTAGGTGATACCCAGGCGTGCTTGTGTGCATTGTATACAGTAGTCTGAGTGTCAAGAACTGCCCAAAAGCAGGAATGCTTTACCCAGGGTGTCTGTTTGCAGCCTCTCTTATGAAATAATTTTCTGTTTTGGCATAGCTTTTATTTTTGAAAAATTGAAAATGTTATTTTAGTTTGCTCAGTTCCTTCATTCTGGAAGCTTTCTTTTGGAATGGGGGTGTTTCCTAAAAAGCTTTGGTATAATTCATACTTCTCTGTAGTTGTACAAGATTTGATGCTGCCTGACAGGATAAAATCAGGGCAGCATCACCCAGGCCTCTCCCCCAGTCTTTTCCACTGTTTTTGTTGCTTTAATGCTCACCAGTCCTTGCGTGCTCCCATGTGTTCTGGCACCTCAGTGCTGTCCCAGGGCTGAGTGGAACACACAATGGCGATGGCCCTGAGCTTTTATGTGACAGCTCCATTCTTTGAATGTGCTGTTCCGTGTTTCACGGAATCACAGAATTGTTAGGGTTGTTGGAAGTGGCTCAGGAGATATCCAGCCCAGCCCTCCTGCCGAGGCAGGGTCACCCGGGGCGGGTAGCACAGGAATGCACCCAGGTGGGTGTGGAATGTCTCTAGAGAGGGAGACCCCACAGCCTCACTGGGAAACTCTTCCAGTCTCACCCAAAGTGTAAAGTTCTTCCTCTTGTTGAGGTGGAACTTGCTGTGTTTTAGTTTGTGGCCATTACTCCTCGTCCTGTTGCTGGGTACCACTGACAAGAGTCTGGCACCATCCTCCTGGCACCCGCCTTTGAGTTATTTATATGAATTAATGAGATCCCCTCTCAGTCGTCTCTGCTCCAGACTAAACAGGCCCAGCTCCCGCAACCTCTCCTTGTGAGAGAGTGCTCCAGAACCCTCAGCATCTTTGTGACCTCTCCTGGACCCTCTCCAGTAGCTCCTCTTGTTTTCTGTACCGAGGAGCCCAAACCTGGAGACAGCACTCCAGATGTGCCTCACTAGGGCTGAGCAGAGGGGGAGGAGGATTTAAAGGAGGAGAAGCCAATGAGAAGCGGTTTTCCTGCCTGGGTGGTTTTTTTCCCCCCTTTTTCCCTTATTTTAAGCGGCAGGGCCGGTGCCGGCGCTGAGGCCCCGCCGTCTCCGGGCGGGGCAGGAGCGCCGTGGCCGCACGGGGGATGCAGGTGCCGGCCGTGGGGACAGGTCGGGGGTAAGGTCGGGGCCGCTCCCGGGCTCGGCGCGGCTCCCGCCCCCCGGCCCCGCCCGGCCCCGCCGCCGCCGCCCCGGGGAGGGCGGGGAGCGCCCGGCGGAGCGGCGGGAGCGGCGGCGGGCGCGGGGCCCTCCCGGCGCTACCTGTGCGAGCGCCGCGGGGCCGGGCGGGGCCGGGAGGCGCTCCCGGCATGGACTTTGACGGTGGGTTCGCCTCTTTGCCGTTCAGGAGCCCGGAGGAGGCGGCGGCGTCGGTGGGACGAGGGCCGGATCCCGCGGGCGCCGCCGGAGGAAGGGGCAGCCCGGCGGCCGGGGGCCGTGCGCGGCGGGGCCACGCTGCCGGCATGCCGCTCGCACGGACGCCGCCCCGCCGCGCCGGTACGTGCCCGGCTCCTTCGCCCCGAGCCGCGCCGGGGCCGGGAGGCGGGGAGGGGACGCGGGGCCGTGGGCAGCGCTGGCCTCCGGCCGCGTCGTGCGGGAGAGCCGGGCTTTGAGGTGGGGATTTTCGGGACGGGCGGAGGTGGCCGCTTTACTCCTCCCATCGAGGAGGTTGCCGGCCGCGGGCTCCTCCGAACTGAGCGAAGCGGAGTTGCCGCTCCCCCTGGGCGCCCTGAGGAAAGGTGGTGCTACGGACAGCGGTGAGAGTGATGCGGAGTGGGAAGGTGAACGGCGTGGCCGGTTCTCTTCAAGCGGTGTTCCTGCTGTGGGGAAGACGTGAGACTACTCTGTTTGCTGCCGAGGTGATGTGAGGGTCTGTCGGCCCCTGCTTTGCCACGAGTACCTTTCCAGTCGTCCACACTGACCCCTATACAGAGCGGGTTACTTTCATCTGGCGTGTTATAAAATACACATTTAATAATGCAAGACCTGTCGTGGCAAAAAATTGTTAAACATTTAGACATATTTCACGCTTTCTCATAGTTCAGTAACTAGCAGACCAAATTAGGTTTCTAAATATAGCAATTTTTTAAAAAGGAAAAATGCGGGGATTTACCCTGTAGCCTTAACAAAGTGGCATTTTTAACCTTCAGGTGCATACAAATTCGTTTTCTTCTGAGCATCACGTTCCGCTGAGAACGTTCTTGCTTTGAAATCCCCTTGGTCCGTAGGGGTTGCCCAAGGGATGGGCAGAGCTCAGGACGCTCGTGTCCCTGGGGACGAGGTGGTTCCGCGGGCAGGGTCCGGGGGCGGCGAGCGGCGGCGGTGCCAGGCTGTGCGGGCACGGCCGCCCCGCCTGCCGCCGGCCCTGCCGCTTCCCGGGCGCCAAGGCGGCAACTGCTGGAAGCGGAGCTGGCACCTTGGGAGTGATGGCATTCAAGGGAACAAATACCGGGGGAGAGCCGGGAGACAGAGTGGGTTTTAAGGCTGACAGTTCTTTGTTGTAATTTGGGGCAGCTTTCGTACAGCCGGTGCATCTGGTTGTTAAACTACTCACTTTGTCCTCTTACTCCTCGGTTTGTGCAAATCAGTAGTAACACAGCTGTGATTTTAAAATGTGAGGCTGTGTTTTCCTGTGCCTTCCTATGTGAGATGTGGAAAAATGGCTTTTCTGGTGCATTCCTAATTCCCATTTCCCTTTTTTTTAAATTGGCTTCTGGAGATTAAAGAACAGAATGGGGTTGTGTGCTGCTTTTATTGTGCTGTTCTGTGGTTGATCTCAGGCAGATCTTGACCATCTCCTTCCTTCTGACATTCATTTGTGTTAATCCAGTGGAGCCTTTGGCTTCCTGAGGGCGTCACAAAGCCAGGCAGTGTCCCTCATTCATACCTGATGCTCTGCAGCTCCGTATATTCCTGGCTGAATCTCGTGACAGCCACTACAATAAAACCCGACCCTGTCAGCCTGAGGCACCGATCCGCTGTTTTAGCTGCTGCTGCTCCCCAGTTCCTGCTGGCAGGATCCCCAGGCTGGGCAGCAGCCAGCCATAGCTGCAGGAGGGGCTTTTCTTGCTCGTAAAGGTTTGTGCATCCTCTTTTCATTGTCTGCAGCTCTGTCTCTGCCTGGCACCTGTGGAGGACAGTAATGCACCTTTACAAGGCAGGCTAGATCCCGAGCCTTAGGCTGGGAGGGAGTAGCTTAATGTTTCAGTGTGTTACTGAAGAGCACTGTTAGCAGAAGGCTGTGACTCCACAGATGAGTTGTTGCGATGGAAGTTTTGTGGTATATGTAGGAAAATTCCTGCTCCCGCTCTAGTTTGTTCCAGCGTTAGAGCGTTGTAACAAACCAAGGGGCTGCTCTGTCTGGGCCCAGTGCTGAGCAGTCTAACCTCAGTGTGGGGCTTGGCCAGTGTCCCTGACACCTTTGGTGGTGTGTCTCGTGTTTTCCCCCGCTGTGGGGGTGGTCTTCAGAGCGTGGCTTTGCAGCTAGTGCAGGTGGGAGGGGCTGATAATTACAGGAGCTGTGGGCTTGCTGAAAGAAGTGTTGAATCTTCCTCCTTTGGTGTTATGCAGGGCAAGGAAACAGCTGTACATATACATCAAAAACTTTATATTCACTCCGGTATTTTTTTTCTCTTCACTCACCAGTTTTGAGCATTATTTTGTGTTTGGGGTCTTGGAGAGTTTTGGATCTCCTCTATCACTATTAGCTTTTCCTTGCAAAGGCATCCCTCTGCAGTTTCTGCAGCTGGGTTCCTTAAGTCTTGGCTAAACTTCCTGCAGATGGAGTTTCTGATAAGTGCTGCATCTTCTTCTTGTCCTTTCTTCTCCAGCCTCACTCCAAGGCCTTAATTGCTAAGGAAGTCCATTGGTCCACTGTTACCCACCTAGAAAACAGGCTTCCATCAATAGCAGGCATCCTTCTCCTGTTCCTATGGGGGAAGTTAAGTTCATGTTCCCTCTTGTCCATATTCTGGCAGAGTCTGTACTGGTACATGCACGTGTTCTGAGACATTGGGGGGGGAAAAAAAATCAATATATTGTAAGCCTTTCTGTCCAAATTTGGACTAGCAGCAGTCTGTACAGCTGTTTGGACAAGTAACTGAGGTAAAATATGAGCAGAACCTGTAAGAGATTTTAGTATCCTGTTCTCCAGTGACGTTCAGGCTGCCCCCTGAGCTGTGTGTGCAGTTCTGGTGAATAAACTGCTGCGCTGGAGGGAGGATTTCAGGACAGGCCAACTGGGTACAGTTTTACTTTCATGAAATTAGACAGCTACCAAGCACACAGTGTTCTTTGCTTTTAACAAGACTTCTTTTTCCTGGATGAAGAATAACGTTGTGGCTGCCGAGGGGCTGTACCTGCTGGCATTGCTGTTCTCTCAGCTACTGCTATTTTCACCCAAAGGTTTCTTTTGGTATTTCATCTTTATTTGCTGCTTCCCAAAGCTTGGGTAAGATTGCTAGAAGAGCGTAGAAAGGCCTTGTTTTTGTTCCTGGCTTCTGTGGTTGTGTGTCTTGGGGAGGGGGCAGACTATTTCTTGATTTTGTGGGCGTTTTTACCTTTTAAATTTTTTTTTTTTAAACTCGGTACTGATTTTAGTTTTCACATCAGCACAGCTGTACCATTTAACAGCAAAAACACCCCACTTGCACTGTGCATGTAAATCGTAAAGTGAAGTAAGAAGAAACATTTTCTTCTCTCTTGTTTTTCCCTCTAGTTTGAAGATTTTCATCTTCCTTAACTGCATTGCTAAAGTGCTTGAGAGATGAAATTTGACAAGGAAATTGCCTCCATTAAGTAACTCGGTGTTCTGAGAAAGGAGGCTGTAGGCAGGTGGGGCTCAATCTCTTCTCTCAGGTACCATCCAGAAGAAATGACCTCAGGTTGTGCCAGGAGAGGTTTAGGTTGGATATTAGCAGAGATTCTTCACTGAAAGAGTGGTCAGGATTGGAACAGGCTGCCCAGGGAAGCGGTGGAGTCACCATCCCTGGAGGTATTTAAAAGATGTGGAGATGTGGCCCTTAGGGGCAGGTTTTAGTTGTGGACGTGGCAGCGCTGGGATAATGGTAGGACTTGATCTGAAAGGCCTTTTCCAACCAAACCAAATTTATGATTCTGTGATCAGCTGTGCTCTTATTGAAAAGCCTTTTAAAGCAAATGTGTCATTTCCCCATTCAGTTACAGACTGGCTTAGAAGCCTGGAAAAGCTTTATCAATTCTGGCCATGGAAGGGAAAAGCCCAAGCCTTTGAAATTCCAGCACATACCTTGAGACAGATAACCAGGAGACTTTCACTTCCACACTAATCTTGCACAGCAGTTGTTTGCAGCTGCTGCATCCAGCCTTTTCCAATCTGTAGCCCTTATCTCTTGTTGGCACTGAGCGACAGGAGAGGGAGGGAATGGCTCTGAGAGGAATGAGATCTCCATTTTTGCTTTTCATGTCCTGAGTTGTTTTGGGATATTTGGATATCAGTGATTGCCTGAGGTGGCAGAATCTTTGATATTGTGCTTGTCTTAAAGTAACTGTAGCTGTTTAAAACTCTTATTTTCCTACAGTTAGGGCGAGTTGTTATAATGAATGTTATGCAGTGCATCTCCTCAGTAGGATTTGCAGGAAGCTGGATGTTAAGGAGAGGCAGAACTGGAAGCCTGGTGGGTTGGGCTGCTCTGGGAGCCCCTGCCTGGGGCTGCTTTGCTGGGGAGCTCTGAGTCCTGCAGCGATGGAGGGGACGCTGTGCAGGGGGTGGATGATGGGGTGAATGATGCGTCCCTCTGCCATTTCTGTGCTGCCTCTCTGCCTGCAGCTGCAGAGTATCCAGAGGGCAATGCCACGTGTGCTCCTGAGTTCCAGCCCACCTCGTGAGGGAGAGGTGGACAGAGCTTGTTTGGGTTTCCTCTCCTGTATTACATGGAGACTGTGAATGTTTTGTGTGATTGGGTGCAGTTCAGAGGTGCAGATGCCTAAGGGCTGTTTGGTTACCTCTGCTGGTAGGTCACCTGCCCAAAATCCTACTTTGAATACCTTTGTTCCAGAGCTTATTGTTTCCCTGATAATGGCAGCACTGGGATTGTCTGACTGCTCTCCCTGTGTCCTTGGATGATTGAGGTCCAGCTCTCAGTAGAAGCTTTGAGAGGAAGAAGGAAAAACATGAGAAAACTTTTGAGGTTTGGCAACAGATGGGGCACATTACCCTCCCCATATCCTTGCTGAAATCCTCCTTAGCTGGGCTTGCTGTGGGAGGATGTTGGCATCCTGCACATGGCCAGGAGCCACTTGCCCAAGCAGTGGCCCCGCTCCGAGCCCGGCATTAGGCACTGTGTATAAATGGTTGCAGCCTGTCATTCAATCTAATTTGTTAAATGCTGTATCATCCTTTTGCCTTTGTCAAAGTCAAGTTCTGTGCAGGAGAAAAGGCAGGCAGGCTTGTGCAAGGCCAGCAGTACAGATTTATCACCTTGGTAATAACGTGCACCTCTGACATCCTGCAGAGTGCTAAGCTCTGTTCCTGGGTTCCCTTTGCAGAGTCCCACTCGTGGAGCTGTCTGTGCTGTCCTGGGGACGAGGGGACAACCTGTTAGAAGCAGCCTTGGTTCTGGTAAGTGGCACTCTGAGCTTCTCCTGCAGATACCCAGGGGAAAGCTGAAAGCCTCCCTGCTGGAGGAGGAGTCATATCTGAACCAAAAAATTTGGCTCTGTCACAGCAGGAATTACTTGCTGCCTTCAGCTGGGCAAAGCTGCACATTTGGAAGCCATTTTGAAAACTGTGGCTTATTTTTAATCCAATGACTGCTGTAACATAAAGTGTTGCAGAAAGCAGTTTCTTACAGCATAGCATTGAACTTCGAGAATTTTTTCTGAGGTTCTTATGGATCGAAAATGGATTTAAATGGTAGCAGGAACTCAGTTGCTTGTGATGGCTGCAGATGTTGCATAACAGCAAAACTCTTGCTCTTCTGCCTCTTTTCATCATATGATGGTGTATTGCAGAGGCCAGTGAAACCCTTATTTTTTGATATCTCACATTTACCTTTTCCAATTATTTTTGTTGATTATTTTAATGCTTTAAAAAATCCTATTTGTTTCAAAAACAGCAGTTACGTGATCAACACTTTTTGCCTCTATTTTTTATTGTCTAATAGTGAATTGCAGGCATCCTTTCACCATTGTTTTGTTTCCTTCAGTAGTTAGAAATGAGCTTACCTTGGCAGGAAACGCTTTGCCAGGCCCCTCGTGTGCCCAGTGAGTTCAGCTACCACACCCTCAATATTTTCCCTCTCCTAGTATTATTGCAGTAAATAAAATAATAGGTGAAAAAGCATCTGAACTTATCCTTGGGAACCTCCAATCCCAATATGGAATTGATTGTTTCCAAGACTTTCATTTAAGTCATACACAGTGTTTGTTGTGCTGAAGTTAAATGAAGCATTTAAAAACATTTTGACTGTATGTCCAATAAAACTGAGCACAACTAGGAGCCTGTATTTTTCAGATGAATAAACCAGCATTTCACCTACTGTAAAATCTGTCTCTAAAAGGAGAAGGTGAGTTCTGGTGTGTGATGGTGCTGCTTTAGCTCCTGCTTGAGAGTGAGCAGAGCAGGCAGAGCTGGCTGACCTCTGGCTCCAGCTAAGCCCAGCAGCTTTGTCATGTGAGGAACTGCGCTGCAGAGCTCTTGGCCTGAGCCCCAAACCATCTATGCAGTGGTGTCTGAGGCACAACTGGAGCTTGGGCACTGACAGAAACAGGCAGCTGTCTCAGTTTTGCCTTGTGCAGTTACAGGATGAAACATCGTGCTGGGAGTCAGATGAGCTGGGCGAATTTGTTGGGTTTTCTCCCTCTCAGGGTGTGAGCATTGCGAGGGGAGGTAGAGAAGTTAAAATCCCTGTCAGACCTGAACACTCTGGAGATGAGTTAGGCAGAGAGGATTTAAACAGCACTTCACTCTGGTGTGTGTGCAGGCAAGGGCCGTCAGGAAAGCAAGGAAGCAGCCAGAAGGTTGAAGGCAGCTTCATTTGCAATCATTTCCGTGCCAGCAATTATTAACTCCAGTAGAGCGGGCAAACTGTAACACTGACTGCAGTGGCTTGGAGAGTACTGAGCTCTGCAAAGAATGAAATGAGCAATGGGCAGGAATTTAAACTGGGGTCGGTAATTTTGCTTTGAAGCTCAACAGATTTGGAACAGTTGAGTTGTATTGTGGGCTTTGGAGTCTGCAAGCTTTAGAGCCACCCTGTCCTCTGTGCAGGACAGTCCAGGAACGTTTGGTTTGGCCCAAATGAAGAGGCAGAGGTGGTGACCTTAGGGAATTTCTCCCTAGCTGCTTTAGGAGAAGTTTATCCTTCCTCTGCTCCCTTTCTGTCCTTTTCATTAGACACTAACTCATCTGCTGGTGTCCCCTAACAGAAATCTCCAGCTGCATGAGGGAAACATTAAAACAATGATGAAATCCTAACTAAACTTAAAAAGCTAAAAAAACAAAAGGAAAAGAAAAGAAAAGCTACAGCTCCAGACTTGGATATAAAAACTCCAAATCTGGATAGTCTGTTTTAGGGAAAGTGTGAGGGATAAACTCAAATAAAAATACACTGAAGCTGTGTGTTACCTTGGCTGGATCAAGACTGCAGCTTTCAGGCATCAGCAGTGCTGGGTGGTACCTGCTGTTAGTGATTCTTTACCATGTACTTGGATCTACATATTTGTCCAGCAGAGAAAGTGGAAGTGATTAGTATTAATGTTTTATTAATGGTAAATTTTGAAATTAGATGTGCACAAGATATTACTATTAAAGCTTTGAATTATTCAGCCCTCTGAATTGCTTGCAGGCCTCTCCTTGGCCTCTGCTCTGTGAGCATGTTAAGTTTGATGAGTGTATGTGATGGGTAGATGTGGGTATGAACCTCCACAGGGATAAATGTAGGATTTTGTGCATTGAAGGGAACTCTGCTGGTTATCCATCCAGTCTTTAGTCATTTATTGAGGAGTTATTAGGATAAAAGTCTGATAGCTTGGCTCTCCTCCCTGCTGGGTAAAGCTGCAAGTGGAGGTCAGCCCTTGGCAGCAGGGTTTGTGTTACAGGCCTGTGAACTGCAGGGCCTGTCCCAGAGCACTGGGCACGAGCTGCAGCAGGTCAGTGGGCACAAAGGAGACTCGCTGAACTTCACCGAGGTGGTTTACAAACGTTCCTCTACGATGCTGAAATGTCCTGGCACAAAGCTGAAGGTGTGAAAATGTTTGTATGGACTTGGTGGCTTCTGGAGCCCTTTAGGACCGATTTCCTGCCAGGAGCACCAGCCACCCTTCTGTGCTGCACTCAGCCCTACAAACAGGTAGCAGTGGCTTTTAGGAAGCAGCAAAGAGAGGAGAGGAGCTTGTCCCAGGAGTCTGGCTCTCCTGAGTCAGCTGCTGGACCGGGGAAGTCCCGTCCTACCTGAGAAGTACCATTTGCCTGCAAATGGGACTGATTTCCTCTGCAAATATTTGCCTGTGATCAGGCTACTGGATCGGAGCCCCTATTTCCTCCAGTGTATAAAGGAAATAAATAAGGCTTAACATCTTTGCCCTGATCGTGTTTTCAAAGGCTATTTACAAAAAATCTTTAACTTTGGCTGACCTTAGTACCACGTCATTGGGTGAAGCTGTGGGGAACAGTTGGTTTCTGTGCTGCGCAGTCTTTATTTTGCCTGGCAGTCTGTTAACTCTGATAAGTGGGTAAGCGCATGCCAAGCAGAGTCAGGCGTATCGTGAGATTCTGCTTTGCCTGAGAGAAAGTAGCCCCAGAAACAGCTTTGTAAGCCAGGAAACAAAAACCCATGCACCAAAATTCGGAGTTGGCCAATTCTGGATCTTGATGACTTGAAAAGGACTCTGCCAGGTGTTTCATTGGTCACTGCCTCTTCTCTAGATGTGGAGTTGTCCTGCTCTAGTGAGAATGGTGCTCTGGCTCTGTTGGAACTGCCTTGATCACAGCAGGCTGCTGCTGCTTTCCCTACCCTCTCCAGGGACAAAACAAAAACAGCTCTTGTTCCTTGTGAATACCTTCTGGTGGCTGCCCTGCTCCAGCCTCCATGAGCAACAGCAGAACGACACTGGGAATTAGTGTCATCGTGCCCAGAGAGCGTGCGACAGCCGTGACACGGGACGCTGGCCATGGTGGTTGTGTGGTGCTTCCGTGGGGTGGTTTTGGTGTTTATTTCCAGCAGCAGCAGTCCCTGGAGCTAAACAGAATTTGTTAGCAGTTTCAGGAGAAGCGCAACACATTGTCAGCTTGGAAGAAACAGGCTTTATTTTTTTTCTAAGATGTTTTTTTCTTTATTTTTTTACGTTCCTAGATGGCCTACATCCTGTTCTGGGAATTGCATTCAAAGGCAGCGTGAATTCAGGTCAAACTTTTCCTACTTGTAGTAGATGGATGTTACCGATAAAAACATTTTACGCACGCTGGGCAGAGATTTATTTAAGCCGCTTCCACCAGCGCCTGTAGTGAATTTAAGTTTCCTTTGAGCTCACCGAGAATGGTAAACTATTTATTGCCTTTATATGAAACACTGTTTTGACAGATTTCCTCAGAAGAAGCACAAAAGGAGATGTTCTGTTCTTCAAAAATAACCGGAGCCATTGGCAAGAAGCAGCAGCACCGCCTCGAACGAGGGAACCGCTCCCAGGTCACCCGGACATGCAGTTGAACTGAATTCTGCGGCCGCGTTTCCCGATGTACCATGGGATGCATCAAATCCAAGGCTGCCTTCCAGGGTTCCAGCGCCGCGCAGGACGAGCGGATCGAGGGAGGCGGCGAGGGGCGCGCTGGGGAGAAGTCGTCGCTGCTGGCGCTGCAGGCGGAGGAGAAGGGCCCCTCCAGCGCCATCGTGCTGGACTACGCGCAGCGCCTGTCGCGAGAGATCCTGGAGCAGGCGGTCAAGCAGTGGGCGGTGACCGAGAGCAAGTACAGCGACATCCCCTTCATCGAGAGCGACATGCCCTGAGCGCTGCCGCGGCCTGGCCCGTCCCAGAGCCTCTGTGCGCGCTGCCGGTGCACGCAGAGCACCCCCGGTGTCCTCTGGGCATCGCTGTGGGCAGCCGTCTGCAGGGAGAGCCCGGGAAAATTTGCCTTTTAACGCAGACCGCTAACAAACTAATTGGATCGCAGTAGAACGTGTTCATCGAGTGTCGTTCGTTGTCAGCCGTGTGTCGAGTGTACTCTGTCTTTGTATGTGTTGGATGTGACCAGAAATCAGCGTTAAAAAGAGGATGAGAAGGCTGTGGCTGCCCTGCACCGCTACAAGCACTGCCACAGAGGACAAAACGTGGATTATTTCTATGTTCTGCACAAAAGATCACTGGTCTGTCTGTAGGTGAGATGAACTCTCTGTGCTTGGTGAATTTGTCTGTGTTTCGCTGAAGTGAAATCAAGGTCTGCGTGTGGCAGAGGTCACTGCTGTCATGGATTTTACTTTTGATTCTGTGACCTAACGCAATCTGTAAAACCACAAACAATGAAGGTGATGAGAGGTGCTTTGTAAACCCCAGTAGTATTCAGGGAACCATTTGGATGATGATGCAATTCACCTTCCATTGAAGTGAACCAGTGAGAAGCGTGCCAGTGTCCATAAGCAGCGCATTATCATTAACAGATGCTTCTGTAAACGCTTGAAAGCTTGTCTCTAAAACCCTGCAGTAAGACAGGTTAATGACATCTGGTCACTGTGTTTAGACCAAAGCTGATTTTTTGGTTTTGTGTGGGGGATTTTTTGTGTTATGGTGCTGGTTTGGGAGGATTTGGTTTTGTTGTTTTACTGTAACCCAGAGAGATGTGCAAAGACTACTGCTGGTAACTGGTGAAAGAAACCTTCAGGGGTGTGGCAGTGCTTTAGGACAATTTGTTTCATGGCAACTGTGGCTGCATTACACTGAAATTCCTGGCTGAAGTACCACCCCTGGGACAGGATGTCTTCTTCCTTCAGCTCCTGTAGGCTGCTGGTTCCCCCCTGAAAAACCTGCTCATGGCAATGCCAGCAGGAGCCCCTGGAGCCCCAGCCCTGAGCAGTGCTCTGAATGCAGTTAGGGACAAAGCCTTAGGCCCAAAACTGAAGGGCTGCATCCACACCCTGCTCCCTGCCTGCCCAGGACTCACAGCCTGACCCACTGCACCCGCAGCCGGCGTGGCACAGAGCAGGACATGGATGGATTGTTCTTATTCATCCCAAAGGTACAACACTGCTGACGTTTTATACAAAGTGAAGGCCTTCCAACAGCTTGGCTTTTACCACCTGTTTGTTCCTTTTTCTGTGATGCCCAGTTTAAAAGACAGTTCTTTTTCCTAGATCAAAATGCTTTCCATTTTGTTTTCATTTTATAGAGAAATGCTTTCCATACTGGCTAAAGCTGTTACTATTTTTAAAAGGTACACATAGTTCTAGTAAATGATCCAAAGCATGATTTTTCAAGCAATGGGAAGCAAGCAGAAAGAGGACCATGTCAAATGCTGGTTTTAGCTTATTCTCTGATCCAGGACAGTCTATGATTGAGCTGTTTTGCAAATGTGACGCAAACGTAGGTGTTTGAAATTCACCTATACAGGGAAGTGGTTTTATCAGGAATGAAGGGTGAAAAATGCTTCTCTGTGACACACCACAAGATTAAATCCCAGTGATCAGAGTGGGTTCCCAGTGCCCTGCTGTTAAGGCTGTCCTCAGGCCTTGGCTGGAAAAGGGAACGAAATCAGCTTCTGCTGCAGCGTCGTCCTCTTTGAAGTTACGTAGTCATCCTCAAAGCCATGTGCAAAGTGGGACTAAAGCTTTACAGGTCACTTAAATTCTCCTGCTAACAGTGACGTTCCTTCAAGTTCTACAGCATATAAAACATTAGATCATACTCTGTTTGCTCTAAAATACCTCCATATGTTAGTGTGAGTTAGAAAGCAAAGCCAAACACTGATCGAGTCAGTACATATCAATTGGATATTGCTTAATCACAGTATTAAAAAAGATTCCTATTCTTATTCTAGCTAAAATAAAGCTTTATTACAAAAAAAAGGGTCAACCTTTCTAACAGGAGTGTGGACTCGAGAACGTTAACACTGCTAACCACAGTAATTAAAAATAAAAAAGCCAAAGCCCCACAGCCATTGCTGGCCAGGCAGGTGAGGAGCAGGTAGAAAACCGCGCTCGCTGTCAGAGCACCTGGAGCTGGATCTGCCCTGGCCCTTGCACAAAGCACGCCGGCGGATTCCACGGGCAGCGGGGCGTTGCAGCGCTTCCCGTGCCGCGTCTCCAGTCCTTCCTCTGGATGTAGCCTGAGCCTCTGACACTCTTCAGGAATATCAGCTGCACTTTTGACAGCAGCTCCCCGCTGGCAGGCTGCCACTGCACGGTCCAACAGCAGGCAGAGTTCCAGAACAGCCTGAGGTTCCAGCACAGCATCCCCTGCGCTCAGCGCTCGCGTTTCCCCAGAGCAGGAGGTCAGCCAGGTGCACGGAACGTGCCCCAGGACCGCTCCCCCGTGCAGGAGCCGCAGCGTGGGGTGGCTGCCCCGCCTGCCCCAGAGCTGCCCATGGGCTCAGCCAGCACCAGCTGCTTGGTGGCCCAACCAGTCCCTCACCCGTGGCCACCGAGCTCGGCCCTCACTGGTGCCTGAGGATTACAGCAGCTGCTCAACGGCCCCGAGTGCAATTGCAGCTCTTTGCGATGCTTTCTGCGGCACCGGCGCTTCAGGGAAGGCACGCAGCAAATGCAAAGCAAACAAGCTTGCAAACAACAGGGAGACGGCTTCTCACCAGGAAAATCATCTCTCTTACAGGATGCTGTCCTTATAAATAATGCACTTACCCTCAATAGAAAATAAATCTGTTCAGTGCTACAGCCCGGTAAGAGACTGAGGGAGATCTCTCTCCAGAGCTCTGCTGTACATTTAATAGGCACAATACCAATACATTGTAAAAATAAAGACTCCTTCACTTAAATAAATTTATGCTAAGCTGTGCTGGTGTTTCACAGAGCCACTGACAGTGGGTTTCCAGCCAAGTTACCATTGATTCTTTGACTTGATTTTGTGTGATAAAGGCACTCTGGTTTGGGACTGGCATACTCTGCAAAACTGTTTACTTCTATTTAGGAGTTAAAAATACATTTGCTTTACATTTTCTCCAGGAAACAAGATTAATCTGAGTGAGTATGATGTGACTGACTTGATATTCTAATAATGGTTCAAAACACATTAACTGCAGCACAACTTTGTAAAGTTGACGTTTCTGGAGTAAGGCACCTCAGTATTCCCAAATAAAACACACTACAATATATTTTTACAGTATTTTTTGTGGAAAATATTTTCTTGTGGACCAAATAAAATTCAACTTACCATCTGCTTGTATGCCTTTTATTTGAAAAAAACCCACAAGATTGCACTGACTGGACAGGATCTCGTTACCTTGAGCTTGGGATAATTCCTGTTCACACAAATTTTGGAAGCAACTGAATATGCAAGTCCAAGTTTATTAATTCAAAAGTATGTTCTTCCTATAATCTTGTATGTCATTTACAATCAGAGCAGGCATGATCCCTACTCCCTGGGAATTACTGTGTTTTTCATTTAATAATTGGCTGGAGACTGCTCCTTTTATACAAAAATAATGGAAGTAACCAGGCTTTAAAAAGTAAATTTGAGATAGCAATTGTTCATGAATGTAAAACATATAAAAATTTTAAATAATACAGAGGGAGGTTTGCACTTCTTATGGGACCAGCTTGAGGTAGAAAGTCATGTGATACTTTCAGAATTACCTAGAGGTATTCATGAAATCTCAATTACTTTTGGAACTAAACTCAAGGACGGTCCCGTAACAAGTATGTCCACGGTAACATAAACTCACAGCTGAAATATTAACAATTTTATCTTACAAGATTCTAGTGCCAAAACAAGATGCCATTTTTTCTTGATTTAGCTTTCCATTTGCTCTGACTTTTTGAAAGCCACCCTTGGTAGTTCACCTTGATGCCTGAATTTCCTGGACTCTATTTCCAGGCAACAGCTCCTAGAAAGGAAGGAGCCTTAAGCTATTGCAGACCATTGCTGTTGGTAATAAAAAACGCCCAACACTGGAAACTCCATAATGGTTCTGCTACAGCTCTGACTTTTGATTCCCCAGTGCTGGTTACTGACTATGGCATTTGAACAGAAGTTTTCTTCCTTTGGTCTTCAGAGAAGCCAAAATTTGTACTTGTGACCTGCCTGTAAGTGTAGAAGTAAGTAGGAAGAAACACTGCTACGTGATCTGATGAAGCATAAAAAAGAAGGCATAACATTAAAGAAATTAGTAGCTGTCTGCTGCATACACAATAGAAAAAATCATTTCCCTCCCACAAATACTTGCATCAAGGGGTTCTGGTTATGTTGTGTAACTTCCCGTGTTATTGGCATCAGAACCCCACCACCCTGAATGCACTGGAATGTGCTGCTTGTTGTTCACAGCAAGCTTTGAGGCACTCGTTTCTTCACCACCAAGAAAACCAGCGGTTTTGTGACATCGTGAAATACTGATTATGCGGCTCAATTACACATAACATTTTAGAAAATGGGCTATGCAAGCCAAGAGAAATGTGCTCTAGGCTCTGGCAACATTATCACATTTGAAACAATGTTTACATCACACAGCAAGGCTGAAAAATGACCAAACCTTAAATCAATAGAACAATTTCTTGTTCTCAGATTAATAATGTATCAGTCTGAGCTTTTATTTAAGAGGATAATTAACCCCATGGATTCTGTCTTCCATTTTCCTTTGTAGCTCTGACTGTATTAAAGGTTTTACCATGTCTTATTTTCATTGTATGCAGAAGAATCTGTGGCACAATCCCAATTTACTAGATCAGTGACAGAGCCAAGAACACTAAAGGTCTCTTGACTTTTTGTTTATTAGGTTATAATAACCTTTTACTGTGCTCTTTTCCCCAAGAGCTCCTCCTAAGTTAAGAGTTGATGCAAAAAAATGAAATGTTAATCACTTTGTAAAGCAGTAAAAATAAAAATTTGCCTTGAAGTGATTTTTCCCATTATTAACCAGAGATACAATTATTTTCTCAGTACAGAGAATGTTCCTGAATGAAAAAAAAAAGGAAAAAGAAAAAAAAAAAAAAGCCTTGTGAATCTCAGGCTAGCTAAAAAAGTTTTGTTCAATTTGACCACACTACTATTAATTTTTACAGCACAGAAGTAAGGAGATAGGTAAGATGTCCCTAGGTTTGATCTTTACAGCTTGAGATCGTCGTTTCCCAGTGGTTTAAAACAGTTGTCCACAAATTCATCGCTGACTTCTTCCAGAGCAGCTGGCTTCCATTTGGGAGACTGGTCTTTGTCAATCAGCACTGTCAGGTGGAACAGAAACACCAAAGTTACTCTAATTATAAACTTCCTCTAATTAAAATGGCTTCAGATTGCATCAAGACAGATCGCTACAGTGATTGCATGGGGGAGACAAATCCATGTGCTCAGGAGAAGGCAGAGATTTCCTAACACAGACATTCCTACTCTAATAAAAGTTCCTGAGTTGGGACCTGCCCAGAGATGTCTCTGGGAGTTGCTGGATGACACAAGAACAGTGGATCACTTCAGAAGCAGCCCAAGATTTGAAGGAACAGGCCTGAAATGAGTGGCTGAGTTAGACCTGCCACTCTTGGCTGACTTGCACTTCCTCCGGTACAGTACAATGCTGCTTTTGGACAAGGCTTTCACACCTCTCTGCAAAACCTGACTCTTGGGAGAGTACAGGAGATGACTCAGTGGTGCTAAGTGCCTAAAGCTAATTTAAACTCATCACATAAACTAATAATGGAATAACTCACGAGGAAAGAGGAGAGCGGGGTGTCTTTGTGGGAACTGAGGGTGTTTATTTGTAAATACTGACAGCTACTGAGACCTGTGTAGATTTGACTGTGACAATCTGTATAATCTTAATCTTAGCACACTGACTTTGTGCTGCATCCTGGGAAATGCATCACTGAAGATAAAAACCATCACTGAATGAATCACATGTAGAAGGCTAACAAGAAAATGTCAATTCCCTAAAAACGTTCCCTGTATCCCAGGAATGTTTAAGGCATGTCAGCATGGCTGCATTAGGAAACTATACATATAAAAAAGAGGGAATTAATTTGTGTGTAAAAAATGATCAGTATGAATGGAATTCCAGAGCATCCTTCCAAGCACCTTTCAGGCTTTAAGAAACCCATAAAGGGGCTAGTGAAAATGTGAAATTGTTATAATTTTAAAAAGAACTGTAAGAAGTGTGGCTGCCAACAATCCTCACATTCCCTTCAGATGAGTGAGATCAGCAATTCATCTGGAGATGCACCTGTGGCCACCTCCTGACCAACACAGCCTATAAGAGGATGGGCAGGAAGAGGAGCACGTTTCAAATTTCTCTCCTGAGAGTGGCCTTTATTTGTTCATTTTCTGACAAGGAGTTTGGAGTGGGATGGTTCTAAAGGCAGCTGCACTGTGACACTCACAGAGACCGGGTATTTCAAAAAGCAACAACTATTTTTGGGTAAGTTGTGTTTTTCTGAATTCATTTTGTTCTTATTGAGAGAACTAGAAATATCCAAGATGAGGAATGTGTAAGAGGGTAGAATTTTATGTTCAATGAAAAGAATACTGACCTAAAGACTGCACTTATCAAAAAAACAGGCACTGTGGCCTGCCTAGCAGCTTGTAGTAAAAAAATGTGACCTGAAAACTTCTCTTTAACTTTTCTGTCTTTAACCAATGGTTAAAATTGGCTAGAAAATAAACACCATTTAAATGACAACTGCACTAATTAATATTTCTGTAGCTGAAGACATACAGGCATCACAACCCTTTACCTTATATCCCCAAAGAGCAAATCAAGTCAGAGCCCTGCATCCATTTCCTTGTAAACAGGCAACTAAGGACTCTTTAGAAACAAATGAATTGTAAAAAGTAACCCATTATATGGGAAACTGCAATTCCTCAAAAAACAGAATCCCTGAGAACAATTCTTCAAAAGAAACATCCTGTAAAAGAGTGCTTTTACTATGTTGTTCAGCTGGGAAGTTACTGAAAAGCCATGATCTTCCAAGATGTTTTTGAACATGGTGAAATCACTGACTGGGTCAAAAGATGTAATTGTCCCAAATCAATTATATTTATTCCACTGGAGTAGTATTTAGCTACTGATTTTCTTCAATTGTACTTGGAGTTCACAGTCTAGCCAAAACAGTCTGTTGTCCTCAGAAGCTGACTAGAGATGGTTTAAATTAAAGAGGAAGAAGTGTCCATGTGTGTCACTACAGCCTCCCCTCTGCCCTGCTGTACTAAGTGCTGCCAGTTTTCCACTCCAGGGTACTGCTGTCTATTCAAGCTCATCTTTCTGTTTGAACCTGGGGCCAGTTTTACCCTGGAAAAACTCAGTGTTCATAATGGTCTCCCCAGTGAAGCTTTTAATCTTGTATGAGTCAAAATACTTGTTTTCTAGTAGTATCATGAAAATATTCCTTTTCTGCTCCCTTGACTTCTTTATATTTTGTACCTCTCCAACTTGAGATCAATCATAACAAAAACAGAATAAAAGTTCTGAAGACTTCTAAGGTAAGCTAAGGGAAATTCATCATGATAAAAGTAACTGAGCACAGACAGCATGTTAAGGGTTTGTTCTTGTGTTTCACCTTCTTTATCAAAATCCCAAAGCCTTCTGTTCAGCAGCAGTGACTTTACCAGACTCAGTTAGTGCTCTGCTGCTGCAGCTTCCTCCAGTACAGTCAAAACTGGTATTTCCAAGCCCCTGACATTCTGTTTGCTGCCATAAAATCTCTCAGCTCCTGCAGGGCCCTGGGGTGCCCAGGGAACAGTTCACATCTGCCAGCACTGCAGGGAAGGTGGCAGGAGCTGCACAGAAATATCATCTTTGCAGGATCAGCAAGATGTGGAAGTCCTTTACAATTCCATTTCAAGTGCACATTCCTGCACAGAGTTAGGAGAGTGACTGAACAGGTATTTGTCCCTGAGATCTGCTGCTGAGATTGTATCCTGCCTGGATGTGTTTGAGCACTGACTTCAAAAATGACCACTTTTCAACTTTTCATTGGCAGTGAGATTTAAAAAACATTTCTTGGCAACTACCCAGACCTACGCATTTATGTATTATTCTATTAATCAAGGTGAAAAATTGATACCTAATGTGTTCCTAGTCCACATTTACCATTTTATAGGAAAATGGTGATGAAATATGACCCATGGGTTTTATGCTTTAAGAGTTTTGGCTTTTCTTTAATAGCTCCAATCACAAGAATCATAAACAGGGAAGACTGCCACAGCAGATTTTCAGGTTGAAAGAAAACTGGCTTTAAAAAAAAAGAAATTTTGACCTCAGGTCAAAAGCTTTTAAGCTACTCCCTAGAAAGCCTTTTAAAATTATGGTTTAAAGCAGATGAAAGGTATTATTAAAACCTGACCTGTGGCGATTTGCTGCTGAGAAACATTCTTAAACTAAAATCTGATTGTTGTAAGTCAACTTCTTTTGGTGGTAGAGAGGGTCAAGAGCTGGCTCTTAAATGCTTGTAATGTAAAGCTTTAGGAAAGAAAAAGCTAATATGTAACACTTTTATCGATTTTATTCACAATGGTTGGTCCTGTGAAGTACTTAATAATCTCCCTTCCTCATAAAATGGACCATGGTTTTTATGAAATTAGACTAAACTACAAAAGTGATCTTGAGTCAGATTCTACACTCCTCTGCAACAAGAGAAACAATGCTAAGACTGAAAATCTGACAAGATCTGCGCAGTAAGCAGAGAACAACAGTACTTCAGGAACAAATTATTATTGTTATTATTATTAGCAATCCCCTCAGTGCACTTGGATCTTTGGTGGGTTTTTTTTCCTTCCACTGTTAAATTTAAACTTTTGCAACATCATCCTGTAAAAAAGAGAAGCTTCCCAACTGCTGTTCTTGCAGCCTCTCTCTTTACAAGCAGTTTATGTATTTCCTGGCCATACTGACAAGGGATTTGCTTTTGTACTGTACTGCAGCCCCAGATGGTTTTGTGACCTTGTGCCTCGCAAGGAGAAATTCAGTTGGTGTTCCTCTGACTCTCAGACTTGGAGTTTGTCACTTCCTGAATAACTCCATTTCAGCAGCTTATTTGCTGATTTAGAATATATCCCAGGAACAGTATTTTTAAGCTATCCTTGTCCCCATTACCAACATAATGAAAACCGCTTCTCAACACGTGTGGTAAATACTTCAAAGAAGTGTCTGCTAATAAGTGCTAAAGAGTAATTAATTAAAATTATAAACCTTCCCCATGCTGTATGAATAAACTTTGCATCCCTCACCCCAGGCTGTCTTTAATACAGTGTTACTAATAGCAGACATTCCAACTAACATCCATTCCTTAAGCGTATTTTAAACTGCTTTATAAGGTATAAAACAATGAGGAGGAGGTGATAATACTTGAGTTTGTAACGGTGTGAATTGAAAGTCCAACCTAAAGTTATCCATCCAAGTGCCTTGTACTGTAAGCTCCTTGGAAAAAGGAATGCCCGTGCTTTATTTCATCTCGTGATGAACAGTACATAAATAATTGCTCCAGCTCCTAACAGATGTGACTTTGGGTTTGACAAACTGCACAGTGAATCAGCAGTAGGATCAAGGACAGCCTTGAAGCTGTCCCCTGGATGAACTTGCTGAGCCATTGCTCTACTTTTACCACTACCTCTCTTGACCAATGCTTTAAAATGCTGAATCAGTTCATGTGAAGTTTACATATATATTCTCTTAGAGTAAAATCCTTCCATTCAGAGATATTCTAGACGTGGGGAAAGTAAGTCTTTGTTCTAACAGTTTTCCACACAAACAGTTGTTCTTGGTTTTTGAGTCTTAAAGCATTGTGTAGCTGGTTGAACCAGCTCTGTGGCAACTGTCAGTGTTAAATGTGAAATGGTGAAACCAGGTGGATAAATAATGTTAGGGAACTGAGATTACACAAGGGAAACAGCATGGTTCTTGTGCTTTGGAACAGTAATAAATTCTGGCCACACAGAAGTCCAGTGAGCAAAACCTATGGAAAGCTGGGAAGTTTCCTCTGGGCTGTTGCTGCGTGCCCTTGTAGTGATTTCCAAAGCAGCACCACAATTGTGCATTGGTGTGCTGTGAAGCTTGAGGAGTGTTTCTGGTGTGGATACTCACCTGCTCGAACCCCTTCGTAGAAGTCATGGCCTTTCTGAAAGATTATAAAAACCAAAGCTGTAACATGACACATTCTATTCATCCCGTCTTTCCCTATCCCACTTCTGGTTGAAATGCAAGTTCTCAAGATTCAGTTAAATCCCACTTGTACTGTTTATTTCTGGGCCTACTTTGTCTTTACTATTTAAAGAGCTTTGTATCTTCTTGCTGAAATGCAGCCACACATCTCTTAAAATCAGTCTGGTGACCTGTAGCTGATCAGGCACTGTGCCACGGTCCGAGTTCTCCCTCTGTAACACCTCAGACCTTTTTCTAAAGAGCTTCACATGATGGGGCTAAGGTGTGTAGTATCAAAAATTCCTCTGGGAAAGGCCAGTCTTCAGGAATTGTGATGAATTCTGCATACTTGGAACTCTTTGCAGTTAAAGGGAATCCTGTAAGCATCCAATTTTTATATATTTTTTTTTTAAAAAAGGTAAATGTAACACTTAAATCCCTAAGCATGCTTCATTAGAAATGGAGCCACAATCCTAGTTTTAGTCAGGCATTAGAACATAGCAGAATTAAGCAGATTTTCCCTTCTTTAAGTATTTACTTGAACCATCACAAATCATTTAATTTGACATATAAAAACCTTATTTTAAATGTGACAAAACTAATAATAAGGATGCCATGGGGAACCTTGCAAGGCATTTGTTCAGGTAGTCCAGTTAGCAGCTCTGTTCCACTGGAAGGATCACTTTCTCAAATGCTATCCAAGCACTCAGCACTTAGTACAAATAGCACTAAAATCTCTTGCTGTGATAAATTTTTCATAAACAGCACTCTTGAAAGGCAGTGATAAACAACTATTTGCACCCTGCTGCTGGGAACTGAGGCACTGAGGACTAAGTAATTTAAATAAAAAACCTGTTCAAGAACACCAGTTTTAAATTACAATCCAAATACGAAACACTGTATATATTAATGTTTTCATACTTTTTTAACAAAAGTCAACTACTGAAGATCTCACCATCATTGACATAGTGTTCCACATGGTAACATGGAACTAAAAAAAAGCAGCAGCCTCACAAACACACCAAGATGATACTGAAAATGAAAACCTGTCAATTATAAACTCTTGATGGAATCCCCATAAGATTTTTAGCCTCTGATGAACCGTTCCCCCTCTGTGGCTGGCAAGGGCCAGGGGTTCAGGTGTGCTTACCATGCACGCTTGGCTCAGCCTGTATTCCATCCGGAGCACCTCTTGTAAGCTCATGGAGGCTCCTTCTCTGAGCTGTCTCAGAGTCAGCTTTAGAGATGTAGGTGACATCTTATTAATAGTCTGGGGAAGACATTAACATTATTTTTATTTTCTTCAATTTGGCCACTTTTGCAAGTCTGTCTTTTGTGCATTTTGAACTTGGTGTAGTAAATGATGGCTCTCTTCTCCCATTCCTCCTGTTCCCTCCCACCAGGCTGTCACATTAGATGAGCTTTCCTGCATAAGCTTTGATCAGCAAGGTCTCTGGGATGTGTGCCATCACTTGTGGAAGGCCTAGAACTCCTAAGGTCCCACCATTTAAGATCAAATTACTACTAGCCAGAGAAATTAATATAGTTTGAAAGGCATTTTCAAGAAGAATGTTTTGTTAAGTGAAGGCAAGTGTTACAAGCAATAAGCAATGTTTTTAAGTATCATATCTACATAGTGTGAATTGCTATTAGATTTACTGATATTGTAGTTGGTAACAGTATTGCTTAGCATTTAAGTTTTATTTGGTACAATAGAGTAATAAGGTTATAACAGAGAGATTGGTAACAAACTTCAGGTCATTTTTTCACGATCATTTGCAAAGGCCAAATGATACGCAAAGAAGAAAACTGTGCAAGAAAATCTTGTAATAAACCAAACATAATTATTCAGGATGGTTGTCTGGGACCAAGAGATACTGAAGTGATTTTGCCCTACATTACTCTGCTGATAGGAATCTTGGAGGTCTTGCCTTATTTCTTTTTACAGAAGTACAGGCTATAAATATTGTGCCACAGAAAGTATTCTTTTAAAGCACACAAACGCTGTAAATCTGGCTCCCAGGAGTATCCTTTGGTGAACAGCATGCCAGTAAACATAGAGGAAAGTGGAGAGAAAGACAAAATCCTAGTTAAAAAGAAAGGAATTGAGCTTTAAAGCTTCATGGGTTTGTGGGGAAAAGGAGCTAAATCTTATTGTTGCCTATCAATGTTTTCTTACTCTAAACACAATCCTCCTTTTTCTGTAAACCCAAATAAAAGATGTGTATCATTCATGGTACAACAGACAGATCATGATAATTAGGACATTTTTACCACTATTAAAAAGCAGCAGATGGTAAGATTTGCCTCTTTACATTATTTTCATTGCAGACATTAGGCTCCTTACCACAGCCTGAAATGGCAGGTTTCCAGGCAGCAGCAGCAGCATTTTTTCTAGCTCCCAATTACTCTTCATCCCTCCAGACACCAGCTGATAGAGCAGTGACCCATTTTGCCTAGTTAAGCTGGAAAACACGTGATTGCTGTACAAGCAGGAGTCTGTGGAATTGTGCCTCCAAAGCACTGGTTCTGTCCTTCTGTAACTTGCATGCAATCACTGTGCTTGAGAGAGAAGCTGGCAAAGAATGGGCCAACACTGGCCCCAAGTGCCAACAGCTCCTGGGCTCTGGTCAAGCTCTCCAACCAGGAGCTGCCTTTCAGCAGATTAAGAAATCTGCTGTACCTCTAGCTACATCACACTAGGTCCCAGATGGGTGGCAGCTCTTAACTGGGCCCCTTATTTCCTGTAAGATGTTCTTGCTGGCCTTACCTCTCAACTGGACCTTTCCTCCTTTGAGTTTCACATTCTGTCATTTAAATTAGGAGGCCTTTGCTCAGACCAGGTTAAATGCTATGCATGGTAGAGCCAGATGGTTCCAGGGGTGAAATGGTCATGGCTCTGGTCAAAGCAAGCACTGGAATGGGGAAGATCTGAAAACAGGACTAAAGGCAGCTCCTAGATGCACTAGACTGGTTATCTTGGCATATCAGTGAGGCTAAAAGTGGAGGAGGTACTGACATAAATCAAGCTGGAGGAAGAGGAACACGGCAGGAAAATGGGTAGGTGGAATTGCAGAAAAATGAGTCACCAGTGCAGCTATAAATACATTCTCTGTACAAAGAGGAGGGGATTGGTACTAGGGAACAAGCCTGAAAAAGAGACAGGATGGGCTGGAGTGAGGAGTACTAAAATGCAAAGAAGTCTTCATAGAAGTATTTGACATCTATTCCAGTATCTTTCAAACCATCTTGACTTTGACACAATGATCCCAACAGCTCTAAGCTGAATTTGCAGTAGACTGAACACCAACAAAATGCTAACAAGAAGGTGACTGAATTAAGTGGCACTGACACAGTGGATTCCCTTACAAGCGTAGAAGTGGGAATAGTGACTTTCTTTCGCTTAAAAACCCCAAAACCCCCAGGAGTCTGGTGCATCATTCCCCTTGCAACAGATGAAGACATCCATCACTTACTTTGAGCTATCAATGCATTTGTTCAACCACAGGGAACAATGGTCCTGGAAGAGTACTGACAGTGGACAGAGGAGTATCTAGCCAAAGCTAAACAGGAAAGATGCCCAAGGACAGAACATCACTCTCACTGCTCTGCCAACAGAGTTTCAGAATGCTGCACTGAATTCAACACCACCAACCTCCATTCCTGCAATCCACCTCACCCATTTGCTGCACACACATTAAAATTGCAGGAGCTATTACGTGCATCCCAGCCTGACCAGCAGATCTGGTGTCTTGTAATCCTCAGTCTGCAGCGTCCTGCACGCTACACTGGCACTCATTCAGTAACAATGAAGGATTTTAAACCATCAAGTCTCAGTGCTCAGAAGGTGCACTGCCCTGCCAAAAACCTCTAAGAAACCATTACGTGAAAACCAAGTCAAGTATCTGATGCTTTTCAGGTTTTGACCCCACATGATTACTTCATCCCACTAGAAATGGTACACCTGCCCCTCAGATTAAAGCTTTTTGGCTCATGTAAATCCTGAAAACAAAGCAGGGCTACAAAGTGAAAGGTTTGAAAACTACTGAGTTCAAAGTGTTAGTTCTCTAGCTTTCTACCTGTTTGTAGCTGTGTTCAAATGTGATGCAAATGATGAAGTCATTCTCAAGTAGAATTTTAAATACTTCATATTCTTCTTCATGCAACATTTCAGTATCAGATATGTGACAATGTTTTGAAAGTAAAAAGCAGGAGTACTGTAGGTCAAAGAGAACAGGGTACTTGGGATAAGATGGCTCACAGCGTACTTGGATAACTGTAGAACTAGGAGTTCCATTTTATTTCCCTTGTTGACCCAAGGTACAACAAGGGGATGTATCAAGGGGTACCTCCAAATTAGGATATTTGTATTAACCTTTCAGTTAGGGCTTATTCCATAAGCTTACTTATACATATAATAAATACAGGGATAAACAAGGAGAATAACCATAGCCATTGCTGTTACTGAATCAGCTGATATGGTATTTATCAGCTGGATTTGCTGTTGTTCCTGTACCTGGACACTGAAGTAAAACCTTGGTTTCACAACCTTGCCTAATCCTGCTGCTTAGCACAGCATCTCTGCTGTCAGAAACTCCTCTGAAATATAAGGGTTTGTTCACTCTAAAGTCTTGCATCTGCTAGAAAATGTGGGATTTGTTTTCATGGGGCTTTTCCCATGAATTTCTGCATGGACTGAAGCAAGTCATACTAACACAGTCATATCTCTCAAACACAACAGACAATTGTTCTGAAACTCTGGTTAACTCCAAGGACATTCATTTATGAATCACATGAAAGAAAAAAGTTGTTATAAAGTCCTATTAAAGACATGAGATAAGAGAACTGAAGAAGCAACAAAATAGCCTTGTTGTTGTTGTACAGGAATTAAAAAATCAGTTACACAAAATCATAACTTTGAAGTAGATGACCTAATTTAGTCATCAACAGATGACTTTGTTTTAAGTTCTGAATTAAAGCTGTTAAACAAATGTACTATCATAAACAATAAGGAAAAGAACAAATAATTCTTGGCTGTTTTCAACATCCACTGAACCTAAGAATATAATACGAACAGATAAATTTTTTATTCTGGCATCAATTCATTTGACTGCTTTATCCAGTGAAACTTGAATGCCAGGGGAAAAATCAGCTTTTCCTTTCATTCAATTTTGCTTTTATAAGACATATGCTAAATTTCTTGTAACATACTAGATATACTAGTTGGCACAAAGATAATCTTAAAACTTCCCTTCTCAAAAAACTGTTTGATAGTTCCAGTGACAATGTGTTACATTTTGAATTAATTTTTTTTTAAAGTGACAGGGTGCCTAATGCAAATACTACCTTATAAAATTCCTTCTGCTCATATCAAAGTCAGAGATGATGGATGTTTTCTTTTACTATGAAAGGAGGATTTCTTCTCTGAGCTGTGACTAAAGTTAAGATGACCCTTTTGTTGGAGAAACGCCTCAGTTCTATCCAGTTGGAATATTTCACTAGCTCCAAACCCAACTTTTACAAGGCACGTGAACAAAGATACTTCAAAGGATAAAAAGAAAATACAGGCATTATTTATAAATGAATTTAAGTTGCTTCTTGCTGGCAGTATGAATTACGTGTGTAGTATTGCTGCATGTTTTTTGAGTAGTGACTACATCCAATGCTCAGAAATGCATCAGAAAGATCAAAAAAGACTTTGTGATTATAAATTTTTTGATGTTCACCCAAATGAGATATCTGGAATAGAAGAAAAACAGCAACACTGTTCTGGTACTGTTTTATTCCAAGCCTTGGCAATAAAATGAGAAGCTGTAAAGGGAACACTTGGTCCCAACAACCCTCTGACTGTAGGGAGGGGAAAAGAAAGGGGAGATTGGTTTTTTGACTAAACTATAGTTGTATACACCGTGTGATGGTGCCCACATTGTGTGATTTTAGAGGAAAGCCATTGTCTGAGCAGAACTACTGAGAATCCCTCAGGACTATGTGTGAGAACCTGAGGATCTCAGCCTAAAGCCCTACAGGGTAACTAAAGTCTGTCCTATGGTGAGAAACCATAAAACCAGACTTAAAATCTCTAACAAAAGTGACACAGAAGACTTTACCTCTAGTTGCTTCATGGCAAAAGGAGAACCATCTTGCTTTAATTTCTTAACAATTTCTTCCATACTATTTCCTGAAAAAAGACTGGAAGAAAAAAAATCGGTTAACAAGCTGCTTCAGTCTCCCCCCTACCTTAGAAACAGAGCATAACCAGCTGATTTGGCTTTTCTTAGTAATGTCTTCCATGTTGTTCAGTTTCAAGTAACTCAGGCATCTCCTTTTCCCTTACAAGTCTCTAGTGTTTCAAGAAACCTTATTAACAAACTCTGGTATTTATCTATAAACTTCAATTACTACCATCAGTCTTAGCTGTATTTTTATAACATAGCAAATCTTTAGCTGGTTTGGTGTCAGCATCTTTTATCTCTAAATGTAGTTATTACCATCCTTATCCCGGAGTTTCAGCTCTTCCTTATCACTCTCACTTATTTCTCCTTCCCTTCCTGATACACAGAAGTTCCGAGCTATCACAGAAATGGCCTGAAGCCAATGAGTACTGTAAACGCATTAGGTAACATTTCCTGTTCAACAGAACAGTTATTCTCACAAATTCCCATCCAATATCTACAGAAAATGTTCATTTTAATGGGCCATTGGCTACGAATCAGACTCTTTTGCCCAAGTATTTAATGTACTGATCAGTGAAATATTTAATGAGCTTCAGCTAAAGCTCCCTAAAGACAAAATGTTACTTCAGCTTGGAGGTAATTTCTCTCACCTTGTCTGTGAAATATTGTTACTAGATTTAACTTCATGTTTTCTACCCACAAAAATAAAATATTTTAAGATTGCTGAATACCTGTTAATCTTCTCCATATGTTCATCAAGTGCAAACTCCTTTTCCTGATCAATTGTGCACTATTTAAAAAGCAAATACATATTTTACTTGGTTATTTTAGACTGAAAAGTGTATCAGTACCAAAAAATTTCATTGACTTGTGTTCCAGAAATATCATATGATAAATGATCACTTCAGACAGTGCGAATTTTAATGAATTACAATACTGCAGTGTGTATATATGAACTTGTCACTATCCTGTGAATGCTGAAGATGTTGCCTCATACTGCAGTGCTTGCTCTGAGCTACTATGTATGCATATTTGTCTGGGTGGTTATCTTGTACACAAGTAATTCTGATTATTCTATCGAAACACTTCTGTGCAATACACTAAAAAAGTCAGTGCAGATAAATCTACTCAAAAATCAAAGACTGCTTAAAAAAAACCCTTTCATTTTCTTCAAAAATATGCAGACCTATGTTTAAGCATTTTTAATGACCAAAAAAAAAAAAAAAAAGGCATTTCTCTTCCTTCTCTTTTCTATGTCATTTAACAAAATTTTATTTAGACATACAAAGTGTGTGATAGATCCATCAGCCCTCTGTGGGAAGGCTGTCAAGTGTCTCACATCTTCTGGCATTAAGGGGTTTGGGACACAAGCAGATGTTTCAGGAACAGCAGCTGAAGCTGAAAAGGTTCCCTGGCATTTCAGCTCTGATAACTAAAAATACACAGGTTCTTTTCCATTCAGTGGGATACTGCAGCACATAATCACTCCTATTTCATAGCATTCTGTTTTGTCAAAATAATCAGTACTATGATGTAAATTAGTTTATCCCATTTATTTTTCCAATTAATCTTATTTATGAAGTTAGTAATTATAAACCAAAATGACAAGAGCAGACACAGCTCATTTTAAAGGTGAACAACAGCAGAGTAATTGACTGAGTAGCACTGAATAGTGGTTTGACTCTAGAAGTTTTCTGTCTTTTGAAAGAGAACTGCAATGCAATCAAAAGAGTTAAAATAGCCACTGTTTGTAAAGGCAAAACCTTTTATTTTCATGCCCATTGTTACATGGGGCTAACACAGGTATTATGGAGAGAATGCAAAGAGTTTGGAAACTCATTATTTTCAACCATAAAAAAAAGATAATCAGTAGCATGGATAAAAAAAGAATGTCTACATATATTCAACGATTTTGCTTGATTTCAGTAATTTCAGTTTACCTTCATGTGGTAAGAGTTCAATAAATCAGCAATTTTTTCTTTTGAAGGAGATTTCAGTGCTATCAGGTCTTTCTCCAAGGCAGGTAGCTATTAAAAATAAGATTTAATTACCAGTAAGTAAAACAAAACATATTATTACTATGGTAACAGTAGGATATATGTATATAAACACCCCCTCATCCTCCCCAACTTTCTGACAGACCTTGAAGTACAAAGCAACGAACACAAGGAGACAGAGTTCACGTGTCAGTGTTGAACCACCCAAATTTAATTATGCCTGCAGTGACCAGCTTCCCAAGCAGCCCCCCAAAGCAGTGCTACAGCTGCAGCAGGTAAAGCCAGGCTGCACCAGTCTGAGAGGAAAGAACATTTTAATGGGATTTTAATGGGGTGTTACCTTCACTGCTAACTTTGCAGTTGGATAAATCTCTAGTTCCGTACACTGCTGTCTAAACTGTACAATTTTAAGCAACTTCATTCTGCTGAGCAGATCATGCCCTTCCAACAGTGGAATTGTAAAAACAGCACCATTTGCTCCTTCCTTCAAGCAAAGCTGTCAGCAGCTGGCAAGCGTTCGAAGGACAGCTTGGGGGTGTCTCACCCTCCCTGTCTGCAGGGCACGGCCAGCTAACGGGAGCGCAGCAGCCCTGCAGACACCCGGGGTGGTACCGGGGTGGTGGGGTGCTAAACCCCAAAGCTCTCACTGTGGCTGTGGGCTGTGCCCTGGCCAGCGCTCCTGGCACGTTACCTTGTCCGATTCTACAAAATGCGTCGCGATGCCAACCCTCAGCACGTCTCTTCCCTTCAGCCTGCATCCCGTCAGCGCGAGGTAATAGCCAACCTTGCCCGAGAGCCTTGGCAAGAAATACCCTCCACCTACATCAGGGAAAAGGCCTGTAATGAACAGCACAAACCAAAAGTGAACGGAGGAGATCCTGTACCAGTCATCACTAGCAGCAATTTTTTCTTGTCTCACTTTCACCTTCCTTACACAGGCACAGCACCCTTGCCCAAATTTTTCCTTGACTCGGCTTGACATTTCTGGCATCAAAACCCTTCCTAAAAGCAAACTCTTGAACGCTTTCCAAACTTCATCCTTTCCACTGGCACATGCTTCACAAACATATACCAAACAACAATATTTACTCTACTTGCCAACAACTCGAGACAGTTTTAGGTGCTTGAAAAATCAAGAGTGTTCTCAGCAAAGAAACAGAAGGGACACAAGGAATTGTGAAATAATTTGTGCAAGTTCAACCTGGATGCTGATTTTTCTCTGAAATCTTTTATTATGGTAAAAATATTAAATGCTGATGAAGTCCCTCTTGCACAGCTTAGTTTGAACAAATTTTGGGGCTGAGAATTCAATAACAGATCAACAATATTGCCAGGGTCTTCCTGAAGGTGGAGGCACAAGACGCTGACTTAGTACTTGGCTTTTTGATAGGACTGTGACTAAGCTAAAATTACAAAATAAATAAACAAACTCTCCTGTTTAGTAACTGTCTTATACACTTTTTTAAATCTACAGATTAGGGTCATTTTTTTAAAACTTCAAAGCTGTGACTAGAACTTAAAATACTTTTAGAAGTTGTATTGGAAAGTATCTACCTTTTGTTATATACATTTATCACCAAAAAATAAATATAGACATCTTTTTAAACATACTTAAACTTTAGCAAACTTTAGCTTAGCCGTATTGACTTCAGAAATCTGAATGCATAGAAGCAGGGTCCAGTTACTACCTTGAAATCAGGCCAATGGTGCATTCATGAAACTTGAAGTCTTTTAAAGAAATTAAAGGTGTGGTGGTGTTTTTTTCCACTTTCAGAGACTGAATCAAATGAATAATGAAAACAAATGAAAAAGAATACAAATGAGTAATAAAAAACTCATAAGACACTTGCAAAAGAAGCGATATTAACTGGGAAAATTCAGATGCACACAAGGAGTTTAAATGGGGTTCTGATAGAAGATGGTGATTTTTCAATCACAAGTAATTGCTTTTGTTCACAGGAGTCAATGTGTGTATTATAGAAAGACCCTATTCCAAGTATTTTGAGCCATGGGAAATTAGTGCTCCCTAAACAGTCTTCCCCCTCAGATAGAATAAGGGAAGGTTTCTTTCAGACAGCTGCTCTTCAGTGTTTCCCCCTTCATAATTTTAATATCTAACTCAGCTTCTCTGGTTCCCTCTTGGTCTTCTTTTTGTTCGGCTGCTTCTAATTCATCACAAGGTTGGGTGTAGGAGTCACTTCCTATCAGTTACAGCTCTAGTATTCTATTGCCACTGATGTGTGTGCTGTCATTAATTGATTTATTCCTCAACCCCCAAGCTACTGAGAAATACAACACTTCTGAAATGCTGAATGCCTTGCTGACACCCTTTAAAAGCCCTATGCTGTATTAACTCCAATTCATCACTTACCCTCTTTTTCATCTGTACTCACATTCTCAGATAGTCTCTTCTACATTTTACCTTCTCAGCTTGATCTATCATAACAATGATGCCAAGACTTCTGTTTAGTTTTATGTTTCTAGTCATCTGTCTCCCCTTGGATATCCTTCTACTGAAAAAATAAACCAAAAAACCCAAACCCAACCTCATTTAAAAGTAAAACACATCTTTAAAATGCCCTCCAAAGCCAAAAGACAATTACATTACTCTTTCCATCCACCAGAAAAACAACAGCAACAATATTTTTTTCATTTTGCTGTAGTTAAAATAATACTGATACTGGGCTACTGCTCTCCCCACGCCCCAGCACATTTCCAGAGGAAAAACATCTTTCTATTGGGATCCACAGTGTCCTTCCACTTGGCCATATACAGGAAATCAGTTCTAAATAAACTGTGAAGTTGATTAGCTTAAGTAGCTTTAGGGGCAAATAAACCTAAATTGAATGAAGGTATCTTTAATTAAGGAATTTACAAACAGGATTAGTGAAGGTCTGCCTAATCCACTTTAAACTTCTTGGTTGCATAATCTGCTACAGCTTCTACTGTATCCTTTTCAATGTTCCTGTCTTCCTTTTTCTCTTATAATTTTATTCCTCTTGTCCATGTTCTACATAATTGCTCTTCTCTCAGTAATGCTTCCTAGATATATAGATATAGATAGATAGATACAAAGAGCAGAAACCTCTTTGCTCCTGGGGTTCTCTTAATGCATTCCATACTTGATTTTTGGGTTTTTTTTGTTAACATTTAGCAGTCATTTCTCAATTTCCTAGTGCAGTAAGGGAAGAGCTGTGTTACTGCTGGGGCTGCCTGGCCCATGAGCCCACTCCTGTACTGCTGACTTGCAGTCTGTGCTCTGACACAGGTGCAACATGCTCTGCTGTGATACCAAAGGTGCAACTCTGCATTTCCCACGAAGAAGAAAGGCAGTGCTGCAACGTTCTTACCCTGTCTGGCAGAGGGGGTTGGGAATTTATTTAGTATTGACTTTTAGAAAGCTAAAAGCTTAGCAGGGATATGCAAGAAAGTATCCAGTATTCCTGTAACATCACTCCAAAGCCCATTCCTTATACTTTCATCCTTTGTTCTCCCCACCTTCCCACACCTTCCTACTTGTGTGCTGCTTTGCAGTGCTTTATCTTATCTATGTCAAACTCCTACAGTCTAGAACTGCCTTTTCTTTCTATTTGCTAGGTGGCATATTTATCTATATCCTTTTATTTATGGTGGTGTACAAATGTAGAAGAATTGTGTGAAAATGGAGTAGCTGAGTGAATGCTTTGTTTTCATTTCACAGCAAAGGTGTCATGCCTACTGAAGTAAGTGAGCACATAAAAAAAAAAAAAAAAACAATTAACACAGTATCTAGAGAGCTAGACATTTTAAACACAACCCACAGAGATCAAACCAGCTAAGCCTTTAAATCCAAACAGATTTCAGTGGTTTTATTTCTAAGTGATCCTAAAAGGGGTTTAATTACTTTCTTTCCTAAGCAAGGTCTAAGCTTTTTGTTCATATGTCTTACCAGTCTATTTTTGTTTAAATAAGTCAACATGAGAAATCTGTGTAAGGTACATAGTTCTTGTTAATATAAAACTACTCATATCTTTACCTTTGAAGAAGAAAGTGAGGGTACTTTTATTATTAGAATAATTTCATATGCCAATGAAACTGTTTAGTTTAAAAAAATACAAATACAAATTGTTTATTTCAAATGTTTTTCATAGACAACAACTGATAATAAACTTCAGAGCTTAGAAAACTCATGTAATTAAAGCTTAAGTTTAGTTCACTACGTTTTTCTTCAGCAATAAAAAGATACTTGGGGGGCTGAAGTAGTTTTTAGTTTTTTCATTCCAACTTTACTCGTTCAGAAAAATTACATTACATTTATCAGCTAGCCGGAATTCATCTAGCTCTAATATTTTTTTCAGGAATTAAAATGGTAACGAGCTTGCTTGTATTTGCGTGGTTTACTATGTTTTATTGTGCTTGGCAGTTGCATCAGGAGAGTTCCCATGCATCTGACTCATTTTTCTTGAGCCATACCTGTTATCTTTATGTAGCTCTGGGATACATTTCTTTTCTGTACCTCTCAGAATTGAGAAAGAAACTGCAGGATCAAACTTTAGAAAACACAAGGTACATGTTGCTGTTTAAAACAAAAAAAGGCAACACTGAAGACACTGTGATCTTGCCTAGGCACAATCTGTGCACAGTTGCAATGGGTCTACATTAATAACCTACAAGAAAAGCTGGAATTCCAAAATCTGTCCCATTAACATTGCAGAGCAGCTTGTAGTACACCCAGTTTGACTCTGACTCACGAGTTCCCTAGGTAAAGCTGGTGTATCTGCACTGGGAGCTTCAGACTTTGTCTGCTCCCATCTGCAGCAAGACAGAGTTCTTTTTAAAAAAGCTTTATCCTGAAAGCCTTTGCGTCAGTCTACGCAGCTAAGAGTCTCAATGATCAACTCCCAGAACACAGATAAGTTTCTGATAATTTAACAAAAATACTTTCCATATATGGTCATCTCAAATTCCCTTTTAAAATTCTTTCCCTACCACCAAAGTGTTCAGTCAAAGACATTTCACCCTGATGACACAAACAGTGAAACCCTAAACACATAAGCATGTCATCATCCCTTCAAACACTTACCTATTGCTGTTTCTGGCATGGCAAAAAGAGTCTTTTCTGTAGCAACTCGAAAATGTCCATGGACTGAGACACCAACTCCCTATACAGGCAAAGGACACACTTATAAAATTACTGGTAAAAATAATCACAACCACAATCCTATGTAACATACCTCTTGCTTTGCTTTACAATTTAAGTAATATCAGATTTACCATGTGCAGCTCAACAAAATACTGAAAGGCCTTTTATGGTTCAAATGCTAATAAAGCATCATATTATCTTCATGATTTGGTTGAAATGGCTTTCTATGCTTTGAAAGATGGGTGAGTCATACAGAGAATAAACTTCAAAAAACCATGAGTGACCCTGTTATCTCCACTGGATAACTACCAAGGGAGTTGACATCCTTTTGCTAATGTTACTCCATCTATAATTTTTCGCACGTACTTCAAATCACCAACAAAATAAAGCCAATACTTTTGGAAAATACATAAATTTCTCAAAGCTATCATCCTAATGCTTTCAAAAGAAATAATAATTAACTGTTCCTCTAATGTGATAATTACCTACATTATAAACACAGAAGTATTTCAAGCAGAAAAAGCCTTTGGCATTATTGATTAAAATTCAGAATCTGCTGTTAGAAACTCCCTTTTTCTCCTAGGCACTTGTGTTCATCAAGTCAGTAATGATATTCACATTTCTAAGTGTCTAGCACTCTTCTCTAGCAGCCTGTCCTGATGAAACCCTTCCCTCAAAATTAGAACAGTTTCTGGTGTTGCCTATGCTATATTTTCTGATTTAGGTAGTAAGCAGCAGAAAGGCACAATTAAAAAAAAAAAAAAAAAAAAAAAAAAAAAAAAAAAAAAAAACACCACAAAACAAACCACAAGCATTTCACACAAAACAAATTTAATTTAGATAAATCTTCAAGAGTTAAACAGACAAATAAAACCAAAAATGGTTATCTGAAGAAGTTACTATTACTTAGTAATAATATTTGAAGTAATCCAAGAATATTTAGATTACAGGGCACAACCACAACATACATATGGAGGTCTCACTTCTCAAAGCTTACCTACGAGACACTTGTCAATAGAAATGTGTGTTGGCTCCTATCTGGAGACAAGACCCTCTGCTGAATACTTCACAAGTAGTTATTTCAGACAAATATTCTCTTTCATCCTTGCTACCATTTCAGTTCTCTTCCTCACTGTTAATTTTTTCTTTGCTCAGTCCTTCCAGCCATCCATGTTTTACGTTAAAACTAAGATATCTTAAAAAACGTTGACCAAAAGAAGTCAGTGTCTGATGAGGATATAATGGATTTTAAATAATATTTTTAATTGTTTAAATACTAGAAAAAGGGCACTTTACCCAACTAAGGCTATTAGTCTTCACAAATACCTTCACAGTATTTTATACTTCCCATCAAAGCCAGTGGGATTAACTGGGTGATGCTCCCTTGGACGAGCAGTATGTATTCGACCCGTTTTTAAGGTGGGAGAAGAACTTCTTCTGCTTATCTACAGAGATCTTTGATTGGGTTTTACATCAAGAATTTTTAAAAGTTATCTCAATTTAATATAAATTAGATTTCCTCTCACCCTTCCCTGGCTTCTCTTACAACTCTGCCCAGAAAGAAATTAATCTATTAGGGTGATACACAACTAAATCTGAAAATATTTTCAAGTTTCTTGTGTAAAATAACTATCTGCCACTCCTGGGTTTTAATATAGATGTACGAAGTTTTTAAGATTCCAGTTTAATTTCCTGCAAAATGTACCCATAGGGTAAGTGGTTATCAAACTCAATTTTATATTCAGGAACTAAGCCAAATGTATTCACGGGAAGCATTCTGTTCCAAGGAAGCAAATGGCATTAGAGCAAACATCTGAATTTTATTTGCACAGGGTAAAACTTTATGTGTCAGCCCTTATCTGTCCTTTGGCCCTTTTTCTGTGCACTGGGCAGATCTCATCCGAGCAGCAGCAAGAGCAATGGGCCTGTATTTAGTTGTCCTGAAAATGCAAAGCTCCCTGTAAAGCTGTGTTCGCTCCTAAAGCAGTTCCAGAACTCCTAAATGAAATGGAAACGTGACTTCATCGCTTCCAACTTTTTTAATGTCATAATAGCATATTTTCACTGCATTAAGTAAAGCCTGCTGTTATTTTTATTCATGTTGAACAATAACAACGATCTTTTTCTAAAGATAATGAAATAAAAATCTTGCCCATTTTGGTCTTTCTAATGCTTAAATTAATATTTTCAAATCCCATATCTAAAAATACAAATGCCATCTATCTCAAAGCATTTTTTCTGGCTTGTTCTCTAGACAATCAGAATTTTGTTTAAGAACTCAAATTTTTGGCTTGAATTTTATGTGCCAAAGAGCTGAGTGAGAATTCCATGAAGGGAGCTTCTCTTCCAAGCCAGTTCTTGTTTTAGAGTGATAAAAATAAATGTTGATTTTTAATAATAGAAAGTTGAAAGATGTAATTTTCTTTTGAAAGAAGTAATTAAATCAGATTTCACTTTCTCAAGTGCTTAAGCCATAATTGGATTTGTTTTCTAGATAGCCTTCGAATTCTGTATCAGAGATAACAGCCTTATTTCAGATGCATATTTAAAAGGCTAAAACTGTATTTTCTTTTTATTCATTATAAAAAAAGTGGTGCAAATATGTTCTTGCTTCTTTGAAGATCATTTCTACCTAATCCAACATTAGGATAAAACCTGGAGAGAAAATTTAGTTAATAATACAAATCCCAGTAACTTCTTTGCTGGTGTTCGTATGCTTTTTTTGTTCATTTGTAACTTCCCAAATGGTTAAAATATCACTGCATGTTTAACCTTCTAGATCTAACAATGAGGACAGACACTCAGTTTAACACATCCTGTGTAAAGAACAAACCAGTCAGAAATCTGAATGTCTTCCTGCCTCATTTCTGGGTTTTTTAATTGTATTTTGTTTTCATTTAGCTGAACTCTTACACAGCTAGAGTCTCCCCTAGGAGGCCCTTCACACCATTAAAAATTCTTCAATTGGACTGTGTTCACTTCACCAGGTATTTCCAGCATTTGCACATATAAATCTTAACACTATAATATCTTTATTACAATACACTCTATTCTGCACCACCAGAGTTCCACTTTTCATGATTTTATATACTAAAGCTGATGTCTTCCTTCAGACTTCTCCAAGGTAATACACTTCCATGGTCTATCAGGCTTTTACTGCTGGAATCTTCTTTTTCCATTGACAGCTGAATTTTCAATTTTGTAAAGGGTACTTACAGAACAAGACTAAAAGTTAAGGAGGATAAAGAAATTAACAAGCAGCCAATTTAAACTACTGGTCTGGTTCTGGCTGAGATAATTTTCTTCACAGTAGCCTCTTCAGAGCCTGGGGCTGTTAGTCTCAGTGTACCTCAGGAAGGCACATCATTTTAGAGGCAGTTCAGCCTGACTTCATCAACAAGCTTATAAAAAAGAATACAGAGTGTCTGAATTTTATTTCCCATACAACGCTGCCCACTGTATTTCAAAAGTCATTATGTGACTGTATATAGAAACTTTATCGTTGATTTCCTTTTTTTTCCTCATGATCAATACAGACCCTTATTACAAGTATTTTTCTGATGAAAAACAAAGTGACCAGCAGATGCAGAAATGAAATACAACTACTGTGAATCTTTTGTGTCCCAAAGGCCGTATTACCTTAAACTGAGAATGACCCACATTTAGTAAATCAGAGAATTTAGGGAAGTTATTCAGAAATTTGAGGGCCACCACAACAGAGAACTATAGAGTACAATAAATACTCCCTTCCTGCTCACATATAGAAAAGCAGACCTGTGTCACAGCAAAACCACACATCACACTTGGCTATTTACTGAATAATCTCAGACTACAAAGGAATCACTGCCTAGGAATGCTTAGGCAACACAACAGAAGAAATTTAAATAGAAAAGTTCTTCAGGGATGTTGTTTGTGTCACCTTCACCAGGCTGGTAAATAATTTTTAGCTGTTTGAGTAAGCAGTGTTATGGTAAACCAATATTGACTGCAGTGAAAGTCCTTTGTAACAGCTCCCATCAAGTGACTACACTTTTTACATTTTTAACTGCATGAGAACAGCTTCTGGTAGAGCTTGAACCAAAAAGAAATGTAGCAATCAATTGAGCATAACTGAGCATAACACAACAAAGGGTAAATATCTCTGCATACAAATGTGCACACATAGCCAAGGTGCAGCAAAAATGTTTTAAAAGGCAAAGTAAGTGAGTGGAATTGATTCAGGAAGCAGCAGCAGCTTATAGCTACAGTGGATCAAAAATCATGGACGTAAGAGCATTACCCCCTGCATCCAGACACAATGGATCTTAAACTGAATCAAAATTAATCTTTGTTTAGCATTAATGTTATGGCCCAGTCCAAAGAGTATAATCCATTTTCATCTGTAGATACAAGATGACACAGTGAACCAGAGCAGTGCAGTGTGACAGATCAATCTGGACACAGAATATCATCTGCTTTGGCTGTTGATATAAAAATCAACTGTACACATGTATTTTAAAAATATCATTTAAAAAAAAAGTGGGTATTGTGAACTCTTCAAAAATTCAGTGTGGTATTTTAAAACATAAAATATTGATGTTATGTAATTTAAATATAAAATATTTATTTCCGTATACTGATTATGTATTAGAGAGTCTCAGTCCAAACTGCTACCGACACACAGAAGCACAATGAGCTGACGGGAGACAGATTATCTGTAGCAATACCTGATGTCTCAGACCTGTTCTTCTGACCCCTGAGTATTTAAACAAATTGATCCAACTACATGAATAGTAATCATTTAGGTCAGGTTCTTCTTACAGGGAAACTTAGGGAAAAAGACAAACAGGCCATTCGATGCACCAATGCTGCCAGAGCGAGTGTCCTTTATCAACCAGATTTAGACTGACTTTTTAAAAGCCCTGCCTTGATTTTTCTACTGGCAGCCCTGATTTTCAGTGATCACAAACAACTTTTACTAGGATAGCTATCATAATCTGCACAAAATTTTATGGACACAACAGAAAGAAAAGAGAAGATGTAGGAAGACCTGGATCTGAAAAGCCTAAAGCTCTTTATTAGTAACAAGTACAACATTTTCTAGTTTTACATTCCAAAGTATTCCTTTTATCCCAATTTTGTTTCTCTACACATAACTGGCCATGTGTATTCAGAAAAAAGACAGCAAATGTGGCTTTTTTATTGTTTCTAGAATTCTGGAAGAAGCTCTCCCCTTGTCCCTCTGTATCACCTAAAAATATAGCAACTGCAAGAAATCCCTGTGCCCAGCTCATCAAATCTTCATGTCTGCAGGGAGGGCAGGCAAGTGGGAGCGAATGTGTTCCAGTGCCTTGCATCAGTGCATAACTGAGCTTTTAGGTTTTATCTTACAACTGAACAAACACCTCTTGTCCTTAAAGACAGGTACGTGCATCAGAACTTTATCTGAACAGGGGCACAGTTATTTGGGATAACAGGAGTGAATCCAGAGGGGTTTTGGTTCTATTTCGCTGAAAAAAGTGCTTAGAAACTCAAGGAGAAAATGAGCGCTCAAGTTCTTCAGGAATTGAGGAAAATGAGCAGAAATATGAAAGGATGGAGAAGCAGGCAAAGAAAATTCTCTTTAGAATGTTTATTCCCTGATCTATAATAAAGGAAAGGAGAGGGAAATAATGAGATAACTCTCAATATGAGGCTAGGTAGGTTACATGGAGAAAAATAGAGAGACTTTTGGCATGCAAGAGTCTGGTGTTAAATGGAAAGAACAAATCTGTGCAGAAACCAGCAAAAATCTCGGTCATTGTTGAGTAGGGAGAGGGAGAGAAAAGAAAGGAGTTTTACTTACTGTACAAGTACTGAGCTACAATTTAAAATACTTGTATTCAAGACAGTGCTTTATGATAAGCCCTGTGGGGAATAACATCACGTGCAAATGATTGAGCATTCAGTGGTTACTTTTTGTCAATGTGAAGAGCTGCTGACATTCTAGTCCGATTAGCCACAAAATGAAGAGCACCATTTATCCCTGGGATCATACACCAGAGCCAAGCAGGCAGAGCAGCGCGGCCAGATGGCAAAGAGACTGCAACAGCAGCAAGGAGTGAACCCTTCCCCAGGATTGTCTGAGCACTCTATTCAACACCCCATATTTCAGAAGATAAGTGGTGCACAAATCAATCTCAAAACGATTTCTTTCTACTTGCAAAATCTGTACTCTGTTTCACAGTAAAAGCTGCTTTCAGCTTTGAAGCACTGGCAACAAAACAGGCCACGAGCTTCTCTGTGGTACACAGGCACGAGGGGGGGGGACAGGGGGACAGGCAGAGAGAGAACTGGAAAGCAGCTTAGCTAGGTTTAGTATGACAATTACTTTTACTTCAGGGCAGATTTTAGAGTGTAAATTAAAACAAAACCCAAGATGTTCCAGGGTGTGATGGCTGACAAGAGGCATGACATACTTATAAAACAGAAAAAAAGAGTAAGAACTGGGCGAAGTCCCAAGGAGTACTGACATTTCTAGGTTCTAGTTTCCTAGCTTTAAAAAGGGCTAAAGGGGTAATAATGTCTGTTACAGTAGAGAAGTACTATGTAAAATCATAATATTTCATGAGCTTTCATGTGCTGCAGTTAGTCACCCCAAGCCCCATACATATACATGTATATATATAGATACATAACTATTAAGTAGAATTTCCATGATGCGCAATAAAATTTGCAGCCCAAATTAAACCACAAATGAATAGCTTTGTTCTATGGGCAATACCCACTTGTAAATGCACATTCCTGTAATTAAAAATTGTATCACACATGGGTAAAAAGGTGAGATTTTACAGCTGTTTAATCCTAATGTTTCCTGGTTTTTGAATATTAGTCTCAAATGCTGCTATGTACACTTTTGAGTAAAAGTTACATGCACACAACTTATATGAATAGAGATATGTTGGTAGTGAAAGGAACATTCCTAAAGAGCTACAGCTGCACAATCTGGATAAAAACAGGACAGGGTAAGGACAGCTATTGGTCAACTCCAGCTCCTTTGTGTACTAAAATGGCTAACATACAAGCTGCTTATGACATCACCACCAATTTACTTGAGAACAAATATTAATGGAATAAGAACTGTGACCAAATCCTGCTGGAGTGTAAATGCAGATGTTTCTAACTATTGGTAGATGTGCTCTCAGGTCCTGAGATCTGATTTACAAGGAAAAGCAGATTCCTCTAGCAATGTCAGCATTTGGGATGTTTCACCAAAAATTAAATGGCACTGATGTGAAAAAGAGCTAAAGCTAAATATAGGTACTGAGTTCACTGTTCTGCTGCAACAAGGATGCAGTAATTCTGATTCTGTATTCCAAAAGAGAAGATGCACAGGTAGATGCACAATAAAATGAGTATTTCCAAACCATGGAGTAGGTTCCTCTGAACACCTGCATTACCCCTTGATTAAAATGACATCACTCATTAAGCAGCATTCTGAGAAAGCATCATATTTTAAACTGCAATATTTGTGATGTCTCCCCATCCACAGCATCGTTTCCTTTCATAAACAAGCAAGGGAAGCACAGCCTAGATGTAACCACTGGAAAATGGAGGGCACCATCCTCTGAAACAGTATTGTTACCAGAAGCTTGCAATAAAACTGAGAGGGTACCCCAGCTGAGGTCATGCAGAGCCAATCATTAATGAAACTTCATTTGACAGCTTCATGATCTTGGATGATGAAGTAACAAGGATTTCTGTAATTCACAGTTTACTTTTGGGGAAGGCAAACACTTTTTACATTCAAAAAGGGGCAAGAAGGGCAAGACTCAAAACCATCTCACTTCAGAGAAACTAACAAAATGAAAACAACTACACTGAGGAAGGTGTAATCAAATACAGAGATAGTAAGTATGTTTCCCATAAGTATGTATGATGGTAAGTATGTTTCTAGATGGTTTTCAGGGGTTTACAGCTACCATGCAATTAGTACAAATAAGGCACTGCTGTTGTGAAAAGGACTACTCAAGGTACCACACTGCAGCAGAGCAGTGAGCCAAGGGTGAGGTGGGAACACTCAGCATAGATTCACTACACCTGAGCAGCCTCATCAGCCCAGAGCACCTCATACAGCACCCAGGCTTCTTCAAATTCAGAGAAAAGGAGTACTTTTTTTTCCTTCATAGTCTTTGAAGAAAAGGGTGGCTCTGCAAAATTGACTCTTTGACAAATGAGTTCATTTCAAGGAAGAAGATTTAAAACTGGTAAAAGGTAAGCAATAAAGAAATGTACTGTGATGGAAGTTTATGCTAGGCAAGGAGGAAAGAGGTGACAGTGAGACTTTTGGAAATAACTGGAAGTGGTGGCCTCCTAGGACTTGCTACTTTCAAAACTGCTGTTTACATGGACTATTTGTAACAAAATATCTCTGTAATATAGGGAGGATAATTACTCTGCTCTACTTGGTGCTTATGAATCCTCCAGCTGAAATATTGTCTGGTCTCTGGCAATGAACTGTAAAGTACACAAATGGGAGAGATTCCAGAGGATTGCAAGAAGCATAAAAGACTTAATCTATAAGAAAGGCTGAATAGCTATCCTTATCCCTATTAAAGAGAGAAGACTAGGAGCAAGGAGTTCAAGTATCTCAAAATGTCCACAGGGAGCTGTGACTAAGACTGGAATATATTGATTACACATACTAAAGAGTTAAATTAGACACTAGGGAAACCAAGCTTGAAGGAATAACTAAGTACTCAGGTGGCATATCTAGAAAAACAAGAATTCCTGCTGTTGGAGAGTTCTGAGGGCATTAGGTGAAAATCAGCTAAGCAGTCATCTAGCTGTACTTAACCCTAATGCAAATGCAAAAGAATAATCCTCATGCTCCTCCCAGATCTACACATCTGTGTAATCTAAAGCTTAACATACTTCACATCACTACACGAGAAAGTAACATTCAAACAGTTCTTAAGAAAATTCTATTGTCCAATAGTTGCCCTAAAGAAACTCTAAGTAAGTAACTGAGATGTAGACTCTCAGTGCAAGTGAAAGACCTTGCTTAAAAACCTTGCCGGGGTGGTGACAAAACTAAAGGAAAGCCACTCATGAACCCAAAGACCCAGTCACAGGTTGATGCCTTCTTCTCCCAGTCTGTACTCCTGAGGAAAGGAGTCAGTCCTGTGTACTGCTATTGCTCTCACAAACTGGGCCCCACAGACTGAGGCACTCAGAGATGGACATTTGGTCAGATTGCAAACTATATTAAAGATAAAACTTCCCATACATTTCCCTAAATGTGAAGACTGGAAAATAAGATGCTTGGAACAACTCAAAGCACAGTGCTTTGCAAAGGGTTTAAGGGAGTTAGAAACTCTACTGAACTTATTTCTGTACTGAAAATGTTGTTTAAATGTAAGTTAAAGTTAAAACCTAGTTCCCCCACAGGAAGATGTTTTCTCATCCTAAAACTAAAAGCATAAATTTTTAAAGCAAGGCTTAAACCAACTATGCTGCAAATATGCTGCATAAGAGACCAGACCAATCTACAGGATTAAATCCCACAGAAAATTGCTGAAAGCCAAGAATTTCTATGTTTGAACAACATTCTCTTTACTCATCAGTAAAAAAATAAGCATTTGGGTTTCTAGTTCGGCCTCACTGATAATTAACCACACAAGCATTTAATAATATTAGACAATAGGCCTGAAACAGCAACCAGTTGCTTTGCTCAAAGCACAACATTTGACTGTGAAATTGATTGCCAGAGGCCTTTCTGAACACCAAGCTACTTAGTGTAAAAAAAATATGAGATGTACAGAGAGGTGAGTGTGACCACTGATGGTTATTTAGCACTGTGGTTCTGAAATAAAGCCTGGCTCAGGAAGTTTCTAAATCATGCATGCTCTAGAATACGATACCACAAAAAAAGAGTTCTTCATTCATGCTGCTACAGATTCTTCTATTAACTAAAAGTAATGGCCTTTGCTTCTGAAAATGTACTCTTCATTTTGTAGAGGTACTTAAGTTTTTTTACATTTTTTTTTTAAGTTCATCCAGTGACCTCAACCCTTTTCACCAATTTCCAAACTCTTTTTCTCTGTCAAATATTCTCCTTAAATTCCAAGCCATTTCATTGAAAAGCCACTACTCAATCTGTCTAATGTGCTTTATTTGGCTCTGAAACAGGTCTTAGAAACAATTTTATTAATCTTTTTGTCTGCTAGAGAGAGCATCTGACATAGTAATATATTTTCTGCCAAAGTCCTATTTAAAATCATAGCTTTGGACTGATCTTATAAATCACCTATATCCATCTCCAAAGAACTTCAGACAAGACTGTGACTCTTCTAAAACCAAGAAGACCAAACTTAGGATGTCATTCACAGACAACAATATTTAAAAAAAACAAACCCCAAACTTCTGAATTTCTTGTCAACTGTTCAGGTATTTAATTTCAAGAAAAATAAAACTCACAGATAGAAATCAGCTAAATCTGAAGTAGCTTTTAGCAACATGAGAGTGTGTGCCCAGTGTTCCTTTCAACAGTGCACGTCCTTTAGCAGTAAATGTGGTATTTGTAACTCATTTCAGTATTTTTCAGTAAACTGCAGTCAACTTTGCTTCTAACAAATCTGCCTTACAAATTGGAACTTATTGCTCCAAATAAGTACAAAAAGATGAAAAGATACATTTATACTGAATATCAATTTTTGATGAACTACAGACAAGAAGGTGCTGAGAACAAGCTCCACAGCCCCATCTGTTGGCTAATGAAGCTGCCAAAGCCATCCACCAGCTCCTAGCCAACAATGCAAGGGAACCAGTCCATTTTTTGGATAAAATCCCAGGTTTTACTATCACAGATCTACGGCATGTGTGCACCAGCAGCAACTTTTACTATCCAAGCACATAGTACCTGAGTTTCTAACACATTTCTGTGATTTTTAACTTAGTTCCCCTAAATCAGGCTGCATACTTCCTGGGTCAAAATCTAATCCCCTACCCACAGGTAAAGATAAATGCTACTTCTGGTGTATGATAAGCAAATTAAGTTGTCATTCAAACCCTAATGGCAGGTGAACTCTGTCATGGTCCCACTGAAATTCAGGTACCCAAATCTGGTTACCCAAAATAAAGCTTCAGGCCAATTGCTGTCTTTTACAAGCTCTTTAGAGGAAAGAGAATTCATAAAGAATCTTAGTAATGCACGATCATCTGACTCCATTATGTTCTTTTCAGTCCAAAAAGACAATTTCCTTTCAAAGGACAAAATTCTTTTCCTGCTCAGGCCACAGTCATAACAAGCCATCTGCAGGACCTTTAAAAAGCTATTGGCTGCTGGGCAGTTTTGCTAATTCATAGCTTTCCATCCTATTATTCCAAAGGCCATAAAATAAATGGACTCCCTATCTCTTATCTATGAACCTTCTATGGTCAGTAAAGGACTTTTTCTGCAGGAAGAGCTACAGAACAAGCTCTCTTTATGCTGGAAACAATGTATGTATGCCAGGCTGGAGGGAATGGCTCTCTAGTTGAGTTCCTCCAGGCTTGGTAGCAAAGGGCAAGAGAGCTACTCCATGTTTAGATCACAAGCTGGGAAGATCTAAATAGACAAATGAAATGTGTAAGGAAAGAGTCATGACAGGTCATGGATCATGTAGTGCTCCACTTCTATCTTTGACAAACTTTATTTAAATAGACTCTACACCCATATCACAGGGATATGCCAGAAAACAATACAAATCTAAGCAGTGACACAGCAGACAGGCTTCAAAGTTAAACTATTTGCTTAAACTAACTGAAGATTATTTTAATCCACTCTCTGACATGGTGCAAATATATCCTACAGATGTGAAACTCACTAAAACAGAATTTTAGCATGTAAAAAGAGCATGGCATTGCCCTGTTATCTACTTATGGTGTTTACAGACAATAATTGCTGAAAAATTTATTAACACTGAATATAACTAGCAATATGATGGAGTCTTTTCTATGCTGCTTTAGTAATAAGGTGCAGCCCTGGGTGAGGTGTGTGTAGAATCAGGATCCCACCAATGATGTTTTAAAAGTACTACAGAGGTGAGAAAGTAGATGCATTTCCAGATTATTCGTTGGAAAAATACAGAACTCGTGAATGTCTGTTAAGGTGTAGCTCAGAATTTTCCCCATTTTTCAAAGAGTTGCTCTTTAAATGTGTTTTTATATAGCTCTATTTTTAATACACTCAGAATGGAGAACTATTCTCAGCTTTTGTATGATATATAGACTCTCCCTCAGTATCCTGAAACCTTTGTGAGGGCTGTTTCCAGCAGTGAGGGGATTCTGCTCTTTTCCTGGAGAAAGCACTTGTATCAGCCATGAAGGAACAGCAGAGGCCCTGCAAGAGCAGCCTTGTACCCAGACAAGCAAGAGACAAAGGTTCAGATGATGATGCTTGTTCTTCAAGGAAATGCCTTCATTCAGCTCACAGACACAACGTGATCTGCACACAATCTGTCAGGTATCACACCAAGGTCCTTAACTTACCCCTCCCATTGTAATGCCATCGATGAGTGCCACATATGGCTTCTTGCAGGTGCCTGTAAAAAATGTCAAGGAAAACAATCATCCATCTTTTGCAAGAGTGGACCTGTGATTAGCTGCCACATGTCAGGCTTCCTTATGCCTTACTTCAGCAAGAGCAGCAGAAAATAAATAGGAATTTAAACAGTAATCATATTATCATCTTGCAATGAAGGTACCTCATGTAATTCTTAAGAAATGAAAAGAAACACCAGTTTCTGATTTACTGGATTGTGAGTGTTGTAAGAGAGCATTATACAGCTATCAAGCTCTGGACTGTTTGTTATGTGAGTACCTGACAGCTTAGCCAGTATAAATAGCTTTGTGTGCTGTTGGGACACAGCAGGTGCCCTCTCACCCCCTCTCCCCACCTGGATTAAGAGCACAGGGTGTGTTCAGGCCCTCAGTGCTCTACTACAAAGCCAGAAGTACCGGCAGGTTCCAGTCACAATGTGACTGTAAATTCTGCAATGCAGGCACGTTCTGTCATACCAGCTCCTGCATACAACCTGAGTGTGGTGCAGACGACAATGTCCTGAATGACCAACTCCATCTGCTGGAGCCTTTAGAAGGCAGAAAACTAAAGCCTCAGTGCTTTCAATTGCCATGCATGGAAAGACTCAGAACTTCACTGTGAGCGGAGCAGCTGCCTTGCATTCAGTGTTTTCAGGTCAGACTAAAGCCTAAAAGGAGTGGTGATACAGGTATCCCCTGCAACCACATTGGGAGCTTTTCTGCAACTAGACAGAGCCTTGTTTAAAAAAAAAAAAAATTTTAAAAGTGAGTTCAAGCCTTCAAATTAGTAGTTAGAAAATATTAAGAGAATTGTATTTTGAACTTTTTGTTCTTACAACAAACAAGCTAATGCATGTTTGAATTGACCCAAATTTCTACAGCCACAAGCCTTTCCCATTGCAATGCTGTGAAAGCAACCCCCTGCTGTATTTTTAAGTTGTAAAATATACGATACAAATAAATGTTTTTAGCAGAAATCTCAGTCTTAAAGGAATACAGTCATACTAAAGCTATCAAAAACCTAGGTTTTGTAATTACATGCATTAGAGATATTAAACACCTAAGAATTTTAAAAAAAAAAAAAAAAAACACCACCAGACTTTTAAACTAGGTACCCTTGCAGGAGAATCATCATCATCAAGTTCAACTGTCAAGGTAATGTTTTTTTCCCCAACTACTTGAAACATTAAACTATTTTTTTGCCTTGTACTGGTGAAGGAAAGAAAGGTCCATGACAAGCATGCTCAGTCCTGAAACTCTGTCAAACAAAGTAAAAATAACTTTTCAGGAATTACTGCAATAGCTGCGCTCTTCTGTCAATGTAAGCAACACTACCTCTCCTCCTGTAGTGACTAACACTGGTTACCCTATTTTAAAACTCAAACTGTATTTGATTAAAATACATTTGGAGTAGTTTCTTCTCATCAAAACCTTCAACTCTTGACTCTTACCCTGAAGAATTAATATCCTTTTTTAATATGCTTTAGTCCAGTAAACTTCACTGAGTGTCTTTCCTATAAACTGAGGCAGCTCACTCCTGAATAATGCAGCCCCAGCCTTTCATGCGGTCTGTTTAAAAGAAAAGCCTTAATATAATTTGATCTTCTGCTCTCTGACTGAATATTAATGATTTTCCACACATCTATATTTACCTCAGGTCACTGAAGCAGATCAATGATACTTAGGGTAGAACTGCAGCACCTGCAGCTAAAACTAACTCTTCCACAGCAGAAATAGAGCTAACCAGAACAATGGGATGGAATAAAGTAGCTGTCACAGTAACTTAAACAAAAGAAACACATTCTGCATGCAAGGTATAAAAATGGGATATGGTATATTACTGGTATTGAACTTGGTTAAAAAAAAAATTACTACTTCTCTGATGTTACCACAGTCTTTAACAGATTATCAAAGAGAGAAATTTACATTTGAAGTCAGTGTTATGAAAACTGTACAGTTTCAGAAATTGCTATTAACATACCAATGGCATTGTTCAGCCTATATTCTCCTCTGAAGAAATCTTGTGACAATTTATCTCCAACTTTTCCCGCTTCTGTGATGGCTTAAGAGAAATAAAAATTCTGAAGATAACTGCAAGTTTAATAGAATATACAAGTAAAAGAAAATAATGTCTCATAAGTTGGGTCCTTTCCTACAGCAGACACAAACTTAATCCTGCTTTATTATATATGAGAAAATTTGCTCAAATTTAAATATAAGTGTGAAATTTGATTTAATTGTATTTTGCTGGAGACTTTGTCACATACTTGTGAGAGTGTGGCCCATTTGCTAACCCCTCCCAATGTCTAGTACTCATTTGTGGTATTTGTCATACCAAGGTTTAGAAGAGTTAACTTAAAACTGACTATACTGAAAACTCTAAATACTAAAAATGAGAAGCCAATTAGAGCATAATGTAACAATATATTGTTATATAGTCTTGTAACAATAACTTGTGCTGCTTGTTTACCTACAGTTCACAACAACTGCTAATTTTGGCACTTTGGAGATTTCCTGCGGTTCATAGATAAACAAATAATCACAGATACATTGATCACCCTTCTCAGATCTGTATCTAGCCATCTAAAATATTTGACACAAATTATCCAATACTATCGGAGCTACCTTAGGGCCCTTTAAATTTCTTGGAAAGAAGCTGTCAGTAATGAAAATCTGGGAAGAGAAATGTAGAGACAAGGGCCCTCTCCTCCCTGGAATGACTGACTGCTATTATCAGTTATTCATAAAAATGTAATTTTTACTCTTTCATATACTGTCCTGACAGTTGTCTCCTGACAAATACCTTAAATAGCACCTGCACATCAAGGTGTCAGAAGAGTCAACACAACTCATCTCTTAACTCTTATGTAGAGAAATTCATCAAATGTTTAAGTGAGTATAGTCCTTACCTCGGATGTCACCCCCAGCACAAAAAGCTTTTCCTCCAGTTCCCTTTATAATTATTAGAAAAGTTTCAGGATCTTGCTCCCACGTCTAAAAAGAAGTAAATAGTTCCATATAAGACTAAAACCTGTGCAAATAATGCCTGCTCCATATAGCGCCTATAATTCTTACTTTACTTTTTCAAAAAGCAAATCAAACCATACTTTAAAATAGATTGTCTTAAACTGACGTTTGATATCTAAATGTCTTTCTGCCACTTCTGCATCCTACTCAACCATGAGAGCAGAGATCAGCAGAGCTGCCCTTCATATTTCAGAAAAACACTTGTGCACAGCTCTCAGCCTCTGGGGAAAGGTAGCACCCCACCAAAGAGGGCCTGACAGAAATCAAGAACTGTGACACCTTTTCAGGCAGTGCTTCAAAATCATCTTGTAAGTACCAAAAGGCATCAGACAATTATCCAACAAATACTAGTATCCAATGAATTGGACTTTGTGCACATGATAAATAGTATCACTAAATTAAAAGAGACTATTTCCATGCTTAAAATCTCACGGTGCTTCACTAGCTTGTAGAAACAGTGCCTGTAAATCCATGAGCTCTCATTTAAGGAATGACATTGGCAGCCCCCCGCTTCCTAGTGGCTGGTACCTTTTATTTTCAGCCATGCAGCCTCCCCACAAAACATGCACTCCATCAAGAGGCAACACCACTACAGGCTGAAATTTGTGCCAGCTGACCAGGTGGGCACTGCCAAAAGGAACACACAAATGCTGAGCACTGACTGCTCTAAATTCAGGCCTGGTATTAACATGGATGTCCATTTACCTATGGAGATGCTAAATTTAACTCCTTCTAAAAGCTCATTTCTTTGACGTGTCTCCTCCTTCTAACTTACTTGAAACAGCCTGGTTTTTACCATGCTATAAATCTGAGCTCATTGTACTCACACAAACTTTCATCCTTTATATCAGTACACTAAAAAGTGTCAAACTGCACTTTAAAATTGGTTTCAAATAGCATATGTATAGTGGATGGGTAGAAGTGGGGCTACTGACCTTTATTTGAGGATAAATTTGTTGGATCATAGACAGATTTAGTGCATTGAGAGCCTTGGGTCTATTCAAAGTTATTATTCCTGCACTTCCTTTCTTTTCCAACAACACTTCTGTTGTCGAATCTGTTTGCTTAGACATTTTCTGTGCATGCAAAAACAAATAAATAAAGCAAACGTCATCAGTTAGATAACTTAGAAACATATCTACGGAAGTGTTTATGGAAATTTATTCTCAAAACACACTATTTAGGATCACAAAACTCGCATTGTAGGTAATTGTAGGTTATGTTTTTCCCACTGTATTTCTGTTTGCATTTCCTAAACAGTTCTTTGGAAACTACTTTGAGTCCTTCAGAGTAACAAACCTCAGACAAGTTTTTGGACCATGCATTGTTTTACAATAACATTTTGAGTTCACTTAAATAAAATTTACAACATAAACACACACAAACACACACAAAAAAGACAAACACCAAGAAACAAAATCAATCAAACAAAAAATCCCCCACCCTACTAATAAAACACAAACCCATGGTTCCTTAAAAACCGACATTCTGAAAATACTTGCAACAATTAGAACAATGACAGTTCCATATAGCCTTACTAGTAGTTTGAGGCTGCAAACCCAAATGTACACCCTGTTTTAAGTAACTTTTAACAGTAGAAAACAAATCCCCTGAACTATTTTCACGCTCACAGTGCGATGATATTTAAGGAATTTACAGAAGTTAACACAAAAACTATCTATACAGTAAAGAAAATAAGGTAAAGCCAAAACAATCAAGCTTTAATTTACAGTGTAATAGACACCTGTAACAAAGTGCTCAAAGATGATGGGCAATACTATGCCTGAGCAATAAATGAAATATAAATAGCGTTCAGAACCACGGTGTGCAGACACTTTAGAAATTGCATGTGCTGTGTGCCTCAGGGGAATTACGGAGTCCTGAAAGCTTCCAAGTCAGCCAAACACAATGCTGTCCTTACCAAATGTTGTAATACTACTTGCAGTCTGTTGAGTGCCCTCAGCCTGAAAAAGAAACATTAAAAAGACAGCTGAAACTACAAACCAGCCGCACAATTCACAGAATATTTGACTGCTGGGTTAAGCAAAACAGTGGCAGAAAAATTTGGGAACCCAACTGTTCTACGTTCTCCCGATCAGAATCAATTAAATTAGGGCACAGTTTTGTTATTGAAACAGTTGGAAATGCTTTGCTTACTAGCAAACAGACAGCAGATACCAGTTGCAGATAATGATGTTTTCAGGTTAGGAGAGCCTGAAAATACCAGGACAGAGGGGTTGGGGGATATGATTGACACCCTGAGTGTCTTTTAAAGACTTACAGCCTTTTTGCGGGCATGTTTAAATACTGGCGTTTTTAAAATTTAAAAAAAAAAAAAAAAAAAAAAAAACACCACCTCTTGTCAATTTCTTTGTCTATTTCCAAACGCTTCCATGACTTCGTCTATTTCCAAACGGCTCCATGACCCCAACCTGCCCTGGGGAGTACCCACGTTTTGCATACATTTACACGGGGCTGGTGTAAGAACTCGCACAGCGCTCCCGCGGGTGACGGCAGAGACCCGCGCTGTCAAACTCTGCGAGCACGCCACTCGTTCTGAGCAAGGCGGCTGTCAGCTACTAATGGCCACCGAGGAAGGCTGCACTGGCCACACGCCAGAGCTGGAATGAGAAACTTCACCTTGCCTCAGCGCACAAACCCGGCCAGCAACACGCTGCGCGTTAATGCCGCGGCAAGCTACGCCGTTTTTTTAAATCACATGCTCGCTTTCGAAGGTGAAAGTTAGTGAAGGCCCGGCAGACGTAGGCCCAAACTACAACTCGCAGCAGCTGCGGGGCTGCGATCCCCGGCCGGCTCGGGCCGCCGCTCCCTTCGCTCCCCGCCGCCGCTCGACCCCTCAGGGCGGCCCCCGTTACCTGGGCAGCGCCTGCAGCGCCCGGCCCGCCATGGCCGCGCCGCTCCCTCCCCGCTCCGCGCCGCGGCCCCGGGCGGCGCAGCGCGGGGCGCATGCGCGGCGCTCCCCGCCGCTCTTGAGGGGCGGCCGCCCGCTGGCCCCCACGAACGGCCCCGCTCCGGCGGGCTCCTTACCCGGGCAGGGAAGGGGCGCTGATCCCCGTCCTGGAGAAGGCCGGGTGGCGTGAGGGCATCTGGTGATGCCGCTGCTTTGCCGGGGAGGCGAGTAATGCCGCGTGTAGCAATAACATCACCCGTGGTGCTTGCTGCTCGAGGTGGGGAAAGCTCGCATTTCCAAACCGCCTCCAGAGCTGAACTTCATGGGCTGGAGTTGCATTTGGGCGGTTTATTATTTTCAGCAGTAAGACTGGTTTCTCAATTTCTGACCTCCCGGCTTCTCTTCGTCCTCAGCACCTGAAACACCCGACACACGTGTGCTGCCCTCACAGCTCCTGCCACACGGACAGCGAGTGAGGTGCGGTTAAGGAGCGCTCTAGTGGAACATCCCAGCAAGAGCTGCTCATCCCTGAAGGTAAATACATGGATTAACAACTAGCACGGTGACTGACTGCCCCACCAGTAGCTGCAGACGACTGGGAGCTCAAATGCAGCCTGTGCGTTCAGCATAAGTAGAGCCAGAAGTTGCAAGCTGTGAAAATTGCCTTTTTAAAAATAATAAAATATTAAGGCACTTGAGAATTTGTCACGCTAGGAGGCAATAATACAAAATTCACTTTGATTTCAGTAACTAAGACCATTCCATGAATGTTTTTTGAGGCTGACAGGACACGATGAGCCATGGAGTAGATGATAATACAGTGCATTAGGTTGAAATGCAGTTGCATCACATCTTGGTGTAACAAGTTCTTAGCATCAGCTGCCTTGGTTCACATTTGTATTTAAGAGGAAAAAAAAAATTAAAACCTTTCAGCAAATTTATTTTGCTGGAAGAAGGAAAACGTCCTAATTCTCAGAAGCACTTCTAGAGGAGTCTCCAGAGGGCAACCTTGCTCTTTATTTCTAAAATGATTCCGCACCACCCCCCCCACCCCCCCCCCCCCGCTTATATCAGCGTCATCTATGTTGGCATTTGCGCTGCAATGACTCTCAGAGTATATTAAATCTGGTTGTAAAAATTTTAATCAAACTAAATAGGCACCAAAAAAAAAAAAAAAAAAAAAAAACCACCACAAACCCCTCCCAAAAAAAAAAAACCCAGAACATTTCTGTATTAATGTAGTCTCAGTTTTCAGTCTTCTACAATGTGAGCAAAAAATAACTGAGAACAGGACATGAGGTGCTTTTACAGGCGCTGGTTTAATTACTGCAATCTAATTAATTGCAAGAATTCATTGGGTGATCCAGACTATTCAAACTTTCACCTAAAGGTTATATGGCAATCAATGATACAGCTTCTTGGTGTCAACTTGTGTACAGACTGCCCTGTATGCTGCTTTGTATCAAGTGCCATGTAATTAAATCTAAACCAAGCTAAGTGACACCAAATTGTCACAGCTGGCAAACCTGAACCCTGACTTAGATAGGTATTAAAAAAAACTATTTTTGAGTTTAACTCTGCAGCTCTCATCCAGGAATTACCAATTAGAGAATTAATTAGATAAGCAGGTAACATTTTTGTTTCTCATTTCCTGGGGCTGAAAGTCTACATTCCACAGACAAATATGAACAGAACTTTTCTGTGGGATAATCTCTTTGTTGGGAAAATGAAGAAAAGAGTGTATGGAAGCTAACCTTGGGTAAGAGCAACTGGAGGCTGTTTGAAAGCACTGGAAATCACCTAACAAATTCCACCTGCACATGGGCAAGGCTGTGATCAGGTCATGATTACACAGGATGTGTGTTTCTGGGGGTCCAAAACAGAACCTGGTGATCTGACTCATCTTTTACTTATGCTGATTTTGATCTGTTCTCCTCCTGTCCTAAGTGTAAGTAATGGTGTAAACCCTTTGTGGTCTTCCAGCTGTATGTCTGATTGAGGACACAGGTGGGCCTACCCCTTGGTAAACAATGAATTAATTTATGCTTATTTTTTTATTATTATTATTAATTTTTCAGCCATTTCATGAAGAATGGGTGGTAACAGAAGAGCCATCTTCCTTGAGCCTTCATATTTAAACCTGCTGGTGATGGCTTAAATTTACCTATAGTTTTTTTAAGGGCAGGGGATTCACAGGTGTTAGAAAATTGCTATTTTCTCACAGCCATTTAGCTGACTGCTGTCCTGTCCAAAAAGCAACTTAGATATAATCCTAGTTTTCAGCTGTCCTCCTGCACACTCCTTTTTTTTTTTCCCAGAGTTGAATATCAAAGTGAAAATGCTTTCTAAAAGGTAAATTAAAATATTCTTTAAGTAGGTAGTGGAAAAAGAGTGAAAATAATGGAGTTCCCTGAAAATAAGCAGAATAAGATGACCTTTAACCTGGGAGTTTATGGATTATTTTACTATTGGCAAAGAGGGCTGCACAATACTGGACTAAGCTGGGAACTGAGAGTGTGTAAGTGCAGTAACAGAAGGATAAGCAGGTTGCAATTCCTCCCCCTGAAGAAATTTCCTGGCAGCGAGTTCAGCAGGTTTGAAAAGAGAAAACAAGTTGCAGACTGTAGGAGGTCTTTAGAGGTGAGCAGATGTTTTCAGGTTTGGTGTCTGGTTTTGTTTGTTGGTGGTTTTTTGTGTGTGGTTTTTGTTGTTGTTGTTGACTTCTGGGTTTTTTGGGGGGGAGGGTGGTTTTTTTTGTTGTTTGTTTGGGGGTTTGTTTTGTTTTGTGGGTGTTTTTTTTGTTTTTTTGGTTTTTTGTGGATTTTTTTGTGGGTTTTTTTTGTTGTTGTTGTTGCTTTGGTTTTTTGGGGTTTTTTTTTGGGGGGGGGTGGTGGTGGGAAGAGTTAGGGGTTTTTTTTGTTTGTTTGTTTGTTTTCCAGAAAAACATATAACTTTAGAATGTGGGAGCTCTTGCTCTCAAGAAGGATTCCAAGAGCAGCTCAGCTGTGTTCTGTGTGCCACCTGTACACCCCTGGTTAACCATTAATTTGTGCCTCGCATTTGCCTCTGAGAGCTTCCAGAGCAGTTGGGCAAGACCAGGTAATAAATGGTACGAGTACTTCATCATGTCCCATGCTGCTGTTTCCAGGTTTGCTGTGAATTCAGTCTTTTCCTCTGCTGGTCTAACAGCTGGCATCTCATTTCTGTACATGTGGGTAGCAAGTGCATCCTTACAATGTGTGAAGGTTAAGGGAAAACGAGTCTGTGAAGGTTTGAGGAACAGAATGGGAAAAATTCCCGTTCATGCCTGCTAACTGGTTATTACTGTGCTGACAAACAATCCTCACGTTGTTATTTCTCTGTCCAAACTCAGCTGGAGGCCCTCAAAAATAGGTGACAGGTTGAAATTTCCTCGTGCCAGCTTGGGTACCTAACAGTAAAGGCTCAGGTCTGTAGTAGAGTCTTCCAGGGACATCACTGAGAGCAGAAGCAGACTTAAAATAAGCAGAAAACCAATCTGTTCCTTCACTCTGTAACAGGAGGCCAACCCAGAAAAGGACTGAAACACCTATGTAATATGGAGAAACAAATTTTTGCTTTTGTCTGTAACCTGAGTGACCCCATGCAAAGAGCATGCCTTCCCCAAGGCTTTTGGTCAGAGGCCTTTCAGATAATGCAACCATACAACATCTGAAATCTTAGATTTGGGATGAGGGCATACAGCTGATGGCATGCAGTAGTGAATTTCTCCTGTAACAAGAATGTGTGAGGGAGGGGGAAAAAAAATCAACTTTTATTTCCCTCTCCCCCCCCCCCCCTTTTTTTTTTTCCTTTTTTCACCAGTTAATTTGCATCTTATCAGTGGGGAACTAGAAAGTGTTTGGAAAAGGCTGAAATCAAATCCATAATGAAACCGTGTGAGCGAAGTAGTTTTCATTTTCTTTCGGCCTCAGAGAGCACTGGGGAAAGCGTGGGAGTGGCTGGGTGCTGCTGCAGATGCTGCCGCGTTGATGAGACAAGGAGAGAGGATCCAAGCGAGGTCCATCCAGCAGCGAGTTCCTCTCCTCCCACCACCCCGGCTTAGACATAGCACTCGTGCTGCAGCCACCCTGCCAGAGCCCCCTGGGTGAGACGGGACCCTGGGCAAACACCCTCCTACGTCCTTCTTCCCTGCTGCCACAAGCAATCTGTCACTCCTCTCCCCGAACCACCCTCCACCTACGTACAAAGCCATAACTGTAAGGAACGCCCTCTTCCCTCCTCCCTTTCCTCCCCACGAGCCTGTTCTCCGTGGGTGAAAAATGCTATCTTCACAGAGATCTGGTCACCCCCGACTTTGGCTTTGAGACCCAAGCTGTTTGATACCTTTTAGGACTACAGCTTGGAAAGCTCTTCGTGCAGATCTATTGTGTTCGTTTTTCAATTGCATATAATTGCACGTGTGCAGGTGGGAAGGGGCTATTTGCTTCCCACTCGCTTTGATACGCCTCCCTTCCTAAGCGGATCGCTTCCTTCCCTTTCTGCTCTCAGGCTCCCACGCATTTAGCAATGAGAAATGCTGCAGAAAACTGACCAGCTCCCAACCCGCCCACCTGAGGAGGAGGAGCACCAGCAGCAGCGGCACATTTCTCTCGCTCTCAGCTTTTCAAACACAGTTAAAAAGAGCTGTAGCGTGGGTGGAAATAGCTGTAGGGAGTGCGTGTGGGAATGGGGCTAGAGGAAAGTGCATTTTTTCTTGGTAGGACAGTTAACTTCTAGTGGACAAAAAAAATACCCCAAAGATATCTCACTGCTGATGGTGCCTCTGGCTGTATAACTCTTGAGTTTCCCAGGTGTGGAAAGGATGAAGCAGGCAATGAAGCAAGTGACGGCAGGGAAGCTTGCCTTCCAGACTTCAGGAGTCTGCTTAGCAAATGGTATCTGTACTGCATCTCCTTGTGTCATCACGTCTGCTGTTCTGCTCTCGATGTGTGCTTGATTCTGTTAGAGTCAGAGCTGCCTGTATGTAGGAAGAGAAAAAGGCATGTGGTTTTCACACCATGTGGGTCTGTATTTCAAAATACTGTCCCTGTTGGACCTCTTGAAATAGCACTGTCCCAGAATATCAGTTAATTCAAGATTTACTCTGTGTGCTTCTGTAAGAAATTAAAATCAAGCTTATTTGTGTTAACTGGTTGTTATTTGAGGTACTTTGCTTGTATTACATGAAAATAGCAGTGGAACTACTAAGGAAAACAGAATTTCTAAGACTTGTGATATAGAGTGCAAAGTGATAGTGCTGTTTTTTAAGAAATCTCTCTGGTAGACTCCAAGAACCAAGGGTCCTCAACCGCTGTGAGTTTCTGACTTGATTTGACTTAGCTATCTGAAATACAGATTTTTACAATATATAACCCTCCTCAACGTTGTCCTCACACGAGTTAGTTGCACACATTATTCTCAAGCCAAAACTGTACCCATAAGTTGGTTTTGACTAGATTTGATCACGAGCATCAGACCTTCCATATATGTTACTGATGCAGAATCTTATAGCAGGATGTGGTCTTTAATGATTCAGAGGTGCAATAACAGCCAAATAATGAAATTCGACTCTGAAAGTATTGGAGATACCTGAAAAAAAAATATTGTGCAGGACGTGTAATTTGCTCCCAGTGAGTAGAAGCCTCAAGCCTGGTAACTGGGCTCACTGACTTCAGTGCCTTCCTCCACAGCCTATCTCCTGTAGCTCTGAAAATTTTACCTTAGAGTTGGAAGGCAAATGTAGGCATAATTTTTAGGCTCAGAAACAAAGGAAGTTATGAATAAGCCTAATTAACACATTTGCATGTGACACAACAGACAGATCAGCTGATGGACTTCTGTTAGCAAGAGCTAGAGCCCTGTCACTGGAGATGTAACCTTAATGGAACTAATTATCCTGGTGTTTTAAAAGTCTTATTTATGAATAGTGAATAATATTTTAAATATATCCTTCTAACCTTCCACTGAATCTTATGTAACTCATAATTACAATCTACTGGAATTACATACCCAGCCTGAGGAGGAACAATATCCCAAATATTAAGTTCATGTCACTTGACTGATTTACCTTAAAACATTGCAGCAATTCCTTTGGCAGTGGTACTTTGAAGCACTATTGCCTGCTTGTAATCCTACCTCATATTTAGCATTGGTTCAGTTAACTTTGGAGGTAGTGCTTTTCATACCTTTTATATCAATGAATGTACGTCAGGTTTTAAATGCAGATTATATGCTTATCTTGCCAACTACCATTAGCCTGAAAATTTCCTTGTACGATCTATCTGTTGTGGTAGAATTATATTATTCGAGAAGCAGTTTAAAAAAAAGAAAAAAAAAAATCACCCAAACATTTAGAATCATTAAAAATCTATTTTGGGAGCTCAGTCCTAAAAGTCAGTATTTAAGATTCCTCTTGGCCTCCCTGTTTTGTCTGTTAATCAGGCAAAATGTCACATACTTTGGTCTTGAACCATCTGCTTTCTTCTCAGGGGTCATAGTGAATGACTAGTTACCTATTTTGTCTCCATCAGAATCATAGTGAATTAAGCACAAAAGCATTTGATGCTAATTAGTAGCTTTCTGGCAGACCAGGGAATTGAGTACCTCAGATGTTTATTTCAAGAATTTTAAAATTTACTCTTCAGCAGGGCAGTTTGGCTGACAGTGTGACAGTCAGAATCTTATTAAATGGATGTGGTGTATTCAAACCCTTCTGTGTTTCTAGTCTGGCACCTCATACAAAGTATTATTTTCACTTGAAAAAATCTACATTTTGTTTTAATAGTCAACATTAAGAATATTTTTCAAAATTTCTTTCTGTTTTATTTCATCTTGGAGTACAGTGAAAACTGATCATAAAATAATGACTTGAACATTGCCTAGGGAAAGAGATCTCACTTAATGACCCAAATGATGCAAAGGACAGCAGAGCAGAGTGGAGAACATAAAAACGAGAGAAAAAATAGGTCAGTAGAATAAACAGAGGCCTTCAAGCTATTAAATAAGCATCCATCACTCACTGCTGCAGATATATTCTGTTCAAAGTTTAAATTATTAGTGTCCAATATGGGGTAATCATGAGTTTCAATGCAGCTCAGTTTGTCAGGCCTGTGTATAATGATTAACCCAGCAGAAGGATGTGTAGCAAGTCAGGAGAAGTGTTTGTTTTGGATTTTTTGGGTTTTCTTAAAGAAAGAAATATGGTCACTCTGGATCATAAACAAACTTGCAATGGCAGTGACAGAGACAGAGTACTTGGTTCCTTGAGCACTTATTGAGTGGATATACTTCCCTAGGGAAATAGTGCTCAGTGAAGAAAGGCAGTGGCAGCTGTGGCAGGGCACAACATAGATTTAAATTGTTCCAAAGGAAATGCATGGTCTCGTCAGCTCCTCTCTGTAATCTCAGTCCTGCCTCTGCTCCATGGATTTCATGGTGCCACTGGTTCTCCTGTCCAGACTCAGACAGTCCATTGCTCACTGTGTCTCTGCAATAGCAGGCTGGAGCAGAGGCTCACGCTGCTAACACCTCTGCATGGGAATATATATCATTGTTTCAGAAATAACATGGAGCTCAAGGTGATTGAGTCATACTTTGACACACCTCTGTCTGCCAAGAAAAATGCAGGCACTCCCTTATAGAGCTGTTGCTAAGAGCACTTCTTCAGGCTCTAGGAGTGAGAAGGTGCTTTATTGTACAGATAACTGCAGGAGTTAACAGCATGGTTTCAATCTGGGACCTGCCAAGAAATTAAAGCATGTAATTAAAGGCTGTGCTTCTGCCTAGGAGATGTTGCACCATGTAGAATTAGTCTGAGACACTATTCTGTAAATTTAAGACCTTTGAAAAGTGATTTTATTGGCATTTGTAGCCTAAAAAATAAAGAAGAGAAAGTTCTGGCTATGGCACTAAGACAAAATATATATTGTTTGTTTTATGCTAAATTTAAATAATTTCATAAGAAAGCAGACACTTTATGTAAAAAAAAAAAAAAAAAGAGAGAGAGAGAGAAATCCATTTTCAGTTTGAAATGTTAATGGAATTTTTTCCCCATGACTGAGCAGGAGAATCATGAAACACATTTGATCTGTACATTTCCTTTCCTGCATCACCTCTAGTACCCCTTGGTTTTTGTGAGCCTTTTGGAATATTCACCATTGACCAGTTACCTTCCTAGTAAGAGAAAGCTGAATTTTGCAGGTACAGCTGTCACCTCAATTATAATAGTAACATACAATTTTCAGCATATTTCAAACAGTCTGAAGAAGGAGGCAATGACAAGTTACTTCATTGCTTTTTCACTATTCTATTTTAGTTCTCACTTCTGTGAAGTAAAGAAAATCATCTGTTTCATCGTAGTATCAACATTAACCTTTTAGCTGACACAGTAGGACACCATACACTGGTGATGACAAATAGCATCTTGTCATCGCTCCTATTAGTGAGCTAAAACATAAATATAGTTTATCTATACATTTCCAGCGCATGTACAGAAAAAAGCCACATAGCGCAATGACCCAGGATTATGGGATCCAGAGAAAGAAGGTTCAGATGCTTTGAATTTCTGTGTTGGTATACAAATCAACACATGGAATATATTTTCCAGTTATATCTTAAAGAAGACTGTTCTGTGAACTGTTATAAACTGATATTTGAAAGGGTCTGGGTTACAAGGGATGTATGCTTTTTCTTTCCAAGCAAATAATTTGACCTTGGCTTCAGATGTGAGCCTGTAACACTGCCACCTGTCAGCTGTTACCCAGTTCTGCAGAAGGAAATGAGCCTATTTTTTTAGCACGGGACAAACAAATCCTCCATGTACTCAAATGCACTCACTCAGCCGCACTCCTTTCCCCAGGAGTGTCTCAATTTATCTTCTTCTTTCTCCCACCTATCTAAGAATTTCCCACCTTCTTTACTTTTGAAGAAGAAGAAAGAAAGAAAGAAAGAAAAAAAAAAAAAAAAAAGAAAAAGCAGTTTAATATTTATATTTACAAAGGTAAAAAGCCCCAGACTCCGTCACATTCTCCAGCATATCATTTCAGGCGGTTGTAGGGAATTTGCAATCGTGTCTGTTTCCCAGGGCCTCATTTGCTTTTGTTAGTTATTCACAGCAATCAGTCATAGTTGTAGGTACCATAATTACTCACCACAGAATGACTGCAGTGGCAGGTTGTGACTTTGTCACTGCGTAGTAACAACCAGAGCACTTCTCTCCGGAATACGTGTGCTAATTCTGGAAGGTGAAGGAAAACATTCTCCCTTCCAGATGTGACTTCAACCTGGGAACTTGGCTGCAATGACCCCACTGTGTAACCTTGACTTTTCCTGTCCAAGAGGAGGAACTCTTTGCAGATCTGTTATAATGTTTCTCTCCTATCTAATATGTAGAACGTGAGTACTGTATACTTATCTCAGGAAAAACTATAGTTCAGATGTGTTTCTAAAGAACTTTAGCTCAGGAAATAGCTAAATTGAAAGTGTAGTTTATTTCACTTTCTCTCTCCCTTTCCTGGGTAGGCCTGGGTTAATTAGTAACCAACCTTCCAATATCCATTTCCTCCTCTTGCACCTTTTGTGGATAAACTGTGTATATTTGTTCAGCCACCGTTGTTGCGGGATCACCCTGCTCGAGTCCAAAGGTTTACCAGTTTTGTTTGGCTTGTAAATCTAAAGATGAGTAAGATAAAACAGGGCTTGTAAACTAATTACTGCATTCTATTTTAGTGATGCTGCCTTGACTTAAAATTCGGTGCTGTTGGGTCAAAATTTAAAATATATTGCAGTTTGAAATTTTTGAAATTCTTTTCCAGTATTACTATTGGAAATGGTAGTTTATGCTTAAGTTACTAATTTAGAAAGTGAGAAATATGAGACAGACAACTTATGTGTCACATAGATTTGTGTCTATCCACATTTTCATTTTTTGCCAATGAAAATTATAAATAACACAGTTTACTGGAGAATTTTCAAGATTAGCAGTTTTACTTCTGAGAGTGCTTTCTGAAGGGTTTTTAGGCATCAGGAAGCCTGATTCACAATTGTACTCCATAGTGTTCAGTTTAATCATTTAACTTTTTTATTCCACTTCAACCTGAACAACAAAACCCCCCTACGGTTCAGAGCTGATGGCATTTGCACTCTCTGTAGTTATGTTATTCAGCACACATGCTACAAAGAAAGAAGAAACAGAGACCTTAGGCTTTCTTTAACATTCCCTGCTGATCCTGCTATCAGTGGCCAAGGCTATGGAAGACACGAGGAACATTTGACTACTGCTTTTCTGACTTAGATACAGCTGATGACAAGGAGGGGCCAGCTGCTGACAGCTTGCTCTGGCTTCTCCTTCTGTCACTCAGGAAATGCTGCTGCTTTAAATAAATTAGAATGGCTCTGCCATTCTGGAATAGGATAAACTCTTTCCCAAGGCAGTACATCTGTAAATTATTTTTACAGTAAATACGAGGATTGGTGACACTTACTACGTGGTGATCCAGGGAACTGCAGGGCTCATGAAACCACCTGTGGCCCAAAGGGGAGCTGCAAAACCTTGAAACATTTAATTATAAGAATGTAAGATATTTTGAAAGACTGAAGGGGAAATAAATTGTGATACAAAATTTTTGAGAACTATTAATTTATTGTTATTCTCATATCTTTTAGTTACTCTCCAGAAGATTACAGGTCTTGGAAACAAAAAAATCCAGTAACCTGGAGATTTCTCTTGTGAACATGTTCCTTTACTGGCACTTGACAAACCTTTAGCATCCACGGTATCTTTGCAAGTTTTGGACAGGTCTCCTCGTAGCTCCATTTGATGTTTCATTTTCTGTGTATGAGAAGAAAGAGTAAATGAATTTGCTTTCTCCAATTCAGGTCTTTTTAGATCAGCTAATTAGCCTCTTTTCCTGACTGTTGAATACTAGACTACTCAGCTGTTCTAGGCAGAGAAGTCAGTCCAAACTTCTAAACATCCTTTCTGGAACTTTTCTAACATTAACATATTCTTTTTGAAAGGAGGAGAACATCTTCATTTTTTTTTCCCTGTAAATCCTATGAAATCCAGGTCTGAATTTCTCTACATGTGAAAAAAATAAAGCCAAATATGCTAAAATAGAATTATTCCTTATTTTCCAAGTGGTTTTGCACATATATTTTTTTTTTCCTCCCTCATAGGTGCTTTGACAGTTTTGAACCTTCTGGTAACTAAAAGTTAACAGCATCCTGTAGCAATACAAGAAATCCTCAGGGAGCTAGGTTGTACATCCTAAAAGCAGAGAGAATCATCCAACTCTGCAGGCAACAGGCCTTTAGTCAACTATTTATAGAGCTATTTATAGGGGAAGAGAAGGGAAAGAAGAAAAGGAATTAGTAAATGACTTTAAAAAGCACAGGTACTTAGAATTCATAGTCGATGTGCTGATTTAGGAAGTCAGGAGATATGACAGAAAAAGGGTAAGGAATGTTAATAGTGTTACATAGACAAAGACTATTTTTTTCTGCTTTTGTCACCTTCCTGTGTTTTGGGTTTCTTTCTCTTCTCCCACCCAGCCATTTCAAAGGCATATCCTTGCAATGACGCATCAGTTTTCTGTCTGCTTGAGGTTTAGAAATAGCTGAGCTGATATAAATAGATCACAATCTGCAAGAGACTATGACAATGGAAATAATGTAAAAGCTTCACTGAAAAATTTAGAGGTGGATTGAGACTCTGGCTGTCTCCTAGAGCAGAAGTGCTTGGTTTGAAATGCTTTATTAACCGCTGCAGAGGAACCTCTGCTCTTTGTGCAGCAGGAGGGAACAGCCAGGTGGGATCAGGTGGCACTTGCAGTCACGGTGCCAAGCAAAGAGCGAGTCCAGCCCGGTCCCTGGGAGCTCTCAGCTCAATGACGTGAGAAGGAGGCACTTTGCTGTTCCTTACTGCAAAGCTAAGACACCAGAGGCAGTTACTCTTTTATGCGCTGTGGTGACACTAAATAAGAATGTTTAACTTTTACACAGTTTTTCTGGCAGTACTTGTGTACTCTGAATTGATAGCATTTGTCAAGTTTGCTCCCTGTTTCCACTTTGCCTCCAAAACACCTTAACTTTAGTGAGGTTTCATAGCATATGGTTGAAAGCTTGACCTTGTCTAATAAGGCAATGGAAAAATCCCTTTGTTTCTGTTTGAGAAATTCCTTTGTCGGGTCATTTAGATCCTGCCAGCACTTCCAAACAGACTTGGGGAAAACGAGTGGCTGTCCTGCACTGAAACCTAATACCTGGGAATGGTGTTATTCCCCCAGCCATTGGGGGAATGGACCCATGAGGTCCATTTTCTTATACTTGACTGTATAATTCTGCTAGAGAGACTGAGAAAGATGCTTTGGTAACTGTGGGGAAAATAAGACATTAAATGGAAGGAAGAAACTTCCTCAAAGATCTGTTTCTGCCTTAAAGAAAAGCTGCTATATAAACTATCCATTCTCAATCCTTGCCAAATACAAACCACTGGTCTCTGCCTGAAGTCTGTCCCCAGTTTTTGTAATAGAACTTCAGGCCAGTACACACTGCAGAATCAGGTGCTTCAAACCTAAATTAGCATTCTGTTGAAAAGTAAACATTTTTTTTTTTCACTGTCAATAATTTTGTTTCCAGGTTTGGAAAAGAAACATTGCTGTGGAAGAATCCAATGAATTTATTAATGAGCTCACTAAGTATGTAACTATTAATATCTTCTGAGATTTTGTTTGTCTTATTTTTATCTTCAGTTTCAGACTCTGAAATAAACAGAAGCTTTCCACGGAGAATACTACAATATGCTGTCTTAAATACATTGTGGTAACTGGGATATTGTAGGAAACAAGTAAATAGCTGTGTACAGTATTTCTGAAACAATTTGTATCTTTACATAAAGTAAAGTACTTTATCTCACATTGCACTGATAGCACTAAAAAGAATACATCTAAAATATGGATATTATTAAAGATTTTTTTTTTCCAATCAGAAAAGAGAATACAAAAATTGAAAAAAAAAAAGTAACTTTGTCCTCCTCTAATATTATCAGAGAGCTTTAAATCTGATATTACTATTCCATGGCATGACTGGCAATATAGTTTACCTGTCCTAAGCACATTTTCAATAGCTGTGTCCTTCAATTTGGAAAAAAAGTTTCTATTTGTTTCACAATCACTTTTGATCAGAGATACTGCTCTGAGTCCCAGTGTAACTGAAGTCTGTGTCAATCCTCTTCCTGAGACTTAAGTACTCAGGTCCTTGTTCTTTACAGTGAGGGTATCATCTCCAGAGTTTGAAAAGGGCATCAGTAAATTGCTCATTGTTTTCACACTTTGAGGGGAGGGTCCCATTTGAAATCCACCTAGAAACTAAATTCAACTACTAGTATTGCTTGGATGTTCTCCTATTAACCAAGAAATTAAGAGATCAACCCATGAGTTATGTTGGAGGTCCTGGGAGGAAATACAGAATATAAAGATCTATATGCTTTCTGAGGGAAAAGAGGTTAGATGGCTTGACTAACTGTGACTCCCTTCTGTATGAAAAGTGACATTTACTGCTTTTATTCACACCGAGGCAAATTCAGCTCTAAAGAGAGTTAGATGTGAGGCCTCTGAAGTCAGCAGCTAGCCTTGGTCCGAATTTGGTGCAACGTATTCCTCAGTACAAGAGTTTATTTCACTGCTTGTGTCACTTAAATTTACAGGTATTAAACAAAAATGCCTTAGTCTTGGTTTAGGTTTGCAAAGCTACATCGTAGAAGATCTAAATTTAACCAGGGAGATAAGACTAAATGACTGTACTTGCATCTGCTTAAAACAAACAAACAAAAACCAGTTCAGGTGAAAAGTGCTCTAAGTTATCACTGGAGTTTTTTAAGCCATATAAATTGTGAGAGCTAGTCCTTGTATTAAAGGAGAATACATAGTCATGTATAAAATCAAAAGTAATTTTCTTGAATAGTCTTTCCATATGTAGAATATGGAACTAAAGGAAATCAATTAAGACTTCTTTTGGTCAGGGAATATTTTGCCATGCAGTGATATGGTATTTCCTCTAAAAGCTATTGTCGGAAATTCAATTTTTTTTTTTTTTTTACAAGCTGAGAACACAAACTCCCATTGACCTCAAGTCATTGACTAGTAATTAAGAAAGCAGGGATATCTGACCCTGTATTTCTTTTGTGGATGTAAAGGGCAATAATAGTAAAGAATTTCTTGCTTGAATGCTGGTATTTGCTAAACCCCTTGTTCTCAGAGGGGATAGAAGGAAGTTCCTGGGATCAGACAGAACTGGTCAGTTTGCTGTCCCGTGGTCACACAGCTGCAGTCATCATCAAACACATGAGGCTCAGTAGGCACTTGGTACACTCAGAACACGTCATAAAACCCATTTTATGGGTTTGTAAAACATTTAGTAAAACATTTGTTTTACTAAAGTCATGTAGAAGTAAGGACTCATTGTGCAGGGACATAGTGGGCATAGGAGGTAGGAGGATGTGTCATATTCTTAACTGCTTTGCTTGCCCTCCTCATTTTGCATTTTAATTTTAACATTTCTAGTGTTTATTTAGAATAAGATGTACAAGCATGTGGGAGCTGCCCTTTTAAGTTTTAAAAGCTGAATTTCTTTCTGGGGACCCCAGAGGGTCTAAGTAGATCCATCTCTAAGCTCTGGCCAGTTAAGCTTCCTTCCCTCTATGAAGACAGGCCAATGCAGAATTCATTGCAGGTTCAATGGATAAATTGCATAAATTGTCTCTAGCTCCTGTCTGGACTACAGGGTCAGCAGGGCTTTCCACATTTTCCAGACTGGAGAATCATGACAGGATCAAGGACATCCATATTTTTGCATCTATTCAATGGTATCAGTGTTGTCAGCAGCCCAACTTAAACATTTACTCTGTGGACAGCAAAACCAATGAAGCTGTATTTCCTACAGGTTTGTGTATTTGTATTTTTACAAATGCAAATTCCTTGCATTCCCTTGCGTCACCGCTTTAAATGTCTCACCTGTCCTTTTTCTCCAGTTCCCTCCTCTATTCCCTTACCTGCCTCCAAGTTCTCCACTGCTGCTCAGGCACAAACAGTGATTCACTGGACAAATGGACACTGGAAACTGTGGAGTTCCTGCCCTGGAATTCCTCCCATGGAGGGCACTGTCCTGCCTTTCTTTTCTGCACTACGTTGTAGGAACACACTGTGTTGTCGGAACTTAATATTTGTGCCCAGCAAATTTAATATCTGCCAGAGGGTTCAAAGGTCTTGAGGTGAAGAAAGGTGGATTACTGCATAAGCAGACACCATGCAAAGACAAATCTGAATTCAAGGGGAAGGAAGAAAGAAAAAAAAAAAAAAAAAAAAAAAAAAAAAAAAAAAAAAAAAAAAAAAAAAGCCTATCCAGTAGGAAAAATTTGGTGTATACACACAGATTAAAGATAGTCACAGTATACACAGTTTCTGTCTTTGGTTCTGTGCACTGCTCTCCCTTTGCTAATGAATGTAAATGCTTCTAAAAGTGCTGGATTCAAATTCAGAGGAAAAGAATACTCTGCTTCCCTGCCAAACCGGACAGACCACTGCACTGGTTGCCTTGCTGGCTGTGAATATTTTGTCCTTGGTTACCATTAACATCGCTGCAGCTGTGTATGATTTGCTGATTCACTTGGTGACTCTTTCTCAGTTCCTCTTTTGGGATTTTTCTCTAACTGGTAATATAAGTGCTTTTAGTCTTTGAAGAAGTAAGGAAAAGTCACACTGTTCTTCATACTAACTTAAAGTTTTCCCAGATTTACCCAGGGATATGTACAAACTGATGTATTACACAGAACTTCCACAAGAGGAAGAAATGAATGTCATAGTTGCCTTAATACAATGCCTCTCCAGGCAAAGGACTGACTAAAAAAAGTAGTTTTCATGTTATGCAAAATATATTAAGGGTCTCATGGAAAAGAACTGTTGACTTCATTGTATTCTGGAGCAAGTCCTAGCAGCATAAATCTCACCTTCAGCTTATCTTTCTAATCTGACTGATGTAAATTATTCTTTTTTTTTTTTGGCTCACAGTTAAAAGCTGCCAAAGGACAGCAGAATATTTTGGAAATTCCTGATATCAAAGTACAGTTCCAGCTTATTAAAGAAACCAGTAAGTCTTCCTAACATTAAAATTTAACCTCCTAGAAACTGTATTTTCCTTATTTCCCTTCTAACGTAAGGAACAAATCATGGAGTCAGATGATACCACCTCGTCCTTTTCAAGCAAGGTCTACTATGTTCAGCTATGTGCAGTCCTAGCAAGTCTTTGTAATTAATTTTGTTTATTTTACTTTCAAAAGATAATTACTTTGCTCTAATTTTTCAGTTTATTTAGTCCTTTGTTTCAGACATTAAATTTGGTTATTTTTTTTTAAACCATTAAACATTTGTAATTATTCTTGGCAGGCATTCTCACCGTACAGTATATATAGCAAAGTTGTATGGGGAACACAAATCAAAATCTTTATAAAGTGACATATGCATTGAAACAAAATCCCACAAAAACCCATAGGCATGGATAAATTAACCCAGGTGTGTGTTTGTAGTATAGAGGTTTTTTATATAGCATATTCGTGTATGATTTATATTCATTTTAGAAAGTATTACTTCTGAATTTTTGAATATCCAGTGGTCATGTACATATTTATTAGTGTGACTCCCTTAGCTAAGAGAAAATGATTGGGTTTTGGTATATCACATATGTCTCATTTTACTATCATTCAGAGGTTTTTGAAAAAGAGGTGTTTCAATAATTTGAATGGATTTTACACTTGACTCAGCTTTTTATTTTGTTTCATACTAGCAACTATATTAAAAAAAGAAAACGTTATACTTCAAGTAACTTAAAACTACATTTCCTTTTCTCTGACAACTGCTTTGACTAGAAATATTTGTTATAAAGATACATTGGACAGTTTGTGAGCAGCGCAGCAGTTTATCCATTTTTCCTAATCCTCATTTTCACAGCTGAAAGAACTCTCTGAGCAAGTTAGTAATTTGTAACAGGCTGCAATCCAGATGTTTACACCCAGCCTGGCTGAAAGAAATAACCCTGCAGAGCCCCTACTATGTTCAGTTCTGCCCAAGCTAGAGCAGCTTGTCAGGCTGGAATAATGCGGTTCTGTGCTCAAGCTTTTCACAATGCTCACCTCACCACACTCAGTTGGGGATGGATTGGGCTTTTAAACTCAGTAAGAAAACATTTTATATATAGAGATGTATAAAAACATTGTACATCACTCTTTATTGGTCACATTCTGTTCTCTGGTCCTCAGCTGTAATTTCTTGTCCTCATACCAGGTTATGCAGCACCCTACAAAGAAATGTTTGGTCTTAATTCCTCTATTCAAAGAGCATTTAAATATTTAAAGTAAAAAAAAAAAAAAAAAAAAAAGTTTAGGAAATTATCCTGGCACCTCTGACACCAAGTAGAAGGAAGGGGATGATTACAATGCAAGCAATAAAAAACAAACCTACAAAAGGAAAATCACATCTCCAAGCAAGACTGCAGAAGATGGTCACATTCCTAGTGGGATGGGCAACAGTGAAGTTATCAGAGTAGAGAAAAATTGCTTTTAAGGCTTCAGCAAATGTAGTTTGTGACTACAAAGATCTGCTTTTCCTTTTTAGTTGACAAACAATGACTGCAAATTATTTGAATTACATGTTCTCCCTAAAAGCTTTTGTAGTAATTTGCCAGAATAGTCTCCATCAAGATGAAATAATTTTGTTTGGAGCTTAGATCTGGTTTATTACAGTGACATTTTGTAATAAACCCCCCACTACACAAGCTGATAATTGTCTGTCTCTGGATTCTGCAAGATTACAGGAGGTCTGCACTCCTGCTCTCAGACGCGGTTTCTCTTTGTGGTTAATTAGCCGTGGGGGAGATTCTCAGAGATGACAAATTCTGAAAATCCTTCCAGAGACAGATGATAAACAAGCCTTCTCCTGCCCCAGGTCATCTCCCCTAGGAAATTCGGCTTTTGTCTCCTGCCTCCTTCAGGAGAAGCCTTTACTGCAGAGGTAGGCAGGATTTTAGTGGGACGCTGTCCTCAGCGGTGGGTGAATCCACATGCCGAGACCGTGCCCCGTTGGCATGTGCCTGTGGGCAGGGAACAACCTGGGGAGAGCACTGCGTTCCGTGCCAGCTGGAGTCCCTTTCGCTTCCCTGAGAACAGATTAAATGGGTGGAATGCCTGTCGTGCCTCTGTTCGTCTACCTCAATCACGCACAGTTGTAGTTTTCTGTCAATTTCTTCCCTTGGGCAAAATAATGCGAATTACGTTTTATTCTTTGAAAAAAAAGGGTGATCCTCCCTCAGAAAGGGGAGGTGCAAAATCAGATGCGAGTAGTAAAGTGTTTGTTGTGGGGTATCCCAGTTAACGATGTCTGCAGTCAGGTCAGTGTCCTGGGCAGGAGCTGCCGTGCTGTGCCACTGGGAGCGATGGCCAGTGCAGCCTGCCCGCTTTATCGACCTGCTTGGACCAGGGCCCAGTGTGAACTCTTGTGTAAAGAACGCCACCAGTTAAGCTTAATCCTCAAACAGCTTCAGGACCTCCTGTTCGATTCAGGGCTGATAAACACCCCAAATCTCTGGCTGGCCTTTCACTTCATGACGATTCCCCTTCTTTAGTTTAACGCCGCTGACCTTTTGATATTGCAGCGCGACTCAGCTATTCCTCAAGAGTTACCCTCCCTCCATTTTCTGCCTCAGCAATTAGTGTGGGGCGAAGTTTATGTTGTTGTTTTAAATATTTAAGGAATTTTATTTGTGTGCAAGTCTAGATAGAAACTGTTACCGGAGAGGTGATGCCAGTGGCTGTGAAGGGCACTACAGTAATTAATTCTTGATGCTGTAATACGCGTTTGGAACTTGTGAGGAGCAGGAAGCGCTCTGAATGTCATTCGGCTGTTGGGGCCCACGAACGCTTCCCAAGCAGTGTTTTTAAACGCAAGGCCCTGCCCGTGTGCCAGCATCGGCGCGGACTCGGCAGGACGACACGGGCCGTGAGTGGACGCGCTGTGGCCGGGCAGGGGCACAGGGACAGCCGCGCCAGGCCGGGCCGGGCCGGGCCGCGGAGGCGTTGCCGGGCGGGTGCGCGGCCCCCCCGCGGCGGGGCGGGGGGCGGCTCCGTCCCTCCCCGCAGCGCCCCTGCGCGGCGGCGGCGGCGCGGCCCTGCCGGGGGGGCGGGAGGTGCGCGGAGCCGCCGCCCGCAGCAGCCGCGGCGGCAGGGAAGGGGCTGCGATGCTCCCGGCCCGGCGCCCCCCCGGAGCCGCCCCCGGGCGAGGTGAGTCAGCGCGGCCCCGCGGTGCGCGGGGGGCCGGGCCGGCGGCCGGGGCCGCCCGGCGGGGTGCCGCCGCCACCCCTGCCCGCGCTCCGCGGGGACCGGCCCCGGCGCGCCGAGCCGCTGTGAGCCGCCGGGCTGCGGAGGCCCTTCTCCCCCGGCGTCTGTCCCGGCACCGGCTCCAGCGCCCTCCCACCGGGGCGGCGGGCCTCGTCCCCGCAGCCGCCCGGGATGCTGCCGGTGGGCCCGCGCCGCAGCTTTTCCCCGGAGGCGTTTCCTGCCGCGCCGTCAGCTGCGCCTCCGCGGTGCCGGCCGGTTGTGTCAGCCCTGACGGCTGCCGTGGTGGGTGCCGGCCCGCTTCTCCCGAAGCTCAGCATTTTGGTGGAAGCGTGCTGCGGCCAAGCCGCGTAATGAACCCTTGCCCTCCCCGGTGCCAGGGTCCTCGTCCCGGAGGTGGCCGCTGGCCCGGGCCGTGTCCCGCGGGAGATCCGGCACAAGCATCCCGCGCTTCTCCTTGCCGCCAGCATCCAGGCGTGGCGTTACGCGTGGCTGTCACTCGGATCCAGAGCCCTTACATCCTTAAAATACCATGGGGTTTAGTAAGCGGGTTGTCGGTCGCTCCTCTGTTTATTGGAACAAGCGTAGGAACAGATACTTATTTAGGAAGTGTGTGCTGAAGGTGCCATAGCTGCTACGGATGCCTGCGATGTTCTAAGTTATATAGAGTTTACAATCCGTGTCTGTTCAGCAGCTCGAAAGTTTTAACAGCAGGCTCTTTTTAAATGTCGTGTTAATGAAAAGTGCAGTGTTGAGGAGTGATAAACTTAGACTGATTAACTAGGGCAGAAGAGAACAGCTGAATAAACATAGCCCTGAAGTATTTCAGTAAAAACTTGCACCAAACGTTATTACATTACTAAGATATATTATGTTTTGTCCACTAGTTAGTAATGTCTAAGGAAAGAGATTACAAAATGCTAGTTTTCTAGACTGGTTATTTTTTGTGTGTGTTTTTTTGTTTCACTGGGTAGAAATCGTGGACAGAGGTGGCATGTATTTTGTTGTTCGCATTCTCTGAAGAAAGACCCATCAAGGAGTAGAAGAAAAGAAAACAATCATCCCTTTAAGGGTGGTATTTGTAGTCATAAATCCAGTAAAAATCATGAGAAGACTTAAAAAAAATGGGAACAGGTGGAGTGAGAACATGAGAGTAGAAGTTGACAATATGAGGACCTAATGGGAGGAAGCTGTGGTTTATCACTAACATAGCTGGTATTAGGGCACAGCTTGAATGCAGCCTAAAATCATCTTCAGCTACAGTACAGTGGGCCTGAGTCTATACAGCAGTGTGGGAAATGGTGACATGATCCTTCTGCAGATGTTTCTCAGTTGGTCCCGGAGGCTGGAATGGCCAGGAAGGCCTTGCTGTCTTGCACCAGACCAGGAGTGCCGCTGCTGCCAGGCTTGGTGGGACAGCTGGGTGCCCGTGCCCCTCCCCAACGCTGGCAGCAGCGTGCTCCTGGGGTGCTCTGGGCATTTGCCTGGTTTGTAGCTGAAAGCACACGTGGAAATGACCATCGTTAATCAAGTGTAAACCTTGGAGGCGGCTGACAGATTGAAAAGTGGTTAAAAAAACTGGAGGCTGATACCAACTAAAAGCAAACTCTTTAACAAATAGAGTCTACTCGGACACCTTAATGAGCACACATGAAATGGAAAGCAAGATTGGAAAGCAGGAGTCCTAGGATATGAGTTTAATGGTTTTTCTGTAATAGATGAGGATTCATAATATTCTTACTTACATTAATATTAATATAAGTTAATTATATTAATATTAATCTTACTTATATTAATATTAATACTAGCATTATTACAGCAACTTCAGACCTATATTAAGTGCATTAAACCTATTATAAACCTGATCTTGACATATTTCAGACATACTGTTATCTCCCAGTCTAATTGACTGAATGTGTCAGTGTGTAGGGTTTTTATATCCATATTCAAGAAGCAGAAAAACCTATAGCTCAATACATTAAGTAAGTGCATATCAGCAGCACCAAATAAAGCAAATTTAAGTGCTAAGTGCTGTAGAACAAGGTGGTTTCACTTTCATGGAAACCCTAATTATGATGGTTAATGTTACAACACTTGTGTCTTGCTTCCCAGCACCAAGTTAATTCACTCTATGTGACTTACTTCTGATTTTATAAATTCAGAGTCAGGTGCTCATGCTGGGGCCTCACAGGAGGAACTGTTTCCTTTAGAGAGCAGGGGATGATGTGGGGCAGGTGGGCCAGCCTGTGGGGTTTGTTCTGGATGGCTTGGCAGGGAATAGCCCATCCCAGGGCTCCGCCTAGAGGTTGGCTTATCCGGGAGAGGCTTGGGAGCGTGATGCAAGAGTGAGGGAAGTCTAGGCACTTCTCGGTCATGATGTAAGTTGTTTGCATAACATTCTCCTCCTTTTTGGCATGGATGTAGGTGACAGCGCCAGGCTGCTCCTTAGGGGTTAAACTTGCTTGAAAATGGAAAGCATGGTCTATTATTTATGGCTATTGCAGCAGTACCTTGTAGGCCTGCTGGCTGCAGGGCTTCGTTCTGGAGGCACTGCACAAATGCCATAGCAGAAATCTGGTCTTTGATCCAAAGGTTTTGTATCTTGGATCTATGGGATGGCAGGGGGCCGAGGAGGAGGTAGTGTGCATGAGCTGGGTGAACTCATGGCAGTTTCACCAGCTGCAGGATGAGTGACGTGAACCTTTGTATAGTTTTCAAGTCTCCTTCTCTAGCAGGCCTGTTCTTGATCAAACAATACTTAGTGACTTTAAAAAAATAAGTGTTTTGAAGAAACGTGTTTTCTGTTAATGGATTTTAAAGTGTTTGTATGAAAACTTCATGTGGACTTTAATGTATTTGCCGCAAAGTGAGTTTTCTAGTCAGTGAAAGTCTGGAAGGGGTCAATTAAAATGTGATACCATTCCAACTGGTTTTGATTTATCTGCACAATGCAAACAGCAAGCTGGCCTGCTCTGTTCCTACAGCTGCCTGTTGTTTGAGAGATTAATTGATCATTCCTGTTCTGAGTATGTTTTCTGAGACTTTATAAATATAAATCTTCTACAGTGAGTTATTTTGTTAGGCATTTAATGGGTTAAGCCTCTGTTGATAGTTCACGCTGTCTTCTCATGAACTGTCAGGAGGTTTTTGTTGGTTTGTCTTTTAACATTCACATACATCCAAACCCGGATTTTGAGTCTCTGCTTTGTGAGTCTTAATGATAGTTTTAATACTCAAAGCCTAGTGAATGGAATATTTATGCTGCATTAAACTTTATTTTAGAACAACAGTACACTTTCACCTCAAATCTAACTTTCTCTTGGTCTGTAATGAAGTTTCAATGCCTGGTTCTGTAAGTACCATGGTATCTTCTCTGAGAGGTTTAGGGATTTGCTACCCCAGTCTGATCTTTTGATTGACTTTTTTTTTTTTTTTTTAATTTGAGACACAGTTCAAAGCAGGGCTTTTTTTTCTCCAAAGTTTTGGGATGAGTGACTCCAAGGGGAAAGCTGAGATTTTAGTATACTATATTATTATTTTTCTTTGTTTCTTTTATTTTCTTTGTTTTTATTCTTGTTACATCAGGTTATCTTTAGATTAGCTTTTTATCCTTTCTGATCCTGAAATCCTGTTAATTATTAGGAGAGGCAGACTAAATGAGGATCGATTTAAGAAATAAAAGCAAGAATGCCAAGAAGATACTTAACTAAATGTAGAATACCCTCTTTCTACCTACCTGCCAAAGAGGCTTATTACAGTCAATAAAATGACCGCTGCACTGTCATCACTGAATTTCTTGGGACAAATGGTTCTTCCTCCATTCTCAAGACAGCTGCTCAAAGGTGCAAGTCTGCAGGGAAGTTGTTGTATCTGCTTGCAGGAGATGACTGGATAAAAAACATGTTCTAGATGTAAGGGCTCAAAAGTGGATTTTGGCTTGCTGGAGGAATAAATATTAAAGCAGGTGACAGCAATCTGTATCAGGAAACTTAGAAAAAATAATAGCCTATACTTGCATTAAAAAAAAAAATTCCTATCTGTGCAAATCTTTAAAGGAGAAGAGCCTTGTGTTTAACAAGTACATTTTTTATATCTGTGGAGAAGCTAATGCACTTGAGCATAGAGAGGTTCAGAGTATGTGTGATCTCAGACTAATCCCCAGTCTGAGGGAGATGGATTGGCCACGCTTCCCGTGCAGCTGTGAGCGAGGGATGCACGCTCCCAGCCCGGTACAATGGGATCACGGGCTGGGGGGAGATTGATGCGTCAGGCCTCAGTGAGGTTTCTTCCCACTATAGCCTTGTAGGGCTGATGGGATGGTGAGGGAGGGCTTGGTTCCCTGTTTTGAGTTCTGTAGTGGTTTGGAAATGTAAACCTCTGTCAAGATAAAAGCTTGTTTGTCAGCTGGAGGACCAAAGTGCTTTCTCGCGACACATGTGCTACTCTGCTGTGCCCTTGCTACGCCTTTTCCCTTTCCCTTTGCAGGGTTTCTCAGGATTCTTGCAGAAGTTCTTTCCAATTTACGTCTTAGGGCTTTCTTGTGTGTTTCTGAACCCTAAGTTTGGGGGAAATAGCTCCAACCCGTTACTCCTGTTTTTAGATTGATGGTACCTCTCTGCGAACTCTCTGATCTCATTTGTCCTGGCTGAGCTGATTACATTCAACAGGCTTCTACCAGAATGTTACGTTCCTTTCAACTTCAAATGAGCTAAAATTTATATTTGCTCTGAAACCCATCTGTTAACTCTCTTAACCTTTGTTCCTTAGTCCTGTTCTCTGTTGTTCATTTTAAACTTGCCAATTGTGCTTGTCTTCTGTCCTCCTATTGTCTTGTGCATTAGAAAAAATTTTTGCTTAGTAAAGATTCAGTATTTGAAGGCAATGGTTAAAATAACCTTCTCTGAGAAGTATATTGGTTTTTCCATCTGTCTAGTTTGCTGCACATTCAATCCCTGACTGGCACGGGGTTTTGTCAGTAGAAGGAAAGCCCCATAGGTTCAGGGGTTTTGTAGATTTTTTTCAGTAACAATGCTACTTTGTTCATTTTCTCGTTTTCAGTAATTTATTTTTAGAATTTAAAACATTTCTTAATATGACTTTCAAAAACTTGTCTCCTAAACAGACTACTGATCAAAACAATAAAGAATGCCATATGGCTCCTACCACTCTTGATGCTGTTATATTTCTGAAGAGTATATTCTCTATTATTAACAACATTCAATGGAGCTCTTAGTGTAGGAAAATATTTACTGAAATTATTGTGGATTATACTTTTCCTAGCTTTCTGACCCAGGATGTTCTAGTCAGAATAGCAGGAGTGGATCTTTTGGATTATGCAAATGCAATGTGTTAGAAGATGAATGCTGAGGCCGATATAAATTATGGAGGGGGGAAGAATATGCAGCAACTGAAATGTTTTAAAGATTAACAGTATCATAATTTCTTATGTAATCGCTATACAGACAACATATGAAATTGAAATTCCACTTCAATAGAAAAGGGAAATGAAATTTAAAAAGATTGAATACTAATTGCTCTAAAAGCCTTCAGTATAATTTATATGAAACCAGATGGTTCAGAGCTCATATATAGGAATAAGCTTGTTTAAATCAGGATGATTTCAAGCCGTACTTACAAAGAAGTTGTCCTAAAATATCTGCATGGTTGAAATGTGAGTTCTATCTTGTCATGTCTGGGGAACAGGAAATCTATTCTTCAAAAGTAAATGCTGCAAAGCTCTGATGCAGCAAGCAAGCAAGTTGCTGTAAACAGATGAGCATATACTGAAAGCTCAGTTACATCCCCTTGACATAAGTGGGGCCCCGCACAAGATCTGGAGTCTTTGTTGTCAGAGAAAGGCAGGGCATGAAGAAAATAAGAGCACAGATGATGACTGATCTAATTTACTCATTAGAAGGGCTTGTTTTATGGGTATAGAAATGAGCAAAAACCCCACAGTTCCTGTCAGGTTGGATGTGGCTGGATAAACCAAAAATTGCAAGAGCTCAGTAGACAGCTGCTGGGTTTTGGTTCATGTGGCTTTTGATGGTAACAGGTAAGAGCAAGAAAATGTGCTTTCACATTTGACTGTTCTAACAACTTAATTAGGACTGTCTAATCTTTTGACAGTTGAAATACTTTTTTTAAAAATTTAATCGCATTGTCTCTGAAGAAGCTGGAGGAAAAAAAACCTGAAGTCTCTGTGTATGTGCTGGCATGGTTTTCATTTACTTCTGACCTTGAATACATTAATATTTAAGGTTCTAAGATTTGTATGTACCATTTTCTCCCTAAGTGAAATCAGAGATCCTCATAGATAGTATCCCATAGAAATGACATTTAAAAATGAAAAACATACACAAACCATATGAGTGTTTGAGAGTTTAATGATGGTGTTTTTAGACACGTCTTTCACTGAACTGTGTAAGGTTTAGATTATTTTCATGAACTGCTGTTTTTAGAAACATCTATGGCTTGTTGTCAGCTGTTACATATATGTTGAATCAATAGGAAACAATTAATGTTACTCTCATTTCTCTTATTAGCCTTTGCCAGTATTAAATAATCCATTCCAAATCCATTGGCAGTATTAAGTAATGATGAATTATAATTAATTTAAAGGCAGTGAATATATTGTTGCATGACTAATTTTAAGGGGATGATACTGTGCTTTCAGATGAGTAATGAAAGTCTTGTCCTCTTCTACTTGGAATAAAGTGCAGACCTGCAAAAAAATACTTAGCATAGAATGGTATGATACAGAATATTCTGAGTTGGAAGGAACTCAATGGATCATCCTGTCCAAATTCCTAGAGCAGGTTCAGATCATAAATTGGGTGCTCTTCGAGAAATTTCAGCTTCTTCTGGTTCTCTTTTCAAATATTGGTCCTTGAAAAAGTTCCTCTGTGGTAGTAATACTAACCCAAACAGCAAAGGGATAACAAACCCAAAATATTTTAAATGTTTAACTTTCTCACAATGAACATGAGCTAATCTTACTAGGTTAAATTAAAAGGGAGAGAGCAAAAATAGCTTTTTAATAACAATTTGGGGCTGATAGCCTGCTGGCAGAGCTGGTTTTTATTCTTTGAAAGGAAGCTTTTCTTAGCTAGGCTAGTTTATTGGAATGGGTTGTTTTTAAATGTGAAAGCTGGTTGGTCACTCAGTCTAAGGAATGTTTAGTTTATTTTTTAGTGTTGCTTATCAAATTTGCAGGCTTTTCTGCAGAAGATAAGCACAGGCAGCTGCAGTGCTGTTACCTCCCAGTCCACCTTTTCTCAGTTTCAGAATTTGACTTGGAGATATCTTTATAGGACTTCTCTCCATTTCTTTGCTCCCAGGTCTTTGATATTGTTATTGTAATTTTGATCTTAAAGCCCCATCCTAATTCCCACCTCTCTTCCCATTCATCCTAGAAGCTCAAGCCTCCTATCAATTTCTGTTCTGGTTGTGGAGTGCTTAGAAAAATGTATTTCAAGAGGAGACTGATGAGCCTTTTGAAGGTTTTCATGAAGCTTTGGATAATAATTTGTTTTGATGATCAAAATAACCTGGATATATGTGGCTGCACTGCTTAATTACAAAATGATGACTATCTTTTGGCATTGGAGGGAATACTGGAAATAAAGCAGTTAGCCTTGGGGGAGAAAAGTCAGCTTGAAAGAGAAGACTTGCAAATGCTAGAACTTAATTGCCACAGTAACTCTGAATATATGTTATTCTCTCTTCTAAAGATGAAAGATGTTTTATTGCACAATATAAAAGCTGCTGTTGGGAGAACTTCACAGAATTGGTCATAAAACACATTTTTATTGATGGTACCATGTACCACTAGTCTAGACAAATGGCTTTCTCCACCCTAGATACTGCATTTATTGCTCAGGAATGTTGCTTACAGGAAAGAAGCTGTCTTTGTCCTTGATGGCTGGCATTGCAGGTCTGCTCCCCTGTGGTACCTTAACCACCTTATGTTTTATATGTTCACAGGGTAGCCCTAGTTCCTTGAGAGTCCACCAGATAGTGGATGCTTTGTGGTAAACCATGGCAACTGATGATAAGGTGGCCATTCTAACCGACGATGAAGAAGAACAGAAGAGAAAGTATGTGCTTGCTGATCCTTTCAATGGCGTTTCCAAGGATCAAGACTTGCCACCCAATAATGAATCCCCTTCGACAGAGACAACCACTGTCCTAGATGAAGAGCTGGATTGGTTAGAAAAGCACTGTGTCAAAATAAACAACGATCTTCTGATCTCAAAGGTCTTCTATTTTTTCTTCTATTCTGCGTATGGCTCTCTCTACCCCTTGCTGCCCGTGTACTACAAGCAGCTGGGTATGACACCCAGCCAGAGCGGACTTCTGGTGGGCATCAGGTACTTTATTGAGTTTTGCAGTGCTCCCTTCTGGGGAGTGGTGGCAGATCGCTTCAAGAAAGGCAAGATCGTCCTCCTGTTTTCGCTTTTATGCTGGGTTTTGTTTAACCTGGGCATTGGATTTGTGAGACCAGCCACCTTAAGGTGTGTACCAAAGGGCCTTCCCCCAGCACATCCCACCAACTCAAGCAGCCTTTTAACAACAATTCCGCAAAACGCCTCCATGTCTTCTCCACTTACCACAGTGAGTGCTGCGTCCCCGAAAGTTCGTGCGAGGAGGGACCTAGTTGCTTCCAGTCCGGTCACTTCGGAAACAACAGGGACACCTAATCCTGATACAACATTCTTGGTACCTACACAGAGCAACGATGAGGATTTTACCTTGGAAAACAGTACCCATTTGATTTTGAAAAGCTCCACCCCTAGCCCAGCCTCATCAGGGAACGCAACGCCGAGCACCACCCCAGCTTCCATCAGCACAAAGCCAATGCCTTCTGACCAAGCTGTGCTCGTTTATGATCAACAAGAAGTAGAGGCTATCTTTCTACTCATTCTGCTGGTTGTGATAATAGGAGAATTTTTCAGTGCTTCCTCTGTTACCATTGTGGACACCATAACTCTGCAGTACCTCGGCAAACACAGGGACCGCTATGGATTGCAGCGTATGTGGGGGTCTCTGGGCTGGGGGCTGGCCATGCTCTCCGTGGGAATTGGCATTGACTATACTCACACAGAAGTTACCGTTGAAGGTCAAGGATGTAAAGCTCCAGAGTACAAGAACTACAGGATCGTTTTCATTGTTTTTGGTGTCCTCATGACAATGGCATTAATTGTGGCCACCCAGTTTCGATTTCACTACGCGCACTTCAAGCAAGATGAAAATAAGAGAAAGGAGGTAGAGATCTCACAGGTGGACAGAAATGCCTCCAATGAATCTTCAGATAACACTCCTACCAGTATGAGCCAGTCGCATTCTTTCAGTTTTTGGGACCTAATTAAACTGCTGTGCAGTGTCCAGTATGGCTCCGTGCTCTTTGTGGCCTGGTTCATGGGGTTTGGATATGGCTTTGTGTTCACCTTTCTGTACTGGCACTTGGAAGACCTGAATGGCACCACCACTCTCTTTGGAGTTTGTTCTGTGCTCAGTCATGTGTCTGAGCTGACTGCCTATTTCTTCAGCCACAAACTCATTGAATTGGTTGGTCACATCAGGTAAGATGGCAGCAAGCATTAAAGAGCTATACAAAAAATGGTGACTCTGGGCCTCAGCCTTTGTGCTACAAAGTAAAACTCAAGCTAGTCCTGCTCAGTTATGTGGCTCATATGATGAATTTTTCTGTAATTTTAAGAGCTGAAATGCTTGCTTTGCATTTGAGTTGCATGTTAGTATGTGCTTTATGCCTGGCACCATCACCTTTTGCAGACGGTTCCAGAAGATATCCTTGGTCCCTGATGCATCGCTCTGTTTGAGATCTTTACAAATTGCCGCCCACTCAAGGGTTGTCTGTTTTTCAGTCTTTTTCTTGTGGGTGGCAGCATTCTGCAAACCTCCTGCTTTAGCCTGGTCCCCCTTGCAGGGCAGTTTGTTGTCCCCACAGTAGCCTGGAAGGGTGTCAGCTGCAGGCTGAGAGGGGAGAAGCTGTGCTGAGGAAACGAGGTGAGCACCTCCTGTGTACGTGGCCTCGTAATCAGACTCTGGGTGTTGGCATAATGAGGTTGCAGCCTGACAGTGTCACTTACCAGTTCAGGGCTTCCTCTCCTCCTTTAGTTGCAGCAGTGTGTGTCAGCTATGAAGTGAGATGGCTGCAGGGCTTGTCCTGTTGTTTTTGCCTCGTGTCAGTGGAAGCAACTGCTTCCACCATATTAGTAAATATTAGTTTCCAGTAAATTCAGTAAATTGACTTCATTTCTGCATATTCTAAATCCCTCTACTACTCAAGTGCAGGGGAGGAAAGAAAGGGAAAGCCTGAGTTAATGAAGCTGCAGAGGTTTTTTTCTTGTGTTTACTCAGGTATTCTATGCACCTAAGCACAGAGCAGTGTGTTGTTAGCATCATATCCTTTCCAAATGCCCAGTTTATAATCATACAGTTCTTGAGATGTAAGTATTTTTAAGCTGTTTGCACTTTTTTTTGGTGTATTCTGTTCTAAGGTTTTGCTTTTTGTTTTGCTTTTATTGGGATGAATATTTTTATTCATTTGACCTCTTCTAAAAGTGTTTGAGATACTTAGCACAATAATTTGAGAGATTACTTAAAAGATGGAGTTCTTTCTTACTTTAAGCTGAGGAGGATCTCTTTACTTAGAGCCAGTCTTAATCTCTGAATTTGACAATAATTAGTAAGAGAAAATGACACCTTGCATGCAAAGCCTGGAGAAAAGATACGATGATGGAGGAGTGGTGAGAACAGATCAGTCTTGATAGCTAAAGATAGCTTGGGTATGCTCTTTCAGTGTATATTATAGTACAAATTCAGGCTTAGACTTGAACTAAAGAAAGAATGAAAACCAAAAGAGTGGTAGGATTGTGAATAAGATGAAATAGAAGGGATGGGAGCATTGGCCAGGGAGAAGGATGATGTATGGGATTAGCTCCTTTTTGGGGGTTTTTTGGTTTTTTGGTTTTTTTTTTTTTTTGGCACTGCTAAGCCTGTGAAGCCAAGATTGGATCAGGATTAAATTGTTTAAATACTAGTCCCTGTTTGCTATGAAACAGCATTCTACATACCTACACCTGGGAAATGCACATTAGTCCTATTATTGTTATCTAATGCTTACTTGTGTTTAGTCATCACAGTTTGAGATGACTCCTCCTGGTTGCCTGCTGCCTTGTACTTTCTGAACTTTGTATGTTTGAGAGGAGGCAAGCTTTTTATCTTCACACCCCCCCCCCCCCAAAAAAAAAAAAAAGGATAGAACTTCATAGCTCATCTTCTTTGACAGTTCTGTATATGTGTTGTCTGCTGCCTCCTAGTGCAGATAATTATTTTCCTATTAATAAGAGCCAATAGTCTCCAACTCCATATCCTTAGCCAGAAGCATTTGGCATTGATATTGTCTTATTTTTTAATAGCTCAAAATTCCTTCCTTCTGAGCTGTTAGACTTCTCGATGTAGACATTCTTTCTGCTGTATTTGAATATTTATTATTCAATTTTTCTTTCTGTGCTGGGTGTTTGAAGATGGGCATGAGTACCAGAATAGCATGCGTTGTCACAGTAGCAGGAAAAAATTCTGTTGAATGTCCTTTGTAGAACTACAAGAAAACAGGCTTTGCACCTTCTCAGACAGAAGCTCAGTTTCCCTTTTCGAGTCTTATAAATCTTTCTGTTTCTTTGTGGTGGCATATAAAACCCTTAAAACAGTTTGAAGCCTCATGTTTTCACAATATTTTAAAACTAATGCTCAAATTATTGTCCAAACGTTTTAGGCATGACTGTATTAGGTATGTGCTGATTAAAATGCCCACTTTCTGACTTCATTAGCTCTGCTATTCATATACTTGTGCAGTGCATGTACAAGTTTCTTTGAGGGGATATTAGGAAAAAAAATTCTTTTTTGTGAGGGTGCTGAGGCCCTAGCACAGGTTGAGCACAGGTTGCCCAGAAAAGCTGTGGCTGTCCCATCCATGGAAGTGTTCGAGGCCAGGCTGGATGGGGCTTTGAACAGCCTGGTCTAAGGAATGGCAGAGGGGTTGGAACTAGGTGATCTTTAAGGACCCTTCCAATCCAAACCATTCTATGATGCTGTGACCAAAAAAAAGAAAAAAAAGTACAAAACTGGTTATGCAATATTTAGACCCCACCTGGTGTAGAAGCACTCAAAACTGCCAGTGACTTAAGAAGATGATGTCAAGCTCTGAAAATAACTTCCTACTTGAGGTTAAACTTGAATATGTTTGTCTGACCACAGTCCCAGCATGTGAGTTTTTATGGGAGGCAGAGACTGGTAGTCATGGCTGTAAACAGCTTAGACTCCTTGACACAAATATAGATTCAGTGCTTTAAATGTTTAACCTGTGAGTTGAGTATGGTGTCTCTGTGGGTACTGTACATAGGATTCATAAGGAACATCTGTTTACATTTTCCATTTAGGTCTGATAAGGAGCCTAAGTGATTATTACAAATGTATTTTTTAAAAGACTCTGTAAATACACAAAAGTTTTTGTGTGACGTACCCCTCCAAAACCATATTTATAGAAATCTTCATAAACTATAATTTACCTAAAATTCTGTACATAGATTCTAACAAATTAAGAGCTAGGATCTGACTAAATTGCTGCTTTTAAACTCTGAATCCAAATCTTTCTGGAAATGTAACATGTTGAAAAAACACAGGTAGGTGAAGTGGCTAGTGATGATGGAAAAGCTCTGAAGCGGGAGGAGGTCACAACTCTGGTCTGCCTGTCCTAGGGAACCGCTGAGATAGGAAGACAGTTCTTGGTGAACAGACGAAGATTTTGCTAGACAAAATGAAACTAAGCTGTCTAGAATTCATCCTAAACAGAGAGGTACACCTGTACTGCTGCTGAGGAAGAGCAAATGTACCTGGTGGGGCCATTCCTTTGTATTCCTGAGAGTATGGGGATCTAACCCTGGTCCTTTCTCACTGGGGAAGGAAGACAGGAGCCTGGAGACCTTGTGAGTTTGGTTACCTTTTGGGCCCGATGTGTCCTAATACATTTCAGGAATGTGGTTGTACATAAGAACCACATTAAGTTGTGGCTATGAAAGGAACCAAGTTATTTGTTTTGAACAGAAGGCATTAATTAAAGGATGAGATGAAATTTATGCTTCACAGCACAAAGAACAAGTTTGTTCTCATTACTGTACAATAGTGAACGTTTTCATGGCTTCCCATGTTTTCTTCCTTGAATGCTTGGGCTTGTGTTGCCTAAAGGCAGCTTAAACCAGCTATTCATGGACCTCACATGTATCTGGAAGCAACACAGCCTGATTTGATGTGTGACTGAGGGGATATGACTTCTGCCAGCTTGCCCTCCTCGTTGAAAGTAAATTTATGTTGTTATGAAATGCACAGGCCTTTTTCAGTATCACTGACATGATGAAAACTATGGCACTGGATTTTTCACTGTCAGCATGTGTATTTGGAGACCTCAGATGTTGACAGGATGCTGTATTTTTGTGATGGCATCTCACTCTAGATTTTCCAGTGGCTCTGTACCTTTTAATTAAATCTCTGTGTGCATTTGTAGTAAAACTAACTGGAAAAGCAACACAAAGAATAACGAGCCCTTTCACAGGGTCAGTGCTTCGCCTTAATTATCAATTCCATTTATTTCACTTATGCCAAACCAGGGTTCAAATAAGCCGTATTTGGACTATAAATTATCCTTGTCCCTGAATAAAATCTTTAAAGGTTGCAATAGCGCCCTTTCTCAAGCTGTAAACATGTTTTCAATTAAGTCTTTGTTTCCCAAGATCCATCTGAAAATGAGAGGAAGATAGCTGGATGAATGAGCACCCCAGAGGGAAGCTATGCTAAATCTAAAAACTGGAAGGGAAGAGTCATCAGATTGAATGTGCAATGGGAAATGCACAAATAGTCTTTGTATTTCATTGTTTAAAAGCTGTTGTAAGAGGTGTTGTTTTTTTTTTCTCAAAATTCTGAGATGCAGCATCTGCTGCTTTTCAACAGGATGGCTAAGTTTTATCCTGAGGCATGTTGTTATAAACCATATTGCTTCTGTGGGATGTGTTTTAGAGTAGTTCTGAGCAGTTTGCAGATACTGGGACTATAAACTTGTATTAATTGGGTTAAAATTAATTCCTTTAATACAAACCTGCTCCAGGCTTTCATTCAAATGGCAGAATGAATCTCTGGATGATTAGAAAAGAAGGTTGTTTGGAAAGGATATTGAATGCACTCAGAAGTTCTCTCTCTGAAACACAATCCCACATTTAGAGTGTGGCATAGAACTACAGAGCTCAGTTAAAAGCTCAGTGGGTTTGCTGTCTCTTTGATTTATTTTTTTTCTATTAGGATTTTGAATGTGTTGAATGGGCAAGAGGAGAGTTTGTTTGGGTGTAGGATTTAAAAGGATATATTTTGTGTTGAGCAAATGCTTTAGGCTGGCAAACCGCATGCATGCAAATAACTTCTAAATCAGTTAGCTATATGATAACATAGCAGAAAGGGAAAGTGCAGACTATCCTGACTTCTTCTTTCTTTATTTTGTTTAGAGTGCTCTACATTGGCCTTGCCTGTAATACAGCACGATACATTTACATCTCATATCTGGAAAATGCCTGGACTGTTCTTCCGATGGAAGTGCTTCAAGGTAAGACCTTCCAACACAAGATCAGGTGAAAGCATTTATCTTATTTTCAAGTGAGCTGTGCCTAAGTAAAAAATCTGGTATTTCTCTATTTTTTTGACCACAATTACCCCAGAAGATGCAGGTTCATAAAACACATAAACCATTACTGTTTATCCTGGGAAATATTTGACGTCAAAAGGGTTGGGTGTACATTTGATTGTGCGCAGTCCTTTGTTTATTCAAACAGAACTGTGAGAGACCGACACACCCTTTAAATAAACAAAGAGACAGAAGCAGAGCTAGCTGCACACCTACTGCAAATCCTGTTTGGTGATAAATGTGAACTTCATTAAAAGCAAGAGTTTGCAGTGCTTGAAAGGATGCCACAAAAACCCTCCAGACATAGTCTGTGTCATTCTGTCTCTGTTAAGGTATTTCAGTTTTACAGTTCCGTCAGTACTTTTAGATTATAAAATTTTTGTCTAAATAGCTAGAGCAGAAGTTCTCTCAATAGCTTTCTCAAAGCTAAGAGAACTTCTTTAAGAGACTTGCCCTTTCACAAAGTTATTTACAAGGACAGAGGTGTGGTCTATTGACAAGTAACTTGAGTCCTGTTTTCAAATCCTCTTGTAGAAGTCTTTAAGAACTTCATTGCAATGTGAAAGAATACATTGTTCTTGCTTAGTTTTCATGACCTTTTTTTGTGTCTTTGTGGTAGGTACCACTTCTCAAAACCATGGAAAAGTGGAACTGTTTTGCTTTCTATTTCTTACAAGAATACCATTTTTGATCATCCTTTTAAAGCCAGTATTTTGGTTTTATACAATAATAATTAGAAATTTTTCTGGAGATTATACTTAGAAGTTTTATTCTTCTATGTGCACCGCAACTTGAATTTAAATTAACTTTTTCTACTATGTTTACAGAAGTCTTTGTAAGCTAGACTTTGAGTTACAAAATGCCATCAGAGAACACTGTGGATCTCTACATACACACAGAGAGATCCATTTGTGTCCTGGCTCCTTAACCTTCCAAGCTAACAAAACCAGTTTATCATATTGTAATTGCCACAACAGCAAGCTTCTGAATTTTGTTATTAAAAAGCCCACAAACCACAACTATTGAAGTGACGCTTCATTGTTCATACCAAGTGTTAAAACAGGAACACGTTTTGTTAAAATAGGAACATGTTAGAAAGAACCTGAAGAATGGGTATGTATATACTCTCACCTGCTCAAACATCTGGGGAAAACAAATGATGAATAGAAAGGATGTTGCCTTTAATCCTGTTTTAAAGATACCCCATATCAAAATATAGGAAAAAAACCCTTGTGATTTCACCAGTACAGCCATAAGTTTGTGCCTGGAAGCGTCCTATAAGTCATGGCCAAAAAAAGAAGTTTCTTTTACTTTGAATGTGGTTTTTATTCTGCTGAAATTTCAATATGAGTTGCACAATACATACGTTCGCCTTTACATAGAGCAAGGCTGTGAGGGAGTGGTTTTGGTGGGGGGTTTGTGTGGCACAATCCCGAGTAATTGAAATTTGAAGAACAAATTAAGGACCTTCAAAATAATACTTTGCCATAAATGTATCTGCCAGATGTTACCCTGTTTAGCCACTGCTGAATCATGGGCTCCTTGGTTAATCTGGCTGTTTGCAGTTATTTATAGTCAGCAAATGAGAGAGCTAAACCCAAAGCAAGCCCACGCACAGCTCCCCCCACCCAGCCCCCAGGTCTCTGTGTTCTGTGTGCTCTTTTCAGCCCGCATCAGACGTCATTTGTTGGTCCCTGATGTCCATGGGTGCCCCGTGTGTGTCTAAGCGCTGCCGCTGCGTTTGTAGGATTCCAGTCATCTCATTCAGTGTTGCCAAACTGGGGATCAAGGTTATCTTTTTAGAAGTATTGTTGACTTCCTCCCCCTCCTTTATTCATTCCCTTCCTGCTCTTACCAGTTTTCATCTTCTCTAGAGTTATTTTTTTCTGCAGCAGTTCCAAGTCCTGTTTCATTGGGCTCTGCTTTCTCTCCTACATAACCGCTGTATTGTCAGTGACAGTAAGAAGTGACATCTCCATGAAATTTCGTGAGGTGGAAGCTCTTATTTTTAAGTGAGCTTGTTGACAGAGGGAAGTGAGAATTGTAGCTGTTTTCTCCATGTAAGGATTAGAAGTATTGAAAGCCAAAAAAAGAGTAGATTGTGTACAACACGTGGGCACCATGTGGGCCATCAAGTTGATGGGTCTTTGAAACCCCTCGGTGAAGTCCTTGTTCTAATTGTGCAGAACTTTTTTCCAGGAAGCTGTCAGATTTTACAAAAACTCCAGTTCCATCAGCTCGAGGGGTTTTAAGGCTAACAAAACCTTTAGTTGACTTTTGTAAAAAAATTATTTTTCTATTTAATATGTTTCTGCAATGCAAGCAGGATTATCCCCATGTGCTGTTGCTGAAGGGCATGGAGACATTTCTGGAAGATGACTCTGCAGACTGTATCTATTGATTGTAATGAGAACCATGCTGTGTTCCAGCTGCTGTTTGTAGCTGGGATGAGGACAGCTCTCATTGCATTGCACTCTCAGAGGAGTAAATGAGGAGATTTAAATTCACTTCTCAGTTCAAAGTTTTCAACCGCTATGCTGTATTGGCTTGCACAGGCAATGTATGAAAATAAGAGCTAGGCCTGAATCTGTAATAACTGAGGATTTCAAGACATCCTTGTGAAGCATATATATCTATATATATTGCACACAAGCAATCTTGTTCATTTGGCATTTAGCAGACGAAGTTTTGCTATGCTGGTTAGCTGCAATTTATTGTTCCAGGGAAGTGGTCCAGATTCTCTGATAGCAGCTAGGCTAGCTCACCAATTTGCATGACAGGAATTTTTTCTAAATTACAAAACTATCTTGTTAACCTGAAAATAAGCTGTTTTCACCTGGCAGTTACTCACCAAACTCCAAAACAAGTACTGTTCTAAGAAGTGGTTCTTAGTGATGTTCCAGCAACACAGTTATGCCTAGAGAGCAGAGTTTAGCCTTTGGCTGACAGTAATTATGATACACATTTCTCATGAAATAAATTTGGATCCCCAAATCTCCGGCTCATGGTTTACGTATAAGTTATCCTAAATTCACTAAAATTACAAGCATCACTCTAGGGTTGCTGCACTTGTTGGAATTTTTGTGCAGATGATGAAATGGTGGTTAGTGGTTTTAGCAAATAATGTCACAATATATATAGTGAGCAACTTCTTTTAAAAAGAATTGTGGTTAGCAGTAACAGTAATCCAGACCAGACTTCTTATGTAAGTTGTGGTAAAAACTGTTCCCAATAGTCACGGTTGTATAAATAATTATAATAAAAATCACATTAATAATGTACACATGCTAAAATAAAAAGGCTGCGCCTTTAAAGGCAAGTGTAGTGAGCTGATTTAAAGGTATGGATTTGTTTTCAGAGAAACTGAGAACACTCTGTTCTAGTGGGGCTTTCACTGCTAAAGATGAAAACATCCAAGAACCTGTTGGTTAAGTTATGGCCTTTTGTGTTGAAACAACCTTAGTTCAAATAATTTCTGATGTGTTTTTTATTTACCTGGCTTTAAGAATTGACTTGTTCCTTGCATGTTTTATGTTAATTGATGTACTTTCTAAACCAAAACCACTTTATCTACTTTAAAATAGCTCTGCTTTGCTATTGGGACAGCTCTTGGGTGCTGTCTGCAATGTGTCCGTGGATCTGCATTAAAGAAATAGAGACTCAGTGAGTTTTAAAAGTCTTAAGCTTTTTGCATAGAAAATATCTGAGTTTTAAAGCCTTAGACTGTAAAAGGTAGGGTAATACAGACACATTTTCATGCAAGCTTTTTGTTTTTTAGCACAGTAATGTACTAATACCAAAACGTTGAGAGAGAGAGAGATGTGTACACACACATATATATATATATATATATAAAAAATACCCAGAGCTTGAGGAATTTTGGATTTGATTTTGAGTGTATTTGACCTGTGCCTGGTGGACATCTACCATGTGTATACCTGCACAATATCAATTTCATGTAGTGCTATTTCTCATTTTACCTAAGCAAAATCCACATTATTCCATATATTATGAAAATGTGTTTGCTTGCTCCTAGGAGTCTTCAGCCTAAATGCCCAAGTAATTATTGATTGTCCAACTGTTCATTACTAAGTCAAGTGTAGAGGACAGGAACATTTTAACTGAATCATCAGTTGTGCCAATATTTGTTTAAAACTGAGGCAGTAGAGCCTAGGCATTGGTAAACTGTGATGACTATTTTTAATACCTCTGAAATAAGGAAAAAATATTCCCACTCAGTCTGAGGGTGGCAAAATAGTTCAGGCTTATTTAATGTGTGATGAACTACAAAACTGTTTTGTTTTTCTAACTTCTCCAAAACCCTGCCTTTTCCTGTCCTGTCCTTCCCCACTCCACACGGGCCCCGGGCAGGTGCTCCTCCTGCAGCCGGTCTCCCACGCTGATGGTCGTGTGCTGGCCTTCCTTTAGCTCTCCTGCAGGAGGAAAAGGTGTTCCCAACCCCAAATCTGCTGGGCACCTGCGGGATAGACGCTTGGCACAGTCTCTGCTGGGGGCTGGGGCTGTCATGGGGCCGTGGTTGATGGCACTGGGGGCTGCAGAGGGGCCGTGGTTGATGGCACTGAGGGCTGCTGCGGGGCCGTGGTTGATGGCACTGAGGGCTGCAGTGGGTCCGTGGTCCGTGGTTGATGGCACTGAGGGCTGTCATGGGGCCGTGGTTGATGGCACTGAGGGCTGGGGCTGCTGTGGGGCCGTGGTTGATGGCACTGAGGGCTGGGGCTGCTGTGGGGCCGTGGTTGATGGCACTGAGGGCTGCTGTGGGGCCGTGGTTGATGGCACTGAGGGCTGCAGTGGGTCCGTGGTCCGTGGTTGATGGCACTGAGGGCTGCAGTGGGGCCGTGGTTGATGGCACTGAGGGCTGCAGTGGGGCCGTGGTTGATGGCACTGAGGGCTGCAGTGGGGCCGTGGTTGATGGCACTGAGGGCTGCTGTGGGGCCGTGGTTGATGGCACTGAGGGCTGGGGCTGCAGTGGGTCCGTGGTTGATGGCACTGAGGGCTGCAGTGGGTCCGTGGTCCGTGGTTGATGGCACTGAGGGCTGGGGCTGCTGCGGGGCCGTGGTTGATGGCACTGAGGGCTGTCATGGGGCCGTGGTTGATGGCACTGAGGGCTGTCATGGGGCCGTGGTTGATGGCACTGAGGGCTGTCATGGGGCCGTGGTTGATGGCACTGAGGGCTGCTGCGGGGCCGTGGTTGATGGCACTGAGGGCCGCAGTGGGGCCGTGGTTGATGGCACTGAGGGCCGCAGTGGGGCCGTGGTTGATGGCACTGAGGGCTGCAGAGGGGCCGTGGTTGATGGCACTGAGGGCTGCAGAGGGGCCGTGGTTGATGGCACTGAGGGCTGCAGCGGGGCCGTGGTTGATGGCACTGAGGGCTGCAGCGGGGCCGTGGTTGATGGCACTGAGGGCTGCAGCGGGGCCGTGGTTGATGGCACTGAGGGCTGTCATGGGGCCGTGGTTGATGGCACTGAGGGCTGCAGTGGGGCCGTGGTTGATGGCACTGAGGGCTGTCATGGGGCCGTGGTTGATGGCACTGAGGGCTGCTGTGGGTCCGTGGTTGATGGCACTGAGGGCTGTCATGGGGCCGTGGTTGATGGCACTGAGGGCTGTCATGGGGCCGTGGTTGATGGCACTGAGGGCTGCTGCGGGGCCGTGGTTGATGGCACTGAGGGCTGTCATGGGGCCGTGGTTGATGGCACTGAGGGCTGTCATGGGGCCGTGGTTGATGGCACTGAGGGCTGCTGCGGGGCCGTGGTTGATGGCACTGAGGGCTGTCATGGGGCCGTGGTTGATGGCACTGAGGGCTGTCATGGGGCCGTGGTTGATGCCACTGAGCGCTGCAGAGGGTCCGTGGTTGATGGCACTGAGGACTGGGGCTGCTGCGGGAGTGGGTGAAGCAGCAGCAGCACCCACACAGGTTGCAGGCACAGCAGCAGGGAGGAACACTGACTCTGCCTCTCAACAGCAGCCATGAAAAGCGATGTCTTTGGCCTACCCTGAAGAGCTTGTGTGCTGTTCTCATCTGGACCATCCCGTGCTAAATGCAGTGTGTTGGTGTTGTGCGCAGAAAGTTTGCTTGAGGCTCTGGGTTTTTGTGCGGAGTGAGAGGGGTGGGAGGGGATGAATTCTTGCCTCTGAAATGGCATGGATATCTTGGATGCTGTTTGGATTTTATGACCTTTGTGCTGTGCCTTCATTGTGGCTTTAAGGAGAATGCTGAAAGGCATCAATGCTTTAATTGCTTCCAGTTGGTGAAACTGGGACTGTATTCCAAAGGCCCTGGGTCACTAGGAAGGCACAAGGAATCTGGCAGAGACTTGAATCCCTAGGGACTGCGTCTCCAGAGAAGAAGTGGGGTCTTCTTAGAGGGAGAAAGAGCTTTTGACAGGCTCTGCAGAAGGAGTTGTCCTGTCTCTGTGGCTTGGTTGCCAGTATCACATTACCAGAATCTGATTTGTACTTCACAAGCATTTGTCACTGGAGGGTTTAGGTTGTTTTTTTCTCCCTGTGCTCCAGCTGCTGAGTGCAGTTGCTCAGATGTTGTGCTGGCACCCTGTGGCCCCGGTGCTCACGATGATGTCTCCTTTCCGCAGGTGTCACACACGCAGCAATCTGGGCAGCCTGCATCTCGTACCTGAGCGCAGCGGTGCCTCCGGAGCTGAGAACGTCGGCACAGGGAATACTGCAGGGGCTCCACCTGGGGCTGGGCAGGGGATGCGGAGCCATGGTTGGAGGGGTTTTGGTCAATTACTTCGGTAAGGAAAAGTAACAACTTCAATTTGATTTATTCTGGTTTTACCGAACTGTCAGCTTTAAACTTATTTATGCTGTAGGTATTGTTATACCTTAAAGAGTTACACACTTTGTATGGGTCACAAGATCATAGAATTGCTCAGGCTGGGGAGGATCCAGTCCAGGCCCCTGATCAAAGCAAGGTCAGCGCTGCATTCAGACCAAATTGCTCATGGCTTTGTTCTGTCAGTGTTCCAGATTGATTCAATATGTTACGCCCAGGTGTTTTCATTATTGTGTCAAATACCCAACCTGATCTGTAAGTAAGATGAATGAATCCTTTTTGAGAGAATAGGTTGATAACTATAAAGCCTCTCAATGAACAAATGAGAATCTAATTACTTGCTTAAAAATCCTTTGCAAAGCCCATTGAAGAGGTGATGGGGGAGGAAGATGTAATGAAACAAGCTAATAAGAGTCTACATGGGCAATATATAGCCAAGAAGCACATAATGCTGACTCATTTCATTTTAAGTAGGTTCTAAATTTAGAAAAAATAAAATCTCATTACAGGTCCTGCTGCCACATTCAGAGGAATAGGAATGGCTTGTTTAGTGATTCTGCTTCTGTTTGCACTGATCCAGTGGATGTTGGTTCCTGATGAAGAAGAAGGTAAATGTTCGTTTCATAGAGACAGAATCTGAAGCGGTGAAAAAAAGATCTCTCTGTAGCTGCTCCTGCAGCTTCACTTCTGTATGTTTGGCGTATTAACTTGGATTTTGACAAAACAGTTCATTTTCAAGTGGAAAGTTTTTGTCCTAAGCAATGAAGAAATTGAAGTGGTATGCTGCTGCTGCAAGAAGGGCAGCACTGAGTTCTTGAATGTCCATAGAAGGGAAGCATGATATATTTTGCTGCCTGTATGTCGTCTCAGTTCTGAGAATCCCTTAGGTTAGTCTTAAGAGCTGGAGTGAGTCATTTCAGTTGCATCAATTCTTGAAGGTCACCTTGATCCCACTTTGCGCTCTCATATTCTGCCAGTTGAAGCCACCTGCTAGAAATTGTCGAGGTGGCTTCAGAGGAATCAAAATTTTATAATTTTTTTTTTTTTTAAACCTGAGATATCTCCCCTCTGGTGGAACTTGAACTTTTCAGTCTCTACCTTTATCAATATAAAGGCTACCCGGAAACTAAATACCTGCAGCAAAGTTAGGGGTTCACCATAAATCTAATTCTTACAAAGACAGTAAAACTCTGGCTCACTGTGAAAAGTCATGAATTTTTGAGCTGCTTTTTACCCAAATACTTTCCAGTATGAGCTTTGAGTATGAAATGAAAGTTTATTTTCTTTAGCTGGAATATTAAATTACCTTGTTATCAAGCTGCCTGTACTGAAGTGTTCAGATATGTATTTTGCTGGTATTTTCTTTACCTGTGTTCAAATGATAATGGCAAAAAATGGAAAGGTGAAAAGGCTGTTTGCTGCTTCAGTTTCCCATTGGCATTCAGTTAATGACACATGAACCTACAAAAGGCCAGTTTGTTCACAGTGGCCTTATTCTCTTTGTTTCTGTCTTTGGTTTTCCTTTAATACACACGACCCATTTTAGCAGTGTGGATGTTAATTTAAAGCATGGCAGTAATTAGGCTGCTTTCAAGCCGACCAGTTGGATGAGTAAAATGAAGCATGTGGTCAAGTGTGTGCAGGATTAGTCTCTTCATTTTGTTACTCCTTGAGAACATCCAGCCCTTGCTTAAAACATTCAGTACTATCTAGGAGTTTGTAAACCAAATGTAATTTTATAATTTTGAAAAAAATATATTTTTAACCTGTAAAATGTTTTCTGTGGAAAAAAAAAAAATTTCAAAGTTTACAGCATGTGTTTTTTACAGAGTACATAGCTGTTACTGAAAATATCCCACAGTTACTAAAAATCTGTTTAATTATTTTTGATATGAATACTCTGGCTCTTCAGGATTGTAAAGCACATTGGGTTGGGCCATGGCAGTCATTTTATGGATGACATTTCAAGATAGCTATAAAAACTATTACAGTTTATTGGAAGACCTTAGATGTAAAGGGCTCTTGGGATGATTTCTTCCTTAACCCGAGATTCTTTGACAGATACTTTGTGTCTTCCAGTGTGTCACTATGCTTAATTCTTGTCTCACTAAGTGCAGAACTGCACAGTAACTATTTGCTGGAACAACTGGAGGTTTTCATACTCCTCAGCCCCCGTGCAGTGGCACAGCAGCGGTGCTTGTCAGGCACCAGCCACGTTTCCCTAACCAGGCTGTGCTGTGTCTGCCTCCTGGCAGTTCGTGCCAGTGTTCTGCTTTCAGGGCAGTGATAACCACAGTGTGAAAGCAAGAAACACTTCATGCTCATTGTCTGCTCCAGGGGTTGGTTTTTTTTAGCTTGTTGGCTTTGCCAGTGATGATTTTTGTTTTAAACTTCAGAAAAGACAATGCTGGCGGAAAGGATTCCAGTGCCTTCCAGTCCTGTTCCCATAGCAACTATTGACCTTGTGCAACAGCAGTCGGAAGATATCATGCCTCGGACTGAGCCCAGACTGCCTCCAAAGAAAACTAAACACCAAGAAGAGCAAGAGGATGTGAACAAGCCTGCCTGGGGCATCAGTTCTTCTCCGTGGGTCACCTTAGCTTATGCTGTCTACCAGATAAAAGAGATGGTTAAACTATCCAAAACCAACCCAGCTCCTGAGAATCAGCCTTTACAGGTAATCTTCTAATGTTCAGGAAGTTCTTATGTAATTTTAGCTGCTTTCAAACCTTTTTAGCTCTGAAAAATCTGTGAGTGAATCTGAAAATACCTCTGGCAGGTATTTTCTGTCAGCTTGTAATAAAGCTGGACTTGTAATACAGTAGTTGAAATACTGCATGAAATAGAGTTGTTTCCATGTATAATGTAGCAGGAATAACTTTGCAAGTAATATCTTCCTGAAGATGGTAGAAGAGGAGACATAGAAAAGGACTCTATTTTACAGACTTGGATATATTTGGAGTCCCTTTAAGTTTACATTTCTTTTCATATTAGTTGGAAAGTGCAGATTATGCATTTTGCAAAATCTGCAAGGTGATAATTGAACATGAAGATGCACAGCTGCTTAACAGACTGTAAAGTTATTTTTATTTAGTTTTGCTTCCTTAGATGATGCTGTCAGACATTTACATGGCTGCTGTGTGCCAGACAGCTACTGATTGGATACAGAACCTTCTTTTCAAATGAAGTTAATCTCTTTTTTTTTTTACCTAGAGTTACACCAGATAAGAGCCATCCTGGGACTTAAAATATCTGGCAGCTGATGCTTACTGTGCACCATTACCCTTCTGTTCAGTCTCCCCACACAACAGCTTGTAATAGCTGCTTCAATGGTTGGATGGGCTTGGACCTTGAACTTGTAATGCTGTGGCCATGCCTTTCTGACTGGAGCCCAGTGCTCAGCCAAGTAGGGAAGTGCTGTCAGTCAGGGTTTGGAACAGCACGATCAGTCTCGGGTGCTGTGTTTACCTGTCTGAAGGAGTGGGTGGGGTTCCTTCTTGCACCCAGTAGGCGTAAACACAGAAATGCTTTTTCCACAAGTGCTGTCTTTAGAAATGGGTAATTTGGGATGTGAATCAGCAGAGCTGTGTGTAGGAATTTCACCTGGTCAGTGATCTCTTGGCCTTTCTTACTTGACTTTATCCTTGGAAATGTGTTACAGCCGTGCTTTAGGTTGGCTGGGGTTTTTGTTTGGTTTTGACCTTTCCAGAGTCAAAGAATGCGAGCTGAAGATACCACGGGGTCTCTGACATCAAAGTAATGTGTCCAAACAAACTGCTCAGTTTCCCATTGCAAATTTCCTCAGGGTAGGGTTAGTGTAAGCTGCCCTCTGTTAAATCAGAGCAAAGAAGTTAGACAGAACTCAGGCAATGAACATGGTGAGAAAATAATGTTTTGCAGGTAGGTGGTGTCTGAGAGTGACTTGTCCAACACTGCTGGATACAACCCAGCTGCTTCCCCAAGCACTGTGAAGTGGCCAAAAGGGCTTTTGTGTCTGTTCTCTATGGCACGTGGTCTCTTCACTATGCTTTTCTTCCTGTAAAAATACAGTGCTGACATAAAAATACTTCTTGGTAATGTGCCAAAATTCAATGCACTGAAAAAACGGTATCATTTTCTTCATAATGCGTATTCTCCGAAATTTCTCATCCCTGTCTCAGTGCTTCAAGAGGACAAACTGGCTCTGAATTATTTCAGGTTTTGCGCTCAGTCTTTTTATTTAGGCTGATGATATTAACTAGGCAAAGGCTGCCTTACCTCTCTTATTAAATTTGTTAAACAGCTTCCTGAAAATGAAAATGGATCATTTGGAAGGAGGGTCAGTGCACAGAGAATTAATGAGAAAAATGATTCCTTCTTATTTAAGATTTTGGATCAGTTTTGCTTTTCCTTGCTTATACTCCTTCAAACAAAGGGACATCCTAGCCTTAGCTGTGCTTTGGTGCTAAATAAATAATCATAGGCAGTGCATCACCTTCTAATGAAAAGTGCTAGTGTGGAAGTTTGCTGTTTCAGCCCTGGGAATGTAACTGGTGTTTAAATGTGCTCCTATGTTCCCTGATAAGGCTCGTTTGAGAAGACTGGATGGATTTGTACAGTAAAAATTCTGGCAGTCAGAAAGTCTGAGCAGTATCTTGGGGAGGATGGGATCAGCTGAGAAAAGCTGTATTTAAAAAGTGGGAAAAAAAATGTTAGACTTGCTTATTCAAAAGAATTATCTTGTCTAAACACTTTGAAGTCCAGTTAATTGTTTTTTTCCCCTTGAAACACAAGTTTGTTTTTTGCATGCTTCTTGGGAAAGTGCAGTTAGGAAAAGAGATGGAAGGTAAGCTGCTGTGTGCTTGCTATTAGTGTCATCTGGATTTAAGTGTTCTACTTTTGTTTTGCTGCTTTCAATTTGACTTGTTATGTTGCGGGCATTCAAAGCAAGTGCTTTGTGACTCTCCAGCAGTGCCTGAATGCATCTGGGGGGTGTGCCAGTGGGGACAATGTCCTGAGTATTTATGTTGACTTTTGGCATGCAATCCTTTCCCCTCTTTTTAGAAAACCAATGAGAATTGCAGTGCTTCATCAGCCAGCTCAGCAAGACAACCCCAAAATCCGACAGATTCTGAGCAGTCCAGAAATTGTTCGGCACCAACACCCACAGCACCATCAGAGTCCCAAGCAGATGGCAAGCGCGTGGTGTCGGATCGTGATGCTCAGCCTGCTGCTGCAGGGCCCTGAGATGCGCTCATCTTACCAAATCCAGTGCATGGAATTCTGCTTCTCACCTGGGAAACGCTGGAGTAGGAGCTCAAAGTAGGACTTCCTTCATCTTAACAATCATAACGTGATGCAGTGCAAGCTTTTAACTATATAAAGAATATTCATATGACTACACAGAGCAACATGAGCAGGGAAGCCAGAAGTTTGGATTCTTGAGGGAAGTGATGTGGCCAGATATAATGGAAGGAAGAATTCTCGGCTGCTTTGCTAAAGCTGAGTCGAGTGCTATGAGATTTCTTTGCCATCTGTGGAAAAAAGGGAGTTCACTCCTCATTTGCTGAGGCACAGTGTGTCTGACTTGATTGGATAATTTTGTTTTTCTTCAAATTTATTCCCAAATCAAAATTAAAAGACTTTTTAAGAGAGACACTGAGTTTCCATGAATAGTCTCTTAGAAAATACCAATCTAATAATTCTAGGAATGTCATGAAACTGTCTCTGGAAAGATTTCTCAGAAACAGAGTAGCTTAAGGAAGCGTATCTTAATATTACGGTGACGGATTAAGGAAACCACGTGCATATTCAAAGAATATGTTTTTGAAGCTAATGTTCTGTTGTTTGAGATAAAAGTTTAGTTCTGCAAAGCAATGGTCTTGAACTGGCGTTTTAGTGCAGCACAAAAGCTGGAGGAAGGCTTCTGAAGTTACCCTCTGTGCTTGCAGCCCTGCAGCTGCACAAAAGGTTGTGTGCGTTGGGGTAATTTTAGGTTTGGTGTTGTATTGAGATAAGAATCTTTGATCAAGATTGCACAGCCTGAGATTGATCAAGGGTCTTTTTGGGGTTTTTATTTCATCGTCTATACAAGAGTTTATTTAATGCAGTGTAGTTATTATGGTTATTTATTAAGAAAACAGTAAGCTTTAAGTGCCTAGGGAAGGTGGGGGGGTAGGGAGGAATCACCTAAAAATCTTAAATGTTTAGGATTATAGGGACAAAGTAGTGGATGCAGAAATCAAGTAGAGTGAGAGATTCTCAGGAGGAAGCAAATGTAACTCAACTGCAGTATGTTTAGGAAGTTACTTTGCCCAATGTCAAGACACTGGAGGACTTTAGATTATGTTTTGTTCTGCTTCTTAATACTGTCTGCAGCCAGCTCGTGCTGGTGCATAGGGAAAATTGCTGCTGGAGGGAAATCCTCGGGCTCAGGGAAGAGTCGGGGGGTTTAGTCAGGATAGTGTTTTGGCCCATTTTCTTAGGTGAACAGCTGGTTCCCAGGAGATCCCATGGAGGAGTTCCCACTCTGCTCCCATGGCACCGAGGGAGCGCTGCTCAGCTGCCCTCCTGGAAGCAAGGTATGTGTGAGGTGCGAGGCCTTGAGCCGCTGTGGGACCGCTCTGAGCCAGAGGCAAGGCCAGCAGGAGCCCAGAGTCACGGGGAGGAAGGTGGCAGCAGCTGAGCAGGGAAGGGGCTGCACAGGTTTACCCACTTTGACATCTGATAGCTTGACTGAAGGGGTGTCCCGTAGCTGTGCTTTAGCTGTGCTTTTAGAACAACCCACGTTCTGGCAGTGCCTGGGACCAACACCATAGACAATAAAAAGAAACATCGATGACTAGCCACTAGTTACTTTTTTTGCACTTGAACTTAAATGTACTGTACTCACATAAATCCTCATGACTTGTCTAAGTGTCCTTTAAAATCAGAAATGTATTTATTGTATGTTTGTATAACTTGGGGGAGAACTAAAGACTGAACGGGTGACAGGACAGAAGGATGCTAAAAATCATCTTGAGGCTAACCAACCATTCGTTGAGTTCATGCTGTATGGTGTTACCTCAGCTGCTACTGCATAGCACCTGGATTGTGAAGTGAAGAGCTTGTACACCGTGTTTACACTTCAGAATTGTGTATTTGAAATGCCTGCTCTTTTTGGAATTGTATAGTCATTCTATGTTGCAAAATGGACATGTACACCTGGATTTTGATATTTGTGAAACTGTAAAAACTGTGGTAAGAAATATAAAATATCCATAACATATTTAATAGTATCAACATGAACTTTTATTTGCTCATATTTAGTGCCAGCAGTGAACATAACCACTTGAAGTGAAAATAATTTGGTGATAATAACCTTCTAGTTAAAGTCACTGGAGGATGCTGAACCAAGAGGCTGGGAACTATTCTTGCACCGTGTTAAAAACAGTATTTGATAATAAAATCTGACTGTAGGCACCAGTTGCCTTCTGTGGGGTGCAGGGAATGTAAGGGACACAAACCAATGTGTGTTGTAAACTGGTCGATATGGAAGAGTGCAGGGCTTCACTGTGAACACAACAGAGAACAGAGAAAAATGCAACATCCTTTGTTAAGGGAGAAGGGCTTTTCTAAGAGTTAGGGCAATGGATTGATGCCTAGATTCTGTTCCTAGATTTTCTAGCTGAACAGTGGACAGTACTTAACGATTGTGTTTCAGTAAGGCTGTGTCATCTCCACGTGTCACGGGAGCACTGTGCAAGTGAACAGGGCTCTGGTGACAGCAGCTGGTTTTGGTGGGTTTTGTTTATGGAGTGCTTCCAGTGCTGGAATAGGCTTGGGAGGATTTTTAAGGTCACTATTAGCTACCCACTAAGGTAGCCATCATCTTTCTGCTGTTGCTGCCATTCTGTTGTGCATGCATTTTCAGTAGTTCCCTGTCTACTTTGGATAGTATTTACCCATCCCTGCCAAATAATGGATCTCACAACTACATACAGCGTGGGTTGATTTTTAGTTAATTTTTACTGCTTTTTAACTTTTTTCTTTGTTGAAGTAGGTGTATGTGGTATTCTTCTAAAACATGTAATCACCTAAACTTGGGGGGAGGGCTTTTCCATTTAACATATAGCTTAGGTAAAATACTACCTTAACATGTACTCTGGGCTATTGTATGTAAATATATATTATGTACTTATGTAGTACATATATGTACTTACATACCTCTGTATTATGGAAGGGAAATTAATCATCAATACCTCACTAAAGAGAGGACATCCACAAAAACTGTGCTTAAGTTCAGACAAATCTGATTCTCTCCCTTGGCCTCAAATTGCTTGGAGGGGGGTTCTTGATTAACTATGAAGTACACTGAAAAAAGCCTGTGTACTTTAAAACATCCAAGAAACATTAAGACATCTCTTTTGAGTATCCTTTGCCAAATCTGTAATGATTTGAAGTACTCCATTTTCGTGATGGTGACACAGACAAAGATTAAATAAATCAGATTGGTTCTATGGTAATTGTTCAGGGGGGAGTTTCCACCCTTCTCCCAAACCATCCAAGATAATGAAGCTTTCCTCTGTTTTCATAACTGCTTGTTGCTAGTGCCAGAGCCCCCTGAGCCAAACCTGACTTCCAGAGTGTGGGTGGCAATTTAGCTGTGGATTTAATAGTAGCAGCAGCCTCTCAGGGGTGAGTCTTGCTGCTAGTAGCCTTCCTACTTGAAATTTTATGGCACTAAGGGGTGTTAAGTCTCTTTACAGTAAAATGGAAGTGTTCCTTTAAAACTAAAGCTGAAGCACTATAAAGGAGGAAAGACCACATCAGTCAGGCTATAAGGCTTTCAAGCACCGAGTCCTCTGTTACACAGAGGAGCTCTTGGATTATGGTATGGCCGCACTTTTTGGCACCGTTGGAGGAAATGGGTTTTGTCCCTGGTGCAGCGATGGACAAGGAGAACCCAGGAGAGCACCTGCACTGCTGAAGTCATGCTGCACAGCCAGGCATGTTACAAAGAACAGACACCCCTTTTCAGGCAGATAGATCCCAGTCTGACGTGCCCTTGTTGAGCACCAGCTGCTCCCCATCGCTGACAGTTCCTGGTGGGTTTGGAAGATCACAGTGACAGAATTAACGGTCTTTTGTTTTCTGCAGTGTGTAAGACAGTAAAGGAAAACAGCAAAGTGAGAACAGAAGACTACAGGGAAGGGGTAGTCTAAAGAACAGAAGAAAGAAATGACATCTGCAGGTCGATGAACTGAGGTACTACTCCCTAGCCTAGGACTGTGTAATAAACATAAGCTGAAAGACACGTGACTGCCTAAATTTCTCTCCCTGGTCTATTTTTCCTCCCCACATACCTCCTGTGAGAAGCCCCACAGATGGCTGTGAAAGGCAAGGTAAAAGCCAGGCACCTTCCCTCATCGTTTTGCTAGGAATGATTTTCTTCTTCTTGCTCATTGAACAAACCACTGCGTACTCCGAGGCCAGTGGAGGTCTGTGTTGGTTGACTGCGTTCCCAGTTCCAGGCTCACAGCAGCACTCTGGCCCTGCTCATAGCAGTTTTCACAAGCAGCTGAAACAGCCTCAGCCTTTGTGGCCTTTCTAGGGCTCTTGAGAGGCCTGGAATAGACAACAGCACCTGCCTGAGGTAAGCTAACACTGAAACTGAAGGCAATAGCAAAAATGTTTGGGGATGGAAAACCTCTCCTAAACCATCTGCACTGTCAGAGGTGGAGAAGCAGAGGGCTAGAGAAGGGTTTAGCAGAAGATCTGTAAAGAGGGAAGAAAGTATGTACACAAACAAAGACTTGGAAAGAACAAAATGCAGTATAACTACAGCAGAGATCAAGAACAGAATATGGGCAGAGGGTGAAAAGTCAGGCAGCGTTCTGAGGGGCGCAAAGGGAGCTTAAAACTAAAGGCAGAGGCAGGAGGAAGCTAACAGACAAGCCCAGCCAGAAGAGTAAACAAACCTCGTTCAGCTGTGTTAACTCCGTGTGAACAGTCTCACAAACAAGGAACACAGTTCATCAACATTATAACAGCACTATCAGAAGTGTTGACACAGAGGGTACTCAGTAAAAAGAGAGTATTAAAAAGGGCTTTTCCTCCCTCCAGTGCTCAGCACAGAGGACTTGATGGTGGAAAGGGCCCAAACAGATTCTCTGTTTACTAGAGGTAGTGTCCTTGGTAAAAGAAGGCATCCTGGTGGACAGGCTGTCTCCAGTACTTGCCTTGGAAATACATGGGTTTTTTCCCCGGTGAAAATACCCATAGCACGAGATTGCTCTTCAGTTGAACAGCCCCTGTGGTTTTCTTCTGTTGCTCTAATGAGGTAACATCGGTGATACAGGAAACAGTTTTTTTCAAAAATCCTTCTTTGTCCACCAGCAACAGCAAGAAAATGCCAAGTGCGAGTTCTCATTCTGTATCTTCCCTTTCTAGGACAAGTGTGTTTTCTGTCTCTTTTTGTTGTTGTTGTTATTTCTCAAAGCAGCTCAGTAGCATATGGAAATGGAATTTGTGTCTGCATTTCATTTTCGTTCTCCTCATCTTCTTCATGGATGGAATTGGCTGGCTCATCTTGCTCAGACTGTGCCCTTGCCTCAAACAGCTGCTCTTCCAGGAAGGAGCTCCCAATGCCAAACTGCTCATCATGCGCCTTTGTTTCTGCAGGTGAGACATGGGGAGATCCCAGAACAAATGCTGCAAACCTGCCAAATTTTGAAAGGGAGAATTGATCAGCTGAGAAACTAAAAGAAGAAATACTGTAAATTCTAGAGGTATTGCTATTTAAGCAGGAGTGTTGTAAGGACATCCCCACAGGCAGTGCAGATGAGGGGAAGTCCAATAACAGATGGCAACAACCCCAAAGATTGGTTTCCTCAGCTCATCTTTTCAGTATTTTCCGTAGAAGTAACTTTTGCTCTTCTGGAAACCATCTGCAAGGTCTTGTGACTAAGCAAGAAGATCTAACTTCATTTTCATGTCTTGTCAGTACTCGCAAGGGTAATCAGGAGTAAGCATTTGTACAGTGGGGTAGTTGGTACTTTAGCTTCTAAAAATAAATTAAACCTGTAGCATATTTGAGACAAAGGCTGTAAGAATTCAGGTGTGTTGGTACTGCTAATGATCGGAAAAAATGGCAAGAATTCTGCACTCCTATGTTATGTGCAGTCACCTTGTTCCTGCTGCTGCCTGCGCACCGTGGGCAAGCTGAGCTCAAGTCTTCCCAAAGAATTCCTGCCTCTGGTGAAGCTGGAGCTGCAGACTGGGAATTCTGCAGCTGCTCCAAGCAAATGCCAGAACAAAGCATGAACTTAGCACTGGCCCTGTACTGCAATCCACCACAAAGCTTACTTTCAGTGGGCAACTCCATTGAGGAGAGAGAACGGAGCTGGAGGTTTCTGGCAAGAGTGTGGGAACAGACGGCAGTTCTGACACCTGGGTAAGTGTCGACAGCATCAGAGAAATGTATGAAAAAGGAAATGCAGCTACATTCTGGAGTTCTGGTAAACTGATCAATAATTTACATTTCAGACTTAACGCTTCTGTGAGATGAATGTCGTCACCTCGCTGTTCTTGGAAGCTCTCTTAGTCTAAATGGGGAACAGGTTTTTCTTGGGATGAACCACAGTCTGATGCTTAATGGGAGCTGGGAGGGGATCTCCAAATCTGATTGCTGTTGGTTCTCCTTTTTATTTCCCTATTCTCAACCAGTGAACAGTTTATAGCAACTCTATTAATGAAATGACAGCTAGAAAATGTGTGCCTCAGTTGTTTTGTATGTTTGGTGGTATTTAGTTCTACAATACAACAGTAAGCTTTCACTTTTTTATCTCTCCATCATGCTGAAGAAGGCAAGCAGCTTAGAAAGTAAGACAGTTTAACAGTAAAATCTATAAAACCTGGCAGAGAGGCTGTGTGCCAGTCCAAGGAAGATCAAGATTCTGAAACTGGGTTTAACTTGTTATTGATTAAATTCCAAGCTGACTGGGGTTCCTTTAAAATCGTGACGCTTGGTTCTGTGGCAAGGACTATGTCTGTGTGGCTGGCTAATAGATGAAATTCTGCTTCTGATATTTTCAAGTTTTTGTTTTGATGGGAATACACTGTTATGATTAATTTTATATTCTGCAGGGTTTTCTGGCTTTGCTTGCTTGACTCTTCCTGACCTATATTTGTCTTAGGTTTATCCCTTAAGCTATACGTGGCACAGCTCTTTTACCTGTTCTACTTGGTAGTTGCAGGTATTGATTTCTTTCTCTGTATTCTTAGATAGTGATCTTCAATAATAGGATTCCCTGACTCTGCAGGTCTGCAGTTGGAGAGCTTAATAATATAGGGAATATTTGAGTATGTATCTTCACCCTGCCCCAGCTTCACCCCACAGAAAAGGGCACTGCTCTAAAGCCTGAAGGAGAGCAGTTTCACTGATTACAGAGCCAGGGTCACTGCAAGAGCTTACAGAGGCACGCTTTAAGTCCTATGACCATGAATTAGCTGTGAAGGTCTGCAAACTCCCAAGAGTAATTTGTGGTCAGGGAGGAACAAACGGAAGTTTAATGCCACCAGCGAGTAATAGCCTTGAGAGGTGTGGCTGCGGTCCTGAGTGGGATATGCAAGATAAACCCACCTGGAAGAGTGCCTGAAGCGGCACACAGGCCTGCTGTGTGCCACTGTCTGTGCAATGTGTTCCCTGTTTTAGAGGAGCTGGGTTTTCTTACCTGTGTGGAGCCTGGAGTTTGGATATAGCTATCCATGATGGGAAGTCAGGGCTCCTGCAGAATGAGCGCAGCTCCTCCAGAGCTCTGATGGTTTCACTTTCACCTTGTTCTCGATATTCCTCTTCAGTAAGGTATTTAAACACCAGTTTTTTTGATTTAAAGCGATGCTTCATTTTTCTAGAACGAAATTAAAATAATCAGTATTTATAAAGTCTTCTGGCATGTAATTATCTGTCCTTTTTCTCTATACCTGCTATTAACATGCATTAGTCACCTCTGCCCTTTTAAGAGAACAAGCTGCATTCTTACATTTGAAGACAAGGTATGTAATGTTTGCTAGCCTGTTTACCCTAGGTCTTAACCAAAGCTGTAGAATTTCACGATATTTAATGAGCTTCAGATGAGGTTTAGATCAGGTCCTTACTGTGCATGCATTGACTAAAATCTCACAGAATTAAAGAGATGGCTGCTTGCTCAGCCATTTTTAGGTGCAAAATGCAAAATGTGTCAGTGCAGAGACACGGGCTGAAATCAAAACCCAGTCTGCATATGTTACTTCAAAGATAAGCAATGCTAAGCCTGTTGTGAGTTGTTCATGTTGTTTACTAGATTGCTTCTCTTAAATCTTGCTCTGCATTACAAAACTGAGTAGTCTGAGGCCAAAATGTTTACAATCTGATGGTTTTTTAGCTGCGGCATAGCGATGTATAATATAATTAGATATAAATTAGAAAGTGTGCCATGTTCTGTTTCCTTCTGTCGACTGCTTTCAATTTAAATGTTGTGATGAGTTAAGATAAGCAAGGGCTGGATGCCCATAAAATTTTCAGCTCTGTATAAAAACACCTGCTCCAACATCAGCAGCATTCAACTTTCCTCCTTTTATCCCTTTAAAGCAGAGAACTGGAGCCATTGCTTAGGTCAAATGGTGAAGGGTCCCAGTGAGATTCACTGTTCTTAACAAGAAATACTGCAAGATTCTAAATTATTTTGATATATTTGCTGCTCTGAACTGTGCATCACGGCCTCACAGTTCAGTGCTGTGGCTGAAGGATTTTGAAACAGAAAAATTAGAAAGCCCTTATTTTCCTAAGAGAGACTTGTAGAGCTGAATTTCTTTATAGAAGCATCAGTTCGTGAAAACCAAAAAGAAAGAACCACAAAAGATTAAACTACAGTATTTCAGAGTAAAACTTGAAAGTAAAAGTGAACTTGTGGCTCCATCATACTGATTCCAGAGTGTTCTGAACCTGCTTAGAACAGGTGTTGATCTTACATGTTGCTTTTGAAAAGCTGTTGCTCCTCAGCTGCAAACAAAAATTGGTCTACAACAAATGATAAATTCTACCTAAAATAAAAAAGCTTCAACTCAGGCCACACTTCAGCATGTAAAAAGAGAAGACAACACCAAAGCAGTATGTTTTGTTTAAAACTAAACAGTGTGCAAAAAAACCCCAAACCCAAATTAATTTGGATTTTTTATTATTTTGGTTATGCCAGTTCTAGCCTTTGCCTCTTCCTACTTCTCTGTGGTTCAGCAGCTATGGAACAGTCTGTACTAAAGACTCTGAAGCTGGATGCTATCCATCACTGAAGGTAAAAAACAGATGTCAATTGGCAGGGCTTTTTAGCATCTTCATTTGAGCATTGCACTTGTGCTAAAACATGCTTCAGATTCAAGGATGAGCAAACACGTTGTTCCTGTATTGCTATTGAAAACATTTAGCAAGGTCTACCTACTGCAAGCAGTTCCTGTTCCAAATCCACAATGTAAATGGGCCCTAGTACTGAGGAGTATCTTCATAGTTAGCAATTCTGATAGATTGCTTCCATGAATCACAGGGAGGTAACAAACTTGGAAAACTAAACCCATGGAGAACACTATTTTGTGGACATGTGATTTTAGTCTCTGAACTCTGTTCAACCTCCAAGGACTGTCGCTTTTGAACAGTGCATCCTTGGTGGTGGTACACTCTTTTATCCCCAGGATTCCATATGAGTTCCCTGCAGCTTCTCTCACTACACATCAAACCAAGGCAGTATTGCTGCAGTCTAATCAATCAAACAGAAATGTTCTGGTTGCCACATGCCGTGCACTAGAAGGTGCTACATTAGTCCTTAAGAATACAGTCACATTTCTCCATTATCCACAGAACAAAACTCATGCTTAAAACTGCCAAGTGGAAAATAATTTCAGTGTCTCTGGACCTTAAAACTTTCCAAATGTAGTTTTACATTTGGCAAAATTGTGAACTAGTACTAGAAATTCCTAAACCATTATTGAAGCGTAGGGTTTTTTTTCATTATCAGCTTCCAGCATTTCCTGGTTCTCCCAGGACTTGGACATTCTCAAACAGACACAGACCTGGCAATGTGACAGGCAGCCCCCAGGGGGTAACACAGGCCTTTGGAGCAGAGGCTGACTGCTATGACTGCATATGCAACTTGAGGGATGGTGACACCAAAGTAGATCAGGACAAAGGCTGTTAATTGGAGCGTCCACGTGAACAAGGTTATGCTGAGCTCCGTGGTCAGCGGCCCGTGCTGATAACAAATTGCAAAGCTGGTAATCCCTACAGCCAGAAAATACCCTGCAGGAACAGAAAAGGACATGGAGAAAAATTTGCAAACTATCCCTATAAACTTTGCTTCACAAAGCTTGCAGCTGCTGTGAAGTGTAGCCTGCTGATTTTTGTGTTGTCTTACAGACAACTGCATGATGATTTGTGTGCTTTCTATTTCCAAAGTGTGCCAAGAGTTCACACGGTTCTCTCTGAACAGGTTTTAGCCAATGCTGTGTGTGAGCTGCACATGGATTCTCCTCATGTGACCGTGTTGAGGCAGGTGCCAGATCAATGGGATTGTCAGCCCCTGCAGCCACATCCCGTTCCCAGTGTGTGCATCCATTTCCCACATCCAGCTAAGTGCAAACCACAGGAGCTACCCTTTTGCTCTTACAGGAAAAGTCTGTAACAGCAAATCAATGAACAAATAATGCAGGCAAAATCTGCTCTTAGAACTAGTCCTCTATCAAACTCTTTCTTTAATGATACAATGGGAGTAAACACTCATTTGAGTGGAATAGGAACCTTTAGAGTGTTTCAACATCTATGGCTTAGGAGAAGATAGAGCTTTATAAATGAATCACTTGATTTTTTTTATGGGGTGGTATTTGTCTGACCACTAAATTAAACCAAAATCTGCAGCACATTTCTTGGTAATTTTCTTACCCAACAGGTAGTTTTTGTGTTCAGACCACAACCACTGTATATTCTCTTTGAAGCAGTAAATAAAATAGAGAGAGACCATCCAGGAGCCACTCATTAAAATCCAGAAGGTACTGTGCTAGAAATTAAAAGGGAAAAAAAAGAAAAAGGGTAAAAAAACTTCATCCAAAAAATTCAAGTCAGAATCAGGACCATTGTTTCCAAAGGAACTCACAGGCAAAAACATGTGAAATTCTTTAGACCTACAGGGTTTGAGATTTCCACTGCACAATCCTCTGCATGCTACAACAGAACAGTATCGATTCCAAGCAGAGCAACTGCACATCCCTGTATTTGTGTGTCATGTCCCAATGTCACAGTATAACCCTATGGACCTGTGTTCCCAATTAGCATATTTCAGCAATATTATGGGAATGCACAAGCTTTATAAAAGTATAGAAAAAATCACATCTGCCTTAAAATGAATTGTCTTTGGTGAATGGAAGAGAATCTGTCTTAGTTGCCACTATATTTTTATTTAGATTTATTCACAGATTCAAAGGTAATCTTAGCATCACTTCAATAAAAATAATTTATGTTTCAGAATGAACTCTTCTCGTACATCACCAATGCCTGTTCAGTGTAAACTCAGGAAGAAGCTCAAGAGAACTTGACTGTGACCTAAATATATTCACTTGATTCAAGCAATCCTGCAGTCATTTCGGTGCAGTTACCTGGCCCCAAAACCAGAACAAGGTCAGAATCTGGCTCTGTACTGTCACTTCTTGTATTAAGATGATTACTATTATTTTGTTTTATAAATGTAGATTTACCCTTGGAATAAACCTTTTAAGTGTCAGCAGGACAAAGACTAGCAGAGCAAGAACACCCAGTATTATTCCAGAAAGGTAAAAGAACTTGGCACTCCTGTAAAGAAAACAAGAGAGAATATGGTGAGAAGTATCACTTGCAATTGGTTAAGATGCCAACATTTGTAAAAACAGCAGTGATCTTCATTAAGAACTTAAATCAGCTGTAAGTTACATGGTTAAGAGGCCATAGCAGTTCAGGTATTAAATCTGTGTAAGGAAAAATTCCCAACAGACTCTTAAGGTCACTGGAGTTGTTACAGGTTAAGAGACTGTACTGCAGTTTTTTAAAGCTCACGCTACTTCTGATTGCATTGACCTTCTAGTCTCCAGTACACAGAAGAAAATGAAATAACCAATATGGTTCTGCACTGCAAGAGAAGTTTTACTTTAATTTGAAATACAGAAAACCCTGCACAAACCCACAAGTTGTTTTTTTCCTAAGCATATGCACTTATAAATTCCATCTTATTAATTCATAGTTAATGCTATAAAACCTATTGCTGCTCTGCTTGTTTTAGAGGTGCCTCCTGACAATTATTTTGTGACTCACTTTGCTTTGAAGTTGTGGGCATGTATTTTGCTGTAACAACTGAATTCCTCCCTTACATGCTATGCAAAATGTGCATCAGAAAAAAGGCTGGCGCAAAGGTGGAGGCAGAAGAGGCCCCAGATGACTTTATCCTAAATATTTCCCCCCAAGGAAGACATCATTAATAATCAGCATTATTTAGCAGTCAGCTATCCTGAGTGGCCTACAAAAGGGAAGAAGGACTTTTCTGATCCACACACTTGCCCACTGAGGATTGATTGTCTTGGTGTCCCCCAGAATAGGAAGCTTGGATACAAAAACCCTAACACAGCTGATTAATAAACAGAGCTGGGTACTCCAAGGTATGTCACAATCTGGCCAAATACAAATGGTATGAGGAAGTTTTAAATATATATTCAGTTCCTTATTTCACTTTCCCAAAGAACTGCCTCTTTAGCTTAGCAAACAGACCAAAGATGCACAGGCTTTGGGAAAGAAGGTCAAAAACAGCTAGTACTCACCTGCTCAGGCTGTTTGCAAAATGGAACAGAAAAATTCCAGCTACAAACAAAAACAAGAGCTTTCCATCTAGCACTAAAAAGGGGGGAAAGAAATAGAAATTGACTTTAGACTAATTCAGTGTGAAATGCTGATTATATAAAATATCAACAGAAAAGTCCTAAGCTTCTTACAGAGGAGATGGTACATTCAGAAGCACTGGCAATACCAAGCCATCTCTAATCTCAACTCAAAGATTTGGTACTTACTTTCTCTTTTCACCCTCACGATGTACGGTTCAATTTTGAACGGTTGTATTTTGAAACAAACATCCTCTCCATATTGTTTGATGCTCAGTAAAGTTTCTGTACACGTCTCTGGCTTCCAGAGGATTTGAACTGCGCATGCAGCAAACTCAAAAACAGTTTCTGAATTCCGACAGTTGTTTTTTTCTGACATAGGCTCAAAGCGGAACTTTTCTCTGCTGCTAACTCTTATCTAGAAACAAAGAACAGAACACACAGAGAAGCAGCTCAGAATCACCGTGGGGTTTTGTGAACTATAGTGCATTTCAGCCATGCATGTGGTAATGAAAATCCTAATTGTTTAGTATTGGTTATTTATACTATGCAAAGATTAATTGTTTACAATTAATCACCTTGCAAGGCAATTCAGAGAACTCAGCAGCAGCAAAGTTCAGTGGAGAGACCTCAATCCATCCAAAAGCACAATGGGTTTGGTTTTACTGTGACGCTTGCCCACACGCAAATTTCTAACAAAGCCAGTAATATCTGCCAGGCCACAGTTTGTTTTGTGAATGTTCATACCCCTCCTCCTTCCCTTGCAGAACTGTAACAAATCTGGCTTTTCTTTATAATGCAATCTTCATGCTGGAGACATAAGAGGGATGAGGAAAATGAAAGACAGCATAACCAGAAATTTAAATAGAAGGACATTCCTGTTGGGTATTCTGGGGATTTTCTGCTGGTTCCCAGCACCCTCCCCCACCAAAGTGGTAAAAGATCTTGTTCATCTTCAAAGTTGGGGTGATTTTCCTGAGGACTCTGATACATTGTGAGCTCTTCATCAGGGCCTACTAGACAACAAAGATCCATCTGCAAGAAAGTGATGAAATGGGTAATAAACCAGGTTTGTACTGGGAGAGGAGACAATGTGTCAGCAAGCAATCTGTTGTGGGAAAAATCTGAACTTCCTGACTCCAGGAAGACTTGTGTGACTGATAGAGGGTTTTACCACCTGGAGCCTGCTACCATTCATAAAAACATGTTCCTGAGGCAAATAGTCCAGACAAAAAGATGTTCCACTTTCTTATATCTGAGAGAAAAGTCCTCCAACGGAGACAAAAGGAAACAGTTTCCTTCCTTTGTCTGGAGACATACCTCTCAGGAAAGAAAAGGAACCATGGAGATGGTTAGCTTGTTCCTTTAGCTCTTACTGCTTCCACTCTTGAAGACATTTTTATTTGCCTCAAACTAATCTCTAAATGTGTGTCTTGTAAGATGACCCTTTGTTACTCAGGAGAACAGACACACTGCTGCTGTTTGTTCATTAGTCACAATATAATGAGCCTTTGGTTCCTAAACTTTGGTGTGCTGTGGTGAGAAAGCCACAGAACTGCATGCAGTCCTCAAATTCAGCAGTTCCATAAAGGCAGCTGGTGATAAGGGAAGCATTTGTAGCAGAGGTTAACAGTGGCCCATCAACAGAAAAGGTGGGCAAGAAAATAATACACAATCCTAAATTAATGTTTTTGTGGCACCATCATACTCTAAGCCTGACTGACATCCTTACAGTAGAGACCAAACCACACTGCATCCCAACTGGGGGCTCATCATGCTGCATTTTTATCCATGGTCCCAAATATACACCACTCCAACTATTAATTCCACGGAGACGCTGCCCTGGTCTTGCTAACTGGCCACACGGTTTGGTGGGAAGAGCTCACACGAAATGTACTGACTGATCCCCAGAACAGCCTCTCACCTGGAGAGTCGACCACAGGTACTGTAAGTGAAGGGTTCTGTTTTGCACATAGCAGTAACAGTTTTCATCCTGCTTCTGGATGACATCCATTTCCTGCAATAAGCTGCAGTTTTTACCTGGGGGGAGCAAATAAGTTAATTTTAGGCATGTGTCAAATACAAATGTCTAATTTTAGTCCATTTTATTGTTGTAAAAGCTGACAGAAAGACACTCAATATGATTCAGATGGAAATTGAAATTGGATTTCTAATCAAGTCATATAGGCTCCGAAGTAAACTCTAACACCTTTGGAAAAAAAGTAACCAGCGTGGTATTTTTTAAAAATGTAATCCTGAAAGGCTTGGCTTCAGCATCAGTGTTTTGATGGCACTGGAACAGGGCCTCTGGGCCAAATTCACTGCTGGAAGGAGTGGGTGTAACTCCACCAGAGCTCCCTATACCAGTGGTGAATGCAACGGTGGGAGTCTGAGCAGGTAAACAGACTTACATATTAACACAGTCACTGAGCACATGACACGGCTGCTGATCACAAAAATCATACTCCTCTCCCTCGGAAATGTTTCTAATGTTAGATCACACAACTCTTCTTTTTAAAACATTTTTTCTCTTGTCAAAGTCCAGCCATGGCATGTAATAAGGGAACTGCACTGACAGCTCACCACACATCATTGAATTAGAGATGTGAATTGTTCTAACCCTCCTGAAACGTGAGTGAGCCCCTCTGATCATCAGAATTAAGACTGCACTTTTGAGCAGAAATGGACCTAAAAGATTAATGGAGCAAAGTTTGAATAACATACATTCTGATCTATACATAGGTGTAAAATCTACCCTACAGTGCATTACCACAGTGTTTCAAGAAGATAATTAAAGAGAAGCATAGAGAAAATAATTACACATTCAAACAGAGGGACTCATCTGGCTTATTGAATAGAAAATGCAGGTCTCAGCCAAGCTCAGTAATAATTGCTAACATGCTGTCGTGCACTCAGAGCAGCAAAATGAGTGTGTGCAGCCTCAATCAAAACAAGGAGATGCTGTCTGCAGGTAAAAACCTGCTGTATCTCTATAAGGAAGCTGAAATTAAGCTAAATTATATTTTAACAAATTTAGTTAAGCCAATGACAAATACTGTGTGGACATTCTTACTTAGGTTTATTATAACATTACAGAATTATTGTCCACACATGATCCTCCCAAACTGGTTTAACCTTAAAATTTGGGTGTTTTTCTTGTGGAAAAATTAACCATCAGATTAATTTTCACCCGTGGCAAATCCAGTGGCAGGGAGCACAAGCACTCAGACAAGCGCCGGCTGTACCTTTAGACAGGCACCTTCACAAAAGCCATCGCACAATGCTGCAAAAGGATTATTTGTCACCCAAGTGCTGCCGACTGACGCAGCAAGGTGAGGCTGGGCACTGCCCAGGCCTAAACCCAAGATAATCCAGTAACAGGAAATGGCCGGGCCAAAACACAGCCCACAATGTCCACACCTTCCCTGAGGGCATCCTAGGATTTCCTACCACTATGGGTAAAGTGTCCAGCCGTGTCAAAGGCAATGTCATCCACATGCAAGGCTAGCAAGTATTTTCTTATTAGCCATAGTTTAAAGGCATTTTTTCTGGAGAAAAACCAGCTGCTTGAAATCTTGCATCAGTTCCACAGAGTGAAACAATGATGTTCCATAAGGGGAGATGTTTCTGAACAGGTAACTGAGGTGGCGCTGTGTTTAGCTGCTGGAAGGACACACAGGCAGAGTAACTCAAATTCTGAAACGGCAAGCAAAGAAATTTGAAATTATGTGCCACCAGCATCTGCTGCATGATCTGGAGGATGTCTTTCGAGAAGGTCAATGCAAGGAGGAAGCCGGTTCTCGAGTTCCTTCTTCCTACTACAACTAAGCACAGCCTTTAGGGGTTTGCCTGCCCTCAAATATGTTAATAAAAGATCTGTTCTGCACCCGATTGCCCTGGCCCGAGCTCCCGAGAAAGCCAGAGGGAATCGCACGCCCAGAGGCGGCTCCGGCCCCTGAGCGCCCCGGTCCCTTTGTCCGTGGGGGCTCTCCAGGGCCGCTTCCCAGCGCCCCTGCCCCCCGGTCGCGGCGCGGGGCAGTCCTGCGGGACCCGACCTGCCACGGGAGAACGGGGGGACACGGCAAAGCGCCTGAGGCCGCGGCCGCCCCGGCTCCGCCGCAGCTGCCGGCGGGGCGAGGCGGCCCCGGCCCGGCAGCGCCATGTTGGGCGGCCGCGGGAGCCGCGGGGCCCGGGGACAGCGGGAGCGGAGCGTGTCCCCGCTCCCGAAGGGATGGGGGTGAGGAACCCCCGGCCTGTGAGCGCCCGCCCTGCCCCGGGGCCGGGAGGGGACGGGCAGTACCTGCTGGCGGCGCCTCCCCGCTGCCCGCGGCCGCCCCGGGCAGCGCCAGCCGGACGAGCAGCAGGAGCAGCCCCGGCCCCGGGCGGCTCCGCGGGCGCTGCCAGCGGCGGGGCGGCCGCGCCGGACCCATGCGGCCGCCGCCCGCTCCAGCCTCGGCCCCGGCGGCCGGCGAAGGGCGGGGCGGGGGCGGTGCGGGCCCGCGGCCCGCTCCCACCGCAGGGCCGCCACCGGCCGGGGCCGGGCTCCAGCCGCGGCACCCGGCACTAGAGTGGGAGCAGGCGGGAGCAGCCGTGCGGGGGTGAGGGACCGTCTGGAGTGTGACACCCCGCCCCCGGCTCCTCTTACGCCTTCCGTGGCCTTGGGAGGGTGCGCTTGGAGAGAAAGGGGAGAACCATCGAACGTAACAGCTCGGCCCACAGCGCGCCCTCGGGCTGTGATCCCCTCAGGGTGAGAGCGTTGGCAGCTCAATACCGGTGTAAAGTATTTCCGAACCAAACGTGGACAGCTTGTGACACTTGCAGACCTCAACCCAGGCAGTGACCCAGCTGAACGGGAGACAGTGGATGTTCTCTTCACACACCCAGCTCCAGGCCCGAGGGAAAGGCCGAGTCAGGTCACCAGGGTGCCGGTAAGCAGCGGTGGCTGAGCCGCGCACTGAACCACGCATTAATCAGACCCTCTGTCCACCCGGAGGACTTGCCTGAACAAAGTGTTGTTAGATGCTGTGATGGTGGTGACCATCCGCAGCTATTCTGTATTTCCTGGGCGGCCACAAGGAGAGCCTGGAGCAGGGCACCGTTCCCCTGTCAACCCTGTGAAGACGTGAGCAAGGTCCGACTCAGCTCAGTCCCCGCTTGCTCATTGCTGTCTTTTTAGATCACCAGTGAGTCAGTCAGCAGTCAGGGGTGGAAAGGGCTGGAGCTTTTTTCCCCATTCCATGAAAATCCATAAGCACAATTTTGCCAAGGCATTCTGGCATCACTGTTGTCTATTTTTATACTGAGCCCTACATTTGGCTTTTTCAACCCACTTGCTAACGCTTCAATGCGTTCCCTTCCTTGTTCTTAAAACAATGCCCCTTTTTCTGCGTGAGGGATGCTTTGAGTTTTATTTTGGATTGTTCAGGGCTGTATCCATCTCCTGGGGGTGACAGGATGGGCTTTTTTAACACCTGAAGGGTGCTGCCCACTGCCTCGCACCTTGTCTCGGCGCTTACATCTGCAGGGAGTGGGTGGTGCAGGGCTGTGGCTCTCCTCGCCTCACCTCCTACGCCTGCTTGGTGCTGGTTGGGCTCACATCTAACTGTGGATTTTTCCTTGCAAATACTGAGGAAGTGAAGGATAAGGGGAAAAATAGTTGGGATTTGATAGCATGTGCAACATCTGACAAACTTGAGTCCCCAAAGGAAGCAGCGATTGATTTATATCTTTGTCTTTATGTAACTTGGGTGTTGTCTCTATGTAACTTTCCAGGCACTTCCTCTAGCAAACTTAATAAAGACAGAAATACTGGGGTTTGTTCCCTGGGTCCCTGATAAACCCTTAGGAATATGTTACCTCTCAGCTGTGTGTCTACACAAGGGACCATCACAGCCAAGTTATTAGAGGAATCCCTCTCACATTTTCAACTTGCAATATTTTTTTTTTTTTCAGTGAAGTTAACCTTCTTGACACTAATTTTTCTGGGAAGGGAGACACTCTGCATTCTGTTCTCGCTTGTATTTTCATTTTTAGAGCTCTTAGCACTTCACCGCTAATTAACTTTCGATAACTGTCGTAGGGTTACAGTTAGTCAGCATGAATCAGACAGAAAATGTAGCTTTAGGGGACCACACTCTGTCAAAAACTATTACAAACCTTTGCTTGATTTCCGAGGAGAATATACTCGCTCAAGCAGGATATAGCAGCTATTAGGCAGCATTCTACTGCGGTAAGAAATCCTCAATAAAAGAGACTCAGTGGTTTTGGTAACGGCCCTCCTTTCAGGGTGGCTCTGAGTAATTATGCAGAATTTTCCTTGCTTCCTGTTTGTTTGTCGGATTTTCTAAATGGTGGCGGTGCTTACGCCAAAGCCGGGGTTCTGAGCTTAAAGGCGGTATTTTTACCTGTTTGCTCACAAATGTAATTCAGAAGAGGGGAGAAGGGGGTGGTCACTTACAGGTGCAGGTCAGCTCTGCCCTTCCCAGGTCTTTACAGCTGTGCAAAATTGAGTGAGAACCAATTTTTTGGCTGGGAGCACTCAAGGGAAGACGTGGCTGTGGCAAGCAGCAATGCTGTTGGTGCCAGTGATGGGTGACATTCCTGGGATGCAGCATGCAGAGCTCTCAAGCTCCATGCACGACAAATTGCCACTTTAGTAAACAGGGAAGGAGGAAGAGGAGCAGTGCAGAGCCATGTCCACAGCATGTGTTTTCCTCCCAGGCTTTTGGAGGCCTGCCACCCTGTACACTCTGACCCCTGAAACACTCAACATCATCCACAATGCCCTCATCTAGCTGTGGAAAAGCTGGCTGCAGTGTTAGATGGGATACCAAATCCTCTCGATGCTGCCGAATCCATGGTTTACCACAAAGGCCCCAGGTGCTCCCTGCTGATGATTTATTTGGCCTGTGCAGTAGGAATAGGCAGCAGCTCTGTAAGGCACTGGTGGGGAGGGAGCGAGCTCCTCTGTGCCCCACAAAGCCCTGCCTGCCTTGGGCTCTCACGCTGTGGGAGGCAGCTCCTCATCCCTGCAGCACCTGCAAGGCCAGGCTGAGCAGAAGGCACTTGAGTCCCATTCCCACCCTGCAAGGTGATGCTCATTGCCCACTTGCAGCCTGCTCTTTACTTTCTAGCTAGAACTAATAGAGGCTTTCAATCTCCAGGTGTGCTGTTTAAATCTCAACACATTGCTCTGGATGACTAAGGATGCTTCCTCTGGTTTATTTAATTTTTCTTTTGTCCCCTTTGCCCTCCCTTCCCTCTCCTTACGTCAGCAGTGGGTATAATTTGTTTGCAGGGTTCCAGGGTGTTTCATCTTTCTTTGGCTGGCCTCAAGTGCATAGGGGTTTGTTGAAGAAACAGCATTCTTGATTTCTTAGAGCAGGTATGTGGGTGTTGGATTGTGTCATTCGTAGGAGGTGAACGTCAAAGGAAGTGGGATCAACTGCTGGAGGTTTGTAAGCCAGGTACTTAATATTTGGTTTCCTGGAAAAATAAGGAAAAATAGCAAAACAGGCAACCTTTATGTCTGCAGTTTTCCCGTGTAATCAGAATAGCACAATATCTATGCGTGCTCAAGCGCAGTTTGGGTTGGCTTTGGTCTGGTTGGGTTGGTTTTCTCCCCTTGGTTTATTCAGGATGGAGAACTACTCTATTTTCCTTTAAATAGTTTCACATGTTTTGGTGCATTCTGTTGAATGTTTATGCCAGTAATACAAATAATTTGTGGTCTGCAAGTGCCCTCACAAATAATGCAATTCATTATCAGGTACATTATGTTGTCTTTTTATTTGATGTAAAATGGTGTCTTTGAGATAAAATTAGATGGAAGAGCTATTTGAGACCATTTTGTTCATCTTCAGCTTTTTTTTTTTTTTTTCAGAAGTGCATTAGTCTGAAGTATTTCATGGGCAAAATACTGAGTTATTTTGGGGACATACAAATTATCTACAAAAGAAAAGTATAGCTGCTTATTTTTACAGTAGTTTTATGGTAATCGCTGTTTTATTTGACAAGCTAGACAGAAAATTCCAGCAGAGTACTTTCTCCTAAACTGCTCTAGGGAGCAGGTATCTTTTGCAGTCCTTGTTCAGGCTAAACTTAAAAATTAAATAGGACAGAGGTACCCCTTAAAAAAAATTATTTGTCCATCTTATGGATTAGGCAAAAGGACTGTAGCAGCTTTTGGCATTTCCCCCTATGCTCGTTTTCCCATGGCTGTCAAAGGGATCTGTAGGTCAGGAGGAAGGAAAGCTGATGGTGAAGTGTTCATGGGAGAACTTGTCTGTAATCTCTGGAAAAACAGTTCTTCCCTCTCACTTCAGCAAAGTATTGTGGTGCAAATTTATGGATCTCATTGATACTTCTCCTGATTTACACAACAGCAAGCAGTATGTAAGCACAACAGTAAGTTAAGTGGCAGTGGGCCTTAAATATTTATCTGGTTTATTTTTAGAATGGCAGTTGCAGCTATTTATAGAGCAAGGAAGCAGTGATACAAATCTGACTGGATTCCTTCTTTGCTTTGAATCTGCAATAGAGAAGCGGTTGGGGTTCTTTTGACCACAAGCTCTTATCTGTGATGTTAAATCTGCTCTGATTAAGTTATAGGCTTCATTTTTCAAGAGGCTCTGAACTCCTGCTTACAAACATAAGGGATCTTGTTATCTCTGTAAAGGAGCACTGATGCAGCCTAAGAGCAGCTGTGAGACTGCCCTGTGCTGCTGTGCAGCACGAATGCCTTACATGGATTTTTCCATGGGGAGAGGTCCCAAGAGAAAACACACTTTTGGTGGGTCATTGCTTACCCATAAAACCCAGAACAGAGTCTGTTCTCCTAAGGGAGGCTTTGCTGGGCATGGGAGGGCAGATGGGGGTGTTGCTGTGAGTGAGCCTGTGTCTGTGCCAGTGTGGTGGGAAGGGACATTCCCTCTGGAAAGCAACATGAGGGCTAAACTAGGCTGGTGGATGGAGATGCCAGAAGAGAGCATGTGACCAGCATGTGCTGACTCAGAAATTAGCACTTTTGGCTCTTAGGCCACTGGTAGATGCATGGTTTAGCTTTGTTACCTAAATCTGTTGTTTCCTTTTGATTCCAGGTGGTTTGTGATCATTGGTGATCCTACCACTGATGCTGACATCCTGATGAGTCTCAGACACCTGGGCTTCACTGCAGCTGAACAGTCCTCACGCCATACCGACAGGCAGGTCAGCACCTGGCAGGACCAGTTTTATTGCTGCATCCCTCCTGTGGAGAAAGAGGGCTTGCCCATTGTCATGAACTTCAAAACATCATTCTGTATTTCATTTAAGAACAAACTTTGAGAGCCTGGGAAGGAAAGAGAATTAACAAGAAGTCAACCCCCTGTGTTTGCTATGAGAAACCACAGGAGGTGGTATGGTTTTGTGAGGAGGCCATGGGAGCAATGTTTTAGTTGTGGATAAGTGCATGTCTGTCTGTCTTGTGCCTTCCAGATTTATCTTTATACTGACTGTTGTTTCTCCTTTCCACGTTTATACAGTAGCCTTTAGTAATTGTCCTGGGATTTGACAAAGCACTCTTGGAAGAATGAATTGCTAGTACTGTTAAACAAACGTGAAAAGAATTATTCTCTTTTCAGCATTTCCTGAAATTAAATTTTAGCCTCAAGGTGTGCTCAGCTACCTTCAGGATTAATCTCTTTATTGTCAAAGGAGCCTGTCAAGCCCTTTTAGATCAAAGGAGGCTGTTTTCTATTAAGAAGGTTCTGATGATGTTTTCCAGCTCTTGGGTATGACACAAAGGCTACCTGTGGCTCTCCACTGCTCTTTGACCCGTTAAGTTTTTGAGTGTCTTGCTGCTTCCTATTTCCTTCGACGTGTGGGCTCTGCCAGGTCCAGCTCAGGCAGGTGGCCATCGGCACGGCCACCACCAGGCACCTCCAACCTACCAAAAATACCTCCTTGCTCTCTCACAGCCTGTCTGGCCAGGGTTGGGCTGTTGATGGTTTCACAGCTTGCTGTTCCTTAGGGACGCACCGCCGTACGCCTGCACCCACATGGAATCCACCGGTGCAAAATTCCTGTTGCCAGCAGAGCACGCCAGCTTGGCATTCTTCCCCTCCCTTCCCAGGATGCCTGGCCCTTTTAAATTCCTACTTTTCCTGCTTTCAGATGCAGTCCTCTGTCATTACACTTCTGAACAGGCTGCTTAATGACTTTTGTTTTTCGTCACCAGCTCAGAATTTTTTGACTGCTGCATTTGTTCTGTTTGAATATAAACATGGGAGAGACGAAGAAGAAAGTGCTATGGAATGTTTAGGTAGAGATATGCCAGTAGCTTTGCCTGATTAATGGATTTACATTGTACATTACTCACAGGCAGCTTTCCAATGTCTTTCTCTAAAACTAGGTAATTTGTTTAAAGGGCTATCTTTTTGTAAAATTCCAGTAAGAGAGGGTACTTGGTGGAGTTATGGACATCTAGGCAGGGAGAGCCAGGATAGGATGTACAGTCATTTTACCCCTGCTAGTCACAGCCATTCCTGTAGGTACTTGAGAAATGCAGGATGTGCCCCAAATAGATCTTTACAAATATTCCCCGATGGAGTCATTTCAGCCTCTCCTGACATCCGTATTAGCTCTTGCTGACAACAACAGGATTTTTGTGACAGTGACTGCAGCAGAGTACAAATGCTTTTCTTCTCCTTTCGTGCCAGCCAGCAAGTGAAGGTAAAGACTTGCTATGCTGACTCAGAGGAAAGGTTGAACAAGCCTGGGCTCCTGCCTCTGACGGTGGCCAGAGAATCTTCAAGAAAGTCAAAGAAGAAAAGAAGCACTTTTCCCTGATTCATCCTATTCACAAAGTGAGTATTTCCAGCTCTGGCATCTATTCTGACAGGATAAGAAAGGATAACTTAAAAAAATAGTGTGGCAATGTGAGGAGAGAGGCTTTCTCTTGAAAGTACTAGCAGGGTTTAGTTTTCTGATCTGATGCCAAATGCAACATAGGTGCATGCCAAATGCCTTTGCAGTAGGACTTGTCCAGGAGCTTTACAGCTTTGCACCTCTCTCTCTCTCTGTGTCCTACTGCTCTGATTCTGTTGGAGTCAGTGGGATTCCTCTGGTGCTGAGCCTGTATGAAAATCTGGCTTCTCCTGACTGCAGGGCACATCTCCAGAGTGTGAAAGAGTGGGAGAGCCCAGTTCATGCCATTTGCAGGGCAGAGTGTCAGTGAGACCTGTAACTTCTTGGCTGTTCGGGACTGGGGAAGATCACTTCTGCTGAGACAGTTTATCTTCTGTCCAGTTTACCCCAGCGTGGAGTGAGACCACCTTCTGAAAGTGAGGGGTGATCTGGGCTGGTCCCTGTGCATCCTACCATCTACTCATGACCAGCCTTGTCTCATGCTCCGATTTCCTCTGGATGTGGAGCCACGTTCAATGTCGTTATAAATCTGCCAAAGGTGGTGGCATCAGTACCAGGATCCTCTGAGGCACAGGTGCCTGGATTAGGTTGCTGGATTATCTATGTATATAATGCTGAAAATGCACAAGAGATGCAGGCATAAGAGTGACTCCAGGTTGAAAGTCAAAACTCCTTTTCCATGCACTGCCAACTTTTCTAACTGCACAGCATTCCTCTGGCCTTTCCAGTTCTCTAATATGGATATGAATGCAAAAGGATATAAAATATGTCTGTCTGTCCATATTTATGTCAAAAGGTTAAAGTTAACAGGAGACTGAACTTCTGGCTTGGATTTTTTCTTTCACTTCTGGAAAAAAAACTTTTTAAGCTGTTAATTTCAAAAACAGCACGGTCTGGAAACAAGAGCTTTTCTTCTGTGTCATTAAACTTGAAGTCTGTTCCCAGAACTGTATGTCCAAAGGAAAGCATCCCTAGGCAGGTGTTATTTGCCAGCTGACTTGGACCTTTGGCACTTCTCAGCTCTGAGCAAGCTTCCTTTGTGTGGAGACATGCCAGAGACCTGGTGAGCTTGCAAACACCGTTCCCTGCTTCAAAGGAGTTCCAATACCAAACACACCAGGGCATCCTGCCAGCTCCATAAAGCAAACAGGCTACAGTCTGAAGAGGTCAGAAACAACTTAGACACACCTGGAAATACTCATGAAGCCCTTGGACCTCATTATTATTGCTCAAGGTGTCCAGCAGCTCTGCAAACATTCAGATGGTGTCTGAGCCAGGCAGGTGTGGCTTCAGCAGCTTGTATACCCAAATAAATTCAGCAGGCTGGAATCACGCAGCTAACGCTCGTCCATTTCTTCATTTGTTGTTATCTAAGTGTCTATAATCCTTGTAGGGAGATACGATGCTGGCTTTCCCAGGTATCCACATGTAGAAAGGACAGGGATAAAAATATCTGTGCTTGTGTTCAAAGACAGTGGGGACAAAGCAGCGTCTGCTGGCATTAGGCCAGGGGAGAGACATCCTACTCCACAGGCAGGTGGCCACTGCCTGTGGCACAGCGCTGCTCCTGCCCTTCCAATCCACACTGCCTGTCGTCAGCAACAGCATCTTCCAGCCCGAAACACCCATGTTGACTAAGCTGATCGTGTGTGGCCACAGGATGCCTTAAGACAGAGAATTGCCACTTGCTGAGAATGCTTAAGAAACTTCCAAAACATCTCTAAGTGGCCAAAACTTGCGGTGCTCAAAATCGTTGTCCAATATTCTGTAGGCATATATTGCTCTGCAGATATTCCCTGTTGTTGATTTTGCTTCCAGCTGTGCATCCAAGCCAGGTGCTATATTAGTTTCTTTTGCTGTGAGTCACAGCACCACAGCCCTGCGAGAGATCATTGCTACATCCACTGAAAATGGAGTCTTCAAACCTTTGAAGAAGGAAAATGGGAAGGTTGTGGAGAGGTGACCCATCCTGTGCACAGACCTTAAAAAAAAACAGGAACAGGGAATCTGGGGAAGCAATGGCTGGGATGTTCCTCAGCCCCTTCCAGCAGAAAGGTGGAACACGTTTGGGTGCACTGACTCCCTTTATTTGAAGGATAATTAGCTGTTGAGCTTTGAAGTCTTACTTATGGGGCTAATGTGTGATTAGGATGCCCAGCAGTGGGGCCGAGTGCTGAGATGTTCCACACTGGAACATCCACTGTTGTGGAACACAGCACTCTGGGTTTCCATTGTTGTGCTGCAGCTGAGACCAGCTTTCAGTGGGGAACCAGACCAGCTGCTGCTGCTCTTGCTCTGAGCCCTCCTAAATGGAATTTGCTCCCTCACGAGAAACATTGATGAGATTTAAATCATTTTGATGCAAAGCAATGGTGTTACAGGTACTGTGCCGTTACTGATTTTGTAGGATTTATATTTCCAGCGTGGCTAACAGGTAGCCAGCGGAAACCTCGCTGTGGATTGTTTGATGTTCCTCAGAAGCAGGTGTTCTTCAGTCAGGGTCTCTTGTTCCCTGATGCCACAAAACACCATGCCCTTCCCAGTCTTTGTGCCTACTGGTGTTTGCAGGAAAGAAATTCTTGTTTCAGGCTGAAATAACTCCTCCCCAGTGGTTTCAGCTGTATGTTTTCAGTGTATTGGGAGCAGAATGTCAGACTGGTATTGCGTGGGGCATGGCAGGTGGATCTGAAGGACCTTTTTTGTATTAGAGACAAGTGGAGATCCTGAAGGCCCTAAATGGCACAGAGAGAAGGTGATGCTGGGACTAGGCAGAGTGAGAGTCAGGCAATGCAGTGCCAGCATGGATGGGATAAGAGTGAGCTGGGCATAAAAGGTCTTAGTTTGGCTATTGGTCCTCTCAAGTGAGGGTTGACTATAAAATCATGACCCTCAGGCAGTTTGGAACTGGGATTTCTTGCTTAGAGATGGTATATTCCCTGCCACAGAAACAGCATTAACTCCTTTAGTGACAGTTTGTAACACGAATCCTGGCTGTTTAATTGGATTTATCATGGCTATTGGGAGCATAAATGTGTTTACAGATTTGTTTTGAAAGCTTTTTTGTGTGTTTTTCTCATAGCAAGTCAACTTCCATGTGGTGCAATTATGTTCAAGATGTTCCCTGTAGCACTGGAATAATGTCAGATTATACTGTGTGTGCATGTTGTTCTTCAAAAGGATTTTATCTGAGGCATGATGCACTGTGGCAGGAGGAGAAAAGGAGCTTAGTTTTTATTAAGAGAGGCATAAAAAGCTTAAAACACAAAAAATTCTGTCAAATCCTGTTTCCTTATTATAGGAAATACTTGTCGCTGTCTACCAAAACGTGAAACTTTTTCCCCTTTAACTTCTTTCCTGCTCCATCCAACTCTGCCAGAACACAGTCCACACAGCTTGCCACTGTTGTGCCACAGCCTTTCCAGCATTGACAGGTCAAGACAAAGGCAGCAAGACAGTTCAGAGACAAGCATTTAGGGAAAATAAAAGAAGGGATGACTTTCATTTGTTTTGGAAAGTGTCATCATTTTTCTTTGGTTTACAGTGTGGCCTGGAAACTTGCAGTGTGTTTCATGCAGTTGTACAGGAGGCTCACGTGAAGCCTGCTCACATCTCCAGCCACAGGGCTGACTCCAAAGGGATGCTGTGGAACAGGAACCACTCTTGGGTGTCAGGGGCTACAGCACACAGAGCTTACTGTTCCATTTGTCTCTTTTTTTTTTTTTTTTTTTTTTTTTTTTTTTTTTTTTTTTTTTTTTTCCCCTTTATTTCTTTTATTATTATTATTAACTTGGATAACAATGCAACTTAAAGTGCAATTTCCTGTCTGATGGCAGTTCAAATATTAAATGTCACATCTGCCTAGTACTTTAATTCTTAACTATGACAAGTTTTAAGTTTTCCCAGCACTTCTAAAAGAGACAGTTGTGATGTGTTTCACTCCCTGCTGAATGATAGTCAGAACCTCAAATTTGTTGCATGAACCATTATTATTACTAGTCCTAATTGTTATTAGTAAGCCTTGTAAGAGGAGTTACTTGGAACAGCAGCACAACCCTCCCCACCGTGGGAAAGGTCAGGGTTTTCAGCCGTCGCTGTTCGCAGTCTGTCACTCTGTGTTGGTCACAGCTTTCCTTTTCCTAAGTTGCACTGAAGGACAACTTTCAGGGACATGCCTCTGCTCTCTCCTGCTGCCTCCCGAGTCCACCCCCTCCCCACAGTGCCTCTCTGTCCGGGGAAAGCTGCCAAGCCCTTGGCTGAGGTCGGCAATGCCTTGAACAATGCAGGCATTTGAAAACTAGAAAGCTGAAAGCTCCTGTTCTTGTGACCAATGGGATGGATGGAAAGATCAAAGAAGAGGACACACAACTTGGGAGGGTGTAGTGGGTTTTGGAAGCCAACAGCAGTCGGGCTCAGTGCCTGTGATGCACAGAGCATTGCTGCTGTGCCACAAAAATGCAGATGGAAAGTCATGAGGAGCTTGCAGCTGTGCTTTGCTTCTCGAGGAGCTCCAGGCAATGACTTGCCTTTCTGTCATAAGCTCCAGTGAGGTAAGGGAGCAGGAGAAGGGATGCAGGTACATCAGAGCTCAGTGGAAAGGGAAATCACTAGAAACAAAGCTGAGGGATCTTTGGCAATCAGATTTCTGGTGGCCCTGAGTGGATTCGCACAACTCAATCTGGCCCCAGAAACTGAGAGTGGCAGCAGAGCTGAGAGCAGTGTAACTCTATGCAAGCTTCAGGTAATAGTTCCCATTGGCTTAGCAAACCTCAATCTGCAGATCTGCTTTGCCAATTGAAATTTTGGCCTTGATTATAAAGGAGGAAAAAAAAAAAAAAAAGATAAAAGCCTGAAGCTCTGAGCAGGTATGTAGGAATGTACCCAAGAATGTAGAAGCACGCACACCTTTGTGGGCTTAATCAGGTAGATATTTGTCAAATTTTTCAGAATAGTTTGTATATTCAAAAGAAAAATCACCTTTAAAAATCAGCATGCTTTGCAGAAACTTGGTGAGCAGAGCATTTTAGAGAATTTGGGTTTTTACCCTGCTTCAATCAGGGTAAAAAGCTTGAAAGATGAGTTGCTTTAAAGCATTTCACAAGACCCGTGAGTCATGCAAAATCCTATCGCATTTTTCCTCTGGTTGAAATCACAGAAGTTACGAATGCTAGAAGAGTTATTAGATCATAGATAAAGAATGCTGCACAATGGGTTGGCAAAAATAAATGAATAAACCCCCCTAATTTTCCTCCAGCTTCTAATTCCCTGGGGAAGAATTCAAGAGGCAAGAGCGGAGTATCGCAGCTCATCCTCAAAAAGGAGTGGCATGCAGCTGCATCCCTTGCAGAGCTGCTATTCCTTCTCTTGGTTTCTTCAGTGCTCCAGGCAAAAGGAGATTTTTAAACCACTCCTTTATCTAGCACAGTTAATTTCCCCACCCTGTACCAGCTCAGCTTCTCTGGCAGGTATGGTGGGGGATGGTGGACCCAGGCTTTCATCTGCTCCCAAGTCTTCTGCTAACAAAATTGCCCATTTGTGATCCCACAGAACCTGCTCTGTGCCCAGAGAGATCCAGGCAGGCAGGGAGAAGGTGTCATGGTGTTTATATAACTCAGCTCTACCAGTGTCAGCTCTTCTGTCATGTTAGGATACCTGTATCCCCCAGGTATTTTTATTACTAGAATAAATCCTGCCTGGAACTACTGCTGGGATCTGTGGGTAAGTGCTAGGCTGACCTTCCAACTTTTTTCCCCATGTTTATTTCTTATGTCACTGTCACTTCTGAATTCCTTCTCCTTTTAGTTTCTTTTCCCTGAAATGCTGTAGTTGGGTTTCCCAGATGTGTTCCTTGTTGATCAGGAATTTCTAAATGCTGAGAAGGAATTGCAGGAAAGCACTAGGCAGTGGGTCTTGTGTGACCATAAACCATAAAAACATTTAATCAGATGGAAAGTCTTGCTTTCTATTTCAGTCACCATTTTTTTGAGCACATATTAGAGGTCAGAAATTAATTTTGGCACAAATAAAGTAAATTCAAATAAGAGGAGAAACATGTGCCATTTTTGTCAGTACTTTGTGGGGGGAAAAAAAACAGCAGAGGAAAAACAATTATTTTTAATTGCTTACATGATTGAAATCTGTATGGTGTTTAGCTGAGGGAAAATAGTATAGTTCAGCAACTTTGCATGTGGCACAGAGATGAATAGTTCTGCTTCTCAACAAACCTCAAACATTCTCACTGTTCAAGAGATTTCTAATGACCTCTCGTTGCTACTTTTTTTCAGGTTCCCTTTTTTCACACATTTTTGCCTTTCCCACAGTCAGTTCATCCTCTCTCTCAACAGTTCCCACTGGAGAAGAGACAATGGAAAAGAGAAATGCAGCAGCAACCTTTGGGCATTCAGCTTCTTCCTTATTCCCAGCACGGTGTAGGATCTGCCATCTTATCTTCCCTCTAGCAGTACATGTGAAGGGTCAGTAACAGCCTTGAAACAGGTAAAATTAAACCTATCCTACTTTTGGAAGGATGCAGAATTCCACACGTCTGTAATGAACAGTGATACTAATTTAGTGTAAAATCTATTGTGTATGTTAATGAGCTAGGTCTTGCCAGGGCTAAAAATAAATCTCAGTGTAGGAAAGGCTTACAGAATGAGCAAAATTGCTCATTACCAAAAAAATTCATCTGTTGTCAAAAGCACTTGATCATGTAAGATCTCCAGCTCTCTGTTTCTTCTGGGTAACACCAGACCTACTTACCCCTGCTCCTGAAGGTAGTGGGCGTAGTGAGCAATTTTAATGTCTTCTGTAGTGAGGATGGTGATACAAGACTTCTCAAAACAGGTAAGGAGATGCATCAACTCAAGGTAACTCAGCCTAATTATTTGGATTGAAATTTTGCATGTCAAAGTTTAGCCAGTTTCATTACAGGAAATGTTAGGTATGAAATGAAGCTCCCAGCCCTGACAGTATTCATCACCTTGGGATGGATCAGCACCTTAACCAGCCTGTTCTGTCTTTGAAAAGATTGCAGTGAATTTTGGAAAGAGAAAGGCCTATAAAGCGATTATTGGAGTCTATTTGAGTCAACTTTGCAGCCATCCACACAATATTCAAAGGTGACCATGTCTTTTCTGCTTTGTTTTCTCAGCAAACCCTTTGGAAGGGTTTCTGTTGTGCGTGTATTTCAGCGTATTTGTAAGTGGGGTTTTACTTGTATGTGACCTTTCTCAGTGATGTCAGACTTGCACAGAGGAAAGCAAAGCTGCAGGCTTGGGTTTTGCTTGCTTGTTGCTAAACCCCAGGTCTCACATGTCTGTGTTGGCCAGCAGTCACTTTCTGACAGATCACAAGGTTAGTCTTTGCTTCCCTTCATCCAGCTGTCACTGGTACTCTCTAAGGCACCACCACTTAGGCTATATGTCAGAAAATGCAAAATTTGCTGGTCTGCCTCAAGGAAGCAGCTACAGGAAAAAGCAGTGGAACTCCTTACTCTAGATCCCATGGAAGTGACCACTGGTGGGACTGGTGACAGCTGTTGGAGCTGGTGGTGTGTGTTGTGTGCTTCCAGCCGTCCCAGGGGGTGTTGCTTTGATGCAAGGATCTGAGGTGATCACACATGTCTTGGTGGATTGGAGGAAGAAAATTCATGGTTTGTTTATGTGTCAGTAGCACCAGGATATCCCAAGCATTGGTCAGAACCCCTTGGTGCCGGATCGCAGTGACAAGACAACCCCAGTTTCAGGAGATTGGGGGTGAATGTGTGAATTCAGCAGGGACAGGTGGAGGGAATCAGTTAGAGAATCATGGAATTGTCTGAGCTGGAAGGGGCCCTTGATGACAAGGGTCATCAAGTCCAACTCTTCAAGGCATGGCCTGTACTGGGGTTTTGATGAAGGGATACAGTTTTGCAGAAAAAATAACATTCCCCCTTTTCCAAGGAGGATGAGTTGTAGGCATTGTGTCAGGACTGCCTTAAAAGACAGCAAACTGCCTGCTTTATAGGTCTGGACAGATGTTTTGCCATGTGAAGAGCACCTTTTCTAAAATGCAAAGTGCAGTTTTCTTTGTTGTTGTGCAGTGGATGTTCCCTGTGCTGGTCTATCACCATGGTGCTGGACTGGGGAAGCTGAACATCAAAAGCTTTAGGGAGCTGTATGGCTCAATTGTTTCTGCTTTCATCATTCATTAAAAAAAAAAAAAAAAATCTAAATGGGAGATGAGAACCTGCCTTCCTGAGATTCATATGAAAGCAATTGTAGGACCAAGCAGCAGCAGGGTACTTTCTCAGAGATGAGTAGATGGTTGGGCCTCTACAGGAAATCTGCAGCAAACATGATCATTCAAAAATAACTCTTTGAGGCTATGGGATGTAAATGAAAAGAAATAGCTAATCAAAAGGAGAAGAAAGACACTGAAAGGAAGTGTTTTATCTGATGTCAGAAGCTGTTGGCTTTCATTCTGATCTTCTTGGGGTTTTTTTTCTGTATATAGCTTTTACAGTGCTCTTAAGTCTTCTCAAAAGGTTATTACTCTTCCAGTGGCAATAGAGAGGCTGAGATGATATTTGCAATGAGGGTAAGTGACTCTCTTGAGGTTTTGGCACCCACAGCTCCAGATTAACTGGAAATGCAGGCATTCAGTAAATCTGAAAATAAGTGCCTCTTGGCCCTGTGCACTTCAGAGAAGTCAAATGAAGTTTTGTGAGTGGGACCAGAGCAGGAACACGGCATATTCCACATATTTAGATGGGACGCGTATTTAGAAAAATTAAGCCCCCCAGAATGAATGCCAGCTCATAAGGTAGTGGCCTCCATTCTTTTTGTCCAGACTATCTCATCCATGGAAGTCTGGGAAGCCCTGCTGTTAATTCCATTGATGGGAACAGTGAGACTTCCCTTTCTGGTATTAGTTTTGGCTGACCAGAGGTGTAATTCTGACAGAGTTCTGTTATTTAAAATCTCCTCGAGTTTCCAATTTCCCAAGTAAAAGTGCTCCATTTAAGGTCTGGAGTGGATTAAAGCAGTGAGTGCTAATCCAGAACTGGTTCTTGAGATGCTGCACCGGTAGGGAGATGGCTTCGACTGCGATGAGGTGAAAGGCCAGGAAGGACCTGGCAATCAAAAACCAGCGCTGGAGACAGAAGGATAATACCAATGAGGCATGTGCACATACATACACATCCCAAATACACAGCGTTGTCTCAGTTGTACAGAAATGTTCCCTGCCTCCCCAGCAGTCACTAACCCGCTATTTTTCTTCCAGAAACTAAATCTTTGACAGACTTGAAATGATGAGTAATGACTCCACTTTCTTCCATTCCAGCTGCCACGCAGGCACGCGCGTTGGTTGCTCATTGACCCAGCAAAATTTGAATGTCCTCCCCTTCTCTTGTTGTCCCGTGTCTACCCTATCACTTATCAGTTGCTTGCTGCTATTGTATGGTGAGACCACCTTCTCTCAGCAGGCACTGTAGTTGTGTTTTACAAGAAGAAAGAAAACGCTGGTAAGCAGTGGTACACATCCAGGGAAAATGTCAGCACTTAAACCCAAGCTTTGCTTTTCCCTCTGAGCTGTCATAGCTGGATCCTCTGCCCTTCTTTGTAAGTGGGTTTGAGGAGGTGGTTGTTTTGGCTGGAATTGGAGAGGCACAGGTGGTACCACCAGCTGTAAATTGGAGGAGGCACTTCCTGATTATGACCACTGCCTACACACAGCTCACTGCCAAGAGAGGAGCTGGAAGGCGCAGAAGCCTTCTCCTTACTTGGAAAAGGAGGGTAGTCATTGCTCCCCTCTCCTGCAGGCTTTCACCTGTAGACTTTGGGCTTCTTTGTCAGTGCTTGGCTTCCTAAAATGCTGTGATGTGAACAACCCTCAGCCACCAGTGAGAGATGGATAAATTGAGGCACAGGGTATTTAAACTCAGGCATCTCACATTTAGGTACCTGGGTCTGTATATACAAGTGCATGGTATGTTTGAAAGCCGGCTTACTTTTTAAAGAGCCTTCAGCATGGATTCAGATGTCTGCTTAGCTATGGCAAAATAAGTGGTGAATGACTTCCTGACCTCTGCAATGTCAAGATTTTGCTCTCTAAATGTCACTGGCGAGAGGCTTATACTGAGCTGCAGAGCAAGCATGCACCGGGCTTGTCTGTGAGGAGTTTAGAATGTTGCTCTGGGAGTGGGCGGAGAAATTTCAGAGGGCCCTGACAGCTACCTGGTCCCAGCTGCAAGCACACACCCCCATTTGCACTTATGCATTTTTATTTCCAGGTTACAATTTTTTGGTTATTGTCTGGTACTCATGTCCCCACCTTCACATAATGGAGACCTCTGTTTGCTGTCCTTGACTTGCTTCGTCTCCAGGAAAATTGTGCTGCCTTGTCACCCTATGTGCTGAAAGCCCTTTCCCTGGGGTGATGCCTTGGCTTATTGCCACCTCACAGTCTTGGTTTTCATTTCTTGTCCTAAACATGGATCCACCGCATGGGGTGCAGCAAGTGAGGGAGAGGCACCGGGAGGGTTCACCCACCGCTGCGCACTCCACGCCCACGAGCACCAGAAGAGAGCCAGATGAAAAGATTAAAGTCCCAAACTGCAAACCCCCTTGGGCTCCTGATGAGATCTGAGTGCCTGGCTGCAAGGCCAAACTCCCACTCTGGAGATGCAGAGCCGTGTGCGCTGTCGCTCACGCTGGAGCCGCCGGCTCCCGGCATCCCCTCCTGCTGCCGGCTTTCGCTGGTTATACGGACCAACAATTAAATAATAAACCAGTTTTGCCCTGAAGGAAGGTCCTGGGGGATGCCTTGGCAATACCTGGGGGCTCAGGGGTGGCTTTACGCTCCCCTTGTTGCACAACAGAGTTTTGGGGTTTGTAGCCTTCACTGGCACCTTGCTTGCTTGTGTGGAGGCTGGATTGCTTTGCTTGGGATGTGGGATGGGACTGGAGAGGGACGGGTGGCAGTCAGCAGCATGGTGAGCACACGGGGACGATGGTGAGTCCTTTGATGCCATCTGGTCATTTCTTAGAGGTCTCTTACAAGTTTCATCCCAGCAAAACTACCACTAGGTGTGTGCTCACAGGCAGTGGATATTCTCTCTTTTTTTTTTTTTTCCTCCCACTTGATCTTCATTAGGACTGGGCAAATAATTGCCTTTTTGGATTTATGGCTGAAAGGCACAGAAGTCAAATTGTCACAAAGCACTATTACTGTGTTTCTGTTTGTAATTTTTGTTTGACCAAATCAATGAGTCTGAGCCAAAATGATGATTCCAGCATCACCACAATACTCAGCACGCTGAGCTCTCAAAAGCAATTTTTTCCCCAGCGTTGTATTTTTTAAATATTTTTTTATATATGAGTGTTTTTATAATCAAAACCAGGCCATTTCAAAGCAAAAACTTCAGCCCTGTGTGGCTATTTTGAAAGCATTGGAATAGTATATTTTGACCTCTGAGGAGTTTTTCTTCCTTCTCCTCCCTTTGCTTTTCAGATGAAGCTCTTTGTCAGACACAGGCTGAACCTGTGAAGATGTTCAGTTCTGGAGCTCCCTGTTCCAGCACATTTCCCAGCTCTGCTTCCCAAGAGCTCAGGTGACACTGAAGTACAGTGCATGCCAGCACCTTCTGGTCCCTGCAAGAAATGCTGTGGGGTTTGGGGGCCAGACAAGCAGTGCCAGAGTGGCCATGAACTGCCTGCTGTGCAGCCCTGCCCTGCCTCCGGCTGTGGAAGCATTGGGATCTGTGCCTCCAGGGAGAACAGCAGCAGGACCTGTGTTTCCCAAGCTGCTGAAATGGGCATAAGCAAAACATCACACAGGCATAACCCTAAAATGGAGTAATTTCCAGCTTTGTGTCTGTTTTGATGAAGATTAAAGGCTAAGTTTTAGCAAAGTCTTTTTTTTATTAACTGTATGCTCACATAGGTCTTTGTGATGCATCTCTGTCTTCCAACTGAGTATAATTAGTGCACTGTTTTATTTACATAGGATTAATGTAATTCAAATGACTAGATTAAATTCTTTGATCTCCAGGGTACAAGAGGTGAGATTATGATGATTTACGATTTTAAACAGTTGCTCCTGGCCATGAAATCTATTCATTTGAAAATCAATAGAAAGATATCACTTGCTATGTTGATAATTTCCTCTGCTGCTCAGCCCTGACCCTATTCTCCTAGTTTTCACCATCCTATCAAGTTTTACCAATCCTATCAAGCTTTTGTTTTTGTTCCTGGCAGCTCTGATCCACCTGATCCTGCACAGCCCTTCTGTGTGTCTGTGGTACTCTATTTTAATTTGAAGCCACTGTCTGATTTATATGCTCCAAGCATGCTAACTCTTTTTCAAAACTCTTTTCCCAACCATGCATTCAGTCAGATGGTGTAGCTGCCAAAAATACATGCAACTCCATATTTGTTCTTTGTTGCACTGGGTGAATTTATAGGTGCAGTGTATTAGAGACTGTAAACTTTCTGATCTCTAACAAGGGCTGTTGTCTGTTCAGCAAGTCCTGCCCATTGCACAAGGATATGAATATTTATGATGCTAAACAATAATACTTGTCTCTGACCCTCTTCATCAGCAGATCTAGCATTGCTTCACTGAGGAAGCAGTCAAATCATTATCCTAATATCCAGATGGGGAAACTGAGGTGCTGCAAGGTGAAACAACTTGCCCAATGTCAGCAAAGGAGAGCTACAAAGGGAATGCAGCTGTCTCTGTCCCCAGCTACACGGTACAGCCCCTAGACCCTGCAGCCCCCTCAGTGACAATGACAGCTCATGAAATTTGTCTTTTATGCAATGCATTCTTCTCTATTAACAGCAAACAACTCCAGTGTTTTCTTCACAGGTACTAATAGCCTCCCTGAGAAATATGTTTCAACATGCATTTTCAGCAGTACTTGTGTGTGTGTTGTGCCCCAGCCAGCAGCTGTGACCTGCTAGGAGGAGGCAAACTGGGGCGAGGTTGCACCTACGCCCCTGCACTCTGCTCCTCTGCTCCAGCACCCCTCCGCTCCTCCAGTGGCAGTCAGGGAGGTTGGGGACCGACCACAGAGATGTTCTGCAATACCAGCTGCTGTGTTGGCAGCCTTGGAGTTGCCTCTGGCTCTGACTTACTGTCTTGTCTCCTTGAATATAATTGCTCACTGCTGATTTTTTTTTTTTCCCTTTACCCTACTCAGATTCCTCGTCAATCTCGCAATTTGGGGAGTCTGAGGAAATAGAGAACGGATCATCTGCAGACTTGTTCTGTATAGTATGAAAGTGTCCCTGTGCCATGTGTGATTCCAATCTCTTTTTCCTTTTATCAGAGTGTCAGACTGCACCAGCCAGGTCTGTGTGCTGGGCAGGGAAGGACGGAGCTGCTTCTGCGGAGGCGCTCCCCGCTCCCTGGAGGTGACGGCACATCTCTGGCTTCCCCCACCCTAACCCTTCCACCTCCCCACCCTGCTCAGCTCAGCCTTGCAAAAGTTCCATAGCAGGGCATGTTCTGCCCCGGCCGAGCCCGCTGGGGCAGGGCTGCTTGGGCAGCACTGGCTGTGGGGAGTCCTTGAGGAATGGCAGAACACGTCTCCTGGAAATCTGCCTGTGCTGCAGAAGAACCCTTCCTTGATATTTGGAGGTCTCAAGGGAGCAAATCGCTTCACAGCTATAAAATTAACAGAACTCTATCCACTCCTCCCTTCCCATTTGTGCATGGCAACATCTGAAGGACACTTTTACCTCCAGATGTCAGGACACGTGGGAGAAGGAGCAGACTCAGAGCCTGTGTGTCCTCTCTGGGATGTAAGCAGAAACAGTACCTTGACAGGAAAGTGTTTGAATGTTAATGATAGGACACTGCTATAAAACACTTAAGAAACACTTCCCTGCTTTTTGCTGGGGAAATCTCAATTTGTTGGCTGCCACTGGCTTTTTGCCCAGCAATCTCAGATCTGCTGGTGAAGGGAGACAGCAGAACACATTTGTCCTATTCCTCTTCCCCAGAGTGAGATGCCAGACTGGAGCAGATATGCTGCTGTTCCTGTTCCTAAGGACACACTAGAGGGGAGACTACAGTCTGTTCAACCCTTTCCTATACCTGCCTTGATATATTCAATAGCCCAGGGCAGGGCTGAGTTACACCTCACTCACTAGCAGCCCCTGGAAGCACAGCTGAGTGGTGTGAGGATCTCCACAAATCCATTGGAATGCTCCTGGAGCAGTGTTGTTAGTCTCTCTTTCCCTTGGATGCACACTCACAGTCCCAGGCATGCAGTGTCCCTGCCCGAGTCCCAGCACAGCATTGTCCTGGGTGGACTTCAGCGATGTCCCAGGAGCTTCTTGTGGGAGTAGGGAATTGTGTTGGGCACCACTGGTTAAAATTTGGGTTTCCACCTTGATGTGCATTGTTCCCACTCCTTTTTTTCCATGGGAGGGGCTGAATTTCTGTTGCATGGTATATAAAGCATTTAGGACAAAAAGTCTATGCAAGTGTGATACTAATAATATTTTACAGCTTTAATTACCATGATTGTAGTGCCTAGAGGCGTATGCAAAAACATTTTGAGTGGGTGGAGAGGAGGCAGTGCTGTGAACATTTTTGTGGTTTTGCTGGGCAATGTGCAATGGAGTTTTCTCATGGGAACCACAGCATGCCAGGGAGAAAAGCTGCCTCTGCCTCCTCATCTGCTCTGTTGGGATACTGGATCACACCCCAAAGACGAGGAGACAGCCCCAGTCACTCCAGTTTTGGGGAAAAGCTGGGGTGACCCACACTCTGCTTTGCACGGGGGCTCCAGGGGCAGGCGCTGCTTGCTCCTCCAGGCAGCAGGTATTTTTCCTCAGGCCACATCCCTTCCGTGCAGTCAGCTTCACCCGCGGGGTGATGGCCGGGTTGGGCAAGCGCCGATGCTGGAGAGCAGCGTGCTGCTCTGGGTCAGGGCGTGCAGCGCAGCCGAGCTCCCGCCAGCCGCCCACCCGTGCCTGCCGTGCCTGCGTGGGCAGCGCCAGCGACACACAGCGCCCCGCTGCCGGCGGGCCGAACGCGACCCGGGCTCACAGCTCACCGGGAAACAGGGCAATTCCCGTGCAGGAATGCGGGTTTGGGGAGCTTGCGTGGTAGGAAATGAATGAAAGGGTGCTTGCGTTTCCGCAACTCCGGAATGCGGTCCTGCATCCTTAGAACTTTTTAAAACTTCGTTCCTAGATCATATATTAATTTTCAGACGTTTTTATGTAGTTCTGGTGACAGCGGTTTGACATAGATGCCACAAAGCCTCAGCCTTCTATTGGAGAAGCTGAAAGAGAAATTCAGTTTTGTTCGGAGGTGTTTACCAAGGAGCCAGGTCAGGACTCTGCTTCCTGCTCTGACAAACAGCCACGATGTGCAAGGGAGCCGAGGTGTGGATTAGGCGGCCGGGAAAAAGGAAAGGAAACCCTGTGTGACAGGTATTCCCAGCTCTAGGCAGAGCTGGACGTTGCCTACAAGACAAGCGTATTTTATTGAAGCTTTTTTCCCCTCACTCTCTGATTTTTTCCACACATGTAATGCTTTTTTTCTGCTGTTATCTGCACTAAATATGAGTTACTTAATTTATTATTTATTACTTAACTTATCACCGAAACACGACTTACTTCAAAACTCATAGTTTAACCAATTCCCCATCAGTAAAACAATCACACGCTCTCATTTGTCCTCGCTTGAATTGGTACTCGGTACTTTCGCCCGGGCTTCTGCACGGCTGCGCGTCGCACCCCGGGCCGGCCCTTTCCGCCCCCTGCTCTGCCCCGGGGCGGTGCGGCCGGGCGGGCGGCGCCCCTCCGCCCGTTTCTCGGGCCGTGTTTCCGAGGCACGGCCGGCGGGAAGTTGGAGCCGCGCAATTCCCGCGGGGGCGGCGCGGGCGGCCGGCGGCCCCGGCGCGCTCCGGCCGCGGGGGGGCGCTGCCGCTGCCGGTGCCGCCCCCGCCGGGCGCTGCGTCACGCGGCGGCCGCGCGTGGGCGGGCGGCGGAGCGCGCGCGGGCTCTCCCCATGTGACCGCGCGGGAGGGGGCGGCGTGCGGGGGGGGCGGGGGCCGCTCCCTCCCTCCCTCCTTCCCTCCTTCCCCTCCCCTCCCTTCCCTCCCTCCTTCTCTCCCTCCCCTCCCCTCCCCTCCCTTCCCTCCCTGCCCGCTCGGCCCCCGCGCACGGCGAAGGCGCGGCCGCGACGAGGCGAGGTGCGGCGGGGCGGCCGCGCGCCCCCCCGGCGGCGGCGGCGAGGCGGTGGCGGGGACAGGCTCGCCCACCCGCCCCGTCGATGGGAAAGGAGGAGCCTGGGCGGGGGGGGCGCGGGCAGGAACTTCGGCGGGGCTGAGTCTGCGGCCCCGGGACGGCACCGAGGGGAGCCCCGGGCAGCCGGCGGCGGCGGCGGCCAGCTGCGGAGTACGTGCGGGGCGGCCGGGGGGGGGGGGGTGGCGCGGGCGGCGCGGCCCCGGAGCCGCGGGGCACGGCCGGAAGGAGCGGGCGGGTCGCGCGTGGGTGCTTCCCGGAGAAATCCGGCGCGGGGGGGGACGGGGCAGCGGGAGGAAAGTGCAGAAGCGTCCCCGCCGTGTGCGCCGCGGGGCGGGGGCGGCGGGCGGGACGGCGCGGCCGGGCCGGGGCGGAGGCGGCGCCCCGGCGGCGGCCGCTCCGGCGGGGTCCCGGGCGGGGGCGGCGGGGCTCCGGCGGCCCCCGGGCTCCGCGGGGCCGCGCGTCTCCCCGGCGCGGACGCGAGGGGTTGCGCGGGCGCGGCGGAGCCCCGCGGGGCGGCCCCGACGGAGAAGGCGCCCGGGGAGGTTCCTGTCACCGGGCTCGGCGGCCGCCAACTTTGTGCGGGGACCGCGGCCCCCCGTCCGCGCCCGCGGTGCGGGTTTTCTTCCCGTGGGCTCCGTCCCGCGGTGCGGGACCCTGCTCTGGAGGTATTTGTGCGCTCGTCTCGTCTTTACGCGAGGGTGTTTTCGCACGTTTCGAGTTTCTCATTAGTTGCGGCGAGGTTGGGGTTTGTACGTAAACGCGGAGCTCACTCATCGGCTGTATTTTGGCACATCTCAGAGCTAGACAAGACTAATTTGCGAAGTGTCTCTTCTGCAGCTACGTGTAATTTTCTCCTCCTGCTAAAAGTCCTTTGGAAACGCTGCAGAAATGTGATGAATATGCAAAGCAGCCAGTCTCAAACCCAAACCCCGTTTGTCTTCAGAGACTTTTCAAAACGCCCAAAGTGATCAAGATACATTATGAAATAATCACTTTTGCCTAAAATACAGGGATGTGATGTTTCACGCTTTCTCCTTGTATTCCTAATTTAATTGGTGACAGCTCAATTAGAATTCACCTGAAATAAAATCTCTACAATCGGTTAGAGTTGCTCGGTTGCTTTTAACTTCCAGCTCAGCCTTAAAAAGCAGGAAAGCGGCTCGGGAAGCCCTTGTCCCATGCGTACATCCCACAGCTCCCGAGTTTCCCTTCTCCCACATCCCCCACCTGCCTGCTTCAGCCGCGCATCTTCCTGCCACCTCCGGGAAGCGTGCGGCTCCGGGCTCGGAGCGGGCACACCGGGGAGGGACGCGGTGTTTTCCCGTGGTGAAAGATGCTGAGCGGGGCTGCCGCCGCCCGCCGTCTTGAGAGAGGGAGCAGCGATAGGTTGTGATTCCTGCACTGGCTGTTTACAAACATTTCAGAGCGCTCTGTGGTGCCTCTGTGGTTCTTTTCTTCCTTTTCCCCAGGAGTTATGTTTGTGGTCAGAGTTAAGGTGACAGCCGGCGTTTGGAGAGGAGGGCATGGCGTGTGGGGTGATGGGCTGTGGATGAGAATGAGGTAATGTGGAAAATCAGAATGCATGGTTGTGGGTTGCAAAAGCTGAGTGAAAATCTAACTTGTGATTTCCTGGTTCTCCCGTGGCTATAACAGTACGCAGCCTTGCGTGTATTTTAAACAGCTTTGTCTGCTGTGGGGAGTTTTCTGGCTTCTTTGTTTGCTCTATATGTGGGAAGTGTAAGAGGCGGCTGCCCTTCCCTGTGTGTTCAGACACCGCTGGTACGGACAGCAGGCAAAGAAAGGGGACAAGTAGCAGCTCAAGCGCCGTGGCTGTGTTCATTTATTCCTGTAGACATCCCCGTGCCAGCTTTGCGTTCCTGCCTCTTGCTGGTTGAAGGGTTTGCAGGTGTGTTAGATGTACCTGCTCGCTCCCGAGGCAGCAGATCGTTCTGGCTGGCTTCTTGGGATTTGCAGTTACTCCTGAACCGGGTTGGTTTGGGATCACAGATTAGACAACCTAAGAATTAACCGAGCAGTCTGCAGAAGAGGGGGTCATGCATGCTGCCCCAGGGCCTTATCCAGGATGCTCTTCCTGGTGAGGAGCTGACAGAAGTGTCCTGCCTGTGAACTCTCCCTGTCTCTTCTCATTGTGTAACCTCTTCTCGTGCTCACCCTTTGCCCCAAAAGCACGGTCCCCAGTGCACTAAGAAATGAGAGAAGTGTTGGAAAGCAGTATTTCAGGTCTCTTAGATACAGCTTAAAGGTCACCTGCAAGATGTGGGGCGCTGAGACTTGAGTGGGTGTGCTAAGGCTTTGCGGAGCCGGCCGGGTGAGCAGCGCCAGGTGTCCTTTGGGTTAACAATCTCCTCGGGTTCAGGCAGTGCTCTGCTGCTCTCTCAGCAGTCCTTGCCTGTTGCTTGTCCTCTTCCTAAGCCTCGTCTCACTCCTGCAGGTGGACTAGCGTAGCTGCTTCCCGGGCTTTGTAGGCTGTGAGCGGGGCCGAGCCAGGGACCACGCCGGTCATGTCTGGAGAAGCAGCGTAGCTGGCGGCGGGAGAGCCCGTCTCGGAAGGGGGAGGGAGCCTTCCCCTTGGTACAGTTTAGAGATAACTTGGGATGGCATTGAGGTGAGTGCTGGAGAAACTGTTTAATGCCAGGAGAAGGGAGGTTAAAAGGAGGAGTGTTTGAAAATGCCTTCTCTGCAGAAATCGGTGGCAGTCGTACGTGGAAAAATTGCTCGGCCCTCCCAGGAGCTGCTGTACTAAATTTGAAAAACAGAACGGGCCTTTAAAGTACGAAACAAAGGGATTTCAGTCTTGCTTTAAATGCAAATCTCCCGGCAGCCTGAACCGTGGACTCGCTGCTGACGCCTCCATAGTACATATTAATCCAGTTTTATCTGTCATGAGGAGATTTGTTGATTAGGAGCCTCTAGGTAAAGGCTGCTCGTGGACTGGTGCTCCTCTTCCAGCCTGTGGGCTGGAAAAATGAGTTCAGTTTCATGGCTTGCCTGGAGCTCTTGGGCTCTGTGTAATTTCACTGCCACTGTCCTCCCAAGATTCAATTTAGCTCTCTGCACAAAGTTCATTTATGTAGATTTATGTAGATTTAGTGCTAAGATGAATAACTTTCAGAGGAAATGGACCTTCTTTTTAAAGTTATGTAAGTTAATTTGTGGTATTGATGGTGAAAAGTCAGCATCATTTGAAATGGGAGGGCAGGAACAGTTTGCTGAAATGCCACTAAACCATAAGCTGTTAATTTTGTTTGTCTTGACGAAGTTTATCAAGAATAGGAGGATTTTTCTAAGAAATTCAGTGAAGTAATGACACTTTTTAAAACAGTGAATTCTGTACCCTGTAAAGGAATACCTTTAATTGAATTTCCTAATTTTCCTTGTTTCTTCTTGTATCTTTGAGTGTAGACAGTACTTGATTGATTTTCTGCAGTTAACTATTCTTTTGGAAAGCCAAACTGTGTTTCTAAAATACGTGGCTCTTAAATGTTTGCAGTTTCATCCTGAGTTCTAAAGTGTGTAGTTTATTATCTCTTAAGCTCACCAGCAGCTCCTTGAGGTAGCTGCTCGAATCTAAACTGCTGTTACTGCCCCTTCAGCTTTACACATCCTGGCGCACGGATCAGGAATGGTACGTTCAACTGGTGGTTTGGGGTTTTTGTATGTTTTGGGTCATTTTTTTGTTGCCTGGGCTCCACCTCTATTCCTGAAGAGACTGACTGTAGGTATGCTGCCACATACATTTCTGGAAAGTTTCTGTTGGCCTCCTGATTTTATTTTCCTCTAGTAGAGTTAAACCAGAAATTTTCAGCAAAAGCCTGGTCTTCCAGATGCCTCCTGAATAGAAGTTGGGCTCCGCTTGTTTTATCTGTGTGTTTGACTTGCTGAAGAAAAGTCTCACATTGTGAAAAAGCCACAAAAATACCCAAACCATTTTTTTACAATATTTTTCATGTTTAACAATATGCAAAAGCACATACTCTAAAAATAATTTCTGAGTTTTACTTTTGATAACCAATCTCCCAATGCCCCATTAGCTAACGTATTTGCTTGCATTGCAGTTTTGGAGGAAGGGGAGTTGCACGGTATTAAAATACTTTCCCCCCCCAGAGTGTGTGCAAATCTTTCTGTAGGTGTTGTTTGGGTTTTTTTAGGTTAGTAGTGTGTGTTTTTTCAAGTCCAGTGTGATAGTAGAGCCAGAATAATGTTAGCAGACCTGCTCAATGTTTTAGTCCTGTTACTTTCACAACCAACTATAAATTACATGCTTTAGACCTTATTGATTGGCGGCTTAGTGTAATACAGTAATACTGGAAATTATCTGCTTGTGGCTGTGAAAGCCACTGTAGAGTGAAGAGGTCTGTGTGTGAGAGATCTCAGAATTCTCTGAGGAGTTTATTAGTTGTGGTATAACTGGATAAGGGGTTTATGGAGTTGAAACTTGTGCAGATGTTTTTTTCCTGCCACTGTAAGGGCTGAACACCGCAGCGATCTGTCTGTTGGGAGCCTTTAAGCACAATGGCTGTATTGCTGAGTGGTGGTTCATGTCTCAAGGGTCAACGACAGGCAGCCTTGTTAGCAAATGAAACGGGCAGGTGAACTCAAACTAGGGGTTTTAAACTATATGTGTTGAAATCCATCAGTATTTCTGCTTTGTCTGCAGCTGTTGCTGCCATATTTAAGATCAGCAGAGGCATTAGATCCTTTCTATGTGAAACAGGTAAAACGGTAGAAATACTTGATTCTTAAACGCTCTTTTTAGTGACCCAGCTTCGTTAATCCTCTGGGGTTCTGTGAAGCACTTTTCTTCTTTGCTCTCCTTTTACAGTCCTCCACACTTTCCATGGGGGAAAAATGATGCGACAATTAAGAAGAATTGAAACTGATGAGATTTTTTTCTTCAGGGAGTGGAGTATTCTGTAATTCTTCAGAATGTGTTTTCTGATCATTTTGATCATAAGATATAAGAGAGAATCGAGTAGAAGCTGTGAGCGATATTAACTGACATTCTTGGGAACAATCGTGAAGTAGGAATGTTGAAAACAAGCTGGCTTCGTGTTTGAATCGTCTTTTTTGTAGGTGCATCACAACTATCTGCTGATTCGTTTTTTTTTCAAAAATGTTTCCATTAAGTTAACAAGTCAAAAATTAGAGCTTTTGCCCCTTATTCATTTCTGTGGGTGTTCTTGTAATGAGAGGAAGAAACGCTGTCCTCTGAGTTGGCAGCCTTGTGGAAGGATGGGCGGCGGGACAGCGCATCTGGATGCTGTGCTTTGGTGCTCATCTTCTCTCTGTTTTTACTCTTCTCAGGTTCTGTCGTCCGTGATGGCGTCAGCTCTACCCAGAACCCTCGGAGAATTGCAGCTGTATCGAATACTACAAAAAGCAAATCTCTTATTCTACTTCGATGCCTTCATCCAGCAGGGTGGTGATGATGTCCAGCAGCTCTGCGAAGCAGGTGAAGAGGAGTTTTTGGAGATAATGGCTCTCGTAGGCATGGCTAGCAAGCCGCTTCACGTCCGACGGCTGCAGAAGGCTTTGAGGGACTGGGTCACAAACCCTGGCCTTTTTAACCAGCCTCTCACCTCCTTACCTGTCAGCAGCATTCCGATATATAAGTTGCCAGAAGGGTCTCCTGCGTGGCTGGGGATATCCTGCAGCAGCTACGAAAGGAACAGCAGCACCAGAGAGCCTCACCTGAAGATTCCGAAGTGTGCGGCCACGACGTGCGTGCAGAGCGTGGGCACGAGCAAATCTGACGTGGTGGGGAGCTTATCGCTGCAGAGCAGCAGCGAGCCCAGACTCTGGCAGGGACACCACACCACAGAGAGCGAGCACAGCCTTTCCCCGGCTGACCTTGGCTCTCCAGCCTCACCAAAGGAAAACAGCGAGACCCTGGATGCTGCTGCTGCTCTGTCGGTTGCTGAGTGCGTAGAACGTATGGTTCCCTCCCTGCCCAAAAGTGACTCCAACGAGGTCAAGGAGTTACTGAAAACAAATAAGAAACTGGCAAAGATGATCGGTCACATCTTTGAGATGAGTGACGATGACCCTCACAAAGAGGAGGAGATCAGGAAGTACAGTGCAATATATGGCAGATTTGACTCGAAAAGGAAGGATGGCAAGCATCTCACCCTCCATGAGGTAAAACATCTCGAGTGGAACTGGGCTTGCTCCCTTACTCCTACACCTTTGACAAGAGGTGTTTACAGGGCACACTTCTCGTACGGGCACTTCTTGCTGAGTGAGGAGAGTTGTGCATCTGAAAGTTGTGTGTTGAGTGCTGTAGGCAGTCCTGGCCTGACATGGCAATCTCAGGTGCAGCACAAGGCTCCTTCTGTGGGTGGCTGTGGGTGTGTGCACGTGGTGACCTCGACCCGGTGTCAGCAGACTGCTGGCTCGCTCGTGCGGCCTGTCAGACAGAAGGTTTAGAAAATGTGGCACCGAAATAGCAACCGGTGTTGCACTGAGTATGGCCTTGGGGATTCTAAGGATCTGGTACATTCTTAAAGATGTCCTGTCATCTTGCAGCTTTGAGAGTAGACTTGTTTGGAGGATCAGTAACTAAAATTGCTTATGTCTGATGTGGCTACTGCCCTCTGCTATCTTCTGCTCTGTAGCTTGTGCACTGGAGATGAAAAAGGATTCTCTTCAACGACGTCCCTAAACTCAGTGACTTGGATTTTTGGGGGTTTTTTGTTTGAATTGGATGAAGCTTAGTTATACAACCTGTGAGGTTTTTTGGGCATAGCGGTCTTAAGCCTGTCAAGTGAAGGAGGAAGGGAAAGGACTGTCTCCAATATTGATGGATGGTTGCAATCTGAATGTTTGTCTTTTAATCCCTGAGTAGCATCTCTTCCCTGTTGTCTTTGAAAGTCCCTGTGGGCCTCCCTTGCTCCTCTTGTGGCATTCCTGAGGCTCACGCTGCATGTGTTGTAACGCAGTAGGTGTGTCTGTGTGGGGAGTAGTTTCCTTGTGCCAAAGTACTGTACAAGAGGAGAACAAACATTAATTCAAAGCAGTGCCAAAACACTGTTGATACGAATGCTGCATCAGCATTTTCACAGTTAACAGTGATTGCAAAATTTCAGTTGGATTTAAAATTTGGCATGTAGAACTTAGTTCCCAAAAGGAAAGGCAGTGTTTATGTTACAGGAGTGCCAAAAAAACTGTACTGACTTTAGCCTTTTTTCGCTTCAAGAAGTTTTGTAGGTGTGTGATCCATAGCATAAGACTGAGTTCTCTTTATGCTTCTGAGTAGAAGGGCAGAAGGAAACAAGGCGTATTTCTTGACATTTTTGTTTAGGTATTTACATTTTTAAGGCAACTGCACGTCACCGGCAGTGACTTGACAAGGGCTTTTACTGCAGGCTGGGGAGACACTTCCACAGTAGTCAGCCACATTCCTAGCACACAGTTCTAGCTGTGCATCTTACACTTACGTGCTCTGTGGCTTCATGTCAAACACTTACAGTCTATGAATTCAGCCACTGTACAAGACGAGATCTCATCTTACTCCCCTGACCTTGAGGAAGTCTCCCTCGTAACAGAACAAGTTGTGTATGAGATGGAGGCAGGATTTGAAAGGATTAATTGTGTAGATGCCCTGTGTCCGTGGCTGCAGATTGAGGATTCAGAGAATCCTCCCACCTGAGGATGGATGTGTACAGCAGTGTGTGGCTGTGTGCTTCCCCAGCCTCTCTCTGGGGTAGGGACTGCAGAAAATGCCCTGAAATCTGGGCAGACTACTTGTAGGAGAATTTTCTGGCATCCAGCAGTGTACAGGAAGGTAGGCTCCAGGGGCACCTTTTGTGTAGGCTCAGGAGTGGCTCTGCAAAACTGGGGAAATGCACCCTGGGGTGGTAACTGAAGGAGCAGGATAGCAATGAGCTGGAAGAAAGGACAACTGCTCTGCCTTGTTCATTTTTTTTAGTATTGCACTGCAGATCTTTACTACATCACTGTAAAACCACGTTTAAAAATGGAATGAGAGCATGGTTTGGCTTTAGGAAATATTTCTATCACTGTTGCGATTAAGGGCACAAGATCAAAGGAGCCTGTGGTTGGCTTATGCCTCACTTACGCATGTGGGGCCTCGCTGAACTTGATGGGAACTGCACACATGCAAGGAAGAAGAATTTGCTTGTAATTAGTTTACTGTTGGCTTAAAGAGGCTGGATTTCACAAAGTTTTATCTTGAACAGTTTTGTCTTCATTTTCTGTTTAAGGCAGAAAATAAACAGCAGCAAGACCATTTTCTTTTGTTTAAAATCTGCTAAACCAGAGTTTGCCTTTGGTAAACTCAGCCTCGGTGTGTTTTTGGTTCTCATGGCTTAAGCAATTTGCTGCTCAGAAGGAAGGACCTTAAACAACCAGGGAGGTAAGTTTCTGCAGGTCCAGAGACTGTTTCTGCACGTGTTAATACATTCCAGAGCTGTCATTCTGCCTCACAGTTCAAGGTTTCTCCTTGCAGCTGGCAAGGAACAGCTGAATAAACTTCACTGTGAATTTAAAAAGCTCGAGTAGGGGTTAGCTTTTTAATGTAAAGAGTAGGGTATCTCTGGCTCCTCAAGCACAGAGGAGTTGCATGCAAATAAAAATCAAACCTAGTGGAATTATTAGTGGTGAATTAGTGAGAATATTGTGTTTGTTATGAGCACTGAAGTGTCTCAGAGGGCTGGAGCAGGCACTAGAGCTGTAGATACTGGGCTGGTTTGGAAGTGTGTGCTCCTGGTAGGAGTATTTGCATAAAGCATTAATCTGACATAAAATCTTTCGAAGGTGTTCCAAAACTAATAAACATGCTGTCCTTAATCCATCCCATTTTTTTGGTGTTACACAGCTTTTCAAACACAGAGAGCACTTAATGTTTAAAGTTGGACTGGAGGAGGGATAAGTACAAGGCATGCTCTTGAACTCCGTGACCCTTGCAAGTTTGAGTCAGATTTGTAATTTGCATTTTAATATTTCAGTGCTTGTCTCAGTACCTATAAAATGGGGAAAAAAAATCCAGTTCAGTGGAATTAGAAAAACAAGAAATGAATTTTGTCTAGCTTAGTCTCTTCCTTTTCTTTTGCTGACTCACCAAAACAGTAGGGCTTGGTATTTAATGACGTGGTTTCTAGGGGGGGAATCTGTGAACCCCATCAGATGGAAGTGTACCCATCCCTCTCCTGTATCGTTCTGGGCTGCTTCATATCCTTAATGCTTCCAGCAAACAGATTCTTTATTTTTAGGCATGCAGTGCTTTGTATCTGCAGTATTATGCCTCCTGAAAAGGCAGGAAGCCATGATGCACTTCAGTTCAGTAAGTCTGAATGTGACCTGAAAGAGAAACCAGGAAAAACAAGCAAATAAACATTTGGCTTTTCTCACATATTAGGATAAACAGCATTTGCCTACAGCTACCAAAAGCATTTTCAGTCATTTCAGCTCTTTGCAACCTTTCAGCACTTGGAGGGATAAAAAATATCTCAAATTATTTTGTAAGCATTAGCCATATTATTCATCCTTGGCAAAGTAATAGCTATCAGTGTTACAGAAATTAATGCCTGCTTTGGATGGTAATGCTTTTAATTGGTGTTGTATTAATTTTATATTGTATCTTTTTCCCCTCCGTGCTTTTTTCTGACAAGACAGATGTTGGGGAACAACTGTTCCTGTCTAAGGGGTAATAGTTTGTTTTTTTAGTACCTTGTATTGTAGGAACATAGTAAGCTGTTTGCACCCTTATACATCTGATCTTTGTGAGATTTGGGGCTTTTGTCTCTACAGAGACTGAAGGATCAGCAACATACCTAGTTTGCCCGTTAAAAACAAGTTTGTGCTCTGATTAACGTTCAGGTGCCATGGGAAGTGCCCTACTGAGATCAGAGGCTTTTAGGCTAAACACAGGGAAAATTGTTTCTGAAATATTAGGAGAAGCAGTTCTGTGTGAGGTTTTATTAGAAATACTGCACAGGCCCAGGCCACTGAGAGAAGGATCTCAGCTCTTCTTGATACACATTTTTTGGTTTTTTCAACCTTCCTGGAGAACAGGTGTCGCGTTGGGCAAAATAAGTTTTTGATAGTTGGGCTGCCACCGAGCCGCGTGGCGAAGGACAGCGTGGCTGTGTGTGCTTCATGTCCTGTGACAGCCAGGTGAGCTGCTGGCCTGTGTGGGTGAATTCACAGGTCACCCTGCAGTGGGCCAGAGGGCAGGGTGAAGGTGAGTTCTTGGCCTTCTGTCTCCCCAAGACAGCCTGTGAGCGCAGAGCTGCCGCTCTGGGGGGCAGGGGGCTTGGTGTCGGAGCTCGCACGTGTGCTGTGCTGCCAGAGGGAAGGCCAGGGATCCATCCTTCCATCCATCCTTTCATCCTTCCATCCTTCCATCGTGGATATGCTGACTGTGCTGTGCAAACCAAGCTGCTCTGGAATATTCACTAGCCTGGGACACATACACAACATAGAGTTGACAGCAGCTCCAAAGCATCCGTGCTCCTTTGCCAGAAGCCACGCCTGTTCAAAGCGGCTTAATTTCTAAAAGTAAAAAGAGGAGAAAGAGTTGTGGGCATTTGGTAAAAATACCTGTAGTATTCTGCTGGCCTCTTGCTGTTATGCCTCGTTACACCTTCTGGCTGTTCTTCAGCTGAGGAAAAAGTGAGAAAGCCTCTTCAAGCCCTGCTTCCTGTGGAAGGAGCTTGGAATAGCCCTTCCAGCATCTCTATTTGCGTCTCTCATGGCATTAACGATGTTGTGCCCATCCTGCTGACCATAGGTTCACGGACAGCAGTATTTTTAAGCTGATAAAATTCATGACAGCATCATAACTTCCTATAGGCTTCTGAAGAGCATTGCAAAACCATTTTGAGCCTCAATTTCAGGCTTTTTTCCCCCCCTCCTGCTTCTTCATGAATCTTTTGCCAGCAGCAGAGGCACTAGAGATGTGTCCTGGCAGGCTCAGGAAAACATCCTTGAAACAAGTTACATTTGATTCATGTCTGAAGATAGTCTTCACAAACATGAGGGTGAGAAACACAGCTAAAAAAAGTTTAATCGTTTCTTAAACCATCACCTTCTACAGAATTTATTCTGTATTCACCAGGGAAAGCCATCTGTACCCACACTGTCAGGGTGGTTGTGTTGGTTTTTTTTTTTTCTTTCCCCAAGTCCTGGGCATATTGCATTTATAAAAATAGTATTCCCTGTAAGCCAGGCTTTGGGAGCCAAACACTGTGAACGTTCAGAGCTCCTGTTTTATACTGAGATTTAATTAATGCTGGGATGAAGCAAAAGCAGCGCACATTGAGACAGTCTTACAATTACGTTTTACTTTATGTACCGACTACATTCATATCTTTCCTCTCCCCAAAGGCTTACCTGGTTTAGTAAGGGATATAAATAAACTGAAGAAACCCTCCAGGGTTTAGTGTACAATTACAGGTAATTTGACTTGCGATCGAAATTCTTTATTATTTCAGAAGCGGTACTTTTACAAGCACAGCAGGTGGAAGTACGCAAAATCCTGAGTGCCTGTTTGTTTGATTTGCAGCTAACAGTTAACGAAGCAGCTGCCCAGCTGTGTGTGAAAGATAACGCCTTGCTGACCAGGAGGGATGAGCTCTTCGCCCTGGCCCGGCAAATCTCTCGGGAAGTCACCTACAAGTACACCTACAGGACCACCAAGTAAGGCTTCCATTAGCTCAGAGGGTCTTTCCTTTCAGGGAGCTAAGTGATAGCATTTCTGCTGGAGCACTAGAGACGCTTTCTCCTTGCTCTTCAGTTAGCAAAGTGCTCTTGTGAGGAAAGGAGGGAAATGCTATTTCAGTCCTGAAGCTTTTAAACTTGTAAGATTCAGCTGTCTTGAATTACCTTTTTATTTGCTCTCTGGTTTTCCAGTCATTTTGAGGATAGTTCATATTTAGAGGAATCTGAGAGGCTGGTATTTCAAGTATTTGAGGCATTAGTGTGTTGTGAGGTTAATGTAAATTGCCAGAGTAGCCAGAGATGCTCAGTGCATCAATTTCCTTTTTTCCATATACAGACTTGGCTTGTTAGCCAAAAAGATAAGGTCACAGGGAGTGGCTTACAAGCTTGCTTTAAAAGAACTGAAGCTGAGTCCTAATTTCAGTTGTTACTGTTCTGTCAAGTGAAATTTATGAAACGGTGACAAAGGCTTAACAGCTTTTAAATACAATTAGAACCTTAGCATTAGTAAGTATGATTGAATGTCTTGCCACTTTCCTTCAATTTTTAAGTGTTGATTCCCTTGCCTGTAATGTAATACCCTTTCCAAGGGCATTTCTGTAATGTTCTGTGCTTTCCTTCCTTTCCAAGGGCATTTCTGTAATTCTCTGTGCTTTCCTTCCTCTTTGGAAGGAAGAATCCATGAATCTCTCGTTGCTTCTGAAAACAACACAAAATGCTTGTGTTCCTCTATACTTGAATGACTCTGACTGCCATGTCCAAGTGAACTGGAGGCTTTTTTTGTGCATCTCATGTGTTCTTCCCTGATGTGTTTTTTTTTTTTCCTTGACTCCTTTTTGTTACTATTGATGAGCGGGGTTAATGTGCTGTTTACTGATCGTGTATGTGTCTTCTCTCGTAGATCTAAATGTGGAGAAAGGGATGAGCTGTCACCAAAGAGAATCAAGATAGAGGTACAGTAATGTGACTCCTGTATTTTGACCTGTGCGTGCTAAAATTCAGTTTTGTTTTTAAGGGATCTGTCTTAAGGAAATTTGTCAGAAAAACATTTGATAGACAGTTGATGGGTATGAGAGAGAGAAAGGGTGGGAGAACATCACCACTGTCTCTGTAAATGTAAGTGCTTTATGGAGAAACCTGTAGGAGCAGGGGTAAAGAGTAGGATTTGTTTAATGGTAAAGATACTCTCAGTGTTTTGCACTCAGAGCGAGTAGGAGGGGAGGAATGGGACTGACTGACTTCCTGTGGTGGAATAAGCTCGAGCACTGTAGGAAATGACTTCCCATAAAGCCTGCTGCTTTTCAGTCAGCATGATTTTGCCTAATTCACTGGAATCAGCTGTTGATCATGTCCAAAATACAGAGTTCTGGATAAGGACTGATGGCAGAATATTGGCCATCTCTGACTGTGCCATTAAATTATGACACCGATCGTACTGAAAAGTCCAAAATTAACTGAGAGCTATATATCTCAACACAAAAGGTTGTGCCTGTAGATATTAATTTACAGGTTTTTGTAATGAGTTTTGTGTCAAATGCATGTATGCATGGCTAATGTATATACTCGCACAAGATGTTGCTTAGGGAGATGCTGGGAATTTCTTGTTAAGAGTGCAGGAGCAGCATATATGTAGTTTACCTTTTTCTTCAGTTACCACTGCTGGAAGGTAAATTTGAGGCCTTTTTAAAGTGAATTATAACAAAAAAAATAGTAAAATGTACATATATCTATCTATATACCTCATAGGAATAGCAAATCTTCCTTTTTAATTTGTATTTTTAAACAAATTACTGTTTTACTGTTACGTGGGTATCTAATTTATCCTTAGCAATGTGGGTGTTTTTTATTTTACTGTCTACTTGAAAGGGTGTAGGTTAAATGTGTGTTAGAATATGGGCTAGATTTGTATGTGACACAGATAGGTGATGTATTCTCTAACTGTAGGAGAAAATTGCAACACATTCTGTGAAAAAATGATGCCCTGTATGTAGTAAGGCTTTAATTTTTTTTTTTCAGTACTGCAATGCTTTTACCTGTACAAAGGTGTTTCCTGTGAGGCAAACCCTGGTGAGAGCAGTTAGTTTGGAAAAGGCAGTTTTGAATAGGTATAGAGGAGTTCATCTTATTTATTAAGTTCCATCAGTCCATATACAGCTGGAGTTTGGAATTTACGTAGTGCATAATACACATGTGCAATGAGGATTCACTGGTGCCTTTGATAAGTCAGTAATGTCATTTATGTGTGTCAGGATTTGCTTTTGACCTGTGCTTGTTTGATCCACAGAAAAAGAGCAGGGAAAAGCTGCATTAAATGATTTTATCCAGCTTCCCCGTTAGCAGCCTTGACCAGCATGTTGCAGGATGGTTGCTTGAGTCTCCTCTCTGGTGTTAAGTCCAGCTCTAATTTGTAAGAGCTGGTGGGGAGCTGCCACTCCTCTGCTTGAAGTGGTATTTCAGTGACTTAGAGTTCAGCATTAGGAAGTTTTTCCTTCGTTCAGTAATAATTGATGATGAACAAGTGTCTAAACTGACAGACTGCAAGGGAGGAGCTGTTTTTTACAGGATCTTCATTGAAAGAAAGTGTAAAATTAAAACCCTGAAAAATACCAGATGAAACTCAAGGTATTCTGGAGAGCAGGAAATCTGGACAGCCTTAGGGAATGTGTATTCCCCTATTTTCTGCATGGTGAAATCTTAAGAGCCTGGAAAGCCTGCTTTTTTTGTACCCTTTATATTTCAATAATTCTGAGACAGGATATTTACTTGGTTCTTGTTTTACCTAAAATTACCTGATATATTTTAAAATGCTTGTGTAAATTTCATGTCCTCCTTGTACAAATTACTATTTCAGAAATTGGTCATTTTTCCAAAATAATAAATTGAAAATGAAATTGAATTAAATCTTTAATCTGACAGCATAGGATTATTAATTTTGAAATTACCTGTATTGTTACCAGTAGAAGTGTCTTTTTTCCTCACAACTTTGGGAGTCTTCTCAGGAGGAGTAAAGCATTACTTCAGTGCATTTTAAATTTGAGATACACTGTAAATTTTGGGCTTTACTTCAGTGAAATGTAAAAAAGATGCAGTATGACATAGTAGATCAATGTTGTTTGGGGTTCCTGGTACTTGCATTAAAAAAAAAAAAAAAAGTAAAAAGTCCTTTTTTTAGTAATATGTTCAGGGATTTTTTTGGTTTTGTTTTGGTTTGGGTTTTTTTAGAAAGGTCAAAGTGAAAAGGAAAATGGTAGCAAATGCAGATTTTTCCTTCTGTTCTGAGTAAGAATTCCTTACACTGTTTTTGAAGTTGTAATGCTTCATTGTGGATCTCTTCGCTCACTATCATGAAAATACAGAAAGGACCTGAACATGGGGTATATTTTTTGTTGTTATAACTAGCTCTTTTCTGGTTTTCTTTCCATATTTTTTTTTTTTTTTTAAAGTCATTTTGCATTTCTGTTTTAAGGCTGAACTCTGTATTTTGATTCACCATTCCTTTAACTATTAGTCATTAATGTCTCTGTGAAGCGTGGCCTGAAATTACTAGGGCTTCAGTTTGGAAAGACTTCACAGCCTGTTTGCATAGTGTAAAAGATTACTTAAAAAAAGATGAGTTAATTTCCTGAAATATAATAACACTTAAAAAAGCCTCCAGAGAGGCTCTGAAGGTCATCCTTGAGCAGAGCTCTGTGTGTGCAAGCTGCAGTCAGTCTGCAGCCACGCTGTAAATTTATCCTTTTCGTGAATATGAAACTTGCACAAGCATTACAAAGAAACAATGTGCCATGAATTACATCAAATTACCTGTAAAAGCCTTTCTCTTCCCCTGTGAGCTCTCCCCCTCTTATTCGTTGAGTGGGTGGGTGAGCTGTGGGAGTGAAGTGTAAAGAGGAGAAGGGGAAAAAAATTCCAGGCAAATGACAGACTAAAGGTGTGGAGGGAGGGGAGTGGATTGGTATTTGGGAGCAGATCATAAAACAGGGGCTGTAGTTCCTAAATCCGCTCTGGACAAAGGGCAGGACAGGCAAATAGGGATGGAAATGGCACATCCTCCTGCAGAGCAAGGATCTCTCTGGCTTAGGTGTTGTGTGGAGGGGGCACCCCTTATTTTGTCATCTTCTGTGACTCAGTGCCAGCAGCACTCGGAGCAGTGAGCTGTTGTGGCACCAGCTTAGAAAGCAAAACAAGTCACAGGTACATCAGGCAGAAGTGGAGGAAGAGGCTGCTCATCACTATTGGTGTTGACGAAGAGCCCCTTCAGAGTCTGCATGAACTGCCAAGAGAGGAAAAAAAGGGGAGTTTTTAAAAATATCCTTGCTATCTGTGGTTTAAAAAAAAAAATATTTTGTGTGTCTGTGTCTCCATTCATCTGAATAAGAGGGGTAGGAAGAGCTTTCAAAACTCATTTCCCAAAGCTCCGTGGGAGTCAGGGGCACAGGCAGGGAGACCTGAGCGGAGGCTGCAAGGAAGCATCTTCCCCTGGTGCCAGTATGGGTGGAGGAAGAGGAGAGAAAAGCCCCACCTCCACTGTTTGTGAGAAGGCTGAAAAGAAAACCAAAGTGTGGGATTTGTGTTTTTCACAAAAACAGCAAAAGCAGTAGAAGCTACTGTTTTCATAGGAAAAATGTCATTAGAGGGAGCGAAAAAGCACATGTGGGACTGGGAACATCTGCTGCTCAAAACCGCCTGGAAAACAACTGAGCAGCAGCATGGCAAAACAAAAATGCTGCAGTGCATGCAGGAGCACCTCCAGGCAACCACGGGGCAGAGCAGGCTGGTGCTTGGTCCAGCGTGCTCCTCATCCCACGAGGCACTGGGGACAGCCAGCAGTGGGAGGAGGCTCTGGGAAGGTGATCTAGAACACATCATCCTTCTGGACTTATCTGCCTGACTGAGGGGGGACTGACACAGCAACAGGCAGCCAGACCCACCTTTGGGAGACAGCCTGCAGTTTTGTACAGGCATGTGATCACAAATGTGTTGTGAAGAACTGTGTTACCTGCTTTGTTGCAAAAACAGGATCCTGAGTGATGAGGTTTGTGTGTTCAGCTTCTCATCTTCCCACATGTAATCACTCTCCTCTCCCAAACAAATTCAGGTCTTAACTATGGAAGTGGTCAGTGCTCATGGAAATGTGCTGCAAAGCCTTTGTTTCTAGCTTAGGCTAGAGGCTTTGTGCCAGTTAACCTGGCTGTGAAGTTTTTCATAGCTATTGTGCTTATTTGTTCCATGAGGGTGTATGTTGGGTGTATAAAAGCAATATGCAGCGTTCTGATGGATTTTAAGGTTTTTTCCTGACATAAAGAATAGGTTTAACTGCACTGAGGTCCTGGCCATCTGCCTTGGGTCTGACCACTGCTCTGCCGGTCAGTGGGCAGCCTGCCAGCGCTGAGGACCTCATAGTCCTTCCCCTGTGTTTTTTCTGAAAAATCACTTCTGGTTTTCTTGGGCTGTAACCCTTTTGTCCGTCCATTGTCGAAAATGTAATTACTGACATGTATGTGTCTTAGTATCTACAAGGCAAATTTACCTAATTTGGTGTATATTTGAGACCAGGGTCTGCAGAACCTCAGTGACAGATGTCATTGGTCTCAGATTTGGGTCTGTATTAAGATCTCTGATTTCCTCTCACATTTTGACATTACCTATACTGTGCTTTTGTCAACATTTCTGGATGTTCCTCTAGTGCTCATGAGCTTTTCTTTTATAATACCAGGCTGGATAAACCCCTCATCTTGACCCTTTGCTTCAATAATTATTATTATGGAGTCTGGCAGGCTTTCACAGGAACTTTATTTGCTTTATTGATACATCTGCAAGCTGCGGAAGAGATTTGCTTGTCATAAGAGTTTCAGACTGGAAAAATTCTTGAATCATGCTTTCCCATAGTCTATAAATTTTCCACTGTACTTCTGAAGTGGTGGTATTTCATTTTGTGATACTAGTGTAGGTCCTGTGTGAAATACTTTGAAATTCAGGAGGCTTTTTTCAGTTTCACAAGGTTAGTACATATCCTTGACTACATATAAACTTGATTTCTGAAAAGTGACAGAAACCATAGACCTAAATCTGCCTGTCAAGGCTGAATGTAAACTAGTTTAATGTCAGTAAAAAGAGTAGTGTGGATTCACCTGAAACAGAGAGAGATGAGATTTTCTGTGCCATACTAGGTATGTAGCAGTTGCTGTGGAGGGGCTGTGTGTGTTTTATGCACAAACTTAGATGAAGTGGACAGCACAAACATGTAAATTGCAGTCCAAAATTTTCACAGAAGTTCAGGAATTTGATTTTTAGGTTTTGTTGTTTTGTTTTTTTCTTCTAATTGTACAGAGAAGGTGAAGAGAAAATAATAATATGTCCCTCTTGGTTTGGTTTCTTTTTATGCTCAATAGGATGGTTATCCTGATTTCCAGGACACAGTCCAGACGCTCTATCAGCAAGACAAAATGCCACTTGCTTTGGCTAAAGGAAAGAGTGAAGACCCAACAGCTCTTAATTCCCAGGTAAACCAACTACACGACATTGTAAATAATACAGGCTGTGTCTTGGTACGTTGGTTTTGAAGTGTTCTTGTTTTGATGACTGAATTAATTCCCGTCAGTTTTAAAAGGCTACCTAGCTTAGCTGTGATTGCCTCACTCTTAATTTGGGTTTCCCTCCCAGGAGCGTTCTGTCACAGTACTACAGCTTTGCCCTTGTTAGTTCCAAGGAGGTGAGATGCAGCATAGTAGGCTTGAAAATCTGTGGTTGCCTGTTGGGAGCAAGCAGGGTAGTATTGGTACAGTCTGTGCTGTGTTACTTGCGTTATCCGCTATAAATGGAAAGCTCAAGTTACTGAGTCGAGAGGAATAGAGTAGGCGATCTTGGAGTCCTCACTTCTGACATGTCTTAAAAGAGGAAAGGCCAGTATGTTTAGGGAATAAGTGAACCTCTGGATCTGAGAGGATAAATTGGCTTCCTGAACAACACCTAGCCTGGTGGAGCAGACAGAAAGCTTTGTATGAACGAAGACAGTTTGCCAATTCCTTCGTTGTCTTTTCTGTAGTGTATCCCAGCCTTGAGGCACAATACCCATCTCCTACTGCCAGTTCTTGCCAAGGAGGGATTTCATGCTAAGTTGCAACAAATTTGTTTTGTACAGCTGATTTGGGCAAATGTAATCACCAAATTTGCACGGAAGATTACATTTAGGAGTTACCTTCCTGTTTTCTGAGAATGGATGTGTTACCCTATCATTTACTTTCTTCTATTGCAAAGTACTGCTCGGTCATACATAGCTGTGATACATCAAATGCAATTATGCCACATGTCACAGAATAATTACATGAGCTTATTTTGTATATGCTTTAAAGTTTTTGTTGGTCGCTGCCACATAACAATGGGCTACAGATTTAATTCAAGCTTAAACATATATGCAGCTCTGCAGGTTTTTCTGTGGTGATCAGGAGTTTAAAATTCTAGTTTTACCCCAGATTAACAACAAAGATCGCATGAATGAGAAATGTTTTATTCTTTTTAAAAATTACTCTATAGTTGAAAAGTTGGTAACAGGAGTGACGGAATAGCAAAGAAGCACACTTGAAAGTAAACTGTTTGAAAATAGTTCTCTTTTTACCTTCCTCCCGAGACCAAGCTGGAGCTATCGGTGTTCTGCAGACCCTGATGAGCTCTGAGCCAGAGTGTGTGTGTGTTTGTGTGTGTGTATATATATATATATATATATATGTATGTATGTATGCATGCATGCATGCATGCATGCACACACATATACATACTGGCCATGCCATTACCCTGGTGCTGGAGAAGCCCAGGTTTTGCTGGTCTGTTAGGCTGTCATTGTAGTGTAAATTACTGAACCATGCTGAGCAAGCAGCCTTTTGTGGGAAGTCAGGGCTTTCAGCATCTCCCATGAAAAGTGAAATGCTCTGCCATGAATAAACCTCTGTAGCAGTTGAAACAATGACAGCATTACCTAAAAGAAATTGTGTTAAGTTTGTCCACTTTCTGTTCTTATGTTCGTTGTGGCTCTCCTAAATCAACTTTCTTGACTTCTGATTTTCTTCTTATTTTTGCAAGATGCTTATTTACATTCTCTCAAGAACAAGCTTATAGTGAAAGTTAGAATTTTCTTGGCATTAAAGTCAATGACAAACATTCAGACGCTATTTCCTCCCACATTGCACTGGATTGTTTAGCTCCACTCTCTAGAGGTGTATAGGTCTTGTTCTTCTTCTAGACAGACATTTCACACCTTTATCCCCCACAAACATACTGTCATCCTACACTTTCAGAATGGCAGATTTTTAAGCTTGTGTAGTTCTGTTTCCTAAAATAAAGATTCCAAGATGTCTGGTGAAATCTTGGCATAAGTTTTTAGCAGATGTTGCTATTGGTCTTGGAATACTTTCTGGAATACTTTGTGAAGGCATATATTTGAACAGAGCTAACTGGATAATTAAGACAGTCTTTTTTGCTTTTCTTGAGATTCTCTTCACGTAACCCGCAGTCCTAAAGTGCAGGAAGTGTTTCTGAAGAACAGAATTTAATGTTGCATTTCTGTCTAGATGAACTACAACAGCTTGCATTTTAAGTATTGTTGAGTGACTCAGATGTACATTATGAAAATCTCTCTGGGTGCAAAAATATTTTGTTTGCTTCATAGTTTTGAAGAAACCGTAAAGCACACATCTGTACATATGAGTCAACAAAAACCACTATCCTAGGCTGTTAGTCTTTTCATCTGATACTGTTTTTCCCCCCTGTGTTTTGACTTGCTCTATATGTGTATATAGGGAGAAATCTTTTTTTGTTTTAATTGCAGTCGGAAAAGGTGATGGCAAAGCAGATGGAGTTTCTTTGCAACCAGGCAGCGTTAGAGAGACGTCTTTCCACGGGGTGTTACAGGCAGAACTCGGAAGAGCACAGCCCCAATGGCATGTCATTAGATAACGCTGATGGACAAGGTATGGTAGCTCCCAGGCACGGCATTGCTGCCAGCAAAGACATTTGATGTTACGCAACCTCTGTCAGTGGTGGTGTTTATCTCATACCGAACCTTGAGCACTGAATGGACAAGACAAGATCTCCGTCTGCCCTGAAGTGCTTACGGTGTCGATAATGCAATCAGGTGTGCGCTCAGGATCTGCTCTCTTACTGCTCTGGATTTGTTTGGAAAGCAAACTGCTTTCCCCTGGGATAACGTGGGGAGGGAAGGAGGTTGGGTGCAACTGCTGCCCTTGAGAGCAGGACTTTGCTCTAGCTTTATGCTCAGTTTTGAAAATAGAGCCAGTGTTGCATTTCATTTGTTTTGTGGAAATTGAAAACAAAGCAGGTAATATGGTTGGTACCTCTTTTTGTTTACCTGTTTGTGCAGTCTAGGAACAAAACCTGAAGTGCTGGCTATGTAAATTACTTAGCGCTAAGGAGATTCTAATGATGTTCTTAGTAGCTTGGTATTCTTCAAAAAGCTTACAGTTCTGTGGTTCTCTTTGATCTACCAGCTGACTATTCCTTGTATTGAATTAATTTTAGGAGGGTTTGTTTTGTTTGAGCATTTCTGTTTGGTCACTTTTTTTTTTTTTTTTTTTAAGTGTTGTAAAATGAGACAAAATGTTACAAACTAAAGAAATAAAATCAGAAGTTCTTGTGTCTTTTTTAAGGGCTGTTTTTTTTTAAGGAGGTTGAAAAGAAGCATTAGAGGGACAGCGAAGGGAATCAATACAAGTAAGCATTAAAAGCAGATTTTCACTTCTGTGTATTGGTCAGGAAATGAGGTACAGAAGTAATCATGAAGAATAGGTGTGTGGATCCAGCTTTCCTTGGCCCAGCAAGCTGCTTTATACCATTTAGCCATGGTGCAGGGGAACTGGAAATTTTCATGGTCTCAGAGGGATTGTGCAGTGGGAGAGGAAAGTTTTTAGATCTCAAGAGGATTTTTGAGCAGAATAAAAGGGGTTTTTAAAAGGTAATTAGTATTTTTTTTTCTCTGGTTGAGTGCACCTTTCTAACAGTGCCTGTGAAGTAGTCTGCAAAGCAGTATATTTACACAAGCCTTGTTTTGCTAGAAAACGTCCCTGGGGCAGCTGGAATCTAGGATGCACTTTTGCTGATAGAATTAATGTGTTTAAGTTTCTACCTGCTTTATAATACCACTTGTCTTTCAATGCATCGATGTTTCGCTGTGAACAACCTGCAGGTGAAAGACCGCTGAACCTCCGAATGCCCAACCTGCCAAGCAGACAGATGCAGCACATTTCACTTGATGGAGAGCAGCACGTTGGCAAATCTCTGTGCAGTGATTTGATCCGGCTTTACCCCAGCGGGGAGGCGAAGTCCCAGTCCTCAGGTTAGTGCTGCCCCTGAGAAATTAGCCAGTATTTCTTATGTTCTGTCATGTCTCCGAGTGAAGCAGCCATGAACGGAGGCTGGCGTGCATGGTGTGTAACCGTGCCATCAAGGCTTTGGAGAGAACTCCAACAGGAGCGTTACTTGCTGATCTAGAGTCAGATTGAATATTATTTGGGAAAAGTTTAGGGGATGCAGTAACTGGAATCAGATAACCAGGTTCTGGCATTTGTCTGTCCTTGGTATTGACCCAAATTAGTGCTATTAAATCCTTAAACTGCATCACAGTGACAGCAGCATGATTATGACATAGCTTCATTCTGTATAATAGAATCAGGCTTTTTATAAAAAAAGATGTCTTTATCCTGATTTATAAGGACATAGCACTGTTTCCCTGCTGTGAACTACATGTCATGCAGTTAAGTGTTTTCCACCTGGGTTTCTCCTTTACTGACCTCTGCTCGCTGCTAGTCTTGTCATTTACCTCTGGCTCTGGGAGAAACTCACTCTTAAGTTTGACAGAAGAGAGCAAGAAACGTTGAGACTTTTGCAACTAAGGAGCAATAATAAAATCCCACTTGAATTTGAGTTTGAAATATGCAGTGGGAAAGAGGTTATTTGAAAGACAAGATGCAAAAGTAGTTGTTTTGAAGACTAGGCAGAATGTTGTCTTTTTCACTTTGGGATACTGCAATCTTGGCTCACCTCTTATGCAGATTGTCCCAATCCCTGTGCTAATTCACTTAGTGAAAACTCTGGTAGGGGATTTTTACCCATTCGGTCTCAAAATGCAAGTGCAGACTGCATCTCCATTAGCCCCTGCTGCCAGAGGGGATTGAAGTGAATCTGTGATGCTTCCTCTGTCATCACTGCAGTGTAACTGAGGTGGCTCTAACCCAGCTGGGTTAAAGCCCAGGAGGAGGCAGAATTTATTGTTTCAACTACTGGTATTCATATGGTTCTTGGATCCTTTTGTTGATTTAAGAGCAAAATATATTCGTTTCTAAGCAGTATTTTAACACCTTTCTTTCTTTCTTTCTCAATGCAGAAGGCCTTGGTATTTTAAAGGATTTTCCTCATTCGGCTTTTAACAACATTGAAAGGAAGGTCATAAAAACAGAACCTGAAGACACAAGATAGTCATTCTGCTCTGGAAAACAGTGTCACAGTAAAGAATGAAACTTCACAAGAGAAAAAAAAAAAACAAACCAGCCTTAATAACCAGTGTTGCCTCATTCAAATAAGAGATTTCAATAGCCAAAGCCTAAGAACTGGTACAGTAATCCGTGGAAACAGGAAAGCAAGAGACACTGCAACTAAAACAGTAATACAGGTGGATAAACATTCCTGTAAAAGTGGTTTTATAACGTGGGAAGATTCACAAATTAATATTGTGGGTCTTCATTATTTAAGAATGTATTATGTATTTGTATAACTTATCAAAGTAAATCTAGATGTCGGGACGTGTATTGAGTCCAGTAGATGTGGCTACAGTTCATTTTACTTGAAATTTCAATGTCTACTTTCAGTGTACCTAGCGTAGATATGGTTGTTAAACATTTGAATTAAAAATCATTGGAGAATTAGGAATGCAAACCTCGTGACACAATTAACAGCAAGTTTGCGACAATATTTGTAGAAAAAGGAAAATGCGTACAATATTTTCATGGTTTAAAATGTTATGTGGATATAGCATTTGCTAGACCTAGACCCTGATTCTGTATTATAGCAGATGTACTTGACACTTAACTATCGCTACATCACTTCCAATGGTTTCAGCAGCCTTTGTGTAACACACAGCATAATACCTACATATAGGTCAGGAGTGTGGGAAATGCCAGTTAGAGGATGGAGGAGTCCATATGAGTGGCTCCCATTTCCTCGGGAAAAACTGGGTATTGATGTACCATACAATTACTAAATTTCAATAGGTAGGAATCTCAAGAGACCAAGTAGTATGGACAGGGCTGCAAAAATTGTCATTCAGACCGTTATAACTTCTTGGACTTCTCTGTGGATCTTAAAAAAAACAAAAGGCATCCCAAGTGTGGCAGAGATGAGATATGGTGCAGGGTTTATGCATCAGTGTAAAAGGTTGCACTTGATATCCAGAAACCATAAAATTTTTTGGAGGAGAGAGACAAGGAGTTGTCTTCAGCACGTAGCTCCGTACTAAGTGCTGTCCAGCCCACATGATTCTATGAATATACTGTATATTTCATACAGTATGCCAATACGTTTCCTTATGTATGTGATTAATTAACATCTGTAGTCTTTATTTATTTGACAGTTTTTATTTTTTGTACATGTTCACTTTTGAAGATGTCATTTTATCTAAGGAGGAGTAGTTGGCATATAACTTTGGAATTTACCACGGTGTGTTTGTGTGCATCCATCTCTCCTCTGTGCTGCTCTGCACTCAGGACAGTTATATGCCTCCATTTCCAAATGCAGTTTTTGCTTACGACATGTTCTGGAGGGGAAAGGTAGAGCTGAAGAAAGTGAGTTACCATGTCAGAGGGTAAACTTCCCTGTTCAGGTGTGCACCTCATGTCTGCAGTTTGCTCTGTGTCCTAGGTGTGTATTAACGAATCAGTCAATCTCTGTTGTACTGAAACACTCAGCAAAATGTGAGCTGAAATGTCTACACTGCAGTCTCTTATCACTGTAAACGTATCTAATTATTTTATCACTTGATTTGTGGAACAAAGCTTTATAGTAGAAACACCAGTAAAACAACTTTTTATACTATTAAAATGTTTGGGGTTTTTTTTAAAAAAATGTTTCTTGAACTGTATGGTACTGTTTCACTTACTGAAGTATCTTTAAGCAATGGAGTTCGCAGCTTTGCTGTTTAGGCATAAGAGATTGAATGTGTAGTCATATTTCCTCTTTCCTGTTGTGTGAGTTAGTAGCATGGATGTAGTAGCACGGATGTTTCTTCGGTTTGTAACATTAACCAGTGCCCTGGTTAGTACCTGAGTAGCTTTCATGAGACGTGTGTGGAACTTGTTAAAGGACAGCTTAAGGTTTGAACTGTACAGCTTGAGCAATAGAAGGTACCAAGCAGCAAACCTTTAGAGATGCAGGAAATGTTTGGTTTTCTCCAACATCTGACACCATCAAAAGTCGTGTGTGGGTCACAGAAGAAGCTCTTAAGCTTGCTGGTCTCTTCAGTTAAAGTGAGAGGAAGGAAAAAGAACTTGCTAAGCAGCACGCTGTTTCAGTTGAGTCCAGAATTTATTTTGTAAACACTAATGTATTAAATTTGCTATAAATTAAAGTCTATAACAGTTATATTTTTGAGTTGTAAATACAGTACTTTGTGTCACGACCAGTTGGTTATCTCCAGAATGATATTTCAGTTTATAGTCCAACAGGCCATTTCAGTCTCAATAAGCTGGAAGCAATTAATTTTTTTAACTGGTTTGCAGCTGTATGAATTTTTTTTTTTTTTTTTTTTTTTTTTAATCCTGGGGTGGGGAAGGTGGGAGGTACATTCCAAGATTGCACATACGCTTGGTAATAGCAAATACTCAAGCATTGGTCTTTCCATGACAAAGGTCTTGGTGGACTGCACCCTGGCCAGCCTCTGGAGCCGCAGGTAAAGGCTTGCCCTCGTCTGCTCGGGAAGGGTTGCTAGATCCAGGCTACTCTGGATCAAAGGCCAGCCCTGCAAATGATGCCTGTTTTATTCACATGTTTATATTGTTGCTTACAAAATAAAATTCACCGTGAGAACTCTTTAGTTTCCCCAGGGTTTGTCCTTTCTGGGTTTTTTTAATTGTGTTTTCTAAAAGATGTTAATTTGGCGGGGGGAACGGGGCGCGGATAGGGGAGGAGGGAGAGTATCTGGAACTGCAGCTCAGTGGAGGAAGCCTTTTCCTGCTCTTGTGGTTGAATCCTCATTTAAGGGTGGCCTCATTATGAGCACAGCCTGCAGGGCTCAGTGGGCTCAGGCAGGAGGGAGGAACTAAAACCCGGGCAGAGTCTGCAGCTCTGAGGTACTGAGTTCCCTTCCCACCTCCCCCCTCCTGCTTTTGCCTGTGCTCAGATTTACACGGACACAGAGCTGCTAGGGTGGGAAGTCAGGTATGTGTAAGTGCTCTTTGGGAATGGGGGAGTCTTGGTGACGCACCCTGTTCCAACTTGCTTTCTAAGCAGCAGCTCACATCTCTGCTTGGAGGTTGTTAGGGTGCAGAAGCTGGGAGATGGGGTATAAAAAGGGAAAAGCAGACAAGGGAGCAAAAACATCGAAGAGAAGTTGGGAGGCAGGGGGCAGAACCCCTCCATAAATCTTCAAAACATCCAGATTGCTGAGATAGCATGGAAATCAGGAGTGGTTTGAAGCAGAGATGGGGTCAGGGTAGGTGTGATCCCCCTGCCTTCTCCCAGTCTAGAGGAGAGTAAACATGGGAATTCTGAACCAGTTTGCTGGCTTTACCTTGCACTCTAGTGCAATCTTGCCCTATTCTGGGAAAGAGGAGAAGGGAGCAGCTTACACGCTCTTGTGTTAAAGGTACGAGGATGGGGAGAACAGACACGTTATTGGTCTGACAGGCTGCACACAAGTATAACTGGAAAACCTTTAGATGTCTATTTGTTCTAACATGACGTGGGCTGAGCAGTGCCTGCCCAAAGTTCAGTAAGAACATGGTGCTGGAGCCACAGGTTTGCTTCAGGCCTGCCCGAGTCAGCGTCTCCTCACACTGCGACATCCTTGGTTTGGAAAGCACTGTTGGATGGAACAACTCACACAAGGATCATTAATGTTCATTTGAAGCTTCAGGAGGTTCCATATACAGCCCAAATTTAATTTTTTATTGCTGGCTACCTGCCTAAAGCTCCTGTGTCTTTTTCCAAATAAGCAGTTGATGTGAGGGTCAGCCAGGAGGGCCTTTGTCTGTGGCTGAGCCTCTACTCATGGCAATGACTTTGCCCATGAGAACAGCTGCGGAACTCATTTCCTTCCCATTTTCCTTCCAAAATACGGAGAACTCATGCACAGCACTGGTATCAGACCTGACGGAAGCACGTCAGCTGCCCCTAGTTAAAGCAGGAAGGCTTGTTACTGTGGCCATTGGGATTTGGCAGCTCTTTGCCTTGGTTCCGGGCTCCCGAGGCCGTGAGGGGAGCGCCGCGTGCTCAGCACGCCCTGCTCTGCTCCTTCCCTTGAGCGTGGAGCCATTTTCCAGCTGAACGAGCGGCATCATTCCAGGCACCTTCAGGCTGGCATCAGGATGTGTTTTCGGGATGCCAGCTGGCAGAAGGAGGGGTGTGTGCCCCTCCAGACATGCTCACAACCAGGGCTAGCGAGGCCCGTGCTGTTCCCAGCCTTGAGCTGGGGTGCGACTGGGTCGCACTGTGGAGCTTGCTGGCTGTCTCCTTAAGCAGGAAAATGAGGAGAAACGCCATGAGGCTCTTTTGTGCTGTACAGAAGGGTTGAAAAGATGTTGTGCTGCAGTGATTCAGTGGGGAAAGGATAAATCCCTCACATACACCTACGCACCACCACGAGAAAGAACTCCGTGGGCAGAGAAGGAGCAGAACATGAAATATGAATTTCCTCGAGCTGCTCGGGAGGGACGGCTGCCCGGGGCCCTTCCCCCGGCGGCGGCCCGCTGCCCGCGCTGAAGGCCGGCCCCTCGGGGGAGGCCGCAGGTGGGGCTGCCTGCCCTGCCCGTCACCCGAGCCCCGGGCCAGGGCCGCGCCCCTTCACACCTGATTTGGGGCTGTGGTTCTCCCCCCGGCCAGGCCTCCCGCTGAACGGCCGTGCCGGGCTGAGCTGGCAGTGCTTCACGGCCGGGGGGGAATGGTGGAGGTGGTTCCCGCTGTGGGAAAGTTTGGGAAGCCCTAATGTAGGCTAGTGCCAAACCTTTGGGTCATCAGATGGTGCTCTAGACGCCTGCTGACTCCAAAACCACCACTCAGCCTGATTCCTGATGCTCCTGTCTCCCTGTTCTTTGGGTAAGTGTGCAACAAAGACTGCTTTTGACCATTAAAAATATATTTGGAGGTCTTCAAATCATCTTTGTTCGAGGTGCACTGTCTGTGACAGATGCTGGTGAGGTAGGGGCTGTATGGAGCCTGGGGCACACACAGAGTCTCTGGAGGAGCCATGGCAGCAAACGTAATCACTGCTGGTTTGGGCAGATTTAATTTACATTGCGAGAGGTTTTATTCAATTCTATTTGCTTTCTTAAATATTTTATATTACTTCTCACTAAATTTGAATTCCTCCTATGTCTATGGAGCGTATGGGGATGCAGTTAATTTCCTATTACCCTGGGGATTTCAGACAGCTTCATTCTCAAAGCTATTTAGAAAATTATTTAATCACCTTGGAAAATCCAAGCCAAACAATCTTGTGTTTACTTATTACTCGGTTGTAAATTTGTGATGCAAAACATAGCAGTACTGGGTTGTAACACTGCACATAAGCCTCCACTGAAATCCAGTGCCAAAATTTAAAAAAAAGCCCTAAAAAACACATTAACTCTCTGCATGCAGCGACACGAATACAGATGAATTTTTGCATCACAAGGTTGGGCAGGAATTTCCGAGGTTTCTGCGGAGCCGAGTAACCCCGCAGATGCAGCTCGTTGTGACACACTGAATTAGGATGTGATCATATTTACGCATTTTGAAACCCCGTAATGACTCATCCCCATGCCGTTAGAAGTTTGCTCTTCGTAAATGTGTGTTTGGCTGCTGCAAAGGGGCCATGTGAACGCCCACAGGACCCGGGGAAGGCAGCCCTTCCTCCCACCGCCTCCGGCGGGCAGGGAATGGAGGCAGGGATGCTGCTTGGCAGTGGGTGCCTGCCTGCGACCTCCATTCTCCTCCCACCCGTCCCCAAAATGGGACCTGCATGGACACGAAGCTGCTACCAGAGGGGCCCTTAGGTTCAACATTGCCATATAAAGAAGTGTGAGCTGGTCCCACCCTCACTACAGAAATACTGGGGCACACATTCTTGTGTTTGGCAGGGGCCTGTTGAAGTCACTAATCTCTGTGCTTGGCACCGCAGTTCGCTGGACTTGACACATGTATAAGAACCACCTTAAAGGACAAAAATCCAGCTTTTCCCCCCCACACACTGGGTGTCTGGTGAACCCCTGCTGAGCCTGGCAGGGGGCACGGCCCCAGCCTGGGGGTGATGTGGGCTCCTACTGGTTTTGGTGGAGCAGTGTCAGCCTGACGCCCACGCGGCACCCTCGGGATCCGCCTCACGCCCATTCAGGAGCTGCAGCTTCTCCGCCGCGCACAGACTGAGCTCAGAGCATCCCTCTCGTATCTCCCCTCCCTGGCTCGCTTCCAGCCTCTCGGAGTGCGCCCGGTTATTACTGTAGCATCCAGCGTGTTTTACTTCATATTCATCTCTCTTGCACATACCGGCCCACTCATGTATTAGATCCGAATCCCTTTTTTTTTTTTTCTGTTCCCTTTTTTTTCCCAGCTTGTTGCTCGACAGAGCGGTGAGGCACGACACACTGCGTGTTGTGACGCATCCTGACAGGTCTCGGCGGCACGGCGTGCTAGGCTTGGAGCAGCCGTCTCCGCTGTGTCCTGTATTCCCGCTGGCCAGACCCACCGGTTCCCAGCAGCAGCTGCCTCCAGGGAAGCAGAGGAGAGTGTTGGATGCTGCGGGTGGTGATGGCACCCAAAGGTGTCTCGGCTTTTAACGTGCCTCTTTGCCAAAGCAGGGGAAAGGCAAGAAAAAATGCTGCCACTCGATATTCCCAAAGCCTTGCTTGCTCTCCTCTTGCATCATGTTTTGGCCTTTTGTTCTCGCAGGTGGTGGTGGCTGTGCTAGCTGAAGGTGATTCCACAGGGCCGCCTGGGGCCATGCTGGATTCCCGGCTGCATTGGTAGCACTGGCAGGTGAAGTGCCAGAAACAGTGTGAGTACAGAGTTTCCAAATTATTTTGGTGTGTTAGACGTGGCCAGTTTGGAAGAGCTTGTCACTGTGCTCCTCAGGAGGATAAGAAAATGTTTCAAAGCTTGATAGCAACAAAGAATTGCTAATGGGAAGGAGAATGGAGTGTGTCTTACCAAGGAGCTGCTGCAGGTGCCTGGGGAAGGCAGCACCGGTGCAAGGCTGCAGAGGGGTGGGGGGAACGAACATTTTCTAAAATACTGTTTTTTGATTTGCTGATTTTCCTCTTCTGAAGTGACCTACTAAAAAGGCTAATTCTGCTGGCTGGTGAAGTCTGGGTTTTATTTAAATCTGTGGAGGAAAAAAGTAGGAATGATACTCAAAGTGGCTATCTTAAAGTATGCAACCACTGCAGGAGTTCCCTGATGCAACTGTGTATGTTTTAATTATGAGATAGAGGAGAATTCATGTCAGTGCTAGAAACCAAGTTTGCATCTCAACCTCACACAAATGTCTTTCTCTTGGTGTCCAAAGCAATTCCCTGGGTGTTGGTGGAGTGGGGTCCCATCTCACTGCCCAAAGGCAGCTGGTTTCTTCCCTCAAATGGAGATGAGCTGGCCTCGAAGGCAGCAGACACTCTGCAAATTGCTGTGTTGGCTTGCCACTTGTGGCAGCTGTTCCATTTCACCCTTTGCTGTGCCCAGCAGTGGCCAGACAGTGCTGGGTCTCAGGCTGGACACTTGCTGAGGTGGATTTGTTTGTTTTCTACTGTTTCCATGCCTTTGGAGGCAATGAAGAGGATTGATGTGACCTCCACAGCCAAGACAGAGCCAATGAAGCAGGTGGCAAGCCGGGTGCAGGGTGCAAAAAAACCTGCAAACCCAACTGAAAGGCTTTTAATTAAAACAAAAGATTAGATCAACAAGGTATTACAACAGGTGGTTAAATCCTGCGGCTAAACAGTCCAGGCTTTGTTCTCCGAGTCTGATGCATGAAGAGAAACTTTCTACAGGGCAAACAAGGGATCCTGAATGCATGGCATTAAATGTTTATTACAGGTAACACAGCAAGACTGCATTTCACAGGGAGACAGCAGAGACATGTAAATGCACGGCTCGCATCGATGGGGCCTCTCCAACGGTGTCAAAAGTTTGCGTTCCCATGGGATGGCAAGAGGCTGATTTGGTTTGCTGCTTGCTGTGGCTGTGCCGGAGCTTCTGGCAGCCTGGAGCTGTGTGCTGCTGGCAGGGGACACTGCCTGGTTTCTTGTCTCCTGCCCCTGTCCGGCAGTGAGGCTGGCAGAGCCATCACTCCCTCGTTGTTAAATTAATGGGACATGTTTTGCTCATCATGGTCTGTGGTATTTGCAAAGCACTTTGACGTGTGCGTTGTTAGGTGTTCTGGGTAGTCCTGCAGCCATGCTGGGGAAGGGGCTGGATGTGTCACCTGCTGCTGACAACCCCATGAGGTGCAGCTGAAGTGCCTGCCAGAGGTGCCTTGTTTTTTGTGGATGAGCTACATCCTGACTTTGAGAACCGTTGCACCGTATTTCAGTCTCCTGATCTCAGACACCTCAACCTCAGAACGTGCACCTGATGGAATGAGTCCAGAGGAGAGCCACAAAGTGGTGGTCAAAGGGTGGTCAAAGGGCTGGACCACCTCTCCAATGAAGATGAGTTGAGCTAGTTCAGCTTGGAAAAGGGGAAGCTTTGAAGAGCCTTACAGCAACCTTTCAATACCTAAAGAGGGCCTGCGAGAGAGCTAAAGAGGGATTGTTGGCAAGGGCCTGTAGTGACAGAGGGTAATGGCTTCAAACTGACAGAGGGCAGGTTTAGATTAGTTATTAGGAAGGAATGTTTCCTATGAGGGTGATGAGGCCTTGGCACAGGCTGCCCAGAGGAGCTCTGAGTGTCCCATCTCTGGAAGTGTTCAAGGCCATGCTGGATGGGGCCTTGCAGGGGCTGAGGCCAGTGCAATGGGGATGTGCCCTCAGTGCAGCTGAGCACCACAATGAAGACAATCCTGACGCTGCCTGTGAGTCCTCCCCATGGTGCCTCAGCATCAGGACTTGGGGAAACAGGTGAGTGTTCTACCTGCTCTCACAAACACAAATGATACCAGGAAGAAGAATCCCTATTCAGAATTGTTAGAATTTTCCTTTTAGTTAAGGCTGGAGGGAAAAAGATGAAATGAGAAGACCCACCACTGTACTGTTTGGTTGCTTTGCTCTAGTCTGCATTCAGCAGAATCTGGGGGAATGACTGTCTTCCTGAAAGACAACCTTCAATCAGAAAAGAAATCCAACCTAAAGTCCTCATTAAAATATTCCAAAGGGAGGAATTGGATTACCTGTGGCTGTGCACTGGGAGAAAAAACACCAAGCTATCCTCTGATGCTTTTAAAACATCAGCTGAGACACCATTTTAGGAGGCAGGTGAGTATGGTGGGCCCCAGAGCAGTGATGCTGCTCTCCCACCGAGCGGGTACTGCAGGCACAGACCCAGCTCGGAGCGTCACTGCCAGCGCAGGAGCCCTGGGAAGCGGTGCTGTTCCGCGCCTCGGCACCGCCTGCTAGTTTTTGCAGAATGAGGAAAACGCTCTCGCCTGACCCGGGGCCTCCTTCCCCCTGGGAGAGCACAGATGGTCTCCTGGTGAAGGTGTGGGCCTGGAAATTGGGAGCTCTGGATGCCTTTCCCGGCTACATCAGAAACTTGCTATGTGGCACCACCTACTTCTGCGCCCACGTTTCCTCCTACTCCTTCTCTCTCGCTCGCCGCTTTTTCCAGACCTTTCACCTCGCTGCTCGAATGTGTTTTTCCTTTCGCAGAGTGCTTTTCTCAGACTCCAAAGCCTCCTGGTGCGCTGTCACCAGTACCTGGACCACACACCCACTCCTGCCCGGGCTTCTTCTGCCCTTTCACCCTTCCCATCGATCCTCCCTTCCCCTTGCAGTGCTGCTGCCGTTTGATTTCTCCTCCTGACACTGCTCATGGCCAGAATTCTCCTTGTTCTTCTCTGGGAGTGTCGCTCCCGGTTTTCCGCAGGCAGAGCTGAGGTGGGTGCTGAGGGCAGAGCCAGCAGCAGGCAGGCTGTAGCCCCTGCTCGGGCAAGCCTGCTGGCAGGAGTGCTGGGAAATCGATGGATGTGACTCACAGCTCAGCAGCCTGACTCAGCCCATGGGTTTTCTGTTTTGGACCGAATGAAACCCTTAGAGCTGGGTCCTGCTCATTCTCTTGGCTGCATTTGTCACAAGGCTCTGGGTTTTGCTGGGATTTGTTGCTTCAATGTGATGTTCCCCATTCTTGGCTGGAAGCGTGTGCTTTGTGGAGCAGGCCCTGCCTAGCTAATACGTCTGGGACAGATTTTTTCTTCCTCAAAGATGATCTGTGTGACATGACATCGTGCATCCCCTTCCCAAGGGCTCCTGGCAAGGACTTTGCTTTCCGTGCTCTGTCCAGGCTGTGGCTGTCAATGTCAATTGATATTAAGTGACTAATTACAATGTGTAAGTTATTTATTGTGCCTCAAAAGGATGAGATGTGTCACCATAGGACACGAAAGAAAGACGAAAATACTCTAGATCAGAAGGCCAAAAGTATAGAAGGTTTTATTGTCTAATTCTTAGCACCTTTCATAAGGTGTTCTGATACAGACTTAACATGATTGGTGACTAGGAACGACACCTCTCGAATCCCATTGGTGAAACTAGAGAAACAGCAAAACACCACCTGGAGAAAGATTGTTTTGCGAAAGGATAGTTGTTTTGCCAAGATTGTTTTAAGAAGAGGCTTTCTCGAGAACTTTTCCCTTGGGAAAGAGTTAAGCACTACTAGCAGGCTAAAATCTCTTCAGACTTAGAAATGTCAGGCCCACAGAGATGCCCACTCCTAAGTCAAAACACCTGCAGGATTTCTAAAGCCAGATCCAGTCTGGGCTGCCAGGCATGTTTTGCTGCTCCTGGTCACGCAAGGGCTGGATCAAGGTGGTGAGCCATGGTTAGCAGAGCCCAGATGTTGGTGGTGTCAAACCCTTCAGCAGCATCCTCAGCAGCTGCTGTTACAGCTCACTGCCCAGAGCGAGCACCAGGAACGGCGTGGGACTCACTTGGAGGCACAGCCCTGTTTCACTGCTGTTCCCATTCGGGGTGAGAATTGGGATGTGACTCAGGCTTGCTCCAACCCATGTTGATGCAGCCTGTGCCCCTTGGAGAGCTCTGTGCCAACAGTCCCATTCCTCGAGGTCCCCCTCGGTCGGGTTCTACCTTGGGCACACACAGCAGTGACTCTGTGACTTCAACTCGCAGCAGAAGCCTCTCCTTGATGGAATGAGAGTGGGTCTGCTGGGGCAGCGGCCCGGTTAATTGGGTGTTTTAGTGGTAGAGTATGGGAACCCAGTAGAAGCTGCAGTCCTGGTCTCCTGCCACGCTTTTGGTGGGGACACTCATGAAGAAGCTATCAGGATGTCATCTGGATCCAAATGTCCAGGGAGTCTGAGAACACCAGAGGTCCACTCCTAATAGGAGTGTGCTTAAGATAGAGACCAGAGGCATCTCCTCTCTTCAACAAAACACCAGGGTGAGGAAAACAGCTTGCCTAGTCTGCAGCGAAAAGCTGGAGTGAGGGAAAGAAGCAATGCCAGCAGGATAAGGGGATGCCAGGATATAACCCTGGAATCTACAGTTCACAGCTTTCATTTTTCTGGAACAAGCCAAAGGTGGGACAAGCCTGGTGGTGCTGGGAGTGAGGTCTGAAGCTGGTGGCATCCCCACATGCTGCAGAAGGGCAGGCAGAGCGGAGCAGCTTGGGAATGTGTGGCAAGGCAAAAGGTGAACCACAGGACTGGTTGAAAATATTTCTGCTTTTCATAACCCAGCAATCCATCTTGCATGTAAATTAGGTGTCTGAAATGTTCCCACCACCATCAGCAGGATTTCTATCTGCCTGCAAGAAAGGGAGCTGGGTAGGAGCCTTGTGTTACTGACTAATCTTGCAAGGGGAGAAAATATAAGAACTAATTAAATTAAGTCTTATTTAATACTTGGCTCAGGGATAGGATGGTAATAAAAGAAGAGAAACTGTTTCCTTGTTGTAATATGGTAGAGCATTAATTAAGGAAAAAAAAAAAAAAGGCCCCAAATGGTTGTGATGCCAAGCTGCATTAATATCCAGCTGTTGTGCTTTGCATCTGCTGGAATGCTGAGAGTCCTTTAAAATATGCGACTCTGGGTTTGCATAAACAAAACCAATGATCAAGGCTGAGGGACAGCAAATCAAAGGGAAAGCAGAGATGCTCTGCAGTAGAGGGGCAGGAGACAGAGTTTATTAAGGACTACCAGAGTAGAACACGAGCCCCTGGTCCTTCAGTCCTCTCCTGTTGCCACTGCAGCCTCCAGCAAGGTTTCTGCACTGTGGAACTGCTGGGGCTCTTCCTTCCCCCACTCAGCCAAAGAGATGGCCAGTAGAGCTGATGAGAGAAACAAAGGAGTATTACCTCATCCCTAAACCTGCAATCTTTTAATCTAGAAATTGAGAATTAGGATTGTCTTTTGACATGTCTTCTACAAACTTTATACAATCAATGCACAAATATTTTTATTGGACTATTTTGAGAATTTATTTTGCTATTTTAATTTATAAATGTATTGTAAATTTGAAGAAAAATCTTAGATTATTTGTCCAGGACCTTCTTGATGAGTCAGAAACACGCCTTTGAAATATTCCGGATTTGCTATATCTGATATTTTTTTGTCCTTGGAGATCACCTGGTTCAGAAATAATTCAGCAAACTTCTGCGATAATACATCACTAACCAAATTAGGCTCCAGCAGACATTATTTGAAGATGGTGTTTTATAAACCCAATATATGATAGATAAAGTTCAGGATAGGTTTCAGGATTCTTATAAAATATCACAAAGGAAAATAATCTGTAGCTGCTGAATTAGAAGAAACCCAAATATTTTCAGTTTTTCATAAATGGGAATTTTGGGAAAATAATTTATGAATTTTTTTTTTAATTATTTTATTTTCTTTTTAAATTTTAGAGTACTTGAGGACAATCTGGTTAGTGTGTATGGATGTTTTTCCATTCCAACTTCTCGTGTCATCCCTGTAAAGGCAGTGCATTACATACCTTACAATTACCTACACATCATAGTATGATGTAAGAGCTTCAGCTATTTTTATTTTTAATTTTTTAATTAAGAGTTGTTTGGCTAGATACTGATTAATCTCCCTAGCCTTTGTTTCTAGATCAAAGTGGCTCATGTTCATGTTGTAACAAAATGGTTTGATGACTTTGCTGGGGCACAAACAGGAGCCACTTTGATCTAGAACAAAGAAAAGATGTCTTGAACAGCACCAGATAACAGCTGCTCTTTGTGATTGTAATGGCAAGTAAAAGGAGAATATTTCAACTATTATTCCTGTCATAATATGACATGATAGAGTACCTACTTCTGACATGTAATTTAAGTGGTAAAAATAATATTATTAGAATGAAACTCCATATAATGAGATTTATTTTTTTTTTAATGGAGGAGCCTTCATTTATAAAGTGGCAGCTTTCATCAGTACTCATGTTTCACCAACAGGTGGATTCTGTTGCGATTGCCTTTGTGACAGAAAATACTTAGTTTGACCAAAAATTAAGGAACAGCTGCCATTAGCTTGGGGTCCTCAGTGCGCAGCCTCTTGGGATGCAGAGATGCTCTGGCAGATGTGCCCTGTACCAGGGGACAGGTCAAGAGCTTTGCTCTGCTGGGACTAGAAGCGGGATGCTGACCCCCACTGGAACATGGGGAAGCTGAAGGATTTCTTCCAAAAAGACTAACTTGCTGAGGCTTTTTCCGAAACTGCATGTAAACAGCCCTTGTGGTCTCAGGTGACTTTGTGACCTCCCCTTGTGGCTCTGACTGATGTCTCTCCTGGGACGCAGAGAGCTGGTGTGGGAGGGGAGGTTTCCTCAGCCCACCGCGGCTGGGGTCTCGCTGTCCTCACTCCAAAATCAAAGGCTTGGCGTTGCTGCCAGCCGTGGTGTTGTGTGGCCATGACCCATTTAAGGTCCCCCCTCATCCCGTGGCAGGTGCTGAGGAGGGCAGGGACCTGATACGGCCCTTCCCCATGTCCCTGCAGCCGGGCCACCAGCACACCTGGAGGCATGGCCAGGACCAGAGGAGCTTCCTGGGATTTGGGGCCAGGGGGCCCAGTCTGCTCCCCGCCAGCAGGGGAATTTTGCTGGAACTTCAGGAGCTGTTGGCAGGGTTGCTGGCCAGCCTTAGCCACAGGTGCTCCGATGAGGAGCAGCAAACAAAAATGAAATTATTTTGTGTATGTAAATTGTCTCCTGAAACAGGCATTTGGCAACCCTAATGGTTTTCTGCATGCCGGGGTGTATCCAGGCACTAAAATAAGTCAGGATGTAGGAGGGATGGGAGGTGGGAGATAGGGAAGACTCTTTTTATATTACTCCCCTTGCTATATTAAGAGGCACTGTTCCCTTTCCTGGCTTGAGAAAAAGCTCTCTCTCGCCTTGCAGACGGTCTCCCATCCGGGTTTAAACTGCTCTCAAACCAGGACTTAGAGATCCTTGTTCTTGGCCTCACCCTCTGCATCCCTGTGACCTGCAGGGGTGTGAGGAGGCCCTAGCCAAGCCTGGCTGCGAGGATAAGGCAGTGGTGGTGCTGTTAGCTCACACCAGGCTTCGGGGGTTGCCCTGTGTCCTGACTTGCAGGTGGAGAGAATACAGGTAACTGAGCATTAGAGGGAGGTTCTGCTCTTCCCAGACAAGGGTGGGCTGCCAAGGGGATTGCTTCTTGCTTTCCTCCTTATTTTTTTCCCTCCTTCTCTTTCCCCCCCACCCAAGGCTCGCAGCTGGGTGTTGCTGGGGTTGAGGCTGACAGGGGGCAGATAACTTAGGATGTGCATGTTTTAGATCATGGCACCGAGCCCAGAGTTTTTTGGATGGGTGCCGCCTTAGTATTGTAGAAATCCAGGGAAATAAATAACTAATCATTGACTCTGACAAAGTCTCTGCTCATGGCTGGCTACTACAGGTGAACTTCATCCCGTAACAATGACAGTTGACAAGCGCTCCAGGCACTCCGTAATTCCCATCCTTGGAAAAGAATCAATGAGATGTTTAATCGGTGACCTGCCCCTATCTCTAGAGTTGCACCCGCTCTGCTGACACGACTTCTTGCCTTGCTGGCAGCCTGGCACTGCTGGAAGCCAACAGAAGTGAGGAGGAACTGAGAGCAGGCTGTTTTCTTCCCGGTGTGAGTGGGAGTAGGGAGTGGGCGATGCTGCTCCCCTGCTTGTCACAGCTGTTGTTTTCCGCCTGAGCGAGGGGAAGAGATGCAGGCATGGAGAAAGCTGGATCCCACTGAACTGCTGTCCCCCACGCTCCCTCCAAAGGCCAAACCCATCCCAATCCATCACACCGCCCAGAGTAGTAATTAATGGGTGTTACAGAGCTCCGGAAGAGAGAAGCTCAGGTGAAAAGCAGAGCAGGAATGCTGATAGCCCCAGGTGCCCTTGCAGTGCCTGGCAGGTTTGGCATGGCTGGCTGGGGAACCCTGGGCTCCTCACCACAGAGAGGATGGGAGCAGAGGCTGTGCCTGAGGTCAGGGAATGCTGGATAACACCCCAAGCCGTTTCTCTGAATGTAAAGATTTATTGTTTTTCCATGAAACCTAAATGCTGACTTGCAGTGGAGGTGACTGTAGCTTTTAGTTCACCAGGGTTTAGGATGAAAAGCAAGTCAGGGGAGTGATCCCACAGGGACATGTGTGTATTTATTAACCCTGCTTATTTATGTTTGTGGGCTCCAGCCTGAACAGAGCAGCTGAAATTACACTCTTTGTGTAGATATCGCTATTAACATTTACCCTTAATGACAGTGTCATCATTCCTACACAAATTACTTCAACAGAGAAAATGCAGGGGGTCCCTGCAGTGAGAACTGCCTGGTTTGTGAGCCAGCTGCTGTGGCAGAGCCATCCCCAAAATGCTCTCCTTTTCTTCAGTAGTGCAAAGGGAGGAAAACATGAAGGTTAGGATGCTCCATGGTTCATCTTCATACTGGGATGCAGTGGAAACAACCCTTGCCTCTCTATCTCTAGCACGTGTAGGGATGTTGTGCTGATGACTGGGCTGTGAGGAGGAGGAGGGAGCAGGATGCTCTGACTGTTACCCACAGGAATGACAGCTCTTTGCTGGGGCTGACTGCTACAATCCATCTTTCCTGGGGCTGGGGCACGCCCAGTCCCTGTGGAGTGATGGCAACTTCCAGGAGTGTAGGACACACATTAAGGAGCATTTATCAAAACTCAGTAATGACAAATGAAAAAATTCCTCAGTGGTGTCTAGAGGATTTCCCCCTGTGCTCTCATTGTGTAAATGCTGATTTACTCAGGAAAACCCAATGCATATTTTAAAGCCTTATATGCCATTGTAATGACTTTGAGTACTAATTCCAGAAATGATCCATTCCCATTGCTGGAACAAAACCCCACCAGTTTTCCACTGTAATGATCGTGTTTGCCTTGTGCTTTGTATAGGATCAAGGTGTCCTACAGAACCTCCAATATCGGGAGACAGCTAATATGGTATTTTTCAACAGGAATATTTCTAGGGGTAGAAAATAAGCCATTTGTTAGCCATTACATATATGTAAGTATCATCCTGAATTTTATTCCCTTTTTTCTTCCTTCTTTCCTCACTCCCTCACTTTTTCTCAAGCTCTCTAGAAACAGCTCCCGCTGCTAAACGGAGCCCCAGTCTGACAGTGTGACTATTGAGTACATCCAAGATTTCTTCCTGCAATATCAGGTGTGCTTTGAGGATTAGACAGCAGAGCCCTCACCAGATGCCTTTGCTATCAAGCCTCATGAAATGTGCTCTGACAGGGGCAGGCGATCCCCGCACAGAGCCTGCTGACAGGGCTGTCTGCCTTGTGATGCTCAGCTTTATTTTTGGAGCGCTCCATGTCTTGAATGTGTTAGGTTCTGAGATGCCATTTTACTTTCTCCCAAAATAAATTCACCGTCTCCGTAGTTGAGGCCAAAAATGCCGAGTTTGTATTTTTCTTTCCATTGTTTAGGAGAAGACAGAAGAATTATCCTTTAAAGTTACTTTTTAATGTATTTCAAAGAAGGAAGAAAAGGCATGAGATCCTTTTTGTTCTGCAGATTTCTTTGAAATCCCTTTTGCCATTCCTACACCAACTTCTTGGTCCTTGGTGAAAGGAACCAAAATGCAGTGTCTTTTTACTTTTTGGGTGGTTTTTGTTTGTTTGTTTGTTTTTACATTTAGCTACCCAGCTGAAATCAAAGTGGTCCTGGTGCAGCTGAGAGAGGGGCAGCAGCTGATCCCTGTTCCCCAGAGACTGTGCTGTTACATTTCCTCAGGGCAGGATGGGATGCCACCTGTCCCTCCTTGGGCCACCCCCTCAGGGTCTTTACTAAAATTTCTGTTCTAAAAAGAAGGCAGAAAGCATATTTCAGCAGATACTACATTTTTACCTGTTTTCTTTTTTGCTGTGCGGAGGACTTTCCTTAGAAAGAATGGAGAGGGGAGGATGTAAGAGGATGGCTGTTACCACAGTACCTCAGGCTTTGGTAAGATTAAAAAGCCTTCCTTGTTGTCACTAAAAGTTGGTAGCAGAAGGCAAAGGTGGGTAACACTGGCTTTTGCTTTGCTGTTTGCATGAAATTTATCTGTGCGAGGCTGATCTTCAGGTCAGCAGGACATCAGCACTCCTGTAATGCCAACTCAGGCTCTGTTTATGGCAGAGGGCTCCTGAAAAAGGGAGTTGTTCTCCTGTCCAAGCTGAAAAATCACTTATGAAAAATTAATTGTGGGCATAGCTGAGTCATGAACCACATCAACAGGAGATGTTATGGGTTTCCTTGCTCTTGTAAGTAGGTGGGAAATATAAAGGTATGTGGCACTTAGGAACATGGTTTCATGGTGGACGTGGCAATGTTAGGTTTATGGTTGGACTCAAAGGCTGCAAGTCTTTTCCAACCTAATTGAGCCTGTAATTCCAAGGTAAATAAAAGAGGACATTCAGATATTAAATGTATTTTTAATATCACAAGTGCTGTCCACTGCCAGTGGGGTTTAACATGAAGGAATGACTCTCAGTGTGGCTGTGCACAGAGGGATTGAGGTGTTTAACCTGGGAGTGTTTGATCAGGCTTGCTCTAATCAGGTTTATTAGAGCTGGTGCAAAAGCCTTTCTTTTGCCTTCGTTTGTTTAGATATGGGATTAATCGATCTTTAATTAAATAGACTAGGACCACATTCCAAGTGAAATTGACCATTTTCTTAAGCTAACTAAATGTTTGAGAAAGGGTTTGGGTTGGTTAAGGAGTCAGCGGCTGGGGAGGTGCAGAGTGCTGGTGGTGAGGGGACAGCCACAGCCACCATCCCTGTGTCTGTGGGCTGCCTCCCCGCCGCAGAGCGCTGCCGTGGCTCTCACGGCCTGGGGCTTCCCAACAAGCGTGGCTTTGCTCCTCTGAATGGATCGGATTCCTGCTGCGAGCGGAGCCAGCAGCGCCCGCACCTTGGCATCCGCGCTCTGAAAGGCTCCGCTGGCGGGGCTCCTGTGTGCTGTGCCAGCGTCACTTCTTGACAGGCAGCTCCCTCCCTGTGCCGGAGCGAGCGGGAACAAATGTTCCCCCATTCAGACACAGCCAAGGTGCTTTCAGCAGCTCTGAATGGAGAGGGAGGGCGGCTGAGTGCCAAGACGCAGCAGAGAGGCAAGGCTGAAAATCCGTGTTCAAAGGCCACAGAGGTGTGAGCCTCCGCCAAAGGGAAGCGAACGCCCCATCTTATCCCAAAGCAGCAAACCCCGCCGATATGCCCCTTGATCACAAATAAGATTTTGCAAAGAATAGATATTTAAACCAAAAAAATTAACAAATAAACATGGAGTGTTGTGCAAGACCCAGGGTCGGCTCTGAATTGGAATGTTCACCCTGGCTTGCTCCAAACCTCTGCTCCAACAGGCAAACACCCACGTCTGTGCCTGCCCACACACATGGCTGTCATGTTCCTCCCACCTCCTGCATCCCAGGATGCAAGAGATGATTAATGCCAGCAGAGCAGGCATGCGAGTAGTGTTTGTCTCGATCCTAAATAAATAAGATGCGTATGGAAATAACTGAATAAACAACCGCATTTTAACTGCCGCTCTTCTGGGGCGTGTCATTTATAGCTGATGTGTTAGGAATAATAGGGGAAATCAGGCAGTTTCCATGTGGTTTTGTGATTTCGTTTTGATTCTGTTTATATATTGCATATCCTTTATGGACCTGGAAGACAGAAATTCTCCCTCTAGTGACTTGATTGCCTCGCCGCTTCCCACTCGGAAGTGCTGCAAGAGTTGGCAAGGGCTGTGCTGCTTTCTGAACATGATGCTCAGTACTGCTGATGGCCATCAACACCCTAAAAATATTTGAGACTGTTGAGGCTTCGGTTACTATATAATACCTATTTTCTTATAACTCTGGGTATCAGGTTGACACTCTGGCTATTCAAAAAATGTTATTCACCTTCCAGTGAAACTGGTGAAAATTTGGGTTAGACCCAAGGCAATATATTTCAGGCTGGTGAAATGTGCTGTTTTCCCAGACTTGCATGCATCATTCCCATCGAGCATAAAAAAAGCACAGGGAAAGTGCAGTGCAATTCAAATCAAATCACACAATGTTTTTTCTACCTCTTTCTCTTCCTCCTCCCCCAGTTCTCCTGAAAACAAATAAAAACAAAATGAAAGAAAATGAGCAAAAACAACTAGGGGAAAAAAGGGAGAAGGGGTTGTTCAGTATTGAAGTGCTGCATCATTGTAGGTTTTCTGGGAAAAAACACCCAGGGGGTGTTACCCCTTGCCGTGCTCCCTGGGACACTTGGGCTATTTTTGGCACTTTTTGGGGTGTCCAGGAATGGAGCACAGCTGCATTTTGCAGTAAGGGTTGGTCACCGTCTTGATACAGATGTTATTCCGGTGACAAATTACCAGATTGAGATTCATGCTTCCCTAGTCCACGATGTTTAAATTAGTAAACGGTCCCCCTCCAGGCCGGCAGAGCATTCCCTGTGCCACACCCTGCAGTGCTCACCAGGAGGAATTGCTGGAAGATACAGCGCTCCCGGGGAGAGCTAAGACCAGCTGTGCACGGTGCAGGGGTGGGGCAAGCTCCACCGACTTGGTTTAAATAAACCTCTGGCTCCCAGAGCTCCTTAAAACTGGGCTGCGTTTTGCAGGGGGAGATGGATGGCCACAGGTTCCCCCCTCTCCCCTGGTGCCAGGCATGATGGCAGTGCTGAGACCCATTAGGAGGATGGATGGGGAATATAAAAGGGTGAGCCCAAACATCAGCCACCGGGAAGCTTTGAAGATTTGGCTTTCTGTTACGCATCTGCTGTGCAGAAGGGAGTTAATTGGTTTTATACCCAGGGAGCAAAGGGAAGCAGTTTGGCCCTGGGTTTCCCATCTCTAATTGCATTCCTGCAGCTCTCTTCTCCCTGGGAGGTGACAGGAGCTTTGCCACTGACTTCAGGAAGCTCAGGTGTAGGCTTCAAGTTTCACATCTTTATGTTTTTTCTTGATATTTATCATTTTAGGCATGTCTTGGAATGATCCTTGTGACAACTTCGTGAAACCCATCTGGCTTCTCTTTTATTTTTTCTTTATTTTAATTGTGTTTCAAATGCATCTGTGCAAACCTAAATAAGCCATTAGTGATACACACCCTGTAAAGTGTGAACTCTGTGTGCTTGGAGCTTGTTCTCAACGAGTGCAAATCCACTAAGAAAGGCGTTTCCAACGGGGCCTCCTGTCCTTGATGATTCAGGTGGTGTTTGCGCAGATAAATCAGGGCACCAAAGCATTTATTTGCTTTTAGTGACAGGCACCATCTGCTACTTGCCTGTGAAGCATTCAGGAAGGAACGCTGCCTGCCTGCCGTGCACAAAGAGGCTGTGGAATGGGAATAATGCTGGTGGCTGCAGCGGCGAGGCTTGAGGAAGGTACATCTGCAAGGTCGAGTGCTGGCTGTGGGAGGGGAAGGGTAGCTCAGGTGCAGGCTGGCATGACCTGGCCAACAGCCTGCAGGTGGGAAGGAGCATCTCTGGCAATCCACACCCAGCCATGCCAGCATCCTCCACAAACCACATAATGGCTCCAAGAGATGGCAGGCTGAGAAATGTTCCCCCGTGGCTTTTGTGGATCCACCCACAAGTGCTGGATGGATCACCAGGAGAAAATACCCGCTCGGGAAGAGTTTGGGTATCCCTGGGGCACAGCTCTCGGGGCTTGGGATAACAAGGGACCACAAACCTGCCAGATAGTCGGCGTGAAGTCTTGGTGGTAGCCTGGGTGTCATTACTGCCTTCCCCTGTTACAGCAGCCAAATTGCAGCGCCTCGAGGTGCCCGGGACGGATCATCCCCCGTGCCTTCATTAAGGTGCTGCCAATGGCAGGTTGGCTTCTGCTCAAGTGCACTTTGAGGTTTGGCACCACCATGCTGCCATCTGCAAAGTGAGGAGACGGTAACAAGCTGGTGGAGGTGGGAAAGGTCTGTGAAGGGATCTGGTGGAAAGGGGTTCTGAGCATCACCGTGGCCTTATATCCCAGAATAATGCTGTCTCTGCTACCTATACATATATATATGTATATATATAAAATTTTTAGAGCAGAATGGGACTTTTTAATAGGAAATAATTGCTCTTCTTTTTGGTTGGGTAAGCAATTCCCTCCTGGAAGAAGTTCCCAGGAATTTTGTGCTCTCGCACGCCTATGCATTTCAGCAGGGTCAGCCCTCTGTGCAAGTCAAATTCATGCAGAACACCATACATGTAGGCTCTAGTCTACTGGGTTTAGATCAGAGACGGATCAGATGACTCACAGGAATCTGTGGAAATAGATCAAAGTAGCAGCACACATTTGAAGGGAGCATTCAGCGGGGAGCGGGGCTTTTCGAGCGCGGCTCGGAGCATGAGTCACAGCGTGGGCCGGCGTGGGTGGCGGCGTGGGCGGCTGCAGCTGTGGGTGTCGGACCGAGACAGACGCAGAGAGATGGCTGCAATTAAGTTGTTAGTGAAATGACTGTAATAGTAAAATGAATTTAAAGGCGCAGCTTGCAAATGCGGCGTTTCCCAGCTAGCTCCTTCCCGGCAGCTCGGGGGCTGGCGGGCGTTTCCCGCTGGACGCTGTGCTCCTGGATGGAGCCCGTTATCCCCGCTGATGTGGGAGGTAACTCCGGTAGTTGCTGGTTGGAAATGGGCCGGTTTCCAGTGCTGTGACCCCTCCGTGACGGCACGGGGTGGCTGGTGAATCCCTGCCTGGGGCCGCAGGCGCTGACCCCGGCAGAGCGAAGGAGGGCTGAGGCGAGGAACGAATGCCAAGCGGAGACAGTAAGGGAACAAGGAAAGGAGAACAGATCTACATTTACTGGGAATAGTTGCAAAACGCCCACACACTTCTGTGGGACTAGGATCATGCCCAGAGCTCACAGAAAAGCTTGAGCTGGTGAGGTTTTTTTATGTTGCCCATCACTATCTCTTCTAGGGACTGGTGCTAGATCCCACCCATGACGTGACCCCGGTACTCCAGCTCAGAAAGGTCTTGGGCACTACTGCTGCCCTTGCAGTCAATGCAAATCCCAACCAAGGGCCTCCAAGGGAGGTGGGTTTGTTTCCTTTGCTCTTTGCCTCGGTGCCCCTGCAATGGGAACAGCATCCATGTTCCACAGTCTGGCCGACTCCATCCCATGGGACCCCACCTCGCTGCAGCCCCCTGTGGCAGATTTTTGGGAGGAGGGTGGAAGTGGAGCGAGACTCTTCCTCGCTTCTATTTTTAGTTATTGTTATTTCATGCCCTGCCAATCAGATTTGATGAGTGTGAGTGACATGAGAGAAATCTGATTGACATAAATAAATCAATAAAGCCCTCGTTCAGTAAGGGATGGAGGAAACAAATCTTGTGGTCACAAACCTGCATAACCAGTGGAATGGCACCTGCTTTGGGCTGATACCTAGGCTTTTGATGTTCAGGCTTCACTTCTATGCAGCAGCACTGCTGACTTAATTAATTGTATTAATTTACTTGAGTCTGTTAGTAATTTTTATGTGTTTTGAGGTGAAAAAAATCTAAAAAGTCAATCTCCAAGCCAGTTTTGCCATTCTGTTACAAGATGAGAGAGAAATGATTCCCTATGTGCTTTCCTGCCACTTTTAGTGATGAATTGTAATTAGGTTTGCTGCCAGCAAGTGCCTCAGGCATCTCATGTGCCATGAGGATGTTGTGTGCTGAAGCACAGGTCCCAGAAGAGATGTCCTCCCAGGTCCTACAAATGGGGCCCTGCACATTTCCAGGTCTGCCAGTTCAGGGTTGCCTGTGTGCTTCAGAAAACCTCTTAACTTCTGGTGGAAACCATGCGTGTTTTTTAGTGGTATTTTGATACAGTGGTAAAGTGGCTCTGCCAGGAGACATATATGCTGGGGATTTCCTTCTCCACACAGATGGCTGTGGAAGGAAGGCTTTATAATTTATTGATACTTTTTTTTTTTTTTTTTTTTGGTGGTGGTGGTGTACACAGAGAAGGGTCCAAAGGATTGCTCTTCACTCTGATTGATATGCAGAACAAATTTTAGTGGGAGAAAGGGTGTTATCTTGAATAATTAAAAAACCCGCCCCAGGAAAACCCAGCCTCTTGAAGTAGTAGATGTGTAAAATTAATGTATTTTTAAAAGTCAGTGTAAGTGCTTCTAAATGTGTCCACTGTATCGTACTCTGCCCACGCAGTTGCAGCATTTCCCAGCACGTATGAGCAGCCCTGTCTCTGTTGTCAGAGCTGAGCACAGCCACTGTCAGCTCCAGTGTCCAAATCTCACCTGGTTTCTAAACCTCAGAAACTACTCCAGGACTGTACCAAGCCGTGGGTGCAGCAGTTTGCTTTTTGTGGATCAGGAGGTCATACTGAAACAGCTGCCCAGTGTGGTACCTTCACTGCTGGTCATCCCTGCCAGCAGGGAGGAAAGGCAGCTGGTAATGATTTGAGAGACTTTGGGGCTGGGTGGTGGATATCCTGTACAGAGGTGAGACGAAACTCTGTCACTTCCAGCCATCCTGGTGCTCACCTTACTTGCTGCACTTCCATGGGACACAGCCATAAAAAGAAAACAGTTTAATGGAATGTAAGTTACCGGAGATAGCTTAGGTTTGCATATTAGATAGTTTTTAATTTGCACTCTCTGGTCTACAGAGATATTACCCATCATAATTTAAAATACTTACATTTCAAATTATGGATTAGAAAGGGAGAGAAATTTAATTGCAACATGATTTTTCTTTTGGAACCACATTTCTTTTCCTGCCTGTTCGCAGATTGGGGTGCAATTACAGTGTGTTGGAGCTCAGGTTTCCTTTGCCCTCTTTGATTGCCAGGCACTCAGACTCCCGCCTTTCCCCCCCTCCCAGCCCTGTAATTTAGCTGCTGCTCTGCCATGACACTTAGCTCTGGTTTAATTATGATGATCACTCAATATGGAAGGCTGTTTCAAGGGGGCTGAGGGCTGGGTTCTCTGAGCCTCTCCTGCCTGAAGGCTCTCCTGGAGCCAGGGTTGCCTCACAAAGCTGTGCCCAGCAGGCTGTGCACCCGGCAGGAGGGCACTGCGTCTCCTGAGAGAGGCATTTTCAGCTTAAAACCAGGATCTGGGGACAGTGAAGCTGCCGGATGTGCAGGATGCAGGAGAGTCTGGAGCCATTAACCATCAGTTTTCTGCTTTTCCATTTTGTGTAAAACCAGGTCTTTGGTGTTTTTTGCCTTTTCCCTGTGGCAGCTGGAGCCCATGTGTTCTGCAAGGACCCTGAGCAGGGGCTCCACGCCTGCCCACATCCCCACGTCCCCAGTCCCGCTCATGGCCCTCGCCCCAGCCCACTCACACTGACTCATCCTCCTGCCCTGCCGCACCTTCACACGCTGCTGTTGCTGCTTCACCCCTCCCTCCATCATGCTGTCTTTTTTAATCTTCTTTCTTTTATTTTTTTTTAAAGCCTCTTGAGGAACTTAAAAATCAAAACAAATTTTTCTTGTCATTCCCCCTGTCCACTGGGGTTAGCAGTGAATGGCAGCCTCTTGCCATGCTTTGTCTCCTCATACTCTCCGTGGTTCAGTCAACATTTCAACCAGCCTGTGGATCCATCTTGGTGCCTCAGGGGATGGTGCAGAGGTTCCTGAGATCTTTAAAACTTTGTTCCCCCTTAGTCCTGGGCCCCACAACCCAGCTGGATGAGCACCTCTCTTGGATTTTGTTTTCCGGGTGGCAGGATACCAGGTAGGAGCATAACAAGCGTTATTTTTAAGCTGCTTCTGCTAAATGCCATAACTACACTGTTGTTGAACTTCTAATGTTTTGAGAATGGTTGATACCAAACCATCTCTCTCATCTCTTTTTCTGGATCAAAGGGTCTTTTGCTGGGGTTGCTTCCCTGTCAGCAGCTGCTGCAGGGCCTGGTGGTGGCAGAACTCTGATCCCCCTTCACAGGAAAAGGGGCTTTGAGTTAGGGAAAAACAAACAACTCCAGTTTGAAAGTTTGCAGCTGAAAGGAGCACTGAGATGAAGAAGGGAAGAAACAGGGTAGGAGATACCCCATGGATGCATGGGGATAATTAATTCCCATCAATCGCTGTCCCTGCCCCACCAGAGTTCTGACACAACCAAGCAATTTGGCTGTGGCTGCACTGGGCTTGCAGCAGACACTGAGTGTATGAAAAGGATAAAACCGTACGAATAACAGTTTTTTCCTGTAAATGTATAAAAAATGTTTTTTAATGATGGCAGTTCCCCACCTGTAAGGGAGAAAGGGCTAAGTCATTTTATATGCAGCAACCTGGGAGACATTTCTGGCAGTTTGGACTTTGGTCAGGAAAGACTCTTACGGAGAAAATCATGATATCTGTGCTTGTAGTCTGGTCATTCTGCAAGAGAAGGAAAATTTGAGGAACAAATCACAACTGCGCTCTTCCCGGTGCCTTTCCAGTGGCAATTCATAAGGATGACTGGGATGGAATTCATCTGATGCAGCATCTTCTCAGGGTGAGCCAGCCATGCTGCCCTGCTTCAGACCAAGGGCAGTTGAGCTGCCCTGGCCCCACTGGCCCCTTCTTCTCTGCTCCTTTTCCCACCCCTCACCCTCTGAGTAAGAGGCCCTGGGAAATGCCAGGTCCTGGCATTGATGATGCTGCACTTGATGAAAAAATCCCACTATTCAGCCATTGCAAAAATACATCAAAGCACAAAGGGACAGTTTTGAGGCAACACGTGCATTGCCGTTTGGTGTAACATTAGCCTCTGTTCAAAGCCCATTAATGTGCAGTTGAAAGATGACATTTAATTTTCTTCTGATTTTTCCTTTTCTCTCCTCTTTTTCTCAGTTCAGTTTCTTTTATCTCTGCCCTGTCACAAGGCTTGGCTTTTGCTCCCTGAGGCTGTAATCTCTGAGCAAATATCCTTTGCTGATACACTTTGTACCAGCTGAGGAGCAGCTCCGTGTGCCGTGGGAGATCCGGTTTGGCCACACGTAGCATTTACAGAGTGAATTTGTTTATTTAAATAACTTCTGTATTTTCTCCCTACTCGAACATTGGTAGATGGTGGGGTGCCAGAGCCAGCTGTACTCTGGAGGGGGAGATGGGAACAGATGGGTTTTTATTTGCTGCCTGTAGCCACTGTGGCAGAAGTGCATGAGGGCACATTCCTTGCCATGAGCCTCCCAGAGCTCCAGGATGAATGAGGACTGGGAGGTGAAAGCTGGACACAGTTGGTGGGGAAGTAGAGTTTTGGTGAGGTGATGGGAATGATGAGGCCATGCAGCACTCAGGCCACACAAGCACTTCTTTCTGTGTGTTTTTGATTTACTCCTCTCCCTGCTGCATGTGTGCATGGGAAGTGCCACCCTGCATCCCTGATGGAGCATCTCCATCCTGAGATAATGACTTCAGCTGTGAGCTTGATTATTTTCTGGCACGAATGAGCGTGGGTCATTTCAATCCCAGTACTGTGGAGCAGTGCTAGGGCCACAGGTGTTTCTGTGCCTCTTGTGCTGCTAAAGCTGAACTGTTTGCTCAAAGCCAGTAAAACAAATCTCTTATATTTTGCTCTCCTGAGCATCCCCCAGCTGTAGGGACTGTATTGGTCACCCTATTACTTTATTCTTTCGTTTTAAAGCTTTCCTGAAGCATTTAATTTCCATGGAACTCATGCTTTTCTTGGTCTCTTAAAATTTTATTGAAAGTCTCTTGCACAAAGAAGGGTGATGGAAGCAATGTTAACCATCAGTCCTTACAAATGCGTCATCTCTATTTCAAGGTATTTCAGGTTAGCATAGGCTGATGGAGCCTGTAAGGCAGAGATGGGCCTGAGGGTATTTGAAGCTTTGCAGGGGGATGACAGACATTTGTACTCCCACACTTTCACAGGACTGTTGAAAATGGTTTTCTACGAAGCATCCATCCTCCCCTTTGTATTTGTTCCAGAAGGGAAACAAAATACAAGGCTGTATGGATCCCGGAAAAGGTACCCACATTCATGGAAGCATTTAAGAGCAAACCCAAAGCAAGAGAACATGGCATGACTCCTGACTTTATGAACCATACTTATCAATGTTTATATTTAATAGTTGTAACTGCTTTGATTTGCTCCGCTGCTGGTCACTCAGCAGCTGAGGCTGTGTGGCCCAGCAGCTGCTTATGTGGAGGGTTCCCTCAGGTGATGCCTCCCTTCTGGGTGTGACAGACCTGGAGCTCAGGCCTCTCCTTTTGGGCAAAGAAATGGTTGTCACTCCCTCCTAGCAGTGGGCCAGCACAGCCAGAAGCACTCACCCAGGGTGAAATTCCTGTTATCCTGAGGCTGCTGAGGGTTTCCCAGCCCATGAGGCACCCAGAGACTCCTTTTGCAGGCTGGCTGTGTCTGGGGCAGGGGACTCTGCAGTGCCAGTGGTGGAAGAGCCTGGGTGAGTTCCTGGTGGTTCCAAGACAGTTTCCCTCTAGGAGATGATGTACTCACAGTGCTGGGCTGGTTGGTGCAGGTGCTGTGCAATGCTGGTGAAGCCCACACTGTTTCTGGTGAGCTGATTGAGAAGAGATTTGGGCTCAGAGGATGCCATTGAGTGAAAGCAGTTGTTGAAGTGTTTTTGAAAATGACCTATACAGTGTTTACCTCAAGCTCAGAAATTGCTGTGAGATGAGAAATTGCTATTTGCTTGTGTTTTTTCACTTGCTGTTTGCAACTCACATCTTGGATAGGGACGCTTTGGGAATCCTAATGCTTCTGAAAAGAAACACCACTCAAAGCCTTGCTCTTGCACCTCCTGCTAAAATCCCCATCCATGCATTTACTCTGGGCTGGATAGTCTGTCCTCTGGGAGCCCAGAGGACCTAGCTGTGACCTTGTGGAAAGAGCAGTGTAGGCTGAAGTGGCACTAAATAGCGATTTTCCTGAAAAAAACCAAAAAAGTTGTGAAGCATCGGTATTGTTAATGCCCCGAAGGAAGCAGCTAAGGGTCGGTTGTCGGGCATCCCTGCCCTGTACGAGGGTTGTTTGTCCTGTCAGAGAAATGCCCAGTGAGAGGTGGCTCCTGAAACGCCGGCCAGGTCCCCTGTGTGGCATGTAGGGGACCCGTGGGTATTTCTGGTCCTTGTCCAGGTGGAGGACAGCTCCATTTATCTCCTGGCCGGGACCGTGTTCCCCAGGCACCTTGATTTGGGGCCAGGCTCGTTGCCCCGGGCGGGGGATGCGATGTCAGCTGAAATGACAGCTTACTTCCATGTGACACCTGCTGGTAAGAAAAGGCACGGCTGCCCTTTGGAAACGAGACCTGCTCGTGCCTTTTTGTTTTTCCAAAAAGCACTCATTTCTTACACCCTTCCCCTGCGGGATTTATTGGTGCTCCTGGTTGGTTTTCTCAGCACTCTGACTCATTTTAGCAGATTGGAAAGTACTTTTTCCGGGGCGCTTATGCATACAGGATGTATCTCTTTAGGTGTTTGATTTTTTTTTTTTTTTTTTTTAATTCTGCAGAAAATGGGCTTTCAAAAAGCCCCACCTGTAAACTAATTAAGCTTCGAATTATGTCAGTGCCAACAAGCTGCTCTGAACATGAGCCTGTAAAATGACCTGAAAGCAGTGAGTGCCTGGCCCAGAGAGGCTGGCATTACATCAGTCCACATTTTGTGAGGAAAAAGTAAATATGCTGGCTGCAAAAGAGATATTCTGTGTGCAGTCCTTGATAATGTTTGTGGTGAGGACTGCTCCCTGGTTACAGAGCAAACACTGACTTCCTGAAGGCCTCTCTCTGCTTATGCAAATCTCCCTGAGCTTATCCTGAAATCCAGCATCACCCTGAGAGTGCTGGCAGGTTTCAGACCTGGCCCTGAGTGATGCTAAGGTTGTGAACCCCCGATTTACAGTGTCACTATACTCTTTGGGTGGCTGTTTAAGAAGAATATCGTTCAACAAACAGTACTTGAATGCATTCCTGTCAAGTGAAATCATTCCTTTAAGAGTTTTAGTTGTCAGGTATTCATTAAAGCAGGTTTCACATCAAAATGATCGTCACTAATACAGTGAAAACATCTTTTAGAGCTTTCAGGATTTTTATGTTGCATTATATAAATGCTGGATCTCCACTGGTATGGAAATGTCCTCCTGGACCTACACAGTAGGTACGAAACTGTGTACCTGTGGTCCCCTTCCGAAGAAAATGAATATGGTATGTCAGTGTGGTAGCAACAAGGACATTGCTGAGAGTCCTTTATGTAAATAGGGTGCAATTGTAGTTACAGCTTCAGCATAGCATTCCCATCACTTCTGCAAGCTGTTTTCTACCTTGTAAACACTAAAATTGGAGTTTGCATTTTATTATTTCTGTAAAATTGTCATTCTAACTTCATTAAAAAAAAAAAAAAAGGCTATCGAGTTAAAAGGTATTTCTGGCTTAAGAAATTGAAATTAAGTCGCAATATGGTCACTTCAGACTTTGGATGCTTCGGAGAATTTCACTCATCTGAGAGACTGCTAAATCAGCATTTAGTACAAACCAGTCCCTTTTTGCTTGTCTCAGGCTGGAGAAACCCAGAGGACACTGCTAGGGCTGAAATGGCAGGGGGTCCCAAATCCAGGTTAATGGGAGCTGCAGCAGGCCCAGCTCTCCCTGAAAGTCAGTCAGGTGCCTAAATACAGATTTAGGCAGCTCACTTCAGACTAGCTATTTTTGAAGCTCCTGGCCCTGGTGTGTGAATTGATGGCATTTCAGTTGCAAAGAGCAGATGGTACTCTCTAGTGATCCAGGACAGTGTTTTTGCATTAGTGTCAAAAATAGATCAAGTGCCAGCTGTAGCTCTTTTGGGTCAGTGGAGGTGAATTCACGGAGTGATGTGCACAATATTGCAACAGAATAGGGGAAAATCAGGCTTTCCTTTTAGGAGCACAAAGTGCTTTTAAATGTCTTAAACTGCTGTTTCTGATGTGTTTTTGCACAGCTCAATCGCAAGTGCATCTCACTCAGCAGTGAAGTAAACTGCCTGGTGCTATAACAGTATTATTCTGCGTAGCTGTAGCTTTCAGGGTGGTGCAATTCAGGGTTTGCATCTAGCTCTTGGAGGCAGCTTTGGCTGTGCTGCTGGTGGGGCACTTCCTAGGGACACGGTCCCCTCCCAACTTCCCAACGCTGGGGGCTGGAGAACTCCTGCGTTCCATGGTACTGGAGGGAAGGAGCTGCGGTGCCCTCGTGTGCCTTCCCAGGAACCCTGCTTTCAGAGGTGCTGCTGGCAAGGCTGCCAAGCTGATCTGCCTGAGAGCAGGCAGCGTGGAGAGGAGTTTGAGAGTGTTTCATGTTCATTAGAAACCCAGAGGTGATTCTGATTCTCAGCCTACTGCTCCTTTTATGTATTGCTGAAGTTTTGCTGTATTTTAGTGAGAAACTACAGAAAGGTGGTGCAGCATCAGCAAGGATGTTCTGTTACCTTAATTGGGCCGTGGCCTTTTTTCTTTTTTTTTTTTTTTTTAGAAAGCTATGATGCATGAAGAGGAGAGTTTTCGTCATTTAAGGCAAAAAAAAAAAAAAGAGTTGTGTGTAGGAAAGCTGGTCCACTGGCACACCCTGCTGGGTTGTAGCGAGAGTGCAAAGGAAATGCATGGCTACTCTTTTTATAAAGAGACAGCATTCCTGTCATTTTATAATCTAAATTAACTTTTTTTGCCGTGATGTCTCTCTTGGTTTTCATTTCTGAAAACATGAGCAGTGACGTGGAAGCTGCTAAGGAGGGACCTGCAGAAGTCAGGGAGGTTGCCTGGAGTGGTTTGCTCAGGAGTGCTCCTGCAGCAAATTCCAGTACTTTTGGAAATCTCTACCAGATCCATGTGCCTACCAAAACGACTTCATTGTGTAGCTGAAAGTGCTAACACCTAATGTAGGGTGTATAAGACACCTCTCCATGACCTAAGAGAGGTAAACAACACTGTGAACTTGACCGTTGTTGGGAATTTTCCACATGAAGAAAACTACCAGAATAGAAACACAGAGAAAAAAGGACCTGTTCTTTGATTTTGCTCTGGAATCTCTCCCAGCTGCCCATGTGATGATTGCCTCCATATGACTTCCCACTAAAAAAAAAAAAAAAAAAAAAAAAAATCAAAGAAATAATGCTCCCTTTATCCCTGAACAAAATGTCTGCAGTGATTCGGAAACAGTTATTCCGGCTGATGTCTGCACGTGGACCTGCTGCAGTTAACAGCGTGACTGAATTACCTGGGAGCAGTAAAGGTCTTCACATTGTATCTGGCCTTCACAGGGCATGTATGAAGACTGATATTTTGAAGAGTCTTGATGGTGATGGTTGGCCACCCCATTTGAATCCTCTCAAGTGGAGCCAATTTAGAAGAATTGCTGTGCAGCTGAAAGCCAGGCTTTTTTTGAGGTGTCAGTCCTGAAACAAACCTTGTTCATTAGTTCTGGAGTGGCTGAACACCTGCATTTTTCAAGACACAAATTACGATGCTCATATATTTGGGAGACATGAGACTGATGGGGACAGAGCTGCCTGGGGAGGGGGGATTGACAAGACCTTCTCACTTGTGGTGTATGACCCTCAAGGGAGCACAGCTGACTGAGCATTAGCAGTCAGGGCTCTTCTCTTCTTCCCCCATCCATGATTTGGATAATCCTGACAACCTGGTACCAGCATAGCTCTGTCTGTGATGAGTGCCCTCCAGACCCCATGCCCTGGCTGTGGTAGCTTGCTGGGGTTATGCTCCAGCTCACTGGACCCAGGTATGTTGGTGAGACTGGAAAAAAACATTGCTTGGTGATAAAAGTAATGTCCTGGAGATGCAGAAAGATGGAGTTTGGACTATTTCTCTGTGAAATCTCTGCAGGAAAGGGGATGGGGGCAAAAGAGGAAGCCAGCAGGGTGAGCAGGCTGCATTCATAGCTACTCAAGGAGCTCCCTGAAGAAAAGGAGCCTTCCCTGGAGGCAACCCACCATTTCCTTTTGCCATTTCTCCTTTCTGCATCTGGTGTACATAATGCTTTCTTGGACTCCGAGTCTCCCTGACTTGTTGGAGAAGGAGGTGATATTACAAATTGCAGTGACTAATTCTATCCAAGGACAGAAGAACTTCGAGATAAAACCGTCATTAATATGATGATCCAACCTTCATTCACCTTTTTACTTAGTACCCAGTGTTCCTGTCAGGTTTGGAAATCCTCTTCCAGCCCCTTGCCCAGAAGGGGTGAGCTCAGGCTCTGGAAAGGGAACTCTTGGATGCTCTGCACGGGGAGCTGTGGAGCTTGTATCCCTTTCACATCCATACTGTCAGGAGGACTTTACCCTGGTGGACAAACTGCTTTTCCGTGGCCGTGAGCCGCGCTGGTGCCCTCAGCCCGAGGTGCAGTATCAGCTTGTACCTGTAGGTTGTGCCTCTGCATAGCTTTTCCCATCAGAGCTTTTCCCATCAGAGCTTTTCCCAATTGCTCTCCCAGACCCGGCCCGGAAAATGACGCAGTTTCTGTCTTACTGCTGGCGGATTATGTTAGTTGGGGAAATTATTAATCACTTGCATTTGGTAGATTACCTTTGCATCTGTATAAACCTATCATGAGCTTATAATAAGTCAGAGCCAGATAGCTGCTGCGCGGTCAAACAACCAAATGTAGTAACAGCCTTGGTAATAATAATCACCTATGTAGATATTTGCTTGTGTATATTTTATGATGCTTTCATATGATGCCAGCAGTGTACTAAGCACTTCAAAGCATTGGGACATAGATCTTTGCCCCACAGCACCGTTGGAGCGAGAGCAGTTCAGGGGAAGGGCAAGGAGGAAAGGGCCTTGTCTGGTTGGGATGTTGGAGCAGTGATGTCATTAAGTGATTAATTAATGTCAGTGGCATGAGGAAAATGCAGGGGCTGATGTGTTTTCCATGGTCGAGGTTTTTTTCTGTTGAATTCTTTGCTGTTCACTATGAAATACTTCTGTTGCTGACCACACCTGACAATATGCCGCTCCTCAAACTTTGTGAAATGCAGTGAAAATTTTGTGCTGATTTTGCTGTTACAGTGTGAAGAGGCTGTGCCGTGTGCTGCTAAATGGAGAAGTAGCTTGGATATGGCAGGCGCAGGAGGAAACAGGCAGCTTGGCTCAAAACAAGTCGAATTTAGTTAGGTTTTATTTTGTTTTGCTTAATGACTTTGTAGAAGAAACAAAAATATCCCTTGTTTCTGCGTATCCAGTTTGCATTGTTTTTACAGCGTGTTCCTTTCTCAGCTCTCCTCCTCCTCTCACACATAAAAAAAGATGTTATTTTGGATTAAGCCATCGCTGTGGTATGCATGGTGGTACTACTCAAGGAAGTAAACAAAACAAAGCGCACCACAACTCTTCCTCTTGCGCTGCAAACCTGCCAGTCTAAAACATTTTTGTTGCTCTCTGGTGACTTTTATGATCTTCATTCTGATTGCTGCAATAGATTTGCAAGATAAGCCATGAAAGCAGTGGTAGACACTACGTGCCCTGCCTGACAGAAAAGCCTCCTGTGACACAGTAGCCCTGGTTATCTACAGCGAACCACACACTGGTGTACAAATACCTTGGATTATGATGGGATTAATTTTGGGTGGAGCAGTAAATCCCCATTGACTCTGCACATGCCTCAGCGCCCATTCAGCAGGGCTCACGTGCTGCTGCTGGAGTGCAGGGTGGCAGGCCCTCTCTCCCCACGGGGAGAGGAGAAAGGGTCATGGGGTCCCAGAGGGAGAGTCTGTTACGTGCTGTTTTTGCAAAGTGCTCATCCTTCAAAAAGGACACAACTTGGTAAGGCGATGTTCCACCAGGCAGGTAACAAATAAACTGGGCAGCAGCTGCAAGGTGACAAATTTCAGCTTCTCCCTTAAGCTGATGTGACTTTTTCCAGTGACACTATTCCAACAGAATGCTCTTGGGGTTTGAGAAACCACCACATAACTACTGGCATTTCAGTTTTGAAAGTGAGTCATCTCCAAGCTGAGGAGCACAATGATGCCTTTCAATGGCTTTTAAGAGCAGGATGACTTGCGTTTATAGATCCACTTATCAACCTACAAGTAGGGTCATGGCAGGCATATAGGAAAATCAATGGGGACACTGCTAATCCTTTATTAAGAAATAATAAGTTCTGCTTTTAACTATACCAAAGTAATTGCTCTTGCTTAGGAAGAGGAGGCCGACAGCTAAAGATACTCTTAGCCACTGGCTTGATAATCCACAGCAGACAGGGCAGCCAAGGATAGCATCTTCTCTGTCACCTTATTTCAACACTTCATTGAATCTGTGCCTGAATCGGCATCTGAGCAATAGGTTTTCTTTTAAGGCAAATCTGTAATCCACTTTACACAGCAGTGAGATGTTAATTGCCAAGACCTTATGTGTTAGGATGGTTGACGCAGAGTATCTTTATCCAGGGCACAACAATCGTGCAGAACCGGGTTCAAACTTGCATCTCTGCAGCTCCTTTGAAAATTTAGGACTTGAGATCTGACCTGAGCATTATCAATTCAACCACAAACACGGTCAGGCTTAAAACCTGGCTTCCAGCTTGAGTGCAGTGTAAGTGTATATACCACAGTCTGAATATATTTTGTCTGTTCCTTTTGCTTCTCAGGATTGCTGCTGCAGTAACTGAACTGCTTGCTATCTCCAAATTACTTTACACTCCCTGGATTTGAGACAATAGCGCTTTTTTTCTGGCTAAGAGCTCAAAAGGGAGTTAGCTGGGCTGGCATGTTTGTTATTACCGATTCTCTGGTGCCCTTTGTGGGAGGGCTCTCGGGAGGGATGAGTCAGGGCCCAGCCCAGTCTCCTTGTAACTCAAGTCGTTGTTTGATGGGCTTTTCCCTGTTTGCTGTAGTGCTTACATGACTGTGCTGCCCAGGGATCAGAGATGAGTGGTGGAGCTCTGCCGAGCTAAGCGCTGGATGGATGAACACGTGATGAAGAGACAAGTGCTGAAGAGTTTGCAGGCTATTGTTGGTGGGCAAAGCTCATGGTACAAACATTACACATTCTCTGACCTGATTGTTTTTTGAGGGGGTGGGGTGGTTTTTTCAAAGGCCGAAGTCAGCTGGCATTTAGCAAAGGCAAAAAGAGCAATTGTGTTTTCTTCTTTCTGGCTTGACACTGGTGCAATGTCTTATCAGAGTACAGGACTATTTCTTTACGCTAAAGACGAAGGGAATAGCTAACCCAGCTGAGCCCAAAGCTTTGCCTTATAAGGGAACTGCCCGAAAGCGGAGATCTCCGGCGGGCCTCTCCTCGGGAGAGAAATCCAGAAAGCTACGCGCTGGTGATGTGTCAGACCGGAGTTCGCAGGGATGGCCAGAAAAACAACACTCCTCTAAATAACTTTGTGAAACTTCAGCGTGAAGGAGGCCACCAGCTTCCTTCCGAGGAGCAGTGTGTGCAGTCACACCAAAGAAACAGCAACAGGTTTGCCTGAACAGGAGCCTCCTTTGTGAGCGCCTGTGCAGAGCCTCTGTTGCAGGCTGGTACTTCAGCTGACTTCTCAGCTGGAAGCTATAAACACTTTCTGACTACAGGCACTTTCAGCTGGACGGAGAGAGCTCTTTCCCCCGGTTTAGGAAATGCTCCTTGCTGTCAGCCCAGGCACCATTCTGAGCTGTCCTCCCTGACTGCTGGGGCAGATAATTCACACGATGGTGTGTAGGAGCCTCACCTCACTATGTGCATGTGTGCCCAGGCAGCTCAAGGGTTCTGAGAGAGGGAATCGGGCCAGCAGATTCTCCTCTCGTGCCTCAGGTCCCTTCCTGAGTTCACACGCTGTTTGTAAAGATGCCTTGCAAAGACTGCTGGCTCAGCTACGGAGGTCGTGCATTTTTTAATTAAAAGGCTTGGTGGTTATGAAATGTTCCTGAAACCGGAATGTAAGTAGACATCGAACCAGTTCTGTTTGAAGCATAATCAATTTAAATAGATCTGCTCGTGTCTGCTATGCAGCCATGTGACTCCCCTGGGTTTGGCCTCTGGGCTTCGAGACAGCGCTCGCAGACGGGCTGCGGGAACGGGGCGGGATGAAGCGCGGCCCTGGTGGGAGAGTACAAGGTCTGCTTTGTACGGGAGCCTCTGCGGCCTCCCAAAGCAGAGCACCGTGGCAACGCTCCAGCCCCGGCTCTGCTCGTGCTGCCTCTGGTGCTGCCATGGCGGGCTGTAAGGTCTACTGTCGGACAGAAATGGAATTTGCAAGCGAGCAGATGTGGGGAACTTCCCTTCCTCGTTTTAGAAATCGAGGGCCCAAACTGGGAAATCCCCACCAGCTTGCCGTGCATGTGCAGGGACTGTCATCCAACAGGAGAGCTTCACCTGGTCCCACTTGGTGTTGAGCCCAGCACAGGGCAGTGACCTCCAGCTCCTTGGGAGTTCAGTTTGGCCAGCCCCCTCCTTTGGAGGTACATGGATCCTCCCTGAAGCAGAGGGATACTTCTGAGGAAGCTGTTTAGTGCCGACTGTCAGGGATGCCGTGAGTCTGGTTGTGACTTCTGTGGGAGCAGGTTCTGCTCTAGAATATACCTTGAGGGCAAGTGTTCATGTAATACACAAAACTTGCTTGTGACAGTGCTCAAATGTACCATCCCCTGCTGCTACTGGGTATGGGTGATGCTACTGTCACACAGCTGTAAAGCTGGGGTGATTTTAGGTATAAGCGATGATAGGCTGGTATTAACGAAGAAAAGCTTCAGGTCCCCTCACTAAAGGATTAACAGGAAAAACTGACTTAAAAAAAGTGTGTGTGTGTACATATATATGTATATACACACACACACACTGCTGTGCATGGAAAAAATGTTTGTGCAGAAACATCTGATACCCAAGAGCTCAATTAGATCTGATGAAGGAGTCTGAAGTCGCACTTCAAGAGCTGCCTTCAGAAGTGTGAGGTTGTTTCCCCACATTAATTACATACACACGTAAGTGGCTCTGTAGAGGTCTGAAACATCATCTACTGAGTGCAGGTGCAGGAACATGGCACCTTGTCAAAAACTTTTGACAGATTTTAGCAAAACCTAAGGCTTAATGGTAATTAGGAGCAATTTTTTTTTTTTTTTTTACATTTTTTCTATTAGCACTGTAAAAAAATTGAATTTAAATTAAATCAATCTCTCCCATGTCCCCATCAGCATTTAGTGCAGGGTCCTTTCTCCTGGGGGAGAAACTGTAATGTGGTATTTTACCTCCTGTGTGGGAGCAAGGCACACCAGAACATGTCAGATCTGGAAACACAGGGAGGTACTTGTCTCTTAGGGAAGTTAAACTTGTACACTTTCATCTCAGGCTGGAGTTAATAATTGATATCCCTCAGATGTAAGCTACTTGCTTCTGGGGAAATAAAAAACAAATATACATTCCTGCCCCAAACAAACAGCCCTATGCCTGAATTCATATTGCTAATGAGTAACTTTAGCATCCAGTTCAGGAAACAGGTATAAGCTCTTCTGTTTAAAACCCTTCTTGGCTAAAAGTCTCGTCTTTGCCTTTGAAAGTACTGCAGCATCTAGAGAAGTATTCTTGAGCATCTTTTTTTCTGACCTGTGCTTTCCCTCGCCACTTTTCCCTACCTGGTGCCTATCCCTAAAAGCACAGTGTAGCTTTTTGAAGTGGACAGTCACACAGATGTGTTGTTTCACACTTGTATTTGACTCATGGGTTCATCTGAGGCTTTGCTGTTGTTGGGTCTGGAGCAGCCTTGGCAGTTTGCAGCACTTTGTTCAGCACTACAGGACGACAGCTAAATGTTGACTTGTATGATGCATTTTCTTTCACTAGAGAAGAAAAATCCCAGCTTCTCTCAAGGTGGTGGTCACCAGAACCTAATGCTGTGGAAAAAACAACACCTCACCCTAACAGAAAAAATCCGTAAGGCTATTGCTCTGCCCTTTGTGAAGGGCAGTATGTTTGAGCACCCATCTCTAACACTTGTCTATACAGTCAACAGACAGCTCAACCACCATGACCATCCCTTCTTGCTTCTGGAAAGATATACGGTTCTCATTACAGCTACCTGCCTATTAACATAATCCTTTCATTGTCATTACATTGACAAATTACATGCTGGGTGCTGTTGCACACTCCAGGAAGGCAGTTTTCCTTCCAGACATGGCATTTGTTCCTCTAGGATTACTGGCAGGGCTTGCCTGGAAGGGATGGAGTCACACATGGCATGCCGGGGTGTCCTGCCTCGCCACACTTTGTGCTTTCATTAGTAGGTTCCATGTCCTTCTCTTGAAACACCATGTATTCCCTCTGGTGTATGTGTTTTTGGTTTTTTTGTTTTTTAAAATTTTTAAATTTAGCCAATATTCAGGGAACTCAGACCTAGCTTTAGTCTGGTACTGTAGTTTTCACATTTACTTGATGGGTGTGGTTTTGACTGAGCACCTGTTTGATGGGGTGACACTGCTGTATCCTCGTGCTATCAGGGTGCCAGTCAAGTCTCTGCTTAGGGAGTAAACTCAGAGGATGTAGCAGTGCAGACCCTGGATGAAACCTGTATTACGTGAAGGGCCTTACTCCTCAGAGCTGTGGAGACCAGGTATCTGTCTCGGTGTTTTGTGAAGATGTCTGTTGTTTCAGCTTGGCTAAGATCTGAAGAAATTCTGTTATTTAAGTAGAGACTTCAAAGAATGGAGGTCAATTAGTTGACCTGGGCTGCAAAGCCTTATTTTTTATGTAGGTAGATGTATTTTGGCTGTGCTGATACATCATCTAGGTAGCTTGTAAGTGGCGTTTGTGCTATGAATCTTGTCTGGTGCTGCCACTCAAGGAGGTGATGATGACTAACAAGCTGGTCAAGTTGCCATCTGTCTTTTGGTGGCTTTACTGTCTCATGTGTTCTGTAGGGCAACACTGACTCTGGGGCAGCAAGCAAGGAGAAGGAACTTCCCTCCGTGCTGCCAAATCACATGAGTTATTCTGGACACAGGCTGTATCAGGGGGTGACTCACAGGATGATATGTCAGCTGTGTGACCTTCTGAGCTGGGGCCTGGAGCCAGCTGGAGACCACTGCGCAGCTCCCTGAAGATAACTCATGCTTTCTTTGTTACTGTCGTGCAGTCTCTTCAGTGCCGTGGCTGCTGTCGTCTGCATATCCCAAATCAGCTGATGAAGCTCTTGACTCCTGGTAGTCCTCTCAGTCCTCTGGCACAGCTTGAGTATTGAAATGACTGCAGAGGGGTAGGGGCAGGATTCACCTGCAGATAAACAAAAAGGATCTCTTCCACCTGCCCTGTGTAAGAGCTCCTGGGATGATTTAGTATACTAAAAGATGCAAGCAGTTAAACACCCTACCCATATTATTGCAAATGCTTTCCAGACGGAAGACACTGCATTTGTGTAAATATTTATATAATACTGTGGCTATGATATTGTGGCCTCTTTTATCCCACACCTTTGTCAGGGCAGGAAAAGCCTGCTTTGTGCAGCTGTGGCACTATCAGGTTGCTGAAAGCCCTGGCTTCATTTATCTTCAACTCCTTGGAAGTGCTGAGGGCTGCCAGCCAGGCTGTGAGGCGAGAGTGATCATGGCAGCTCCTTCCAGCAGCAGCTGGGGAGGATGTTTCTGTGAGCTGGGAATGCTACCCAGGTACACAGGCCTTGGCTGTGCACACCTCACAACACGGAGGGGAAGCCTTGCACATGTCTGTTTTAATCTCTAGGGTCTAGAGACGAATATCTGAATATCTGCGTGGGTTCACAGTGAGTGTGTCAGTCCTGCACACGGGAAGGCTGCCCAGAAGTGTGGAGATGTGCCAGCAACTCTTATTTCAAGTGCTCGGATAGGTCACAGCTCTGCTGTGACTGAGTGACTGAGCAGCACGCCTCCTCCCTTGCATATCCTCCCTGTGTCTGATCCACACCGCCCTGGGCATCCAGGAAATCCTTTCCACTGAGTCAGAGGAGGGATCCTGTTGTGTAACACAGGGCTCGAAATCCATCATGGCTTCAACACAGGATTAGGACAACATCCACACTTTCCCTAAACTAATCTTCAAGCATGCTGGTGGGGCTGGAACAGCCAGCCTCCACGGGGTTGTCCCTGACAGTGTAAAGGGAATTAAAGGGACACTGAAGCTCCTTTTTCCAGGGATGGGCAACAGCCACAGAACTTGCCAGGGAGAGCCAGCAGGCTCCAGGTCACAGCTGCTTCCCATCACTTCTATTTCCTGGATAACAGTGTTCATTTGTTTCCAGATTTTACTTGCCTGGGAACTCAGTAACATCTGTTCCTCCAGGTTTCATCAAAGATGAACTTCCTCATGGCAGAAAAGGCTTTTAGAAGTTGTTTTGTCTTTTTTTTTTTTTTTTTTCCCCCACTCCCTGGTTTTGTTCTCAGAGCAGTGACTTTAAGGTTTACCTCTAAAGGACAATTATAAAAATGATAAGCTTGCCTTGTTTGTTAAACAGCTTCTGTTCTGACTTGCTCATGACACCAGCTCCAAATGCCCCTGTTCCCACTGTTCAGGGAGCTCCAAATTCCCCTCTTCCCACTGTTCAGGGCAGCAGGCAGTGCTGGTGGCTGTGCCAGGAGCCCTGCTCCCGTGTGCTGCCTCGTGTCACACAAATGCTGGACAGATTGGCAGTGCCCTACAACATACTGTGCTATAGCCAATTCTGCTGAGGATTCACAAGATGCAAAGGTGTGTTCAATCTGCTGCGCTAATAGGAGTTAAAAAATCAAAAAGGCTTACAACTATGATAATAAACAGATTATTTTCTTGGTAAAAAACACCTGTTTAAATGGCTGCTTGCATGTGTAAGCCTGCACTCAGAGTTCTGGATTTTATTTAGTGGAATGTGGCATAGTTCATCTCTATAGGATCACTTATGGAACTTAGAGTATTTTTTAATTCTTTTTTTTCTTTTCATAAATCCCAAACTAATTAGCTTTGTTAAGAATGCTTACCTCATGATTACCTGTAGCATCATTCCTCATCGCTTTTCTTGTCTTGTAATCCTGTTATCATAGGGTTAAAAAAGCATGTAATTCTTTAGGAAGGAGAAGTGAAGCAGTTAAGAATCTTTTTTTTCTCATGCAGCCCAATTCTAAAGCATTTCAAGCACTGAGCTGTTAGTGCCTTCCGTGGACAGCCTTGTGACACCTGTGAGGAAGGCATTTATACAAATGACCTCTCTTGGGCCATGGCATGGCCTTTGCACACAGGCAGGTGTGACCCAGTGGACTGACTGTTCCCAGGAGATCCCTTTCTGCTCCAGAGAGAGTGCCCTGACATCCTTCTGCCCACTCTGCTTCGAGGTAATGTGTAACAGACTGCCAGACCTTTTGGGAATAATCTTCTGCATCCACTTGCAGCTCTGATCTGGAAGCCTCTGAGAATTGAAGGTTAGGCAGTTCAGGTTGTGGCTGGAAGACGCAGCTGACTTTCTACGTGAACTCTGAAATAGGCACGCAAAGGTTACACCTGTAACTTCATGGCACAGCTGCCTCTTACTCATGCCCTTGAACGGAGAGCACCAGGAGGTAACAGAGGTTTGGAGAAAGCAGCTCTGTCCTGCTGCGGACGGGCTGAAGCCAGTCTGCTCCGCTGCTGTTCTCTGTGGAGCACAGCATTCCCAAAATGGAGTTTCAGCAGTACTCCGCTTCGAGACTGGTTTGTGACTGTCTGTCTGGGTGACAGCCACCTGGTGACTGTACTGCTTCTGCAGTCATCTCATGCATATGACATTCTTCCAGTTTTTTAAGATGGAAGTCTCAGTGTGCGAATAAATTTGGCCTAGACATGAGAAGTATGCAAGAAACAGAAATAAGCTGGCAGGAAAGCACAGCTGTAATGCTATTAAAGGTGCTCGTTCTTTTTCTCCTCCTTGTAATGTTTATTTGGCAGCTTTGGAACCAATTCTGCGCAATCTATATGGGGATTAAAAAAAGGCTGCCAGCCTTTTTTCAGAACTACTATGTGGGAAGAGCACTGTTCCTCATGATTTTCTTTTTCCATACGAGCACTTATCCTGAGCCAGACTGAATGCCATTCAGGTGGAGTGTGCCGCGCATCCAGAAGTGATCAGCACCATTCCATCACACAGATCCTTCTGCTTGTCCTGAAGTACAGGGTCATTGGACTGAGCTGGTGGATGTTTCAGCTCATTACCTTCATAAGTTAATGGTTCTTGTTACTCAAATTAGTACTGAGATGTAAATTAACCTTTTCCCTCTTATCTGTTAAATAAAGGGTATAATCTGTATATTCAGGATGTTTCTAGAAGATTATTACTCACTAGCATGTGGTTTGATTGATTAGTTCCAGTTCTAGCAATCATTAACAATTACTGGTAGTTTAAGAATTACTTCTTATGTCAAAGGGTGGAATTTATTTGGCTTTACACCAAGGCAGGTTCAGTAAGCCCTGCTACGCTGTTACCTTTCTCTTCAATCATACTTCTGTATAAAAGGGCAAATACATTCTACTGCTTGTGCTTTTTCAACCCTGAATTTCACCTTTACTGTTAAGAAAGCATGTTGACATATCAAACAATGTAACTAACAAGCAAAGCAGAACAAAATGAGTCACTATTTAGGCTATTTTTTTTCCTTTTAGATTATGCTTTCCCTATTCGAATATATCAATCATAAGACAGAAATACAATTTAAAAGGTAGATAACCAGAAGAAAAACTTGCAGAAATGTGCAAGGTGAGATAAACTGGGTAGGAGAATTGCATGAAAATACTCATAATGAAAGTGCGAAAACTGAAACAAATGTAACTTCTTGATGAAATATGACTAATAGGGCACGTGTCTTCCTGTCTTGAGAGTTTGTAACTGCTGCAGTCATGATAGAGTAAGTCAAAGCTGGAGAGGAAACAGAAAGGTGGCTGGATGATGTTTTCCTAACCATAAATACATGAATAATTACATGTATCTGTTCTACGTGCCTTCTGGCCCAAAATACTCAGTATAGTTCACTTTTTATTTGTTTTCTTAAAGTATTTTTAGCAGAAAATATCCTCCCCACTACAGCTGGCTTGCTGAACTATGCCACTGTTCTCTGACTGTTTTAGCAGAGCCTAGCCTCAAGTATCCAGTAAGACTTTAGTCAAACACAGCACGTATAGCAAACAGCCTGAAGACAAAACAAAAATTCCTATTGAATGGACCACAGTAGGGCCTACTAGATTTGTTCTTAAATTAGAGAACATTATGTCTTGGGTGATTAGTGTAGGGTATTACAAGGTTACCTTTTGTGCAAGTATATGGCAGAATAAGAGAAGTCCTAGTAAGTCCAGAATTTATATTTCCTAAAATCAATATAATCATATTATTCAGATAGGCAACTGGTTTGGCTTTATGCCTTATTATAGGGGTATCTAATTTTCCAAAGCTCCGTTTGTTGATCAATCAGATCAACAGATTCAGACAAAACTTTATCTAAATATTCCAAATATCCAAGCAAGTGGTCATCATTTAAAAATTGTCTGTGGCAGGAAGGCTGTGAAGCCTGTTATCTGACAACATCCCTTTCCTGTGGTGCAAGGCCAAGTGTACAGAGAGAAACAAAACTATCAGCATTTCTTGGCTACTGCTCTTCCTTTGAGCCCTTCTACAGCATGTTAATTTAAAGCACCTCAAGAGACGTTTCAGTCTTATCATGTGAAACTCCTCTTTCTCAAAGCAGAGAGTAATGACCTGCCAATTTGTAACCCAGCTTGTTTCACTTCTGTTTTACAGTGTGACCCAGTTCAATAGCTGTCTCAGGACAACTGTGAGGGAGTGACAAGCCATGGCATGTGCGTGGGAATGATGTTGCCACCAGAGCTCTGATTTCCACATCACAACCCAGTCAGTTGAGGTAAAAACCCAAATAATTTGGTCTAATACTGCTATGAAAAGTATGCTGAAGGCTAAAAATACTATTTAAAAGGTAGAGTTTCTTGTATGTTTTCCTGTCATCTCCTGACTTCAGTGAGAGTTGTTTCACACCCTGTCTAAAAAGATGGAGCATTGTGGAGCAGTTAAAGATGATGTGAAGAAGTTCTGTGACAGCAGTTAACATTACCAAAAGTACAAATCTTTGGCTTGCATAGGTGTTTCAAATGCACCAAAAATACCATACAAAATTTTTGAATGTTTTTCTTCCTGGAATTTAGGATGAACATACATGTGTTTAAGCAGCAGACTAGTTATTAGCAAAAACAGGTACTTAATGCAGGCTATTTTATAACCTTGATCGCTCTGCTTTTAAATCTTGGCATTATGTTTTGCAGATCTTCAGTCCCCTAGCCTACTGTTGTGGAACTGTTCAAAAGTCCTTGGCTAAACATTAAATACCCTTGGAGTGTGGTGGTACACCATGTGCTATTGGAAGTGCTGCTGGTCTTTCTCCCTTTCACCTCCCTAAGAAAGTTACATGTTGATAAAGAGACAATTAGATGTGGGTGGAGGAGGGAGATCTTTCAAGGTTACATCCTTCAAGAACTAAAAAACTTTTCTGTTTTTTCATTAGTCTTTATGGGATGTTTTGTTTTTAAGTAAACAGGAGACTTAGACATTCATGCAGCTTGGAAGGAGACTGGCAACTCACAGCAGTTGCAAAGGAAGGCTGAGGAGTCAATCACCTGAAGTGTACCTTCCTCTACTCTCAGTGCAGTTACAGAAATGAGAGGGTGCCAAGAATATCAGGGCAGAAAAAAGCATGTGGTTTTGCTGATTAGTTTACCATTTCAGAGGTAGTGGGATTTTGTTGGTGTTGGCATTATACCCTGTCCCCAATCAGAGTGGTTTCTATGTACTCCAGTGGAGCCTTTTAGGGAAGTGGAAGATTTTTAAACTATTTGGACTACTACTAATGATGAGACAGTTTCCATTACAGTCTGACTGCTTGTTTTGCTTGATTCATTTTACCTTGTTTTGTTTCTCTGCAGGATGGGAAGCCCTCCTCTTAAGACTGGATGTTTTGTCAAGCTTAAGCTTCTACAGAGCCACAGGTATTTGTGAAAGGATAAAACCAGGGCTTTTTCTTCATGGGACAGTTTAATGGGATGCACTTCTATGCTTTGTCCTGAAAGCTCGCACCTCTCCAAGTGTCTTTTTAATGTGCTGAAATTCAGAGCTGAAAGCAACCAGCTTAGGAGAAGGGGAGGATGCAGCACAAGCTGGCTTTTCCATCACTTCCGAGCTGAGGTGGCACATACAGATCATGGAATGGGTTTGGGTTGGAAGGAACCTTAAAGATCATCTCATTCCAAACCTCTTCCATGGAGAGGGCCATTTTTCACTAGACCAGGCTCTTCCAAGCGCCATCTAACTTGGCCTTGAACACCTTCAGGGATGTGGCAGCCACAGCTTCTCTGGGCAACCTGTGCCAGGGCTTCATCAGCCTCACAAATGAAGAATTTCTTCCTAATATTTAATCTAAACCCGCTCTCTGTCAGTTTGAAGCCGTTCCCCTTGTCCTGGTACTGCATTCCCTTGTCAAAAGTCCCTCCCCATCTTTCCTTAGGGCCCTTTAGAGGCCTAATAACTAAGGTGTTAATGGTCAGGCAGTGACTGCCCAGTGGAGCTTTGTACATGACAAGCCAGCTTGTGGTCAGCCAAGTGCTCTGACCTCCTCCAAATGCTGGCACCAATTTTCCATGTCTGTTCTCATGAGTAGCACATGAGCCCATGGGCTCCCCTGAGCTCCCTCATGAATGCTCAGCTCAGGCATGTGATGGGGGAGCTGGATGATGTTGTCTCTTGTTTCTTTTTGCTTGCACAAGGTTACCATGGCTAATATTTGAGGACTGGGAATACAAACAGAAGATCCAAATATGCTCCTGCTCCCTGGCCTCCTGTAATATCAAGACTGCAGTATAAGAGATGTCATTGAATGTGACTGTGGGTGGAACGCATGGGGTATGTAATGGTATGATTTGGGTATACTGTAGTACAAATAATATGCAGTGTGCTAGGTGCAGCAAGGAATGCTTCTCTGTTAGCTTCTGAAAGTGTACGTTCTGATGTGTGAAGAATATCACATCTGAAAAATGCCATGACTGACAGTGAGCACGAGGAATGATGGTGCTGTCTCACCAATCAAGATGAAAGGTTAACAAATAGAGTAATAGGAAAAAATTGTTCCAGTCTTTGCAGGTCATCCTCAATAACTCTACTTCTGTGATTTGCTTGCTGTTGTTATATATGCTAGAACACATCATATGCTGTCTGTTAACCACGCTAGGAATGTCCCAGGCCCTTGTAGTCTTTTTTCATGTCTATCTCGGAAAATCCTCCAAATACTCTTCCCTTTGAATTAATTCCTCACTGCCTCTGTTTGCCTGGAATGTGAGTGATATGAACTGAGCTACTGACTCATCGATGCGCTATGCAGAGAGGGCATTTTTGATTTTATTTTTATTGCTTGTCACTCGAGGTCACTCCCTCAACTATTACTTTCTGGTTAAATAAATCCTCTGAATGTTTTCCTCCTTGTTGAATTTCTGAGCTACAATGCCCAAACATTTGAACATTCATTTTATTAGATTAAATAGTAACTATTTACTGGTTATGCTTCTATGCTCAGAAAAAGCTGTTCTGTGTCCTCTGTACAATCCACTGGGGAATGTTTCTTGTGACTGAGCACCTTTCCTTTGAATCAATATAAAAATGTTACCCAAAGGTGCAGCAAGTTAGCCTCACAAAAGAGAAGAGTATTCTTAGGAACTGCTACTGGAATGGGTAGAAATACTTGAATAGATAATAGTAGTCTCTGGTCCTTAGTTCTCTTTTGGAAAGCATTACTCCACAACAAATGAAACGGAGCCAACATATCCATTTAAAATAGCAAAGTAAACAGTTCATGTCGTAGTCAAGATAATCCTTAATTTCTGCTGCTTATCTGAGATCTGCCCTGCTGATCTGATGGGAGGATTTAACCTTCCTGAAAGCTTTTATCACTGTATGTGCTTGAACTGGGAAGACCTCTTTCCACCTGCTTTTCAGAGCCTTTTCTCCTAGGAGATTAATGCTGCTATGCCCCTTTTAGAAAGGAAAACCTCTGAAATATGGATTATTTTTAGAGAGCTATACTAGGAATATTTTGCTACAATGCAATTTAAGGGAAATACTTAAAAATAATGCCTATTTAAAAGATCCTTTTTTTTTCTTTCCTGAAGAACCTTGTTGTCTTAAATTCTAATAATTTTTATCTTACAAAAGAACATGTATAGTTGTGGAAATTAAAAAGAGAATATTTGGCTTATGGTTACTGCTGGTTGTGTAACCAATTCAAAATAAAAGCTATGGGGAATTTTAATTTCAAATTTCTTTGCTCTGTGTGGAAACCATTTTGTAATTTTCTGTTTCTCTTGGGATACTGTGTGAAACACAGAATGGCAGAGCAGATGGCGTGTCTTCTCTTTCCAAAGAGACCAGTAATATCACTCTGTTCAAAGGAGAAGTCTAAAGGGGGTTTCACTTGGATATGGGAAAGCCTAGTCTCACATCTGGATCAATATAAAAATCAGTGTCAGTTTAACAGGTTTAATGTATAATGCTTTTCCCAAGCAAATGGTTGTGGGTTTGATGCTATTTTAACTAGATTTCTTATGGCTTATTTTAAATTTAAAAAAAAAAAAAAAAAGTGTCTTTAGATTAAGACTCTCTGGTATACCTGTGGTAGTGGGAGGAGAGGAGAGAATCAGTGGGTGAAATGTCTCAGGCTTAGTCATAGTAGGAGCAAGGAGTGATGGCCTGAATTATGCAGCAAAAGTTCTCAGAATAGCGAGTGAGTCACTATTGGCCTTGAACTTTCTGGACCTGAAAGTATATTTATCATTTTGCATTGTTCCCAAGCTATGTATTTGTAGTCCCACACACAGAGCAACTTGCATTTTCTGCCCTCACGAGCCAAACCACAGACAGGGGAATTTCCAGGGACAGAAGTGGAGGATCAATTTCTTTAGGTGAATTTTAAGAAAAGCTTTAATGAAGAATACCTGCAGTGGGAGATGACTGATGTGAAGGCAATGCTAAAAGGTTAAATAAAGGAATAAGGCAGTAACATACAAAGTGGAGGAGGGGGGGGAAAGGAAGTAAGTAAAATTAAAGAGTTCCTGTCGGGTCCATCATGGGGTACTGTTTTGAGAGGCAAATATTTTTATGAATGTAGTAGCTTTCTCTTTTCCTTCCCACCACCTTATCTGCAATGTTCTGAACAGAAACCAGAGCATTAAAAGGAAAGATCCAGCTCATTATATTTTTCATTCTTCCACTTCTCCGGAGCCCTACAGTATAAGAGATGAATTAGACAAGTTTTTGCACCAGGTTGTGGCTAAACAGCTGGCTTAGAAAAGATTGCAGCTGTCACATCAGCAAACCACCTTGGCACTGAAATTCAGGATGTTGTAGTGTCTGCAGAACTGTGTGTTCAGTCAGTGACCAAATGTACATTCTAGAAGAGACAACACTTGCTGTCTCTGGTCTTAGATCAGCAGACTCTGTAGAAAGAATGGAAAAGGTGCTTTAGAGACTTCTATCTTTAGAATATTTTACATAACGTAATTTTAAAAAGGAGAAATATTATTATTGGGTGGCAGGATAAAAGAGGCAGTATTGGCTTGCCAAAAAGGATTTAGCAAATGGAAATCCAAAATTAGTTCCAGGAAATGTAATAGGTAACATAATAAGTCCGTGAGAACTGCAGGTACTTTGCATTTTTGTATGTGAAGTTACTGCAGCACAGGATTACACATCCCACACTGGTATTTCAAGTTTCCCTGATCAGTGGGAAGAAATTTTTTTTTTTTTTTTGGTGGAGGCTCATTTTATAGGCATAGATTATCAGCTGCCTTTATATCTTCTTCCCCAAATCCTCATGGCTGTTGTGACAATTTATTAGCATAGGGAACTCCTGTGGGTATTGTGCTGCCAGGTAAGTAGAAGCACAAGGCAAGACTGTTCTCCATGTCTATTTGTAGTTATCTCAGAGTGCATGAAAAATGGGTAACAGAACCCTCTCTGTGTCATGGGGGTCTTTAAGAGCAGTTTACTATGCCTAGACGGTTGGAACTTTCAATCTGGGGGGTGGTGGAAAGCAAAATGCCAGTACCTTCAGAGCAAAACACTTCCAATAAAGCGTACAGCAAGATCATTTAAACTCAGAATTGCAGCTTTTCCACCCCCACCTTGCCAAACATAATAAACATACCAGATGAAATAAACCTCAATACATGGGGAAATTGTTTATAAGGAAATTTAGTAGTCATAAACTCACAGCTCCACGAGTATTTACATTTTTGCTCTGAAAATTAAGATTCCTAAACTGAGAAAAATTAAAAACTGGTTTGCGTATTGGCATTACTGAGGAAGTAGGGTGACAAGAAATCTCCTCTTCTACTGTTACCCATAATGGATACAATTTGCTAATATAGATTTGTACTCATCTAGGACAAATTTAGCAGTTGGTGATGTGAGCAAAGTTTCACCAAGTAACTGCAGAATCTGTGACTTCCAAAATGCTGTATCCTGACAGCTGTGACAGAAGCTTAAGTGTATATAAAGAGCAACATTTACACCTTGTACTGAAGCCCTGCAGTTATTTTCTGCTACTCTTCTCTGCTACACTTTTGCCTTTAGGACTTCACAACCATGGGTTGGTGGTTCCCAAACTGGTGAGCAGCAGCAAAATTTCTACACTCTGATTAAAATGTTTGGTGATGTGAACATGAAGAATGGCCGCACCCAGTTCACTTGAGCAACCAGGTGGTTGATTTTTGTGGGTTTGTGTTTGGTTTATTTTTCTTTAAAACAAAAAACTTCAGACATTTGATCAAGACTTACAGTCTCCCCTGTAAGTTTTGGTGATGAGCTATGCAGTTACCCTTTTATTGCAAGAACATGGAAACCCCTTAGTAGCTCTGCTTCTTGCCAGAAGCATTTGACCCAAAGAATGTGGGAATAACCATTCCTGCTGAAGGTATTTCCAACAGACTCCTGTTCCCTCAGCCCTTTCCTAGGGCGCCTGCTGGGTGACGGACACAGGCCCCGTGCATTCTTCTCTCTGGTGACCACTGTCAGGACTGAGGGAACGGCCTGAAGTTGTGTCAGCAGAGGTTTACATTGGCTATTAGGAGAATGTTTTTCACCCAGAGGATGGTCGGGCAATAGAACAGGCTTCCCAGGGAAGTGGCCACAGCACCAGCTTGACAAGAGTTCAAGAAGTGTTCGGACAAGGCTCTCAAGCACAGGGTGAGGTTCTTGGGGAGTCCTGTGCAGGGCCAGGAGTCGGAGTCGATGATCCTTGTGGGTCCCTGCCACCTCAGCATATTCTGTGATCCTGCCGGCACGGCAGAGGCGGTGCGCTTCGTAATCAAAAACATACAGTTTTAAAAAATGGCCATTTCCATGGCAACCTGAACCCGACACCGCCGCAGCCCAGCCCGCTCCCAACGCCTTTACACGTCGCAGAGCGAGGGAGCGAAGGAGGGCGGGAGGAAAGGAAGGAGGGAGGAAAGGAATGAGGGCGGGAGGCGGCGCCCCGGCCCCCCCTCAGCGCTCCGGCTCCGCCCGCTTGGGGCGCTGCTGCTCCCGCCCCACCGGCCGCGCGCGACACCAGCGGCCCCGCGGGGAGAGTCGGCCCGCGCCGGGGGCGTGGCAGCGGCCCTGAGTGACGTCCCCGCCGACCAATGGGCGCCCCGCGCGCCTGACAGTTAGGCGCGTTCGGCCAATGGCGCGCGGCGGGGGGCGGGCGCAGCGCGGCGCGAGAGGCGCGGCCGGGCGGCGCGGCGGGCAGTCGGCGCGGTGGCGCAGGATGATGCGGCTGTGGCGCTCGGCGCTGCTCCGGGAGCTGCTGCTGCTCTGCCCGCCGGGGGCGGCCGGCGGCGGGGCTCCGGCCCCGGGACCCGCCGCCGCGACCAGGCGCCTCCCGCCGCCGCTGGCCGCCCTCGGCGCCGGCCCTCCCGCCGCCCGCCGCGGCCCGGCGGCGCTGCCGTCGGCGAGAGGTCTATGCACCCGCTCGGAGGGAGCCTTGGAGGAGCCGGGGAAAGGGGCGCAGGCGCCGTCGCCGACTCCCGGCGAGCCCCCCGCCGACAGCGGCCACAACAATAACCACGGCGGCAAGGAGGTGGCCGTAGGCGGCGGCGGGGAGAAGTGAGTGTGGAGGGGGCGGCGGGAGCGGGGGATGATGCGGAGGCGCCATGTGAGCGCCGCCTCCCCCTCGCACGCGTGGTGCCTGCGGAAGGGGCCGGGCCGGGCGGGCGCTTCCCCGGCAGGTGCGGGGACCCCGGGGGTGCCGGGTCCATCCCGGCCGCTCCCCGGGTGCTGCGGGCTCGGCTGCCGGCGGGTCGCGGCCGCGGCTCGGAGCGGGAGGGAAGCGCACACGCGTGGCGGGGGACGTGTGCGCCCCTCGGGGCTCCGCTCACCGCGGCGCGGGGCCCAAGCAGCCCCTCGGGCTTCCCCTGGCCCGGGGGTCCCTCCCGCCTGTGCCGGGTGCCGTCCCTGGCGAGGCCCGGCGCCGGCAGCGTGCCGCTAGGCTGGCTTTGATAGCGCTTCCACATGGCTAAAAATATTTCTCAAGAGAAACGAAAGCTGTGTCATCTCGCATTAATTATTAAAGGCAGTGTGCATGGTGCGTAGTGCTGCCTTGGAAGTTTTGCAGCACTGTCTCCTCCGCGTCTGTATCCACCTGGATGCATTCCTGTGTAACCTGCCCTAGAGTGACCGAGCTTTGGCAGGGGCATTGGACTGGGCGAGCTCCAGAAGTCCCTTCCAGCCCTAACAATTCTGTGATCTAGTGCAGCCAGGGACAGATACTGCCATCCCTATGTGTTTATAGGTGCTGCAGGATGTGTGCCTGTGCCAAGAGGTCCTTATTTGTCCCTTAGTGACAAAGGTACGTGCAGGCAGTAGAATGATAAGGCTGTATATTTTTATGAAATTAATATTCCTTCACTCAGAACCTGAAATACTCCTTAAAAAAAAATAATCGGAGACAGGTGTATCAGCTCCATTTTTTGTACTTGGTAATGACTGGTAGTGGATACCAGGGGTAGAGTATAATGATGAGGTAAATGGATTGGCAGAGCATTCTTCTTAGTCTTCAGCATGAGGCAAGTCTTGAGTGTTCATTTCCTACCACCCCCTGTCTGACAGTGTGCATATTGGCTGTTTGAACCTGGGTGCGTTTAGAATCTCAGATAACCTTTTACAAGAAGTTTGACAACTTAACTGCAAACCCCATGAAGACTTCTCCTTTGTATGTGTTTGAAATGTGCCCTGTGGCATTCCTGTAGGCACCCTGTGCGCTGATTATGGGGTGGCATCATTAAAATTAAACCCAAGCTGCTTTTCCAGGCTGTCCTATGCTTATTACCTAGATGAAAAGAGCAAATGACAGAAGAGACAGGCCTGAGAAAGGAGTATCTTGTTTTGGCACTGAGCAAAGTCTCTGTTAGTCTGATGGTAAGAGGAAGTCTGGAGAAGATTCCACAAGGCCGTTCAGGAAGGCTTCAGCCCTTAGCTTGTTAATAGTTCTGCTTTTGAGTTGTGGTTTGTGGGGTTGTTTTTTTTTTTTTTTTTTTTTTTTTTAGCATGAACTTCAATATGGCAGCTGGGGAGAGAGGCTGTGGCCTTGTTCTTCTCTGTTTTTCCCTCCTGGACGTGTTAGCTGCTCAGCCTGGTTCAGTGGGGTATAGCCTGCTTTAAAGGCATCACCAGTTACTTTTGCTGTCAGATGCCTTAAAAAATGCATGCACATCAGGTTATGTAACCATACACAATATAATACACGATCATACGGGTATTCTTTTTAAATTTATGCTATTGTTCAACAAATACAGAGACTCCTCTTTGAATTAGCTCTCTGTATAATGTTTTGGAACAACAACAAAAAATTCTTCTTTGGCCTGAATAGGTGTGGTTTATAAAGACTGCATTTCTGTTTTCAAGCAGAAATACAGATATTAAAAACTTTGGAGAAAACCAGCATGCCAGCTCTGATGAGTTTTTGAGGCTATTGCAGAGGTGATTTATTGAAGAGGTAACATTTCCTTAAATTGAGGTGTTATTAGCTTCCTACAGCTAGCATCAATTAGGGAAATCCTTTAATTTCTAACATGTGTGGTAAAGCTATGTAATCACAAACGAGTTAAATGCTTTTAATAATTTTTGGCTATTGACAAAAGGATGTATTTGAAAGTCAGGTGTTTGTTCTTTGAGTCTTACTGCAGAATGAACAGGGAGAAACTCTGTAAGACATTCAGCATATAGTTACTAATGCAGAAAAAAGCTAGAAACTTTCAGGTTGTGCAAGAATTCCTGGTGGCACATTAGTCAGGCTCCTGAATACTTTCATTCTTACTTTCCTTCAAGCATTCATAAATGGTGCATTCCATGTAGAAGTCATTGCTATATTAAGACACAGTACAGGGTCAAGAAGAAGAGTGAGGTTCTTCAAAAGACAGGTGCCAAAACTGCAATGACAACTGGGCTAAGTCAGTGCAGTCTGTATTCTGCTGATTCCAGCACTTTGCCATCCGTAGTGTCTTTAACATTTGAGTGGTGTTTGGCAAATGGTCTGTGGACCCAACTGGCAATAGTACTTTGCTTGCTTGTTAGTGTTGGGGAGCTATTTTTTTTTTTTTTTTTTTTTTTCCTTTCTGTTTGGTTTTAAGGTCATGCTTCTGGGATACTGGAATAACCCATGATGTCAAAAAACAGCTGTAAGGTTTTCCTGTTTATTTGCTTACCTAACAGTCCTTGCATACAGAGTAGGAGTTGCAAGCAAGAGCCTGAAATGTTCTGTGCAAAGACTATACAGAAATTTAGAGCAGTTTAAATCCTCATAGTGAGAATAAATTATGAGGTCTGTGGCTGATGAAATAACTAGTATCTCATTGCATAACCAGATCCCCTGGTGCATTTTTTCCATAACATCTTCCACCACCTCCTTATCCCTACTATCCAGCCTTCACACTGTGTATCCAACTGAAACTTAATGTATTTTGGACAGGAAAAATAATTGAGCTTAAACTGAGAGGGGTCACAGACCGGTAAATTTAATTATTAGGAGCTGTGGATTAAAACACAATAATATCTCTGCTCATGCCTGAGTTATTAAAACACAGTAACCTAATACACTCCTCAGTTATAGACATGTATAATATTTAATACCCTTTGCTCCTACTTTCAATATAACTGTTCTTCGCTTGCTTTTACTTTCAGTATAAGAGTTCACCTTGCATCTTATGCTGGACAATAAAGGGATGAAACAGTTTGTCTTAGCAGAAGCTATTTCTAAATTAAAAAGGCCTTGGTTAAAGTGAGTGGGAGGAGCAAAACATGAATGTCCCTAACTTTTGAAAGCTAAATTGCTTACTTTTTACAGCTAAATTGCAGTGGTGCTGGATACTAGTATATAGAATATCACAAAACAGTTAAAGGAAGTGTTTGTTTGTTTTTAATGACAAGGGAATGGCAGTGCTCTTTTTTATGGGCAGGGATGAATTCTGGAGATACTTTTAAAAATAAGTTTGCTTTTGTATGCCAGACTGTAGAGGACTAACTAGGAATAACCAGACAGTGTTTAATTTTGCTGATACTTCTGATGGAGTGTGGATACAATACTCAGAGATGCAAGAAACAGGGTGCATTTTTATGAGACCTTTCATAACTTCTGTAGAGGCCAAGGTTTTGAAGCTAGTGCTTTTTGCTTTACCATAAGCACTTTGTTAGCTACTGAACATATCTAAGTTTGTAAGTATGTAGTTTGCTCTTGAATCTTTGTAGTTCTTGTGGTAAATACCCAACCTCTGTTCCTGGACCACTGTCTCACTATAGGAGTGGACAGAAAGTCATTACTTAGTGACCTGACAAGTGTTGGAGTTACAACCAGGATATGCAACATCTGTACTATGGTGACAACTTCCTCAAGATGCCTGTCTTAGAGTGGCTACTGTCTGTGACTTGCAGCTCTCCTAGAATCCTAGAATTGTTTGGATTGGAAGAGGCCATTTAAAGGTCCCTTAGTCCAAACCTCTCTGCAATGAGCAGGGTCATCTTCAAACAGATCAGGCTGCTGAGAGCCTCATGCGATCTGACCTTGAACACTTCCAGGGATGGGGCATTTACTGTCTCTCTGGACAGCCTGTTCTGGCATTTCACCACCTGCATCACAAAATTCCTTCATTATATCTAATATAAAGCTGCCCTCTTTTAGTGGAAAACCATTATGCCTCGTGCTGTTGGGACAGACCCTGCAAAAAAAGCCTGTCCCTGTCTTTCTTATAGACTCACTGTAGCTATTGAAAGGCTGCAGTGAGGTCTCCCAGGACCCTCCTCTTCTCCAGGCTGAGCAACACTAGTTCCTTGAGCCTTACCCCTTGGGGGGAGGTGCTCATCCCTCTGACCATCTTGGTGGCTTCCTCTGGACCAGCTCCGAGGGGCCGATGTCATTCCTGTGCTGAGGTCCCCAGAGCTGAATGTAGTACCCTGTGTGGGGTCTCACCAGAGCAGAGTAAGGGGGAAAATCCCCTCCCCTAACCTGCTGCCCACACTGCTCTGGATGCAGCCCAGGACACGTTCGGCTCCGAGTGCCCATGCCTGGGTCATGTCTGGCCTCTCCTCCACCAGCACCCACAAGTCCTGGGCAGGGCTGCTCTTGATCTGTTCTTCCCCCAGGCTGAACATTGATTCCAGGAGTTACCGTGGCCCAGGTGTAGAACCCTGCACTTCACCTTCCTGAGCTTCATGAGTTTGTCCAGGTCCCTCTGGATAGTGGCCCATCCCTCAGGCTTGTCACCTGCGCCACTCAGCATGGAGTCATTGGCAAACTTGCTGAGGCTTCATTCGATCCCGCTGTCAGTGTGATTGATGAAGATCTTAAATGATCCTTGAAGGACCATTGTTTGTGACAGTCATCATGACCTCGTTTTTATGACTGGTGTCATATTTGTTAACAATGCCTGAAACTGTTACTAGCAATATATCTTTATATCATTTGTTGTTCTGTAAATCCTGTTCTGCATTTTGGCAGTTCTGTCCTGAAGTACAGAGTAAGAATCTTCTGCATTATTTGAAATTTAACATTGTTTCTATCCTAGAAATTCAGCATTTGTTAAAATGAAGAATTTTAACAGAATCTGGTGCAAGCATTGTACTGATGCAAAAGAAAGAGCTGAAAGAAGGACTCAAAGTCCTTTGTGCTTCAAATTCCTCTCTTGGTTTTTCTTTGTATTTAAAAACCAGTCCACAGTATTGTAGTCCACAGATGAGTATACTACCAAAGAAGTCTAGTTGTTTAATAGTCTGGTGCTTATTTATTTTTTCAAAGAAGGTAAATAAGTATCGCAAGTCGTTATTCATGAAATCAGGTAAACTGGAATTTCCACTTAATTTGACTGTGAAAATTGCAAGTCCCCTGACTGGAAAAACAGCTTTTTATACGTGTGGAACAGAATTATCTTGCTTAGTGTGTTCACAGTGCCAAAACACATCTTTAAGGTTAAGCAAACATTAGTTACTGGCATCACTTATCTGATAAACTGCAGAGCAAGCCTTTTCACCCCTATTTAGCTGATAAACTTTACCAAAAGATGGACTACTTGACAAGGAGCAATTTTCTGTAAATATATTGAATGTCATCCTCTTTGCTTTGGTCATCTGTGCAGCTCCATTGTTTAATTAGGCTGAGTGACCCAATATTGAACAACAGCAGATGTGAAAGATACGAAAACCATGTTGGGAGATTTTCTGCTGTGAAAGGTGCACATCTCTTTAATAGATTAAAATCTTATGAAGAGGCAAATAAAATCTTGGTTAAATGGCTGAAATATTTTTCTGCACCTTTCCAGATAGAAATTCCATACTTAGAATGGCTGTAAAATTCCGAGCAATTGCTCAGATATGTGTAATTAAATACGTTATCAGTTAACATTTCTCAGTGTGTTTGCTGGCTGGTTTTGCCTGAGTGAAAAAGGAGAGTTTCTTCCTGCCATACCTTCATCAGTCCAGGAATGACTGGTGTAGCAGAGCCATTCCTTAAAACATGACATCTTGACATTTTGGAGAGCTCAGTTGAATGCTTTATGTAAATGCTGAAGATGTAGGGGTGTAGACAATGTAACTTAGCATAACTTTTAAAATTAGTTCCCTTGCAGAATTAGCATGCAGACACAGGGTGAAGCTTTAGCTGCTGTGTTGGTAGTTCTGGTTCTGTTGACTCGACTGGATATACTATCCCCAAAGGATTGAAAGTGAAATATGCTGCCTGGAAGACCTGAATTTTCTTTAGGAAAAGGGCTGTTCAGTAATTTGCTTGAGGTAGTTGCAAGTGTTTGTCTTGGTTGAATTGCCAGCCTGTCTGTGTATTAGTGAGCCAGCATAATTTAAATTAAAAAAAAAAAGCTAGACTGTAAGACAAGGAAAGTTCTGTTGGCTTACAAAGCTGTCTTCTGTTCTTAGTATGTAAATACAGTGTTTTAAATTGGAAAATGAGAGGTGATATTTTTTACTACTGGTTTTCACAGCTAGTCATGAGGAAAGGAGGGAGGCAAGGGCAATCTAGAGGTTGTCTTAAATTTATAATGGTATTTGGATATAATCAGATTTTTATTAAAAATAATCATAAATCTGACTTGTGTAAGTATTGGGAGAGGATTAAACGTCAGTAAGATTGCATTGGCCTATCTAGGGTCTGTGCTTAGCTGCAGCATTTTATTTTTGCAGTTGCAGCCCTGAGTTCTGTTATTCAAAGAGTTACTAATCTCTTGAAAACGTCAGTGACTAGAATTTGGACCTGCTTTTCGTTAACACATGCATAAATGTATAAAAATACATAAAATGCCACTGACCATTCTAATTTCAGGCAATAGTTTATCTATTACTATATAGTAACAAAATATTGCCAGTGTTAATAATTATAAGATAGACCTTTAAAATTGATGACTAAAATAATGCAAGATTACATACTCTGCATTTTATTTACTATGTATATGGTTTTTTTATTTGGTTTTGTGTATTTTTGTTTGTCAGACATCGGAACATTGGCTTTTTTGTTTGGAAACAAACCATGGCACTTTTGGGGACTGAAGAATCAGAAACCCTTTGCTGTTGCTGCCCCTCCCAGTCTGGAAGTGTAGACTTGGGCTCCTGCCTGCTGCAGGGTGCTTTGGAATATCAAAGAATATTTTTATACTTTTTATCAGTTAAATCTGTAAACTTCCAAAGGCTTTGAGCGAAAGCTGTCCATACTGCAGAAGGAAGCTGGGTGCTTGGTTTGATAGGTTTCCTTCAGATTTCACATAAATTGGAGATGCAGGTGATGAAAAACTGCAGGCAGAGGGGAAGCGTATCTCAGAGTGAAACAGGTAACGCCTGGGATCCTTGGAGAGCCCTGTGTTTGCACTGATAAGCACAGTGACCATTAAAGGTGCATCTACACTGGGTTTACTTAGCTAAGTAGATATGATGAGAGTCACTCCTTCTGCCTCAGGTGCTCTATTATGCTGCAGATGGCTTTGCTTGTTTCATGGTAACTGATGGGGCTTACATAAGCTTCTAGAAGGATAAGGACTTTAGGACTCCTCTGTGGAGTCCTGAAAACAGGACTGTTTTGAAGAAAATGTTACACATTTATCATCTCCTTCTCTGGCCTGTAGAACAGTTGGGTCAGCTCTACAACTTCATTATGAGGCATGTACATCCTGGAATCTTATAAATAATTTATCCTCTGCAAGTAACATACCTATCCTTGGTAACTTCAAAAAGGGATGTGTGATTAATGTGCTTCCAAAAAAAAAAAATCTAAGTATAATCTTAGTGGTAAATGTGTGACAGTAAAAATATGACTGAGTTGCAGTTAAGAATGTTTGCTACTGTAAAATCTGTGTAAGCTGCTCGTAATGTTACCTTTTTTTTCCCTACTTAAAGTCTAACTAAGCTTTGTGTTCACCGATGAAAACGTTCTTTAAAACTAGTGGTAGCAGTGCAAATGTGTTTCCCTGAGAATAGTGCAAGAATGTGTATAAATAAAAAGAGGCACTAAAATAATCTATGCTCTTTTTTTTCTGTTTTCCAGTAAAATTAAACAAGGTCTCCTTCCCAGCTTAGAAGATCTACTTTTCTATACTATTGCAGAAGGACAAGAAAAAATACCAGTTCATAAATTCATAACTGTAAGTTTACTGTTCCAAAGTGCTATATGAAAGCTAACTACTGCAAGGTTACTTTAACACTCTAAATGCAAGAATGCAAAGCAAAGAATTTCTCCTGTACATGTGGGAAGGAATGTAACTATTGTTTTCCCCCCAGTGCTGTTTCTATAGTTAAGTAAGAGAATGAGTGTATTAATGTAACTCTTCCCTTCTTTGATGTGCAGAGGAGTATGCTTGAAGGCAGCCGTGCCTGTGGCATGGCTCAGTAGTGTTTGTGCTTGTATAAAATGTAGTTGGACCACTGGATTTCAAATAACATGAATGCTTTGACATAAAATGCAGCCAAAATGACCTAAGGAAATTGCTAAAGAATCGGTAAAGTGTCACAGTGTCTCTGCTGATGAAGCAGTGGCAGATCTCTTGTAGTGATAAATGCTGAGCAGTAGATAACTTGATTGTAATAGCATATCTTTTCACTTAGTAATTATTGTTTTATTGGAATAGGCACTCAAATCTACAGGATTACGTACATCTGATCCTCGATTGAAGGAGTGCATGGATATGCTAAGACTGACTCTTCAGACTACTTCAGATGGTGTTATGCTGGACAAAGACCTTTTTAAAAAGTAAGCTTTCTGTCAATTCTGTAGAATTCTGAATGAATGCCATCTATGTGTTACTGAGTGCTGTCTTAAGGAGAGATATAAGGTATATAAATCAATTAGAAAGGGAGTCAGACACTCACTCCTGATGCTGTTTTGATAAAAGTTTGTTCTCAGATTTCATGCAGCAGACAGGCTGTTGTGATCTCCACAGGAGTTTAATGTGCCAGTGTTGTTTGTGTGTCTGACCCCATACTGTAACTCTTGGTCAGATGCCAACCAAAATCAATGAATGCAGCGTGAAGTGTTTGGTAAAAGTTTACATAAAACTGCTCTCTCACTGCATTGTCAGTTTTTAATCCGACGTTCAGGGTGCTGCTTCTGTGTGGTGAGATGTTCAGAGCATGTTTGTAATTCTAAAAGTGAGTATGTGGGAAGCAGTGACGTTAAATTTCAAGCTA